>NC_135234.1:577659051-580325717 GCF_051348905.1 Ranitomeya variabilis | reverse complement strand
GCTCAGATACCATAGGTAAGTGTTCACACCAGACAGTCAGTGTAGTTACCCATTCGATCTGAGATTACCTTGACGTTTTGGTGAATGGGCTCACAACGTTTGCAAATCTTGTGCTAAAAATCTCATGTGTTTGTTCATTTAGTTCATAAGCCAGTATGCTATTTCACATTTCACATATTTCACATTTTCCTATTTTTTAGCACAGACGAGTTTGGCCATTGATCTACTTTGTATCATCTTTTCATCAACCACTGAGGACTCTCAATTCTAAATATTTTACCATTAGTTTTATAATATAACATTTCCTAGTGGAGTAGAATGATGTAAAAAAACAATTTTTGGGTGGGGGAGGTATTGTTTTTATGTCTTTATATCTGTATTGAAATTCACCTGACAATATGATTTTTCCATTTAGTACTGTACAATGATAGTGAAACTGCATTCATAAAGTCTTTTTCACAGTAAATAAAAAACATTCATGAACTTTTTTTCTGAGGCTTGTAACTTTTTTATTTATCCATCAATGGATCTGTGTCTAGGCTTATTTTTTTGGAGCTGACATTTTTATTAATACTGTTTTTTGTTATACTTGAAATTTGGAAATTTCAATTTCAATTTTTGGGGAATGTGGCAAAAGAAAAACAGCAATTCTGACATATTTGTCTTTTTTTGTTTAACATACAGTTTATTATTCTTATACTTTATTATTTACTGAACTGGAACTGGAACCTGCGCTATATACTGCAATACTATAGGCTGCGATTCAAGGGAGCACCAAGATGGAAGTGGCGGAGGTTTCATAGGCCTGTGGTTGTCATGGCAGCCCATTGCCACCTTGCAATCATGTTAAAGGGGTAGGGTGAGGGCCATTGGAGCTGATGCCCATGTTTATTTAAATGTTGCTGTCAGTATTTGAGTTGAAAAATATTTAGAATTGAGAGTCATCAGCGGTTGATACCTTTTAATGGCTAACTAAAAAATTGGTAACAAATTGCAAGCTTTTGAGACTACTCAGGTCTCTGCATCAGGCATAGACTAATGCAACATCTGAAGAATCACAAATTTATACACAACACAGCACAGAGCTGTCATTATGGGAGAGTGATAAACAGTTGTATCCATAAATATTGGAAAGTTCCTAGATAAGGAGTGAATGTTTTGTGGTCCTCTAATTGGGGTCTGGTACTGTGTTATGATGCCCCATAAGGTCTGAGTGCAAATTCATTAATTGATGCAAAAAGTCATAAATCCATGCGACGCATTCATTCCTACACTGACAGTGTCAAAGGTTGTCAGAAATGTATGCTCCGAGATTCTCCTGTCTCTCTGAGATTTGAAGTTACCTTTCAATACAAGTAATACCATGTCCATGGTGCTATGATCAGACATACAGAAATGTTTGGCCACAGGTAGATCTATTCTTTTTTCTTTTATTGTGTGGCAGTGAGCATTTATCCTTGTTTTCAGTTTCTGCCTTGTCTCCCCAACATACAGACCTCCAGTTGGACATTTAGTACAAATAATTAAGTACACCACATTAGAAGTGACGCAGCTGAAAGTACTTGGTATTTTGTAGTCCTGATGTGAATTGGGGATTTTTATCTTGTCCGTGATCATTATAAATGCACAGGTTATACATTTTTTCTGGTTGCAAGGAAAGGTTCCTGCAACTGTTGGAGAGGACAGGGAGCTTGTGACAATACTTCTTAGATTTGGGGGCTGCCTAAAACACAGTAGTGGGGGGTCTGGAAAAATGGATTGTAATCAGATATCTTTTTGTAGTAAAGGTTGTAATTTCCATGCAGCTCCCCTTAGCACCTCCAGATTTGGATTGTAGGTGATTACTAGAGGTACCCGGTTATTTTCTTCTTTAGCTTTGTAATGTAGCAGGTGATTCCTTGATATTCAAGTTGCTCTTGTGATCTGATTTTCAGTTGTTCTTGGATGGTAGCCCTGATTCAAAAAGGTCTTTCTGAGGCGATCAAGGTGTTCATCCCTGTCCATTGGGTTGGAATATATGCGATTGTATCTGATGGCTTGGCTGTAGACAATAGAGTTTTTTATGTGTTTTGGATGGAAACTGTCACATTTAAAGGGAACCTATCACCCCGTTTTTTTCGGTATGAGATAAAAATACTGTTAAATATGGCCTGAGCTGTGCATTACAATAGTGTAGTTTGTGGACCCCGATTCCCCACCTATGCTGCCGAAATACGTTACCAAAGTAGTCATTTTCGCCTGTCAATCAGGCTGGTCAGGTCGGATGGGCGTGGCTTCTTCCCCCAGATATTGCGTAGTTTTCCGTTGGTGGCGTAGTGGTGTGCGCATGTCCAACGTCCCCAATCCTGCACGGGGGGGTGAAAATAGCAGCGATGTCCGTTATTCCATTGGTGGTCGGTGGGCGCGGCCATCTTCCTTTGGCCGCGCGTGCGCAGAAGCGGCGCTCTGCTGGCCGCGGCTTCAGGAAAATGGCCGCCGCGATCTCCATCTGCGCACGCGCGGCATCCCGCGGCCATTTTCCTGAAGCCGCGGCCAGCAGAGCACCGCTTCTGCGCACGCGCGGCCAAAGGAAGATGGCCGCGCCCACCGACCACCAATGGAATAACGGACATCGCTGCTATTTTCACCCCCCCGTGCAGGATTGGGGACCTTGGACATGCGCACACCACTACGCCACCAACGGAAAACTACGCAATATCTGGGGGAAGAAGCCACGCCCATCCGACCTGACCAGCCTGATTGACAGGCGAAAATGTCTACTTTGGTAACGTATTTCGGCAGCATAGGTGGGGAATCGGGGTCCACAAACTACACTATTGTAATGCACAGCTCAGGCCCTATTTAACAGTATTTTTATCTCATACCAAAAAAAACGGGGTGATAGGTTCCCTTTAAGGTATGTTGGACAGTAAATTGGCTTCTCATACAGGGATGTCTCTATTACATTGTTCTGCAGCTTAATGATGGTGTCCAAAAAGTTAATTTCAGTGCAGGAGTAGTTGAGTGTTAAGTTGATAAGTTTATGGTAGGATGAAATTACTTAAACTGTTCATGGAATGTTTAAGATATTATCAATGTAGTAGTAGTATGCCAGAGGCCTGATGGGACATGATGACAAAAAGTCACTTTCAAGCTTGGCCATGAAAAGATTTGCATACTGTGGAGCCATTTTACTTCCCATTGCTGTACCAGTCTCCTGTAGATATATCTTGTTGTTAAATTCAAAGTAATTGTGGGTGAGGATGAATTTTATAAGTTTCACCACAGAGTCTGGATCTGTCCCTGTGTTTTCCAGGAATAATTTGCAGGCATTTAATCTATCCTGGTTTGGGATATTAGAGTACAAAGATTCCACATCCATGGTGGCCAGGATAGTTCCTTCTGGTAGAGGACAAATACTGATAGTTTATTCAGTAGGTGAGTTGTGTCCTGAATGAAGCTGGGTGTATACTTTACCAGTGGTTTAACCCCATAATGACCGCCAATACGTCTTTTAACTGACCTGAGATATAAGAGAATAGCCTTCCCATACAGGTGACAATCCAGCAGCTGTTGACTGTACACTATAGCTGACAACTTGCTGCATCAGCCACGATCAGTGTTTGCATCGTCCATATCTGTTTAACCCCTTAGATGCTGCTGTCAATAGTGACTACATCATATAAATGGTTAACAGAGTGTGGGGGCTTCTTCTTTATTCCAATTGGTGCCCTCTGATCATAATTGTGTGGTCTTGATGTTTGCCATGGCAATTCACGATCAAATAGCGGCCTTAGAGTCTGATGGCTGTTGTAATCTGTTCAGAAGTTAGCGGCATATAGATAGTAAAAATACACTTTTTCATTTCTGTCATGCCACATTGAATTAATTCCTGAAAATCACCTGAAGGGTTAATAAACTACCTGACTACAGTTTTTAATATGTCAGGGGGTGCTGTTTTTAAAATGGTATCACTTTTGGGGGTTTCCCAATATATGGGTCCCCTAAAGGCACTTCAAACATGGATAGGTCCCTAAAAAAATACATTTTGTAAATTTCCTTGAAAGAATGAAAAATTGCTGCTACATTTTAAAACCTCCTAAAATGCTAACAAAATAAAATAACATTTTACAAATGGTGCTGATGTAAAGCAGACATATGGGAAATGTTATTTATTAATGTTTTGCTGTGGTATAACTATCTGGATTAAAGGGATAATCATTCAAAGTTTAAAAATTGCTAATTTTTTTACATTTTTCTCAAATTTCTGATATTTTTTATAAATAAACACAAAGCATATCGACCTAAATTTACTATTATCATAAAGTATAATGTGTCATGAAAAAACACTGACAGAATCACTGGCATTTGTTGAAGCGTTCCAGAGTTATTACCACATAAATTGACACTGGTCAGATTTCAAAAATTTGGCTCCTTCACTAAGGGGAATACCCTCTACCCATTCCGATACCTGCTCAGTAAGGGTGCCCACACTTGAAATAATTTTGGATTTTGGGAAGCATGTAGAATGTCCCTGTTCTTGGACTTTCTGGTATCAGGTCATCGGCTCTTGTGGATTCGTCAGATAGACAAGATACTAACTTTCTTAGTTCCTTGTAATAGTCCTGTGTAGGATCCGACTCCAATTTTTTGTGGTAGTGTGTGTCCATAAGTTGTCTGTTTGCTTCCTTCATATAGTCTGATGTGTTCTGTTCATCATGACTATTGCACCTCCCTTGTCAGCAGGTTTGATGATGATTTATTTGTTGGTTTTCAGAGACTGTATGGCCTTTCTCTCCTGGGCACTGATTTGAGTTGGTCTCTAACATTTTTCCTTATATTATTTTTGAACCCACTAGACTAAACACTAAAAACATCCAAAAATAAATAGTAACCTATTTACACTGCCATTCTAATAATGTAACAGTTGATGAAGCTTAGACAGGCCTTTAAACTATACTGCAGGTTTAAACATGCATAATCACATACACTTATGAACAGTTGAATAATATTGCTGTTCATCATTTATACCGACCTTAATTAGTAATAAAATGACAATGTGAAATGTCAGTTGGATTTATTTTTTCCTACTTTATTGATTTATCTTAGCCTTAGGTTTCAGCTATGATTGTGTTAGATGAATATCTGAGCTGTGATTCAGGTCTAGTAAAGATAGTGTAATGATTTATTTGCATTAAACTACACTTATTAAGTATATATTTGAGTAATTTTCAATATAAAATTCCCAAAATGAATATAGGGTGCTGACCTTTGAAAAAGTATGTTATTTTCTTTTTGTTTCCTTTAAGTTTACTCGATTCTTGAAAACAGAAAGTAAAAACAACACCATATTCATGAAGTGATAGTAATTTAAAAGTGATGGGGATGCCAATTCAATTTAATGTGTTTTTTTAGAGCCTAACAGCTTAGTTCCACTTAGTAAATATGAATAATTATTCCCCAGATGTCTCCTGGCAGCATTACATTTCTTTCTTCTTTTATATTCTTTTGACCTATTGTACTTTAAGAGTATTGTTGCGTAAAAGCCTTAAAATACATCAACCCTAACTATTCTATTTAAAGTTATATTTTACATATCACTTTGCTAAATGTGAATACTTTGTGTTAAAGCTGATAATATACAGCAACTCATATAAATAAAGCCCAAATACAGTAACGGAAGAATTCTTGTAACCATGGTGTAAGTAAAACATCAATTTTATATAGTTGTAAAAACACTATTAATTTAAAAATGTATGTTGCTGTTCCAGGTTGTATAGCAAGTATTATCATTCATCTCTGCACAATGCAAAGACTACTGTAGAATTTTATTACATTGAAATATTACTACATACATACAACTTATAAAAGTAGTACTTGAAGCAGTTGACTACTGCAGTGTAGAGGGATGAGCGAACTGTAGAGTTTTGGGTTCCGACAAGATGGTACCAAATGCAGACTTTTTATCAGAAGTCTGTTTTTTTGTTTGAGCTAGGTGCCAAGTAAAGTTTGTTAAAGGGCTGCAGCACAGCCAATCAATAAGCTCTTAGGCTGTGGGTGCTTCTGGAACAGTATATGTGGAAAACCTTCCTTAACATGCCACAACATCCAGCACCACCATCTGATATGGTCCGCATTAGCAAGCTGCAGTGTTTCATCAACATGGTGGAAGGGTTCATGTCCACATGTCTCCTCGTACTGAGTGATGAGTCTGCCCAAATTAACTTCTGTGTCTCCAAACTGGACGTATGGCCTGAGCTCACCCTTTACGCCTTGGAGCTGCTAACCAGCCCTGCGGCAAGTGTACTGTCAGAACGTGTGTGGTGCACGGCAGGGACTGTGATTACAGATAGTTGCATCTGCCTATCTAATGTGGGTAATCTCACGTTCAATAAAATAAACCAGGCATGAATCCCACCTTACTTGTCCATATCTTTAGCCGAAAATAGAAGTACACCAACTGCACTCATCCATTGTTATACTAACACAGTAACATAGCAGCATAGTTAGCAAGGCAGAAAAAAGATATTTGTCCATCCAGTTCAGCCTATATTCGGTCAGAATAAATCCCCAGATCTACGTCCTTCTAAAGAACCTAATAACTGTAAGATACAATATTGTTACGCTCCAGGAAGACATCCAGGCCTTTCTTGAACCACTTCACTGAGTTCACCATCACCACCTCCACAGGCAATTAATTCCAGATTCTCACTGTGCTAACAGTAAAGAATCCACTTCTATGTTGGTGGAAAAACCTTCTCTCCTCCAGACACAGAGATGGCCCCCTTGTGACTTTCACCTTCCTTGTTATAAACAGATCCTCGGAGAGATATTTGTTTTGTACCCTTATATACTTATACATTGTTAATAGATCGCCCCTCAGTCGTCTTTTTTTCTAGACTAAATAATCATAATTTTGCTAATCTCTCTGGGTATTGTAGTTCCCCATCCCCTTTACTAATTTTGTTGCCCTCCTTTGTACTCGCTCTAGTTCCATTATATCCTTCCTGAGCACTGGTGCTCAAAACTGTACACAGTACTCCATGTGCGGTCTAACCAAGGATTTGTACAGAGGCAGTATAATGCTCTCATCATGTGTATCCAGACATCTTTTAATGCACCCCATGATCCTGTTTGCCTTGGCAGCCGCTGCCTGGCACTGGCTGCTCCAGATAAGTTTATCATTAACTAGGATACCCAAATCCTTCTCCATGTCAGATTTACCCAGTGGTTTTCCGTTCAGTGTGTAATGATGATATTGATTTCTTATTCCCATGTGTATAATCTTACATTTGTCATTGTTAAACCGCATCTGCCACCTTTCTGCCCAAGTTTCCAACTTATCCAGATCCATCTGTAGCAGAATACTATCTTCTCTTGTATTGACTGCTTTACATATTTCTTGTCCTTTTATTCCCACAGGGTATAAACTGCTTACAGTGTCTATTTAGGATGGTCTTAAAACATTTCACATTTATTATCTGTATTTTTATGTCTGAGGACATTGTCCTAGTCAACCAGATTAAGGGCATCTCTAAGCTGGTCAAATTTTGCCTTCCTAAAGTTTAGTGTTTTTGTGATTCCCTGACAAGTACCCCTAGTGAAAGACAAATGAAATTGTACAGTATTGTTGTCGCTATTTCCTAGATGCCCGACAACCTGCAGATTTGTTATTCTGTCAGGTCTTAATATTAGATAGTATTAGGTCTAAAAGTGCTGCTCCTCTGGTTGGATTCTGCACCAATTGTGAAAGATTATTTTTCTTGGTTATTAGCAGAAACCTGCTGCCTTTATGGGTTTCGCAGGTCTCTGTTTCCCAGTTAATATCCGGGTAGTTAAAGTCCCCCATAACAAGGACCTAGGTTGAAGCTTCATCTGTCTGCCTTAGTAGTAGACTTTCCATTATTTCTGTTATATTTTGGGGTTTGTAACAGACCCCAATGAGAATTTTGTTACTATTTTTCCCTCCATGTATTTCGACCCATATGGACTCGACATCCTCATTCCCTTCGCTAATATCCTCCCTTAAAGTGGACTTTAGGCAAGACTTTACATAAAGACAAACCCCTCCTCCTCTCCAACATTTATGATTCTTTCTAAACAGACTGAAACCCTGTAAGTTAACTGCCCAGTCACTCATCACTGTGGAAATAAACGGTCCAGAAAAGTCAGACAAATGTCAGGCAAGTGTCATACGAGTGCAATCCGATTTTAACACCTATCATCCGAATTCCATGCGGATGCGATGAGATTGAAATGGGATTTTAACATGAGCTTTTACATAGAGAATTGCTCTATGTAGTTTACACATCGTTTTCCAAGGAAATATTCTTCAAGATATAGACAACATCTATATATAATATATACAGGTGCTTCTCACTAAATTAGAATATCATCAGAAAGTTAATCTATTTCAGTTCTTCAATACAAAAAAGTGAAACTCATATGTTATATAGAGTCATTACAAACATGCTGCACCTATCTAGAGCCTGTTTTTAGAGTAACCCAAACGAGTCTGATTTATAGAGTACCCCCCAAGAAAAAGCAAAAAAACACAAACTTCCTCCTCCTCTTCCACCTACTTTTCCACGTCCCCCTCCTCCTCAACCTCTTCCACTGGTACTTCTGCCTCTTGGTTCAAGATTATCAGTTTCATTTTTTTATTCTATGTTATTTTAACCCTAGTATGCGTGACATCAGAAATCTTCATATTAACGTATTGGGGGCCTTTTAGGCCCCCATGCAAATCATATGGAAAAACACACTTATATAACTTTTACAAGTTTATTTTAAAACTGCTAAATAAAATATGATTAGTAAACAAAATTTTAATTATAATTTTTCACCGAAAACACCCCCCAATTTTTTTTTTTTTAAATTTCACACAAACATTTGAAAAAACGAACAAAAATGCATAGAAATCTGTACCAAACTAGCTGCAGATACATTTCTATTATGTTTCTTTTCTATTATATTAGTCTATAAGTTATTTTTTCAGTAGAATGTTCTTTGCAGACATTTTCCTTACAAATTGAACAAAATCTCTGTTTTCCGTTCTATGTTTCTTGGACACATGAAACAGCGCTTTCTTTTTCTTTCCCCTGGCCCTGGAATCATCTGAAACTGTACGCCACACTGTTTCATTGCTTCTTTAGTTTGCTTTAGCAAGCCTTTCACATCGCTTCACTGTATTATGTGAGGCATTACAAGTTCATGACAAAGGTCCTTCAAAAATAGGCATCTCCTGTCTTCCATGCATGGAATTCTGGATGAGTTTCTGTATAAATGATGAATGAATGAATTTACGGCTGCTACATCAAGCATATTTGAAAAAAGTACTACAGGCCATTGTTATGTTTGCCTCTTGCATGAATATTCTCCCACCATCTCATCCATTTTGTCTACACCTCCTTTTGTTTTATTGTAATGCAGGATGATTTCTGGTTTTCATTTTCTGTCATTGCCGTCAATACTGCAATTGTGTGCATGGTACTGAGTAAAATCACTGATTTCTCCTTCTTCGCTTTGTAAGATACCAAAGTCGCTTTGTTATTGAATCCATAGACACTCTCATAAAGTGCTCGCTGACGATTGTGTTTCAGTGCTTCTGGAATTTCTCGTCTGTTTAGCTTGATAGTACTAACAAGTGTAATTGCTTTTTGAAGCAGAAAATTGCCTAGTTCAACATTGGTGAAATAATTGTCCATGGTAATGTTTCTACCTGAATTGAGTATTGGAACAGCAAGAGTTTTGACAATTTCAGACCCCAGATCCTTCTCTACTGGTGCACCAACCTCTTTGCCATAGTAGATTATGCCATTTATGCCATAATAATTTGCAGAATCACACATCCAGAAGATTTTGATTCCATATTTGGCTGGCTTGCTGGGCATGTATTGTATGAACTTGCAGCATCCTCTGAACGGTACAAGTTGCTCATCTACTGTAACATTAGTACTAGGATTGTAAAGTTTGGTGCAATTTTTGATAAATATGTTCCAGATATAACTGATAGGGGCTAATTTGTCTGTTTCAAACCTCAATGCACGTGTTAACTTATCATCAAATCGAATGTGTCTTCTAATTTCCTCATATCTGTCCACTGACATTGTCGCCTTATAGTGTGGATCAGAAAGTGGGTCCAGAAATAATTCTCGTATTGGAACATCATACGATTTTTGACTCCCTGCCAGCAGTAAAAGTCCAATGTATGCATAAAGTTCCTCTTTTGAGATATTTTTCCAGGACTTATTTTTTGCAGAAGCGATACGTCTTCATTCTAGGTTTGAACATAAAAGGACCTCTTCTGCAATATTGTCAGAAAAAAAAGTACAGAATACGTCTTTAGCGGAAAAGTAACTGGGACTTCCCACAGCTCCTTGAGCCTGTCTCACAATATTATGGATTGCAGTACGTCCGACTAATGTAGGATTACTGTCCCAAAAAACATTAGTTTTGGATGTTCTACTTATCACTTCTTGAGGATCCACTGTATTCACTTCTTCACCATCAGATGAAGAATCACTTGATGATGTTTGATTCTCTGGTGGCAGGTACTCGTCATAGGACAAAGATAGTTCACTTTCATCATCATCACTTTGAAACACAATTGCTTCAATCTCTTGTGTCACTCAGATTCTTGGAGGAAGACTGTGCCATTGCTGACCAGATGTTAGCAAACTAAAAGAAAAAACAATGAACACAATCAGGGTTGTCCACTCTTTGCTTGTGTGTGACACACTATAAGTGTAAAGTGCCCTCTCCCTCCTCTCACCCTCATCACCTCTTACCTTTTATACTTTCTTTTAGGTGTTGTACAATTCTCTGGATGTCTGTAGCTCAATAGCTTTACCCTTTGCAGGCTTCTTATTGCCTTGCGCTGGCGTGTACTTCGGAGGACAGAGAATGAACGTCAATCCAATATTGCGGCCAGCATGCAGCCAGCAGGTAAGGAAAGGGTGAATCAAACACCCGAAAACCCCGCCCATATGACCCAAAACTGGTCCCGCCAAATTCAGGTGACAGGCTCCCTTTAAGTAATTTTGCAGATAATAACAAAAAAGTAAGCATGGGGGCCTAAAAGGTACCCAATATGCATGGTAGTGTTAAGTCATTTTCCTATCCACATTTATTTGCAAGGCAATTGTCCTGTTCTTACCCCCATTTTGCTTCCTTTTTCAGCAACCTAGCTCTTCCTATGACCATTTTACAGTCATTTTAAAGTAGCAAAGTTTGGGTCCCCATTGACTTCTATTGGGTTCAGGTTTAGGGTCAAGTTCGGATCAAGTTCTGATGCCTGAACCGAACTTTGGACTCAAGTTTGGACGAACCCAACTAACCTACACTTCCACGGGTCCCCTCATCCCTACTGGTTTATAGAAGATGTAAGTCACTAGCAATAAGTTGATTTTGAGTTTAATTTACTGAAATGGATTGTTTTACACAAATTCAAATATTTTGAGAATCAATTCTCAGTACAGTGGTGGTGGTCAGTACTTGGGCCATCAAAGATCTGTGGTTACCAGCAGACCACAGTTTGTATGGCAGTCCATCTCCAGAGCCACTGGATACTGATTATACTCTCTCCTGTAGAGTATAACCTCTTATGGTCAGCAGGGTCCCTTTTCTCTTGCATATAGAGTGAAACCTTTTATGGTCATCAAAGTCTTCTTGCATGCTCTCCTGTAGAGTATAAGCTCTTATGGTCAGCAGGGTCTCTTTTCTCTTGCATATAGAGTGAAACCTTTTATGGTCCTCAAAGTATTCTTGCATGCTCTCCTGTAGAGTGTAAGCTCTTATGGTCAGCAGGGTCCTGTAAGCTCTTATTGTCAGCAAGGCCTATAAAGTGAAACCTTTTATGGTCATCAAGGACGTCTCTGTCTCTCTCGCGCACACGCGCTCTCTCTCTCCTGCAAACTATAAGCTCGTATGATCAGCAGGATCCTCTCTCTTCTGTATATGGCAGATTAAGTTCTCATGGGCAGCAACGTTCTTTCTCTCCTGTAGAGTGTAAGCTGTTGTGGTTAGTGAGGATGTCTCTTTCTCCACTCCCCCAAGTGTACTTTCCAAGCAATTACAAGCTTTACAGTATTGTAAATTCACCACAAATATAATTCTTTAGAAAACCTTAGGCACAATTGAATTTCAAAAGATCTGCTCATATTTATCACTCACATGTCGGTAAGCAAATATCACTTTTCTTTATTGACAGTGCTGTTAGATGGGGGCACATATAAACTGTTACAGGAGTTATGGACATACAATATGTTATGAGTTGAAGGTTTTCACTGCATTTTATCAAGTCTGGCATGGAACTTCTCAATTTGAGTGAATTCATGATTAACCCCTTCCCGACCTTTGACGCCACGTAGGCGTCATGAAAGTCGGTGCCAATCCGACCCATGACGCCTATATGGCGTCATGAAATGATCGCGTCCCTGCAGATCGGGTGAAAGGGTTAACTCCTATTTCACCCGATCTGCAGGGAGAGGGGGAGTTGTACTTCAGCCCAGGGGGGGTGGCTTTGCCCCCACGTGGCTACGATCGCTCTGATTGGCTGTTGAAAGTGCAACAGCCAATCAGAGCAATTTGCAATATTTCACCTATGAAAATGGTGAAATATTGCAATCCAGCCATGGCCGATGCTGCAATAGCATCTGCCATGGCTGGAAATCATGTTCTGCCCCCCCCACCGCCCCCGATCGCCTCCCCAGTCCTCCGTTCTGTCCGGTACCCCCCTCCGTCCCCCTGTCCGCTCCCCCGTGCTCCTGTCCGCTCCCCCCGTCCTCCGATCCCCCCCCCTGTGCTCCGATCCACCCCCCCACCACCCCCTCATACTTACCGAGCCTCCCGAAGTCGGTCCGTCTTCTCCCTGGGCGCCGCCATCTTCCAAAATGGCGGGCGCATGCGCAGTGCGCCCGCCGAATCTGCCGGCCGGCAGATTCATTACAAAGTACATTTTGATCGCTGTGGTAGGTTCTATCACAGCGATCAAAATAAAAAAATAATAAATAAACCCCCCCCTTTATCACCCCCATAGGTAGGGACAATAATAAAATAAAGAAAATATATTTTTTTTCTTTTTCCACTAGGGTTAGGGTTAGAACTAGGGCTAGAACTAGGGGTAGGGTTAGGGTTAGGGTTAGGGCATGTGCACACAGTGCGGATTTGGCCACGAATCTGCAGCGGATTGGCCGCGGATCCGCAGCGGATTGGCCGCGGATCCGCAGCGGATTGGCCGCTGCGAATTCGTAGCAGTTTTCCATCAGGTTTACAGTACCATGTACACCTATGGAAAACCAAATCCGCTGTGCCCATGGTGCGGAAAATTCCATGCAGAAACGCTGCGTTGTATTTTCCGCAGCATGTCAATTCTTTGTGAGGATTCCCCAGCGTTTTACACCTGTTCCTCAATAGGAATCCGCAGGTGAAATCCGCACAAAAAAACACTGGAAATCTGCTGTAAATCCGCAGGTAAAATGCAGTGCCTTTTACCTGCAGATTTTTCAAAAATCGTGCGGAAAAGTCTCACACGAATCCGCAACGTGGGCACATAGCCTTAGGGCTAGGGTTGGAATTAGAGTTAGGGTTGGAATTAGGGCTAGGGTTGGAAATAGGGTTAAGATTAGGCTTGTGGTTAGGGTTACGGATAGGGTTAGGGGTGTGTTGGGGTTACAGTTGTGGTTAGGGTTGGGATTAGGGTTAGGGTTGGGATTAGGGTTAGGATTAGGGTTAGGGTTGGAATTAGGGTTATGGGTGTGTTGGGGTTAGGGTTGTGGTTAGGGGTGTGTTGGGGTTAGGGTTGTGATTAGGGTTATGGCTACAGTTGGGATTAGGATTAGGGGTGTGTTGGGGTTAGTGTTAAAGTTAGAATTGAGGGGTTTCCACTGTTTAGGCACATCAGGGGTCTCCAAACGCAACATGGCGCCACCATTGATTCCAGCCAATCTTGCGTTCAAAAAGTCAAATGGTGCTCCCTCCCTTCCAAACCCCGACATGCGCCCAAACAGTGGTGTACCCCCACATTTGGGGTACCAGCGTACTCAGGACAAACTGGGCAACAATTGTTTGGGGCCAATTTCTCCTGTTACCCTTGCAAAAATAAAAAAATTACTTGCTAAAACATAATTTTTGAGGAAAGAACAATTATTTTTTATTTTCACGGCTCTGCGTTATTAACTTCTGTGAAGCACTTGGGGGTTGAAAGTGCTCACCACACATCTAGATAAGTTCCTTCGGGGGTCTAGTTTCCAAAATGGGGTCACTTGTGGGGTGTTTCTACTATTTAGGCACATCAGGGGCTCTGCAAATGCAACGTGATGCCCGCAGACCATTCCATCAAAGTCTGCATTTCAAATGTCACTACTTCCCTTCCGAGCCCTGACGTGCGCCCAAACAGTGGTTTACCCCCACATATGGGGTACCAGCACACTCACAACAAACTGGGTAACAAATATTGGGGCCCAATTTCTCCTGTTACTCTTGTGAAAATAAAAAATTGCTTGCTAAAACATCTTTTTTGAGGAAAGAAAAATAATATTTTATTTTCACGGCTCTGCGTTGTAAACTTCTGTGAAGCTCTTGGGGGTTGAACGTGCTCACCACACATCTAGATAAGTTCCTTGGGGGGTCTAGTTTCCAAAATGGGGTCACTTGTGGGGGGTTTCTACTGTTTAGGCATATCAGGGGCTCTGCAAACGTAACATGATGCCCGCAGACCATTCCATCAAAGTCTGCATTCCAAAACGTCACTACTTCCCTTCCGAGCCCCGGCATGTGCCCAAACAGTGGTTTACCCCCACATATGGGGTATCAGCGTACTCAGGAGAAACTGGACAACAACTTTTGGGGTCCAATTTCTCCTGTTACCCTTGCAAAAATAAAAAATTCTAGGCTAAAAAAATATTTTTGAGGAAAGGAAACACATTTATTATTTTCACGGCTCTGCGTTATAAACTTCTGTGAAGCACTTGGGGGTTCAAAGTGCTCACCACACATCTAGATAAGTTCCCTTGGGGGTCTAGTTTCCAAAATGGAGTCACTTGTGGGGAGTTACTACTGTTTAGGCACATCAGGGGCTCTGCAAACGCAACCTGACGCCCGCAGAGCATTCCATCAAAGTCTGCATTTCAAATGTCACTACTTCCCTTCCAAACCCCGACGTGTGCCAAAACAGTGGTTTACCCCCACATATGGGGTATCAGCGTACTCAGGAGAAACTGGACAACAACTTTTGGGGTCCAATTTCTCCTGTTACCTTTGGGAAAATAAAAAATTGTGGGCTAAAAAATCATTTTTGAGAAAAGAAAAATTATTTTTTATTTTCATGGCTCTGCATTATAAACTTCTGTGAAGCACTTGGGGGTTCAAAGTGCTCACCACACATCTAGATTAGTTCCTTGGGAGGTCTAGTTTCCAAAATGGGGTCAATTGTGCGGGAGCTCCAATGTTTAGGCACACAGGGGCTCTCCAAACACGACATGGTGTCCGCTAATGATTGGAGCTAATTTTCCATTCAAAAAGCCAAATGGCGTGCCTTCCCTTCCGAGCCCTGCGGTACGCCCAAACAGTGGTTTACCCCTACATATGGGGTATCATCGTACTCAGGACAAACTGGACAACAAGATTTGGGGTCCAATTTCTCCTATTACCCTTGGGAAAATAAAAAATTCTGGGCTAAAAATCATTTTTGAGGAAAGAAAAATTATTTTTTATTTTGACGGCTCTGCGTTATAAACTTCTGTGAAGCATCTGGGGGTTATAAGTGCTCACTATGCATCTAGATAAGTTCCTTGGGGGGTCTAGTTTCCAAAATGGGGTCACTTGTAGGGGAGCTCCAATGTTTAGGCACACAGGGGCTCTCCAAACGCGACATGGTGTCCGCTAACGATTGGAGCTAATTTTCCATTCAAAAAGTCAAATGGCACGCCTCCCCTTCCGAGCCTTGCCGTGCACCCAAACAGTGGTTTACCCCCACATGTGAGGTATTGGTGTACTCAGGAGAAATTGTCCAACAAATTTTATGATCCATTTTATCCTGTTGCCCATGTGAAAATGAAAAAACTGAGGCTAAAATAATTTTTTTGTGAAAAAAAAGTACTGTTTCATTTGTACGGATCAATTTGTGAAGCACCGGGGGGTTTAAAGTGCTCACTATGCTTCTAGATAAGTTCCTTGGGGGGTCTAGTTTCCAAAACGGGGTCACTTGTGGGGGAGCTCCAATGTTTAGGCACACGGGGGCTCTCCAAACGCGACATGGTGTCCGCTAAAGATTCAATTTTTCATTGAAAAAGTCAAATGGCGCTCCTTCCCTTCCGAGCCCTGCCGTGCGCCCAAACAGTGGTTTACCCTCACATATGAGGTATCAGCATACTCAGGACAAATTGGACAACAACGTTCCTGGTCCAGTTTCTCCTTTTACCCTTGGGAAAATAAAAAAATTGTCACTAAAAATCATTTTTGTGACTAAAAAGTTAAATGTTCATTTTTTACTTCCATGTTGCTTCTGCTGCTGTGAAACACCTGAAGGGTTAATAAACTTCTTGAATGTGGTTTTGAGCACCTTGAAGGGTGCAGTTTTTAGAATGGTGTCACTTTTGGGTATTTTCAGCCATATAGAACCCTCAAACTGACTTCAAATGTGAGGTGGTCCCTAAAAAAAATGGTTTTGTAAATTTTGTTGTAAAAATGAGAAATCACTGGTCAAATTTTAACCCTTATAACTTCCTAGCAAAAAAAAAATTTGTTTCCAAAATTGTGCTGATGTAAAGAAGACATGTGGGAAATGTTATTTATTAACTATTTTGTGTCACATAACTCTCTGGTGTAACAGAATAAAAATTCAAAATGTGAAAATTGCGAAATTTTCAAAATTTTTGCCAAATTTCCGTTTTTTTCACAAATAAACTCAGAAATTATCGACCTAAATTTATGACTAACATGAAGCCCAATATGTCATGAAAAAACAATCTCAGAATCGCTAGGATCCGTTGAAGCGTTCCTGAGTTATTACCTCATAAAGGGACACTGGTCAGAATTGCAAAAAACGGCAAGGTTATTAAGGCCAAAAAAAGGCTGGGTCATGAAGGGGTTAAGATACAATTCCATCTTGCTGCTGTTAATTCTCTCACATCAGTTATGACTCCATATTGAGGAGCCCCCAAACAAAAACCTTATCTATAAATATATTTTTTTCTTACTTGAAATGAATTTTTTTCCTGACTCTGACCTTGTTACTGAATTCTGGTTTTGCAGCTCTACTTCCATCAGAATAAAATCAGAATGTAAAATCAGAATAAAAAAAGTATTTATAATGTTGAAATACCCTTCAAAGGTTTTTATAACCTTACTGGAGGCCAATATGGGATTCCCTTTAATACCCTTATTGAGAGCATGGAAAGGCACGCAATTAATGTTTTTCTGTGGCTGGACCGAGTACTTGATGCCAAATAAAATGAAATGTTTAAAAAATTTTGTTTCCATTTTTTCAGCATTTGTATGGGAAAGAGGAATAACAAAATATTGGAAAATGGACTCCTGAGAAAAAGAGGGAAACCAACAAGGAAAAACTAGGCATTGTCAGAAATAAGGATACAGAGCATGGCAAAGTTGGGTACTTGGGAAAGGATGTATTTCATAGCATAGGAAAGCTGGGTACTATAAAAAAGAGGAATAGCATAGCAGAGCATGGAAAATGCGGGCGGTGAAGAAAATGAGGGTGACAGAGCATGGGAAAGCTGGGTACTGTGGAGAAGGCCGGGGTCACACTAGCGTATAACATGGGCGAGTACTATGCGAGAAAACATTGCATAGCACTTGGACCAGTGTTAATCTATGGGGAAGATCACATCTGCGATTACTTTTTCATGCCGAATTGGCATGAGAAAACAATCGCAGCATGCTGCAATTGGGGCTCACTCACACCCATATAAGTCTATGGGTGCAAGTGACACAGTGCACATCACTCAGATATTATCCGAGTGCTGTGCGATATATGCCGAAGCCGGATCTCGCATCGATGCCATACGCTAGTGTGATCCCGGCCGAAAAGCAATATCAGTGCTCGGGAAAGCTGAGTCATTAAGTAAAGAGTGATACCAGAACATGGGAAAGCTGGGTACTGAGTGTAAGTAGGATATCAAAGTATTGGAAAGCTGGGTACTGAGTGTAAGTAAGATATCAAGATATCGTAGTAGGATATCATGAGAAAGTTGGGTGCAGCAGAAAGGAATATAATGAATTAGAGAAAGTTTAGTAAGTTTCTGCATAGATTTCTGTTAAAGCATGTTAGTATGAGGTAATCACACACTCACCAGGATTGTATTTGATTACTAAAGAAAGTGAACAATGCTGCGCCTTTGTGTCTGCTGATCATTGAAGTCTAGACGATATATAAAGTGGGTTGTTTGCAAGGTCATGAATTTAAATCTCCAATATGACTGCTTTCGCCTAAGTTTTAATAACTGATTGGATACTAGTGACGGAATCTGTTCATTGGGGGTAATTAAAATCTTGTATTAGGGCACAATACCGGGACACACTGTGGTAGAAAACATCATTGTACACATTGGATCTATGCTTGCTGAGGCGACATCCTAGTGCCTGAATAGTGCCGAATTGTGCGTCCTGTCTACAGTATTCAACATGAGCAATGCAATAAATAAACCACAAATCTGATCTACAGTTCTGAAATTGAGTTATATTGAAAGTTTCTTTTGTGATAAGTGAATAAAACATGGTTACAAAATGGGTCGTACAGTTACAGCATAAGCAGCGTTTATTGCCACATTTCAAAGCCCCTTCCAGGGTGGGCCAGAGCTTTTTGTTAGGCATAGACCTAGGGCCCTAATATGGCTAGGGACTAGAAGATTTTTTAATGTAGTTGAGTGTCTAAATGTCAGCATGGGTTTATATGGAAGAAGGTGTCTCAGATATGCATCACTGCACATTGTGAAAGAACGTTGTGCATATCAGCATGGTCTCTATTGTAAGTGATTACAAAGCTGAGACCCAGGCTATGTGCACACGGTGCATTTTTATGCACTTCCGCTGTGTTTTTTTCTGCTCGGAAATGGGCCAAAAGCACTATGGAATCCTTATGCAAGCTAATTCAATGACAATCATGAAGTGCTGTGCACATGATCAGTAAATTTCCTTTGAGTATTTGCAGTGCGTTTTTCCTGCAGCATATCAATTCTTTGTGCGTTTCTGCAGCGTTTTTCACCCATAGACTGAGTCAGTCAAATCTGCAGCAAAAACACAGGTCTAACAATGTTTGTGGATTTGCTGAGTTTTTGTTTACATTTTTACCTGCTTCCTAAGGTGTTTCCCAAGCTGTCATCTGTGTGACAGCATGGGAAACACCGGCACGGAGGTTTTTATCGGCGGTAACAGTCAGAGCAATGTGGGATCATGTTTCAGATGTCAGCATGGCCCCGCAGCGCTGACCAGTGGTGAAAAGCTTACTGCGGGTCAGCAGGCGTGGGCTCATGAGACTACTGCTCCCATCGGGCTACGTCTGCTGCACTGATAACAGTGATGGCAGGAGCCACTGATGGGAGATGTAGTCTCATCAGCCCGCACCTGTGCTCACAGCTAAAAAAAAGGAAAATAATTACATACATATTCAAATAAAAATAAAAAAGCCATTATACTCACCTAACACCAAATCCCCGACACCCTCATCTCCTAGGAAAAATGTAAAATAATAAACCGCCATATACTCACCTGTCTGTTAAACAGTCTGATTGTTAGTATGTTGAGGCTATTTCATATGCCCCCAAATGTGGAGAGCTAGATAGTTTTTCACTTGAAATCATTTAGCCAAAGTATTAGCTTGTTGGTTGAAGGTCTTCTCTTCTATGCATTCTTTTTCTTAAATTGACAAAAAAAGGGATGTTCTTCAGTCGAGGAGTCTAATGTGCACTAGTTACAGTAAGTCCAAATAACTGTTCAGATCAAAATGTGTGCTGCTGGTGCAGAGTTTACCCTCTTCATATTTCAAAATATAAAAATCCAAGAACACCATGGACTTTCCTGAGAATTGGTGAGTGAAGTGCAGTTTGTGTGAATTATTGTTAATGTGGGTTTCAAAATCATTGACCTCATTCTCTGTCCCATGTCATACAAAGAATATATACAAAGTATACAGTATATCATCAATATAACATTTGTAGAGCAATATATTATTCATACATTTATCAATAGACTGTATATGGTGTTGCTCAAACACCCCATGTAAATTTGCATGAAATTAAGCACAAAGTGGGACCCAATTCCCCAGACCCTGGTGTGCCGATATAACTTAGAACTGATATAGAAAGCAATATAGTAACATAATAACATAGTTAGCAAGACGGATGCTTCAGCTTGGAACTGAGATATAAATCAAGGGATGGTCTGTCCCCTACATCAAGTAAATAAACAGGAAAACACTCCAGAAACGTATACCATTCGGAAATGACGTATGGTGATGGAGATGATGAGGGTCTTATGTTCCAAAATGTTATTGGGTAAGGGGTTTTTCTTGAGTGGTTTATAAATCCATGTCTGATAGAATATTGTCCACTTCTGTAATATAGTCTTTTCTGCCCAAGATCACAATTTCGCACCCTTTTTAGCTGTGTCCTTTTGGCCTGTTTTCCAGAGAGCGCCCCCCGAGGAAGCAGCAACTTGCGAAACGCGCGTCGGGGCTCCTCCTTTCCACGTACGGTTGCGGGGGGAATCTGTGTGTGCATCTGACATTTAGTAAGTACTATACTGTCTTATCTACCATGCCTTTGGGACTTTCCCACATATGTGCACTGTTGTACTAAAGGTAGCATGGTTGTATAGTGTTTCTCTGTCCAATTATTATTTTTTGTTGTAGGCACTTTACTTATTTATACCTTATCGTCTTTGCACACTCAGTCCCTTCCCGCATCTGCCTAGCGTCAGTTTGCTATTATATGCAATATATATTTATTATATGTTTAGTTGGCTCAGTCACCACTAATATTTAAAGCTTATTAAGCTAATTTTTGCACGCTCTGTATATCTGTGTGGGACAATCATATACCAACTTTACTACTGGTTAGCTTGTCAGTACGTACGTGGCACTATTGTTGCCTTTTCTTTTTTCTATTGCATCGTTTTCATCTATATATTTATTTGTGTATTTATGTATTGTTTTAAAGATTCCTTAATAAAAGTATTATTCTTAGCTTTTTGGTGTCCATCTCTTTTTTGGTTTATATGTTTTCCAGAGAGGGATAAATTGTTCCTTGCTGGATGTACACATTTGAGTGATCTAAGATCTGTACTGACCAAATAGTAAAATATGTCCAGTACAGGTCTCTTGTGATGGAGTGGGTAATATACGGATTTGCAATGGACCTCAACTGGAATCAGACTGGGAGTAGGGAGATCACTCTAATCAATTGGAACTTCATTAGGGGCTACAGAAAGAGTAGGTATAATGGATGATACAGGCCATTGTAAATCACTATGAAATGTATTTTTCTTTATGTCGGCAATGACAGTGTCTAGAAATATTTTCCTTACAAAAGCATTATGATCAAAAAGAGCTGTAAGGAGAATGACAAATCTTTGGACAATACTGCCAGTTAGTTGTCCTTTACTGTATAACGAGTTAAACTAAAGATTTTTATTTTGTTAGATGATTCTGTTTGGATGTCAGATATACGCTTGGTTCTGGCCCTTCTCCACTTTGCATATTTGCTGCCTACTTTTGTTTTGTGCATACTTTTTGTGAAAGTGGGAAAAAAATGGGTGATGGTTTGACACTTTGGGCTTATGATGATGAGCAATATCACTGTGGTTGCTTCTATTGTAGGTGTCAAGGGTTCTATTGGAACATGAGAAGATATTAAGGAATGAGTGTTGGGAATGCAAGGACCTGCTTCAGCAATGTCAAGGGCTGGTAATCCATCCTCAGTTAAGATGGAGTCTCCCTCTAGTATTGTTTCAGAAATGGCACTGAAAGGGTGTTGTGCTGGCATCACGCTTTGATATACGAGACAAATCAATTCTGAGATGGAAGCAAGAGGGTATTGCTTTGTTGGTTTAGTCATCTGTAAAGTATCTTTCAACTGTTTGAGGGCCAATGGGAGGTCAGAAATCTTGAAGGTATTAATCAGAGGGTGAAGATAGATACGTGGTCAGATAATCTGAGATCGGTGTGGGCAGCACAGGTTCAAAATGCAAAGCCAGAGTCAGGATTGGAGAGATCAGACAAAATGTGTAACCAAGCTAGGTCAGTAACAGGAGAGTCTAAACAATAAAGCACCTTAACAGGGAACTAGTAATGGACTGCAACAAGAATGTAAGCTCAGGCAAGGTGTGTTGGGAGGAGTTGCCTAATATACCCACTGTGGCAATAAATAGGCAAAGGAAGCAAAACTCTGCAGGACACAGTAGTTTTAAATTCCTGCAGAGTCTGGCTGCACCTCCCTATAGCCAGGTGGAGACTCTCCAGCAACAGGAGGATGTAGTAGTGCTGGAAGTGTTGCACAAGGCAGCTTCATGAGATGGTTTGACACTGGCAGAAGCAGAGTGTTGCACGCAGTGAGTAGGACAGCACTTAAAAGTCATGTTAGTCACTGGTATGACATTCCTAACAATTATTTAGCAGTAGGCTCATAATGAAACAGCCATCAAGGGTGTGCATGTTATTATTATTATATTGTCCTATACTAAATGTTTTGTGGAAAGTAGATTTAAGAAGATAATCATAATCTGTTGTACTAACATCCTTCACCCTTGTTGCTTGTGTCCTGTGCAATCAATGCAGATTAAATTCATGGATAAACAGAATATAATTTTAATAACGGATTTTTTTTTTTTTGCTTTTAGTAACTTAACTTTTTTTTCACAAATGCTAGATAAAAAACTTAACCTCTACAAATGCATTTACAACTGAACAGCTAAGCTCTTAACTAAAAGTTCAAACACTGAATTTTTTTGGACAGAACAAACAAGTCAGAAAGTGTTTTACTGCACTTAATGCTACAACTGATATAAAGAAAACAGCTTCTATACTAAAAACTAAAGATATTGAAATGTTACGCCATATCTATACAATTTTTAATGTTGAGGACATGGCTTTGTATAAAGATTGAACAAACCATAACTCAAGCCAATTAAAGAAAATATACAGAAACATAATGATACATGCAGAATAAGGTAATCTATACACATAGTTATAAAAGTGTTCTGTGGTACTAACTGTACATGAGAGCTTTCAAATTAATGGTTTGACTCAAAAGCTAATTTTGGCACCCACATAATATAAAGAAAAAGAAGAGTGACCTAGACCCTTCTTTTTCATTCTGAAGAAAAACATATTTAACCCCTTAACCCCTTTCTGCCAGCTGACGGAATAGTACGTCAGCTGGCAGATCCCCTGCTTTAAGGTGGGCTCCGGCGGCGAGCCCACCTTAAAGCCGCGACATGTCAGCTGTTCTGTATTAACTAGTTAAATGCCGCCGTCAAGCGCTGACAGCGGCATTTAACTAGAGCTCCCGGCCGCGCGGCCGTATGTGCTCGCACTGCTGACCCCGTCACATGATCGGGAGCCAGCAGTGCATCGCCATAACAACCAGAGGTCTCCTTGAGACCTTTATGGTTGTTGATGGCCGATTGCTTTGAGCGCCACCCAGTGGTCGGCGCTCAAAGTACACCTGCCTTTCTGCTACATAGAGGTGATCTGTATGTCACCTCTATGTAGCAGAGCCGATCGAGTTGTGCATGCTTCTAGCCTCCTATGGAGGCTATTGAAGCATGCCAAAATTAAAAAAAAAAAGTGGTTAAAAATATAAAAAAAATAAAAAATATATAAAAGTTCAAATCACCCCCCTTTCGCCCCAATCAAAATAAAACTATTAAAAAATAATCAAACCTACACATATTTGGTATCGCCGCATTCAGAATTGCCCAATCTCTCAAAAAAACAAAGGATTAAACTGACCGCTAAATGGCGTAGTGAGAAAAAAAATCAAAACGCCAAAATTACGCTTTTTTGGTTGCCATGACATTGCATTAAAATGCAATAACGGGCGATCAAAAGAACGTATCTACACCAAAATGGTATCATTAAAAACGCCAGCTTGGCATGCAAAAAAATAAGCCCTCACCCAACCCCAGATCATGAAAATTGGAGACGCTACGGGTATCGAAAAATCGCGCAATTTTTTTTTTTTTTTTAGCAAACTTTGGAATTTCTTTTCACCACTTAGATAAAAAATAACCTAGACAGGTTAGGTGTCTAAGAACTCAAAATGACCTGGAGAATCATAATGGTAGGTCAGTTTTAGCATTTGGTGAACCTAGCAAAAAAGCCAAACAAAAAACAAGTGTGAGATTGCACTTTTTTTGCAATTTCATCACACTTGGACTTTTTTTTCCTGTTTTCTGTTACACGGCATGGTAAAACCAGTGGTATTGTTCAAAAGTACATCTCGTCCTGCAAAAAATAAGCCCTCACATGGCCATATGGACAGAAAAATAAAAAAGCTATGGCTCTGGGAAGGAGGGGAGCGAAAAACGAAAACGAAAAAACGGAAAAAGCTCCGGGGGTGAAGGGGTTAAAGACCTATTTCGGACCACATTGTGACCAAATAATTTTTTCATTGTTGAACTGACATCCTTTGACCTTGTCGCTTGTGTTCTATGCAATCAATGCAGAGAAATTAATGGATAAGTAGAATATAATTTGAATATTTTTTTTTTCTGTTAGTAAATGCTAGATATGAAGCCTGACCTCAACAAATATATTTACGTAACGAGTATAATGGAAGTCAATGGGAAGCTTGAGCATTTTTCTGGTCTAGAGGGAGTCTAAAAATTGCTGAAAATAGTGGAAACAGTGCTGAAATGGCATGTGAACAGCATGGGGAAGATCCCTGGGAGCATCTATGAATCACAGGTCAGAGCCTTGGAAGCATCTCTGTACACTGTTGTCAGAGTATTATGCCACTTTATGGACTGACAGTAAAACATACAAAACCGCACTTAAAATGGATTTCACTTGAAAAAGTGTTAATAAACATTCTTTCCAGGATAAAGATTTGTATATACAGCAAAATTAATAAGAGAAAAAAAAATTCTCCTCCATACCTTGGGCTATGTTTACATGCATTGTTTTTGCTGCGTATTTGCATGTTTGCATTCCTTTTAATGGTGAAAAAAACATTCAACAGGAAATGTAGTTTTATCATTTTAATACTTTATCAATATCACAGAGAGAGAAAAAACAGCCATACTTGCAATACCATGTCCAGACACAAGTGCACAAACAGGAGTTAGCGAGTCCCCCAAGACAAAAGCAGGAGCACCACAGGTGGAAAATAGACCCCAGTCCAGAGCCTCTCACCTAGCCAAATTAGTTCTCATGCTTCGCACTGACGAGGGTCAACAGCCCAAAACACTGTGTCTGCAAATTGAGATACTGATTTGGCTTTTATCCTATGTCATATTGCACGACTCGTTAAAGGGTTGATTGTGACTTTTAGGATCGCTACTTCCAACAGGTGGTGCTATAGAGTTTAAGTCCTCTTTTTCTCTGAAGAGGCAATTTGCATACCAAAAACAAGCCACTTACAAGCCCACCAAACATCCGTTGGGCAGCAGCCTAGTATTCCAATTGCACACATGTCTGCACAGGGTGTCATTCACACTATTACATGAGATGAACCTCTATCCATATAGCAGCCTATTACCGAGGTATTTGTCACTATTTTGTCCAAAATACACAAGCTCACAACCTGCGTCAAGGGTCCTCATTATCTTGCGAGTCCTACACTAAATTAAAAAAAATCACTGAAAGAGGAAAAGAAAATTAACAATATCACTGAGTAAGAAAAAACAGCCATACCTGCAGTACCTTATCTGGCCATGTAGTGGGTGAGACATGATCAGGCACATTGAAAGTCATATTTTTTTTTCAGAGCCATCACCCGGCAATCACTATATGTAGATGGCCACCAGACAGCCCTTTCTCTTTTTAGAGGGCCAGCAGGAGTCTTGTGGACAGATGAAACCGATAGTTTTTTTGGTAAAGCATATAATTTTATTCAGAGGAATAAAGAAAAAATAAGTGGCATTCACCCAGTAATGCTGTACAAAAGGTGTCCTTTATTCAGAGCATTTGCTCATAGACATGCGGTGGAGAGGCGGCTTGGCAAGGAAGGGAGTGCAAGGGGAGGCAAGAGGACGACGGCCGTTTCGCGCCTGCGCGCTTCCACGGGTCCTGGACCCGTGGAAGCGCGCAGGCGCGAAACGGCCGTCGTCCTCTTGCCTCCCCTTGCACTCCCTTCCTTGCCAAGCCGCCTCTCCACCGCATGTCTATGAGCAAATGCTCTGAATAAAGGACACCTTTTGTACAGCATTACTGGGTGAGTGCCACTTATTTTTTCTTTATTCCTCTGGATCCACATTGCTTATGAAGTTGAGCACCACCCCAAAGCTATTATTTATTGCATGCCGCAGTGGACTTCAACAGAGTCTCATATGACTGTATCCCCAGCGATCACCACTGAGAGTCCGATACATTCCAGCTGTGAGTATAGCACCTAGTGCCATTCATTTTTTCTTTTCTTGTGCATATAATTTTATTGTTTACTGAAAATGGAATGAGGTCTACAAATAAAAGAACATAGTAGTTACAGTCAAATATGATGGAGATTAAAAAAATATTTCGGGGTTGTTTTACTGCCTCTGGTCCTGGGTGCTTTGACTGTATGCAAAGTGACATGAAAAGTGAAGATTCCTAAAGGATTTGGGGTCACAATGTAGTGCCCAGGGTCAGAAATCTGGGTTTGCATTGTGGGCCATGGGTCTTTCAGCAGGAAATTGACCCCAAAGATACTTAAAGGGAACCTGTCACCCCCCCCCCAGTCATTTCAAACTAAAAGAGCCACCTTGTGCAGCAGTAATGCTGCATTCTGACAAGGTGGCTCTTTTAGTTCTGGGTGCTGTAACTAGAGAAATAATCAGTTTTATAATTTGTCCGAAATACCTGCTCCTCAGTCAAGTAGGCCGGCCTTTCCCCCCTGCTTCAGACAGCACACAGCTGTCACTCACATCTTCTTGGCGCCGGGCGCCACCTCCTCCTCTGTTATGACCCCAATGGCGAGGGTCTCAGAGGAACGTGGAAGTCTGCAGAATACAAAAATCCAGCTCATAGGGCAGTGGTAACTGGGTTGACCATATATCTACTCCTAACGCCAACACTAGAAGTAGCCGGGGATCATTCCTACGTTGATTCTAGATGACACGCGCCAGCCGGAGAATCTAGCTACCCCTAGTAGAGGAAAACAAAGACCTTTCTTGCCTCCAGAGAAGGGGACCCCAAAGCTGGATAGAAGCCCCCCACAAATAATGACGGTGAGGTAAGAGGAAATGACAAACACAGAAATGAATCAGGTTTAGCACAGAGAGGCCCGCTTACTGATAGCAGAATAAAGAAAGGTAACTTATATGGTCAACAAAAACCCTATCAAAATCCACACTGGAAATTCAAGAACCCCCGAACCGTCTAACAGTCCGGGGGGAGAACACCAGCCCCCTAGAGCTTCCAGCAAAGGTCAGGATATAGATTTGGAACAAGCTGGACAAAAATACAAAACCAAAACAAATAGCAAAAAGCAAAAGGCAGACTTAGCTGATATAACTGGAACCAGGATCAGTAGACAAGAGCACAGCAGACTAGCTCTGATAACTACGTTGCCAGGCATTGAACTGAAGGTCCAGGGAGCTTATATAGCAACACCCCTAACTAACGACCCAGGTGCGGATAAAAGGAATGACAGAAAAACCAGAGTCAAAAAACTAGTAACCACTAGAGGGAGCAAAAAGCAAATTCACAACAGTACCCCCCCCTTAGTGAGGGGTCACCGAACCCTCACCACGACCACCAGGGCGATCAGGATGAGCGGCATGAAAGGCACGAACTAAATCGGCCGCATGAACATCAGAGGCGACCACCCAGGAATTATCCTCCTGACCATAGCCCTTCCACTTGACCAGGTACTGAAGCCTCCGCCTGGAGAGGCGAGAATCCAAGATCTTCTCCACCACGTACTCCAACTCGCCCTCAACCAACACCGGAGCAGGAGGCTCAGCAGAAGGAACTACAGGCACAATGTACCGCCGCAACAAGGACCTATGAAATACATTGTGAATAGCAAACGACACAGGAAGATCCAGACGAAAAGATACAGGATTAAGGATTTCCAATATCTTGTAAGGCCCAATAAAACGAGGTTTAAATTTGGGAGAGGAGACCTTCATAGGAACAAAGCGGGAAGAAAGCCATACCAAATCCCCAACGCGTAGTCGGGGACCCACACCGCGGCGGCGGTTGGCAAAGCGCTGAGCCTTCTCCTGTGACAACTTCAAGTTGTCCACCACATGATTCCAGATCTGCTGCAACCTATCCACCACAGAATCCACCCCAGGACAGTCAGAAGGCTCCACATGACCCGAAGAAAAGCGAGGATGGAAACCAGAGTTGCAGAAAAAAGGCGAAACCAAGGTGGCGGAACTAGCCCGATTATTAAGGGCAAACTCAGCCAACGGCAAGAATGTCACCCAATCGTCCTGATCAGCAGAGACAAAACACCTCAAATAAGCCTCCAAAGTCTGATTGGTTCGCTCCGTCTGTCCATTAGTCTGAGGATGGAAAGCAGACGAAAACGACAAATCAATGCCCATCCTACTACAAAAGGATCGCCAGAACCTGGAAACGAACTGGGATCCTCTGTCTGACACAATATTCTCAGGGATGCCGTGCAAACGAACCACGTTCTGGAAAAACACAGGAACCAGATCGGAAGAGGAAGGCAGCTTAGGCAAAGGAACCAAATGGACCATCTTGGAGAAGCGATCACATATCACCCAGATAACGGACATGCCCTGAGATAGCGGAAGATCAGAAATGAAATCCATGGAGATATGTGTCCAAGGTCTCTTCGGGACAGGCAAGGGCAAGAGCAAACCGCTGGCACGAGAACAGCAAGGCTTAGCTCGAGCACAAGTCCCACAGGACTGCACAAATGACCGCACATCCCTTGACAAGGAAGGCCACCAAAAGGACCTGGCCACCAGATCTCTGGTGCCAAAAATTCCTGGGTGACCTGCCAACACCGAGGAATGAACCTCGGAAATGACTCTGCTGGTCCACTTATCCGGGACAAACAGTCTGTCAGGTGGACAAGACTCAGGCCTATCAGCCTGAAATCTCTGCAACACACGTCGCAGATCCGGAGAAATAGCTGACAAGATAACTCCATCTTTAAGAATACCAACAGGATCAGCGACTCCAGGAGCATCAGGCACAAAGCTCCTAGAAAGAGCATCGGCCTTCACATTCTTTGAACCTGGTAAATACGAGACAACAAAATCAAAGCGGGAGAAAAACAATGACCAGCGGGCCTGTCTCGGATTAAGGCGTTTAGCAGACTCGAGATACATCAGATTTTTGTGATCAGTCAAGACCACCACACGATGCTTAGCACCCTCGAGCCAATGACGCCACTCCTCAAATGCCCATTTCATGGCCAACAACTCCCGATTGCCCACATCATAATTTCGCTCGGCAGGCGAAAACTTCCTAGAGAAAAAGGCACAAGGTTTCATAACAGAGCAACCAGGGCCTCTCTGCGACAAAACGGCCCCTGCCCCAATCTCCGAAGCATCCACCTCAACCTGAAAGGGAAGTGAGACGTCAGGCTGGCACAAAACAGGCGCCGAAGTAAACCGGCGTTTCAACTCCTGGAAAGCCTCCACGGCAGCAGGAGCCCAGTTAGCTACATCGGAGCCCTTCTTGGTCATATCCGTCAAAGGTTTCACAATGCTAGAAAAATTAGCAATAAAACGACGGTAGAAGTTAGCGAAGCCCAAGAACTTCTGAAGACTCTTAACTGACGAGGGCTGAGTCCAATCAAGAATAGCTCGGACCTTGACTGGGTCCATCTCCACAGCAGAAGGGGAAAAAATGAACCCCAAAAAGGGAACCTTCTGTACACCAAAGAGACACTTTGAGCCCTTGACAAACAAAGAATTTTCACGCAAAATTTTAAAGACCAACCTGACCTGCTCCACATGCGAATCCCAATTATCAGAAAAAACCAAAATATCATCCAGATAAACAATCAAAAATTTATCCAGATACTTCCGGAAAATGTCATGCATAAAGGACTGAAAAACTGAAGGCGCATTGGAGAGCCCAAAAGGCATCACCAAGTACTCAAAATGACCTTCGGGCGTATTGAATGCGGTTTTCCATTCATCACCTTGCTTAATGCGCACAAGGTTGTACGCACCACGAAGGTCTATCTTGGTGAACCACTTGGCACCCTTAATCCGGGCAAACAAGTCAGACAACAGCGGTAAAGGATACTGAAATTTGACAGTGATCTTATTTAAAAGCCGATAATCAATACAAGGTCTCAAAGATCCGTCCTTTTTTGCCACAAAAAAGAATCCCGCACCAAGAGGGGAAGAAGACGGACGAATATGTCCTTTCTCCAGAGACTCCTTGATATATGAACGCATAGCGGTATGTTCAGGTACCGACAGATTAAACAGTCTTCCCTTAGGAAACTTACTGCCTGGGATCAAATCTATAGCACAGTCACAGTCCCTATGAGGAGGCAGTGCACTGGACTCAGACTCACTGAAGACATCCTGATAATCAGACAAATACTCCGGAACTTCCGAAGGCGTAGAAGAAGCAATAGACACAGGCAGGGAATCCCCATGAATACCACGACAGCCCCAACTTGAGACTGACATAGCCTTCCAGTCCAGGACTGGATTATGGGTCTGTAACCATGGCAGCCCTAAAACAACCAAATCATGCATTTTATGTAAAACCAGGAAACGTATCACCTCGCGGTGTTCAGGAGTCATGCACATGGTAACCTGTGTCCAATACTGCGGTTTATTTGCTGCCAATGGTGTAGCATCAATACCCCTAAGAGGAATAGGATTTTCTAATGGTTCAAGAGTAAAACCACAGCGCTTAGCAAATGAGAGATCCATGAGACTCAGGGCAGCACCTGAATCTACAAACGCCATGACAGGATAAGATGACAGTGAGCAAATCAAAGTTACAGACAGAATAAATTTAGGTTGCAAATTACCAACGGTGACAGGACTAACAACCTTAGCTATACGTTTAGAGCATGCTGAGATAACATGTGTAGAATCACCACAGTAGTAGCACAAGCCATTCCGGCGTCTATGAATTTTCCGCTCATTTCTAGTCAGGATTCTATCACATTGCATTAAATCAGGTGTCTGTTCAGACAACACCATGAGGGAATTTGCGGTTTTTCTATCACATTGCACCGAAATAGGTGTCTGTTCAGACAACACCATGAGGGAATTTGCGGTTTTGCGCTCCCGCAACCGCCGGTCAATTTGAATAGCCAGTGCCATAGTATCATTCAGACCTGTGGGAATGGGAAAACCCACCATAACATTCTTAATGGCTTCAGAAAGGCCATTTCTAAAATTAGCGGCCAGTGCACACTCGTTCCAATGTGTCAGCACGGACCATTTCCGAAATTTTTGGCAATACACTTCAGCCTCGTCCTGCCCCTGAGACATAGCCAGCAAGGCCTTTTCTGCCTGAATCTCAAGATTGGGTTCCTCATAAAGTAAACCGAGCGCCAGAAAAAACGCATCAAGATCAGCCAATGCCGGATCTCCTGGCGCCAGCGAAAAAGCCCAATCCTGAGGGTCGCCCCGTAAGAACGAAATAACTATTTTTACTTGCTGAGCAGAATCTCCAGATGAACAGGGTCTCAGGGACAAAAACAATTTGCAATTATTCACGAAATTCCTAAACTTAAACCTGTCTCCGGAAAACAGTTCAGGAATCGGTATTTTAGGTTCTGACCTAGGATTTCTGATAACATAGTCTTGTATGCCCTGCACACGAGTAGCCAGCTGGTCCACACTTGTAATCAAGGTCTGGACATTCATGTCTGCAGCAAGCATAGCCACTCTGAGGTAAAGGGGAAGAAGAAAAAAAAAAAAAAACTCAGAATCTTCTTTCTTATAATCCCTCTTCTGCAATGCATTAAACATTTAATACTGGCCTGGCAAACTGTTATGACCCCAATGGCGAGGGTCTCAGAGGAACGTGGAAGTCTGCAGAATACAAAAATCCAGCTCATAGGGCAGTGGTAACTGGGTTGACCATATATCTACTCCTAACGCCAACACTAGAAGTAGCCGGGGATCATTTCTACGTTGATTCTAGATGACACGCGCCAGCCGGAGAATCTAGCTACCCCTAGTAGAGGAAAACAAAGACCTTTCTTGCCTCCAGAGAAGGGGACCCCAAAGCTGGATAGAAGCCCCCCACAAATAATGACGGTGAGGTAAGAGGAAATGACAAACACAGAAATGAATCAGGTTTAGCACAGAGAGGCCCGCTTACTGATAGCAGAATAAAGAAAGGTAACTTATATGGTCAACAAAAACCCTATCAAAATCCACACTGGAAATTCAAGAACCCCCGAACCGTCTAACAGTCCGGGGGGAGAATACCAGCCCCCTAGAGCTTCCAGCAAAGGTCAGGATATAGATTTGGAACAAGCTGGACAAAAATACAAAACCAAAACAAATAGCAAAAAGCAAAAGGCAGACTTAGCTGATATAACTGGAACCAGGATCAGTAGACAAGAGCACAGCAGACTAGCTCTGATAACTACGTTGCCAGGCATTGAACTGAAGGTCCAGGGAGCTTATATAGCAACACCCCTAACTAACGACCCAGGTGCGGATAAAAGGAATGACAGAAAAACCAGAGTCAAAAAACTAGTAACCACTAGAGGGAGCAAAAAGCAAATTCACATCACTCCTCACCGCTGTTTTCAAAAGTAGCCAGCGCCTGCGCTCTTTTCCCCTGCCTGGTGCAGGCGCAGTGAGCGCTGCCTGTCTTTCCTCATATGCAGCCCAGCTGACTGCGCCTGCGCAGCCGCCCTGCCTGTGAATCCCAGCCCTGCAATGTGAATAAATCATAAGTCACTGCAGAGTACCACATGCATTAGGGCCTGGGAGATGAGGGTCTGAGAAAACTGTCCCAGACCTTTGAGAATGTTCCCCTGCCGCTGCTGCATCTGGTATCTTCTCCCTAGACTCTACTCCTTTGTTGTCCAAGGAACTGTGAACTCTACTGTCAGCGTTGTCAGATGGGAATTTTTTAATAATTCTTCAACTTGCGCCTTCTTTTGCTGCAACATTTTATTAGACCTCTCCACCATGGGAAGGAGAGATGTTAATTACTCATTGCACTGTGGGAATAGAAGGGTGACATGTGCTAGGGTAAAGCGGGAACAGCACACTAGGAGAAATAGTGGCTGCTGGGGACCAAGATACAAGGGATGGCTGCCGCCATGAGGTTGCAGAAAGGTTCTATCTCCAGAAGCCTAAACAGCAACATTTCCAGGGCAGTCTGGAGATGTGGCCATATAGGTGCATGGTGATAGGCATCTTCACCTACGTCATGGACAGGAGTTTTGTGTGCACGAAGAACAGGGGAAGAGTCAGTGGTTTCATCCACAGACACTGTTTCTGGACCCTGGCATACGGCCCAAATAATTGGATTCTTTGCTTGCATGTGCCTGAGCATGCTGATGGTGGTCAGGCTGGTAGTCGTGCTGCCTCCACTGATGCAGGCACGACAGATGTTGCAAATAGCCTTTCTTGGATTAACTGAACTGTCTTTAAAAAATCTCCAGACTCGTGAACACCTAAACTTTGGCTTGGCAACTTCACCCGTGTTGGTTCTCTGGGGATCAGTTGCCCACCTTGTGTCTCTGGTCATCCCACTGCCTCTTCCAGCCTGTTGTGGTGCTGCAGATCCCTCACCCTGTGCACTACTGTCCTTTCTCTGAATGTCACCTTCCCAGGTTGGGTGAGTTATTTCATTGTCCACCACCTCTTCTTCAACTTCCGCACCCTGGTCCTCCTCCTTCTTGCTTGCTGACAAAACACCACTTGTTGGCAATCATGTCTTATCATCATCCTCCACCTCTTTTGACAGCAATTGCATTTTCCCAGCGTCGCCTTCTTGTGAGAATGGCTGCTCACATATTTGGGCAAGGCTACATACCATCTCCTCATGTTCCACTTAAAATGGGTAAAGTGAGAGGCCAGAGTCTGTACGTGGAATTTTGAACAGCTCTTTGATGTGTTCAACTGTAGGATCACTTGTCTCCGGGCACTCAAAGTGTCAAACTGTGGGATCACTTGTCTCTGGGCACTCGGCATTGTGAGATGAAGGAGGATCAGAGTGAAAATTATGTGGTCCAAAATCACAGCTACTGAGACAGGACCGTGTGAAAGACAGGGTGGTTCTGGCAAAATGACTTGAAGCATTATCTGCTATCCATCCAACAACCTTTTCACACTGGCTTGACTTCAAGAATGGTGCTCCATGCCCCCTACAAAGTGGGACAAGAAGCTAGATGGACATGATGTGTGTTTGCCCACGTTCTCGATCTTTCCCATTCCTTACCATGCACCTTGCCCATTTTGAAATTATGTATGATATATCCCTCTTGAGAAAACACTGCAGACAGAATTAAAATGCCAGGAAAATGTGCCCAATTCAGATGAATGTATAAAACTGCAGTATCAATATAGTAATGCTGTTTGTAATCAAACTTTTTTTGTGTGTTTTGAGCCCCAACTTTAGCACTAGTGTTGAGCGATACTTTCCGATATTCAAAGGTATCGGTATCGGATGGTATCGACCGATATCCAAAAAATATCGGATATCGCCGATACCGATACCCGATACCAATGCAAGTCAATGGGACACAAGTATCGGAAGGTATCCTGGATGGTTCCCAGGGTCTGAAGGAGAGGAAACTCTCCTTCAGGCCATGGGATCCATATTCATGTAAAAAATAAAGAATTAAAATAAAAACCGGTTTTTACGTACCGGTAATAGGATTTTACAGAGTCCACGACAGCACCCACAATGAGAGAGGGGATCCGCCCACCTTCCGGACAGGAACCTACAGGTTAAAAAGGGGCGGTCCCCCTCGCCCTCCAGTTTGTGTTCCAGAGTACAAGGGATACCGCCAATGAATCAGTACATGACAATATTATCTTAAACACTACTAAATCCCACCACCTCTATAGAGTGATCTCTAAGGCACACCTTCCAACAGAGTGCAGGAATAAGTAACTAAATACGGGGGGGAATGTATGGGTGCTGTCGTGGACTCTGTAAAATCCTATTACCGGTACGTAAAAACCGGTTTTCCTATCGCCACGACAGCACCCACAACGAGAGACTTTCAAAGACTATTAACTGGGAGGGACCACAGCACTAAGTACTGAACGGCCAAACTGTAAGCTGGAATTAGCAGATAGATCAAGGCGATAGTGTTTATAAAAGGTGGAAGGTGATGACCAAGTTGCCGCCTTACATATCATTTCAATGGGAACATCTGCCTTCTCCGCCCAGGATGAAGCCATGGCCCGAGTGGAGTGCGCCCTGATGCTTTCTGGTGGTGTTACTCCCCTGGCAGAGTAGGCAAGACATATCGCTTCTCTAATCCATCTGGCGATAGAGTTTTTCGTGACACCAGAACCCTTTTTCCGATTCTGGAAAGAAATAAACAGAGCCCTACTCTGTCTCCAGCTTTGTGTCCTATCCAGGTATTCTAATATTGCCCTCTTAACATCTAGGGTATGATATTTTTTCTCCTCTTCTGAACCTGGATTTTCATAGAAAGATGGTAAATAAATCTCCTGACTTCTATGAAATTTAGTTGCTACTTTTGGCAAGTATGCAGGATCAGGTTTTAAGACAATCTTATCCTGGAGAATTATTAGGTAAGGAGGATCTACTGATAACTAGTGTTGAGCATTCCGATACTGCAAGTATCGGGTATCGGCCGATACTTGCTGTATCGGAATTTCCGATACCGAGATCCGATACTTTTGTGGTATCGGTTATCGGGTATCGCAACAACATTAATGTAATAATGTGTAAAAAAGAGAATTAAAATAAAAAATATCGCTATACTCACCTGTCCGACGCAGCCGGGACCTCAGCGAGGGAACCGGCAGCGTTGTTTGTTTAAATTTCGCGCTTTTACTTGGTTACGTGAAGTCCCGGCTTGTGATTGGTCAGGGCGGCCATGTTGCCGGGACGCGGACCAATCACAGCAAGCCGTGACGAAATTACGTCACGGCTTGCTGTGATTGGTCCGCGTCCCGGCAACATGGCCGCCATTAACCAATCACAAGCCGTGACGTCACGGGAGGCTGGACATGCGCGTATTTTGAAAAGCGCGCGTGTCCAGCCTCCAGTGACGTCCCGGCAACATGGCCGCCATTAACCAATCACAAGCCGGGACGTCACGGGAGGCTGGACATGCGCGTATTTTGAAAAGCGCGCGTGTCCAGCCTCCAGTGACGTCCCGGCAACATGGCCGCCATTAACCAATCACAAGCCGGGACGTCACGGGAGGCTGGACATGCGCGTATTTTGAAAAGCGCGCGTGTCCAGCCTCCCGTGACGTCACGGCTTGTGATTGGTTAATGGCGGCCATGTTGCCGGGACGCGGACCAATCACAGCAAGCCGTGACGTAATTTCGTCACGGCTTGCTGTGATTGGTCCGCGTCCCGGCAACATGGCGCCGTGACCAATCATAAGCCGGGACGTCACTGGAGGCTGGACACGCGCGCTTTTCAAAATACGCGCATGTCCAGCCTCCCGTGACGTCACGGCTTGTGATTGGTTAATGGCGGCCATGTTGCCGGGACGCGGACCAATCACAGCAAGCCGTGACGTAATTTCGTCACGGCTTGCTGTGATTGGTCCGCGTCCCGGCAACATGGCCGCCCTGACCAATCACAAGCCGGGACCTCACGTAACCAAGTAAAAGCGCGAATTTTAAACAAACAACGCTGCCGGTTCCCTCGCTGAGGTCCCGGCTGCGTCGGACAGGTGAGTATAGCAATATTTTTTATTTTAATTCTTTCTTTTACACATTAATATGGTTCCCAGGGCCTGAAGGAGAGTTTCCTCTCCTTCAGACCCTGGGAACCATCAGGAATACCGTCCGATACCTGAGTCCCATTGACTTGTATTGGTATCGGGTATCGGTATCGGATTGGATCCGATACTTTGCCGGTATCGGCCGATACTTTCCGATACCGATACTTTCAAGTATCGGACGGTATCGCTCAACACTACTGATAACGCATGTATATCCCTGACCCTCCTGGCAGACGTTAATGCTAAAAGTAGGGCTGTTTTTAAGGTTAAATTTTTTATCGAAATAGAGTCTAAAGGCTCAAAGGGAGGTTCGGTCAACGCCTCAAGCACCAAATTCAGATCCCAAGGGGGTATTCTTACAATATGGATTGGGTTAGAACGCTGACAAGCCTTAATAAACCTAGCAACCCATCTATTACCAGCTATATCAATATTATATAGAGCTCCCAAGGCTGAAACATGAACTCTTAGAGTATTGACTGCTAAACCCAATTCCCAGCCTTTTTGAAGAAATTCTAAAATAGCTGAAATTGGAGCATTATCTCCTAATGGTTGCTGATAAAACATAAGGAACTTCTTCCAAATTTTTGTATAGATCTTTGTAGTAACCTCCTTCCTACTTTTCAATACGGTAGCTATTAAAGCACTAGAGAACCCCCTCTCCTTCAGAAGCTCCCTCTCAAGTTCCAAGCCGTTAATTGAAGAGTCTGCAAATTTGGATGACGAAATGGACCCTGAGAAAGGAGTTCCGGAACCACTGGCAACACCCAGGGATCAGTCACAGACATTGTCCTGAGGAGAGAAAACCAAGGCCTCCTGGGCCAGAAGGGAGCAATCAAAATCACTCTGGCTCTTTCCTCTCGGATCTTCCTGAGAACTATCGGAATTAGACATATAGGGGGAAAGGCATATGCTAGCTGGAAGTCCCAATGGACGCGAAGGGAATCCACTATGTATGGTTGGTCTGCTATGTGTAAGGATGCGAACCTCCTGACCTTCCTGTTCTCCCTGGTAGCAAACAGATCTATTATCGGCAACCCCCACAGATTGACTATTTGATCGAATATGTGTTGGTTTAGGGACCATTCTCCCTGACGCAGGGTATGGCGACTGAGGTAGTCCGCCTGTATATTGAGCTCCCCTTTTATATGAACCGCCGACAGGGATTGTAAGTGATTCTCGGCCAGAGACAATATCTGTGCTGTAGTGATCATTAGGGATCGTGATCTTGTCCCCCCTGATGATTGATGTAGGCCACCACAGTCATATTGTCTGTTTGTATTTGTACATGCGAATTCCTCAGGGATGGTAGGAAGCAAAGAAGGGCTTGATTGACTGCAGCAAGCTCTCTTAGATTTGAGGAATTCTGGGACTCTTGAGTCGACCAACGTCTCTGGGTTAGACTGTCTTCCATATGGGCTCCCCAACCGAATGTACTGGCATCTGTTGTAATTATGTTGTCCGGAGTGATGGCCCAGAGAACTCCTTTTGATAAATGTGCCAGATTGAGCCACCATCTCAGATCGTGAAGAGTGGCGGTCGATAGACTGAACCTTCTGCTCAGAGCACCATGAAGATCTCTTTCTGCTTGAAGAACTTCGTATTGAAGCATTCGGGTATGAGCCTGAGCCCATCTCACGGCCGATATACATGCAGTCAGAGATCCTAGCAGAGACATTGCGTCTCTTAAACTTAAGCTTGGAGCTTCCCTTACGGCCGTGATCCTTTGAATGATCTTCTGCTTCTTTTCTTCTGGTAGGAAGGACAACTGATTTTCCGAGTCTAGAAGAACTCCTAGGAACATTTGACGTCTTGTGGGTTCCAGTTTTGACTTTTCCCAGTTGACTATCCATCCGAGTTCCTGTAGGGATGATATTATGGCATTTACCCTAGACGTACACTGAGCAATTGAATTTCCAACTATTAAAAAATCGTCTAGATAGGGCACTACAAGGGTTTCCTTTTCCCTGATATGGGCCATTACTTCCGAAACAACCTTTGTAAAAACTCTAGGAGCCATGGACAGGCCAAAGGGCATTGCTAAAAATTGGAAATGTTTAATCTGATGGTTTACCCATACTGCTATCCTGAGGAATTGCTGGTGATTTCTGTGAACTGGAAGATGGTAATACGCATCTTTTAGATCCAAAACCGACATGTAGCACCTAGGAAACAAAAGCTTAGTTGTTGATTTAATGGATTCCATCTTAAAAGCGTGGTACTGAAGATATTCATTCAATTTACGCAAATTTATGATAGTCCTAAAGGACCCATCAGGTTTAGAGATTAAAAATAGGGGAGAATAAAAACCCGTCTTCTCCTGATGTTTCGGTACTTCTTCAATAACTCGCTTTCTAAGAAATTGTTGAATCTCTAATTCTAAGGCCTGTTGTTGGGCCGGAGTGTCCAGTGATGTTCTAACAAAATGATTTGGGGGAGTTCTCAAAAATTCTAATTTTAATCCTGACTCGACTACCCCCATTATCCAGGCACTAGAAGTTATCCTTTTCCATTCTGCTGAGAAGAATTTTAGTCTTCCTCCTACTGGTAGATCTATTCTATCTGTAATTACGTCTACGTCTTGAGAAAGATGAAGGGTTCTTATAGTATCCACCTTTCTTCTTTTGATCCGACGTTTCCCAGTCACGATTATATCCCTGGTGGTCTGACTGGAATTTTCTGAAGGGTATGCGTCTCCGGAAGGCATTCTTAAAAGTGGGATTAAATATTTTAGGAAATCCCTTCTTTCTGTCTTCTGCCTTTGCAAGGATGTCATCTAGCACTGGGCCGAATAGGTACTCACCCCTACACGGAATGGAGCACAATTTGGCTTTTGCCGGAGCATCACCCTTCCAGGTCTTTAGCCAGAGCGCCCGTCGGGCTGCATTCGAGAGACCCGCCGATCTTGCAGCCAATTTCAGGGAATCAATCGAGGCATCCGCTAGATAAGCTGCTCCTTCTCTGACCTGAGACAGGGAGTTTAACAATTTATCCCTGGGTACATTAGCTTTAAGCTGTTCTTCCAGCTGAGTTACCCAGACCATAACTGATCTCGCCATACAGGTGCCTGCGATTGCCGGCTTAAAGGCTCCAGATGATGCTTCCCACGTTTTCTTAAGAAGCATGTCAGCCTTCCTGTCTGAAGGATCTTTAAGGAGTCCCACATCCTCTAATGGTAGCGAGGCTGTTTTCGAGGTAGAGGCCACTGCCGCATCTACTTTTGGGATCTTCATCCACTGGGATAAGGTGTCATCCTCAAAGGGGTACCTTCTTTTTGCGGCCGAAGGTAAGAACCCTTTATCCAGCTTGTCCCACTCCCGTCTAACCAGATCTTTAACGGTATCAACCACTGGGAAAGCTTTGCGACTTTTCTGGCTCAGCCCTGCAAACATGATCTCTTGGGTTGTTTTCGGCTCTTTACTCTCTGCCATACCCATAGTTGAACGGACAGCCTTAATGAAAGTCTCCATATTTTCGGTGGAAAAGCAAGGCCTTCCCTCCTCATCTGAGGAGGATGGTGATGAGCTCTCCGAGCACTCGCCCTCTTGCAACGAAGGGCTGGAATCGGATACCATTTCCACACTATTCTTTTCATGCCGTCTAGATTTAAGGGACGATTTAATTTCTTCCCTAATTACTTCCCTCAAATCCGATACACGGAGGGGGGCTTCTTCTTCTAACGTACGGCATATACACGACTGACATAACTTCTTTAAGTAGGTGTCAGGTAGTGGCTCTGTGCATAACGCGCACTGCTTATGCTTAGTCTTTGAGACCTTCTTTCCCTATAACAAAGCATAATATAGAAGACAGATGTATCAGCCAATGGCTCAGATATTAACTCACCATTGCTGATGAACTTATAGTACCGGTTTCTGAGGGGGTGAGGTGTGATGTGACGTGCCCGGGTCCTGCTGCCCGCGTGTCTCTCCACAACGAGATCTGCTGCTGCTCCTTTCTCCTAACTGTCGGTGTTCGGCGTCTCCTGTGGAAGACATGTTGCCGCACACCACTCACCAAGCGCTGCTTGCCTTTCAAAGGTCCCGCGCTCCTCCTCCCGGCCTCCTCCGGAAGTCGTTAGATCACTTCCGGGTCATAAGCGCCGACCTGCTCCTGCAGCGTCGCGCGCGCGTGGACGACCCGGGGCAGCGCGCCTTCCCCCGGGAACGCCACCTCGACCGCTCAGTCATGCCGCCAGATGAGGGGGGAAGCTGGACACAGGACTTCCCCCGATGCTGCTTCCGGGCCCCCGACTCTGCCGTTCTCACCTGGACACCGCACAGAGGCTTGGCGGACCCGGGTAAGCGATCGAAACCGGTAGGCTCCCGCCGTCCGGACAGGAACCCGAACTGGAGGGTGAGGGGGACCGCCCCTTTTTAACCTGTAGGTTCCTGTCCGGAAGGTGGGCGGATCCCCTCTCTCGTTGTGGGTGCTGTCGTGGCGATAGGAAAAATATGGATATACTCACCCCTCCGGCGGCCCCTGGACCTTACCAATGTAACCGGCAGCCTCCGTTCCTAAGAATGAGGAGTGAAGGACCTTCAATGACGTCATGGCTTGTGATTGGTTGCTTGACCGCTCATGTGACCGCTCACGCGACCAATCACAAGCTGCGACGTCATCGCAGGTCCTAAACTCACTGCATTCTTAGGAACGGAGGCTGCCGGTTACATCGGTAAGGTCCAGGGGCCGCCGGAGTGGTGAGTATATCCATATTTTTTATTTTAATTCTTTATTTTTTACATGTATATGGATCCCAGGGCCTGAAGGAGAGTCTCCTCTCCTCCAGACCCTGGGAACCATACACTGGGAACTTCTGATTCCGATTTCCGATATCACAAAAATATCGGAACTCGGTATCGGAATTCCGATACAGCAAATATCGGCCGATACCCGATACTTGCGGAATCGGAATGCTCAACACTATTTAGCACAATCAATGCTGTATAATATTTCACTACTCCAAAAATTTGCAGCATTGCAATGCCAGCACTAAAGTATCAATATAGCAATGCAATTTTTTTTAGTAAACTATTTTTGGGTGAGTTTTGTGGCATAACTCTAGCATGATAAATGACATAAAATTTCACTGCTCAAAAATATTGCAGTATTACAATTGCCCAATACAGATGGACGTACAAGACTGCAGTATCAATATAGCAATGCAATTTTTTTAACAAGCTATTTTTTCTGGGGCATTTTGAGGCCCAACTCTAGCATAATAAATATTGCATAAAATTTCACAGCTCAAAAAAATGCAGCATTAGAAAACCAGGCAAATTTGCACACCTCAGATGAACATATAAGACTGCAGTATTACTATAGTAATGCTTTTGAAATACAACCAAGTCTGGTTGTATGCTTTTTTTGCACAACTACTGCAGTAAAAATGGCGCATAATATTTCACTGCTCAGAACAATTTGAAGTATTAAGAGTAAAAATAATATTAACCCTGAGTAGAGGTTTATGGTATTAGTAGAAGGCTGCTGCATGAAGAGCATGAAATGTATCCTATCCTGTCCTACACTATCCCTTCAGCACAATCTCTCCCTAACTGTTGCTAACAGTAGTACGACAATTTATTATAATTAGCCGTAAGAAGGGATGTTTTTGTGCTTCACAGAAATATAAATGTGGTTAAATACCTGGCTGATGCACAGCTACAATTCTGTCCCTCTCTCACCAGCACCTCTCACTATGCTGCCTGTTTCTGGGATACAGTGTAATGAGCACAGCGTCATGGGTCTTATATAAACCTGATGACTAGTGTTGAGCGATACCGTCCGATACTTGAAAGTATCGGTATCGGAAAGTATCGGCCGATACCGTCACAGTATCGGATCCAATCCGATACCGATACCCGATACCAATACAAGTCAATGGGACTCATGTATCGGACGGTATCCCTGATGGTTCCCAGGGTCTGAAGGAGAGGAAACTCTCCTTCAGGCCCTGGGAACCATATAAATGTGTAAAAGAAAGAATTAAAATAAAAAATATCGCTATACTCACCTGTCCGACGCAGCCGGGACTTCAGCGAGGGAACCGGCAGCGTTGTTTGTTTAAAAATCGCGCTATTACTTGGTTACGTGAATTCCCGACTTGTGATTGGTCAGGTCGGCCATGTTGCCGGGACGCGGACCAATCACAGCAAGCCGTGACGAAATTACGTCACGGCTTGCTGTGATTGGTCCGCGTCCCGGCAATATGGCCGCCCTGACCAATCACAAGCCGGGACGTCACGGGAGGCTGGACACGCGCTCATTTTAAAATGGGCGCGTGTCCAGCCTCCCGTGACGTCACGGCTTGTGATTGGTTGCGCCGCGATCAACCAATCACAAGCCGGGAGGCTGGACGCGCTCATTTTGAAATGGGCGCGTGTCCAGCCTCCCGTGACGTCACGGCTTGTGATTGGTTGCGCCGCGATCAACCAATCACAAGCCGGGAGGCTGGACGCGCTCATTTTGAAATGGGCGCGTGTCCAGCCTCCCGTGACGTCACGGCTTGTGATTGGTTGCGCCGCGATCAACCAATCACAAGCCGGGAGGCTGGACGCGCTCATTTTGAAATGGGCGCGTGTCCAGCCTCCCGGCTTGTGATTGGTTGACCGCGACGCAACCAATCACAAGCCGTGACGTCACGGGAGGCTGGACACGCGCCCTTTTTAAAATGAGCGCGTTTCCAGCCTCCCGTGACGTCACGGCTTGTGATTGGTTAATGGCGGCCATGTTGCCGGGACGCGGACCAATCACAGCAAGCCGTGACGTAATTTCGTCACGGCTTGCTGTGATTGGTCCGCGGCCCGGCAACATGGCCGCCCTGACCAATCACAAGCCGGGACTTCGCGTAACCATGTAAAAGCGGGAATTTTAAACAAACAACGCTGCCGGTTCCTGCGCTGAGGTCCCGGCTGCGTCGGACAGGTGAGTATAGCGATATTTTTTATTTTAATTCTCTATTTTACACATTTTAACATTAATGTTGTTCCGATACCCGATACCCGATACCACAAGAGTATCGGAATCCCGGTATCGGAATTCCGATACAGCAAGTATCGGCCGATACCCGATACTTGCAGCATCGGAATGCTCAACACTACTGATGACTCTATGCTGCCAGCCAGTCCCAGTAGTGCCACAATCGAGATGGCTACAGCATTACAGTGGCTAGCAGGCAATCCCCACATGTTCACTGGCTTTCTAAAAAGCACCAAACTTGCAGTGTGGGGACTTTTGTTCCTGCTCGAGTATTACAAAAAATACACGCTGAGTAAAAAGCTTCCCAAGCTCACTGATGCTGGATCGAGTAACGAGTAGTAATGACCATAATAGCTCATCACTACTGTTGACTAAGTTCACACACTGATTTGTTTCATGTCAGATTAAACTAGTCACAAAGTGTTTTACTGCACTTAATGCTGCAAACAGCTTGTATAAAGAAAAAAAAACTAAAGAAATGAACTGGAATATAATTTGGTATGCATGCAGCATGTAAGCGCATGTTCACACTGGCCACTAATCAGAAAAAAATAAAGATGGAAACATAACAAGCAAATACCCTGCAGTAAATAAATAACAGCAATAGTGCATGAAAATAATATATGGTACCTAGTTAACATACAGTAATTTTGATAAAAAAATGCAAAAGCCATTCCACTGTGATCCGAATTGGGAAGGTACTAACTGTTAGACGTTGAGTTCCTGCCGCTGCACAGGGGGAATCTCGAGCCATGTCCGCTGCGGTCTCCCATTCTTCTCCAGCCACAGTGGAGCCTGCTCAGCGGAGACATCGGTCCCAGCGTCTGGCCAGAACAGATACTGCATGTTTGGTTACTGCTGCCATTCCAGGTTCAGCCATTATAACTAGTGCTGTTCGGTGGCAAGCAGGCGCTCCTGGGACTAAGTCCTGCTTTTCCCCTCCTGAGCAAGCCCAGGGGAAGACCTCTCATTGGAGGTCGGGGGTCACACGCTCAGGTCCTGTAGCAGCACCTATTCGTCTACTAGGAAGGTCCTGAACTGCTACAGCTATAAAAGGTTCGCATGGCTGCACGGCCATGCGCTAGCATCATTTGTGTTTGGCAGTTGCCAGTGGATACTCTGCCACATTGTATATAAGTGGTGTGAGTCTGTTTATCCTTGGAGCTGTACACTCAGGCAAGCAGCTAGCATCAGTGGGGGCAATTAGCCTTGGCTCAGCATCTGGTTCCTTCATGTGTGTGGTTAGCACAGAAGAGTTCTAGAGCAAGCACAACTTTTAGTTAAGGTTTTAGTCCCTGTGTACAGCGCAACTCTGTGAGGCAACAGAGCTCACTTTCATTTCACAGGGGGTGAAGTTTAACCCACGTGTGAGCTCAGTATACATCCGCCATTACTTGCAGCAAGTATCTCTGCACGGTGGACCCCGGGCTGCGAACGCACCTCGTATCTATCACCCTACTACTTGGTGCATTCCACTAGCCCTAACACTAACCTCTAAAATTAAAACCTTACTGTTTGTCAAGTGTCCTGCATGTGGAGAAGGATTGAACCAGGCTAGGAGATACACGGCCATGGAGAACCACATGAATATACTATCCAGCTCAAAGAAAAGGCAGGCCACAACTTTATATGGACAGCATGCACACAAACTGAAAAAAAATTAATTAACTGTGATATAAGTTGGTTTGAATGTTCACACAATTATTTTTTCAATATCACATTCTAGGAATCATAGTTTTCTTTTTCTTACATAGCAATATAATATATTTTTATTTATTCGTTTTATTACTATTTTAATTTTTGGTAAAGTGTCTTGGATTGCATTCCAAGAGCCTTAACTTTTTTTTTGGTTATTAAATCTAGATTTTCTGGAATGAATCTCATTTGTAATAGAACAATTTTTGTTTAAATGTACGTTTTTGATTAACCTACAGTATTTTTGGGAGGATTTGTAATGAAAAACAAAATTTGATTTTATTTCTGTATTTAACTGTATTATTTGTGTCATTATGATTTTAAAACCACATGTAAGTGATGTTTTTTGGGGGATACATTTTAGAACATATATCTTTTTATTGAAAAGTTATTTTTTGTTTAGAAAAGCAAAATATTTTCAAAAAATGTATTAATAGTAGAGATGAAAGGATCTTTTGAAATTAAAGTTCATTGACTTTGTTAAATTGTCTTAAAAAATAACATTTGTTGCAAAAAACATAACTAATAGTGATGAACGAATACATTTTGCACAATCCATTACTGGCACGAATAGTACGCTATTCGGCCTATTCCTTACTCAGCGAGTAATTTACCATAGTATTCACCTCGGTATATTCAGGTGACCCTCCCAGCATGTTTGGCGCTTTATTTGCTTACCAATCACAGTAATGCCGGCACCAACTTTGGTGTGGCATTACTGTGATTAGCTTCCCGTACACCAGATGTGTGTCATGTGCATGACAGTGTGGCAAACACTGCTTCTGATCTGCAGTGAAACCATCCCCACCGATCAGAGAGCCACATTTCCCACTCTGTCAAAAGACAGCGTGAGTATGCAGCTGTGATCGGAGGTATACAGTTTACCTCCAGTCACTGGTGTCAGCTGATGGTAGCTGTAGTCCAATGCCTGCTGCCGTTAATAACAGTCAGAGCAGGAGTGGCTGATGGGTGTATTTATCAGCCGGCTCCTGCACTGTAAATAAATAATAATAAAAAAAAATCCAGCGTGGGTTTCCCTGTATTTTTGATAACCAGCAAGGCAAAACTCACAGCTGGGTGCTGCAATCCTCAGCTGTCAGCTTCAGCAAGACTAGTTATCAAGAATAGAGGCGTCCTCACGCCGTATTTTCTAATTGTTTAAATAAATAATTTAAAAAAAAAATGTCATTGGGCCCCCCCCCCATTTTTGACAACCAGCCTTGCTAAAGCAGACAACTAGGGGTTGGTATTCTCAAGCTGGTATAGGGCCATAGATATTGCCCCCACACCCCCAGCCTAAAAATAGCAGCCTGCAGCTGCCCAGAGAAGGCACATCTAAATAGATGTGCCAATTCTGGTGCTTTGCCCGGCTATTCCCACTTGCTCTGTAGCGGTGGCAAATGGGGTTCATATTTGTGGGGTTGATGGCACATTTGTATTGTGAGGTGACATCAAGCCCACGGCTTAGTAATGGAGAGGTGTCTATAAGTCACCTATCCATTACTAATCCTGTAGTTATATGCTAAATAAATACATAGCAAGAATAAAGTCCTTTATTAGAAACAAAAGAGAACACTCTTTTCCATTTTTATTTAAAAGTAGTGTTGAGCGATACCGTCCGATACTTGAAAGTATCGGTATCGGAAAGTATCGGCCGATACCGGCAAAGTATCGGATCTAATCCGATACCGATACCCGATACCAATACAAGTCAATGGGACTCAAGTATCGGACGGTATTCCTGATGGTTCCCAGGGTCTGAAGGAGAGGAAACTCTCCTTCAGGCCCTGGGATCCATACTAATGTGTAAAATAAAGAATTAAAATAAAAAATATTGCTATACTCACCTCTCCGACGCAGCCTGCACCTCACCGAGGGAACCGGCAGCGTTCTGTGCTTAAAATGCGCGCTTTTACTTCCTTCCGTGACGTCACGGCTTGTGATTGGTCGCGTGCCCCCATGTGGCCGCGACGCGACCAATCACAGCAAGCCGTGACGTAATTTTCAGGTCCTGGATGCCTAATTCTAGGCATTCAGGATTTTAAAATTGCGTTCCGTCTTGTGATTGGTCGCGTCGCGGTCACATGGGCGACGCGACCAATCACAAGCCGTGACGTCACGGGAGGCAGGAAACGCGCGCATTTTAAAATTACGTCACGGCTTGTGATTGGTTCCGTGCCGCCCATGTGACCGCGACGCGACCAATCACAGCAAGCCGTGACGTAATTTCAGGTCCTGAATGCAGAAATAGGCATTCAGGACCTGAAATTACGTCACGGCTTGCTGTGATTGGTCGCGTCGCGGTCACATGGGCAGCACGCAACCAATCACAAGCCGTGACGTAATTTTAAAATGCGCGCGTTTCCTGCCTCCCGTGACGTCACGGCTTGTGATTGGTCGCGTCGCCCATGTGACCGCGACGCGACCAATCACAAGCCGGAACGCAATTTTAAAATCCTGAATGCCTAGAATTACATAGTTACATAGTTATTAAGGTTGAAGGAAGACTTTAAGTCCATCTAGTTCAACCCATAGCCTAGCATGCCCTAACATGTTGATCCAGGGGAAGGCAAAAAAACCCCATGTGGTAAGAGTAAGCTCCATCATGGGGAAAAAAATTCCTTCCCGACCCCACATACGGCAATCAGACTAGTTCCCTGGATCAACGCCTTATCAAGGAATCTAATATATATACCCTGTAATATTATACTTTTCCAGAAAGGTATCCAGTCCCCTCTTAAATTGAAGCAATGAGTCACTCATTACAACATCATACGGCAGAGAGTTCCATAGTCTCACTGCTCTTACAGTAAAGAATCCGCATCTGTTATTATGCTTAAACCTTTTTTCCTCCAGACGTAGAGGATGCCCCCTTGTCCCTGTCAGCGGTCTATGATTAAAAAGATCAGCAGAAAGGTCTTTGTACTGTCCCCTCATATATTTATACATTAACATAAGATCACCTCTTAGTCTTCGTTTTTCCAAACTAAATAGCCCCAAGTGTAATAACCTATCTTGGTATTGCAGACCCCCCAGTCCTCTAATAACCTTGGTTGCTCTTCTCTGCACCCGCTCCAGTTCAGCTATGTCTTTCTTATACACCGGAGACCAGAACTGTGCACAGTATTCTAAGTGTGGTCGTACTAGTGACTTGTATAGAGGTAAAATTATGTTCTCCTCATGAGCATCTATGCCTCTTTTAATGCATCCCATTATTTTATTTGCCTTTGTAGCAGCTGCCTGACACTGGCCACTGAATATGAGTTTGTCATCCACCCATACACCCAGGTCTTTTTCATTGACGGTTTTGCCCAGAGTTTTAGAATTAAGCACATAGTTATACATCTTATTACTTCTACCCAAGTGCATGACCTTACATTTATCCCCATTAAGGCTCATTTGCCATTTATCAGCCCAAGCTTCTAGTTTACATAAATCAGCCTGTAATATAAAATTGTCCTCCCCTGTATTGATTACCCTGCAGAGTTTAGTGTCATCTGCAAATATTGAAATTCTACTCTGAATGCCCCCTACAAGGTCATTAATAAATATGTTAAAAAGAAGAGGGCCCAATACTGACCCCTGTGGTACCCCACTACTAACCGTGACCCAGTCCGAGTGTGCTCCATTAATAACCACCCTTTGTTTCCTATCCCTGAGCCAACTCTCAACCCACTTGCACATATTTTCCCCTATCCCCATTATTCTCATTTTATGTATCAACCTTTTGTGTGGCACTGTATCAAAAGCTTTTGAAAAGTCCATATACACTACATCTACTGGGTTCCCTTGGTCCAGACCGGAACTTACCTCTTCATAGAAGCTGATCAAATTAGTCTGACATGATCGGTCCCTAGTAAACCCGTGCTGATACTGGGTCATGAGGTTATTCCTCTTCAGATACTCCAGTATAGCATCCCTTAGAATGCCCTCCAGGATTTTACCCACAGTAGAGGTTAAACTTACTGGCCTATAATTTCCGAGTTCAGTTTTTGTCCCCTTTTTGAATATTGGCACCACATTCGCTATACGCCAGTCCTGTGGTACAGACCCTGTTATTATGGACTCTTTAAAGATTAAAAATAATGGTCTATCAATGACTGTACTTAATTCCTGCAGTACTCGGGGGTGTATCCCATCCGGGCCCGGACATTTGTCAATTTTTGTGATTTTTAGACGCCGCCGTACTTCCTGCTGGGTTAAGCAGGTAACATTAAATTTGGGATTATTATCACTAGTCATATTGGCTGCCATGGGATTTTCTTTTGTAAATACTGATGAAAAAAAGTCATTTAGCATATTGGCTTTTTCCTCATCCTCATCCACCATTTCACCCAGACTATTTTTAAGGGGGCCAACACTATCATTTTTTAGTTTCTTACTATTTATGTAGTTAAAGAATATTTTGGGGTTATTTTTGCTCTCTCTAGCAATGAGTCTCTCTGTCTCAATCTTTGCTGCCTTGATTTGCTTTTTACATAATTTATTTAATTTTTTGTATTTATTTAATGCCTCCTCACTACCTACTTCCTTTAATTCTCTAAATGCTTTCTTTTTGTCACTTATTGCGCCCCTTACAGCTTTATTTAGCCATATTGGTTTCCTCCTATTTCTAGTATGTTTATTCCCATACGGTATATACTGTGCACAGGTCCTATCCAGGATGCTAATAAATGTCTCCCATTTTCTTTGTGTATTTTTATGCCTCAGGATATCGTCCCAGTTAATTGCACCAAGATCCTCTCTGATCCGTTGGAAATTTGCCCTCCTGAAGTTTAGTGTCCTTGTCACCCTTCTACTACACATCTTATTAAAGGAGACCTGAAAACTTATTATTTCGTGATCACTATTCCCCAAGTAACCCCCAACCCTTATATTTGTTATGCGGTCTGGCCTGTTGGTTAATATTAGGTCTAGCAGTGCCCCCCTTCTTGTTGGGTCCTGAACCAGTTGTGAAAGGTAATTGTCTCTCATAGTTGTCAAAAACCGATTACCTTTACTGGAACTGCAGGTTTCTGTTCCCCAATATATTTCAGGGTAGTTGAAGTCCCCCATAATAATGACTTCTCCTTGAGTCTCAGCTTCATCTATTTGCTTTACGAGGATATTCTCCATTGCTTCCATTATTTTTGGAGATTTATAACAAACCCCTATCAGTAATTTATTATTTTTTCCCCTTCCCCTTATCACCACCCACAGGGACTCTACATTTTCATTAGATTCACCTATATTATCACGCAGGATGGGTTTTAAGGTCGATTTTACATACAGACACACCCCACCCCCTCGCTTATCTGTACGGTCATTTCTGAACAGACTATAGCCCTGCAAGTTAACAGCCCAGTCATGGCTCTCATCCAGCCATGTTTCAGATATCCCCACCATGTCATAATTATGTTCCAACAACATTAGTTCTAATTCGTCCATTTTGTTGGCGAGGCTTCTGGCATTAGTATACATGCACTTGATGTTCCTCTCTGTACCTCTATTCTTTCTTAAATTACTAACTGTTCTAACCCCACCCCCCATGCCACCGCCACCCCCAGCTTCCATATTTGTGCCCAGGTCTCTATCTGCACTATCTTCCCCTCCTATAAAATGAATACCCTCCCCCCAATCCCTAGTTTAAACACTCCTCCAACCTTCTAACCATTTTCTCCCCCATCACAGCTGCACCTTCCCCATTGAGGTGCAGCCCATCCCTAGCGTAGAGCCTGTAGCCAACTGAGAAGTCGGCCCAGTTCTGCAGGAACCCAAATCCCTCCTTCCTACACCAATTCTTGAGCCACTTATTAACCTCCCTAATCTCCCGTTGCCTCTCTGGCGTGGCACGTGGTACAGGCAGTATTTCAGAAAATACCACGTTGGAGGTCCTTGCTTTCAGCTTGCAGCCTAATTCCCTGAAATCATCTTTAAGGACCTTCCACCTACCTCTAACTTTGTCATTTGTGCCAAAGTGCACCATGACCGCTGGGTCCTCACCAGCCCCTCCCAGTAATCTGTCCACCCGATCAGCGATGTGTCGGACTCGAGCGCCAGGTAGGCAGCACACCGTTCGACGATCCCTGTCTTTGTGACAGATTGCCCTATCTGTTCCCCTAATAATTGAGTCCCCCACTACCAGCACCTGTCTGGCCTGCCCTGCTCTCCTATTTCCCTCCTTACTGGAGCAGTCACTCCTCCGGCTTTCAGAGGACATGCCTGGCTGCAGCAGTGCTACCCCTGTACTGGCACCCCCCTCATCTGCCAACTTAGCAAACTTATTGGGGTGTGCCAGATCAGGACTAGCCTCCCTGGCACTCTTCCCTCTACCCCGCTTCCTAACTGTCACCCAGCTAACTGCCTCACTGTCCTGCAGCTCCATCCTACCATCCCCCTCCTCATCTATCCCATTGTGCGTCTGCTCTGTGAGCAGAAGACTCCTCTCCATATTGTCTATGGATCTCAGTGTTGCCAGCTGCACATTTAGATCCAGTATCTGGGTTTCCAAATGCACAACGTGCTCACATCTCGCACAGCAGTATGCACCCTCGACCGGCTGATCAAGGACTGCATACATGTGGCAAGATGTGCACTGGATGGCATTAACAATTGTGGAGCACATTTCCTGATGGGGATTGCACCAGACAGAAACGTTAAATAAAAAAAAAAAATACAAAGTATTAATTAACACTTGGAACAGCAATTCCTCCTTTGGAAACTCCCTGATTCCAAAGTCACTGAGTCACAAGTCACACTTACCGCCGTTCACACTTACACTCAGGTCACACTCAGCTCGCTCACACTCGCTATGCTGAAGATTTAAAGTTTTTGTTTTTTTTCCTCTATTTCCCTTCAACAACAAACCTCCTTGCTGTTCAAATGCACTTCCAAAAAGGCATCCAGGACCTGAAAATTACGTCACGGCTTGCTGTGATTGGTCGCGTCGCGGCCACATGGGCGGCACGCGACCAATCACAAGCCGTGACGTCACGGAAGGAAGTAAAAGCGCACATTTTAAGCACAGAACGCTGCCGGCTCCCTCGGTGAGGTCCAGGCTGCGTCGGAGAGGTGAGTATAGCAATATTTTTTATTTTAATTCTTTATTTTACACATTAATGTCGTTTCGATACCGATACCCGATACCACAAAAGTATCGGATCTCGGTATCGGAATTCCGATACCCGCAAGTATCGGCCGATACCCGATACTTGCGGTATCGGAATGTTCAACACTATTTAAAAGTAACATACACAGTTATACTCACCTAACTCCTAATTCCACTGAATCACTCGTGTCCTGTAAGAAAGCAAAAATAAAAAACAACAATTTCCCTCACCTATCCATCAGTCTGTTTCATGCCATAATCCATGTTTGGGGAATAAACAGTTTTCAACCTGGACCACCCTTTCAACATATCCTGCCTCATATTGAGTAAATATGAACTACTTCAACTCTGCCATGTTTGTGTACTTCACTATGCCATCATCGTGTGAAAAGCCATGTCTGTGTTCAAAGGGCCACGTATAAAAGCTATCCTACTTATCTAAAGCAACAGCTATACATGATCTATAGGGATTGGAAGCAACCAGGAGAGTATTGCAGTTGTGCGATGTGTGCACAAAATGTAGCTAAGTAACAGACTAGCCAAATTCTGAGAAATATTTTTCGATGTAAAATCATAATCTATTTTAATCGGATTGCATTTGTCTGATTTAATCGCAAATGAGAGCGAGCCATAATAAAAGTGATATTGAGAACTTCAGTAACAGCAGTCTAGTCAGTAATTTCTCTTGTTGCAATACCTACACAGCCGTAACCGCAAAAAAGTACAGATCTGTTACTTATATCTCATATAGATTCTTTGTAAAAACAGTATATAATAACCGATTATATTGTACCTGGCAGACTTTACCTTGAGGCAGCCATTGCTTGTGTCTCCTTGCTAACAAGTCACTAAACCACCTTACGCTAACTTCAGATGTTCCAGGTCCTGAATTAGTAGAACAAACTTCCGTAACACTGTCTTTGAGAAAAGAATAATTGCAGTCTTTATAGGTTGATAATTCCAGTGTCTTTTCCTGATTTAGGCCTCATTTAGACATCAGTGATTTTTCAGGTATGCTAAAAAACAGTCAGAGTGTCACCAGTGTTTTTTATCCATTTTTCAACAGTATTTAGTCAGTGTTCCAGTTCTTCTCATTGGTGATTATCATGTATGGAAAAAAAATAGCTGCAAAGCTCCTCCTATTCATTGCAATGTTAATCATAGACAATACATGGACTGCAAACTGTTGGATTCTATGTGCTCACTGGGAATTTCATGGACACATAGAATTCTGTAAGTACTTTTGATCCAAATTGGAAGAAAAATGAAAATGTGGACATATGTTGCGCAAAACAACACAGACATGTGAGCAGATCCATAGATTATAATGTGTACATTTTATATCTGTGAAAACTATGGATAGAACACATACTTGAAAAATGGATGACTAAATGAGGCCTTACCATGTAAATATTTAATTTATCTCACTAATTACTTTGTATCTGATTGTTTGAAACTCAAACATTCTGTTTCAAAACTCTACATTTATTTTTTCAAATTGCTGAGTTTGTTCCAGAAAGGTTAATCCATCTGTGTAGAAAATTATCATCAACCCAAAGCTTGGAAATTTGCATAGAGATATCAAAAGATGTTTGCACCAAGATAAATTCTAAGACATTCTAGCCTATTATTTGCAAGTTAGTGAGTCCAAAAACACTGATAATAATCAAGCATGGCATTTGCAAAACTTTTTTCCTTAACTTGAATAAATGTCTATTCACAATAAATGTCATTCCCTGTTTTTACATGAAGTCATTGTAAATAGAATTTTTAAATTACCCCTAATTCTTCAGAAAGCAATCATTAACATACAAATATAATGTGATATTGTGCTTGGATAGTAAATACCAACCATCTTAACCTCCTAGCAGCAGAACTAATTTTGAACTTAGTAACAAAGTCTAATTTTTTAAATCTGAAGTGTTACTTTTCGGGATGAGTGAACTCGAACAGAAAAGTTTGGAGTCTGTACCAGACACCTAGTGTCTGGTACCGAACCCCAAGCATAGACTTCTTACTGTATGTCCAGCTTCCTGTTTGGGTTCGGCAGACAAATAAAGCTTGTTGAAAGGCTGCACAGGCAATCAACAAGCTTTTCTGGTGTGGGTACTTTTGTCACCATCACAGGCATGCCAAGTATTGACATGGCTGTGATTGGCCAGCGTACCTTGTTCTAAAAATAATAATAATAAAAAAACACGTTGGGTTTCTCCTATTTTTGATAACAAATGCAGGTAAAGCAGACAGCTGCTGGCTTCAGCCCTCAGCTGTCTGCTTATCTTGATTGGTTATCAAAAATAGAGAGGCCTCCATGCCCTTTTTTTTTTTTTATTTATTTAAATAAATAATTTATAAAAACGGCATGGAGTCCACTCCATTTTTGTTAACCAGCCAAACTGGGGGCTGGCATTCTCAGTCTGGGAAGGTCCATGAATATTTGGCCCTCCGTAGCCTAAAAAAACAGCCCTTAGCCACCCCAGTAAAAGCGCATCCATTATATGTGCCAATTGTCCGACTGATCCTGCTTACCCTGATGCATTGGCAAGTTGTGTAATATTTGGAGTTGATGTCAGCTTTGTAATATCCGCTGACATCAAGTCCAGAGGTTAGTAATGGGGCAGCGTCTATCAGACACTCCCATTACTAAACTGGTAAGGGAATAGTTAAAAAAACACAGACATAAGAAAAAAATATTTTATTTGAATAAAGACTCCCAGACACACTCTCTTGTTTAACTTTTTATTAATTACAAATAAATTCAGGAAGTTACGACTGTAATCCGATAGTGAAATATCCCATGAGGCCCATTGATTCCTTTATAGTCTTGTTCTGAGAATGTTCTCAGAACAAGACTTCATAGCTCACTCACTGTCAGAGGCAGGCACCAAAATTTTGATGCACCTGCCTGCAGCTGACCGCGAATAACCCTATTGAGTCCTGCTCTCAGAGCGTTCTCGTGCCTGCCGCTGAGTGTAAGTGAACTATGAAGTTTCATGCTGATAAAGTTCCCATGCTTATTGGGCCATTCACAACCTACAAATATCAGCCTGCAGCTTCCCCAGAAATGGCACATCAGATTTGATGCTCCAATTCTGGTGCTTAGCCTCTGCTTTTCCCGGTTGCCCTGGTGCGGTGACAATAGGGGTAATTGTTTTTGAGATTGATGTCTGCAGCTGGCTGACACCAAGCTCAGGGGTTAGTAATAGAGAAGTATCAGTCAGACACCCCAATTACTAGTAGTAATACCTAGTAGGTATTGTAAGATGGCCATCAGACGAGTCCTTGAGGGGAGATATATGTTATTACTGCTGTTAGCTGCGGTGATGTGAGCTTGAAAGCATGCCCCAGCATGTATAGTGCTGAAACAGTTATTTGGACATTCCAGGGCAGGGTTTTATGAACGGTCATAAGAGATGGGTGGGAATGACTGAACACATAGCACAACCCAAAGGGCATGGATTGGCAGATAAAATGGAGGCCAAATCTTTCATTCAGTGTCGTGGATGGAGGTGTGGAGACCTCCAGTGTGTGTTGTCAAAGACACTGATCTGAGCAGGCAGACCCGCAGGGCTATATGGACTATTTACTTGCAGTTTGTGTTCACCTCCAGTGTGTGTTGCTAAAGGCACTCACCTGATTGAGCGGACCCACAGTACTATATGGACTGTTTATTTTCTGTTTGTTTTCACTTTGGGCCGGAAAAGGCTGTTTGTTGTATTTCTATCAAGAGCAGTTTATGCAGTTTTAATAAACTTGCTTGGACATTTCAACAATACCACTTCCTGTGCCTACCTAAACCGCAGCTGAGTGAGTACAGATCGCTACAGTATAATAAATAAACACACAGAAAAAATACTTTATTTGAATTAAGACTTCCCCACACTCCCTCGTTTACCTATTTATTAACTAAAAATAAATCCAAGAAGATCCGATGACAATGCATTAGTGAACTGTCCCACGATGCCCATCGAATCCTATGGAGTCTCATTCTGAGAAAGTTCTCAGGGCAATCGGGAAGAGCTGAGGCTAAGTGCTAGAATTGGCACATCTAATGGATTCACTATTTCTAGGGCAGCTGATGGCTGGGCTTTTTAACCAGGGGAAGAGACAATTTCCATGATCCTTTACAACTTATGAATATCAGCTCCCAACTGTCTGCTTTGCTTCAGCTGGTTATTAAAAATAGGGCAGATCCCCAAGTCACTTTTTTTTGTCCCCCCATTTTTAATAACCAGCAAAGGCAAAGCAGACATCTGGGGCTGATATTAATAGGTTTGAAATGTCCATAGATATTGTCCCCTTCCCAGAATAATAAGACCAGCTCACAGCTGTCTGCTTTCCTTTGAAATTCCTCTAGAGGTCTTGAGTGGAAGAACAGCAAAATCAACCTACAAGTGACTCCATTTTGGAAACTACACTATTCAGGGAACTCATCTAGGTTTATAGTATTTTGAACCAGCAGGTGACTTAAAGAATGTTATAACACTGTGCTGTGAAAATTATTTTTTTTACCACAATAATGTTAATTTAGCTGAAATTTTTTTCATTTTTACGAGTGAGAGAAGGTTAAATTAGACACCACCATTTGTTACACAATTTTGCCCAATTTTGGTTGTACTCCATATATCAACAGGAACTTCTGTTTTACCACACAGCATGGTTTAAATTATAAGAAAATTTGGATTTTTCAGTGCACATTTACTGGAATGGTTTGCAGAGCTAAAATCGTGACAGAAAAGCAGAAAAATACCAAAAGTGACCACGCTTTTGAAACTAGACCACCTAAAATAAATGTATCTATTGGGGCATAGGTGCAATGACTATTTTAGCCTCAAAGTTGTTTTCCAGAAAAAGTATGCAGTGGATGTTGCAGAGGGAAAATTGTAAATACCCCCATTCAGTGCCCAATACATTGTGCTTCTGGAGACACAAATCACATAAATTGGGTGCTCTCCCTTTTAAGTAATTAAAAACTTGTTTAACCTAACTGTAGTTAAGGTTTGATGTGGGCTTAGAAGTAAAGGGGCCATTTGGATTTGGGAGCAAAGATTTTTCTGGATTTTATCGAGGGGAAAGCTATGTTGCTTTTAGAAAGCTTCTTAGGTACCAGTAATGTGGAAATCCACTTTATTGAAATGAAATATAGTGGATCTTAATGGGGGCTTGCTTTTGTGGAATGAATTGAAGGTTTTGGTGGTACTATTTTGGGATAAATAATATTTTTTATTGCGTTTAAGCTAGGTTTACATTTATCCTGTTCCCTACCCTTACCACTTATTTTAGGCATACAGACAATTGTGTTCAACCACACTTATGTGCGTTAAAAAAGATGCCTAAAATGACAGGCACTGCTGGAATAGAGTCCAGGCAGAATCCAAAGTGACTCCATCTGCCTCACTACAATGAATGATTCCATCACAAGTTCCATCTAAAATTTATTTTTGTGTATTTTCACTAGGGAAGAATGGCACTCTTTTTGTTTCTAGTTGCACGGATAGTGTCCCAACCAGTTTCATATGAAAAGTCCCATAATCTGGCACTCTAGTTGGTAAGTTTATTTACAGTGTGAAGCATGTGTACAAAATGTTTCAGTCTTCAGACCTTGATCAGTTATACACTACCTGTCTGGTTTCCTTAGCAATGGAAGTCACCACCCTGGGGGCTGCCATAGACTCAGTTTCTCCAGGCACAAGCATATGCTTAGAACAAAGAGGGCTGGATACGCATATGCTATATATTTAAATCTCTCTGAATCTATTTGAACCACTTGTAGAGTGGGCGGATTGTGCTAAATAAAAATAAATAATAAAGTGCAATTGCAACCCGGGGTCCACCATGCAGAGATGGATAACTGCAGCTAGTGAACATTGGCGGGATTAAACAGCGAGCGATGACTATAGCCGCACTGTGTTAACGCCATACAGTGTGAACCGAACTCAGAGTACCCAGCTCAGTTACTTCACAGGAACGTACTGCTAAACTAGATGCTAAACCCTGTTAAACATCACAGAGGAAATAGTGTGTGGGTAGCGCTCGCTCTGCAAGTAAACTGTGCTAACTGCACACATGTAATAAAGCAGATCCGAGTCAAATGAAATAACTCATGTGACGCTAGGTGCAAAGCCCTGACGCTTTCCCTGAGAGCTGTAGCCCAAGGGTTGGACTTGCTCTGCAACTCACCTGAGCTTACAGGTCACATGAAGGAAACAGATTTTAAGCAAAGAGGTAGCTACCCAGTCCTAACCCTCCTAACCCTATGGGCCAACGTAAGAACTCTCAGTGTATAGAGCAACATGTGCAAACAGAGTGGTAGGTATCCACTCATAAACACCACACATAAGTGATACTAGCGTGTCCGCGTGCGCCGCTGGGGGCCTTTTATACACAAGGCCCAACCCCAAACACTCATGCCCAGTTGGGTGAGACATCGCTCATGGACCAATCCAGAGCTGCTACCTAATCAGAGCAGCAAACATCCGATCACCAATGAGCAGACTCCACATCACGGACATGCTCAGTCAGGTGAACTCTGGACTTAGACTCCCGAGCGTCAGTCTGCACCTGCCTCTCGCATATTGCCATAGAGCTGGCTGGAGAGCCAGCAGTAACGACATGAATATCACGAGCCTGAGCAACACGCTGGGACTGAAGTCTGTGCTGAACAGCACTCGCAGTGATGGGGCCAGAATGGGAGACCACAGCACCAGGCAATGCCTGGGATCTTTCCTGCGCAGCGGGAGAATCCCGATGCCTAACAACCACTTAGTGTATAACTGATAAAGGTCTGACGACCGAAATGTTTTGTACACTTGCTTCACGCTGTAAATTAACTTACCAAATAGAGTGCTGGATTTTTGGCCTTTTTTTGTGGATTTAGGCAGAAACCCACCAAAGGGTGTGCACAGAACATATACAGGATTAATATCAACTGAGCCATATACCGATTTTTCGGAGATAAAAGGGCCAAATAAACAGCCTTTCAGTAATTGTCTATATTTTTTTCATACACTGCACCATGTGGTATAAGTGATAACATTGCTTTATTCTCCGAGTGAGTATGATTACAGTGATATGAGATGTACTGGAAATTGCATTTTTATTATTCACAAACAAAAAAACTAATTTTTATAAATAGTTTTTTTCTTTTCTATATTCTTAGAGCTATAACTTTTATATCTTTTGGTCAACAGAGCTGTATGAGGAATTGTATTTTCTTGAACAAAATTAAGTTTTTTATTGCTACCATTTTTGGGTAGATAACATTTTATAATTGCTTTTTATTCAGAATTTATGGAAAGAGAGTGAACAAAACCCAGCAATTCTGGAATAGCTTTTGTGTAGGTTTTTTTTGCGCTGTTTACTAAGTGGTAAAATTGATACAAATGATACAAATTGAGTACAAATGCAGTGATACTAGAGTATATTTTTTAATAATTTACTACTTTTGCTGCTTTTTTATGGTTTGTTACTTTTGTACACTAATGCAAAATTTATAAAATATATTTTATTTTTGCACACAGAGGCGGTGATGTACATCATTGATGTTTAAAATGTGTGTCACACTGCATATGGTAACATGGAGCGTGATGCTCATTATTGACATGCTTGGTTGTTTGGTGTACAGCAGGCATGAGGCAATACATGGGAGCGCCACAATATATACACAACCTTAAAGCATATAGCTTTCTTTCTGAGGACTATACAGCCCATTGGACACATAACCACAACCAGGGAGGCTTCCCTATACAGTGTACATCCACCACCAAGACAGCATTGATGACGTATTGAATAAGACCTGGGATAAGTCGAAACGTCACTCTATTATATAGTCGCTCGAAAAAATATTTTGTGCGCTCTGCCACTTTTTACTGTTTTTATGTTCTCACCAATAAACATTTTTTTCTTGCCTCACTTGAAAATCCTCAGAGTGTGCGGTTAATTTCTACTTTATGGACTCACGGTCATCCACCCATTACACCAGCACCTCGAATTAGGGCAGAGTGCAGGCCACTATCTTTCTTTACATGGGAATTTTGTCAGTGTGCTCATTGCACACTTTGATTATGTCATATAGATTGAGAGCAGATTTGTTTTTAGACTAGAAAACTCCTTTAAAGGGGTTGTCCACAACTAGGACAACCATATCTTAAGCTAAATGCTCTGCCCTGATAAAATAATAAAGCCTATACTCACCTCACGTGTTGGCGCTGTTCCCATGGTGTCACTACACACTTTCCCTGGGCTGTGATGTGATGTTATGACACTCGCCCAATCAGCGCTGGCATCACAATCTCCACCTTTAGACAAACTGAACAAGGAAGCCAGGGATGAGCTGCAGCTATGACTTCCTCTTTGTGTTCAGTTTGTCCGAAGGCAGAGACAGTGATGCCAGTGCTGATTGGGCGCTGGGCTTCACATGACATTCCACCTTAACACAGCCTTGGTACTGCGAGTGCCAATGCCACTGGAATGGAGCCAGCATGGGAGGTGCGTATAGGCTTTATTATCATTTTATCAGGGCTGAACTTTTAGGGTAAGTAAGGGTTGTCCTAGTAGTGGGCAACCTCTTTAAGGATGGCTTTGCTTTTTGCATATACAGTACTTTAGCTTCATCATTATCCAATAAAGGCTTTTCACTTTTCATTGATTAATACATTTTAGAAAGTGTTAGATGTCTTTAAATGCAAATATTTCTAATTTTTAAATGTCACCACACCAGCAAGGTCAATTTATCAGACATATACAATAAATCATTCTATACCAATATGTTGCACCACTAGTCAATTGTTACCTCTACCCCTGGGTCATATAATTACCATTTTGAATAAAAGAGTAGAAACTTTATAAGGTCAATCTATTTATGGCTAGTTAGTTACACACCAATATATTTTGAGATGTCTTCAAAAATCTGGATGAGACTTTCAAATTACTAAACAAATCAGCATTTATATCATTTCTATTAAGTGTAGCCAAAGTCTTGATAGCAAGACATCGGGAAGATGAGGATTTATCCTCAATTCCACAATGGTTGGGAAGAGATAACCGTCTTGAAAAAATATGAGGAATTATGGCAAACTACTTACAAATTTAACCCATATTCTGAAATTTGAGTGTCTCTTATCAAAAATTAACCAAGATGGACTCTGACCTATTTTCTTCAAAAGACCAAACTCTAATATGTTAACAATAATCCTATTATAGTTAATGTAACTATATTATCTTCTTATTTTGTTTCTTTGTTCTAGTATTGAAAAATCAAAATAAAGAATGAAAAAAAGCGACTTTGAAAGCTAAATTACTACGCACTGTTATTAAAACACTTTCACATATACATTCCCTGAAAAGGAAATCTCTTTTTTTCAAATATAATTTTAGTACATTTCTGCCTTAAAGAAAAGTTATTTAGAAATGCTCGAAATAACTACAAAAGACAAAATATACAATGCCTTTTCACATCAAAGAGTTGCCTACATAATGTACAATCAAACTAGGCATCCTGAAAAATAGGGATTCTTTTTTAAAGGGATTCTGTCACCACATTTGACCTATCTAAATTATTAATATGGACACACAGGCTACAGAATGCTGAAAACAGTGCTACCTGTATGTCTCATGTGAAACGTGTTGTTGCTGAGAAACCCTCCTTTATCACTTTTTTTAAATGACCTCTTCCAAGCTCTGGGGAGGAGGGTGCCTGGAAAATCACTCTGCCTCCAGGGCTTGTTTTATATAGAAGAGGTGTTACTAGTATGATGTGTAATAGCTACCAGTATTACTAGTGTGATGTCTAATGGTTACCAGTTTACAGTGTGATGTGTAATGGCTACCATTGTTACCAGTGTGATGTGTCATGATTATTGGTGTGATGTGTTATGGCTAGTGTTGAGCATTCCGATACTGCAAATATCGGGTATCGGACGGAAATCGGAATCGGAAGTTCCTATAAGTTCCCAGGCGTGTGCGGTGCGTATGGTTCCCAGGGTCTGGAGGAGAGGAGACTCTCCTTCAGGCCCTGGGATCCATATTCATGTAAAAAATAAAGAATAAAAAAAAAAATATGGATATACTCACCCCTCCGACGGACCCTGGACCTCAGCGGTGCAACCGGCAGCCTCCGTTCCTAAGAATGCAGTGAGTGTAGGACCTGCGATGATGTCGTGGTCTTGTGATTGGTCGCGTGACCGCTCATGTGACTGCGACGTCATCGAAGGTCCTTCACTCACTGCATTCTTAGGAACGGAGGAAGACGCTTGCACCGGTGAGAACCAGGGTCCGTCGGAGGGGTGAGTATATCCATATTTTTTATTTTTATTCTTTATTTTTTACATGAATATGGATCCCAGTTTCCTCTCCTTCAGACCCTGGGAACCATCCAGGATAGCTTCCGATATTTGTGTCCCATTGACTTGTATTGGTATCGGGTATCGGTATCGGCGATATCCGATATTTTTTGGATATCGGCCGATCCAATCCGATACTGATACTTTTGAATATTGGAAGGTATCGCTCAACACTAGTTATGGCCTCTCTCTGCTCTCCTAATCTTACTGCAGAGCTGTGTGTGATTATAACTAACACATCTGCAGGTATCTCTCAGCTTCAGTTTCCATCTCACAGGCAGACGGGGTTGCAATATTGTCACAGTACAGTAGAGCTGAGAGAGAAGTAAAACATGTGTTTGCAAGAAGACAAATTTCATTTTTCCTGTTCTGTGTCGGTTACTTGTCTCACACTGGTAACTCCCCTTTATGTAAAGCAAGCTCTGGAGGCAGAGTTATCTTCCAGACACCATCCCCCACAGAGCCCGGAAGGCGTCATTTATATAAAGTGATAAAAGATGATTTGTCAACAACAAGGCATCTGATATGAGACACACAGGGAGGACTATTATCAGCATTCTATAACCTGCATGTCCAAATCAATAGTTTAGATAGGTCAAATGTGGTGACAGATTTACTTTAAAGTAGATCTAAATTTGAAAGCTACCATTTAAAGTACTGCATACTAATTCTAGGAAAAGCAATAAAATAATTTTAAAAAGTTATGAGTCTAGAAGTATTTAAAGTTTGAGTAATGGACTTTTTACATTTTACATTTCATCTTTACCAATAAATATTCAGGGAGAAGTCAGCTAGCATTGTGCTGACTAAAAAGAGCATCTGCTCAATTTGCTGCAAACTAATAATGACCATGTGTAAAATAGTCTTTGAACATCTATATTAATCATGCCATATTAAATGCTGTGTGGAACAACATCTCTTGAAGATAAAACGGACTCACCTACAGATGCTTTTATTTAGTTTGTCTTAACATTAATTGGCACTGTAAACCTCTACAATCTTTAATATCTCATTAAATATTTATAGGTATGGCTTTTTATGCTTGAAGGCTTCTTTTTTGTATGCAAAACGATAACTCCTTAAAGAAACACCAACTTACATTTTTAAAAATGTTTTGAAGTAAGATGTCATTATTACGCATCCTAATATAATGTAAAGCATTGGGCAAAAGTGTAATAGCAATACATTGGATACAATACACTGAATGCTGCATAGTACAAATATCAAAGCTATATTGTTTTTTAAAATTGGTATTCTAGTTTTACTGTACAGTGAAATAAAAATTCTGCTTAGTATTAACTCCTTTGCCCCAAAGCCTGTTTTTACCTTCCTTACCAGGCCAATTTTTACAATTCTTGCCACTGTCACTTTATGAGGTCATAACTCTGGAACAGTTCAATGGATCGCACTAATTCTGAGATTGCTTTCTCATGGCATAGTGTGCTTCATGACAGTGATAAAGTTTCTTTAATACGACTTGCGTTTATTTGTAAAGATGGGCAAACCCGAACAGTAAAGTTCGTCGTCAGTACCGAACACCTACAGTTTGGGCATGGACATCGAACATGGACTTGACCAGGCAGTCAGTGTTACTGTTCGGGTTCGGTTGCCCGAACATTGGGTGTTTATCGGGCTGTCATGTGCATGGCAGCAGAGCAGACACTTTCTGATCGGCGGTGAAAACATCCCCTTTTTCCATCATCTGGTGGAGATTGCAAACATAGCCTCCCTATGTTTGGGATCTCCATTGGATGATGGAAAAAGGGAGCAATGTAGGAAGGACAAAAAGTCCCCTCCTTATATTGGGTGAGAGTGTTCCATTTATTGTTTTTTTAATTTGGCTAACATAGGTCAATACACACTTTCTGCAAATTGCTGCAAGTATGTTTAAAGGGGTGCTAGATTAAATTTATGTCTGGTTTCCCATTTAAGGTATAAAAGTGGTTTGGCTAATGAGATAAACAGCAAACAGTACAAAATATGTGGTTACTAGTGTTGAGCGATACCGTCCGATACTTGAAAGTATCGGTATCGGAAAGTATCGGCCGATACCGGCAAAGTATCGGATCCAATCCGATACCGATACCCGATACCAATACAAGTCAATGGGACTCAAGTATCGGACGGTATTCCTGATGGTTCCCAGGGTCTGAAGGAGAGGAAACTCTCCTTCAGGCCCTGGGATCCATATAAATGTGTAAAAGAAAGAATTAAAATAAAAAATATCGCTATACTCACCCTCCGACGCAGCCTGGACCTCAGCGAGGGAACCGGCAGCGTTGTTTGTTTAAAATTCGCGCTTTTACTTGGTTACGTGAAGTCCCGGCTTGTGATTGGTCAGGGCGGCCATGTTGCCGGGACGCGGACCAATCACAGCAAGCCGTGACGAAATTACGTCACGGCTTGCTGTGATTGGTCCGCGTCCCGGCAACATGGCCGCCATTAACCAATCACAAGCCGGGACGTCACGGGAGGCTGGACACGCGCCCATTTTAAAAAGCGCGCGTGTCCAGCCTCCAGTGACGTCCCGGCTTATGATTGGTCACGGCGCCATGTTGCCGGGACGCGGACCAATCACAGCAAGCCGTGACGAAATTACGTCACGGCTTGCTGTGATTGGTCCGCGTCCCGGCAACATGGCCGCCATTAACCAATCACAAGCCGGGACGTCACGGGAGGCTGGACACGCGCCCATTTTAAAATGCGCGCGTGTCCAGCCTCCCGTGACGTCACGGCTTGTGATTGGTTGCGTCTCCCATGTGACTGCGACGCAACCAATCACAAAGCCGGGACGTAATATTAAAATCCTTAAGGACCTGAAATTACGTCACGGCTTGCTGTGATTGGTTGCGTCTCCCATGTGACTGCGACGCAACCAATCACAACGCCGGAACGTAATTTTAAAATCCTGAAGGACCTGAAATTACGTCACGGCTTGCTGTGATTGGTTGCGTGCCGGTCACATGGGCGGCACGCAACCAATCACAAGCCGGGACTCACGTAAAGGAAAGAAAAGCGCGAATTTTAAACAAAGAACGCTGCCGCTTCCCTCGGTAAGGTGCAGGCTGCGTCGGAGAGGTGAGTATAGCAATATTTTTTATTTTAATTCTCTCTTTTACACATTTTTACATTAATGTTGTTTCGATACCGATACCCGATATCACAAAAATATCGGATCTCGGTATCGGAATTCCGATACAGCAAGTATCGGCCGATACCCGATACTTGCAGTATCGGAATGCTCAACACTAGTGGTTACATATTTTTCCCGGTCTGTGATATGCTAGCTGGCTGTGGAGCATTTCTTGAGCCTCAATTGTAGCCCTGTTAACCTCTTTATGGAAACCACTATTTATTATACCATTCCAAATGGGTTTGCATAGTGGTATTAAAATTGGCACCAAAATATTCAAACAAGGTTATGGACCTAATAAAAACAAGTTAACCCTCACAGACCTTTTTTTTGTGGAGAAAATATTTTGCGTCCATTTTTGTATATATTTATATCACGAGCACATGAGCACTGTTTTTATGAGGACTACTAAAACGCTTTTTATATTGATAACTAAATAAAAGTTATTTTTTTCCTCTTCGCTAAAATACAACCTTGCTGAAGCTGACAGCTGAAGGTTGCAGCCCCAGCTGTGAGTTTTGTCTGGCTGGTTAACAAAAATACAGGGGAACCCAAACTGGGTTTTTTTAATTATTTTTTTACAGTGCAGGATCGGCTGATGAATACTCCCCATCCGCCGCTCCTGCTCTTGTTTTTATTAGTGGCAACAGATGTCGGATGATGGGAGCAGTTGTTCCATCAGCTGACACCAGTGACCGGAGGTAAACTTTATACCTCCAATCGCAGCTGAGCACTCATGCTGACTTTTGACAGCATGAGAATCGTGGCTCTCTAACTGGCAGGGATGATTTCACCGTCGATCAGAAGGTGCACTGTCTTGCACATTACACTGGATGTTCAGACCTCCATTCAAGTCAATGGGGTTTGGGTTCGGGTCTGGGTACTGTTTTGGTACCCGAACCCAAACTTTTTGTAACTGTTCGGCTGAATCCGCTAGACCGGAACATCCAGATGTTCCCCCATCTCTATATATTTGTGAAAATAATGGAAATTTGGCAAAAATTTAGAAAATTTTGCAATTTTCAAAATTAAAATTTTATTCCCTTAAATAAGAGAGGAATATCACACAAAATAGTTAATAAATAAAATTTCCAACATGTCTACTTTACATCAGCACAATTTTTGAAACATTATTTTCTTGATAGGAAGTTATACTGTAGGTGTTAAAATTTGACCAGCAATTTCTCATTTTACAACAAAATTTGCTAAACCATTTTTTTAGAGACCATCTCACATTTGAAGTGACATTAAGGGGCCTATATGACAGAAAATACCCAAAAGTGACACAATTCTAAAAACTGCATCCCTCAAGGTACTCAAAACCACATTTGTGAAGTTTATTAACCATCTGGTGCTTCACAGGAATTTTTGGAATATGGAAGGAAAAAATAAACATTTACTTTTCTTTCAAATTAATTTTCCTTTAGGCCTATTTTTGTTTACTTTAGCAAGGGTAACAAAAGAAAATGGACCACACAATTTGTTGTGTAATTTTTCCTGAGCATGCTGATACCCATATGTGGGTAAAATCTACTGTTTCCTCACGACAGGGCACAGAAGGGAAGGAGCGCCATTTCACTTTTTGAATGTAAAAATTTGCTGGCATAATTAGTGGATGCCATGTCATGTTTGGAGAGCCCCTTGATGTGCCTAAACAATAGAAACCCCCCTAAAAGTCACAATGTTTTGGAATCTAGACCCCATAGGGTACTTATTTAGATGTGTATTGACCACCTTTAACCCACAGGTGCTTTTCAGAACTTTATAACGTTAAGCCGTGAAAATAAAAAAAATCAAATTTTCCCCAGATAAAAGTTTTTTAGCTCAAAATTTTGCATTTTTACAAGGGTAAAATGAGAAATTGCTCCATACATTTTGTTGTGCAATTTCTCCTGAGTGTGCAGGTACTATATGTGGAGGAAAACTACTGTTTGGGTGTACCGCAGGGCTTGGAAGTAAAGGAGCGCCATTTGACTTTTTGAATGTAAAACTTATTGGAATAATTAGCAGATGCCATGTTGCATTTGGAGAGCCCATGATGTGCCTAAACAGTGAAGACCCCTAACAAGTTACACCATTTTGGAAATTAGACCCCTTAGGGAAATCTAGATGTGTATTGAATACCTTGAACCCCCAGGTGCTTCACAGAAGCTTAAGCTGTGAAAATAAAAAAAACACAGTTTTCCCACAAAAATCTTTTTTAGCTCAAAATTTAGCATTTTCGCAAGAGTAACAGTAGAAAATTGACCCCAAAATTTATTGTGCAATTTTTCCTGAGTTCACCAATGTCATTGAAAGCTACTTTTGAGGCACAGTGCAAATCTCAGAAGGGAAGAAGTGCTATATTACAGTGCAGATTTTGCTGCACTTATTTCAGGGTGTCATGTTAAATTGACAGAGCCCCTAAGGTGCCAACACAGCAGAACTCCCATAAATGACCTCCTTTTACAAACGAAACCTCTAAATGAATTCATCTAGGGTTGCAGTGATTATATTGATACTACAGGTGTTTCACAAACTTTTATAGCATTGAGCATTGAAGGTAAAATAATTTACATTTTTACCGCCAAGATTATGTGTTAGCCCAAGTTTTATATTTTCATACTCGGAATATGGTAAAAATGGTACCAAAATTTGTCCCACAATTTCTACTGAACGTGACAATATCCCATATGTGGCTGTACAGTACTACTTAGCCATACGAAGAGACTTGGGAGGATGGAGCGCTATTTGGGTCCTGGAATGCAGATTTTCATAGAATAGTTTGCGTATTCTATATAAAGAGCCCCCAAGTGGTAGAAAAGCAGAATCCCCCTCAAGTGACCCCATTTTGGAAATTATAACCCTTTGGGAATTTATCTATAGGTGTATTGACTATTTTGATGCCATGAGTGTTTTCCAGAAACAAGCAGCAGTGGATGTTGCTGAGTGAAAACTGCAAACTGCTGTTGTAGTGACCAGTACATTATGCCCAGCTCATGCTCCTGGAGACATGCACCTGTAAATTAGGCAGACTTTCATCACTACAAATGCCAAACATTTGGGTGCTAAATGTGGTTTAGGCACACTGGGGCTCAGAAGGGAGAGGGGTATATGGATTTGGAAACCGAGAATTTGCTGAATATCTTTTGGGCAAGGAGCCATTTTGCTTTTCTAGAGCATTTGTGTTAGGCCCTGAGATTCTGCCGCAGGGTAGATCCCAAGCCTTGTCTGCCTCGGCGGTCCCCCATTCAGGTTCGGCCGCTGTGGGTGCTGCTGAGCATAGACGTCAGTTCCAGCATCTTGTGAGGTGGCATCTTCTCATTGGTGGTCAGACATCAGCTGCTCCGGTGATGGGGCAGTGCTGGATTGGTCCACGGGCAAGGTCCTGTCTGACTGGACATGAGCCTAGTGTATATAAGGTTCTCAGAGGTGCACGCCAGTGCGCTATCATTTTGTGTACAGCTATGTGTGTGGAGTCTCTACCACTCTGCCTGCAAGTGTTGAGTGTCTGTCTAGCTTGGGACTGTACATGTAGGCAGGCAGCTAGCATCAGTGGGGGGCAATTAGCCGTTGGATTAGCATCTGGTTCCTACATGTCTGTGGTTAGCAGAGTAAAGTTCCAGAGCAAGCAAAACCCTAGTCAGGGTATTAAGCTCAGAGCATCTGTTCCGTTTCTGTGTGCGAGTGACACAGCTCAGTTGCATAGCTTCTCTTTTGTTTCTGTGTGAAAGTGACACAGCTCAGTTGCAGAGCATCAGTTTGTTTCTGTGTTCGTGTTCAGTTCACATGTTGTTCACACGGAGTGATGTTCAACCCAGTGAGTACGGGTAATCACTCGCCGTGTATTCCATCATTATTCACTAGCAGCAGTTTTCCATCTCTGCATGGTGGATCCCGGGTAGTGATTGCACTTTATTATTTATTTTATTTAAGGCAATCCGCCAACCCTAACAATTTGTGCTACCAGTAATGTGGAAGCCCCTATAGTTCTGTTAACAGATGACAGACCTGAGTGAGGGCATGTTTTTTGTGGAATGAGTTGACGCTTTTATTGGGAACATTTTACATAACATTTATGATCACATTTATCCGGCTCTCTACGCTGAGCACTTACATCTGTGTTTCTGTCTAAATCTTCTAGCGATCTGACAGATGAAACCCCAGATGGAATCATTCACTATAATGAGGCAGCAGAGTTACTCCGACTCCATCTGGCCTCTGTTCAGCGGTGTCCTTCTTTTCAGATATGCACAAAACTGTGGCCAACGGCATATTTATGCAATCCTAAAAAGACAGAGACCGCCATATCACAGATTATATGATGTCCACAGTGCCTCCATCTGCCTAATTATAGGTAATCTTCTGCCGGGGGCTCTGTCCGAATCACATATTTTCAGAGATTTACACGGAAACCCCGGAGTAAGTGCTCAGCGTAGAGCGCAGGATCAGTGTGCACTGAGCCTTACTGTGATCTTTGGGAGGCAAAATGAAAAAATCAACAGCATGTGAAGAATTGGTTTTATTTATGTGATTAGGCGACTTTACTTTACATTAGCGATACCAGATTTATATTGGGCTGTTATGTTTGGCTGCAGTCACAAACTAAAAAACGCTTTTTATTGCGAAAACTAGTTTTTGTATCATCATATTTTGAGTTATAATTTTTCCAAATTTCAGCTGACAGAGTCATGGCTTGTTTATTGCAGGATGATCTGACATTTTTATTGGTGCCATTTTTGTGCACATGACATTTTTTGAACACTTTTTATTCCAATTTTTGGGAGACAGAATGAACAAAATCCAGCAATTCAGGAATTGCTTTTCGATTTTTTTTTATCGTTCTGTGTGTCGTAAAATTGGTAAGCCAGCTTTATTCTTCGGGTCAGTACAATTACAATGATACCCAATTGATATATTTTGTTACATTTTGGTCCTTTTAAGCAATAATAATTATTTTACTGAAAAAATAATTAGTTTTGCATCACTTTAATCTGAGAGCTATAACTTTTTAACTTTTCTGCTAATGGAGCTGTACGATAGCTTGTTTTTTGTGGGTCAAGATGACATTTTCAGTGGTGCCACTTTTATTTGCATTTGTCTTTTATATACAGGTCCTTCTCAAAAAATTAGCATATAGTGTTAAATTTCATTATTTACCATAATGTAATGATTACAATTAAACTTTCATATATTATAGATTCATTATCCACCAACTGAAATTTGTCAGGTCTTTTATTGTTTTAATACTGATGATTTTGGCATACAACTCCTGATAACCCAAAAAACCTGTCTCAATAAATTAGCATATTTCACCCGGCCAATCAAATAAAAGTTTTTTTTAATAACAAACAAAAAAACCATCAAATAATAATGTTCAGTTATGCACTCAATACTTGGTCGGGAATCCTTTGGCAGAAATGACTGCTTCAATGCGGCGTGGCATGGAGGCAATCAGCCTGTGACACTGCTGAGATGTTATGGAGGCCCAGGATGCTTCAATAGCGGCCTTAAGCTCATCCAGAGTGTTGGGTCTTGCGTCTCTCAACTTTCTCTTCACAATATCCCACAGATTCTCTATGGGGTTCAGGTCAGGAGAGTTGGCAGGCCAATTGAGCACAGTAATACCATGGTCAGTAAACCATTTACCAGTGGTTTTGGCACTGTGAGCAGGTGCCAGGTCGTGCTGAAAAATGAAATCTTCATCTCCATAAAGCATTTCAGCCGATGGAAGCATGAAGTGCTCCAAAATCTCCTGATAGCTAGCTGCATTGACCCTGCCCTTGATGAAACACAGTGGACCAACACCAGCAGCTGACATGGCACCCCACACCATCACTGACTGTGGGTACTTGACACTGGACTTCAGGCATTTTGGCATTTCCTTCTCCCCAGTCTTCCTCCAGACTCTGGCACCTTGATTTCCGAGTGACATGCAAAATTTGCTTTCATCAGAAAAAAGTACTTGGGACCACTTAGCAACAGTCCAGTGCTGCTTCTCTGTAGCCCAGGTCAGGCGCTTCTGCCGCTGTTTATGGTTCAAAAGTGGCTTTACCTGGGGAATGCGGCACCTGTAGCCCATTTCCTGCACACGCCTGTGCATGGTGGCTCTGGATGTTTCCACACCAGACTCAGTCCACTGCTTCCTCAGGTTCCCCAAGGTCTGGAATCGGTCCTTCTCCACAATCTTCCTCAGGGTCCGGTCACCTCTTCTCGTTGTACAGCATTTTCTGCCACATTGTTTCCTTCCAACAGACTTACCATTGAGGTGCCTTGATACAGCACTCTGGGAACAGCCTATTTGTTGAGAAATTTCTTTCTGGGTCTTACCCTCTTGCTTGAGGGTGTCAATGATGGCCTTCTTGACATCTGTCAGGTCGCTAGTCTTACCCATGATGGGGGTTTTGAGTAATGAACCAGGCAGGGAGTTTTTAAAAGCCTCAGGTATCTTTTGCATGTGTTTAGAGTTAATTAGTTGATTCAGAAGATTAGGGTAATAGGTCGTTTAGAGAACCTTTTCTTGATATGCTAATTTATTGAGACAGGTTTTTTGGGTTATCAGGAGTTGTATGCCAAAATCATCAGTATTAAAACAATAAAAGACCTGACAAATTTCAGTTGGTGGATAATGAATCTATAATATATGAAAGTTTAATTGTAATCATTACATTATGGTAAATAATGAAATTTAACACTATATGCTAATTTTTTGAGAAGGACCTGTAGCGTTTTATTACATTTTGTTTGGCAGTATGATGATAAAGTATTGCTTTTTGCCTTGTTTTTCGTTTTTTAACAGTGTTCACTGAAGGGGTTAACTAGTGGGACAGTTTTATAGCGCGTGTCATTACAGATGCGGCAATGTCAAATATGTGCACTTTTATTGTTTTTACAGTAAGTGTGTTTTTATTGTTTATTTTTTATTTACATAATGTAGCGTTTTAACCCACTACGGGTCTTGGGGAACACTCGCTTGGCATAGGATTCAAGCACTCAGGCATGGTACCTTACACAAATCTGTCCATATGGTTTATTTAATCTCCACATAAACCAGATAGGGTACAGTCCGTTTCATTACAGCCACGAAACATTATAAGATATCAAACAGTTCATGTAGCAGATAGGCTTCTCTGCTGTATGTTATGATCCCCTTGTCTGGGGTTACCTCTCAGGAGTTTCACTTCTCACACTGACTTCACGTTAGTCCCAGGTCCACAAGACAGACCGTCCAGGTCTACGGTCTCTGGGTGCTTCCAGGATGACTCCACTCCCAGGAGTCTCCAACACCGACCGTTCAGGTCTACGGTCTCCAGGTGCTTCCAGGACGACTCCACTCCCAGGAGTCTCCAACACTGACCGTCCAGGACCTTGCACAGGAACAAACGGCTCCATACACAGGAACCTCACAGGAACATGTGACCCACACCCTGGTCACATTATCTACCTGTAACCACTCCCATGGGTGGGAGTGTGGTTGTGTGGCTAGTTTGTCCCGCCCATCTCACACAACTAGCCTAGTAAGTCTCCCTTGTCTATTATACAACATTACACAAACACTTGAGGGACTACAGGTCCCAGAACAACCATGTTACATCAGACTTACCACGCAGACTCCCTCTGCGACACATATCGGCCATTCACAACACTGCCAATCACTTTTTCATCACAACTATGCCTCCAAGTGCATCTTGAAGTGCACACACAGCGCCCCCTGGCTGTAACATTGGTCACTGCACCACATACCTCCCTGTTGTGTATCCGCTTTTTGGGCTCCCCTGGTGGTTGCTGGTGGTACTGTGACTTGTTTGCACTTTGCTTCTTCTGTTCACCTGCTTCCATCAGTGTTTGGGAGTTTCCTATTTAGCCTTGCTCTCCAGTCATTTCCTTGCCGGTCATCATTGTAACCAGAGCCTTCGGTTGCATGTTCCTGCTACTAGTCTGCTGATCAGCTAAGTGGACTTTGTCCTTTTGTTTTGTACCTTTTGTCCAGTTTGCAGTTTTTGTAATCCTCTGTAGCTGGAAGCTCTTGCGGGCTGAAATTGCCACTCCTGTGTCATGAGTTGACACAGGAGTCTTAAAGTAATTTCAGGATGGTTTTTGAAAGGGTTTTCAGTTGACCGTGAAGTCCTCTTTTGTATCCTTCTGCTATCTAGTAAGTGGACCTCACTTTGCTAAATCTACTTTCATACTGTGTATGTCTTTTCCTCTTAATTCACCGTTATTACATGTGGGGGGCTGCTATCATCTTTTGGGGTATTTCCCTAGAGGTAAGCCAGGTCTGTTTCTTCCTCTACCAGGCGTAGTTAGTCCTCCGGCTGGCGCGTGGCATATAGGAAGCCGTAGGTATGCTCCCTGGCTACTGTTAGTTGTGTGGTAGATTTAGCTCACGGTCAACTCGAGTTTCCATCACCCGAGAGCTCGTTCGTTACTTATGTGTTTTTTTACGTTCCCTTGCCATTGGGAACCATGACACCTCCCCCATTTGTTCAACCCTATCGGGGTGGACACATGACATAAACCTGGGGTTCCGATACCGGGAACCCACGTCACCTTTGATAGGCCTTCCCCGCCCCCAGCGGTCAGTTTGTCGGTCCTGGGCTTCAACCCTTGAGCCATCATCTGTCTGTGTCAGCAGACCCTTTTTGGTCAACCCACTTACAGTCGAGCTGACTGTCTGGTCTGAGTCTGAACCTTTGCTACTACGTCTGCTACCAGGTCTCCCACCTCGGTCACTCAGCCCTGAGCTAACAGAGGAGTAACTTCTTTGGACTCTTCTATTCTTTAGGGTATCTTTTCATATCTCCATACCCTGGGTTGGAAGTGGTTGCCATCTTATATTTTGCAGCTGTTTATTAATCTTCAGATGTTCCAATCTTAGCTGCTCTATCTCCTTTAGATACGTCACCCGGTATTCAAGAAGCACTCGAATGCTCCTAAGGCTATCTACTGAGCCAATTACAACAAATGGAACCATCTCATCTTCACCAGTTACCTGGACTTCGCCAACAACTGGAATCCTCACTCTTGCCACACCGGATCTATTCACCAGGTCCTGCATCACTTTTCCAAATCTACAAATGACTTTCCCCACCTGATTTCTGGGTACTCGATCGACGTCTTCCACAAAGCCCAGCTGACTTTGAGCTTTCCTGGTATGCTCCAAACGTCGAGCCGCTTCCTTGTTCCTCAACAGGATCATTTGTTTCGTGTGAAGACATTGTAGGTGCATATCCTTCAGGATAGCTACCCGCTTTACTGTGACTTCCTTAGTGGACAGTATCACCAACTGTTTCGTCTCTGGTGCCCAGTGCACACTACATGCTTCCACTGCTTTTCTGAAGGCCTCATGCACACCTTCACCGGTACAGGCTTCTTGCACCTCTTCGGGTACATCAATCATGGTCTTGAAGAGCGGGGTCTCACTCTCTTCATAGACAGATGGCTCCCTTTTTGCCTCTGACCTTTCAACCAAGACGTCTGTCACGACCAGGTCACTGTCTTCTTCTGCTTTTAGCGCCAATTCATCCTCCGCTTTACACTCTACCAGATCCCTGGCCAGGATGGGCACTGGCAGCTTTACCTTGTTACCACTCTGGTACCACCGCTGTGAGTCTTCGACTAGCATCTTCTTCTCTTGCAGAAGACCACTTAATGCTTCTCTGAGCCCTTCCACATCTTCCCTTAAGGCTTTGTTCGCACTTTGCCAGGTTGACAGGTGATGTTTGAGCTCAGAGACTTCCTTCTCCAGTTCATCTTCCCAATGCTCAGCTGCTTGTCTCAGATACCTTAACTCGGCCTGTAAATCTGTTACCTTTTGCTTCTCATGAGACAACTCATTAGCGATATCTTTGTACTCCTCTTTATCAACCTTCTCACCGGGTGCAATTTGTTCAGCCCCTTTTCCTCTTTTATGTCTGTGGGAGGAAGACTTGCCACTTGTACTTGAGTCAGCTATACTGCACTCTTTCCCGCTGGCATCCTTTACACAGGTCATAATTTCTGTTATGGCTGCCCCAGCCATCCTGACTTTACCTTGTGGAACACTGTCATTCCTCTGTGTCAGTGTTTCTGTCCACACAACCTCGTACTCAGCTCCAGTGGTTGCTACTGGTAATGAAATGTCACAGTCACCCCCAGAGTTTGTGTCACACCCCACAACATGGTGAACACTCAAGTTGCTTTCTAATCGAGTGTCAGCTACACAGGTTTTATTTAACACACCACTACCAGTCATCTTGGGGTACATGTCAGGTGACATCATGTCAGTAAGTTGGGCAGACGAGCCCTTCACACTGGTCACCCCAATGTCTGACCCGTCAATTTTGGGACCCATTACTGACTTAACGTATGCCCCTGCAACAGTAATGAGACTTCCATCCTCATGCTGCAGAGGAACGCCCTCCTTCCGCAAGTCTGAGAATAACTTACAGTCCCAGCCTACTATCACCGGACAAGGTAAGTTTGCAACTATGGCGGCCTCAAGATTTGTATAGCCCCTGACCGTCTAATTTTTCATATGCAGGACCGCCTGTCTATCTGCCCAGGCCTACTGCCTCTTCTCCTAGTACAGAATCACTGAGCCATCTCTCTATGGCTCCTCGGAGGACTCACCCACTAACCCCTACGTGTTTACTTCCTGTCCTCAATCTTTAACAACATTATCGAACATTTTCTATAACTGTCTAGCTAACTACATAATACTCCTATGTAAAACATTATTACTATTCACTTTCTTTTAAGGCAACATTATACATTAAGTGCAACTGGTGAACCTTCCCTTTAAGAGGGAACCAAGTCTCTTTGAGGTAGCGCAACTTCTCAAGTCGCAAGTCCGTGTACGGCAGGAACTCCTGTACTGTTTCCAGGAACAGTTTCTTCGAAAAGAGTCCCTTTTTCTTGTAAAACCAGTAGGGGGGCACCCTTAATAAGGTGCAAACTATTTACAATGCAGTTTGTGAACCATTCGCTGTCCATGATTCGGTAGTCTTTGCAACATGGGTGAAAAAAAAGCAAAAAGGAAAACAAAAGCAAAAAAAAACAATAGGGATCCCGGGTAAACTAAGGGATCCCTTTAAGAATAACCCTAGTCAGGTTGAAAGCAGCAAAAATCAGGGAAATGAACAGTTAACTATTACATACTCGTGGTTCCAAGGTTTATCCTCACAGAAGGTTACACTGCATCAATTGGTGACGGACACTCGCCGGCCGGGAAGGCTGCGGTCCTCTGTCCTCGGCGGATGCAGAATCAGTATCATTGGTTGGTCTTCCAGACGCGGTCGGGTCACCTGGTGTCTGGATTCGAATGGCAGCTGTGGTTGCTAGTTCAGTAGCGGCGATAATACACAGCGTGGCGACAGTAGTGGCGTTGGTCAAATCCGGGTTAGGCGTAGTCGGGACAACAGGTGGCGCTACTGCCGGCTCGCATCGTTGGACGTCCTGAGCGCACCACCCCTGCGCACTCTGGTGGCGAGTGTAGGTCACCTGGTCCCCTTTACATGGTAGCTGGTTGTCATATCTATTGCAGGACGGGGTTTTCACATTGTAGCTGGTAAAGAAGATTTCAGTCGGCAGTCCCGGTTCTTGTATGGAGCCCCAACCCCGCTTCGGGTGAAAGGCAAGTACAGTCCCCTGCCTGACCGAGTTCCTCTTATTGTGTTCAGTCTTTGGTCTTTGTACTTTTGGTGGGTCATTTGGTTCTGTCTTTTTGGTTTTGCCATTGTAAAATTAAGCATTGCTTATACTGTTCCCAAGTGAGCGCAGCAATGCTGAGGCCCTCCTGCCTGACCCATCTGCCCCGATCCGTGGGGTGTCCCACTGGAAGATCACCCCCTCTGAGCTCACATCTAGCGGTTTCCCCATCGTTGTTGGTAACGGAGGCACCAGCTTCTCCATGGTGCCTGGGGTTAGCACTACCAGCTCAGCGGTGAAAACTCGGTTATTGTGTGGCTGGGGAGCGGTCACGGGAGTAGGGTCAGTCGGGGGAGCAGGATCAGTCGGGGGAGCAGGGACACTTTCCATACCTGCGTCTGATGTGATTCCACTGATGTCAATCTGTTCCGTTGACAAGGACACTGGAATTGGCTGCAGCCCGGACCGCGGTTCTTCCAGGGCGGCCTCCTGACACAGCTCCGACTTCCATTGCTTCCCATCGGCTGGCTCCACATTCAGGATAGGCTGGCTCGGTTCCACCGCCTGTAGCTCCGAGAGATCTGGATCCTCCAGCTGTGGTGGGTTCGGGTCCGTCTCCGGTGGTCGAGGACAGGCCGGGATCACTTCGCCGTCGCTGTGGGACTCGCTGGTCGCCATCCCTGCTCCGGGATCTTCGGTGGCACATGCACGTTGCCCCTCCATTTTCTGAGGGCGTAGCTTCTTCTTCCTCTCGTTTCCTCCAGTGCAAATCAGGGGGCGGTTCTCCTCTGCTTCTTGGCAGGTCGTCATCTCGCAGCAGTAGTCGGAGGGGGCGGTCGCAACTTTTGGTGCTGCTTTGATAGTCTCCTCCCATGGCACGCCCTTCTTCTTCTTCTGTGCTCCCCGTGGCGCTGCAATGGCAGCGGTTTTGGTGGGAACTTTCGGCGGCAAGTGGGAATCCACAGTCTTTGCAATAAATCACAGTTCAAGCACAATTCAGACACAGTTCCAAGGCACACATGACCTAATTCTTCAGGCTTAAGGAGATCCTGTTCATGACGCCAAGTTTGGAGCGCCCCCAGACGCAGGGCCGCGGGGTACTCGGTACCGGGCCTCTCTGTCTCAGTCGTCACGGTGGCTAGACCCGGTCCGTGACCCTGCTAAGGGGTGTCCAATGAAAGATGAGATAATGGTGCGTGGTGTAGGTCGCGGTGAATAACGAGGACACAGGGTTGCAGTCTCTTTACCTCTTTACTGAAGGCTTCAGGATCCTCAATCCAGAGTACTGTTAACAGGGCTGGTTGAGACCGGCCAGTCCGAAGGCACATCCAGAGTTCCCTTTGCAGGTGGAAACCTGTGTTTACCTTCTAGCGCCTGTGTGTTGTAGTACTTCCCTGCTGAGCACCACGGGATAGTCCTCACAACTGTTGTGTCTGTTTCTGATGTTCTTTCTCACAACTTATATCTGTTCTGATGTTCTTCTCCGTCCCCCAGATGATATGGCTAGGACGCACCCGTATGACGGGTAGGCCTGGAGTTCTTCCGGGACCCTAGTGTCACCCCTCTCCCACAGTTGCCCCCTATGTTTGCTTAGATGATTTAGGTGAGACAGCCAACCTATAATTAACTGTCCTGCCGTTGGTTTGAAGTAATGCTTGGAGCCCAATACTTCCTCGGCGTTCCGGCCACCGGCTACGCGCCTCAGTAGGATGTTGCCTCGATCTTACGGCATGACTCCTACTGGTGTTATCTCCTTTTTGCTGTGATCTCGTTTCTCACTCTCCACAATAAACCTCGCTTCTTGTCCTTTCTTGAGATACCGCCGCAATGTCGTGCAGGTGCGGTTCCTTAATGCTCTGTCTTGTTCGCTAGGCCTCTGTCAGGATCCCACCCCTGACAGGGACCCCCCTGAATCTTTCCCCTTAAACACCCCCTGCCACAGGATGTTGCCTAGTTCCAACCCAGTCAGCTTCTGTCTAACTTCCTATCCAACCCCCAGTTTTACCAGATTGTGAGGAGTGGCCTAATACATAGTACCCTTTGCTCCCTCTAGAGGCCAGACTGTGAAGTGTATTGGTGTCTGTGATACCTGGTCAGGTGAACTCCTTAAGTGCCATCAGACGTACCATCACTCCCCTTAGCGACGGAGCGTCAGTACTGCAACGACCAGGACTCTGGGGCGCTGCAATTCTATTCCTGAGATATTTTAATTTTTTGCTTTTGGAGCGCAATGTGAAATCTCTGCTTGCAATCTGGAAACTTCTTCAGAGTCTTTTCTGGGGGTGTGTACTTTCACCCTTCTCTCATAGGTGCTGCAAATCACGACTGATCTAGCTGTCTCAGATGCTTTTGAGCGGTGACTAGCAGCATCTGGGAATGAGGGGTGAAAGTGCACAATATGAAGAAATGCACAGTTGGACTGCAATGCAGAGATTTCACACATTACATTTCAAAGACAAATGAATATATAAGCAAAGAAGTGCTGCAGCACAAAACAAAAAAATTCAGCAGAAACAGTAGAGCATAGGGATTTTTATAAGGTACTCCTACAGAGGAAAAATACTAATGCTTGGTAACAAGCAAAAATCCTAAAACTCGGAGAAATTGATTTAGAAAGTATTTTTTATAGCAATCTGCAGTCAGGGCATAATTTTAATTGAATGAGAGAAACATCTTTAAAATTATTATTACACGTAATAATGAACATTAAGCTATTAATTGTATTATAACCTAGCATTGGCACATTTTGTGCAAAGATCCCAAGCTTAAAAAAATACTACCATTGTGAAATGAGAAGATCTAGGTACTCTATTTATTCAGACCTTTAACTCATTGTTAGTTGCATAACTCATTGGTAATTGCACTTCTAATTCATTCTTATTAAGATATATGAACAATGCTTCAGCATCTGCATTCCTTCCTTGCCAGGGATACTGTAAAAACTTCAGAAGTAACAATTTTGGTGGTTTTTTTAGATTTATTTAAAACAGCAGACAAATGGAACCAGAATCACTATCACAGCATTCTGCAGTGACAAGACATCACAGCTGGAATGCTTTCTTAGTTGACCCATTAAATGAAGGAAAAAATAAAGAACGTTTCATCCACTTCAAATATAACTGACTTCAGTTTTTGCACTAAAGCAAGAGATATCGATAACAGATACTTTATATTTAAATTCAAAGAAGATTAGAAATAATATGTTATTAATGAAATAAATGATCCAGACATGTATCCTTGCTAGTGATGAGCCAGTATGCTTGTTACTCTGAGCATGCTCGGGTGGTCTCAGAGTATTTCAGCTTGCTCGGAGATTTAGTTTATGCTGTCGCAGCTGCATGATTTGCGGCTGTTAGACAGCTTAAATACATGTGGGGATTCCCTAACATACAGGCAACCCTGATCTATACATAGCCACATATTTTTTTGTGAAAGTTTAAAGTACATTTTTGCTAGCCATATTGGTAGCACCCCAGCTTCTTCCCTATTGCAAAATATCAACATACTAAAGAAAACAGAAAACTGAGCCAGAGTATGACTTGAAAACATGCATGATGTAAGAGCATGTTCACACTGGCCATGGAAGCAAACAAAATCAAAGAAAAAAACAATATGTGCATATACCCTAATGAAAATAAATAAGTAAAAAAAGAAAGTGCATGGCACCCCAGGAGTTCGGGTACCACAGTAGTGCTGCCTTCCTCTCGGGAAGGGTAGTGCTATGTCCGGAGACAAGTGAGATTCCCTTTGGTAGGTTATCACACACACAACACCTTCCAAATCCAGGCCAGGAGGGGGAGCTCAAAACCCTGTTTTAGGGCAGCTTCCCTGGATAAAGATCCTGGTTTGGAGGCGGAGTTAGTTCAGTTAGTGCAGACAGTCTGTGTGTGAGAACAGACAGGGACGGAGCGCAGTGGAGATACAGAACTCCAGGAGGGGACTAGGAAGGCTTCCAGGGAGTCTGAGCGCAGAACCCGAGTACCGGGAACCCGAGGCTTTTGTGGACTATAATACACAAAGCAGAACCAGAGGGCATTGAATTACATGGACTTTGCCCATATTTACCTGTGGCACTGCAGCACCTTGAAGCCTGGAGTCACCGTGAAAGGACTCCAGTAGGCACGGCTCAAGCTGCCTGCCATACAGGTACCTGTCCCTGGACAGGAGAACGCATAAGGACTTTGCTTAGGACACTTAGTGGCAGCAGGGACATCAGAGACAGTAAGCGCATAGTGGAAGGCTCCTACGTGACCTACCAAGGAGATTCCACTTGACTCTGGACTACCTGGACTTTAAATTCACCTGTTGCCGGTGCCCTGGACTGTGGCCTGTCACCCACAAGTAAACCAGGTAAAGACTTACAACCTGTCTCCTCCATTTATTCACCAGCCTTACCATCTACACCACACACCATAGGACCCCTGCGGACCCCGCTTCACCTGTGGGAAGTGTAACATCTGGGAAGCCGCAACATCCCCCAGGGGACCCCTCTAATGCAGCGTCGCTCCCCCTATTGACCGAACTCCACAGGTGGCATCACGATAAACTTTGAACATTTAACCCCCTTTAATATTGGTGCCCAGGGCCACGGACCGGGTCGCAGCCACCGTGACATCCCCCTTTGTGACCGGACCTGGTACCAAGTATCCCACTACCCTGTGGGCACGTCAAGTGCATTAAATAATTAACATAGGGTACTTAGTAAACACTGTGTTTGATAAAAAAAAAGGATAAAGCTGTCCCACCATGACAAGATGTACCCAATTGGAACAGTAACTACACTCTCTAATGTTAAAACCTACCTAGTGTGAATAGTGGCAGAGAGTCACAGATTCCCAACCGGACACCCAGCTTTGGAGGAACTATATAGGAACTGTCAGCTCAGTGAAAAGGGGGCCATGCCCTATTTGTACTGAATACAAAAATACTAACGAAAAACAGAAAACTAAGTCAGAGTATGACTTGAAAACATGCATAATGTAAGAGCCTGTTCACACTGGCCATGGAAGCAAACAAAACCAAAGGTTGGGACCCTATGACTTTCTGCCACTATTCACACTAGGTAGATTTTAACATTAGAGAGTGTAGTTACTGTTGCAATTGGGTACACCTTGCCACGGTGGAACAGCTTTATGCTTTTTTTAATCAAAAACAGTGTTTACTAAGTACACTATGTTAATTATTTAATGCACTTGTTTTTTTACTTATTTATTTTCATTAGGGCATATGCACATATTGTTTTTTTTCTTTGGTTTTGTAAAATATCAACATATACATAGCCTGATTGACAGATCCAGAGTGTCCGTCCTAACTTCTGCTGCTGCTTCTGACATCTCACACTGCTCTGTAGAAGCTGCAGATGTAACTCATTCTGAGTGAGTGGAGATCGAATCTCCACTTGGACTCATGAGCTCTCCCTAACTTTAGCTGGACCCATAGAATGCTTTTTTTTTTTAAATGTGTAAGTTAAAATTAGTACACAAGCCTCATCAAGCCTAAGAGATCTATTTAAGAGTGTATGAAGTTTGTATTGTCAAATCTGGTGTCATATTTGCATTAAATTTTACATCTGATTGCACAGAATTACATGTGTACACCTTTCTCTACTATACTATACACATAGTTGTGCATTCAATGCAGAGAAAGCAGCTTTGATTTATGCCATGGATGCCCAATTAAGTGATGTAATCTCCCAGTAGGTAACAAATCTTCAAATAAACCACTGTATAAGAATAATTTCTTTTTCATTCCAAAGCCAAAACTTATTCATAATGTTCTTGTAAATGTTACTGCCTGGCTTAAGCACTTGTAAAGATGTAATAAAAATTAACCATTTATAGCGACGACTAACTTAATTTCTAGTTCATAAATATTTAGCAGCAAACAGTGAGCATTATTACAAGTTAATGTGTTAGAGTACCACTGAACAGCATATACCACAACGTTCTTCATGTTGCTTATTGTCTAAAATTATGATGGCCGCAGGACATTCAGAGCTAAATTTTGGGCATTGTGTGACTATTTTGCACCGAGAAATCCCTAGACCCCAAACATAGGAAGTGATTCATGCATAATTTATATATTTTAGCCAATTAAATCTACTTTTGAGTTAGTCTGATGGCCTAGCAGCAATTCACGCTACCCAGCTGGAGTTCAGAATTCTAACTTTTCAAGCCCTTAAATTCTGCTAGGAAGGAAAATAATGGCACAGCAATCGTAAATCCAAATGGGAACAATTTAAAATTGGTAGCAAAAACTATATAATGTACATTGTTGATAATATTAATGAACAATCATATACTGCATTAATTTTGCAATATATTGCAAATTATTTGCCAATTATCATTTTAAATGCTGAAATTAAAATGTGAATATAAATGACAAATTCAGCTTCATATGTTTTTATAAAAAAAACTATTTTACAAGTACTAGCTCCACAATATGGACTTTGAAATTGTAAGTAACCAATAAACATTGCTGTTTGCACACCTATCTTACCATAGAGACTGTTTGCTTGTTTAAAAAGCTTGCCTATATTTTATCCAAAATTTAACCTTTAAAATGTAGTGTTGTATTCTCATTTAGCGATGCACGTAATTCCAATAAATTAGAGCACTAGACTTGTATCATTTTTACTACTTAACATTTTTTCTCACTAATTTAAGACAAATTTCATAGATTTCCAAACTCATTATCTAACAAATGGGGCATATTACACCATGTATGCTGCATAACATTTTGTCTAGTTAAGAAAAATATGACGGAAGTGTAGCAAAAGTTTTAAAAGATGTTGTTCACAAATATGTAAGTAGGGTGCTGTGTTTAATAGATTCAACAATAATGGGAACTTTCAGTTAGATCGAGAAAAACATTTTTTTAGATATAATGTATTCATAAAATATAACCTTGAGATATATTTGGATTTTACTTCTAGAAAAGTCACAATTATATACTGTGGCATGTAAAAGTTTGGACACCCCGGGTCAAAATTACTGTTATTGTGAACAGTTAAGCAAGTTGAAGATGAAATGATCTCTAAAAGGCTTAAAGATAAAGATGACACATTTCCTTAGTATTTTAGGCAAAAAGAAAATTATTGTAATTTTTTTAATTTGAAAAATTACAAAAAAGATAATGATCCAATGCAAAAGTTTGAAACAAAGTCAGTATAAAGCGGTCATGGAGGAGTGCTGAGGAGGCAGCCCTGGGAATGGGAAGGGTGTCAGGTAACGCCGCATCTCCAGCTGAGAACCTCCAAAGGAGGATGGAAGCAGGATGTAGTGATGAGAAATGGTCACAGGAGCGCTGGAAGAAACTCTGACACAGGAGAGAGTTTAGGCACAACGCGTTTCGACGGAAGCTCCGTCTTCGTCAGGTGGGGGTATGCTTGTTACTCGAGTTTCTCCAAGCATGCTTGGGTTGTCTCCGAGTATTTCGGAGTGCTTGGAAACTTAGCTTGTGTCGATGCAGCTGCATGATTTGTGGCTGCTAGACAGCTTGAATACATGTGGGGATTGCCTGTTTGTTAGGCAATCCCCACATGTATTCAAGCTGCCTAGCAGCCGCAAATCATGCAGCTATGTGAACACAAACTAAATCTTCGAGCACGCCGAAATACTCGGAGACCACCCGAGCATACTCAGGGAAAGTCGAGTAATGAGCATACTCGCTCATCACTAGTGTCTATAAGACACCTATCCATTACTAATCCTATAGTTACATGGTAAATAAAGACACAGCCAGAATAAAGTCGTTTATTAGAAGTTTGCCTAAACACAGTTTTCAATTTTATTAAAAAATAACAAACACAGTTATACTCACCTACTCACTAGCGGAGACGTCATCAAGCTGTTCACTGAGGCTGCGTTCCCATCAGGGATGAACTGCTGTGACCGCAGCAGCGTGGGAAAAAGTCAGTGATGAAGTCAAAGCAGTTCAGGCTCAGTGACTTCACTGCACATCAAGGTGAGAATTCTCACAGTGATCTGCTGTGAAGTCACTGAGCTTGAACTGAGGTGTCCTCAGCACTGACTTTTTCCCATGGTGCTGAGGTCATGGCAATTCTTCCTTCCTGGGAATGTAGCCTTTGTGACCAGAGGTAACCTCAATGACATCACCACTAGTCACTGAGGCTGCGCTCGAAGCAGCTCAGTCACAAGTGCTTCTTAGCCTGGATGGTCGCATCTTGGCAACATCCAGGTTGAAAACTAATAATTTCCCACACATGGATTACAGCATGGGACAGAACAATCGCCAGGTAAGGGATATTGTTGTTTTTTTGTTTTTAGTTTTATTACAGGAGAACAAGGGCTTCTGAGGAATTAGGTGTTAGGTGAGTATAACTGTGTTTGTTATTTTTAAATAAAAAAGCAAAACTGTGTTTAGTCTTATTTCTGATAAAGGACTTTATTCTTGCTGTGTCTTTACCATATAACTATAGGACTAGTAATGGATAGGTATCAAATATCAACCCCACTTGCCCACCCCTTCAGGGCAAGTGGGAAGAGCTGGGCAAAGTGACAGAATTGGCGCATTTAATAGATGTGCCTTTTCTGAGACAACCAGACCCCAGCTGTGAGCTTTAATAAAGCTGGCTGTCAAAAATGGGGGTACCCCATGCCGTTTTTTTAAATTATTTATTTCAATAGTTACAAAATACAGTGTGGAGACCCCTCTATTCTTAACAACCAGCCTTGCTGAAGCTGAGAACTGAGGGTTGCACCCCCCAGCTGTGAGTTGTACCTGGCTGGTTATCAAAAATACGGGGGAACCCATGCAGTTTTTTTTAAAATTATTTATTTAAAGCGCAGAAGCAGCTGATGAATACTTCCATCCGCCGCTCCTGTTCTCACTGTTACAAGCGGCAGCAGGCTTCAGCTGATGGGAGCAGTAGTCCCATCAGCTTACACCAGTGACCGGAGGAAAACTTTATATTTATGATCACAGCTGTGTTTTGATAATGTAGGAACCGCGGCTCTCTCACCAGCGGGGAATATTTTCACCGACAATCAGAAGCGCTACGTCAGTGTTTCCCATGCTGTCACACAGTGTGGAAAACAGCAGCTTTTGTGCTGTGTATGTTCAGCTATGTTCAGCTTTATACAGTGATTAAATCGATGATTAAATCGGCGAATATTGCAAAATCGGTGATCGTGAGCCGAACCAAATATTGAAATATTCGCTCATTTCTAACTTCAACACGTAAGTAGAGTTGAGCAAATTTGTTAGGATTTGGCTCCAAATACGATCGGCAGTGAATATTGTTTTTGCAATATTCGTCGAACATAGCCGAACGTCATTAGAATCAATGGGAGTAGATATGACCGAATATGTTTGGAACAATTAACAAACATACATTCGGCACAAATAGGGTACAAGTATGGCACGAATATGGCAAATTCAGATTCGGCGACCGAATCCGAACAAACTCGCTCAACTCTACAAGTAATCTCAGTAAGTGATACATCGCTGCTCTCTGATGTGGTAGCAATAACCTGGTGATAGATTCTCTTTTAGTGCAATTATTTCAATCAAAAAAGTAATTTAACGCATTGTAGCTGAGAAATATAATAATGGGACAACTATTTTAAGTATACACCAAGGATACTGAGATTTTAGAAACATGATCTTCAACTACTTTACCTCAAATTATAAAACAATTAGGACATAATTCAAAATGTTGTGTGTAGATTAGAGCACAAAATAAACCTTGTGTTCATAGGATGATATAAATTTTAAGGTGAATTCATCTTAAACCTTCCAAATGCAGATTTTTCTCATGTACAGTAACAACATGCTCTGATTAAAAGTTCATTAAAAAGACTAATATATAGTTTGGGCTTTGTTTACAAGATATGTCTTTTTTTAAAAAAATTTTTTCCTAAAATGGACACATCATTCCTGACACAACGTAAATGCAAAGAACACTCATTGTACAGGTAGTTTTTGACAGAACTTTGCTTTTAAATTTTCTGAGCATTATAAGTGACCTACAACACAGCCTTTTGTGAAAATGTTATGTGCTGTAACATTTCATGCTAGCTTTAATGTATAAATAATTGCAAAAAGGCGAGAATACATTTTCATAATTGGACTGTGCACATTTTGAAGTGACATACAGTTTTCTGTATTGGGGCAAGTAGAGTATGTAATGGAAAAATTAAAGCACAGAAATATAGTGAATTAACTGGTACATTTATGATGCAAACATTACACAGGCATTTTAGTTTTGACCATATGTGGAAGAGAGTGCAGTGATTGACAGCTGTCATCACATTGCAATGGCCTGGGATGCTGAAACACATTGCCAATTAACTCTTGTGATGCTATGACCAATAGCTAATGCTACATTAATAAAAGGAGGGCCTATTTTCAATCCCATTGTCATCCTTGGCTAAAAAGATTCCAGTTCTAACTGTTTGAAAGGAAAATCCAGGACCAGTCAAAAGTATCTTCTAATAGTTGCCTGAATATTTTACATGTGCGGTTAGAAAAAACACAAAAAAATAATTTATAGTTACAATCTGCCAACTTTTAAATTGATGCCCTATCCATAGGATAAATAAACAATAGTTGGTCGATAGAGTCATTACACCCAGCACCCCTGAGGATCAGCTGTTGACGATGCCAGCGATGGCCGGATGTGCTCAGTTATCTGGGCTCAGTCATCAATATACGAGTCCCGGACAACTCCCTTTAACATTTAAAATTAACTTTTATTGCATTTGTGGTGACATAAATAAAAATGCTTAGGGGCGTGGCCTAGGCAGCACACAGGAAGGTTGCATGTCACCACAGCTCCTGCTCCTAGGCAAGGAAAAACTAGTGAAATTGCACCAAGAAATTAATTTAACCAGTTGAAACTGCATCCTTACTAATAGAAAGGCAAGTGGATTCAGCAAGTCCGATCTGACTCACACTGCCGCTTACAAGGTGGCACTTTAATCCCTGGAGATCTGCCGGAGAGTACAAGCAAAAAAATATCCTCACAACAAAAAGAAAGAAGCGACTCATCCTCATTCCTCAGGAGACAAGCTAAGGAGGTGAGGGGGAAGCTCCTGTTGGTCTTATCTGGGATTCAGTGCCATGTGCACCCTCTGTCCCCCATCCCCCAACTAATTTCTCTTGACTGTTTGCTCCTGACCAGTTGCCTGGGAACACCAACATTCTAATGTTTGCTCTTGTCTGGCAGTGCCTGGTCACCCACTCTGATAATCCTGTGACTGACTGTGTATTCCAGTCTATCAGTGTACACATAGCTCCTGCCTGCCTCAGAGCCTTTCTTGGCAGCCAGCCAGCTGAAGATTGCATGAGTACATCCACCTCACTGCTTCCTGTGGGCTGCTCTGCTTGGTGGAGCTGAAATATAACTGTGACTGAGACAAGGGAGTGGGAAGACCAGTAGGGAGCATTGGACAGGGAAGCATTGCTATCTTGTTGCTCAGCACCATAAATGGCAGATCAGCTCAAGTGGACCTAAGAACCACTCCTGGCTGCTGTTACATACTTTAAGACACAAACTCTCACAAGCCTAACTATATGAGTGAAAAAGGAAAAAAGGGGAGATAAAAAGAAAAGTAAAATAACTTGACCACTCTTATTTTTCATAGCAAGTCTTCTGCCGCCATCTACAGCTTTTGAGTGGAATATGATTCCCCCCTCCCTTTTTTTTGTACAATTCTAACATAGATCACCGGTTCGCTCACATGTTTTAAGCACTTAGCACTTCTCCCGGTGTAGTTAAGTCAGATCACAAAATGGGAAGATCCACTTAAACTCACACTGATGAGCCAAGCAAACCCCTTAAGAAACGTAAAAAATTCAAGATGAAGACAAAAGTCAAAAACGTCTGCCCACTGAAACTCCTAAGGGCAATAAATCTTAAGAGGAAAATCAGGCTCTCGATTCCCTTCAGAAGCTTGCCGATTTACTCCTTGGTGTACAAAAACAGATGTATGAGCAAGAACAAGATCAGCTCACTCACTAAAAACCTTCTCTTGAAAGATGAGGAAATTCAAACTCTACAGGAAGTAACAAAACTTTATCTCCCAGATATTTCTACCTCAGCACCTGATCTGCCAATTCTTAAACTATTTATTAACACAAAAGGAAAGGAAAAAATGATAGCCAAAATAAATAAGAACCTAACCCAAACACAGGAGATTCCAGATTTCATAAAAAAATGGGAATTAGAACTAAACACAAAATTTCTCCCAGAAGAAATTCATACAATCTTCAAAAACATCCACTTCCTAACATCTTCAGTGAGATTCCAAGTGCTTAACTATAAAATCATATCAAGATGGTATAAAACACCTGACATATTGAATAAAATAGACAGCTCAATCTCCCCTCTTTGTTGGAGATGCACCAAACAGAAGGGTTCTCCGTCTCACATTTGGTTGGAATGCACAAAAATTAAAAGTTTCTGGGAGAGAGTTAGAGAGCATATAAAGAAAACTTTAAGCGTTGACATCCCATTAACATCAAGTTTAATTCTATTCAATCTGGATCCTTCAAATTTACACTTTAAAAAAGGCTCACTGATACCTCATATGCTCAACGCAGCTAAAATAATTATCGCAAGACATTGGAAAGATGTAGAAACCCCTACTTGCAAAGAATGGATAAAAGAATCCAACCAAATCGGTATATATGAGAAAATTAGACTTTCAGGATCTAAAAACCTAAAGACTCTAAATGCATGGAGAGCCTGGTTGAACGCCTCAGAGAATCACAAATAAGCACAACCGGTAATCCTTAATTTCTGTTTCCCTACAAATTTCTTTTGTTATTCCCTTTTTCCTTTTTTTTTACATATAGCCTGTTCTGTAATGTTCATGCTTTGATTAAAGTTTGATCTCCCAAATCGCTTTGTTAATCTCTATATATTAAGCAGGACTCAATGTCCTTCCCTTTCCTTCCCATGTCCCTACCCACTACTGCCCCTTGTTTTCTAAACACTTCTTACAACTAGTGTTGAGCGATACCTTCCGATACTCAAAGGTATCGGTATCGGATGGGATCGGCCGATATCCAAAAAATATCGGATATCGCCGATACCGATACCCGATACCAATGCAAGTCAATGGGACACAAGTATCGGAAGCTATCCTGGATGGTTCCCAGGGTCTGAAGGAGAGGAAACTCTCCTTCAGGCCCTGGGATCCATATTCATGTAAAAAATAAAGAATTAAAATAAAAAGTAAGGATATACTCACCCCTCCGGCGGCCCCTGGACCTTACCGATGTAACCGGCAGCCTTCGTTCCTAAGAATGAGGAGTTTAGGACCTTCGATGACGTCCCGGCTTGTGATTGGTCGCGTGACCGCTCATGTGACCGCTCACGCGACCAATCACAAGCCGCGACGTCATCGCAGGTCCTAAACTCCTCATTCTTAGGAACGGAGGCTGCCGGTTACATCGGTAAGGTCCAGGGGCCGCCGGAGGGGTGAGTATATCCATATTTTTTATTTTAATTCTTTATTTTTTACATGAATATGGATCCCAGGGCCTGAAGGAGAGTCTCCTCTCCTCCAGACCCTGGGAACCATACACTGGGAACTTCCGATTCCGATTTCCGATATCTCAAAAATATCGGAACTCGGTATCGGAATTCCGATACAGCAAATATCGGCCGATACCCGATACTTGCGGTATCGGAATGCTCAACACTACTTACAACCCTTTTGGTTTGCAAATCCGCAGTCTTGTAATGTTATTGTTGTGGTTTATTATGATCAGGGGGCTTTTTTTGTTGTCTTTGTTTTTTTTTTCTTTTACTTTTTCTGGAAAATATTTACCCTTATTTACCCTTTTTTCCTTTCCTGTTATAATATTGAAATTTTCTAAATAAAGAATATATTAAAAAATGAAAATGCATAACTGTGTTTTTATTTATTGAACTCATGATAAATATTGATGAATATAATGTAAATACATGTGGTGGCAATAGAAAAATATGGTTCAAAGAACATTTAGCAGAAAATGTAAGACCATATATTGCAAAGGAATAAAAGAAGTAAAAAAAGAAAAAAGTGGTGGCTTATCATGACTGTGAAGGGTTAAAAATGAAAACAAAACATTTTCTGGATATATGATAATGGAATCACCACAAATTCCATTAATCATGGATTAAATTACAAACTGTATGTTATCTAGCATTCTCTGCTAGAGTATATATGCCATATTTATTCATATCAATTTTACATTTGTATGTAACGTGTATGAGCATGTGTTTAGCATATTTCATTTATGCATGTGTGTATACGCAGGAAAGTCTTGACTAGGGGTATGGAACCCATATATAGTATCTGCATAAAGACCCTTGGCTGTCAGTATCCTCTCATGCTCAACCCATGAAAATGAAGCTAAAAGATTAAAATGAATGTGTGCACAAACATTATTGTTAATGAAGGATTTAAATATACATATATGTATATATCTATATATATATTTACATATACACACACACAGATATATATACTGTGAATGGAGCTTGGTGGTTATTAATGGTGGTTATTGATATTGTGCAGACATTTTATTTTTTTGCTTTTTGACTTTATATTGAAAAAAAAGAGTTTGGGAAAAATACCACTCATTCGAATCACACTTAAATGACAAAAAATATAATCCTGTATGCTTAGACATTCTGAACAATTCTTATAGATTTGTAGCAAACACTTAGAAATTAAGGAATATAGCAACACCCTCTATGATCTAAGATATATGCAAGCAATGAATGTGAAATGAATGTACTTAACACACAAATTGGCAAATTAAGTTGCACCTACCAGACAGTACAAGTCAACCCTTCTCTATACAGACCCTAACCAAGTCTATCTAATATGCCACTCCTGGGACAAAAGTCTACAAATTTAGGGGGCAGACAGAATTCAATGCAAATTAAAAACAGCCTTGAATGTTCACTCAGCCAAGTAAAGAAGTAGTCCCATCCACCAATTGTGCCTTATTAGTTGGCTCAGCACACCTCCCATCCAGGCTTGGACTGGCCCACAGGAGAACAAGGGAATCCCCTAGTGGGTCCCTGTGCAGACATGGGCCCCAACGCCACTCTATGGGCAGTACTCCGCATAATTCTCTTGATTCAAGAGGTACAGAAAAAAGCAGTTTATCGCAATTCATATAATAAACTGCCCAGTTTATTATTGCATACAGGTTTAGGTAAATTAGTGAACGGAGTTAATGTAATATTTGCATGCATGTGAAAAGTGCCCCTCCAATGTCAATGTTACTGGTGTGGTTTTAGCGCCTTAGTATGACACTGCTCCCATCAGTTCAAGGCTGTTTTTAATTAGCATTGAATCCTATCTGCCCGTTAACTTTGCAGACTTTTGTCCCAGGAGAGGCATGTCTGAAAGAAATGGCCACGCTCCCTGTAGAGACAGGTCATCTTGTGGTGGCTGGTTGTATAAACATATTTTATATAGCAGTGTAAATTTCACATATTTAATGTCTGCATACATCTCAGCACTTACAGAATGCTATTCTATTATTTGCCTTATATATAATACAGGCAGAGCTGCTTGTACCTGCTCACATTTGCTTCAATCTCTTAGGAGGTGGTAGACAGTTATTTGTTTCTTTGTCATAGCAAATGCTTGTCTGCAGCATATTATTCTTCAAAATGCATGTAAACGTCATGTAAAATGTTGAACAATAGCGATACTAAATGTTGTGTGTGAAACCGCCTTCGCAAGTGTTTTTTCTTATATCAGAATCTGGGGTCTTAGTTTTATTTGATGTACAGAGAAAGCTGCTCTGTGCATTCATCTGTCGGGGCTCTGACTTTTCTTTGACTGTGTATTTCATAATTCATAATTACTTATTGGCTTTGACAGCTTGACCACTTGAGTACCAGTTCTCTTGATAGTCTACACGCAGTATCGGTCCTATCCACATATTTGTAAAGTATGTAAATTGCTTAAACGCACTAAAGTAGAATTATAAAAAAAACATTGTAACAAAATCATCCATTTCTGTTGAAAACTGATTTTGTCTGCCCTTTCAAATTTTTGGTCTAAAGCAAATTATTCTATTAATATGCAATAAAGCTGAATGTCAATGGCCCACAATTTAAGAGCTTCCTCAAGGATCTCTTTGATACTATTTAATGTGGTTATATTGTCTGCACTGTATATTACCCTTTGCATTACATATTGTCAACATAGCATTAATAGCAAAGAAAGCCAAATATTCATCTAAATTGCTTTATGCTCAATTTCATACTCCCTCAAATGAGCAAAGCAGATTTTAATGAAGTTCTATCACATTTTAATATAACTGTGAACATTTATTTGTCACTATATAACAATGCACGCAATGCTTAGCTATCTTAATAGCTAGAGTCATGCCCTCTTCTAGAGAAAATCTGACATACCGCTACAGATCCCTGTTATTGTTTCAGAACTAAAGAGTATATAAGGTCAGTAGTTCAATATTGCAATTCTAATAGCATTACTCCCACTGGGATTTTTTCTTTCATCTGGATACAATTGGGTAGTAGAGAAAGAAATTCTCATTCTTTCTAGCCAAAGAATGAATTCCTGTCACAATTTTGTTCTTTGAAAGACCTAACTAGTGCTAAATTAACTCCTCATTGAAAATATAACAGGCTGGACATAAAATAAATGATGGAAGTCTAAGATTAGTAAAAAAAAAATGCTTCTGCCCGTGAATCTCACAGGCTCTCTGAGTTTTAAAGGACCAATGTCCCTGAATTCTACCAATGTGAAAGTGCCCCAGGCTTTATAAGGTTTCTTTTCATAGTGCTCTATGCCTGAGAATATATCTCTAGTGCCAACTATTTGAAGTAGCAATCCTACAAGTCAATGTCGACCCTTTAATGAGCCTTGTCACATGACTTAAGGTACCGTCACACTTAGCGACGCTGCAGCGATACAGACAACGATTCCGATCGCTGCAGCGTCGCTGTTTGGTCACTGGAGAGCTGTCACACAGACAGCTCTCCAGCGACCAACGATGCCGAAGTCCCCGGGTAACCAGGGTAAACATCGGGTTACTAAGCGCAGGGCCATGCTTAGTAACCCGATGTTTACCCTGGTTACCAGTGTAAAATGTAAAAAAACCAAACACTACATACTTACATTCGCGTCCCCCGGCGTCCGCTTCCCTGCACTGACTGAATGCCGGCCCTAACAGCAGAGCGGTGACGTCACCGCTGTGCTGTGCTTTCACTTTACGGCCGGCGCTCAGTCAGTGCAGGAAGCGGACGCTGGGGGACGCGAAGGTGAGTATGTACTGTTTGTTTTTTTTACATTTTACACTGGTAACCAGGGTAAACATCGGGTTACTAAGCGTGGCCCTGCGCTTAGTAACCCGATATTTACCCTGGTTACCATTGTAAAACATCGCTGGCATCATTGCTTTTGGTGTCAAACATGACGATACACGCCGATCTGACGACCAAATAAAGTTCTGAACTTTCAGCAACGACCAGCGATATCACAGCAGGATCCAGATCGCTGCTGCGTGTCAAACTCAACGATATCACTAGCCAGGACGCTGCAACGTCATGGATCGCTAGCAATATCCTTTAGTGTGATGATACCTTTAGGATAAAAGCCAAACCAGAATCTCAATTTGCAGATACTGTGTTTCAGGGTACTGACTTTTGTCAGTGCAAAGTGTGAGATCTGGTTTGGCTGTGTGAGAGGCATCTGAACGGGATCCAAGAAGTATTGCTTCTCCTTGCGGAGAGTGATATGTTACACATGCCGAGATGAAGAGACTTAAAGCCGCAATGCTCCTCTAGGAAATATGCAAATTGTCTCTTCAGTGAAAATGAGGACTAGAACTCTAGTACCATCTATTGGAAGCAGCAATTCTACAAGTTAATGTCGACCCTTTAACGAGACTTGTCACATGACTTGGGATAAAAGCCAAACTTGAATCTCAATTTGCAGACACTGTGTTTTGGGGTAATGCCCTTCATCAGTGCAAAGTATGAGGTCTGGTTTGGCTGTCTCCTCATCTCAGCATGCTTAACATGTCACTTTCCGCAAGGAGAAACAATACTTCTTGGATTCTATGCCTGAGAAATTCTTTTTTACTCTGTTTCTTTTTTCTTGTTCTCAGGTTACAACTTTTTTTGTGTTTCTAACTATGTCCTGTCTGCTATTAGCCCAATGTCTACCTACTCTTTGTTTATGAAAAATAATGCCTTTCTTTACTATTGTTTTGTCTAACTGTTCTTCTTGCCTGCTGACTTAACACCAACAAGGTGGTGTGGTTTTTCAGAACCTAGAAAGTGGAAGTGGTATGACCTAAATTGTGATCCTGTAATCAAGAGAGTAAGAGCTGTTTTGCAGTACCTGGCAGCAAGTTCTATATTTTTAATGGATATTCCTATTGCTGCTTATCTGGCAGGCAATTAACAGTTTAACTGTTTTTAGTTAGTCAATTTTAAACCTTTGTTAAAGCCAATATTTGTGAATTTCAGCTACAGTTTGCACACATTTAAGTCCAGCCTTAAAGGAGTATTCTCAAGTTGTTTATTGATCAGTTAACAAATAGCCTTAATTCCTGGTATCTGGCTGAGTGGGCACTCAGAGCAAAGTACTAAAGTGCACAGGTGCCGGGAAAGGTCAGAGAGGCCTTGCGCCTGAGCACTGCAGTATTTGCTCTGCCCTCAAATAAAGTACGCCTGCGCCAGAGCCGCGGCAGGAAGAGCAGAAGAGGACATCATCGTATGAAGATAGGAGGCACCAGACCCGGACGGCAATGCCCATCGGACCGGACCACAGCAGGACCACCCCTGGGTGAGTATAATATAACCTGTTTTTCTTACCTTTCAGGTTACATCGGGGACTTATCTACAGCATTACAGGATGCTGTAGATAAGCCCCTGATGCCAGTGGCCTTAGCTCATATACGATTTTTGGGGTGACAGATTCCCTTTAATCAACATAAAACTTAGCACTCAACTTAGGATGCTGGAACAGAAGAATTTATTTTGCAGTATACTCAAAATGTTGAAACGTTGAACATGAACCTTTTTCAGTTACGCATACAGAATACATGTGATGAATGGGGCCGGAAGTCAGTGGGCCACACAAATTCTATGCTGGGGGACCACAGCCGAGGTATGCAGAGAGAAGTGCTTTAGGAGAGCGAGGTGTAGGCGTGCATGCTGCCAGACGCGGAGTCCACCGCTAGTGTGGAATATATATATATATATATATATATATATATATATATATATTTACTTATACATATATATGTGTGTGTGTACTGGTTTTGATTCAATCAGATATTGTCTGTACTTTAATCATATTTCTAGTATGCCCTACTTTCTTCTTCTTTTGGGTATGTCTCAATTCACACATGATGAAGGTGTTGACTGGGAGGTGTGTTTAGTCAGTCTGTAGGTATTGTTGTCGATCGGCTCACTCAGCTGCTCAAAGAGGTAGACAAAGGAACACTTTCCTTTTAAGTTTCCAACTAGTTTATTAAAAACGTACTGCATAAGCCAATACAAAATTAGGTAAACAAACACGGACCTACTGACATAATGGGAAAATAACAATAACATACAGTACAGTCTGTGTGGCTGTGGGATAAAAACAAGGTTCAGCTCTCTTTAACACAAACACAGCTCTGGAGATTTCATCTCCAGAGGCAGTGAACACTGGATGAGACCAAAGGCTCCACATTTAGCTTCTAGACCACACCCTGGGGTGGAGATATGGTGAACAGCCTTCCACCCTCTCTTCAGCTGTTCACAAAAACCTAGCCTTTAACATGGATGATTAACTCCTCTCAGCATTTAGTATGCTGGAGCATTTTTACAGGTTTGGTATCATTGAGGCTAACATTCTGGATGACACATACAGTGCCTAAAAGTAGTATTCAACCCCCTGCAGCTTTAGCAGATATAATAAGATGTTGACTGGGAGGTGTGTTTAGTCAGTCTGTAGGTATTGTTGTCGATCGGCTCACTCAGCTGCTCAAAGAGGTAGACAAAGGAACACTTTCCTTTTAAGTTTCCAACTAGTTTATTAAAAACGTACTGCATAAGCCAATACAAAATTAGGTAAACAAACACGGACCTACTGACATAATGGGAAAATAACAATAACATACAGTACAGTCTGTGTGGCTGTGGGATAAAAAACAAGGTTCAGCTCTCTTTAACACAAACACAGCTCTGGAGATTTCATCTCCAGAGGCAGTGAACACTGGTTGAGACCAAAGACTCCACATTTAGCTTCTAGACCACACCCTGGGGTGGAGATATGGTGAACAGCCTTCCACCCTCTCTTCAGCTGTTCACAAAAACCTAGCCTTTAACATGGATGATTAACTCTTCTCAGCATTTAGTATGCTGGAGCATTTTTACAGGTTTGGTATCATTGAGGCTAACATTCTGAATGACACATACAGTATCTCCTCTCCAATATTTTATCAGTGACCTTCACACAGTATTTAAGAAACTCTTTTTAAACATTTCATTGCTATGATTAAGAGCGTTCAACGATCAAAATGCAATTGTCAAGTGTTTCATATTTTTAAGAACATATGAATGTAATAGTGTTTTTATAGAAAGAAGAAATTCTGTTGGAGCTATCAATCCCGTGATTTTCATAATATTATGAATTTTCTTTCCTGGTGTTGCAATTTCAATATTGAGGAATGTATATATATTTTTAGGTTATTTTAAAGGATAAATACATAATACTAAAGAATAATATCTAACACAATTGGAACAAGATTCACACTTATTATAAACATGGAAAATATATAAACATATATAGTTCTAATCATTAAAATGTGTTGCTAATGCATAATTGCAGTTAAAATATTTGTAGTAAAAAACATAAATACACTGACTTTATTGTAATATCGCAAACATCAAGGTGTCCTCTACTTTTGCACAAGAAGGTCAAAGCAAGAGTTTACATTAGGAAAGAATTGAAAATATCATTGAAAAAAATAATGAAAACTCAAGTGTGTATATAATTAGCTCAGGAATTCAATATATTTAATGCAGAAAAAACTCAAATAATGTAGTTGAAGTGGAAAATCATTTTCTAAAAGTTGTACTTCTCAAATAGCTATTGCTTATTTAAAAGAGAACTGCAAACTTCTCTTCATCAGTAAATATGAAAAACTCCAATATATAAATGAAAAGCACAAACTTTTTAAAACCTTTCTTCCCCTTGAAGTATTTTTACATCATAGAGCTGGTGCAGGTTCTATAGATTGGGGTCAGGGGCTGACTCAATTCCTCTCAGAGCAATTTTACATCCTTGCCTCTCACATCAATGAGCAAAAGTAGCTTGAATTGTTGCTGTTGTTTAACCTTTTTAATGCCACTGTCAATTTCTGACAGCGGCATGCAGCTGTGGCAAAAATTAAGAGAAGGCCACATCAAAACTCTGTCATGGGCAGCCCAATCTCCAGACCTGAACCCCATTGAAAACCTCTGGAATGTAATCAAGAGGATGATGGATAGTCACAAGCCATCAAACAAAGAAGAACTGCTTACATATTTGCGCCAGAAGCAAAGTGAAAGACTGATGGAAAGCATGCCAAGACACATGAAAGCTGTGATTAAAAATCATGGTTATTCCACAAAAAATTGATTTCTGAACTCTTCCGGAGTTAAAACATTAGTATTGTTGTTTCTAAATTATTATGAACTTATTTTCTTTGCATTATTTGAGGTCTGAAATCACAGGTTTTTTTTATTTTGACTATTTTTCTTCATCAGAAAAAAAATACAAAAATTATTGCTTGGAAATTCGGAGACATGTTGTCAGTAGTTATAGAATAAAAGAACAATTTACATGTTACTCAAAAATATGTCTATAAAGAGAAAAATCAGACAAACTGAACAATTTGCAGTGGTCTCTTAATTGTTGCCAGAGCTGCATAAACATTGCAAACATGTTGGGATATCTGCTTAGACACCTATCAGCCCCTGCTCCCATAATTGCTTCACAGGAAACCTTGACTATCACTATGTAGTGCGATACATATTCCTTATGGATACTTAAAGGGACTCTATCAGTAGGATCAATCCACCTAAGCTGCCTATAAGAGCATCCAAGTCTTAGGAATTTAACCCCTTCCCGACCTTTGACGCATACACTGCGTCATGAAAGTCTGTGCCAATCCGACCTATGACGCAGCGTATGCGTCATGGAATGATCGCGTCCCTGCAGATCGGGTGAAAGGGTTAACTCCAATCTCACCCGATCTGCAGAGACAGGGGGAGTGGTGCTTCAGCCCAGGGGGGGTGGCTTCACCTCCCCCGTGGCTACGATTGCTCTGATTGGCTGTTGAAAGTGAAACTGCCAATCAGAGCGATTTGTAATATTTCACCTAAAAAACTGGTGAAATATTACAATCCAGCCATGGCCGATGCTGCAATATCATCGGCCATGGCTGGAAATACTGAAGTGACCCCCCCCACCCCACCGATCGCCCCCCCAAGCCACCGATCTGTCCCGTAGTCCCCTCCGTCCTGTGCTCCGCTCCCCCGTCCTCCTGTCCGCTCCCCCCGTGCTCCTATGTCACCCCCTGTGCTCCGACGCCCCCCGCGCCCCGATCTCCCCCCCCTTATACTTACCGAGGCTCCCGGTGTCCATGCGTCTTCTCCATGGGCGCCGCCATCTTCCAAAATGGCGGGCGCATGCCCAGTGCGCCCGCCGAATCTGCCGGCTGGCAGATTCATTACAAGTACATTTTGATCGCTGTGGTAGGTTCTATCACAGCGATCAAAATAAAAAAAATAATAAATAAACCCCCCCCTTTATCACCCCCATAGGTAGGGACAATAATAAAATAAAGAAAATATTTTTTTTTCTTTTTCCACTAGGGTTAGGGTTAGAACTAGGGTTAGAACTAGGGGTAGGGGTAGGGTTAGGGTTAGGGTTATGGCATGTGCACACAGTGCGGATTTGGCTGCGGATCCGCAGCGGATTGGCCGCGAATCCGCAGCGGATTGGCCGCGGATCCGCAGCGGATTGGCCGCGGATCCGCAGCGGATTGGCCGCTGCGAATTCGTAGCAGTTTTCCATCAGGTTTACAGTACCATGTACACCTATGGAAAACCAAATCCGCTGTGCCCATGGTGCAGAAAATTCCGTGCAGAAACGCTGCGTTGTATTTTCCGCAGCATGTCAATTCTTTGTGCGGATTCCGCAGCGTTTTACACCTGTTCCTCAATAGGAATCCGCAGGTGAAATCGTCACAAAAAAACACTGGAAATCTGCTGTAAATCTGCAGGTAAAGCGCAGTGCCTTTTACCTGCAGATTTTTCAAAAATCGTGCGGAAAAATCTCACACGAATCCGCAACGTGGGCACATAGCCTTAGGGTTAGGGTTGGAATTAGAGTTAGGGTTGGAATGAGGGCTAGGGTTGGAAATAGGGTTAAGATTAGGCTTGTGGTTAGGGTTACGGATAGGGTTAGGGGTGTGTTGGGGTTACAGTTGTGGTTAGGGTTGGGATTAGGGTTAGGTTTGGGATTAGGGTTAGGATTAGGGTTGGAATTAGGGTTACGGGTGTGTTGCGGTTAGGGTTGTGGTTAGGGGTGTGTTGGGGTTAGGGTTGTGATTAGGGTTATGGCTACAGTTGGGATTAGGATTAGGGGTGTGTTGGGGTTAGTGTTGAAGTTAAAATTGAGGGGTTTCCACTGTTTAGGCACATCAGGGTTCTCCAAACGCAACATGGCGCCACCATTGATTCCAGCAAATCTTGCATTCAAAAAGTCAAATGGTGCTCCCTTCCAAGCCCCGACGTGCGCCCAAACAGTGGTTTACCACCACATTTGGGGTACCAGCGTACTCAGGACAAACTGGGCAACAACTGTTGGGGTCCAATTTCTCCTGTTACCCTTGGGAAAATAAAAAATTGCTTGCTAAAACATCTTTTTTGAGGAAAGAAAAATGATTTTTTATTTTCACGGCTCTGCTTTGTAAACTTCTGTGAAGCACTTGGGGGTTGAACGTGCTCATCACACATCTAGATAAGTTCCTTGGGGGGTCTAGTTTCCAAAATGGGGTCACTTGTGGGGTGTTTCTACTGTTTAGGCACATCAGGGGCTCTGCAAATGCAATGTGACGCCCGCGGACCATTCCATCAAAGTCTGCATTTCAAATGCCACTACTTCCCTTCCGAGCCCTGACGTGTGCCCAAACAGTGGTTTACCCCCACATATGGGGTATCAGCGTACTCACAACAAACTGGGCAACAAACATTGGGGTCCAATTTCTCCTGTTACCCTTGTGAAAATAAAAAATTGCTTGCTAAAACATCTTTTTTGAGGAAAGAAAAATTATTTTTTATTTTCACGGCTCTGCATTGTAAAGTTCTGTGAAGCACTTGGGGGTTGAACGTGCTCACCACACATCTAGATAAGTTCCTTGGGGGGTCTAGTTTCCAAAATGGGGTCAATTGTGGGGGGTTTCTACTGTTTAGGCAAATCAGGGGCTCTGCAAACGTAACATAATGCCCGCAGACCATTCCATCAAAGTCTGCATTCCAAAACGTCACTACTTCCCTTCCGAGCCCCGGCATATGCCCAAACAGTGGTTTACCCCCACATATGGGGTATCAGCGTACTCAGGAGAAACTGGACAACTTTTGGGGTCCAATTTCTCCTGTTACTCTTGCAAAAATAAAAAATTCTGGGCTAAAAAAATATTTTTGAGGAAAGGAAACACATTTATTATTTTCACGGCTCTGCGTTATAAACTTCTGTGAAGCACTTGGGGGTTCAAAGTGCTCACCACACATCTAGGTAAGTTCCCTTGGGGGTCTAGTTTCCAAAGTGGAGTCACTTGTGGGGAGTTCCTACTGTTTAGGCACATCAGGGGCTCTGCAAACGCAACCTGACGCCCGCAGAGCATTCCATCAAAGTCTGCATTTCAAAACGTCACTACTTCCCTTCCGAACCCAAACGTGTGCCCAAACAGTGGTTTACCCCCACATATGGGGTATCCGCGTACTCAGGAGAAACTGGACAACAACTTTTGGGGTCCAATTTCTCCTGTTACTCTTGCAAACATAAAAAATTCTGGGCTAAAAAAATATTTTTGAGGAAAAGAAACATTTATTATTTTCACGGCTCTGCGTTATAAACTTCTGTGAAGCACTTGGGGGTTCAAAGTGCTCACCACACATCTAGATAAGTTCCCTTGGGGGTCTAGTTTCCAAAGTGGAGTCACTTGTGGGGAGTTCCTACTGTTTAGGCACATCAGGGGCTCTGCAAACGCAACCTGACGCCCGCAGAGCATTCCATCAAAGTCTGCATTTCAAAACGTCACTACTTCCCTTCCGAACCCCAACGTGTGCCAACACAGTGGTTTACCCCAACATATGGGGTATCAGCGTACTCAGGAGAAACTGGACAACAACTTTTGGGGTCCAATTTCTCCTGTTACCCTTGGAAAAATAAAAAATTGTGGGCTAAAAAATCATTTTTGAGAAGAGAAAAATTATTTTTTATTTTCATGGCTCTGCGTTATAAACTTCTGTGAAGCACTTGGGGGTTCAAAGTGCTCACCACACATCTAGATTAGTTCCTTAGGAGGTCTAGTTTCCAAAATGGGGTCACTTGTGCGGGAGCTCCAATGTTTAGGCACACAGGGGCTCTCCAAACGCGACATGGTGTCCGCTAATGATTGGAGCTAATTTTCCATTCAAAAAGCCAAATGGCGTGCCTTCCCTTCCGAGCCCTGCCGTGCGCCCAACCAGTGGTTTACTCCCACATATGGGGTATCATCGTACTCAGGACAAACTGGACAACAACATTTGGGGTCCAATTTCTCCTATTACCCTTGGGAAAATAAAAAATTCTGGGCTAAAAATCATTTTTGAGGAAAGAAAAATTATTTTTTATTTTCACGGCTCTGCGTTATAAACTTCTGTGAAGCACCTGGGGGTTATAAGTGCTCACTATGCATCTAGATAAGTTCCTTGGGGGGTCTAGTTTCCAAAATGGGGTCACTTGTAGGGGAGCTCCAATGTTTAGGCACACAGGGGCTCTCCAAACGCGACATGGTGTCCGCTAACGATTGGAGCTAATTTTCCATTCAAAAAGTCAAATAACACGCCTCCCCTCCCGAGCCTTGCCGTGCACCCAAACAGTGGTTTACCCCCACATATGAGGTATCGGCGTACTCAGGAGAAATTGCCCAACAAATTTTAGGATCCATTTTATCCTGTTGCCCATGTGAAAATGAAAGAATTGAGGCTAAAAGAAATTTTGTGTGAAAAAAAAAGTACTTTTTCATTTTTGCGGATCAATTTGTGAAGCACATGGGGGTTTAAAGTGCTCACTATGCCTCTAGATAAGTTCCTTGGGGGGGTCTAGTTTCCAAAATGGGGTCACTTGTGGGGGAGCTCCAATGTTTAGGCATACGGGGGCTCTCCAAACGCGACATGGTGTCCGCTAAAGATTGGAGCCAATTTTTCATTGAAAAAGTCAAATGGCGCTCCTTAACTTCCGAGCCCTGCCGTGCGCCCAAACAGTGGTTTACCCCCACATATGAGGTATCAGCATACTCAGGACAAATTGGACAAGAATGTCCGTGGTCTAGTTTCTCCTTTTACCCTTGGGAAAATAGAAAAATTGTTGCTAAAATATCATTTTTGTGACTAAAAAGTTAAATGTTCATTTTTTACTTCCATGTTGCTTCTGCTGCTGTGAAACACCTGAAGGGTTAATAAACTTCTTGAATGTGGTTTTGAGCACCTTGAGGGGTGCAGTTTTTAGAATGGTGTCACTTTTGGGTATTTTCAGCCATATAGAACCCTCAAACTGACTTCAAATGTGAGGTGGTCCCTAAAAAAAATGGTTTTGTAAATTTTGTTGTAAAAATGAGAAATCACTGGTCAAATTTTAACCCTTATAACTTCCTAGCAAAAAAAAAAATTGTTTCCAAAATTGTGCTGATGTAAAGTAGACATGTGAGAAATGTTATTTATTAACTATTTTGTGTCACATAACTCTCTGGTTTAACAGAATAAAAATTCAAAATGTGAAAATTGCAAAATTTTCAAAATTTTTGCCAAATTTCCGTTTTTTTCACAAATAAACTCAGAAATTATCGACCTAAATTTACCACTAACATGAAGCCCAATATGTCATGAAAAAACAATCTCAGAACCGCTAGGATCCGTTGAAGCGTTCCTGAGTTATTACCTCATAAAGGGACACTGGTCAGAATTGCAAAAAATAGCAAGGTCATTAAGGCCAAAATAGGCTGGGTCATGAAGGGGTTAAATGAAATGATACATTGCTATCTGCAATTTGATGTCTTCTTTCAGAGAAATCCATGTGGTTCTTATAGGTAAACGAGCTGTTTTATATATGGGCATCTCTCCAAGAATCAGTCTCTAGAGCTTGTTTTAAATGAAAGGGAGCATTGCCAGTTTGATGACTGACACTTAGCGGTAATCTATTGCTTGCTCTCATTCTGACGCATGAGTCTGCTGTGAGTTCAGAACTAACACAATACAGCAGAGCTAAAACTGTAATAAGACAAGCAAAAAATGGGGAAAGATTCCGGCACAACCATTCAGGGATAAAATGGATTCTTTGTTTAAACGTAGTTGAAACATTAAAAGCCGTGGCCTCATACCTGACGCGTTTCAGGTGTACACACACCCTTAGTCATAGGATAACTGAGGCATAAGTGTAGCAATCAAACATAAATACATTGTCTAAACAAAAGGACAATTACAATATGTAAGAACAAAGTCAACACCCATAAGTTGAAACCTGTGGCTGGAGAGGAGAGAGGAACACACATGATGGTAATAGAATAAATGCAATGCATGCAGTGAAGTGCACGTATGATCCAAATTATAGTGGCCAGGAGTCAAAAGACAGAAAGATTTAAGCAAAAGCATGAAAAACATTAAAAGGCACAAAAAATGCACAAAAATGTTTCTATCATATATCAAATCAGTTATTATTAGCCAATTAAACATATAATAGCAGAAGTATGTATGTATGCTATGGTTACCTGACCAAAGTAATGCCTTGACACTCACTGACAGCAAAACAGGAATAAAACCAGAAAATGTGCAGCAAATGTTTGTAATATGACAAAGTTCACTTCTGCTGTAGTGTGTTAGATCCGATTTCACTACAGAACTGCGTGTGATTATGAGAGGAAACTGTCTGCTCTTACATGTCTCACACTGTTAGTGCCCTTTTTAATTTAAAAGAAGCTCTGGAGGCAGATTCTCACTCAGGTCTGTATCCGTCCACAGATTTTAACAGCTAATTTGTATAAAAGAAAAATGTGGATTTTTCTGGAATAAGGTATTGGATATTGCAGATATTAAAGTATCAGTTTATTAATAGTGATGAGCGAATAGGGAAATATTTGGATTTGGGAAAATCGACACTAATAATTTCTAATAACCGTGTATTCATACCGAATAACGGATCCAATGCAAGTCAATGTGAAAGCAGAATGTTTTTCTGCTGGACCCATCAAATAGGTCTGGAGGCATGAGAAAAAGCTGAAATGGACGGGAAGAGCTAAAACAAAATGGGAACAGCACGGAAAAGATGCCTGCAGGCCTTTCTGACTCACATATGGTATCAGGGAATAATGCTGTCAGACTATTGTGCCAGTTTTAAGGATTTTTAAAAAGACCTATCAAACCAAACATACATTTTTTTTAAAGTGAAAAATGCTAAGAAACATTTTTTCCTTCATAATTACATGTATGTGACACAAAATAATTTTTTTAAAAATTATACCTCCCCTTTAGCATATGTTCACATGGAGCGTTTTGGCTTTAGTTTTTCCTTTAACATTTGTGAGGGCTCACAAGACTACATTTGGGAGGTCCCTCCCCTCATGCCAAATAGTTAGCAGAATAGTGGAATAGATATTCCCCATTCCTTTGGAATGCCATTTCAAACATGCTCATTTGAATTTTGGGCTTCGCCTGCCACCACCACAATGTCCACTGCCATGTTACTATGCGGCCCTTGCTTGCAATTTACAGAGTGCCATCAGGTGCCGTGACACCTGAGCTTGATAATGGCCCGCAGGTGGCCCTTTATCATACATTTGGGAGAGCTCTCACTCCTACATTTGGAAGGTCCCTCCTTCATGCCAAAAAAATAGCCAGATATTGGAATAGATATTCCCCATCCCTTTACAATGCCATTTAAAACATGCTCATTTGAACTTTGGGCTTCGACCACCACCATTACAATGTTGACCACCATGTCATTATGCGGTCCTTGCTTACAATTTGCAGAGTGCCAGCAGGTGCCATGAAACCTGAGTTTAGTAAGCTCCACAGTTAATTTTTGCCAGCAGATCCCAATGGAACACTTGTCATTGCAGGTGAAGCCGCTGTAGGGTGAAAATAATGCAGGAGCTGTATGCTCAATTTCAGTAAATTGGATTCTACCAGACACCAAATGCATTAGAATTAAATTTTGAATACAGTGTGCAAGCAAGGGTCTGTATTATGCTCAGTCTGTCAGGCCAGAATCCCATGTCAGGAACATGTACAAGCCTCATTTTATTTGGAAGCAGTCTCCGTAAGAGAAACAGACAGGAGGGCCACTGACAAATCTATACAAGCCTGCGCAGTTCTTCTGGAAACTACCCAACCAGGCAGAATGTATATTCTGGAAGTTGAAGAAGAAATGCGACAGACACCCTTTTGCATAGATATCATAGTCTTTATTGCACCATAAAAGGTTAAACTAATTCAGTCCATGGGAACAGCATGTTTTCCGAGGGGTGCGGGGAGAAGAAAGTGGATGATGGCCGTTTCGCGCACTAAGCACTTCAATGGGTCCAGGGGAGCGCTTAGTGCACGAAACAGCCGTCGTTCACTTTCTTCTCCCCGCACCCCTCGGAAAACCTGCCGTTCCCATTAACTGAATTTGTTTAACCTTTTATGGTGCAATAAAGACTATGACATCTATGCAAAAGGGTGAGTGCCGCATTTCTTCTTCAACTTCCATTTAATTCATTTATTGTTTTATGCTGAGCACCTACTACCCGTTATTTTGCAAATTTTCACGCTGGTCTACCTTCCGGATCCACCATATAAATAGCGCATATGACCTTGGTGCTGTTCTTTCATCTCGCTATGATAGAATGTATATTTTGCATGGTTTTGAGCAACAATGGAGTAATTACAGGATATGTTCCATAGAGTGTTGAGGTCTGTGGAGTGTATTACTCAGGTGTCAGGCTGTGATACAGAGCTCTGCTAAAGGCCTTAGCGTGGCAATGACCATGCTCCAATATATGTAAGGCTGCGGCCTGAATAGGTCTGTGGAGCATATTAACCAATTTCTTAGACATGCTTTAAATGTACATGAACTGGCCAATACCCCACCACAATTTTTTTTGTAAGGATCCAAATTTACAAAATGTAAGTCAAGCAATAGTTTAATAATGAGATAGAAGTCTCATTTAGGAGCCTGTAAAAGTCAGCAATGGTCTTTGTACAGCACCAGACAATGTAAAGTGCTAACAAATATGTATGCCCTATCTAACAATTTGTAAACTGACATATTTGCTGACAAGGGACAACTGAACACTGCGCTGGGACAACAAACTGGACATGGCTGATGACTGTTGTGTCTGTGCAACTGCATATTGTGGACTGGAGGCCTCAGTGCCTCCTTCATGGGCAGCAGAGTGGGAATGATGTAACACAAGGAAAGGGCCAGTGGTTTCACCGTCACACACAGATTTTGTACCCAGGCGTTCTGCCCACCTACTGGGGTGCTGCAAATATAATCAGTATATGACGTATGCTAACAGAGGTATTATGTCAAATTTCCCTATATAAAGGGATGTGTGGGTAAGATTATCGAAGTAGCAGCATATACTGTATATATAGAGCATATTTCATTACTCTTTTATTATAATTCTGTGTAAGGCTGAAACCTGAAGAATTTTATGGAGCATATTAATGCATTCATGCCCCAAAATGTCCAAGTGCAGAACCAAAAATCAACCTAAGGCTACCAGATACATGCTTAAAGAGACCGTGAGAAGGACAACACAATTACAAATTATAATAATAGAATATATAGAGATTGAGAGTAGAAATGTGACCATTGCACAATGTACAAAGGTTTCCAAAAATTACCACATGGGGTCTGTATCAGACCAGCTGAAAGATGCCCTGATGGGGACATCACAATACACCTTGTAGTTATTACAAGAGGCAGAGATAGAGAGTACAAATTTCACCTTTGAAAAATGTGCAAAGGTTTCAAAAAAATTCCCAAGGGGCCCCTATCTATCCAGCTGAAAGTTTCTGTGATAGGGACATCACAATACACATTGCAGTTATGACAAGAGGTAGAGATGACATTGAGAGTAGAAATTTGACTATTGCACAATGTACAAAGATTTCCAAAAATTACCCCAAAGGGTCTGTATCATACACACTGAAAGAGGCCGTGATGGGGACCTCACAATACATTTAGCAGTTATTACAAGAGGTACAGTTAGGGAGTACAAGTTTTGCCATTGCACAATGTGCAAAGGTTTGCAAAAATAACCCAATGGGGTTTCTATCAGCCCAGCTGAAAGACACTGTGATGGGGACATCACAATACACCTTGCAGTTATTACAAGAGATAGAGATAGGTAGTACAAGTTTCACCATTGCACAATGTGCAAAGGTTTCAAAAAGTACAAAACATTACCCACGTGGGGCATACATAGATAAACACTAAATACTTGTTGCAGAAGCAGGAGGATGAGAAGGAGGAGGAGGAGAGAGAGGAGGTAATTTCCTGAACAAAATGGGTTTGGATGGTAAGTGATGGACGTTAAGACAACTTCCAAAAAATCCATTTGGGCTGCATTTACATTACATTGCTGTCATCCATAGAGCTTACAAAATTGGAGGAAATCCAGTCCTTGTTAAATTTTAGAAGAGTCAGCCTGTCTGCATTTTCTGTTGACAGCTGTGTGTGCCTATCCTTTATGATTGCACTTGCCAAAGTAAAAACCTGCTCAGACAACACATTTGTGGCAGGGCATGGCAGCACCTCCAAGGGCTACAAGGATAGGTCAGGCCAAGGGTGCAGCTTGGACAAGCAATAGTTAAAGGGCACTGAATAATCAGGAAGGACACTGGTATGGTCACTTAAGTAGTCCTTCACCATCTTGGTCAACTTTTCCCTCCTCGTTATAGTTACACTCACAGATAGCCTTGCTGCTGTGACGGTTTCGTGAATATGGCCCAGTTGGTGGACATTTTCCTACTCCCTGAGTTGCTCCCGGTGTGCGTGGCCCTCCTCTGTAATCCTTGTGGGTGAAAAGAGCTGGTACCTCTGCCAGCAGTATTGTCTGAGGGTAATCTTTTTAGCAAGTCTTCCACAACGGCCCTCTGGCATGCATGCACTGAAAATGGCACGTCTACCTCCGACATTAGAGGAGCAAATTTCTCCTTGTACTGTGGGTCAAGAAAGGTGCACAGCCAGTATTTAATGTAGGACAAAATATATTTCACGCAAGGGTCTTGGGAGAGGCATCTGGGCATGAACTCTGGCAGATTACAAAGTCAAACGTTCAGTGTCCTCACCAGGAGGACACTAACCATCATCTCCTCCTCCTCACAACAAATAGCCTCCTCCTCCACCTCTTCAGGCCATCCATGCTGGACAGGCATGAAGCTGGCATTGGAAGTACCCTCTGTAGCACAGCAAAAACTCATGTTCCTCCTTCTCCTCCTCCTGTTCCTCATCATGACCCAATGTGACCTGAGAATATTGTGCTAGGCTGCATAGTATCTGCCACTGTAAAATCTTGCTCCACAGCAACCTGCTCATCATTCAAAGCTTCCTCTTTGAGATTCTGCAGTGAACATTCTAATAGACAGAGCAGCCGGATGGTTATGCTAATAAAAGCATCATCAGTGCTCACCATCTTGGTGTAGTACTCAAAGTTTTGAAGAACCTCACATTTGTCAGCGATCCACACCCACTCGTCAGTTGTTATATGTGGGGGCAGAGTGTTACTCTGATGGGCATTGAGAAGCTGGAATTCAGAGACTGCACTCTGCTGCTCACTAAGCCTTACCAACATATGAAAGGTCAAATTTCAGTGTGTGAACAGGTCACAAATCAGTCTGTGACAAGGCAAATTACAGCACTCCTGCAGCGAAGCTAGACCGATAAAAGGCTGACATGACTTTCAGAAATATGCATTTGGCATAGCTTGGCAATTAGGTCAGCCAAGTGAGGGTATGTTTTTAAAAATCATTGTACAACCAAGTTCTGCATGTGGGTCATGCATGGAACATTTACCAGCTTGCCGAGCTTTAAAGATGCCACCAAGTTACAACCATTATCGTACACAACCAGACCTGGTTGGAGGCTCAGTGGGGAGAGTCACTGATTGGTCTGCACTGTGTGTTTTATTATCTAAACAGATGCGCTTCAGCAGAGCGTGCTGCCACTTCAGCAAGGAAGTGCTGTAGACCTCCCAGCTGGGGAGTGATGGGGAGGCTACTTCGGCTGAGGAGGAGAGACAAGAACTGTAATACAAGGAGACTGAAACCCTGATGGAAGTTGAGGCTGCTATTCTTGGTGTAGGTAAAATGTGTGATGTCCCAACCTCTGACTCTGTCCCAGACTCCACCAAGTTAACCCAGTGTGCCATCAGGGTAATGTATCGTCCCTGTTCACAAAAACTTGTCCACGTGTCTGTGGTTAAGTGGACCTTCCTTGTGACTGTGTTGGCCAGAGCATGGCTGATATTGTGTAACACGTGCTTATGTAATGCGGGGATGGCACACCAGGAAAAATAGTGGCTAGGAATAGATTACCATGGAGCTGCCATCGCCAAGAGGTTGTGAAAACACTCAGTTCCCACAAGTCGAAGCAGCAATATTCCCAGGCCTGTGGGTGGGTGGATATGCAGTGCCTTGCGAAAGTATTCGGCTCCCTGGAACTTTTCAACATTTTCCCACATATCATTCTTCAAACATAAAGATACCAAATGTAAATTTTCGGTGAAGAATCAGCAACAAGTGAAACACAATTGTGAAGTTGAATTAAATGTATTGTACATTTTCAATTTTTGTGGAAATTCAAAAACTGAAAAGTGGGGCATGCAATATTATTCAGCCCCTTTAACTTAATACTTTGTTGTGCCACCTTTAGCTGCAATTACAGCTGCAAGTCACTTGGGGTATGTTTCTCTCAGTTTTGTACATCGAGAGACTGAAATTCTTGCCCATTCTTCATAGGCAAACAGCTCGCGCTCAGTGAGGTTTGATAGAGATAGTTTGTGAACAGCAGTTTTCAGCTCTTTCCACAGATTCTCATTTGGATTGAGGTCTGGACTTTGACTTGGCCATTCTAACACCTGGATACGTTTATATGTGAACCATTCCATTGTAGATTTTGATTTATGTTTATGTTTGTCTTGTTGAAAGACAAATCTCCGTCCCAGTCTCAGTTCTTTTGCAGAATCAAACAGGTTTCCTTCAAGCATGGTCCTGTATTTTGCTCCATCCATCTTCCAATCAATTTTAACCATCTTCCCTGCTCCTCGTGAAGAAAAGCAGGCCCAAACCATCATGCTGCCACCACTGTGTTTGACAGTGGGGATGGTGTGTTCAGGGTGATGAGCTGTGTCCACCATCCAACCCACAACATCCTTGCACTTGTCTGGGTCATTAGTGGTTTAGTGCACTGGCCAAATTTTGACAGGCAGCTAGAATGAAATACTGTCACCTTCAGATCTGTCACACAGCCACTGAGGGCATCAGCACATCCACGTTCCTTAATGTCACCCTTCCTCATATTGAATGCATTATGCTTATGAAAAAAAATACTGGCTTTATTTTTCACAAGTACCCTCACAAAGTTCTTATGTACAAATTCACTATGTCTAGCAATGTGTGTCTATTTTTTTCAGATCTTAGCCTTATTACACAGATCAACAGCAGACTGATGTAAATTACAGGTAAATAGTAATGTTTGCGTATCTCTTCAGGTTTTGCACCAGTTTCACTACTGCTAGATAAAGATCTGCTATTTATTAACCCCTTTCTGACATCAGACATACTATTCCTTCCATGTAACCTGGGCCAATTTGATCATGGAAGGAATAATACGTCTCAGTGATCTGCCGCGATCACTGGGGGAGTGCAGCCGATCGTCGCCGGGTGTCAGCTGATTCTGACAGCTGGCACCCAGCTCTAGGTGTCAGGAGTGGTTACAGACCACTCCCGGCTCTTTAACCCCCAAAATAATGCGATTGAACATGATCGCAGAATTCCTGAAGCCGGCACAGGGGCTGACAGCCCCTCTGCCTTTGCATTGGAGACCCCACGGCGTGATGCGGGCTCCCGATCATTGCCATGGTGATCCGATGTCAACATCCGGGTCACCAGAGCAAGGAAACTTGGTGATCAAGACCAGTGCATGATTATTAAGTCTCCCTTTCACTGCAGCACTGACAGAATCTATGGCTTGCAGATGCTGCTTCGTCTGCAAACTATAGAAGCGATTAGCCTGCAAAAAATGATTGTTCCATAGTGGGACAAAGTAAAAAAGTTAGAAAAAAGTAAAACAAAATGTTAAATTATTGTAAAAATATTTACAAAAAAATCAAAAATAATAATAAAAAATCAATATTTATTCTATTTCTAAATAAATACATATCGCATCCGCAACGACCCAACCTATAAAACTGTCCCACCAGTTAGCTCCTTTAGTGAACACCATAAAAAGCAAGGCAAAAAACAATGCTTTATCATCATACCGCCAAACAAAAGTGGAATAACACGCGATCAAAAAGACGAATATAAATAATCATGGTACTGCTGAAAACGCCATCTTGTCCCTCAAAAAATAATCCCCCATACAGATCCATCAGCTGAAAAGTAAAAAAAAAGTTATAGCTCTTAGAATAAAGGGATGCAAAAATAATTATTTTTTATATAAAATAGTTTTTATTGTATAAAAGCACCAAAACATAAAAAAATGATATAAATGAGGTATTGCTGTAATCGTACTAACCAGAAGAATAAAACTGTCTTATCAATTTTACTACACATGGAACGGTATAAATGCCGCCCAAAAAGAAATTCATGAATTGCTGGTTTTTGTTCATTCTGCCTCACATATATCAGAATAGAAAGCGATTAAAAAATGTCATGTGCCCGAAAATGTTACCTATAAAAATGTCAACTCGTCCCACAAAAAACGAGATCTCACATGACTCTGTGGGCCAAAATATGGAAAAAGTATAGTTCTCAAAATATGGTGATGCAAAAACTATTTTTTGTAGTAAAAACCGTCTTTTAGTGTGTGACAGCAGCCAAACATAAAAACCCACTATAATGTCTCTTTCACATGTCCTGATATTTCCGGTACCGGAGATGTCCGTGTGTGTAATATTTGCAGCACACATGTGGCATGCATGTGCCGCATCAGTACCACAAGGACTGGCACCAGGGAAGAATCGATACAGTAAGCGCTGTTCCCCGGCTGCGGGTGCTGAACACGGCTCCCATCATTCTCCCCTGCTCTGTCGGTGATCGGTGCAAGCAGGGTAGAATAATAAGAGTTACATTTAAGTAATAAAAGAGACAGCAAGTGGCGGCTGATGGACTATTACTCCCATCAGCCTACCCCTGCTACTGCTAATAACAGTGACAGCAGGAGCGGCGGATTGGAGTTTTCATCTGCCGCTCCTGCATTGTAAATAAATATGGTAATATTTAAAAAAAAACACCTGGGTTCCCCCCTATTTTTGATAACCAGCCAGACAAAACTCACAGCTGGGGGCTGCAACCCTCAGCTGTCTGCTTCAGCAAACAGTGAAAAGAAACTGGTTTACACATGGGGTATCAGCATACTCAGGACAAATTGCACAATATCTTTTGAGGTCCAATTTCTCTTGTTACCCTTGGGAAAATAAAAAAAATATGGTCTGAATTAATTTTTTTGTGAAAAAAAGTTAAATGTTCATTTTTTTAAGCATTCCAAAAATTCCTGTGACGCACCTGAAGGGTTAATAAACATCTTGAATGTGGTTTTGAGCACCTTGAGGGGTTTTTAGAATGGTGTCATTTTTGTGTATTTGCTATCATATGGACCCTTCAAAGTGACTTCAAATATGAGGTGGTCCCTAAAAATAATGAGGTTGTGAAAATGAGAAATCGCTGTTTAATTTTAACCCTTATAGCTTCCTAAAAAAAAAATTTGGTTCCAAAATTGTACTAATGTAAAATAGAGATGTGGGAAATGTTACTTATTAAGAATTTTGTGTGATATATCTCTGTGATTTAAGGGCGTTTTTTTTCACAAATAATCGCAAGTCATATCAAAGAAATGTTTCCACTAACATGAAGTACAATATGTCATGAAAAAACAATGACAGAATCACCAGGATCCATTGAAGAATTCCAGAGTTATTACCTCATAAAGGGACAGTGGTCAGAATTGTAAAAATTGGCTTGGTCATTAACATGCAAACCAGCCTCGGGGGTAAAGGGGTTAAACCAATAGAAAATTATGAGTTTTTTTCAGATTGCCTTGCTGACACACTGCAGTAATGAAAATTATTATTGGTAAATTGCGATGTTTGCTTAATTTATCTCTACCCGGATTGCGCAAGTCGCACCTCTGCTAGATAAAGATACGCCATTTATTAAACCAATAGAAAATCATAATTTTTTTAATATAGCCTTGCTGACACACTGCAACAGCGGAGTAATGATAATATTGCCACTAGTAGTGCCACACTAACTCCTCATCCCACCTTCTCTCTGTTGGAGTCCCCCAAGGCTCCGTTCTAGGACCCCTACTCTTCTCAATCTATACACTTGGCCTGGGACAACACATAAAGTCCCATGGATTCCAGTACCACCTTTATGCTGAAGACACCCAGATCTACCTTTCTGGCCCAGATGCCACCTCTCTGCTGTCCAGAATCCCAGAGTGTCTATCAGCCATATCCTCCTTCTTCTCTTCTTGCTTCCTCAAACTCAATGTGAACAAATCTGAACTCATCATCTTTCCTCCATCTCATGGATCTTCCATACCTGACCTATCTATCGCAATTAACGACATCACGCTTTCCCCCGTACCGGAAGTCCGATGCCTCGGATGAACCCTTGACTCTGCCCTGTCCTTCAAACCACACATCCAAGCTCTTTCCACCTCCTGTCGCCTCCAGCTCAAAAATATCTCCATAATCTGTCCTTTTCTCAACCGTCAATCTACTAAAATGCTTGTGCATGCCCTCATCATCTCCCGCCTTGACTACTGCAACATCCTTTTCTGTAGCCTCCCTGCTAACACCCTTGCACCTCTCCAGTCCATCCTTAACTCTGCTGCCTGACTAATTCATCTCTCTCCTCGCTACTCCTCCGCTTTCCCCCTCTGCAAATCTCTTCACTGGTTCCCATTCCCTCAGCGTATCCAGTTCAAACTACTAATACTGACCTACAAGGCCATCCATAACCTGTCTCCTCCCTATATCTCTGAACTAATCTCCCGATATCTTCCCTCACGCAATCTTCGGTCCTCCCAAGACCTCCTTCTCTCCTCCACACTTATCTGTTCCTCACCCAACCACCTCCAGGACTTCTCCAGAATATCCCCATCCTCTGGAATTCTTTGCCCCAAAACATCCGACTATCAACCACATTCGGATCCTTCAGACGGAACCTGAAAAACCCACCTCTTCAGGAAAGCCTACAGCCTGCACTGACCTTGCTGCATCCTCCCCACTACCAAAGCTACCGCCTCACTAACGCCGGAGCTCCTACAAACCTCAACTGATTGTCTCCATCCCCACCATCCAGAAGAATGTAAGCCCACAAGGGCGGGGTCCTCGCCCCTCTGTATCAGTCTGTAGTTGTTAGTTTGCTTACTGTAAGCGATATCTGTAATTTGTATGTAACCCCTTCTCATGTACAGCACCATGGAATCAATGGTGCTATATAAATAAATAATAATTACAATAATAATAATAATAATAATAATAATAGATTGTGACCTTTGCTTAATTTATCACTAACTGGATTGCACTAGTTGCACAACTGCTAAATAAAGATTTGCTATTTATTAAACCAATAGAAAATTAAGATTTTTTTTATATTGACTTGCTGACACACTGCAACAGCAGACTAATGAAAATGATTGCCACCAGTAAATTGTGACGTTTACTTAATTTATCTCTACCTGGATTGCACAAGTCACACAACTGTAGATAAATATATGCTATTTATTAAACCAATAGAAATGTTTGTTTTTTTCATATTGCCTTGCTGACACACTGCAACAGCGGAGCAATGAAAATTATTGCCACTGGTAAATTATGACAATTGCTTATCATTATCCAGATTGTGCCAGTTGCACAATTGCTAAATAAAAATGCGCAATTTTTTTAACCAATAGAAATTTGGGGGGGTTATTTTATATCGCCTTTATGAGACACCAACAGCAGACTCAGGGAAATAACTGGTAAATAGTGACATTTTTGTAGCTCAACAGGTTTTGCACCAGTCACACTACTGCTAGAGAAATATTAGGCATTTAAGCAATAGATGAGGAATATTATTTAGCAATTAGCTTTTAAAATGGATGTTACTATATGCTACCACTGAGGAATATTATTTTGTGGTAAAAAAAAAAAATTATAGGCTGCTACACAGGTATTTTATTTAGCTCCAAAAAATGGGTTTCTATATGCTGGTACTACCTAATATTATTTGCCTCTACAAAAAGCTGATTTGTATATTTTGGTAGTGGATGAAACCCTCCCTATTTCGCCCTAATCCCACAGTCTGTTCCTAATATTAAAGTATACAACACAATGGAAAAAAAGCAGAGATCTGCAGCATGTACTTCAATGATGAGAGCACCCAGGTGCCTGCCTTTTACTCTCCCTTCTATTAAATTTCTCCCCACCAAACAAAGAACTAATCTTCACAATCTTCAGCTTCTATGCTGCTATCATTCTCCCTACGCTCACACTTTGCTTTCCCGACGCGGTTTCCGGCTGCAATGTGCAGCCTTTAAATATCCTATATGACGCTGTAAGGCCAACCAATCACAGTAATGCCGCAACAAAGATAGCACCGGCATTACTGTGATTGGCAGGGCAGTTTAGCATGTTCATTGGCTGCAAACAAAGCACCAAACATGCTGGACAGGTCACTCGAATATACGGAGGTGAATACCAAATTATTCTCCTAGTAACGAATAGACCGAATAGCGTTCAATTTGTGCGAGTAAAGAATAGTGCCGAATGTATTCACTCATTGCTATTTATTAATCTTTCTATACCCTGCATGCCCATGTAGTATGGTTTAGGAGGCTTTATCCTATTGACAGATTTCCTTTAAAAATACAGTAAAAAAAAATGTAAAAGTTTAATTTTTTTAAAAATAAAAAATTCAAATCACCAAACTTTTCCCCCATTAAAAATGAACGAATAGGAAAATGAAAAACATATTTTGCATAAGTTTGGTCTATAAAATTATTTAAAGGTAATCTGTAAGTATGGTAAATCCTCTTAAGCCGTCTTAGGTTATATAATGTTAAATAAAATAATACTTTGATTTTTGCAATACAATGTTATTTAAAAAAAAAATCCAGATTTTTCTTATATATAAATTAGCTTTTAAGATCTTTGGGCCAGACATCTGCCTCCAGAGCTTTGAAATTAAAGAGGGCGTTTTCAATTTGAACCAAGTAATGACTGATACTTTGCTGTAATAACTTTGGTACTCTCTCACAGTTCTGGTTCCTGAACTTGAACCAGAACCCAAACTCCACGAAAACAATTGGAACTCAAAATTTGGAGCTGAAAAACTCTTTCTCTTTCTCCGGACTTCCACTGGAACTCCTAACATTGTAGCAGACTTCCAGGAGAAGTCTATGTTCAGTGTTTAGCGCTGGACACTAACTGTCCTGTACGAGCCCAAAACTTTTAAATTTAAGTTCTCTCATCTCTACTCATAATCACACACAGCTGTCCAGTGAGATCAGAACTAAAACAGTATAACAGAGATAACACAGTACAACAAAAGCGAACTTTGTCTCGTTACAACTATTTGCAAGAGCACTTTTATAATGCTAATTTCCACAAATTTTGAAATTTTCATTGGAACTGTGTGAGTGCTTTTATGACTTTTTGATGACTTTTTATTTCATTTTTTTTTCATGCAAGGTGAACAAAAACTGCAATTATGTCTTAGATTCATATTTTTGTTAATCACAATTACCACATGGAATACATAACAACATACTTTCATAGAATGGGTTTCTATAAATGCAGTGATGCCAAATATGAGTTGTGTTTGCATTTGTTTTGTTTTTTTATTATTATTATAATTAAATCAGGCATTTCGGGGTTGCTACTGTTACTGTTTTAACATTTAAATACATTTTTTTGCAGTATTTGCAATATTTGCATTACCTAGATTGTCACAGTTTCGCTGACAAGAATAATACCATAGAATCTGATAGACTGAGGTATATGGCAGACATTAATGTCATGGTTAAGCCTAAGGTTTCTGTAGCAACTTATCATCACCCTGCAATCACACTGATGCCGATGGGCTGACAGAGTTGGTGATCTACCTCTGTTAAACTCCTTACATGGGACTGATGACAGCGGAATGTGTGGGATTAGATTGCTGACATTGGACCTAGTTCTTGGCCCAGCACATACAGTAGGAAATAAGTTGTATATTATTGCCGGCTTCTGCAGTGGATGGCATGGACACAACTCTTATGCCCATGCCATCCCTGAGATGTAACTGTACACCCAATTATGCTAAACTACTTACAATATGGTTGCAAAGTTAGGACCATTTGTGGTAAACAGTTATGTTGACTGTACAACATATCCCCTCAAGGTCTGCTTAAGAAAACACTTCATAATAATGCAATAAATGTTTCTGCTTCATCACAACACTTCAGAGAGGTACATGTGAGACATGAACAGTATTTTTCTTATTATCCTGTTAGAAAGGGGTAGTGATTGTCACAGAAAATTAGTCACTACAGAGGCTTTTTGGCTATTTACCTCAGATCACTGCTGCAGGCTCACATTGTCATTTGACAGTGCAGGAACCGCGGCAATCTGATCTCGACAATGATTTTACCGTTGATCAGAAGCTGTTTTTGCAATGCTGTCATGCATATCGCAGCATGGCAAACACTGGGTGTTCGGGCCCCTCATTCAAGTGAATGGGGTCCAGGTTTGAGTACTATTCTGGTACCCAAGCCTGAACGTTTTTTAACTGTTCGGCAGAACCTGCCGGACCCAAACATCCAGGGGTCCATCCATCTCTAATGTTAATCAGTTGAGCAGACTGTCAGTCATGATATAATAGTAAGAGACCTAGCACTCAACTTTAGATAAGATGCAGCAGGAAAAATTTATTGTAGTAAATACAGGAAAACGTTTCGGTCAATTGTGACCTTCATCAGTTAAAGGAGGTTGTTAAATAAAAGCCGGTAACGGGAATTATAATCGCTGCACGATCATATATCAAAATTAGTTCAGCGTGGTTGTTGTAGGCAAACCTGCTATGAACAAATAGGAAGATTCCTGGAGCTGCAGTGCTCTCCGACGTGGCATCCACCGCTTGTCCCACACAAGCATAGGTAAGTACAATAGGTGTTACAATGGGTAAGTACAATAAGAAGTAGAATACGTATTAAATTAGTAATGCAGTCATTTTTCATCGAGCAAAAATACTGCAAAAAAAATTTAAAGTATAAAAAAAAAGAAATAAAAAAAATTCCAAAATCACTTTTTTCATAAAAATATACCTTATTCTGATAAAAAATTAAATAATTGGTATAACTCATATTGTGACTATCTGAACTATACAAATATCACAATTGCAAAATTGCTGTTTTTTTTGCATTCCACCTCCCAAGGAAACTGACTGATGACAGGTTTGATCTTTGACTGGTGCTTCACTCATCCTCAGTAGGCTGCTAGAAAAAGCTGAGTGCAGCACTTGGCAGCAACATAGGGAATGAATGGAGCAGTGGTTGAACATGTCACTCCATTCTAATGAAGATAAAAGCTTCGCATTCTGTCGATTGGTGCTGGTTCCAGCCATGAGACCCCTTCCAATCAATAAGTCTTCCAATCACATATCCTGTAGAAAGATGCCAACTTGTTCTCACTTGAGAATCCCTGTTAGTGTATCTTTGTCACTGTGTAATAGTATGTCACAGGGAGGGGTTAAACTTTCAGCTATTTAATCTTTAATGGAAATAAAGAATCTCCATATTCAACACAATTCACTGTACAAGACCAATGTCTTCATATCAGAATTATGGGATGTAGACATGTACTGTATCGCTTATAATCATAATGATTTATTATGGTTTTACAACATGGCTGTAAAAATATTGTCTGTCTGTGATTTTTTGATAAGCTGTCCAGAAAAAGTGAAAACTCAAGTTGTCAACACTGATACTGATCAATAACATAAAACACAATGCTAATTTCACCAGTAATATCATACGCAGAATCTCTGAAGATAGTGTATAGTGTGCAGTGTAAGTGTACAGGTTATACAGTGATCACTGGTGACATACATACAAGCTCTGTCGATAGTATAGAGTGTATAGTGTAAGTGTCCAGTTAATATGGTGATCAACGGTGATATTATAACTAGGGGCCCACTAATTAGCATACAGTATGCAGTATAAGTGTAAAGGTAGCAGTGATCACTGACAAAATTTTACACCACAGCTCTGTAGATAGTGTATAGAGTAAATGAACAGCTGATAAGGAGATCACCAGTGACATTTTACACAGGAGCTCTGTAGATAGTATATAGTGTATTGTAAAGTGAACAGTTAAAACCAGTGACTTATCAGTGATATTTTCAATTGAATTGATTTGCTTCTTCATGTGGTGCGAACACACAGACATCTATGGCTAATCACTTAAAGAGTACTTTTTTCACTCTTTTGCATACTTATACATTGTACCAGATGAAGAAGAAAAGTGCCATAAAGTCGCACTGCCAATCGGTGCCTTAGACAGTATCATCCCCCATATTGTGTAAATGCATACATACAGTATGTCACTCAAGGGCAACCATATTGAATAATGACCTTCTCTTTGACCAATCAAAAAATTAATTCAAACATAATTTTTCCCCAAAAGTAAAAAAGGTATGGCTCTCATAATATAGTGACACTTTTTAAATATATTATATTGTTCAAGGGAAAAAATTATATAAATGAGGCATCTTTCTAATTACAGTACCTTGACCACCAAACCCTGAAGAATGCCCAAAGTAGTCACTTGTAAATCAGAATTAATGAAAGAATGTGAAATAGCAGTGTAGGCCCATACAGTTTGACCTGTGATAAAGCAATGTGAAGCAACACAGGGCATCAAGAAATCAAGGAATCAATCAATGAGGGAATCAACCAGCCCTTTTTTAAAAGCGGTCATAGCCATGTTTATGGATACATCTAAATAAAATGGGAATGGTTTGTGATATCAACTTCCTGTTTGTGGCACACTAGTATATGGGAGCGGGAAACTTTTCAAGATGGATGGTGACCGTGGTGGCCATTTTGAAGTCGGCCATTTTGGATCCAACTTTATTTTTTCCAATGGGAAGAAGGTCATGTGACACATCAAACTTACTGGGAATTTCACAAGAAAAACAATGGTGTGCTTGGTTTTAACGTAACTTTATTCTTTCATGAGTTATTTACAAGTTTCTCTTTGTTTACAGCCATTGACAGGTCACAGAGGTTAACACTTGAAGAAGGTTTTTGCACCCCTATATGATAATTCAGATATGACGTTGGTGCACCCCTTCTTTCCTTAGTTCCCAGGTCACAGAGGTTAGCACATGAGGAGCAGATAGAAATTGTGTTGATGTCTGGTGAATGCAGATTTCAATGCAAGACACCCTACGCAAGAAAACTGTCACCATTCCCATGCTATTTAGGTGTACCAATAAAAATGGCCACCCAAAAAATTTTGCCTCATCACTGAACATAATGTTCTGTGTAAACTGAGGGTCCTGTTCCAGTTTTTGTTTTGCTCATTCTGCAAATTCAGTACGCCGATCTGACATAAGTCAAACATCCATTTGGCAGATATTAGCTACTCACAAATGGCACCCTTATAAAATCCAGCTGCTGCAGCATCTCAACGAGGATGACCCAGATCGGCGTACTGAATAGGGTGTCTTGCATTGACACCCTAGGGTGTCTTGCATTGAAATCTCCTGCAATGACCCAGGTACTGCATTCACCAGACATCAACAAAATTTATATCCGCTCTTCAAGTGTTAACCTCTGTGACATGTCAATGGCTGTAAACAAAGAGAAACTTGTGAATAACTCATGAAAGAATAAAGTTACGTTAAAATGAAACACACCATTGCCTTTCTTGTGAAATTTTCAGTAAGTATGTGTCACATGACCCTCTTCCCATTGGAAAAAATAAAGTTGGATCCAAAATGGCCAACTTCAAAATGGCTGCCATGGTCACCACCCATTGGCCTATTACATCTCTTATCTAATTAGCCTTAATTTGCCCATACAATTTTTTTTCAAAATTAGGATCCTCGTAGTGTCTGTTCACATACCCTCCATGCACTTAACAGCCCTGTGTCTGTACTGTACAGATATTGTCTGAAGACAGGTTCATGCAGTGTTATATGAATACCCTATTTATTATATTGATGGCTGGACCAAACAATGCAAAACATTTTTACCATTTACCTTTTTTGTTTCCCCTACTTCCTCATAAATTGTTAAGTTTGTGAGCGGGGCTCTCACTCCTTTTTGTCTTTGTTGAGTTATATGTTATTGTGTAATGTCTTTATTGTCTGTTCAAGTCCCATCTAAAATATAGAGTGCTGTGGAATATGTTGGCACTATAGAAATAAATTAATTCTTGTGAATCACTGGAAGGGTCAACAAAGTTTTTTTATGTAGTTTTTTATACTTTGTGCAATGTAATTCAAAAAATGGTGTCTTGTTTGCAAGTTTTATGACAATAGGCCCCTCAGAGTCACTTCATTTGTTAAGTGGTCCCTAAAAATTAAGATTTAGCAAATTTCATTGAAAAAAATAAAAATTGCTGATAAAAGTTAACCTTCTAACACCCAAACAAAAAATACATTTTAAAATGTATCCTGGTTTAAAGTAGATGTGGTAAATGTTATCTATTATTTTTTGTGAGTTATTGCTACCTCATTTAAGGACATAATTTAAGGTTCAAAAATTGCTAATTATTCTAAATTTTAATAAATCTGAGATATTTTCATAAATAAAGGTGAATCATATAACCTAAAGTTACAACTGTCATAAAGTACAATGCATCATGAAAAAACTTTCTCAACATCACTGAGATATATGGAAGCCTTCCAGAGTTATTATCACTGTTGTGTCCATTCTAATAGGACAGTGTGGTTCATATTATCCATTAAAAGGTTTTAGTACTATAGTTTTGGTTTTGCTGTGTTATAGCACCACCCAGTGGTGGTTAAATTTATAACCTGTGTTTTTTAGTAATAATCAGAGTGTTGCATCATGGGATAGGGAAATTCCATTTTCTCTCTGTGTACTCCCGAGACACACGTGTTTATCTGCTGTGCTGGAAATACCTTACTTGCCATCCTGGTTAAGTGTATCCGGTAAGATCATTATCCCTGTTCTTGCAATGTAGTGTTGTACAGAGTGTGATTAACTGTATAGCAGCCAGTACACAGGAAATGTGATTACCAGGGACCTGCTGTATGTAGTTATGTAGAAGTTGCACCATACTGTATGCTTTCCTGTTAGTTGCAGTCGTGTTATTATTTGCCAAATACTTACCCATATCATTTGTATTCTTATAGTTTTACTGCGCTCATGTTTACCAATAAACAAGCTAGACTACAGAGAACAGTCTGCTTATTTGGGAGACAGAAGTGGTTTATGCCGTATGTCGGATCACACACCGTATCAACGTGTATGAAGACAGAACAATCACAATAAAATGGCACTAGTCAGATTTGAAAAATTTGGCCTGATCAGAAAAATGAAACAGACTTGAGTGGTAAGGCGTTGAAGAGGTTGTCTAGGTTTATCACAAAAGAATGCAGTCATGCTATGTGACTGCAGAATTATGAATACACACATTCCGCTCAGCACGCATTCTGTGAATTCACCGGTGCCGGCTGTCTGACCAAGTGGTTTTGTGACTGCAAATATGCAAAATGCATACTTCTGGCCACATTCCAACTACAATTCACTTGGATTGAGTGAGGCCGAGCATTTCTAGTCATAATGTGGATGCATATTGTGTACTTGCAGTCACATGACCGCTCCTTCTTGCCGCCGGCACTGGAAAATCCTCACAGCATGCAATCTGTGTAACTGCAGATGTGATAGAAATATATATATCATGTAGATCTCACTTGCATGTATACTCCTCTATAATCAAATATATACTTATATGCTCACAGCTAATATATACATTATAATCAATGGTTTAAAATGGCTGACACAAACTAATATAACCTAGACAGATCATAAAATGGCTGACATGAACTAATATAAACCAGACAGATCATATGGGGTTTTCCATCCCTAAAAGCGGAATAATGTCAGATGTCTGATGACTGCTGATCAAATGTCTCCACTTTGTCCTAGATTCAGAGCTCAATTCTAGTTGCTTAATCAGCTTAATCAGCAGTCATATGAGCATTAATCACAATATTCCATATATGTTTAGATAACCAATGACAGAGGAGCTAGACAATATGGTAATTAACTAACCACCCCTGACAACCCCTAACCACTCCTTTCTATGTGAAAATATAAAACTATGTATGTACAATAAAGTTTTCAGTATTGATGGAATGTTGTTCTGTCACAGTTGTGTACAGTCCATTCTTGATGAGCGCTCAAAATACTCAGTCTAATTGGGAGCGGCCGCAGCACACACAGGGATATATTTATCCAACCCTAATATTTCCATAACAGAATGGCGCCCAACGGCACGGATGAAACGCACACGTGGACCCACTACTGACCGGAGATACGGAAGTTGTAGCAGTGGCCTTGGCGCAGGGGCAGGAGACTGCGCAGCTCCATAAGTAAGGTAAGAAAATGTTATCATCTTACCTGAAAGTCCCCTGTGCCCAGTCCTTGTCTATGCCTCTTGCCGGTCAGGTGTGTGGTCACCAATTCCCAGGTAGTGTAAAAAATCCGTAGCCACGAATCCACCCTGGGAGGTGTCTGCTGTGAGCCGTGTATATGTTCTATGTTTGTGTAAGATCCGGGAGAAGGAAGGAAAAGTGACTTTTGCTTTTGGTTGCTGGGTAACAGACCGCAGGAGGTCAAATCGCTCGATAAGTTATTGCAGGATTCCCGTGCATAGGAGGAACAGGTAGAGTTCCGGGGCAGGTAGTCCCATGTTCCAGGCACGGGTAGTGATAACTTAGAGGGGCTACTGCAGATTCCCGTAGCCGGCGGCCAGTCAGGACGTCCGGACCGGAGTGGTAGATTTCCTGCTTGTTGTGCTTCTCAGGCACTCAGGCGGCCCGGGCGCATGTGCGTCCAGTGCGATTGGCAGTAGTCTGTTCCCAGCGCAACCTGCATGTGTCACAGAATTTAAAAGGGCATCTCTCGGATTGTCTATCTGTTTTTGTTTGTGTCATGTACTGTTGCTTCTTTAAGAAGCATGAAATAGCGAAAAGAAAGGTTTTTTTTTTTTTTTCCTTCTTTCATGAACTTCCTCTTTTTTCAGCTGAAGCAGAGATGCATTGTAAATCACACTGTCACATCTGGTTTTTTTTTTTTTTTTACTGACTGTTTTCAGCTGCAATGCTGGCTATGTGTAGCTTTTTGTGAAGAAGTTAAATTTAAATTGTATCTATCATTTTTGATGTGACGTAAGTGTTTTCAGATATGTGATTTTAGTGACATTTGATATTATTGCAATAGCATACAGCAGCATATAAAGAGAGGAGGTGTGTCTCTGACTGCATTTGAGCGCAGAGATTCTAAAAGAAAAAAAGGAAGGAGAAGAGAAAAGCCGTTTTCATTTTTAATTTTTTTTACCCTCTTAAAGGGTCTTTTTCTTTTTGCGGCATTTTAAAGTTTTTTAATTAAGTTTTCCTCAATCTTCAATCTCTTTACCTTTTTATTTTTTATTTATTTATTTATTTTTGGAAAAAGTTTTTTTTCTTTCCTTTTGTATCAAAATTTTGAGTTTTTGGTTGTGAACTAAGTTTTTGACGGTTTTTCTTATCGTTTTGGGTTTTTCTTAGAGTTTTATATACTCATTTTTAGAAGTTTTTTATTATTTAGCACTGTTTTTTTTCATTTTTGTGTGTTTTTCATTTTTTTTTTGCTTTTGCCATGGGGAATGAAGTGGCAGCAGAGCTTACATCGTTTAGGTGGTACAGAAAGTTATGTGAGCAAACCAGGAAGTGATTTTTGTGGGTATGAGACGGGAGAATCTGCGCAGTCTGCTTTTAGCAGAATCCATGGTATAGGTAGTTATTTTTGCACAGTATGTGGTGCGCCCCGTCTCTCCCTACAGGGAGAAGGCATAATTGCTCCTCTCTATTATTCTTGTTGTTCTCCTCTATCCTCTTTTTTCTCTGTCAGTCTTTTCTCTCCGCATTCTCTCTCTCTCCTTTCCTCTCCTCTTCCTCCACATTTTTTTTTTCTCTCTCTCTCTTCCCCTCTCTATCTCTCTCCTCCATACCCTCCATCTCTCCTCCCTCTTTCTCCATACCCCTCTCTCTCTCTCCTCCTTCTCCACTCCCCCACCACACCTTTCTCCTCCTTTTCCTTCTCCACACCCTCTCTCCCCTCCTTCTCCACTCCTCTCTTCTCCTCCCTCTCTCTCTCTTACACCCCCCCCATCTTCTCCTCCCTCTTGTCCACATTCTCTCTCCCCTCCTACTATTCCTTTGTCTCACTCATCAACCCCTCCTCCTTCTTCTTCCTCTTTTTTCCCTCCTTGTTGCCGGCTGGGCCAACGCCCAATTCAAACAATATGGTGCTTACAGCACAAGGTTTCCCTCTTTGCCCCTGGCACAGTCCAGCCATTGCCAGTTGTGATATTTGGGGAAAGAAGGTGAAAGCCCCCCCCCACAGTGGGCAGCCCCAGACACATCAGGCAGCGGGCAGCTCAGCCCTGGGTGCAGAGGGGGGAGGAATGATATCAGAACGAGCTCACTGACAGATCCTCCGTTACCTCATTTCACAGTCAATAATATTGTGACCATTAAGGTTTTACATGAACTTTGATATCACCATGTATTGATAATGTACAGCTTCAGCACCGGTCAGAGCTGCCTACATTCACACCAACATAGAACTATAAGCCTAATCCATCACAGCTTCAGCAAGGGGGGAGACATCCTCACATAAAAAAAAAAAAAGCAACTTCTGAGTCCAATATCAGCCAGTGTATGACCCCAGTACAAGCTATCACAACTATTCCTCTGATGAAGATGAAGAGGGAACATCATATATGCTGTCCAGTACTAGGAAAAGAAACCCACAGGCACCAAGAATACAGGGGCAGATAGAGGCACCACCATTACACTATGTGCACTGCACTTCAAGTCAGATGACAATCTTCCAGACCCAGGGATGCATCCCATGCCATTTTACCGAAGAATGTAGCAGAAGCAGTAAACATATGCAGCCAGCTGGAATGATCTCTGGGCCATGAATGAAAATAGAAGCAGGTGATGCACTCTGGCCAATCATGAAGGAACAATTCAAACTTCCAGCAGAATCAGACATACACGCTTGGGAGTCAGGGCCACAGCTAATTGAACAGCTCAAAGAGTGAGCCATGACATGAGCCAGGAAAAGACAGAGTCTGTAAAGAAGTTTCATGGCAGAGTAATGCAAGTATTCCAAGACTTGGGCTTCACCATTCATGAGTCATGACCAGATACACAGGCCTTTGTGCATGGACTGAGACAGCCAATTAGGAAACCACTGATAGTGGCTAGGCCTGAGAACAGGTCAATAGCAGTGGACTGACCCAGAAAAAATGTTTTATGTGCGCCTAGGAGACTGTTTATTGCCGATTGTCACCAAAATTGCCGCCATTATAGCACCACAAAGAGCGCAAAGAAGGAAAAGGGTGCCGTGCGGCTGAGAACACCAGAAGGGGAGCCAGGGGTGAAGACACTACAAAGTGCCGATCGACACCCCGGAAGAACCGCTGCAGACTCCAGAGAGGAGACACCGACCTCAATAAGGTGAGCAAAGGGGAGAAGCTATGTCGGAGCAGGAGGAAGAAGTGACGGCAGATGCAGCCGCAGCCCCTGTAATGCCCCAAGACCTTGGGTTGGATGCAGCCGCCGGTCTCATGGCACCCCCGGGCCTCGCCACGAATGCACCTGCAGGCCCCGTCTTACCACCGCAGCTTCAATCAGCAGGCCGGACCCCGCTGCCGCTACAGTACCCATCATGCCGTTGTCCACAGTAGCCAAAGGAATTGAGTCCCAACCAGGGGTGCAGAAGACAGCCCCTCTCATGGTGACCACTGACCTGGAAGCACAACCACCCTACAAAGACAGAAGAAGTGTCAAGTGTTACATCTGTGGCAAGTTTGTCCATTACCAGAACCAGTGCAAAGCACCCACGCCCCCGAGGAGACTGGACCCATGCAATCCAAGAGTTGGTCCAGAGAAACAGGTCAAGGAGGAAGTGCAGAAAGCAGTGAAGTACCCCGTCCATAGGACAGAGGCAAGCAAGCCAGGCCCGCAAGACACTATGCTCCTGACATGTAAAACTTCATCTGCAAGACCACTACCTCAAATTACCCTTAAAATGGATGGCGTTGTCAGATCCAAAGTGGTGCAGCCAGAAGTGTGATGACACCTGTGGAACTCACTGATCCCACCTGCCTATCAGAATCCTCTGTGTCTCGCATGGGCATTGATGGTCAAGTCAGACATTCTCAGCTTACAAAGCCACTGAGCATGTGCACTCAGCCAGGACACTCTATCCTGTCCCAGTTTGTGGTGTAAAGGACCTGCCACTCAACCTGCTGGGAGCGAACCTACTGCAGAAGCTGAAGGCAACCACAGTGTTCCAGGAAGATGGGACAGTGACACTTTCTTCATCCCTGACCCAAGAAGAGTCATGCTGGCGGCCCTACAAGAACATTAAACAATCGATGAGGCCTACCCAAGGAGGTACTGGATGTAGTACCAGAAAGTCTATGGTCTAAGGGACCCCAGCACGTGAGAAAACCTCAAGTTGCCCCAGTACGGGTGTCACTCAAGACAGATACCCCGTACCCTCGTAAAGCCCAGGCCAGGCCTAGAGTCAAGCTGCCTCTTACCGACTGAAGGTCTACCTGGAAATAGGAATCATTGTTCCTCGCACATCGCCTTGCAATACCCCGCTTTTCCCCATCAAGAAAAAGACTGTAAAAGGAGAGCCAGCCAAGTTCAGAATGGTATATGACCTGAGAGCTGTGGATGACGCCACGGTGTTTGAAACTACAAATATGCCGAATCTGCACACTCTGCTCTCAAATGTGCCTGCCACAGCAAAAGTGTTCACAGTGACCGACCTGGCTAATGTTTTCTCCAGTGTTCCCCTTCATCTGGAAGACCAGTTCCTGTTTGCCTTAATGCACAAGGGGGGACACCACACATGAACAGTGATGCCACAGTGGGCCCAGAAAAGCCATTCACAGTTCACCAAAGCAATGTCCACAGTCTTCACCAACTGGGTCGCAGAACATGCAGAAGTAACCCTGCTACAATACGTGGACGATCTACTCCTTTGTGCAGTTGACTTTGACACGTGTAAAGCCCATTCCTACTCCTACTCTACCTGGCGGAGCAGCACTGCAAGATCTCAAAGAACAAGGTCCAGTGGTGTCTGAAGCAAGTTACGTTCCAGAGACACTGTATTGCTCACCAGGCGAAACGCCTGACAGATGACCGGAAGACCACAGTGGAGAAGATGGTTCTACAGGCTTTCCTTGGCCCCGTTCCTCCTGACTGATGCAGCCTTCAGCTCGTTCAAGAAGTTAAAAGGCACAGTAGTCTCAGCACCAGCACTAGGCCCATCTGACTACGAGAAGCCATTCCATCTCTACTTGATGAGAAAAGAAGGCCTTGCTACTGGAGTCCTGACGCAGCTTCAGGGGGGAAAGCAGAGACTTTCGGACTACTTTTCAGCTTGCCTGGATCCAGTTGCAAGGGAAGCCTCTTCCTCCCGCATGAGAGCAGCAGTTGCAGCACACGCCCTCCTGGACAGGACTACTGACATCAGTGGAAAAAAAACCATTGGAAATCCTGGCTCTGCATGACATCTCAGCAATCCTCAACCAAACCCAGCTAAAACATCTCTCCACCGCCAGGCATCTTCGCCTCCAGTGCTCTCTACTCCTGCCCAACAATGTCACCATCTCCAGATGCACAGTCCTCAACCCGTCCACTCTACTCCCACTCCCAAGGGGGGATACAGATATGGACCCTCAGATAAAAAGTCTGCATGGGATCTGAATTTGCTCCGGACGGATGACCATGATTGCTTCAGCATCATGCCACAGGAAACGGCAGGACTACCCAAGGTGGCAGAAGAGCCTGTGACCAACCCAGAGTTGATCCTCTCTGTGGATGGCTCCAGATTTGCAGATGATGAAGGAAGATTCCACACGGGATGTGCAGTGATCAGCAATCAAGAGATCCTGTGGTCCAGAAGTCTGCCGCCCAGTCTGTCAGCCCAGGAAGCAGAACTGATAGCGCTGATGAAGGCCTACCAGATGGCAGAAGACAAGACTGAGAAAATGTATACCGATTCAAGGTGCTTGCATGGCATAGCACACGACTTCGGACCCATCTGGGCTGCAAGGGACTTCATCACAGCAAGTGGAACAACCGTGAAGCATCATGGAGCCATTAAGGACCTGCTGAACACACTTCAACTTTCAAAAGTGGTGGCAGTACTAAAAGTCAAAGCGCATGGAAAACTAAACACAGTAGGGGCACGAGGCAACAACATGGCGGATATGGCAGCCAAAGAAGCAGTTAAGGGAAGACAATATGGAAAAGTGGAAGAGGTCGCAGAGCCAGACGGCTACTACATGACGACTGAAGACAAGAAACCTGACCAAATGACGTCCTGTGATCTGCTCAAAAAGCTGCAAGAGCAAGCCCCAAAGGACAAGAAGGAATGCTGAATGCAGAAAAGAGCAGCACATGAAGAAGGAAGGGTATACTCAATGGACTACAAACCCTGTTTACCCCGAAGCATGTACCTTATCGTGGTCCAGTGGGCACATGGGCCCACACACAGATTAAAGGCACAGATGAATGATCCGATTGGTGCTTACTGGTTCGCTCCAGAAATCTCCACCCTAACAGCCAAGTTCATAAACAGCTGTCTGACCTGTGGCAAATGCAACCCTGGAAGAATGAAGAAAGTTCCCACACATCGTCTTGCCAGACCACTGTACCCCCTTCCAGAGGATCCAGATAGACCACATCCAAATTCCGCCAAGTGAAGGATTCGAATATGCCTTTGTGGTCGTGGACATGTTCTCAGGATGACAGCCAGAAGCTTTCCCAGTGAGGAATCAGTCAGCAAAGACTACTGCAAAGAAGCTACTCTCAGAGACGAGATATGCAGCTATGGGGTCCCAGAAGTGATAGAGAGTGGCCAGGGACCCGCATTCACAGCAAATCTCACACGAGAGATCTAGTCAGCAGTATTGTCAGACTTAGGCCTACACACTCCCAATCACACTACTTAATGTAAGGCATACTTCCAGAGGCCCAGCAAAGCTGTCACTATATGAAATTTTGTTTGTGTCTAGTCCCAGGTTAGGGGTATCCTTTCTCTCAGCAGCTGACTATGTAATATGATACTTTGTCTGCTTATGTAATTGAACTCACCAAGAAACTTGCTAACATCCATTCTCGAGTTTTTTTCTTCATTGCCAGATCCAGATTCAGTGTCCGGTATGCACTCCTTGAAGCCAGGAGACTGGGTGTTGGTGAAAAAGTTTGTAAGGAGAACACCACTCGATCCCAGATTTGATGGTCCTGTTCAAGTGCTGCTGATGACACCAAACTCTGTGAAACTGGAGGGAAGACTAGCTTGGATCCACTCATCGCATCGCAAGAAAGCTCCCCTACCAGAAGATGACACCCAAGCCAGAATGATGTTGCGGCCTGACCGAATAGATGACCTACCTGATAAAGACTACACATCGCTCACTACACATGCCATTGACTAAGAGACTGATTGCAACGAACCCCCTTTAGGGACAGATCTCCTGACCGCCCATTTGCAAAAAGTCTGTACGGAGTGGGGCACAGGCGTTAGGCTTGTGTCAGTTCGCCGACAGCACAAAAGAGTTGCAGCGCTTTGGGACAGGAGGCTAGGATTAGGGCAAGTGATATCTAAGGGGGGCTTGTGATAGAAATATATATATCATGTAGATCTCACTTGCATGTATACTCCTCTATAATCAAATATATACTTATATGCTCACAGCTAATATATACATTATAATCAATGGTTTAAAATGGCTGACACAAACTAATATAACCTAGACAGATCATAAAATGGCTGACATGAACTAATATAAACCAGACAGATCATATGGGGTTTTCCAGCCCTAAAAGCGGAATAATGTCAGATGTCTGATGACTGCTGATCAAATGTCTCCACTTTGTCCTAGATTCAGAGCTCAATTCTAGTTGCTTAATCAGCTTAATCAGCAGTCATATGAGCATTAATCACAATATTCCATATATGTTTAGATAACCAATGACAGAGGAGCTAGACAATATGGTAATTAACTAACCACCCCTGACAACCCCTAACCACTCCTTTCTATGTGAAAATATAAAACTATGTATGTACAATAAAGTTTTCAGTATTGATGGAATGTTGTTCTGTCACAGTTGTGTACAGTCCATTCTTGATGAGCGCTCAAAATACTCAGTCTAATTGGGAGCGGCCGCAGCACACACAGGGATATATTTATCCAACCCTAATATTTCCATAACACAGACTTTCACAAAAAACTGGGACAAACCCCTTTAAGTGATGAATCCAACAAGCTTGCATTTGGCACTGTACATAGATTAATCATAAATACAACTTGGAGAAAAACGTTTAGAAACATAAATGGAAAAGTTATAGTGTAAGCATTTGAGCAGAATTCTAAAGAGGCAACACTCATTTTCTGTATAATTGTTTTATCGTGCCTAGTTTGTTTTTCATCTTGGAACTTTTAGATGCACTCATGTTTGATAAATCTGTTTCTTGTTATTAATCCTCAGCAGAACAATAACATATTTGACGATTCTAAAAAAAACTAAGGATAATTTCTTACATTCATAGTTAACTGTTCAGTGATATTATGTTTATGAGCTCATATGGGGCTTAATGTGTGAATCCCAAGTCACTATTACAATGTAAACCTCTGGAGCCTCAATGTAACGCTCCATGGGCTTATGTTGTGAAAATAACAACCAGCTCACACATAGAGGCTTGTGCTAGCTGGAGAGTAAAGGTGCCTTCACACTGAACAACTTAACAACGATATCGCTAGCGATCCGTGACATTGCAGCGTCCTGGATAGCGATATCGTTGTGTTTGACACGCAGCAGCGATCAGGATCCTGCTGTGACATCGTTGGTCGGAGCTAGAAGGCCAACACCTTATTTCGGCGCTGGATCTCCCACAGACATCGTTGAGTCGGCGTGTGTGACGCGGATTCAGCGATGTCTTCACTGGTAACCAGGGTAAACATCGGGTTACTAAGCGCAGGGCCGTGCTTAGTAACCCGATATTTACCCTGGTTACCAGTGTAAATGTAAAAAAAAAAAAAACACTACATACTTACATTCCGGTGTCTGTCGGGTCCCCCGGCGTTCTGCTTCCCTGCACTGTGTCAGCGCCAGCTGGCCGTAAAGCAGGGCACAGCGGTGATGTCACCGCTCTGCTTTACGGCCGGCGCTTACAGTGCAGGGAAGCAGAACGCCGGGGACCCGACAGACACCGGAATGTAAGTATGTAGTGTTTGGCTTTTTTTACATTTACACTGGTAACCAGGGTAAACATTGGGTTACTAAGCGCGGCCCTGCGCTTAGTAACCTGATGTTTACCCTGGTTACCCGGGGACTTCGGCATAGTTGGTCGCTGGAGAGCTGTCTGTGTGATAGCTCTCCAGCGACCACACAGTGACGCTGCAGCGATCGGCATCGTTGTCTAGATCGCTGCAGCGTCGCTAAATGTGACGGTACATTTAGGCTATGGTCACACTATCAGTATTTGGTCAGTATTTCACATCAGTATTTGTTAGCCAAAACCAGGAGTGCATCAAAACTACAGACTTGGTGACGTGTTTCTATTATAGCTTTCCCCTCTGACTATTCCACTCCTGGTTTTGGCTTACAACTACTGATGTAAAATACTGACCACATACTGATAGTGTGACTGTAGCCTTAGAAGTTCAGTTACATGACTCAGAAGAGAATTGGAGCATCATTGGACATCAGAGTAGATGGTGATCGGTAAGAATATTAATGCACGGACATTACATACACATTCACATTCAATTATCCCATAGTAATTGTAAAATAAATGCTTCAAGTAGTCACAATCACTAATCATGATGAATTAGATGCTTAACATGTTTTATAAAAGTTTAATTACATTGATTTAAAGAGTTATGTAAACAATAGCAGTGAGATAATATTCTAAACATTGCATTTGTTATAAATCACTGTATAATACCAACATATTAATACATCTGATTAAAAGTATGCTTTCATTTTCCACAGTTTTTTTATTATAAAGCAAGCCTGACTTGATTCATATTATTGCTGAATTCTATTGAAATGGGAACGTTGCGTGTTTATGTATATTTCATTTTAGGTAACAATATTTATCTTGCCTGGTTTAAAAAAGCATCAGGGAGGCTTGCCTGTAGTATCCAATGCATCAATTTCAGTATGGGCCATCTGGTGGTCTAAAAGTGCCAAGTAGCTCTATCGATAGAACATTCATAATTTAATACTTACATGGGGAAATATACAATTTGTATTACACAAATGAAGAAAAAGCTTAATTAGGGAAAATCTGGAATTCGCACATGAAAAAAATTCAGAACATAAAAATGCCTAAAAAAGTAGAAAACTCAAAATATAGCTTTTAATTAGAGCAAAAAAAATCCTTTCTGAAGTATACGAGCAAAAAGGACTTATTATAATGATGTATGTTTGTTTATTTATTGAATTCTTCATTTATTTAGATTTATATATGTATACTTCCAATTCAAAAAAGTTGTCATGCTGTGTTGTTATGTAAAGAAAAAAAGACAGCAATGATTTAGAAATCTCTTATACCCACATTTTCTTCACAAAAAAACAAAGAGAGCATACAGACAGCAGTATGGTGGCTCAGTGGTTAGCACTGTTGCTTTGCAGCGGTGGGGTCCTGAGTTCAAAAAGTCCCACCAAGGACAACATCTGCAAGGAGTTAGAATCTTTTCCCTGTGTTTGTGTAGGTTTTCTTTGTATTCTCCAGTTTCCTCTCACATTCCAAAGACTGATATGGAAGTTAGGTTGTAAGTCCCAATGGGGAGAGTGATGATGATTTCTGTAAAGCGCTGCGGAATACGATGCACTGTTTAAGTAAGCATAATTAAGAAATTAATAATATTTGCAAGTATGACATTTTTCCAGTTGAAAAATTGTCATTTAGAAGTAAGCAGCAAAGAAAGCAACACATCTTAAAAAGAGCAGGATATGGCTAACAAAAGGTTGGAAAAGTAAGTGTTACTAATGAAAAAGAGATTGAGGGTCAAATTTCAATATAGGCATATGACTGTGTGTAAAAAGAGCATGTTAGGCAGAGATGCTTACGATCTAATTGTCAAATCACTGCACTGCATGGTCTCTGGCAGTGGCATAACCTGAAACTCATGGGCCCCGATGTGAAAGCTCCAATGGGGCCCTCAAAGTATTTTAAATCTTTAATAGCAATAGTCTTTTTCTATAGGCCAAAGGGACTTTTAGTGCCCCCTAGGTTCCGAGGCCTGGGTGCGATTGCAACCCCTGCACCTGTTATAGTTACACCCCTGGTCTCTGGTATACATACAGAAATCACTGTCTGTGATTGCAATCCCCAAATGAAAGCTCTATTGTGTAAAGGAATAAGCCATATATTAACAAGATCCAGTACAAAAATGTTGCTGTCTTATCTGGGCTAAAAGTAATTTAAAATTAATTGAGGCAATTTGGTAAACTAATCAGAATCAAAATTTGAAATTCTTTATGAAAGCCACAAATGTCATGTCCTTGGGACTCGAGAAAAGATTGACCATCCAGTTAGCAGCACACATTTTAAAAGTCTGCATCTCTGATGGCATGTCTATGGCATGGGGACCTTGCACATTTTGAAAAACATTATTAATGTTTTAGAATAACATACTGTATACTCCCTTCCAATGTTTATTTCAGGAAAGTCCTTGCATATTTCATCAAGACAATGCTAAACCACATGCTGCACCCATCACAGAAGATTTTGGATGATGAACTTGCCATCTGCAGTCCAGACCATTCACAAAAATAAAAATGTTGGCACTTTATGAAATTAAAAGTCTAGCAAAAAAAGACCGAGAACTGTTAAGCAAGTAAACTCCTACATCAAACAAAAATTGGACAACATTCCTCTTCCAAAACTGCAAAAATTAGTCTTCTCACTTACCAAACATTTACAGACTGTTGTAAAAAAGGGTATGCTACACAATGGAAGATATGGCCATGTCCCAACTTTGTTTGAGATGTGTTGCTACCATTAATTTCTAAATTAGTTTCTTTTTTTTTCAAATCAAATGGAAAAATGTCTAACCTTCTTCTTATGCATGTTCTATGCTCTGCTGTAAATTAAAATATGGCTGTAAGATTTCCAAATCATTGCATTTTTTGCTTTCTTTACATATTACCCAGTATAAAAACAACATGTAAATACCTTGCAGTAAGTGCATAGTAATAGTACATGTACATAACATAGGGTACTTACTTGACACTATTTTGATCAATAAAAGATTATAGCCATCCCGCTGCAAAAAGGTATTGATTTAGTTCCTTGTACTCTCTAGATACAAGGGCATGCCCCCTTTCACCCTTTTTGGGCTTCACATCTAGTCTATATAGCTTTACCCAGGCAGGAGCAAAACAGTCAGGCCTGGGTCGTGCTCTGCTCCCATCAATTGAGGCTTTCTCGCACATAGGAGAATTACTAGAAATAGAAAGATCCTGATTTGTGTGTACCTGGGTAGCAGTGGGATGACTTTTATAGTTTTTTTTTATTAAAATACTATCAATAAAGTAGCCTTTATAGGAAAGATGTATATCCCATAGAATGTAAGTCCACAAGGACAGGGTCCTCTCCCCTCTGTACCAGTCTGTCACTGTAAACTTGTTTACTGTAAGAGATATATATAACTCTGTATGTAACCCCTTTCTCATGTACTGCACCATGGAATCAATGGTGCTATATAAATGAATAATAAAAATAATAATAATAATAATAATAATAATCTTTGTAATATGTTAGCCAGTAGGTAGATAAATATTTAGAATTGAGAGTCCTCAGTGGTTGATACCTTTTAATGGCTAATTGAAAAGATGGTAACAAATTGCAAGCTTTTGAGACTACTCATTTTTGTATCCCTGATCACAGCTTCATGGACATGAAATTATTTGTATTAAATTGTAACTTCAAATCTCAGAGAGACAGAAGAGTCTGGGAGTATAAACTCATGACAACCTTTGACAAACTCGGTGCAGGAATGAATGTGTCACACAAATTTTTGTCTTTTTACATCAATTAAGGAATTTGCTTGTCAGACCTTGTGGGGGCATCACAACACAGAACCAGACTCCAATCAGGGGACAATAAAACTTTCACACTCCTTATATATGAACTGTTCCAATATTTATAGCCACAACTTTTTTCCCTCTGCCATAATGATAGTTCTGCTTCACGTCACTTGTCTTATCTAGGGTTGAGCGAAACGGATTGAACAAATTCAAAAATCGCCTACTTTCGGCAAAGTCGGGTTTCATGAAACCTGACCCGATCCTAGTGTGGGATCGGCCATGAGGTCGGCGATCTTTGAAAATGCTGACAGGCTGACTGTTATAAAAATGAACAAGGGCTGGATTGGGCTAGAAATCTGTACACCACCGAATGATAACAACGAAAAATAACCTCCAATACAGTGTCTTTTTTTGGGAGGTCTATTCCCATTCACCTCTTCACAGCCACACATGGGTAAATGCTTCCAGATTTTGGCTATTTGATATCCTCCTCTTTCTCCGCATCCTCCACCACCACTAAAACACCATTGTGAACGTGTTCCGTGATGCTACAGCCACTCTATTTTTTTGCAAGGGTGTTTATGATGTCCGTTAATTATTAAAGAAAAGGGTACCCCCAGGTGAAATAAGTGTATGGGCATTTCAAATATAGGAGACCCGCTCCTTTAAATTGGGAATAGATTCATAGGACATCCTCCACGTCTCTTCAGATACCACCACTAGAACACCAGGGTGAACGTATTACGTGATGCAACAGTCACTCTCTTTTTTGGCAAGGGTGTTTATGATGCCTGTAAAAAAAATGTTGCAAAAAAAAAATGTGTACCACCCAGTGGGAAATGTTTGTCAGCCCATACACTTTGTGTATGGACATTCCAAGTATAGGAGACCCGCTCCTTTATAAAGGAACATTTTTTATGAGGCCCTCCTTCACATCTCTTTCAAGGGGCATTGGAGTGCCTCCTAATTTTTTGCAGGCCTTGCATTCACTGCATAGGAAAACACTATGGGAGACACATTTCCTAATATTGGGAACATTGTTTTCAGGAGGCCCACCTCTACGTCTCTTGCAAGGCTTATTGTGGTTCATGTGAATTTGGTGCAGGGCATGCCTTGCATCCAATGCCTAAGTAAATAGTATGGCAGTACGAAATGAATAATGTGTACTTGGTTTTCCTGAGGCCATCCAGTACGTGGGCTCAAAGGCTTATTGGGGTGTCTGTAACTTTGCGGCAGGGTGGGCCTTGCACTCATTGCCTAAACAAACAGTATGGCAGTATGAAATGAATAATGTGAACTTGGTTTTCCTGTGGCCATCCAGTATGTGGTTTCAAAGGCTTATTGGGGTGCATGTAACTTTGGGGCAGGGCAGGCCTTGCATTCAATTCACAATGAAACAGTATGGCAGTACCAAATGAATAATGTGAACTTGGTTTTCCTGTGGCCATCCAGTACGTGGGTCCAAAGGCTTATTGGGGTGCATGTAACTTTGGGGCACTATGGGAGACCCACTTTTAATGGAAACATTTTTTCAGGAGACCCTCCTGTATGTCTCGTGAAAGGGCTATTGTGGTGCGTCCTAATTTTTTGCAGCCCAGCCACTCACTGCAGAGGCAATAACAGTATAGGAGACCCACTGTATAATAATGGCCCTTTAAGAATATTAATGCCGCCTGATGCCACTATAAAAATAGGCTTTGTGACTTTAAGAGTCCCTCTTTCATAAATGAAGCAAGATGTGTCTGATGATGTGTCACACACCACATGGCCTGCTAAGGTCATTAAATGTTACAATGACATTTCCCAGTGAATGCATTTGTATTGTACTCAAACAAGCAACACTGGCATTCAAATCAGCAATCACCTCTGCTAAACAGGCCTACTTCACAACCCTTGTATCTTCCCTATCCCACAACCCCAAACAGTTGTTCAACACTTTTAACTCCCTCCTCTGCCCACCACTGCCCCCTCCGACTTCCCTAATCATTGCCGAGGACTTTGTCACGCACTTCAAAAATAAGATAGACCAAACAAGGCAAGTCTTTGTTGTCCAACCACCACAACCCCTTTGTATGAGAGACCAATGCCCAAACCCCATAACTTCACTCTCCAAAATCTCTGAAGGGGAGCTTGCTCATCTTCTCTCCAAATCACACCTCACCACTTGTGCACTTGACCCCATCCCATCCCACCTCCTCCCCAACCTCACCACCACACTAATCCCATCCCTAACCCATCTCTTCAACCTTTCACTAACTTCTGGTACCTTCCCCTCTGCCTTCAAACATGCCACAATCACACCTATCCTCAAAAAGCCATCCCTTGACCCAAACAGTATGTCCAGCTATCGCCCCATATCTTTGCTCCCATTTGCATCCAAACTCCTTGAGCAGCACGTCCATGCTGAACTTTCCTCTCACTTTGCATCTAACTCTCTCTTCGACAACTTACAATCTGGCTTCCGTCCCCACCATTCAAATGAGACTGCCCTGACCAAAATTACTAATGACTTACTTACAGCCAAAGCTAACAGACAATTCTTTATACTCCTCCTCCTAGACCTGTCTTCTGCCTTCGACACAGTTGACCACTGCCTCCTACTACAGATTCTCTCTTCCTTTGGGGTCAAAGACACTGCCCTATCTTGGATCTCCTCATACCTTGCCAACCGCACATTTAGCGTTTCCTACTCCCATACTACCTCTTCATCTCGCCCCCTCTCTGTTGGTGTCTCTCAAGGCTCTGTCCTAGGACCCTTACTCTTCTCAATATATACTCTCAGCCTGGGACAACTCATAAGGTCCTATGGCTTCCAATACCATCTATATGCCGATGACACTCAGATCTACCTCTCTGGCCCAGATGTCACCTCTCTGATCTCCAGAATCCCAGAGTATCTATCAGCCATATCCTGCTTCTTCTCCTCTCGCTTCCTCAAGCTCAATGTGGACAAATCTGAACTAATTATCTTTCCTCCATCTCGCATATCTTCCCTACCTAATCTATCTATCAAAATAAATGAAATCACACTTTCCCCTGTCCCCAAAATCCGCTGCCTCTGAGTAACCCTTGACTCTGCCCTGTCCTTCAAACCGCACATCCAAGCTCTCGCCACCTCCTGTCGCCTCCAGCTCAAAAATATTTCCAGAATCCGTCCTTTCCTCAACCCACACTCTACCAAAATGCTCGTGCATGCCCTAATCATCTCCCGCCTCGACTACTGCAACATACTCCTCTGTGGCCTACCTTCTAACACTCTCGCACCCCTCCAGTCCATCCTTAACTCTGCTGCCCGACTAATTAATCTCTCTCCTCGCTACACTCCTGCTTCCCCTCTTTGCAAATCCCTTCACTGGCTCCCAATTTCTCAGCGTATCCAGTTTAAATTACTAACACTGACCTATAAAGTCATCCATAATCTTTCTCCTCCATATAGTTCCACACTAATCTCTCAATATCTTCCCTCACGTAATCTCCGGTCCTCCCAAGACCTCCTCCTCTCCTCCACGCTTATTCGCTCCTCACCCAATCGCATCCAAGACTTCTCCCGAATATCACCCATCCTCTGGAATTCAGTGCCCCAACACAACCGGCTATCAACTACTTTTGGATCCTTCAAAAGAAACCTGAAAACCCATCTCTTCAAAGAAGCTTACAGCCTGTAAAGACCATACGGCCACCTCAACACCATTGGAGCTACTGCAACCCTCGACCTACTGTCTCCTTCCCCATAATCCTGTAGAATGTAAGCCCGCAAGGGCAGGGTCCTCTTCCCTCTGTACCAGTTTGTCGTTGTTAGTTTTGTTTTACTGTAAGTGATATTTGTATTTTGATGTAACCCCTTCTCATGTACAGCACCATGGAATTAATGGTGCTATATAAATAAATAATAATGATAATAATATTGGTTGAAACCAATGCTAAAGTTGAAAAACGCATCAAAAACGCTACATGTGAACAAAGCCCAAGTGGTGGAGGTATATTTTTTGGGGGGGTCTTTATTAGAGATGAGCGGTGTTCGAGTCAAACTGTTCGCCAATATCAAATTTGAGCTGTTTTTGGCGGTGTTCGAGTCGTTCGTCAAACTCAAACAATTTGCTTAAAATTTGGCTGTTCGAGTTTCTGTTCAATAACTGTTCATTCACCAAAAGCCAAACTTGATTTGCATATTAAAGCTGTTTATCATTGTTAATAGACTGTTTCAGTGTATAGTGGGCGGGGGGGATAGATCTGTGCTGAAATAATGCCGATCTCCATTTTTATTTTCTTTCCCGCATTTACAGTGGGGCGGTGCAGTCTCTCAGCCTATCAGCAGTGCACACACACAGAGCAATGTGCAAGTGTTGCACACAAGCTAGGGCATGTGTCATTGGCTGTGTATGTCACATGTCCTTGCCCTATAAGAACCAGCCATTTGCCCCGTCGCCACCATTTCTTCACTGCTGCAGCTTAGTGTTAGACGGCACCGCAGCTGCTGTGGGCGCTATAGAGTATAAGAGTGTAAATTGCGAGCGAATTGTCAGAGAGATAGGTTTAGGGAGTCGGGAGGAGTCGGGACTAGTTGTAATATCAGCACTTTTCAGGGTAGGTTACAGCAGTTCCTAGCACTTTTTGCCAGGCAGGTCTGTGCCATTGCTGTGCAAGGGTTTGTCACAGCATTTGGTGTAATCTAGCTCAGCCAATCCTTTTGGACTAGTAGCATTGTCTGATAGTCAGCTGAGTGGCCTACCTGTGAAGCTAGCTACAACGCCTGTGTATCTAAATTTTTACTGCATCTAACCCAGTAAATAGTTTTGGGCCTAGGAGCAGTGTCTGCACGCCTGTGTATCTAATTCTTTACTGCATCTAACCCAGTAAATAGTTTTGGGCCTAGGAGCAGTGTCTGCACGTCAGCGGAGTAGCCCGCCTGTGAAGCTAACTACACCGCCTGTGTTTCTAAATTTTTACTGCATCTAACCCAGTAAAAAGTTTTGGGCCTAGGAGCAGTGTCTGCACGCCTGTGTATCTACATTTTTGCTGCATCTAACCCAGTAAATAGTTTAGGGCCTAGGAGCAGTGTCTGCACACCTGTGTATCAAAATTTTTACTGCATCTAACCCAGTAAATAGTTTTGGGACTAGGAGCAGTGTCTGCACACCTGTATATCTAAATTTTACTGCATCTAACCCAGTAAATAGTTTTGGGCCTAGGAGCAGTGCCTGCACGCCTGTGTATCTAAATTTTTACTGCATCTAACCCAGTAATTAGTTATGGGCCTAGGAGCAGTGTCTGCACACCTGTGTATCTAAATTTTTACTGCATCTAACCCAGTAAATAGTTTTGGGACTAGGAGCGGTGTCTGCAAGCCTGTATATCTACATTTTTACTGCATCTAACCCAGTAAATAGTTTTGGGCCTAGGAGCAGTGTCTGAACGCCTGTGTATCAAAATTTTTACTGCATCTAACCCAGTAAATAGTTTTGGGCCTAGGAACAGTGTCTGCACGCCTGTGTATCTAAATTTTTACTGCATCTAACCCAGTAAATAGTTTTGTGCCTAGGAGCAGTGTCTGCACGTCAGTGGAGTAGCCCGCCTGCAAAGCTAACTACACCGCTTGTGTATCTAAATTTTTACTGCATCTAACCCAGAAAATAGTTTTGGGCCTAGGAGCAGTCTGCACGTCAGCGGAGTAGCCCACCTGTGAAGCTAAATACTCTGCCTGTGTATCTAAATTTTTACTGCATCTAACCCAGTAAATAGTTTTGGGCCTAGGAGCAGTGTCTGCACGCCTGTGTATCTAAATTTTTACTCCATCTAACCCAGTAAATAGTTTTGGGCCTAGGAGCATTGTCTGCACGTCAGCGGAGTAACCCGCCTGTGAAGCTAACTACACCATCTGTGTATCTAAATTTTTACTGCATCTAACCCAGTAAATAGATTTTGGCCTAGGAGCAGTGTCTGCATGCCTGTGTATCTAAATTTTTACTGCATCTAACCCAGTAAATAGTTTTGGGCCTAGGATCAGTGTCTGCATGCCTGTGTATCTAAATTTTTACTGCATTTAACACAGTAAATAGTTTTGGGCCCAGGAGCAGTGTCTGCATGCCTGTGTATCTAAATTTTTACTGCATCTAACCCAGTAATTAGTTTTGAGCCTAGGAGCAGTGTCTGCACGTCAGCGGAGTAGCCTTTTGTGAATTCTGCTCTTGGGCTCCCTCCGGTGGTTGTTTGTGATAGTGCAGTTGTCTCTGGGTTGTAATCCAGGGCAGGTGTTTCTGCTTATTGCAGCTCTATTCGGTATTTAGGTGTGCTGGATTCATTAGTCAGTGCCAGTTGTCCATTGTTCTTGGAGGGTTTACATCCCTGTCTGGTTCCTTCTGCTCTGCTGCCAATTCAGCCAAGATAAGTGTCTGGTTTATTTTCCTGCAGCACATATGCAGTGTGCTTTTCAGTTCAGAACAATTTATTGTTTTGTCTTGTCCAGCTTTGACTTGTTTGGATTTTTTCAGTCATGCTGGATTCTCTGGAGATGCAGATATACATTCTATGTCTTTAGTTAGATGTGGAATTTTTGTATTTTCTGCTGTGGATATTTTCAGAGTTTTAATACTGACCGCTTAGTACTCTGTCCTATCCTTTACTATTTAGCTAGAAGTGCCTCTTTTACTAAATCCTGTTTTCAGCCTGTGGGTGTCTTTACTCGTATATTCACCGTCAATATTTGTGGGGGGCTGCCTATCCTTTGGGGTTCTGCTCTGAGGCAAGATAGAATTCCCATTTCCATCTATAGGGTTATTTAGTCCTCCGGCTGTGTCGAGGTGTCTAGGATGTGTTAGGTACACCCCACGGCTACTTCTAGTTGCGGTGTCAGTTTAGGGTTGCGGTCTGTACAGGTACCACCTTCTCCAGAGAAGGTCTCATGCGGCTCCAAGGTCACCGGATCATAACAGTAGCCCTCCTGCGAAGCTAACTACACCACTTGTGTATCTAAATTTTTACTGCATCTAACCCAGCAAATAGTTTTGGGCCTAGGAGCAGTGTCTGCACGTCAGAGGAGTAGCCCGCCTGTGAAGCTAAATACACCACCTGTGTAACTAAATTTTTACTGCATCTAACCCAGTAAATAGTTTTGGGCCTAGGAGCAGTGTCTGCACACCTGTGTATCTAAATTTTTACTGCATCTAACCCAGTAAATAGCTTAGGGCCTAGAAGCATTGTCTGCACGACAGCGGAGTAGCCCGCCTGTGAAGCTAACTACACCACCTGTGTATCTAAATTTTTACTGCATCTAACCCAGTAAATAGTTTTGGGCCTAGGAGCAGTGTCTGTACGCTTGTGTATCTAATTTTTTACTGCATCTAACCCAGTAAATAGTTTTGGGCCTAGGAGCAGTGTCTGCATGCCTGTGTATCTAAATTTTTACTGCATCTAACCCAGTAAATAGTTTTGGGCCTAGGAGCAGTGTCTGCACGCCTGTGTATCTAAATTTTTACTGCATCTAACCCAGTAAATAGTTTAGGGCCTAGGAGCAGTGTCTGCACATCAGCGGAGTAGCCTGCCTGTGAAGCTAACTACACCGCTTGTGTATCTCAATTTTTACTGCATCTAACCCAGAAAATAATTTTGGGCCTAGGAGCAGTGTCTGCACGTCAGCGGAGTAGTTCGCCTGCGAAGCTAACTACACCGCCTGTGTATCTAAATTTTTACTGCATCTAACCCAGCAAATCCTTTTGGGCCTAGTACCACAGTTTGGCCACTCAGTTCTGCTCGGTTTTCATCCATCGGTTGTTATGCCAACAACTACAGATACAGAGTTGCCAATTAGTTAAGCACCAAAATGAGTGGCAAAAGGCCTGCTGCTGATGGAATGGGAAAAAACGGTTGTGTCCGTGGGGTAGGTGGTAAAGCAACGGTAACATCTGCAGAAGAAAGACCATCTTCCAGCCAACTAAGATGTCTACTTCTTTTTATGGACAATCTGATATGATCCCTTTCTTACAACCATCGCTACGAGCATCGCCAAAAATTCCAGATGAGGCTCAAAAACAGCAGATGCTTGAACAGATATCAAGTGCTCGTTCAAGTGGGCTCTCCTCCATGTCAACTTCAACATCACAACTACTCCAGTCCTCAGAGTTGTAACCCCAATCGCACTTGCTTCTTCACAGCTCCCAAGTCTCCAGCCACCTGTCTGAGCATGGGGTAACACAGATGGTTGAGTCTGCAGAGCTGTTTGCTCATACTATAGCCTGGGAATCAGAGGTCTGCTCCAGAGCTTCTGTGAATCCAGATGAGGAAATGATCTGCACTGATGCCCAGAATCTTTGTGAGTCAGATCCAGGCCCAGATGAAGAAGGTTCTGAGCATAATGTAGACCCTCGTTCCCAAACTGTAACTCCTGTTGGTGGAGACAATGAGGAAGATGATGATAAGACTGAGATACCTGATTGGAACGAAAACTTGACTTTTCAGTCAGGGCAGGAAGAGGTTGGCTCTGAGGACGACTGGTGTGAGAACACACAGGATAATGATAACGAGGTTGGAGACCCTACTTCCTGTCAACCCACAGTCCACCAGTCCATGAGGTCAGCAGAGGAGGTGGAGGAGGATGCTAGTGACGAGTCTGACGATGAGATTACGTTGCGCCTTCCTGGACTGAGACGGAGTACTGGAAGCACGTCAACAACTGCATCCTCAACCCCAACTGTGCCTCTGAGCAAAAGTTATGGTGGCTCTTCAGGTCGCACGGGCTCTAAGCCTTGCATAGCCTGGGCATTTTTTGACATTGCAAAGGATGACCCAACTCATGTTGTCTGTAAGATTTGTGAACAAAATCTCAGTAGAGGCCAAAAAATGACTAGCTTGAGTACTTCATGCATGAACCGTCACATGGATATGAGGCATAAGTTGCAGTGGGAAGCTCACTCTGCTACAATGCGGCCTAGTGGGCCGGGTCAACCACCGTCTGCCCCATCAAGTGCATCGGCGTCCTCTTCATCCTCTGTGACTGTGGGGACAGCAGTCGCACATGGTTTTGGATGCAGACCCTCCACCTCTTTACGCGCAAGAGCCAGTGTGATTGGCAGGTCGTCAGGACATTTGCAAGTGGAAACACCTGCTGGTGTTGAGCGCTCTCCAACATCGACACCACATTTTGATCAAGGCAACATAACATTTCCGCCTGCACCTTCCTCACAGACCAGCAGTTTGCCGGGGACACCCTACTCAACTCCGTCTAAGCACGGCAGCCAGCCCTCAGTCCCTCAGATGTGGACAAGTAAAAGACCAATTCCTCCTAGCAATGACAAAGCTAAGCGGTTGAATTTCACCATCTGCAAACTGTTGGCTACAGAAATTGTTATGACCCCAATGGCAGAGGGTCTCATAAATAAATACCAAGTCTGCAAACACAAAAAACCAGCTCATAGGGCAGTGGTAACTGGGCTGACCGTATATCTAATCCTAGCACCACAAATAGCAGCAGCCGGGGAACGTGCCTACGTTGGTTCTAGACGTCTCGCGCCAGCCGGAGAACTAACTAACCCTAGAAGGGAAAAGATAGACCTTTCTTGCCTCCAGAGAAAAGACCCCAAAAGTTGGATACAAGCCCCCAACAAATAATAACGGTGAGGTAAGAAGAAAAGACAAACGTAAGAATGAACTAGGTATTTAGCAAAGAGAGGCCCACTGACTAATAGCAGAATATAGTAAGATGACTTATACGGTCAGCAAAAACCCTATCAAAAATATCCACGCTGGATATTCAAGAACCCCCGAACCGTCTAACGGCCTGGGGGGAGAATACCAGCCCCCTAGAGCTTCCAGCAAAATCAGAAATCACATTTAGTACAAGCTGGACAAAAAATAAGAGCAATACAAATAACCAAAAAACAAGGAAGCAGGACTTAGCTTAATTTTGCATGAAATAAGACCAGCAGACAGGAGCAAACAGAAAGAACTGATTACAACGATGCCAGGCACCAGACTGAGAATTCAGGAAGTTCATATAGCAACACCCCTGGACTAACGACCCAGGTGGTGCCAAACTAAGGAAAGAAAATCCCAGAGTCATATCACTAGTGACCACAAGAGGGAGCCAAAAAAGTCTAATTCACAACAGTACCCCCCCTTTAAGGAGGGGTCACCGAACCCTCACCAAGACCACCAGGGCGATCAGGATGAGCAGCGTGAAAGGCACGAACTAAATCGGCCGCATGCACATCAGAGGCAACCACCCAGGAATTATCCTCCTGACCATAGCCCTTCCACTTGACCAGATACTGAAGCCTCCGCCTGGAGAGACGAGAATCCAAGATCTTCTCCACCATGTACTCCAACTCGCCCTCAACCAACACCGGAGCAGGAGGCTCAACAGAAGGAACCACAGGTACAACGTACCGCCGCAACAAAGACCTATGGAACACGTTGTGAATGACAAACGACACCGGAAGATCCAAGCGAAAGGACACAGGATTAAGGATTTCCAATATCTTGTAAGAACCGATGAAGCGAGGCTTAAATTTAGGAGAGGAGACCTTCATAGGAACAAATCGAGAAGACAGCCATACCAAATCCCCAACACGAAGTCGGGGACCCACACCGCGGCGGCGGTTGGCAAAACGCTGAGCCTTCTCCTGTGACAACTTTAAGTTGTCCACCACATGATTCCAAATCTGCTGCAACATATCCACCACAGAATCTACCCCAGGACAGTCAGAAGGCTCCACATGTCCCGAGGAAAAACGAGGATGGAAACCAGAGTTGCAGAAAAATGGCGAAACCAAAGTAGCGGAACTAGCCCGACTCAGCCAACGGCAAGAAGGTCACCCAATCATCCTGATCTGCAGAAACAAAACACCTCAAATAAGCCTCCAGAGTCTGATTAGTTCGCTCCATTTGTCCATTAGTCTGAGGATGAAAGGCAGACGAAAACGACAAATCAATGCCCATCTTAGCACAAAAGGATCGCCAGAACCTGGAAACAAACTGGCATCCTCTGTCAGACACGATATTCTCAGAAATGCCGTGCAAACGAACCACATTCTGAAAGAACAAAGGAACCAGATCGGAAGAGGAAGGCAGCTTAGGCAAAGATACCAAATGGACCATCTTGGAAAAGCGATCACACACCACCCAGATGACAGACATGCCCTGAGACACCGGAAGATCTGAAATGAAATCCATGGAAATGTGTGTCCAAGGCCTCTTCGGGACAGGCAAAGGCAAGAGCAACCCGCTGGCACGAGAACAGCAAGGCTTAGCTCGAGCACAAGTCCCACAGGACTGCACAAATGACCGCACATCCCGTGACAAGGAAGGCCACCAAAAGGACCTAGCCACCAAATCTCTGGTGCCAAAAATTCCCGGATGCCCTGCCAACACCGAGGAATGAACCTCGGAAATAACTCTGCTGGTCCACTTATCAGGAACAAACAGTCGGTCAGGTGGACAAGAGTCAGGTCTACCAGCCTGAAATCTCTGCAACACACGTCGCAAATCCGGAGAAATGGCTGACAAGATTACTCCCTCTTTAAGAATACCAACTGGTTCTGCGACTCCAGGAGAGTCAGGCACAAAGCTCCTTGAAAGAGCATCAGCCTTCACATTCTTTGAACCTGGTAAATAAAAGTCAAAATGGGAGAAAAACAATGACCAACGGGCCTGTCTAGGATTCAGGCGTTTAGCAGACTCGAGATACATCAGATTTTTGTGATCAGTCAAGACCACCACACGATGCTTAGCACCCTCGAGCCAATGACGCCACTCCTCAAATGCCCACTTCATGGCCAGCAACTCCCGATTGCCAACATCATAATTCCGCTCAGCAGGCGAAAACTTCCTAGAGAAAAAAGCACATGGTCTCATTACAGAGCAACCAGGGCCTCTCTGCGACAAAACGGCCCCTGCCCCAATCTCAGAAGCATCCACATCAACCTGAAAGGGAAGTGAGACATCAGGCTGGCACAAAACAGGCGCTGAAGTAAACCGGCGCTTCAACTCTTGGAAAGCCTCCACGGCTGCAGGAGCCCAGTTAGCAACATCAGAACCTTTCTTGGTCATATCCGTCAAAGGTTTAACAACGCTAGAAAAATTAGCAATAAAACGACGGTAGAAGTTAGCCAAGCCCAAGAACTTCTGAAGACTCTTAACTGACGTGGGTTGAGTCCAATCATGAATAGCTCGGACCTTGACTGGGTCCATCTCCACCGCAGAAGGGGAAAAAATAAAACCCAAAAAGGGAACCTTCTGTACTCCAAAGAGACACTTTGAGCCCTTAACAAATAAAGCATTCTCACGCAAAACCTGAAACACCATCCTGACCTGCTCTACATGCGAGTCCCAATCATCAGAAAAAAACAGAATATCATCCAGATAAACAATCATAAATTTATCCAGATACTTCCAGAAAATATCATGCATAAAGGACTGAAACACTGAAGGAGCATTAGAGAGCCCAAAAGGCATCACCAAGTACTCAAAATGACCTTCGGGCGTATTAAATGCAGTTTTCCATTCATCTCCTTGCTTAATGCGCACAAGGTTGTACGCACCACGAAGATCTATCTTGGTGAACCACTTGGCACCTTTAATCCGGGCAAACAAGTCCGACAACAGAGGCAAAGGATACTGAAATTTAACAGTGATTTTACTCAGAAGCCGATAGTCAACACAAGGTCTCAAAGATCCGTCCTTCTTGGCCACAAAAAAGAATCCCGCACCAAGAGGGAAAGAGGATGGACGGATATGCCCCTTCTCCAGAGATTCCTTGATATACGAACGCATTGCAGTATGCTCAGGTACAGACAGATTAAATAGTCTTCGCTTAGGAAATTTACTACCTGGAATCAAATCTGTAGCGCAGTCACAGTCCCTATGAGGAGGCAGAGCACTGGACCTGGACTCGCTGAATACATCCTGAAAATCAGACAAATACTCAGGAACTTCCGAAGGAATAGAGGAAGCAATAGACACCGGCGGGGAATCACCATGAATTCCCTGACAGCCCCAACTTGACACAGACATTGCCTTCCAATCCAAGACTGGATTATGGGTCTGTAACCATGGCAGACCCAAAACGACCAAATCATGCATTTTATGCAGAACAAGAAAACGAATCACCTCCCGATGTTCAGGAGTCATGCACATGGTTACCTGTGTCCAAAACTGCGGTTTATTTTCCGCCAATGGCGTAGCATCAATACCTCTAAGAGGGATAGGATTTACCAACGGCTCAAGAACAAAACCACAGCGCTTGGCAAATGACAGATCCATAAGACTCAGGGCAGCACCTGAATCCACAAACGCCATAACAGGGTAGGAAGACAATGAGCAAATTAAAGTCACAGACAAAATAAATTTAGGTTGCAAATTACCAATGGCGACAGGACTAACAACCCTTGTTAGGCGTTTAGAGCATGCTGATATAACATGTGTAGAATCACCACAGTAAAAACACAACCCTTTCTAACGTCTATGATTTTTCCATTCATTTCTAGTCTGAATTCTACCACATTGCATTAAATCAGGTGTTTGTTCAGACAACACCACAAGAGGATTAGCGGCTTTGCGCTCCCGCAAACGCCGGTCAATTTGAATAGCCAGCGCCATGGAATCATTCAGACTTGTAGGAATGGAGAAACCCACCATCACATTCTTAATGGCTTCAGAAAGGCCATTTCTGAAATTTGCGGCCAGAGCACACTCATTCCACTGAGTAAGCACGGACCATTTCCGAAATTTTTGGCAATACACTTCAGCTTCATCCTGGCCCTGAGAAATAGCCAGCAAGGCTTTTTCTGCCTGAATTTCAAGATTGGGTTCCTCGTAAAGCAATCCGAGCGCCAGAAAAAACGCATCAATATTTGCCAATGCCGGATCTTCTGGCGCTAGCGAGAAGGCCCAATCCTGAGGGTCGCCCCGTAAGAAAGAGATAACAATTTTAACTTGCTGAGCTGAGTCTCCAGACGAACGGGGTCTCAGAGATAGAAACAATTTACAATTATTCCTGAAATTCCTAAACTTAAATCGGTCTCCAGAGAACAGTTCAGGAATAGGTATTTTAGGTTCAGACATAGGACTACTGGTAACAAAATCTTGTATGCCCTGCACACGAGCAGCAAGCTGGTCCACACTTGTAATCAAGGTCTGGACATTCATGTCTGCAGCAAGCTCAAGCCACTCAGAGGTAAAGGGGAGGAAGAAAGAGAGGAAAAAAAAAAAAAAAACCTCAGAATTTCCTTTCTTATTATCCCACTTCTGCAATGCATTAAACATTCAACTTTGGCCTGGCATACTGTTATGACCCCAATGGCAGAGGGTCTCATAAATAAATACCAAGTCTGCAAACACAAAAAACCAGCTCATAGGGCAGTGGTAACTGGGCTGACCGTATATCTAATCCTAGCACCACAAATAGCAGCAGCCGGGGAACGTGTCTACGTTGGTTCTAGACGTCTCGCGCCAGCCGGAGAACTAACTAACCCTAGAAGGGAAAAGATAGACCTTTCTTGCCTCCAGAGAAAAGACCCCAAAAGTTGGATACAAGCCCCCAACAAATAATAACGGTGAGGTAAGAAGAAAAGACAAACGTAAGAATGAACTAGGTATTTAGCAAAGAGAGGCCCACTGACTAATAGCAGAATATAGTAAGATGACTTATACGGTCAGCAAAAACCCTATCAAAAATATCCACGCTGGATATTCAAGAACCCCCGAACCGTCTAACGGCCTGGGGGGAGAATACCAGCCCCCTAGAGCTTCCAGCAAAATCAGAAATCACATTTAGTACAAGCTGGACAAAAAATAAGAGCAATACAAATAACCAAAAGACAAGGAAGCAGGACTTAGCTTAATTTTGCAAGAACCAAGACCAGCAGACAGGAGCAAACAGAAAGAACTGATTACAACTATGCCAGGCACCAGACTGAGAATTCAGGAAGTTCATATAGCAACACCCCTGGACTAACGACCCAGGTGGTGCCAAACTGAGGAAAGAAAATCCCAGAGTCATATCACTAGTGACCACAAGAGGGAGCCAAAAAAGTCTAATTCACAACAAGAAATACTGCCTTTCCGCCTGGTGGACACAGAGGATTTTCGAGACCTTATGTCCATCGCAGTGCCCCAGTACCAGATGCCCAGTCGCCACTACTTCTCAAAGAAAGCTGTGCCTGTGCTACACCAGCATGTCACACACAACATCACCGCTTCCTTGGGAAACTCTGTGTGTGACAGGATGCATTTCACCACAGACACTTGGACGAGTAGACATGGACAGGAGCGTTACATGTCGGTGACTGGGCACTGGGTAACTATGGCGACATCAGGAGAAGGGGCTGCTGTCCAAGTCTTGCCATCCCCATGAGTTGCTCGTCGATCCTCTGTATCTAGAAGTTCCTCTACTGCTTCTGCCTCCTCAACCTCCTCTCGGTCCTCCACCTGCACCCAAAGCCTGTCTGGTAATGCCACCCGCGATCTAACTGCGCAGAAGGAATCCTGCACACCTCCTTACTATGCTGTCACCAGGGCTCAATGGCATCAGGCAGTGTTTACAATGAAATGTCAGCTGTGGGGACCGAGTTCCATCAATGGTTGTCTCCCCTCAACCTGCAGCCAGAGAAGGCCGTGTTCAACAATGCTGCAAACCTGGGTGCGGCCCTTCGCCGGGGCAATGTCACACACGTGCCTTGTATGGCTCACGTTTTGAACCTGGTCGTCCAGCAATTTTTATCCCACTATCCCAGACTAGATGGGCTTCTGCAGAGGGCACGGTCCCTGTGTGCTCACTTCCACAATTTGCATCCCGCAGCTTAACGACTTACATCTCTACAGAAGTCGTTGGGCCTGCCAGTTCACCAGCTGAAATGCGATGTGCCCACATGGTGGAATTCAACTCTGCACATGTTGCAACGACTGTGGCAGCACCAATGAGCCCTGGTGCAATACGTTATAACTTACAGCCTGGGCCAACGAGATCCAGAGGTGGGGCAAATCACGCTGCAGGAGTGGTCTCAGATCAGGGACCTATGCACCCTTCTGCACAGTTTTGAAATAGCAATGAAGATGTTTAGTGCTGACGATGCCATTATCAGCATGATGATTCCAGTGATTTACATGCTGGAGCACACCTTAAACAGTATTCGGAGTCAGGTGGTGGGACAAGAGGAGGAGGAGGATCAGGAGGAGTCGTATGCGGTCCAGATGGTTGGCAGCACCAAGGCAGCTGGCATTGGATACTGGGATAGAGGGATTACCGAGGGGGCATGGTAGCAGCCAAACTGTTGAGGAAGGTGCAGGAGGCAAGGAAGAAGTGGAGGACGAACTGGCGCTGGGCATGGAAGACTCATCAGAGGAGGGAGACCTTGATCAAATTTCTGTTGTGCAAGGTTGGGGGGAGAGGGCAGAGGAAGGAAGCATGATTCTCACCTCGCCACAACCAAGACAACAAGGACTTGGTCCTCCTGGATGCGCAAGACACATGAGTGCCTTCTTGCTGCACTACCTGCAACATGACCCTCGGATTGTCAAAATCCGAAGTAATGCCGACTACTGGGTTGCCACACTCTTAGATCCCCGGTACAAAAGTAAATTTGGCAAAATAATTCCTGCCATAGAAAGGGATTCACACATGCAGGAGTATCAGCAGAGACTGTTACAGAATCTAACATCTGCTTTTCCACAAAACACCAGTGGTGCACGTAGTGTATCTCTGAGTTCTAATTTGCCAACCATGGGACTATCGAGTCATCACTCAAACCGTAACAGTAACATCGTATCTGGTGGTAACAGCAATTTTTTCCAAATGTTTCAAGATTTTTTTAGACCATCCTTTGCAAGGCCACAGGAGACAAGAAGACTGACGCACAGCCAACGCCTAGAGAGGATGGTACAAGAGTATCTCCAAGTTAACATCGATGTCATGACTGTGGAACTGGACCCTTGCTCATTTTGGGCTTCCAATCTTGAAAAATCTATATATATAAACCAAACTCGAACACTAGGGCGGTGGCTCAACACTAGTCTTTATTTTGCCTTACATACAAATTATTACCATGAAACCCAAGAAAAAAGAAGCAGTCTAAAGTCCAATTATATGCAAATAACAAACCAATCTTTATTAAGAGTAACAGGTGAACGAACAGCAGGGAGAGGATCCCCCATGGTATCCTCAACACGCAAAAACAGGGCACAGGAGGTTCCACATACACATATCCATTATTACTAAAGGTACTGTAGCATGCATATAGATAATGCAGACTTGGCTGCCATACAATGTAAACCAAAGATGTCAAAGGTATTCATAGATGCAAGGAAGGTACATACCCGTAGAAAAGAGTATAAATCTCTGCGTACCCACTTCGTGCCCACCCCAACGCGCGTTTTGGCTGATGCCTTTCTCAAGGCAAGGGGATCCTCTCCCTGCTGTTCGTTCACCTGTTACTCTTAATAAAGATTGGTTTGTTATTTGCATATAATTGGACTTTAGACTGCTTCTTTTTTCTTGGTTTTCTGGCTATATAATTGCAGTTTGTCCATTACAGTCCGATCCAGTCCTATTATTATCTTTACAGTGTTAATATTTCTGAGTATTGGTTATATCTGACTGGTATGTTTTCTATTAAATATCTTAAATTATTACCATGGAAAGAATGTTCCTTAACATATTTCCCAGGAAAATTATTTAGTTATTTTTTTTTTATGTTTTAGTGTACACCTGTAAAAGTGGCATCACACTCTGACAACATTGGTCACAGCTGTGTCCTGGGAGTCAAAAATGCTTTCAGGGGTCTTCCCCATGATGTTTCCATGTCATTTGAGCACTTTTCCCATCAATTTCAGATGTTTTTAAACCCTAAAAGGCCCCGGGGGGATCGCGGCAAAAATGCTCGGGTTTTTCAAAGACTTACATTGGGCTCGTTGCTCAGGTCGAGTACCTGAATATTCCAATTTGCTCGTCCCGAGCAATGAGCACCCGAGCATTTTAGTGCTCGCCCATCACTACTTTCAATTCTAAATATTTTAAAGTAGCCTTTATAATTTTCATGTACTATTACTATGTATTTATTTACTGCATGGTATTTGCTTTTATCCAAGTTTTGCTTGTCAATGGTCTCAGTGTAAATGTGTAAGTAAACATTGCACTTATACCAACAGGCATTCTGGACCATTTCTACAGTTTTGCTTTAAATTACACAGCGTCCCAAATATTTTTAAATTGTGGTAAATTGTGGTTGCACTTGACTGTACTACTCTCTCAGTTTGACGTGCTTTTACTCTTGGGGCTCGCCAACATTTTACATGAGGTAGGTACAAAAAACAAAATTTACATTTAATAAAGAATCATAGCTAATTCATGTTGCCCAAACCACAGGCAGCAAGATAACAGATACATTATTGAAATCGTTAATGTTTTACTCTGAAAATTTGCAGAGGGCATCTATAGGAGATGCTGAATGTATCTCGTTCCATGTGATTGAGGTGGTACAACAGGGCGTGAGACAGCGGGACTGGAATAGAAAAATTCTACAGTGGGAGACCCACTGGATACACTGGATGGAGTCCACCAGTACAAGAGGACAGTTAAGCTTCTAAAGCCTCATTTAAAATGGGAATTGAATTGAGGAACCATCTGAGATAAGTCTGATCTCTAAAAATGTCTCTTTGTAGCCATCATTACATTTGTGGATCTAGGAAAACTATTATTCGAATTTCCAACATGTGTTGGCTCTTTATAGCCAGGGGTTTTACCCGGACAGCAACCTAGGAGATTTTTATTATCCTTAGCACTTGCTATATATTTTATAATTTCTATGGGGTGCCTAAATATTCCCACTAGGATAATTTCTATTACTTCATAATGTAAAATGACCTCCTTAAATGGTGTATCTATAATGAATACACAGCAGGGTGGACAGAGGTATATCTCATGTATATTCATGAGTAATCTCTGTGCTGCTGTATCCCTGATCCTCGTACCTCACTGTAGTGGGACAGGCATGGCAGGTCATGAATTCCACTGATGTCACTATCCTGCATTTCAATGACCTCACTTCCGGTTGCGGTCCATTGATGTAACTTCCGTGCTCTCCACCACTGCCACTTCCGGTAGCAGCGCTCCAGGATGAACTCTATACTCAATGAGGTAAGAAGAGATTGATGCCATCAAAGGAGTAATCATCGGCATTTGGGACACCTGAGGTCAAGGCCGGCAATAGGGGCAGGCAGACCAGGTAGTCGCCTAAGGCCCCACTCCTCCAGGGGCCCCCAGCCAGTGGCCGCTATGGAGCCCTTGAGTAAGAGGGACCCAGTGCTGCCCCATCATGCATTCAACTTATTGTGTCTCCCCCTTTTCCTCATAGTTTGTAAGCTTGCAAGCAGGGCCCTCATTCCTCTTGGTATATATTTTGAACTGTGATTTCTGTTATGCTGTAATGTCTATTGTCTGTACAAGTCCCTCTATAATTTGTAAAGCGCTGTGGAATATGTTGACGCTAAATAAATAAAATTGTTATTATTATTAGTATTATTATGGAGGAGAGAGCTTCATGTGATGTGGATTCACCTGCATTCAATAGCCAGAAGTGCTTCGGATTGCAGCTGAAAAACAGCTGCCAATTACTGCTACTACCCTAAAGAGGGCAGGAAACAAGCGTTGAATTACTTCAATATTATCGGTCATGCTCGTTTCACAGCCTGAACTTAGTGCTTGTAAATACAACAGAAATGTTTCTGTGCGATGGTGCGATATCTTAGCATTTGGGGCCCCACTTTAGCATTTTGCCCTGGGCCCCAGTTTGTCTAAAACTGGCCTTGCCTGAGGTAATCATACTTATGGGACAGCATTGTCTGCCTGCATGGAGATTGACTGAGATCTCCCATGCTGTCCCCTGATGAACCCTGATATTGCAGGGGAAAACACATTGGGATCATGTCCAAGGGACTTCTTAAAAAAATAAGTGTCTCTAATGGATATTTTTTTCATATGTATGATGAACTTATTTATGTTTTTTTAGAGTGTGGGATTTGTTTGGAAATGCGCATCCGGCATTACTGCAGCTTGTGATATATCACAAATGTGGAAATGGTTTAATTTAAAAACAGGTTAAAAAAGCCTTGGTGGATATATTTTGGTGGTGACATCAGAGATCGTTTTGTTGGGTGATACTCTGTAATAGGGATTAATATATTATTGATTTGGACCTGAGTGTGCCCTCCTTGTATTGAATTCCATATTGTTAGTGGGGGGATGGTCCTTTGCACTGAGGTCATCTAGATGTTTATTCTGATCTTACCATACAGAGACATTTAGGACCTCTTGAATAGAGGCCTCCTTTATATGTATTGAAGTTAAGTATCATAACTAAAGAAAATATACACTAGTGACCCTTCGATACCCCATTTCATGGACCCCTCCTTGGATCTTCTACCACACCTCGTCAGTCTTAGATTAACTTCTTACATACACAATACATGTTCTAGAGACTCTCTGTGAGCAAGCTGCTATTACAAGGATACCTAACAGATGCAATTAGGAAGCTTGGTGCACTTCACTTTTAATTTTTTCCCACTTTCTGAATTTGGGAGTATATATGTCTTCACTTTGGGCCTGGGTGCAATAGGGTGAGTAAGGACACCAACGTTGAGTGGGGGCGACAGGAGTGCAAATTAGGGTGCCAACCTCCACTGCAAGGAAGGGAGAGATCCTAGGAAGAGACAGAGATCTATTAGGATCACACACCTACCTCCTGGTAATAGCCCGGTGACCTTGGTCATTAAAGAAAACATCCTGTTATTGTCTGTAATCACAAATATCTTTCGAGCAATATGTTTCTATGCTTTTAGATAAATAAATTTAAGTTAATTTTTACAGGTCAATTCTTTTTAATGGTTGTATTGGTATAATTTTGGCATCATCCAGAAATTTATGATTTGTTTTTTTGAACTCAGGTGACTAATCCAATAGGCAAGTTTCCATCAACTTCTCCTGCTAGTCTAGTGAAGCGAGTTTTGGAGAATCAACAGGGGACTCGATTAGTCATCTGAGATTGATCGATCCCAGACACCATTTTAAAAGTATGTTAAGTCTGAAATGCTTTCAGAATAAAACATTCAATGCTGCAAAAACACAGCCAGTCTTTAAATGATGGTGCCTATGGTTTGGGCCCAGGGCTTGTAACTGTAGAAGTAAAAAATCTACAGTACTGTATTTTTTCAATGGATAGAGAACCACAATTGATCACTGCACTATATTCAATTTTATCTAAGGTTAGATGAAATTAGAGGTTTTATTTAAAATCAGCTAAGAAGAATGCAGGAGATGAAATCTAACCCTTTAGTCAGAGCAAGGTTACTAATAGATTCACTGGTAAAATTTTGGGATATTTACTCAATGGTGTTTATTAGGGTTGAGCGACTTTTATTTTTATAGGATCGGGTCGGGTTTCACGAAACCCGACTTTCTCAAAAGTCGGGTCGATTGAAATCGGCCGATCCTATAAAAAAGTCGGAGTCGGGGTCGGCCAAAACACGAAACCCAATGCAGTGCAATGGGATACTATGGTTCCCAGGGTCTGAAGGAGAGGAAACTCTCCTTCAGGCCCTGGGATCCATATTTATGTGTAAAATAAAGAATTAAAATAAAAAATATTGATATACTCACCTCTCCAACGCAGCCTGCACCTTACCGAGGGAACCGGCAGCCTTCTTTGCTTAAAATGCGCGCGTGAATGGCCTTAGATGACGTCACGGCTTCTGATTGGTCGCGGCCGCCCATGTGACCGCCACGCGACCAATCACAAGCCGTGACGTAATTCTCAGGTCCTAAATTCCTAATTCTAGGAATTTAGGACCTGAGAATTACGTCACGGCTTGTGATTGGTCACGTGGCGGTCACATGGGCGGTCGCGACCAATCAGAAGCCGTGACGTCATCTAAGGCCCTGAATGCGCTCATTCTTAGGAAGGAAGGCTGCCGGAAAGAAGCCGAGGGTGAGTATATTCCTATTAGGTATATACTCACCCTCGGACGCGCCCTGATTCTTTCTGGCAGCCTTCCTTCTTAAGAATGAGCGCGTTCAGGGCCTTAGATGATGTCACGGCTTGTGATTGGTCGCCGCCGCCCATGTGACCGCCACACGACCAATCACAAGCCGTGACGTCATCCCTCAGGTCCTAAATTCCTAGAAGGGAATTTAGGACCTGAGGGATGACATCGCGGCTTGTGATTGGTCGCGTGGTGGTCACATGGGCGGCCGCGACCAATCAGAAGCCGTGACGTCATCTAAGGCCATTCACACGCTCATTTTAAGCAAAGAAGGCTGCCGGTTACCAGCGGTAAGGTCCAGGCTGCGTCGGAGAGGTGAGTATATCAATATTTTTTATTTTAATTCTTTATTTTACACTTAAATGTGGATTCCGATACCGATTTCCGATATCGCAAACATATCGGAACTCGGTATCGGAATTCCGATACCAGATTCAGAAGATCGCCGACCTCATGGCCGACCCCACACAGGGGTCGGGTCGGGTTTCATGAAACCCGACTTTGCCAAAAGTCGGCGACTTCTGAAAATGGCCGACCCGTTTCGCTCAACCCTAGTGTTTATTTAACGTATTCTCTTAATACGGAAGAAAGATTCAATTTGCAATGAATACATTGGTTGCTTATGGAATCTGCCAAAAAGAGGTTAAAAGACAAACAATTATGCTTATTTTTCCTTGGTCCTCTCCATACCAACTTAATGCTGCCCAGTCCTCCAATTTGTTCTGCATAAAATTCACATACCAGCCACTTCTGGGTCTTTTCTCTTTTTACAGTGCCGTTGAATACACCCTACAAAGTCATGTAGTGGACAAAAGAGGTCATTCACACAAATCACATTCCATAAAATTTAGATTTGTTAGAATCCAAATTTTTGAGGAAATTTGTAGTGAAATCCATTCTATTGGAATTATTTTCACTCATCTCTGGTGGTAAATCATTTTGCAATCTGCTATTTAGAGGGAAGCATAGAAAACTCAAATGGTTCAATTTTTTTGTTGAAATGAAACTAGAATAATGATATTTAGCTAAAAAATTAATTTAAGTAAAATATTTCCTCCTCAAGGTGTTTACATCCTTGATAAAAGATCTGTAGTTAAAACAGAATGATGAGTTTGAAAAGTAAGCATAATAAACACAAAAAAATCTTTGCAAGTAAATGTTTGCTACTCGTTCATAAAGAACCAAATTCTAGTGCAATATATTTTTAATAAAAAAAAACAGGGTGCTGTTGATAAAACATGTGTGTGATTTATAGGATCCATTTCATGATTAGCAAAAATGGGGGCAAACAGATCTTTGAAAGTGAAGGTTACATTTCTTCCCCAGTTTGCAGATCTTTTCTTCCCTTCCAGTCAAGTTCATTCAGGAGCGAACACTGACTACAGAACGCCCTTGTTCAGGAATAGGAGGTCTTGTAAGCTCTGTCAATGTTGAAAGTGGTGTAGTCAGCTATGCCCTATATAATATTGTAAGTAAACAGTTATTTATTTATTCTCATTTGTAACTTCCTCCACAAATCCCTTGAATTTTTATTTATACAGTAAACCATTAATTACTATAAAATGTAAAGTCAAAACACTGCTCCCCTCACCTCACCTTGCCTCTTGAAAGAATTATGTATAGGCCACCGTCACACACCACATACCTCCCATATGTTACTCAAAATCATGACAATTGTTGTACATGCACAGTTAACACTATGGGCACATACCAAACACCTCAATTAAATGTTGGATGTTTAGCGCGCATGCGATACTTATACTCTAGACATATGCTTCACCCACAAAACTTATATGCTGGACACATGCTATACAAATCCAAGTCACATGCTGAACACATGCAACATATGCTGTACATTAGATTCATGCTAGTCATATTCTTTACATAAACAGATCATAAGTTGAACATATTTCTCATACATGTCAATTACACAGGCGAAGTGAAATTTATGCATAGGTCACTAGTCACACATGCTCATGGTCGGACTCTCATAGTATTGCGGAAATCCTCGGTGGGCCCTTACTGAGGAGAAAGAAAAACGTATATACATAAATATGCCCTATCCTGGTTCTCCTCATATGTTTCCAACCTCACATTCAGCGTCTCCCACTCCCACACTACCTCCTCATCCCACACTCTCTCTGTTGGAGTCCCCAAGGCTATTATAGGACCCCTACTCTTCTCAATCTATACATTTGGCCTGGGACAACTCATAAAGTCCCATAGATTCCAGTACCACCTTTATGCTAATGACACTCAGATCTACCTCTCTGGCCCAGATGTCACCTCTCTGCTGTCCAGAATCCCGGACTGTCTATCAGCCATTTCCTCCTTCTTTTACTCTCGCTTCCTCAAGCTCAATGTGGACAAATCTGAACTCATCATCTTAACTCAATCTCACAGATCTTCCTTACCTGATATATCTATCACAATAAACAATATCATGCTTTCCCACGTACCGGAAGTCCGCTGCCTTGGAGTAACCCTTGACTCTGCCCTGTCGTTCAAACCGCACATCCAAGCTTTTTCCACTGCCTGTCGCCTCCAGCTCAAAAATATTTCCAGAATCCGTCCTTTCCTCAACCCTCACTCTACTAAAATGCTTGTGCATGCCCTCATCATCTCCCATCTCCACTACTGCAAAATCCTTTTCTGTGGCCTCCCTGCTAACACTCCCACACCTCTCCAGTAGCGTTGAGAGAAACGGATCGGACAAATAAAAAAATCAGCGACTTTCGGCAAAGTCGGGTTTCATGAAATCCGACCCGATCCCAGTGTGGGATCGGCCATTTGGTCGTCGATCTTCGCGCCAAAGTCGCGTTTCGTATGACGCAGAGTGTGGGCAGTGTGATGACATAGGTCTCGGTCCCCACCATCTTAGAGAAGGGCATGACAGTGATTGGCTTGCTTTCTGCGTCACAGGGGGTATAAAGGGGCGTGCACGCCAACCGCCATCTTACTTCTGCCGATCTTAGCATAGGGAGAGATTGCTGCAGCTTCATCAGAAGAAGGGATATAGTTAGGGAGGGAAGATTAACCCCCAAACTGCATGTGCTGTAGCGATTTCCACTGTACAACACCAACCTTTTTTGCAGGGACAGTGGAGGCTATTTTTTTGTGCATCAGCTCTGCAGCTTATTAGGCTGCCTTATAAGGCTCCCTGATAGCTGTATTGCTGTTTGCACGCTGCTATTCAAACCAAATGCTTTTTTAAAAGCAAAAATCCTGTTGCTCCTTTCTGCAGTTATCTTGTTTATTTGTCCACACTTTTGTGTGCAGCAGTCCTTTTTGTTGCTGCCATACTTGTCCTGAGATCATTGTAAGGAGATTGAAATTGTACTACATGTTGTGAATTCTGTTCTCGAACTCCCTCCTGTGGTGATGAATGGTACTTCGGCGAGTTCTGTCCATGGACTCCCTCTGGTGGCTGTGAGTGGAGCTGCTGGTTCTGAGGTTCCTTCCTCAGCTGACCTCATTTAGTCCTAGGCTGGCTGCTCTATTTAACTCCACTCAGATCGTTACTTGATGCCAGCTGTCAATGTCCTAGTACTTTTTCAGTTCTCTTTTGGATCTTTCAGATGACCTGTCTACTTCAGCAAAGGCTAAGTCCCTGCTAGCTTATTTGTTTACCACTGTTTTCTTGTCCAGCTTGCTTTCATGATTTTGTCTTGCTAGCTGGAAGCTCTGGGATGCAGAGTGGCACCTCCGTGCCGTGAGTCGGTGCGGGGGTCTCTTTTGCACACTCTGCGTGGTTTTTTGGTAGTTTTTTATGCTGACCGCAAAGATACCTTTTCTATCCTCAGTCTGTTTAGTTAAGTCTGGCCTCCTTTGCTGAAACCTATTTCATTCCTGTGTTTGTGACTTCCATCTTAACTCACAGTCAATATGTGTGGGGGGCTGCCTTTTTCTTTGGGGAATTTCTCTGAGGCAAGGTAGGCTGTATTTTCTACCTTTAGGGGTAGTTAGCTCTTAGGCTGTGAAGAGGCGTCTAGGCAGAGTCAGGTACGCTACCACGGCTATTTCTAGTTGTTGTGATAGGATTAGGGGTTGCGGTCAGCAGAGCTCCCACTTCCCAGAGCTTGTCCTGTATTACTAGTTTGCTCATCAGGTCATTCCGAGTGCTCCTAACCACCAGGTCATCATAACAACTACAGTCCTTGGATTTTTTCAGATATCTTCCAGCCACGTTCTGCAACTTACATTGTGTTGTGTTATACACTGGGCCTGAGTTGCGGTGCAGTCTCCCCCCAAAAAAAGGGAGATTCAAATTGTCACAAAGTGGATATACGTCAGTTCTGTTAGTTTGTCGTATATCAGCCAGCCACGTTCTGCCACTTACATTGTGTTGTGTTATACACTGGGCCTGAGTTGTGGTGCAGTCTCCGCCCAAAAAAGGGAGATTCAAATTGTCACAAAGTGGATATATGTCAGTTCTGTTAGTTTGTCGTATATCAGCCAGCCACGTTCTGCCACTTACATTGTGTCGTGTTATACACTGGGCCTGAGTTGCGGTGCAGTCTCCCCCCAAAAAAGGGCGATTCAAATTGTCACAAAGTGGATATACGTCAGTTCTGTTAGTTTGTCGTATATCAGCCAGCCACGTTCTGCCACTTACATTGTGTTGTGTTATACACTGGGTCTGAGTTGTGGTGCTGTCTCCCCCCAAAAAAGGGAGATTCAAATTGTCACAAAGTGGATATACGTCAGTTCTGTTAGTTTGTCGTATATCAGCCAGCCACGTTCTGCTACTTACATTGTGTTGTGTTATACACTGGGCCTGAGTTGTGGTGCTGTCTCCCCCCCAAAAAAAGGAGATTCAAATTGTCACAAAGTGGATATACATCAGTTCTGTTAGTTTGTCGTATATCAGCCAGCCACGTTCTGCTACTTACATTGTGTTGTGTTATACACTGGGCCTGAGTTGCGGTGCAGTCTCCCGAAAATAAAAAGGGAGATTTAAATTCTCAACAAGTTTATATACACCTTTTACCTTGCTTTACAGTACCATATAACGGTTGTTATATTGGTAACATTTTCCCAAAAATGAGGAAGTCTGGTGGAAGAGGCCGTGGGCGGTCGTTGCCAGCTGGTACTGATGGTGGTGGTGGTGGAGCATCTGATGGTAGTGGGAAAAGCAAAATAGCACCTAAGGCTGGAGGTGTTGAGCCAGCGTCATCATCTGGCTACACAAGGCCTCCAAGGCTCCCTTATCTTGGAGTAGGAAAACCGCTTTTAAAGCTGGAGCAGCAGGAAAAAGTTTTGGCTTTTCTTGCTGACTCAGCCTCTAGCTCTTTCGCCTCCTCTTCAGAAAGTTCCAAATATAAAAGCAGCGAGTTGTCAGTGGATGCTCCCGGTCAGGAACAAGATGTTTCCTTGTGTCCTTCACACAAACCAAAAGTGAAGGATGCGTCAGGTGACACTACAGGTTACTTCATGGAGGTCTTTACACATACCGTGCCTGGATTAGAAAGGGAAATTGTTTACTGCCCATTACAAGATGAATCGGACATGTAGTGCACTGATGCACAGCCACAGCTAGATTATTATGCTGTTACATTGACTCAGATCACTAAATTGCCTTTGCAGTGTACTCAGCCAGAATCTGACCCTGATGAGACTATGGTGCCTGTTGTGGTTCTCAATGGCAAGAGAACATAGCCCAGCATACATAGGAACTAGCTCTTGGAAGGATGGAAACTTAAACTGACCATGAACTAAACCTGCCGCACAACTAACAGTAGCCGGGTAGCGTAGCCTGCGTTTTATCCCTAGACGCCCAGCGCCGGCCGGAGGACTAACTAATCCTGGCAGAGGAAAATATAGTCCTGGCTCACCTCTAGAGAAATTTCCCCGAAAGGCAGACAGAGGCCCCCCACATATATTGGCGGTGATTTAAGATGAAAATGACAAACGTAGTATGAAAATAGGTTTAGCAAAATCGAGGTCCGCTTACTAGATAGCAGGAAGACAGAAAGGGTACTTTCATGGTCAGCTGAAAACCCTATCAATACACCATCCTGAAATTACTTTAAGACTCTAGTATTAACTCATAACATCAGAGTGGCAATTTCAGATCACAAGAGCTTTCCAGACACAGAAACGAAACTGCAGCTGTGAACTGGAACAAAATGCAAAAAACAAACAAGGACAAAAGTCCGACTTAGCTGGAAGTTGTCTGGTAGCAGGAACATGCACAGAAAGGCTTCTGATTACAATGTTGACCGGCATGGAAGTGACAGAGGAGCAAGGTTAAATAGCGACTCCCACATCCTGATGGAAACAGGTGAACAGAGGGGATGATGCACACAAGTTCAATTCCACCAGTGGCCACCGGGGGAGCCCAAAATCCAATTTCACAACAGTACCCCCCCCTCAAGGAGGGGGCACCGAACCCTCACCAGAACCACCAGGGCGATCAGGATGAGCCCTATGAAAGGCACGGACCAGATCGGAGGCATGAACATCAGAGGCAGTCACCCAAGAATTATCCTCCTGACCGTATCCCTTCCATTTGACCAGATACTGGAGTTTCCGTCTGGAAACACGGGAGTCCAAGATTTTTTCCACAACGTACTCCAACTCGCCCTCAACCAACACCGGAGCAGGAGGCTCAACGGAAGGCACAACCGGTACCTCATACCTGCGCAACAATGACCGATGAAAAACATTATGAATAGAAAAAGATGCAGGGAGGTCCAAACGGAAGGACACAGGGTTAAGAATCTCCAATATCTTGTACGGGCCGATGAACCGAGGCTTAAACTTAGGAGAAGAAACCCTCATAGGGACAAAACGAGAAGACAACCACACCAAGTCCCCGACACAAAGCCGAGGACCAACCCGACGCCGGCGGTTGGCAAAAAGCTGAGTCTTCTCCTGGGACAACTTCAAATTGTCCACCACCTGCCCCCAAATCTGATGCAACCTCTCCACCACAGCATCCACTCCAGGACAATCCGAAGATTCCACCTGACCGGAGGAAAATCGAGGATGAAACCCCGAATTACAGAAAAAAGGAGACACCAAGGTGGCAGAGCTGGCCCGATTATTGAGGGCAAACTCCGCTAAAGGCAAAAAAGCAACCCAATCATCCTGATCTGCAGACACAAAACACCTCAAATATGTCTCCAAAGTCTGATTCGTCCGCTCGGTCTGGCCATTAGTCTGAGGATGGAAAGCAGACGAGAAAGACAAATCTATGCCCATCCTAGCACAGAATGCCCGCCAAAATCTAGACACGAATTGGGTTCCTCTGTCAGAAACGATATTCTCCGGAATACCATGCAAACGAACCACATTTTGAAAAAACAGAGGAACCAACTCGGAAGAAGAAGGCAACTTAGGCAGGGGAACCAAATGGACCATCTTAGAGAAACGGTCACACACCACCCAGATGACAGACATCTTCTGAGAAACAGGAAGATCCGAAATAAAATCCATCGAGATGTGCGTCCAAGGCCTCTTCGGGATAGGCAAGGGCAACAACAATCCACTAGCCCGAGAACAACAAGGCTTGGCCCGAGCACAAACGTCACAAGACTGCACAAAGCCTCGTACATCTCGTGACAGGGAAGGCCACCAGAAGGACCTTGCCACCAAATCCCTGGTACCAAAGATTCCAGGATGACCTGCCAACGCAGAAGAATGAACCTCAGAAATGACTTTACTGGTCCAATCATCAGGAACAAACAGTCTACCAGGTGGGCAACGATCAGGTCTATTCGCCTGAAAATCCTGCAAGGCCCGCCGCAGGTCTGGAGAAACGGCAGACAATATCACTCCATCCTTAAGGATACCTGTAGGTTCAGAATTACCAGGGGAGTCAGGCTCAAAACTCCTAGAAAGGGCATCCACCTTAACATTCTTAGAACCCGGTAGGTATGACACCACAAAATTAAACCGAGAGAAAAACAACGACCAGCGCGCCTGTCTAGGATTCAGGCGTCTGGCGGACTCAAGATAAATTAAATTTTTGTGGTCGGTCAATACCACCACCTGATGTCTAGCCCCCTCAAGCCAATGACGCCACTCCTCAAAAGCCCACTTCATGGCCAAAAGCTCCCGATTCCCAATATCATAATTCCGCTCGGCGGGCGAAAATTTACGAGAAAAAAAAGCACAAGGTTTCATCACGGAGCAGTCGGAACTTCTTTGCGACAAAACCGCCCCAGCTCCGATTTCAGAAGCGTCGACCTCAACCTGAAAAGGAAGAGCAACATCAGGCTGACGCAACACAGGGGCGGAAGAAAAGCGGCGCTTAAGCTCCCGAAAGGCCTCCACAGCAGCAGGGGACCAATCAGCAACATCAGCACCCTTCTTAGTCAAATCAGTCAATGGTTTAACAACATCAGAAAAACCAGCAATAAATCGACGATAAAAGTTAGCAAAGCCCAAAAATTTCTGAAGACTCTTAAGAGAAGAGGGTTGCGTCCAATCACAAATAGCCCGAACCTTGACAGGATCCATCTCGATGGAAGAGGGGGAAAAAATGTATCCCAAGAAGGAAATCTTTTGAACCCCAAAAACGCACTTAGAACCCTTCACACACAAGGAATTAGACCGCAAAACCTGAAAAACCCTCCTGACCTGCTGGACATGAGAGTCCCAGTCATCCGAAAAAATCAGAATATCATCCAGATACACGATCATAAATTTATCCAAATAATCACGGAAAATGTCATGCATAAAGGACTGAAAGACTGAAGGGGCATTTGAAAGGCCAAAAGGCATCACCAAATACTCAAAGTGGCCCTCGGGCGTATTAAATGCGGTTTTCCACTCATCCCCCTGCTTAATTCGCACCAAATTATACGCCCCACGGAGATCTATCTTAGAGAACCACTTGGCCCCCTTTATGCGAGCAAACAAATCAGTCAGCAGTGGCAACGGATATTGATATTTAACCGTGATTTTATTCAAAAGCCGATAATCAATACACGGCCTCAAAGAGCCATCTTTCTTAGACACAAAGAAAAAACCGGCTCCTAAGGGAGATGACGAAGGACGAATATGTCCCTTTTCCAAGGACTCCTTTATATATTCTCGCATAGCAGCATGTTCAGGCACAGACAGATTAAATAAACGACCCTTAGGGTATATACTACCCGGAATCAAATCTATGGCACAATCGCACTCCCGGTGCGGAGGTAATGAACCAAGCTTAGGTTCTTCAAAAACGTCACGATAGTCAGACAAGAATTCAGGAATCTCAGAGGGAATAGATGACGAAATGGAAACCAAAGGTACGTCCCCATGCATCCCCTTACATCCCCAGCTTAACACAGACATAGCGTTCCAGTCGTGGACTGGGTTATGAGATTGCAGCCATGGCAATCCAAGCACCAACACATCATGTAGATTATACAGCGCAAGAAAGTGAATAATCTCCTGATGATCCGGATTAATTCGCATAGTTACTTGTCATGATCTCAATGGCAAGAGATCATAGCATAAGCATATCTAGGAACTAGCTCTTGGAAGATGGGAACTGAGCTGACCATGAACTAAACCTAACACACAACTAGCAGTGGCCGGGTAGCATGCCTACGTTGATTCTAGATGCCCAGCACCAGCCGGAGGACTAAATAATGCTAGCAGAGGAAAATATTAGTCCTAGCTCACCTCTAGAGAAATACCCCAAAAGGAGACAGAGGCCCCCCACATGTATTGGCGGTGAATTAAGATGAAATAACAAACGTAGGATGAAAATAGGTTTAGCAAATTTGAGGTCCACTTACTACATAGCAGAAGACAGAAAGGACACTTTCATGGTCAGCTGAAAACCCTAATCAAAAACACCATCCAGAAATTACTTTAAAACTCTGTCATTAACTCATAACACCAGAGTGGCAATTCCTGTTCACAAGAGCTTTCCAGACACAGTAACGAAACTACAGCTGTGAACTGGAACCAAAATGCAAAAACAAACATGGACAAAAGTCCAACTTATCTAGTAGTTGTCTAGGAGCAGGAACAAGCACAGAGAGGCTTCTGATAACATTGTTGACCGGCAAGCAACTAACAGAGCAGCAAGGTTATATAGCGACTCCCACATCTTGATGGGAACAGGTGAACAGAGAAGATGAAGACACCAGTTCAATTCCACCAGTAGCCACCGGGGGAGCCCAGAATCCAAATTCACAACAGTACCCCCCCCCTCAAGGAGGGGGCACCGAACCCTCACCAGAACCACCAGGGCGATCAGGATGGGCCCTATGAAAGGCACAAACCAGATCAGAGGCATGAACATCAGATGCATTCACCCAAGAATTATCCTCCTGGCCGTATCCCTTCCACTTGACCAGATACTGGAGTCTCCGTCTGGAAACACGAGAGTCTAAGATTTTCTCCACAACGTACTCCAACTCACCCTCAACCAACACCGGAGCAGGAGGCTCAACGGAAGGCACAACCGGTACCTCATACCTGCGCAACAATGACCGATGAAAAACGTTATGAATAGAAAAGGATGCAGGGAGGTCCAAACGGAAGGAAACAGGGTTAAGAATCTCCAATATCTTATACGGGCCAATGAACCGAGGCTTAAACTTAGGAGAAGAGACCCTCATAGGGACAAAACGAGAAGACAACCACACCAAATCCCCAACACAAAGCCGAGGACCAACACGACGGTGGCGGTTGGCAAAAAGCTGAGTCTTCTCCTGGGACAACCTCAAATTGTCCACCACCTGCCCCCAGATCTGATGCAATCTCTCCACCACAGCATCCACTCCAGGACAATCCGAAGATTCCACCTGACCAGAGGAAAATCGAGGATGAAACCCCGAATTACAGAAAAACGGGGACACCAAAGTGGCAGAGCTGGCCCGATTATTGAGAGCGAACTCCGCCAATGGCAAAAAAGCAACCCAATCATCCTGGTCAGCAGACACAAAACACCTCAGATATGTCTCCAGGGTCTGATTAATCCGCTCGGTCTGGCCATTCGTCTGAGGATGGAAAGCGGACGAAAAAGATAAATCTATGCCCATCCTAGCACAGAATGCCCGCCAAAATCTAGACACGAATTGGGTCCCTCTGTCAGAAACGATATTCTCAGGAATACCATGCAAACGAACAACATTTTGAAAAAACAGAGGAACCAACTCGGAAGAAGAAGGCAACTTGGGCAGAGGAACCAAATGGACCATCTTAGAGAAACGGTCACACACCACCCAGATGACAGACATCTTCTGAGAAACAGGCAGATCTGAAATAAAATCCATCGAGATGTGCGTCCAAGGCCTCTTAGGAATAGGCAAGGGCAACAACAATCCACTAGCCCGAGAACAACAAGGCTTGGCCCGAGCACAAACGTCACAAGACTGCACAAAGCCTCGCACATCTCGTGACAGGGAAGGCCACCAGAAGGACCTTGCCACCAAATCCCTGGTACCAAAAATGCCAGGATGACCTGCCAACGCAGAAGAATGAACCTCAGAGATGACTCTACTGGTCCAATCATCAGGAACAAACAGTTTATCAGGTGGGCAACGATCAGGTCTATCCGCCTGAAACTCCTGCAAGGCCCGCCGCAGGTCTGGAGAAACGGCTGACAATACCACTCCATCCTTAAGGATACCTGTGGGCTCAGAGTTACCAGGTGAGTCAGGCTCAAAACTCCTAGAAAGGGCATCCGCCTTAACATTCTTAGAACCCGGTAGGTATGACACCACAAAATTAAACCGAGAGAAAAATAATGACCAGCGCGCCTGTCTAGGATTCAGGCGCCTGGCGGTCTCAAGATAAATCAAATTTTTGTGGTCAGTCAATACCACCACCTGATGTCTGGCCCCCTCAAGCCAATGGCGCCACTCCTCAAAAGCCCACTTCATGGCCAAAAGCTCCCGATTCCCAACATCATAATTCCGCTCAGCGGGCGAAAATTTACGGGAAAAGAAGGCACAAGGCCTCATCACGGAGCAGTCAGAACTTTTCTGCGACAACACTGCCCCAGCTCCGATCTCAGAAGCGTCGACCTCAACCTGAAAAGGTAGAGCAACATCAGGCTGACGCAACACAGGGGCAGAGGAAAAACGGCGCTTAAGCTCCCGAAAGGCCTCCACAGCAGCAGGGGACCAATCAGCAACATCAGCACCCTTCTTAGTCAAATCGGTCAATGGTTTAGCAATATCCGAAAAACCAGCAATAAATCGACGATAAAAGTTAGCAAAGCCCAAAAATTTCTGAAGACTCTTAAGAGAAGATGGCTGCGTCCAATCACAAATAGCTTGAACCTTGACAGGATCCATTTCAATGGAAGAGGGGGAAAAAATATATCCCAAAAAGGAAATCCTCTGTACCCCAAAAACACACTTAGAACCCTTCACACACAAAGAATTAGACCGCAAAACCTGAAAAACCCTCCTGACTTGCTGGACATGAGAGTCCCAGTCATCCGAAAAAATCAGAATATCATCCAGATACACAATCATAAATTTATCCAAATAATCGCGAAAAATATCATGCATAAAGGACTGGAAAACTGACGGAGCATTAGAAAGACCAAAAGGCATCACTAAATACTCAAAGTGGCCCTCGGGCGTATTAAATGCGGTTTTCCACTCATCCCCCTGCCTGATTCGCACCAAATTATACGCCCCACGAAGGTCAATCTTAGAGAACCACTTGGCCCCCTTTATGCGAGCAAACAAATCAGTCAGCAACGGCAATGGGTATTGATATTTAACAGTGATTTTATTCAAAAGCCGATAATCAATACATGGTCTCAAAGAGCCGTCTTTTTTTGACACAAAGAAAAAACCGGCTCCTAAGGGAGATGACGATGGACGAATATGTCCCTTTTCCAAGGACTCCTTTATATATTCTCGCATAGCAGCATGTTCAGGCACAGACAGATTAAATAAACGACCCTTTGGGTATTTACTACCCGGGATTAAATCTATGGCACAATCGCACTCTCGGTGCGGAGGTAACGAACCAAGCTTGGATTCTTCAAAGACGTCACGATAGTCAGACAGGAACTCAGGAATTTCAGAGGGAATAGATGATGAAATGGAAACCACAGGTACATCCCCATGAGCCCCCTTACATCCCCAGCTCAACACAGACATAGCTCTCCAGTCGAGGACTGGGTTGTGAGATTGCAGCCAAGGCAATCCTAGCACCAAATCATCATGTAGATTATACAGCACCAGAAAGCGAATAATCTCCTGGTGACCCGGATTAATACGCATAGTTACTTGTGTCCAGTATTGTGGTTTATTATTAGCCAATGGGGTGGAGTCAATCCCCTTCAGAGGAATAGGAGTCTCCAAAGGCTCTAAATCATACCCACAGCGATTGGCAAAGGACCAATCCATAAGACTCAAAGCGGCGCCAGAGTCGACATAGGCGTCCGTGGTAATAGATGACAAAGAGCAAATCAGGGTCACAGATAGAATAAACTTAGACGGTAAGGTGCAAATGGAAACAGATTTACCAAGTTTTTTAGTGCGCTTAGAGCATGCTGATATAACATGAGTAGAATCACCACAATAGAAACACAACCCATTTTTCCGTCTAAAATTCTGCCGCTCGCTTCGGGACAGAATTCTATCACACTGCATACTCTCTGGCGATTTCTCAGTGGACACCGCCAGATGGTGCACTGGTTTGCGCTCCCGCAAACGCCTATCGATCTGAATAGCCATTGTCATGGACTCATTTAGACCCGCAGGCACAGGGAACCCCACCATAACATCCTTAATGGCATCAGAGAGACCCTCTCTGAAAGTCGCCGCCAGGGCGCACTCATTCCACTGAGTAAGCACAGACCATTTACGGAATCTTTGGCAGTAAATTTCCGCTTCATCTTGCCCCTGAGATAGGGACATCAAAGTTTTTTCTGCCTGAAGCTCCAAATGAGGTTCGTCATAAAGCAACCCCAAGGCCAGAAAAAACGCATCCACATTGAGCAACGCAGGATCCCCTGGTGTCAATGAAAAAGCCCAGTCTTGAGGGTCGCCCCGGAGCAAGGAAATCACAATCCTGACCTGCTGTGCAGGGTCTCCGGCAGAGCGAGATTTCAGGGACAAAAATAATTTGCAATTATTTCGAAAATTCTGAAACCCAGATCTATTCCCCGAGAAAAATTCCGGCAAAGGAATTCTCGGCTCAGATACAGGTGCATGACAAACAAAATCTTGCAAATTTTGTACCTTCGTGGCGAGATTATTCAAACCTGCAGTTACACTCTGAAGATCCATTACAAACAGGTGGACACAGAGCCTTTCAAAGGAGAGAAAAAAAAAAAAAAAAAAAATATCAGCAGACTACTTATTTCTCTCCTTTCTCAGCCAAGGATTTTAACCCTTTAGTGGTCCGGTCAAACTGTCATGATCTCAATGGCAAGAGATCATAGCATAAGCATATCTAGGAACTAGCTCTTGGAAGATGGGAACTGAGCTGACCATGAACTAAACCTAACACACAACTAGCAGTGGCCGGGTAGCATGCCTACGTTGATTCTAGATGCCCAGCACCAGCCGGAGGACTAAATAATGCTAGCAGAGGAAAATATTAGTCCTAGCTCACCTCTAGAGAAATACCCCAAAAGGAGACAGAGGCCCCCCACATGTATTGGCGGTGAATTAAGATGAAATAACAAACGTAGGATGAAAATAGGTTTAGCAAATTTGAGGTCCACTTACTACATAGCAGAAGACAGAAAGGACACTTTCATGGTCAGCTGAAAACCCTAATCAAAAACACCATCCAGAAATTACTTTAAAACTCTGTCATTAACTCATAACACCAGAGTGGCAATTCCTGTTCACAAGAGCTTTCCAGACACAGTAACGAAACTACAGCTGTGAACTGGAACCAAAATGCAAAAACAAACATGGACAAAAGTCCAACTTATCTAGTAGTTGTCTAGGAGCAGGAACAAGCACAGAGAGGCTTCTGATAACATTGTTGACCGGCAAGCAACTAACAGAGCAGCAAGGTTATATAGCGACTCCCACATCTTGATGGGAACAGGTGAACAGAGAAGATGAAGACACCAGTTCAATTCCACCAGTAGCCACCGGGGGAGCCCAGAATCCAAATTCACAACAGTTACTTGTGTCCAGTATTGTGGTTTATTACTAGCCAATGGGGTGGAGTCAATCCCCTTCAGAGGTATAGGAGTTTCAAGAGGCTCTAAATCATACCCACAGCGTTTGGCAAAGGACCAATCCATAAGACTCAAAGCGGCGCCAGAGTCGACATAGGCATCCGCGGTAATAGATGATAAAGAACAAATCAGGGTCACAGATAGAATAAACTTAGACTGAAAAGTGCCAATTGAAACTGACTTATCAAGCTTCTTAGTACGCTTAGAGCATGCTGATATAACATGAGTTGAATCACCACAATAAAAGCACAACCCATTTTTTCGTCTAAAATTCTGCCGTTCGCTTCTGGACAGAATTCTATCACATTGCATATTCTCTGGCGTCTTCTCAGTAGACACCGCCAAATGGTGCACAGGTTTGCGCTCCCGCAGACGTCTATCGATCTGGATAGCTATTGTCATGGACTCATTCAGACCCGCAGGCACAGGGAACCCCACCATAACATCCTTAACGGCATCAGAGAGACCCTCTCTGAAATTCGCCGCCAGGGCGCACTCATTCCACTGAGTAAGCACAGACCATTTACGGAATTTTTGGCAGTATATTTCAACTTCATCTTGCCCCTGAGATAGGGACATCAAGGCTTTTTCCGCCTGAAGCTCTAAATGAGGTTCCTCATAAAGCAACCCCAAGGCCAGAAAAAACGCATCCACATTGAGCAACGCAGGATCCCCTGGAGCCAATGCAAAAGCCCAATCTTGAGGGTCGCCCCGGAGCAAGGAAATCGCAATCCTGACCTGCTGAGCAGGATCTCCAGCAGAGCGAGATTTCAGGGACAAAAACAACTTGCAATTATTTTTGAAATTTTGAAAGCAAGATCTATTCCCCGAGAAAAATTCAGGCAAAGGAATTCTAGGTTCAGATATAGGAACATGAACAACAAAATCTTGTAAATTTTGAACTTTCGTGGTGAGATTATTCAAACCTGCAGCTAAACTCTGAATATCCATTTTAAACAGGTGAACACAGAGCCATTCCAGGATTAGAAGGAGAGAGAGAGAGGAAGGCTGCAATATAGGCAGACTTGCAAGTGATTCAATTGAAAGCACACTCAGAACTGAAGGAAAAAAAAAAAAAAAAAATTTCAGCACACTTTTTTTTTTCTCTCCTTTCTCTGCCAATTAATTTAACCCTTTGTGGGCCGGTCAAACTGTTGTGGTTCTCAATGGCAAGAGAACATAGCCCAGCATACATAGGAACTAGCTCTTGGAAGGATGGAAACTTAAACTGACCATGAACTAAACCTGCCGCACAACTAACAGTAGCCGGGTAGCGTAGCCTGCGTTTTATCCCTAGACGCCCAGCGCCGGCCGGAGGACTAACTAATCCTGGCAGAGGAAAATATAGTCCTGGCTCACCTCTAGAGAAATTTCCCCGAAAGGCAGACAGAGGCCCCCCACATATATTGGCGGTGATTTAAGATGAAAATGACAAACGTAGTATGAAAATAGGTTTAGCAAAATCGAGGTCCGCTTACTAGATAGCAGGAAGACAGAAAGGGTACTTTCATGGTCAGCTGAAAACCCTATCAATATACCATCCTGAAATTACTTTAAGACTCTAGTATTAACTCATAACATCAGAGTGGCAATTTCAGATCACAAGAGCTTTCCAGACACAGAAACGAAACTGCAGCTGTGAACTGGAACAAAATGCAAAAAACAAACAAGGACAAAAGTCCGACTTAGCTGGAAGTTGTCTGGTAGCAGGAACATGCACAGAAAGGCTTCTGATTACAATGTTGACCGGCATGGAAGTGACAGAGGAGCAAGGTTAAATAGCGACTCCCACATCCTGATGGGAACAGGTGAACAGAGGGGATGATGCACACAAGTTCAATTCCACCAGTGGCCACCGGGGGAGCCCAAAATCCAATTTCACAACAGGTGCCCCGTCCCGAACGCTATAGCACCTTACACGGTGACACAGAGGAAGGTGCACATGACATTGAAGATGAGGTGATAGATGACCCAGTTGTTGACCCAGATTGGCAGCCATTGAGGGAAGAGGGTGCCACTGCCAGTACCTAAGAAGCAGAGGAGGATGACCCGCAGTAGCCATCTACATAGCAACAGCTGTCATCTGGCAGGCCCGTATCAGGCCAAAAACGTGTGTCAAAAAGAAAATTAGTTTTAGGACAGCGTGGCCATCCGGTGAAAGTAGCACAGCGTGCAATGCCTGAAAAGGTATTCGATAGTAGGAAGAGTGCAGTGTGGCAATTTTTTAACCAAGATCCGAATGATCAGTCAAAAGTTATCTGTAAGAAATGCTCAAAGACCTTTAGCAGAGGGAAGAATCTTCAAAATTTAAATACAACGTGCATGCGTAGACATTTAACCAGCATGCACTTGCAAGCCTGGACTAACTACCAAACGTCCCGTACCGTTGGTGCACCTGCTCAGAATGAAGATAGTCAGCAACACTACATTGCTTCCCTCACTGTAATTCCATCGGTTAGGACATCACCAGCAGCAAATGTGGATGTATCGTCGCAAGGCCAAAGCAGTCAGGGAATCACAAGATTTTTGGTAGGAAACACTGTATGTAGGCAAACATCAAGAATACCATCACCAACCCTCTCTCAATCCGCCATGTCCACCACCACCACCGCTAGTTCCACCATATGCAGCTCTCCAGTCCAGCTCACCCTGCAAGACCCTCGATAGGAAAAGAAAGTACTCATCCTCTCATCCGTGTACACAGGGTTTGAATGCCCACATTGCTAGACTAATCTCGATAGAGATGATGCCCTACCAGTTGGTTGAAAGCAAAGCTTTAAAAAACCTGATGGCCTACGCAGTACCACGCTATGACCTACCCAGTCGGCACTTCTTTGCTGATAAAGCCATCCCAGCCCTCCACCAGCATGTCAAAGACCGCATTGTCCATGCACTGCGGAAATCAGGCAGTGGAAAGGTGCACCTCACAACAGATGCATGGACCAGTAGGCATGGCCAGGGACATTACGTGTCCATCACGGCACACTGGGTTAATGTGGTGGATGCAGGGTCCACAGGGGACAGCCATAGTGGGACAGTTCTGCCTAGCCCACGGTCTAGGAAACAGTTGGCTGTAGGCGTTCGCCACCCCCCTCCTCGAGAAGCAAAATCTCATCCACAGATCACAGTTGCACGACCACTCCATCCGCAGCTGACAGTGTTGCACATGAGGTGTCCCATTATCGAACAGCTAGTGGTAAGCATCAGCAGGCTATGTTACAAATTAAGTGTTTGGGTGACAACAGACACACCGCGGAAGTACTGGCCGAGTACTTGCAGCAAGAAACTCAGTCATGGCTGGGCAGTGTACATCTTGAGGCAGGCAAGGTAGTCAGTGATAACGGAAGGAATTTTATGGCTGCCATAGCCCTTTCAGAACTGAAACACATACCTTGCCTGGCTCACACCTTGAACCTGGTGGTGCAGTGCTTCCTGAAAAATTATCCGGGGTTACCAGCCCTGCTTCTGAAGGTGTGAAGACTTTGCTCGAACATCCGCCGGTCGCCCGTACACTCCAGCCGTATGCTGAATCTTCCCCAGCACCGCCTAATAATCGACGTTGCAACAAGGTGGAACTTCACATTGCACATGCTTCAGAGGCTGTGCGAACAGAGGCGTGCTGTAATTTATTTGTGGGAGGATACACATATATGGGCAGGCACTTGGATGGCAGACATGGAGTTGTCTGGTGTGCAGTGGTCGAAGCTACAAGACCTCTGTCAAGTCCTTCAGTGTTTTGAGGAATGCACACGGCTGGCAAGTGCAGATGACGCCATCATAAGCTTGAGCATCCCACTAATGCGTCTGCTGATGCAAAGTTTGACGCACATTAAGGAGCAGGTGTCTGCAGCCAAGGAGGAGAGAAGCCTTGATGATAGTCAGCCATTGTCTGCTCAGGGAACTCTCCTGGACGAGGTGGCGGACGAAGAGGAGGAGGATGATGGGGATGAATATTTATGGGAAGAGGATGCTTCTCAGGGGGCAATAGAAACTGGTGGTGTTGCAAGGTCAGGTACAGGGTTTTTGCGGGACACAAGTGATGTTGATTTGCAAGAAAGTGCTCCTCAACCCAGCACAAGCAGTGAATTGACACCTGGAACATTGGCCCACATGGCTGAGTATGCCTTGTGTATCCTAAAAAGGGACCCCCGCATTATGAAAATGATGACCGATGACGATTACTGGTTGGCCTGCCTCCTGGATCCATGATATAAAGGAAAATTACAAAATATCATGCCACATGAGAACCTTGAGCAAACATTGGCTACCAAACAAGCAACTCTTGTAGACTGTTTGGTTCAGGCATTCCCAGCACACAGCGGCGGTGATGGTTCTCACACGAGCCGTAGTGGGCAACATGGCAGAGATGTTAGAGGTCCACAAATCCGAAGTGGCGTTGGACAGAGGGGTTTTATGACCAGGTTGTGGAGTGATTTTGCAACGACCGCTGACACGACAGGTTCTACTGCATCGATTCAAAGTGACAGGAGACAGCATTTGTCCAGTATGGTTATGAACTACTTTTACACCCTTATCGATGTTCTCCCTCACAGGTCATTCCCCTTTGATTACTGGGCATCTAATATAGACACCTGGCCTGAATTGGCAGAATATGCATTACAGGAGCTCGCATGCCCTGCTGCTAGTGTGCTATCGGAAAGAGTATTCAGTGCTGCTGATTCAATACTGACCGAAAAAAGGACACGTCCGGTGAACGTGCCTAAAAATCCTAGACGTCCCGAGCCAGCCTGAGGAACTACCCAAAATGTTGATGATCTAACCTTCATTAAAATGAACCAATCATGGATTTCAAATTATTTGGCCCCACCTTCCCCTGACACGTAGCTTGCCTGAAAAATGTCTTGCTTTTGGCCTCCTCTTACTGACTTCTCCAATTCCTCCATTTGCAGCTGCTGAATGTCCACCATAGGCCATTTTTATACCTCCCTAAATGGGCTGACTCCCCCCACAGGGCCGTGGTCACCACCTGGCGCAAGCACCCGTGCGAGTGCCGTTTGCCTGGACAGGTGGGTGTGCCCACTCTTGGGCGACAGCACTGGCACAGGGTCCCTCATAGAACAATGAAGTGTCTCTGACGGTGGTGGTGCACAACTAATGTCAGACACACCATCGTAATATGAGGGGCCCTGTGCCAGTACCGCCACCCACGAGAGAGTGTTCCCTCCCAGCTCGAACAGTGCTCTACCACTTGCAATTCTTACCTTTCCCTGCTCCACCACTGTGTAGTCTGTGCTGTTAAATCCATCAATGGCACTGCCAATACAAATTTGTTGAAATGATAGATGATAGTTAAAATATACAGGGGCCTTGGCCTCCATTTATACCAGTTAATACTTTGCGCCTACTACCACTGTCTGCTACTCAGCAGAGGAGCCCACCCCTGTACCTAGCTATGCCACCTGTTTATTTGTGAAAAAAATTTTGGCAGACATTTAGCCTACTTACTTATTCGGGCCTACTCACTGTGTCAGCCTCTCCTTACAGTTGTCCTCCGCTGAACAAAGCAATGCCGCCTGTTTAGTCCTGTTACTAGTGTTGAGCATTCCGATACCGCAAGTATCGGGTATCGGCCGATACTTGCGGGTATCAGAATTCCGATACCGAGATCCGATACTTTTGTGGTATCGGGTATCGGTATCGAAACAACATTAATGTGTAAAAGAAAGAATTAAAATAAAAAATATTGCTATACTCACCTCTCCGACGCAGCCTGGACCTCACCGAGGGAACCGGCAGCGTTCTTTTCTTAAAATGCGCGCTTTTCCTTCCTTCCGTGACGTCACGGCTTCTGATTGGTCGCCCACAGCAAGCCGTGACGTAATTTTCAGGTCCTTCTAGGCATTCAGTATTTTAAAATTACGTTCCGGCGCTGTGATTGGTTGCGTCGCGGCCACATGGGCGACGCGACCAATCACAAGCCGTGACGTCACGGGAGGCTGGACACGCGCGCATTTTAAAATGCGCGCGTCTCCTGCCTCCCGTGACGTCACGGCTTGTGATTGGTCGCGTCGCCCATGTGACCGCGACGCGACCAATCACAACGCCGGAACGTAATTTTAAAATCCTGAAGGACCTGAAATTACATCACGGCTTGCTGTGATTGGTTGCGTCGCGGCCACATGGGCGACGCGACCAATCACAAGCCGTGACGTCACGGGAGGCTGGACACGCGCGCATTTTAAAATGCGCGCGTCTCCTGCCTCCCGTGACGTCACGGCTTGTGATTGGTCGCGTCGCCCATGTGACCGCGACGCGACCAATCACAAAGCCGGAACGTAATTTTAAAATCCTGAAGGACCTGAAATTACGTCACGGCTTGCTGTGATTGGTCGCGTCGCGGCCGGGTGGCGCGCGACCAATCACAAGCCGGGACTTCACGTAAGGAAGTTAAAACGCGAATTTTAAGCAAACAACGCTGCCGGTTCCCTCGGTAAGGTGCAGGCTGCGTCGGAGAGGTGAGTATAGCAATATTTTTTATTTTAATTCTTTCTTTTACACATTAATATGGTTCCCAGGGCCTGAAGGAGAGTTTCCTCTCCTTCAGACCCTGGGAACCATCAGGAATACCGTCCGATACATGAGTCCCATTGACTTGTATTGGTATCGGGTATCAGTATCGGATTAGATCCGATACTTTGCCGGTATCGGCCGATACTTTCCGATACCGATACTTTCAAGTATCGGACGGTATCGCTCAACACTACCTGTTACCAATTTTGAACTGCATTTAGCCTACTTACTTATTTGGGCCTACTCACTGTGTCAGCCTCTCCTTAGAGTTGTCCTCCGTGAAATAAAGCAATGCTGCCTGTTTTGTCCTGTTACCAATTTTGAACTGCATTTAGCCTACTTACTTATTTGGGCCTACTCACTGGGTCAGCCTCTCTTTACAGTTGCCCTCCGATGAACAAAGCAATGCTGCCTGTTGTGAATTTGGATTCTGGGCTCCCCCGGTGGCTACTGGTGGAATTGAACTGGTGTTTTCATCTTCTCTGTTCACCTGTTCCCATCAAGATGTGGGAGTCGCTTTATAACCTTGCTGCTCTGTTAGTTGCTTGCCGGTCAACAATGTTATCAGAAGCCTCTTTGTGCTTGTTCCTGCTCCTAGACAACTACTAGATAAGTTGGACTTTTGTCCATGTTTGTTTTTGCATTTTTGTTCCAGTTCACAGCTGTAGTTTCGTTACTGTGTCTGGAAAGCTCTTGTGAACAGGAATTGCCACTCTGGTGTTATGACTTAATGCCAGAGTTTTAAAGTAATTCCTGGATGGTGTTTTGATAGGGTTTTCAGCTGACCATGAAAGTGTCCTTTCTGTCTTCTGCTATGTAGTAAGTGGACCTCAAATTTGCTAAACCTATTTTCATACTACGTTTGTTATTTCATCTTCATTCACCGCCAATACATGTGGGGGGCCTCTGTCTCCTTTCGGGGTATTTCTCTAGAGGTGAGCTAGGACTAATATTTTCCTCTGCTAGCATTATTTAGTCCTCCGGCTGGTGCTGGGCATCTAGAATCAACGTAGGCATGCTACCCGGCCACTGCTAGTTGTGCGTTAGGTTTAGTTCATGGTCAGCTCAGTTCCCATCTTCCAAGAGCTAGTTCCTATATATGCTGATTGCTGATGCTATGTTCTCTTGCCATTGAGAACATGACAGTTTGACCGGCCCACTAAAGGGTTAAAATCCTTGGCTGAGAAAGGAGAGAAATAAGAAGTCTGCTGAGAATTTTTTTTTTTTTTCTCCTTCTAATCTTTGAATGGCTCTGTGTCCACCTGTTTGTAATGGATCTTCAGAGTGTAACTGCAGGTTTGAATAATCTCGCCACGAAGGTACAAAATTTGCAAGACTTTGTTTGTCATGCACCTGTATCTGAGCCGAGAATTCCTTTGCCGGAATTTTTCTCGGGGAATAGATCTGGGTTTCAGAATTTTCGAAATAATTGCAAATTATTTTTGTCCCTGAAATTTCGCTCTGCCGGAGACCCTGCACAGCAGGTCAGGATTGTGATTTCCTTGCTCCGGGGCGACCCTCAAGACTGGGCTTTTTCATTGACACCAGGGGATCCTGCGTTGCTCAATGTGGATGCGTTTTTTCTGGCCTTGGGGTTGCTTTATGACGAACCTCATTTGGAGCTTCAGGCAGAAAAAACTTTGATGTCCCTATCTCAGGGGCAAGATGAAGCGGAAATTTACTGTCAAAGATTCCGTAAATGGTCTGTGCTTACTCAGTGGAATGAGTGCGCCCTGGCGGCGACTTTCAGAGAGGGTCTCTCTGATGCCATTAAGGATGTTATGGTGGGGTTCCCTGTGCCTGCGGGTCTGAATGAGTCCATGACAATGGCTATTCAGATCGATAGGCGTTTGCGGGAGCGCAAACCAGTGCACCATCTGGCGGTGTCCACTGAGAAGTCGCCAGAGAGTATGCAGTGTGATAGAATTCTGTCCCGAAGCGAGCGGCAGAATTTTAGACGGAAAAATGGGTTGTGTTTCTATTGTGGTGATTCTACTCATGTTATATCAGCATGCTCTAAGCGCACTAAAAAGCTTGATAAATCTGTTTCCATTTGCACCTTACCGTCTAAGTTTATTCTATCTGTGACCCTGATTTGCTCTTTGTCAACTATTACCACGGACGCCTATGTCGACTCTGGCGCCGCTTTGAGTCTTATGGATTGGTCCTTTGCCAAACGCTGTGGGTATGATTTAGAGCCTTTGGAGACTCTTATTCCTCTGAAGGGGATTGACTCCACCCCATTGGCTAATAATAAACCACAATACTGGACACAAGTAACTATGCGTATTAATCCGGATCACCAGGAGATTATTCGCTTTCTGGTGCTGTATAATCTACATGATGATTTGGTGCTAGGATTGCCTTGGCTGCAATCTCACAACCCAGTCCTCGACTGGAGAGCTATGTCTGTGTTGAGCTGGGGATGTAAGGGGGCTCATGGGGATGTACCTGTGGTTTCCATTTCATCATCTATTCCCTCTGAAATTCCTGAGTTCCTGTCTGACTATCGTGACGTCTTTGAAGAATCCAAGCTTGGTTCATTACCTCCGCACCGAGAGTGCGATTGTGCCATAGATTTAATCCCGGGTAGTAAATACCCAAAGGGTCGTTTATTTAATCTGTCTGTGCCTGAACATGCTGCTATGCGAGAATATATAAAGGAGTCCTTGGAAAAGGGACATATTCGTCCATCGTCATCTCCCTTAGGAGCCGGTTTTTTCTTTGTGTCAAAAAAAGACGGCTCTTTGAGACCATGTATCGATTATCGGCTTTTGAATAAAATCACTGTAAAATATCAATACCCATTGCCGTTGCTGACTGATTTGTTTGCTCGCATAAAGGGGGCCAAGTGGTTCTCTAAGATTGACCTTCGTGGGGCGTATAATTTGGTGCGAATCAGGCAGGGGGATGAGTGGAAAACCGCATTTAATACGCCCGAGGGCCACTTTGAGTATTTAGTGATGCCTTTTGGTCTTTCAAATGCTCCGTCAGTTTTCCAGTCCTTTATGCATGATATTTTTCGCGATTATTTGGATAAATTTATGATTGTGTATCTGGATGATATTCTGATTTTTTCGGATGACTGGGACTCTCATGTCCAGCAAGTCAGGAGGGTTTTCCAGGTTTTGCGGTCTAATTCTTTGTGTGTGAAGGGTTCTAAGTGTGTTTTTGGGGTACAGAGGATTTCCTTTTTGGGATATATTTTTTCTCCCTCTTCCATTGAAATGGATCCTGTCAAGGTTCAAGCTATTTGTGATTGGACGCAGCCCTCTTCTCTTAAGAGTCTTCAGAAATTTTTGGGCTTTGCTAACTTTTATCGTCGATTTATTGCTGGTTTTTCGGATATTGCTAAGCCATTGACCGATTTGACTAAGAAGGGTGCTGATGTTGCTGATTGGTCCCCTGACGCTGTGGAGGCCTTTCGGGAGCTTAAGCGCCGTTTTTCCTCTGCCCCTGTGTTGCGTCAGCCTGATGTTGCTCTACCTTTTCAGGTTGAGGTCGACGCTTCTGAGATCGGAGCTGGGGCAGTGTTGTCGCAGAAAAGTTCTGACTGCTCCGTGATGAGGCCTTGTGCCTTCTTTTCCCGTAAATTTTCGCCCGCTGAGCGGAATTATGATGTTGGGAATCGGGAGCTATTGGCCATGAAGTGGGCTTTTGAGGAGTGGCGCCATTGGCTTGAGGGGGCCAGACATCAGGTGGTGGTATTGACTGACCACAAAAACTTGATTTATCTTGAGACCGCCAGGCGCCTGAATCCTAGACAGGCGCGCTGGTCATTATTTTTCTCTCGGTTTAATTTTGTGGTGTCATACCTACCGGGTTCTAAGAATGTTAAGGCGGATGCCCTTTCTAGGAGTTTTGAGCCTGACTCGCCTGGTAACTCTGAGCCCACAGGTATCCTTAAGGATGGAGTGGTATTGTCAGCCGTTTCTCCAGACCTGCGGCGGGCCTTGCAGGAGTTTCAGGCGGATAGACCGGATCGTTGCCCACCTGATAAACTGTTTGTTCCTGATGATTGGACCAGTAGAGTCATCTCTGAGGTTCATTCTTCTGCGTTGGCAGGTCATCCTGGCATTTTTGGTACCAGGGATTTGGTGGCAAGGTCCTTCTGGTGGCCTTCCCTGTCACGAGATGTGCGAGGCTTTGTGCAGTCTTGTGACGTTTGTGCTCGGGCCAAGCCTTGTTGCTCTCGGGCTAGTGGATTATTGTTGCCCTTGCCTATTCCTAAGAGGCCTTGGACGCACATCTCGATGGATTTTATTTCAGATCTGCCTGTTTCTCAGAAGATGTCTGTCATCTGGGTGGTGTGTGACCGTTTCTCTAAGATGGTCCATTTGGTTCCTCTGCCCAAGTTGCCTTCTTCTTCCGAGTTGGTTCCTCTGTTTTTTCAAAATGTTGTTCGTTTGCATGGTATTCCTGAGAATATCATTTCTGACAGAGGGACCCAATTCGTGTCTAGATTTTGGCGGGCATTCTGTGCTAGGATGGGCATAGATTTATCTTTTTCGTCCGCTTTCCATCCTCAGACGAATGGCCAGACCGAGCGGACTAATCAGACCCTGGAGACATATCTGAGGTGTTTTGTGTCTGCTGACCAGGATGATTGGGTTGCTTTTTTGCCATTGGCAGAGTTCGCTCTCAATAATCGGGCCAGCTCTGCCACTTTGGTGTCCCCGTTTTTCTGTAATTCGGGGTTTCATCCTCGATTTTCCTCTGGTCAGGTGGAATCTTCGGATTGTCCTGGAGTGGATGCTGTGGTGGAGAGATTGCATCAGATCTGGGGGCAGGTGGTGGACAATTTGAGGTTGTCCCAGGAGAAGACTCAGCTTTTTGCCAACCGCCACCGTCGTGTTGGTCCTCGGCTTTGTGTTGGGGATTTGGTGTGGCTGTCTTCTCGTTTTGTCCCTATGAGGGTCTCTTCTCCTAAGTTTAAGCCTCGGTTCATTGGCCCGTATAAGATATTGGAGATTCTTAACCCTGTTTCCTTCCGTTTGGACCTCCCTGCATCCTTTTCTATTCATAACGTTTTTCATCGGTCGTTGTTGCGCAGGTATGAGGTACCGGTTGTGCCTTCCGTTGAGCCTCCTGCTCCGGTGTTGGTTGAGGGTGAGTTGGAGTACGTTGTGGAGAAAATCTTAGACTCTCGTGTTTCCAGACGGAGACTCCAGTATCTGGTCAAGTGGAAGGGATACGGCCAGGAGGATAATTCTTGGGTGAATGCATCTGATGTTCATGCCTCTGATCTGGTTCGTGCCTTTCATAGGGCCCATCCTGATCGCCCTGGTGGTTCTGGTGAGGGTTCGGTGCCCCCTCCTTGAGGGGGGGGTACTGTTGTGAATTTGGATTCTGGGCTCCCCCGGTGGCTACTGGTGGAATTGAACTGGTGTTTTCATCTTCTCTGTTCACCTGTTCCCATCAAGATGTGGGAGTCGCTTTATAACCTTGCTGCTCTGTTAGTTGCTTGCCGGTCAACAATGTTATCAGAAGCCTCTCTGTGCTTGTTCCTGCTCCTAGACAACTACTAGATAAGTTGGACTTTTGTCCATGTTTGTTTTTGCATTTTTGTTCCAGTTCACAGCTGTAGTTTCGTTACTGTGTCTGGAAAGCTCTTGTGAACAGGAATTGCCACTCTGGTGTTATGAGTTAATGCCAGAGTTTTAAAGTAATTCCTGGATGGTGTTTTGATAGGGTTTTCAGCTGACCATGAAAGTGTCCTTTCTGTCTTCTGCTATGTAGTAAGTGGACCTCAAATTTGCTAAACCTATTTTCATACTACGTTTGTTATTTCATCTTCATTCACCGCCAATACATGTGGGGGGCCTCTGTCTCCTTTCGGGGTATTTCTCTAGAGGTGAGCTAGGACTAATATTTTCCTCTGCTAGCATTATTTAGTCCTCCGGCTGGTGCTGGGCATCTAGAATCAACGTAGGCATGCTACCCAGCCACTGCTAGTTGTGCGTTAGGTTTAGTTCATGGTCAGCTCAGTTCCCATCTTCCAAGAGCTAGTTCCTATATATGCTGATTGCTGATGCTATGTTCTCTTGCCATTGAGAACATGACAGTTTGACCGGCCCACTAAAGGGTTAAAATCCTTGGCTGAGAAAGGAGAGAAATAAGAAGTCTGCTGAGAATTTTTTTTTTTTTTCTCCTTCTAATCTTTGAATGGCTCTGTGTCCACCTGTTTGTAATGGATCTTCAGAGTGTAACTGCAGGTTTGAATAATCTCGCCACGAAGGTACAAAATTTGCAAGACTTTGTTTGTCATGCACCTGTATCTGAGCCGAGAATTCCTTTGCCGGAATTTTTCTCGGGGAATAGATCTGGGTTTCAGAATTTTCGAAATAATTGCAAATTATTTTTGTCCCTGAAATTTCGCTCTGCCGGAGACCCTGCACAGCAGGTCAGGATTGTGATTTCCTTGCTCCGGGGCGACCCTCAAGACTGGGCTTTTTCATTGACACCAGGGGATCCTGCGTTGCTCAATGTGGATGCGTTTTTTCTGGCCTTGGGGTTGCTTTATGACGAACCTCATTTGGAGCTTCAGGCAGAAAAAACTTTGATGTCCCTATCTCAGGGGCAAGATGAAGCGGAAATTTACTGTCAAAGATTCCGTAAATGGTCTGTGCTTACTCAGTGGAATGAGTGCGCCCTGGCGGCGACTTTCAGAGAGGGTCTCTCTGATGCCATTAAGGATGTTATGGTGGGGTTCCCTGTGCCTGCGGGTCTGAATGAGTCCATGACAATGGCTATTCAGATCGATAGGCGTTTGCGGGAGCGCAAACCAGTGCACCATCTGGCGGTGTCCACTGAGAAGTCGCCAGAGAGTATGCAGTGTGATAGAATTCTGTCCCGAAGCGAGCGGCAGAATTTTAGACGGAAAAATGGGTTGTGTTTCTATTGTGGTGATTCTACTCATGTTATATCAGCATGCTCTAAGCGCACTAAAAAGCTTGATAAATCTGTTTCCATTTGCACCTTACCGTCTAAGTTTATTCTATCTGTGACCCTGATTTGCTCTTTGTCAACTATTACCACGGACGCCTATGTCGACTCTGGCGCCGCTTTGAGTCTTATGGATTGGTCCTTTGCCAAACGCTGTGGGTATGATTTAGAGCCTTTGGAGACTCTTATTCCTCTGAAGGGGATTGACTCCACCCCATTGGCTAATAATAAACCACAATACTGGACACAAGTAACTATGCGTATTAATCCGGATCACCAGGAGATTATTCGCTTTCTGGTGCTGTATAATCTACATGATGATTTGGTGCTAGGATTGCCTTGGCTGCAATCTCACAACCCAGTCCTCGACTGGAGAGCTATGTCTGTGTTGAGCTGGGGATGTAAGGGGGCTCATGGGGATGTACCTGTGGTTTCCATTTCATCATCTATTCCCTCTGAAATTCCTGAGTTCCTGTCTGACTATCGTGACGTCTTTGAAGAATCCAAGCTTGGTTCATTACCTCCGCACCGAGAGTGCGATTGTGCCATAGATTTAATCCCGGGTAGTAAATACCCAAAGGGTCGTTTATTTAATCTGTCTGTGCCTGAACATGCTGCTATGCGAGAATATATAAAGGAGTCCTTGGAAAAGGGACATATTCGTCCATCGTCATCTCCCTTAGGAGCCGGTTTTTTCTTTGTGTCAAAAAAAGACGGCTCTTTGAGACCATGTATCGATTATCGGCTTTTGAATAAAATCACTGTAAAATATCAATACCCATTGCCGTTGCTGACTGATTTGTTTGCTCGCATAAAGGGGGCCAAGTGGTTCTCTAAGATTGACCTTCGTGGGGCGTATAATTTGGTGCGAATCAGGCAGGGGGATGAGTGGAAAACCGCATTTAATACGCCCGAGGGCCACTTTGAGTATTTAGTGATGCCTTTTGGTCTTTCAAATGCTCCGTCAGTTTTCCAGTCCTTTATGCATGATATTTTTCGCGATTATTTGGATAAATTTATGATTGTGTATCTGGATGATATTCTGATTTTTTCGGATGACTGGGACTCTCATGTCCAGCAAGTCAGGAGGGTTTTCCAGGTTTTGCGGTCTAATTCTTTGTGTGTGAAGGGTTCTAAGTGTGTTTTTGGGGTACAGAGGATTTCCTTTTTGGGATATATTTTTTCTCCCTCTTCCATTGAAATGGATCCTGTCAAGGTTCAAGCTATTTGTGATTGGACGCAGCCCTCTTCTCTTAAGAGTCTTCAGAAATTTTTGGGCTTTGCTAACTTTTATCGTCGATTTATTGCTGGTTTTTCGGATATTGCTAAGCCATTGACCGATTTGACTAAGAAGGGTGCTGATGTTGCTGATTGGTCCCCTGACGCTGTGGAGGCCTTTCGGGAGCTTAAGCGCCGTTTTTCCTCTGCCCCTGTGTTGCGTCAGCCTGATGTTGCTCTACCTTTTCAGGTTGAGGTCGACGCTTCTGAGATCGGAGCTGGGGCAGTGTTGTCGCAGAAAAGTTCTGACTGCTCCGTGATGAGGCCTTGTGCCTTCTTTTCCCGTAAATTTTCGCCCGCTGAGCGGAATTATGATGTTGGGAATCGGGAGCTATTGGCCATGAAGTGGGCTTTTGAGGAGTGGCGCCATTGGCTTGAGGGGGCCAGACATCAGGTGGTGGTATTGACTGACCACAAAAACTTGATTTATCTTGAGACCGCCAGGCGCCTGAATCCTAGACAGGCGCGCTGGTCATTATTTTTCTCTCGGTTTAATTTTGTGGTGTCATACCTACCGGGTTCTAAGAATGTTAAGGCGGATGCCCTTTCTAGGAGTTTTGAGCCTGACTCGCCTGGTAACTCTGAGCCCACAGGTATCCTTAAGGATGGAGTGGTATTGTCAGCCGTTTCTCCAGACCTGCGGCGGGCCTTGCAGGAGTTTCAGGCGGATAGACCGGATCGTTGCCCACCTGATAAACTGTTTGTTCCTGATGATTGGACCAGTAGAGTCATCTCTGAGGTTCATTCTTCTGCGTTGGCAGGTCATCCTGGCATTTTTGGTACCAGGGATTTGGTGGCAAGGTCCTTCTGGTGGCCTTCCCTGTCACGAGATGTGCGAGGCTTTGTGCAGTCTTGTGACGTTTGTGCTCGGGCCAAGCCTTGTTGCTCTCGGGCTAGTGGATTATTGTTGCCCTTGCCTATTCCTAAGAGGCCTTGGACGCACATCTCGATGGATTTTATTTCAGATCTGCCTGTTTCTCAGAAGATGTCTGTCATCTGGGTGGTGTGTGACCGTTTCTCTAAGATGGTCCATTTGGTTCCTCTGCCCAAGTTGCCTTCTTCTTCCGAGTTGGTTCCTCTGTTTTTTCAAAATGTTGTTCGTTTGCATGGTATTCCTGAGAATATCATTTCTGACAGAGGGACCCAATTCGTGTCTAGATTTTGGCGGGCATTCTGTGCTAGGATGGGCATAGATTTATCTTTTTCGTCCGCTTTCCATCCTCAGACGAATGGCCAGACCGAGCGGACTAATCAGACCCTGGAGACATATCTGAGGTGTTTTGTGTCTGCTGACCAGGATGATTGGGTTGCTTTTTTGCCATTGGCAGAGTTCGCTCTCAATAATCGGGCCAGCTCTGCCACTTTGGTGTCCCCGTTTTTCTGTAATTCGGGGTTTCATCCTCGATTTTCCTCTGGTCAGGTGGAATCTTCGGATTGTCCTGGAGTGGATGCTGTGGTGGAGAGATTGCATCAGATCTGGGGGCAGGTGGTGGACAATTTGAGGTTGTCCCAGGAGAAGACTCAGCTTTTTGCCAACCGCCACCGTCGTGTTGGTCCTCGGCTTTGTGTTGGGGATTTGGTGTGGCTGTCTTCTCGTTTTGTCCCTATGAGGGTCTCTTCTCCTAAGTTTAAGCCTCGGTTCATTGGCCCGTATAAGATATTGGAGATTCTTAACCCTGTTTCCTTCCGTTTGGACCTCCCTGCATCCTTTTCTATTCATAACGTTTTTCATCGGTCGTTGTTGCGCAGGTATGAGGTACCGGTTGTGCCTTCCGTTGAGCCTCCTGCTCCGGTGTTGGTTGAGGGTGAGTTGGAGTACGTTGTGGAGAAAATCTTAGACTCTCGTGTTTCCAGACGGAGACTCCAGTATCTGGTCAAGTGGAAGGGATACGGCCAGGAGGATAATTCTTGGGTGAATGCATCTGATGTTCATGCCTCTGATCTGGTTCGTGCCTTTCATAGGGCCCATCCTGATCGCCCTGGTGGTTCTGGTGAGGGTTCGGTGCCCCCTCCTTGAGGGGGGGGTACTGTTGTGAATTTGGATTCTGGGCTCCCCCGGTGGCTACTGGTGGAATTGAACTGGTGTTTTCATCTTCTCTGTTCACCTGTTCCCATCAAGATGTGGGAGTCGCTTTATAACCTTGCTGCTCTGTTAGTTGCTTGCCGGTCAACAATGTTATCAGAAGCCTCTCTGTGCTTGTTCCTGCTCCTAGACAACTACTAGATAAGTTGGACTTTTGTCCATGTTTGTTTTTGCATTTTTGTTCCAGTTCACAGCTGTAGTTTCGTTACTGTGTCTGGAAAGCTCTTGTGAACAGGAATTGCCACTCTGGTGTTATGAGTTAATGCCAGAGTTTTAAAGTAATTCCTGGATGGTGTTTTGATAGGGTTTTCAGCTGACCATGAAAGTGTCCTTTCTGTCTTCTGCTATGTAGTAAGTGGACCTCAAATTTGCTAAACCTATTTTCATACTACGTTTGTTATTTCATCTTCATTCACCGCCAATACATGTGGGGGGCCTCTGTCTCCTTTCGGGGTATTTCTCTAGAGGTGAGCTAGGACTAATATTTTCCTCTGCTAGCATTATTTAGTCCTCCGGCTGGTGCTGGGCATCTAGAATCAACGTAGGCATGCTACCCGGCCACTGCTAGTTGTGCGTTAGGTTTAGTTCATGGTCAGCTCAGTTCCCATCTTCCAAGAGCTAGTTCCTATATATGCTGATGCTATGTTCTCTTGCCATTGAGAACATGACAGCTGCCTGTTTAGTCCTGTTACCAATTTTGAACTGCATTTAGTCTACTTACTTATTTGGGCCTACTCACTGTGTCAGCCACTCCTTACAGTTGTCCTTCGCTGAACAAAGCATTGCCGCCTGGTTAGTCCTGTTACCAATTTTGAACTGCATTTAGCCCACTTTATTATTTGGGCCTATATCTGTGTTTCATCCTCATCCTGCCCATTGCCCAGCCACTGCTAGATGAGTCTGCTGGTACATTGACCCAGACCACTACATTCCCCTTGCACTCTACACAGCCAGAATCTGACCCTGCTGAAAGTCAGGTTCCCCTTCCCGCATACTATACCACCTTACACGGGGACAAAGAGGAAGGTGCAGATGAAAGTGCAGGTTCCTTCATCAGGTGGGGGGGCATACTTGTTGGTGACGTCACTGGCACAGGGCCCCTCATAGTATGCAAAAGTGTCTCTGCCTGTGGGAGGCGCCACCTGCCGTCAAACACACCACCGTACTATGAGGGGCCCTGTGCCAGTGCCAATGCCACCGAGTGCCCCCCCCCTGCTTGCTCAGGATCACAGCACTTGCAAAGTTGAAATACTTACCTCTCCCTGCTCCACCGCCGTGACGTATTCCACGTTTCCTGGGCCCACAAAAAACTTGAGCCAGCCCTACCCCCCCACAACTTTAGCCAAATGACCCCCAGTTTTCAATGCCTAACTATTATTATAAAGTAAATTAATATTGACAAGCTTCAGTAATAAGAATTGATGCTTTTTGGCATTAAAATGGGCACTGTAAGTGTTTTCCTGTCCTCCACTCACTTCTGACTTTGATTCCCCATTGACTTGGATTGGGTTTCGTGTTTCAGTCGGCCCCCGACTTTTCACAATAATCGGCCGATTTCACCCGACCCGACTTTTGACAAAGTCGGGTTTCGCGAAACCCGACTCGATCTGAAAAAAGTAAAAGTCGCTCAACTCTACTCTCCAGTTCATCCTTAACTCTGCTGCCTGAGTAATTCATCTCTCTCCTCGCTACTCCTCCGCTTCCCCCCTCTGCAAATCTCTTCACTGGCTCCCATTCCCTCAGCATATCCAGTTCAAATTAGTAATACTGACTAACAAGGCCATCTATAACCTGTCTCCTCTACGTATCTCTGAACTAATCTTCCGATATCTTCCCTCACGTAATCTTCGGTCCTCTCAAGACCTCCTTCTCTCCTTCACACTTATTCGCTCCTCAGCTAATCGCCTCCAAGACTTCTCCCAAATATTCCCCTTCCTCTAGAATTCTGTGCCCCAACACATCCGACTATCAACCACACTTGGATCCTTCAGACGTAACCTGAAAACCCACCTCTTCAATAAATCTTACAGCCTGCAATGACCCCGCTGCCTCCTCACTTCTATCAGAGCTACCGCCTCTCCAACAACAGAGCTGCTGCAACCCCCCAACCTATTGTCTCCTTCTCCAACATCCTGTAGAATGTAAGCCCACAAGGGCAGGATCATCTCCCTCTGTATCAGTCTGTCATTGTTAGTTTGCTTACTGTAAGTGATATCTGTAATTTGTATGTAACCCCTTCTCATGTACAGCAGCATGGAATCAATAATGCTATATAAATAAATAATAACAATGGATTTCTGTGTGCATATTTGCTTGTGTCTGCATGACTGGGTGTGTGTGTGTGCTTGCACGTGTCTGTGTGCGTTCATGTCTGCATATGTAAGTGTGCATTTCTTTGTATGTATGTGCACGTCTCAGTGTGCATTTCTGTGTGCATATCTGCATGAGTCTATGCATGACTACATGTGCAATTCTGCGTTTGTGCAGATTGCATTCGTGTGTGTTTCCCTCCTGTTTATGTGTTCATGTCCACATTTCTACGTTTGTGTGCATGTCTGCAAGTGTGTGTTCATCTGTGTTGCATGTGCGCATGTCTGCATTTCTGTGTGTTTGTCTTGAAGTGTGTGTCTTTGCGTGTGTGTGTACGTGTAAAATCCATAGTTAAAATGACATGAAACTGGTAACAGATTACCATTAGAGTGAGCCACATACATAGAAAGGCATTAAAGGGTTTTTCCAACTTCTGCAAAATACGTATCAGGCAGAGCAGGGCTTATGTACTAAAATAATAAGAGAAGCATTGGTTCCCTGAGGCAAGAAATGGGCACAGCAGTCACCTGTAGAGATTGGCCTCATGACAGCAGGGAGCACTGTAACAGCAAGGGGTTTATTTGATCTTTACTGTTTTTTTTTCATATATTTTTTTACCTTCATAGTTGTTAGGCTGTGTCTGAGGATGAGTTTATTCATAAAACAGACCAATATAAACAAAGCCTTTATGGCAGTGCATAGAGACCACGGTGAAGATTTATCACAAGTGATGTGAAGATTCAGTGGACTAGTCGGCCATAACAACCAATCAGATTCCACATTTAATTTTTCAAATGAGCTCTAAATGACAACTAGGATCTGATTGGTTGCTATGGGAAACTAAGCCAGTTTTCCTTCACATAATTTTTACAAATGTCCTCCATACACCTCCCTAGTGCAGAGCTCCCATTTTCAGTGGTACAATAAGGCGGAGTAATCTATATTAACTGATATCAAAACGCAGCCTGATATATCGACATGATCCTGTCCAAGCCAGTTATTTAAATTACCTCGGTTGCAGCTGGCACTATGGTATTCAAAGTCCCCTTTTCTTTAGATGTTTGTGTCGCTAACTGCATCTGTCTCCCACCATTATCAACTATAATAAATAAGTTGCTTACAAGAATCACTTTGAAATAGTCCAGTGCACAATACAGGTATCTTTTGCACACTGTGCAATTTGCTAAAAGGCACAAGTTTTAAAGAGATTTTCTAAAAAATAAACAAATAAAACCGTTTATGGTAACTGTAGTGTAGGACCCTAAAGTCAATTCCACTGATGTGCCCTAGGCATCCCAGTCTGACCCTGCACATGATTGTTATAATATACTGTTTAATTGGTTTCTGCCCTATCCAATGTCTTTTACTTTACTAGTTCTGACATCAATTCTATGGGAGTTCACTTCTTTATATCATCCTGTTACTTCATTTTGAAATTCATGCCTGCTGTTGCAAGTAGCCCTTACTCCATTATTTTTATTTATTATTATAGCGCCATTTATTCCATGGCGCTTTACATGTGAGGAGGGGTATACATAATAAAAACAGGTACAATAATCTTGAACAATACAAGTCACAACTGGTACAGGAGGAGAGAGGACCCTGCCCGTGAGGGCTCACAGTCTACAAGGGATGGGTGAGGATTCAGTAGGTGAGGATAGAGCTGGTCGTGCAGTGGTTTGGTCGATCGGTGGTTACTGCAGGTTGTAGGCTTGTCGGAAGAGGTAGGTCTTCAGGTTCTTTTTGAAGAAAGTGATCTGGAGATTCTCTCAAGAAACTCAAAAAACTCCACACTTCCATACCTCCAGTCAAAGATGCTATAGGATTTTTACAGATGAAGAGGGTGAAGTGGTCAAAAATGATGTTGAGAAGGCCGAACTTTTAAACTTTTATTTTGCATCTGTGTTCTCTAAGAAAGCAAATGTAACATGAACTGTTCTTCATGATGCCATTGAAGCACTAAATGTATCCACACTATCTATAAACAGAGAGATGATGAGAGAACACACTTAGCTCATTTAAATTAGTTTACATCTCCTGGTCCTGATGAATTACACCCTAGGGTACTGAACGGGTTAGCAGAGAAAATTGCAGAACCACTAGACAGAATGTTTGAAAAATCCTGGAAAACAGGAGAAGTCCCAGAAGACTAGAGAAGGGTAAATGTTGTCCCTATCTTCAAAAAAGGAAAGAATAAGGAGTCAGTAAATTACAGACCATTGAGCCTTACTTCTATACCAGGAAATATATTTGAACAAATTATTAAATAGCATGTATGTAAGTACTTGCATAAGAATACAGTAATTAACCAGAGCCTTCATGGGTTTGTAGCAAACAAGTCATGCCATACTAATCTAACTTCCTTCTATGATGGAATCACTGACTGGGAGGATCAAATACATGCTGTAGATATAGTATATCTTGACTTCAGCCAAGCATTTGATAAAGTATTTCATACTATCCTTATTGGAAAAAAATGAGCAAGTATGGGATTGACAAGGCTACAGATAGGTGGATTCATAACTCGCTCAGTGATCATACTCAGAGTGGCAATAAATGGTTGCACATTTAATTGGAAAAGTGTTTCAAGTGGGGTACCATAAAGATCTGTCCTGGCCCCAGTGTTGATCAACATTTTTATAAATGTTCTAAAAAAGGAAACTGAGTGTAAATTAATCAAATTTACAAAAATACAGCTGAAAAAGGGGCAGCACCGCATACCTGCCCGGGTCTCTGAACAAATGCACTACAGGATGTAGCCAGTCCATGGGCCTACTTGGGCTGGCTGCATCCTCTAGTGCATTTGTTCAGAGACCTGGGCAGGTAAGCGGTACTGCACCTTTTTCAGCTGTATTTTTGAATTTTTGGAGGATTTTCAGTCCTCTTTTGTTGCTTTGCTACTACTTTAGTCAAATTTGCACCTGATGCAAAGCTAGGAGTGATAGATAGCACTAGAGAAGACAGATAAAGAATTCAGAAAGCTCTATATAAGATTGACCAATGGATAGTGACTAATAGAATGATATTTAACAGTGAGAAATGCAACATTCTACATCTGGGCAAGAAAAACGAAAATTACAATGGGAGGAATTGAACTAAGCAATAGCCCCAGTGAAAAAGACTTTGGTATACTAATAAATCACAGACTGCACATGAATTAACAGCGTGATGCAGCACCAAAAAATGCAAACACAGTTCTAGGATGTATTAAAAAAAAAAAGCATAGAGTCTAGATCACGTGAAGTAAATATTCCCCTCTATGCCTCCTTGGTCCGGCCTCATCTGGAATACTATGTTCAGTTCTGGGCACCACCTTTTAAAAAAAAGACATTGAAAAACTGGAGCAAGTTCAGAGAAGAGTTCCTAAGATGGTAAGTGGATTGCAAAGCATGTCGTACGAGGAACGCTTAAAGGATATAGGAATGTTTAGCTTGCAAAATGAAGGCTAAGAAGAGACTTAATAGCTGTCTACAAATATCTGAAGAGAAGCAACTGTGTAGAAGGATCATCGTTATTCTCATTTGCATATAGAAACACGAGAAGCAATGGAATGAAACTGAAAACGGAGTAGATGCAGATTAGATATTAGAAAAAAACTTCTTGACAGTGAGGGTGATCAATGAGTGGAACAGGCTGCCACAAGAGGTGATGAGTTCTCCTTCAATGCAAGTCTTCAAACAGAGGCTGGACAGACATCTGTCTGAGATGGGTTAGTTAATCCTGCATTGAGCAGGGGTGGAGCACGATGACCGTTGAGGTCCCTTTTTCAACTTTAACATTCTATGATTCTATGAAGAATAAATATAATTTATACTTTTTTCAATGGTCTAGCCCTAAACTAAGTCCATTAGCATCCTACTGAGTTCACTATCTCTCTGCTGGCCATTCTGTAACATGTCACGAGTTATTTCTTAACTTTATTTTTGCAATAGTATAAAATGAGGAAACAAAAAAAATACAAGACAACTCTGTTTCAGAATGTTGTCTTTAGCATTTTGATTGCACTGGAAAAATGAATAGTTAAAATCATTAGAAAATAAAATATTTATGAAATGTGTATGGTACTGCATTATTAAACATTACTTTCACATCTAGATTATAAGATATTAGTTACAACCTCCATATCTTTAAAGTAGAGCACTACAAATAGAAAACCATGCATCAACATAATGCTTTTTCATGCCTTATTATTTCACCACAGTTTATAATCCAAAATATCATGATTTTGGCACAGTTGCCTTATATTAATATTCTGTAGCTTATAATGTCACTTGCACAGCAAATTATGATGATTCTATTATCTTGATTTGAAAATAATTGCTTCATATGCAAAGAAATAAAAGGGCAAGGACATAGAAAGTCAAAAATGCAAGCTTGTACTCTATCAATTCAATGTCCATAACAATAAATTAAAAGGAATATTAAATAAATATACAGAAGTTTGTACTAGCTTATTTGTTTCAAAAGGTTTGTTAAAGGATATAACAAGGTCACTATGAAAAGTATTTTATACTGCTGTGAACAATAAAATGAAAAGTGAATCAAATACAAAGTTATGTTTCTGCTTTTTAATAACAATATTCATTTGTTCTCCATCTAAATATACATATGAAAATAGGCACACCTGCTATAATTACACAAAAAGATACTCTGCTATCAAAATGCCATTCATGCCAAAATTTCATATTTAACTCTTACTAATGCAATAACTGTCTTTAAATCTCAGTACTTATTTAACTAGGACCTACTACTATATTTTGATCTTATTTTACTTCAACTCCTCCCTTGAGTATTCCAGGTTTTTTTTAGGGGGGGTTTGCTATTAAATCTGCAATTGTTTTAGTGCTGCTCCGCAGTGTAATATTTTCTGCTGCTCTGCAACATTCCCCTGCGAGCAACACTCCTTGCTAAAGCCTTTAAAAAGCCTCTGAAAAGTATCATTTTATAAAAAGGCCCATATTTGTAGAACAATATGGTGGAAACCCCCACAAAAAAAACTGAATAATTAAAAAAGCAGCATGAACAAAATTAGAGCAAAAATTGGCCATTCTGTTCTAATGTTTTTACGTCATGATTAAAACTTTTCAACAAAATTATTGTTTTACTGCTGTGGTCCAAAAAAATGTTTTTATTTGCAACCCCAAGTATATACTATAGTGGCTGGTAAGAGGCTTTTGGGAAGCTTAGGACATTTTCAGACTACTCCCAGTATGAACTATATATACATTATAATTATATATGGTATGCAAAAGTTTGGACACCCCTGGTCAAAATGGCTGTTATTGTGAACAGTTAATCAAGTTGAAGATTAAATAATCTCTGAAATGCCTAAAGCTATAGATCACACATTCCCTTTGTATTTTTGGCAAACAAAATATACATTTTCCTCTTTTACATTTTAAAAATTACAAAAAGGAAAATTAGCTGATGCAAAAGTTAGGCACCCTTAGAAATGTATATGCTCACATAACATTGACCAAGGTTTCAGACATTAATTAGCCTGTTAAGGTTATGGTTTGTTCACTATCATCATTAGGAAAGCCCAGGTGATGCATATTTCCCAGCTTTTTAAAAACCCAGCCTCCTCTAACCTTGTGCCAAAAAACAGCAGCCGTGAGTTCTTCTAAGCAGCTGCCTAGAAATTTGAAAATTAAAATGGAATTTTTAGGTGGAGCATGTATCAGAGCTGAGAAAGCTAAACTTTCCCACACCACAGCATTTTGTTTGCATTTTCTATTGACAGTAAACTGCTTGTCAGAGGAGGGAGTTTGGTTGGACACTTTGCAAGAGGGAGCTAGTATGGGCAGTGAACTTATAGTGCTAAAATATTAATTCTAAGGAAACAACAGTACACAACTTAATATGTGACATATCATTGAAACGTTGCACTCTATCGTGCCAAAGCATGTCTAATATGAAATACATGAAATATGAACAGCAAAATGGCTTTTGAACATTAGGAAAATATTTAAGAGACGCTTTGCACAGAATTTGATATAATCAAATAGTGTGAGCCCATCAACCATCGTCAAGGTGGTCTCATAAAACTGATGGGTCCCTGACCTCCCTGTCCAAATGTGAACAGTTACCGAAGGCCAATGTCTGTATGCCTGGGTGAATGTGGACACCTCTGTTCAGCAAAGCCTACATATGAGTTGGCCGGGACCAAGTGTGATGAGATGCAATTAAAAACCACATGGTGATGGGAGGAGTGCTCAGTCAGTCAGCTAACATAGAAATGACAGAAAAAAGACTCGCACATCCAAACTAGTGTGAATAGGTGCATACCAGGAGCAGCTACCTTAATACATAAATATACAAAAAAGGTTGCACTCTATCGTGCCAAAGCATGTCTAATATGAAATACATGAAATATGAATAGCAAAATGGCTTTTGAACATTAGGAAAATATTTAAGAGACGCTTTGCACAGAATTTGATATAATCAAATAGTGTGAGCCCATCAACCATCGTCAAGGTGGTCTCATAAAACTGATGGGTCCCTGACCTGATGTATGGAGGTAGCTGCTCCTGGTATGCACCTATTCACACTAGTTTGGATGTGCGAGTATTTTCCTAATTCCGACACTTAGCTTCTCTCTTCCCACTGCCCTGTAGCAGTGGAATATGGGGGAATATGAGGTTAATGTCACCTTTGTATTGTAAGGTGACCTCAAGCCGGCTTAGTAATGGAGAGGTGTCAATAAGACACCTAGCCATTACTAATCCTATAGATGTTAATGGGTTAAAAAAAGACACAGACAGAAAAAAGTATTTTAATGAAATAAAGCAATAAACACAGTTTGCCATCTTTATTGTTTTCCTAATCCATGCGACGCCCTCAATATCCTGTAAAAAATATAAAACAAAAAACCAACAATATACCCATACCTGTCCGACATTCAGTCCCATGCCGTAATCCATATCTGGGGAATATATAGTTTACAACCAGGAGCAGTGCTAATGCGACTGTCCCAGGTGTAAACCTCTGATGAATGAGAAGCTGCTGGCCTAGCATCAGTGACTAGCGCTGACATCACTGATGCTGTGCTGCCTCACAGCCTGACCTGTTCGTGATTATTGGTGAATATCTGCCATCCCTCCATAAATTTAAAAAATGAGTCATGGATTGTTTGGTGCAGTGCAGGAGTCAATCACAATCTGCAATGTACATACTGCAAGCAGCCTCACTTTGCGGGGAATGGTGTGCAAATGTCGAGCCAGGCTTCTTGCATAAGCCTCCCTCTCATCAACGTTTACAGTGCATGATAAGAGATATAAAACACCAATGCCTACTTCACACCTGTTACCAGTGGTGTGGAGCTCCCTCCTGTGCCAGGCTTGTCATGGGATGAGTGCAGTCTGTAGAGATGTATCCAAGGGGAGCGCAGGACAACTGCTATGACAGCCTTCCTCCTTATCTTGGTTGGGTTCAGGTCCTGCCGCAGGTGATGGTGGTTGTTCTGCCACTGCTGTTGCTGGCTTCCTCATCGACATCACCAACAGGGTCCAATATAGCATCAGACTCAAATGGCATCTCCCTTTCTTCTAGGTTGGGTTCAGTTCTTAATAAAAAAAATCAAAGAGTTTTAGATACTCCACATTACATGAAGGCTATGTGTGCACATTGAGTATTTGCTTGCAGAAATTTCTGCAAGGTTTCTGCATCATTTGGTAGGAAAAACTCTGTGGAAAAAACGTTTTTGTACAGCAATGAATGCTTTTTTGAGCTAAATAAAGATATTTAAAAAAAAAAGTTTTGTGATGTAATTCAACACCACCTTTTTCAAGCTGATGCAGTAGTGGGGCTTGATGTCAGCAGCTGTCATTGACACCTAGCTCTAGGCTTAGTAATGAGAAGGTGTAAGCCGGACACCCTCATTACTAAGCCGCTAAGTAAACACACAAACACAAACACACACACACACTACAGCATTCTGGAATGCTGTAGATAAGCCTCTGAAGTATCCTGAAAGATGAGAAAAAGAGTTTAGATTATACTCACCTGGGCGGGCGGTCCGATCCAATAGGCGTCGCGGTCAGGTCAGGGGCCTCCCATCTTCATAGGATGCGGTTCCTTTGTCTGCCCTCAACAGGGCAGACAAAGTATGCCTGCACCGGAGCTGCAGCATGAAGACAAGAAGAGGACGTCATCGTAAGAAGATGGGAGGCCCTGGACCAGACCGCGACGCCCATCGGAGCAGACCGCGGCGGGACCGCCCATGCGTGAGTATAATCTAACCTCTTTTTCTCATCTTTCAGGATACATCGGGGGCTTATCTACAGCATTACAGAATGCTGTAGATAAGCCCTTGATGGTGGTGGGCTTAGCTCATCTTCGATTTTGGGGGTGACAGGTTCCCTTTAAAGAAAAAAAAATGAAAAAAAAAATTTGCGTGGGCTCCCGCGTAATTTTAATAACCAGCAGAGGGAAAGACGATGGCTGATGTTAATATTCTGGGAAGGAGCCAATAGCCATAAAGGTTTCCCGGCTATTAATATCACCTCACAGCTGTTTGCTTAGACTTTACAGGCTAGGTTACAGGGAGACCCCAGAAAAAAATTGACATAGGGTCCCCCTATAAAATCTAACCAGCAAAGGCTATGCAGACAACTGCAGGCTGATATTAATAGCCTAGGAAGCCTTTCAAATTTGAATAACATTATTTTTGAGTATTGGATTTACAGATTTCTTCCTAATTAAGAAATCATTTAACGGTATGTAAATGTTAAATTATATTGATCTACAGACACAATTACAGTATATAAATGTTTCACTTATTTCCTGCTGCACCTCTCATGTACTTTCCTCATAATTTCTTTACATTTGGTGGCTGTTGTGAAATTGGATTTTGGGCTCCCCCGGTGGCCACTGGTGGAATTGAACTGGTGTGCATCATCCCCTCTGTTCACCTGTTTCCATCAGGATGTGGGAGTCGCTATTTAACCTTGCTCCTCTGTCACTTCCATGCCGGTCAACATTGTAATCAGAAGCCTTTCTGTGCATGTTCCTGCTGCTAGACAACTCCCAGCTAAGTTGGACTTTAGTCCTCGTTTGTTTTTGCATTTTGTTCCAGTTCACTGCTGTAGTTTCGTTTCTGTGTCTGGAAAGCTCTTGTGATCTGAAATTGCCACTCTGATGTTATGAGTTAATACTAGAGTCTTAAAGTAATTTCAGGATGGTATTTTGATAGGGTTTTCAGCTGACCATGAAATTGCCCTTTCTGTCTTCCTGCTATCTAGTAAGCGGACCTCAATTTTGCTAAACCTATTTTCATACTACGTTTGTCATTTCATCTAAAATCACCGCCAATATATGTGGGGGCCTCTGTCTGCCTATCGGGGAAACTTCTCTAGAGGTGAGCCAGGACTATATTTTCCTCTGCCAGGATTAGTTAGTCCTCCGGCCGGCGCTGGGCGTCTAGGGATAAAAAACGTAGGCAACGCTACCCGGCTACTGTTAGTTGTGCGGCAGGTTTAGTTCATGGTCAGTTTAGTTTCCATCCTTCCAAGAGCTAGTACTTATGTTTGCTGGGCTATGTTCTCTTGCCATTGAGAACCATAACAGTTTGACCGGCCAAAAAAGGGTTAAATTAATTGACAGAGAAAGGAGAGAAAAGAGAAGTCTGCTGAAGATTTTTTTTTTTTCCCCTTCCCTTCAGTTCTGAGTGTGCTTGTAATTGAATCTCTTGCAAGTCTGCCTATATTGCAGCCTTTCTCTCTCTCTCTCTCCTTCTAATCCTGGAATGGCTCTGTGTTCACCTGTTTAAAATGGATATTCAGAGTTTAGCTGCAGGTTTGAATAATCTCACCAAGAAAGTTCAAAATTTACAAGATTTTGTTGTTCATGTTCCTATATCTGAACCTAGAATTCCTTTGCCTGAATTTTTCTCGGGGAATAGATCTTGCTTTCAAAATTTCAAAAATAATTGCAAGTTGTTTTTGTCCCTGAAATCTCGCTCTGCTGGAGATCCTGCTCAGCAGGTCAGGATTGTGATTTCCTTGCTCCGGGGCGACCCTCAGGATTGGGCTTTTGCATTGGCTCCAGGGGATCCTGCGTTGCTCAATGTGGATGCGTTTTTTCTGGCCTTGGGGTTGCTTTATGAGGAACCTCAGTTAGAGCTTCAGGTGGAAAAGGCCTTGATGTCCCTATCTCAGGGGCAAGACGAAGCTGAAATATACTGCCAGAAATTCCGTAAATGGGCTGTGCTTACTCAGTGGAATGAGTGCGCCCTGGCGGCGAATTTCAGAGAGGGTCTCTCTGATGCCATTAAGGATGTTATGGTGGGGTTCCCTGTGCCTGCGGGTCTGAATGAGTCCATGACAATGGCTATCCAGATCGATAGGCGTCTGCGGGAGCGCAAACCTGTGCACCATTTGGCGGTGTCTACTGAGAAGACGCCAGAGAATATGCAATGTGATAGAATTCTGTCCAGAAGTGAACGGCAGAATTTAAGACGAAAAAATGGGTTGTGCTTCTATTGCGGTGATTCAACTCATGTTATATCAGCATGCTCTAAGCGTACTAAGAAGCTTGATAAGTCTGTTTCAATTGGCACTTTACAGTCTAAGTTTATTCTATCTGTGACCCTGATTTGTTCTTTATCATCTATTACCGCGGATGCCTATGTCGACTCTGGCGCCGCTTTGAGTCTTATGGATTGGTCCTTTGCCAAACGCTGTGGGTATGATTTGGAGCCTCTTGAAACTCCTATACCCCTGAAGGGGATTGACTCCACCCCATTGGCTAGTAATAAACCACAATACTGGACACAAGTAACTATGCGGATTAATCCGGATCATCAGGAGATTATTCGCTTTCTTGTGCTGTATAACCTACATGATGTGTTGGTGCTTGGATTGCCATGGCTGCAATCTCATAACCCAGTCCTTGACTGGAAAGCTATGTCTGTGTTAAGCTGGGGATGTAAGGGGAAGCATGGGGACGTACCTGTGGTTTCCATTTCATCATCTATTCCCTCTGAGATTCCTGAATTCTTGACTGAATATCGTGACGTTTTTGAAGAACCTAAGCTTGGTTCATTACCTCCGCACCGGGAGTGCGATTGTGCCATAGATTTGATTCCGGGTAGTAAATACCCTAAGGGTCGTTTATTTAATCTGTCTGTGCCTGAACATGCTGCTATGCGAGGATATATAAAGGAGTCCTTGGAAAAAGGACATATTCATCCTTCGTCATCTCCCTTAGGAGCCGGTTTTTTCTTTGTGGCTAAGAAAGATGGCTCTTTGAGACCGTGTATTGATTATCGGCTTTTGAATAAAATCACGGTTAAATATCAATATCCGTTGCCACTGCTGACTGATTTGTTTGCTCGCATAAAGGGGGCCAAGTGGTTCTCTAAGATAGATCTCCGTGGGGCGTATAATTTGGTGCGAATTAAGCAGGGGGATGAGTGGAAGACCGCATTTAATACGCCCGAGGGCCACTTTGAGTATTTGGTGATGCCTTTTGGTCTTTCAAATGCCCCTTCAGTCTTTCAGTCCTTTATGCATGACATTTTCCGTGATTATTTGGATAAATTTATGATTGTGTATCTGGATGATATTTTGATTTTTTCGGATGACTGGGACTCTCATGTCCAGCAGGTCAGGAGGGTTTTTCAGGTTTTGCGGTCTAATTCCTTGTGTGTGAAGGGTTCTAAGTGCGTTTTTGGGGTTCAAAAGATTTCCTTTTTGGGATATATTTTTTCCCCCTCTTCCATCGAGATGGATCCTGTCAAGGTTCAGGCTATTTGTGATTGGACGCAACCCTCTTCTCTTAAGAGTCTTCAGAAATTTTTGGGCTTTGCTAACTTTTATCGTCGATTTATTGCTGGTTTTTCTGATGTTGTTAAACCATTGACTGATTTGACTAAGAAGGGTGCTGATGTTGCTGATTGGTCCCCTGCTGCTGTGGAGGCCTTTCGGGAGCTTAAGCGCCGCTTTTCTTCCGCCCCTGTGTTGCGTCAGCCTGATGTTGCTCTTCCTCTTCAGGTTGAGGTCGACGCTTCTGAAATCGGAGCTGGGGCAGTTTTGTCGCAGAGAAGTTCCGATTGTTCCGTGATGAGACCTTGTGCCTTTTTCTCGCGTAAATTTTCGCCCGCCGAGCGGAATTATGATGTTGGGAATCGGGAGCTTTTGGCCATGAAGTGGGCTTTTGAGGAGTGGCGTCATTGGCTTGAGGGGGCTAGACATCAGGTGGTGGTATTGACTGACCACAAAAATCTAATTTATCTTGAGTCCGCCAGACGCCTGAATCCTAGACAGGCGCGCTGGTCGTTGTTTTTCTCTCGGTTTAATTTTGTGGTGTCCTACCTGCCGGGTTCTAAGAATGTTAAGGCGGATGCCCTTTCTAGGAGTTTTGAGCCTGACTCCCCTGGTAACTCTGAACCTACAGGTATCCTTAAGGATGGAGTGATATTGTCTGCCGTTTCTCCAGACCTGCGGCGGGCCTTGCAGGAGTTTCAGGCGGATAGACCTGATCGTTGCCCACCTGGTAGACTGTTTGTTCCTGATGATTGGACCAGTAAAGTCATTTCTGAGGTTCATTCTTCTGCGTTGACAGGTCATCCTGGAATCTTTGGTACCAGGGATTTGGTGGCAAGTCCTTCTGGTGGCCTTCCCTGTCTCGAGATGTGCGAGGCTTTGTGCAGTCTTGTGACGTTTGTGCTCGGGCCAAGCCTTGTTGTTCTCGGGCTAGTGGATTGTTGTTGCCCTTGCCTATCCCGAAGAGGCCCTGGACGCACATCTCGATGGATTTTATTTCGGATCTTCCTGTTTCTCAGAAGATGTCTGTCATCTGGGTGGTGTGTGACCGTTTCTCTAAGATGGTCCATTTGGTTCCCCTGCCTAAGTTGCCTTCTTCTTCCGAGTTGGTTCCTCTGTTTTTTCAAAATGTGGTCCGTTTGCATGGTATTCCGGAGAATATCGTTTCTGACAGAGGAACCCAATTCGTGTCTAGATTTTGGCGAGCATTCTGTGCTAGGATGGGCATAGATTTGTCTTTCTCGTCTGCTTTCCATCCTCAGACTAATGGCCAGACCGAGCGGACGAATCAGACCTTGGAGACATATTTGAGGTGTTTTGTGTCTGCAGATCAGGATGATTGGGTTGCTTTTTTGCCTTTAGCGGAGTTTGCCCTCAATAATCGGGCCAGCTCTGCCACCTTGGTGTCTCCTTTTTTCTGTAATTCGGGGTTTCATCCTCGATTTTCTTCTGGTCAGGTGGAATCTTCGGATTGTCCTGGAGTGGATGCTGTGGTGGAGAGGTTGCATCAGATTTGGGGGCAGGTAGTGGACAATTTGAAGTTGTCCCAGGAGAAGACTCAGCTTTTTGCCAACCGCCGGCGTCGGGTTGGTCCTCGGCTTTGTGTTGGGGACTTGGTGTGGTTGTCTTCTCGTTTTGTCCCTATGAGGGTTTCTTCTCCTAAGTTTAAGCCTCGGTTCATCGGCCCGTACAAGATATTGGAGATTCTTAACCCTGTGTCCTTCCGTTTGGACCTCCCTGCATCTTTTTCTATTCATAATGTTTTTCATCGGTCATTGTTGCGCAGGTATGAGGTACCGGTTGTGCCTTCCGTTGAGCCTCCTGCTCCGGTGTTGGTTGAGGGCGAGTTGGAGTACGTTGTGGAAAAAATCTTGGACTCCCGTGTTTCCAGACGGAAACTCCAGTATCTGGTCAAATGGAAGGGATACGGTCAGGAGGATAATTCTTGGGTGACTGCCTCTGATGTTCATGCCTCCGATCTGGTCCGTGCCTTTCATAGGGCTCATCCTGATCGCCCTGGTGGTTCTGGTGAGGGTTCGGTGCCCCCTCCTTGAGGGGGGGGTACTGTTGTGAAATTGGATTTTGGGCTCCCCCGGTGGCCACTGGTGGAATTGAACTGGTGTGCATCATCCCCTCTGTTCACCTGTTTCCATCAGGATGTGGGAGTCGCTATTTAACCTTGCTCCTCTGTCACTTCCATGCCGGTCAACATTGTAATCAGAAGCCTTTCTGTGCATGTTCCTGCTGCTAGACAACTCCCAGCTAAGTTGGACTTTAGTCCTCGTTTGTTTTTGCATTTTGTTCCAGTTCACTGCTGTAGTTTCGTTTCTGTGTCTGGAAAGCTCTTGTGATCTGAAATTGCCACTCTGATGTTATGAGTTAATACTAGAGTCTTAAAGTAATTTCAGGATGGTATTTTGATAGGGTTTTCAGCTGACCATGAAAGTGCCCTTTCTGTCTTCCTGCTATCTAGTAAGCGGACCTCAATTTTGCTAAACCTATTTTCATACTACGTTTGTCATTTCATCTAAAATCACCGCCAATATATGTGGGGGCCTCTGTCTGCCTATCGGGGAAACTTCTCTAGAGGTGAGCCAGGACTATATTTTCCTCTGCCAGGATTAGTTAGTCCTCCGGCCGGCGCTGGGCGTCTAGGGATAAAAAACGTAGGCAACGCTACCCGGCTACTGTTAGTTGTGCGGCAGGTTTAGTTCATGGTCAGTTTAGTTTCCATCCTTCCAAGAGCTAGTACTTATGTTTGCTGGGCTATGTTCTCTTGCCATTGAGAACCATAACAGGTGGCATATGCATGCTGAAGCCACTTTCCTATTTATGGTGGTCTGCATAGTCGGCGTCGCAAATGTCGCATGAGCATGTCTGGTCATGTTGCTGGTATTCTTAGAGGCTTGATTTGGGTTTTTACAGGTTGCCAGGACAATCTGCTTGCCAAGGGAGGCTGATGCAATTTCCTAGCTTTATGGAGATGTGTGTATATTTGTCGTACGTTATACAGATGGTCCGTGTGACGTTCAATTTTTTTTTTTTTTGCACCCATAGGTTGCATTGGCGAGTCTCACAGGATATATGCATACAATCACAGTATGCTACTATACTGCACCACGTCGAATACACCAGAGAAGAATAACAGTGATCTAGACTGCCTCATTGAATAACATTCGTCCGAGTGCAATACGATTTTTAAATACATTTCACTTGTCCAAATTAGACACTAATGTGACTCTGACCCTTAATTGAAGCTATAGCCAAATATTATTGTGTGACTAATAGTGATAATGCAATGTAATGCCTGTCTATTGAACACTTAACCAGTTAAAATATATTTGTCTGCAGACTTTTGCTACCTCTTCTGAGAGCAGCTTAATGTATGCAAACAGACCCTGAATCCAATGTTGTATAACTTAGTTTTGTGTACAACTGTTCTGATGCAATCTGAGTTTTTAGATTTAGTAATGCAGCAGAGCTGATAAAGCTAACCCCCCACACCAGGGTCCATATGTATATAGCTAAAGCCAGTGAGGTGCTTAGCACAGAAGGGGTCAGAGTCGTACTTGGTCTCACATGCTACTCTGTCTGAGCAATGATAGGCTCCTGGTGCTAAAACAATCATTACAAGTAAATAACAGGGTGAAGCTTCATGAGAGAGGTATAGCTGAAATCCTTCATAATGCTGCCTTTAGATTAAATGGCAAAACTTGCTGACAGGTACTCTTTAATAAATTTAGTAAAGTGTGACATTTTAGCTTTTCACATTCTAAAAATGGCAAATCTAACTCTACATCAAAACTGGAGTAGGAAAACCAGCTCACCTGTTAGGCATGTGTTGTTGGGAAGCACAGATACCGTGTAGTCATCACATGAAGCAAATGGCGCAGCTTCCAAAAATTCCAACTTTATTGTGAATAAAAAGCAAGATTTAGTTAGATAAAATCACATAGTTGTGAGTAACAGGCAGCGCATTTCGAACAGTAACTTGTTCTTTGTCTTTTGAGAAAGAACAAGTTACTGCTCGAAACGCGTTGCTTGTTACTCACAACTATGTGATTTTATCTGACTGGATCTTGATTTTTATCCACAATAAATTTGGAATTTTTGGAAGCTGGATTTTCTTCTTTTTGCTAACTCTTCTAGTCAGGCAAAAAAAGAAAATGTATTCAACATAAATTAAAATTTACATTTTCATTAACTTAAGGCATACGTTGGAACTAGTGGTATAACTACCATCCTACAGTCCCTAATTAGGGATGAGCGAGTAGTGAAATATTCGGACTCTCTATACTCGTAACGAGTAGGTCCTAATACTAGGGTATTTGTAACGAGTTGCGAGTCCAATGCAAGTCAATGGGTGCAAAAAAAAATCGCAGAGCACTTGCACCATGCGACTGATGTCCAATTTTTATGCACCAGTGTCCTTTGAAAAGCCGGCAATTCATATGCGGCTACAGTAAAATCACACTGACAGGTTAGAATAGAATAGATAGAATACATATATACACATAGAATAGGTATAGGTATATATATATATATATATATATATACACTCACCGGCCACTTTATTAGGTACACCTGTCCAACTTCTTGTTAACACTTAATTTCTAATCAGCCAATCACATGGCGGCAACTCAGTGCATTTAGGCATGTAGACATGGTCAAGACAATCTCCTGCAGTTCAAACCGAGCATCAGTATGGGGAAGAAAGGTGATTTGAGTGCCTTTGAATGTGGCATGGTTGTTGGTGCCAGAAGGGCTGGTCTGAGTATTTCAGAAACTGCTGATCTACTGGGATTTTCACGCACAACCATCTCTAGGGTTTACAGAGAATGGTCTGAAAAAGAAAAAAAATCCAGTGAGCGGCAGTTCTGTGGGCGGAAATGCCTTGTTGATGCCAGAGGTCAGAGGAGAATGGGCAGACTGGTTCGAGCTGATAGAAAGGCAACAGTGACTCAAATCGCCACCCGTTACAACCAAGGTAGGCCTAAGAGCATCTCTGAACGCACAGTGCGTCGAACTTTGAGGCAGATGGGCTACAGCAGCAGAAGACCACACCGGGTACCACTCCTTTCAGCTAAGAACAGGAAACTGAGGCTACAATTTGTACAAGCTCATCGAAATTGGACAGTAGAAGATTGGAAAAACGTTGCTTGGTCTGATGAGTCTCGATTTCTGCTGCGACATTCGGATGGTAGGGTCAGAATTTGGCGTAAACAACATGAAAGCATGGATCCATCCTGCCTTGTATGGAGCATCTTTGGGATGTGCAGCCGACAAATCTGCGGCAACTGTGTGATGCCATCATGTCAATATGGACCAAAATCTCTGAGGAATGCTTCCAGCACCTTGTTGAATCTATGCCACGAAGAATTGAGGCAGTTCTGAAGGCAAAAGGGGGTCCAACCCGTTACTAGCATGGTGTACCTAATAAAGTGGCCGGTAAGTGTATATATATATATATATATATATATATATATATATATATATATATATACTGTATATATGTATGTCAGTGACACATATATATATATATATATATATATATATATATATATATATATCTTTATATTGCATAGAGATATAGATAGAAAATTAGCCAGTAATTCATTTGTCGGGTTCTGTAAAATCAATGCAGGAGCCATTAGGATAGAAGACATGGTTTACATACAGTAAATCCATGCAGAATAGTTTGATATATAGATGTGTGTGACCAATACATTTAGTATAGTATGTGTGCAAATTATGGGACTTGCATGTATTTAATAAAATAATCTTTTCTGGGAAAAAATGGCGTGGGCTCCCGAGTAATTTTCTATGCCAGAGAGGGAAAGCCAGTGACTGTGGGCCGATGTTTATAGCTTAGGAAGGGGATAATACCCATGGATCTTCCTAGGCTATGAATCTCAGCCCGCAGCTGCATATTTAGCCTTTACTGGCTATTAAAATAGGGAGACCCCCCAAAAAAATGATGTGGGGTCCCCCTATAATTAATAGCCAGAAAAGGCTATGCAGACAGCTGCAGGCTGATATTCATAGCCTAGGAAGATACCATGGTTATTGGTCCCCCTGGCTACAAACACCAGCTCACAGTCGCCCCTGAAATGGCGCATCTGTAAGATGCGCCAATTCCGACACTTAGCTTCTCTCTTCCCACTGCCCTGTAGCAGTGGAATATGGGGGAATATGAGGTTAATGTCACCTTTGTATTGTAAGGTGACATCAAGCTGGCTTGGTAATGGAGAGGTGTCAATAAGACACCTATCCATTACTAAGCCTATAGTTGTTAATGGGTTAAAAAAAAGACACAGACAGAAAAAAGTATTTTAATGAAATAAAGCAATAAACACAGTTTGCCATCTTTATTGTTTTCCTAATCCATGCGACGCCCTCAATATCCTGTAAAAAATATAAAATAAAAAACCAACAATATACCCATACCTGTCCGACATTCAGTCCCATGCCGTAATCCATATCTGGGGAATATATAGTTTACAACCAGGAGCAGTGCTAATGCGACTGTCCCAGGTGTAAACCTCTGATGAATGAGAAGCTGCTGGCCTAGCATCAGTGACTAGCGCTGACGTCACTGATGCTGTGCTGCCTCACAGCCTAACCCGCGGTGAACCCTTGAGAGTGGGAAAATGAACTGGCATTTTCCCACGCTCCAGAGGTCATCCCATTTCTGTCTGTGAGGCAGCTGAGCATCAGTGACGGCACCGCTAATTACTGAAGCTGCCGCTCACAGACGTGCTGAACTGGGATGACTGTTGTGGATTCTGTTTGTGGGCTCCCTCTGGTGGTTACTGCTGGTACTGGGTGACTTTGGTGGGTTGCGGCCTTTGGTTTCCACCTGTCCATCAGAGGCTGGGTGGTTCCTATTTTACCTGGCCTTTCTGTCATTCCCTTGCCGGCTATCAATGTATTCAGATGTGCTCTGTTTGGTTCCTGCCTACCTGCTCCCAGATCTTTCAGGATAAGCTAAGTGCTGATTTTCAGTTGTTGGTTTTTTTGTCCAGCTTGCTTATTATGTCTCTATGCTAGCTGGTAGCTCTAGTGGACTGAGGTTCTCCCCATGTGCCATGAGTTGGCACATGGGTTCTTGTAATCTCAGGATGGTTTTTTTGATTAGGGTTTTTTGCTGACCGCTCAGACCCCTTTTGTATCGTTCTGCTTTCTAGTTTACAGCGGGCCTCAATTTGCTGAACCTATATATATCATCTCTATGTGTGTGCCTTCCTCTCATTTCACCGTCAATACATGTGGGGGGCAACTATACCTTTTGGGGTTCATTCCTCTGGAGGCAAGTGAGGTCTTTATTTTCTCTGCAGTACTAGTTAGCTCTTAGGCTGGTGCGTGGCGTCTAGAACCAACGTAGGCACGCTCCCTGGCTATCTCTAGTTGCGTTTGTCAGGCATAGGGCAGCGGTCAGCCCAGGTTCCATCACCCTAGAGCTCGTCCGATATTTTGTATTACTTTGCTTGTCCCTTGCTATCCCTAGCCATTGGGATTCATGACAGTATAGCCGGCCCACAAAGTGTTAATTGTTTGGGAGAAAAAGAAGTGTTTAAGGGAAATTTTTTTTTTTTTTCCCTTCAGAGTTTTGCTGCCTAGCCCTTAATTGCTGTCTAGCTGCTTCTTACCTCCTCTTAACCCTTGAATGGCTCTGATATTAGCTGTTTAACATGGATGTCCAGAGTTTGGCTTCCAGCCTGAGTAATCTTGCGGCAAAAGTTCAAAACATACAGGATTTTGTTGTTCACACTTCCATGTCTGAACCTAGAATTCCTATTCCAGAGTTCTTTTCTGGAGATAGATCTACCTTCCTGAATTTCAGGAACAATTGTAAATTGTTTCTTTCTTTAAAATCTCGCTCCTCTGGAGACCCTGCTCAACAGGTTAAGATTGTAATATCTTTCCTGCGGGGCGACCCTCAGAATTGGGCATTTGCATTGGCACCAGGGGATCCTGCATTGCTCAATGTGGATGCGTTTTTTCTGGCATTGGGATTGCTCTATGAGGAACCCAACCTGGAGATTCAGGCTGAAAAGGCTTTATTAGCCCTCTCTCAGGGGCATGATGAAGCGGAAATATATTGTCAAAAATTTCGGAAATGGTCGGTGCTTACTCAGTGGAATGAGTGCGCCCTGGCTACAAACTTCAGAAATGGTCTTTCCGAGGCCATTAAGGATATTATGGTGGGGTTCCCTACGCCTACAGGTCTGAATAAGTCGATGGCTATGGCCATTCAGATTGATCGGCGTTTACGGGAGCGCAAACCTGTGCACCACTTGGCGGTGTCTTCTGAACAGGCACCTGAGACTATGCAATGTGATAGAATTCAGTCCAGAAGTGAACGGCAAAATTATAGGCGGAAAAATGGATTGTGTTTTTATTGTGGTGATTCAGCTCATGTTATATCAGCATGCTCTAAACGCACAAAAAGGGTTGATAAATCTTTTGCCATTGGTACTCTGCAGCCTAAGTTCATTTTGTCTGTGACTCTGATTTTTTCACTGTCTTCCATTTCCGTCGATGCCTATGTGGATTCAGGCGCTGCCCTGAGTCTTATGGATTGGTCATTTGCTAAACGCTGCGGTTTTAGTCTGGAGCCTCTGGAAGTTCCTATCCCTCTGAAGGGAATTGACTCTACACCATTGGCTATGAATAAACCACAGTATTGGACACAAGTGACCATGCGCATGACTCCCGTTCATCAGGAGGTGATTCGCTTCCTTGTACTGTATAATTTACATGATGTACTAGTGCTTGGTCTGCCATGGTTACAAACTCATAATCCTGTCCTGGACTGGAAAACAATGTCTGTGTTAAGCTGGGGATGTCAGGGGGTTCATGATGATGCACCTCCGATTTCAATCGCTTCATCTACTCCTTCTGAGATCCCTGCGTTTTTGTCTGACTATAGGGATGTTTTTGAGGAGCCTAAGCTCAATTCGCTCCCTCCTCATAGAGAGTGTGAGTGTGCTATAGAATTGATTCCTGGCAGTAAGTTCCCTAAGGGTCGTTTATTTAATCTGTCACTGCCAGAGCATACTGCTATGCGGAATTATATTAAGGAGTCCTTGGAAAAGGGACATATTCATCCATCTTCGTCCCCTCTGGGAGCAGGTTTTTTTTTCGTGGCCAAAAAAGATGGTTCCCTGAGGCCTTGTATAGATTATCGCCTTCTGAATAAGATTACAGTCAAATATCAGTATCCACTGCCATTATTGACTGATTTGTTTGCTCGCATTAAGGGGGCTAGGTGGTTCACTAAGATAGATCTTCGCGGTGCGTATAATCTGGTGCGGATAAAACAGGGTGACGAGTGGAAAACCGCATTTAATACGCCTGAGGGCCATTTTGAGTATTTGGTAATGCCTTTTGGACTCTCCAATGCTCCGTCAGTCTTTCAGTCCTTTATGCACAATATTTTCCGTGAATATCTGGATAAGTTTATGATTGTGTATTTGGATGATATTTTGGTGTTTTCTGATGACTGGGAGTCTCATGTTTTACAGGTCAGGAAGGTGTTTCAGGTTCTGCGGGCCAATTCTCTGTTTGTGAAGGGCTCAAAGTGTCTCTTCGGAGTCCAGAAGATTTCTTTTTTGGGGTACATTTTTTCTCCTTCTACTATTGAGATGGATCCCGTCAAGGTTCAGGCGATTTGTGACTGGACACAACCTACATCTGTTAAGAGCCTTCAGAAGTTCTTGGGGTTTGCTAATTTTTATCGTCGGTTCATTGCTAATTTTTCCAGTATTGTTAAACCTTTGACTGATTTGACTAAAAAGGGTGCTGATGTTGCTGATTGGTCTCCTGCGGCCGTGGAGGCCTTTCGGGAACTTAAGCGCCGGTTTTCTTCTGCTCCTGTGTTGTGTCAACCAGATGTTTCACTTCCTTTTCAGGTTGAGGTTGATGCTTCCGAGATTGGAGCGGGGGCGGTTTTGTCACAGAGAAGTTCTAATGGCTCGGTGATGAAGCCATGTGCATTCTTCTCTAGAAAATTCTCGCCCGCCGAGCGCAATTATGATGTGGGTAATCGGGAGCTTTTGGCCATGAAGTGGGCATTTGAGGAGTGGCGTCATTGGCTTGAGGGTGCTAAACATCGTGTGGTGGTCTTGACTGATCACAAGAATCTCATTTACCTTGAGTCTGCCAGGCGTTTGAATCCTAGACAGGCTCGTTGGTCGTTGTTTTTTTCTCATTTCAATTTCGTGGTTTCATACCTGCCAGGTTCTAAGAATGTGAAGGCAGATGCTCTTTCCAGGAGTTTTGTGCCTGACTCTCCTGGAGACTCTGGGCCTACTGGTATCCTTAGGGATGGGGTAATATTGTCCGCCGTATCCCCAGACTTGCGACGTGCATTGCAGGAGTTTCAGGTGGATAAACCGGATCGTTGTCCGCCAGAAAGACTGTTTGTTCCGGATGATTGGACCAGTAGAGTCATCTCCGAGGTCCATTCTTCTGTGTTGGCTGGTCATCCTGGAATATTTGGTACTAGAGACTTGGTGGCCAGGTCTTTTTGGTGGCCTTCCTTGTCTAGGGATGTGCGTACCTTTGTGCAGTCTTGTGAAGTGTGTGCTCGAGCTAAGCCTTGCTGTTCTCGGGCCAGTGGGTTGTTGTTATCCTTGCCCATCCCGAAGAGGCCTTGGACGCACATTTCCATGGATTTTATTTCTGATCTCCCGGTTTCACATAAAATGTCCGTTATCTGGGTTGTGTGTGACCGCTTTTCTAAGATGGTTCATTTGGTGCCCTTGCCTAAGTTGCCTTCCTCCTCTGAGTTGGTCCCTTTATTTTTTCAGAACGTGGTTCGTTTGCATGGGATTCCGGAGAATATCGTTTCTGACAGGGGATCCCAGTTTGTGTCTAGATTTTGGCGGACGTTTTGTGCCAAGATGGGCATTGATTTGTCTTTCTCGTCTGCATTCCATCCTCAGACGAATGGCCAGACGGAGCGAACTAATCAGACCTTGGAAACTTATTTGAGGTGTTTTGTTTCTGCTGATCAAGATGACTGGGTTGCTTTTTTGCCACTGGCCGAATTTGCTCTTAATAATCGGGCTAGTTCTGCCACGTTGGTCTCTCCTTTTTTTTGTAATTCGGGGTTTCATCCTCGTTTTTCCTCTGGTCAGGTGGAGTCTTCGGATTGTCCTGGAGTGGACGTGGTGGTGGACAGGCTACATCAGATTTGGAATCAGGTGGTGGACAATTTGAAGTTATCTCAGGAGAAGACTCAGCAGTTTGCTAATCGCCGTCGCCGCGTGGGTCCCCGACTTCTTGTTGGGGATTTGGTGTGGTTGTCTTCTCGTTTTGTCCCTATGAAGGTCTCTTCTCCTAAGTTCAAGCCTCGGTTCATCGGTCCTTATAGGATCTCGGAGATTCTTAACCCTGTATCTTTTCGTTTGGATCTCCCAGCATCGTTTGCTATTCATAATGTGTTCCATCGGTCGTTGTTGCGGAGGTATGAGGTGCCCGTTGTTCCTTCGGTTGAGCCTCCTGCTCCGGTGCTGGTGGAGGGAGAATTGGAGTATGTTGTTGAGAAGATCTTGGATTCTCGTGTTTCCAGATGCAAACTCCAGTATTTGGTTAAGTGGAAGGGTTATGGTCAGGAGGATAATTCCTGGGTGGTCGCCTCCGATGTTCATGCGACTGATTTGGTCTGCGCCTTCCATAGAGCTCACCCTGATCGCCCTGGGGGTTCTCGTGAGGGTTCGGTGACCCCTCCTCAAGGGGGGGTGTCGTGATCTCTGCAGGCAGAGATCATAGCAAGCCTATAGAGGGACAAGCTCTCGGAAGATGGAACTATACTGACCATGAACTAAGCCTGCCGCGCAACTAGAAATAGCCAGGTAGCATTTCCTATTTATCGCTAGATGCCCAGCTCTGGCCTAAGACCTAAATAGCTAGCAGAGGGAAATATAAGACCTGGCTCACCTCTAGAGAAATATTCCCAAGAAGACAGTAGCCCCCCACATATAATGACGGTGAGTTCAGATGAAACAACAAACGCAGCAGGAAAATAGTCTTAGCAAATTTGAGGTCCGCTTACTAGATAGCAGAAGACAGATAGTATACTTTCATGGTCAGCAGAAAAACACTAACAAAACACCATCCAGAGATTACCTTAAACTCTGGCATTAACTCATAACGCCAGAGTAGCAATCCCTGATCCACGAGAGCTTTCCAGACACAGTAACAAAACTTCAGCTGTGAACTGGAACAAATAGGCAAAACAAAACATGGACAAAAGTCCAACTTATCTAGTAGTTGTCAGAAGCAGGAACAAGCACTGAGAGGCATCAGATAACATTGTTGACCGGCAAGAAACCACCAGAGAAATGAGCTTAAATAGCGACACCCACTACTGATGGAATCAGGTGAAACAGGAAAGAGGATGACAAGTCCAATTCCACAAGCGGCCACCGGGGGAGCCCAGAATCCAAATTCACAACAGTACCCCCCCCTCAAGGAGGGGGCACCGAACCCTCACCAGATCCACCAGGGCGACCAGGATGAGCCCTATGGAAGGCACGAACAAGATCAGAAGCATGAACATCAGATGCATTGACCCAAGAATTATCCTCCTGGCCGTAACCCTTCCAGTTGACCAGATACTGGAGTTTCCGTCTGGAAACACGAGAGTCCAAAATTTTCTCCACAACGTACTCCAACTCACCCTCAACCAACACCGGAGCAGGAGGCTCAACTGAAGGTACAACAGGTACCTCATACCTGCGCAATAACGACCGATGAAAAACGTTATGAATGGAAAAGGACGCAGGGAGGTCCAAACGGAAAGAAACAGGATTAAGAATCTCCAATATTCTATAAGGGCCGATGAACCGAGGTTTAAACTTAGGAGAAGAGACCCTCATAGGGACAAAACGAGAAGACAACCACACTAAATCTCCAACACAAAGCCGAGAACCAACACGACGATGACGGTTGGCAAAACGCTGAGTCTTCTCCTGGGACAACTTCAAATTGTCCATAACCTGCCCCCAGATGTGATGCAATCTCTCCACCACCGCATCCACTCCAGGACAATCCGAGGATTCCACCTGACCGGAGGAAAATCGAGGATGAAACCCCGAATTACAGAAAAACGGGGACACCAAGGTGGAAGAACTGGCCCGATTATTGAGGGCGAACTCTGCCAATGGCAAAAAAGCAACCCAATCATCCTGGTCAGCAGAGACAAAACACCTCAGATATGTCTCAAGGGTCTGATTAGTCCGCTCGGTCTGGCCATTAGTCTGAGGGTGAAAAGCAGATGAAAAAGACAAATCTATGCCCATCCTAGCACAGAATGCCCGCCAAAATCTAGACACAAATTGGGAACCTCTGTCAGAAACAATATTCTCAGGAATACCGTGCAATCGGACAACATTCTGAAAAAACAGAGGAACCAACTCAGAAGAAGAAGGCAACTTGGGCAGAGGAACCAAATGGACCATTTTAGAGAAACGGTCACAGACCACCCAGATGACAGACATCTTCTGGGAAACAGGCAGATCTGAAATAAAATCCATCGAGATGTGTGTCCAAGGCCTCTTAGGAATAGGCAAGGGCAACAGCAGTCCGCTAGCCCGAGAACTACAAGACTTGGCCCGAGCACAAACGTCACATGACTGCACAAAGACTCGCACATCTCGTGACAGAGAAGGCCACCAGAAGGATCTTGCCACCAAATCCCTGGTACCAAAAATTCCGGGATGACCTGCCAATGCAGAAGAATGTACCTCAGAGATGACTCTGCTGGTCCAATCAACCGGAACAAACAGTCTATCAGGCGGACAACGATCCGGTCTATCCGCCTGAAACTCTTGCAAGGACCGCCGCAGATCAGGAGAAACGGCCGACAAAATTACTCCCTCCCTAAGGATACCTGTGGGTTCAGAATTACCAGGAGAGTCCGGGTCAAAACTCCTAGAAAGGGCATCTGCCTTAACATTCTTAGAACCCGGTAGGTATGACACCACAAAATTAAAGCGAGAAAAAAATAAAGACCAGCGCGCCTGTCTAGGATTCAGGCGTCTGGCAGTCTCAAGATAAATCAAATTTTTGTGGTCAGTCAATACCACCACCTGATGCCTAGCCCCCTCGAGCCAATGGCGCCACTCCTCAAACGCCCACTTCATGGCCAAAAGCTCCCGATTCCCAACATCATAATTCCGCTCTGCGGGCGAAAATTTGCGAGAAAAGAAAGCACAAGGCCTAATGACGGAGCAGTCGGAACCTTTCTGCGACAACACTGCCCCAGCTCCGATCTCCGAAGCGTCAACCTCAACCTGAAAAGGCAGATTCACATCAGGCTGACGCAACACAGGGGCAGAGGCAAAACGGCGCTTAAGCTCCTGAAAGGCCTCTACAGCATGAGGGGACCAATTAGCAACATCAGCGCCTTGTCTGGTCAAATCAGTCAGTGGTTTAACGACATCCGAAAAACCAGCAATAAATCGGCGGTAAAAGTTGGCAAAGCCCAAAAATCTCTGAAGACCCTTAAGAGAGGAGGGCTGAGTCCAGTCACAAATAGCTTGCACCTTGACGGGATCCATCTCAATGGAAGAGGGAGAAAAAATATACCCCAAAAAGGAAATTTTCTGGACTCCAAAAACGCACTTAGACCCCTTCACACATAAAGAATTAGACCGCAGAACCTGAAAAACTCTCCTGACCTGCTGGACATGAGAGTCCCAGTCATCAGAAAAAATCAGAATATCATCCAGATATATTATCATAAATTTATCCAGAAAATCGCGGAAAATATCATGCATAAAAGACTGGAAAACTGAAGGGGCATTAGAAAGACCAAAAGGCATGACCAAATACTCAAAGTGGCCCTCGGGCGTATTAAATGCGGTCTTCCACTCATCCCCCTGCCTGATCCGCACCAAATTATACGCCCCACGAAGATCAATTTTAGAGAACCACTTAGCACCCTCTATACGAGCAAACAAATCAGTAAGCAATGGCAATGGGTATTGATACTTAACAGTGATCTTATTCAGAAGCCGATAATCAATACATGGTCTCAAAGAGCCGTCTTTTTTTTGAGACAAAGAAAAACCCAGCTCCCAAGGGAGAAGAAGATGGACGAATATGTCCCTTTTCCAAAGACTCCTTTATATATTCCCGCATAGCAACATGTTCCGGCACAGACAAATTAAACAAACGACCCTTTGGATATTTACAACCCGGTATCAAATCTATGGCACAATCGCACTCACGGTGCGGAGGTAACGACCCAAGCTTGGGTTCGTCAAAGACGTCTTGATAATCAGAAAGGAACTCAGGGACTTCAGAGGGAATGGACGACGAAATAGAAACCAAAGGTACGTCCCCATGAATACCCTTACATCCCCAGCTCAACACAGACATTGCTCTCCAGTCCAAGACTGGGTTGTGAGACTGCAACCATGGCAATCCCAGTACCACATCGTCATGTAAATTATACAGTACCAGGAAACGAATAATCTCCTGGTGATCCGGATTGATACGCATGGTTACTTGTGTCCAGTATTGTGGTTTATTATTAGCCAATGGGGTGGAGTCAATCCCCTTCAGAGGAATAAGAGTCTCCAAAGGCTCTAAATCAAAACCACAACGATTGGCAAAGGACCAATCCATAAGACTCAGAGCGGCGCCAGAGTCAACATAGGCGTCCGTGGCAATGGATGACAAAGAGCAAATCAGGGTTACAGACAAAATAAACTTAGACTGAATGGTGCCAATGGAAACAGACTTATCAAGCTTCTTTGTACGCCTAGAGCATGCCGATATAACATGAGTAGAATCCCCACAATAGAAACACAATCCATTCTTCCGTCTAAAATTCTGTCGCTCGCTCCTGGACAGAATTCTATCACACTGCATACTTTCTGGCGTCTTTTCCATAGACACCGCCAGATGGTGCACCGGTTTGCGCTCCCGCAGACGCCTATCAATCTGAATAGCCATTGTCATGGACTCATTCAGACCTGCAGGCAAAGGGAACCCCACCATAACATCCTTAACGGCATCAGAGAGACCTTCTCTGAAAGTTGCCGCCAAGGCGCACTCATTCCACTGAGTAAGCACAGACCATTTACGGAATTTTTGGCAGAAAACTTCAGCTTCGTCTTGCCCCTGAGATAGTGCCATCAAAGTTTTTTCTGCCTGAAGTTCCAAATGAGGTTCCTCATAAAGCAAGCCCAAGGCCAGAAAAAACGCATCCACATCGCGTAACGCAGGATCCCCTGCTGGCAATGAGAAGGCCCAATCTTGAGGGTCACCCCTGAGCAAGGAAATCACAATCCTAACCTGCTGAGCAGGGTCTCCAGCTAAACGAGACTTCAGGGACAAATAAAGCTTACAATTATTTCGGAAATTCTGGAAGCTAGCTCTATTCCCTGTGAAGAACTCCGGCAAAGGAATTCTCGGCTCAGATACCGGAGCATGTACCACAAAATCTTGTAAATTTTGTACTTTCGTGATGAGATTATTCAAACCCGCAGTTACACTCTGGAGTTCCATTATTGTCAGGTGCACACAGAGCATACAGAGATTAGGAGGAGGGAGAGAAAAAAGACTGCAGCAAGGCAGACTGGAGGAAAAAAAAAAAAAAAAAAAAAAAAAAAAAAAAAAAAATTCCAGCAGACTTCTTATCACTCTCCTTTCTCAACCTGGGTCTTTAACACTTTATTGGCCGGTCAAACTGTCGTGATCTCTGCAGGCAGAGATCATAGCAAGCCTATAGAGGGACAAGCTCTCGGAAGATGGAACTATACTGACCATGAACTAAGCCTGCCGCGCAACTAGAAATAGCCAGGTAGCATTTCCTATTTATCGCTAGATGCCCAGCTCTGGCCTAAGACCTAAATAGCTAGCAGAGGGAAATATAAGACCTGGCTCACCTCTAGAGAAATATTCCCAAGAAGACAGTAGCCCCCCACATATAATGACGGTGAGTTCAGATGAAACAACAAACGCAGCAGGAAAATAGTCTTAGCAAATTTGAGGTCCGCTTACTAGATAGCAGAAGACAGATAGTATACTTTCATGGTCAGCAGAAAAACACTAACAAAACACCATCCAGAGATTACCTTAAACTCTGGCATTAACTCATAACGCCAGAGTAGCAATCCCTGATCCACGAGAGCTTTCCAGACACAGTAACAAAACTTCAGCTGTGAACTGGAACAAATAGGCAAAACAAAACATGGACAAAAGTCCAACTTATCTAGTAGTTGTCAGAAGCAGGAACAAGCACTGAGAGGCATCAGATAACATTGTTGACCGGCAAGAAACCACCAGAGAAATGAGCTTAAATAGCGACACCCACTACTGATGGAATCAGGTGAAACAGGAAAGAGGATGACAAGTCCAATTCCACAAGCGGCCACCGGGGGAGCCCAGAATCCAAATTCACAACAGGGGGGGTACTGTTGTGGATTCTGTTTGTGGGCTCCCTCTGGTGGTTACTGCTGGTACTGGGTGACTTTGGTGGGTTGCGGCCTTTGGTTTCCACCTGTCCATCAGAGGCTGGGTGGTTCCTATTTTACCTGGCCTTTCTGTCATTCCCTTGCCGGCTATCAATGTATTCAGATGTGCTCTGTTTGGTTCCTGCCTACCTGCTCCCAGATCTTTCAGGATAAGCTAAGTGCTGATTTTCAGTTGTTGGTTTTTTTGTCCAGCTTGCTTATTATGTCTCTATGCTAGCTGGTAGCTCTAGTGGACTGAGGTTCTCCCCATGTGCCATGAGTTGGCACATGGGTTCTTGTAATCTCAGGATGGTTTTTTTGATTAGGGTTTTTTGCTGACCGCTCAGACCCCTTTTGTATCGTTCTGCTTTCTAGTTTACAGCGGGCCTCAATTTGCTGAACCTATATATATCATCTCTATGTGTGTGCCTTCCTCTCATTTCACCGTCAATACATGTGGGGGGCAACTATACCTTTTGGGGTTCATTCCTCTGGAGGCAAGTGAGGTCTTTATTTTCTCTGCAGTACTAGTTAGCTCTTAGGCTGGTGCGTGGCGTCTAGAACCAACGTAGGCACGCTCCCTGGCTATCTCTAGTTGCGTTTGTCAGGCGTAGGGCAGAGGTCAGCCCAGGTTCCATCACATTAGAGCTCGTCCGATATTTTGTATTACTTTGCTTGTCCCTTGCTATCCCTAGCCATTGGGATTCATGACAGATGACCTCTGGAGCGTGGGAAAATGCCAGTTCATTTTTTTCTCGCACCCAGTGACTAGGCAGGAGATCCGAATATTGCGAGGCGAGTAGTGAAATACTCGCTATGTTACGAGTACCGCGAGTACTGCATTACTCGCTGAGTACCAAGTACTGGCGAATATACTCGCTGTTAGGACTGACGTAAAGCACCAAATAATATTTGGAGATGATATAAGGTGCGTATATGGCGGTATAATGTGAGTACGCACATGGGTTAGCTTCATCTAGTATCAAGGAAGCGAACCCTATTGTGTCACAGGGCTGCTATACTGCACAGAGAGCACAAGCAAGGTGACACAGAACTCTGCCCCAAGACTCAGGGTAAGAGTCCCTCAAGATCTCTTGCCTTGACACCGCTACTGCGGTGCCAGGGAAGCTAAAGTAAATATTTTCCGCACAGGAGTGTGTGCAGTGCCACTCTGGCGGATGCCACTAACCATCCCAAACTAGGGCTAGGAAAGCGCACTATCTGCGCATGGCACCACTCTGGCGGTCGCTGCTAACTGGATTAGCAACTTGTGCAATTGTGCAGGATAGCACTGTTGGGCGCTAGGAAGCTATACCATTCGCGAGCAGGCAACAACACTAGAGATGGCAATGATTCGGAACTTTCATCCATTGAAAGGCATTCATCCACACACACACAAGTTAATAAGTGTACACTAGTGCATGGCCGAGCGGCCATGCAAACCTTTTATAGCAGTAGCGCTCCGGGACCTTCCTGATGGTCCAATAGGAGCCGCAACAGTACCTGAGCATGTGACCCCTGACCTCCTATGGGAGGTCATCCCGTAGGCATGCTCAGTGTGGGAAAAGCAGGACTAAGTCCGTGAAATGCCTGCTCGCTGCTGAGCAGTGCTGGCTACAAAGGCAGAGCATGGAAAGGCAGCAGTACCCAAGCACACAGTATCAGCTTAATCCAGATGCTGGGATCGACGTCTCTGCTGAGCAATTCCCACTGTGGCTGGAGGAAAATGTGAGACCGCAGTGGACATGGTTCGAGATTCCCCCTGTGCAGCAGCGGGAACTCGACACCTAACACTTGCTCATCCCTATCGCTAATGTAAAATTTGGACATTGGCTCCCATCAATATATTAGTCAGATCTTTAAGCTCCTTTAGTAATGTCCTCTGTCCTAGCCCTTCTTCTGTAGTAATTTCCCCTGTCCTTTAATAACATCTCCTGATGAAGAATTAAGGAAACGTGTTGGGGCGGTGTGAACTTTGCAGGCAGGTGACATCTACATGTAAGTTGAAATATTGTTTTTTTTTAGCTCCCTCTCTGCTGCATACATGTATTGGAAAGTCCAAATCATTTTACCTCAGCATTTATAGGAGACTATATCATATTAATGCTACAATATGCATGTCCCTTTTTTCACCTCCTGTTTATGCCTATATGACAATATCATGTTAATAAAGTAATTTTTAAATGGGCAAATACACTCTCTAGGTATTTTTCCTACCTTTCTGTCTTGCAAGATTGCCTTGTGCAGGCATGTACTATGGAGGACAGAGAATGAACTTCAATCCAATATTGCAGCCAGCATGCAGCCAGCGGGTAAGGAAAGGGTGAATCAAACACCCGAAAACCCCGCCTCTATGGCTGAAAATTGTTCCCTCCAAATTCAGGTGACAGAGTCCCTTTAAGTGACACGCTCCATGTATTTGAGGCACTGAAAGTTTGATTTTCACCCTGTGGCGCATATGGTCATAAATGTACACTGTACAGTATATCTGTGCCACATTGATGCCAAAGTTATTAAATAAGATCACAGTATCTAAATTGTTAAAATAAAGGGCAAGAGTGACACATTTTGATGAGTAATGAGCAACACTATCTACAGGCGCTACAACAATAGTAAGCAAAGATTAAGAACATTAACCCAGCGATCATGGAAAAGTGATGGGGCAAGCACTGAGCTTAGCAGAGCCATGGAATCAGATGTGTGGTATCTAGTGTTGAGCATTCCGATACCGCTAGTATCGGGTATCGGCCGATATTTGCTGTATCGGAATTCCGATACCGAGTTCCGATATTTTTGTGATATTGGAAATCGGAATCGGAAGTTCCCAGCGTATGGTTCCCAGTGTCTGGAGGAGAGGAGACTCTCCTTCAGGCCCTGGGATCCATATTCATGTAAAAAATAAAGAATAAAAAAAAAAAATATGGATATACTCACCTTCGGACGGCCCCTGGCTCTCACCGCTGCAAGCGTCTGCCTCCGTTCCTAAGAATGCAGTGAGTGTAGGACCTGCGATGACGTCGCGGCTTGTGATTGGTCGCATGAGCGGTCACATGAGCGGTCACGCGACCAATCACAAGCCGCGACGTCATCGAAGGTCCTTCACTCTGCATTCTTAGGAACGGAGGCTTCCGGTTACATTGCTAAGGTCCAGGGTCCGCCGGAGGGGTGAGTATATCCATATTTTTTATTTGTATTCTTTATTTTTTACATGAATATGGATCCCAGGGCCTGAAGGAGAGTTTCCTCTCCTTCAGACCCTGGGAACCATCCAGGATACCTTCCGATATTTGTGTCCCATTGACTTGTATTGGTATCGGGTATCGGGTATCGGTATCGGCAAGATCCGATATTTTGCCGGTATCGGCCGATTCAAACCGATACTTTCGAATATCGGAAGGTATCGCTCAACACTAGTGGTATCATTAACCAGCAGCAAAAGATTTTCTATTTTCCTTATAAGACCCTCACCGCTGTGTATGTCAATGATTGTTTATCACTTGTAAGGTGAAAATGAGAAAAAAAGTTTTGAAAATACAAATCAGATTTCTTTCAAAATTTTTATTTAATGAAATTAGCTGAAGTTAAGAAAAGATAGTAAAGAAGTTTCTACTGCAATTAAATTTTATTCTTAAATGATTTAACTGTGGCAGTGTACCATAAATAAATTATATATGAAGATTATAAAATAAGTCAGCATTAAAGATTGAATTGCATCTGATTTTACGACATCAAGTCAAGGATACTTCAATGATTCAGTAACTGTCTTCCAACACTGTCAAAGTTATGCTGCAAAGAGATAGATCTATGGCTTGAAAACATCTGCTGATACTTTTTTCAGGCATTTTTGCACTAAAAGCTGAATGTTAACCATATTGTATTTACTCAAAAGACCATATGTCAGAACTCCCAAGCGATACTTTTTAGGTGGGTCAGCACAGCAATAGCATTTTGCCATGTGGATGATTCAGGTACAAAGACTAATTCTACATACAAGTTTTTTTATGAACACTATGAAAGACATATTTGTACTGCTACAACATGAATTCCTTAGAATTAATTTGAAATGTATTTATTTCAGATTTTATAACTCAATAGTTATTACAGGTTAAAATCTGTTTTATGTCATTGCATTGAGATGTTGACAACATAAGAAGAAAGGTAAATATTCTTTCAAATAAATCTCACTGAGCAAAGCAATAAGTCAACATCAGTCAACAAACAAAAAGTCATTGCACACCAATACAATCAAATCAAAGAAAACAAATTTTGTATGGTTCACATCACAGTACAAGTTAAAAAGAAGTCATCAAACTATCTATCTATCTATACCAAGATAATATTTATAGTCTTTTTTTATACTTTTCCAAATCTTATTCTTTACTGTATGAAGACATACTTTAAATTGATATCTAAGTGATATACAGTATCAAAACCAAATGTACGTAAGTGTTCTAAGTTGACCAAGTGACCTTCTTTTTCCATATTGTATATAAATTCTAAATACTGTATTTCATGTAAGACCTTTCTCATAAGTCTACACATTATTTCCAAAAAGGAAACAGAGAAAAGAAATCAGAAATACATTAAAGCTTATCAAGGTCATAAATATCTCTCATCTTTTTTCAGTATACAGCATGAATGTACTTTTGAATGCTATTTTATAGTTTATGTATAGCTGACTAACTTTGCAAATATATTTCAAGTACTTTTCATATTCATTACGTACTTACCTGCCTGTAACATAGACCAGAGCTGTATTTACAATTCCGGTGTCTACAGAGCTGAAAACTCCCTGCATTTCTTACTAGTTTGATGTTTGAAGTTTTTTGCTTTGTAGATTTGCAATTTAGGGTTGTATCAGGGAGGGTAATTTAAGGGATTGTAAGTTGTTGATCAAAAAATGGTTGTCTAAATGTAGAAAAAGTATAAAATAACTAGTGACGAGCAAGTGTGCTTGTTACTCGAGATTTCCGAGCATGCTCGGGTGCTCTCAGAGTATTTTGGGCATGCTTGTAGATTATGTTTGAGTCCCTGCAGCTGCATGATTTGCGGTTGCTAGACAGCCTGAATACATGTGGAGATTCCATAACAATACCTGCATGTGTTCAGGTTGTCTAACAGCCGCAAATCATGCAGCTGTGGCAACACAAACATAATCTACGAGCATGCCCAAAATACTCAGAGAACATCCGAGCAAGCTCGGAAATCTCGAGTAACGAGCACACTCGCTCATCACTGAAAAAATCTTGTTTTTTGTTTTCTTTCAATGATGTGTAAATCATCCCAAACAGGGTCCAAAACAGGAAACATGTTCTCCCCCTTCCTGTGTATCAGTTATGTGTATGTGTTGGAGAGCATGTATGTATATGTGTTGGCTGACCATGCAACATCCTAATGCATGCCTAAAAAATGTGCAAGAGCAGAAAAGATGCAGCACTCACCCATGAGCTGTTTCAACGAAGTCCTTTATCAAACCATTGTGGATCTGTGGACAAAGTTCATGGGACAGGCAGATGCAGGAGGAATGCGGGGAAGGAACAATACTTATGAATGCCACTCGTATATACACTGTGTGCAGAATTATTAGGCAAGTTGTATTTTAGAGGATTATTTTTATTATTGATCAACAACTATGTTCTCAATCAACCCAAAAGACTCATAAATATCAAAGCTTAATATTTTTGGAAGTTGGAGTGGTTTTTTTTTAGATTTGGCTATCTTAGGAGGATATCTGTTTGTGCAGGTAACTATTGCCATCCAGAATTATTAGGCAACTTAATAAAAATCAAATATATTCTCATCTCACTTGTTTATTTTCACAAGGTAAACCAATATAACTGCACAAAATTTAGAAATATACATTTCTGACATGCAAAAACAAAACCCCAAAAAATTAGTGACCAATATAGCCACCTTTCTTTATGATGACACTCAGCAGCCTTCCATCCATAGATTCTGTCAGTTGCTTGATCTGTTTATGATCAACATTGCATGCAGCAGCCATCACAGCCTCCCAGACACTGTTCCGAGAGGTGTACTGTTTTCCCTCCCTGTAGATCTCACATTTTATGAGGGACCACAGGTTCTCTAAGGGGTTCAGATCAGGTGAACAAGGGGGCCATGTCATTATTTTTTCTTCTTTGAGACCTTTACTGGCCAGCCACGCTGTGGAGTAGTTGGAGCCATGTGATAGAGCATTGTCCTGCATGAAAAGCATGTTTTTTCTTGAACTATACCAACTTCTTCCTGTACCACTGCTTGAAGAAGTTGTCTTCCAGAAACTGGCAGTAAGTCTGGGAGTTGAGCTTCACTCCATCCTCAAACCGAAAAGGTCCCACAAGTTCATCTTTGATTATACCAGCCCATATCAGTACCCCACCTCCACCTTGCTGGTGTCTGAGTCGGAGTGGAGCTCTCTGCCCTCCACTGATCCAGCCTCTGGCCCATCAAGAGTCACTCTCATCAGTCCATAAAACCTTTGAAAAGTCAGTCTTAAGATATTTGTTGGCCCAGTCTGTTAGGAGTCAAGTTTCCTCTGCTGCACAGGGGGAATCTCATTCAGTGTCTGCTGCAGTCTCCCATTCTCCTTCGGCCGCAGTGGAGCCTGCTCAGCGGAGACGTCGGTCCCAGCGTCTCACTGAGTCTGATTCTGTGCAAAGGGTTACTGCTGCCTCTCCAGGCTCTGCTATTGTACCCTGCAATGATCTGCGGCGAGCAGGCTTTTCTGGGACTAAGTCCTGCTTTGCACACACTGAGCATGCCCAGGGTAAGATCTCTCAGTGGAGATCAAGGGTCACATGCTCAGGTACTGCAGCCAAATCTATTGGTCTTTCTAGGAAGGTCTTGTAGGTATGCAGGCTCTGTGGCAGTCTCTCATTGGTCCTTTTTAGGAAGGTCCTGTATGTGCTGCAGCTATTTAAGGCTCGCATGGCCACACGGCCATGCACTAGTATCTTCCAAACTTACGTGCTTTGCGCCACTGTGGTCATGTGCTTGAATGTGTTCAGGGACCCGGCTGAAATAAGCCCCAAGAATGCTGGCACCTCCGGTGGGGAGATTGTGTTTGAGTGTATTCAGGTAACTGGCTGAAATAAGCCCCTAGAATGCTGGCACCTCTGTTATGATCTGGTGGCCTAAGAGCAGCATGAGACGTACTCTGGAGAAGGTGGTACCTATACTGACCGCAGACCCTGAACTTAACACCGCAACTAGAAGTAGCCGTGGAATGTACCTAGCACTCCCTGGACATCTCGACACAGCCGGAGGACTAATTACCCCTAGAGATAGAAAAGGGAAAACTATCTTGCCTCAGAGAAAATTCCCAAAGGATAGGCAGCCCCCCACAAATATTGACTGTAAGAGGAGAGGGAAAAAACATACACAGACTGAAATCAGAATTTAGCAAAGGAGGCCACTTCTAGCTAAATAGAAAGGATAGGACTGAGTACTATGCGGTCAGTATTAAAACACTAGAAAATATCCACCACAGAAAATACAAAAACTCCACAGCTAACTAAAGATATGGAGGGTATATCTGCATCTCCAGAGATACCAGCTTGACTAAACAAATCCTTATACAGACCAAGCTGGACAAGACAAAAAAACATGGAAAAAAAAACTGAACAATAAGGCCACAGCATGTGGACAGCAAAAAATCAAGGCCAGAACTTATCTTTGTTGAAAAGAACTGCAAAGCAGGAGAGACCAGGCAGAGATGTGAATCCTCCGGGAACAATGGACAACTGGCACTGACTAAAGAATGAAGCAAGACTAAATAGCCCAGTCAAAATTGCAAGAAGTGAACACACCTGATAAATGCTGCGATTCAGAGACAGCAGCGCTACCACTTACAACCACCGGAGGGAGCCCAAGAGCAGAATTCACAACACACCTCCGGCGAGGAGTGTTGTGTGCATGCATGACCACTGACTGCTCTCATCTGGGTAGTTAGCCTGTGCCTCTGTGAGAGTCTAACAGGGCACAGAGCTTTGCTTTCTCAGCCGCTCTGTGAAGCTAACAGAGCTGGTTCATACTGCCATATTGTGCCGCCATTCACTTAGCAGCAGGATCTTTCCTGCACTGTGGGTCCCGGGTTGCGAACGCACTAATCCCATCAATAAATATATTCGGTGCGTTCCGCAAACCCTAACACAGTCTTGACGTTTTATCCTATGTTTCTTGTTCAAAGGTGGTCGTTTTTTAAGCCTTACCTTGGCCATGTCCCTGAATATCGCACACCTTGTGCTTTTTTTTACTCCAGTTACGTTGTAGCTCTGAAATATGGCAAAACTGGTGGCAAATGGCATCTTGACAGCTTCACGCTTGATTTCCCTCAATTCATGGGCAGTTATGTTGTGCCTTTTTTGCCCAACACGCTTCTTGCGACCCTTTTGGCTATTTGCCATGAAACACTTGATTGTTTGGTGATCACACTTCAAAAGTTTGGCAATTTCAAGACTGCTGCATCCCTCTGCAAGACATGTCACAATTTTGGACTTTTCAGAGCCCGTCAAATCTCTCTTCTGACCCATTTTGCCAAAGGAAAGGAAGTTGGCTAATAATCACGCACACCTTATATAGGGTTTTGATGTCCTTAGACAACACCCCTCCTCATTACAGAAATGCACATCACCTGATTTACTTAATTGGTAGTTGGCTCTCAAGCCTGAACAGCTTGGAGTAGGACAACATGTATAAAAAGTATCATGTGATCAAAATACAACTTGCCTAATAATTCTGCACACAGTGTAGACGCTGACACAAAGGACAACAGATATCCTTGATAAAGGCCAAATGAACTGAAATGTTGGAAACTATTTCTGCTACACATGGGTCAGCTTAATAAATTTGATCTAAAAAGACTTTTTCTAAGTTTCCGTGCCAAAGTTTTTTTTATTCTATTGTGGCTCAGTTCATTAGCTAGTACATTCCTGTCTATCATGGCAGTTTTCTTTTTTGATCAGCCTGGGTGCATCATGATAAAACAACACTGCCATAGTCATAGTATTAGAGTACTTGAATTAAAAGTCATGCAGGCATTGCTATACTATCAGTTTAACCTTCCTCTAGTGTTAGCTTTCTGTTACTCTTTCTTATGTTAACGGGTCGGTTTTGACCCGTGTCTTAAATCACCCCTAGGATACCCTAAAAACAGTTATTTATGATCCAATTTGTTTCTTACCTCTTAGTTACCTTGTTAGGGTTTCTCATCCATGGAAGGATTGATTTTAATATTTTTGTTGTGGCCCCCTGGGCCTTTCATTTGAGAGCATACCCTTCATTTTCAATATAAAAATATTGTCAAATGAACCTCAAGAGAATAATATAAACTTAAAAAAGTGTGTTATAATACCTGACTATTACTGAAGGGTTTTAGAACACATTTCTTAAATGTAAAAACAAATACATATATATATTTTATATTATTAACTCTAGTAACATCTATGATGTTATGGGTCAATTTTGACCCATATCTAACTACTTTATGAAAAAGGCAAAAAACAGATTTTTTTTATAGAACTTTAATACAAATAAAAGATGAAAATTATATTAACATTAATAGCAATAATAATAAAAAGTAGCTTTTCTAGGTCAAACAAACAAACAAACAACAATCAATCAAGCAAATCAAATCAACAGAAATCAAGTACTAGTTTTTAGATGCATTAGTATTTAGATGCATGTGTGGCAAAAATTGACACTTTGTGTGTTCTTTGCAGAGGTATTTTTTGCAGGCGAAGCACAATGTGTTTGTCTTTCTGTCCTTATTGCTAGGGCAGACCTGACACCTCTTTCTTTTAGAATCAGGTGGTCTCACTGGGGTTGTGGCTGTTGTGGTTGATGTTGAGGCAGGGCTGGTTGAGGAGGATGCTGGTGATGATGCTCTATGTGTTGCTGTGGGTGTGGACGAAGCACTTGTTGAGCTCTGGAGTTGTCGGACCAAGGCTGCAGCGGCTGGGTCTCGGGGCACTCGTTCCCTTTGGTCAATGTGCGCCTTGACAAGGGATCTTCCTAGTTCCTCAAGAAACATCCTCCGCTTTTTTTTTTCTTTGAATTCCATCCTTGGTGAATGTGGGTCCACAACACAAATAAATTGCATGCTGACACATCAAGGATGTTGTAAAATACAACCATTGGCCATCTCCTAGTCATTCACTGGCAAACATAGGTAGCAGTCAGCTTGTCCAGGTTGTCCACTCCTCCTTTGTTTTTGTTATAGTCCAGGATGATTCTGGGCTTTTTGTCACTTCCTGATGACACAGCTGCATCTTTGTGAAGTGTGGACATCAGTACCACATTCCGTCGTTTTTTGGGGCAGTATGAAACAGCAGTGGTGGTGTCTGTAAAAACAAACTTTGAGGAAAGTGGAGCCCTGTCCTTCATCTGCAACAATTCAGCGGGCAGCTCAGGTTTGTTTTTTTCACTGTGCCCACCATGGTGATTTTCCTCCTGAGAAGTTCTTGTCCAAGGTCATAGCTGGTAAAAAAATTGTCACAAGTAATGTTGTGACCCTGCAGTCCAGTAGTCATATCGAGGACTATACGTTTTCCTTGTTTTTTTTTCAGGGATGCCGCTTGCAGACTTGCCTGTGTAAATCTGTACATTCCATGCATAGCTAGTTTTTGCATCACAGGCTGCCCAGATTTTTATGCCGTATTTGCCTGGCTTACTTGGCATGTATTGCTGGAAGGGGCATTTTCCGCGGAAAGGGAGAAAATGTTCGTCTACTGTCACCTCTGGCCCTGGGTTGAACATCAGTGGAAGGAGCTGCACCCATTTCTCCCAAACATCCCTGATGGGAGCAAGTTTGTCAGATTTTGTTCTGGTGTCTCTGTTCTCAAATCTGAAGACTCTTGATATCATTTGAAACTTTTGAAGTGACATTGTTGCCCGGAAAATATTCCTGCCTGTCAATGCATCCCAGAGACTATCAGTGGCCTCATTGCGGGATTTGTACACTCCAGCAAGGAGAAGAACACCAATGTAGGCATCCAGGACATCATCATGAAGGTCATTCCACATGTTGCTGTGGACTTTTTTTCCTTCAAGGTTTGTCATAGCAATAATGACTTTTTTATTGACAATGGCATAAACAGATCAAAACATGTCTTGATGTCACTTACTCTTGTCACAGCAAACCTTGTGATCCCAGGGGTCATTTTTATGACATTTGCAGCATCTGCCCTGCCATGTACATCTGGAGGTACTGAGCGCCAACTGATCTTGCCACTTTTGGATTTGAATCTTTCAGCGGGAGCAGCTTCAGCACCAGTGACCTCCTCATCAGACTGATCAGAACTGTCTGTGTCTTCCGGTTGATACTCCACATTATCTTCCTCCTCAGAAACCTGTTCATCTGTATCAGTTTGCTGCTGTGTGTCCTCTGATTCATTATCATCTAAGATATAATCCAGAATTTGGCTTACATCAAATCTTCTCCTCATTGTTGCAACTGTAAACTGGAGATGTATACTCTGCAAAGTACCAACTCTAAGCTGATTTGGCCATACATGCCTGGACATGTCCCTAACTCAAGTTGTTGGAGGTAGAGCTGGCTGTGGGCTGTTGGTTTATATTGTGTTTATGAGTTCAGTTTTGGGACTTATTATTGTTTTTTTACTCTTATATTAGACCTGGGTCGAAATTGACCCCAACAACACAAATGTTATAATTTTAATATAACATTTTAGTAAAATAGTTTTATTTTATTGTATTTTGTTTTAAAATAAGTTCCTGAAAAAATCTAAAAGTCTTGATGCAATAAACAAATGTATGTAGAATGTGTATGCATTTAAAACCTAAAACGGGTCGGTCACAACTAGTGTTGAGCGATACCTTCCGATATCGGAAAGTATCGGTATCGGAACGTATCGGCCGATACCGTCAAAGTATCGGATCTAATCCGATACCGATACCCGATCCCAATGCAAGTCAATGGGACGAAAATATCGGAATTAAAATAAACCCTTTCTTAACTTGTAGGTTCATTCTACATGAAGGAAAACAACTAAGAATAATGTAGGATGTATTGGGGGAGGTGGCGGAGACATTAAAGGCACAGAGGTTTAGCCCAATCTAATAGAATAGCAGGATTTTGTTTTGTTTTTTATGACGTTCGGCGTTAGAAAGATTTTGACTATGTTAATTTTTATTTTATTTTGTCAGATATTGATGTTTCACTACTTCCACGCCCTTCACCTTCTTTTTTACTTCTCCCACACTTTCTTCTTCATTATCCTCATCATCAGCTTCTTTGACATCAACTTCTTCACCTTATTGATCTTCTTCTTCATCTTCTACCTATTATTTTTTTTGTTACATTGTTCATATTCTTTTTATTTTACAATTATCTTCTTCATATTCAACTTCATCATATTCTTATTTGTGACAGGCATTCCCGTAGTTGTTATCTATAAAAGTTTGAAGATTACACCTCCCGTTCTGCCTGTCACAAAACAGTTACATTTGTCCGCGTTCAGTTTGGCCTGCAGCATCAGGCTTTATCCAGGGGCACCACAAGGAGGAACGGACTCACCCCCATACACTGCTTAGTCTTCTTCTGCTTATAATTTAGATAATATCTTTTGCTCTGATATTTCGTCTTATGCTTAATGTTCTTCTGCTCTTTGTTCTGCAGCCTCTTGTTCTTCTGCTTCTCGGTCTTCCAGGTCGTCGTCGTCTCCAGGGTCGTCGTCTCCGGGGTCGTCGTCATCGGAGTGGTCTTCAGGGTCATCGTCTCCAGGGTCGTCGTCATCTCAGTGGTTGTTGTCTCTGGTGTTGTCGTCATCTTAGGGGTGGTCTTCTGGGTCGTCGTCTTTAGGGTCTTGAACTTGGAAATGTAGCAGAAGGTACAAGAAGGCTGAGAAAATGCCGAGAAACAGCTGATGAAACTGGAACTCGGATGGCTACCCGAAGGTCCAAGAGCCAATGGAACTACCGAGGACCAGCTGACGTTACTGGAACCCGGTTACTAAGCAGGAGGTACCCGTGCCTGAAAGCACTACCAAGGACCACCTGACGTTGGTGGAACTCGGATACCCAGAGGGAGGCACCTAAGCCAAAGGCTCTGCCCGGAACCAGCTGACGGTACTGGAACCAGGATGGGGAGCAGAAGGTACAAGAGCAAAAGACACTGCCGAGAACCAGCTGACGGTACTGGAACCCGGATGGGTAGCCGAAGGTCCAAGAGCCAATGGAACTACCGAGGACCAGCTGACGTTACTGGAACCCGGTTACTAAGCAGGAGGTACCCGTGCTGAAAGCACTACCAAGGACCACCTGACGTTGGTGGAACTCAGATACCCAGAGGGAGGCACCTAAGCCAAAGGCTCTGCCCGGAACCAGCTGACGGTACTGGAACCAGGATGGGAAGCAGAAGGTACAAGAGCAAAAGACACTGCCGAGAACCAGCTGACGGTACTGGAACCCGGATGGGTAGCCGAAGGTCCAAGAGCCAATGGAACTACCGAGGACCAGCTGACGTTACTGGAACCCGGTTACTAAGCAGGAGGTACCCGTGCCTGAAAGCACTACCAAGGACCACCTGACGTTGGTGGAACTCGGATACCCAGAGGGAGGCACCTAAGCCAAAGGCTCTGCCCGGAACCAGCTAACGGTGCTGGAACCAGGATGGGGACCTATTCAAGCTTGTCTTCCTAGAGCCCCAACTAGCGGTGTTGGAGCAAAGGGTCAGCAGGGGGAGCAGAGTGTAGGCCGAAGCCTGCACTGGAGGCATTTGTAGGTCTGTTGTGTCTGCGTGGCTGTTGCAGGACACGTTGCCGGCTACACAGCAGGGGAACAGCTGGCGGTGCTGAACCCCACTGACACATTGGCTGGTGTTTTTCTCTGTGCAGCTAGCAGTACCGGGCCCCAACTGGCGGTGTTAGAGCCCAGGGTCAGCAGGAGGAGAGGGAGCAGAGTGTAGGCCGAAGCCTAATTGAACCAATTTTAAAGGTAACCTTTAACCCCCCTCAGGTGTTACAAACTAGAAGAGCCACGCCTTATGCAGCAGTAGTGCCGCACAAGTCACAGGTTGCTCTTTTAATTTTGTTCCTTGCACAAGCTGAATGAAACACGTACAACATTTTGGCCCTTATACAGTCAATCTGTCTTGGAGGCGGGAGTTCCCTTTGTAATGAGACGCAGCACAGCTGGCAAAAATACCACCTTGGTGCTGGGCGCGGCCTCCTGAGCATCGCATTTTGCTGCACAGGAGTCTGCGTTGTTGCGTTATCCCTTGGCCATGCGCTGCCCATCTTCTGACATCATTTCATGTCGGCTGGTGCGGTTCGCGATGCCCATGAATCCCAGCCCCGCAGTGTCTTTACAGTGTTTCACACTGCGGGGCTGGGATTCATGGCCTGGCGCAGTACATATGTTCACCTCTCGCTCGTGTCCTTACACCTGCTACAGACTGTGCGGTGTCAGCTGATCCCTTATCGCATGCCACGGCCATGAAGCCGCACAGTCTGAAGAAGGCGGAAGGAGCTGAGTGACAGCCTGGCGAAGATATGCACTGCTCATGCCTGTCAATCACACCCTCGCAGTCAAAATAAATAAGACACCGAGGGGCGTTGTGTCGGGCAGGGCGGCCGCAGAGGCGCAGCCAGCCAAACAATGATGTCAGAAGAAGGGCTGTGCTACCAAGGGGGTTGTTGCGTGTCATTACAAAGGAAAGTCACACCTCAGGGACGTTTTAATGGTCTCAGGGGACACATTGTAGACGTGTTCTGTTCCACGTGTGCAAGGAGAATAAGTTTATGAGCCACCTTGCACACATGCAGCATTACTGCTGTACAAGGTGGCTGTAAAACATACAAACACCTGGGGGAGGGGGGACAGGTTCCCTTCAATTTCAGTTCTTGTGTCTGCGTGGCTGTTGCAGGACATGTTGCCGGCTACACAGCAGGGGAACAGCTGGCGGTGCTGAACCCCACTGACACATTGGCTGGTGTTTTTCTCTGTGGAGCTAGCAGTACCGGGCCCCAACTGGCGGTGTTAGAGCCCAGGGTCAGCAGGAGGAGAGGGAGCAGAGTGTAGGCCGAAGCCTGCACTGGCGGCAGCTTTGTGTCTGCGTGGCTGTTGCAGGACACGATGCCGGCTACACAGCAGGGGAACAGCTGGCGGTGCTGAACCCCACTGACACATTGGCGAGGTGTTTGGCTCTGTGCAGCCAGCACTTCTCGGCCCCAACTGGTGGTGTTAGAGCCCAGGGTCAGCAGGAGGAGTAGAGGGAGCGGAGTGTAGGCCGAAGCCTGCACTGGCGGCAGCTTTAGGTCTGTTGTGTCTGCGTGGCTGTTGCAGGACACGTTGCCGGCTACACAGCAGGGGTACAGCTGGTGTTGCTGAACCCCACTGACACATTGGCTGGTGTTTTTCTCTGTGCAGCGAGGCACATCTGGGCGCCAACTGGCGGTGTTAGAGCCCAGGGTCAGCAGGAGGAGCATAGTGTAGGCCGAAGCCTGCACTGGAGCAAGTTGAAAGGGGACCTTTAACCCCCCCCCAGGGATTTGTAGCTGAAAGAGCCATATTGTACAGCACTAATGCTGGAAAAGGTAAACTTAGCTCTTTTAATTATGGTCCTTGCAAACGCTGAACTTGACACTTATGAAATGTGTCCCCTCACACCGTTAAACCGTCCGGTCGGAGGGACTTTCCTTTGTCATGTGATGCAGCACAGATGTCATTCTTACCCCCTTGGCGCCGTGCGCCGCCTCCTCAGCGTTGTTTGAATCTGTCCCGGAGCCTGCGCTGTTATGTTAGCCCTTGTCCATGCACACATTTTGCGCTGCCCATCTTCTGACATCATTTGGTGTCAGGCTGGCTGCGCCTGTGCGGCTGCGCTGGCCAAGATCCCGCCTTGCTGTGTCATCTAAGGTAATCACTCTGCGGACCTGTGATCCATGGGCATGCGCAGTGCATATCCTTGCCTCTCACTACCCTCCTTCCAGCTTCTTCAGACTGTGCGGCGTCATGGCCGTGGCATGCTATTAGGGATCAGCTGATGGCGCACAGTCTGAAGAAGGCTGAGGGAGATGAGAGAGAGGCGGAGGTTAAGATATGCACTGCACATGTCCATGGATCACAGGCCCGCAGTGGGATTAAATCAGAAGACACTACGAGGCGGGATCTCGTCCAGCGCGGCCGCACAGGCGCAGCCAGCCTGACACCAAATGATGTCAGAAGATGGGCAGCGCAAAATGTGTGCATGGACAAGGGCTAACATAACAGCGCAGGCTCCGGGACAGATTCAAACAACGCTGAGGAGGCGGCGCACTGCGCCAAGGGGGTAAGAATGACAGCTGTGCTGCGTCACATGACAAAGGAAAGTCCCTCCAACCGGACGGTTTATCGGTGTGAGGGGACACATTTCATAAGTGTCAAGTTCAGCGTGTGCAAGGAGCACCACAAAAAGAGCCACTTTTTCCTTTTGCATCATTATTACTGCTGAACAAGGTGGCTCTTTCAGTAACAAATGCCTTGGGGGGGGGGACAGGTTCCCTTAAATTTAAGTTGCTGTGCCTGCGTGGCGGTCGCATGACACGTTGCCGTATACACAGCAGGGGAACAGCAGGCATTACTGAACCCCACTAACACTTTTGGCAAGGTGTTTGGCTCTGTGCGGACAGCACTTTTGGACAACAACTAGCGGTGTTGGAGCCCAGGGACAGAAGGAGGAGGAGGAGGTGGAGGAGAGAGGAGGGATTGCCACACACACAGCTGGGGAACAGCTGATGTTACTGAACCCCAATAACAGAGGAGCGACTGTTGACTGTGCGTACAGCACTACCAGGCAACAACTAGCGGTGTTGGAGCCCAGGGACAGCAGGAGGAGAAGGTGGAGGAGAGAGGAGGGATTGCCACACACACAGCTGGGGAACAGCTGACGATACTGAACCCCAATAACAGAGGAGCGACTGTTGACTGTGCGTACAGCACTACCAGGCAACAACTAGCGGTGTTGGAGCCCAGGGACAGCAGGAGGAGGAGGTGGAGGAGAGAGGAGGGATTGCCACACACACAGCTGGGGAACAGCTGACGTTACTGAACCCCAATAACAGAGGAGCAACTGTTGACTGTGTGTACAGCACTACCAGGCAACAACTAGCGGTGTTGGAGCCCAGGGACAGCAGGAGGAGGAGGTGGAGGAGAGAGGAGGGATTGCCACACACACAGCTGGGGAACAGCTGACGTTACTGAACCCCAATAACAGAGGAGCGACTGTTGACTGTGCGTACAGCACTATCAGGCAACAACTAGCGGTGTTGGAGCCCAGGGACAGCAGGAGGAGGAGGTGGAGGAGAGAGGAGGGATTGCCACACACAGCTGGGGAACAGCTGACGTTACTGAACCCCAATAACAGAGGAGCGACTGTTGACTGTGCGTACAGCACTACCAGGCAACAACTAGCGGTGTTGGAGTGCAGGGACAGCAGGAGGAGCAGAGGAACACAGTGTAGGCCGAAACCTGATTGGAGAAAGTCAAAAGGGAACCTTTAACCCCCCCCAAGGCGTTTGTAGCTGAAAGAGCCAGCTTGTGCAGCACAAAGGATGCAAAAGGAAAAGGTGGCTCTTTTCATTATGCTCCTTGCAAACACAGAACTAAACACTTATAAAATGTGTCCCCTGATACCGTGAGACCGTCCCGGAGGTGGGACTTTCCTTCGTAATATGACGCAGCACAGCTGTCATTCCTACACCCTTGGCGCCGTGCCCCGGCTCCTCAGCGTTGTTTGATTCCGTCCCGGAGCCTGCGCTGTTATGTTATCCCTTGGCCAGGCACACTTAGCGCTGCCCATCTTCTGACATCATTTGGTGTAAGGCTGACTGCGCCTGTTCGGCCGCGCTGGCCGAGAGCCCGCCTCGCAGTGTCGTCTAATGTAATCCCACCGCGGGCCTGGGATCCGTGGCCATGCGCAGTGCATATCCTCGCGTCTCACTCCCCTCCCTACGGCTTCTTCAGACTGTGCGGCGTCGCGGACGTGGCATGCTATTAGGGATCAGCTGACGGCGCACAGTCTGAAGAAGGCGTAGGGAGATGAGTGTGAGGCGGAGGTTCAGATATGCACTGCGCATGTCCATGGATCTCAGGCCCCCAGTGGGATTAAATCAGAAGACACTGCGAGGAGGGCTGTCGGCCAGCACGGCCGCACAGGCGCAGTCAGCCTGACACCAAATGATGTCAGAAGAGGGGCAGCGCTAAGTGTGCCTGGCCAAGGGATAACATAACAGCGCAGGCTCCGGGACGGAATCAAACAATGCTGAGGAGCTGGGGCACGGCGCCAAGGGGGTAGGAATGACAGCTGTGCTGCGTCATATTACGAAGGAAAGTCCCACCTCCGGGACGGTTTTACGGTATCAGTGGACACATTTTATAAGTGTTAAGTTCTGCGAGTGCAAGGAGCTAAACAAAAATAGCTACCTTTTCCTTGTGCAGCAGTAATGCTGCACAAGATGGCTCTTTCAGTAACAAACGCCTTGGGGGGGGGGACAGGTTCCCTTACATTTCAGTTGTTGTGTCAGCGTGGCGGTCGCAGGACACATTGCCGGCTACACAGCTGGGGATCAGCTGACGTTACTGAAACCCAAGAACACTGGGTCGTATGTTTTGACTGTGCAGACGGCACTTCTGAGCCTCAACTGGCGGTGTTGGAGCCCAGGAATTAAAGTTCAGGTGGTAGAAAGATGAACACAACAGGATACCTGGATACTGTAGACAGTCACCTAATTATTTAATCAGGAAGAGGAGTGGCAAATTCCTGCGAGATCCAGGCCTTGTTCATTTTCAGGAAAGTAAGCTGGTCAACGTTATCGGAGGATAGTCGCATGCGACGGTCAGTTAGTACACCACCTGCAGCACTAAAGACGCGTTCCGATAATACACTAGCAGCAGGGCAAGCCAGCACCTCCAATGCATACTGGCTTAGCTCTGGCCATGTATCCAGCTTTGAGACCCAAAACTTGAAAGGGGAAGAGCCGTATGGGAGTACAGCAAGAGGGCAAGACATGTAGTCTGTCACCATCTGACGGAACTGTTGCCTCCTGCTGACTGGAGCCGTCTGTGATGGTGTAGACTTTTGTGTCGGGCACACAAAACTGTGCCACAGTTGGGCCATACTGGTCTTGCCTTGGGCAGAGGCACTGCTTCTGCTCACTCTTTGTGCAGAGCCTCTTCCACTGCCTGGACGCACTGAGCTGCTTTGTAATGCACTAGCAGCACTTCTCTCAGTTGGAATGGAGAAGATGATGGAATTCACCAGTGTGTCTTGGTACTCCCGCATTTTTCGCTCCCGGTTCAACGGTGTGATGAGGCTTTCTACGTTGTCCCGGTAGCGAGGATCGAGGAGGGTGAACACCCAATAATCAGACATGTTGAGAATGTGGGCGATGCGGCGGTCGTTTCTCAGGCACTGCAGCATGTAATCCACCATGTGCTGCAGACTGCCAACTGGCCAAGAAACGCTGTCCCCTGCTGGAGGCGTGATCTCTGCCCGCTCGTCATCACCCCACCCTCGCTGTACACACTGAGTACTGGACAATTGTGTAACTCCCTCCTCTGGACGGATGTCTTCCTCCTCCATTGACTCCTCCTCATCCTCCTCACAAAGTGTCCCCTGCCTACGCGTTTGTGAGGAACCACGTGGCGCTGACTGTCCAGAAGATGATGGAAATGGTGAATCCTTATCCTCCACCTCTTCCACAACATCATCCCTTAGCGCTTGCAGTGATTTTTCAAGCAGGCAGATAAGGGGGACAGTCATGCTGACTAGTGCATCATCTGCACTCGCCATCCGCGTGGAATAATCGAAGGGACGCAAAACCTGGCAGACGTCCTTCATAGTGGCCCACTCTGTGGTTGTGAAGTCTGAACGGCGCGGAGTGCGACTTCTTTGCGCCTGATGCAGCTGGTACTCCATTACAGCTTGCTGCTGCTCACACAACCGCTCCAACATATGTAACGTGGAATTCCACCTGGTAGGTAGGTCACATATGATGCGATGTTCCGGCAGGCGGTGTCGGCGCTGCAGAGCCGCAATGCGCGATTTTGCCGTGCTGGAACGCCGCAAGTGAGCACACTCTAGGCGGACCTTGTGCAGCAGTGCATCAAGATCTGGATAGTCCCTCAAAAAACTCTGCACAACCAAATTGAGCACATGTGCCAGACATGGGATGTGAGTGAGGTTGCCGAGGCCCAGAGCTGCCACCAGATTTCAGCCATTATCACACACTACCATGCCTGGCTGGAGATTCGCTGCCACAAACCACACATCGCTCTCCTGCTTGATGGCATTCCAGAGCTCCTGCGCTGTGTGGCTTCGATTCCCCAAAGAAATTAATTTCAAGACGGCCTGTTGATGTTTGGCCACGGCTGTGCTCATGTCGGTCGTAACAGGTAAACGTTCATCACGGGTACATGTGGAGGTGGACTGTGACGGCTCCTGCAGCGATGATTCTGAGGAACTGGTGTAAGAGGAGGAGTCAATGCGTACAGAATGGATTCCTGCAATCCTTGGAGTGGGCAGGACACGTCCTGCGCCACTCGCACGATCTGTACCCGGCTCAACGACATTAACCCAATGGGCAGTGAGGGAAAGGTATCGCCCCTGTCCATGTTGACTGGTCCACGCATCGGTGGTGAGGTGGACCTTGCTACTGACGGCGTTCAGTAGCGCGTGTTTTATGTGTCCCTCCACATGCTTGTGCAGGGCAGGGACAGCTTGCCTGCTGAAGTAAAAGCGGCTGGGCACATTGTACTGTGGGACTGCCAATGACATCAAGTCACGGAAGCTGTCAGTCTCCACCAGCCTGAATGACAGCATTTCCAGTGACAGAAGTTTGGCAATGCCTGCAGTCAGAGCCTGTGCTCGTGGGTGGTTTGACGAGAAAGGCCGCGTTTTCTCCCACGCCTGTACTACCGATGGCTGTAGACTGGGCTGGGAGTGTGTGGATGACTGGGAAAGTGGTGCTGCGGGTGGAATTACAGTGGGTCTCTGGAACACAGGGACAGAGGTTCTTCCATGGCGATCCTGGGAGGAAGCCGAACCAGCTGCGTGTGAGCTGGAGGAAGAGGCAACACGAGATGAAGAGGTGGTAGCTGCCGCTGTTGGTTGGCCTAGCTCTTCAGTGTGTTTTTCTAACTCCACCGCGTGTCTGTGCGCACATGTTTCCACATGTTGGAGGTATTGAGGTTGCTGACATTTTTCCCTCTTTTGACTTTGTGATGACACACCTTGCATTTGACATAGCAAATGTCATCTGCAACTGTGTCAAAAAAGGGCCAGACACTGCAAATCTTGGGAGCGCCCTTTTTGGCTTTTGGAACAGACATGCTCCTAACGGGTGCCAAAGTGGAGGCTACAGGCTGCGAAGTCTTCCCCCTCCCTCTACCTCTTTGGCCCGTTCTAGGATTCTCTTCCTCGGAGCTGCTCCCACCACCTTCCTGTCCCTCATGCCACGATGGGTCAAGGACCTCATCATCTACACTACCCTCTGCCACCAACTGCTCCTCCTGGGTAGTCTCAGCAGCAGAGCACGCACCAGAAAGTGGCACCTGAGTGTCATCATCAGCGGATGCGGCCTGCGATGTGGTGACCGGAGGCACTGGCCCACCCGCCTCTTCAGACTCAGAGAGAAAAAGCTGTTGGGCATCACTGCACCCTGCCTCTTCTTCCATTTCTCCAATGCTGCTTGGCTGGCCCCCTGTTTCCAAGCCAAGAGATTCAGAGAACAGAAGTAGAGACGGCTCTCTGTCTGCCTGGCCAATTTGGCAGGTGGTGAAGAGACAGATGGCTGCTCTCCAGTGCTCTGTGTCTGAGAGGATGTGGCACTAATTGAAGTCGATGCGTTAGCTGCCATCCATCCGACAACGGCTTCAATTTGGTCTTCACGCAGCAGCGGTGTACGGCGCTCTGCGACAAAGCTGCGCATGAAGGACTGTTCCCTGGTGAAACTGGGTGCTGAGGAGTCACCGGTGCCCGCAGCAGGCACAGAATCCCCACGTCCTCTCCCTGCTCCGCACCCACGCCCACATGCCTTACTCCCTGCCTTCTTCATCTTGGTTGACTGATAAAGATAAGCAGAAAAGTACTAACGGCTTTGTGTGCTTATTCCTGAACAGCTCCGAGTCCTAACAGGTATAGGAAACACTAATTTTCTAAAGTGTGGACTAGACTTTAATATGAGCTAATGTGGCCTACACAAATGTAAAGTGGTGTGTTTGGTGAACTTTATTATTTATTTATTTTTGGGGGGCTGAACTGACAACAGAGAGAGCTACAGTCACACGGAGACCGTGCAGACAGCCGTAAACGGCGCTGCAAGGCCCAAAAATCCTCCTCTACTTTATCCTATGTAGTGTTTTTCCACAAGTTAGCTGGATGCAGGTGGAAAGACACTAATAGGAATATTTTGAAAAAATGTGCAGCAGCCTGCACTACTTAAAACAAAAGGAAAATTGATTTTACGGTATGACGCAGTGAAGAACCCTGAGCTGGATACAACCAGGCTATGGCTGCTCACAGACTACAGGGCGAGCTGCAGTCACACGGAGACCGTGCAGACAGACGTAAACGGCGCTGCAAGGCCCAAAAAACCTCCTCTACTTTATCCTATGTAGTGTTTTTCCACAAGTTAGCTGGATACGGGTGGAAAGACACTAATAGGAATTTTTTGAAAAAATGTGCAGCAGCCTGCACTACTTAAAACAAAAGGAAAATTGATTTTACGGTATGACGCAGTGAACAACCCTTAGCTGGATACAACCAGGCTATGGCTGCTCACAGACTACAGGGCGAGCTGCAGTCACACGGAGACCGTGCAGACAGCCGTAAACGGCGCTGCAAGGCCCAAAAAACCTCCTCTACTTTATCCTATGTAGTGTTTTTCCACAAGTTAGCTGGATACGGGTGGAAAGACACTAATAGGAATTTTTTGAAAAAATGTGCAGCAGCCTGCACTACCTAAAACAAAAGGAAAATTGATTTTACGGTATGACGCAGTGAACAACCCTGAGCTGGATACAACCAGGCTATGGCTGCTCACAGACTACAGGGCGAGCTGCAGTCACACGGAGACCGTGCAGACAGCCGTAAACGGCGCTGCAAGGCCCCAAAAACCTCCTCTACTTTATCCTATGTAGTGTTTTTCCACAAGTTAGCTGGATACGGGTGGAAAGACACTAATAGGAATTTTTTGAAAAAATGTGCAGCAGCCTGCACTACTTAAAACAAAAGGAAAATTGATTTTACGGTATGACGCAGTGAACAACCCTTAGCTGGATACAACCAGGCTATGGCTGCTCACAGACTACAGGGCGAGCTGCAGTCACACGGAGACCGTGCAGACAGCCGTAAACGGCGCTGCAAGGCCCAAAAAACCTCCTCTACTTTATCCTATGTAGTGTTTTTCCACAAGTTAGCTGGATACGGGTGGAAAGACACTAATAGGAATTTTTTGAAAAAATGTGCAGCAGCCTGCACTACTTAAAACAAAAGGAAAATTGATTTTACGGTATGACGCAGTGAACAACCCTGAGCTGGATACAACCAGGCTATGGCTGCTCACAGACTACAGGGCGAGCTGCAGTCACACGGAGACCGTGCAGACAGCCGTAAACGGCGCTGCAAGGCCCCAAAAACCTCCTCTACTTTATCCTATGTAGTGTTTTACCACAAGTTAGCTGGATACGGGTGGAAAGTCACTAATAGGAATTATTACAAAAAATGAGCAGCAGACTACACTACTTGAAAAAAAAAAAAGAACAGTATGAGGCAATGAACCACCCTCCCTGAACTGAATACAACCAGCTATGGATGGCCTATGGCTGCACACAGACTAGAGAGTGGGCTGCACTCACACACACACACACACAGACCTTGCAGATCGCTGTGAAAACAGTGCTGCAAGGCAAAAGCAAGGTGATTAGTAGGTGAACACAGCGGTTGCTAAATTAGCCTTGGAAAAGCACAAAGAAGCAAATCGCTATCTCTAAACTGGCCCTCAGTCAGCAAACAGCGTCCTGTCACTAACTGAATTCACAGCAGAGTGAGCGAAAAATGGCGCCAGCGACTTTTAAACTGCATCATGACATCATTTCAGCAGCCAATCACAGCCTTGCCAGTAGTTTCATGCCCTCCATGCTGAGCAGGATGTGCCCACACTTGGAATCATTCTCATTGGCTGATTTCGTGCAAATTTGTGCAGTTTGAATCCTGGGAACTTCCGATTCCGGTATCCGATACGCGGCAAGTATCGGATCTCGGTATCGGAATTCCGATACCGCTAAGTATCGGCCGATACCCGATACTTGCGGTATCGGAATGCTCAACACTAGTCACGACCCTAACACTAGAGGAAGGTATTTAAACTATTCTCATAATAAAATGTATTATTATTCACAGTATTCATAAGAAGTTTTACCATGGTAGATATACAGTTATGTAATATTCACAGAAGTCTTTTTAAGGATTAATTTGTATTTACTGGTTTTCTGGCGTATTTCTTCACAATTTGTGCAAAATAAAGCCAGAGAAGCCTGAATTAAAATGTTGTGAAACCGAGAAATATTTTTCCTGATATTTTGTGCACATCACATCAAAAGAATGCTACAACTTGGCATAGGTAAGTACATCTTTAGATTACACCGTTAGTTCTACAGTTAAAACGGCAAGCTGGTGAAAAATTACTATTTTCACATATGAATGTGATCATATTTGTCAATCTTCATTGTTAACATTTAAATGTGTCATTCATTACAGTATTTTAAAGTTCAAGCTTTTATATGACAAAATTACATTTATATTGAGCATCAACATTCAGTGGTATCAAAGAACTATTAGCTCCAGTGCAAAATTTGCTCACATAGTCCCCTTTAGCATTCTAGATCTTGTAAAAATAGAATGTTCACCACCAACTTCCCATTAAAAAAATATACATTTCATAGAAACATGATACTAAGACCATTATCTAAGTAATGCTAAGTAATACTTCTAAATAGTAGTCATACTGTAACCAAATACCAAATATCATTATGCTGTTCATGATCAAGTCCACTATGCAAAAATTAAATTACCAATAATAAACCACATAAAGGCAATAAATACTGCCACACAATAACCATATATTATCACTATATAGCGTCAGAGTATACCCACCATCCTGTTATTTAACAAAATCAACAAAATTCTCTATACCAAGTCCAATATACCAATACTATAACATACAAGCCATAAATACTGCCAAACCATGACCAGACCACATATTACCACCACACAGTAGCTGAATAATTGTCCGGTGATTTTTAATAATGATCAGTTTTCTGCTAACACTTATATTATCACCAGTGGCACTATACGCTATGCATTTGTAGATCATATAAGTGTATATAATAAAAGCAAATATAGTGACTTGCTGATAATGCATCCAAGTAAATGATTTTCATTTTTTGTCTTCATCCAGCACAGAGTGCTAGAGATAAGCGAACTTGTTTGGAAAACGTATGCCAATCTCAAATTTGCCACGAACATAGCTAATTTGGATTTGTGTTCGGTTTCTCCAGCATTTTCCATCAAAGTCAGTAAAATTCAAGCACAGTTCAATAAATGATTGTGTTTCCACTAATGCTTTTGGTAAGACTTTAGCTAGGGAGTCGTGTTTTATGAGGGGAGGGGGTGGATAGAGGAGTGGAGGACTGGTATTTCTTTTAATGAACTTATTGTGTGCAGATGCCAGCAGCCAATCAGGCAGCAGAAACCATCCACAATGTCCAGACACAAGGGCTTCTGTCATTGGCTGCTAAAGTCACACGTCCCTCTACATGTAAAAAGACTGCTCCTGCTGCTGCAAGTTGTCATATAGTTAGATAGGATTCTGTGTGAAATCAACTTTCCAGCATCTAACTAGTCTGTGCTAATATTGTTGTGCAGGCCTCATTTCCTGATCAAAATCGTTTGGGTTAATATTGTTGTCCTGGCAGGAGTCCACATTTACTAATCAAAATCATTTGGGCTAATGTTGTTGTGCAGGCATAAGTTCAGGTTTCCTAATCAAAATTGTTGTGGCTTATATTGTTGTACAGGCAGGAGTCCACATTTCCTAATCAAAATTATTTTGGCTAATATTATTGTACAGGCACCAGGCCACATTTCCTAATTGCAATCATTTGGGCTAGTATTTGGGTGCTGGCAGGAGTCCACATTTCCTAATCAAAATTGTTTGGGCTAATGTTGTTATACAGGTGCCAAGCCCCATTTCCTGAACAAAATGATTTGGGTTAATATTGTTTTGTAGGCAGGAATCCACATTTTCTAATCAAAATTGTTTGGCCTAATATTGTTGGGCGGGCACCAGGCCCCACTTCCTAATCAAAATCGTTTAGGTTAATGTTGTGCAGGCAGAAGTCCACATTTCCTAATGAAAATCGTTTGGGCTAATATTGTTGAGCAGGTGCCAAGACTCATTTCCTGATCAAAATCATTTGGGCTAATATTGTTGTGTATTTTCTAATCAAAATTGTTTAGCTTAATTGTTGTGAATTTGGATTCTGGGCTCCCCCGGTGGCTACTGGTGGAATTGAACTTGTGACATCATCTTCCCTGTTCACCTGTTCTGATTAGATCTGGGTGTCGCTATATAACCTGGCTTCTCTGTTAGATGCTTGCCGGTCACCAATGTTATCAGAAGCCTCTCTGTGCTTGTTCCTGCTCCCAGACATCTACTAGATAAGTTGGACATTCGTCCATGTTTTGTTTTTGTATTTTGGTTCCAGTTCACAGCTGCAGTTTCGTTACTGTGTCTGGAAAGCTCTTGTTGATCAGGAATTGCCACTCTGGTATTATGAGTTAATGCCAGAGTCCTAAAGTAATTTCTGGATGTGTTTTGTTAGGGTTTTCTACTGACCATGAAAGTATGCTTTCTGTCTTCTGCTATCTAGAAAGCGGACCTCAAATTTGCTAAAACTATTTTCCTGCTGCGTTTGTTGTTTCATCTCATATCACCGCCAATATATGTGGGGGGCTTCTGTCTCCTTTTTGGGCATTTCTCTAGAGGTGAGTCAGGTCTTATATTTCCCTCTGCTAGCATTATTTAGTTCTCCGGCCGGCGCTGGGCATATAGGGATAAAAAGTAGGACATGCTACCTGGCTACTTCTAGATGATGCGGTAGGTTTAGTTCATGGTCAGTACAGTTACATCTTCCAAGAGCTTGTTCCTATTGAGGCTTATGCTAGTTCTCTGGCCATGGAGATCATGACAGTTTGACCGGCCCACTAAAGGGTTAAAATCCTTGGCTGAGAAAGGAGAGAAATAAGAAGTCTGCTGAAAATTTTTTTTTTTTTTTTTTTTTTTTCTCTAGTAGTTAGTGTGCTCTTAATTGGATCACTTGCCAGTCTGTCTATGCTGCAGTCTTTCTTTTTTTTCTCTCTCCTTCTAATCTTTGAATGGCTCTATGTTCACCTGTCTATAATGGATCTACAGAGTGTAACTGCAGGTTTGAATAATCTCGCCACGAAAGTACAAAGTTTGCAAGATTTTGTTGTTCATGCTCCGGTATCAGAGCCGAGAATTCCTTTGCCGGAATTCTTCTCAGGGAATAGATCTAGCTTTCAGAATTTTAGAAATAATTGTAAGTTATTTTTGTCCCTGAAATCTCGTTCTGCTGGAGACCCTGCACAGCAGGTTGGGATTGTGATTTCCTTGCTCCGCGGCGACCCTCAAGATTGGGCTTTTGCATTGGCACCAGGGGATCCTGCGTTGCGCAATGTGGATGCGTTTTTTCTGGCCTTGGGCTTGCTTTATGAGGAACCTCATTTGGAACTTCAGGCAGAAAAAACTTTGATGTCCCTATCGCAGGGGCAAGATGAAGCTGAAATTTACTGCCAAAGATTCCGTAAATGGTCTGTGCTTACTCAGTGGAATGAGTGTGCCTTGGCGGCTACTTTCAGAGAGGGTCTTTCTGATGCCATTAAGGATGTTATGGTGGGGTTCCCTGTGCCTGCAAGTCTGAATGAGTCCATGACAATGGCCATTCAGATCGATAGGCGTCTGCGGGAGCGCAAACCAGTGCACCATCTGGCGGTGTCCACTGAGAAGACGCCAGAAAACATGCAGTGTGATAGAATTCTGTCCAGAAGCGAGCGGCAGAATTTTAGACGGAAAAATGGGTTGTGTTTCTATTGTGGGGATTCTACTCATGTTATATCAGCATGCTCTAAGCGTACTAAAAAGCTTGATAAATCCGTTCCCATTGGCACTTTACAGTCTAAATTTATTTTGTCTGTGACCCTGATTTGCTCTTTGTCATCTATTACTACGGACGCCTATATCGACTCTGGCGCCGCTTTGAGTCTTATGGATTGGTCCTTTGCCAATCGTTGTGGGTATGATTTAGAGCCTTTGGAGACTCTTATTCCTCTGAAGGGGATTGACTCCACCCCATTGGCTAATAATAAACCACAATACTGGACACAAGTAACTATGCGTATTAATCCGGATCACCAGGAGATTATTCGCTTTCTGGTGCTGTATAATCTACATGATGATTTGGTGCTAGGATTGCCATGGCTGCAGTCTCACAACCCAGTCCTTGACTGGAGAGCTATGTCAGTGTTGAGCTGGGGATGTAAGGGGACTCATGGGGACGTACCTTTGGTGTCCATTTCATCATCTATTCCCTCTGAAATCCCTGAGTTCCTGTCTGATTATCGTGACGTCTTTGAAGAACCCAAGCTGGGTTCGCTACCTCCGCACCGTGAGTGCGATTGTGCTATAGATTTAATTCCGGGTAGTAAATACCCAAAGGGTCGTTTATATAATCTGTCTGTGCCTGAACATACTGCTATGCGAGAATATATAAAGGAGTCCTTGGAAAAGGGACATATTCGTCCATCGTCATCTCCCTTAGGAGCCGTTTTTTTCTTTGTGTCAAAAAAAGACGGCTCTTTGAGACCATGTATTGATTATCGGCTTTTGAATAAAATCACGGTTAAATATCAATACCCATTGCCGTTGCTGACTGATTTGTTTGCTCGCATAAAGGGGGCCAAGTGGTTCTCTAAGATTGATCTCCGTGGGGCGTATAATTTGGTGCGGATCAGGCAGGGGGATGAGTGGAAAACCGCATTTAATACGCCCGAGGGCCACTTTGAGTATTTGGTGATGCCTTTTGGTCTTTCTAATGCCCCTTCAGTCTTCCAGTCCTTTATGCATGATATTTTCCGCGATTTTTTGGATAAATTTATGATAGTGTATCTGGATGATATTCTGATTTTTTCGGATGATTGGGACTCTCATGTCCGGCAAGTTAAGAGGGTTTTTCAGGTTTTGCGGTCTAATTCTCTGTGTGTCAAGGGTTCTAAGTGCGTTTTTGGGGTTCAGAGAATTTCCTTTTTGGGATATATTTTTTCTCCCTCTTCCATTGAGATGGATCCTGTCAAGGTTCAAGCTATTTGTGATTGGACGCAGCCCTCTTCTCTTAAAAGTCTTCAGAAATTTTTGGGCTTTGCCAACTTTTATCGTCGATTTATTTCTGGTTTTTCGGATGTCGTTAAGCCATTGACCGATTTGACTAGACAGGGTGCTGATGTTGCTAATTGGTCCCCTGATGCTGTGGAGGCCTTTCAGGAGCTTAAGCGCCGTTTTTCTTCTGCCCCTGTGTTGCGTCAGCCTGATGTGACTCTTCCTTTTCAGGTTGAGGTCGACGCTTCTGAGATCGGGGCTGGGGCAGTGTTGTCGCAGAAAAGTTCTGACTGCGCCGTGATGAGGCCTTGTGCCTTCTTTTCCCGTAAATTTTCGCCCGCTGAGCGGAATTATGATGTTGGGAATCGGGAGCTTTTGGCCATGAAGTGGGCGTTTGAGGAGTGGCGCCATTGGCTCGAGGGGGCCAGACATCAGGTGGTGGTATTGACTGACCACAAAAATTTGATCTATCTTGAGACCGCCAGGCGCCTGAATCCTAGACAGGCGCGCTGGTCATTATTTTTCTCTCGGTTTAATTTTGTGGTATCGTACCTACCGGGTTCTAAGAATGTTAAGGCGGATGCCCTTTCTAGGAGTTTTGAGCCTGATTCACCCGGCAACTCTGACCCCACAGGTATTCTTAAGGAGGGAGTTATCTTGTCAGCCGTTTCTCCAGACCTGCGGCGGGCCTTGCAGGAGTTTCAGGCGGATAGACCGGATCGTTGTCCGCCTGATAGGTTGTTTGTTCCTGATGATTGGACCAGTAGAGTCATCTCTGAGGTACATTCTTCTGCATTGGCAGGTCATCCTGGAATTTTTGGTACCAGGGATTTGGTGGCAAGATCCTTCTGGTGGCCTTCCCTGTCACGAGATGTGCGAGGCTTTGTGCAGTCTTGTGACGTTTGTGCTCGGGCCAAGCCTTGTTGTTCTCGGGCTAGTGGATTATTGTTGCCCTTGCCTATTCCTAAGAGGCCTTGGACACACATCTCGATGGATTTTATTTCAGATCTGCCTGTTTCTCAGAAGATGTCTGTCATCTGGGTGGTGTGTGACCGTTTTTCTAAGATGGTCCATTTGGTTCCCCTGCCCAAATTGCCTTCTTCTTCCGAGTTGGTGCCCCTGTTTTTTCAAAATGTTGTTCGTTTGCATGGTATTCCTGAGAATATCGTTTCTGACAGAGGAACCCAATTTGTGTCTAGATTTTGGCGGGCATTCTGTGCTAGGATGGGCATAGATTTGTCTTTTTCGTCTGCTTTTCACCCTCAGACTAATGGCCAGACCGAGCGGACTAATCAGACCCTGGAGACATATCTGAGGTGTTTTGTGTCTGCTGACCAGGATGATTGGGTTGCTTTTTTGCCTTTGGCGGAGTTCGCCCTCAATAATCGGGCCAGCTCTGCCACTTTGGTGTCCCCGTTTTTCTGTAATTCGGGGTTCCACCCTCGATTTTCCTCCGGTCAGATGGAATCCTCGGATTGTCCTGGAGTGGATGCGGTGGTGGAGAGATTGCATCATATCTGGGGGCAGGTGATGGACAATTTAAAGTTGTCCCAGGAGAAGACTCAGCTTTTTGCCAACCGTCACCGTCGTGTTGGTCCTCGGCTTTGTGTTGGAGATTTGGTGTGGTTGTCTTCTCGTTTTGTCCCTATGAGGGTCTCATCTCCTAAGTTTAAGCCTCGGTTCATCGGTCCGTATAAAATATTGGAGATTCTTAACCCTGTTTCCTTCCGTTTGGACCTCCCTGCATCCTTTTCTATTCATAACGTTTTTCATCGGTCGTTATTGCGCAGGTATGAGGCACCGGTTGTGCCTTCCGTTGAGCCTCCTGCTCCGGTGTTGGTTGAGGGTGAGTTGGAGTACGTTGTGGAAAAAATCCTAGACTCCCGTGTTTCCAGACGGAGACTCCAGTATCTGGTCAAGTGGAAGGGATACGGCCAGGAGGATAATTCTTGGGTCACTGCATCTGATGTTCATGCCTCTGATCTGGTTCGTGCCTTTCATAGGGCCCATCCTGATCGCCCTGGTGGTTCTGGTGAGGGTTCGGTGCCCCCTCCTTGAGGGGGGGGTACTGTTGTGAATTTGGATTCTGGGCTCCCCCGGTGGCTACTGGTGGAATTGAACTTGTGACATCATCTTCCCTGTTCACCTGTTCTGATTAGATCTGGGTGTCGCTATATAACCTGGCTTCTCTGTTAGATGCTTGCCGGTCACCAATGTTATCAGAAGCCTCTCTGTGCTTGTTCCTGCTCCCAGACATCTACTAGATAAGTTGGACATTCGTCCATGTTTTGTTTTTGTATTTTGGTTCCAGTTCACAGCTGCAGTTTCGTTACTGTGTCTGGAAAGCTCTTGTTGATCAGGAATTGCCACTCTGGTATTATGAGTTAATGCCAGAGTCCTAAAGTAATTTCTGGATGTGTTTTGTTAGGGTTTTCTACTGACCATGAAAGTATGCTTTCTGTCTTCTGCTATCTAGAAAGCGGACCTCAAATTTGCTAAAACTATTTTCCTGCTGCGTTTGTTGTTTCATCTCATATCACCGCCAATATATGTGGGGGGCTTCTGTCTCCTTTTTGGGCATTTCTCTAGAGGTGAGTCAGGTCTTATATTTCCCTCTGCTAGCATTATTTAGTTCTCCGGCCGGCGCTGGGCATATAGGGATAAAAAGTAGGACATGCTACCTGGCTACTTCTAGATGATGCGGTAGGTTTAGTTCATGGTCAGTACAGTTACATCTTCCAAGAGCTTGTTCCTATTGAGGCTTATGCTAGTTCTCTGGCCATGGAGATCATGACACTTAATATTGTGCAGGCATCAGGCCACATTTCCTAATCAAAATTGTTTGATCTAATATTGTTGTGCAGGCAGGAGTCCACATTTCCTAATCAAAATCATTTGGGCTAATATTGTTGTGCAGGCACCAGGCCACATTTTCTAACCAAAATTGTTTGGGCTAAAATCATTGGGCAGACACCATGTCCCTTTTTCTAATCAAAATCATTTTGGTTAATATTGTTGTGCAAGTACCAGTCCAGATTTCCTAATCAAAATTGATTGGGTTAATATTGGGGTGGAGGCACTAGTCCACATCTCCTATTCAAAATAATTTTAGCTAACATTTTTGTGCAGGTAGCAGGCCACATTTCCTTATCAAAATCATGTAGGCTAATATTGTTGTGCAGGCACACACTGAACGAATACCATCTTGTCCTGTCCAAAGACAACTGAAAACATCTGTTACTGGATGGGCTACTCAATGCCCTTTCTTTTGGCAGTCCCACAGCAGTAAGCCTTGTAGATGAGGGCCAGAAAGAGCATGTGATCCTGTGGATGGCAAGCGCTGAATCGAGTGGCCTCCCCTCCTCTTTCTCCACCTTAAAATCACACATAATACAATGCTCAGAGGTGGCACCCCAATAACCCTTGATTTGTCCCACGTCACATTTTTCCAACCAGTCACCTGACTATGGGGAACCATAGATGGGTGAGTCTGCAGAGATGTTCACACATTGTATTTCATGGTACCCAAAACAAAAAAAGTGAATCCCAGAGCAAGATTTTATTAAATATAATCACTTTTATTAATACATGGTTAAAAAAAGAATGATCATTAAAATACATACAAAAGGTAGTAACAGGGATAGTGACACCTAAGTGCCACGTCCGGCAAGGTTGTAATACAAATGCAAGAAGATATAGCAAAAATAATCCCTACAATAATATAAATCCAGTAAAAGGAGCGATAGCAGGGCAATGTTGGCACAGTTATAAAGCTGGATGATGGCTCACATAAGTATGCACGTGCAAAAGGAGGAGTAGATAGATGGAAAAAGTACAATGAAATATAAAGATCCAATCAATATAATAAAGTATATGGAGTCACCACCAGTGAAACCACATTATGTGCGGACATCATTGCCATGGACTAAAATCTTTAACACCAGGATATATATATATATATATATATATATATATATATATATATATATCAAATAAGTACACCGGAAGCAATAATAGTTAAATGGTAACAGCAATACCAACCTTTAAGCAGAATAATAGTTAAATGGTAACAGCAATACCAACCTTTAAGCCAGGTGTGGAAGAGGTTCAGATGCGCGTTTCGTTATTAATGCTTTCTCGGAGCATCCTTGTAATCCTTGTATTACATGGGCATTACAGGTCTGTGCCAAAAATTCACAGAAGAGGAAAGCATTTGCACTGATGCCCAAACAAAATTCAGACTCTCGTCACAAGACATTAAGCCTCAGGTGTGGAGGTGATCCAAATGAGACTCAAATACCTTAGGCGCATGCGGACTGTACTCTGCAGTCAGGGCAGGAAGAGGAGGAGGGTAACTTTCAGGTCAAGGAGTGGGACAAAAAAGAGAATGACAATGGGGTTGTAGATCCCATTTAGTGTGAACCCAGAGGTTCGCAGCTGAGTAGATCAGCAGAGAAGGTGGAGGAGGAAGATGAGTAGGCTACGTTGTGGCTTGCCGCACAGACACAGAGTGATACAACCACAACAAGCACTGCATCCTCAGCCACAGTTGTGGCTGTGGCCAGCATTGGCCGAAAATCTGCAGTTCACAGGGGAGGCAAATGATACTTAGCCTGGGCCTCTTTTGAGACTGCAAATGATGACCCAACTCAAGCAATCTGCAAAAATTGCAATAAGTTTACTACTACATGCATGACATGGATGTGGAGATGCCTGCTGTTTTTGTTTCACCAAGCACACCACATCTTTCTCAATCCACCATAACATCACCGCCTGTGCCGCACTCACAGTCCAGTAGTTTGTCTTGTCCACCCTACTCCACCTTCTCTTAGCACAGCATCCAGCTCTCGGACCCACAGTTGTGGTCACATAAAAGAATGATTCCTCCTACACATGTCCGAGCTAAGAGCTTGAACTTCACCTTCTCCAATCTGATGGCCATGGGCATGCTGCCTTTCTGCCTGGTGCCTAGTCACCATTACTTCTCTAAGAAAGCTGAGCCTGCAGTTCAACAGCATGTCATCAATAACATCACCCTGAAAAAATCTATGTTTGCCATGGTGCATTTCACCACTGACAGCTGGAGAAGAAAACATGGGCATCTCGCTGACTGAGCACTGGGTGACTATGTTGGCTGTGGGGGCAGGCAGTCAAGGTGCTGCTTCCCAAGTCTTTGAATCCCCAAGGCTTGCAAGACAAGCCTCTGTATCTAATACAGTGTGACCACACTTAGAATACTGTGCACAGTTCTGGTCTCCAGTGTATAAGAAAGACATAGCTGAACTGGAGTGGGTGCAGAGAAGAGCGACAAAGGTTATAAGAGGACCGGGGGGTCTGCAATACCAAGATAGGTTATTACACTTGGGGCTATTTAGTTTGGAAAAACGAAGGCTAAGGGGTGATCTTATGTTAATGTATAAATATATGAGGGGACAGTACAAAGACCTTTCTGATGATCTTTTTAATCATAGACCGGTGACAGGGACAAGGGGGCATCCTCTACGTCTGGAGGAAAAAAGGTTTAAGCATAATAACAGATGCGGATTCTTTACTGTAAGAGCAGTGAGACTATGGAACTCTCTGCCGTATGATGTTGTAATGAGTGATTCATTACTTAAATTTAAGAGGAGACTGGATACCTTTCTGGAAAAGTATAATGTTGCAGGGTATATATATTAGATTCCTTGATAAGGCGTTGATCCAGGGAACTAGTCTGATTGCCGTATGTGGGGTCGGGAAGGAATTTTTTACCCCATGGTGGAGCTTACTCTTACCACATGGGTTTTTTTTGCCTTCCCCTGGATCAACGTGTTAGGGCATGTTAGGCTATGGGTTGAACTACATGGACTTAAAGTCTTCCTTCAACCTTAATAACTATGTAACTATGTAACTATGTAATACTTTATCCAGTTCTTCTGCCCTTTAACCTCCCCTAAGGCCTCCAACTGCACACTCAAAAACTTTTTATAAATGAGACACGTGTTCCAACAGTGTACAGAGAATCCCCTTCATCTCCGTACTGTGCAGCCAGCGCTCACAGCAATCAGGCAGTATTTAAATTAATATGCATTGGAAATCACAGTCACACAGATCAAGAGTTGAGGACAGCTATCCAGGCCGGGATTGAGCAATGGCTGTCTCCATTGAACCTGGAGGCAGGGAAGGCCGTGTGCAACCACAGTGTGATCCTGATGGCAGACCTATGCCAAGGCCACCTCACACTCTCACTGTTCACCCCCCGCAGGCCTTCGACTTGCATCACTACAGAGGTCTTTCAGCTTACCAGTTAACCATTTGATATGCAATGTGCCGACAGGGAGGCATTCCACTTTCAACATGTTGCCATGAATGTAGCAGCAGCGACGAGCCTTGGTGCAGTATATCCTTTTGCATTACCTGAGCCAATGTAGAACAGACGTGGAGCAAATACGCTTGCGGAGTGGGCACAGATGAAGGACCTCTTCACCCTTCTGCACAGTTTCGAAATGGCTGCTGAGATGGTTAGCGCTGACAATTTCATCGTCAGCATCACTATTTCAGTCATCTACTTGCTGAAGCACATTTTGAATAGTTTATGGGAGAAGGTGATAGTCCCAGAGGAAGATTTGGAAGCAGAGGAGGATGCGGAAGGGATAACAGTATCTCAAAATTACAGACTGTCATTGCACAGGCAGGTGCCATGGGAGGGTGGATTATAGCGATTGAGGGGTCTCATGATACCAGTCAACCTGTTAGTGAAGGTGCAAGAGCAAGGAACAAATGGAGGAGGACGAGGAGGGAAAGATGATGGGCACTTAACAGTCAGGAGATAAAAAGGACAATCAACCGCTCTTTGTTGTCTGTGGTTGGCATGAGGGTATGGACCAAGCAAGCTTGAGTGTTACCCCACCATCAACCCACCATGGACTCTGCAACATGTTGCCCATATTGTTAGGATTAGAAATAGTACTTGCTACTGGGTTGCCACTCTGTTAGATCCTCAGTACAAGCATACATTTTGCTGGATGCTTCCCCCACCTGTCATGCCATTTAGGTTTTGCCATGCAAGGCAGCCAGCATTATCTCAGAACATGTGTTCAGTGCTTCTGGTGGTGTCCTGATGGACAAGTGGATCAGGCTGTCCCCTGAATGTGTAGAATGCCTTACTTTCATCAAAATGAACATGTCATGGATCTCAAGACAAGACGTTGATGAAGTTTTTAGTGTGATTCTTTGATCTTGCTTTATTGCAGACTGTGACACCTTTTGTGTGACTTCTGTGCCTGGTGTTGCTACTGATACTGATGTTCCAAACAATTTTTGAAATGTGGAGACTCCAAGTTGGGTCTCCTTCTGGTGGATTGCCTGTAGTGGAAGAGATGTCAAAGGCCCATTATACTATTTCTACTCTGTGGAAATTGATGCCACTTTAGTGGTGTGTGGCAATAATTTTTTTAAATGTTTGGACTTCTTCATGTGTTGCCTGTACTTACTTTCAGTCAACTACCTCTGTTACTATCCTTAAATGTTTTTAGCAATAGTAGTCTACAAAGCTGATATTTGTGCCACCTAACGTGGCAGAGCAGAAAAGCAATTTAAGCTGTTGCATGAGGTATCAGGGCTCGCAGAACAGTAGGCTTACAGTGGTCCCTCACCCACCTCGTCTTAATTTAAACTTAAATTAAAAGCCCTTAATGCTGGTCCAGGCCCTGATATGGCGCATCTGGACCCGTTGAAGTGTTGTTATGCGAAACGGCCATCGTCCTGTCTGCCTCTCCCCGCATCACTCTATAAACCTGCACACTTCGTCTTTGCTCATGTCCCAGATCACAGAATAAAGGACATTCATGTAATATTTAATTGGTGAGTGCCCATATTCTTTTTATCTTCAGTTGATATCATAAACTGATAATGTATGTTCCTCAAAGTGTAGTTATGTCACCTCTGTTATAATTATTCCCTTCAACCTGGCCCCCTTCCTTTAATAATGTCTCATATTCTGTAGTTGTGCCCGCCATCCTTTAACAACCAGATTGTCTACAACATCTCTCCCCACCTGAACTAACCATTTTCCAAAAATTGCTTTCCTTCTGTCAGACAACATCATTTGACCGGTACACTAGATCAATAACTTAATTATTTCTTTAGAACCTTAAAACTGAAGGTTCACTTCATGGACCAAGATTCGACTATTATGAATAAAATATCTAATTCTGGTGTTGATTTGTCACAGGAACATTTCAACCTTAAACAACATAATCTGTATGTAACAAGTACTTTCAATCCTCCGTGAGTATACAATCCTTTTGAAATATATATTTCTCTTCTATATAAGGATAGTGAAATTAGAACAGATCAATCAGGGTAATCTCTGTACTAAACATAACTACACTTAATCTGAACACAGGGTTCTTTGGGATCTAAACGACAATAAACACATTATCATAAAGCCAGCTGATAAAGGATGCTCCATAGTTATTATATATAAAGCATACAATATTTCAGAGACATAATCTCAATGAAACAATAAAGCTACTTACATCCCGATAAATTAGGACCCTACTCTGGAAATAACTAAGGAAATGCAGGTACTTCTCACAAAATTAGAATATCATCAAAAATTTAATTTATTTCAGCTCTTCAATACAAAAAGTGAAACTCATATTTAGAGTTATTACAAACAGCGTGATTTATTTCTGTGAAACATTGATGATTGGGCTTACTGTCAATACCAACCCAAAAGTCATTATCTCAGAAAATTAGAATACTTTTTAACACCAGCTTGAAAATAATTTTAAAATCCCAAATGTTGGCCTACTGTAATTTATGTTCAGTAAATACGCTCAATAATTGGTTGGGGGCTCCTTTTGCATCAATTGTTGCATAAATGCGGCGTGGCAAGGAGGCGATCAGCCTGTGGCACTGCTGAGGTGTTATGGAAGCCCAGGTTGCTTTGATAGCTGCCTTCAGCTCGTCTGCATTGTTGGGTTTGGTGTCTCTCATCTTCCTCTTGACAATACACCATAGACTCTCTATGGGGTTAAGGTCAGGCGAGTTTGGTGGCATATTAAAGCTCAGTGATACTCTTGTTTTTAAACCAGGTATTGGTACTTTTGACAGTGTGGACAGGTGTCAAGTCCTGCAGGAAAATAAAATGTCCATCTCCAAAAAGCTTGTCGGCTCAGGAAAGCATGAAGTGCTCTAAAATTTCCTGAAAGACGGCTGCGCTGACTTTGATCCTGATAAAACACAGTGGACCTACACCAGCAGATGACATGGCTCCACAAACCATCACTGATTGTGGAAAGTTCACACTAGACCTCAAGCAGCTTGGATTGTGTGCCTCTCCACTTTTCCTCCAGACTCTGGGATCTTGATTTCCAAATTAAAAGTGAATTTCCCCAAAATTGTTGAATTGCATTTTCTTAACAATCCTTTAAAGTCTGCGGTTATCCTGGTTGCTTCTGCACCTTTTTCTACCACACTTTTTCCTTCCACTCAACTCTCTATTAATGTGCTTGGATAAAGCACTCTGTGAACAGCCAGCAATGACCTTTTGTGGCTTACCCTCCTTGTGGAGTGTGTCAATGGCTGCCTTATGGACATCTGTCAAGTCAGCAGTCTGCCCCATGATTGTGAAGCCTACTGAAATAGACTAAAGGACCTTTTTAAAAGCTTGGAAAGCCTTTGCAGGTGTTTTTTGTTAATTATTCTAATTTACTGAGATAATGACTTTTGGATTTTCATTGGCTGTAAGCCATAATCATCAACATTAACTGAAATAAACACTTGAAATAGATCACTCTGTTTGTAATGACTATATATAACATATGAGCTTCATCTTTTGTATTGAAGAACTGAAATAAACTGACTGTTTGTTGATATTCTAACTTTGTGAGAAGCACACATGTATCAAATTGTGGATCATTACTAAAAGAGAAGGGGTTAATTATAACAAACTAAATGAATTCCTCATTAGCACTCACCCCATCATCCTAGTGTGTACACACTCCCTAGGATCTATAAAAGCCTTACACAACCACAAGAGCGCCCATGACTTTAGAAAAAAAATTTGACCCCCTTTTACCTAAGATACCATAATTTTTAACCCTCTGTCAGATGCAGCTGATCAGACAAGCACAGCTCAATTAGTTTTGTTTCTCTCTCCTCTCCAAACTATCTGAAAATATCCCCCTCACAGTTATTTCCTGTTTTTACATGCTCTTTGAAACGTGATCTCACAGTAATACAGCAGACCTTCTGGAGACCTTTGTGGCTTCTCAGGCTCACTGCACCTAAATTTGTCTATTTGTCTCACATTTGAAGGTAAGTATTTTCTCATTTTATTCATCACATTTGTTTAATTAGCTTGTTTTATTAATGAATAATGCAAAGTTTGTGGAAATAAGTAAGGGTTTCTTTGAAAAAAAGGTGGCCTTTAAGACACATTGCTCTCTCACAAGTACTTTCTCTTGCTTCAAATTTTCTTTTGAAATGGTCAGTTAAATGTATGATTTATCTAATCCCCTTCATGTTGCAGAAATGAAGAATTTTCTGTTAATTGATAGTTAGGGAGACCCCACACTGAGTGAAGATTTAGGTAGAGTGAAGTTTGATCTCAAGATGAGGTGAAAGAATGTAAAAGTGATTCAGGAACAGAGCAGGATGTGAGAAGACAGACTGATACAGATGGACAAGATACAGAGAACACCTATTATTTAGGAAAAGATAAAAGAACAAGTGGAGCAAGAAGCCACTTACAGTGTTATCTAAAACACAAAATTCTGTCCAATGGTCATCTTTTTCTCAATGTTGAAAGTGGGTGGCATTAATTCACAAATTATTAACCTCAGCAATCAGCTGAGACCACTGCAAATGAGTACCGTATTTTTCGCTTTGTAAGACGCTCCGGATTATAAGATGCACCCCAAATTTTGAGGAGAAAAATAGGAAAAAACTTTTTTTAATAAATTGGTGGGGCGTCTTATAATCCATGCGTCTTATTACTTACCAGGGGTTGTGGCTGCGGTGGATCAGGGTCTCAGGGTTGTTTCTGGAGGCAGGAGTGGAGCATTGCTGCAGGCTGGGATGAGGGGGTCTGCAGGGGGGCTCCTGTGCTGCAGGGGGGGCTCCTGTGCTGCAGGCTGGGATGAGGGGGTCTGCAGGGGGGCTCCTGTGCTGCAGGGGGGCTCCTGTGAGGCAGACTGGGATGAGGGGGTCTGCAGGGGGGCTCCTGTGAGGCAGGCTGGGATGAGGGGGTCTGCAGGGGGGCTCTGGTGCTGCAGGGGGGCTCCGGTGCTGCATGGGGGCTCCGGTGCTGCAGGGCTGTCTCCGGTGCTGCAGGGGGCTCTGCCGACATTTTGTGAAAGGCCAGAGCCCCTGGCAGTTCGTTCATGCATTCCTGTATGACTGACTCCGGGAAAATGGCCACCGGAATCTCGAGAGATGAGATCTCAGCGCTGAAATCTCATGTCCCGGCGGCCATTTTCCCAGAGTCAGTCATACAGGAACGCATGGACGAACTGCCGGGGGCTCTGGTCTTTCACAAAATGTCTCCAGAGCCCCCCACAGCACCGGAGCCTCCAGCATCACCCGGGGCAGCAACGGACTACCGCGGCAGCGGTGGTGGGCGACAGTGGTGGCGGGCAGCAGCGGCGGTGGGCGGCAATGGCGGCGGAAACCCCCTCATCCCAGCCTGTAACGGTAAGCGGTATATCCGCTTTGTTAGACGCACCCCCATTTCCCCCTGAAATTTGGGGGAAATAAAGTGCGTCTTACAAAGCAGAAAATACGGTATTTACCTGAAAACATTTGCTAATGAACTGGTGAGTTGAGAGCTACACTGAAGAAGTCTGAAAAAGAGTGGAATCCCCTCTAGCCTGCACGTCTGACTGAAAAGATTTCATCCCAAAGATGATTGAGAAAAATCACCACCTCTCACACTTCCCAAAAGACATAGATGCACCACCTGCACTGCAGAAGCTGGTGGCAGAAGGATGTCAAACTATGAAAGCAAAAAATGTCACAATGTGATCTACTTGTCCCATGCAAATATGATCTGCCAGCTTTGCTTCTCAAAGTGTAAATGTGTCCCTTCTGATGAAAATAGAATAGAATAAAGAATAGGAATCAAGTAGCATCAAAGTGCATTACAAACATTTGTTTTCCTAATTTTAATGTTTAGTAAAAAATATATCATGAAAACTGGAGGCTATTTGGCTATATCCCTATGAAGGTCACTGCTTACTTTCATAGTCCTGAAATTGAGATAATTAGATATGATTATTATTTATTCATGTTGCACCATTGATTCCTTGGTGCTGTACATGAGAAGGAATTGCATCAAAATACAAATATCACTCACAGTAGACAAACAATTGTAGACTGGTACAGACGGAAGAGTACCTTGCCCTTGTGGGCTTGCATTCTACAGGATGATTGGGAAGGAGACAGTAGGTTGGGGGTTACAGTAGCTCCATTGGTGTTAAGATGGCATCGTGGTCATTGCAGGTAGGATGCTTCCCTGAAGAGATGGGTTTTCATGTTCTATCTGAAGGATTCAAATGTGGTGGATAATTGGATTTGTTGGGGCACAGAATTCTGAAGGATGGGGGATATTCTGGAGAAGTCTTGGATGTGATTGGGTGAGGAACGAATAAGTGTGGAGGAGAGAAAGAGGTCTTGGGATGACTGGAGATTACATGGAGGAAGATATCGAGAGATTAATTTGGAGATATACGGAGCAGAAAGGTTATGGATGGCTTTGTAGGTCAGTGCTAGTAGTTTGAACTTATATGCTGGGAAATTGGGAGCCAGTGAAGGGATATGCAAAGGGAAGAAGCAGGAGAGTAGCAAGGAGAGGGATTAATTAGTCAGGCAGCAGAGTTAAGGATGGACTGGAGAGGTGTAAGAGTGGTAGAAGGTAGATCACAGAGGAGGATGTTGCAGTAGTCGAGGAGGGAGATGATTAGATCATGTACAAGCATTTTAGTAGATTTAGGATTGAGGAAAGGATGGATTCTGGAAATATTTTTGAGCTGGAGGTGACAGTGGGTGGCGAGAGCTTGGTTGTGCAGTTTGAAGGACAGGGCAGAGTCAAGTGCTACTCCAAAGCTGCGGATTTCCGGTAATGTCATTTATTGTCATAAATAGATCAGGTAGGGAAGATATGAGAGATGGAGGAAAGATAATTAGTTCAGATTTGTCCACATTGAGCTTGAGGATGCGACAGGAGAAGGAGCATATGACTGATAGACACTCTGGGATTCTGGACAGCAGAGAGGTGACATCGGGGCCAGAGAGGTAGATCTGAGTGTCATCAGCATATAGATGGTAATGGAAGACATAGGACTTTATTATTTGTCCCCGGCCAATGGTATAGATGGAGAAGAGTAGGGTCCCTAGGTCAGAGTCTTGAGGGACGCCAACAGAGAGAGGGTGAGATGAAGAGATAGTGTTGAAGTAGGAAAAGCTAAATGTGCAGTTGGTAAGGTATGAGGAGATCCAGGATAGGGCAAGGTCTTCGATGATGAGGGAAGAGAGGATTTGTAGTAGGAGGCAGTGGTCAACGGTGTGATATGCAGAGGACAGGTCTAGAAGGAGGAGTATAGATAATTGTCTGTTAGATTAGGCTGTAAGTAAGTCATTAGTAATTTTGGTCAACTCAAGGCAGTTTCAGTGGAATGGTAGGGACAAAAGCCAGGTTATAGGTTGTTGAAGAGTGAGTTAGATGCAAAGTGAGAGGAAAGTTCAGTGTGGACGTGCTGCTCAAGGAGTTTAGAAGTAATTGGGAGAAATGATATGAGGCTATAGCTGAACATAGCGGTTAGGTCAAGTGATGGCTCTTTGAGGATAGGTGTGATTGTGGCATGTTTGAAAGCAGAGAGGAAGGTACCAGAATTTAGTGATAGGTTGAATAGATGGGCTAGGGATGGGCTAAGTGTGGTGGTGAGATTGTGGAGGAGGTGGGATGGGATGGTGCAAAGTGCACAAGTGGTGAGGTGTGATTTAGAGAGGAGATGAGTAAGCTCAAACATTAAAGACTTGCCTTGCTTGGTCTATGTTATTTTTTAATTGAGTGGCAAAGTCCTCAGCAGAATTTAGGGAAGTCAGGGAGGGGGGCAGTGGTGGGTGTACAAGGGAGTTAAAAGTGTTGAATAACTGTTTTGGGCTGTAGGATAAAGAAGATATGAGGGTTGTAAAGTAGGCATGTTTAGCATAGGCGAGGGCTGATTTGAATGCAAGTGTTGCTTGTTTGAATGTGGTGACATCGTCTTGCGAATTAATTTTCTTCCAAAGCTGCTCTGTAACTCTGGATACTTGCCAAACCATTTTAGTGATGTTATTGTGCCAGGGTTGTCTATTGATTTGTCGCACTCTGTTATGCATGAGAGGGGTCGGCTGAGTCAATAGCCGATGCGAGAGTGACATTTTTAAATTTTTCACTCTTTGTTTCATTGCAGCCATTTGGTAAATTCAAAAAAGTTATTTTTTTTTCACATTAATGTACACTCTGCATCCCATCCTGACTGAAAAAAACCCGATAACAGAAATGTAGAAACTTTTGCAAATTTAATAAAAAAGAGAAACTGAAATATCACATGGTCATGAGTACTCAGACCCTTTGCTCAGACACATGCTGTCCATTTCCTTGTGATCCTCCTTTAGATAGTTCTACTCCTTCATTGGAGTCCAGCTGTGTTTAATTAAACTGATAGAATGAAGATGAAGGGTGCACCACTGTCACTGATATATCAGTTAATAATACAATACAGGGTGCATAACCTAGTCTGTAAAAGTTTAATGGAATGAACAAGATGACAAAAAATAGAACAGCCTTTATTTACACCTCAAACAGGACAATATTAAAAACCATTAACCCCTTCACCCCCAAGGGTGGTTTGCACGTTATGGACCGGGCCAATTTTTACAATTCTGACCACTGTCCCTTTATGAGGTTATAACTCTGGAACGCTTCAACGGATCCTGGTGATTCTGACATTGTTTTCTCGTGACATATTGTACTTCATGATAGTGGTAAAATTTCTTTGATATTACCTGCGTTTATTTGTGAAAAAAATGGAAATTTGGCGAAAATTTTGAAAATTTCGCAATTTTCCAAATTTGAATTTTTATGCAATTAAATCACAGTGATATGTCACACAAAATACTTAATAAGTAACATTTCCCACATGTCTACTTTACATCAGCACCATTTTGGAAGCAAAATTTTTTTTTGTTAGGGAGTTATAAGGGTTAAAAGTTGACCAGCAATTTCTCATTTTTACAACACCATTTTTTTTTAGGGACCACATCTCATTTGAAGTCATTTTGAGGGGTCTATATGATAGAAAATACCCAAGTGTGACACCATTCTAAAAACTGCACCCCTCAAGTTGCTCAAAACCACATTCAAAAAGTTTATTAACCCTTCAGGTGTTTCACAGGAATTTTTGGAATGTTTAAATAAAAATGAACATTTAACTTTTTTTCACACAAAATTTACTTCAGCTCCAATTTGTTTTATTTTACCAAGGGTAACAGGAAAAAATGGACCCCAAAAGATGTTATACAATTTGTCCTGAGTACGCTGATACTCCATATGTAGGGGTAAACCACTGTTTGGGCGTATGACAGAGCTCGGAAGCGAAGGAGCGCCATTTGACTTTTCAATGCAAAATTGACTGGAATTGAGATGGGACGCCATGTTGCGTTTGGAGAGCCACTGATGTGCCTAAACATTGAAGCCCCCCACAAGTGACACCATTTTGGAAAGTAGACCCCCTAAGGAACTTATCTAGAGCTGTGGTGAGCACTTTGACCCACCAAGTGCTTCACAGAAGTTTATAATGCAGAGCCGTAAAAATAAAACAAAATTTTTTTCCCACAAAAATTATTTTTTAGCCCCCAGTTTTGTATTTTCCCAAGGGTAACAGGAGAAATTGGACCCCAATAGTTGTTGTCCAATTTGTTCTGAGTACGCTGATACCCCATATGTGGGGGGGAACCACCGTTTGGGCGCATGGGAGGGCTCGGAAGGGATGGAGCGCCATTTGGAATGCAGACTTAGATGGAATGGTCTGCAGGCATCACATTGCGTTTGCAGAGCCCCTAATGTACCTAAACAGTAAAACCCCCCCACAAGTGACACCATTTTGGAAAGTAGACCCCCTAAGGAACTCATCTAGATGTGTTGTGAGAGCTTTGAACCCCCAAGTGTTTCACTACAGTTTATAACGCAGAGCCGTGCAAATAAAAAATATTTTTTTTCCACAAAAATTATTTTTTAGCCCCCAGTTTTGTATTTTTCCAAGGGTAACAGGAGAAATTGGACCCTATATATTGTTGTCCAATTTGTCCTGAGTACGCTGATACCTGATATCTGGGGGGGAACCACCGTTTGAGCGCATGGCAGAGCTCGGAAGGGAAGGATCATCATTTGCAATGCAGACTTAGATGGATTGGTCTACAGGCGTCACATTGCGTTTGCAGAGCCCCTAATGTACCTAAACAGTATAAACCCCCCACAAGTGACCCAATATTGGAAACTAGACCCCCCAAGGAACTTATCTAGTTGTGTTGTGAGAACTTTGAACCCCCCAAGCGTTTCACTACAGTTTAGAACGCAGAGCCGTGAAGATAAAAAAAAATAAAAAATTTCCCCAAAAAATTATTTTTTAGCCCCCAGTTTTGTATTTTCCCAATGGTAACAGGAGAAATTGGACCCCAAAAGTTGTTGTCCAATTTGTCTTGAGTACGCTGATATTCCATATGTGGGGGGGAACCACCGTTTGGGCGCATGGGAGGGCTCGGAAAGGAAGGAGCGCCATTTGCAATGCAGACTTAGATGGAATGGTCTGCAGGCGTCACATTGCGTTTGCAGAGCCCCTAATGTACCTAAACAGTAGAAACCCCCCACAAGTGACACCATTTTGGAAAGTAGAACCCCTAAGGAACTCATCTAGATGTGTTGTGAGAGCTTTGAACCCCCAAGTGTTTCACTACAGTTTATAACGCAGATCCATGCAAATAAAAAAATTTTTTTTTCCACAAAAATTATTTTTTAGCCCCCAGTTTTGTATTTTCCCAATGGTAACAGGAGAAATTGGACACCAAAAGTTGTTCTCCAATGTGTTCCGAGTACGCTGATACCCCATATGTTGGGGTAAACCCCTGTTTGGGCGCACGAGAGAGCTTGGAAGGGAAGAAGCACTGTTTTACTTTTTTAACGCAGAATTGGCTGGAATTGAAATCGGACGCCATGTCACGTTTGGAGAGCCCCTGATGTGCCTAAACAGTGGAAACCCCCCAATTATAACTGAAACCCTAATCCAAACACACCCCTAACCCTAATCCCAACGGTAACCCTAACCACACCTCTAACCCAGACACACCCCTAACCCTAATCCCAACCCTAATCCCAACCGTAAATGTAATCCAAACCCTAACCCTAACTTTAGCCCCAACTCTAGCCCTAACCCTAACCCTAGCCCTAACCCTAATGGGAAAATGGAAATAAATACATTTTTTACATTTTTTTAATTTTTCCCTAACTAAGCGGGTGATGAAGGGGGGTTTGATTTACTTTTATAGCGGGTTATTTAGCGGATTTTTATGATTGGCAGCCATCACACATGAAAGACGCTTTTTATTGCAAAAAATATTTTTTGCGTTACCACATTTTGAGAGCTATAATTTTTCCATATTTGAGACCACAGAGTCATGTGAGGTCTTGTTTTTTGTGGGACGAGTTGACGTTTTTATTGGTAACATGTTCGGGCACGGGATATTTTTTTGATCGCTTTTTATTCCGATTTTTGTGAGGCAGAATGACCAAAAACCAGCTATTCATGAATTTCTTTTGGGGGAGGCGTTTATACCGTTCCGCGTTTGGTAAAATTGATAAAGCAGTTTTATTCTTCGGGTCAGTACGATTACAGCGATACCTCATTTATATAATTTTTTTTTGTTTTGGCGCTTTTATACGATAAAAGCTATTTTATAGAAAAAATAATTATTTTGGCATCGCTTTATTCTGAGGACTATAACTTTTTTATTTTTTCGCACATGATGGTGTATGGCGGCTTGTTTTTTGCGGGACAAGATGACGTTTTCAGCGGTACCATGGTTATTTATATCCGTCTTTTTGATCGCATGTTATTCCACTTTTTGTTTGGCGGTATGAGAATAAAGCGTTTTTTGCCTCGTTTTTTTTTTTTTTTTTTTTTACGGTGTTCACTGAAGGGTTAACTAGTGATATAGTTTTATAGGTGGGGTCGTTACGGACGTGGCGATACTAAATATGTGTACTTTTATTGTTTGATTTTTTTTTATTTAGATAAAGAAATGTATTTATGGGAATAATATTTTTTTTTAATTTATTTATTTAGGAATTTTTATTTTATTTTTTTTTTACACATGTGGACATTTTTTTTTTAACTTTTTTACTTTGTCCCAGGGGGGGACATTACAGATCATTGATCTGGCAGTGTGCACAGCACTCTGTCAGATCGACGATCTGCTGTGCAGGGCTGCAGGCTTACCAAGTGTCTGCTCTGAGCAGACACTCGGTAAGCCACCTCCCTCCCTACAGGACCCGGATGCCGCGGCCATCTTGGATCCGGGACCTGCGGCGAGGAGGGAGGTTGGAGACCCTCGGGGCAACGCGATCACATCGCGTTGCTCCGGGGGTCTCAGGGAAGCCCGCAGGGAGCCCCCTCCCTGCGCGATGCTTCCCTATACCGCCGGCACACCGCGATCATGTTTGATCGCGGTGTGCCGGGGGTTAATGTGCCGGGGGCGGTCCGTGACCGCTCCTGGCACATAGTGCCGGATGTCAGCTGAGATAGTCAGCTGACACCCGGCCGCGATCGGCCGCGCTCCCCCCGTGAGCGCGGCCGATAGCGTATGACGTACTATTCCGTCCTTGGGAAGTAGGGCCCACCCCACATGGACGGAATAGTACGTCTAATGACAGAAAGGGGTTAAAAGAACATATATACATGACCAATGAACCAACACTCCCTCCAGGCTGTATAGGCCATAAAAATGTAACCATGCACAGATGGCATAAAGAGCTATCTAAATACAATTAGATAGCAGCCCATATACAAAAAACAGTAGTAAGTAGTGTTGAGCATTCCGATACCGCAAGTATCGGGTATCGGCCGATACTTGCGGGTATCGGAATTCCGATACCGAGATCCGATACTTTTGTGGTATCGGGTATCGGTATCGAAACAACATTAATGTGTAAAATAAAGAATTAAAATAAAAAATATTGCTATACTCACCTCTCCGACGCAGCCTGGACCTCACCGAGGGAACCGGCAGCGTTCTTTGCTTAAAATGCGCGCTTTTCCTTCCTTCCGTGACGTCACGGCTTCTGATTGGTCGCGTGCCGCCCATGTGGCTGCGACGCGACCAATCACAGCAAGCCGTGATGTAATTTTCAGGTCCTTCTAGGCATTCAGTATTTTAAAATTACGTTCCGGCTTTGTGATTGGTCGCGTCGCGGTCACATGGGCGACGCGACCAATCACAAGCCGTGACGTCACGGGAGGCAGGAAACGCGCGCATTTTTAAAATTACGTCACGGCTTGTGATTGGTTGCGTGCCGCCCATGTGACCGCGACGCGACCAATCACAGCAAGCCGTGACGTAATTTCAGGTCCTGAATGCAGAAATAGGCATCAGGACCTGAAATTACGTCACGGCTTGCTGTGATTGGTCGCGTCGCGGTCACATGGGCGGCACGCAACCAATCACAAGCCGTGACGTAATTTTAAAAATGCGCGCGTCTCCTGCCTCCCGTGACGTCACGGCTTGTGATTGGTCGCGTCGCCCATGTGACCGCGACGCGACCAATCACAAAGCCGGAACGTAATTTTAAAATACTGAATGCCTAGAAGGACCTGAAAATTACGTCACGGCTTGCTGTGATTGGTCGCATCGCGGCCACATGGGCGGCACGCGACCAATCAGAAGCCGTGATGTCACGGAAGGAAGGAAAAGCGCGCATTTTAAGCAAAGAACGCTGCCGGTTCCCTCGGTGAGGTCCAGGCTGCGTCGGAGAGGTGAGTATAGCAATATTTTTTATTTTAACTCTTTATTTTACACATTAATATGGTTCCCAGGGCCTGAAGGAGAGTTTCCTCTCCTTCAGACCCTGGGAACCATCAGGGATACCGTCCGATACTTGAGTCCCATTGACTTGTATTGGTATCGGGTATCGGTATCGGATTAGATCCGATACTTTGCCGGTATCGGCCGATACTTTCCGATACCGATACTTTCAAGTATCGGACGGTATCGCTCAACACTAGTAGTAAGGCATGATAGGATGACCAGTCCTGTATGGAAAACATATATGTTCTTTTAATGGCTTTTAATATTGTCCTGTTTGAGGTGTAAATAAAGGTTGTTCTATTTTTTGTTATTGTACTGTGGATGTGCATACCTAATTAGTCTAGTCTTTTCTCTTTGTTCATTTAATTAAACTGATAGGACTTGATTTGGAAAGGCACACACCTGTCTATAGAAGACCTCACAGCTTACATTGCATGTCAGACCAAATGAGAATCATGAGGTCAAAGGAACTGGCCAAGGAGCTCAGAGACAGAACTGTGGCAAGGCACAGATCTGGCCAAGGTTACGACAGAATTTCTGCAGTACTGAAGGTTCCTAAGAGCTCAGTATCCTTTAATGGAAAAAGTTTGGGATGACCAGAAGTCTTCCTAGACCTGGCAGTCCAGCCAAACTGAGCAATCGTGTGAGTAGAGCCTTGATGAGAGAGGTAAATAAGATCCCCAAGATCACTATGGCTGAGCTCCAGAGATGCAGTAGGGAGATGGGAGAATGTTCCACAAAGTCAACTATCGCAGTAGCCCTCTTCCAGTTGGGCCTTTATGGCAGAGTGGCCTGAGGGAAGCCTATCCTTAGTGCAAGACATATGAAAGCCCGCACAGTGTTTGCTAAAAAACACATGGAGGACTCCCAGACTATGAGAAATAATATTCTCTGTTCTGATGAGATGAAGATAGACCTTTTTGGTGATAATTCTAAGCGGCATATGTGGATAAAACCAGGCACTGATCATCACCTGTCCAATACAATCCAGACAGTGTTTTTCAGCTGCAGGGACAGGACAACTGGTTGTCATTGAAGGGAACATGAATGCGGCCAAGTACAGAGATATCCTGGATGAAAACCTCTTCCATAGTGCTCTGGACCTCAGACTTGGCCGAAGGTTCACCTTCCAACAAGACAATGACCCCAAGCACACAGCTAAAATGACAAACGAGTGGCTTCAGAACAACTCTGTGACTATTCTTCCCTGGCCCAGCCAGAGCCCTGACCTATACCGAATTAAGCATCTCTGGAGAGACCTGAAAATGGGTGTTCACCAACATTCACCATCCAATCCGATGGAACTGGAGAGGATCTGAAAGGAAGAATGGCAGAGGATCCCCAAATCAGGTGTGAAAAACTAGTTGCATCATTCCCAAGAAGAATCAAGGCTGTACTAGCTCAAAAGGGTGCTTCTACTCAACACTGAGCAAAGGGTCTGAATACTTATGACTATGTGATATATCAGTTTTTCTTTTTTAATAAATTTGCAAAAATTACCACATTTCTGGTTTTTTTTCAGTCAAGATGGGGTGCAGAGTGTACATTAATGAGGAAAAATTAACTTTTTTGAATTTACCAAATGGCTGCAATGAAACAAAAAGTGAAAAATTTAAAGAGGTCTGAATTCTTTCCGTACCCACTGTACGTTGAGATGCTTAACCCTTTTAACACGTAGCCTGGATGCAACTGCTTCTTATGCACTTCCAATAATTTAACTTCTGCATGTGTTGTTTCTTCTCTGTGTTGGATACATTTGCTAAAGTAAATATAACTATGTAGAGCTAAATATATAGGAGTTAAGATATAGAATACTTTCCCATTCACCAAAGGGATGTTTTCCTGCACAATATGGCACTGTATGCACCGACTGGACTATGTGTGGGTAGAAACCCACCCCAGCTTGTAACACTTGCTTATCAATAGAGATGAGCCACCTCCCTAGTGTTCGGGTTCGGTTCGGTTCGTCAAACAGGGAGATGTTCGCCGAACTGTTCGTTGAACTGTTCGACGAACACCGTCGAACCCCATTGAAACCAATGGCAGGCAAACACAAACACATACAAACACATAGAAAACACCGTAAAAAGGTGTCCAAAAGCTGACAAACTGCTCAGAAGACACAACAAACACATGGAAAAGTCACAACTACACATAGTCATGTGAAAAGAAAAGAGGTGGAGGAGTAAAAGGAGGAGGAGACACAGATATAGGCATGTCATGCCCTTCTAAAGTTAGGAAAGGCTGAAGTAAAAATCTAAACTCACTCTACCAACACCCAGACGTCTTGACAAAAAAAAAAAAAGAAATATCTTTAGGTAGAAGGATTTCCTTGGCCAAATGCCATTAAAAAATAGTAGTTTGGTAAACAGGTGGTGTAGCTTGCTTCATGGGTGGGGTACGCTGCTGAGCTGCACCAAATTCTACTAGGCCCAAAAGGATTTCCTGGGCTAGATGCCATTACAAAATAGTAGTTAGGTAAACAGGCAGTGTAGCTTGCTTCATGGGTGGGGTACGCTGCTGAGTTGCACCAAATTCTACTAGGCCCAAAAGGATTTCCTGGGCTAGATGCTGTTACAAAATAGTAGTTAGGTAAACAGGTGGTGTAGCTTGCTTCATGGGTGGGGTACGCTGCTGAGTTGCACCAAATTCTACTAGGCCCAAAAGGATTTCCTGGGCTAGATGCCGTTACAAAATAGTATTTAGGTAAACAGGTGGTGCAGCTTGCTTCATTGGTGGGGTCCGCTGCTGAGTTGCACCAAATTCTACTAGGCCCAAAAGGATTTCCTGGGCTAGATGCCGTTCCAAAATAGTAGTTAGGTAAACAGATGGTGTAGCTTGCTTCATGGGTGGGGTACGCTGCTGAGTTGCACCAAATTCTACTAGGCCCAAAAGGATTTCCTGGGCTAGATGCCGTTACAAAATAGTAGTTAGGTAAACAGGTGGTGTACCTTGCTTCATGGGTAGGGTACGCTGCTGAGTTGCACCAAATTCTACTAGGCCCAAAAGGATTTCCTGGGGTAGATGCCATTACAAAATAGTAGTTAGGTAAACACTAGTATAGAAAACTAGGAGACAAAAAAAGCGCAAATAGGGTCTTATCCTCAGGATTGCTTCTAATCAAATATGAGAGAACTGCTCACCTGGTGGTACAAAGTAAAGGCGTGTAGTTTGACAGCTGCTGCAGATCCACAGGTCGGCGCTGCGACCTCTTAGAGACGTTATGATAGATGAATGTGGATAAAATCCACGCTGCTGTGACAAATAATGGATCCAGATATAGTTGTAAGGTGTTCGGGTGGTTTATTCAATGCGTTTTGAAGCTCATGGCTTCTTCAGGAAGTTTCCACACAAAGATATCAGCGGCGGATTTTATCCACATTCATCTATCATAACGTAGTTAGGTAAACAGGCAGAGTAGCTTGCTTCATGGGTGAGGTACGCTGCTGAGTAGCACTAAATTCTACTAGGCCCAAAAGGATTTCCTGGGCCAGATGCTGTTAAAAATAGTACTTAGGTAAACAGGCGGTGGGTGGCTGGGCTACTCTGCTGACTAGCAGACACTGAAGCTTTGGAGCAGACCTCTAAATCCCAGGCCATAGTATGAGTATACAACTCTGCAGATGACCCCACTCACATGGAATCGACGATGGCAACGTCATGTAAAACTCAGCAAGGAGACTAAATCAAAGAGTCTCCATTTTTTCCAAAAATTCGGCCACAGACTCCACTTCAGTGGCATCAATTTCGCCAGAGTTTTTTAAAACGGTTGGTGAGGTGATTTTCAAAAATCATCAAGCTTTTAGTCTCCCCAAGATGACACAGGGGTAAAAAAGTCCTTGGATTTGTTCATCTTGATGAACGTTAGTCTGTCTACATTGTCACTGGACAGCCGCGTGCGCTTATATGTCAGCACACCACCAGCAGCGCTGAACACACGTTCAGAGAGAATGCTGGCTGCGGGGCACAACAAGATCTCCAAGGCGTGAGTGGCGAGCTGAGGCCATTTTTCAAGATTGGAAGCCCAAAATGAGCAAGGGTCCAGTTCCACAGTCATGGCATCGATGTTAACTTGGAGATACTCTTGTACAATCCTCTCTAGGTGTTGGCTGTGCATCAGACTTATTGTCTCCTGTGGCCTTGCAAAGGATGGTCTTAAAAAATCTTGAAACGATTGGAAAAAATTGCTGTAACCACCAGATACGATGTTACTGTTACGGTTTGAGTGATGATTCGATAGTCCCACCGTTGGCAAGTTAGAACTCAGAGATTCACTACGTGCACCACTGGTGTTTTGTGGAAAAGCAGATGTTAGATTCTGTAACAGTCTCTGCTAAAACTCCTGCATGCATGAATCCCTTTCTGTGGCAGGAATTATTTCACCAAATTTGCTTTTGCACCAGGGATCTAAGAGTGTGGCAATCCAGTAGTCGGCATTACTTTGGATTCTGACAATCCGAGGGTCATGTTGCAGGTAGTGCAGGAAGAAGGCACTCATGTGTCTTGCGCATCCAGGAGGACCAAGTCCTTGTTGTCTTGGTGATGGCGAGGTGAGAATCATGCTTCCATAATCTGCCCTCTCCCCCCAACCTCGCACAACAGAAATTTGATCAAGGTCTCCCTCATCTGATGAGTCTTCTATGCCCAGCACCAGTTTGTCCTCCACTTCTTCCTCGCCTCCTGCACCTTCCTCAACAGTTTGGCTGCTACCATGCGCCCTCGGTAATCCCTCTCCCCCAGCCTCCAATGCCAGCCGCCTTGGTGCTGCCAACCTTCTTGACCTTGGAGATATGATCCCTTCCACATATGACTCCTCATGTTCCTCCTCCTCTTGTTCCACCACCTGACTCCGAACACTGTGTAAGGTGTGCTCCAGCATGTAAATCACCGGAATGGTCATGCTGATAATGGCATTGTCAGCACTAAACATCTTCGTTGCTATTTCAAAACTGTGCAGAAGGGTGCATAGGTCCCTGATCTGAGACCACTCCTGCAGCGTGATTTGTCCCACCTCTTGATCTCATTGGCCCAGGCTATACATCATAACGTATTGCACCAGGGCTCGTCGGTGCTGCCAGAGTCACTGCAACATGTGCAGAGTTGAATTACACCTTGTGGGCACATCGCATTTCAGCCAGTGAACTGGCAGGCCCAAATACTTCTGTAGAGATGCAAGTCGTCGAGCTGCGGGATGCGAATTGCGGAAGTGAGCACACAGCGACCGTGCCCTCTGCAGAAGCCCATCTAGTCCGGGACAGTGGGATAAAAGTTGCTGGACAACCAGGTTCAAAACGTGAGCCATACAAGGCACATGTGGGACATTGCCCCGGCGAAGGGCCGCACCCAGGTTTGCAGCATTGTCGTACATGGCCTTCCCTGGCTGCAGGTTGAGTGGAGACAACCATTGATGGAACTCGGTCTCCAAAGCTGACCACAACTCTTCAGCTGTGTGACTCACATTTCCCAGACATTTCAATGTAAACACTGCCTGATGCCGTTGAGCCCTGGTGACAGCATAGTGAGGAGGTGTGCAGGATTCCTTCTGCACAGTTACAATGCGGGTGGCATTACCAGACAGTAGGGTTGAGCGAAACGGGTCGATCATTTTCAAAAGTCGCCGACTTTTGGCTAAGTCGGCGTCTCATGAAACCCGATCCGACCCCTGTGCTTGTCGGCCATGCGGTACGCGACTTTCGCGCCAAAGTCGCGTTTCAATGACGCGAAAAGCGCCATTTCTCAGCCAATGAAGGTGAACGCAGAGTGTGGGCAGCGTGATGACATAGATCCTGGTCCCCACCATCTTAGAGACGGGCATTGCAGTGATTGGCTTGCTGTCTGCGGCGTCACAGGGGCTATAAAGGGGCGTTCCCGCCGACCGCCATCTTACTGCTGCTGATCTGAGCTTAGGGACAGGTTGCTGCCGCTTCGTCAGAAGCAGGGAGAGCGTTAGGCAGGGTCCACTAACCACCAAACCGCTTGTGCTGCAGCGATTTCCACTGTCCAACACCACCTTCGGTGTGCAGGGACTGTGGAAGCTATTTTTTTTTTTTTTTCCCCTCAGCGCTGTAGCTCATTGGGCTGCCCTAGAAGGCTCCGTGATAGCTGTATTGCTGTGTGTACGCCACTGTGGAAACCAACTGCTTTTTTCAAAGCACATATCCTCTTGTTCCTTCCTTTCTGCACAGCTATCTTTTTTGTTTGTCCACACTTTTTATTTAATTTGTGCATCAGTCCACTCCTATTGCTGCCTGCCATACCTGGCTTAGATTACTGCAGGGAGATAGTAATTGTAGGACAGTCCCTGTTTTTTTTTTGTTTTTTTTGTGGGAGATTAAGATTGGCATTTCTGCTACAGTGCCATCCCTGTGTGTGCCATCTCTCACTGAGTGGGCCATAGAAAGCCTATTTATTTTTTCCGTGATTTGTGTTCTAAATTCTACCTCAACACAAAAACACTACATCAATCAGTGGGAGAAAAATATTGGCCTCAGTCAGGGCTTGTGTGCCACTGCTGTGTGTGCTATCTCTCATTCAGTGGGCTATAGAAAGCCTATTTATTTATTTATTTTTTTTTAATATTATTTGGTTTCTAAAGTCTCCCTGAAAAAAAAAAAATACCTAAAAAAACAGTGGGAGAGTAATATTGCCCTTTCAGCTTGTGTGCCAGTCTTGACTCCTGGGTGTGCCACCTCTCTCTCATTCAGTGGGCCATAGAAAGCCTATTTATTTTTTCCTTGATTTGTGTTCAAAAATCTACCTCAACACAAAAACACTACATCAATCAGTGGGAGAAAAATATTGGCCTCAGTCAGGGCTTGTGTGCCACTGCTGTGTGTGCTATCTCTCATTCAGTGGGCTATAGAAAGCCTATTTATTTATTTATTTTTTTTCTTATTATTTGGTTTCTAAAGTCTCCCTGAAAAAAAAATAAATAAATAAAAAAACAGTGGGAGAGTAATATTGCCCTTTCAGCTTGTGTGCCAGTCTTGACTCCTGGGTGTGCCACCTCTCTCCCTCTCATTCAGTGGGCCATAGAAAGCCTATTTATTTTTTTTAAAAAATATTATTGGGTTTCTAAAGTCTCCCTTAAAAAACAAAAAATACATAAAAAAACAGTGGGAGAGTAATATTGCCCTTTCAGCTTGTGTGCCAGTCTTGACTCCTGGGTGTGCCACCTCTCTCTCTCATTCAGTGGGCCATAGAAAGGCTATTTTTTTTTTGGTTTTTTTAATATTATTTGGTTTCTAAAGTCTCCCTGAAAAAAAAAAAAAAAAACATAAAAAAACAGTGGGAGAGTAATATTGCCCTTTCAGCTTGTGTGCCAGTCTTGACTCCTGGGTGTGCCACCTCTCTCCCTCTCATTCAGTGGGCCATAGAAAGCCTATTTATTTTTTTTAAAAAATATTATTGGGTTTCTAAAGTCTCCCTTAAAAAACAAAAAATACATAAAAAAACAGTGGGAGAGTAATATTGCCCTTTCAGCTTGTGTGCCAGTCTTGACTCCTGGGTGTGCCACCTCTCTCTCATTCAGTGGGCCATAAAAAAGCATTTTTTTTTTTCCTTGATTTGTGTTCAAAAATCTACCTCAACACAAAAACACTACATCAATCAGTGGGAGAAAAATATTGGCCTCAGTCAGGGCTTGTGTGCCACTGCTGTGTGTGCTATCTCTCATTCAGTGGGCTATAGAAAGCCTATTTATTTATTTATTTTTTTTCTTATTATTTGGTTTCTAAAGTCTCCCTGAAAAAAAAAAAAAAAACCTAAAAAAACAGTGGGAGAGTAATATTGCCCTTTCAGCTTGTGTGCCAGTCTTGACTCCTGGGTGTGCCACCTCTCTCCCTCTCATTCAGTGGGCCATAGAAAGCCTATTTATTTTTTTTTTTAAATATTATTGGGTTTCTAAAGTCTCCCTTAAAAAACAAAAAATACATAAAAAAACAGTGGGAGAGTAATATTGCCCTTTCAGCTTGTGTGCCAGTCTTGACTCCTGGGTGTGCCACCTCTGTCTCTCATTCAGTGGGCCATAGAAAGGCTATTTTTTTTTGGTTTTTTTAATATTATTTGGTTTCTAAAGTCTCCCTGAAATAAAAAAAAAACTTAAAAAAACAGTGGGAGAGTAATATTGCCCTTTCAGCTTGTGCGCCAGTCTTGACTCCTGGGTGTGCCACCTCTCTCTCTCTAATTGTGGGCCATAGAAAGCCTTTTTTTTTTTTTTTTTTTTTTAATATTATTTGGTTTCTAAAGTCTCCCTGAGAAAAAAAAATAAATAAATTAGGTGGGAGATTAATATTGACATTAGTGCTTGAGTGACAGTCCTGCGTGTGTGTCATCTCTGTGATTTTGTGCCACAGAAAACAGAGTGTGTAACATTGTGCCTGATTTTCCTTGTGGTCTCACCAACCTGTTAAGGGATATTGAAATCATACTGAAGTTATAGCTCACCGTGTAAGTTGTTTGACAGCAACAAATAAAGTTACTTTGGTTAAGATTTTAAAACAATGAGGAAGTCTGGTGCAAGAGGTCGTCGTGGGCGTTCATTGTCAGCTGGTAATGATGGTAGTGGTAGTGGAGCATCAGGTGGTCGTGGGGATAAAAATATTCCACCTAAGTCTGGAGCTGTGGAGCCAGTTTCGTCGTCAGGCTACACAAGGCCTCGAATGCTCTCTTTTCTGGGAGTAGGAAAACCGCTTTTAAAGGCGGAGCAGCAACAGCAAGTTTTGGCTTACATTGCAGACTCAGCCTCTAGCTCTTTTGCCTCCTCTTCCGAAACTGGTAAATGTAAAAGCAGCGCGTCGCTTGTGGATGTTCACGGTCAGGGACAAGTCGCTTCCTTGTCCTCCTCAGCAAAAACTACAACAAGAGAGAAGGATGCAGCAGGCGACACAACGGGTCACTCCATGGAGCTCTTTACACATACCGTCCCTGGCTTAGAAAGTGAAACATTTAACAGGCCATGCCCATTACAAGTATATTCTGACATGGAGTGCACTGATGCACAGCCACAGCCAGAGTACTATGCTGCTCCTTTGACTCAGACCACCACATTGCCCTCTCAGGGTACAGATCCACAATCAGACCCTGATGAGACTATGTTGCCCCGCCACGAACGCTATACCACCGACCGACACAGTGACACAGACGAAGTTGCACACGAGCTCGAAGAGGAGGTAATAGATGACCCAGTTATTGACCCCGATTGGCAGCCATTGGGGGAACAGGGTGCAGGTGGCAGTAGTTCAGAAGCGGAGGTGGAGGAGGGGCCGCAGCAGGCATCAACATCGCAACAGGTTCCATCTGCCGGGCCCGTATCTGGCCCAAAACGCGTGTCAAAGCCAAAACCTGTTGGAGCACAGCGTTGCCATCCGGTTAAAGCTCAGTCTGCAATCCCTGAAAAGGGATCCGAGTCTAGGAAGAGTGCAGTCTGGCATTTTTTTAAACAACATCCAACTGATCAGCGCAAAGTCATCTGTCAAAAATGTTCAACTAGCTTAAGCAGAGGTCAGAATCTGAAAAGTCTAAATACTAGTTGCATGCATAGACACTTAACCACCATGCATTTTCAAGCCTGGACTAACTACCAAACGTCCCTCAAGGTTGTAGCACCCTCGGCCAATGAAGCTAGTCAGCAACGCAACATCCCTTCCGTCACTGTAAGGCCACCATTTTCTGCACCACCGGCAGTATCTGTGCAGGTTTCTTTGCCAGCCAAAAGCAGTCAGGGTCAGGGATCCACCAGTTTTGTAGGAGGAAATATTGCATCTAGGGCACCGGCGGAAACAATACCGTCTCCAACCGTCTCTCAGTCTGCCATGTACACCGGCACACCCGAAAGTTCCACGATCTCCAGCTCTCCAGTCCAGCTCACCCTACATGAGACTCTGGTTAGAAAAAGGAAGTACTTATCCTCGCATCCGCGTACACAGGGTTTTAACGCCCACATAGCTAGACTAATCTCGTTAGAGATGATGCCCTACCGGTTAGTTGAAAGCGAAGCTTTCAAAGCCCTGATGGAGTACGCTGAACCACGATACGAGCTACCCAGTCGACACTTTTTTTCCAGAAAAGCCATCCCAGCCCTGCACCAGCATGTTAAACAGCGCATCGTCCATGCACTCAGGCAATCTGTGAGTACAAAGGTGCACCTGACTACAGATGCATGGACCAGTAGGCATGGCCAGGGACGTTATGTGTCCATCACGGCACACTGGGTGAATGTGGTGGATGCAGGGTCCACAGGCGACATCAATTTAGGGACAGTTGTGCCTAGCCCACGGTCTAGGAAACAGTTGGCTGTAGGCGTTCGCACCCCCTCCTCCTCCTCCTCCTCGTCCTCCTGCAGAAGCTACAGCTCTTCCACAGAACGCAGTCTGCCAACCACTCCATCGGCAGATGACACTGTTGCACACCAGTTGTCCCATTATGGGCCAGCTACTGCCAAGCGTCAGCAGGCTGTATTGGCTATGAAGTGCTTGGGCGACAACAGACACACCGCGGAAGTTCTGTCCGAGTTCTTGCAACAAGAAACGCAGTCGTGGCTGGGCACAGTAGATCTTGAGGCAGGCAAGGTAGTGAGTGATAACGGAAGGAATTTCATGGCTGCCATCTCCCTTTCCCAACTGAAACACATTCCTTGCCTGGCTCACACCTTAAACCTGGTGGTGCAGTGCTTATTGAAAACTTATCCTGGGTTCTCCGACCTGCTCCTCAAAGTGCGTGCACTTTGCTCACATATCCGACGTTCACCTGTACACGCCAGCCGTATGCAGACCTATCAGCGGTCTTTGAACCTTCCCCAGCATCGCCTAATCATAGACGTTGCAACAAGGTGGAACTCAACACTGCACATGCTTCAGAGACTGTGCGAACAGAGGCGTGCTGTTATTTATTTGTGGGAGGATACACGGGCAGGCAGTAGGATGGCAGACATGGAGTTGTCAGGTGTGCAGTGGTCTAAGATACAAGACATGTGTCAAGTCCTTCAGTGTTTTGAGGAATGCACACGGCTGGTTAGTGCATACAACGCCGTAATAAGCATGAGCATCCCCCTAATGCGTCTGCTGATGCAAAGTTTGACGCACATAAAGGAGCAGGCGTCTGCACCAGAGGAAGAGGAAAGCCTTGATGACAGTCAGCCATTGTCTGGTCAGGGCAGTGTACAGGACGAGGTAGCGGGCGAAGAGGAGGTGGAGGACGAGGAGGATGATGGGGATGAGTATATTTTTAATGCCGAACCTTTCCCGGGGGCACAGGAAATTGGTTGCGTGTCACGGCCGGGTTCTGGTTTTTTGAGGGACACAAGTGACGTAGATTTGCCTGCAACTGCCCCTCAACCAATCACAACCGGAGATTTGACAACTGGAACTTTGGCCCACATGGCGGATTATGCCTTACGTATCCTAAAAAGGGACACACGCATTACGAAAATGATGAACGATGACGATTACTGGTTGGCCTGCCTCCTTGATCCACGCTATAAAGGCAAATTGCAAAATATTATGCCACATGAGAACTTGGAACTAATATTAGCAACCAAACAATCAACTCTTGTTGACCGTTTGCTTCAGGCATTCCCAGCACACAGCGCACGTGATCGTTCTCACACGAGCTCCAGGGGGCAGCAGACTAGGAGTGTTAGGGGTGCACACATCAGAAGTGGCGTTGGACAGAGGGGTTTTCTGACCAGGTTGTGGAGTGATTTTGCTATGACCGCAGACAGGACAGGTACTGCTGCATCAATTGAAAGTGACAGGAGACAACATTTGTCCAGTATGGTTACTAACTATTTTTCATCCCTTATCGATGTTCTCCCTCAACCGTCATTCCCATTTGATTACTGGGCCTCCAAATTAGACACCTGGCCAGAATTGGCAGAATATGCATTGCAGGAGCTTGCTTGCCCGGCAGCAAGTGTCCTATCAGAAAGAGTATTCAGTGCTGCAGGTTCAATATTAACCGAAAAAAGGACTCGTCTGGCTACCCAAAATGTTGACGATCTAACATTCATTAAAATGAACCACAACTGGATTTCGAAATCTTTTGCCCCACCTTGCCCGGCCGACACCTAGCTTTCCTATGAAAAGCTTTTGCCTGTGAATTACTTTTCTAATGTCTAATTTGCTGCAGCTGATTGTACAGCATACGACATGTTTACACCTCCCTAAATGGCAAAACTCCCCACACGGGGCCGTGGTATCGCGACTTGGCGCAAGCACCCGTGAGACTGCTGTTTGTCTGAAGAGGTGGGTGTGCTCGCTTTTGGTTGACGGCATTGCTACTGGGTCCCTCATAGTACAATGTAGTGTCTCTGGCGGTGGTGGTGCGCACCCAACGTCAGACACACCGTTGTAACATGAGGGGCCCTGGGGCGGTCCCGCCGGCCTCAAGAGAGTTCCCCCCTACCCCAGCTCAAAATGTGCTCTACCACGTGCAAAATTATGTCGCACAGCTCCACCAATCTTTAGTCTATTCGCTGACATCATTCAATGTCTGGCACTGACAATACAAATTTGTAGACATCTATGATGCAACTTAAAGTAGTCTGTGTCTGTGTCCTATATTGGCACCATTAAATAGTTACTGCCAAATTACTATAAGACACAAAAGAGCACAGTGAGGTCAAAAATACTCTGTTGTAAAAAAATCACAGTAATAAGCAAGTGCTAGTCAAAAGATGTAAAGAAAACAGGGTATTTAGTTGATACGTTTTTTTGCAAAAAAATGTATACTAAGCTGCTCCACCAAATCATCAAGGTATACCCTTATAGAGCAGTCCTAACTAATGTATGCAATCCCTATCTGATGTATTTAAAACCTGATCATCTGTATAATACCTGTATAAGCAGGGTTCAGAGAAGGAATATCCATGTGGACATGCAGGATGGAACAGCTTAAATGCAAATGACCCACAGAGGAGTGGTGGACTCCCCAGTCTTGTAGAAACAAGAGAACAATTATAGAACCAGAAACACATGGGCTACTTGCACACTGAACAAGTCTGTAGGAACCTGTTCACACCACCAGAAAACTTGAAGACACAAAAGAGCACAGTGAGGTCAAAAATACTCTGTTGTAAAAAAATCACAGTAATAAGCAAGTGCTAGTCAAAAGATGTAAAGAAAACAGGGTATTTAGTTGATACGTTTTTTTGCAAAAAAATGTATACTAAGCTGCTCCACCAAATCGTCAAGGTATACCCTTATAGAGCAGTCCTAACTAATGTATGCAATCCCTATCTGATGTATTTAAAACCTGATCATCTGTATAATACCTGTATAAGCAGGGTTCAGAGAAGGAATATCCATGTGGACATGCAGGATGGAACAGCTTAAATGCAAATGACCCACAGAGGAGTGGTGGACTCCCCAGTCTTGTAGAAACAAGAGAACAATTATAGAACCAGAAACACATGGGCTACTTGCACACTGAACAAGTCTGTAGGAACCTGTTCACACCACCAGAAAACTTGAAGACACAAAAGAGCACAGTGAGGTCAAAAATACTATGTTGTAAAAAAATCACAGTAATAAGCAAGTGCTAGTCAAAAGATGTAAAGAAAACAGGGTATTTAGTTGATACGTTTTTTTGCAAAAAAATGTATACTAAGCTGCTCCACCAAATCGTCAAGGTATACCCTTATAGAGCAGTCCTAACTAATGTATGCAATCCCTATCTGATGTATTTAAAACCTGATCATCTGTATAATACCTGTATAAGCAGGGTTCAGAGAAGGAATATCCATGTGGACATGCAGGATGGAACAGCTTAAATGCAAATGACCCACAGAGGAGTGGTGGACTCCCCAGTCTTGTAGAAACAAGAGAACAATTATAGAACCAGAAACACATGGGCTACTTGCACACTGAACAAGTCTGTAGGAACCTGTTCACACCACCAGAAAACTTGAAGACACAAAAGAGCACAGTGAGGTCAAAAATACTCTGTTGTAAAAAAATCACAGTAATAAGCAAGTGCTAGTCAAAAGATGTAAAGAAAACAGGGTATTTAGTTGATACGTTTTTTTGCAAAAAAATGTATACTAAGCTGCTCCACCAAATCGTCAAGGTATACCCTTATAGAGCAGTCCTAACTAATGTATGCAATCCCTATCTGATGTATTTAAAACCTGATCATCTGTATAATACCTGTATAAGCAGGGTTCAGAGAAGGAATATCCATGTGGACATGCAGGATGGAACAGCTTAAATGCAAATGACCCACAGAGGAGTGGTGGACTCCCCAGTCTTGTAGAAACAAGAGAACAATTATAGAACCAGAAACACATGGGCTACTTGCACACTGAACAAGTCTGTAGGAACCTGTTCACACCACCAGAAAACTTGAAGACACAAAAGAGCACAGTGAGGTCAAAAATACTCTGTTGTAAAAAAATCACAGTAATAAGCAAGTGCTAGTCAAAAGATGTAAAGAAAACAGGGTATTTAGTTGATACGTTTTTTTGCAAAAAAATGTATACTAAGCTGCTCCACCAAATCGTCAAGGTATACCCTTATAGAGCAGTCCTAACTAATGTATGCAATCCCTATCTGATGTATTTAAAACCTGATCATCTGTATAATACCTGTATAAGCAGGGTTCAGAGAAGGAATATCCATGTGGACATGCAGGATGGAACAGCTTAAATGCAAATGACCCACAGAGGAGTGGTGGACTCCCCAGTCTTGTAGAAACAAGAGAACAATTATAGAACCAGAAACACATGGGCTACTTGCACACTGAACAAGTCTGTAGGAACCTGTTCACACCACCAGAAAACTTGAAGACACAAAAGAGCACAGTGAGGTCAAAAATACTCTGTTGTAAAAAAATCACAGTAATAAGCAAGTGCTAGTCAAAAGATGTAAAGAAAACAGGGTATTTAGTTGATACGTTTTTTTGCAAAAAAATGTATACTAAGCTGCTCCACCAAATCGTCAAGGTATACCCTTATAGAGCAGTCCTAACTAATGTATGCAATCCCTATCTGATGTATTTAAAACCTGATCATCTGTATAATACCTGTATAAGCAGGGTTCAGAGAAGGAATATCCATGTGGACATGCAGGATGGAACAGCTTAAATGCAAATGACCCACAGAGGAGTGGTGGACTCCCCAGTCTTGTAGAAACAAGAGAACAATTATAGAACCAGAAACACATGGGCTACTTGCACACTGAACAAGTCTGTAGGAACCTGTTCACACCACCAGAAAACTTGAAGACACAAAAGAGCACAGTGAGGTCAAAAATACTCTGTTGTACTCAGGTATTATACAGATGATCAGGTTTTAAATACATCAGATAGGGATTGCATACATTAGTTAGGACTAGTGTTGAGCATTCCGATGCTGCAAGTATCGGGTATCGGCCGATACTTGCTGTATCGGAATTCCGATACCGGGATTCCGATACTCTTGTGGTATCGGGTATCGGGTATCGGAACAACATTAATGTTAAAATGTGTAAAATAGAGAATTAAAATAAAAAATATCGCTATACTCACCTGTCCGACGCAGCCGGGACCTCAGCGCAGGAACCGGCAGCGTTGTTTGTTTAAAATTCCCGCTTTTACATGGTTACGCGAAGTCCCGGCTTGTGATTGGTCAGGGCGGCCATGTTGCCGGGCCGCGGACCAATCACAGCAAGCCGTGACGAAAATACGTCACGGCTTGCTGTGATTGGTCCGCGTCCCGGCAACATGGCCGCCATTAACCAATCACAAGCCGTGACGTCACGGGAGGCTGGAAACGCGCTCATTTTAAAAAGGGCGCGTGTCCAGCCTCCCGTGACGTCACGGCTTGTGATTGGTTGCGTCGCGGTCAACCAATCACAAGCCGGGAGGCTGGACACGCGCCCATTTCAAAATGAGCGCGTCCAGCCTCCCGGCTTGTGATTGGTTGATCGCGGCGCAACCAATCACAAGCCGTGACGTCACGGGAGGCTGGACACGCGCCCATTTCAAAATGAGCGCGTCCAGCCTCCCGGCTTGTGATTGGTTGATCGCGGCGCAACCAATCACAAGCCGTGACGTCACGGGAGGCTGGACACGCGCCCATTTTAAAATGAGCGCGTGTCCAGCCTCCCGTGACGTCCCGGCTTGTGATTGGTCAGGGCGGCCATATTGCCGGGACGCGGACCAATCACAGCAAGCCGTGACGTAATTTCGTCACGGCTTGCTGTGATTGGTCCGCGTCCCGGCAACATGGCCGACCTGACCAATCACAAGCCGGGAATTCACGTAACCAAGTAATAGCGCGATTTTTAAACAAACAACGCTGCCGGTTCCCTCGCTGAAGTCCCGGCTGCGTCGGACAGGTGAGTATAGCGATATTTTTTATTTTAATTCTTTCTTTTACACATTTATATGGTTCCCAGGGCCTGAAGGAGAGTTTCCTCTCCTTCAGACCCTGGGAACCATCAGGGATACCGTCCGATACATGAGTCCCATTGACTTGTATTGGTATCGGGTATCGGTATCGGATTGGATTCCGATACTGTGACGGTATCGGCCGATACTTTCCGATACCGATACTTTCAAGTATCGGACGGTATCGCTCAACACTAGTTAGGACTGCTCTATAAGGGTATACCTTGACGATTTGGTGGAGCAGCTTAGTATACATTTTTTTGCAAAAAAACGTATCAACTAAATACCCTGTTTTCTTTACATCTTTTGACTAGCACTTGCTTATTACTGTGATTTTTTTACAACAGAGTATTTTTGACCTCACTGTGCTCTTTTGTGTCTTCAAGTTTTCTGGTGGTGTGAACAGGTTCCTACAGACTTGTTCAGTGTGCAAGTAGCCCATGTGTTTCTGGTGCCAAATTACTATGTCAGAAACTCAGCAGATGAGCCCACCCCTGTACCTAAGTATGCCACCTTTTTTTTTGTTTTGGTTGTTTTGCGAGACATTAACATCTATTTATATTTTGGGAGTACTGGGACAGACACTCCTTGCACTACTCCTCCACTCACCACCAAGCTGCCCGTGTATCCATGTAACCGCTGTAAAGCTGCCATGAGCCTATTGTTTGTTATTTTAGGCCTTTGAAGCCTGTCTGCGGTCCCTCCTTCCACTAGTCCTCCACTGACCAGACCACTGCTGCCCGTGTACCCCTGGAACCAATTATAAAGTGCCTACAGCCAGCCCATTTTTTTATGTTAGGCCTTTGAAGCCTGTCTGCGGTCCCTCCTTCCACTAGTCCTCCACTGGCCAGACCACTGCTGCCCGTGTACCCCTGGAACCAATTATAAAGTGCCTACAGCCAGCCCATTTTTTTATTTTAGGCCTTTGAAGCCTGTCTGCGGTCCCTCCTTCCACTAGTCCTCCACTGGCCAGACCACTGCTGCCCGTGTACCCCTGGAACCAATTATAAAGTGCCTACAGCCAGCCCATTTTCTTATGTTAGGCCTTTGAAGCCTGTCTGCGGTCCCTACTTTAAATACTCCTCCACTCACCACCAAGCTGCCTGCCCGTGTATCCATGTAACCGCTGTAAAACTGCCATGAGCCTATTGTTTGTTATGTTAGGCCTTTGATAGCCTGTCTGCGGTCCCTACTTTAAATACTCCTCCACTCACCACCAAGCTGCCTGCCCGTATATCCATGTAACCGCTGTAAAACTGCCATGAGCCTATTGTTTGTTATGTTAGGCCTTTGATAGCCTGTCTGCGGTCCTTACTTTAAATACTCCTCCACTCACCACCTAGCTGCCTGTGTATCCATGTAACCGATGTAAAACTGCCATGACTGCCTACTGTTTGTTATTTTAGGCCTTTGATAGCCTGTCTGCGGCCCCTACTTGCAATACTCCTCCACTGACCACAATGCTGCCTGGAGTGCCTGCCTGTGTATCCATGTAACCGATGTAAAACTGCCATGAGTGCCTACTGTTTGGTATTTTAGGCCTTTGATAGCCTGTCTGCAGCCCCTACTTGCAATACTCCTCCACTGACCACACCAATGCTGCCCGTGTACCCCTGGAACCTATTTAAAAGTTCATAGAGCCTAGTTATATATTTTATTTACTATTAATAAGGCCATGATGGACTACGCTGTACCACGCTACAAGCTAACCAGTCGACACTTCTTTTGCGAGAAAAGCCATCCCAACCCTCCACCAGCATGTAGAAGACCGCATTGTCCATGCACTCTGGCAATCTGTGAGTACAAAGGTGCACCTGACAACAGACGCATGGACCTGTAGGCATGGCCACGGAAGATTACGTGTCCATTACGGCGCAATGGGTTAATGTGGTGGATGCATGGTCCACAGGGGACAGCCTACTAAGTCTGTCTGCAGTCCCTAATTCAAATTGTCCTCCACTGTCTAAATTGGAGCTTCCACCTTCTGGCTTTCGGCCTATAGTATAAGAAATTAAACTGCATTTGGCCTTCAACTTTGGTTAGGGCCTACTAACGGCTTCTGCCCCTCCCTGGTGTTGCCCTCAACTAAATAAAGCTGAGCTTCAACCTTCCGGCTCTCATTAAGTGGTTTTTTAAAAAAAAAATGGTGGTTAGGGCCTACTAACGGCTTCTGCCCCTCCCTGGTGTTGCCCTCAACTAAATAAAGCTGAGCTTCAACCTTCTGCTCCAAATTACCATTTTAAAAAATGCAATAGGCTTTTCCGGCCTACTAAAGGTGTCTGTCTGTGTGCCCCTGCCTGGTGTTGTCCTCAACTAAATAAAGCTGAGCTTCAACCTTCTGCTCCAAATTACCATTTTAAAAAATGCAATAGGCTTTTCCGGCCTACTAAAGGTGTCTGTCTGTGTTCCCCTGCCTGGTGTTGTCCTCAACTAAATAAAGCTGAGCTTCAACCTTCTGCTCCAAATTACCATTTTAAAAAATGCAATAGGCTTTTCCGGCCTACTAAAGGTGTCTGTCTGTGTGCCCCTGCCTGGTGTTGCCCTCAACTAAATAAAGCTGAGCTTCAACCTTCCGGCTCTCATTAAGTGGTTTTTAAAAAAAAAAATGGTGGTTAGGGCCTACTAACGGCTTCTGCCCCTCCCTGGTGTTGCCCTCAACTAAATAAAGCTGAGCTTCAACCTTCTTCTCCAAATTACCATTTTAAAAAATGCAATAGGCTTTTCCGGCCTACTAAAGGTGTCTGTCTGTGTGCCCCTGCCTGGTGTTGCCCTCAACTAAATAAAGCTGAGCTTCAACCTTCCGGCTCTCATTAAGTGGTTTTAAAAAAAAAAAATGGTGGTTAGGGCCTACTAACGGCTTCTGCCCCTCCCTGGTGTTGCCCTCAACTAAATAAAGCTGAGCTTCAACCTTCTGCTCCAAATTACCATTTTAAAAAATGCAATAGGCTTTTCCGGCCTACTAAAGGTGTCTGTCTGTGTGCCCCTGCCTGGTGTTGTCCTCAACTAAATAAAGCTGAGCTTCAACCTTCTGCTCCAAATTACCATTTTAAAAAATGCAATAGGCTTTTCCGGTCTACTAAAGGTGTCTGTCTGTGTGCCCCTGCCTGGTGTTGCCCTCAACTAAATAAAGCTGAGCTTCAACCTTCTGCTCCAAATTACCATTTTAAAAAATGCAATAGGCTTTTCCGGCCTACTAAAGGTGTCTGTCTGTGTGCCCCTGCCTGGTGTTGTCCTCAACTAAATAAAGCTGAGCTTCAACCTTCTGCTCCAAATTACCATTTTAAAAAATGCAATAGGCTTTTCCGGCCTACTAAAGGTGTCTGTCTGTGTTCCCCTGCCTGGTGTTGTCCTCAACTAAATAAAGCTGAGCTTCAACCTTCTGCTCCAAATTACCATTTTAAAAAATGCAATAGGCTTTTCCGGCCTACTAAAGGTGTCTGTCTGTGTGCCCCTGCCTGGTGTTGCCCTCAACTAAATAAAGCTGAGCTTCAACCTTCCGGCTCTCATTAAGTGGTTTTTAAAAAAAAAAATGGTGGTTAGGGCCTACTAACGGCTTCTGCCCCTCCCTGGTGTTGCCCTCAACTAAATAAAGCTGAGCTTCAACCTTCTGCTCCAAATTACCATTTTAAAAAATGCAATAGGCTTTTCCGGCCTACTAAAGGTGTCTGCCCCTCCCTGGTGTTGTCCTCAACTGAACAAAGCTGAGCTTCCACATTCTGGCTTTCGCCCTATACTATCAGATATTAAACTGCATTTGGCCTACTAGTGTGGTTAGGCCCTTGAAACAGTGTCTGCTGCTCTTGGGTTTGCTACTCCACTGAACAAAGCAATGCCGCCTGTTTAGTCCTGTTACCAATTTTGAACTGCATTTAGCCTACTTTATTCTTTGGCCCTATATCTGTTTCCTCCTCATCCTGCCCATTGCCCAGCCACTGCTAAATGAGTCTGCTGGTACATTGACCTAGACCACTACATTCCCCTTGTACTCTACACAGCCAGAATCTGACCCTGCTGAAAGTAAGGTTCCCCTTCCCGCATGTTATACCACCTTACACAGGGACAAAGAGGAAGGTGCAGATGAAAGTGCAGGTTCCTTCATCAGGTGGGGGGGCATACTCGTTGGCGACGTCACTGGCACAGGGCCCCTCAGAGTACGCAAAAGTGTCGCTGCTGGTGGGAGGCGCCCCCGCCATGCAAACACACCGCCGTACTTTGAGGGGCCCTGTGCCAGTGCCAATGCGAACGAGTGGGCCCCCCCCTGCTTGCTCAGGATCACAGCACTTGCAACGTTTAAATACTTACCTTTCCCTGCAACACCGCCGTGACGTAGTCCGCATTTCCTGGGCCCACGAAAAACTTGAGCCAGCCCTACTCCCCCCACAACTTTCCCCCAATTCCCTATGCCCAACTATTATTATACAGTTAATTAAGATTGGCAAGCTTCAGAAACAAGAATGGATGTTTTTGGCATTAAAATGGGCACTGTAGGTGTTTTCCTGGCCTCCACTCACTGCCGACTATGCTTCCCCATTGACTTGCATTGGGTTTCGTGTTTCGGTCGATCCCCGACTTTTAGCGATAATCGGCCGACTGCACTCGACTCGACTCTGGACAAAATCGGGTTTCCCAAAACCCTACTCGATCTTAAAAAAATGAAAGTCGCTCAACCCTACCAGACAGGCTTTGGGTGCAGGTGGAGGACCGAGAGGAGGTTGAGGAGGCAGAAGCAGTGGAGGAACTTCTAGATACAGGGGATCGATGAGCAACTCGTGGGGACGGCAAGACTTGGACAGCAGCCCCTTCTCCTGATGTCACCATAGTTACCCAGTGCCCAGTCACCGACATGTAATGCCCCTGTCCATGTCTGTCCATGTCTACTCGTCCAAGTGTCTGTGGTGAAATGCACCCTGTCACACACAGTTTCTCAAGGAAGCGGTGATGTTGTGTGCGACATGCTGGGGTAGCGCAGGCACAGCTTTCTTTGAGAAGTAGTGGCGACTGGGCATTTGGTACTGGGGCACTGCGACAGATATAAGGTCTCGAAAATCCTCTGTGTCCACCAGGGGGAAAGGCAGCATTTCTGTAGCCAACAGCTTGCAGATGGAGAAATTCAACCTCTTAGCTTTGTCATGGCTATGAGGAAATGGTCTTTTACTTGTCCACATCTGAGGGACTGAGGGCTGGCTGCCGTGCTTAGACGGAGTTGAGTAGGGTGTCCCTGGCAAACTGCTGGTCTGTGAGGAAGGTGCAGGCGGAGATGTTATGTTGCCTTGATCAAAATGTGGTGTCGATGTCAGAGAGCGCTCAACACCAGCAGGTGTTTCCACTTGCAAATGACCTGCCAATCACACTGGCGGGTAAAGAGGTGGAAGGTCTGCTTCCAAAACCATGTGCGACTGCTGTCCCTACAGTCACAGAGGATGAAGAGGACGCGGATGCACTTGATGGGGCAGACGGTGGTTGACCCGGCCCACTAGGCTGCATTGTAGCAGAGTGAGCTTCCCACTGCAACTTATGACTCATATCCATGTGATGGTTCATGCATGAAGTACTCAAGCTAGTGATTTTTTGGCCTCTACTGAGATTTTGTTGACAAATCTTACAGACAACATGAGTTGGGTCATCCTTTGCAATGTCAAAAAATGCCCAGGCTATGCAAGGCTTGCATTAGAGCCCGTGCGACCTGAAGATCTACCATGACTTCTGGTCTGAGGCACAATTGGGGTTGAGGATGCAGTTGTTGACATGCTTCCAGTACTCCGTCTCTGTCCTGGAAGGCGCACCGTTACCTCATTGTCAGACTCGTCACTAGCATCCTCCTCCACCTCCTCTGCCGACCTCATGGACTGGCGGACTGGGGGTTGACAGTAAGTGGGGTCTACAACCTCGTCATCATCATCCTGTGTGTTCTCACACCCGTCGTCCTCAGAGCCAACCTCTTCCTGCCCTGACTGAAAAGTCAAGTTTTAGTTCCAATCAGGTAACTCAGTCTCATCATCTTCCTCATTGTCTCCACCAACAGGAGTTACAGTTTGGGAACGAGGGTCTACATTATGCTCAGAACCTTCTTCATCTGGGCCTGGATCTGACTCACAAAGATTCTGGGCATCAGTGCAGATCATTTCCTTGTCTGGATTCACAGAAGCTCTGGAGCAGACCTCTGATTCCCAGGCTATTGTATGCGTAAACAGCTCTACAGACTCAACCATGTGTGCTACCCCATGCTCAGACGGGCAGCTGGAGACTTGGGAGCTGTGAGGAAGCAAGTGCAATTGGGGTGACAACTCTGAGGACTGGAGTAGTTGTGATGTTAAAGTTGAAATGGAGGAGAGCCCACTTGAACGAGCACTTGATATCCGTTCAAGCACCTGCTGTTTTTGTGCCTCATCTGGAATTTTTGGCGATGCTTGTACCGATGGTCATAAGAAAGGGATCATATCTGATTGTCCACGAAAAGAAGTAGACATCTGACTTTGGCTGGAAGATGGTCTTTCTTCTACAGATGTTACTGTTGCTTTACCACCTACCCCACGGACACAACCTTTTTTTCCCTTTCCAACATGCCTATTCCCCTTTCCTCCAGCAGCAGGCCTTTTGCCACTCATTTTAGTGCTTAATTGGCAACTCTGTATCTGAAGTTGTTGGCACAACAAACCGATGGATGAAAACCGAGCAGAACTGAGTGGCCAAACTGTGGTAGGTACTAGGCCCAAAACTATCAACTGGATTAGATGCAAGGAAGTAGAGATACACAGGCGGTATAGTTTGTTTCACAGGAGGGTTACTCTGCTGACGTGCAGACAATGCTACTAGGCCCAAAACCCCAAAACAATTTACTGGGTTAGATTCAGTAAAAATTGAGATACACAGGCGGTGTAGCTAGCTTCACAGGCGGGCTACTCTGCTGACGTGCAGACAATGATACTAGGCCCTAAACTATCAACTGGATTAGATGCAGTGAAAATAGAGATACACAGGCGATATAGTTTGTTTCACAGGCGAGCTATTCTGCTGACGTGCAGACAATGCTACTAGGCCCAAAACCCCAAAACGATTTACTGGGTTAGATGCAGTAAAAATTGAGAGACACAGGCGGTGTAGCTAGCTTCACAGGTGGGCTACTCTGCTGACATGCAGACAATGCTACTAGGCCCAAAATTATCAGCTGGATTAGATGCAGTGAAAATAGAGATACACAGGCAGTATAGTTTGTTTCACAGGCGGGCTACTCTGCTGACGTGCAGACAATGCTACTAGGCCCAAAACCCCAAAACGATTTACTGAATTAGATGCAGTAAAAATTGAGATACACAGGCGGTGTAGCTAGCTTCACAGGTGGGCTACTCTGCTGGCGTGCAGACAATGCTACTAGGCCCAAAACTATCAACTGGATTAGATGCAGTGAAAATAGAGATACACAGGCGGTATAGTTTGTTTCACAGGCGGGCTACTCTGCTGACGTGCAGACAATGCTACTAGGCCCAAAACCCCAAAACGATTAACTGGGTTAGATGCAGTAAAAATTGAGATACGCAGGCGGTGTAGCTAGCTTCACAGGCTGGCTACTCTGCTGATGTGCAGACAATGCTTCTAGGCCCAAAATTATCAACTGGATTAGATGCAGTGAAAATAGAGATACACAGGCGGTATAGTTTGTTTCACAGGCGGGCTACTCTGCTGACGTTCAGACAATGCTACTAGGCCCAAAACAGTCAACTGGACTAGATGCAGTGAAAACAAAAAAATGAGAGTAATGGGGATAGGGGAAAATATGTGTAAGTGGGTTGAGAGCTGGCTCAGGGATAGGAAACAAAGGGTGGTTATTAATGGAGCACACTCGGACTGGGTCGCGGTTAGCAGTGGGGTACCACAGGGGTCAGTATTGGGCCCTCTTCTTTTTAACATATTTATTAATGACCTTGTAGGGGGCATTCAGAGTAGAATTTCAATATTTGCAGATGACACTAAACTCTGCAGGGTAATCAATACAGGGGAGGACAATTTTATATTACAGGATGATTTATGTAAACTAGAAGCTTGGGCTGATAAATGGCAAATGAGCTTTAATGGGGATAAATGTAAGGTCATGCACTTGGGTAGAAGTAATAAGATGTATAACTATGTGCTTAATTCTAAAACTCTGGGCAAAACAGTCAATGAAAAAGACCTGGGTGTATGGGTGGATGACAAACTCATATTCAGTGGCCAGTGTCAGGCAGCTGCTACAAAGGCAAATAAAATAATGGGATGTATTAAAAGAGGCATAGATGCTCATGAGGAGAACATAATTTTACCTCTATACAAGTCACTAGTTCGACCACACTTAGAATACTGTGCACAGTTCTGGTCTCCGGTGTATAAGAAAGACATAGCTGAACTGGAGCGGGTGCAGAGAAGAGCGACCAAGGTTATTAGAGGACTGGGGGGTCTGCAATACCAAGATAGGTTATTACACTTGGGGCTATTTAGTTTGGTAAAACGAAGACTAAGGGGTGATCTTATTTTAATGTATAAATATATGAGGGGACAGTACAAAGACCTTTCTGGTGATCTTTTTAATCATAGACCTGAGACAGGGACAAGGGGGCATCCTCTACGTCTGGAGGAAAGAAGGTTTAAGCATAATAACAGACGCGGATTCTTTACTGTAAGAGCAGTGAGACTATGGAACTCTCTGCCGTATGATGTTGTAATGAGTGATTCATTAATTAAATTTAAGAGGGGACTGGATACCTTTCTGGAAAAGTATAATGTTACAGGGTATATACACTAGATTCCTTGATAAGGCGTTGATCCAGGGAACTAGTCTGATTGCCGTATGTGGAGTCGGGAAGGAATTTTTTTCCCCATGGTGGAGTTACTCTTTGCCACATGGGTTTTTTTTGCCTTCCCCTGGATCAATATGTTAGGGCATGTTAGGTTAGGCTATGGGTTGAACTAGATGGACTTACAGTCTTCCTTCAACCTTAATAACTATGTAACTATGTAAAATAGAGATACACAGGCGGTATAGTTTGTTTCACAGGCAGGCTACTCTGCTGACGTGCAGACAATGTTACTAGGCCCCAAACTATCAACTAGATTAGATGCAGTAAAAATTGAGATACACAGGCGGTATAGTTTGTTTCACAGGCGGGCTACTCTGCTGACGTGAAGACAATGCTACTAGGCCCAAAACCCCAAAACGATTTACTGGGTTAGATGCAGTAAAAATTGAGATACACAGGCAGTGTAGCTAGCTTCACAGGCGGGCTACTCAGATGAATATAAGACAATGCTACTAGCCCAAAAGGATTGGCTGAGCTAGATTACACCAAATGCTGTGACTAACACTTGCACAGCACTGGCTCAGACCTGCCTGGCAAACAGTGCTATGAATTGCTGTAACCTACCCTGACAAGGGCTGATATTACAATTAGTCCCAACTCCCGACTTCCTAAACCTATCTCTCAGAAAATTTGCTGGCAAAAAAAGACTCTTTGACTGTATAGCGCCCACAGCAGCAGCAGTGCCGTCTAACACTAAGCTGCAGCAGTGAGGAAATGGTGACGACAGGGCAAATGGCTGGTTCTCATTGGGCAAGGAGTGACATGTGACTTACACAGCCAATGACACATGCCCTTGCTTGTCTGCATCACATGCACATTGCTGTGTGTGCGCACTGCTGATAGGCTGAGAGACTGCACCGCCCCTCTGTAAATGCGGGAAAGAAAAAAAAAATGGAGATTGGCGTTATTTCAGCACAGATCTACCCCCCCGCCCACTATACACTGAAACAGTCCATTAACAATGATAAACAGTTTTAATGTGCAAATCAAGCTAGGCTTTTGGTGAACGAACAGTTATCGAACAGAAACTCGAACAGCCGAATTTTAAGCAAATTGTTCGGGTTCGTCGAACGACTCGAACACCACCCAAAACAGCTCGAATTTGAAATTGGCGAACAGTTCGACTCGAACACCGCTCATCTCTACTTATCAATTTATTTATAAACTTCCTAGGTGGCAATTCAATGTACAGTTTAAAGAAAAGAGGTTTCAGATTTTTTTCTGGGGAACTCAAATATTAACTAAAATAGTTAAGTCAGAAACTCTCTTTTTTTACCTATGAAACAGTCATTCCAATGCACATATATATAGTAACAGAAAAATTAAGGGAAATGCATTTTAATATTGGTTCTTGATGAATTGTTCATCCAGTTAAATGTCTTCTGTGGCTGCAGTTTGCTATAATAAAATCAACAACTGCGCTTTCCTCTTCCCCAAACTGCCGCACTGCCCGATGTTTGGTATTGCTTGCAGCGCTGATGTTACCTTGACAGCATGACAGCCAGTGAACTCAGCGGCTTTAGCAGGGTGTTCTTGTGTAGGTAGAACTACCCATTCAGAGCTGCTGACCTTTCTGATTGGCTGCAACTTTGCTGACATGATGCTGCAGTCAATTACGAAAACCGGTATAAAGAACAGAGACTGGTCTTTGGATCTAGGAAAGGTGCGCACAGTGCAGTTTGTTGTATTAGGGAAAGGGAACAACACATTTAACATAGAACCAGATTAATCTGTATTTTATTTAAAGGGAGGGTGCCGTGATTTTAGTTTTTGTATTAATAATTATTGATTATACAATCAATTATTTTTAATACAAAAGTAAATGTACCTCTTTCATACTTTTTTATTAATTCACTTTTACTTTTATCACTGGAGGCCGCCATTTTCATTAGTGTGGGTGTAAGTGTCTGGGCACGACACTTGCACACCTCACTTACGGCAGCCATGTACATAGGAGCCAACGGTCGGGCTCCGACCGCATCTCCTGCCTCTCAGCTGTGACTTGGCCACGCCCACTGAGCTGCCGCGTCACAGCTGTGAGAGGAGATCGTGGCCATTTTGTTTATTTCCCTCTGCCATCGCACACACAGCTCAGTGCGTGCGATGGCAGAAGCTGCTGCTGGGAGAAGCTGCTGCCGAGGGTCCAGGGTAAATATCTGCAGCGAGGAGCTGTGATTGCAGCCTGCACTTAGTATTACATTACAGGCTGCAATCACTGCCGACCTGTTCAGAGCAGAGCAGGGAGATCGTCACACTGCTCTGCCCTGAACATGACTCAGCACTTCCTGGTAGAGGAAAGAAGGTAAGTACAGCGTTTTTATTTTCTTATGCATCTACCACTGCTACCAGCCCCTATATACCACCTAGCACTGCCTGCCTGCCTCTGTATACCACTGCCTGCCTGCCTCTGTATACCACTGCTACCTGCCTGCCTGCCTCTGTATACCACTGTCTGCCTGCCTCTGTATACCACTGCCTGCCTCTGTATACCACTGCCTGCCTCTGTATACCACTGCCTGCCTCTGTATACCACTGCCTGCCTGCCTCTGTATACCACTGCCTGCCTCTGTATACCACTGCCTGCCTCTGTATACCACTGCCTGCCTGCCTCTGTATACCACTGCCTGCCTCTGTATACCACTGCCTGCCTGCCTCTGTATACCACTGCCTGCCTGCCTCTGTATACCCCTGTCTGCCTGCCTCTGTATACCACTGCCTGCCTCTGTATACCACTGCCTGCCTGCCTCTGTATACCACTGCCTGCCTGCCTCTGTATACCACTGCCTGCCTGCCTCTGTATACCCCTGCCTGCCTCTGTATACCCCTGCCTGCCTCTGTATACCACTGCCTGCCTCTGTATACCACTCTCTGCCTGCCTCTGTATACCACTGCCTGCCTGCCTCTGTATACCACTGCCTGCCTGCCTCTGTATACCACTGCCTGCCTGCCTCTGTATACCACTGCCTGCCTCTGTATACCACTGCCTGCCTGCCTCTGTATACCACTGCCTGCCTGCCTCTGTATACCACTGCCTGCCTGCCTCTGTATACCACTGCCTGCCTGCCTGCCTCTGTATACCCCTGCCTGCCTCTGTATACCCCTGCCTGCCTCTGTATACCCCTGCCTGCCTCTGTATACCCCTGCCTGCCTCTGTATACCACTGCCTGCCTGCCTCTGTATACCACTATCTGCCTCTATATACCACTATCTGCCTCTATATACCACTGCTACCTGCCTCTATATACACCTACCACTGCTACCTCTGTCCTGGGTAGCTAATCCTGTCCCGTGTACTGTGTCCTCAGCAGTCAGTATCACACAGGACAGGATTAGATACACGGCTCAGCAGTCGGTATCACATAGGACAGGATTAGATACACGGCTCAGCAGCCGGTATCACACAGGACAGGATTAGATACACGGCTCAGCAGTCGGTATCACACAGGACAGGATTAGATACACGGCTCAGCAGTCGGTATCACAGGACAGGATTAGATACACGGCTCAGCAGTCGGTATCACAGGACAGGATTAGATACACGGCTCAGCTGTCGGTATCACACAGGACAGGATTAGATACACGGCTCAGTAGTCAGTATCACACAGGATAGGATTAGATACACAGCTCAGCAGTCAGTATCACACAGGATAGGATTAGATACACGGCTCAGCAGTCGGTATCACAGGACAGGATTAGATACACGGCTCAGCTGTCGGTATCACACAGGACAGGATTAGATACACGGCTCAGCTGTCGGTATCACACAGGCCAGGATTAGATACACGGCTCAGCAGTCAGTATCTAATCCTCTCCTATGCACTCCTCTCCCCCCTGCGTGTCTTTCCTCAATGTGGTTTATTATTTTTGTTGTGTGAGATGAGGGAGTCGAGGATTATGCGTTCGGTATGGTTTAAAAAAGATTAATAAAGGACTTTATTCTGGCCAAGTCTTTATTTACAATACAACTATAGGATTAGTAATGGATGGGTGCCTTATAGACACCTCTCCATTACTAAGCCGTGGGCTTGATGTCACCGGACAATATGGAGGTGACATTAACCCCACAAATATGAACCCCACTTGCTACCGCTACAGGGTAAGTGGAAATTGCCAGGCAAAGCGCCAGAAAAGGCGCATGTAAAAGGCGGCTGAGAGCTGATGTTTTTAGCCTGGGGGGGACAGTATCCATGGCCCCTTCCTAGGCTATTAATGTCAGCCCGCAGCTGTCTGCATAATATTTGATGGTTATTAATTATAAGGGGGCCCCATGTCTTTTTTTGGGGGGTGTCCCCCATTTTAATAGCCAGTAAAGGCTATAAGTATACAGTTGCGAGCGTGTGAGTGTGAGCACACCCTCCCACCCACAGACCAGTACACTGCTGTCCTGAAATACTGTGCTCCTGTCACCCTGCTCCTTCCACCATACGTCTCTCACCTCCCTAGAGCAGCACAATACCATATGGATCACGTATAATGCCGATATATATATACTCCCATAAAGACCACACATTATGCCGGGATATTATAATATATATATAATATCACACATTATGCCGCCAAGTATTGTGCGATCTATGTGACGGTATTATATGTGATCTATATGGCAATATTATGTTTGCTCAGTGTTGTGGAATGATGTAAAAACTGTATGACGGTGGTATATGAGAACTATATTGTGGGATTATGTGTGATCTATGTGGAAGTACTAGGTGAGAATTATGGCGGTATTATGTGTGATCTATATGGTGGTATGTGAGAACTGTATGACAGTATTGTGTGATCTATTTGATAGTATTGTGTGTGATGTATATGGCGGTATTATGTGTGATCTATATGGTGGCATTATGTGAGAACACTATGGCAGTATTATCTTCAGAAAGCGGACCCATTCTATGGTGGTTCTGGCTGAGCACCTGCATGCGGGTCTGGGGTAATAGAGGGGGCAGCATGACCTCCAGTTAGGTGCAGTCAGGGCTAGTGAGGCAGCTGAAGAGAGGGGTCTCATTTTTATCATTACTATATGGCTACATTTCCTTCCCAGCGTCACCCCGGACTGCGCCTGACGTCTCACTTTCACACATCGCCAGGACAGGATGGAGAAGACAGGATCTGAGGAGGGGAATGGGGTCTTTGCATGCAAAGTCTGGATCAGAACAGGCCATCAATCCACAGAAATGTTTCCTGGATTTCTGTGGAGCAGATGGTCCATCCATGTGTATAAAAGACAGCGCTCTATGTACAATCCCTGGCTGCTCCGCGCACTGAACATGGTGCCCCCCATAGACCAGCACACTGCTCTCCTGAAATACTCTGTGCTGCTGTCACCCTGCTCCCTCCACCACATATCTCCTAGAATCCTTGCTGCCTGCCATCCTCGGTGACTGTCTACTTGTCAGTACAAGGCTGCCGTCATACATTCAGTATTTGGTCAGTATTTTACCTCAGTATTTGTAAGCAAAAACCAGGAGTGGGTGATAACTGCAGAAGTGGTGCATATGTTTCTATTATACTTTTCCTCTATTTGATCCACTCCTGGTTTTGGCTTACACATACTGAGGTAAAATACTGACCAAATACTCCTAGTGTGACGGCAGCCTTACTCTGCAGTCACCAACAAAATGGCTGCTCAATGGGTTCCTGAATATCATCCTCTTATCCCTTAGCAAACACATAGAAGGGAAGGAGAGGAGACATCACACACGTCAGCAGACTCCGCCCATAATTACTGCAGTGCAGTAATGTGAGCTAGTTGTACACTAGGTTTTTCTGAAATTTCAGCAGCTGCTCCCCCTAGTGTTTAAAAGTGGAAATTCCAAAACTTTTCAAATTATTTTTCATATTTTACTAAATTATAAACAAATGAAAATATTTTTTAAGAAAATTTAAACATTAATTCTTTACATTTTTACAATTGCTGTAAAAAAAATTTTTTTATGGCACCTTCCCTTTAACCCCTTAACGACCTTTGACGCATACGCTGCGTCATGAAAGTCGGTGCCAAAACGACCTATGACGCAGCGTATGCGTCATGGAATGATCGCGCTCCTGCAGATCGGGTGAAAGGGTTAACTCCATTTTCACCCGATCTGCAGAGACAGGGGGAGTGGTGCTTCAGCCCAGGGGGGGTGGCTTCACCCCCCCGTGGCTACGATCGCTCTGATTGGCTGTTGAAAGTGAAACTGCCAATCAGAGCGATTTGTAATATTTCACCTAAAAAACAGGTGAAATATTACAATCCAGCCATGGCCGATGCTGCAATATCATCGGCCATGGCTGGAAAACCTGAAGTGACCACCCCCCACCCCACCGATCGCCCCCCCAGTGCTCCGGTGCGTGGTCCGGTCCCCTCCGTCCTGTGCTCCGCTGCCCCGTGCTCCTGCCCGCTCCCCCGTCCTGCTGTCCGCTCCCCCCGTCCTCCGATCACCCCCCCTGTGCTCAGATCCACCCCCCCACCACCCCTTCATACTTACCGATCCTCCCGGTGTCCGGCCGTCTCCTCGCTGGGCGCCGCCATCTTCCAAAATGGCGGGCGCATGCTCAGTACGCCCGCCGGCCGGCAGATTCCTTACAGGTACATTTTGATCGCTGTGGTAGGTTCTACCACAGCGATCAAAATAAAAAAAATAATAAATAAACCCCCCCCTTTATCACCCCCATAGATAGGGACAATAATAAAATAAAGAAAATATTTTTTTTTTTTTTCCACTAGGGTTAGGGTTAGAACTAGGGTTAGGGTTAGAACTAGGGTTAGGGTTACAGGTAGGGTTAGGGTTATGGCATGTGCGGATTTGGCAGCGGATCCGCAGCGGATCGGCCGCGGATCCGCAGCGGATCGGCCGCGGATCCGCAGCGGATCGGCCGCGGATCCGCAGCGGATCGGCCGCGGATCCGCAGCGGATTGGCCGCTGCGAATTCGTAGCAGTTTTCCATCAGGTTTACAGTACCGTGTACACCTATGGAAAACCAAATCCGCTGTGCCCATAATGCGGAAAATTCCGTGCAGAAACGCTGCGTTGTATTTTCCACAGCATGTCAATTCTTTGTGCGGATTCCGCAGCGTTTTACACCTGTTCCTCAATAGGAATCCGCAGGTGAAATCCGCACAAAAAAACACTGGAAATCTGCTGTAAATCCGCAGGTAAAACGCAGTGCCTTTTACTTGCAGATTTTTCAAAAGTCGTGCGGAAAAATCTCACACGAATCCGCTACGTGGGCACATACCCTTAGGGTTAGGGTTGGAATTAGGGCTAGGGTTGGAATTAGGGTTACGGGTGTGTTGGGGTTAGGGTTGTGGTTAGGGGTGTGTTGGGGTTAGGGTTGGGATTAGGGTTATGGCTACAGTTGGGATTAGGGTTAGGGGTGTGTTGGGGTTAGTGTTGAAGTTAGAAATGAGGGGTTTCCACTGTTTAGGCACATCAGGGGTCTCCAAACGCAACATGGCGCCACCATTGATTCCAGCCAATCTTGCATTCAAAAAGTCAAATGGTGCTCCCTCCCTTCCAAGCCCCGACGTGTGCCCAAACAGTGGTTTACCCCCACATTTGGGGTACCAGCGTACTCAGGACAAACTGGGCAACAACTGTTGGGGTCCAACTTCTCCTGTTACCCTTGCAAAAATAAAAAATTACTTGCTAAGACATAATTTTTGAGGAAAGAAGAATGATTTTTTATTTTCACGGCTCTGCGTTGTAAACTTCTGTGAAGCACTTGGGGGTTGAACGTGCTCATCACACATCTAGATAAGTTCCTTGGGGGGTCTAGTTTCCAAAATGGGGTCACTTGTGGGGTGTTTCTACTGTTTAGGCACATCAGGGGCTCTGCAAATGCAACGTGACGCCCGCAGACCATTCCATCAAAGTCTGCATTTCAAATGTCACTACTTCCCTTCCGAGCCCTGACGTGCGCCCAAACAGTGGTTTACCCCCACATATGGGGTATCACTGTACTCACAACAAACTGGGCAACAAACATTGGGGCCCAATTTCTCCTGTTACCCTTGTGAAAATAAAAAAATGCTTGCTAAAACATCTTTTTTGAGGAAAGAAAAATGATTTTTTATTTTCACGGCTCTGCGTTGTAAACTTCTGTGAAGCACTTGGGGGTTGAATGTGCTCATCACACATCTAGATAAGTTCCTTGGGGGGTCTAGTTTCCAAAATGGGGTCACTTGTGGGGTGTTTCTACTGTTTAGGCACATCAGGGGCTCTGCAAATGCAACGTGACGCCCGCAGACCATTCCATCAAAGTCTGCATTTCAAATGTCACTACTTCCCTTCCGAGCCCTGACGTGCGCCCAAACAGTGGTTTACCCCCACATATGGGGTATCACTGTACTCACAACAAACTGGGCAACAAACATTGGGGCCCAATTTCTCCTGTTACCCTTGTGAAAATAAAAAATTGCTTGATAAAACATCTTTTTTGAGGAAAGAAAAATTATTTTTTATTTTCACGGCTCTGCGTTGTAAACTTCTGTGAAGCACTTGGGGGTTGAATGTGCTCATCACACATCTAGATAAGTTCCTTGGGGGGTCTAGTTTCCAAAATGGGGTCACTTGTGGGGTGTTTCTACTGTTTAGGCACATCAGGGGCTCTGCAAATGCAACGTGACGCCAGCAGACCATTCCATCAAAGTCTGCATTCCAAAACGTCACTACTTCCCTTCTGAACCCCGACGTGTGCCAAAACAGTGGTTTACCCCCACATATGGGGTATCAGCGTACTCAGGAGAAACTGGACAACAACTTTTGGGGTCCAATTTCTCCTGTTACCCTTGCAAAAATAAAAAATTCTGGGCTAAAAAAATATTTTTGAGGAAAGTAAACACATTTATTATTTTCACGGCTCTGCGTTATAAACTTCTGTGAAGCACTTGGGGGTTCAAAGTGCTCACCACACATCTAGATAAGTTCCTTGGGGGGTCTAGTTTCCAAAATGGAGTCACTTGTGGGGAGTTCCTACTGTTTAGGCACATCAGGGGCTCTGCAAATGCAACGTGACGCCCGCAGAGCATTCCATCAAAGTCTGCATTCCAAAACGTCACTACTTCCCTTCCGAGCCCCGGCATGTGCCAAAACAGTGGTTTACCCCCACATATGGGGTATCAGCGTACTCAGGAGAAACTGGACAACAACTTTTGGGGTCCAATTTCTCCTGTTACCCTTGCAAAAATAAAAAATTCTGGGCTAAAAAAATATTTTTGAGGAAAGGAAACACATTTATTATTTTCACGGCTCTGCGTTATAAACTTCTGCGAAGCACTTGGGGGTTCAAAGTGCTCACCACACATCTAGATTAGTTCCTTGGGAGGTCTAGTTTCCAAAATGGGGTCACTTGTTAGGGAGCTCCAATGTTTAGGCACACAGGGGCTCTCCAAACGTGACATGGTGTCCGTTAATGATTGGAGCTAATTTTCCATTCAAAAAGCCAAATGGCGTGCCTTCCCTTCCGAGCCCTACCGTGTGCCCAAACAGTGGTTTACCCCCACATATGGGGTATCATCGTACTCAGGACAAACTGGACAACAACATTTGGGGTCCAATTTCTCCTATTACCCTTGGAAAATTAAAAAATCCTGGGCTAAAAATCATTTTTGAGGAAAGAAAAATTATTTTTTATTTTCACGGCTCTGCGTTATAAACTTCTGTGAAGCATCTGGGGGTTATAAGTGCTCACTATGCATCTAGATAAGTTCCTTGGGGGGTCTAGTTTCCAAAATGGGGTCACGTGTAGGGGAGCTCCAATGTTTAGGCACACAGGGGCTCTCCAAACGCGACATGGTGTTCGCTAACGATTGGAGCTAATTTTCCATTCAAAAAGTCAAATGGCACGCCTCCCCTTCCGAGCCTTGCCGTGCACCCAAACAGTGGTTTACCCCCACATATGAGGTATCAACATACTCAGCAGAAATTGCCCAACAAATTTTAGGATCCATTTTATCCTGTTGCCCATGTGAAAATGAAAAAATTGAGGCTAAAAGAAATTTTGTGTGAAAAAAAAGTACTTTTTCATTTTTACGGATCAATTTGTGAAGCACCTGAGAGTTTAAAGTGCTCACTATGCTTCTAGATAAGTTCCTTGGGGGGTCTACTTTCCAAAATGGGGTCACTTGTGGGAGCGCTCCAATGTTTAGGCACACGGGGGCTCTCCAAACGTGACATGGTCTCTGCTAGCGATGGAGATCATTTTTCATTCAAAAAGTCAAATGGCGCTCCTTCCCTTCCGAGCCTTACCATGTGCCCAAACAGTGGTTTACCCCCACATGTGAGGTATCAGTGTACTCAGGAGAAATTGTCCAGCAAATTTTAGGATCCATTTTATCCTGTTGCCCATGTGAAAATGAAAAAATTGAGGCTAAAATAATTTTTTTGTGAAAAAAAAGTACTGTTTCATTTTTACGGATCAATTTGTGAAGCACCTGGGGGTTTAAAGTGCTCACTATGCTTCTAGATAAGTTCCTTGGGGGGTCTAGTTTCCAAAATGGGGTCACTTGTGGGGGAGCTCCAATGTTTAGGCACACGGGGGCTCTCCAAACGCGACATGGTGTCCGCTAAAGATTGGAGCCAATTTTTCATTCAAAAAGTCAAATGGCGCTCCTTTCCTTCCAAGCCCTGCCGTATGCCCAAACAGTGGTTTACCCCCACATATGAGGTATCAGCGTACTCAGGACAAATTGGACAACATCGTTCGTGGTCCAGTTTTTCCTTTTACCCTTGGGAAAATAAAAAAATTGTTGCTAAAATATCATTTTTGTGACTAAAAAGTTAAATGTTCATTTTTTCCTTCCATGTTGCTTCTGCTGCTGTGAAACACCTGAAGGGTTAATAAACTTCTTGAATGTGGTTTTGAGCACCTTGAGGGGTGCAGTTTTTAGAATGGTGTCACTTTGGGGTATTTTCAGCCATATAGAACCCTCAAACTGACTTCAAATGTGAGGTGGTCCCTAAAAAAAATGGTTTTGTAAATTTTGTTGTAAAAATGAGAAATCACTGGTCAAATTTTAACCCTTATAACTTCCTAGCAAAAAAAAAAATTTGTTTCCAAAATTGTGCTGATGTAAAGTAGACATGTGAGAAATGTTATTTATTAACTGTTTTGTGTCACATACCTCTCTGGTTTAACAGAATAAAAATTAAAAATGTGAAAATTGCGAAATTTTCAAAATTTTCGCCAAATTTCCGTTTTTTTCACAAATAAACTCAGAAATTATCGACCTAAATTTACCACTATCATGAAGCCCAATATGTCACGAAAAAACAATCTAAGAATCGCTGGGATCCGTTGAAGCGTTCCTGAGTTATTACCTCATAAAGGGACACTGGTCAGAATTGCAAAAAACGGCAAGGTCATTAAGGCCAAAATAGGCTGGGTCATGAAGGGGTTAATTTGGACCAGTTGTATGGGAAAAAAGTTACAAATATGCAGAAAAATATACCTTAGATGTAAAATTATTAATGTTTTAGCTTACTTTTGTATGAATGTCATTTTGCACTTGGCATCAAGCATAGATTCTCATCTCTATTACACCTCAATGATATATTGATTATTTGATCTCATTTCCATATCAACTCCAGCAAGGCTGCTTTAGTCATTCAGATAATGTCCGAACAAATAATTTGAAGTTGATTTGTCTGCATAATTAGAAACTGAAAATAGCTGTTTAATCACTGAGCTTAATCTCAACCTACAATGACTGCACCTTTCAATAAGCCCACCAATATGTCACGCATCCTTCACAGATCCGGGGAAATTGGAAATAAATAGCACATGCTAAATAATAGAAAAGAACTATGATACCTTAAAAGGTACAATTTTATTTTGTAAAATGAAAGATAACATATTATATATTAATAAGAACATTATACTGTTGTATTTTTTTTGCATTATTATTACTATTTGAATGATGGGTGCGGACATAGCAACAATAAAGTTAAAATCTAATCCAATCTATATTATAATTATTATTGTTATGATTAAAGAAGATGCTGCTTTATCCTCTCTTGCCTTTGGTTAATAATATATAGCTTTATATCAATCAATATTTTGTGTCAGTATTTGTAATCTAAAGCTCGAAGTGCAATCCAAAAACAGAGAAATCTATAGTACAAAGGTTTATACCTCTTCTATACTGATCTAAATACCATGTGAAAGAGACCTTTCTGTTACATTTCACATATTAATTATAAAGGACCTGAATCGGCATATCCACATAGCCTCTTTATAAATAAAGCACCTTTTCTGTACAATATTAATGTGGGAAAAATTAAGTTGTATATATTAGTGTACATGGACGTACGTACAAATCATAGGTCCCTAATGCAAGCATAGGCAGGGTCAAGGCACATAGATACAGCCACAGAAGGGAATACATCCTAACATTTATAGGTAGGGAGGCAAACATAAATTGTACACAGTAAGTACACAGTAATTCTGCCCTTTCTGATGCCTCTTAGGCTATGTGCACACGTTGCGATTTTTGATGCGGATCCGCAGCGTTTTTGGATGCATGGAATTGCATCAAATCTGCAGTGTAGTACACAACCAATGTTACTCAATGGGAAATTCAGAATTGGTGTGCACATGCTGCAGAAAAACACACGCAGATTTGCAGCTTTTCATTTTCCACACCATGTCACATCTTTTTGCAGATCTGCAGCGTTTCTGCACCCATTGACTTCCATTTAGCATACACAAAAAATAGAAAGCTTACCAAGCCTTCAAATCAATTACACTAAATCAGCCAACACCTTGCATGGATCTGGTGGAGTAGTCCAATAATGAACAACGGAAGAGAGAAAAATCCAGCAATATGCGTGGGTGAACTAAAAAATAAACTTTATTCCATATTATTAAAAATCGTTCCAACTATATCAATTGTCGGGCACATAGCTTCGTGCCGACAATTGATGTACTTGGAATGATTTTTTAATAATATGGAATAAAGGTTATTTTTTAGTTCACCCACGCCTATTGCTGAATTTTTCTCTCTTCCATCATTGACTTCCATTGTGTCAGTCAAATCCGCAGCAAAACTGCAGGTTTAAAATGATCTGCGGTTTTGCTGCGGAGTTGCATGCGAGAAACGCTGCAGATCAGAAGGAAGTGTGTGGGCAGAGACTGTGTGTGGGGTGGGGCGGAGACTGTGTATGAGCGGAGATGTGCGTGTCTGTCTGGAGGTGTCTGTGGGTATCTGTATGTGTGTGTGTGCGTGGGTCTGCAGGTGTGTGCTCGGGTCTGTGTGTAGGCAGGCATCGTCCAATAAGACTACTAGTTCTATCTGGCTATGTTTGCTACAGTGACAGCTAGCCGATGATGGAACAGATGTAGTCCCATCATCCATCTACTGTGTAGAATAGTAAAAAAAATACATACATACAGTACGCATACTCACCATACAGCTAATCCCTGACGCCCTCGATCACCTGCAAAAAAATAAAAAAATAATCCAACAGTATACTGCCTATTCTGACATAATCCATTTAATAACGATTATCCCACGACGATCTCCCATGTAGATCTGTCCCATAGAGAGATGCGACTGCTCTCCAGGGGCCTCTTCTATACGGTGACAGGAGATAATACTCCTGCACTGTATCCCTCTGCCGTCTAGAGGTCACCGGAATTGGTCCTGTCACTTGCTGCACACCTGCGTGGGAACATTCTCACGCAGCAGTGCCATAAAGTGAGAGCATGAACTCCAGGGAACCCTCAGTGATAACACTGCAGTAGCCATTGTCTCCTGTCAGTGTGTCACTGGAGGCCATGTAGGGCAGTCACATCTCCTGATGTGACTGTTCTACATGGGAGATCGTCGTGGGACACTTGTTATTAAATGGATTACATCAGAACAGGGAGCATTTGTGTTGGTTTATTATTTTATTTTTTGTACAGGTTATTTGGAGTGTCCCAGGAATTAGGAGTACAATAAGGATGGGAAACTGTGGTGTTTTATTTAATTTATTCTTTGTCTTTGTTTACCATGTAACAACTATAAGATTAGCAATGAATGGCTGCCCATTCATTATAGAATCCAATTCAAAGTACTTGTTCTCATCCACAAAGCTCTCCACAGTGCGGCACCCCCTTACATCTCCTCCCTCATTTCTGTCTATCGGCCTAACCGACCACTGCGTTCTGGAAATGACTTTTGACTAACCTCAGCACTAATCCATACCTCCCACTCCGAACTCCAAGACTTCTCCTGTGCTTTTCCAATCCTCTGGAATGCTCTATCTCAAGATATTAGGACCATCCACAATTTGAATTTTTTTTAGGTGCTCCCTCAAAACGCATTTGTTCAGAGCGGCCTATCACATTCCCTAATCAAAGTCATGTTTGTGTCTGTGTATCCCATTCACAACTTCCATCTATCCCCCACCCCCTGAAGATGGCTGGATGAACATTGTAAATACACACCTGTACTTTGTATCTCCTCCATCTCATTGTAGATTGTAAGCTCTCAGGAGCAGGGTTGTCTTATTTTGCTTTAATTATTGTATTGTTAACGTTGTTAGTTATGACTGTTGTGTTTGAAACTGTTAAACTGTAAAGCGCTGCAGAATATGTTAGCGCCATACAAATAAAGATTATTATTATTATTATTACTAAGCCAGGCTTGATGTCATCTTAGAGATGTGCCATTTCTGGGGCGGCTGTGTGCTGGTGTTTGTAGCCGGGGGGGCCAATGTCTATGGTCCCTTCCTTGGCTATGAATATTAACCCGTAGCTGTCTTCATAGCCTTTTCAGGCTATAAATTATAAGGGGACCCCACGCCTTTTTGGGGGCTCCTCTATTTTAATAGCCACTAAAGGCTAAGTATACAGCTGTGAGCTGATTTTAATAGCCTGGGAAGCTCCATGGTAATTACCCCCTTCTCAGGCTGTAAACATCAGCTCCTATTTGCTGGCTTTCCCTCTCTGGTTTTGAAAATTGCATAAGAGCCCACACCATTTTTTTCCCTTTTTTTAAAAAAAAAACAACAGATATTGCGTTTAAGGCTGAGGTCACACTTGCAAGAAACTTGCATGAGTCTCGCACCTCAATACCCGGCACTGCCGCCGGCACTCGGGACCGATGTGCGCAGCTGTATGTATTTCTATGCAGCCGAATGCTCCAATCCGAGAGCCAACAGCAGGCCGGGTATTGAGGTGCGAGACTCGTGCGAGTTTCTCGCAAGTGTGACCCTGGCCTAACGCAGTTTTTTCTATCTATAGATATATCTATAGATAGATAGATAGATTTACTGTATCTATAAATAGATAGAGAGATAGTAGTCCAAAAAAGCTAGCAGCACCCCACTGTCTGTGAAAAAGGAGCTATTTTATTTAGCCCATGATGGTGACGTTTCGGTTCAGTGTAGCGAACCTTTTTCAAGCAGTGGTTCACTACACTGAACCAAAATCATCATGGGCTAAATAAAATAGCTCCTTATTCACAGGCAGTGGTGTGCTGCTTCCTTTTTTGGACTACTACATGCAAGGTTTGGTATATGCCTGTGGAAGCTCTTTTGCACCCAGATTCTTTCCATGCTGAATGTGCTGCTCTATTTTTCTATTTCTTGTAGATAGATAGATAGATAGATAGATAGATAGATAGATATATCTATAGATAGATAGATATTCTAATAAAGTTTTTTTTTTTTTCCTGATTTAGATATGGGGTGTCTGATAGACACCTCTACATTACTAACAACAGGGTTGATGTCAGCTGTGATTTTGGATAAGTCACTGCTGACATCTTCCACAAGTAAAATTATTCCAATTGCCAACACACCAGGGCATAGGGAAGATCCAAGCCACTTTTGGGGTGGCTGTGGGCTGGTATTTTTAGGCTGGGAAAGGTCAAATAAACAGGAACCTTCACAGCCTAATAATGCCAGCTCATGGCTGTCTGCTTTATATTTTCTGGTCACCAAAAAAGGGGGGCCGCATGTCCTTTTTTCTATTAATCTATTTATCATTTATTTATTAGCTAAATATATACAAAGTAAGCTACAGATGAAAGACACAAATTATATATGATGGCCAAGTGCCAAGTTTATTCTACAAGTAAAGCACAGCTTGGGAACCTACTTGTCCAACATTCGGAAACAGGAACACATGGGCTACTTGCACAGTGAACAAGTCTGTAGGAACATGTTCACACACCACCAAGAAACTTGAAGACACAAAAGAGCATAGTAAAACCAAAAACACTCAGTTTAAAAAAAATCACAGTAATCTGCAAGTGCTAGTAAAAATATGTAAAAAACAGGGTATTTGGCTGATACATTTTTTGCAAAAAATGTATACTAAGCTGCTCCACCAAATGTCAAGGTATACCCATATAGAGCAGTCCTAACTGGTGTATGAAATCCCTACCTGATGTATTTAAAAACCTGATCATCTGTATATTACCTGTGTGAACAGGGTTCAGAGAGGAAATGTCCATGTGGACACGCTGAGTGGAACAGTTTTTGTGCAGATAGCGCACAAGGAGTGGTGGGTAACTCCCTAGTCTTGTAGACACAAGAGAACAATTATGGAAACAGGAACACATGGGCTACTTGCACAGTGAACAAGTCTGTAGGAACTTCTGCTCTATATGGGTATACCTTGACGTTTGGTGGAGCAGCTTAGTATACATTTTTTGCAAAAAATGTATCAACAAAATACCCTGTTTTTTTTACATCTTTTTACTAGCACTTGCGGATTACTGTGATTTTTTTTTAAACTGAGTGTTTTGGTTTTACTATGTTCTTTTGTCCAACATTTGGTAGTTGTGCTTACGTTCAAAATATTTGTGAGAAGGGGGACCTTGCGGGCACTGCAGGATTTTAAACCTCAAAATCCAAATATAGGTGCCGCGCTGACAGGAGGAACTGTGACTACGGATGAATCTCAGTCACCTACCTCGCTGTTATGAACCTTTATTTATAATATATTAAAATATAGTACCATAACTCATATGCATCACACCAACACCCAAAGCAGAAAATAACCAGGGGGGGTGCCTACCCCTAAACTGGCCTATCTCAACCTACCTAACAGCGGATGTTGGCACCCTAAACCTGCGCACTGGCGCCCCCACTCGTCGGCGGCTTTCCCTGCTCACCCTATCAAACCCTATGGTGGCAGGGGGTGCGATAGATGATGAAAAAGTAGGTGAGAAAGTGGAGAGGTATGTAAGTGGTGTTTTGTATCTTTACTTTATAAGATGTTGTACACTAGCAAAAATCTGATAGAAATAACAACAAGTGTTGTATTAGACCACTATCCTGGATTGAATTAAATGCTAGCTATAAAGAAAATTCTTATTTAAGATTTTAGCCCTTACTTAATATGAATATCTAATGAACAACTAACTAACTAGAAAACAGAATATGCATAGTTAGATGGATAATATAAGGCCTATATATAGTAGAGGATTATAGATGAACTAAATAGTGTGTACAGACAGGTAGCCTAATAAACAACTAGCTATCCAAGACACCTAATCAAATGGATAATATCCTGAGGCCTCTATATAATAAAGGCATATAAATGAGCTAGATAGTGTGTACAGATAGATACACTACATACTTCCCTATTGATCCTTATGTGTAGAGATTCTGATATGTGACCTCTATCAGTTGGACCGCAGAATGATGCTCCATATACACATACTAGTAGTATAGTGCCCCGTTATTGATATCTCCACATATGGCACAATAGAGGTCTCTACACATATAGCGGCCAGCTAGAAAAACAAAATACAAACATAACCAAACAATAAACCATCACCCTCAAAAGCAAAACCTCATAGACCAAATAGTGTTTCACACTAAAAACAGCCCATCAGGCTCTCTATCATGCACCGATTTGGTTATCTGGGTGCAATACCGACTCCCAGATTATGGAAACCTTTTAATACATGTACCAGGTTCAATTTATTACTACTCAATTGAGTCTGATGGGCTCCAGTGGGTCACCCGAAGGGGTGGCTGTTATGATCTGGTGGCCCAGGAGTAGCATTGGACGTACTCTGGAGAAGGTGGTATCTATACTGACCGCGGACCCTGAACTTAACACCGCAACTAGAAGTAGCCGTGGGATGTACCTACTGATCCTAGACACCTCGACACAGCCGGAGGACTAATTAACCCTATAGATAGAAAAGGGAAAACTATCTCGCCTCAGAGAAAATTCCCAAAGGATAGGCAGCCCCTTACAAATATTGACTGTGAGAGGAGAGGAAAAAACATACACAGGCTGAAAACAGGATTTAGCAAAGGAGGCCAATCTAGCTAAATAGGAAAGATAGGACAGAGAACTATGCGGTCTATTAAAATACTAGAAAATATCCACCACAGAAAATACAAAAAACTCCACATCTAACTAAAGATATGGAGGGTATATCTGCCTCTCCAGAGATTCCAGCTTGACTGCATAAATCCTTACACAGATTAAGCTGGACAAGAAAAAACATGAAATGCACTGAACAATGAGGCCCACAACATGTGGGCTGCAAAACAAGCAGAACTTATCTTGGTGAAAAGACCAGGAAGCAGGAGAAACCATGAAGGGTTGTGAATCCTCCAGAATACAATGGACAACTGGCACTGACTAAAGGGTGAGGCCAGACTAAATAGCCCAGTCCAGAGTGGACACACCTGATAACTGCTGTGAAGGACAGATAGCAGCGCTACCACTTATAACCACCGGAGGGAGCCCAAGAACAGAATTCACAACAGGTGGCCAGTATGCATATTCTTGTGATTTGGTTTCTGCAGATGTCCCCAGATAGTGGGCGGCTCTACGCTGTGCATGGCATTAGGAAGTGTGGCTATAAAATATCTAGCACTGACAGGGAAGCCATACCTTGAGAAAGAGGGTCGGTACCCTCGAAACGCATCGGGTTTGGCCCTTGTGAGTGTCCGTCATACGGACTGGTGACGTCACCTATTAGCCACGCCCCCCACTCACCACGGTACTGCTCGGCGGCATTATCGGCCGTAGCTGCCTGCCGGGAACTACAGCGGCGAGATTAGTGGGGTTCTAGCACTACGGGAGGACGCTCCCTGGCTGGTAGTGCATTGCCAGCGCTGCTGCACTGTGTGGATCATAGATCTTTCAAGACTACAGAGGATGGTTTGCAGCAGCCTAGTGTCCTGAGTGGACACGTTAGTTCATAACAGCGAGGTAGGTGACTGAGATTCATCCGTAGTCATAGTTCCTCCTCTCAGCGCGGCACCTATATTTGGATTTTGATTTTTATTACTGTTTGGCAGGGTCGCACACCACGTGCCAAGGTGCCTGCGGCTGGAGTTTCGGGCCAGAGCAAAGCGCCAGTGTGGTATTTTACAGTGTCTAGGATTTTAAACCTATACATCGTAATGTGTAACTAATGGTTTTCTTGGTGACTGTGGTCTGAGCTGCCTTGAGATCATTAACAAGTTCCCCCGTGTAGTTTTAGGCTCATCTCTCACCTTCTTCATGATCAAAGATAACCCACAAGGAGAGATTTTGCATGATGTCCCAGATCGATGTCAATTGACAATTATTTTGTATTTCTTCCATTTTCTTACTATTGCACCAACAGTTGTCACCTTCTCTCCCAGTGTCTTACTTATGGTGTTGTAGCCCATTCCAGCTTTGTGCAGGGCTATGATGTTGTCACTGACATCCTTATAAAGCTCATGGTCTTGCCCATGTTGTAGAGGTTAGAGTCTAATTGATTAAATGAGTCTGTGGACAGGAGTCTTTTATAACGGTATGTGTCCATGTTCAGGATTGCATCAGGATTTGATCAGGATTTGACGCAGGTAAAATCTGCACCAAATCTGCACCTAAGGTCACTGGCAGGTCACCTGCATTTTTTATGCGTTTTTTGATGCGTCGCCGCATTGTAAGGACATGTTGCGTTCTGAAAAGACGCACCGCATGTCGGTTTACGCGGGTCTGCCGCCTGCGTGTTTTACCGCATAGTGGAGACGGGATTTCATGAAATCCCCTCCACTATGCTGTAACATCTGGACGCTGTGTGTTTGACGCTGCGACTCTACGCAGCATCAAACACACAGCATTTCCTGATCGTGGAAACATACCCTAAAGGTGAATATGTAAGACAGCTGTCTTTAATGCAAGTAACGAGTTGATTAGGAGCGTCTAACTAGTCTTTAGGAGCCAGAACGCTTAATGGTTGGTAGGAAATCAAATACTTATTTCTCACTGCAAAATGAAAATACATTTATAAAATTTATACAATTTGATATTCTGGATTTTATATTTGATATTCTATCTCTCAATGTTAAAATTAAGCTACCCTTAAAATTATAGACTGTTCAAGTCTTTGTTAGTGGGCAAACTTACAAAATCAGCATTGGATCAAATACTTATTTCCTCAACTCTATGTATCTATATCTTTGCATATCTTTAAATCATAAAAATCTATCATTTCTATCCTGCATTTTATTCCGGCACATGTCACACTGACGGCATGCGGATGTCACACGGATGTCATTTGTGTTCTGCACATATTTACACGGAGCTATTGACTTGTATTAGCCCTTGTTATGCATGCTGCCTGAAAAACTGGAAATGCTTCTGTGTGTTTCACACAGACACATGGACTGTGTGAAAACATAGAAATGTGAAGATCACCATAGGTACGTGTGGATACATGTCTCAGGTACATGTACAAATTGATGCTACACATATTGGAGACATGTACATGTGAAGTGGGCCTGATGCAAACTATTGATCAGTGAGCTGCCATGTAATTGAGGCTTCAAAGAAAGTCAATATAATTGACCTTTATAAATAACATTTCAAAAGTTTAAGGGAACATTTTGGAAGATAATTTTGAATCACATATATTTAAAAGATAAAAACGAATGAAAGAATTGTAAAAAAAATGTATACAGCCCTGCAGTAACAATTGGTTAACCAGAAGGCAAAGAAAAGTAGCAAAATATAATTCCGGTGTTGAAATAAGTCCAAGGCATATAATATACACTCTCATTTCACCCTGCAGCCATTCAACTCCTGCTGACCTGTGTCCATAAATTACTGCCAAAAGACATCAGATGCTGGGCTTGTACTTTCATCAAGATCAACAAGATGCAATCTTGAAAAGTGTTTGCATGATTTGAGGACGAATTGATGCCCTTGTCCTCCCTGACTGTAAGATGTGATGCTAAAGTGCCTGACTACTTTTGTGTCTCTGAGAAGCAGTGCAGGGCCATTGTAAATAATTAAGTAGAAATTTGTTACCCTTTTGTCAAATGTATTTCTGATGTTGCTTTTCCTCAGCCTCCATTAAGAAGTCTCTTGATTAAATTTTAAAGTCTTAAACAATTTGAAGGGCTGAAAGCACAGGACACAAACTACAATTTAAATGTTTCTACACAGCAATGTCATATTCTCTTTGGGAGGTTGGAAAATAATTTGAGGCACTTAGTATGCAATCCTGTGATTCCTTTTCAAGATTTGCTGTTATAGATCCGATTCCGAGCCCGGCAGGGGTATTTTGTAGGTCATTTATTTTATAATCTATTTAAATCTTGGAGGCAAGGAATTTCTCTGTTTATGTACATTTACAAATATTTCAATCTGACTAACCAATCCGAAGAATAAAGCTGTCATCACTTTTACCACATGGTGAACAAAATAAAAAGGCAAAAAATAATCAATTCCTTAATTGCTGTTTTTTTGTTCATTCTACCTCCAAAAATTGGTGACCAAAAATGTCATTCACCCCAAAATTATGCTAATAAAAACTTTGACTCATACTGCAAAAAACAAGCCCTCTCATGACTGTCAGCAGAAAAAATGGGAAAATTATAGCTCTCAATATATACCGTATTTTTCGGAATATAAGACGCACTTTTTCCCCAAAAAAATTGTGAGGAAAATGGGGGGTGCGTCTTATATTCGGAACGCAGGCTTACCGGCATTGTGGCGGCGACAGAGGTGCGGGGATGATGTGGTGCGGTGAGCTGTATGGCGTGAGCAGGGTCTTGTGCACATTTGAGGTGAATCCGCGGCCCGGTATTGATGGAGAGCAGCAGCGCTGGTGAGTTACGGTATTTTCCGGTGGCGGCGTCCATCTTGCTGAGGCCGCGCGTGCGCAGATTCACTACTCTGCGTCCCAGGGCTTCAGGAAAATGGCCGCGGGAGGCCGCGCGTGCGCAGATGGAGATCGCGGCAGCCATTTTCCTGAAGCCCTGGGACGCAGAGTAGTGAATCTGCGCACGCGCGGCCTCAGCAAGATGGCCGCTGCCACCGGAAAATACCGTAACTCACCAGCGAGGAACTGTGCAGCCTGAATGTCTTGTATCCTACCCCACTGTCGCTTCGTCCCTGTCAAGTGCCGTGGAGTCCTGTCCATTCCTGCAGAGCTGGAATCGCTGTCAGGGTGATGGAGGGAATTCCGTTGTAGTGGGGATCTCGGAGAGTCTCGGGGAGTTTGCGCAAAGCCGACAATGCTTTGCAGTGTGTAATGTCACTGAGCTACGGAGCGTCTGAGAGGCCAGAAAGCAAACCAACACATTTAGGGGAATACACCCTGAGGAAGGGGAACTGTGTATTCCCAGAAACGTGTTGGTTTCCTTTTTGGCCTCTCAGACGCACTGTAGCTTAGTGACATAAAGCATTGGATTAAGGGTAATTTCAAATTGATTAAAGTTAGAGGGGAAAAAAAACCAAAACATTCCAACGATTGAGCGATTAAATTTACTCCCACAATACGGAAAGATTTTATAAATTTTTTAGATATTACCATCTCTCATCAGGGACACCATGCAATTACTAAAACTTGCTCTCTTCTCTCCATCAATACCGGGCCGCGGATTCACCTCAAATATGGATGGGACCTGCTCACACCATACAGCTCACCATGCCACATCATACCCGCACCTCTGTCGCCGCCACGATGCCGGTAAGCCCGCCGCCACCAGGAAAACCACCCAGCTCTGCTGCTCTCCTTCACTACTGCTGTGGCGTCACCTCAAATGTGGAAGGGACCCTGGCCGCTGCCACCTGAGGAAGTGACCGCACATCTGCCGCCGCCACAGCAACCTCTCCATGGACACCAGGCCATGGCGTCGCCCACCTAAGCAGGATGGGACCCTGCTTAGGTGCACGCCGTTCCGCCCACCGCACCTCAGCATCACCTCACCTCTGCCACCACCATGCCTCCTGTGACCCTGCTCTGCCACTGCCTGCCCTCAGGTAAGAGATCTTAAATTTGGACAATAAGACGGACCCCATCTTATAAAAAATCTTTTTTTCTGCAATTTTCACCCCAAATTTGGGGTGCGTCTTATGGTCCGGTGCGTCTTATAGTCCGAAAAATACGGTAATGATAAAAACATTTTTTTATTAAAAAAACAAAGCATTTTTTAATAATCACTTAAACCGTATGGTGAATGGTGCAAAAATAAGAACAAAACCAATTTTTGAACTGCTTTTCATTTGTTCATTTTGCCTTCCAAATATAAGGCTTTGCTCACATTCATCCTGTTCTCTATGCAGAGTACTTACATCGGGGTTTAATCGTAAATTTCTGAAATACTTGATTCAAATTACACCCCTGATGAAACATTCCTTATAATAAGGCAGGTGAAGATGCTTAAGCCAATGATCCAGAAGTGTCTGTCTTTTTAGGTGTGCACTAAATCACGGTTGGCCACAGTTTCATGCACCGCTGAAAGACAGACACCGCCGAGCAAAGGCCACACAGAGACACAGAGACTTTGCTGCCTCATTAGTGAATAGATCCATCAGAGATTTCATCTGAATAACATACAGTGGGGAAAAAGTATTTAGTCAGCCACCAATTGTGCAAGTTCTCCCACTTAAGAAGATGGGAGAGGTCTGTAATTGACATCATAGGTAAACCACAACTATGAGAGTCAAAACGAGAAAACAAATCCAGAAAGTCACCTTGTCTGTTATGGCAAGATTTATATTGCAAATTATGGTGGAAAATAATTATTTGGTCATTAACAAAAGTTCATCTCAATATTTTGTTATATATCCTTTGTTGGCAATGACAGTGGTCAAATGTTTTCTGTAAGTCTTCACAAGGTTGGCACTCACTTTTGGTAGCATGCTTGCCAATTCTTCCATGCAGATCTCTAGAGCAGTGATGTTTTGGGCCTGTCGCTGGGCAACACGGAATTTCAATTCCCTCCAAAGGTTTTCTATGGGGTTGAGATCTGGAGACTGGCTAAGCCACTCCAGGACCTTCATATGCTTCTTACAAAGCCACTCCTTCGTTGCCCTGGTGGTGTGCTTGGGATCATTATTATGCTGAAAGACTCGTCCATGTTTCATCTTCAGTGCCCTTGCTGATGGAAGGAAGTTTGCACTTAAAATCTCACGATACATGTCCCCATTCATTCTTTCTTTCATGTACATGGATCAGTCGTCCTTTACCCTTTGCAGAGAAACAGACCGAAAGCATGATGTTGCCACCCCCTTTCTTCACAGTAGGTATATTTTTCTTTGAATGCAACTCAGCATTATGTTTCCTCCAAACATGACGAGTTTTGTTTCTACCAAACAGTTCTACTTTGGTTTCATCTAACTATATGACATTCTCCCAATACTCTTCTGGATAATCCAAATGCTCTCTAGCAAATTTCAGATGGGCCTGACATGTACAGACTGGCACTGCAGGATCTGAGTTCCTGGTGATGTAGTGTGCTACTGATGGTAGCCTTTGTTTCAGTGGTCCAAGCTCTATTCAGGTCATTCACTAGGTCCCCCGTGTGGTTCTGGGATTTTTGCACATCGTTCTTGTGATCATTTTGACCCCACAGGGTGAGACCTTGCGTGGAGCCCCAGATCGAGGGAGATTATCAGTGGTCTTGTATGTATTCCATTTTCTTATTGATTGCCTATTGCAGATTCAGTCTTCCCAGACTGTTGCAGGGCTGCAATTTTGCTTCTGGTGTCCTCCGACAGCTCTTTGGTCTTCACCATAGTGGAACTTGGAGTGTGACTGCTTAAGTTGTGTACTGGTGTCTTTTATACTGATAACAAGTTAAAACAGGTGCCATTACTACAGGTAATGAGTGGAGGGCAGAGGAGCCTCTTAAAGAAGAAGTTACAGGACTGTGAGAGCCAGAAATCTTCCATGTTTTTAGGTGACCAAATACTTATTTTCCACCAAAATTTGCAAAATAAATCATGCCAAGCCAGACAAGGTGATTTCCAGGATTTGTTTTCTCATTTTGATTCTCATAGTTGTGGTCTACCTATGATGTCAATTACAGGCCTCTCTCATCTTTTTAAGTGGGAGAACTTGCACAATTGGTGGCTGACTAAATTATTTTTTCCCCACTGTATATACAGCAGTGTCATGTCGGACGCTGTTCAGACCAGGTCGTCCGACAGACAGCGGTAATTCCGCTTTTGACCACTATTTGCTCATTGGCGTCTGCTAGATTTTATCTAGCTGTTCCGGGGTTAATTTACCTAATCCTTGGATTGGAAGCTGGGCCATGCCCACTGCCTTTAAATAGTTCTCCTGATCTTTGGGCGTCGCCGATTATAGCTTCTGTCTTGTGCGTTGTTATCTCGGTCTGGAGAGGAGAGCTGGTGGTTGGAGATTCGTTGCTGGTGGTGTATTTTCCTTTGTCTTATTTACTCCTTCCTATATTTGTATTTATTTTGCCCTGCACATTTATAGTGTATTCCTGAGTGACTGCGGCGTGGTGTATATTTTCCTTTATCCTTGTCTGTGCTAACTGTGGGTATTGGGGAATAACATCTTCACTGGGTGGTGGGCGGAGGTTTCAGCCTAGGGCTGAGCTCAGGAGACAGGGTGAGGTTCGAGGCCTGGACATGCACACCTTCAGTGTAAACTCCAGGTAGAGGGTCAGTCAGGATTTCCCTAGTCTGAGGGAAACTGCAGGGGCCCGGGTTATTAGCTCTCGGTCACCTAGTCTCTCCCTGACATTATAATCGGCCCAACAACACAAAAAAAAAAAGGGTTTCTTTTTTTGTGTTTTGTCATGGATCCCATGACTTCCATAACCCGCCATTGGGAGGCGCTGTCCCTACAGGTCACGGAGTTAAGGGGGGCAGTACAGCAACAGGGACTAGCAGTGTCTAATGTGCAAGCTGGAACGACAGGAAGAGTTGCTGAGCCTAAATTTCCTTTGCCTGAAAAATTTGCTGGGGAACGCAGTAAATTTGTTTCTTTTTGTGAAGCTTGCAAACTATATTTCCGTATGCGCCCGATATCTTCAGGTAATGAGGATCAGTGTGTGGGCCTGGTGTTGTCATTGTTAAGTGGGGATCCCCAAGCATGGGCGTTTTCTTTGCCATCTGATTCTGCTGCATTTGACTCTGTGGAGAGTTTTTTTTCCTGTCTTGGGAAAATCTACGATGAACCTGACAAAATGGCTCTAGCAGAATCTAAGATACGCTTTATTCGCCAGGGGGTGCGAGTTGCAGAGGATTACTGTTCTGAATTTCATCGCTGGGCGATCGATACACAATGGAATGATCCAGCATTGCGGAGTCAGTTTATATATGGGATTTCTGGAAGGGTTAAAAAAGCCCTTCTGATGTACGAGACTCCTGCTTCTCTAGATTCCGCCATGAGTCTGGTTGTCTGCATTGATCACAGTTTGCGTCAGGGGGAGCATGTGACACCACCTATGGGAGAGGGTTTAGGTTCACGTGAGGTTGCTGCAGGTGAGCCCACGGAGCCTATGCAAATGGCAGGGGTGTCACATGTGAAGCGTCCAGTCCCTGAGCTCAGGAAGCAGGGAGCCTGTTTTTACTGTGGTAAAACGGGTCATTTTATTAAACATCTGTCCTCTGCTGCCTAAGAAAAACGCAATGGCAGAAAACTTCTAAGCTCAGAGGGTGTGGAGGAGACCAGTCTGAGCTTATGTATATCCTCCATGGTGGTTTCTCAGTGCATGCTCCCTGCTAAGGTTTTTGTTGCTGGCAGTGAGCTGCCAATTACTGTTTTTGTGGATAGTGGTTCAGCCACAAATCTCATTGATGAGGAGTTTGCGCGCACATCAGGTTTTAGGATTGAAAAACTGTCTCATCCTATCCGCGTGGTCACCATCAATACTGCTCCTCTCTCTCAGGGGGAGATTACTGAATTTGTGGCTGAGGTGAAACTCCACATTGGGGTTATACATTCTGAGCGGGTTACATGTAAGGTGCTCAGGAATCTTCCTGCTCAGGTGGTTTTGGGTTTTCCTTGGTTGTCTATGCACAACCCGGTAATTGACTGCAAAAACTCAGGACATAATTCGGTGGAGCGAGTTCTGCCAGGAGAATTGCCTGGCCACATGTGTGGCTGCAGTGACTTCAAGCGTTCCGGAGTCACTTCAGGATTTTGTGGATGTGTTCTCTGAGAAGGGTTGTTCAGAGTTGCCGCCACATCGTCCTTATGACTGTTCTATCAGGTTTAAACCAGGGGCTAAATTGCCTAAAGCAAGGATGTTTAACATCTCCGGTCCGGAGAGACAAGCGTTAAAAGATTACATTGCTGAAAGCTTGAGCAAAGGGCACATCAGGCCGTCATCCTCGCCGGTGGCAGCAGGGTTCTTCTTCGTGAAGAAGAAAGATGGCGGATTACGCCCGTGTTTGGATTTCAGGGAGTTGAACCAGATTACGGATCGTGATCCATACCCTATGCCTCTGATACCAGATTTGTTCAACCAGGTGGCAGGTTCTAAGTGGTTTACCAAGCTTGACCTCAGGGGGCGTACAACCTCATAAGAGTCCGTCAAGGTGATGAGTGGAAGACGGCTTTTAATACCCCTGAGGGTCATTTAAAAAATTTGGTGATGCCGTTTGGGTTGACTAACGCACCTGCAGTGTTCCAACATTTCATCAATGATGTGTTCTCGCATGTTTTGTGGAAATTCGTTATCGTGTACCTAGATGACATTCTCATATATTCTTGCAACCGTGATACTTATTTAGATCATGTCAGGCAGGTGTTACAGCTTCTCAGAGAGAATAAGCTGTATGCTAAACTTGAAACATGTGTATTTTCTGTTCAAGAGTTGCCTTTCTTGGGTTATATTGTGTCTGCTTCTGGTTTTAAAATGGACGCCGCTAAGGTGCAGGCGGTGCTGCGCTGGGAACGTCCTGATAACCTGAAAGCACTTCAACGGTTCCTTGGGTTTTCTAACTACTATAGGAAATTTATCAAGGATTTTTCCATCATTGCTAAACCGCTAACTGACATGACTAAAAAGGGTACCAATTTCTCCGTTTGGCGTGAGGCTGCTGTGCGCGCATTTGAATTTCTTAAGAACAGTTTTGTTTCAGCCCCCATTCTTGTGCAGCCAGACGTATCAAAACCTTTTGTTGTGGAAGTCGATGCATCTGAGGTAGGTGTGGGGCGGTACTATCTCAAGGCTCATCTTTGAGTGGTTTACGTCCGTGCGCCTATTTCTCCAAGAAACTGTCGTCCGCCGAACGTAACTACGATATCGGCAACAGGGAGTTGTTGGCAATTAAGTTGGCCTTTGAGGAATGGCGACACTTCTTGGAGGGGTCGGTACATCAGGTAACTGTTATTACCTATCATAAGAATCTGCTGTATTTGGAGTCTGCCAAGCATCTGTCCCCCAGGCAGGCTAGCTGGGCATTGTTTTTCACGCGGTTCAATTTTGTGGTCACTTACAGACCAGGGTCTAAAAACACTAAGGCAGATGCTCTGTCCAGGTGTTTTCTAGGGGAAAGAACTTCGGGAAGATCCAGTACCCATCCTCCAAAAGGGTGTTGTGGTTTCGGCTCTCACTACCAAGGTTGAGGCTGAGATTGCCGAGGCTCAGGAGGAGGTACCATCTGAGTTTCCCGTCAACAAATCTTTTGTACCGCTTCATCTCCGCCTAAAGGTTTTGGCGGAGCATCATGATGCTGTCCTGGCTGGTCACCCAGGGGTTAGAGGTACCTTGGAGTTGGTGTCACGTTGGTTTTGGTGGCCCAAGATCCGACAGGACGTGGTCTCATACGTGTCAGCTTGTACCACGTGCGCTAGGGCTAAGACGCCTCGCTCCCGTCCTGTTGGCACACTACTTCCTCTTGAGGTACCTAGTAAGCCATGGACGGAAATCTCCATGGATTTCATCACTGAATTGCCCTTATCAGCTGGAAACATGGTCATCTTGGTGATTGTTGATCGGTTTTCTAAAATGTCGCACTTTGTGTCTTTGCCTGCGTTGCCTAACCCTAAGACTCTGGCCCAAGTATTTGTGCAGGAGGTGGTCAGACTTCATGGGGTTCCGTCTGACATCGTGTCTGATAGGGGGTCTCAGTTTGTGGCAAAATTTTGGAGAGCGTTTTGCTCATGGCTGGGAATCAAGTTATCTCATTCTTCGGCGTTTCATCCTCAGTCAAATGGTCAGACTGAGCGTATGAACCAAAATTTGGAACAGTACTTACGCTGCTTTGTCTCTGATAACCAGGAGGAGTGGTCTACCTTTCTTCCTTTGGCTGAGTTTGCCATCAATAATCACCGCCAGGAGTCATCTGGGGAGTCTCCATTTTTTTGTGTTTACGGGCTACATCCTCAATTTTGTACCTTGAGTCAGAGGGGCTCTTCCGGCGTTCCGGAGGAGGACCAGTTCGGAACACAATTGTCATCAGTCTGGAGGAGAGTTAAACAGCGCCTGTTGAGTGTGGGTGCTAGGCACAAACGTGTGGCTGACAGTAGGCGTGTGCCAGGTCCGGACCTGAGTGTGGATGACTGGGTGTGGTTATCCACAAGAAACATAAGACTCAAAATACCATCCCTTAAATTGGGTCCACGGTTTATTGGTCCATTTAGGGTCACCGCTGTCATTAACCCAGTAGCGTACCGATTGGAGCTCCCTACGGTGTATAAGATACACAACGTGTTCCACAGGTCTCTTCTAAAGAAGGTGGTGGGTTCTGTGGACGCGGCGCCTATGCCACCTCCAGTCTTGGTGGATGGTAATTTGGAGTTTGAAGTCTCCAAGGTGGTTGACTCTCGTGTAGTGCGTCGCACTTTACAGTACTTGGTACATTGGCGTGGTTATGGGCCTGAGGAGAGGTCCTGGGTCCCAGCCTCGGACGTTCATGCTCACCGGCTGGTCAGGTTGTTTCACCGCCGTCATCCGGACAAGGCGAGTCCTATTAGCCATGAGGGCCCTGGGGTCCCTCATAGAAGGCGGGGTACTGTCATGTCGGACGCTGTTCAGACCAGGTCGTCCGACAGACAGCGGTAATTCCGCTTTTGACCACTATTTGCTCATTGGTGTCTGCTAGATTTTATCTAGCTGTTCCGGGGTTAATTTACCTAATCCTTGGATTGGAAGCTGGGCCATGCCCACTGCCTTTAAATAGTTCTCCTGATCTTTGGGCGTCGCCGATTATAGCTTCTGTCTTGTGCGTTGTTATCTCGGTCTGGAGAGGAGAGCTGGTGGTTGGAGATTCGTTGCTGGTGGTGTATTTTCCTTTGTCTTATTTACTCCTTCCTATATTTGTATTTATTTTGCCCTGCACATTTATAGTGTATTCCTGAGTGACTGCATCGTGGTGTATATTTTCCTTTATCCTTGTCTGTGCTAACTGTGGGTATTGGGGAATAACATCTTCACTGGGTGGTGGGCGGAGGTTTCAGCCTAGGGCTGAGCTCAGGAGACAGGGTGAGGTTCGAGGCCTGGACATGCACACCTTCAGTGTAAACTCCAGGTAGAGGGTCAGTCAGGATTTCCCTAGTCTGAGGGAAACTGCAGGGGCCCGAGTTATTAGCTCTCGCTCACCTAGTCTCTCCCTGACAAGCAGTAAATATACATTATAAGAAAATGTCTTAATCCAATGTATTTTTCTGGCAGAAACCTTCCTCATAATGCCTTTATCTGCATGAACTCTATCTGTGCTCTGTTTCAGTCACAAATCTCTTCACAATATGATAATCACTCTTAAGTTTTCATGAAATATCTAATGTTTTCATACCTTGTCCAAAGCATTGCACTATTTAACGCTTTTCAGCAGCAGAGACATTCTTTTTATTTCCCATATTGCTTAAAACCTGTGGCCTGCTTAATAATGTGGAACATCATTTTTAAGTAGTTTTCCTTTAATAAGAATAGCCTGGAAAATGAATTATCACATGTGTTTAAGATTGATTTCAGTGATCCATTGAGCCGTGAGACACAAAACCATCCACGAGTTTATTTAAAAGACAAAACAATTAAATCTTAATGACACTTAAAATCAATTTGCATAATAATTTGGAACATGGTGTAGACATCAGGGAGAAGCCCTTCGTCAGGGTTCATGCACGAACACTAGCTGTTCTGTAAGGACCCCAAACTAAACCATTCGTGTTTGCCCAGCCCTAATGGTAGTCCATCCTGACTGATTGCACGCACTATACCATGTAATAACTGTAAGGTATTATGGGAAAGTCCATGTGGTCGCACCTGAGATTATATTAACCTCATGCGGATAATTACATTAGAAGGTGGCAGGTTTTTTTTTTTTACTAGAACTGCTATTTTCATAAAATCTTACCCTTATTTGATTCCCATCTAATCAATTTGCATATTTCTCATAATACCATATTTATGTTTGATATGAAATTCCAAATTTTGAAAGACCTGCTTTTAATTACAGCTAGAAATAATTAGATAATGATTTGCAGGTGTTTAGTGTGGACTGCTCTATGGAAATAACACTTATGTTTATCATCTGTAATAAGAAGGTAACACTGAATTAAGCATAGTATACAAAATCTCATTCTGCAATTATGTTTAAATGTTAAGTAGGAAAAAACAACATCATACTTGTTAGCCATGTCTATTTAGGAAGGAAAATCCAATATTGAGTTGGTGTGTTTAATTCAAAAGGCTGTATGTTACATTTGCACATTTGCACGTACAGTGTCACTGAAACCCGCAGAATAATCTTAAACATATATTTGCATTAAATACATTGAGGAACATTCATATTTGTTCGTATTCTAAAATGTAATATTAGCACATGAAATCTGTGCATTTGACTTCCCTCTCTGTGCAAGTCTAAATGATTTGTGTTCAACATTATATTTAATTTAAAATGTGGATGTCAGTCTAATTTTGATTACATGCTTCTTCAACATCACTCACATCTTATCTTGTTGGTTTGCCTTGAATATAAAATTTAATGCATGCTTATTTCCATCAAATGGGTTTCTTTACTGTAGCTTTCTTGCATTTCAATGTAATATCATTTCAGTCACCAGTAAAGTGATATATATTACTTTTCCTGCACATGTTTTGTTCCACTCAGTGCTTTAGACCTGTACTTTTATAGGAAAATAAACCAAGGAAAAAAAAAGTATTTGTTTATCCGTTCCATCTAATGTGTGGGAGAAACTGAATTTTAAATGAGTTCTCTTTAAACTGAAAATCTTTTGTACTTGAAACTGGTGGAAGATAGGAGTGAGGGAGAAGTAATTTAAAGGTTTAGGTTTTTGGTGAATAAAGTTGATTTGCTCTCTTAGCAATTCAAATGAATGGCAGTAGCTCTAGTGTATGGCTTATACATTGCCAACACAGTGCATTTGAATGATAGATCGAGCTGGTCATTTCTATGTCGAAATAGAAAAGAATTAGAATCAATCAGAAGCCAAAGTTATACTAAAGGAATAAAATATTCAGGGATGAAGTGCAGTCAAAGTCAACAGTATTTTACAGCTCTCTAATTTATTAGTGATGTGTTTTTTAATGTTGTAAAGGTTAAACTCATATGGCCCTATGTATAAGTGTCACAAGCCAAAATAACCAAGTAAATATATCAGAAATAATGTGATGTATTTAGCTGTATTAAAGAGGACCTGTCACCTGACAAAAAATTGTAGCACTTTTTTCCTCTTTTTCCTTTTCTTTCCTTTTTTTTAACTTCCGCTGCTCCTTTGAGTAATCAGTTTCTTTAAGAAAGAAAAAAAGTGCCCCATACTGTTGTAGTGTTATTGTTTTTTGATTTAGTGCTAATTATTAAGATCTTTACCAAGTTAGCATGGCTCATAGGATTCTCTGGAGGGTGTACCTTTGGGATCCCTTTATTATTGCCCTTTGAACAATGCCCATTAATAAACAACATATATCTGGAGCCATATGGTTCATTTAAAGAAAAAAAAAAAAAAAGATGGATTTGATTTGATTTTATTTTCAGGGAAGCAGCAGGACTAAAAAAAAATAACTTGGTGACAGATTTTTTTAACATATTGTTCACTTTTAAAAGACAAAAAAGCAGTACTACTCTTGTCCTTGGACTGTGTCTAGTTTTGAAAATCATCTCTATAAATTACCATTTGGTAATAGGACCTTAGTCTCAGCAGTTGATTTTAGAATGCTTATTATAAAATGTTTTGTTTGCTCCCAATGTTCAAGAAAATCCATCTTCTCTACACACTACTGTAATGTAGAGACAGTAAGCAGGCATAGTGAAGACCGCTTCAACTATAAATAATAAATAAAATAAATAATCTTTATTTTTATATAGCTCTAACATATTCCACAGCGCTTTACAGTTTGCACACATTATCATCGCTGTCCCCATTGGGGCTCACAATCTAAATTCCCTATCAGTATGTCTTTAGTATCAGCTATCATTGTGTCCAAGACAAAAGCTGAACTCATCACTAAAACCTCCCTTTCCAGCATTCATTCTCCACCTAGAGACCACGTGTAAAATGCTGAGAAGAGGCCTTTACCAGAGAACACCATATTGGTCCTATTCTCTAGGGTATTATGTAGGGTGTCATAATGTGCAGTAGTCTGAACTCTCTAATCGTCAGTCCAGGTATACTAACAGCTCAGCGTTACATTGATTTGGTGGCACTATTATTTCTCTAAAGTGCCTCTGGAGCCATTTTCAACATGACAATATGAGGCCAGATATTGCTCATGCTTCTAAGAACAACCTGCGTGGCCTAAATGTGCTATCTTGGCTTGCAGTGTCTCCGAACTGGCATCCAATTGCGCACATCTGGGACATCATTGGTTGACAATTGCAAAGGGAGTTGGCAGCAGCAGATCTTGATGATTTTTGTGCCCAAGTACATTTGGCCTGTCAGAAAATTCCTCAGACAATCATTAATAATCTTATTAACAGCATATGTAGGTGTGTAAGTGTGTGTATTTCTGTGTCTGATGTTCATTATCTACACTGACTAAATTAAGATGTTTTAAACATTTTGTTTAGTTTTTCAGTAATTTACTTATCATTAGTGATGAGCGAGTTTTCTTGTTGCTTGGGTTTTCCCGAGCACGCTCGGGTGACCTCCGAGTATTTATGTCTACTCGGAGATTTAGTTTTCATCATGGCAGCTGAATGATTAACAGCTACTAGCCAGGCTGAGTACATGTGGGGGTTGCCTGGTTGCTAGGGAATCCCCACATGTAATGAAGCAGGCTAGTAGCTGTAAACCATTCAGCTGCCATGATGAAAACTAAATCTCTGAGCAGTCATTAATACTTGGTGGTCACCCGAGCGTGCTGGGGAAAACCCGAACAACGAGTACACTCGTTCATCACTACTACATTAATATCTTTTCTAATTTTTTTATTTCAAGAATGGCAATCTCAATTTTAAGGCATATAATATATTTATCAAGCCCATAAGGTGACAATGTATCATATAGTATGAAATATTGGCAAGCACTTATCTGGAGATGAAGCAAATAACTTTTATTCAATAATGTTAATTGTCATGATCTCCATGGCCAGAGAACTAGCATAAGCCTATATAGGAACAAGCTCTTGGAAGATGGTAACTGTACTGACCATGAACTAAACCTACCGCACAACTAGAAGTAGCCAGGTAGCATGTCCTACTTTTTATCCCTATATGCCCAGCGCCGGCCGGAGAACTAAATAATGCTAGCAGAGGGAAATATAAGACCTGACTCACCTCTAGAGAAATACCCAAAAAGGAGACAGAGGCCCCCCACATATATTGGCGGTGATATTAGATGAAATAACAAACGCAGCAGGAAAATAGTTTTAGCAAATTTGAGGTCCGCTTTCTAGATAGCAGAAGACAGAAAGCACACTTTCATGGTCAGTAGAAAACCCTAACAAAACACCATCCAGAAATTACTTTAGGACTCTGGCATTAACTCATAATACCAGAGTGGCAATTCCTGATCAACAAGAGCTTTCCAGACACAGTAACAAAACTGCAGCTGTGAACTGGAACCAAAAAACAAAAACAAACAAGGACGAAAGTCCAACTTATCTAGTAGATGTCTGGGAGCAGGAACAAGCACAGAGAGGCTTCTGATAACATTGTTGACCGGCAAGCAACTAACAGAGAAGCCAGGTTATATAGCGACACCCAGATCTGATGAGAACAGGTGAACAGGGAAGATGATGACACAAGTTCAATTCCACCAGTAGCCACCGGGGGAGCCCAGAATCCAAATTCACAACAGTACCCCCCCCTCAAGGAGGGGGCACCGAACCCTCACCAGAACCACCAGGGCGATCAGGATGGGCCCTATGAAAGGCACGAACCAGATCGGAGGCATGAACATCAGATGCAGTGACCCAAGAATTATCCTCCTGGCCGTATCCCTTCCACTTGACCAGATACTGGAGTCTCCGTCTGGAAACACGGGAGTCTAGGATTTTCTCCACAACGTACTCCAACTCACCCTCAACCAACACCGGAGCAGGAGGCTCAACGGAAGGCACAACCGGTGCCTCATACCTGCGCAATAACGACCGATGAAAAACGTTATGAATAGAAAAGGATGCAGGGAGGTCTAAACGGAAGGAAACAGGGTTAAGAATCTCCAATATTTTATACGGACCGATGAACCGAGGCTTAAACTTAGGAGATGAGACCCTCATAGGGACAAAACGAGAAGACAACCACACCAAATCTCCAACACAAAGCCGAGGACCAACACGACGGTGACGGTTGGCAAAAAGCTGAGTCTTCTCCTGGGACAACTTCAAATTGTCCATCACCTGCCCCCAGATATGATGCAATCTCTCCACCACCGCATCCACTCCAGGACAATCCGAGGATTCCACCTGACCGGAGGAAAATCGAGGATGGAACCCCGAATTACAGAAAAACGGGGACACCAAGGTGGCAGAGCTGGCCCGATTATTGAGGGCGAACTCCGCCAATGGCAAAAAAGCAACCCAATCATCCTGGTCAGCAGACACAAAACACCTCAGATATGTCTCCAGGGTCTGATTAGTCCGCTCGGTCTGGCCATTAGTCTGAGGGTGAAAAGCAGACGAAAAAGACAAATCTATGCCCATCCTAGCACAGAATGCCCGCCAAAATCTAGACACAAATTGGGTTCCTCTGTCAGAAACGATATTCTCAGGAATACCATGCAAACGAACAACATTTTGAAAAAACAGGGGAACCAACTCGGAAGAAGAAGGCAATTTGGGCAGGGGAGCCAAATGGACCATCTTAGAAAAACGGTCACACACCACCCAGATGACAGACATCTTCTGGGAAACAGGCAGATCTGAAATAAAATCCATCGAGATGTGCGTCCAAGGCCTCTTAGGAATAGGCAAGGGCAACAATAATCCACTAGCCCGAGAACAACAAGGCTTGGCCCGAGCACAAACGTCACAAGACTGCACAAAGCCTCGCACATCTCGTGACAGGGAAGGCCACCAGAAGGATCTTGCCACCAAATCCCTGGTACCAAAAATTCCAGGATGACCTGCCAATGCAGAAGAATGCACCTCAGAGATGACTCTACTGGTCCAATCATCAGGAACAAACAGCCTATCAGGCGGACAACGATCCGGTCTATCAGCCTGAAACTCCTGCAAGGCCCGCCGCAGGTCTGGAGAAACGGCTGACAAAATAACTCCATCCTTAAGGATACCTGTGGGCTCAGAGTTGCCGGGTGAATCAGGCTCAAAACTCCTAGAAAGGGCATCCGCCTTAACATTCTTAGAACCCGGTAGGTATGACACCACAAAATTAAACCGAGAAAAAAATAATGACCAGCGCGCCTGTCTAGGATTCAGGCGCCTGGCGGTCTCAAGATAAATCAAATTTTTGTGGTCAGTCAATACCACCACCTGATGTCTGGCCCCCTCAAGCCAATGGCGCCACTCCTCAAACGCCCACTTCATGGCCAAAAGCTCCCGATTCCCAACATCATAATTCCGCTCAGCGGGCGAAAATTTACGGGAAAAGAAGGCACAAGGCCTCATCACGGAGCAGTCAGAACTTTTCTGCGACAACACTGCCCCAGCTCCGATCTCAGAAGCGTCGACCTCAACCTGAAAAGGAAGAGCCACATCAGGCTGACGCAACACAGGGGCAGAAGAAAAACGGCGCTTAAGCTCCTGAAAGGCCTCCACAGCATCAGGGGACCAATTAGCAACATCAGCACCCTGTCTAGTCAAATCGGTCAATGGCTTAACGACATCCGAAAAACCAGAAATAAATCGACGATAAAAGTTGGCAAAGCCCAAAAATTTCTGAAGACTTTTAAGAGAAGAGGGCTGCGTCCAATCACAAATAGCTTGAACCTTGACAGGATCCATCTCAATGGAAGAGGGAGAAAAAATATATCCCAAAAAGGAAATTCTCTGAACCCCAAATACGCACTTAGAACCCTTGACACACAGAGAATTAGACCGCAAAACCTGAAAAACCCTCTTAACTTGCTGGACATGAGAGTCCCAGTCATCCGAAAAAATCAGAATATCATCCAGATACACTATCATAAATTTATCCAAAAAATCGCGGAAAATATCATGCATAAAGGACTGGAAGACTGAAGGGGCATTAGAAAGACCAAAAGGCATCACCAAATACTCAAAGTGGCCCTCGGGCGTATTAAATGCGGTTTTCCACTCATCCCCCTGCCTGATCCGCACCAAATTATACGCCCCACGGAGATCAATCTTAGAGAACCACTTGGCCCCCTTTATGCGAGCAAACAAATCAGTCAGCAACGGCAATGGGTATTGATATTTAACCGTGATTTTATTCAAAAGCCGATAATCAATACATGGTCTCAAAGAGCCGTCTTTTTTTGACACAAAGAAAAAACCGGCTCCTAAGGGAGATGACGATGGACGAATATGTCCCTTTTCCAAGGACTCCTTTATATATTCTCGCATAGCAGCATGTTCAGGCACAGACAGATTAAATAAACGACCCTTTGGGTATTTACTACCCGGAATTAAATCTATAGCACAATCGCACTCACGGTGCGGAGGTAGTGAACCCAGCTTGGGTTCTTCAAAGACGTCACGATAATCAGACAGGAACTCAGGGATTTCAGAGGGAATAGATGATGAAATGGAAACCAAAGGTACGTCCCCATGAGTCCCCCTACATCCCCAGCTCAACACAGACATAGCTCTCCAGTCAAGGACTGGGTTGTGAGACTGCAGCCAAGGCAATCCTAGCACCAAATCATCATGTAGATTATACAGCACCAGAAAACGAATAGTCTCCTGGTGATCCGGATTAATACGCATAGTTACTTGTGTCCAGTATTGTGGTTTATTATTAGCCAATGGGGTGGAGTCAATCCCCTTCAGAGGAATAAGAGTCTCCAAAGGCTCTAAATCATACCCACAACGATTGGCAAAGGACCAATCCATAAGACTCAAAGCGGCGCCAGAGTCGATATAGGCGTCCGTGGTAATAGATGACAAAGAGCAAATCAGGGTCACAGACAAAATAAATTTAGACTGTAAAGTGCCAATGGAAACGGATTTATCAAGCTTTTTAGTACGCTTAGAGCATGCTGATATAACATGAGTAGAATCCCCACAATAGAAACACAACCCATTTTTCCGTCTAAAATTCTGCCGCTCGCTTCTGGACAGAATTCTATCACACTGCATGCTTTCTGGCGTCTTCTCAGTGGACACCGCCAGATGGTGCACTGGTTTGCGCTCCCGCAGACGCCTATCGATCTGAATGGCCATTGTCATGGACTCATTCAGACCCGCAGGCACAGGGAACCCCACCATAACATCCTTAATGGCATCAGAGAGACCCTCTCTGAAAGTAGCCGCCAAGGCACACTCATTCCACTGAGTAAGCACAGACCATTTACGGAATCTTTGGCAGTAAATTTCAGCTTCATCTTGCCCCTGAGATAGGGACATCAAAGTTTTTTCTGCCTGAAGTTCCAAATGAGGTTCCTCATAGAGCAACCCCAAGGCCAGAAAAAACGCATCCACATTGCGCAACGCAGGATCCCCTGGTGCCAATGAAAAAGCCCAGTCTTGAGGGTCGCCGCGGAGCAAGGAAATCACAATCCCAACCTGCTGTGCAGGGTCTCCAGCAGAACGAGATTTCAGGGACAAAAATAACTTGCAATTATTTCTAAAATTCTGAAAGCCAGATCTATTCCCTGAGAAGAATTCCGGCAAAGGAATTCTCGGCTCTGATACCGGAGCATGAACAACAAAATCTTGCAAACTTTGTACTTTCGTGGCGAGATTATTCAAACCTGCAGTTACACTCTGAAGATCCATTATAGACAGGTGAACACAGAGCCATTCAAAGATTAGAAGGAGAGAGAAAAAAAAGAAAGACTGCAGCATAGACAGACTGGCAAGTGATCCAATTAAGAGCACAAAAAAAAAAAAAAAAAAAACTCTCAGCAGACTTCTTATTTCTCTCCTTTCTCAGCCAAGGATTTTAACCCTTTAGTGGGCCGGTCAAACTGTCATGATCTCCATGGCCAGAGAACTAGCATAAGCCTATATAGGAACAAGCTCTTGGAAGATGGTAACTGTACTGACCATGAACTAAACCTACCGCACAACTAGAAGTAGCCAGGTAGCATGTCCTACTTTTTATCCCTATATGCCCAGCGCCGGCCGGAGAACTAAATAATGCTAGCAGAGGGAAATATAAGACCTGACTCACCTCTAGAGAAATACCCAAAAAGGAGACAGAGGCCCCCCACATATATTGGCGGTGATATTAGATGAAATAACAAACGCAGCAGGAAAATAGTTTTAGCAAATTTGAGGTCCGCTTTCTAGATAGCAGAAGACAGAAAGCACACTTTCATGGTCAGTAGAAAACCCTAACAAAACACCATCCAGAAATTACTTTAGGACTCTGGCATTAACTCATAATACCAGAGTGGCAATTCCTGATCAACAAGAGCTTTCCAGACACAGTAACAAAACTGCAGCTGTGAACTGGAACCAAAAAACAAAAACAAACAAGGACGAAAGTCCAACTTATCTAGTAGATGTCTGGGAGCAGGAACAAGCACAGAGAGGCTTCTGATAACATTGTTGACCGGCAAGCAACTAACAGAGAAGCCAGGTTATATAGCGACACCCAGATCTGATGAGAACAGGTGAACAGGGAAGATGATGACACAAGTTCAATTCCACCAGTAGCCACCGGGGGAGCCCAGAATCCAAATTCACAACAGTTAATACTATCCTTATATTTTTACATTTTTCAGACTAACCACATTTTCAATACTCATAGCATAATCCTTTCCATAAAAACAGTTTAAAAATAAATCTTGTTTTGCACTCTGCAGCTGTTGTTTTTAGATATTAGAAATGTTACCCAGATCACCTAGTTGCTCTGTTAAATATAAATGGTTATCACTAGTATGAGGGAAATTGTTCAAAAAGCAATACCCAAACATAAATTCAGAACAAATATGGCAGAATTGGATTCGCAATCGGAAACACAAGCAACATTTTTTTAAAATCGGACAAAATCGGTAACATTCGTTAAAAAGTACAGGAAAATTTTTGCGTTAAAGTATTTTCAGAACTTTGGCTATGATAATTGTGGTGTATCATAAGCGTGGGGAAAGTGTTTGATCAGAGTTGGGGGTTTGCAGAGCTCAGAGGTGCGGTGTGCTTTTAAACTGTAATTATTTTTTCAAACTTTATGTGTGCACGTTGTGGCTAACCAATCAGGGTGCAGGAAACATCTACAATGTCCTGACACAATGGCTTCCAGCATTTTTTTCCATTACTGAGGTGACAGGTCCACAGACAAAGACAGTATTGCGTTCCTTGCATGAGTATACTGTTCTAAAGCTTATTTTTTCACTAGCTAAATGTGAAACAGCATGTCATATCCCACCTTGTCATTTAGTGGTGTGGTGACATTGTTCTGTGATTTGAGCTGTTGTGCATGAAAAAATATTTTTTGGGCAGTTGCTACTATGGTTCACCATGCTATGTCTCCCATCATTATTTAGTGGTGGTGAAATTCCACAGTTTGCATAGCTCATGCTCATTAACAAAATAATATTTTTTTTCTGTTGGTAAACTTGATACAGACCGCCGTATCCCACGTTGTAATTTTGTGGTGGTGATATGAAGCTGCCTTCAGACCTCAAGCACATTAAAAAATATATTTTTTTCTGTTGCTTAACGTGATACAGCCCGCCATATCCCATGTTGTAAATTTTTGGAGTTGAAATTTAGCTGTCTGCAGACCTCACACACATAAAAGTAATATTTTTTATGTTGCTAAAAGTGATGCAGTCCACCATATCCAACGTTCTAATTTTGTGGCAGTGAAATTATTGTGTATGCAGAGCTGTTGCACATGAATGCATTTTTGGGGGGTTACAAACCTGATACAGCAGGGTAAATCCAATTTTGAAATTGTTTGGATCATATCTTCCTTGTTATATAGACGTCACCCACACTAAAAAAAATGTGTTCAGTTACTAATGTTGTACAGTAGGGGACATCTCACTTTGAAATTGTTTACAGCATCTAGTCCATGTTGTACAGGCCTCAACCACAGACGCAAAACTATTTCTTCTGTTACTAACATCATACCGTAGGGAACATCTCATTTTCAAATTGTTTGTAGCATCTAGTCTATGTTATAGAGGCCTCATCCACAGGACCACAAATATTTCTTGTGTTACTAACGTCATACAGTAGGAGACATCTCACTTTCAAATTGTTTATAGCATCTAGTCTATGTTACAATGGCCTCATCCAAAGGCCCCCCAAAATTCTTCTGCTACTAACGTCATACAGAAGGGGACATCTCACTTTCAAATTGTTTGTAGTATATAGTCTATGTTATAGAGGCCTCATCGACAGACCCAAAAATATTTATTTTGTTACTAACATCATATAGTAGGAGACATCTCGTTTTCATATTGATTGTAGCATCTAATCTATATTATAGAAGCCTCATCAACAGGCCCCAAAATATTTCTTATTTTACTGACATCATACAGGGTACATCTCATTTTCAAATTGTTTGTAGCGTCTAGATGCTTGGAAAGCATCACCAAACCAGGAATTGAAGCTTGAAGAGAAAAATTTGCATATACCAGGTGCCTTTTGGGAAAAAGCGAAGAGTCTCTGTCATGGAGTTACTGCACGAGAGCAGTGCCAGAAGACCCCAGTGTCTGATGGCTCCTGCTTCGCCACTGAGAAGAAGCACGTCTCCAGTGTATTAAATGTGTTTGTTTTCTTTCAGCAGGACAGGGGTTAATCGGGTGTGTGAAAATCCCTGCATTCAGCTGTGATCGGTTAGCCACTCCTCTCTCCTATAAAAGCTAGGCCTTCTGACCAGATCCTTGTCTGAGTTAGCACTTGCTAGATAGACCTGGAGAGTGAGGAGCTGGTGTCTGGAGAGCTGGAGGAGTTTACTGTGCGACTATTGTTTGGTTTGTACACTTGGAAATTCCTCATCCTTACCTGCCTTATTTTCTTCCCCCATCCTTCACACCCTGGTAAATACCACGGTTATTTGTGAGAGTATATTTGTGTGAGTAGAATTTTCTTTTTACCTTGTGTTTGTTCCCCTGTCTGTCGGGTTGGTGTACTGCGGTACACGGTAGTGCCTCCCTTCCTCGGGTGGGGAAGGGGACAGACACAGGGCTGCAGCTAGGAGACAGGGCAAGGGTGGAAGCCCCGGAATCCTCACCATCTGAGGTATCCCTGGGAACAGGGTGAGCTAGGGCACCCCCTAGTGCTATGGTCAGGAAAGGTGCCCCTGGTCCCAGTTTACTCGCCAGTCCTATTGTTATTAACTCAAAACCGAAAGCCTTTTTTCTGATTCATGATGGATCCTATCACAGCGCTGACAGGACAGTTGCAGCAGCTCAGTTTGGAGGTAGTGGATTTACACATGGTGGTTTCACAGCACCCTGTTATATCTGGTGTGGGGTTCTCGCGCTCCAGGCAAACCATTGTGGAGCCCAAGATCACACTGCCAGACAGCTTCTCTGTCAGGCGGGACAAGTTTACTGTGTTCCATGAGGCTTGTAAACTTTATTTCTGGCTGCGTCCAGTATCCTCTGCTACAGAGGAGTAACAGGTGGGGATTGTTATCTCATTCCTGCAGGGGGACCTGCAAGCATGGGCATTTTCTCTCCCATCTGATTCACAGTCACTCCAGACAGTAGAGGGCTTCTTTCAGGCTTTGGGCTTGGTGTATGATGACCCTGATCACATCTGCTTGGCTGAGTCATCTCTGCGCCAACGTCAGCAAGGAGACCATCTGGCGGAGGAATAGTGCTCCGAGTTCCGGTGGTGGGCCACTGACTGTGGCTGTTTAGTGTAGGACTCATAAGTGTGGGGACCCGTGACGAGGGTTACAAGCTGTTAGGGTTGGCGGAAAGCACCGAATATATTTATTAGATGGGATAGGTGCATTCTCAACCCGGGATCCACCGTGCAAGAAAGAACCTGCTGCTAAGTAAGGCGGCGAAGCAAATTAGAATAAACGAACTCTGTTACTTCACAGAGCCCATAGTAAAGAGAACGCTGTGTCCTGTTTAGCTCACAGGTGACACAGCTATTGTGTAGAACCGACAGTGGTCATGCAGTCCAACCAACACACAGCTCCTCTCCGGTGGAGCCGGAATTCTATCGGCTATTAGCCAGCCCTGAATTCACACATAAACTCCTCGCCAGAGGTGCCAGCATTCTAGGGGCTTATTTCAGCCGGGTCCCTGACTGCATGCACAAAACTCCTCGCCGGAGGTGCCAGCATTCTAGGGGCTTATTTCAGCCAGGTCCCTGACCACACACACGACCACACTGGTGCTGAGCTCGTAGGCTGGTAACCTGGATGCTGTGCATTACCATTGTGTGAACAGCACCATATACAAGTCTTCATTGTGCATTTATATATCAAGTAACCACCCCCTCAATGGATTGGTAAGCTGTGAGCGGTTGTCTCATCGGTATTCTTGCACCTGTGTTGCCACCATCTTATCTATATGGGTCCACTGTATCCTGATAGTGCATTTGTTTGGAGGCCTGGGCAGGTAAGCATCTCTGCCTTTTTGCTGTGTTTTTGAATTTTTGGAGGATTTTTAGGTCCTCTTTCTGTGTTTTTGCTGTTTAGCGTAGGACTCGTACGCGTGGGGACAGAGACGAGGGTTACGAGCTTACGTATTTTGGCCAAAATATCAACTAATACCTCACATTTTGTATATGTGTGTTTTTTGCACTTTTTTTTTTCAGGGTGCAGTTAGGCCTATTTGGTCTTGTAAACTGTGGTGTCTGTTCACATGGGATGCACTTGGATAGCGCTGGGCAGCCCGCCTGATCTAAAAGAAGGGCATAACTAATAGGCTGGTAACCTGGATGCTGTGCATTACCATAGTGCAAACAGCGCCACATACAAGTCTTCATTGTGCATTTATATACCAAGCAACCATCCCCTCCATAGATTGGTAGGCTGTGAGCGGTTGTCTCATCGGTATTCTTGCACCTGTGCTGCCACCTTCTTAACTATATGGGTCCACTGCATTTGTTTGGAGGCCTGGACAGGTAAACATCTCTGCCTTTTTGCTGTGTTTTTGAATTTTTGGATGATTTTTAAGTCCTCTTTTGTGCTATTGCTGTTGAGTCATCTCTGCGCCAACTTCAGCAAGGAGACCATCTGGCGGAGGAATAGTGCACCGAGTTCCGGCGCTGGGCCACCGACACTATGTGGAATGACCCAGCCCTACATAGTCAGTTCTGCGAGGGTCTCTCTGTAAGAGTAAGGGATGCGTTAGTTCTCTATGAGACTCCTGACTCCCTTGAGGTGGCCATGTCTCTGGAAATCCGGGTTGATCGCTGTCTTCACTAGAGACATAGGGAGGTCCAAGTTTGAGCGTGATCAGTACTGATTCCACGGTGGAACCCATGCAGGTGGGTGCGGCGTCCCAACCTAAGAAACTTGTATTAATCCGGCGTCAAGGGGGAGTGTGTTTCTGTTGTGGTAAGAAGGGTCATTTTGTGAACACAAGTCCTACCCATCACTTGTTTAAACAACCACCAGAAAACCCAAGAAGAGGTGTGAAACAGGCTAAAAAAGATTAAAATAGATAAATCTCCACATCCGAATGGCATACACCCATGAGTACTAAGAGAACTAAGTAATGTAATAGACAAGCCATTATTTCTTATATTTAGGGACTCTATAGTGACAGGGTCTGTTCCGCAGGACAGGTGCATAGCAAATGTGTTACCAATATTCAAAAAGGGCTCTAAAAGTGAACCAGGAAATTATAGGCCAGTAAGTCTAAACTCTATTGTTGGTAAAATATGTGAAGGGTTTCTGAGAGATGTTATTATGGATTATCTCAAAGAAAATAACTGTTTAACGCCATATCAGCATGAGTTTATGACGATTCACTCCTGTCAAACCAATCTAATCAGTTTTTATGAAGAGGTGAGCTATAGATTGGACCAATGTGAGTCATTTGACGTGGTATATCTTGATTTTTCCAAAGCGTTTGATACCGTGCCACAAAAGAGGTTGATACACAAAATGAGTATGCTGGGTCTGGGGGAAAATGTGTGTAAATGGGTAAGTATCTGGCTTAGTGATAGAAAGCAGAGGGTGGGAATAAATGGTATATTCTCTAACTGGGTTGCTGTAACCAGTGTGGTACCGCAGGGGTCAGTGTTGGGACTAGTGATGGGTGAGCACTAAAATGCTTACAATCTACAAGCCATCTTCAGGGGGTGGGGGATAGATGGAAATAGTGAATGGGCTACACACACAAACATAAAATTACTTTGATTAGGGAACGTGATAGGCCGCTCTGAACAAATGTGTTTTGAGGGAGCACCTAAAACTATGCAAATTGTGGATGGTCCCAATTAGTGATGGGCGAGCACTAAAATGCTCAGGTGCTCATTGCTCTGGTCGAGCAAATTGGAATACTCGGGTACTCGACCCGAGCACCCAGCCCAATGTAAGTCTACGGGAAACCCAAGCATTTTTACCGCTATCCCCCCGGGGGTCTTTTTAAGGTCTAAAAACATCTAAAACTGATGGAAACACTGCTCAAAAGACATTGAAACATCATGGGGATTACCCTTGGAAGCTTTTCTGACTCCTAGGCCACAGCTGTAAATAATGTTGTCAGAGTTTCACGCCATTTTTACAGGTGCACCAAAAAACATACAAAAACGAAAGCAAAATGGATTTTGCTGGGAAATATGTTAAGGTACATCCTTTCCAGAGTAATGACTTGAATATAAGGCAAAAGAATTAACCCCAGACTAAAATGTTCCTCCACCACTGGGGCTATGTTCACACGAAGCATGTTTGATGCGTTTTTCAACTTTAACATTGCTTTCAACCCATACAAATGCATTCACTGGGAAATATCATTGTAACATTTAAATACCCTAGCTGGCCATGTGACACATAATGTGACACATCTAGTTTCATTTATGAAGGATTGACTCTTAAAGTCAGAAGCCTATTTCTACTGGGGAATCAGGCGGCATTAGTATTCTTAAAGGGCCATTATTAAACAGTGGGTCTCCTATGCTGTTATTGCCTATGAAGTGAGTGGCTGGGCTGCCCAGAATTACAACACACCCCAATACCCCTTTCCCAAGAGGTACAGGAGGGCTTCCTGAAAAAATGTTGCATTGAATGCAATGCCTGCCCTGCTATCAAGTCATATGAACCTCAAGAAGCCTTTGAACCCAGGTACTGGATGGCCACAAGAAAACCCACTTCACATTCTTCAGTTAGTCCTGACATACTGTTTCCTTATGCATTGAATAAAAGGGCCACCTTAATCCAAATTTGCAAGCACCCAATACCTCCTTGGAAGAAACACGGAGGAGGGAGGGATAAAAAAACTGTCCCATTACAAAGGCGCGTGTCTCCTAGACTCGTAATGCCCATACACTAAGTGTATGGGCTGAGAAAAATTTCCCCATGGGGGGTACATTTTTTAAATTTTTTTATGCGGATTATAGATACGCTTGCCAAAAAATAGACTGGCTGTACAGCATGGAACACGTTAACTCTGGTGATTTAGTGGCGGTGTATGATGAGACGTGGAGGAAAGACTCATTAAAAAATAGTCTCAATTTAAAGGAGTGGGTCTCCTAGAGTCATAATACCCATACACTAAGTGCATGGGCTGACAAACATTTCCCCATGGGGGTACATTTAAAACAAAATGTTTTATGGGGATCCTATAAAAGCAGGCTTTACCATGTTATTAGCCATAGGTAAGTGTTCACACTAGGCAGTCAGCTCAGGTACCCATCCATTTTGAGATTACCTTGACGTTTGGTGGATGGGCTCACAACTTTTGGCCAAATCTTGTGCTATGAATCTCGTGTTTTTTCATAAATTTCACAAGCCATTATGCTATTCACATTTCATGTATTACACATTTCCTTGCCTTAGCACAGTAAATTTTGAGTGCAGCCATTGATCTATTTGCTATATGACTTTTTTGGTTATGCACCAGTTCAGACTATATGGTTGTTCAGTCAGTATTCTTATATTTACTATGTACTATTTTTTCTGAATTGAACGCCCTGCCCTTCACCATGCTGTGATTTTAATTACATCCAAACACAGTTGGTTCTGAGCTTCCTATAAAAGCAGGCTTTACCATGTTATTAGCCATAGGTAAGTGTTCACACTAGGCAGTCAGCTCAGGTACCCATCCGTTTTGAGATTACCTTGACGTTTGGTGGATGGGCTCACAACTTTTTGCCAAATCTTGTGCTAAGAATCTCATGTGTTTTTTCATAAATTTCACAAGCCATTATGCTATTCACATTTCATGTATTACACATTTCCTTGCCTTAGCACAGTAAATTTTGAGTGCAGCCATTGATCTATTTGCTATATGACTTTTTTAGTTATGCACCAGTTCAGACTATATGGTTGTTCAGTCAGTATTCTTATATTTACTATGTACTATTTTTTTCTGACTTGAACGCCCCGCCCTTCACCATGCTGTGATTTTAATTACATCCAAACACAGTTGGTTCTGAGCTTCCTATAAAAGCAGGCTTTACTGTTATGACCTGGTGGGTACGGAGCGGTACTGAGATGACCTGGTGGGCAAAACCAATCATAGACTCACTACGGAGCAGCACTGAAATGACCTGGTGGGTAAAACAAAAATAGGACTAGCTCTGAGGAGGTGGTAACTTTACTGACCGCAATCCCTACTCCTAACACCAACACTAGAAATAGCCGTGGAGCGTACCTAACTCTGCCTAGACGCCTCTGCACAGCCTAAAAACTAGCTACCCCTAAAGATGGAAACGGAAAGCTATCTCGCCTCAGAGAAACCCCCAAAGTAAGATAGCCCCCCACAAATATTGACGGTGAGTAGAGAGGGAAATGACAAACTCAGAAATGAAACTAGATTTTTTAGCAAAGGAGGCCACTACTATCTAAATAGACAGAGATAGGATAGGTTGCTGTGTGGTCAGTATAAAAACTAAAAGTCCACGCAGAGTTTACAAAAATAACCACCACACCGACTCACGGTGTGGAGGGGCAAATCTGCGACCCCAGAGCTTCCAACTAGCCAGAATATTTCATAATGACAAGCTGGACAAAGAGACATAAATTGAACTGAACAGAAGGTCATAAGCAGGGAAACACCCAAAAAGTAGCAGACTTATCTTAAGCTGAAAATGGACTGGCCAACAGAGAACTTCCAGGAAAGGACTGAATCCACAGGAAATACATTGACAGCTGGCATCCACTAAAGCCAAAAGCCCAGTTAAATAACAAGGCCAGGAAACCGATTAGTGAACGCAGCTGCTAAGTTCCACTTGAAACCACCAGAGGGAGCCCAAGAGCAGAACTCCCAAAAATACCATTCGCAACCACAGGATGGAGCCCAAGAACGGAATTCACAACAGTACCCCCCCCCTGAGGAGGGGTCACCGAACCCTCACCAGAGCCCCCAGGCCGATCGGGACGAGCCAAATGAAAAGCACGTACCAAATCGGCAGCATGGACATCGGAGGCAAAAACCCAAGAGTTATCCTCCTGGCCATAACCCTTCCACTTGACCAAATACTGAAGTTTCCGCCTTGAAAGACGAGAATCCAAAATCTTCTCCACCACATATTCCAGCTCCCCCTCAACCAACACCGGAGCAGGAGGGTCAACGGAGGGAACCATGGGCACCACATATCTCCGCAACAAAGATCTATGAAACACATTATGAATGGAAAACGAAGCTGGAAGGGCCAAACGAAAAGACACTGGATTGATAATTTCCGAAATCCTATAAGGACCAATAAAACAAGGTTTGAACTTAGGGGAAGAGACCTTCATAGGAACATGACGAGAAGACAACCAGACCAAATCCCCAACCCGAAGCCGGGGACCAATACACCGACGGCAGTTAGCAAAACGTTGAGCCTTTTCCTGAGACAATGTTAAATTGTCCACCACATGAGTCCAAATCCGCTGCAACCTGTCCACCACAGAATCCACCCCAGGACAGTCCGAAGACTCAACCTGCCCTGAAGAAAAACGAGGATGAAAACCAAAATTGCAAAAAAAAGGCGAAACCAAAGTAGCCGAACTATCCCGATTATTAAGGGCAAACTCGGCAAACGGCAAGAAGGTAACTCAATCATCCTGATCAGCAGACACAAAGCATCTCAAGTAGGTTTCCAAGGTCTGATTGGTTCGCTCCGTCTGTCCATTTGTCTGAGGGTGAAATGCCGAAGAAAAAGACAAATTAATGCCCATTCTACCACAAAAGGACCGCCAAAACCTAGAAACAAACTGGGTACCTCTGTCAGACACAATATTCTCCGGAATACCATGCAAACGAACCACATGCTGGAAAAGCAAAGGAACCAAATCAGAGGAGGAAGGCAACTTAGGCAAAGGTACCAAATGGACCATTTTAGAAAACCGGTCACAAACCACCCAGATGACAGACATCTTCTGAGACACAGGAAGATCGGAAATAAAATCCATGGAAATATGCATCCAGGGCCTCTCAGGGATAGGCAAGGGCAAAAGCAACCCACTAGCACGAGAACACCAGGGCTTAGCCCAAGCACAAATTCCACAGGACTGCACGAAGGAACGCACATCCCGTGACAAAGAAGGCCACCAAAAGGACCTGGCAACCAAATCTCTGGTTCCAAAGATCCCAGGATGACCAGCCAACACCGAACAATGGATCTCAGAAATCACTTTATTAGTCCATCTATCAGGAACAAACAATTTCCCCACAGGACAGCGGTCGGGTCTATCAGCCTAAAACTCCTGAAGCACCCGCCACAAATCAGGGGAGATAGCAGAAAGAATCACCACCTCTTTGAGAATACCAGCCGGCTCACGGACTCCAGGAGAATCAGGCAAAAAACTCCTAGACAAGGCATCAGCTTTCACATTCTTAGATCCTGGAAGATACGAGACCACAAAATCAAAACGGGAGAAAAACAAAGACCACCGAGCCTGTCTAGGATTCAAGCGCTTGGCCGACTCAAGGTAAATCAGATTCTTATGGTCGGTCAAGACCACAACACGATGCTTGGCTCCCTCAAGCCAATGTCGCCACTCCTCGAATGCCCACTTCATAGCCAACAACTCCCGATTGCCGACATCATAATTACGCTCAGCAGGTGAAAACTTTCTGGAGAAGAAAGCACACGGCTTCAATACAGAGCCGTCAGAGCTTCTCTGAGACAGAACAGCTCCTGCCCCAATCTCAGAAGCGTCAACCTCAACCTGAAAAGGGAGAGAAACATCTGGCTGACGCAACACAGGGGCAGAAGTAAAACAACGCTTAAGCTCCTGAAAGGCCTCCACAGCCGCAGAGGACCAATTCACCACATCTGCACCTTTCTTGGTCAAATCGGTCAGAGGTTTAACCACAGTAGAAAAATTAGCAATGAAGCGGCGATAAAAATTAGCAAAGCCCAAAAATTTCTGAAGGCTCTTCACAGATGTGGGCTGAGTCCAATCATAAATAGCCTGGACCTTAACAGGGTCCATTTCAATAGCCGAGGGAGAAAAAATGAACCCCAGAAAAGAAACCTTCTGAACTCCAAAAAGGCACTTAGACCCCTTCACAAACAGTGTATTAGCACGAAGAATCTGAAATACCATCCTGACCTGCTTCACATGAGTCTCCCAATCATCGGAAAAAAACAAAATATCATCCAAATATACAATCATAAATTTATCCAAATACTCCCGGAAAATATCATGCATAAAGGACTGAAACACAGATGGAGCATTAGAGAGCCCGAAAGGCATCACAAGATATTCAAAATGGCCTTCGGGCGTATTAAATGCTGTTTTCCATTCATCACCCTGTTTGATGCGAACCAGATTATACGCCCCTCGAAGGTCAATCTTGGTAAACCAGCTAGCCCCTTTGATCTGAGCAAACAAATCAGAAAGCAAAGGCAAAGGGTACTGGAATTTGACCGTGATCTTATTGAGAAGGCGATAATCTATACAGGGTCTCAAGGAGCCATCCTTCTTGGCAACAAAAAAGAACCCCGCTCCCAACGGTGACGAAGACGGGCGAATATGCCCCTTCTCCAAGGACTCTTTTACATAAGTCCGCATAGCGGTATGCTCTGGCACAGACAGATTGAAAAGTCGACCCTTAGGGAACTTACAGCTAGGAATCAAATTATTAGCGCAATCACAGTCCATATGAGGAGGCAGAGGACTGGATTTAGGCTCCTCAAATATATCCTGGAAATCTGACAAAAACTCAGGAACCTCAGAAGAAGGGGACGAGGAAATTGACATCAGAGGAATGTCACTATGTATCCCCTGACAACCCCAACTAGTCACGGACATGGATTTCCAATCCAGCACTGGATTATGTACCTGTAACCATGGAAACCCCAACACAACCACATCATGCAAATTATGCAACACCAAAAAGCGAATATTTTCCTGATGTGCTGGAGCCATGTTCATAGCTAACTGTGTCCAGTACTGAGGTTTATTCTTGGCCAATGGCGTAGCATCAATCCCCCTCAAGGGAATAGGACTCTGCAACGGCTCCAAGGAAAAACCACAGCGCTTGGCAAATTCCAGGTCCATTAAGTTCAGGGCAGCGCCAGAATCCACAAATGCCATTACAGAAAAGGACGACAATGAGCAAATCAGGGTAACAGACAAGAGAAATTTAGGCTGTAAAGTACTGATGGTAACCGACCTAGCAACCCTCTTAGTTCGCTTTGGGCAGTCAGAGATAGCATGAGTAGCATCACCACAGTAAAAACACAGCCCATTCTGACGTCTGAACTCCTGCCGTTCTGCTCTCGTCAAAACTCTATCGCATTGCATAGGCTCAGAACTCTGCCCAGAGGACACCGCCATATGGTGCACCTCCTTACGTTCACGTAAGCGCCGATCAATCTGAATGGCCAGAGACATTGATTCGTTCAAACCAGCAGGCGTGGGAAACCCCACCATAACATCTTTAAGAGCTTCAGAAAGACCCTTTCTGAAAATAGCCGCCAGGGCATCCTCATTCCATTTTGTAAGCACAGACCACTTTCTAAATTTCTGACAATATATCTCTACTGCTTCCTGACCATGACACAGAGCCAGCAAAATTTTTTCTGCCTGATCCACAGAATTGGGTTCGTCATAAAGCAGTCCAAGTGCTTGAAAAAACGAATCTATATTGAGCAATGCAGGATTTCCTGGCTCAAGGGAGAATGCCCAGTCCTGCGGGTCGCCACGCAACAGAGAAATAACAATCTTCACCTGCTGAATGTGGTCACCAGAGGAACGGGGTCTCAGAGCAAAAAATAATCTGCAATTATTTTTAAAATTCAAAAACCTAGATCTATCCCCAGAAAACAAATCAGGAATAGGAATTCTAGGCTCAGAAACAGGAGTTTGAACAACATAGTCTTGGATACTCTGTACCCTTGCAGCGAGATGATCAACACGCGCAGACAGACCCTGAACCTCCATATCAGCACCAAGCTCCTGCACCATCCAAAAATCAAGGGAAAAAAAAAAGGACAAAACAAGCAACACAAAAAAAAAATGACTCAGAACTTTCTCTTCCCTCTTTTGAGATGCATTTAACACATTGTGGGCCAGCTGTACTGTTATGACCTGGTGGGTACGGAGCGGTACTGAGATGACCTGGTGGGCAAAACCAATCATGGACTCACTAAGGAGCAGCACTGAAAAGACCTGGTGGGTGAAACAAAAATAGGACTAGCTCTGAGGAAGTGGTAACTTTACTGACCGCAATCCCTACTCCTAACACCAACACTAGAAATAGCCGTGGAGCGTACCTAGCTCTGCCTAGACGCCTCTGCACAGCCTAAGAACTAGCTACCCCTATAGATGGAAACGGAAAGCTATCTCGCCTCAGAGAAACCCCCAAAGGAAGATAGCCCCCCACAAATATTGACAGTGAGTGGAGAGGGAAATGACAAACTCATAAATGAAACTAGATTTTTTAGCAAAGGAGGCCACTACTATCTAAATAGACAGAGATAGGATAGTGTTATGATCCTTAGTGGTTGAGGATCACAAAATACTCCAGTTAAGTAACAAAACATAGGACAAGCTCTAGGGAGGTGGTAAACTGGACTGACCGCAAATCTGAACCTATCCAACACACTAGAAGTAGCCGGTGAACGTGACTAAAATCCTAGACGTCTCGAGCCAGCCTGAGGAACTAACTACCCCTAGAGAGAAAGAAAGACCTCACTTGCATCCAGAGAAATAATCCCCAAAGATATAGAAGCCCCCAACAAATAATAACGGTGAGGTAAGAGGAAGGCACATACACAGGGGTGAAAGCAGATTCAGCAAATGAGGCCCACTAATACTAGATAGCAGAAAATAGAAAAGGGGTCTGTGCGGTCAGTAAAAAACCCTTACAAAATATCCACACTGAGATTTCAAGAACCCCCGCACCAACTAACGGTGTGGGGGGAGAAACTCAGTCCCCTAGAGCAACCAGCAAGCGAGGAAATCTCATTTTAGCAAGCTGGACAAGAAACATGATGAATGCTGATAATCAAAAAATAAACAAACAAAAACTTAGCTTGTCTTGGAGGGACTGGGAGCAAGGTAATCACAAGGAATCTGAAGAGCACTGAATACATTGAGAGCAGGCAAGGAACTGAGTATCCAGGTGAGCTAAATAGGAAACCAACCAAGGATAACGAACCAGCTGATGCTGCCAACCTGCAGAAAGACAACACTACACAGTACCGCTTGTGACCACTAGAGGGAGCCCAAAAATAGAGTTCACAACAGGATAGGTTGCTGTGCGGTCAGTATAAAAACTAAAAGTCCACGCAGAGTTTACAAAAATAACCACCACACCGACTCACGGTGTGGAGGAGCAAATCTGCGACCTCAGAGCTTCCAACTAGCCGGAATATTTCATAATGACAAGCTGGACAAAGAGACATAAATTGAACTGAACAGAAGGTCATAAGCAGGGAAAACACTACACAGTACCGCTTGTGACCACTGGAGGGAGCCCAAAAATAGAGTTCACAACAGTACCCCCCCCCCTTGAGGAGGGGTCACCGAACCCTCATCAAGACCCCCAGGGCGATCAGGATGAGCCGCGTGGAAGGCACGAACCAAATCGGCCGCATGAACATCAGAGGCGACAACCCAGGAATTATCCTCCTGACCATAGCCCTTCCACTTAACCAAATACTGAAGCCTCCGTCTAGAGATACGAGAATCCAAAATCTTCTCCACCACGTACTCCAATTCGCCCTCGACCAGGACCGGAGCAGGAGGCTCAACAGAAGGAACCACAGGTACCACATACCTCCGCAACAAAGACCTATGGAACACATTATGAATGGCAAACGATGCTGGGAGATCCAAACGAAAAGACACCGGGTTAAGGATTTCCAAGATCTTATAAGGACCGATGAAGCGAGGCTTGAATTTAGGAGAGGAGACCTTCATAGGAACATACCGAGAAGACAGCCACACCAAATCCCCAACACGAAGTCGGGGACCCACACCGCGGCGGTGGTTGGCAAAGCGCTGAGCCTTCTCCTGTGACAACCTCAAATTGTCCACCACATGGTTCCAAATCTGCTGCAACCTATCCACCACAGAATCCACCCCTGGACAGTCAGAAGACTCAACCTGACCCGAGGAAAAACGAGGATGGAAACCAGAATTGCAGAAAAAAGGCGAAACCAAAGTAGCAGAACTAGCCCGATTATTAAGGGCAAACACGGCCAATGGCAAAAAAGTCACCCAATCATCCTGATCAGCAGAAACAAAACATCTCAAATAAGTTTCCAACATCTGATTAGTTCGCTCGGTTTGGCCATTAGTCTGAGGATGGAAGGCCAACGAAAAAGACAAATCAATGCCCATCTTAGCACAAAAAGTCCGCCAAAATCTGGACACAAACTGGGATCCTCTATCAGACACAATATTTTCAGGAATGCCGTGCAAGCGAACCACATTCTGAAAAAATAGAGGAACCAAATCGGAGGAAGAAGGCAACTTAGGCAAGGGCACCAAATGGACCATCTTGGAAAAACGATCACACACCACCCAGATGACAGACATTTTCTGAGATACTGGAAGATCCGAAATAAAATCCATGGAAATGTGCATCCAAGGCCTTTTCAGAATAGGCAAAGGCAAAAGAAAACCGCTGGCACGAGAACAGCAAGGCTTAGCCCGAGCACAAATCCCACAAGACTGCACAAAGGAACGCACATCCCGCGACAAGGAAGGCCACCAGCTTATCTTAAGCTGAAAATGGACTGGCCAACAGAGAACTTCCAGGAAAGGACTGAATCCACAGGAAATACATTGACAGCTGGCATCCACTAAAGCCAAAAGCCCAGTTAAATAACAAGGCCAGGAAACTGATTAGAGAACGCAGCTGCTAAGTTCCACTTGAAACCACCAGAGGGAGCAGAACTCCCAAAAATACCATTAGCAACCACAGGATGGAGCCCAAGAACGGAATTCACAACACTTTACCATGTTATTAGCCATAGGTAAGTGTTCACACTAGGCAGTCAGCTCAGGTACCCATCCGTTTTGAGATTACCTTGACGTTTGGTGGATGGGCTCACAACTTTTGGCCAAATCTTGTGCTAAGAATCTCATGTGTTTTTTCATAAATTTCACAAGCCATTATGCTATTCACATTTCATGTATTACACATTTCCTTGCCTTAGCACAGTAAAATTTGCGTGCTGCCATTGATCTATTTGCTATATGACTTTTTTGGTTATGCACCAGTTCAGACTAAATGGTTGTTCAGTCAGTATTCTTATATTTACTATGTACTATTTTTTCTGACTTGAACGCCCCGCCCTTCACCATGCTGTGATTTTAATTACATCCAAACACAGTTGGTTCTGAGCTTCCTATAAAAGCAGGCTTTACCATGTTATTAGCCATAGGTAAGTGTTCACACTAGGCAGTCAGCTCAGGTACCCATCCGTTTTGAGATTACCTTGACGTTTGGTGGATGGGCTCACAACTTTTGGCCAAATCTTGTGCTAAGAATCTCATGTGTTTTTTCATAAATTTCACAAGCCATTATGCTATTCACATTTCATGTATTGCATATTTCCTTGCCTTAGCACAGTAAATTTTGAGTGCAGCCATTGATCTATTTGCTATATGACTTTTTTGGTTATGCACCAGTTCAGACTAAATGGTTGTTCAGTCAGTATTCTTATATTTATTATTTATTATGGGGATCATAGACACCCTTGCCAAAAAAAAAAGACTGGCTGTAGCAGCATAGAACACGTTCACCCTGGTGTTCTAGTGGCGATGGATTATGAGACGTGGAGGAAGACATCATTAAAAAATAGGCCCAATTTAAAGGGGCAGGTCTCTTAGACTCATAATGCCCATAAACTAAGTGCATGGACTGACAAACATTTCCCCATGGGAGTACATTTAAAAAAAAATATATGGGGATCATAGACACTCTTGCCAAAAAATATCTGTAGCAACATAGAACACATTCACCCTGGTATTCTAGAGGCGGTGGATGATGAGACTCCTAGACTTGTAATGGACACTCCTAGACACTAAGTGTATGGGCATTTCCCCATGGGGTGTACATTTGTTACTCTTTTTTATGGAGATCAAACACACCCTTGCCCAAACATAATTTGTCTGTGTCAGCATAGAACACGTTCACCATGGTGTTCTAATGGCAGTGGATGATGAGATGTGGAGGAAGGCCTCACTACAAATTAGACCCAATTTAAAGGAGTGGGTCTCCTAGACTCATAATGCCCATACACTTAGTTTATGGGCTGACAAATGTTTCCCCATGGGGATACATTTTTAAAAATGTTTTATGGGGATCATAGACACCCTTGCAAAAAAACAGACTGGCTGTAGCAGCAGGGAACACGTTAACCCTGGTGATCTACTGGGGGTGAATGATGAGACATGGAGGAAGACCTCATTAATAAATAGGCCTAATTTAAAAGTACGGGTCTCCTAGACTCATAATGCCCATACACTAAGTGCATGGACTGACAAACATTTCCCCATTTGAGGTAAATTTTTAAAAACATTTTAAGGGGATAATAGACACCCTTGCCAAAAATTAGACTGGCTGTAGCAGCACGAAACACGTTAACCCTGGTGATCTAGTGGCGGTGGATGATGTGACATAGAGGAAGGCCTCATTAAAAAATAGGCTCAATTTAAAGGATTGGGTCTCCTAGACTCTTAATGTCCATACACTAAGTGCATGGGCTGACAAACATTTAACCATGGGGGTACATTTAAAAAAAATTATGGGGATCAAGAACACCCTTGCAAAAAAACAGACTGGCTGTAGCAGCAGGGAACACATTAACCCCGGTGATCTAGTGGCAGTGGATGATGAGACATGGAGGAAGACCTCATTAATAAATAGGCCTAATTTAATGGAACAGGTCTCCTAGACTCATAATGCCCATACACTAAATGTATGGGCTGACAAACATTTCCCCATGGGGGTACATTTTTAAATTTTTTTATGAAGATCATGGACACCCTTGCCAAAAAATAGACTGGTTGTAGCAACACAGAACACGTTAACCCTGGTGATCTAGTGGCAGTGGATGATGAGACATTGAGGAAGACCTCATGAATAAATTGGCCTAATTTAAAGGAACGGGTCTCCTAGACTCATAATGCCCATACACTAAGTGCATGGACTGACAAACATTTCCCCATTTGACGTAAATTTTTAAAAACTTTTTAAGGGGAAAATAGACACCCTTGCCAAAAAATAGACAGGCTGTAGCAGCATGAAACACGTTAACCCTGGTGATCTAGTGGCGGTGGATGATGAGACATGGAGGAAGACCTCATTAATAAATAGGCCTAATTTAAAGGAACGGGTCTCCTAGACTTGTAATGCCCACACAATAAATGTATGGGCTGACAAACATTTCCCCATGGGGGGTACATTTTAATTTTTTTTCTGAAGATCATGGACACTCTTGACAAAAAATAGACTGGCTGTAGCAACACGGAACATGTTAACCCTGGTGATCTAGTGGCAGTGGATGATGAGACATTGAGGAAGACCTCATTAAAAAAAGGCCCAATTTAAAGTAGCGGGTCTCTTAGACTCGTAATGCCCATACACTAAGTGCATGGGCTGACAAACATTTCCCCATGGGGGTACATTTACATTTTTTTTTTATGGGGATCATAGACACCCTTGCCTAAAAATAGACTGGCTGTAGCAGCATAGAACATGTTCAACCTGGTGTTCTAGTGATGGTGGATGATGAGACGTAGTAGAAGGCCTCTTTAAAAAATGGGCCTAATTTAAAGGAGTGGGTCTCCTAGACTCAAAATGACCATTCACTAAGTGCATGGGCTGACAAACATTTCCCCCGGGGGAGTAACAATTTTTTGGTTTCAAATTAGTAACGGGCATCATAAAAACACCCTTGCACAAAAATTGAGTGACTTTTGCATCACGGAATACGTTCACCTTGGTGTTACATTGATTATGGATGATGAGGATGAGGATAAGGAGGAGGATAACACCAAATAGATAAGATCAGGAAGCGTATACCCATGTGAGGTTGTGAAGAGGTGCATGATATTACACCTCCCAAAAAGACAATGTATTTTAGGTTATGTTTCCCTGTTTTCATTCGGTGGTGTACAGAAGTTTTGCCCAATCCAGCCCTTGGTCATTTTGATAAGAGTCAGCCTGTCAGCATTTTCAGTTGACAGGCAGATGCACTTATCAGTTATAATTCCACCAGCAGCCTTAAAAACCCGCTCTGACAGAACGCTAGCAGCAGGGCAGGCCAGGACCTCCAAGGCATAGAGAGACAGTTCATGCCACGTGTCCAGTTTGGATACCCAATAATTAAAAAGCACAGAGGATTCATGGAGGATGTTTGTACAATCAGCAAGGTACTCCCTCAGCATCTTCCCAAACATTGCACTTCTTGTGACAGCACCCCTTGCCTCTGTGCCAGCGCCATGGGAGGGTCTGAGAAAATTATCCCAGAACTTTGCCATTGTTCCCCTGCCTGTGCTAGATTGTACTTCTGTCTCTCTCGCCTCTACTCCTTGGTTGTACAAAAACTCTGATGTCTGCTGCCAGCGTTGTCAGATGGGAATATTTTTAGTAATTCCGCTACAAGGGCCCTCTGGTACTGCCCCATTTTAGTACACCTGTCTGCCTCTGGTAAAAGAGATTGAAAGTTCTCCTTGTAGCATGGGTCTGGAAGTGTAACCAACCTGTAATGAGTGTCACCGAAAATTTTAATAATTCGAGGGTCACGGGAAATGCAGCGCAACATAAAGTCAGACGTGTGCCAGACTGCCAACAGGCAAGACTTCGTGTCCCCACCAACAGGATGACTGACTATGCTGTCCTCCTCATCCTCCTCCTTCTCCTCCCTGTCCTCAGGCCATTGGTGCAGAACAGACGGCATGACAGCTGTGCTTGTAGTACCATCTATAGCGCATGAAAGTAGCTCCTGTTCTTCCTCCTCTTATTCATTGTCTACCATTCCACATTGGGATGACATGAGGCTGGGCTATGTGTAATCACCCTATATGGTTCCGTGCTCCATGTCCTGGTTCTCACCGTCTTGGTTAAGTCCTCAAAGTTTTGGAAGATGGTACATATATCTGACATCCATGTCCACTCCTGAGTTCTTATGTGTGGAGTCTGAAGTGAATAACGATGGCCTTGTTGATGCTGGTAGTCAACAAATGCCCTCTTCTGCTCACAAATCCTTTCCAACATACGCAGTGTAGAGTTCCAATGCGTGGGGACATCACACACCAGTCTGTGAGCCGGAAGCTGCAAACGCTGCTAAAGCACGGCAAGGGCAGCTGAAGCAGTAGCTAATTTTCTAAAATGGGCAGACAGGCAGTGTACTTTCACTAGCAGATCCGGCAGCTCCGGGTAGCTTTCGAGAAAATGTTGAACGACAAGGTTAAGCACATGGGCCAGGCAAGGTACGTGTGTGAGCTCACTTTGCCTCAGAGCCACCACCAGGTTCCTGCCATTATCACACATGACCATGCCTGGCTGTTGGTTCAGTGGTGTCAGCCAAAAATATAACTGCTCTTTCAGCGCTGTCCATAACTCTTCAGCATTGTGCAATTTGTCACCTAAGCAGAATAGCTTCAGCACAGCCTGTTTCCGCTTGGCTGAGGCAGTGCTGCAGTGCTTCCAGCTTCTGACTGATGTGCTCATTTCAGAGATTGAGGCTGAAGAGGAGGAGGAGGTGCAGGAGCTGTAGACTGTGGGGGCAATCCTGATTGACATAGCGCCTGCAATCCTCGGCGTCAGGGGGATGTGTTCTATCCCAAGGGCCGACTGGGTCCCAGCTTCCACTGTGTTAACCCAGTGAGATGTACTGTCCCTGCCCACAAGCACTTGTCCACGTGTCCGTGGTTAGGTGGACTTTCCCTGTAACAGCATTGCTGAGGACATGGGTTATGTTGTGGGACATATGCTAGTATAATGCCGGTATGGCACACCGGGAGAAATAGTGGCAACTGGGGACCGAGTACCTTGGTACGACTGCCGCCATCAGGTTGTGGAAAGCCTCCATCCTAATGAGCCTAAAAGGCAACTTTTTGAGCGCAAGCAGAAGAGAAATATTAGAATTTAGGACTGTGGCCTGTGGGGTGTTGGCTGGGTATTTCTGCTTGCGTTCCAAAGACTGGGGTATAGATAACTGAAGGCTGTGCTAGGACAAGGACATGGACGGGCTTAATGATGGCGCTGCTTGACTGTGGGCAACAACAGGTGCAGAGCTAGAGGCATCTTCACATGCACAGTTTACTGGGGATTTGCTTCTATGCAAAAAAGTGGAAGAAGCAGTGGTGTGACCTGCAGACAGTGGTCCTGGAGCCTGGGGTTCGGCCCACAAAGTCAGGTGCTTTGCTGCCATGTGCCTGATCATGCTGGTGGTGGTCAGGCTGGTTGTTCTGCTGCCCCTGGTGATGCTGGCATGGCAGGTGCTGCAAATGGCCTGTTTGGGATTATCGCCAGCATGTTTAAAAAAATAACCAGACTCGGGAAGATCTAACAGTTGTAATGGCAACTTATGTGGCCTGGAGTTTTTTAAATTATTTTGACCAGAAAATACTGTATAGACCAAGGGTAGCAGACAGAAAAAAAAGTGGAATGTATGCCTGAAAAGCAAGTATTTGGAGACCACAAAAAGGCCAGGCATCGGACAGAGATAACAGACTGTTGTAATATGTGGCCTGGAGTTTTTAACATTTTTTTAACCACAAAATACTGCATATACCAAGGGTAGAAGACATACAAAAAAGTGGAATGTATGCTTAAAAAGCAAGTATTTGGAGACCACTGATACACCGTTCGTTTGACTGAAATGACAGACTGTTGTAATATGTGGCCTGGAGATTTTTAAAAAACTTTAACCACAAAATACTGTATAGACCAAGGGTAGCAGACAGACAAAAAAGTGGAATGTATGCCTGAAAAGCAAGTATTTGGAGACCACAGATAGACCAGGCATCGGACAGAGATAACAGACTGTTGTAATATGTGGCCTGGAGTTTTTAACATTTTTTTAACCACAAAATACTGCATATACCGAGGGTAGCAGACATACAAAAAAGTGAAGAGTGGAATGTATGCTTGAAAAGCAAGTATTTGGAGACCACAGATACACCGTTCGTTTGACTGAAATAACAGACTGTTGTAATATGTGGCCTGGAGATTTATTAAAAAACTTTAACCACAAAATACTGTATAGACCAAGGGTAGCAGACAGACAAAAAAGTGGAATGTATGCCTGAAAAACAAGTATTTGGAGACCACAGATAGACCCGTCGTCTGACTGAGATAACAGACTGTTTCAACATGTGGCCAGGAGTTTTTACAAAAAATTTAAGCACAAAATACTGCATATACCAATGGTAGCAGACATTCCAAAAAGTGGAATGTATGCCTGAAAAGCAAGTATTTGGAGACTACAGATACACTGTTTGTTTGACTGAAATAACAGACTGTTGTAATATGTGGCCTGGAGATTTTTTTAAAAAACTTTTGCCACAAAATACTGTATAGACTGTTATGACCCCAATGGCGAGGGTCTCAGAGATATCAGCAAGTCTGCAAAGTACAAAAATCCAGCTCATAGGGCAGTGGTAACTGGGTTGACCATATATCTACTCCTAACGCCAACCCTAGAAGTAGCCGGGGAACCTGCCTACGTTGGTCGCTAGATGTCTCGCGCCAGCCGGAGAGCTAACTACCCCTAGAAGAGGAAAACAAAGACCTCTCTTGCCTCCAGAGAAAGGACCCCAAAAGTAGGATACAAGCCCCCCACAAATAATAACGGTGAGGTAAGAGGAAATGACAAACACAGAGATGAACTAGGTTTAGCACAGAGAGGCCCACTTACTAATAGCAGAATATAGTAAGATAACTTATATGGTCAACAAAAACCCTATCAAAAATCCACGCTGGAGATTCAAGAACCCCCGAACCGTCTAACGGCCCGGGGGGAGAACACCAGCCGCCCTAGAGCTTCCAGCAAGGTCAGGATACAGATAATATACAAGCTGGACAAAAAATGCAAACAATAACGAATTGCAAAAAGCAAAAAAGCAGACTTAGCTTAATCAAGCAGGAACCAGGATCAGTAGACAAGAGCACTACAGATTAGCTCTGATATCAACGTTGCCAGGCATTGAACTGAAGGTCCAGGGAGCTTATATAGCAAAACCCCTGACCTAACGACCCAGGTGAGCATAAAAGGAATGACTGACAAACCCAGAGTCAAATCACTAGTAGCCACTAGAGGGAGCCAAAAAGTAAATTCACAACAATAGACCAAGGGTAGCAGACAGACAAAAAAAAAGTGGAACGTATGCCTGAAAAGCAAGTATTTGGAGACAACAGATAGACCGAGTGTCTGACTGAGATAACAGACTGTTTCAATATGTGGCCAGGAGTTTTTTAAATTTTTTAACCACAAAATACTGTATAGACCAAGGGTAGCAGACGTACAAAAAAGTGGAATATATGCCTGAAAAACAAATATTTGGAGACCACAGATAGACCAGGCTTCGGATGGAGATAGCAGACTGTCGTAATATGTGGCCTGGAGTTTTTTAAAAAAAAATTTAACCACAAAATACTGTAAAGACCAAGGGTAGCAGACAGACAAAAAAGTGGAATGTATGCCTGAAAAGCAAGCATTTGGAGACCACACACAGACCGGAGCATCTGACTAAGATAACAGACTGTTTCAATATGTGGCCTGGAGTTTTGTACATTTTTTTAACCACAAAATACTGTATAGACCAAGGGTAGCAGACAGACAAAAAAGTGGAATGTATGCCTGAAAAGCAAGTATTTGGAGACCACAGATACACTGTTCGCCTGACTGAAATAACAGACTGTTGTAATATGTGGCCTGGAGATTTAAAAAAAAAACTTTTACCACAAAATACTGTATAGACCAAGGGTAGCAGACAGACAAAAAAAGTGGAATGTATGCCTGAAAAGCAAGTATTTGGAGACAACAGATAGACCGAGTGTCTGACTGAGATAACAGACTGTTTCAATACGTGGCCAGGAGTTTTTTAAATTTTTTAACCACAAAATGCTGTATAGACCAAGGGTAGCAGATGTACAAAAAAGTGGAATGTATGCCTGAAAAGCAAATATTTGGAGACCACAGATAGACCAGGCTTCGGATGGAGATAGCAGACTGTCGTAATATGTGGCCTGGAGTTTTTTTAAAAAAAATTTAACCACAAAATACTGTAAAGACCAAGGGTAGCAGACAGACAAAAAAGTGGAATGTATGCCTGAAAAGCAAGTATTTGTTGACCACACACAGACCGGAGCATCTGAATAAGATAACAGACTGTTTCAATATGTGGCCTGGAGTTTTGTAAATTTTTTTAACCACAAAATACTGTATAGACCAAGGGTAGCAGACAGACAAAAAAAGTGGAATGTATGCCTGAAAAACAAGTATTTGGAGACCACAGATAGACCCGTCGTCTGACTGAGATAACAGACTGTTGTAATATGTGGCCTGGAGATTTTTTACAAAATTTTAACCACACAATACTGTATAGACCAAGGGTAGCAGACAGACAAAAATGTGGAATGTATGCCTAAAAGCAAGTATTTGGAGACAACAGATAGACCGAGCGTCTGACTGAGATAACAGACTGATTAAAATGTGGCCTTGATTTTTTGGGCCCACCAAAATTGTGTCAATAAGTAGGAAATTACACTAAAAAAAATTTGGGCACTAAAATTGTTAAAGATTTAGCTCAATTATATGCAATGCGTGTGGCGTACAAATCCCAGTGATAAATATAAGAACTGTAGCTAAATATTTTTGGGCCAGCTAAGGATTTTTGGGTCAGCAAAATGGTGTCCAAAATTTTTTTAAGACACTCCAAAAAAATACTATAGTGCCAAAAAAAGGCCAGAATTTTCTGCGCACTCACATCTGATGCCTGGGACAAAAGAAATGTTTTAAATTGTTAGATTTTAATGCTCTTGTATTGAAATGACCTGGCTGTAGTCTACAGTGTGACCAATCAAATAAATGTAGAAAAAAGGGCGCTATGGATTATTTTCTAATAAAATTAACAGGTATAAGGTGCACAAAAAAAATAATAGCCACGGATACCTGCAGCTACATATATATAAAATACGCAGCAGCAGACAGTAATGGAGCCTTTTGAAGTATGCACTGAAATCTATAAACTCACATAAGGGGCCTGCATGCCTTTCACTGATGTGGATATGCGCACATAGACTCCCCTGCCTACCTAGCACTGCAATCTATGTACCCCGGGAATTAGCCCTAAAAAGGACTGTTGGTTTGCCAGGATTTGTGGATTGAACACTAGTAGACCCATACTAACTAATAAAAGAACAAATCTGACCCTATCTCAGCAGCAGCTGAGCCCAGAGCAGAATGCGCCAAGCAGGGCTGCGCCATGTCTCTTACAGACCTGGTGATGCTGTGCGGCCAGCCAATCACTGTAATACCTCAACAAAGATGGCTGTGGTATTACAATGCATGGCAGACAATCCCTGCATGTTCATTGGCCCTCTAAAAATTGCTAAAATTTAAAGGTGGAGACGCAAGCTCCCACCGACTAATCCTGGAAATGCTCGGTGCTCGCCGAGTACACCAAGTACCGTGATACTCGGGCGAGTACCGAGTAGTGACGAGCATGCTCACTCATCACTAGTTGGGACCTATTCTCTTCAACATATTTATTAACAATCTGGTAGAAGGTTTACACAGTAAAATATTGATATTTGCAGATGATACAAAACTATGTAATGCAGCTGCTAGAGATGGATCTGGATAAGTTGGAAACTTGGGCTGAAAGGTGGCAGATGCGGTTTAACAATGATAAATGTAAGGTTCTACACATGGGAAGAAGGAATCAATACCACCATTACACACTGAATGGAAAACAACTGGGTAAATCTGACATGGAGAAGGACTTGGGGATTCTAGTTAATGATAAACTTACCTGGAGCAGCCATCGCCAGGCACCAGCTGCCAAGACAAACAGGATCATGGGGTGCATTAAAAGATGTATGGATACACATGATGAGAGCATTATACTGCCTCTGTACAAACCCTTGGTTAGACCGCGCATGGAGTACGGTGTACAGTTTTGGGCACCAGTGCCCAGAAAGAATATAATGGAACTAGAGGAAGTACAAAGGAGGGCAACACAATTAAGAGAGAGAGAGATTAGCAAAATTAGGATTATTTAGTCTAGAAAAAAGACGACTGAGGGGCGATCTAATAATGATGTATAAGTATATAAGGGGACAATACAAATATCTCTCCGAGAATCTGTTTATACCAAGGAATGTGACGGTCACAAGGGCCACTCTCTGTGTCTGGAGGAGAGAAGGTTTTTCCACCAACATAGAAGAGGATTCTTTACTGTTAGGGCAGTGAAAATCTGGAATTCCTTGCCTGAGGAGGTGGTGATGGCAAACTCTGTCGAGTTCAAGAGAGGCATGGATGTCTTCCTTGAGTGTAATGATATTGTATCTTACAGATATTAGGTTCTTTAGAAGGCCATAGATCTGGGGATTTATTCTGACAGAATATAGGCTGAACTGGATGGACAAATGTCTTTTTTCCAAACTCAAACAATTATTTCTTCTTTGACTGACTGTAAGGAACCACAGATGGGTGAGTCTGAAGAGCTGTCCACACATTCTATGCCATGGTCAACACCAGAAGTATACTTAAAAGCTTTACAAAGTCAAGAGGAGGAAATCTGAATCAATGCCCAAATTTATTTTAGCTTGGATGGGGGGTGGGTCGAAGTAGGGTCTGAGCAGCATTCTTAACCTTATGACCAGACATTAACCCAAGAGGGGGAGATAATCTTGATAAGTCTCAGATATCTAAAGTTGACACAGACCGTTCTGTGCTGTCAGGGAGGGAAGAGGAGGAGGACAACTCTAAGGGTATGTGCACACGTCCGGATTTCTTGCAGAAATTTCCTGAAGAAAACCGGAAATTTTCTGCAAGAAATCCGCATTTTTTTTTTGCGTTTTTTTCGAGTTTTTTTCGCGTTTTTTTTAGCATTCTGCAAGCGTAATTAGCTTGCAGAATGCTAAAGTTTTCCAAGCGATCTGTAGCATCGCTTGGAAAACTGACTGACAAGTTGGTCACACTTGTCAAACATACTGTTTGACAAGTGTGACCAACTTGTTACTATAGATGCTGCTTATGCAGCATCTATAGTAAAAGATAGAATGTTTAAAAATAATTAAAAAAAAAAAAAATGGTTATACTCACCCAGACGATCTCCTCAGCGGCGTCCGTTCCTATAGATGCCGGTGTGGTTCAGGACCTGTGATGACGTCGCGGCTTGTGATTGGTCGCGTGAGTCACATGAGCGGTCACGCGACCAATCACAAGACAGTGACGTCATCACAGGTCCTGAACCTACACCATCTATAGGAACCAAAGAGAGAGCATGCACCGGAGAGGCGGGAACACTTCGGGCCATCAGAGGGTGAGTATAGGACTATTTTTTATTTTAACCCCTTAATCCCGTATGACGTACTATCCCGTCAAGGTGACCTGGGACTTAATTCCCGGTGACGGGATAGTACGTCATACGCGATCGGCCGCGCTCACGGGGGGAGCGCGGCCGATCGCGGCCGGGTGTCGGCTGCATATCGCAGCTGACATCCGGCACTATGTGCCAGGAGCGGTCACGGACCGCCCCCGGCACATTAACCCCCGGCACACCGCGATCAAACATGATCGCGGTGTACCGGCGGTACAGGGAAGCATCGCGCAGGGAGGGGGCTCCCTGCGGGCTTCCCTGAGACGATCGGTACAAGGTGATGTACTCACCTCGTACCGAACGTCTTCTCCCTGCAGGCCCCGGATCCAAAATGGCCGAGGGGCTGTATCCGGGTCCTGCAGGGAGCACTTCCGGGTCGGAGCAGGCTGCAGATGAAAGCTGCAGCCTGCTCCGATGAAAGGATGATCGCAGATCTAATAGAGTGCTGTGCACACTATCAGATCTGCGATCTGTGATGTCCCCCCCTGGGACAAAGTAAAAAAGTAAAAAAAAAAATTTCCACATGTGTAAAAAAAAAAAAAAAAAATTCCTAAATAAATAATAATAAAAAAAAAATATTATTCCCATAAATACATTTCTTTATCTAAAAAAAACAAACAAAAACAATAAAAGTACACATATTTAGTATCGCCGCGTCCGTAACGACCCAACCTATAAAACTGGCCCACTAGTTAACCCCTTCAGTAAACACCGTAAGAAAAAAAAAAAAAAAACGAGGCAAAAAACAACGCTTTATTACCATACCGCCGGACAAAAAGTGGAATAACACGCGATCAAAAAGACGGATATAAATAACCATGTTACCGCTGAAAACGTCATCTTGTCCCGCAAAAAACGAGCCGCCATACAGCATCATCAGCAAAAAAATAAAAAAGTTATAGTCCTCAGAATAAAGCGATGCCAAAATAATTATTTTTTCTATAAAATAGTTTTTATCGTATAAAAGCGTCAAAACATAAAAAAATGATATAAATGAGGTATCGCTGTAATCGTACTGACCCGACGAATAAAACTGCTTTATCAATTTTACCAAGCGCAGAACGGTATAAACGCCTCCCCCAAAAGAAATTCATGAATAGCTGGTTTTTGGTTATTCTGCCTCACAAAAATCTGAATAAAAAGTGATAAAAAATGGTCACGTGTCCGAAAATGTTACCAATAAAAACGTCAACTCGTCCCGCAAAAAACAAGACCTCACATGACTCTGTGGACCAAAATGTGGAAAAATTATAGGTCTCAAAATGTGGAGACGCAAAAACTTTTTTGCTATAAAAAGCGTCTTTTAGTCTGGTTTCACACTTGCGTTTTTATCTGCATGCGTTTTTTAAAAAAACCGCATGTGTGAAAAAATGCATGTAAACGCGGTAAAACGCATGCGTTTTTATAGAAAAACACAAGAAAACAAGAAAAAAACAAAAAACCCTAACCCTACCCCTAACCCTACCCCTAACCTGAAATACGTGGCACTGAAATACGTGGCACTGAAATATACATTTATATACGTATATAAGTGCCACGATATTTCAGTGGCCACGTATATAAGTGCCACGTATTTAAGTGCCACGTATTTAAGTGCCACGTATTTAAGTGCCACGTATTTAAGTGCCACGTATTTAAGTGCCACGTATTTAAGTGCCACGTATTTAAGTGCCACGTATTTAAGTGCCACGTATTTAAGTGCCACGTATTTACGTGCCACGTATTTTTCAGTGCCTGAAATACGTGGCACTGAAATACGTGGCACTGAAATATCGTGGCACTGAAATATCGTGGCACTGAAATATCGTGGCACTGAAATACGTGGCACTTAAATACGTGGCACTTAAATACGTGGCTCTTAAATACGTGGCACTTATATACGTGGCACTTATATACGTGGCACTTATATACGTGGCACTTATATACGTGGCACTTATATACGTGGCACTTATGACTGTCAGAAAATGTTCAGTAAACGGTTAGGGGTAGGGTTTCAGGTAGAATTGGGGAGTTTCCACTGTTCAGGCACATCAGGGGCTCTCCAAACGCGACATGGCGTCCAATCTCAATTCCAGCCAATTCTGCGTTGAAAAAGTAAAACAGTCTTCCTTCCCTTCCGAGCTCTCCCGTGCGTCCAAAAAGGGGTTTACCCCAACATATGGGGTATCAGCGTACTAGGGACAAATTGAACAACAACTTCTGGGGTCCAAGTTCTCTTGTTATCCTTGGGAAAATAAAAATTTGGGGGGCTAAAAATCATTTTTGTGGGAAAAAAATATGTTTTATTTTCACGGCTCTGCGTTGTAAACTGTAGTGAAACACTTGGGGGTTCAAAGTTCTCACAACACATCTAGATAAGTTCCTTGGGAGGTCTAGTTTCCAATATGGGGTCACTTGTGGGGGGTTTGTACTATTTGGGTACATCAGGGGCTCTGCAAATGCAACGTGACGCCTGCAGACCAATCCATTTAAGTCTGCAGTCCAAATGGCGCTCCTTCCCTTCCGAGCTCTGTCATGCGCCCAAACAGTGGTTCCCCCCCACATAGGGGGTATCAGCGTACTCAGGACAAATTGGACAACAACTTTTAGGGTCCAATTTATCCTGATACCCTTGTGAAAATACAAAACTGGGGGCTAAAAAATCATTTTTGTGAAAAAGAAAAATAATTTTTATTTTCACGGCTCTGCGTTATAAACTGTAGTGAAACACTTGGGGGTTCAAAGTTCTCACAACACATCTAGATAAGTTCCTTGGGGGGGTCTAGTTTCCAATATGGGGTCACTTGTGGGGGGTTTGTACTGTTTGGGTACATCAGGGGCTCTGCAAATGCAACGTGATACCTGCAGACCAATCCATTTAAGTCTGCATTCCAAATGGCGCTCCTTCCCTTCCGAGCTCTGTCATGCGCCCAAACAGTGGTTCCCCCCCACATAGGGGGTATCAGCGTACTCAGGACAAATTGGACAACAACGTTTAGGGTCCAATTTATCCTGATACCCTTGTGAAAATACAAAACTGGGGGCTAAATTTCATTTTTGTGAAAAAAAAAAAAAAATTATTTTCACGGCTCTGCGTTATAAACTGTAGTGAAACACTTGGGGGTTCAAAGTTCTCACAACACATCTAGATAAGTTCCTTGGGGGGTCTAGTTTCCAATATGGGGTCACTTGTGGGGGGTTTGTACTGTTTGGGTACATCAGGGGCTCTGCAAATGCAACGTGACGCCTGCAGACCAATCCATTTAAGTCTGCATTCCAAATGGCGCTCCTTCCCTTCCGAGCTCTGTCATGCGCCCAAACAGTGGTCCCTCCCCACAAATGGGGTATCAGCGTACTCCAGACAAATTGGACAACAACTTTTGGGGTCCAATTTATCCTGATACCCTTGTGAAAATACAAAACTGGGGGCTAAAAAATAATTTTTGTGAAAAAAAAAATAATTTTTATTTTCACGGCTCTGCGTTATAAACTGTAGTGAAACACTTGGGGGTTCAAAGCTCTCAAAACACATCTAGATAAGTTCCTTAGGGGGTCTACTTTCCAAAATGGTGTCACTTGTGGGGTTTTTTAATGTTTAGGCACATCAGGGGCTCTCCAAATGCAACATGGCATCCCATCTTAATTCCAGTCAATTTTGCATTGAAAAGTCAAATAGCGCTCCTTCCCTTCCGAGCTCTGCTATGCACCCAAACAGTGGTTTACCCCCACATATGGGGTATCGTCGTACTCAGGACAAATTGCACAACAACTTTTGTGGTCTAATTTCTTCTCTTACCCTTGGGGAAATAAAAAAATGGGGGTGAAAAGATCATTTTTGTGAAAAAATATGATTTTTTATTTTTACGGCTCTGCATTATAAACTTCTGTGAAGCACTTGTTGGGTCAAAGTGCTCAACACACATCTAGATAAGTTCCTTAAGGGGTCTACTTTCCAAAATGGTGTCACTCGTGGGGGGTTTCAATGTTTAGGCACATTAGGGGCTCTCCAAACGCAACATGGCGTCCCATCTCAATTCCAGTCAATTTTGCATTGAAAAGTCAAATGGCGCTCCTTCCCTTCTGAGCTCTGCCCTGCGCCCAAACAATGGTTTACACCCACATATGGGGTATCAGTGTACTCAGGACAAACTGCACAACAATTTTTGGGGTCCAATTTCTTCTCTTACCCTTGGGAAAATAAAAAAATGGGGGTGAAAAGATCATTTTTGTGAAAAAATATGATTTTTTATTTTTACGGCTCTGCATTATAAACTTCTGTGAAGCACTTGTTGGGTCAAAGTGCTCAACACACATCTAGATAAGTTCCTTAAGGGGTCTACTTTCCAAAATGGTGTCACTCGTGGGGGGTTTCAATGTTTAGGCACATTAGGGGCTCTCCAAACGCAACATGGCGTCCCATCTCAATTCCAGTCAATTTTGCATTGAAAAGTCAAATGGCGCTCCTTCCCTTCTGAGCTCTGCCCTGCGCCCAAACAATGGTTTACACCCACATATGGGGTATCAGTGTACTCAGGACAAACTGCACAACAATTTTTGGGGTCCAATTTCTTCTCTTACCCTTGGGAAAATAAAAAATTGGGGGTGAAAAGATCATTTTTGTGAAAAAATATGATTTTTTATTTTTACGGCTCTGCATTATAAACTTCTGTGAAGCACTTGTTGGGTCAAAGTGCTCAACACACATCTAGATAAGTTCCTTAAGGGGTCTACTTTCCAAAATGGTGTCACTCGTGGGGGGTTTCAATGTTTAGGCACATCAAGGGCTCTCTAAATGCAACATGGCGTCCCATCTCAATTCCAGTCAATTTTGCATTGAAAAGTCAAATGGCGCTCCTTCCCTTCCGAGCTCTGCCCTGCGCCCAAACAATGGTTTACACCCACATATGGGGTATCAGCGTACTCAGGACAAATTGCACAACAATTTTTGGGGTCCAATTTCTTCTCTCACCCTTGGGAAAATAAAAAATTGGGGGTGAAAAGATAATTTTTGTGAAAAAATATGATTTTTTATTTTTACGGCTCTGCATTATAAACTTCTGTAAAGCACTTGTTGGGTCAAAGTGCTCACCACACATCTAGATAAGTTCCTTAGGGGGTCTACTTTCCAAAATGGTGTCACTTGTTAGGGGTTTCAATGTTTAGGCATATCAGGGGCTCTCCAAATGCAACATGGCGTCCCATCTCAATTCCAGTCAATTTTGCATTGAAAAGTCAAATGGCGCTCCTTTGCTTCCAAGCTCTGCCATGCGCCCAAACTGTGGTTTACCCCCACATATGGGGTATCAGCGTACTCAGGACAAATTGTACAACAACTTTTGGGGTCTATTTTCTCCTGTTACCCTTGGTAAAATAAAACAAATTGGAGCTGAAATAAATTTTGTGTGAAAAAAAGTTAAATGTTCATTTTTATTTAAACATTCCAAAAATTCCTGTGAAACACCTGAAGGGTTAATAAACTTCTTGAAAGTGGTTTTGAGTACCTTGAGGGGTGCAGTTTTTAGAATGGTGTCACACTTGGGTATTTTCTATCATATAGACCCGTCAAAATGACTTCAAATGAGATGTGGTCCCTAAAAAAAAATGGTGTTGTAAAAATGAGAAATTGCTGGTCAACTTTTAACCCTTATAACTCCGTCACAAAAAAAAATTTTGGTTCCAAAATTGTGCTGATGTAAAGTAGACATGTGGGAAATGTTATTTATTAAGCATTTTGTGTGACATATGTCTGTGATTTAAGGGCATAAAAATTCAAAGTTGGAAAATTGCGAAATTTTCAAAATTTTCGCCAAATATTCGTTTTTTTCACAAATAAACACAAGTTATATCGAAGAAATTTTACCACTAACATGAAGTACAATATGTCACAAGAAAACAATGTCAGAATCGCCAAGATCCGTTGAAGCGTTCCAGAGTTATAACCTCATAAAGGGACAGTGGTCAGAATTGTAAAAATTGGCCCGGTCATTAACGTGCAAACCACCCTCGGGGCTTAAGGGGTTAATTCTTTTTTTTTTACCAATTATATGATGCCCAGTCCGTGGAGGAGAGTCTCCTCTCCTCCCCCCTGGGTACCAACCGCACATAATCTGCTTACTTCCCGCATGGTGTGCACAGCCCCGTGCGGGAAGTAAGCAGATCAATGCACTCCTAGGTGTGCGGAATCCCCGCAATTCCGCATTTTTAATGAACATGTTGCTTTTTTTTCCGCGATGCGATTTTTTCGCGGAAAAAATCACATTTGCACAAAAAATGCGGAATACCCTGTAAATAATAGGAGGCATATGTAAGCGTTTTTTTCGCGTTTTTATCACATTTTTATAGCGAAAAAACACGAAAAAAAACACGAAAAATCCTGAACGTGTGCACATGGCCTTAGGGTGAGGAATGTGTTAACACAGAGGATGATGATGAGGTGGTAGATCCCAGTTGGAGTGAACACAGAGGCACACAGCTGAGTAGGTCATATCAGGAGGAGGTTACATTGTGCTGTACATCACAGACACGTAGCGATGCAGCCACGATGAGCAATGCATCCTCATCCAAAAATCAATTCATTTTTTTAAATTTGAAGACTCCTGATTGGGTCTACATCTGCTGAGTAGGCTGTAATGGAAGACGTGTCGGTTCAAATGATATTATTTCTATGGAATTGATGCCACTACAGTGGTGTCAGGTAGTGTAGAGAGAATATATTCAACGCTATTCTTTACTCGCATGAATAGTGCGGTATTTGAGCTATTTGTTGCTCGGCGAATAATTAACTATTTACCTCGGTATATTGCAGTGACCCGCCCAGCATGTTTGGCGAGTTTGGTGCAAGTGTCAAGCATTTTCAGGCAAGTACAATCCGATTTTTTACACCTAGCATACGATTTACATCCGAATGCAGTGCAATTTTAACATGAGCTTTTACATAGAGAAATTCTCTATGTCATTTACTTATTGCTTTCAAAAGAAATATTCTTCAAATTGCACACATACAGTATATGGATAGATAGATAGATAGATAGATAGATAGATAGATAGATAGATAGATAGATAGATAGTATATATCAGGTAGATAAATAGATAGATAGAGTTGAAAATCTGGCAATTCATCTGCAGCGTACGGTAAAATCACAGCGTGACAGGTTAGAATAGAATAGATAAAATAGATATATGCACATAGAATAGATAGATATATGTATCTATGTCAGTGACACACACACACATATACAGTGGATACAGAAAGTATTCAGACCCCTTTACATTTTTCACTCTTTGTTTCATTACAGCCATTTGGTAAATTCAAAAAAGTTTGTTTTTTTCTCATTAATGTACACACTGCACCCCATCTTGACTGAAAAAAAACAGATGTAGAAATTTTTGGGTCTCCTTCATGTGTGTTCCTAGACCGTCACTTCTACACTACCTTGGAGTCAACTACCCGTGCTACTATCCTTAGATTTTTCTGGCAATAGTAGTCTGCAAAACTGATATTTGTGCCACCTGAGTGTGGCTGAACATAAAAGCAGCTTGAGCTGTTGCATGTGGTATCAAAGCTACCAGCACAGCAGGCCTACACCAATCCCTCACCCACCTCATCTTAATTTGAAGTTCAATTCAAAGCTGTATATACCTGTCCAGACCCCGTTGCCTCATGCAAGGCTGATTGCTGCCATGTCATGCTACAATTTGTGCTTTGGGTGACTTGAGGCCACTTTGCTGGTGTCTCCCCTTAATTTTATGTGCTTTGACAGCTTTTTGGCCCATTTGAAGGTATTGTGCATGCGTTTGTTTTTGCCTCCCATTGACTTGAATGGCTTTTGGCTGTGTTCAGCGAATATTCAAGGAATAAATTGGTGAATATTACAAATTTGGAGATCGCAATCCGAACCAAACATTGAAATATTTACTCATCTCTAGTTATATCAGAATACAATTATGCAAATTGGATTTAAATGTCATAAAGATGTAATCTGTTTTCAAATAAACTCATGGATGGTATTGTGCCTCAGGGCTTTTTGCATAACTGAAATCTATCTTAAACAACTGTTTTAGGTTTGCCAGGTGAGCCATAAAAAGGAAAACAATTTAAAGCGAACTTGTCAGCAGGATTTTGAGCAGTAAACTACAGACACTGTCGGGTTGGTGCCGTTATACTGAATCAAAGGATACCTTGGTTGATGAAATCCATCTTGTTCATCTTGTTCTTATTCATCCTTATAGGCTTATGACAGGGCACTGAACCTTCCGTGACCTGCCTCCTATTTTACATAATGCATATAATATTGTTGGCTTAGAAAAAAAAAATTACTTCAGAAAAATGGCACCACATCACATAAAGACTAACCCACAAGCCTGTCCTGAAGCATGAGAATCTCATTAACTGAAAACTGCAAATACAGATTTAAAAGCAACCACAAGATGGATTTCATCAACCAGGTTATCATTTTAATCAGTATCACAGAGCCAACCTGGCAGTGTCTTTAGTTTACTGAGCAAAATCCTGCTCACAGGTTCACTTTAAGAAGGATGTTTTACATTATTAAGCAGTCCACAGGTCTCAAGCAATATGGGAAAGAAAAAAGACCTCTCTGCTGCTTAAAAGCATCAAATGTGTCATACCTGCAGGTGGCCCACATGGTTTGTGGACCTATTATGCCACAGGGCCAGACCTGCCTAGAAAAGGGCACAGCTGAGTGACTACCTGGTGTTCACTGGATGGTGGAGAAAGATTGTGCTACATCATCCTAGGCAGGCGCTGGTACTGTAGTTGCCAATCCCAGGGGTCAGAATCGCTGACACGGGAGATGTGACCGAGGTCACCGACAAGCAGTTAATGGAGATTGATGAACTGCAACGGTAGCTTGGATATTGAAGATTCTTGTTCACACATGTAGTTATCAGAAAACAGTTCTGGAGATGGCTGCACTAGGACTTGGGACAATCGGCACAGAACTGGCCACACCTGGTTCAGGAGATGGGGGATAGGCACCACAGATATGCTTTCAGGATTAGTAAATCGCTGAAGTAGTCACAGGAACATGTACAAACTATACTAGGCTAATAGAAACACAGGATGCGGGAATACCTTTAGCAGACTAGGATGAGGGAACTGGCAACATACAGTTGCACACACCAACATCACTAAAGGTACCGTCACATTAAGCGACGCTGCAGCGATAACGACAACGATGCCGATCGCTGCAGCGTCGCTGTTTGATCGCTGGAGAGCTGTCACACAGACCGCTCTCCAGCGATCAACGATGCCGAGGTCCCCTGGTAACCAGGGTAAACATCGGGTAACTAAGCGCAGGGCCGCGCTTAGTAACCCGATGTTTACCCTGGTTACCAGCGTAAAATGTAAAAAAAACAAACAGCACATACTTACATTCACGTCCCCCTGCGTCCACTTCCTGACTGACTGAGCGCCGTACAGTGAGAGCAGAGCGGTGACGTCACCGCTGTGCTGCTTTCACTTTCACTTTGCGGCGCTGAGTCAGAGGAGGAAGCAGACTGCAGGGGACGCAATGTGAGTATGTGCTGTTTGTTTTTTTTACATTTTACGCTGGTAACCAGGGTAAACATCGGGTTACTAAGCGCGGCCCCGCGCTTAGTTACCCGATGTTTACCCTGGTTACCAGTGTAAAATATCGCTGGTATCGTTGCATTTGGTGTCAAACACAACGATACACAGCGATCAAACGACCAAATAAAGTTCTGGACTTTATTCAGCGACCAGCGACATCACAGCAGGATCCTGATCGCTGCTGCGTGTCAAACTAAACGATATCGCTAGCGAGGACGCTGCAACGTCACGGATCGCTAGCGATATCGTTATAAAGTCGTTTAGTGTGACGGTACCTTAAGACTAAACTATAGAGGTTGTACCTAGCCAAAGTCATAACAAACGCATTAGTGGAAAAGCGATGATTTACCGACTTGTCACCGAATTTTGCCAACTTTGAGTAAAAATGCACGGGAAATCAAACACGAATCCGGGCTATGTGCTACATTCAGGCCGAATTTGAGATTGGCGATTGTTTTTTCAAACAAATTCACTCATCTGTACTCATTAGCAGAAACCATTGCAGTGGACCCAGATATACATAAAGACTATTTTAAAAGACTCTTGATTACTGATGAGTACCATACAACCGTGGATGGTCCAGATGGATGGGGTAATGGATGATTGGTGGATGGCCAACATGTCCTAATAAGGCTGCGACAACAGCAAGCAGGTGTTGGAGTAATTTTTTCGGGGGCTGGAGTCACAGAGAAAGACTGTGGAAACTGTCCCAGAGAGAGAAATGGTAGGCCCATTTAGGATACATAAAGGTGTAAAAATGACTTCAGCACAGTAGATAGAATTTCTGACCGAGCACTTTCTTTCATGGTGTAAAGAGAAGAACCATGCCATCTGTTCCAAAATCATCTTCATGCATAACAGTGCATTATCTCATGCTGTAAAGAATACCTCTGAGTCATTGGCTGCTTTGGGCATAAAAGAAGTGAAACTCATGGGGTGGCCACCATCCTCCCCTGACCTCAGCCCTATTGAAAAGTTTTGAAGTATCAATTCATCATTCAAAAGATCTATGAGTGTGGGAGGCAGTTCACATCAAAGCAGCAGCTCTTGGGGGCTATTCTGACACCCTGCAAATAAATTAGAGCAGAAACGATCTGAAAACTCACACGTTCAATGGATGCAAATGGATGAAAGAATTGTGGAGGTGATATTAAAATAGGGTCCTATGTTAACATGCAATTTGGCCTGTTAACATGTTTTTGATTGAAGTAGCTTTTGATTTCAGTAAACATGACCTCTTAATGCTGTGAATTCAACAAATTACCATTTTCAATTCTTTAAAATGTATAAAATGTTTGGAACCTCTGCTGTGCATAATAATTTGGAACAATGCATTTTGTAGTTTTTGAGAAAAATGCTTTTATGATTGGGTGCTTTGTCCAATAACATTTGATTTATACTCTAACGATTTATGATTTGAATACCATACTGACTTATTTGCATTCATAATTTAGGAAAATCAGAGAAAAATAGTAGTCGCATAATAAGCTGGAATGTGGTGTACCTAGCAAAAGTCACTGAATATTTGCATAGGGAATGGTCATAAAGAAAACTGATGAAACACATCAATATTAGGAAGCTTAGTCTGGTTATCCAGTAGTACACATATTAAAAAATCACAACAATGCTGGAGTACCCATTACAGTAAAATACTTTAAATGCTTAAATAGATTTAACCTTCTGGAAGATTTTGGCTCTAATTCGTTAAGACTGTTGTTTTGCATGCAGTCTTAATGAAGGGATGTCTAGAATAAGATGTGTCTAATTCATTAAGAGAGCACATCAATAATTAGGTGCATATTTTTACTGGTTTGCGAATCCACAAAAAAATGAAACTCCAGTTACAGACTTGGATATATTTTTTATTTTCATCACTAAAGTAGTGTACATTTTGTTCAATTTGTCAGGCAGTCTCTACTATACCCTTTCCAGCCCCAGCTCTGGTGAAGCTATCGAGAACTTGTATAAAAAAGCTTAACTCCTTAGTGACAGAGCCAATTTTAACAATTCTGACCACTTTCACTTTATGAGGTTATAACTCTGGAACACTTTAACAGATCCTGCTGATTCTGTGACTGTTTTTTTCGTGACATATTGTACTTCATGTTAGTGGTAACATTTCTTTGATATTACTTGCGATTATTTATGAAAAAAATGGAAATATGGCGAATTTTTTTAAATTTTGCAATTTTCAAACTTTGTATTATTATGGCCTTAAATCAGAGAGATATGTCATAAAAAATAGTTAATAAATAACATTTACCACATGTCTACTTTACATCAGCACAATTTTGGAAACAACATTTTTTTTGTTAGGGAGTTATAAGGGTTAAAAGTTGACCAGCAATTTCTCATTTTTACAACACCATTTTTTTAGGGACCACATCACATTTGAAGTCATTTTGAGGGGTCTATATGACAGAAAATAACCAAGTGTGACACCATTCTAAAATTTGCACCCCTCAACATGCTCAAAACCACATTCAATAAGTTTATTAACCCTTTACATGTTTCACAGGAACTGAAACAATGTGGAAGGAAAAAATGAACAATTAACTTTTTTTTGCAAACATTTTAATTCAGAACCATTTGTTTTTATTTTCACAAGTGTAAAAACATAAATGTAACCATAATTGTTGTTGTGCCATTTCTCCTGAAAACGCTGATACCCCATATGTGGGGATAAACCACTGTTTGGGCGCACCGCAGAGCTTGGAAGAGAAGGAGTGCCGTTTTACTTTTTCAATGTAGAATTGGCTGGAATTGAGATCGGATGCCATGCCGCGTTTGGAGAGCCCCTGATGTGCCTAAACAGTGGAAACGCTCCACAAGTGACACCATTTTGGAAACTAGACCCCTTATGGAACTTATCTAGATGTGTGGTGAGCACTTTGAGCCCCCAAGTGCTTCACAGAAGTTTATAAAGTAGAGCCGTGAAAATAAAAAATCTCATTTGTTTACACAAAAATGATCTTTTTGCCCACAAATTCTTATTTTCACAAGGGTAACAGGAAAAATTAGACCACAAAAGTTGTTGTACAATTTCTCCTGAGTACGTTGATACCCCATATGTGGGGGTAAACCACTGGTTGGGTGCACTGCAGAGCTTGGAAGAGAAGGAGTGCTGTTTTACTTTTTCAATGTAGAATTGGCTGGAATTGAGATCGGACGCCATGTCGCGTTTTGAGAGCCCCTGATGTGCCTAAACAGTGGAAACCCCCCACAAGTGACTCCATTTTGGAAACTAGACCCCTTAAGGAACTTATCTAGATGTGTGGTGAGCACTTTAAACCCCCAGGTGCTTCATGGAAGTTTATAATGTGGAGCCGTGAAAATAAAAAATCCTTTTTTTTTCCTCAAAAATGATTTTTTAGCCTGCAATTTTTTATTTTCTCAAGGATAACAGGAGACATTGGACAACAAAATCTGTTGACCAGTTTGTCCTGAGTATGCTGATACCCCTTATGTGGGGGGGGGCACTGTTTGGGCACCCATCGGGGCTCGGAAGGGAAGGAGCGCCGCTTGGAATGCAGACTTTGACGGGATTTTCTGCGGGCGTCATGTTGCATTTGCAGAGCTCCTGATGTACCTAAACAGTAGAAACCCCCCACAAGTGACCCCATTTTGGAAACTAGACCCCCAAAGAGCTTATCTAGATGAAAATAAAAAAAAATCATATTTTTTTCCACAAAAATGATCTTTTCACCCCCAAATTTTTACGGTCACAATTATTTATTATTTAATTTATTGTGCAATTTAAGCTGAGTAGGCTGATACCCCATATGTGGGGGTAAACCACTGTTTGGGTGCATGGCAGGGCTCGGAAGGGAAGGAGCGCCGTTTTGGAATGCAGACTTTGATAGAATGGTCTGCGGGCATTATGTTGCGTTTGCAGAGCCCATGATGTACCTAAACAGTAGAAGCCCCCACAAGTGACCCCATTTTGGAAACTAGACCCCCCCAAGGAACTTATCTAGATGTGTGGTGAGAACTTTGAATGCCCAAGTGCTTCACAGAAGTTTATAATGCAGAGTCGTGAAAATATATATATTTTTTTTCACAACCCCAGACGTTGTCCAATTTATCCCGAGTACGCTGATGCCCCATATGTGGGGGTAAACCACTGTTTGGGCGCACGGCAGAGCTCAGAAGGGAGGGATTACCATTTGACTTTTTGAGCGCAAAATTGGCTGTGGCGTTTGGAGATCCCCTGGTGTACCTAAACAGTGGAAACCACCCAATTCTAACTCCAACCCTAACCACAACACACCCATAACCCTAATCCCAACCCGATCCATAATCCTAATCACAACCCTAGCGATAATCACAACCCTAACCCCAAAGCAACCCTAATCCCAACCCTAATCATAACCCTAATCAGAACCCTAAATCCAACACACCCCTAATCGTCAAACCTAACCCTAATCCCAATACACCCCTAACCCTAATCCCAACCCTAACCTTAAGCCTAATCCCACACCTAACCCTAATCCCAAACCTAACCCTAATGCCAACCCTAATCCAAACCGTAACCCTAATCCAAACTCTAACCCTAACTTTAGCCGCAACCCTAGCCCTAACTTTAGCCTCAACCCTAGCCCTAACTTAAGCCCCAACCCTAACCCTAACATTAGCCCCAACTCTAACACTAAATTTAGCTTCATCCCTAAACCTAGCCCTAACTTTAGCCCCAACCCTAACCCTAAATTTAGCCCCAACCCTAACCCTAAATTTAGCCCCAACCCTAACCCTAACCCTAAATGTAGCCCCAACCCTAACCCTAAATTAGCCCCAACCCTAACCCTTATTTTAGCCCCAACTCCTCTAGCTGCCAGCCGGCAGATCCCGATCATGTTCTTTGGGGTCTCGGCTACCCCCGGCAGCCAAGACCTTCTGGGTGCCGGCCGGCGGGCGCACTGCACATGCGCACACCATTTTTTGGCCGGAACAAGATGGCGACACCCATCGGGAGCCACGAGGAGCACCGGGGGAGACAGGTGAGTATCGGGGGGGAATCAGGGACCCCATTTCTCTGTCCTCTGATGTGCGATCACATCAGAGGACAGAGAAATTAAATGGGAAATCGTGCTTTTTTATTTTTTTTGCGACCGCCGGTAAACGGTTAATTACCTGCGATCGCAACCCGGGGGTTTGTAAAAAAAACCCAAATCATGTTCTCTGGGGTCTCGGCTACCCCCGGTAACCGAGACCCCAGAGAAAATCCGACTCTGGGGGGCGCTATTCACTTTTTCCACAGCGCCGTTAATTATCGCGCTGTGGTTTAAGTACCTTTAACTGCTGCCGTTAAAAGGCGTATCGGCGGTTGTTAAGGGGTTAGAGTCACAACCTTTGTGTACAACTTTGAAAAATGTAGCATCAATTCAAGGTGTTTAACTACAGAATTATGGTGCAAACAGTAAAGAAGAATGGGTTGTTTTGTGCAACCGTGGTATATAGCACAGGTTAGTAGTCTTTGTCGAGAGGATCTGCACACATTTGCTTACCCTCCATGATTCCAAGCTTGGCTTGTAATTAAAGGACTGTTACAGTACCTGTGCTATAGATCCACACTCACTGTGAGTCCCTTCTCCCTCTTAGAGACATAAGTGTCTTATACAATGCAGATGCTGCTGCCGCTATATATAACACCACAATTGGTGTAGCTCTCAAATCGGTTTCCCCTCTCACGCATACCAAAGCTCGCAAAATCAACAGAGAACCCTGGCAAGATAGCCTTATCAAAGAACTGAGGTGGGCTTCCAGGGTTGAGGAGTGGAGATGAAAAAGATCCCACTCCACCGAGCACTTCATCACATTCAAACAGTCCCTCTCTACTTTCAAAGCCACACACGCTACAGCAAACTAAGCCTATATATCACCTCTCTCATCCTTCCTGTCTCACAGCCCCAAACAGCAATTCAACACTTTCAATTCTCTCCTCTGTCCCCCAGAACTCCTCTCTCTCCACTCATCTCAGCTGAAGACTTTGCCTCATTCTTCAAGTAGAACATTGATAACATCAGAAAAAAGCCTTTGCCAACAACCCCCAAAGCCCCTCCTCCAAAATACTTAGCCCTCTTCTTCCAAAACCAACTTCTCCACCATTACAGAATATCAACTTTCCACTCTACACTCAAGATCACATTTCAACACCTGTGCACTCAACCCAATCCCATCCCACCTTATCCAAAACCTCACCTCAGTCTTCATCCCAACTTTATCCCATCTCTTCAATCTATCACTAACAACTGGTGTTTTCCCCTCATGCTTCAAACATTCCTCAATCAAACCCATCCTCAAAAAGCCTTCTCTTGACCCACCCTCTGTGTCTAGCTATCACCCCAAATCACCTCTCCCCTATGCCTCAAAAGTACTGGAACAACACTACTTTTCCCTCTTCCTCCTGGACCTGTCCTCTGCTTTTGACACAGTGGACCACTCTCCCTTACTACAGATACTCTCATCTCTTGGCATCACAGACTTGACCCTATGTTGGATCTCATCATACCTAACAGACAAGACATTCAGCGTCTCCACTAGTGTTGAGCGATACCGTCCGATACTTGAAAGTATCGGTATCGGAAAGTATCGGCCGATACCAGCAAATTATCGGATCTAATCCGATACCGATACCCGATACCAATACAAGTCAATGGGATTTAAGTATCGGACGGTATCCCTGATGGTTCCCAGGGTGTGAAGGAGAGGAAACTCTCCTTCAGGCCCTGGGATCCATATTAATGTGTAAAATAAAGAATTAAAATAAAAAATATTGCTATACTCACCTCTCCGACGCAGCCTGCACCTTACCGAGGAAACCGGCAGCCTTGTTTGCTTAAAATGCGCGCGTTTACTGCCTTCCGTGACGTCACGGCTTCTGATTGGTCGCGTGCCGCTCATGTGACCGCGACGCGACCAATCACAACAAGCCGTGATGTAATTTTCAGGTCCTGAATGCCTAGAATTAGGCATTCAGGACCTGAAAATTACGTCACAGCTTGTGATTGGTCGCGTCGCGATCACATGGGCGGCACGCGACCAATCACAAACCGTGACGTAATTTTCAGGTCCTGAATGCCTAGAATTAGGCATTCAGGACCTGAAAATTACGTCACGGCTTGTTGTGATTGGTCGCGTCGCGGTCACATGGGCGGCACGCGACCAATCAGAAGCCGTGACGTCACGGAAGGCAGTAAACGCGCGCATTTTAAGCAAACAAGGCTTCCGGTTTCCTCGGTAAGGTGTAGGCTGCGTCGGAGAGGTGAGTATAGCAATATTTTTTATTTTAATTCTTTATTTTACACATTATATCGATCCCGATACCGATTCCCGATACAACAAAAGTATCGGATCTCGGTATCGGAATTCCGATACCGCTAAGTATCGGCCGATACTCGATACTTGCGGTATCGGAATGCTCAACACTAGTCTCCACTCACACACCACCTATTCACCTTGCCCATTATCTGTTGGTGTTCCAGAAAGTTCAGTCCTAGGACCCCTGTTCTTTTCCATTTACGGCTTTGGCCTGGGACAGCTCAAAGAATCTCAAGGCTTTCAGTATCACCTCTATGCTAATGACACACAGATCTTCCTCTCTAGACCTGATATCACCTCCCTACTAGCCAGAATCCCACAATGTCTGTCAACTATTTCATCCTTCTTCTCTGCTAGAATTCTAAAACTTAATAAGAACAAAACAGAATATATCATCTTTCCCCATCTCACTCAACCCCTCAACGGGTTTATCCATTAAAGTAAATGGCTGCTCACACTCCCCAGTCCAACAAGCTTGCTGCCTTGACTCTGATCTCTCCTTCACACCACATATCCCAGCCCTTTGCACTTCCTGCCAACTGCAACTTAATATTTCCTGGATCTGTACATTCCTCAACCAAGCATCTGCAAAAACTCTGGAGCATGCACTCATTATCTCCTGTCTTGACTACTGCAACCTCCTGTTTTGTGGCCTCCCTTCTAACACTCTTGCACCCCTGCAATCTATTCTAAACTCTGCTGCCCAACTAATGCGCCTATCCCCCGCTATTTCCTGGCCTCCTCCCTCTGTCAATTCCTTCACTGACTCCACATTACCCAGACACTCCAGATCAAAACCCTAACCATGCCATAGAAATGCATCCACAACCTGTGTCCCCCATACATCTGTGATCTAGTCTCCCGATACTTACCTGCACGCAACCTCCGATCCTCACAAGATCTTCTTCTCTACTCCCCTCTTATTTCCTCTTCCCACAACCGCATACAAGATTTCTCCCGCACATACCCTCTACTCTGGAACTCTCTACCCCAACATACCAGACTCTCACCTACCATGGAAACCTTCAAAAGGCACCTGAAGACCTACCTGTTCAGACAAGCCTGCAAACTACACTAACCATCGCTCCACCAAACGCTGCATGATGTGCTGTACTGTCACCTACTGTATCCTCTCTCATCCCTAGTAGATTGTGAGCCGTCACAGACAGGGACCTCTCTCCTCCTTCACCAGTCGGTCACTTGTATTGTTTAAGATTAATGTTCTCATTTTTATTATGTACACCCCTTTTCACATGTAAAGCACCCCGGAATAAATGGCGCTATAATAATAAATAATAATAATAATTTTGCTGGGCAGAAAGGGATTAATCATCAGAGAAAAGCAGCTCCATTCTATTACCATACACTGTGCATTTCTGTGCACTGTATAAAAGTGTAACGGGCATTGAAAAATCCCCTGTCCTCAACATAGAAATTGATTCACAACTTAGCTGCTATTTCTAAATTTTATATGAAAAGACCAGCATTATTAACCCCTTTCTGTCATTGGATGTACTATTCCGTCCATGTGGGGTGGGCCCTACTTCCCAAGGATGGAATAGTATGTCCAGCGCGATCGGCCGCGCTCACGGGGGGAGCGCGGCCAATCGCGGCCGGGTGTCAGCTGCCTATCGCAGCTGACATCCGGCGCTATGTGCCAGGAGCGGTCACGGACCGCCCTCGGAACATTAACCTCTGGCACACTGCGATAAAACATGATCGCGGTGTGCCGGCAGTATAGGGAAGCATCACGTAGGGAGGGGGCTCCCTGCGGGCTTCCCTGAGACCCCCGCAGCAACGAGATGTGATCGCGTTGCTCCGAGGGTCTCCTACCTCCTTCCTCGCTGCAGATCCCGGATCCAAGATGGCCACGGCATTCGGGTCCTGCAGGGAGGGAGGTGGTTTACCGAGTGCCTGCTCAGAGCAGGCGCTTACTAAGACTGCAGTGCTCTAAGTCAGATCGGTGATCTGGCAGAGTGCTGTGCAAACTGTCAGATCACCGATCTGTGATGTCCCCCCCTGGGACAAAGTAAAAAAGTTTTTAAAAAAAATTCCACATGTGTAAAAAAATAAAAATAAAAAAAAATCCTAAATAAAGAAAAAAAAAATATATTATTCCATAAATACATTTCTTTATCTAAATAAAAAAAAACAAACAATAAAAGTACACATATTTAGTATCGCCGCGTCCGTAACGACCCAATCTATAAAACTGTCCCACTAGTTAACCCCTTCAGTAAACACCGTAAGGAAAAAAAAAAAACGAGGCAAAAAACAACGCTTTATTATCATACCGCCGAATAAAAAGTGGAATAAAACGCGATCAAAAAGACAGATATAAATAACCATGGTACCGCTGAAAGCGTCATTTTGTCCCGCAAAAAAAGAGCTGCCATACAGCATCATCACCAAAAAAATAAAAAAGTTATAGTCCTCAGAATAAAGCGATGCCAAAATAATTATTTTTTCTATAAAATAGTTTTTATCGCATAAAAGCGCCAAAACTTAAAAAAAAGATATAAATGAGATATCGCTGTAATCGTACTGACCCGGAGAATAAAACTGCTTTATCAATTTTACCAAACGCAGAACGGTATAAACGCCTCCCCCAAAAGAAATTCATGAATAGCTGGTTTTTGGTCATTCTGCCTCACAAAAATCGGAATAAAAAGCGATCAAAAAATGTCACAAGCCCGAAAATGTTACCAATAAAAACATCAACTCGTCTCGCAAAAAACAAGACCTCACATGACTCTGTGGTCTCAAATATGGAAAAATTATAGCTCTCAAAATGTGGTAACGCAAAAAATATTTTTTGCAATAAAAAGCGTCTTTCAGTGTGTGACTGTTGCCAATCATAAAAATCCGCTAAAAAACCCGCTATAAAAGTAAATCCAACCCACCTTCATCACCCCCTTAGTTAGGGAAAAATTAAAAAATGTAAAAAACTTATTTTTTTCCATTTTCCCATTAGGGCTAAGGTTAGGGTTAGGGCTAGGGTTAGGATTAGGGTTAGGGTTAGGGCTAGGGTTAGGGCTAGGGTTAGGGTTAGGGCTAGGGTTAGGGTTAGGGCTAGGGTTAGGGTTAGGGTTGGGGCTAGGGTTAGGATTAGGGTTAGGGTTAGGGCTAGGGTTAGGGCTAGGGTTAGGGTTAGGGCTGGGCTAGGGTTAGGGTTCGGGCTAGGGTTAGGGCTAGGGTTAGGATTAGGGTTGGAGCTAGGGTTAAGGCTACAGTTAGGGTTGGGGCTAAAGTTAGGGTTGGGGCTAAAGTTAGGGTTAGGGTTTGGATTACATTTACGGTTGGGAATAGGGTTGGGATTAGGGTTAGGGGTGTGTCTGGGTTAGAGGTGTGGTTAGGGTTACCATTGGGATTAGGGTTAGGGGTGTGTTTGCATTAGGGTTTCAGTTATAATTGGGGGGTTTCCACTGTTTAGGCACATCAGGGGCTCTCCAAACGCGACATGGCGTCCGATCTCAATTCCAGCCAATTCTGCGTTTGAAAAGTAAAACAGTGCTCCTTCCCTTCCGAGCTCTCCCGTGTGCCCACACAGGGGTTTACCCCAACATATGGGGTATCAGCATACTCAGGACAAATTGGCAACAACTTTTGGGGTCCAATTTCTCCTGTTACCCTTGGGAAAATACAAAACTGAGGGCTAAAAAATAATTTTTGTGGGAAAAAAAGGATTTTTTATTTTCACAGCTCTGCGTTATAAACTGTAGTGAAACACTTTGGGGCTAAAAGTTCTCACAACACATCTAGAGAAGTTCCTTGGGGGGTCTAGTTTCCAATATGGGGTCACTTGGGGGGGTTCTACTGTTTAGGTACATTAGGGGCTCTGCAAACGCAATGTGACGCCTGCAGACCAATCCATCTAAGTCTGCATTCCAAATGATGCTCCTTCCCTTCCGAGCTCTGCCATGTGCTCAAACGGTGGTTCCCCTGTTGTGAACTCTGTTTTTGGGCTCCCTCTTGTGGTTACAAGTGGTACTGTGTGAGTGCTGTCTTTGGGCTCCCTCTGGTGGCTCTTTGTGTCATTCTGCAGGTCTGAGGCTGGTTCAGCTGTCTCGTTATCTGTTAGCTGGTTTCCTATTTAGCCCACCTGGACTTTCAGTGGTTGCCTGCTGTCGATGTATTCAGTGCTATTTTGATCTCTCCTGAATCCCTTCGTTATCAGTCTCGCCAAGAGAAGCTAAGTTTCTGTTTGGTTATTTTTTGCTCATCAGTGTTCAATATGTTTCTTGGTTATTTATTTGTTCTTGTCCAGCTTGCTAATATGTGATTTCCTTGCTTGCTGGTAGCTCTAGGGGGCTGAGTTTCTCCCCTCACACCGTTAGTTGGTGTGGGGGTTCTTGTATTCTCAGCGCGGATATTTTGTATAGGGTTTTTTACTGACCGCACAGTTCTCTGCCTGTCTTCTGCTATCTAGTATTAGTGGGCCTCATTTGCTGAATCTGTTTTCATTTCTACGTTTTGTATTTTCCCCTTACCTCACCGTTATTATTTGTTGGGGGCTTCCTATATCTTTGGGGTCATTTCTCTGAGGCAAGTGAGGTCTTACTTTCTCTATAGGGGTAGCTAGTTTCTCAGGCTGCGTCGAGACGTCCAGGAATTTAGGCACGTTCACCAGCTACCTTTAGTGTGTTTGTTAGGATCAGGTTTTGCGGTCAGTCCAGTTACCACCTCCCTAGAGCTCGTTCTATGTTCAGTAACTTAGCTAGTTCATTCTGTGATCCTCAGCCACTAAGGATCATAACAGTACAGCAGGCCAAAAAAGTGTTTAATGCATCGCAGAAGTGGGATAAGAGAAGTACAATTTTTTTTTTCCTCTCCCTTTGCTGCAGTCTGTCCAGCTTCTCTCATCCCCTTAATCTCTGGGTGGCTTTGAGTTCAGCTGCAGACATGGATATTCAGAGTCTGACTTCTAGTGTGGATCATCTTGCTGCAAGGGTGCAAATCATTCAGGATTTTGTTGTTCACAGTCCTATGTCTGAGCCAAAAGTACCTATTCCTGAGTTGTTTTCTGGAGATAGATCTAGGTTTCGGAATTTTAAGAATAATTGTAAATTATTTATTTCTTTGAGACCTCGTTCCTCTGGTGATTCCGCTCAGTAAGTTAGAATTGTTATCTCCCTGTTATGTGGCGACCCTCAAGATTGGGCTTTCTCCCTGGCGCCAGGAGATCCTGCATTGCTGAATGTGGATGCGTTTTTTTCTGGCGCTTGGATTGCTTTATGAGGAACCTAATCTTGAGAACCAGGCAGAAAAGGCCTTGCTGGCTCTCTCTCAAGGCCAGTATGAAGCTGAGGTGTATTGTCAAAAATTTCGGAAATGGTCGGTGCTTACTCAATGGAATGAGTGTGCCCTGGCTGCAAATTTCAGAGAAGGTCTTTCTGAAGCCATTAAGAATGTTATGGTGGGGTTCCCCATGCCTGCAAGTCTGAATGACTCAATGGCTTTGGCCATTCAGATTGATCGGCGTTTGCGGGAGCGCAAATCTGCACATCATCTGGCGGTGTTTTCTGAACAGAGACCTGAGTCTATGCAATGTGACCGAATTCTGACCAGAATTGAGCGGCAAGATCATAGACGTCAAAATGGGTTGTGCTTTTACTGTGGTGATTCAACTCATGTTATCTCAGCATGCTCTAAGCGCGTAAAAAAAATTGCTAAATCTGTCACCATTGGTACTATACAGCCTAAATTCATTTTGTCTGTTACTTTAATTTGTTCTTTGTCTTCCTATTCGGTTATGGCTTTTGTGGATTCAGGTGCTGCCCTGAACCTGATGGATTTGTCATTTGCCAGGCGCTGTGGTTTGGTCCTGGAGCCTTTGGAATTCCCTATTCCACTGAGGGGAATTGATGCTACACCATTGGCTGAGAATAAGCCTCAGTATTGGACTCAAGTGACCATGTGCATGACTCCTGTACATCAGGAGGTGATTCGCTTTCTTGTGCTGCATAATTTGCATGATGTTGTCGTTTTTGGTCTGCCATGGCTGCAGGCTCATAATCCAGTTTTGGATTGGAAAGCTATCTCTGTTTCAAGTTGGGGTTGCCAGGGGATTCATGGCGATGCTCCTTTGGTGTCAATTGCTTCTTCCACTCCTTCTGAGGTCCCTGAGTTTTTGTCGGACTACCAGGATGTATTTGATGAGCCCAGATCCGGTGCCCTGCCTCCTCACAGGGATTGTGATTGTGCTATAAATTTGATTCCTGGTAGTAAGTTCCCTAAGGGACGACTTTTTAATTTGTCTGTACCAGAACATGCCGCGATGCGGAGTTATATAAAGGAGTCTTTAGAGAAGGGACATATTCGCCCGTCCTCCTCCCCTCTTGGTGCAGGATTCTTTTTTGTGGCCAAGAAGGATGGTTCTCTGAGACCTTGTATAGATTATCGTCTTCTAAATAAAATCACGGTCAAATTTCAGTATCCTTTGCCATTATTATCTGATCTGTTTGCTCGGATTAAGGGGTCCAGTTGGTTCACCAAGATAGATCTTCGTGGTGCGTATAACCTTGTGCGTATTAAGCAGGGGGATGAATGGAAAACAGCATTTAATACGCCCGAAGGCCATTTTGAGTACTTGGTGATGCCTTTTGGACTCTCTAATGCTCCTTCTGTGTTCCAGTCCTTCATGCATGACATCTTCCAAGAATATCTGGATAAATTTATGATTGTGTATCTGGATGACATTTTGGTCTTTTCTGAGGACTGGGAGTCCCATGTGAAGCAGGTCAGGATGGTATTTCAGGTCCTGCGTGCTAATGCCTTGTTTGTGAAGGGCTCAAAATGTCTCTTCGGAGTACAGAAGGTTTCCTTTTTGGGTTTTATTATTTCTCCTTCTACTATTGAGATGGACCCAGTCAAGGTCCAGGCTATTCATGACTGGACTCAGCCTACATCTGTTAAGAGTCTTCAGAAGTTCTTGGGTTTTGCTAATTTTTACCGTCGCTTCATTGCTAATTTTTCTGGCGTGGTTAAACCCTTGACGGATTTGACCAAGAAGGGTTCAGATGTGACTAATTGGTCTCCTGCGGCCGTGGAAGCCTTTCGGGAGCTGAAGCACCGGTTTTCTTCGGCTCCAGTTTTGTGTCAGCCTGATGTCTCTCTTCCTTTTCAGGTCGAGGTTGATGCTTCTGAGATTGGAGCAGGGGCTGTTTTGTCGCAGAGAAGCTCTGATTGCTCTGTGATGAAACCTTGTGCTTTCTTTTCAAGAAAGTTTTCGCCTGCCGAGCGGAATTATGATGTTGGTAATCGGGAGTTGTTGGCTATGAAGTGGGTATTTGAGGAGTGGCGACATTGGCTCGAGGGAGCTAAGCATCGTGTGGTGGTCTTGACTGATCACAAAAATCTGATTTATCTCGAGTCTGCCAAGCGGCTGAATCCTAGACAGGCTCGTTGGTCGTTGTTTTTCTCCCGTTTCGATTTCGTGGTCTCGTACCTGCCTGGTTCGAAGAACGTGAAGGCTGATGCTCTTTCTAGGAGTTTTGTGCCTGACTCTCCAGGAGTTTCAGAGCCGGCTGGTATCCTCAGAGAGGGAGTGATTTTGTCTGCCATTTCCCCAGATTTGCGACGAGTGCTGCAGAAATTTCAGGCGGATAGACCTGACCGTTGCCCACCAGAGAGACTGTTTGTCCCAGATAGATGGACCAGCAGAGTTATTTCCGAGGTTCATTCTTCAGTGTTGGCAGGCCATCCTGGGACTTTTGGTACCAGAGATTTGGTGGCTAGGTCCTTCTGGTGGCCTTCCTTGTCGCGGGATGTGCGTTCCTTTGTGCAGTCCTGTGGGATTTGTGCTCGGGCTAAGCCTTGCTGTTCTCGTGCCAGCGGTTTGCTTTTGCCTTTGCCTGTCCCGAAGAGGCCTTGGACGCACATTTCCATGGATTTTATTTCGGATCTTCCAGTCTCTCAGAGAATGTCTGTCATCTGGGTGGTGTGTGATCATTTTTCCAAAATGGTCCATTTGGTGCCCTTGCCTAAGTTTCCTTCCTCCTCCGATTTGGTTCCTCTATTTTTTCAGAATGTGGTTCGCTTGCATGGCATCCCTGAAAATATTGTGTCTGACAGAGGATCCCAGTTTGTGTCCAGATTTTGGCGGATTTTTTGTGCTAAGATGGGCATTGATTTGTCTTTTTCGTCGGCCTTCCATCCTCAAACGAATGGCCAAACCGAGCGAACTAATCAGACCTTGGAAACTTATTTAAGATGTTTTGTTTCTGCTGATCAGGATGATTGGGTGACTTTTTTGCCATTGGCCGAGTTTGCCCTTAATAATCGGGCTAGTTCTGCTACTTTGGTTTCGCCTTTTTTCTGCAATTCTGGTTTTCATCCTCGTTTTTCCTCGGGTCAGGTCGAGCCTTCTGACTGTCCTGGGGTGGATTCTGTGGTGGATAGGTTGCAGCAGATTTGGAACCATGTGGTGGACAATTTGAAGTTGTCACAGGAGAAGGCTCAGCGCTTTGCCAACCGCCGTCGCGGTGTGGGTCCCCGACTTCTTGTTGGGGATTTGGTATGGCTGTCTTCTCGGTATGTTCCTATGAAGGTCTCCTCTCCTAAATTCAAGCCTCGCTTCATCGGTCCTTATAAGATTTTGGAAATCCTTAACCCGGTGTCATTTCGTTTGGACCTCCCAGCGTCGTTTGCCATTCATAACGTGTTCCATAGGTCTTTGTTGCAGAGGTATGTGGTGCCTGTGGTTCCTTCTGTTGAGCCCCCTGCCCCGGTGCTGGTTGAGGGTGAATTGGAGTACATGGTGGAGAAGATCTTGGATTCTCGTGTTTCTAGACGGAGGCTTCAGTATTTGGTTAAGTGGAAGGGCTATGGTCAGGAGGATAATTCCTGGGTTTTCGCCTCTGATGTTCATGCGGCCGATTTGGTTCGTGCCTTCCATGTGGCTCATCCTGATCGCCCTAGGGGTTTTGATGAGGGTTCGGTGACCCCTCCTCAAGGGGGGGGTACTGTTGTGAACTCTGTTTTTGGGCTCCCTCTTGTGGTTACAAGTGGTACTGTGTGAGTGCTGTCTTTGGGCTCCCTCTGGTGGCTCTTTGTGTCATTCTGCAGGTCTGAGGCTGGTTCAGCTGTCTCGTTATCTGTTAGCTGGTTTCCTATTTAGCCCACCTGGACTTTCAGTGGTTGCCTGCTGTCGATGTATTCAGTGCTATTTTGATCTCTCCTGAATCCCTTCGTTATCAGTCTCGCCAAGAGAAGCTAAGTTTCTGTTTGGTTATTTTTTGCTCATCAGTGTTCAATATGTTTCTTGGTTATTTATTTGTTCTTGTCCAGCTTGCTAATATGTGATTTCCTTGCTTGCTGGTAGCTCTAGGGGGCTGAGTTTCTCCCCTCACACCGTTAGTTGGTGTGGGGGTTCTTGTATTCCCAGCGTGGATATTTTGTATAGGGTTTTTTACTGACCGCACAGTTCTCTGCCTGTCTTCTGCTATCTAGTATTAGTGGGCCTCATTTGCTGAATCTGTTTTCATTTCTACATTTTGTATTTTCCCCTTACCTCACCGTTATTATTTGTTGGGGGCTTCCTATATCTTTGGGGTCATTTCTCTGAGGCAAGTGAGGTCTTACTTTCTGTATAGGGGTAGCTAGTTTCTCAGGCTGCGTCGAGACGTCCAGGAATTTAGGCTACCTTTAGTGTGTTTGTTAGGATCAGGTTTTGCGGTCAGTCCAGTTACCACCTCCCTAGAGCTCGTTCTATGTTCAGTAACTTATCTAGTTCATTCTGTGATCCTCAGCCACTAAGGGTCATAACATTCCCCCCCACATATCAGGTATCAGCATACTCAGGACAAATTGGACAACAATATTTAGGGTCCAATTTCTCCTGTTACCCTTGGAAAAATACAAAACTGGGGGCTAAAAAATAATTTTTGTGGAAAATTGTTTTTTGTTTTTTTTTTATTTGCACGGCTCTGCGTTATAAACTGTAGTGAAACACTTGGGGGTTCAAAGCTCTCTAGATCTAGATGAGTTCCTTAGGGGTCTACTTTCCAAAATGGTGTCACTTGTGGGGGGTTTCAATGTTTAGGCACATCAGTGGCTCTCCAAACGCAACATGGCGTCCGATCTCAATTCCTGTCAATTTTGCATTGAAAAGTCAAATTGCGCTCCTTCCCTTCCGAGCTCTGCCATGCGCCCAAACAGTGGTTTACCCCAACATATGGGGTATCGCCGTACTCAGGACAAATTGTACAACAACGATTGGGGTCCATTTTCTCCTGTTACCCTTGGTAAAATTAAACAAATTGGAGCTGAATTAAATTTTTTGTGAAAAAAAGTAAAATGTTAATTTTTATTTAAACATTCCAAAAATTCCTGTGAAACACCTGAAGGGTTAATAAACTTCTTAAAAGTGGTTTTGAGCACCTTGAGGGGTGCAGTTTTTAGAATGGTGTCAGACTTTGGTATTTTCTATCATATAGACCCCTCAAAATGACTTCAAATGAGATGTGGTCCCTAATAAAAAATGGTGTTGTAAAAATGAGAAATTGCTGGTCAATTTTAACCCTTATAACTCCCTAACAAAAAAAACTTTTGTTTCCAAAATTGTGCTGATGTAAAGTAGACATGTGGGAAATGTTACTTATTAAGTATTTTGTTTGACATATATCTGTGATTTAATTGCATAAAAATTCAAAGTTGGAAAATTGCAAAATTTTCAAAATTTTCGCCAAATTTCCATTTTTTTCACAAATGAACACAGGTAATATCAAAGAAATTTTACCACTATCATGAAGTACAGTATGTCATGAGGAAACAATGTCAGAATCACCGGGATCCGTTGAAGCATTCCAGAGTTATAACCTCATAAAAGGACAGTGGTCAGAATTGTAAAAATTGGCCCGGTCCATAACGTGCAAACCACCCTTGGGGGTTAAGGGGTTAATTTATGTACTTATTTTTCCTGCACCTTTTTGTGTTTTAGGGATTTGTTAATCAATTAGTTACCCATAAACTTATGATCTAAGACTACAATATTTTCTAGTTATATTGATGGTCCCATTGCAAAATATATTGAAACATAATAAACCACTGTATATACAATTTTGAAATGATTAAACAATCAAAGCTCTAAATACATAAAACAATATCTAGAAAATTAGATTTATTGATTATGTTCATGGCCAGCACATGTATAGATTTTTTCAGAATGATTTTGTTGGTAGTATTAAAAGTATATGAACAGCATTTTTTTCAATCACTGGTACAGTATGAGATTTTTTTAAGATGAATCTTTTGAAATGATCACTTGTGACAGATAATACATGATTGACATTAAATTCATTGTTTCATTTATATTAACACATTTCTGAATGATGTTACTGTTTCCGTCATTACAAAATGACGGCCATACTCCATACTTTGTTATACACTACTGTTTGAACATATTTAGCAACTAAATACAGACAATGCATTGCAAAATGATGGGTTACAAGGGAACAGGTTATAGTTAGCAATCATTAAAAAGTCAGTCTTGTTTAATTTTTCCCGGAATATGGATTCATATACTGTCAAAGCATATGAAGCAGAACATCAGACAATAATTTTAAACTTATAGCTCTTTCCAAAAGGAGGCACTTTTTTTTAGGGCTTGCTGAGTGTAGCAATTGCATGCCATAGGCCAATGAGTGTAACTAGCTGACAACCACAAAAAGATAAGTTGCAATGAAACTGGAGTGAGCTTGGCAACAAATTGTACACTCATGGGCTAGTTTATAGTTATACACCACCAAAAAGTTGCAATATATATACAAATTTAGGACAAACAGGTAAGTAAAAGTCATGCATGGATAAAAAACAAGGAGACACAATAAATAATTAATCATTCATATATGTAGATTATATCTTGTTTTGTATTTATACCAAGTAGAATTGTAATATATAAATCCACCAGGATTCTCAGTTTAAAAGTTCCTTCTATGATCACACCTCTAAAGGGTCTCTTAACTAGTGTTGAGCATTCCGATACCGCAAGTATCGGGTATCGGCCGATATTTGCGGTATCGAAATTCCGATACCGAGTTCCGATACTTTCAGTATATCGGATACCGGAATTGGAAGTTCCCATAATTCAAAGAGCCAGAATTCAGCCAATGAGGAATGATTACAAGTGTGGGCACATCCTGTTCTGCATGGTAGGCATGAACTACTGGCATGGCTGTGATTGGCTGCTGAAATGATGTCATGATGCACTATAAAAGTCGCCGTCGCCATTTTGGGCTCACTCTGCTGTGAATTCAGTTAGGGACAGGACGCTGTGTTCTGACTGAGGGCCAGTTTAGAGATAGCGATTTGATTCATTGTGTTTTACCCAGGCTAATTTAGCAACCGCTGTGTGAGAACCTTGCTTTTGCCTTGCAGCGCCGTTCACGGTTGTCTGCACCGTCTCTGTGTGTGTGAGTGCAGCTCACTCTGTAGTCTGTCCACAGCCACAGCTGGTTATAGTCAGCTCAGGGTGCATCACTGCCTCATACTGTTCAATCCATTGTCCTTTTTTGCAATTAGTGCAGCCTGCTGCACATTTTTTCAAATTTATCCTATTAGTAGCATTCCATCCGTATCCAGCTAGATTGTGGAAAAACACTATATAGCATTACATAGAGGAGCTTTTTTTGGCCTTGCAGCACCATTTACAGCTGTCTGCATGGTCTGTGTGTGAGTGCAGCTCGCTCTGTAGTCTGTTCTGCCACCACAGCCGGTTGTAGTCAGCTCAGGGTGCGTCACTGCCTCATACTGTTCAATCCATTGTCCTTTTTAGCAATTAGTGCAGCCTGCTGTACATTTTTTCAAATTTATGCTATTAGTGGCTTTCCATCCGTATCCAGCTAGATTGTGGAAAAACAGTATATAGGATTACATAGAGGAGCTTTTTTTGGCTTTTCAGCGCTGTTTACGGCTGTCTACATTGTCTGTGTGTGAGTGCAGCTCGCTCTGTGGTCTGTTCTGCCACCACAGCCTATTGTAGTCAGCTCAGGGTGCATCACTACCTAATACCTTTCCATTGTCCGTTTCTCAATGAGTGCAGCCTGCTGCTCATTTTATCAAATTTATCCTATTAGTGGCTTTCCATCTGTATCCTGCTAGATTGTGGAAAAACACTATATAGGATTACATAGAGGAGCTGTTTTTGGCCTTGCAGCGCCGTTTACGGCTGTCTGCATGGTCTCTGTGTGAGTGCAGCTCGCTCTGTAGTCTGTAGTGCGGAAAAAAACAAAAAGTTTATAAAGTTCACCAAACACTCCACTTTAGAGTTGTGTAGGCCACAGTAGCTCATAATAAAGTCTAGTCCACACTTGATAAAATTGGTGTTCCTTATACCTGTTAGAAGCTGTTCAGGAATAAGCACACTAAGCCCTTAGTACTTTTCTGCCTATCTTTATCAGTCTACCAAGATGAAGAAGGCAGGGAGTAAGGCACGTGGATGTGGAGCAGGGAGAGGACGTGTGGATGCTGCGGGCACCGGTGACTCATCATCCCCCAGTTTTAGCAGGGAACAGTCGTTCATATGCAGCTTTGTCGGAGCTCGCCGTGCCACGCTGCTGTAGGACAAACAAATTGAAGCCATTATCAGATGGATAACAGCTAACGCATTGACTTAAATTAGTGCCACATCCTCTCAGGCACAGAGCACTGAAGAGCACCCATCTGTCTCTTCACCACCAGCCAAATTGCCCATAGGCAGTCAGAGAGCCCAGGACAGGAGCCATCTCTTCTTCTGTTCTCTGAATCTCTTGGCTTGGAAAGAGGGGGCCAGCCAAGCACCCTTAGAGAAATGGAAGAAGAGGCAGTATGCAGTGATGCCCAACAGCTTTGTCTCTCTGACTCTGAAGAGACGCGTGGGCCAGTGCCAGCACACCTCAGTACGCATCTGATGATGAGACTCAGGTGCCACTTTCAGGTGAGTACTGTGCTGCCGAGACTACCCCAGAGAAGCAGATGGTGGAAGAGGGTAGTGTAGATGATGAGGTCCTTGACCCATCATGACGTGAGGTACAGGAATGTGGTGGGAGCTGCTCTGAGGAAGAGATTCCCCAAACAGCACAAAGAGGGAAAGGGAGGGGGAAGACTGCAGTGCCTGTAGCCTCCACTCCGGCACCCATTAGGAGCATGCCTCTTCCAAAAGCCAAAACGGGCGCTCCCAAGACTTGCAGTGCCTGGTCCTTTTTTGACACAGTTGCAGATGACATTTGCTTTGTCAAATGCAAGGTGAGTCATCAGAAAGTCAAAAGAGGGAAAAGTGTCAGCAACCTCAATACCACAAATATGTGGAAACATGTGCAGACCAAGCACGCGGTGGAGTTACAAAAACACACTGATGACCAAGGCCAACCTACAGCGGCACCTACTACCTCTTCAGCTCATGTTGTTGCCTCTTCCTCCAGCTCACACACAGCTGGTTCAGCTTCCTCACAGGATCGCCATGGAACAACCTCTGGCACTGTTGTCCAGAGACCCAGTGTAATTCCACCCACAGCACCACGTTCCCAGTCATCCTCACACTCCCAGCCCAGTCTACAGCCATCGGTAGCACAGGCATGGGAGAAAAGGCGGCCATTCTCGGCAAACCACCCCCGAGCACAGGCTCTGAATGTTGGCATTGCAAAACTACTGTCCCTTGAAATGCTGTCATTCAGGCTGGTGGAGACTGACACCTTCCGTAACTTGATGGCTTTGGCAGTCCCACAATACAATGTGCCCAGCTGCTTTTATTTTAGCAGGCAAGCCATCCCTGCCCTGCACAAGCATGTGGAGGGACACATAAAACACGCGCTACTGAATGCCGTCAGTAGCAAGGTCCACCTCACCACCGATGCGTGGACCAGTCACCATGGACAGGGGCGATACCTTTCCCTCACTGCCCATTGGGTTAATGTTGTGGAGCCGGGTACAGATCATGCGAGTTTCGCAGGACGTGTTCTGCCTACTCCAAGGATTGCAGTAATCCAGTCTGTACACGTTGACTCCTACTCATACTCCAGTTCCTCAGAATCATCGCTTCAGGAGCTGTCACAGTCCACCTCCACATGGACCCGTGAACGGTTACCTGTTACAACCGATATGAGCACAGCTGTGGCCAAACGTCAACAGGCCCTATTGAAATTAATTTCTTTGGGGAATCGAAACCACACAGTGCAGGAGCTCTGGAATGCCATCAAGCAGGAGAGCGACGTGTGGTTTGTGCCAGCAAAACTCCAGCCAGGCATGGTAGTGTGTGATAATGGCCAAAATCTGGTGGCAGCTCTGGCCCTAGGCAACCTCACTCACATCACATGTCTGGCACATGTGCTCAACTTTGTTACGCAGAGTTTTTTGAGGGACTATCCGGATGTTGATGCACTGCTGCACAAGGTCCGCCTAGAGTGTGCTCACTTGCGGCGTTCCCGCATGGCAAGACCGCGCATTGCAGCTCTCCAGCGCCGATTCCGCCTTCCGGAACATCGCATCATATGTGACCTACCCACCAGGTGGAATTCCACATTACATATGTTGGAGCGGTCATGTGAGCAGCAGCCAGCAGTAATGGAGTACCAGCTGCATCAGGCGCAAAGAAGTCGCACTGCGCGCTGATCAGACTTCACAACCACTGAGTGGGCCACTATGAAGGATGTCTGCCAGGTTTTGCGTGCCTTCAATGATTCCACACGGATGGCGAGGGCAGATGATGCACTAGTCAGCATGACTGTCCCCCTTATCTGCCTGCTTGAAAGAACACTGCAAGCGCTAAGGGATGATGTTGTGGAAGAGGTGGAGGATGAGGAGTCACCAATTCCATCTGCTTCTGGACAGTCAGCGCAATGTGGTTCCTCACAAAGGCCTAGGCAGGGGACACTTTGTGAGGAGGATGAGGAGGAGTCAATGGAGGAGGAAGACATCAGTCCAGAGGAGGGAGTTACACAATTCTCCAGTAGTCAGTGTGTAGAGCGAGGGTGGGGTGATGCAGAGCAGGCAGATATCACACCTCAAGCAGGGGACAGCGTTTCTTGACCAGTTGGCAGTCTGCAGCACATGGTTGATTACATTCTGCAGTGCCCGAGAAACGACCGCCGCATCGCCCACATTCTCAACACGGCTGATTATTGGGTGTACACCCTCCTAGATCCTCGCTACCGGGACAACTTACAAAGCCTCATAACACCGTTGAACCGGGAGTGTAAAATGCGCCAGTCCAACTGAGAGCAGTGCTGCTAGTGCTTTACTAAAGCAGCTCAGTGCATCGAGGCAGTGGAGGAAGCTCTGCACAAAGAGGGAGAAGAAGCAGTGCCTCAGCATAAGGCAAGACCAGTATGGCCCAACTGTGGCACAGTTATGTGTGCCCGCCACAAATGTCTACACCATCACAGACTGCTCCAGTCAGCAAGAGGCAATGTTTCCGTCAGATGGTGACAGACTACATGTCTTGCCCTCTCAGTGTACTCCCAGACGGCTCTTCCCCCTTCAAGTTTTGGGTCTCTAAGCTGGATATATGGCCAGAGCTTAGCCAGTATGCGTTGGAGGTGCTGGCTTGCCCTGCTGCTAGTGTATTATCGGAATGCATCTTTAGTGCCGCAGGTGGCGTACTAACAGACCGTCGCATGCGACTATCCTCCGATAATGTTGACCGGCTTACTTTTCTGAAAATGAACAAGGCCTGGATCTCACAGAAATTTGCCACTCCTCTTCCAAATTAAATAATTGGTTGGCAACAGTATCCAGGTCTCCTGTTGTGTTCATGTTTCTACCACCTGAACTGCAATCCCTGGGCTCCAACACCGCCAGTTGCTGCTCAGAAGTTCTGTCTGCACAGTCAACACATGACCCACTGTTATAGGGTTTCAGTAATGTCAGCTAATCCCCTGCTGTGAATCCGGCATTGTGTCCTGCTACCTCCACGCTTACACAACAACAGAATTTTAAGGGAACCTGTCCCCCCCAAGCATTTGTTACTGCACTTCCGGGTAGCAACTGGCGGTGTTGGAACCCAGGGAATGCAGGAGGAGCAGAGAGTAGGCCGAGGCCTGCACTCGAGGCAGTTTAACATCTGATGGAGTGTCAGCGTGGCGGTCGCAGGACACATTGCCGGATACACAGCTGGGGATCAGCTGACGTTACTGAAACCCAATAACACGCCAGTAAGTATTGACTATGCAAACAGCACTTCCGGGAAGCAACTGGCAGTGTTGAAACCCAGGGAATGCAGGAGGAGCAGAATGTAGGCCGAGGCCTAATTGGAGCAAGTTGAAAGGGAACCTTTAACCCCCAGGCATTAGTAACTGAAAGAGCCACCTTTTGCAGCACTAAGGCTGCACAAGGAAAAGGTAGCTCTTTTAATTATGCTCCTTGCAAACGCTGAACTAAACACTTATAAAATGTGTCCCCTGAAACTGTGAATCCGTCCCGGAGGTGGGACTTTCCTTCGTGATGAGACGCAACACAGCCATCATTCCTACCCCCTTGGCGCTGTGCGCTGCCTCCTCAGCATTGTTTGAATCTGTCCCAAAGCCTGCACTGTTATGTTAAACCCTGGCCATGTGCAGTTAGCGCTGCCTGTCTTCTGACATCATTTGGTGTCAGGCTGACTGCTCCTGTGCAGCCTCGCTGCCCAAGATCCCGCCTCGCAGTGTCTCTTGATTTAATCACACTGTGGGCCTGGGATTCATGGGCATGAGCAGTGCATATCTTTGCCTCTCACTCATCTCCTTCTGCCTTCTTTAGACTGTGCGGCTTCACGGCCGGGGCATGTGATTAGGGATCAGCTGACGCCACACAGTCTGAAGCAGGCGTAAGGACATGAGTGAGAGACAAAGATATTTACTGTGCAAGGCCATGAATCCCAGCCCCACAGTGTGAATAAATCAGAAGACACTGTGGGGCTGGGATTCATGGGCAGCATGACCACACAGGCTGACATCAAATGATGTCAGAAGACGGGCAGCGCTAACTGCGCATGGCCAAGGGATAACATAACAGCGCAGACTCCAGTGCACAAAAAAGCAACGCTCAGGAGGCTGCGCCCGGCGCCAAGGGGGGTATGAATGACAGCTGTGCTGCATCCCATTAAGAAGGAAAGTCCCGCCTCCGTGACGGTTTCACGGTATGAGGGGCAAAATTTTATAAGTGTTTCGTTCAGCGTGTACAAGGAGCACAATTAAAAGAGCCACCTTTTCCTTATGCAGCATTACTGCTGCACAAGGTGGCTCTTCTACTTACTAATGCCTGGGGGGGTTTACAGGTTCCCTTTCAATTTGCTCCAATTAGACCTCAGCCTACACTCTTCTCCTCCTGCTGTCCCTGGGCTCCAACACCGCTAGTTGCTGCTCAGAAGTGCTGTCTGCACAGAGGAAAACACTCATTCCTTTGTTAGTGGGGTTCAGTAAAGCCAGCTGCTCCCCTGCTGTGTTGTGGCAAGAACTCTAGCCTGCTCCTCCTGCTGTCCCTGGGCTCCAACAATGCCAGTTGCTGCTCGGAAGTCCTGTCTGCACAGAGAAAAACACTCGCTCCTGTGTTAGTGGGGTTCAGTAAAGCCAGCTGCTCCCCTGCTGTGTTGCGGCAAAAACTCTAGCCTGCTCCTCCTGCTGTCCCTGGGCTCCAACGCCAGTTGCTGCTCGGAAGTGCTGTCTGCACAGAGAAAAACACTTGATCTTGTGTTAGTGGGGTTCAGTTAAGCCAGCTGCTCCCCTGCTGTGTTGCGGCAGGAACTCTAGCCTGCTCCTCCTGCCTGACCCTGGGCTCCAACACCGCTAGTTGCTGCTCAGAAGTGCTGTTTGCACAGTCAACAGTTGCTCCTCTGATATTGGGTTTCAGTAACGTCAGCTGATCCCCAGCAATGTGTCCTGCGACCGCCACGCTGACAGAGCAACAGATATTAAACTGCCTCGAGTGCAGGCTTCGGCCTACACTCTGCTCCTCCTGCTGACCCTGGGCTCCAACACCACTAGTTGCTGCTCGGAATTACTGTTTGCACAGTCAACACTTGCTGCCGTGTTATTGGGTTTCAGTAATGTCAGCTGATCCCCAGCTGTGCATCCGGCAATGTGTCCTGCGACCACCATGCTGACACAACAACAGATATTAAACTGCCTCCAGTACCGGCTTCGGCCTACACTCTGTTCCTCCTGCTGACCCTGGGCTCCAACACCGCTAGTTGCTGCTTGGAAGTGCTGTCTGCACAGAAAAAAACACTCGCTCCTGTGTTAGTGGGGTTCAGTAACGCCTGCTGCGCCCCTGCTGTGTTGCAGCAATAACTCTACCCTGCTCCTCCTGCTGTCCCTGGGCTCCAACACCACTAGTTGCTGCTCAGAAGTGTCTTTGGCACAGGTACTCCCTCCTGCCCAGCCCGGTTAAAGCACGCCAGCTGTTTCCGGGTAGTGTCAAGATCACTTGGCCTCCAATACATTGTCCTGTTGGGCTGAGGTCAGGTTAGCTGACTCCATGGTGCCTGCAGTTTAGGCGCTTCCTATGTGGGCTGCGGGAACTGGCAATCAAGGCTGGTTCCATAGTGCCAATAGGACAAGCTCCCCCTGTAGGACTGTGGATTTTCGGTAACCACGGCCAGCTCACGGCCTAGCAACTTTTGTTTTTCCTGTGGACCTTCTTCTGCCTAACTGAGTTCCAGCACCATTAGCTGGTTCTTAGGAAGACAATCTTGAATAGGTCCCCCTGGTTCCAGTACCGTTAACTGGTTCCGGGCAGAGCCTTTGGCTTAGGTGCCTCCTTCTGGGTATCCGAGTTCCACCAATGTCAGGTGGTCCTTGGTAGTGCTTTCTGGCACGGGTACCTCCTGCTTAGTAACCGGGTTCCAGTACCGTCAGCTGGTCCTCGGTTGTTCCATTGGCTCTTTTACCTTCTGCTACCCATCCGGGTTCCAGTACCGTCAGCTGGTTCTTGGCAATGTCTTTTGCTCTTGTATGTTCTGCTCCCCATCCTGGTTCCAGTACCGTCAGCTGGTTCCAGGCAGAGCCTTTGACTTAGGTGCCTCCTTCTGGGTATCCGAGTTCCACCAATGTCAGGTGGTCCTTGGTAGTGCTTTCTGGCACGGGTACCTCCTGCTTAGTAACCGGGTTCCAGTAATGTCAGCTGATCCTTGGTAGTTCCATTGGCTCTTGGACCTTCGGGTAGCCATCCGGGTTCCAGTACCGTCAGCTGGTTCTTGGCATTTCCTCAGCCTTCTTGTACCTTCTGCTACATTTCCAAGTTCAAGACCCTAAAGATGATGACCCCTGAGACGACGACCCAGGAGACGACGACCCTGAAGACCACACCAAAGACAACGATGACCCCGGAGACGACGACCCTGGAGACGACGACCATGAAGACCGAGAAGCAGAAGAACAAGAAGCTGCATAACAAAGAGCAGAAGAACATTAAGCTTAAGACTAAACATCAGAGCAAAAGAAATTATCTAAATTATAAGCAGAAGAAGACTAAGCAGTGTATGGGGTGAGTCCGTTCCTCCTCGTGGTGCCCCTGGAAAAAGCCTGCTGCTGCAGGCCTAACTGAACGCGGACAAATCCTGTTGTAACTCTTTTGTGACAGGCAGAACGGAATGTGTAATCTTCCAACTTTTATAGATAACAACTACAGGAATGCCTGTCACAAATAAGAATATGAAGAAGAAGTAGAATATGAAGAAGAATAATAGTTGAATAGAAAGAATATGAAGAATGTAACAAAAAAGAATAATAGGTAGAAGATGAAGAAGAAGATGAATAAGGTGAAGAAGAAGTTGATGTAAAAGATGCTGCTGCTGAGGATGATGAAGAAGAAAGTGTCGGAGAAGTGAAAAAGAAGGTGAAGAGCATGGAATTAGTGAAACATCAATATCTGACAAAATATAAAAAATATATTGGTCCTTTTTCCCACGCTCGAGTTCATATGAGGACATCCAGCAGGGGGCACATCACCGCGAATCAAGGTAACTACAGGACATTCCTCTGCACTCCATTCATTCACAACATTTTACAGACAGGATCGGGTGCATTAGCACAGCTCCTGGCAGTAAAATGATTTAACCCCTTTAGATGGATTTACATCATTGGACTGATGGAACGACGGAAGCTATGGAATATTGTTGTTTGTTTTGTTTAACTTTGTTTCAGGTGACAAGGTTCTTCAGGTGGATTACCAGTATAATAAAATAATAAAACACCCTGTGTCTTTATTTCATTAAAATACTTTTAAATAATGTGTGTGTGTTTTTGTAACCATTTCGTACTATTGGATTAATAATGAGTAGGTGTCATAATTGACGCCTGTCCATTATTAATCTGGCTTAATGTCACCTTACAATAGCAAGGTGACATTAACCCTTCATTACCCCATATCCCACCACTACACAGGAATGGGAAGAGAGAGGCCAAGTGCCAGAATAGGCGCATCTTCCAGATGTGCCTTTTCTGGGGTGGCTGGGGGCACATGTTTTTAGCCAGGGGGGGACAATAACCATGGACCCTCTCTAGGCTATTAATATCTGCCCCCAGTCACTGGCTTTACCACTCTGGCGGAGAAAATTGCGCAGGAGCCCACGCCAATTTTTTCCACGCTTTAACCCTTTATTTTACAAGCTACAGCGCCCAAGTTTTGCACATACACACTACTAACGTTAGTAGTGTGAAATATGCAAAAAAAAAGGGATATGAGATGGTTTACTGTATGTAAACTATGTCTCATATCCTGTCGGGTTTGTGAAGGAGAAAGAAAAAGCAGGCAATTGAATTACCGGCTTTTAGGAAAACTAGCGCTGAATTAAATATAAATACATTATATATATATATATATATATATATATATATATATATATATATATTTGTGTGTGTCTCAATGACATATATATATATATATATATATATATATATATATATATATATACTGTATACAGTCATATGAAAAAGTTTGGGCACCCCTATTAATCTTAAGCTTAATGTTTTATAAAAATTGTTTTTTTTGCAACAGCTATTTCAATTTCATATATCTAATAACTGTTGGACACAGTAATGTTTCTGCCTTGAAATTAGGTTTATTGTACTAACAGAAAATGTGCAATCTGCATTCAAACAAAATTTGACAGGTGCATAAGTATGGGCACCCTTATCATTTTCTTGTTTTAAATACTCCTACCTACTTTTTACTGACTTACTAAAGCACTTTTTTGGCTTTGTAACCTCATTGAGCTTTGAACTTCATAGCTAGGTGTATGCAATCATGAGAAAAGCTACTTAAAGTGGCCACTTGCAAGTTGTTCTCCTGTTTGAATCTCCTCTGAAGAGTGGCATCATGGGCTCCTCAAAACAACTATCAAATGATCTGAAAACAAAGATAATTCAACAAAGTTGTTCAGGGGAAGGATACAAAAAGCTGTCTGTCTCAGAGATTTAACCTGTCAATTTCCACTGAGAGGAACATAGTAAGGAAATGGAAGAACACAGGTACAGTTCTTCTTAAGGCCAGAAGTGGCAGGCCAAGAAAAACATCAGAAAGGCAGAGAAGAAGAATGGTCAAGAAGATTGTCAAGGACAATCCTCAGACCATCTCCAGAGAGCTGCAGCATCAACTTGCTGCAGATGGTGTCACTGTGCATCGGTCAACTATACAACGCACTGTGTTTTTTTGCCGCCATGCATAACGCCTTTTTGTATTACCAAACAACTCAATCTTGGTTTCATGAGTCCACAGGACCTTCTTCCAAAAAGATATTGGCTTCTCCAAATGTGCTTTTGCGTACCTCAGCCGACTCTGTTTGTGGCGTGCTTGCAGAAACGGCTTCTTTCGCATCACTCTCCCATACAGCTTCTCCTTGTGCAAAGTGCGTTGTATAGTTGACCAATGCACAGTGACTGTGACGGGGTGTACGGCAGAGCAGGAAGGGACAACAGGCCGAGGGTCAATCCAACGAGATTTATTAATGCAGGGAGCATACAACATCAAATATCCATAATGTCCTTCAAGTCCATGAGAAGTCCACAATAAGTCCAAGTAAAGAAAGAGATCTGGAGGTGCTTTCCAGTAATCCCGCACCTGATAAACGAAACAATAGTCCTTCCACGAGTCCCACAGAACAGATATGGGGGCACCTCCCGATAATCCTTGTGCCAGGTAACAAAGCAATAGTCCACACGAGTCCAAGGGATCCCAAAACAATCTCACAAATGACGAGATATGTCCTCAGCTCAAGTCTCGCCCTGTTCGCTTCCGCAGTCACAGATGGACGTGGGGTCTTGCCTCAGCTAAGAATCCCCACTCCTTCTCCTTTTAGGATCAACTCACATCTGATCTCAAAATAAGAATGGATTGTCTGAGCTCCTGGGATCCGCCCATGAAGGGGGGTAGGGGTCACACCTTCTATTCAATGGTTGGGTCCATCAGAAGATTCTAGACTGGGCGGCTCCATAGTATGTACATTTGACTAGCCACCTGCTGTGAGGAAGAATGGCTGTTCCTTTACTAGTGATGATGACAAAGCTTAATTACATTATAGCTTAGGGCTGCAAGTATTGGGGGAAGGAGACATTGTTACAGGTGAACTCCCAGCACAAGAAAATACATAAATTACAGCTAATAGAGACCAGAGAACAGTTACATACATCAAATGGCATATTATTCAAATACAGGACAGGGCAAACATACATATCATGGCAGTGACACCATCTGCAGCAAGTTGATGCTGCTGATCTCTGGAGGTGGCCTGAGGATTGTCCTTGACTGATCTCACCATTCTTCTTCTCTGCCTTTCTGATGTTTTTCTTGGCCTGCCACTTCTGGCCTTAAGAAGAACTGTACCTGTGTTCTTCCATTTCCTTACTATGTTCCTCACAGTGGAAATTGACAGGTTAAACCTCTGCGACAGCTTTTTGTATCCTTCCCCAGAGCAACTATGTTGAATTATCTTTGTTTTCAGATCATTTGACAGTTGTTTTGAGGAGCCCATGATGCCACTCTTCAGAGGAGATTCAAACAGGAGAACAACTTGCAATTGGCCACTTTAAGTAGCTTTTCTCATGATTGCATACACCTGGCTATTAAGTTCAAAGCTCAATGAGGTTACAAAGCCCAAAAAAGTGCTTTAGTAAGTCATTAAAAAGTAGGTAGGAGTATTTAAAACAAGAAAATGATAAGGGTGCCCATACTTATGCACCTGTCAAATTTTGTTTGAATGCAGATTGCACATTTTCTGTTAGTACAATAAACCTCATTTCGAGGCAGAAACATTACTGTGTCCAACAGTTATTAGATATATGAAACTGAAATAGCTGTTGCAAAAAAAACAATTTTTATAAAACATTAAGCTTAAGATTAATAGGGGTGCCCAAACTTTTTCATATGACTGTATATGTTTAAATGAACATTTGAGCCGAAAAATCCATTAGATGTTGGTTTTGCAAGCCTGCGAGAAAATCTCGCCATACGGGTGCCATACGGATGTCACACGGATAATTTGATGTGAGGAAATCGCATCCACGCACTGCACACGGATCACTGTTTTGGAAACATTTGTGTGATTCTCGTCCGTGAAAAACGGACCATTTTTTTATACATTGTGTGTGTCCCCGACCTAAGAGATAATATGAGAGGTAAATATTCATCCTACAAGAAGAGTCAATACTTCAGACAACAGTTTAAGATTCTGGGCCTATTCAATTTACGTTTGGCATAATTAATAAGAAATACTGTGTGGTCACAATAGGAGATTGTCATTTTTGCTATGTATAGCACAGGAGATCAGACGATCCTAGCTTCAAGTCTCCTAAGGGGACTATTAAAAAATCTAAAAGTAAAAAAAAAAGTTTTTAAAAATAACAAAAAATAAAAAAAGTCAAATCACCCCCATTTAGCCCTATTGAAAATAAAACAAGAAACATATACACATATTTGGTATCTCTGCGTTTAGAAATATGCCATCTATCACAATATAAGGTAAAATACTCAGACTGTAATGAGAAAAAGATCAAACCCCCAGAATTACAGGTTTTTTTTAGCAATAAAATGCAATAAGAGATGATCAAAATATCATATATACCCCAAAATGGTTTCAATAAAAACTTTTAGCTCAAAGCACAAAAAATAAGCCATCACTGAGCCCCAGATCCTGAAAAATGAAAATATTACATGTCTCGGAACATGGCAACAAACGTTAAAATGTTTTTTCATAAAAATGTAGAATTTTTTTCACCACTTAAATAAAAACAAAACTATACATATTTGGTATCTGCATACTGGTACTAACCTAATCATAGTGCCAGGTCAATTTTAATATATAGCGAACATGATAACTAAGGTTAAGTTCACATTTGTATATGTGTCTGCAGCGTATCGTCTGCATGCGCTAATGCATGCCAAAACGCATGCAAAAGCATGCTTATACCTGTGCATCATCTTGCACATGACGCAAACAAAAATTCTGTGTGCGCATGCGTTTGCGTTTTTTTATGCGCATGGTGGAGGCGGTGACATTATTTTCTTGACATTCGCAGTCTACAGTACGCAAGCATATCAAAAGCATTTGTATGCATGTCATTGCATACCAATGCGTTCCCATTGACAGTAATGCTTTTTTTATGCAATCATCCACAATCGTCCTCATGCAGACGATTGTGCAATATTTGACACCTCAAAAAATGCAACATGCTGCGTTCGCTGGAAACCACTGCACACTGCAAAACGACGCATGCGTACGCATGCAAAATCATGTCCTTGCATACACAATGTTAAAGATATGTATGCATGACGCATGCGGATCATATGCTGCGCACACAGACGCAAATGTGAAGCCGGCCTAAAAAGCCCAAAAAGCAACGGAGGAATTGCACTTTTTGTTTGCAATTTTTTCGCACTTGAAATTTTTTCCTGTTTTCCAGTACACCATATTGTAAAATAAATGATGTCATTGCTGTTGGAAGAAGGAGAGGAAAAAACAAAGAAACAAGAAAAACGGAAAATGGCCATGGCATGGTTAAGACATGGCATTCAGTATGAAAAAGTGCTGAGATACTGTGCACTGCATTGAAAATTGAAGTGTATACTGTTGTCTACATATTGTCATATACTACTTTTCACATTTCATCCTGGAAATTAATTTTGTTAGCTGTTGTGTGCACCCAACATATTTTCTTTTAATAAATAATACATATCTTCCATTTTGTTCTCAGTGTTTGTATTTTAAGGGACATAACATCAATTGAGTCACATATATGAAGAATGGTTAATGAGTCTTATGATGACACATCAGGCTTGTTATTGATCATTGAATTTATGGGCAGCACTTCATTGTGGTGTATAAGCTATAATTTAAACAATTTAATTTATATTCTCTGTATGCATTTCCACTGAGGTTTTAAAGTTGACACATATGACACTGACAAGTGTGCTTTATTCTACAAGGATTCATGAAATGCTTTTGACATTTACCTTGATTCCCCTGCCAGTCACTAGCATTCCAAACCTTAAAAGTAATTTAGAAGAGAACATTTTTGTAGATAGTGGGCAACTAAGAAGCAAGTGAAGAAATTCAGCCTTTATGACAGGATACATTTATCTACTTGGGAATAAAATTTGAGTCATGAGAAATGCGTACACAATATTGTACGTAGTTAACAACAAATGTTTAAGACACAAAATAATTTATCATTTTGAGTATTTTTATTAACAGATATCATAAGTAGTACAGTCAGTGACATATAGATAGGTAGATAGAACAGTGTGGTAACACTTCTGGGATCAATACACGGGATAACCAAATAAATGATAGTAAAAACCTTAATAGAAAAATAATTATCCCCGGTGTTACACCAAAAAAGTGGAAACCACTCACACACCAGGAGAAAACCAGTCACCAGAACTCTAGATAAACCAGGGAAGTCCAGACAAGCCAATATAATATAAAATAAATATCTTTATTAAATGGCAACAGCAATATTAACCACTTAGTGACAGAGCCAATTTGGTACTTAATGACCGAGCCAATTTTTACAATTCTGACCACTGTCACTTTATAAGGTTATAACTCTGGAACGCTTTAACGGATCCCACTGATTCTGAGAATGTTTTTTCATGACATAAAGTACTTCATGTTAGTGATAACATTTCTTCGATATTACTTGCGATTATTTATGAAAAAAATGGAAATATGGCGAAAATTTTTAAAATTTTGCAATTTTCAAAATTTTTATTTTTATGCCCTTAAATCACAGAGATATGTCACAAAAAATAGTTAATAAATAACATTTCCCACATGTCTACTTTACATCAGCACAATTTTGGAAACACATTTTTTTTTGTTAGGGAGTTATAAGGGTTAAAAGTTGACCAGCAATTTCTAATTTTTACAACACCATTTTTTTTTAGGGACCACATCACATTTGAAGTCATTTTGAGGGGTCTATATGATAGAAAATAACCAAGTGTAAAAACTGCACCCCTAAAGGTGCTCAAAACCACATTCAAGAAGTTAATTAACCCTTTACATGCTTCACAGGTACTGAAACAATGTGGAAGAAAAAAATGAACATTTAACTTTTTTTGGCAAACATTTTACTTCAGAACCATTTTTTTTTATTTTCACAAGTGTAAAAACAGAAATTTAACCATAAATTTTGTTGTGCAATTTCTGCTGAATATGCCGATACCCCATATGTGGGGGTAAACCACTGTTTGGGCGCACCGCAGAGCTTGGAATTGAAGGAGCGTTGTTTTACTTTTTCAATGTAGAATTGGCTGGAATTGAGGTCGGACGTCATGTCGCGTTTGGAGAGCCCCTGATGTGCCTAAACAGTGGAAACCCCCCTCAAGTGACACCATTTTGGAAACTAGACCCCTTAAGGAACTTATCTAGATGTGTGGTGAGCACTTTGAACCCCCAAGTGCTTCACAGAAGTTTATAACGTAGAGCCATGAAAATAAAAAATCACATTTTTTCTACAAAAATTATTTTTTTGCCCCCAAATTATTATTTTCACAAGGGTAACAGGAGAAATTAGACCACAAAAGTTGTTTTTCAATTTCTCCTGAGTACGTTGATACCCCATATGTGGGGGTAAACCACTGTTTGGGCGCACCACAGAGCTTGGAAGAGAAGGAGTGCCGTTTTACTTTTTCAATGTAGAATTGGCTGGAATTGAGATCGGACTCAATGTCGCATTTGGAGAGCCCCTGATGTGCCTAAACAGTAGAAAACCCCCACAAGTGACCCCATTTTGGAAACTAGAACCCCCAAAGAACTTATCTAGATATGTGGTGAGAACTTTGAATGCCCAAGTGCTTCACAGAAGTTTATAATGCAGAGTCGTGAAAATAAAAAATATATTTTTTTCCACAAAAAAGATTTTTTAGCCCCCATTTTTTTATTTTAACAAGCGGAACAAGAGAAATTGGACCCCAGAAGTTGTTGTCCAATTTGTTCTGAGTATGGTGGTACCCCATATGTTGGGGTAAACCACTGTTTGGGCGCATGGCAGAGCTTGGAAGGGAAGGAGCGCCATTTTGGAATGCAGACTTTGATAGAATGGTCTGCGGGCATTATGTTGCGTTTGCAGAGCCCCTGATGTACCTAAACAGTAGAAACCCCCCACAAGTGACCACATTTTGGAAACTAGACCCCCCAAGGAACTTATCTAGATGTGTGGTGAGAACTTTGAATGCCCAAGAGCTTCACAGAAGTTTATAATGCAGAGTCGTGAAAATAAAAAATATTTTTTTTTCCACATTAAAGATTTTTTAGCCCCCAAGTTTTTATTTTCACAAGGGTAACAGGAGAAATTGGACCCCAAAAGCTGTTGTCCAATTTATCCCAAGTACGCTGATGCCCCATAGTGGGTGTAAACCACTGTTTAGGCGCACGGAAAAGCTCAGAAGGGAGGGAGCACCATTTGACTTTTTGAGCGCAAAATTGGCTGTCGTTTTTGGAGACCCCCTGATGTACTTAAACAGTGGAAACCCCCCAATTCTAACTCCAACCCTAGCCCCAACAAACCTCTAACCCTAATCCCAACCCGATCCATAATCCTAATCACAACCCTAACGATAATCACAACCCTTACCCCAAAACAACCCTAATCTCAACCCTAACCATAACCCTAATCAAAACCCTAAATCCAACACACCCCTAATCCTAATCTCAACCCTAACCTCAAACCTAACCCTAATCCTAATACACCCCTAACCCTAATCCCAACCCTAACCTTAACCCTAATCCCAAACCTAACCCTAATCCCAAACCTAACCCTAATCCCAAATGTAACCCTAATGCCAACCCTAACCCTAATACCAACCCTAATCCAAACCCTAATCCCAACTCTAACCCTAACTTTAGCCCCAAACCTAACCCTAGCTCTAACCCTAATTTTAGCGCCAACCATAGCCCTAACCCTAACTTTAGCCCTAACCCTAACCCTAAATTTAGCCCCAACCCTAACCCTAAATTTAACCCTAACCCTAGCCCTAACTTTAGCCCCAACCCTAACCCTAGCCATAAGGCTACTTTCACACTTGCGTCATGTGGCATCCTTCGCAATACGTCATTTTGGACAAAAAACGGATCCTGCAAATGCGTTTGCCTTTGCCTTTTTTGCCTTTTATGGGGATCATAGACTCCCTTGCCAAACAATTGACTGGCTGTAGCAGAATAGAACACATTCACCCTGGTGTTCTAGTGGTGGTGGATGATGAGGATGAGGACAATGAGGAGCAGTACACCAAATAGCCAAAATCAGGAAGTGTATATCCATGTGTGGGTGAGAAGAGGTACATGGGACTACACCTCCCAAATAGACACTGTATTGGAGGTTATGTGTCACTGTCATTTGGTGGTGTAGAGAAGTCTGGCCCAATCCAGCTCTTGTTTATTTTTATAAGCGTCAGCCTGCCTACATTTTCGATTAACAGGCGAACGCGCTTATCTGTGAAAATTCCACCAGCGGCACTAAAAACCCTCTCTGACAAAACACTAGCGGCAGGGCAGGCCAGGGCCTCCAACACGTAAAGAGACAGTTCATGCCATGTGTACCCTATAATTAAAAGGCACAGAGAAATCACGGAGGACGTTGGTACGGTCAGCAGGGTACTCCCTCAGCATCTTAGAAAACATTCCGTTATTTGTGTCATTACCCCACGCCTCAGGGCCAGGGCAATTGGAGGGTCTGAGAAAACTATGCCAGCACTTTGACAGTGTTCCCCTGCCTCTGCTGGATTGGAGTTGTGTCTCTCTCACCTGTACTCCTTGGTTGTCCAACGAACTGTTATGTCTGCTGCCAGCGTTTTGAGATGGGAATTTTTTTTACTAATTCTGCAACAATAGCTCTCTGGTAGTGGACCATTTTAGTACACCTGTCTGCCTCTGGAACATGAGATTGAAAGTTCTCCTTGTAGTGTGGATCTAAAAGTGTCACTACCCAGTAATGACTGTCACCTAAAATATTTATAATACGAGGGTCACAGGAAAGGCAGCACAACATAAAGTCAGCCATGCATGCCAGACTGAAAACAGGCAAGCCTACCGTATCCTCACCAACCAAACGAGTGACCAAGGTGACCTCCTCCTCCTCCTAGTCTTCCGCCATGTCCTCAGGCCATCTACGCTGAACAGACGGTATGGCGGTTATGCTTGTAGTACCGTCTACAGTGTCTGAAAGTAGCTCCTGTTCTTCCTCCTCTTTCTCATTGTAAAACAATCCACGATGGGATGACATGAGGCTGGGCTGTGTGTAATCACGCTGTATGGTTCCTTGCTCCATGTCCTCCTGCTCCACCTGCAATGCATCCTCTTTCATTGTGAGCAGAGAGCTTTTCAGAATGCAGAGGAGCGGGATGGTGATGCTAATTATGGCGTCACAGCCGCTCACCTTCTGAGTTTACTTCTCAAAGTTTTGGTGGATGTTACATATGTCTGACATACAGTACATGTCCATTCCTGAGGTTTTATGTGTGGAGTCAGACCTGAATAATTGATGGCCTTGTTGATGCTGGTATTCAACAACTGCCCTCTTCTGCTTACAAATCCTTTCCAACATGTGCAGTGTAGAGTTCCAATGCGCGGGAACATCACACACCAGTCGATGAGCCAGAAGCTGCAATCGCTGCTGCAGCATGGTGATGGTGGCTGAAGCTGTAGCTGACTTTCTAAAATGGGCACACAGGCAGCGTACTTTCATAAGCAGATCCGGCAGTTCCGGTTAGCTTTTTAGAAAACATTGAACAACGAGGTTAAGCATATGGGCCAGGCATGGTACGTGTGTCAGTTCACCTCGCCTCAGTGCCGCCATCAGGGTCCTGCCATTTTCACACACAACCATCCCTGGCTGGAGGTTCAGGGGGGTCAGCCACAGATCTGTCTGCTCTTTCAGAGCTGTCCATAACTCTTCAGCATTATGTGGTTGGTCACCTAAGCATATTAGCTTTAGCACAGCCTGTTGACGCTTGGATTTGGCAGTGCTTCAGTGCTTCCAGCTTGGGACTGATGTGCTCATTTCAGAGATGGAGGCTGAATAGGAGGAGGAGGTGCAGGAGCTGTAGACTGTGGGGGCAACCCTGATTGATGTTGGCGTTGGGAGGATGTGTTTCATCCCAAGGTCTGACTGGGTCCTGGCTTCCACTATATTAACCCAGTGTGCCTTCAGTGAGATGTACTGTTCCTGGCCTCAAGCACTTATCCACGTGTCCGTGGTTAGGTGTACTTTCCCAGTAAGGCTGGTTTCACACTTGCGTTTTGATCTGCAGCGTTTTTACTGAAAAAAAGCGTGCTTTTTTTTCTATGCTTAACATTAAAAAATAATGCGTTTTTTTGCATGCGTTTTGATGCGTTTTTGGCAACGCATGCGTTTTTCATGCGTGCGTTTAGTTACAGAAATGCAACCTGTAGTAATTTCTAGCTGCGTTTTTTTGCCGCAAAAAAACGCATGCGTTTATTCGCGGCAAAAAAATGTATTGCTGTCTATGTAAACGCATGCGTTTTTAAGCACATGCATTTGCATGCATTTTTAAACACATGCGTTTCTATAGAAAAACACAAGAAAACAAGAAAAAACAAGAAAACCCTAACCCTAACCCTAACCCTTGGGTTACTAGGGATCCTAACCCTAACCCTAACCCTAACCCTAATGTTAGGATCCCTAGTAACCCTAGGGATCCTAACCCTAACCCTAGGGATCCTAACCCTAACCCTAACCCTTAGGGTTAGGGTTAGGGTTAGGATCCCTAGGGTAATGGTTAGGGTTAGGGTTAGGATCCCTAGTAACCCTAGGGATCCTAACCCTAACCCTTAGGGTTAGGGTTAGGATCCTAACCCTTAGGGATAGGGTTAGGGTTAGGGTTAGGATCCCTAGGGTTAGGGTTAGGGTTAGGGGTAGGGTTAGGTTTAGGGTTAGGGGTAGGGTTATGGTTAGGGTTTGGATCCCTAGGGTTATGGTTAGGGGTAGGGTTAGGGTTAGGATCCCTAGGGCTAGGGTTAGGGTTAGGGTTTGAATCCCTATCCTTTTGCCTAATATTTTGGATGACAGTCATTACTGGGTAGTGACACTTTTAGATCCACACTACAAGGAGAACTTTCAATCTCATGTTCCAGAGGCAGACAGGTGTACTAAAATGGTCCACTACCAGAGAGCTATTGTTGCAGAATTAGTAAAAAAAATTCCCATCTCAAAACGCTGGCAGCAGACATAACAGTTCGTTGGACAACCAAGGAGTACAGGTAAGAGAGACACAACTCCAATCCATTTGAAAAATAGCCCCAAAGACATATTAGTCTGGTAATTTTTACCATGCGTATACTCGCAAATGCATGCTAAATTGCATGAAAGTGAGCAAAAACGACTCAAGCTAGTAGTAGAAACAAAGGGAGGACAAAAGAGTCTAATGCTCTCATATATATAATTAGTCAGTAACTTTATTAGATATCAAAAGGTGAAGATACATACAAATAAAAACAGTGTATAATATACACGTACATGTAAAACACAAAGCAATCAGGAAATGTAAGGTACGTGACAAACTCCAATAAGATAGTGAGTACCGGTATCGCCAGCTACATGAATGGGTAGCTGAAATAGAGCAATAAAGTAAAAGGTGCCTACTTGTGGGAATATGGTTAATCATGCAACCGTATATATATATATGTGGCTGGCCCATGGGATGAAGGCAGGCTGTAAATCATACAATGATGAGGCTCCCAAGTGAACTCTGCCTGCTGCTTCACTGAACTCAGTAGATAACCATGCCTAAAAAAGGCAGAGGGCTGAGCCCAAACAAGCCAGACTGACAATAACGGAAGCAATGTAACCCACAGTGACTAACATAGTAACAATAGCTGTAATTAATTACCCATGTAGATTGTAGCGAGCGTCCTGGATCTCACTCCCCAACGCACGTTTCGGTGCTGTTCCACCTTCTTCAAGGGGGCGTGGTTTCAGTAGTAGCCGATCCCTCCCTTTTATATCCGGTAAGTGCGGACACCTGATATATCAGTGTCCAATGTCAAGCGCTACCATAGCGCAAGCGCACAAGCCATCCCCAGTCAGACAGCACTCGCGCCGATGCCTCATTATCCCCCCGGCAGAGTCACATGGGGTGGGCGGCGCCAACCACCACCAGATGACAGAGCACGTGAGGACACAAAACAAAGGCGCAGTGACTGACAGGCTAAAGCGGCCAGGCGCGCATGCGCCTGCAAGGTAACCCGGCATAATAGGCATGCACTGGAATATCGCTAAATATAAAAAGACCTCATGCGCATGATCATATCTTAAATTATAGAGGCGCATGAGAAGACCCCATATAGCAATACAAATAAGAGGACCTTTAAAGCAATTTCAGCAATAATAGCAGCAAAAAGCGGCCAGTGCGCATATGCCAAACGGTGTTATAATGAGACAACATATATAACATAAATTAAAGTGTCCAAGCAACAATACAGCAAAAAGGCAAGCCCTTATGAGTACATATGAATGGTCACTGATACAGCATCGATATTACATCCGTAAGGCTACCAACATAGTTCAGTCCATGGGGCGACCGGCGCCTGGCCGCCACCATACACCACAACAAAAGCTGGAGCAATAACAGGTGAGCATCAGCCATATGTACAAATAGAATAAATATAAATATAAATAGCAACGCTAATTAAAAAATAAATACTATAAAAGCGAAAAAAGTATCCGCAGATAGTAAATATAAATAATTTCATAGTATAGGGCAGTCCCAATGCTGGAATCTTAGTTGATTTCGCCACTTCTATATATGTGTACAAGATGTATCCAGATGAAGTCTTCATATAGGCCCGAGGCAGCAAGCATCACCAGAATCGGGAGGAACAGCTTTTAGGCAAGCATGTCATAGCTAGTAGAGAGTACATATTAACTGTAAATGATCACTAAAATTAAAAAATACAAAAAGTTAGTGCCAAGATTAAAAACAAAGAAACCATTAAAAATCAGATAACAGCAGTAGACGACAGGTGATAAAAACACAAAGGATAGCAAATACTCACTACAGATCAGAGGAAAGAAGCAAATCCCTGGGACTCATTAAGACCGTGGGGGGACATTGTGCCCAGAATGGTAATCCATCTACATTCTTTCTGGGCAAGCAAACGTTTAATGTCCCCACCACGGATCCCCAGTTGAACGTGCTGGATGCCCCTGACCATAAAGGACCTCGGATCACTTTGGTGGAAACATTTGAAATGCCTAGGGATCGTTTTTAATAGAGTTAAATCCGTGACTGAAGCTGATGCGAGTATGTCTCGCACATGCTCACGGGTACGTGTTTTTAGTTGCCGTGATGTCAGGCCTATATATATTTTTTGACAGCCACATGTGGCATAATAGATCACCTGGGTAGTTGTACAGGTGATGTATTGCCTGATATTAAAGTTCCGTGTCCCATCAGATGAGGTGAAGACAGTCGTTCTTAAAATATTTTTACATGATATGCATCTACCACAGGGGAAACAGCCCTGTGGAGGTCCTCGCGAATTGAATGGACTTTCGATGTGCGGCACGTAATGGCTGTCAACCAACAAATCACCCAGATTTTGGCTCCTCCGAGCCGTCATTAGTGGGTTTCTGGGTAGGTATTTTGATAGGATGGGGTCCGTCTGAAGGACACCCCAATGACGCCTGAGGCAGTCCCTCATCTGCATCCACTGACCATTAAAAGTAGATATAAATCTAACTTGATCATTATCTTTCTTATTTTTCGGCTGTCCATGTAGCAATGCAGAACGGTTACTTTTTTTAGCCCGTTGATATCCCTGCTTGATGCAGCGTTCGCTGTATCCGCGCATCCGAAACCGATCATGAAGGTCAGTCGCCTGGGTCTCAAATCTCTCCTCAGAAGAGCATATGCGCCTCATTCTCAGAAATTGACCAACCGGGATGGCCCTGATGGTGGCTGCTGGATGGCTTGAGCTGGCATGCAATAGTGCATTAACCGAAGTGGGCTTCCGATATACATCAGTCTGTAAATGGAGATGTTCATCCACCAATATTTTCACATCTAGGAAGTCCACCTCGGTTTTACTGCACTTATATGTCAGTTTTATGTTGAATGGATTAGAGTTCAAATCCTCCATAAAGTGCGATAGCTGCTGCTCACTACCCTGCCATACAATGAAAATGTCGTCTATATAGCGTAGCCAGCACTGCACATGGTCCGCAGCCTGGGCGCCCTCTCCCCCGAACACCTCCCTCTCCCAGTACCCCAGGAAGAGGTTGGCGAAAGAGGGCGCACAGGCCGCCCCCATGGCAGTGCCGCATCGCTGTAAGTAGAAAACATCACGAAAGACAAAAAAATTATGGGTCAGGATGTATTGAAGCAGCTCCAGAATAAATTCACACATCGGGCCATCCCAGTTGCTGCTGAGAAGATAGAAGCGACATGCCCTAAGACCATCACAGTGTCGGATGCACGTATACAGCGACTCTACATCAACAGTTACGAGTAACATCTCCCCATCCAGGGACATACCATCTATTCTGGATAGCACATCCATTGTATCTCGTGCATACGATGGTAGTGATTCCACAAGCGGCTTGAGATAATAGTCGATAAATTTACAAATAGGTTCACAGAGTCCACCCAGACCGGACACAATTGGCCGTCCGGGCGGAATCTGCGAATCTTTGTGAATCTTTGGTGTAAAGTATATAGTCGGAATTTTTGGGGCTTTAATAAGTAGACCATCCAAGACTTTTTTGGGAATAATACCCTCATCACAGGCCCGCTGTAAAATCAACTCCAATTCAGCAGAGAAAGACACTATGGGATTATGGTCAAGACGGCCGTATGTTTTCTTGTCTCTTAACTGCCTATAGGCTTCCTTTTCATACATACATTGCGGCCATATTACTATATTTCCCCCCTTGTCGGCTGGTTTAATAACAATATCCTTATAGCTCCTAAGATCTTTTAGGGCTATCCGCTGTCGAGCTGTTAAATTATCTGTTTTCCGTATTGTAGGCAACTGCTGGAAATCTTCCATCACCAGCCTGGTAAAAATATCAACAGCTGGGCAAGCCGACAAGGGGGGAAAGCGGGTGGACCGTGGATAAGCAGACCGAGGGAACATACCTGTGGCTGGTAGATCTTGCTCAACTAGAAGTTCCTCCAATGCTCTAAGGGCTTCTATTTCTGCTTGTTCGTTATTCGATTGCCCACAAATTTCTTTATTATGTAGTTTTTTAAGAATCAGTTTTCTTGAAAATAAAAATAAGTCTTTTATAGCTGTAAAGGAATCAAAATTGTTAGTTGGAGAAAACGTTAAGCCTTTGGAGAGAACCTCCAGTTGAGCATGGGTGAGGACATGTTGAGATAAATTAATTACCTCGAGTTGGTTAGTTTTGTATTTTTTATCTTGTTTGTTGGAGTATCCAACTTTACGTTTGGCCACTTGATTATCTTTAGTGGGAAACATCCTATGAGGCTCAATGGTCTTTAGATGCGATTTGGATGATTCCTCACTAGATACATGAGACGTCATAGATGCCGATACAGATCTCCTCCTTGATCCCCTCTTATATTGACGTGATTTTCGATTCCACCTGAATACTGTATTAGACTGCTTGTCTCCAACATCCCGCTGAAACTTAGCAGTCTTGATAGCACATATCTCTTTTTCCCATCTCTGAAATTCTTTGTCGATTTCACTATTGAGTCCTTGTAATTCTATTTCGGATAAATCACGCTTCAACGTATTTTGCACGATCTCAATTTCTCTATCCAGAGACTCTATAGTATCTGTGTTAAGTTGGGCTAGTAGCTCCATAAAGCCCTTCGAGCATGTGGTAGCATATTCTTCCCATTTTTGCTTAAAGACTATATCCTCCACCTCAAATGATGGGAACACCTGAACTCTCAGACCCCTCGGCGTAAGGCCTGTTTCAATATATTTATTTAAAAAAGCGCGATTCCACCAGATCCGTGTACGTCTATGTAATAGATCTTTAAATTTCTTAATTACTTCATGCATATCCCTGCCGTCATCTGCTGCCACTGATTTGGGATTGTCACAGAACACTTCATTTATACGTAAAAGCCATGATTGCTCACGTGCTTTGTAATCCATAGCTGTTTTGGAACTGGAAGCTGTGAGAAACACAGAAAACATCAATTTGAAAAATAGCCCCAAAGACATATTAGTCTGGTAATTTTTACCATGCGTATACTCGCAAATGCATGCTAAATTGCATGAAAGTGAGCAAAAACGACTCAAGCTAGTAGTAGAAACAAAGGGAGGACAAAAGAGTCTAATGCTCTCATATATATAATTAGTCAGTAACTTTATTAGATATCAAAAGGTGAAGATACATACAAATAAAAACAGTGTATAATATACACGTACATGTAAAACACAAAGCAATCAGGAAATGTAAGGTACGTGACAAACTCCAATAAGATAGTGAGTACCGGTATCGCCAGCTACATGAATGGGTAGCTGAAATAGAGCAATAAAGTAAAAGGTGCCTACTTGTGGGAATATGGTTAATCATGCAACCGTATATATATATATGTGGCTGGCCCATGGGATGAAGGCAGGCTGTAAATCATACAATGATGAGGCTCCCAAGTGAACTCTGCCTGCTGCTTCACTGAACTCAGTAGATAACCATGCCTAAAAAAGGCAGAGGGCTGAGCCCAAACAAGCCAGACTGACAATAACGGAAGCAATGTAACCCACAGTGACTAACATAGTAACAATAGCTGTAATTAATTACCCATGTAGATTGTAGCGAGCGTCCTGGATCTCACTCCCCAACGCACGTTTCGGTGCTGTTCCACCTTCTTCAAGGGGGCGTGGTTTCAGTAGTAGCCGATCCCTCCCTTTTATATCCGGCGCGAGTGCTGTCTGACTGGGGATGGCTTGTGCGCTTGCGCTATGGTAGCGCTTGACATTGGACACTGATATATCAGGTGTCCGCACTTACCGGATATAAAAGGGAGGGATCGGCTACTACTGAAACCACGCCCCCTTGAAGAAGGTGGAACAGCACCGAAACGTGCGTTGGGGAGTGAGATCCAGGACGCTCGCTACAATCTACATGGGTAATTAATTACAGCTATTGTTACTATGTTAGTCACTGTGGGTTACATTGCTTCCGTTATTGTCAGTCTGGCTTGTTTGGGCTCAGCCCTCTGCCTTTTTTAGGCATGGTTATCTACTGAGTTCAGTGAAGCAGCAGGCAGAGTTCACTTGGGAGCCTCATCATTGTATGATTTACAGCCTGCCTTCATCCCATGGGCCAGCCACATATATATATATACGGTTGCATGATTAACCATATTCCCACAAGTAGGCACCTTTTACTTTATTGCTCTATTTCAGCTACCCATTCATGTAGCTGGCGATACCGGTACTCACTATCTTATTGGAGTTTGTCACGTACCTTACATTTCCTGATTGCTTTGTGTTTTACATGTACGTGTATATTATACACTGTTTTTATTTGTATGTATCTTCACCTTTTGATATCTAATAAAGTTACTGACTAATTATATATATGAGAGCATTAGACTCTTTTGTCCTCCCTTTGTTTCTACTACTAGCTTGAGTCGTTTTTGCTCACTTTCATGCAATTTAGCATGCATTTGCGAGTATACGCATGGTAAAAATTACCAGACTAATATGTCTTTGGGGCTATTTTTCAAATTGATGTTTTCTGTGTTTCTCACAGCTTCCAGTTCCAAAACAGCTATGGATTACAAAGCACGTGAGCAATCATGGCTTTTACGTATAAATGAAGTGTTCTGTGACAATCCCAAATCAGTGGCAGCAGATGACGGCAGGGATATGCATGAAGTAATTAAGAAATTTAAAGATCTATTACATAGACGTACACGGATCTGGTGGAATCGCGCTTTTTTAAATAAATATATTGAAACAGGCCTTACGCCGAGGGGTCTGAGAGTTCAGGTGTTCCCATCATTTGAGGTGGAGGATATAGTCTTTAAGCAAAAATGGGAAGAATATGCTACCACATGCTCGAAGGGCTTTATGGAGCTACTAGCCCAACTTAACACAGATACTATAGAGTCTCTGGATAGAGAAATTGAGATCGTGCAAAATACGTTGAAGCGTGATTTATCCGAAATAGAATTACAAGGACTCAATAGTGAAATCGACAAAGAATTTCAGAGATGGGAAAAAGAGATATGTGCTATCAAGACTGCTAAGTTTCAGCGGGATGTTGGAGACAAGCAGTCTAATACAGTATTCAGGTGGAATCGAAAATCACGTCAATATAAGAGGGGATCAAGGAGGAGATCTGTATCGGCATCTATGACGTCTCATGTATCTAGTGAGGAATCATCCAAATCGCATCTAAAGACCATTGAGCCTCATAGGATGTTTCCCACTAAAGATAATCAAGTGGCCAAACGTAAAGTTGGATACTCCAACAAACAAGATAAAAAATACAAAACTAACCAACTCGAGGTAATTAATTTATCTCAACATGTCCTCACCCATGCTCAACTGGAGGTTCTCTCCAAAGGCTTAACGTTTTCTCCAACTAACAATTTTGATTCCTTTACAGCTATAAAAGACTTATTTTTATTTTCAAGAAAACTGATTCTTAAAAAACTACATAATAAAGAAATTTGTGGGCAATCGAATAACGAACAAGCAGAAATAGAAGCCCTTAGAGCATTGGAGGAACTTCTAGTTGAGCAAGATCTACCAGCCACAGGTATGTTCCCTCGGTCTGCTTATCCACGGTCCACCCGCTTTCCCCCCTTGTCGGCTTGCCCAGCTGTTGATATTTTTACCAGGCTGGTGATGGAAGATTTCCAGCAGTTGCCTACAATACGGAAAACAGATAATTTAACAGCTCGACAGCGGATAGCCCTAAAAGATCTTAGGAGCTATAAGGATATTGTTATTAAACCAGCCGACAAGGGGGGAAATATAGTAATATGGCCGCAATGTATGTATGAAAAGGAAGCCTATAGGCAGTTAAGAGACAAGAAAACATACGGCCGTCTTGACCATAATCCCATAGTGTCTTTCTCTGCTGAATTGGAGTTGATTTTACAGCGGGCCTGTGATGAGGGTATTATTCCCAAAAAAGTCTTGGATGGTCTACTTATTAAAGCCCCAAAAATTCCGACTATATACTTTACACCAAAGATTCACAAAGATTCGCAGATTCCGCCCGGACGGCCAATTGTGTCCGGTCTGGGTGGACTCTGTGAACCTATTTGTAAATTTATCGACTATTATCTCAAGCCGCTTGTGGAATCACTACCATCGTATGCACGAGATACAATGGATGTGCTATCCAGAATAGATGGTATGTCCCTGGATGGGGAGATGTTACTCGTAACTGTTGATGTAGAGTCGCTGTATACGTGCATCCGACACTGTGATGGTCTTAGGGCATGTCGCTTCTATCTTCTCAGCAGCAACTGGGATGGCCCGATGTGTGAATTTATTCTGGAGCTGCTTCAATACATCCTGACCCATAATTTTTTTGTCTTTCGTGATGTTTTCTACTTACAGCGATGCGGCACTGCCATGGGGGCGGCCTGTGCGCCCTCTTTCGCCAACCTCTTCCTGGGGTACTGGGAGAGGGAGGTGTTCGGGGGAGAGGGCGCCCAGGCTGCGGACCATGTGCAGTGCTGGCTACGCTATATAGACGACATTTTCATTGTATGGCAGGGTAGTGAGCAGCAGCTATCGCACTTTATGGAGGATTTGAACTCTAATCCATTCAACATAAAACTGACATATAAGTGCAGTAAAACCGAGGTGGACTTCCTAGATGTGAAAATATTGGTGGATGAACATCTCCATTTACAGACTGATGTATATCGGAAGCCCACTTCGGTTAATGCACTATTGCATGCCAGCTCAAGCCATCCAGCAGCCACCATCAGGGCCATCCCGGTTGGTCAATTTCTGAGAATGAGGCGCATATGCTCTTCTGAGGAGAGATTTGAGACCCAGGCGACTGACCTTCATGATCGGTTTCGGATGCGCGGATACAGCGAACGCTGCATCAAGCAGGGATATCAACGGGCTAAAAAAAGTAACCGTTCTGCATTGCTACATGGACAGCCGAAAAATAAGAAAGATAATGATCAAGTTAGATTTATATCTACTTTTAATGGTCAGTGGATGCAGATGAGGGACTGCCTCAGGCGTCATTGGGGTGTCCTTCAGACGGACCCCATCCTATCAAAATACCTACCCAGAAACCCACTAATGACGGCTCGGAGGAGCCAAAATCTGGGTGATTTGTTGGTTGACAGCCATTACGTGCCGCACATCGAAAGTCCATTCAATTCGCGAGGACCTCCACAGGGCTGTTTCCCCTGTGGTAGATGCATATCATGTAAAAATATTTTAAGAACGACTGTCTTCACCTCATCTGATGGGACACGGAACTTTAATATCAGGCAATACATCACCTGTACAACTACCCAGGTGATCTATTATGCCACATGTGGCTGTCAAAAAATATATATAGGCCTGACATCACGGCAACTAAAAACACGTACCCGTGAGCATGTGCGAGACATACTCGCATCAGCTTCAGTCACGGATTTAACTCTATTAAAAACGATCCCTAGGCATTTCAAATGTTTCCACCAAAGTGATCCGAGGTCCTTTATGGTCAGGGGCATCCAGCACGTTCAACTGGGGATCCGTGGTGGGGACATTAAACGTTTGCTTGCCCAGAAAGAATGTAGATGGATTACCATTCTGGGCACAATGTCCCCCCACGGTCTTAATGAGTCCCAGGGATTTGCTTCTTTCCTCTGATCTGTAGTGAGTATTTGCTATCCTTTGTGTTTTTATCACCTGTCGTCTACTGCTGTTATCTGATTTTTAATGGTTTCTTTGTTTTTAATCTTGGCACTAACTTTTTGTATTTTTTAATTTTAGTGATCATTTACAGTTAATATGTACTCTCTACTAGCTATGACATGCTTGCCTAAAAGCTGTTCCTCCCGATTCTGGTGATGCTTGCTGCCTCGGGCCTATATGAAGACTTCATCTGGATACATCTTGTACACATATATAGAAGTGGCGAAATCAACTAAGATTCCAGCATTGGGACTGCCCTATACTATGAAATTATTTATATTTACTATCTGCGGATACTTTTTTCGCTTTTATAGTATTTATTTTTTAATTAGCGTTGCTATTTATATTTATATTTATTCTATTTGTACATATGGCTGATGCTCACCTGTTATTGCTCCAGCTTTTGTTGTGGTGTATGGTGGCGGCCAGGCGCCGGTCGCCCCATGGACTGAACTATGTTGGTAGCCTTACGGATGTAATATCGATGCTGTATCAGTGACCATTCATATGTACTCATAAGGGCTTGCCTTTTTGCTGTATTGTTGCTTGGACACTTTAATTTATGTTATATATGTTGTCTCATTATAACACCGTTTGGCATATGCGCACTGGCCGCTTTTTGCTGCTATTATTGCTGAAATTGCTTTAAAGGTCCTCTTATTTGTATTGCTATATGGGGTCTTCTCATGCGCCTCTATAATTTAAGATATGATCATGCGCATGAGGTCTTTTTATATTTAGCGATATTCCAGTGCATGCCTATTATGCCGGGTTACCTTGCAGGCGCATGCGCGCCTGGCCGCTTTAGCCTGTCAGTCACTGCGCCTTTGTTTTGTGTCCTCACGTGCTCTGTCATCTGGTGGTGGTTGGCGCCGCCCACCCCATGTGACTCTGCCGGGGGGATAATGAGGCATCGGCGCGAGTGCTGTCTGACTGGGGATGGCTTGTGCGCTTGCGCTATGGTAGCGCTTGACATTGGACACTGATATATCAGGTGTCCGCACTTACCGGATATAAAAGGGAGGGATCGGCTACTACTGAAACCACGCCCCCTTGAAGAAGGTGGAACAGCACCGAAACGTGCGTTGGGGAGTGAGATCCAGGACGCTCGCTACAATCTACATGGGTAATTAATTACAGCTATTGTTACTATGTTAGTCACTGTGGGTTACATTGCTTCCGTTATTGTCAGTCTGGCTTGTTTGGGCTCAGCCCTCTGCCTTTTTTAGGCATGGTTATCTACTGAGTTCAGTGAAGCAGCAGGCAGAGTTCACTTGGGAGCCTCATCATTGTATGATTTACAGCCTGCCTTCATCCCATGGGCCAGCCACATATATATATATACGGTTGCATGATTAACCATATTCCCACAAGTAGGCACCTTTTACTTTATTGCTCTATTTCAGCTACCCATTCATGTAGCTGGCGATACCGGTACTCACTATCTTATTGGAGTTTGTCACGTACCTTACATTTCCTGATTGCTTTGTGTTTTACATGTACGTGTATATTATACACTGTTTTTATTTGTATGTATCTTCACCTTTTGATATCTAATAAAGTTACTGACTAATTATATATATGAGAGCATTAGACTCTTTTGTCCTCCCTTTGTTTCTACAACTCCAATCCAGCAGAGGCAGGGGAACACTGTCAAAGTGCTGGGATAGTTTTCTCAGACCCTCCAATTGCCCTGGCCCTGAGGCGTGGGGTAATGACACAAATAACGGAATGTTTTCTAAGACGCTGAGGGAGTACCCTGCTTACCGTACCAACATCCTCCGTGATTTCTCTGTGCCTTTTAATTATAGGGTACACATGGCATGAACTGTCTCTTTACGTGTTGGAGGTCCTGGCCTGCCCTGCCGCTAGTGTTTTGTCAGAGAGGGTTTTTAGTGCCGCTGGTGGAATTTTCACAGATAAGCGCGTTCGCCTGTTAATCGAAAATGTAGGCAGGCTGACCCTTATAAAAATAAACAAGAGCTGGATTGGGCCAGACTTCTCTACACCACCAAATGACAGTGACACATAACCTCCAATACAGTGTCTTTTTGGGAGGTGTAGTCCCATGTACCTCTTCTCACCCACACATGGATATACGCTTCCTGATTTTGGCTATTTGGTGTACTGCTCCTCATTGTCCTCATCCTCATCATCCACCACCACTAGAACACCAGGGTGAATGTGTTCTATTCTGCTACAGCCAGTCAATTGTTTGGCAAGGGTGTCTATGATCCCCATAAAAGCCTATTTTTTAATGAGGCCTTCCTGCATATCTCATCATCCACCCTCACTAGATCACCAGAATTTATGTGTTCCTTGCTGCTATAGCCACTCTACTTTTTTGCAAGGGTGTTTATGATGTCCGTAAACATTTTTTTTTTTTATTTACCCCCCATGGGGAAATGTTTGTCAGCTGTGATGCAATGACCCATGTTACAGCTAGGGGGCGCTGTAGGTGCTCCTCGGGATGTGCATGGAGGCATTTATGTGATTATGATGGTGTAATAGTGACCGGCAGGATTGTAAATGGCCAGGATGTGTCGCAGATGGAGTTTGCTCTGTAAGCCAGTGATGTTGTTCTGGGACCTATAGTCCCACAGTTGTTTGTATAGTTTGTAAAAGGAGGCTTGCAGGGTTAGCTGGAGAGCTGGGTGGGTCTGGCTAACTACACACATCTCTCATCTATGGGAGTGGTTACAAGTACATAATGTGACCAGGGTTTGGTCACATGGTCTCTGTGGTAGAGAGTGTATGGACCTGAATGCTCTGTGTGTAAGATTCTGGAAGGTATATGTGTTGAGAGATCCTGAGAGTAGGATCATATCCCTGACGAGCACATGGTGAGGCTTTGGATCTGAAGGCCTGTGTTGGAAGTCCTGGGAGTAGGGCTTTCTGAATAGCACAACCTGTGTTGGAAGATCCTGGGAGCAGGACTTCCTGAAGAGCACATGGAAAGGCATGTAAGCAGAGTCTGTGATTGCACTGCATTGGGGGAGCTACAGCCTGTCTGAGGATCTGGACTGTCAGGTGGCCTTATCAGCAAGGCAGTGCCCGGGACGGTGATTCCAGTTTGGTAGCTTCCCTGGGAGAGAGAGTACTGACATGCATGTAGAGCAATCACTCCTGGAAGGTAACCCAGAGTATGGGGAACTGTGTGCACTGACAGGGGGTCAGTTAAGGAACTGTGCGGTCACCCATGGTAACTGGATGGAGTAAGGTCCAGCATGTGTAGTGCTTGCAACCTAATGTCGTGTGTTGGTGCCTATTGTGTTCCATGAAGTGTAATGGACTATGTGTAGGCCTATGACTTGCAACATGGCCTACGGTTTGGTATATGATGTCTGAATAAACCAAAATAGACTGTTTACTGGCAAAAATCGTGCCTGTCTATGTTTATCCCTTGGCCAAGCGAGTGTCCCCCAACACAAGCAGTAAGCGCTATCTTACAGTGCCTTGCGAAAGTATTCGACCCCCTGGAACTTTTCAACCTTTTTCCACATATCATGCTTCAAACATAATGATTCCAAATGTAAATTTTTGGTGAAGAATGAACGACAAGTGGAACATACAGTAATTGTGAAGTTGAACAAAATGTATTGGTGTTTTAAATTTTTGTGCAAATTCAAAAACTAAAAAGTGGGGCGTGCAATATTATTCGGCCCCTTTACTTTCAGTGCAGCAAGCTCACTCCAAAAGTTCATTGTCGATCTCTGAATGATCCAATGTTGTCCTTAATGCCTATTGATGATAAATATAATCCACCTGTGTGTAATCAAGTCTCTATATAAATTCTGTTTGAAGCACAGAGAGCATCATGAAGACCAATGAACACAACAGGCAGGTCCGTGATACTGTTGTGGAGAAGTTTAAAGCCGGATTTGGATGCAAAATGATTTCCAAAACTTTAAACATCCCAAGCAGCACTGTGCAAGCGATCATATTGAAATGGAAGGAGTATCATACCACTGCAAATCTACCAAAACCCAGCCATCCCTCTAAACTTTCATCTCAAACAAGGAGAAGAGTGATCAGAGATACAGCCAAGAGGCCCATGATCACTCTGGATGAACTGCAGAGATCTACAGCTGAGGTTGGACAGTCTGTCGATAGGACAACAATCCGTTGTACACTGCACAAATCTCGCCTTTATGGAAGAGTGGCAAGAAGAAAGCCATATTGTCAAAGACATCCATAAAAAGTGTTGTTTAAAGTTTGCAACAAGCCACCTGGAAGACACACCAAATATGTGGAAGAAGGTGCTCTTGTCAGATGTAGCCAAAATCGAACTTTTTGGCAACAATGCCAAACGATATGTTTGGCGTAAAGGCAGCACAGCTCATTACCCTGAACACACCATCCCCACTGTCAAACATGTTGGTGGCAACATCATGATTTGGGCCTGCTTTTCTTCAGCAGGGACAGGGAAGGTGGCTAAAATTGATGGAAAGATGGATGGAGCCAAATACAGGACCATTCTTGAAGAAAACCTGTTGGAGTCTGCAAAAGACCTGAGACTGGGACGGAGATATGTCTTCCAACAAGACAATGATCCCAAACGTAAAGCAAAATCTACAATGGAATGGTTCACAAATAAACGTATCCAGGTGTTAGAATGGCCAAGTCAAAGTCCAGACCTCAATACAATCGAGAATCTGTGGAAAGAGCTGAAAACTGCTGTTCACAAACGATCTCCATCAAACATCACTGAGCTTGAGCTGTTTGCCAAGGAAGAATGGGCACGAATTTCAGTCTCTCGATGTACAAAACTGAAAGAGACATACCCCAAGCGACATGCAGCTGTAATCACAGCAAAAGGTGGCACAACAAAGTATTAAGTTAAAGGGGCAGAATACTATTGCATGCCCCACTTTTCAGTTTTTGAATTTCCACAAAATTTAAAATATCCAATACATTTCATTCAACTTCACAATTGTGTTCCACTTGTTGTTGATTCTTCACAAAAAATTTACATTTGGTATCTTTATGTTTGAAGCATGATATGTGGGAAAAGTTTGAAAGTGCCAGGGGGCAGAATACTTTCGCAAGGCACTGTACGTGTGGACGTGATTGCTGTAACTCGGCGGGGTTGCGAAGTTTGCTGTGGATCGGCGGTTCTACTAAGCTTACAAGCATTTGGCTGTATCTCGGCAGGGTTACAAAGAGTTGCTGTGGATCGGCGCTTCCACGAAGTCTGCAGTGCGGAGCCATGCAGAGCCTTGGGAAGAGGAGCTGCAGTTGCAGCAAGAGGTTCTGCAGCAGCCGGAGCTGCAGTGGCAGCAGCAGCAGCTTGTGATCAGCAGCCGGAGTTGCCGGCAGTTTGTGAATGCAGCAGGAGCTGTGGCTGTACCAGCAGGAGCTGGTGAAGTGTCATAAAAACATTGGTGGTCCAGTTCATGCAAACTCTTAAAGGGCCAGTGCAAGCCCAGAGACATATTGGTGTACTGTGTGAACTGGGGCCTCAGAGTACCATAGGGAGTCCATGAGGTGTACCCAGAGAAGGGGTGGTGTCCCCAAAAGGGGTGGTGCTCCTAAACATGGGCGGTGACTAGGGTTGAGCGAAACGGGTCGGCCATTTTCAGAAGTCGCCGACTTTTGGCAAAGTCGGGTTTCATGAAACCCGACCTGACCCCTGTGTGGGGTCGGCCATGAGGTCGGCGATCTTCTGAATCTGGTATCGGAATTCCGATACCGAGTTCCGATATGTTTGCGATATCGGGAATCGGTATCGGAATCCATATTTAAGTGTAAAATAAAGAATCAAAATAAAAAATATTGATATACTCACCCTCGGGCGCGCCCTGGTACTAACTGGCAGCCTTCCTTCCTAAGAATGAGCGCGTGAATGACCTGCGGTGACGTCGCGGCTTGTGATTGGTCGCGTGAGCGGTCACATGGGCGGTCGTGACCAATCACAAGCCGCGACGTCATCTAAGGTCCTTCACGCGCTCATTCTTAGGAAGGAAGGCTGCCGGAAAGAAGCAGGGCACGTCCGAGGGTGATTATATACCTAATAGGAATATACTCACCCTCGGACGCGCCCTGCTTCTTTCCGTTCTGACTTGAACACCCCGCCCTTCACCATGCTGTGATTTTAATTACATCCAAACACAGTTGGTTCTAACCTCCTCTATAAATGCAGGCTTTTCCATGTTATTAGCCATAGGTAAGTGTTCACACTAGGCAGACAGGTTAGTTACCCATTCGATCTGAGATTACCTTGATGTTTGGTGAATGGGCTCACAACTTTTGGCCAAATCTTGTGCTAAAAATCTCATGTGTTTTTTCATAAATTTCACAAGCCATTATGCTGTTCACATTTCATATATTGCACATTTCCTTGCTTTAGCACAATAAACTTGAGTGCAGCCATTATCTATTTGCTATGTAAGACTTTTTGGTTATGCACCAGTTCAGACTAGATGGCTGTTCAGTCAGTTTTTCTATATTTACTATGTATTGCTTTTTCTGACTTGAACGCCCCGCCCTTCACCATGCTGTGATTTTAATTACATCCAAACACAGTTGGTTCTAACCTCCTCTATAAATGCAGGCTTTACCATGTTATTAGCCATAGGTAAGTGTTCACACTAGGCAGACAGGTTAGTTACCCATTCGATCTGAGATTACCTTGACGTTTGGTGAATGGGCTCACAACTTTTGGCCAAATCTTGTGCTAAAAATCTCATGTGTTTTTTCATAAATTTCACAAGCCATTATGCTGTTCACATTTCATATATTGCACATTTCCTTGCTTTAGCACAATAAACTTGAGTGCAGCCATTATCTATTTGCTATGTAAGACTTTTTGGTTATGCACCAGTTCAGACTAGATGGCTGTTCAGTCAGTTTTTTTATATTTACTATGTATTGCTTTTTCTGACTTGAACGCCCCGCCCTTCACCATGCTGTGATTTTAATTACATCCAAACACAGTTGGTTCTAACCTCCTCTATAAATGCAGGCTTTACCATGTTATTAGCCATAGGTAAGTGTTCACACTAGGCAGACAGGTTAGTTACCCATTCGATCTGAGATTACCTTGACGTTTGGTGAATGGGCTCACAACTTTTGGCCAAATCTTGTGCTAAAAATCTCATGTGTTTTTTCATAAATTTCACAAGCCATTATGCTGTTCACATTTCATATATTGCACATTTCCTTGCTTTAGCACAATAAACTTGAGTGCAGCCATTATCTTTTTGCTATGTAAGACTTTTTGGTTATGCACCAGTTCAGACTAGATGGCTGTTCAGTCAGTTTTTCTATATTTACTATGTATTGCTTTTTCTGACTTGAACGCCCCGCCCTTCACCATGCTGTGATTTTAATTACATCCAAACACAGTTGGTTCTAACCTCCTCTATAAATGCAGGCTTTACCATGTTATTAGCCATAGGTAAGTGTTCACACTAGGCAGACAGGTTAGTTACCCATTCGATCTGAGATTACCTTGACGTTTGGTGAATGGGCTCACAACTTTTGGCCAAATCTTGTGCTAAAAATCTCATGTGTTTTTTCATAAATTTCACAAGCCATTATGCTGTTCACATTTCATATATTGCACATTTCCTTGCTTTAGCACAATAAACTGGAGTGCAGCCATTATCTATTTGCTATGTAAGACTTTTTGGTTATGCACCAGTTCAGACTAGATGGCTGTTCAGTCAGTTTTTCTATATTTACTATGTATTGCTTTTTCTGACTTGAACGCCCCGCCCTTCACCATGCTGTGATTTTAATTACATCCAAACACAGTTGGTTCTAACCTCCTCTATAAATGCAGACTTTACCATGTTATTAGCCATAGGTAAGTGTTCACACTAGGCAGACAGGTAAGTTACCCATTCGATCTGAGATTACCTTGACGTTTGGTGAATGGGCTCACAACTTTTGGCCAAATCTTGTGCTAAAAATCTCATGTGTTTTTTCATAAATTTCACAAGCCATTATGCTGTTCACATTTCATATATTGCACATTTCCTTGCTTTAGCACAATAAACTTGAGTGCAGCCATTATCTATTTGCTATGTAAGACTTTTTGGTTATGCACCAGTTCAGACTAGATGGCTGTTCAGTCAGTTTTTCTATATTTACTATGTATTGCTTTTTCTGACTTGAACGCCCCGCCCTTCACCATGCTGTGATTTTAATTACATCCAAACACAGTTGGTTCTAACCTCCTCTATAAATGCAGGCTTTACCATGTTATTAGCCATAGGTAAGTGTTCACACTAGGCAGACAGGTTAGTTACCCATTCGATCTGAGATTACCTTGACATTTGGTGAATGGGCTCACAACTTTTGGCCAAATCTTGTGCTAAAAATCTCATGTGTTTTTTCATAAATTTCACAAGCCATTATGCTGTTCACATTTCATATATTGCACATTTCCTTGCTTTAGCACAATAAACTTGAGTGCAGCCATTATCTATTTGCTATGTAAGACTTTTTGGTTATGCACCAGTTCAGACTAGATGGCTGTTCAGTCAGTTTTTCTATATTTACTGAGTATCTGAAACTGGCAGTTATCCTCCCAGTACAAAGCTAAGGAACATGGACAGTAGCGGATGTAGTAAAGAAAGGTCAGACTCAGATCAGTCGCTAGGCTCGACTGGGTGGTGAACTCATTACCACAACAACCGTGGGTGGCGGCCATGGAAAAAAAGGTCATGTGAAGGGGCACACTTGGAAAGTGTGGTGACTAAAGGTCTGGTGACACAGGCATACTGTGACTTAAGGGCCAAAGCTCAAGGCCTACATGTTGACCACTGGGGCGGGGAAAACCTAACAAGGGTGTGATGATGTATGAGGCTCAAAACTGACTGAGATGGTTCTCTCAACTAGTAGGGCAAGGTAACATGTGTGACCTGTCTCGAGACCCCAGGAGTATTACAGGTGTTCAACCCCACAAGTTTGAACAGAGGGGGGTATGTGTTGCAGTGACCCATGTTAAAGCTAGGAGACTCTGTAGGTGCTTCTCGGGGTGCACATGGAGGCGTATCTGTGATAAGGATGGTGAAACAGTGACCGGCAGGATTGGAAATGGCCAATATGTGTCGCAGAGTGAGTCTGCGCTATAAGCCAGTGATGTTGTTGTTCTGGGACCTGTTGTCCCACAAGTATTGATATATTTTGTGAAGGGAGGCTTGCAGGGTTAGCTGGAGAGCGGGGCGGGTCTGGCTAACCACACACACCTCTCATCTATGGGAGTGGTTACAAGTACATAATGTGGTTTGGTCACATGGTCTCTGTGGTAGAGAGTGTATGGACCTGAATGGCCTGTGTGCAAGAACCTGGAAGGTTTATGTGTTGGGAGGTCCTGGGAGTTGGATCAGATCCCTGAAGAGCACATATTGAGGCCTTAGATCTGAAGGCCTGTGTTGGAAGTCTGGGGAGTAGGACTTCCTGAATAGCACAACCTGTGGAGCAGGAGCTCCTGGAAGATAACCCAGAGTATGGGGAACTGTGTGCACTGACAGGGGGTCAGTTAATGAACTGTGTGGTCACCCATGGTAACTGGACGGAATAAGGTCCAGCATGTATAGTGCCTGCAACCTAATGTCATGTATTGGTGCCTATTGGGTTCCATGAAGTGTAATGGACTACGTGCAGGCCTGTGATGTGCAACATGGCCTACGGTGTGGTTTATGATGTCCGAATAAACCAAAATAGACTGGTTATGTGGAAAAACTGTGTCTGTGTACATTTATCCTGTTGCCAAGTGAGTGTCCCCCAACACAAGCAGTAAGCGCTATCTTACACAGTCCATACACTTAGTGTATGGGCATTACAAGTCTAGGAGATCCGCAACTTTAAATTGGTCCTATTTTTAATGAGGCCTTCCTCCACGTCTCCTCATTCACTGCCAGTAGATCACCAGAGTTAACGTGTTCCGTGCTGCTACAGCCACTATAGTTTTTAGCAAGAGTGTTTATGATGCCCGTACCAATTTTTTTTTAAAAAACTACCCCCCATGGGGAAATGTTTGTCAGCCCATACACTTAGTGTATTGGCATTACAAGTCTAGGAGACCCGTTCCTTTAAATTGGGCCTATTTTAATGAGGCCTTCCCCCATGTCTCATCATCCTCTGCCACTAAATCACCAGGGTTAACATATTCCGTGCTGCTACAGCCACTATAGTTTTTTGCAAGGGTGTTTAATATGCCCGTAAACTATTTTTTAAACAAATTTACCCCCATGGGGAAATGTTTGTCAGCCCATAAGCTTAGTGTATGAGCATTACAATTACAGGAGACCTGCTCCTTTAAATTGGTCCTATTTTTTAATGAGGCCTTCCTCCACATCTCATCATCCACCACCACTAGGTCACCAGGGTTAACATGTTCCATGCTGCTACTGCCACTCTAGTTTTTTGGAAGGGTGTTTAAAATGCCCGTAAACAATTTTTTTTTTAAATTTACCCCCCATGGGGAAATGTTTGTCAGCCCATCCACTGTGCATTGGCATTACAAGTCTAGGAGACCTGTTCCTTTAATTTGGGCCTAGTTTTAATGAGGCCTTCCTCCACATCTCCTCATCCACCACCATTAGATCTCTAGATGACCAGGGTTAACATGTTCCGTGCTGCTACAGCCACTGTAGCTTTTTGCAAGGGTGTTTATGATGCCCCTAATAAAAGTATTTACACAGTATGTTGATGTGTACTCCCTGGAGAAAATGTTTGTCAAACCATACACTTAGTGTATGGGCATTACAAGTCTAGGAGACCCACTCCTTTGTAATGGGACAGTTTTTTTTATGATGCCCTCCTCCATGTTTCTTCCAAGGAGGATTGGGGTGCGTGCAAATTTGGGTCATGGCACCTTTTGCATTCAAAGAATAAGGAAACAGTATGGCAGGACCAACTAAAGAATATAAAGTGGGTTTTCCTGTGGCCATCCACTACCAGGGGGCAAAGGTTTCTTAGGGTGCATATGACTTGGTAGCGTGGGAGGCCTTGAGGTCAATATATAAGAAAACAGTATGGGAGTACAAAATGAATAATGTGAATTGGATTTTCCTGTGGCCATCCCATATGTGGTTTCAAAGGCTTATTGGGGTGCATATGACTTGGTAGCAGGGCAGGCCTTGCAGTCATTGCAAAAGAAAACAGTATGGGAGTACAAAACGAATAATGTGAAGTGGGTTTTCCTGTGGCCATCCAGTACCTGGGTTCAAAGGCTTATTGGGGTGCATATGACTTGATAGCAGGGCAGGCCTTGCATTCAATGCAACATTTTTTTCATAAAGCCTTCCTGTACCTTTCGTGAAAGGAGTATCGTGGTGCGTCATAATTCTTGGCAGCCCAGCCACTCACTGCATAGGCAATAACAGCATAGGAGACCCACTGTTTAATAATGACATTTGAAGAATATTAATGCCACTTGATGCCCCTCTGAAAATAGGCTTTGTGACTTTAAGAGTCCCTCCTTCATAAATAAAACAAGATGTGTCTGCTTATGTGTCACACACCACATGGCCAACCAGGGTTGTTAAATGTTATAATGCCATTTCCCAGTGAATGCATTTGGATTGGTTGAAGGCAATGTTAAAGTTGAAAAACGCATAAAAAAACGCTGCGTTTGAACATAACCCAAGTGGTTGAGGAACATTTTGGTCTGGGTTAATAATTTTGCCTTATATACAAGTCATTACCCTGGAAAGGATATACCTTTACATATTTCCCAGCAAAATCCATTTTGGTTTCATTTTTGTATGTTTTTTGGTGCACCTGTAAAAATGGTGTGAAACTCTGACAACATTGTTTACAGCTGTGACCTAGGAGTTAGAAATGCTTCCAGGGATGATCCCCATGATGTTTCCATGTCATTTGAGCAGTGTTTTCATCATTTTCAGATGTTTATAGACCTTAAAAGGACCCACAGAGGATATCGCTGTAAAAATGCTTGGGTCTCCCATAGACTTACATTGGGCTTGTTGTTCTGTCCGAGTACTCGAGTATTCAAATATGCTCGACCCAAGCAATGAGCACCCGAGCATTTCAGTTCAAGAATGCTGTATATCAGTCCTGGAATGTGGTGGCCTTACATCATTTTGCCCAAACCTGGTGACAGGTTCACTTTAAAATGCTCGCTAAACCTCTGAATAAAATATTTTCAGGGTGAAGTTTCCAAAATGTGTTTTTTTGTGTTGGGTTTTCTGTTAGGCAGTCACTTCAGGGACCCTGCAAATGCTTTGTGATGCCCACAATCTATTATAGGCCCCATAAAGTCCATTTAAATCTGAATAGGTCCCTAAATAAACAGGTTTTGTTAATTTCTTGAAAAAATTAAATATTGTTGCTAAACTTTTAACTCTTCTAACAACCAAACAAAATAAAATTATGCTAAAAAATACTGAATATGTAAATTAGACATTTTGAAAATGTTATTTATAGCATAGCATGAATAACTTGTTTAAGGATATAAAAATTGAAATTTTGAAAATGTCATTATTTTCAGAGGTAAATGCAACACTTGTTCACCTAAACTTATAGCTAACATAAAGTACAATGCGTCATGGAAAAAAATAAAACTCAGAATCACTGACATATATTGAAGCATTCCAGAGTTATTGCCACATAAAGTGACACTGGTCCGATGTAAAAGGTTGGGTTTGGTCATAAAGGTCAAAATTGACTCACTAAGGGGTTAATTGCATAAACTAAATAATTAAACTAGTTTCCAGGGTGGCATGGTTCGCAGTGGCTTTTAAAGTATGCTTTGCTCTTAAACGCCGCAGTATTTCAGAAGCAAACATGCCTGGCTGAGATCATCCAGCCAGAGACTGATACATTCTGCCCATCGATCAGGTAGCATGTATCTGCTGTCAGGTTCACTTTAACTATCTCTCCTTGTAACGCGTTATGCGGTTCAGTTCTGTAACTGCTAACATCTGGCCAGTTGTACTGAGAACAGCTGATCTGTGGTGGTTTCAGGTGTTGGACCATCACTGATCTGATATTGATGACCTATAATTAGAATAAGTCATCATTATAAAAGTAGTGGAGCATCCCTTTAAATTTCTGAGAAAATAAGGGTAAACACATTTATAACTTATATGTTTATAATAATTTTATCTACATTTCTAATCAAAACAATATTGAAAATAAATTCTAAATATTATCGAGATACCATAAAAAAAATTGCTCTAGTACTTTATGTCCTAGTTGGTTTCATTGTATGTATATTTCTATGTATATTGTCATGCTGAAAGCAATATTTCAAATGTAGGCTATTGCAATGACTGAATATCTTATTATTATGAAAGCTATCTTTTTTCCTAGCCTTACCCATATTAGAAACCAATATTTTTTGCCTAAAATATAGAAAATGAAAATTTTTGCTTCAGTTTTTATTTTATTTGCCTACAATATTAGAATAATAAAACTAAGAATCATGGTTACTCATTCCTGAAGTTCCCTATGGTGAACTACTTTTAATATTCTTTATTCTTGTTGTTATGCTAACCGTAATCCTCAAAATTGTCATATCAGCACTTTACTGAGCTTGTTCATAAAGCTTATTACAATGATGCACTAAAGTTAAAACAGCTCTAATATAATGAAGTAGCCTGGTTATAATTACATTTATGCAAAATCATATTAATAATTGGACTTTTGTATTGTTAGTGGATTTAGTAGATGGATTATTATATCTTTGCAGGGAAAGAAGAGCAGGTGGGCTGATAACAGGAAAAAATAATTGACTTTAAAAGTGCAGCAACTGATTACTCAGTCTTAACATTTGTTAAACCAGTTACAAGAATATGTACTGTATATCCTAAAGTAAATGAACAAAACTAAATATAAACTTTTCTGGATATTTTAGATATATAGATGTACATTAGGATTTTAATATGTTTACACTTATTTGTATCACTTGCAAATTAAACGAATTAAAGTCATGTGGAGTGGCAGTACCCACTACTGGATCAAGTACAGACAAAAAAAATTAAATTTTTTTGAATATTTAATACTAATAATTAATATGCATCAAAATATTGGCTATATTTTTTTAAAACTGTATAACAGATAAACTAGCAATCACTTGCAATTAGCAGTTTTAGAAACTATTATAAAAAAGGGGAGAAGCCAGCGCTGATTATGGTCAGAACGCAATACATAAAGTGCACATGCACATACTGATTTCTAACTGTATTTCAAAATGAGACATTTAGCAAACAATTGATCAATTCCTTGAGCCTCCACGCCAAGGCATTCTCATAATGGGGCCGTCCTACTCTATGTTTTTTATATATTCGCTGTGCCATTACGGCCTCCTAAATCTATTAATAGCAAGACCTCATTAAATGCAAACTGTACCTGAAGCGTTTATGAATCACTCCCATGGCGCCAGAAAGGGCAAGCGCAGATAAAGGTTGACCAGGTCCGGACATAGACATTTCAGGAACAAACTTTTTTATTTTTAGATACTATTGATTGCAGTTGACAGCAAAGTGAGTTTTACTTTTTTGATCAAAACTTATTGAGTTATTAGATAGTGTTTGCCAGAATTCTGATGAAAAAAAGCCACACATTTTGGAGCATGTCAGACATGTACTCTATCAACTGTAGCCACTTTTAAAAACTTAGTGGGAATTTGTGGGAAGGGATATATGTCAGAACCTGATGTAAATTATAAAACAAATAGTCACCGTAATTTGGAGGAACTTGCTTTCTCAGTGCCTATGCATGAACTATGCAGTGGAAGTATGTAAGTAAAGGAGTCATTTGCAATGGGAAAAGATTTATATAGTATGTTAAATGTAACTCCTATATGCTCAATATACAGTGGCTATTTTGCTACATTAAAACCTGTGTTTAAATATTTTTGTAATCTGATTTGTGTATGATGCATTAGTCCTAAATAGTTTAAGTTGGTGAAGTGAAGTGAGAAAAATATAGGCATGAGTTAAATTTATGGGATCAAATAACTAAAAATTGGCAGGTCATATGTACTCACTCCTTTTGTTATGAAGCCCCTAAAAAATTCTGGTTCAAGCAATTACCTTCATAAGTTACATGTTTAGTGAAAGGAAGCCCACCTGTGTGCAATCTAAGTGTCACATGGTCTGTTAGTATATACACACCTTTTCTGAAAGGCTACAGAGCCTGCAACACCATTAAGCAAGATGTACCACTAACCAAACAACACCACAAAGACCAAGGAGACCTCAAACAAATCTTGGACAAAGTTGTTGAGAAGTACAAGTCGGGGTTGGGTTATAAAAAATATCCAAATCTCTGATGATCCCCTGGACCACCATCAAATCTATTATCAAATGGAAATAGCATGGCACCACAACAAACCTGCCAAAAGAGGGCCTCTAACAAAAACTTTTAGGCCTGGAAAGGAGGGAATTAATCAGAGAGGCAGCACCAAGATGTAAGATAACCCTGAAGGAGCTGCAAAATTCTCAAGCAGAGACTGGAATATCTGACCGTATGACCACAATACGCCGTAAAGTCAATAGAGTTGGCCCTTATTGGAAAGTGGGCAGAATAAAGTCTTTACTTACACACAAAAATTGAAAGGCTCATTTTGAGTTTGACAAAAGAAATGTGGGAGACAAAGACAGTTCAAGACAATTCAAGGCTGTGAGGTAGCAAAACTCGAAAAATTCCAAGAAGGTGAATACTTTCGCAAGCAACTGTATAAAAGAAAAAATCTTTACAAGTTCAATGAAACCACAAAATCTTAACATTTAAGTGTTTACTTGTGAATATTCTGTTACAATTAGTACTTCATCATTAATTAATTACTATTAATTAGTAAGTACATTTTACTAAGCCAGTTTTGCTATTAGACAGATTTTTGATTATCTCCCCTATTGTGTACACTTTTAAGAAGGAAAATCATGATTAGTGATCGGCGAGCACTAAAATGCTCGGGTGCTCAATGCTCGGGTCGAGCAAATTGGAATACTCGGGTACTCGGCCAGAACAACGAGCCCAATGTAAGTCTATGGGAGACCTGAGTATTTTTACCGCGATCCCCCCGGGGGTCCTTTTAAGGTCTAAAAACATCTGAAAATGATGGAAACACTGCTCAAATGACACAGGGACATCATGGGGATCGCCCCTGGAAGCATTCCTGACTCCTAGTTCACAGCTTTAATCAATTTTTTTCCGAGATTCATGCCATTTTTCCCAGTGCACCAAAAAACACATTAAAAGCAAAAACAAAATGGATTTTGCTGGGAAATATGTCAAGGTTCATCATTTGCAGGTTAATGACTTTCCTGTAAGGCCAAATATTTAAACCCAGACCGAAAATTTTCTCCCCCACTTAGGCTTAGTTCAGACGCAGCGTTTTTGAAGCATTTTTCAACTTTAACATTGTTTTCAACCACTACAAATGCGTTCACTGGGAAATGTCATTGTAACTTTTAACAGCCCTAGCTGGCCATGTGGTGTGTGACACATACGCAGACCCATCTTGTTTCATTTATGAAGGAGGGACTCTTAAAGTCACAGAGCCTATTCTTACCGATGCATCAGGTGGCATTAATCTTCTTAAAGGGCCATTATTAAACTGTGGGTCTCCTAAACTGTTCTAGCCTATGCTGTGAGTGGATGGGCTGCCAAGAATTATGACGCACCATAATACACCTTTCATAAGATGTCCAGGAGGGCCTCCTGAAAAAATGTTGCATTGAATGCAAGGCCTGCCCTGCTACCAATTCATATGCCCCCCCCCCCTTGCGCCTTGGAACCCACATACTGTATGGGCCCATGAAAACCAACTTCACAATATGCATTTTGTGCTCCATACTCCGTTGTTTTACACATTGGAAGCAAGGTGAGCCCTGCTGCATAGTCAGTCATATGCACACCATTAGGTCTTGGAACCCACATATTGGATGGGCCCTTGAAAATCCATTTTACAATATGCATTTTGTGCTCCATACTCCTTTGTTTTATACATTGGCAGGAAGGTGAGCCCTGCTGCATTGTCAGTCATATGCACCCCATTAGGTCTTGGAACCCACATACTGGATCGGCCCATGAAAATCCACTTCACAATATGCATTTTGTGCTCCATACTCCTTTGTTTTACACATTGGCAGCAAGGCCAGCCCTGCTGCATAGTCATATGCACCACATTAGGCCTTGGAACCCACATACTGGAGGGGCCCTTGAAAATCCACTTCACAATATGCATTTTGTACTCCTGTACTCCTTTGTTTTACACATTGGCAGCAATGCTAGCCCTGCTGCATAGTCATATGCACCCCATTAGGCCTTGGAACCCACATACTGGATGGGCCCATTAAAATCCACTCATATTTTGTAATAGTATGATGGTTCCCTCTTTGCACAATTATTTACAGGATAATTTAGCAGTTTTATTTGCCATGTTTTTAACACTAAGGTACAGATATAGCTTTAAAAAAGGCTAATACTTGCAATACAATGCAATTTTATTGCTAGCAACAAAATTCAAGGAATAGTATGATTGAATAGTGTGAGTGCGTGCATGCATACGGTATACAGTATTTAAATCTTGGTTACAAATCGCCATTTGTATATTAGCCATTTGTACATTTGAGGCAGCCAAAGTTATGGCTCTCAAGGAGAGAAACTAATGTTGTCGACAAAGAATTATTTGTAATGAACTACTGAGCCAAACTAACAGCATTGCTTTATCAAATTTATATGAAGTGTATTATGTCCAATGTGAGCAACCGGGCAACACAAAAATGAGCTTTTTAAGGGAGCTGTTTAAGGTACAGAAATGTTATGAAGTCTTTGCCAACAAGGATCTGGTTTCACCAATGTGGTTTACCATTTTTTAAAAAAATACTAGTGCCATTGCAGGCCCCTTGCCAAAAATTCACCGGCCTATAACAGTGCAGAGCATGTTCACCCTGGTGATCTACTGGCAGGAAAAGAACAGATTGCAGGAGACTGAGTTAAGAAGTAGGCCCAAAGTTATGCCATTCGCAACTCCCAAATGTGTTGTCCTTTTTTAAAAAAATAAAAGTGTACCATCACAGCCCCCTTGGCCAAAATGCACCGTACAGAGCACTTTCATCCTGGTGATCTACTGGCAGGAACAGGACAGATCGCAGGAGAGAGAGTTAAGAAGTAGGCCCAAAGTTATGTCAGGCCCAATTCACCAATGTGTTGTCCTTTTTAAAAAAAAAAAAAAAAAAGAGTGCAATCACAGCCACCTTGGCCAAAATGCACCCACCGTACAGTGCACATTCACCCTGGTGATCTACTGACAGGAGCAGGACAGATTGCAGGAGACAGAGTTAAGAAGTAGGCCCAAAGTTATGTCAGGCCCAATTCCCCAATGTGTTGTCATTTAAAAAAAAAATAAAAGAGTGCCATCACAGCCCCCTTGGCCAAAATGTACCGTACAGAGCACTTTCTCCCTGGTGATCTACTGGCAGGGACAGGACAGATTGCAGAAAAAAGAGTTAAGAAGTAGGCCCAAAGTTATGTCAGGCCAGATTCACCAAGGTGTTGTCCTTTTTTAAAATAATAATAATAATAATAATAATAATAATTTTATTTATATAGCGCCAACATATTCCGCAGCGCTTTACAACTTATAGAGGGGACTTATACAGACAACAGACATTACAGCATAACAGAAATCACAGTTCAAAACAGATACCAGGAGGAATGAGGGCCCTGCTCACAAGCTTACAATCTATGAGGAAAAGGGAAGACACGAGAGGTGGATGGTAACAATTGCTTTAGTTATTTGGACCAGCCATAGTGTAAGGCTCGGGTGTTCATGTAAAGCTGCATGAACCAGTTAACTGCCTAAGTATGTAACAGTACAGACACAGAGGCTATTAACTGCATAAAGTGTATGAGAACATGATGGAGGAACGTGATTATGTTGTTGTTTTTTATTAATAGGCCACACAGGGATAATTAGGTTAATGCGTTGAGGCGGTAGGCCAATCTGAACAAATGAGTTTTTAGGGCACGCTTAAAACTGTGGGGATTGGGGATTAATTGTATTAACCTAGGTAGTGCATTCCAAAATAATAAAAGAGTGCCATCACAGCCCCCTTGGACAAAATGCACCGTACAGATCACGTTCAACCTGGTGATCTGCTGACAGCAGCAGGACAGATTGCAGGAGACAGAGTTAAGAAGTAGGCCCAAAAATATGTCAGGCCCAATTCCCCAATGTGTTTTCCTTCCTTTTTTTTAAATAAAAGAGTGCCATCACAGCCCCCAGGTCAAAATGCACTTAACAGAGCATGTTCACCCTGGTGATGTACTGGCAGGAACAGGACAGATTGCAGGACACAGAGTAAAAGAAGTAGGCCCAAAGTTATGTGAGGCCCAATTTCCCAATGTGTTGTCCTTTTTAAAAAAAATAAGAGAGTGCCATCACAGCCCCCTAGCCTTAACTGCCCCATACAGACCACGTTCACCCTGGTGATCTACTGGCAGAAACAGGACAGATTGCAGGGACAGAGTTAAGAAGTAGGCCCAAAGTGATGTCATGCCTAATTCACCAATGTGTTGTCCTTTTTTTAAATAAAAGAGTGCCATCACAGCCCCCTTGGCCAAAATGCACTGCTCAGATCACGTTCACCCTGGTGATCTACTGACAGGAACAGGACAGGTTGCAGGAGACAGAGTTAAGAAGTAGGCCCAAAGTTATGTCTGTCCCAATTTTCCAATGTGTTGCCCTTTTTTAAAAAATAAAAGTGTGCCATCACAGCCCCCTGGCCAAAATGCACCGTACAGGGCAGGTTCACCCTCGTGATCTAGTGGCAGTTAAAGTACACATTGCAGGAGACAGAGTTAAGAATTAGGCCCAATGTAGTGGTGTGTGTCTCTGAGACTTGTAATGCAGTGCATGATCTGCCAAAAAATTCCCCAGTGGGGTTACCTATTTTAAAAATAGACTAGTTCAATCGCAGGCCCCTTGCCCAAAATTTACTGGCCTATAACAGTGCAAAGCACGTTCACCCTGGTGATCTAGTGGCAGTTAAAGGACACATTGCAGGAGACAAAGTTAAGAATTTGGCCCAATGTAGTGGTGTGTGTCTCTTAAACTTGTAATGCAGTGCATGATCTGCCAAACAATTCCCAAATGGGGTTACCTTTTTAAAAATAGACTAGTGCCATGGCAGGCCCAATGCCCAAAATTCACCGGCCTATGACAGTACTGAGCACGTTCACCCTGGTCATCTAGTGGCAGTTAAAGGACACATTGCAGGAGACAGACTAAAGAAGTAGGCCCAATGTAATGCAATGCCCAATTCCCCAATGTGGGGTCCTGTTTTTACAAAATAAAATAGTGCCTTCACAGCCCCCGTGCCCAAAAATCACCAGTCTATAACAGTACAGAGCACGTTCAATCTGGTCATCTAGTGGTTCTGGATGATGAGGATGAGGATAAGGAGGAAGATAACAACAAACAGACCAAATGTGGAAGCTTATACCCATGCGGGGTTGTGAAGAGGTGCATGAGAATACACCTCCCCAAAAGAGAGAATGTATTTGAGGTTATGTTTCGCTGTTTTCACTTGGTGATGTACAGAAGTCTTTCCTGGTATGACCCCAATGGCAGAGGGTCTCAGAAATAAATTCTAAGTCTGCAAACACAAAAAAACAGCTCATAGGGCAGTGGTAACTGGGCTGACCGTATATCTAATCATAGCACCTCAAATAGCAGCAGCCGGGGAACGTGCCTACGTTGGTTCTAGACGTCTCGCGCCAGCCGGAGAACTAACTAACCCTGGAAGGGAAAAGATAGACCTTTCTTGCCTCCAGAGAAAAGACCCCAAAAGTTGGATACAAGCCCCCAACAAATAATAACGGTGAGGTAAGAAGAAAAGACAAACGTAAGAATGAACTAGGTATTTAGCAAAGAGAGGCCCACTGACTAATAGCAGAATATAGTAAGATGACTTATACGGTCAGCAAAACCCCTATCAAAATTTCCACGCTGGATATTCAAGAACCCCCGAACTGTCTAACGGCCCGGGGGGGAGAATACCAGCCCCCTAGAGCTTCCAGCAAAAACAGGAATCACATTTAGTACAAGCTGGACAAAAAATAATAGCAATACAAATAACCAAAAAACAAGGAAGCAGGACTTAGCTTAATTATGCACGAACCAGGACCAGCAGACAGGAGCAAACAGAAAGAACTGATTACAACGATGCCAGGCACCAGACTGAGAATTCAGGAAGTTCATATAGCAACACCCCTGGACTAACGACCAAGGTGGGTGCCAAACTGAGGAAAGACAATCCTAGAGTCATATCACTAGTGACCACAAGAGGGAGCCAAAAAAGTCTAATTCACAACAGTACCCCCCCTTTAAGGAGTGGTCACCGAACCCTCACCAAGACCACCAGGGCGATCAGGATGAGCAGCGTGAAAGGCACAAACTAAATCGGCCACATGCACATCAGAGGCAACCACCCAGGAATTATCCTCCTGACCATAGCCCTTCCACTTGACCAGATACTGAAGCCTCCGCCTGGAGAGACGAGAATCCAAGATCTTCTCCACCACGTACTCCAACTCGCCCTCAACCAACACCGGAGCAGGAGGCTCAACAGAAGGGACCACAGGTACAACGTACCGCCGCAACAAAGACCTATGGAACACATTGTGAATGGCAAACGACACCGGAAGATCCAAGGGAAAGGACACAGGATTAAGGATTTCCAATATCTTGTAAGGACCGATGAAGCGAGGCTTAAATTTAGGAGAGGAGACCTTCATAGGAACAAATCGAGAAGACAGCCATACCAAATCCCCAACACGAAGTCGGGGACCCACACCGCGGCGGCAGTTGGCAAAATGCTGAGCCTTCTCCTGTGACAACTTTAAGTTGTCCACCACATGATTCCAAATCTGCTGCAACCTATCCACCACAGAATCTACCCCAGGACAGTCAGAAGGCTCCACATGTCCTGAGGAAAAACGAGGATGGAAACCAGAGTTGCAGAAAAATGGCGAAACCAAAGTAGCGGAACTAGCCCGATTATTAAGGGCAAACTCAGCCAACGGCAAGAAGGTCACCCAATCATCCTGATCTGCAGAAACAAAACACCTCAAATAAGCCTCCAGAGTCTGATTAGTTCGCTCCGTTTGTCCATTAGTCTGAGGATGAAAGGCAGACGAAAACGACAAGTCAATGCACATCTTAGCACAAAAGGATCGCCAGAACCTGGAAACAAACTGGGATCCTCTGTCAGACACGATATTCTCAGGAATGCCGTGTAAACGAACCACATTCTGAAAGAACAGAGGAACCAGATCGGAAGAGGAAGGCAGCTTAGGCAAAGATACCAAATGGACCATCTTGGAAAAGCGATCACATACCACCCAGATGACAGACATGCCCTGAGACACCGGAAGATCTGAAATGAAATCCATGGAAATGTGTGTCCAAGGCCTCTTCGGGACAGGCAAGGGCAAGAGCAACCCGCTGGCACGAGAACAGCAAGGCTTAGCTCAAGCACAAGTCCCACAGGACTGCACAAATGACCGCACATCCCGTGACAAGGAAGGCCACCAAAAGGACCTAGCCACCAAATCTCTGGTGCCAAAAATTCCCGGATGCCCTGCCAACACCGAGGAATGAACCTCGGAAATGACTCTGCTGGTCCACTTATCAGGAACAAACAGTCTGTCAGGTGGACAAGAGTCAGGTCTACCAGCCTGAAATCTCTGCAACACACGTCACAAATCCGGAGAAATGGCTGACAAGATTACTCCCTCTTTAAGAATACCAACTGGTTCAGCGACTCCAGGAGAGTCAGGCACAAAGCTCATTGAAGGAGCATCAGCCTTCACATTCTTTGAACCTGGTAAATACGAGACCACAAAGTCAAAACGGGAGAAAAACAATGACCAACGGGCCTGTCTAGGATTCAGGCATTTAGCAGACTCGAGATACATTAGATTTTTGTGATCAGTCAAGACCACCACACGATGCTTAGCACCCTCGAGCCAATGACGCCACTCCTCAAATGCCCACTGCATGGCTAACAACTCCCGATTGCCAACATCATAATTCCGCTCAGCAGGCGAAAACTTCCTAGAGAAAAAAGCACATGGTCTCATTACAGAGCAACCAGGGCCTCTCTGCGACAAAACGGCCCCTGCCCCAATCTCAGAAGCATCCACTTCAACCTGAAAGGGAAGTGAGACATCAGGCTGGCACAAAACAGGCGCTGAAGTAAACCGGCGCTTCAACTCTTGGAAAGCTTCCACGGCTGCAGGAGCCCAGTTAGCAACATCAGAACCTTTCTTGGTCATATCCGTCAAAGGTTTAACAACGCTAGAAAAATTAGCGATAAAACGACGGTAGAAGTTAGCAAAACCCAAGAACTTCTGAAGACTCTTAACTGACGTGGGTTGAGTCCAATCATGAATAGCTCGGACCTTTACTGGGTCCATCTCCACCGCAGAGGGGGAAATAATAAAACCCAAAAAGGGAACCTTCTGTACTCCAAAGAGACACTTTGAGCCCTTAACAAACAAAGCATTCTCACGCAAAACCTGAAACACAATCCTGACCTGCTCTACATGCGAGTCCCAATCATCAGAAAAAAACAGAATATCATCTAGATAAACAATCATAAATTTATCCAGATACTTCCGGAAAATATCATGCATAAAGGACTGAAACACTGAAGGAGCATTAGAGAGCCCAAAAGGCATCACCAAGTACTCAAAATGACCTTCGGGCGTATTAAATGCAGTTTTCCATTCATCTCCTTGCTTAATGCGCACAAGGTTGTATGCACCACGAAGATCTATTTTGGTGAACCACTTGGCACCTTTAATCCGGGCAAACAAGTCCGACAACAGAGGCAAAGGATACTGAAATTTAACAGTGATTTTATTCAGAAGCCGATAGTCAATACAAGGTCTCAAAGATCTGTCTTTCTTGGCCACAAAAAAGAATCCAGCACCAAGAGGGGAAGAGGATGGACGGATATGCCCCTTCTCCAGAGATTCCTTGATATACGAACGCATTGCGGTATGCTCAGGTACAGACAGATTAAATAGTCTTCCCTTAGGAAATTTACTACCTGGAATCAAATCTATGGCGCAGTCACAGTCCCTATGAGGAGGCATAGCACTGGACCTGGACTCGCTGAATACATCCTGATAATCAGACAAATACTCAGGAACTTCCGAAGGAGTAGAGGAAGCAATAGACACCGGCGGGGAATCACCATGAATTCCCTGACAGCCCCAACTTGACACAGACATTGCCTTCCAATCCAAGACTGGATTATGGGTCTGTAACCATGGCAGCCCCAAAACGACCAAATCATGCATTTTATGCAGAACAAGAAAACGAATCACCTCCCGATGTTCAGGAGTCATGCACATGGTTACCTGTGTCCAAAACTGCGGTTTATTTTCCGCCAATGGCGTAGCATCAATACCTCTAAGAGGGATAGGATTTACCAACGGCTCAAGAACAAAACCACAGCGCTTGGCAAATGACAGATCCATAAGACTCAGGGCAGCACCTGAATCCACAAACGCCATAACAGGGTAGGAAGACAATGAGCAAATTAAAGTCACAGACAAAATAAATTTAGGTTGCAAATTACCAATGGCGACAGGACTAACAACCCTTGTTAGGCGTTTAGAGCATGCTGATATAACATGTGTAGAATCACCACAGTAAAAACACAACCCATTCTGACGTCTATGATTTTTCCGTTCATTTCTAGTCTGAATTCTACCACATTGCATTAAATCAGGTGTTTGTTCAGACAACACCACAAGAGGATTAGCGGCTTTGCGCTCCCGCAAACGCCGGTCAATTTGAATAGCCAGCGCCATGGAATCATTCAGACTTGTAGGAATGGAGAAACCCACCATCACATTCTTAATGGCTTCAGAAAGGCCATTTCTGAAATTTGCGGCCAGAGCACACTCATTCCACTGAGTAAGCACGGACCATTTCCGAAATTGTTGGCAATACACTTCAGCTTCATCCTGGCCCTGAGAAATAGCCAGCAAGGCTTTTTCTGCCTGAATTTCAAGATTGGGTTCCTCGTAAAGCAATCCGAGCGCCAGAAAAAACGCATCAATATTTGCCAATGCCGGATCTCCTGGCGCTAGCGAGAAGGCCCAATCCTGAGGGTCGCCCCGTAAGAAAGAGATAACAATTTTTACTTGCTGAGCTGAGTCTCCAGATGAACGGGGTCTCAGAGATAGAAACAATTTACAATTATTCCTGAAATTCCTAAACTTAAATCGGTCTCCAGAGAACAGTTCAGGAATAGGTATTTTAGGTTCAGACATAGGACTACTGGTAACAAAATCTTGTATGCCCTGCACACGAGCAGCAAGCTGGTCCACACTTGTAATCAAGGTCTGGACATTCATGTCTGCAGCAAGCTCAAGCCACTCAAAGGTAAAGGGGAGGAAGAAAGAAAAAAAAAAAAAAAAAACCTCAGAATTTCCTTTCTTATAATCCCACTTCTGCAGTGCATTAAACATTCAACTTTGGCCTGGCATACTGTTATGACCCCAATGGCAGAGGGTCTCAGAAATAAATTCTAAGTCTGCAAACACAAAAAACCAGCTCATAGGGCAGTGGTAACTGGGCTGACCGTATATCTAATCATAGCACCACAAATAGCAGCAGCCGGGGAACGTGCCTACGTTGGTTCTAGATGTCTCGCACCAGCCGGAGAACTAACTAACCCTAGAAGGGAAAAGATAGACCTTTCTTGCCTCCAGAGAAAAGACCCCAAAAGTTGGATACAAGCCCCCAACAAATAATAACGGTGAGGTAAGAAGAAAAGACAAACGTAAGAATGAACTAGGTATTTAGCAAAGAGAGGCCCACTGACTAATAGCAGAATATAGTAAGATGACTTATACGGTCAGCAAAAACCCTATCAAAATTTCCACGCTGGATATTCAAGAACCCCCGAACCGTCTAACGGCCCGGGGGAGAATACCAGCCCCCTAGAGCTTCCAGCAAAAACAGGAATCACATTTAGTACAAGCTGGACAAAAAAAAATAGCAATACAAATAACCAAAAAACAAGGAAGCAGGACTTAGCTTAATTATGCACGAACCAGGACCAGCAGACAGGAGCAAACAGAAAGAACTGATTACAACGATGCCAGGCACCAGACTGAGAATTCAGGAAGTTCATATAGAAACACCCCTGGACTAACGACCCAGGTGGGTGCCAAACTGAGGAAAGACAATCCTAGAGTCATATCACTAGTGACCACAAGAGGGAGCCAAAAAAGTCTAATTCACATCACTTTCCCAATCCAAGCCTTGTTCATTTTTATAAGAGTCAGCCTGTAAGAATTTTCAGTTGACAGGTGGATGCGCTTAACTGTTATAATTCCACCAGCGGCACTAAAAACCCTCTCTGACAGAACGCTAGCAGCAGGGCAGGCCAGGACCTCCAAGGCATAGAGAGCCAGTTCATGCCACGTGTCCAGCTTGGATACCCAAAAATTAAAAGGCACAGAGGAATCATGGATGACATTTGTATGATCTGCAAGGTACTCCCTCACCATCTTCCCAAACATTGCACTTCTTGTGACAGCTGTTATGTTGGGCTGGTGGTTAGGAGCACTAGAAATGACCAGATGAGCAAACTAACAATACAGGACAAGCTCTGTGAAGTGGGAGCTCTGCTGACCACAACCCCTAATCCTATCACAACAACTAGAAATAGCCGTGGAGCGTTCCTGACTCTGCCTAGACGCCTCTTCACAGCCTAAGAGCTAACTACCCCTAAAGATAGAAAATACAGCCTACCTTGCCTCAGAGAAATTCCCCAAAGAAATAGGCAGCCCCCCACATATATTGACTGTGAGTTAAGATGGAAGTCACAAACACAGGAATGAAATAGGTTTCAGCATAGGAGGCCAGACTTAACTAAACAGACTGAAGATAGAAAAGGTATCTTTGCGGTCAGCATAAAAAACTAACAAAAAACGACGCAGAGTGTGCAAAAGAAACCACCGCACCGACTCACGGCGCGGTGGTGCCAATCTGCATCCCAGAGCTTCCAGCTAACAAGATTAAATCATAATAGCAAGCTGGACAAAAACACAGTGGTAACAAATAAGCTAGCAGGGACTTAGCTTTTGCTGAAGTAGACAGGTCATCTGAAAGATCCAAGAGAACTGAACCAGTACTAGGACATTGACAGCTGGCATCAAGTAACGATCTGAGTGGAGTTAAATAGAGCAGCCAGCCAAGGCCTGAACGAGATCAGCTGGAGAAGGAATCTCAGAACCAGCAGCTCCACTCACAGCTACCAGAGGGAGTTCATGAACAGAACTCGCCGAAGCACCATTCATAACCACAGGAGGGAGCTCGAGAACAGAATTCACAACAGTACCCCCCCCTTGAGGAGGGGTCACCGAACCCTCACCAGAGCCTCCAGGCCGCTCCGGATGAGCCAAATGAAAGGCACGAACAAGATCGGCAGCATGAACATCAGAGGCAACTACCCAGGAATTATCCTCTTGACCATAACCTTTCCACTTGACTAGGTACTGAAGTTTCCATCTCGAGATACGAGAATCCAAAATCTTTTCCACCACATACTCCAACTCCCCCTCAACCAACACCGGGGCAGGAGGATCAACGGAGGGAACCATAGGAGCCACATATCTCCGCAACAACGACCTATGGAACACATTATGGATGGCGAAAGAAGCTGGAAGGTCCAAACGAAATGACACAGGATTAATAATTTCAGAAATCTTTTAAGGACCAATGAAACGAGGCTTAAACTTAGGAGACAAAACCTTCATAGGAACAAAACGAGACGACAACCAAACCAAATCACCAACACGAAGTCGGGGACCAACACAGCGACGGCGGTTAGCGAAACGTTGAGCCTTCTCCTGGGACAATGTCAAATTGTCCACTACGTGAGTCCAAATTTGCTGCAACCTGTCCACCACAGAATCCACCCCAGGACAGTCCGAAGGCTCAACCTGCCCTGAAGAAAAACGAGGGTGGAAACCAGAATTACAGAAAAAAGGCGAAACCAAAGTGGCTGAGCTGGCCCGATTATTAAGGGCGAGCTCAGCCAAAGGCAAGAAGGACACCCAATCATCCTGATCAGCAGAAACAAAGCATCTCAGATATGTTTCCAAAGTCTGATTGGTTCGTTCGGTTTGGCCATTTGTCTGAGGATGGAAAGCTGAAGAAAAAGACAAATCAATGCCCATCTTAGCACAAAAGGACCGCCAAAATCTTGAAACAAACTGGGAACCTCTGTCCGACACGATGTTCTCCAGAATGCCATGTAAACGAACCACATGCTGGAAAAACAATGGAACCAAATCAGAGGAGGAAGGCAATTTAGGCAAAGGTACCAAATGGACCATCTTAGAGAAGCGATCACAAACCACCCAGATAACTGACATCCTCTGAGAGACAGGGAGATCCGAAATAAAATCCATGGAAATATGCGTCTAGGGCCTTTTCAGGACCGGCAAGGGCAAAAGCAACCCACTGGCATGAGAACAGCAGGGCTTAGCCCGAGCACAAGTCCCACAGGACTGCACATAAGAACGCACATCTCGTGACAAGGAAGGCCACCAAAAGGATCTAGCCACCAAATCTCTGGTACCAAAGATTCCAGGATGACCAGCCAACACCGAACAATGAACCTCAGAGATAACTCTACTAGTCCATCTATCAGGGACAAACAGCTACTCCGCTGGGCGACGGTCAGGTCTATCAGCCTGAAACTCCTGCAGCACCCGCCGCAAATCAGGGGAGATGGCAGACAAAATTACCCCCTCTTTGAGAATACCAGCCGGCTCAGGAACTCCTGGAGAATCAGGCACAAAACTCCTTGAAAGGGCATCAGCCTTCACATTCTTAGAACCCGGAAGGTACGAAACCACAAAATTGAAGCGGGAGAAAAACAGCGACCATCGAGCCTGTCTAGGATTCAACCGCTTGGCAGACTCGAGATAAGTCAGATTCTTGTGATCCATCAAGACCACCACGCGATGTTTGGCTCCTTCAAGCCAATGTCGCCACTCCTCAAACGCCCACTTCATAGCTAACAACTCTCGATTACCCACATCATAATTGCGCTCAGCAGGCGAAAACTTTCTAGAAAAGAAAGCACATGGTTTCATCACAGAGCCTTCAGAACCTCTTTGAGACAAAACAGCCCCTGCTCCAATCTCAGAAGCATCCACCTCGACCTGAAAAGGGAGTGAAACATCTGGCTGACACAACACAGGGGCAGAAGAAAAACGACGCTTCAGCTCCTGAAAAGCCTCAACGGCCGCAGAGGACCAATTGACCACATCAGCACCTTTCTTGGTCAAATCAGTCAACGGTTTAACAACACTAGAAAAATTAGCGATGAAGCGACGGTAAAAATTTGCAAAGCCCAGAAATTTCTGAAGGCTCTTCACAGAAGTAGGCTGAGTCCAATCATAAATGGCCTGAACTTTAACAGGGTCCATCTCGATAGTAGAAGGGGAAAAAATGAAGCCCAAAAATGAAACCTTCTGAACTCCAAACAGATATTTAGACCCCTTCACAAACAAGGAATGAGCACGAAGGACCTGGAACACCATTCTGACCTGCTTCACATGAGACTCCCAATCGTCCGAAAAGACCAAAATATCATCCAAATATACAATCATGAATCTATCCAGGTACTTTCGGAAGATGTCATGCATAAAGGACTGAAACACAGATGGAGCATTAGAAAGCCCGAATGGCATCACCAAGTACTCAAAATGGCCCTCGGGCGTATTAAATGCTGTTTTCCATTCGTCGCCCCGTTTAATACGCACAAGATTATACGCCCCTCGAAGATCTATCTTGGTGAACCAGCTAGCTCCCTTAATCCGAGCAAACAAATCAGACAGTAGCGGCAAAGGGTACTGAAATTTGACGGTGATTTTATTAAGAAGGCGGTAATCTATACAAGGTCTCAGAGAACCATCCTTCTTGGCCACAAAAAAGAACCCTGCTCCCAACGGTGACGACGACGGGCGAATATGCCCTTTCTCCAAGGACTCCTTTATATAACTCTGCATTGCAGCGTGTTCTGGTACAGATAAATTGAACAGTCGGCCCTTCGGAAACTTACTACCAGGAATCAAATTAATAGCACAATCACAATCCCTATGAGGAGGTAGGGCACTGGATTTGGGCTCATCAAATACATCCCGGTAATCTGACAAGAACTCAGGGACTTCTGAAGGATGGGAAGATGAAATAGACAACAATGGGACATCCCCATGTACCCCTTGACAACCCCAACTGGATACAGACATTGATTTCCAATCCAATACAGGATTATGGACCTGTAGCCATGGCAAACCCAAAACGACCACATCATGCAGATTATGCAACACCAAAAATTGAATATCCTCCTGATGTGCAGGAGCCATGCACATAGTCAATTGAGTCCAGTACTGAGGCTTATTCTTGGCCAAAGGTGTAGCATCAATTCCTCTCAATGGAATAGGATACTGCAAGGGCTCCAAGAAAAAATCACAGCTCCTGGCAAACTCCAAGTCCATCAAATTCAGGGCAGCGCCTGAATCCACAAATGCCATAACAGAATAGGACGACAAAGAGCAAATCAGAGTAATGGACAAAAGAAATTTTGGCTGTACCGTACCAATGGTGGCAGACCTAGCGAACCGTTTAGTGCGCTTAGGACAATCAGAGATAGCATGAGTGGAGTCACCACAGTAAAAACACAGCCCATTCTGACGTCTGTATTCTTGCCGTTCAGCTCTGGTCAAGGTCCTATCACATTGCATAGGCTCAGACTTCTGCTCAGAAAACACCGCCAAATGGTGCACATTTTTGCGCTCACGTAAGCGTCGATCGATCGATCTGAATGGCCAAGGACATAGACTCATTCAGACCAGCAGGCATGGGAAATCCCACCATAACATCCTTAAGGGCTTCCGAAAGACCCTTTCTGAAAATTGCCGCCAGGGCACACTCATTCCACTGAGTAAGCACAGACCACTTTCTGAACTTCTGACAATATACCTCCGCTTCATCCTGACCCTGACACAAAGCCAGCAAAATTTTCTCTGCCTGATCCACTGAATCTGGTTCATCATAAAGCAATCCAAGCGCCAGAAAAAACGCATCAACATTACGCAATGCAGGATCTCCTGGCGCAAGGGAAAATGCCCAGTCTTGAGGGTCGCCACGTAGCAAAGAAATAATGATTTTTACTTGCTGAAGGGGGTCACCAGAGGAGCGGGGTTTCAAAGCAAAAAACAGTCTACAATTATTTTTGAAATTCAGGAACTTAGATCTATCCCCAGAAAACAAATCAGGAATTGGAATTCTGGGTTCTAACATCGGGTTCTGAACTATATAATCTTGAATGCTTTGTACCCTTGCAGTGAGTTGATCCACAAAAGAGGACAGACCTTGAATGTCCATATCTACACCTGTGTCCTGAACCACCCAGAGGTTAAGGGGAAAAGAAATACAAACACACTGCAGAGAAAAAAAAATGGTCTCAGAACTTCTCTTATCCCTCTATTGAGATGCATTAACACTTTGTTGGCCAGCTGTACTGTTATGTTGGGCTGGTGGTTAGGAGCACTAGAAATGACCAGATGAGCAAACTAACAATACAGGACGAGCTCTGGAAAGTGGGAGCTCTGCTGACCGCAACCCCTAATCCTATCACAACAACTAGAAATAGCCGTGGAGCGTTCCTGACTCTGCCTAGATGTCTCTCCACAGCCTAAGAGCTAACTACCCCTAAAGATAGAAAATACAGCCTACCTTGCCTCAGAGAAATTCCCCAAAGAAATAGGCAGCCCCCCACAAATATTGACTGTGAGTTAAGATGGAAGTCACAAACACAGGAATGAAATAGGTTTCAGCATAGGAGGCCAGACCTAACTAAACAGACTGAAGATAGAAAAGGTATCTTTGCGGTCAGCATAAAAAACTAACAAAAAACCACGCAGAGTGTGCAAAAGAAACCACCGCACCGACTCACGGCGCGGTGGTGCCACTCTGCATCCCAGAGCTTCCCGCTAACAAGATTAAACCATAATAGCAAGCTGGACAAAAACGCAGTGGTAACAAATAAGCTAGCAGGGACTTAGCATTTGCTGAAGTAGACAGGTCATCTGAAAGATCCAAGAGAACTGAACCAGTACTAGGACATTGACAGCTGGCATCAAGTAACGATCTGAGTGGAGTTAAATAGAGCAGCCAGCCAAGGCCTGAACGAGATCAGCTGGAGAAGGAATCTCAGAACCAGCAGCTCCACTCACAGCCACCAGAGGGAGTTCATGAACAGAACTCGCCGAAGCACCATTCATAACCACAGGAGGGAGCTCGAGAACAGAATTCACAACAGACAGCACCCCTTGCCTCTGTGCCACCACGATGGGAGGGTATGAGAAAACTGTCCCAGAACTTTGCCATTATTCCCCTTCCTGAGCTTGATTGTACTTCTGTCTCTCTTGCTTGGACTCCTTGGTTGTACTACAAACTCTGACGTCTGCTGCCAGCATTCTCACATGGGAATTTTCTAAGTAATTCCGCTAGAAGTGCCCTCAGGTACTGCAACATTTTAATACACCTCTCTGCCTCAGGCAGAAGAGATTGATAGTTCTCCTTGTAGCGTGGGTCTAGAAGTGTCACCAACCAGTAATGAGTGTCACACAAAATTTTGAAAATCCGAGGGTCACGTGAAATGCAGCGCAACATAATGTCAGCCATGCGTGCCAGACTGCTAACAGGCAAGACTTCCGTGTCCTCACCAACAAGATGACTGACCATGCTGTCCTCCTCATCCTCATCCTCTTCTTCCCTGTCCTCAGGCCATCCTTGCTGAACAGAAGCTAATACAGATGTGTTTGTAGTACCGTCTATAGTGCATGAAAGTAGCTCCTGTTCTTCCTCCTGCTCCTCATTGCCTACCAATCCACGTTGAGAAGACATGATGCTGGGCTGAGTGTAATCCCCCTGTATGTTTCCGAATCCTTACTCCATGTCCTCGTGCTCTGCCTGCAATGCATCTTCTTTGATTGTGAGCAGAGAGGTTTTCAGAATGCTGAGAAAAGGGATGGTGACACCAATTATGGCGTCATCGCCGCTCACCATCTTGGTGCAGCCCTAAAAGTTTTGGAGGATGTTACATATGTCTGACATTCATGTCCACTCCTGAGGTCTTATGTGTGGAGTCTGACCTGAAAATCAACAGCCTTGTGGATGTTGGTACACAACAACGGCCCTCTTCTGCTCACAAATCCTTTCCAACATATGTAGCGTAGAGATCCAGCGCATGGGGACATCACACAACAGTAGGTGAGCTGGAAGCTGAAAATGCTGCTGAAGCACGGCAAGGGTGGCTGAAGCTATAGCTGACTTTCTAAAATGGGCAGACAGATGGCGTACTTTCACTAGCAGATCTGGCAGCTCCTGGTAGCTTTTCAGAAAACGTTGAACCACGAGGTTAAGCACATGGGCCAAGCAGGGTACGTGTGTGAGCTCACCTTGCCCCAGAGCCGCTACCAGGTAACTGCCATTCTCACACATGACCATGCCTGACTGTAGGTTCAGCGGTGTCATCCAAACATCTGACTGCTCTTTCAGCGCTGTCCACAACTCTTCTGCATTGTGCGGTTTGTCACCTATGCAGATTAGCTTCAGCACAGCCTCTTGCCGCTTGGCTGAGGCAGTGCTGCAGTGCTTCCAGCTTCTGACTGATGTGTTGATTTTAGAGATGGAGGATGAAGAAGAGGAGGAGAAGGAGGAGGTGATGCAGGAGCTTTAGACTGTGGGTGCAACCCTGATTGACGTAGGGCCAGCAATCCTCGGCGTGGGGATGATATGTTCCATCCCAAGGTCCGACTGGGTCCCAGCTTCCACTATGTTAACCAAGTGTGCTGTCATTGAGATGTACCGTCCATGCCCACAAGCACTTGCCAACGTGTCTGTGGCTAGGTGGACTTTCCCTGTAACAGCATTCAGGTTGCGGAAAGCTTCCTTCTCAACAAGCCTAAAAGGCAGCATTTCTACACAAGCAAAAGAGAAATATTAGAATTGAGGACTGTGGTCTGTGGGGCGTTGGCTGGGTATTTCCCCTTGCAGTCCAAAGACTGGGTTATAGACAACTGAATACTGTGCTGGGACAAGGACGTGGCCTCGCTTGCTGATGGCGCTGCTTGACTGTGGGCCACAACAGGTGCAGGGCTAGATGCATCTTCACATGCATGGTGTACTTTGGATTGGCTTCTACGCAAAACAGTGGAAGAAGCAGTGGTGTGACCAGCAGGCAGTGGTACTGGAGCCTGGGGTTCAGCCTACAAAGTTGGGTTCTTTGCTTGCATGTGCCTGATCATGCTGGTGGTGGTCAGGATTGTTGTTTTTCTACCCCTGCTGATGCGGGCTTGGCAGGTGCTGCAAATGGCCTGTTTGGGTTTATCGGCAGAGTCTTTAAAAAATAACCAGACTCGGGAAGATCTAACAGTTAGAATGGCAACTTCCCTCATGTTGGTGTTAATGGGAACGGATACACGCCTTATGTCTGTGGCCCCACACTGCTTCTTTCTTCCTGTTGGTGGTATATGCCTCCTTCCCCATTTGTGCTGTTGTCCTCGCTATGCATGTCCTCCTACCAGGTTGGGTCAATCACTATGTCATCCACCACCTCATCTTCCACATCCGCACCCTGCTCCTCCTGGCTTTCTGGCCATTGTGTCGAATCATCGTCCACTTCCTGTAACGCTTTCTCACCATCGCCTTCGTGTGACCGGGGCTGGTCAAAGCTTTGGGCAGCTCTACATGCGATCTCATCTTTCCCCACTTCAAGTTGACCAGCAGAGATTTCTGAATCTTGAAATGGAAAACTAAACAGCTCTTCAGAGTGTCCAAGTGTGGGATCAGTTGTCTAAGGGCACTCAGCATGGTGAGAGGAAGGAGGATCAGGATGAGGAATATCCTGGACACACTCACGGCTACTCAGACTTGACCATGTGGAAGACAAGGTGGTGGCTAAGTGACTGGTTGCATTATCCGCTATCCAACCAACAACCATTTCACACTGCTCTGGCTTCAATAGTGGTGTGCTGCGGTCCCCTAGAAACTGGGACAGGAAGGTCGAGCAAGAAGATGTGGGTCTTTGTTGTTGCCCACTTTCACCTTGGCCACAGCCTCGTCCTCTTGATGCACCATGAGCATCACATCCACTTCCCCGTCCCTTGCCACTTGCCTTATCCATTTTAAATGGACTACTGCACTATTTCAAATCTTCAACACAAATGCCTTTATTAGTAGCGAAATAATATCTGATCAGTATGCCTGCAAATCTACGATTTTTCAAACCCAAACATGAGGCAGGCCTTAGCCTGACCTAAAAGACTGTATGGAGTATCAGACAGCCAAAAAATAAGTACACCGGCCTACAATGCCCATTCTTGGAGCAGAGATATATGAGGGCTCTCACAGAAATACCACACTGGCAAATCTGTGGCCTTTCAATTTTTTTTATGCTAAATAGTGCTGTATAGAATTTGAGTATAAGACAGCCAAAAAATAAGTACACTGGCCTACAATGCCCAAACTTGGAGTACAGAGATATATGAGGGCTCTCACAGAAATACCACACTGGCAAATCTGTGGCCTTTGAATTTTTTTATGCTAAATAGTGCTGTATAGAATTTGGGTTTAAGACAGCCAAAAAATAAGTACACTGGCCTACAATGCCCAAAGTTGGAGCAGGCAGATATATGAGGCCTTTTTCGGTGAATTTAAATCACAAAAAAAAAAAGTGGCACAAGGGTAGCATGCACAACTATGGTACATATGCCTGACAAACTATGATTTTTCAACAGGCCTTAGTCTGACAGAACAGACTGTATATTTTTGTTTTTTAGGGTGAATTTTTGGACCAAAAATGGGTATATAGTAAATAAGTTGCAGCAGCAGGCAGTTATGGATCTTTGGGAAGGATGCAGTGGGCGCAATGGACGCACATACAGTGCCTGTAGCCCTTGCACTGATGTGGATATGCTGTGCCCTGCCTGCCTAGCACTGCAATATCAGGACCCACAAATTAGCCCTAAAAAGGACTGTTCATTTCTCAGGAGTTGTGGATGTAAGAGTTGCAGTTCTACACTACCTCTAAAAACCACAATTCTGACCCTATTTTGGCACCAGCTCTCCCTACTCTCGCTGAAACAGGAAAAGAATGCGGTGAGCAGGGCGGTACCAGGTCTCTTATACTCGGGATGATGCTGTGCGGCCAAGCCAATCACTGCACGACCACAACAAAGATGACTGCGGCGTTTCATGGCCTGGCAGACAATCCCTGCACCGTGATTGGGTCTCTAAAGTCTGCCAAAAACACTGGGTGGAGACACCTGTTACCGCTGAATAATCCCGGAAATACTCACTGCCGAGTACACTGAGCATAGTGATACTCAGGCGAGTACTGAATAGTGGCGAGCACATTCGCTTATCACTAATCATGATGCAGATTTTACATGTATGTTTTTATTTGCCTCACAAGTGGAAATAATTTTTTTGCCAGTTCTATATATGTATGTACAGAGTGGTTTGTGAAAGTATTCACCCATTTGGCATTTTTCATACTGTGGGCAAAATAATAAGTATTTGATCCCTTGCTGATTTTGTAAGTTTGCCCACTGACAAAGATATGAATAGTCTATAATTTTAAGGGTAGGTTAATTTTAACATTGATAGAATATCAAAAATAAAATCCGGAAAATCACATTGTATAAATTATATAAATTTATGATGATGAGGTTTGAGCATATGCTAGGAGGAATTTTGATCCACTCCTCTTTGCAGATCATCTCAAAATTATTAAGATTTTGAGGCTGTTGCTTGTCAATTTGGAGCTTCAACTCCCTTCATAAGTTTTCTATGGAATTAAGGTCTGGAGACTGGCTAGGCCACTCCATGACCTTAACGTGCTTCTGTGAGGGACGAGGGAGACCCCATTTTGGATTATAGTTTCGGGACATCTCACACCACTCTTGGAATGTGCCTCCCACCCTTGGCATTCATCAGGATCAATGTTTTTTCTTTAATTAATACTCCAGGAACAAGCTCTTTGAAGCTCCATGTCTAGAAATTAGCACAAGGGTGTGAGATCTAGTGCAGGCACAGCCAAACTGGATTCCTTTTGTCTACCTCATGCACTACAGGTCACAGCAAGGCTCTGAGATATTGAATCTGGAAAATGACCTATAATCCCAGAATGCAATATCTCTGAGACTAGCAGAGCACATAATTGAAACCGGCATTCCTTCCACCACGCACCCGTGCCCGGCAGCCACCCGCAGCACTCTGTGTTATTGAGTTATAAAGCATATCTACCAGGAATTACATACGGTAGGCAAATTTAGTCTCTATGCGCAGATAAAATCCAGCAGAATCCAGTGGCAACACTGCCATTCCATTCAGAGCTTCGGGCGGAAAGTTATGAGCCTCCTCAGTTCTGGACAGGAAATCATACTCTCAGAGATGGGAGGAGAGAGGCTGCACAAGCCCAGGGGTGGGCACAGAGTGTGGAAGGAAACAGCCTAGAAGATAAGAGACACCTGCTCATTTTGAGCTTAGTTTTCTACTGGCAGGAGGACCCATTACCTGACGTGGCCAGGAAAGCCTGTAACTGAGATTTGGACCTGTGATCCATCAGCGCCTCCCTGTGGTCACATGCTACATAACACGGTAATTGTAACCTATCTGTACCCTACCCTTGTACTGCACTCCTGACTGTAAACTTGTATATTTGTTTTTGTATACAGTATATACCTGTATTTTTCTAGTGCGCTTTTTCAGTGATTAAATATAAAATTAATCTTGGGCTGCTTTTTTATCTCAATTCACGAATCACCACATCCGCACGCTCGGTTGGTCAATTATACTCTACCTTGGGTTGATTTCTGACCCAACATAAGCCTGTTGTTGTACTGGGCTTATGTTTAACGAGAAACTGGTGGCAGCATACTGTACTGTGTTAGTGAGGAACTCTGACAGCCTGGACTGATGATATATATCCCCCCTCACTGGGAGTGCCTCAATAACTCGTACCTATAAGGAAAGATTTTCCGGTGACTATTTGCCCTCGGTTGTTGTGAATTAGACTTTTTTGGCTCCCTCTTGTGGTCACTAGTGATATGACTCTGGGATTGTCTTCCTCAGTTTGGCACCCACCTGGGTCGTTAGTCCAGGGGTGTTGCTATATAAACTTCTTGGATTCTCAGTCCAGTGCCTGGCATCGTTGTAATCAGATCCTTTCTGTTTGCTCCTGTCTGCTGGTCCTGGATCTTGCAAAATTAAGCTAAGTCTTGCTTCCTTGTTTTTTGGTTATTTGCATTGCTATTATTTTTGTCCAGCTTGTACTAAATGTGATTCCTGATTCTGCTGGAAGCTCTAGGGGGCTGGTGTTCTCCCCCCGGGCCGTTAGACGGTTCGGGGGTTCTTGAATATCCAGCGTGGAAATTTTGATAGGGTTTTTGCTGACCGTATAAGTCATCTTACTATATTCTGCTATTAGTCAATGGCCTCTCTTTGCTAAATATCTAGTTCATTCTTACATTTGTCTTTTCTCCTTACCTCACCGTTATTATTTGTGGGGGGCTTGTATCCAACTTTTGGGGTCTTTTCTCTGGAGGCAAGAAAGGTCTATCTTTTCTTTTCTAGGGTTAGTTAGTTCTCCGGCTGGCGCGAGATGTCTAGAACCAACGTAGGCACGTTCCCCGGCTGCTGCTATTTGTGGTGCTAGGATTAGATATACGGTTAGCCCAGTTACCACTGCCCTATGAGCTGGTTTTTTATGTTTGCAGACTTGGTATGTACTTTTGAGACCCTCTGCCATTGGGGTCATAACACTCGGTGCAGTTCCCAAACTGACCTTGAGCAAGTTGTGGTGCCAGAGAGCCGATCCCTGCTGGGTCCTTCTCTCCCCTAAGCTAAGTCGACACCCCCTTCTCCTGTGCGATTCATCACAGCTTCTTTTTGAGACACTCCTTTGTTGCCTTGGCTGTATGATTTGGGTCATTGTCTTGCTGGAAAACCCAGCCACGGCCCATTTCTAATGTCCTGGCAGATGGAAGGAGTTTGTCACTCAGAATTTTGCGGTACATGGCTTCGTCCATTTTCCCATTAATGTGGTGAAGTAGTCCTGTGCCCTTAGCAGAGAAACACCCTCAAAACATAATGTTTCCACCATGCATGACAGTGGGGATGGTGTTCTTTGGGTCATAGGCAGCATTTCTCTTCCTCCAAACACGGCGAGTTGAGTTAATGCCAAAGACCTCAATTTTTGTCTCATCTAACCACACCACCTTCTACCAATCACTTTCACAATCATCCAGGTGTTCATTGGTAAACTTAAGATGGGTCTGCTCATGTGCCTTTTTGAGCAGGGGGACAGTGTAGGCACTGCAGGATTTTAAACCTTACGGCGTAATGTGCTTCTAATGGTTTTCTTGGTGACTGTGGTCACAGCTGCCTTGAGATCATTATCACATTCCCCAGTGTAGTTTTAGGCTGATCTCTCACCTTCCTCATGATCAAGGATAAGCCACGAGGTAAAATTTTACATGATGTTCCAGATCTATGTCGCTTGACAGTCATTTTATATTTCTTCCATTTTCTCACTATTGCACCACCAGTTGTCTACTTCTATCCCAGTGCCCTACTTATGGTATTGTAGCCCATTCCAGCTTTGTGCAGGTCTATGATCTTGTCCCTGACATCCTTATAAAACTGTTTGGTCTTGCCCATGTTGTAGAGGTTAGAGTCTGACTGATTAATTGAGTCTGTGGACAGGAGTCTTTTATAAAGGTGACTATGTAAGATAGCTGTCTTTAATGCAGGTATCGAGTTGAGTAGGAGCATCTAACTGGTCTGTAGGAGCTAGAACTCTTAATGGTCAGTAGCGGATCAAATACTTATTCCTCACTGTAAAATGCAAATAAATTTATATAATTTATACCCTGCAATTTTCTGGATTTTATGTTTGATATTCTATCTCTCAATCTTAAAATTTGCCTACCCTTAAAATTATAGACTGTTCATGTCTTTGTCATTGAGCAAACTTACAAAATCAGCAAGGGGTCAAATACTTATTTCCCCCACTGTACTGTATACAGTGGGGAAAGTAAGTATTTGATACACTGCCGATTTTGCAAGTTTTGTCACCTACAAACAAAGGAGAGGTCTGTAATTTTTATCGTGAGTACACTTCAACTGTGAAAGACAGAATTTTATTGCATGAAATAAGTATTTGATCACCTACCAACAAGTGATAATTCTAGCTCTCACAGACTTGTTAGTTTTTCTTTAAGAACCCCTCCTACTCTGCGTTCATTGCCTGCTAATTGCACCAGTTTTTAATTGTTACCTGTATAAAAGACACCTGTTCACGTACTCAATCACACTCCAACGTCTTCTCTATAGCCAAGGCCAAAGAGCTAAGTACAATAGGAACAAAATTATAGACATGCAAAAGGTTGGGATGGCTATAGGACAATAGGGAAGCAGATTGGTGAGAAGGCAACAAGTGTTGGCACAATTATTAGAAAATGGAAGAAACACAACATCACTGTCAATCTTCCTCGGTCTTCGGCTCTATACAAAATCTCACCTCGTGGGGTTAGAATGAATCTGAGAAAGGACAGGAATAAGCCCAGAATTACATGTGAGGACTTAGTCAATGATGGAACCACAGTCTCAAATATTACCATTAGTGACACACTATGTTGTCATGGATAAAAATCCGTCAGGGCACGCAAAGTTTCCTGTTATGGTTTCCAATGGCAAGGAAACATCAGAAGCATAGAATAAACGGACAAGCTCTCGGGTGATGGAAACTAGAGCTGACCGCGATGCTAAACCTACACACCACACTAGAAGTAGCCAGGGGGCATTCCTGCGTTGTCTCTGGATGCCGCGCGCCAGCCGGAGAACTAACTACCCCTGGTAGAAGAAAACACAGTCCTGGCTTGCCTCCAGAGAATGTCCCCACAGGAGATAGCAGCCCCCCACATATAATAACGGTGAGAGCAGATGAAAAGACACACGTAGTATGAAAGCAGATTTAGCACAGAGAGGCCCGCTAACTAAATAGCAGAAAGATACAACAGAGGACTTCGCGGTCAGCTGAAAAACCCTTCAAAACACCATCCTGAAATTACCTTAACTCATGTGACAACTCATGCCACTGGAGTGGTAATTTCAGCCCAACAAGAGCTTCCAGCTGCAGAGATTCACATAAGTGCAAACTGGACAAAACATACAAAAATAGACTTAAGGACTAAAGTGTCCAACTTAGCTGAGCAGAAAACTGGGAGCAGGAACATGCAACAGAATCACTCTGGATACATTGATGGCCAGCATTAGAATGACTGAGGAGCAAGGTTAAATAGGATACTCCCACATCCTGATAGGAACAGGTGAACTGAGAAGGCAAAGCTTGCAGGACACCAGTACCACAAGAGACCACCGGGGGAGCCCACAAACCGAATCACAACAGTACCCCCCCCTTAAGGAGGGGGCACCGAACCCTCACAAGAACCACCAGGGCGATCTGGATGAGCCCTATGAAAGGCACGGACCAAATCAGAAGCATGAACATCAGAAGCTGTAACCCAAGAATTATCCTCTTGACCGTAGCCCTTCCATTTCACCAGATATTGAAGTCTCCGTCTGGAAACACGGGAGTCCAAGATTTTCTCCACCACGTACTCCAATTCACCCTCAACCAGCACAGGAGCAGGAGGCTCAACAGAAGGCACAAGTGGTACCTCATACCTCCGCAATAATGACCGATGGAAGACATTATGGATAGCAAAGGATGCTGGGAGGTCCAAACAAAAAGACACAGGGTTAAGAATTTCCAAAATCTTATAAGGACCGATGAACCGAGGCTTAAACTTAGGAGAAGAGACCCTCATAGGGACAAAACGGGAGGACAACCACACCAAGTCCCCAACACGAAGACGAGGACCAACACGACGATGGCGATTAGCAAAACGTTGAGTCTTCTCCTGGGACAACTCCAAATTGTCCACCACCTGCCCCCAAATACGATGCAACCTATCCACCATGGTATCCACTCCAGGACAATCCGAAGACTCCACCTGACCAGATGAAAAACGAGGATGGAACCCTGAATTGCAAAAGAAAGGGGAGACCAAAGTGGCAGAACTGGCCTGATTATTAAGGGCAAACTCAGCCAACGGCAAAAAGGAGACCCAGTCATCCTGATCAGCAGACACGAAACACCTCAAATAAGTCTCCAAGGTCTGATTAGTACGTTCCGTCTGGCCATTTGTCTGGGGATGAAATGCAGACGAAAAAGACAAATCAATGCCCATCCTGGCACAAAACGCCCGCCAAAATCTGGACACAAACTGGGATCCCGCCCAGCAAGTAAAAATTGTTATTTCTTTACTGCGGGGTGACCCCCAAAATTGGGCATTTTCATTGGCACCAGGGGATCCTGCGTTGCTCAATGTGGATGCGTTTTTTCTGGCTTTGGGGTTGCTTTATGAGGAACCAAATTTGGAGATTCAGGCTGAGAAAGCCCTAATAGCCCTCTCTCAGGGGCAAGATGAAGCCGAAATATATTGCCAAAAATTTCGAAAATGGTCTGTGCTTACTCAGTGGAATGAGTGCGCTCTGGCGGCAATTTTCAGAGAAGGTCTCTCTGATGCTGTAAAAGACGTCATGGTGGGGTTTCCTGCGCCTACTGGTCTGAATGAGTCCATGACAATGGCAATTCAGATTGATCGACGTTTACGGGAACGCAAACCTGTGCACCAGTTGGCGGTGTCTTCTGAAGAGGCACCACAGAGTATGCAATGTGATAGCTTTCTGTCCAGAAGCGAACAACAGATTTATAGGCGCAAAAATCATTTGTGCTTCTATTGTGGAAATTCTACTCATGTTATATCAGCATGCTCTAAACGAACAAAGAAAGTTGATAAATCCTCTGCTATTGGCACTTTGCAGTCCAAGTTTATTTTGTCTGTAACTCTAATTTGTTCGTTATCTTCTATTGTTGCGGATGCGTATGTGGATTCTGGCGCCGCTTTGAGTCTTATGGATTGGTCCTTTGCCAGGCACTGTGGGTTTGATCTAGAGCCACTGGAGTGGTAATTTCAGCCCAACAAGAGCTTCCAGCTGCAGAGATTCACATAAGTGCAAACTGGACAAAACATACAAAAATAGACTTAAGGACTAAAGTGTCCAACTTAGCTGAGCAGAAAACTGGGAGCAGGAACATGCAACAGAATCACTCTGGATACATTGATGGCCAGCATTAGAATGACTGAGGAGCAAGGTTAAATAGGATACTCCCACATCCTGATAGGAACAGGTGAACTGAGAAGGCAAAGCTTGCAGGACACCAGTACCACAAGAGACCACCGGGGGAGCCCACGAACCGAATCACAACAGTTTCCCTGCTCAAACCAGCACATGTTTAGGTCCACTTGAATTTCACTAATGACAATCTGGAAGATTCATAGGACGCATGGTCAGGAGGTCAGATTAGACCAAAATTGGTGTCAACTGCACTCACCATGTTTGGAGGAAAAAGAAGGATGAGTACAACCCCAAGTACACAGTGCCAACCATAAAGCATGGTGGGAAAACACCATTCCTTGGGGATGCTTTACTGCAAAATAGAAAGGGCAACTGCGCTGTATTGAATGAAGGATGAATGGGGTCAAATTTCAAGAGTTTTGGCCAACAAGATCCTTCCCTCAGTAAGAGCACTGAAAAAGGGTTGTGATTGGGTCTTTTAGCATGACCCAAAACAAACAGCAAGAGCAACTAAGTAGAAGCATTTCAAGGTCCTGGAGTGGCCTATCCAGTCTCCAGACCTGAAACCAATAGAAAACCTTTGGAGGGAGCTGAAATTCTATATTGCCCTTTGACAACGTCGAAGCCTGAAAAATCTGGAAAAGGTCTGTAAGGAACAGTTGGCCAAAATCACTTTTTAATTGAATACAAACTTGGTCAAGAACTAGAATGTCTGACCTCTGAAATTGCAAATACACCTACAAAGAGAGGCACAACACGCAAACAATTTAAAAATTATGTTTATTAATGACAAAAAATAAAACGAGACCAAGCATGGTCATAAAAAGCCAAAACAGGCACAGGTAAGAAACAACAGACACAGAAAAAAAGATGGATGAACCTGGAGACTAATAATATAAATACCAGTGTATAAATATAACTCTCATTTAGGTAAAAAAGTGGTAGAGTTTAGAAAAAAGACACACGATGGCACTTATTTATTTATTCCTAGCCAGTGCTATAACCTCTATGCAAATGAATAGAGATAAATATTAAAATTAATAAATATATAAATAGATAAACACAGAAAAAACAGGCATGTATCGGGTATTAATAGATAAGGCTAAATGTGCCATATATAACGACATGCACAGTATCCGAGTACAACCATCCTAAACACATGTCTAATACAATACATAAAAGAACATACATTTACCAGAAAAAATGGAGAGAGTCCAGGAGTCCACCACACCCGATGCGCGTTTCGCAATGAAATGCTTCGACCGGGGGTGGATAGACGTTGGAGAGGTACCTTTTTATACGTAACAGATGGCCATTTAGATAACTCACAGCTGTGAATTCCGAACACTTGCGCCAAAGCAAAAAGGAAGTCACGTGAACACCGTTGCCATAGAGATGACATAAACACGAAAAGGATGCATCCAAGTAAAATAAAATATAACAAAAAATGCATGCAAGGAAGGAGCACGGAACGATACAAAGAAAATACCGAGTGAATCCAAAATATGGAGTGCCGTGTGAATAGTGCTGTGAGCGCTCCAAAGGGAACACTTTCGGGTGACCGGCCGCAAACCAAATTAGTGTCGTATGCCTGCCGTACAGCAAGCCGAGGACCAATGGATGGGGCCATGAGCGGTAGGTATCCAGGCAACACCGACACGCACAGCGGAAGCTACCAAAGTGGAAGAGAAAACCAATAAGAAAAAAGAAAAATAGTTAATGCAGACAATAACTGACATACGTGATAAACAACATATGACAGAAAAAGTGAAAGCATAAAGATAGAGACCCCATGAAAGCATGGGGATTCCTAAAATGTGAAAAAGAACCTTAGGAGAATAAAGTGCATAGTGCAAAGTGTTCAAGAGGAAGCAACCCAAGTGTGGACCAATAAAGATCCAAGGCAAAACAGAATCTAAGCAACAGTGATGCAATGATCTAAGCTTACCACAAGGAGAGAAGACATGCAGCACATTAACAATAAAGTGTACACATATATATATATATATATATATATATATACATACATATATATATATATATATATATATACATATATATATATATATATATATATATATATATATATATATATACAAAAAACACACACAGACACATGTATACACATATATATAAATATATGTATAAACACATACAGATAAAGTCAAGAGGTAAGTAACATGGAACGATAATAAAATGATGATGAGAAAACAGAAAATGTGAGTGTATAAATAAGAAAACTCCTACAGAAATAAGGGGCCAAATATATATATGAAGTGTACAAAATAAATACAAATAAAGTATATAATATAAAAAAAAATAATGTGAAATAAGTGAAGCTGAAAAAAACACATCATCCTGTGGAGAAAGGCGGTAGTAGACAGCGAGAGTAAAGGCCAAAACCTAAACAATAAAACATAGAACAAAAAATAATTAAAACCAATGACTAAAAACAGCTCAGGCACAAAAATAAAATTTAATTTAATACCAATAGAATCAATCTAGGCATTGGAGTAAAACAGAAGAGATGGATGAGCAAAATTAATGTGCACCTAATGCTAGAAGCCATTATTACAAGAAAGATTGGAAACTATTATGTTCATTTAGTCCAAACGGAGATATTGTATTCAATTTAAAAATCCATTTAGTCTCTTTCTGTTCCAATAAACGTTTCCAATTACCCCCCCCCCGCAGTCCTATAAAGACCCTATCAATGCCTTTGAACTGCAAATTGGTGGGGTCACAGTTATGTGCTTCCCTAAAATGGCGTGGGATGGGCTTTAGCGTTGAGATGTCATCGGTGTCCTTAGCACCTTCGATGTCCAGAACATGCCCACGGATGCATCTTCGAAACTCACGTGTTGTCATTCCTACGTAAATAAGACCACACAGACATGTGGCATGTAGATGACGGCTCTGGTGGTGCAGTTGATATTGTGAGTGATGGTATATTTTTTACTTGAATCAAAATTGACAAATTCCTTAGTTCTCTCAAAGTATTTACAAGCCACACATTTACCACAGGGATAGCACCCCCAAGCTGGGCCCTTTGAGCCAAAAATGAATTTAGAGGTCTCTTCTTTATGATAACTGTGTACCAAATGATGACGTAGATTGCGCGCTCTCCTTTATGTCACAGAAGGGGAATTCCCAATGAAGTGAGACAGAGTGTTGTCAAGTGATAAAATTGACCAGTGTTTCTGTAGTATTTTAAATAATTCATCACTACGTGAGTTAAAATCAAGGATACACCGTACCTTGGGATCAGACATTTTATCCTCCTTGGGTTTCTTCTTCAGTAGATCACTCCGATTACTCATCTGTGCCCTTGTATATTCTTGGCAGATTGATTTCCTGCCATATCCACGTTCTTCAAATCTCATGTGTAGGTCTTCGGCCTGTTTTTCAAAAAGAGTTATTAAAACATATCCTTCTAGCTTTCAGGAATTAGCCAGTTGGAATATTCCTGAGTAAATACCTTGGATGCTGAGAAGTAGCATGCAATAAGGTATTAGTTGCAGTATTTTTGCAGAATAGATCAGTTTGAATGTCCCCAAGCTCATCAACTTGGATAAGGACATCTAAAAACTCAATCCTTTGTCTACTACTTTTGTAGGTTAATTTGATGTTGAGGTAATTCCTATTAAGGTAATCGAAGAAGGAATGCAAATCTGCTTGGGACCCCTGCCACACCAGAAGCACGTCATCAATGTAGCGTCACCATGCTACAACACCAGAACACAGTGTACTCGGATTGGACTGGAAGATGTCCCTCTCCCACTGCCCCAGGAACAGATTTGCATGACAGAGCGCACAAGATGCCCCCATTGCAGTCCCCTGGAGCTGCAGGTAGAGGGACTCCTTAAAGTAAAAAAAAATTGTGTGTCAAAATAAAATGTAGGGCATTGGTGAGGAAATCACAAAGGGCTCGATCAAGCCCACCTGACTCAAGAAAGAACTGGGTGGCACATATCCCATCCTGGTGCCTGATTGATACGTGCCACCCAGTTCTTTCTTGAGTCCGGTGGACTTGTTCGAGCCCACCTCTTCACACACTGATAGCAACACCACAGAAGAAATACTAGCACAGGCTTTCAGTATCCATTGTTTCAGATGCTGCACATTTCGTATCTTCACAGCATAGACTATTGCCTTATGATACGAGATGTGCAGCATCGGAAACAATGGTTCCTGGAAGTTTGTGATAGTATTTCTTCTGCGGTGTTGCTATCATTGTGTCAAGAGTGGGAGAAGAGGGTTGCATTGACAGTCCAACACAAGTTACATTAAAACCAAGCACACAATTGTTTTTCTTGTGAAATTCACAATAAGTTTAATGTGTCACATGACCCTCTTACCATTGAAAGAAATAAAGTTGGATCCAAAATGGCTGACTTCAAAATGGCTGCCATGGTCACCACCTGTTAGGGTTGGCGGAATGCACCGAATATATTTATTAGATGGGATAGGTGCGTTCGCAACCCGGGATCCACCGTGCAGGAAAGAACCTGCTGCTAAGTAAGGCGGCGAAGCAAAATAGAATAAACAAACTCTGTTACTTCACAGAGCAAGTAGTAAAGAGAACGCTGTGCCCTGTTTAGCTCACAGGGGACACAGCTACTGTGTAGAGCCGACAGTGGTCATGCAGTCCAACCCTACACGCAGCTCCTCTCCGGTGGAGCCGGAATTCTATCGGCTATTAGCCAGCCCTGAATTCACACATAAACTCCTCACCGGAGGTGCCAGCATTCTAGGGGCTTATTTCAGCCGGGTCCCTGACCACACACACGACCACACTGGCACTGAGCTCGTACATATTTGACACTAGCACATGTGTTGTGAATTCTGCTCTTGGGTTCCCTCCGGTGGTTGTTGATAGTAATGCAGTTGTCCCTGGGTTGCAATCCTGGGCAGGTGTCTGACTGACTCTGACTGGGATATTTAGGTGTGCAGGATTCATTAGCCCTTGCCAGTTGTCCATTGTTCTTGGAGGTTTTGCATCTCTGTCTGGTTCCTCCTGCCCTGCTGCCAAATCAGCTAAGATAAGTGTCTGGTTTTGTTTCTGCAGCACACATGCTGTGTGCTTTACAATTCAGTACTATTCAATGTTTTTTCTTGTCCCGCTTAGACTGTGTTTGGATTTTCAGTCAAGTTGGATTCTCAGGAGATGCAGATATACATTCCATATCTTTAGTTAGATGGTGGAATTTTTGTATTATCTGCTGTGGATATTTTTAGGGTTTTAATACTGACCGCTTAGTATTCTGTCCTATCCTTTCCTATTTAGCTAGCGTGGCCTCTTTTGCTAAATCCTGATTTCTGCCTGCGTGTGTCTTTCCTCTAATACTCACAGTCAATATTTGTGGGGGGCTGCCTATCCTTTGGGGTTCTGCTCTGAGGCAAGATAGAATTCCCATTTCCATCTATAGGGGTATTTAGTCCTCCGGCTGTGTTGAGGTGTCTAGGATGTGTTAGGTACACCCCACAGTTACTTCTAGTTGCAGTGACAGTTTAGGGTTTGCGGTCAGTACAGGATCCACCTACTCCTGAGAAAGTCTCATGCGGCTCCAAGGTCACCGGATCATAACACGCATGGCCGTGCGGTCATGAGAACCTTATATAGCTGCAGCACCTACAGGACCTTCCAAAAAGGACCAATGGAATGCTGCCACAGAACTTGATCAGGTACAGGACCTTCCTGGAGGACCAATGGAAGTTGCAGCAGTACCTGAGCATGTGACCCTTGATCTCCACTGAGAGATCTTACCCTGGGTATGCTCAGTGTGTGCAAAGCAGGACTTAGTCCCAGAAAAGCCTGATCTCTGCAGATCAGTGCAGGGTACAATAGCAGAGCCTGGAGAGGCAGCAGTAACCCTTTGCACAATATCAGACTCAGTGAAACGCTGGGACCGACGTCTCTGCTGAGCAGGCTCCACTGCGGCCGATGCAGAATGGGAGACCGCAGCAGACACGGCTCAAGATTCCCCCTTTGCAGCAGCAGGAACTCAACTCATAACATTATCACCCCTCCTAGGGCCCCCTCCTTGAGCCTCACCATGCTCAAAAGCTGCAATGAGCAGCGGAGCCCGAATGTGCTCCACAGGTTCCCAGGTTCTATATTCAGGACCGTGACCCTTCCAGTCCACCAGATAAAATTTCTTGCCACGTACCACCTTGCACCCCACGATAGCATTCACCTCAAACTCATAAGAGGAGGAACCCGATGTCCCAGCAGATGACTCAGAAAACCGAGACAAATGAACGGGCTTTAAGAGGGAAACGTGAAAAGTGTCGTGATACCAAGGAGTGGAGGAATAGCCAAACGGTAGACCACAGGGTTGACCTGTTCCAGAACCTTGAACGGGCCAATGCAGCGAGGCACAAACTTAATGGACTCAACTCACAGCCCGATGTTACGGGCAGAGAGCCACACTAAGTAGCCAGGAGCAAAGGTCGGAGCGGGGCGCCGGTGTGTATCAGCAGAAACCCTCATTCTCTCCTTGGAGGCCCGGATGGCATCCTGTGTGCGGTCCCAGATGTCACGTCCTCCACCGCCCAGTCTGCCACCCTAGAATCGGTGGATGACACGGGCATGGGCCCAGGGACATGCGGATGCTGGCCGTAATTTAGGAGAAAAGGAGTCTGCCCAGTGGAATTGGCTACGGCATTGTTCAAGGCAAATTCCGCCCAAGGTAGCAAAGATGCCCAATCATCCTGCCTAGCAGAGACAAAAGGTCGCAAGTATGTCACCAGAGTCTGGTTGGTCCTCTCTACCAACCAATTCGTCCCGGGATGGTATGCAGAGGAGAGATTCAACTCAATGCTGAGTAAACGGCAGAGCTCTCTCCAAAACCGAGATGCGAACTGGGGAACCCAGTCACTGACAATTTTATCAGGCATTCCATGTAGACGGAAAATGTGCTTTATTAATAACGCCGCCAAGGCACGTGCAGAAGGTAACCGTGGAAGCGGCACCAAGTGCACTATCTTAGAGAAATGATCGGTGACAACCCAGATAATGTTGCAGCTACACGACTTGGGTAAGCCCACCACGAAGTCCATCCCGACCATTTCCCAAGGCCTGTCTGCCACCGGTAGGGGGTAAAGCAACCCAGCAGGCCGTTGCCGAGGAGACCAATTCTGGGCGCAGGAGACGCACACCCGAATATAGTCCCTGACATCACGGGCCATATGCGGACACCAGTACGTTCTCGCCAAAAGCTCGGATGTCCTTTTGGTCCCAAAATGCCCACCCACTCTGGACGAGTGAGCCCAAGAGAGAACCTCCGGTCGCAAATTCGCAGGCACGAAAGTCTTGCCCGGGGGCACAGACTCTAGCTAAAATGGAGCTACAGTTCTCAGGTTCTCAGAAGGGACAATAAGCTGAGGCTCCTCCTCCTCCTCAGATGACAATACGGAGTGGGATAGAGCATCGGCATGAATGTTCTTCTCCTCAGAGAGAAAATGAAGAGTAAAATAAAACCGGGAGAAGAACAGGGACCATCTAGCCTGGCGAGTATTCAGCTGCTGAGCCGTCTGTAGATATACCATGTTTTTGTGGTCAGTGAAAACCTGGAAGGGAAAAAGAGCTCCCTCCAAGAGATGTCTCCACTCTGAGAAAACCAACTTCATAGCTAGCAACTCCCTGTCCCCGATGGAATAATTCCTCTCCGCTGGTGTGATGGTCTTGGAGAAGAAGAAGCATGGATGCTTCCGACCTTGAGCATCCTTTTGGAAAAGGACTGCTCCAGCACCAACGGATGAGGCATCCACCTCCATGATAAATGGCTTATCTACATCGGGGTGATGTAGAATGGGAGCGCTAGCGAAGTGTGATTTAACTGAGAGGAAGGCCTTGGAGACATCCTCTGATCACAACTTGGGATTTGCTCCCTTCTTGGTGAGGGCAACCAACGGAGCTACCAAAGTTGAGAAGTGTGGGATGAACTGATGATAGTAATTAATGAACCCCATAAAGCAATGCACCGCTTTAAGTGAATGGGGTTCCTGCCAGTCCATCACAGCCTGTAGCTTGGCAGGATACATAGCCAAACCCTGGGCAGAGATGATATAACCAAGGAAAGGCAAGGACCCCTGCTCAAACACACACTTCTCCAACTTGGCGTAGAGAGAGTTTGCCCGTAAGAGGTCGAAGACTTTGCGAACATCTCTCCGATGGGAGTCAATATCTGGAGAGTAGATGAGAATATCATCCAGATAGACTATGACCAAGGTGGTGAGCATATCCCGGAAGATGTCGTTCACAAAGTCTTGGAAAAAGGCTGGGGCATTACAGAGCCCGAAGGGCATCACCAGATGTTCATAGTGCCCATCCCTGGTGTTAAAAGCCATCTTCCATTCGTCCCCCTCACAGATGCGAATCAGGTTGTAAGCACCCCGCAGATCTAATTTTGTAAATGCACTTGCTCCCCGTAGCCTATCAAAAAGCTCCGATATCAGGGGTAATGGGTACTTGTTCTTAATGGTGATGGCGTTAAGACCCCTCTAGTCTATGCATGGACGTAAGTCTCCACTCTTCTTCTGTGTGAAGAAGAACCCAGCCCCTGCAGGTGACACTGACTTCCTAATGAATCCTCTTGCCAGATTCTCTTGGATGTACTGAGACATTGCCTCTGTCTCCGGGAGAGATAACGGATAGACTCGACCCCAGGGAGGCTCAGCACCAGGCAAGAGGTCAATAGGACAGTCATAGGGGCGGTGAGGCGGAGCGGTCTCTGCAGCCCTTTTGGAGAACATGTCCGCATAGGGCCAATAGTGCTTGGGGAGAGAGGAAAGATCTGCGGGTACCTCTGTTGTAGGAACCTGAACGCACTCCCTCTGACATCTACCCTCGAAGGATTTACTCCATCCCAATATTCTCCCTGAGGACCACTCTACATGAGGAGAATGATTGAGTAGCCATGGTATCCCCAGCAGGACCTCATCAATTCCCTCAGGAATGACTAATAGGGAGATAATCTCCTGATGTGATGGAGATACAGAAAGAGTGAAAGGAATGGTTTGGTGGGTAATCTGTGAGGGTAGTGTCGAGCCATTTACCACTCGAACGGTTACTGGTTTGGCGAGCATCACCAGGGGTATTGCGTGACGCTGGGCGAAATCAGATGACATAAAATTACCCTCCGCCTCAGAGTCCACGCATAGCTCTACCATAAGATTGGGTGGGCCTATGGTAATTGTCCCCTTGAAGGACAACTTAGAGGCAAACGTCGCCGTGTCTAGTGTACCTCCTCCAACTGCCACTAGACACTGACGTTTCCCCGACCGCTGAGGACACTTGGAGGCAAGATATCCTGACTGCCGGCAAACATGACAGACCTTATGTGAACGAGCAGACCAGGACTTGGACCCCGCTCATGACCCCTCTATGGCCTTATGTGACTCGGGCACCTGGACCGGAGATTCCAAAGGTCTGGCGAAGGTGGGAGCCAGCCAAAACCTCTGCCAACACTGTGCTCGCTCCAACCTTCGCTCGTGAAAATACAGCTATGAGCTCCTCCAGTGTGGTGGGAATCTCCCTAGTGGCCAAAGCGTCCTTCACATGGTCAGCCAGCCCCCTCCAAAATATGGGAATGAGGGTTTTATCTGGCCATTCCAACTCAGACGCTAATGTCCGGAAGCGAACGGCAAAATGGCTGACCATGGTTGAACCCTGAGTCAAAGCCAGCAGTTGGAGCGCTGTATCATGGGTGACTTGAGGTCCTACAAAGACCTGTTTCAGAGTGTCCAGAAACCGAGGAACACTCCGCACCACATGATCGTTGAGCTCCCACAGTGGCGTAGCCCACTCCAACGCTCTGTCCGACAGGAGAGAGATTATGAATCCCACCTTTGCCCGCTCTGTGCGAAAACGTGCAGCCAGGAGCTCGAGGTGTATACCGCACTGGCTCACGAAACCCCTACAGGACTTACTGTCCCCAGAGTATCTCTCAGGCAATGGGAGGTGAGATAAAGTCAGAACAGAGGTGGCAGTGGGTAAAGCTGCTGCAGCCACGCTAGCAGCCTGAACAGCTATTGCGGTAACATCCACCGCCGAGGATGCATGCTCAAGAGACACCAACCGGCCCTCCAGCAGCTGGATGTCCCCCTGCAATCGCTGTTCATCCACCATTACTTAGCCAGATCCTGGCGCTAGTGTACTGTTAGGGTTGGCAGAACGCACTGAATATATTTATTAGATGGGATAGGTGCGTTCGCAACCCAGGATCCACCGTGCAGGAAAGAGCCTGCTGCTTAGTAAGGCGGCGAAGCAATATAGAATAAACGAACTCTGTTACTTCACAGAGCTCGTAGTAAAGAGAACGCTGTGCCTTGTTTAGCTCACAGGGGACACAGCTATTGTGTAGAGCCGACTGGTCATGCAGTCCAACCAACACTCAGCTCCTCTCCGGTGGAGCCGGAATTCTATCGGCTATTAGCCAGCCCTGAATTCACACATAAACTCCTCGCCGGAGGTGCCAGCATTCTAGGGGCTTATTTCAGCCGGGTCCCTGACTGCATACACAAAACTCCTCACCAGAGGTGCCAGCATTCTAGGGGCTTATTTTAGCCGGGTCCCTGACCACACACACGACCACACTGGCACTGAGCTTGTACATATTTGACACTAGCGTATGGCCGTGCGGTCATGAGAACCTTATTTAGCTGCAGCACCTACAGGACCTTCCAAAAAGGACCAATGGAAGGCTGCCACAGGACTTGATCAGAGGACCAATGGAAGTTGCTGCAGTACCTGAGCATGTGACCCTTGATCTCCACTGAGAGATCTTACCCTGGGCATGCTCAGTGTGTGCAAAGCAGGACTTAGTCCCAGAAAAGCCTGCTCGCTGCAGATCGGTGCAGGGTACAATAGCAGAGCCTGGAGAGGCAGCAGTAACCCATTGCACAATATCAGACTCAGTGAGATGCTGGGACCGATGTCTCCGCTGAGCAGGCTCCACTGCGGCCGATGCAAAATGGAACACAGCAGCAGACACGGCTCGAGATTCCCCCTGTGCAGCAGCGGGAACTTGACTCCTAACACCACCCATCTTGAAAACTTTTCCCCTCCCTTATACTAATATGCCACAAACAGGAAGTTGATATCACCAACCATTCCCATTTTATTTAGGTATATCCATATATATGGCCCACCCTGTATATATATATATGTATACAGTATATATATATACAGTTTTGCTCAAAAGCAATACCCCATCAGAGTTTTTTCTTTGTCAGCCTTTTTCAGAGAATATAATTGATAACACCAAAACTTTTTCTCCACTCATGGTTAGTGGTTGGGTGAAGCCATTTATTGTCAAATTACTGTGTTTTCTCGTTTAAATCATAATGACAACCTAATACATCCAAATTACCCTGATCAAAAGTTTACATACCCTGGTGATTTTGGCCTGATAACATGCACAGAAGTTAACACAAATGGATTTGAGTGGCTACAAAGGTAACTTCCTCACCTGTGACCTGTTTGCCTGTAATCAGTGTGTGCATAAAAGCTGAGTGAGTGAGTTTCTGCGATCCAGGCAGACTCTTGCATTTTTCATGCAGCCACTGAAGTTTCTGGATTGTGAGTCATGCGGAAAGCAAAAGAATTGTCAACGGATTTATGGGAAAAGATAGTTGAACTGTGTAAAACAGGAAAGGGATACAAAAAGATATCCAAGGAATTGATAATGACAGTAAGCTTCGTTCAAACAGCGATTAACAAATGGAAAATCAGTGGCTCTGTAAAAACAAAACCACGGTCAGGTAGACCAACAAAAATTTCATCCACAACTGCCAGGAAAATTGTTCGGGATGCAAAAAAACCCCACAAATAACATAAGCTGAAATACTGGACTCTCTGAAAACTAGTGGTGTGGTTGTTTCACGATGCACAATAAGGAGGCACTTGAAGAAAAATGGGCTGCATGGTCCAGTCGCCAGAAGAAAGCCACTACTGCGCAAATGGCACAAAGCATCTTGCCTACAATATGCAAAACAGCGCAGCAACAAGCCTAAAAACTTCTGGAACAAGGTAATTTGGAGTGATGAGACCAAAATTGAACTTTTTTGTCACAACCATAAACGTTACATTTGGAGAGAGGTCAACAAGGCCTATGATGAAAGGAACATCATTCCTACTGTAATGCACAGAGGTGAATTGCTGATGTTTTGGGGATGTGTGAGCTACAAAGGCACAGGAAACTTGGTCAAAGTTGAAGGAAAGATGAATGCAGCACATTGTCAGCAAATACTGGAGGCAAATTTGCAATAATTAGCCCCGAAGCTGCTCATGGAACATACTTGGACATTCCAACATGGCAACATTTCAAAACACTAGGCCAAGTTGATCTGTCATTGGCTACAGCAAAACAAAATGAAGGTTCTGGAGTGGCCATCTCAATCTCCTGACCTCAATATCATTGAGCCACTCTGGGGAGATCTCAAGCGCTCTCTTCATGCTTGACAGCCCAGGAATTTACAGGAACAGGAGGCTCGTTTACCATCTAAGAAAATAAAGAACCTCATCCATAAATACCACAAAAAACTTCAAGCTGTCATTGATGTTAGAGGGGGCAATACAAGGTATTAAAAAATGGCATATGTAAACTTTTGATCAGGGTCATTATTCTCTGAAAAAAGGCTAAGAAAGCAAAATATATATAAAAACTGCTCAAAAAATAAAGGGAATACGTAAACAACACAAAAAGTAACTCTAAGTCAATCACACTGCTGTGAAATCAACCTTTCCAGTTATGGAACAACACTGATTGTGATTCAATTTATTCTGCTGTTGTGCAAATGAAACAGACAACAGGCAGAACTAATGAGCAATTAGCAAGACAATCCCTCTAAAGTCGTGGTTCTGTTGTTTTGGTCATTTTTGCATTTTGCTATTGCTCCTTACCCTAGAGGTAGTGCACAGTAGCATGAGGCAGTGTGTAAAACCCACAGAAGTTGCTCAGGTAGTCCAGTTCATTCAGGATGATGGTAGCTGTCTCTGTCAGCAGAGTCAATAACATGGAGCAGATACCAGCAGACCAGTATTCCAGGAGATGTATAGGGGGCCATAGAAGGGCAACAACCCAGCAGCAGGACTGCTACCTCCTCATTTGTGCAAGGAGGAACAGGACGAGCAGTGACAGAGCCCTGCAAAATGATCTCCAGCAGGCCACTAACAACCATGTGTCTGCCCAAACTGTTGGAAACAATCTGCACTAGGTTGGTATGAGGGACCGTTATCCACAAGTGAGTGTTGTGCTTACAGCCCAACACCGTGCAGGGCAATTGGCATTGCCAGAGAACACCAAGATTGGCTGATTTGTCATTGGCGCCCTGTGTTCTTCATGGATGAGAGCAAGTTTACACTGAGCACATTAGACAGATGTGACAGAGTCTGGAGATGCCATTGAGAATACTCTGCTGCCTGCAACATCTTTCAGCATGACCGGTTTGGCAGTGGGTCAGTAATTTCTTTGGAGGGCTGCACAGCCCATCAACCATCGTCAAGGTGGTCTCAAAGACTGATGGGTGATTTTAATTACAGCAGGTTCCTACTTATCCATAAATGCAGGAATTCAATCATCAGCCTAAGAGAGGTATTCACACACGTAGAGACCCATCAGTGTTCGAGACCACCTTGATGATGGTTGATGGGCAGATGTAATTTGGCCAAATTTTATGCTAAGTGTCTCATTTTTTTTCCTAATATTCAAAAGTTGCTTTGCTATTCATATTTCATATGTTTCACACTGACATGCTTTAGCATGATAGAGTGCAACCTTTTTTAGTGTATTGTATAAGGATGTAGCTCCCCATTGTATGCACCTATTTACACTAGTCTGGATGTGCCAGTCAGTTTTTTGTCATGTGTCTAACATTTAGTCTTAATGGAGTCTTAGTATTAAGTTTAATGATCCAGAAGAATTCACGGTTTAGGATCATTCTAATGTAATTACATCCGCTAGCAGGTTTGAAAACTTTCTCTATGGCTTTAAATTTTAGATTAGAGTTAGACAAATCTCCCTTGTGAACTTGGGAAAAGTGATGTGACACTGCGGAGATATTTATAGCTGGTGTGTATATTGCCTCAGACATATGTTTTCTAATGCATTTTTCAAAGGCTCTGTAGTGCATCCCACGTACTGAATGTGGCATTGTGTACAATCTATAAAATACAGGTGCTTTTTGAAAAATTAAAATGTCATCAAAAAGTTAATTTATTTCAATTCTTCCATAAAAAAAGTGAAACTCATATTTAATACAAACAGTGATCTATTTTGAGTGTTTATTTCTGTTAATATTGATGATTATGGCTTTCAGCCAATGAAAACCAAAAGTAGAAAAAAAAGTAGAAAAGTAGAAAAAGTAATTTACAAAAAACAGTTGATTAATAATACTATTAACCACCGCGCTAAACCGAAACTGGAATATCAATGTACTTACTTTTGATATGGCTATTACTATGTTGTTTGGGGTCCCTTGTGAGTGAAGGGTTACACCTGGTTACAGTGGTTTGCTGAAAGGTAAAGTGTGCAGCAGAGTGATATATTATTTGATTTGGACCTTACAAAAAAAAAAAAAAAAGGTGTTGATTACAAACACTTACTCTTTTTATGAGGCTGTATAGGTTGCACCTGTGGTGTTTCAATGTGGGGTTAATAGTTCCTCTTTCCACAGTGTAGTGAACCGATACTGGAAGGCAAAGTGTGTAAACCCTCGGTATATTGTTTATATTATACACACAAAGTATCAAGGGTATTAGCTGGGTGTACTTACTCCTTATATAAGGTTGTACAGTTTACACTTGGGATGTTCTTATGTGAGGTTTTGGTATTTGTCTTTCCACAGTGTGGTAAACTGATGCTGGTGAGTAAACAAAGTAGAGAATAAAGTGATTTGCAAGCAATACACTAGAATAGTAGGAAGTTACTGGCCACAATGATTGCAGTGGTATTAATAGGAATTAGTTGGCACTCACCACATGTTTGCTTATGAAGGTACCCGCGGTGAGGTAGGCAAGGTAGTCCACTGGATACGGTGCCGATAAAGTAACCCGCTGAGCTGGGAGGGTTAGAGTCCGGTGTGCGTGCCAGAGGCCACGGTTCCTGGACGAGAATGTACCGGCGAGTGGTGAGGAGGTACCAGCGCCTCGCGTGCCCCAGCCGGAAGCAACGCTGAGGATGCGGTGCCGAGATGGGGCAGAGCTAGTGTGACATCACAGAAAGCAGGGACGGGTGCGCGGGAGAGACAAGCTGCCAACTAGTTTCGAGAGGTAACTCCCCTCTTCGTCAGGGCTATGTCTCTGCCTGTGGACACCCGTCTTTAAATAGCCTCATCATTACTTCGCTGATTAGTTACACCCATGAACCATTAATTGCTACTTGGCCGTTTGTGAATAGGACTCAGATTGCCAGGTTATAATTGTTTCTGTTTCTGGCTGCTTGTTTTGTAGGATGAATTAGAGAGCAAGCCACAATGCAGAGCCAATATATACTCTAAATGAGCTAAATGCTGATAATAGTGCAATTTAAAACGTTAATGCTTCAGTTGTTTTTGTTTTTTTGTTTTTTTCTCTTCCTTCCTTTAACCCCTTTGAATATCTCCACAGAAAGACTCTTTATTTGGGCTGGAATAAGTGAATAAATGAATTAATTAATAAATTAGGGATGTTTCGTGAGCCAGTTTTTATATATTAACGAATTAAAAAATGGATCAAAAATAGAACATTTTGTCGATAATAAAACCATCTTTTATTAATGAATAAATTAAAAACGTTGTACTAGGAGTGTGAATTAAAATACAATTATTCTACATCTCTCCCTATGTTTTCATTTATTAAAAACTGTACTACTGAAAGAATATGGGAGATAGGAAAATTCTTTCAACAGGTATAAACATAGAGGATAGAATGGGGGAATGATTAAAAAAAAAAAAAAAAAATGTTGAATACACAAAATAATAAAAAATCAAAAAATACATAAAATAAATACATAAAAAAAGAGAATGTTCCAGAACGGAATCATCCAGATAAATAGCCCGCACGGCGAATGGGGAGAACTGTATACAAAATTATTCGTGTTGCTCTACTTATTTGTCAATTACTTAAAATACCCCATTTATTTCTGGAAGGTTGAGCTTCCAAACGTATACATATATATATCTGTAGATGTATGTACACACACGCATTCGCACGTATTGCGCCTATGCCCCTTCGCGGGTCACCTTCCCATATTGACCATTATGAATATGGTGGTCTCTGTGTGTATAGTCACTGCTCTCCACTAGTGTTCCGGAGTGCTATTGCAGAAAAGGGAAGGGAGAGGGGGTTGGTGGCTAAAATGCATATAATTCTATTTCTTGATTTAGACCACTCGGGGCTAAGCTGTCCAATGTGAATATCCATCTGGACTCCACCCTGGACATTGCTTTTAAATAATCTCCTCCCCTAGAATTACCTTGGACCACCTGGATGCCCCAAAAAGAGACCCTGCGGAAGGAACAATTATGTTTGTCCAAAAAGTGACGAGATAATGGGTGTCCCGTGAACCCCTTGCTTATATTATTGAGGTGCTCCTTAATCCTATCTGTTAATCGTCTTTTAGTGCGACCCACGTAGATCTTGTCACATGGACACTTTAGTGCATAGATAACCCCTGTGGTTTGACAGGTGATGTGATCCTTAATAAAGTACTCCTTTGCTTTATTAGCATCCTTAAAGCTTGTACGGATCTCCTTTTTCGCTGAAACTCGTATGCAGCTTAAGCATTTTCCGCAAGGAATGAAGCCGGATGGTTGTACTTTGGTGTTGGTTAGATATGTTTGTTTTTTGTTTAAGTTATTGTTGGGAATCACTGGTTTGGTAGTTGGCGTGAGCAGGAGACCCAAGTTCTGCGCTTTTGTGTAGACAAACTTGGGATATGGGGGTAACAAATCCCCAATACACTTGTCCCCTTTTAAAATGGGCCAGTGTTTATGAATAATGTTTTTAAAACATTTATAATCGGAATAAAATTGGGTTACTATTGGAACTTGACGGATTTGTTCTTGAATAGTGGGGGGGTTATGGATGCTTTTAGTTTTATGAATCAGGGATTCTCTCGGTATGATTTCCACCTCCGTTCTTGTTTTGTTTAGGGTGGATGTATTATAGCCTTTCTCCTTAAATTGTGCCAATAAACAATCACTCTCCTTGCGGTAGTCCTCAATATCTGTGCAAATTCTCCTAATTCTCAAAAACTGGCTTTTTGGGATATTTGATAGCCAAACTGGCAAATGACAGCTGTTAATGTGGATGTAGCTATTTGAATCCACTTGTTTGTGGAAGCCTTTTGTTATTAATTTGTTCTGATCCACGCAGATTGTTAGATCCCAAAAATTCATGCTAGAGTAACTATGAGTAGGCGTGAATTCCAGGCCATAATTGTTGGAGTTAAGACCAGAAATGAATGTTTGTAGGTCCGCTAATGGGCCACTCCAAATAAAGAGGATATCATCTATAAAGCGATGCCATATTTTCAGGCCTTTCCGAAGATGGTTATTTTCATAAATATGGTCAAGCTCCCACCTTCCTACGTACAAATTTGCAAAACTTGGCGCAAAACGAGTACCCATAGCGGTCCCGTGCGTTTGTAGGTAGTACTGCTTCTCATATAAAAAATAATTGTGCTTTAAAATGAAATCGATACTATCAACTATGAATTGAATCTGTGTGTTATTATAGGTGCCTAAGCTTTTAAGAAAGAATTCTGCTGATTGGCAGCCCTTCTGCGGGTCAATAACAGTATAAAGAGACTTAATGTCCAAGGTTCCTAGAATGAAGCCATTGTTCCATTCTATTGATTCTAAAATTTGTAATGTGTGGGTAGTGTCTTTAAGATATGCCGGTAGTAATGGCATACACTTCTGTAGATGGGTGTCCACATATCTGGATAGGTTAGCTGTTAGACAATTTATCCCTGATATGATGGGCCTGCCTGGTGGATTCACCGTATCTTTATGGATTTTTGGAATATGGTAGAAAATGGCTGTGGAGGGAGTCTTATTGTTTATGAACTGATATTCTTTCTTATTTAGGATGCCCAGAGTTTTTCCTTTCAAAGCCAATGTGTTGAGCTGCTTCATGAAACTTGATGTAGGGTCAAATGTCAACTTTTTGTACGTTACCCTGTCCCCCAGCAATTTCAGGGATTCACTGTGATATTTTATGTGGTCGAGTATGACAATCCCGCCCCCCTTATCTGCTGGGCGGATTATAATGTTATTATTTTCTTGTAATCGAATGATTGCATTTCTCTCACAGGGATTCAAATTGTGTGGGGGGTACTTTAAATTCTTTTTATGCATTTTTTTGATGTCTGTTGTTACCATCGTTTCAAATGCCCGGAATGAGTTTGAATACTCATTTAAAGGGTTGAATGTGGACGGGCAAGATAAGTTGGTATGAATATGTTCTGTGGGTGACAGGTCTAGAGTAGGATTAGTAGTCCTAAGATTAATTATTGTTACCTTTTTTGAGAAAATATTTCTTGAGAGCTAAGTTGCGCAAGTATTTTTTGGTACTTATATATAAGTTAAAGGGTTTAGCTTTAGCTGTTGGCGCGAATTTCAGACCTTTCTGCAAAAGTAGTTGTTCATTTTGAGAGAGTATATATGAGCTAAGGTTAAAGATTTTTTGTGTGCTTGTAGCTGTTTGTGTTTGTTTCCTTATTTTCTTTTGGGAGAGTGACCCTCCTCTCTTACCTCTTTTGGTCTGGCGCCTAAAGCCCGAAAAAAATCCTTATTGGTAGTTGTATTTACTCTGGGTCTTAACCCTTTTTTATTGTTAGTAGTATTACTGTGAGCGCCCATAGTAGATTTGCTTAGGGGGTTCCTGTAATTGCTACCTTGTACTTTTTTGCTGGTTGGTTTTAATTGTTTAGTGAGGAAGGATTGTACTTGTTTTTGTCTGTTGGGTTGTGTCCCATGTGGCAATTGGCTGTTGCGTGTGGGGGTGGGGATTCCCCAGTTTTAATTATTAACTGGTTCCTCTACGAGTGAGGATAGCTGGGTGTATCTATTGGAAATAGGGATATCCATCATTTCGGTACCTGATGGGCCCTGCCCTATAGGGTATGCATGTTATTTTGGAAATCATTAAGAACCTCACTGTTGTGAATTAGACTATTTTGGCTCCCTCTTGTGGTCACTAGTGATATGACTCTGGGATTGTCTTTCCTCAGTTTGGCACCCACCTGGGTCGTTAGTCCAGGGGTGTTGCTATATAAACTTCCTGGTTTCTCAGTCCAGTGCCTGGCATCGTTGTAATCAGTTCCTTTCTGTTTGCTCCTGTCTGCTGGCCTTGGATCTTGCAAAATTAAGCTAAGTCCTGCTTCCTTGTTTTTTGGTTATTTGCTTTGCTCTTATTTTTTGTCCAGCTTGTACTAAATGTGATTCCTGATTTTGCTGGAAGCTCTAGGGGGCTGGTGTTCTCCCCCCGGCCGTTAGACGGTGCGGGGGTTCTTGAATATCCAGCGTGGAAATTTTGATAGGGTTTTTTGCTGACCATATAAGTCATCTTACTATATTCTGCTATTAGTCAGTGGGCCTCTCTTTGCTAAATATCTAGTTCATTCTTACGTTTGTCTTTTCTCCTTACCTCACCGTTATTATTTGTTGGGGGCTTGTATCCAACTTTTGGGGTCTTTTCTCTGGAGGCAAGAAAGGTCTATCTTTTCCCTTCTAGGGTTAGTTAGTTCTCCGGCTGGCGCGAGACGTCTAGAACCAACGTAGGCACGTTCCCCGGCTGCTGCTATTTGTGGTGCTAGGATTAGATATATGGTCAGCCCAGTTACGACTGCCCTATGACCTGGTTTTTTGTGTTTGCAGACTTGGTATGTACTTTTGAGACCCTCTGACATTGGGGTCATAACAGTATGCCAGGCCAAGGCTGAATGTTTAATGCATTGCAGAAGTGGGATTACAAGAAAGGAAAGTCTGAGTTTTTTTTTTTTTTTTTTCTTTCCTCTCTTTTTTCCTCCCCTTTACCTCTGAGTGGCTTGTGCTTGCTGCAGACATGAATGTCCAGACTTTGATTACAAGTGTGGATCAGCTTGCTGCTCGTGTGCAGGGCATACAAGATTTTGTTACCAGTAGTCCAATGTCTGAACCTAAAATACCTATTCCTGAACTGTTCTCTGGAGACCGATTTAAGTTTAGGAATTTCAGGAATAATTGTAAATTGTTTCTATCTCTGAGACCCCGTTCATCTGGAGACTCAGCTCAGCAAGTAAAAATTGTTATCTCTTTCTTACGGGGCGACCCTCAGGATTGGGCCTTCTCGCTAGCGCCAGGAGATCTGGCATTGGCAAATATTGATGCGTTTTTTCTGGCGCTCGGATTGCTTTACGAGGAATCCAATCTTGAAATTCAGGCAGAAAAAGCCTTGCTGGCTATTTCTCAGGGTCAGGATGAAGCTGAAGTGTATTGCCAAAAATTTCGGAAATGGTCAGTGCTTACTCAGTGGAATGAGTGTGCTCTGGCTGCAAATTTCAGAAATGGCCTTTCTGAAGCCATTAAGAATGTGATGGTGGGTTTCTCCATTCCTACAGGTCTGAATGATTCCATGGCGCTGGCTATTCAAATTGACCGGCGTTTGCGGGAGCGCAAAGCCGCAAATCCTCTGGCGGTGTTGTCTGAACAAACACCTGATTTAATGCAATGTGGTAGAATTCAGACTAGAAATGAACGGAAAAATCATAAACGTCAGAATGGGTTGTGTTTTTACTGTGGTGATTCTACACATGTTATATCAGCATGCTCTAAACGCCTAACTAGGGTTGTTAGTCCTGTCGCCATTGGTAATTTGCAACCTAAATTTATTTTGTCTGTGACTTTAATTTGCTCATTGTCCTCCTACCCTGTTATGGCGTTTGTGGATTCAGGTGCTGCCCTGAGTCTTATGGATCTGTCGTTTGCCAAGCGCTGTGGTTTTGTTCTTGAGCCGTTGGTAAATCCTATCCCTCTTAGAGGTATTGATGCTACGCCATTGGCGGAAAATAAACCGCAGTTTTGGACACAGGTAACCATGTGCATGACTCCTGAACATCGGGAGGTGATTCGTTTTCTTGTTCTGCATAAAATGCATGATTAAGACGTTTTGGGTCTGCCATGGTTACAGACCCATAATCCAGTCTTGGATTGGAAGGCAATGTCTGTGTCAAGTTGGGGCTGTCAGGGAATTCATGGTGATTCCCCGCCGGTGTCTATTGCTTCCTCTACTCCTTCGGAAGTTCCTGAGTATTTGTCTGATTACCAGGATGTATTCAGCGAGTCCAGGTCCAGTGCTCTTCCTCCTCATAGGGACTGTGACTGCGCTATAGATTTGATTCCAGGTAGTAAATTTCCTAAGGGAAGATTATTTAATCTGTCTGTACCTGAGCATACCGCAATGCGTTCGTATATCAAGGAATCTCTGGAGAAGGGGCATATCCGTCCATCCTCTTCCCCTCTTGGTGCGGGATTCTTTTTTGTGGCCAAGAAGGACGGATCTTTGAGACCTTGTATTGACTATCGGCTTCTGAATAAAATCACTGTTAAATTTCAGTATCCTTTGCCTCTGTTGTCGGACTTGTTTGCCCGGATTAAAGGTGCCAAGTGGTTCACCAAGATAGATCTTCGTGGTGCGCACAACCTTGTGCGCATTAAGCAAGGAGATGAATGGAAAACTGCATTTAATACGCCCGAAGGTCATTTTGAGTACTTGGGGATGCCTTTCGGGCTCTCTAATGCTCCTTCAGTGTTTCAGTCCTTTATGCATCATATTTTCCGGAAGTATCTGGATAAATTTATGATTGTTTATCTGGATGATATTCTGTTTTTTTCTGATGATTGGGACTCGCATGTAGAGCAGGTCAGGATGGTGTTTCAGGTTTTGCGTGAGAATGCTTTGTTTGTTAAGGGCTCAAAGTGTCTCTTTGGAGTACAGAAGGTTCCCTTTTTGGGTTTTATTTTTTCCCCTTCTGCGGTGGAGATGGACCCAGTCAAGGTCCGAGCTATTCATGATTGGACTCAACCCACGTCAGTTAAGAGTCTTCAGAAGTTCTTGGGTTTTGCTAACTTCTACCGTCGTTTTATCGCTAATTTTTCTAGCGTTGTTAAACCTTTGACGGATATGACCAAGAAAGGTTCTGATGTTGCTAACTGGGCTCCTGCAGCCGTGGAAGCCTTTCAAGAGTTGAAGCGCCGGTTTACTTCGGCGCCTGTTTTGTGCCAGCCTGATGTCTCACTTCCCTTTCAGGTTGAAGTGGATGCTTCTGAGATTGGGGCAGGGGCCGTTTTGTCGCAGAGAGGCCCTGGTTGCTCTGTAATGAGACCATGTGCTTTTTTCTCTAGGAAGTTTTCGCCTGCTGAGCGGAATTATGATGTTGGCAATCGGGAGTTGTTAGCCATGCAGTGGGCATTTGAGGAGTGGCGTCATTGGCTCGAGGGTGCTAAGCATCGTGTGGTGGTCTTGACTGATCACAAAAATCTGATGTATCTCGAGTCTGCTAAACGCCTGAATCCTAGACAGGCCTGCTGGTCATTGTTTTTCTCCCGTTTTGACTTTGTGGTCTCGTATTTACCAGGTTCAAAGAATGTGAAGGCTGATGCTCTTTCATGGAGCTTTGTGCCTGACTCTCCTGGAGTCGCACAACCAGTTGGTATTCTCAAAGAGGGAGTTATCCTGTCAGCCATTTCTCCGGATTTGCGACGTGTGTTGCAGAGATTTCAGGCTGGTAGACCTGACTCTTGTCCACCTGACAGACTGTTTGTTCCTGATAAGTGGACCAGCAGAGTCATTTCCGAGGTTCATTCCTCGGTGTTGGCAGGGCATCCGGGAATTTTTGGCACCAGAGATCTGGTGGCTAGGTCCTTTTGGTGGCCTTCCTTGTCACGGGATGTGCGGTCATTTGTGCAGTCCTGTGGGACTTGTGCTCGAGCTAAGCCTTGCTGTTCTCGTGCCAGCGGGTTGCTCTTGCCCTTGCCTGTCCCGAAGAGGCCTTGGACACACATTTCCATGGATTTCATTTCAGATCTTCCGGTGTCTCAGGGCATGTCTGTCATCTGGGTGGTATGTGATCGCTTTTCCAAGATGGTCCATTTGGTATCTTTGCATAAGCTGCCTTCCTCTTCCGATCTGGTTCCTTTGTTCTTTCAGAATGTGGTTCGTTTACACGGCATTCCTGAGAATATTGTGTCTGACAGAGGATCCCAGTTTGTTTCCAGGTTCTGGCGATCCTTTTGTGCTAAGATGGGCATTGATTTGTCGTTTTCGTCTGCCTTTCATCCTCAGACTAATGGACAAACGGAGCAAACTAATCAGACTCTGGAGGCTTATTTGAGGTGTTTTGTTTCTGCAGATCAGGATGATTGGGTGACCTTCTTGCCGTTGGCTGAGTTTGCCCTTAATAATCGGGGTAGTTCCGCTACTTTGGTTTCGCCATTTTTTTGCAACTCTGGTTTCCATCCTCGTTTTTCCTCGGGACATGTGGAGCCTTCTGACTGTCCTGGGGTAGATTCCGTGGTGGATAGGTTGCAGCGGATCTGGAATCATGTGGTGGACAACTTGAAGTTGTCACAGGAGAAGGCTCAGCGTTTTGCCAACCGCCGCCGCGATGTGGGTCCCCGACTTTGTGTTGGGGATTTGGTATGGCTGTCTTCTCGATTTGTTCCTATGAAGGTCTCCTCTCCTAAATTTAAGCCTCGCTTCATCGGTCCTTACAAGATATTGGAAATCCTTAATCCTGTGTCCTTTCCCTTGGATCTTCCGGTGTCGTTTGCCATTCACAACGTGTTCCATAGGTCTTTGTTGCGGCGGTACGTTGTACCTGTGGTTCCTTCTGTTGAGCCTCCTGCTCCGGTGTTGGTTGAGGGCGAGTTGGAGTACGTGGTGGAGAAGATCTTGGATTCTCGTCTCTCCAGGCGGAGGCTTCAGTATCTGGTCAAGTGGAAGGGCTATGGTCAGGAGGATAATTCCTGGGTGGTTGCCTCTGATGTGCATGCGGCCGATTTAGTTCGTGCCTTTCACGCTGCTCATCCTGATCGCCCTGGTGGTCTTGGTGAGGGTTCGGTGACCCCTCCTTAAAGGGGGGGTACTGTTGTGAATTAGACTTTTTTGGCTCCCTCTTGTGGTCACTAGTGATATGACTCTGGGATTGTCTTTCCTCAGTTTGGCACCCACCTGGGTCATTAGTCCAGGGGTGTTGCTATATAAACTTCCTGGTTTCTCAGTCCAGTGCCTGGCATCGTTGTAATCAGTTCCTTTCTGTTTGCTCCTGTCTGCTGGTCCTGGATCTTGCAAAATTAAGCTAAGTCCTGCTTCCTTGTTTTTTGGTTATTTGCTTTGCTCTTATTCTTTGTCCAGCTTGTACTAAATGTGATTCCTGATTTTGCTGGAAGCTCTAGGGGGCTGGTGTTCTCCCCCCGGGCCGTTAGACGGTTCGGGGGTTCTTGAATATCCAGCGTGGAAATTTTGATAGGGTTTTTTGCTGACCATATAAGTCATCTTACTATATTCTGCTATTAGTCAGTGGGCCTCTCTTTGCTAAATATCTAGTTCATTCTTACATTTGTCTTTTCTCCTTACCTCACCGTTATTATTTGTTGGGGGCTTGTATCCAACTTTTGGGGTCTTTTCTCTGGAGGCAAGAAAGGTCTATCTTTTCCCTTCTAGGGTTAGTTAGTTCTCCGGCTGGCACGAGACGTCTAGAACCAACGTAGGCACGTTCCCCGGCTGCTGCTATTTGTGGTGCTAGGATTAGATATATGGTCAGCCCAGTTACCACTGCCCTATGAGCTGGTTTTTTGTGTTTGCAGACTTGGTATGTACTTTTGAGACCCTTTGCCATTGGGGTCATAACACCTCACCCTCTCTCATTGGTGTTGTAGATTGTGTTCTGCCATTGGTTCGGACAGATACTGGAGTATATTGCGTAGAATTGGAATATGTTAAGAAAACCATAGAGGTGTCCATTGAATTTTGCGTAGGAGTTAGATTATACTCATCCAAAGTAACAAACCTGTTCGTAGGGCTCAAAACAGGTGTGTCGGGCTCATTAGGAGTTGCTGTTTTGGGGGTGTTATCTATAGGGATATTATCCCTAGCAAATTTCCTCATTTTCTTGGATATTATTTATTTTTCTTTTTCTTTCAATATACACATAATGTTGGCAGTGAGATCTTGAATGCCATCAAGATGGTTGAAAGCATTGAGTTGTTCAAATAAGCTGGTTATTAAATCACCTGTTTTATTGAGGTTAGACATACGTTTGTTTATTATAAATTGTAATACTTGGTTAGAGAACTGTGCGAATAAATTATCCCATTCACGTTGGATGTCGGGGTCACCAAAATCTCCAGCTAGTGTTTTATAGATTACTAGTCCTTTAGGGACCATGCCTCTTTGTGCATATTTTTCCAGTGAGGCAATTTCCCACAGATCCCTCATTTCGTTGATTAATTGTTTTTCTAGTAGCTTTAATAGACTTTTAGCTTGGTCAAGTTCATTAGTGGTGTTCCTATGGTGAACAAATTGTTTACGGATAAATGTACGCCGAAAATCTCTATCCTTCCTTAACGCATCGATGGCCATGGTGAAGCTGCCGGAGTGTATTAGCACAGATTAATAAAAATTCAAGAATAAAAACGTATATACACTGGCGCTTATTCACCTGGAAGGATGAGGTAGGAAGCCACGGAAGCTGCAGGTGGTTAAAACAGGTTCTGTGCAAAACTCTGTTAAAAATTAAACCAGTTGATTAATAATACTATTAACCACTGCACTAAACCGAAACTGGAATATCAATGTACTTACTTTTGATATGGCTATTACTATGTTGTCTGAGGTCCCTTGTGAGTGAAGGGTTACACCTGGTTACAGTGGTTTGCTGAAAGGTAAAGTGTGCAGCAGAGTGATATATTATTTGATTTGGACCTTACAAAAAAAAAAAAAAGGTGTTGATTACAAACACTTACTCTTTTTATGAGGCTGTATAGGTTGCACCTGTGGTGTTTCAATGTGGGGTTCGGGAACATTCCATTTTTTAATGCATTTATTTTATGTATTTTTTGATTTTTAATTATTTTGTGTATTCAACATTTTTTTTTTTTTTTTTAAATCATTCCCCCATTCTATCCTCTATGTTTATACCTGTTGAAAGAATTTTCCTATCTCCCATATTCTTTCAGTAGTACAGTTTTTAATAAATGAAAACATAGGGAGAGATGTAGAATAATTGTATTTTAATTCACACTCCTAGTACAACGTTTTTAATTTATTCATTAATAAAAGATGGTTTTATTATCGACAAAATGTTCTATTTTTGATCCATTTTTTAATTCGTTAATATATAAAAACTGGCTCACGAAACATCCCTAATTTATTAATTAATTCATTTATTCACTTATTCCAGCCCAAATAAAGAGTCTTTCTGTGGAGATATTCAAAGGGGTTAAAGGAAGGAAGAGAAAAAAACAAAAAAACAAAAACAACTGAAGCATTAACGTTTTAAATTGCACTATTATCAGCATTTAGCTCATTTAGAGTATATATTGGCTCTGCATTGTGGCTTGCTCTCTAATTCATCCTACAAAACAAGCAGCCAGAAACAGAAACAATTATAACCTGGCAATCTGAGTCCTATTCACAAACGGCCAAGTAGCAATTAATGGTTCATGGGTGTAACTAATCAGCGAAGTAATGATGAGGCTATTTAAAGACGGGTGTCCACAGGCAGAGACATAGCCCTGACGAAGAGGGGAGTTACCTCTCGAAACTAGTTGGCAGCTTGTCTCTCCCGCGCACCCGTCCCTGCTTTCTGTGATGTCACACTAGCTCTGCCCCATCTCGGCACCGCATCCTCAGCGTTGCTTCCGGCTGGGGCACGCGAGGCGCTGGTACCTCCTCACCACTCGCCGGTACATTCTCGTCCAGGAACCGTGGCCTCTGGCACGCACACCGGACTCTAACCCTCCCAGATCAGCGGGTTACTTTATCGGCACCGTATCCAGTGGACTACCTTGCCTACCTCACCGCGGGTACCCTCATAAGCAAACATGTGGTGAGTGCCAACTAATTCCTATTAATACCACTGCAATCATTGTGGCCAGTAACTTCCTACTATTCTAGTGTATTGCTTGCAAATCACTTTATTCTCTACTTTGTTTACTCACCAGCATCAGTTTACCACACTGTGGAAAGACAAATACCAAAACCTCACATAAGAACATCCCAAGTGTAAACTGTACAACCTTATATAAGGAGTAAGTGCACCCAGCTAATACCCTTGATACTTTGTGTGTACAATATAAACAATATACCGAGGTTTTACACACTTTGCCTTCCAGTATCGGTTTACTACACTGTGGAAAGAGAAATTATTAACCCCACATTGAAACACCACAGGTGCAACCTATACAGCCTCATAAAAAGAGTAAGTGTTTGTAATCAACACCTTTTTTTTTTTTGTAAGGTCCAAATCAAATAATATATCACTCTGCTGCACACTTTACCTTTCAGCAAACCACTGTAACCAGGTGTAACCCTTCACTCACAAGGGACCCCAGACAACATAGTAATAGCCATATCAAAAGTAAGTACATTGATATTCCAGTTTCGGTTTAGCGCGGTGGTTAATAGTATTATTAATCAACTGGTTTAATTTTTAACAGAGTTTTGCACAGAACCTGTTTTAACCTCCTGCAGCTTCCGTGGCTTCCTACCTCATCCTTCCAGGTGATTAAGCGCCAGTGTATATACGTTTTTATTCTTGAATTTACAAAAAACACCTGCAAATGCTTCCTAAGCATTTAAAAAGGTCCCTTAATCTGTTTCACTAGGCTCAACAATCATGGGGAAGACTGCTGACTTGACAGATGTCCAGAAGGCATTCATTCACACACTCCATAAATAGGGTAAGCCTCAAACGGACATTGCTAAAGAAGCTGGCTGTTCAGAGTGCTGTATCCAAACATATTAAAGGAAAGTTGAGCGGAAGGAAAAAGTGTGGTAGAAAAAGGTGCATAGGCAACCAGGATATTCGCAACCTTGAAAGGATTGTTAAGAAAATGCCATTCAAAAATTTTGGTGAGATTCACAAGGAGTGGATTGCTGCCGGAGTCATTGCTTCAAGAGCCACCACACACACACATATTCAGAACATGAGCTAAAGTGTTCCTTGTGTCCAGCCACCCATGACCAATAGACAACACCAGAAGTAGTCATGGATGGTGTTTTCAGATGAAAGTAAATTTTGCATTTCATTTGGAAATCAAGGTCCTAGAGTCTGGAGGAAGAGTGGAAAGGCACACAATCCAAGCTGCTTGAGGTCTAGTGGGAAGTTTCCACCATCAGTGTTGGTTTGGGGAGCCATGTCATCTGCTGGTGTAGGTCCACTGTCTTTTATCAAGACCAAAGTCAGCGCAGCCTTCTAACAGGAAACTTTAGAGCACTTCATGCTTCCCTATGCCGACAAGCTTTTTGGAAATGAAAATTCCATTCTCCAGCAGGACTTGGCACCTGTCCACACTGCCAAAAGTACCAATACCTGGTTTAACCCCTTCATGACAGAGCCCTTTATTGTTTTTGCATTTTAGTTTTTCACTCTCCTCCTTCCCACAGCCATAACTTTTTTATTTTTCCTTCAATATGGCCATGTGAGGGCTTGTTTTTTTGCGTGATGCGTTGTCCTTTTGAACGACATCATTGGTTTTACCATGTCTTGTACCAGAAAACAGGAAACAAATTCCAAGTGTGGTGAAATTGCATAAAAAGTGCAATCCCACTTGTTTTTTGTTTGGCTTTCTTGCTACCTTCACTAAATGCTAAAATCACCAGCCATTGTGATTCTCCAGATCATTACAAGTTCATAGACACCAAATATGTCTAGATTATTTTTTATCTAAGTGGTGAAAAAAATTCCAAACTTGGCTTAAAAAAAAATTGCGCAATTTTCCGATACCCGTAGCGTTTTCATTTTTTGGGATCTCGGGTCGAGTGAGGGCTTATTTTTTGCACACCGAGCTGAAGTTTTTATTGATACCATTTTGGTGCAGATACCTTCTTTTGATCGCCGTTATTTCATTTTAATGCAGTGTCGCAGTGACTAAAAAAATGTAATTCTGGAGCTTTTCATTTTTTCTCTTTACGGCGTTTAGCGATCAGGTTAATCCTTTGCTTTTATTGATAGATTGGGTGATTCTGAGCGCGGCGATACCAAATATGTGTATATTTGAATTTTTTTATTGTTTTATTTTGAATTGGGCGTAAGGGGAGTGATTTAAACTTTTATTTTATTTTTTTTCATATTTTTCAAAACATTTTTTTAAAACTTTTGCCATGCTTCAATAGCCTTCATGGGAGACTAGAAGCTGGCATAACTCGATCAGCTGTGCTACATAGGAGCAAAGCTCATATCACTCCAATGTAGCTGAATTTCTACATTGCTTTGAGCGCCTACCACAGGCTGGCACTCACAGTAATCCAGCATCAACAACCATAGAGATCTCAAGGAGACCTCTGGTTGTCATGCCTACACATTGCTGACCCCCGATCACATGACGGGGTCAGCGATGCTCACATTTCTGGCCAGATGGCCGGGAACACTAGTTAAATGCCGCTGTCAGCATTTGACAGTGGCATTTAACTAGTTAATAGCGGCGGGTGGATCGCGATTCCACCCGCCACTATTGCAGGCACATGTCAGCTGTACAAAAGAGCTGCCATGTGGCGACTGTAATGTGGGCTCAGTGCCGGAGCCCACATCAAAGGGGGAGAAATGACGTGCCGTACTAGTACGGCACATATCGTGAAGGGGTTAAAAACAACTGCATCACTGTGCTTAATTGGTCAGCAAACTCTCCTGACTTTAACTCCATAGAGAATCTATAGGCTATTGTCAAGAGGTAGATGACAGACACCAGACCCATCAATGCAGATGAGCTGAAGGCTGCTATCAAAGCAAACTGAGCTTCCATAACACCTCAGCAGTGCCACAGGCTGATCTCCTCCATGCCATGCCACATTGATGCAGTAATTAATGCAAAAGGAGCCCTGACCAAGTATTGAGTGCATTTACTGAACATACATTTCAGTAGGCCAACATTTTGGATTTTAACCCCTTCGTGACGTGCACTGCACTAGTACTGTTCTATGGGAGATTCGTTCGTGTGGAGGTTCAAGCGGTCTCACGCTGAGTGTGCATGTGACAGCTGACATCCTGCAGCAATGCCCAAGATTGGTGACTGCACCTAACGTGGGCATTTAACCCCTCTGATGCCACTTTCAGTAGTCACAGCATCATAGAGAAATATCTCGCAGGGAGAGGGCTCCCTGCACGCAACCATCAGAATAACACAATGCAATTGCATTGTTCTGATGGTCTCCATGGAGACCTCTGGCACCAAGATGGCCACGGGGTCTTTCTTGGTCCCTAAAGGAAATTTTTTGCTAAAGAATAGTAAATGTTTATTTTTTCCTTCCATATTCCAAAAATCCCTATGAAGCACCTGAATGGTTAATAAACTTCTTGAATGTGGTTTTGAGTACCTTGAGGGGTGCAGTTTTTAGAATGGTTTCATTTTTGGACATTTTCTGGTTTTGCAAATTTTGTTGTAAAAATGAGAAATCGCTGGTCAACCTTTAAACCCTGTAACTTCTTAACAAAAAATTATGTTTCGAAAATTGCGCTCATGTAAAGTACACATGTGGAAAAGTTTATTTATTAACTATTTTGTGCAATATGACTCTCTGAAAATGTTCTATATTTTTGCCAAATTTCCTTGTTTCACAAATAAATGCAAGTGATATCAAAGAAATTTTACCACTATCATAAAATACAATATGTCATGAGAAAACCTTTGAAGTGCTCCACAGTTATTATCTCATAAAGTAACAGTGGTCAGAATTGTAAAAATTGGCCAGGTATTTAAGGTGAAAACAGGCTTAGTCTCAAAAGGGTTAAAATGTTTTTTCAAGCTGGTGTTCTAAAGTATTCTAATTTACTGAGATAATGTCTTTTGTGTTATCACTGGCTGTAAGTCAAACCTCCACGTAGGGAGCTTGTAACATTTATGCCGATTGTATCAATTTTTAATGAATTACTAATAAATAATTTTTTTTATGGATATCATAGAGCTGGTCCTTCCTTTATGATCAATTGGTTTTTCTGCTGCACGGCTTCCGTGCTCCGGATTTATGTCTACATTTGGGTGAGCAGACAAAATAACTTTTTTTTTCTATTATTAGAATTTTTTTCTCAGCACTTATTCTAGAAGTGAAGTTTAAATAAAATTTGTTTTGTATTAATATCTATTAGAAATTCAGATGATAAATCTCGACCCCCCTGACCTATGTATATTATGTCATTAATGAAGGATTTCCAGAGGACCTGTTTCTCACACAGCACCTGACCCAGGTAGACGGTTAGATGGTCATTTCCTTGTATCTTCCCATGTAGAGACTGGCGTAACTGGGCCCGAACCTGGTACCCATAGCTGTACCTCATTGCTGGATGTAGTAGTACGCCTATTATTTAAAAAAATGATGTGTTAAAATTAAATACACACAGTCCTTAATAAAGTTAACTTGATCTGTAGGAATCTGGTGGGATTTAGTCAGAAAGTATGCAGCAACGTCACAGCCCTTATCCTGTTGAATGACAGTTTAAAGCGATGTGATGTCTAACGTACTTATAATGTAATGATACTGCCATTGAAGTTGGCTTAATAGTTGTAAGACATGTTTATTGTCTTTGAGTAGTCTGGAAGTTTAATCTTAGATTCATCAGATCATAACATGTTTTCAAACGTGTGTTTGTCAGACATGATATAGGTTTTGGCAAAACATAACTAGACAAATGTTTGTTTTAAGACATCCATCTTGTCACTCAATCCCACAGTCAAGAGATCTTAAAAATATGGTAGATTTTTGTCACATGCAGTTTGCAACAAGTATTTTCCAGAAATGTTTACAGTTCCTTTAATGTTGCAGTAGACCTTTTTGTCTGTCATCAATTTTTGAAGGACATCCAGTTCTATTTAATGTCACCTAGAAATGCCAAATTTAGGATATTTTTGTTGCGCATGTTTTCAGTGTTCCATGGTTTATTTAATGCCTTAACTTTGTTTTATACTTTTCCTGACTGATAACTTTAAACAATAAGATCCCTTTGCTGTGTTGCAAGCTGTTTAAGGATCATGGCTTTTCATGTAATATTTTTATTTTATCCCACAAAATGATTTCCATTCTTAATGGATTTGTACAGCTTATGAGTTACGTTAAGGATTCATTAAATCTTGAAAAGTTCAAAGAGACGAACGGCACCAGGATTCAACAATGCAGTACAGCTCACTCTCCACACACCCTCTTCGTCTCCGCTTGTCTTTTATGCAAAGTCTGCACATGGATTAAAGACAGATTAAAGATATTCACTTCGCAACCTGGGTGAGTGCCGCATTTTTCTACTTTCTTGTGCAAAGTTTTACATTAAGGATTCGCTTACGCTGGTGTATATAACAGTAAAGTGCTCTCTGATGTTTTATCGAATAGCACTCGGCCCAATATTATACTATGGGGCAGTGCAGATCTGCAATTATATTCTCATGCAGTTTCTCTTGCTCTGAGAGGCTCCAATATTGGGATCACATGTACTCATACAAGTCTATGGGTGCTTGTAAAACATTGGACTGCACAAGGAGTGTATGCTAACAGACACAATGAAGAACATAGATTAAGTTCTCCATCCTTTCCTCATCTCAATCACAATCAGATGACAGTGTTTAAGTCAATTGTCATTAGCATTATCCGTCCAATTCTCTTGCAGGAGAAAATATATGCCAGTGTGAGCAAACCCTAAAAGTAAAAAAAAGCTCTGATATAATTCTTCTTGGTATGATTTTTTACATAGCAAAAATCCTGGCACTTTAACAGGCGTTTCTAGAAGATTTATATCCACTTTAAAACTGATGAGTAATATTAATAATTGTATTAAAAATAATGAAAATTCATGTTTAGACAAACATTACTCTTTCTGGTTATGTTGTTTAACAAACACACACACACATATATATATGTATATATATATATATATATATATATATATATATATATATATATATATATATACACTCACCGGCCACTTTATTAGGTACACCATGCTAGTAACGGGTTGGACCCCCTTTTGCCTTCAGAACTGCCTCAATTCTTCGTGGCATAGATTCAACAAGGTGCTGGAAGCATTCCTCAGAGATTTTGGTCCATATTGACATGATGGCATCACACAGTTGCCGCAGATTTGTCGGCTGCACATCCCAAAGATGCTCCATACAAGGCAGGATGGATCCATGCTTTCATGTTGTTTACGCCAAATTCTGACCCTACCATCCGAATGTCGCAGCAGAAATCGAGACTCATCAGACCAAGCAACGTTTTTCCAATCTTCTACTGTCCAATTTCGATGAGCTTGTACAAATTGTAGCCTCAGTTTCCTGTTCTTAGCTGAAAGGAGTGGTACCCGGTGTGGTCTTCTGCTGCTGTAGCCCATCTGCCTCAAAGTTCGACGCACTGTGCGTTCAGAGATGCTCTTAGGCCTACCTTGGTTGTAACGGGTGGCGATTTGAGTCACTGTTGCCTTTCTATCAGCTCGAACCAGTCTGCCCATTCTCCTCTGACCTCTGGCATCAACAAGGCATTTCCGCCCACAGAACTGCCGCTCACTGGATTTTTTTTCTTTTTCGGACCATTCTCTGTAAACCCTAGAGATGGTTGTGCGTGAAAATCCCAGTAGATCAGCAGTTTCTGAAATACTCAGACCAGCCCTTCTGGCACCAACAACCATGCCACGTTCAAAGGCACTCAAATCACCTTTCTTCCCCATACTGATGCTCGGTTTGAACTGCAGGAGATTGTCTTGACCATGTCTACATGCCTAAATGCACTGAGTTGCCGCCATGTGATTGGCTGATTAGAAATTAAGTGTTAACAAGAAGTTGGACAGGTGTACCTAATAAAGTGGCCGGTGAGTGTATATATATATATATATATATATATATATATATATATATATATATATATATATATAATAAAGAAAAATACTAACAAATGTTTATTTGCACTATTTTAAGCAACATTGCTCTTTTACCCTATTATCTCATTTTGAAAATATTGCTTTTGCTATGATAAACATGGCATTTAAACTAGGTATTAGGCTGTGTCAATGTTTTTCTAGCATACATAAAAGATATATGACAATAAAAGCAGTTAAATTAGAAAATATCATCTATATATTTATTTTGGTGAAATCAACAAGATATATTCTTGTGTGATAGGAAAACTGGACATAAAGAAATGGTTCAGGTCAACATAATAAGTAATACTTTGTATGCATACTGTAGTAGTGTGTACGCAGACTGGATCTATCTTTCATTGCCTTTGTCAATATCTTATCTAAAGTGATTAATTGATGTTTTCTGCTTTCAAGTTGTTTCATGGGTTTAATTAATGTATGTACTGTTTTAATTTATATTTGCTTTTTTTTGGTAAATCATGACTTTACTTCAGTTTCTTTAGTTTAACTGAATTTTAAGAAATTGTGTGCATTAAAATTACATTCCCAATTCCAAAAAGTTGGCACATGGTGTAAACCCTAAAGAAAACAGGAATGCAGCAATTTGGAAATCTAGCCAATTGTTATTCATATTAGTCTATTAGAACGCATATTAGCAATTAAAAGTTAGATTTTTTCCCACTTGATTAAAAAACTAGTTAAACTTAATTTAACTAATTTAGAAATTGATGAGAGAAACACATTTAGAAAAAGATGGTGGGGTTAACAAAAGATTGGAAAGTTTAGAGGTACTTAACAAAACAGCTGGAGGGTCAGTTCACATGACAGAGGCTAAAAAAAATAAATCAGAGGGGCATAGTCTTTCTAAAACAAAGATGTTCAGAGAATTTTTAATATGTAGAACAATACTGAAATGTCAAATTGTGGAACAATTTGGGAAAACTGTTCCCCATTCTAAAATTGTAAGGGTGCACTCATGGGACTTTTCTTAATGTAAACATATGTAACCATTTGTACTAAAGCATTTTAGAGGTCAGATACTCCTATAATGTATAATGTATAAAAAAAATCTTACTAATTACTTTGCTAAGCTATTAATTACTGCAATGCTAGCACTTTAGTCCCCCTCCTATTCAAATGCCCAAATGCCAGAATAATAAAATGTTAACCTGTGCACTGCATCTCTTATATAGCCAAAGGAATAAAAAGACATTCAGTAACCCCTTCACGACCTTTGACATATGGTTACATCAAAGGTCATTTCCCTGCATTTGATGCACTTTGAATGCTAAAACCAGATCTTTCCCCTTGCATGATGACTTATTTAATCAGCCATCATGTGCCTTTAAAAGCTATGAGGGAGAATGGTATTCGGTCAATCAATTAAATCCTGCTGTCAGTCATTTACAAATTTTTTAATTTTTTTCACCGCTTAAAGGGAATCTGTCAGCAAGGTTGTGCATAGTAACCTACACACAGTGTCAAGTCAGCGCCGTTATACTGAATAAAATGATACCTTGGTTGATTAAATCAGTTTTGTGGCTGTTTTTTAAATGTTTATTTTTAGTTTTGTGTTAATGATATGCTCGAATCCTAAGGTGGGGTTCCTGTATGTGCTGCTCTGATTAGGTATTCAAAATGCAGACTGCTGACAGGTCACTGATCCCTCACCTGCTGCTATTGCAGGGACATGTCAGCTGTACAAAACAGCTGAAATGTCCCGGCTTTGATGCGGGCTCACCGCTGGAGCCTGCATGAAAGTAGGAGATCTGACCTCCGACGTACTATCCCGTCCGAGGTCAGAAATGGGTGAAAATCACTAGTGTGACTCCAGCCTAAGGGTATGTGCACACACTGAGTATTTGTTTTCAGAAATTTCTGCAAGGTTTCTGCATCTCTTGGCAGAAAAAACACTGCGGCAAAATGCTAGTTTTGACACTTTTTTGGCAAGTTTTTTGCCTCAGTTTTGTATGCAATGAAGGCTTTATTGAGCTATGGCTGGTTTCACACTTGCGTTTTGATCTGCAGCGTTTAAAAAAAAAAAACACATGTGGTGAAAAAACGCATGTAAACGCGGCAAAACGCCACGTTTTTTAAACGCATGCGTTTTTGCATGCAGAAAAAAAACGTGGCGTTTTGCGGCATTTACATGCGTTTTTTCCTGCATTTGCGTTTCTTAAACGCATGCTGAGAAGTGTGTGACAGCTGCCAATCATCAAAACCAACTAGAAAACCCACTAAAAACAGAAATAGCTAGGGTTAGGGTTAGGGTTAGGATCCCTAGTAACCCTAGGGATCCTAACCCTAACCCTAACCCTACCCCTACCCCTAACCCTAACCCTAACCCTAGGGATCCTAACCCTAACCCTAACCTTAGGGATCCTAACCCTAACCCTAACCCTAGGGATCCTAACCCTAACCCTAAGGGTTAGGATCGTAACCCTAACCCTAAGGGTTAGGGTTAGGATCCTTAGGGTTAGGGTTAGGATCCCTAGGGTTACTAGGGATCCTAACCTTAGGGTTAGGGTTAGGATCCCTAGTAACCCTAGGGTTAGGGTTAGGGTTAGAGTTTTCTTGTTTTTTCTTGTGTTTAGGGTTAGGGTTAGGGTTAGGGTTAGGGCTTTCTTGTTTTTTCTTGTGTTTAGGGTTAGTATTAGGGTTAGGGTAAGGGTTTTCTAGTTTTTTCTTGTGTTTTCTTGTGTTTTTCTAAAAAAACGCATGCGTTTTTAACGCAAGCAAACGCATGTGCTTAAAAACGCATGCGTTTACATAGACAGCAATGTAAAACAAGAGGGGATTATAGGGAGAGAAATGGGAAGCGCAGACTTCTGAGTGTAGTAGTTAGTTTCCAAAGGTGTGTACTCAGTGTGAATCCACTCACCTTTTTGGTGTCTTGATATACTGTGTATAGATCCAATGCATGGATCACTCAATTCCTCTTTCCACTCAGTTTGCTGCAAAGATCTGGGAACTGATGAGCGCACTGAACAGTGCTTTCATAGGCGATAACTCTTTGTGAATGTTTTTCCCAGCAATATGCGCTCCTGAAGGATGATGATGGAACTCGATATTCTGATTCAAGGATGATTTTTATTTCAAACTAAAATACAACCGGTTTTGACTTCTTGGAGTCTTCCTCAGGTATAATGTCATGCATATAAACAGATCTATCTGAACACATTTTATAGCAGATATCTCTGCATGTCAATTTGGGTGGGGGCTGACAGATCTATTCGTCAGACACACCCAGATACTCAGATATGCAGGAATTTGCACTCTGAGGAATCTAACAAAATTCATATACCAAATAAATGTTATATACAAGTTTTTTTTTGTTTGTTTTTTTCCCCACACAAGGAAGAAAAAAAAGTGTTAAAAAATTCCACACTAAAAAAAAAAAATGTACACACAAATTCTTCACTAAAATGATTTTTTCTTTTCTAAAAACACTATAAATATAATTATACTATATATAAAATTTATTTTAAAATGTTATTTAACATACTAAAGTGTGATTTCATACTAAAATGTAAAATCCTACAAACATATACATTATATAAAAAAAAAAACATAAAAAAACCCACTTCCTTTTTTCATATTGGGACTATTTCCAAATGCCAAATACAAATTTTCAAAATTTCATTCATATCAAAACTAAAAAAACTATTATGCAATTTTGTACCTGTCAATTTATTTGCTTTGTACATCATATACCTTCTATAACATCATTTAATCCATCTGGGTATAATGTACCCAGACGGAAGATCCAATATGATTCTTTCCAGTTTAACTTTTGTACTCTATTAGTACAATTCACAGGTATTTGCTCCAACGGGGTTACAGAAATATTGAATGTTTTATTATGCTTCAAACATAAATGCCGGGATAAGCTCTGTTTTAAAAAGCCATTTTTAGTATTGTGTCTGTGGCCATTCATACGGGATCGTAAGGACTGAATAGTCCGACCCACGTATTGCAGGCCACAGGCACAGGTAATAACATATATCACAAAATCACTATCACATGTTAGTTTTTGTGTGATTGCTATGGTTTCACCCGTACTATACGACGTGATGTGATGAGTCATATGGGTGATAATTTTACAGGTACAACATTTTCACATTATACATTCACGTTTCTCAGAATGACCAAAGATGAGGAACGTGAATGTATAAAGAGAAAGGAAAAAATTAGGATAAACAAAACGGAGGCTTCCAAACCGGGTATTTATCGATGTGGTTCCCGAAAATGTTGTACCTGTAAAATTATCACCCATATGACTCATCACATCACGTCGTATAGTACGGGTGAAACCATAGCAATCACACAAAAACTAACATGTGATAGTGATTTTGTGATATATGTTATTACCTGTGCCTGTGGCCTGCAATACGTGGGTCGGACTATTCAGTCCTTACGATCCCGTATGAATGGCCACAGACATAATACTAAAAATGGCTTTTTAAAACAGGGCTTATCCCGGCATTTATGTTTGAAGCATAATAAAACATTCAATATTTCTGTAACCCCGTTGGAGCAAATACCTGTGAATTGTACTAATAGAGTACAAAAGTTAAACTGGAAAGAATCATATTGGATCTTCCGTCTGGGTACATTATACCCAGATGGATTAAATTATGTTATAGAAGGTATATGATGTACAAAGCAAATAAATTGACAGGTACAAAATTGCATAATAGTTTTTTTAGTTTTGATATGAATGAAATTTCGAAAATTTGTATTTGGCATTTGGAAATAGTCCCAATATAAAAAAAGGAAGTGTTTTTTTTGTTTGTTTGTTTTTTTATGTTATAATGTACATGTTTGTAGGATTTTACATTTTAGTATGAAATCACACTTTAGTATGTTTAATAACATTTTAAAAGAAATTTTATATATAGTATAATTATATTTATAGTGTTTTTAGAAAAGAAAAAATCATTTTAGTAAAGAATTTGTGTGTAATTTTTTTTTTTTTTTTAGTGTGGAATTTTTTAACACTTTGTTTTTCTTCCTTGTGTGGGGAAAAAAAAACAAACAAACAAAAAAAACTTGTGTATAACATTTATTTGGTATATGAATTTTGTTAGATACCTCAGAGTGCAAATTCCTGCATATCTGAGTATATGGGTGTGTCTGACGAATAGATCTGTCAGCCCCCACCCAAATTGACATGCAGAGATATCTGCTATAAAATGTGTTCAGATAGATCTGTTTATATGCATGACATTATACCTGAGGAAGACTCCAAGAAGTCGAAACCGGTTGTATTTTAGTTTGAAATAAAAATCATCCTTGAATCAGAATATCGAGTTCCATCATCATCCTTCAGGAGCGCATATTGCTGGGAAAAACATTCACAAAGACATAGACAGCAATGCATTTTTTTGCCGCGAATAAACGCATGCGTTTTTTTGCGGCAAAAAAAGCCGCTAGAAATTACCACAGGTTGCATTTCTGCAAATGAACGCACGCGTCAAAAAACGCATGCGTTGCCGAAAACGCGTCAAAACGCACGCTAAAAAACGCATGCGTTTTTTAATGTTAAGTATAGGAAAAAAAATGCATGCGTTTTTTAGCGCTAAAATGCTGCAGATCAAAACGCAAGTGTGAACCCAGCCTAAATAAAGATATTTAAAGAAAAGTTTTGTGATGTAATTTCTACACTTTTTTCATTCTGATGCAGTAGCATCAGAGTAATGGGAGAAGGGCTTGGTATCAGCAGCTGACATTGACACCAAGCCCAAGGTTTATTAATGAAAAGGGTGTCAGCCAGACACCCTCATTATTAAATCGGTAAGTAAACGCACACACACAAGCGCGCACATGCTCAAACACAGGCAAAAATGCACACGCACACACGCACTGTTACCAGCCTATGTAATTTTCATAACCAGCAGAGGAAAAGCCGAAGGCTGAGGGCTGATGTTAATATTCTGGGAGGGAGCCAATAGCCATAAAGGTTCCCAGGCCATTAATATCAGCTCACAGCTGTTTGTTTAGCCTTATCTGGCTAGTTTACAGGGGAATGCCAGAGAATAATTGACATAGGGTCCTCCTATAAAATCCAGCTAGCAAAGACCAGACAGACAGCTGTGGGATGATATTAATAACCTAGGAAGGAGCCTTAGATAATGGCCCCCTCCCTGGCTAAAAACATCAGCTTTAAGCCACCCCAGAAAAGATGCCAAATCTGGTGTTTAGCCTTGCTCTTCCCACTTGCCCTGTAGTGGTGGCAAGTGGGGTAATGTTTGGGAGGGTTGATGTCACCTTTGTATTGTCAGGTGACATTAAGCCCACAGGGTAGTAATGGAGAGCCTTTTATAAGATGCCCCCATTGCTAACCCCATAGTGATATTATAAATAACACACACCTAGAATAAAGTACTTTATTTGAAATAATGACACAGACTCTTTTATTGAATCTAAATTAAACAATACTCACCGAACACCTAATCCACTGATACCAATATCTCCTGAATCAAAAATAAGATAATAAACCACAATATTAGTCACCTGTCCACCGAGAAGATAACCCATTATGTCCCACGACGATCTTGATGACTTTGATAGCAATCACTGATGTGACTTCTCTCAAAGACAGCCAGTGGTAAATTGACAATAGGTAATCGCTCTTGCAGTGTATCACAGTGTGCTGCAGTGAGAGAGGTCACACAAATTCATCAGCTGATGAGCCCCGGTGATCTCACGGCACCACTGCTGCGTGAGAAAATTCACCAGAGTTCATCATAAACTCATGTGACCTCTCTCACAGCAGCTCAGCACTTTACACTGTGGGATCGATTATCTCCTGTCAGTGTAAAGCCAGCGGCCAGATAGAGCAGTCACATCTCCTGATATGACTGTTCTACACATGAGATCGCTATGAGACACTTGGGATTACATGGACTACAGCAGAAAGGTGGGTATATGGTGGTTTATTATTTTTTATTTATTTCAAGGAGACATGGGCATCAGGGATTGGACATTAAAGTGAGTATATGTTGTTTTTTAATTTTACATTTCTTATAGGAGAAAGTTTGGAATTGGGTGTTAGGTGAGTATAATGTGTTTTTTTATTTTTATTTTAATATGTACTTAATTCATTAACATGTTTGTTTGCTTTTAACTTTGAGCACAGGTGCCGGCTGACGAGAGACTACTCCTTCCATCAGCGGCACCTGCTGTCACTGTTATCAGTGACAGGAGACATAGCTGATGGGAGTAGCCTCTCTCATCAGCCAGTGCCTGCTGATCGGCTTTTTAATTCAGGTCACTGCTGTGGGTCACAGTATCTCTGCGGAGTCACATTGACATCTGACAGTGTGACCCCACAGCAATCTGATGGCGTTTAGTTTTTTTTAACTTTGACCACAGGTGGTGGCTGACAAGAGACTAGTTCTCCCATTAGCGGCACGGTGGTAACAAGCTACTGGTGGTAACATTACCGCCGATCAGAAGCGCTATGCTGGTGTTTCCCAAACTGTTAAACTGCTTGGGAAACATTGGCTTTTGAGTAGTGTTGAGCATTCCGATACCGCAAGTATCGGGTATCGGCCGATACTTGCGGGTATCGGAATTCCGATACCGAGATCCGATACTTTTGTGGTATCGGGTATCGGTATCGAAACAACATTAATGTGTAAAATTAAGAATTAAAATAAAAAATATTGCTATACTCAACTCTCCGACGCAGCCTGGACCTCACCGAGGGAACCGGCAGCGTTCTTTGCTTAAAATGCGCGCTTTTACTTCCTTCCGTGATGTCACGGCTTGTGATTGGTCGCGTGCCGCCCATGTGGCCGCGACGCGACCAATCACAGCAAGCCGTGACGTAATTTTCAGGTCCTCAATGCCTAATTCTAGGCATTCAGGAATTTTAAATTACGTTCCGGCTTGTGATTGGTCGCGTCGCGGTCACATGGGCGACGCGACCAATCACAAGCCGTGACGTCACGGGAGGCAGGAGACGCGCGCATTTTTAAAATTACGTCACGGCTTGTGATTGGTTGCGTGCCGCCCATGTGACCGCGACGCGACCAATCACAGCAAGCCGTGACGTAATTTCAGGTCCTCAATGCAGAAATAGGCATCAGGACCTGAAATTACGTCACGGCTTGCTGTGATTGGTCGCGTCGCGGTCACATGGGCGGCACGCAACCAATCACAAGCCGGGACGTAATTTTAAAAATGCGCGCGTCTCCTGCCTCCCGTGACGTCACGGCTTGTGATTGGTCGCGTCGCCCATGTGACCGCGACGCGACCAATCACAAGCCGGAATGTAATTTTAAATTCCTGAATGCCTAGAATTAGGCATTGAGGACCTGAAAATTATGTCACGGCTTGCTGTGATTGGTCGCGTCGCGGCCACATGGGCGGCACACGACCAATCACAAGCCGTGACGTCACGGAAGGAAGTAAAAGCGCGCATTTTAAGCCAAGAACGCTGCCGGTTCCCTCGGTGAGGTCCAGGCTGCGTCGGAGAGGTGAGTATAGCAATATTTTTTATTTTAATTCTTTATTTTACACATTAATATGGATCCCAGGGCCTGAAGGAGAGTTTCCTCTCCTTCAGACCCTGGGAACCATCAGGAATACCGTCCGATACTTGAGTCCCATTGACTTGTATTGGTATCGGGTATCGGTATCGGATTAGATCCGATACTTTGCCGGTATCGGCCGATACTTTCCGATACCGATACTTTCAAGTATCGGACGGTATCGCTCAACACTACTTTTGAGCTGTGTATGTTCGGCTATATTTGGTGATTAAATCAACAATTAAATTGGTGAATATTACAAATTTGGCGATAGTTAGCAGAACCAAATATTGAAATATTTGCTCATTTCTAACCATGAGGCTGAGATACAAGTGGGGAAGGGGGTGTATGTGGAAAGGGGAAGGGGACAGCATTGTTTTATTGCTTTGTTTTTTTAATATACATTTGGGGAAGCAACAAAATGAAACAAATGCAAAATAGAGTGTAACCATGGCTGGGTACAGTTGGTATAATTGTCTAGTCAGCCAAAGGTATGGTGAAGTTCTGGTTCATCCATGCTGGATTCATTTTTAGGAATGATAGCTTCCTTACGTTTTCTGTGGACAGGTGCATTCACCTGTGTTTGATGACACCATCTGTGGTGCTAAAAACACACTCTGACATAACACTTGCTTCAGGTCAGGCCAGCACCTCCCAAGCATACAGAGTAAGCTGTGAACATATGTCCACTTTGGACACAAAATAGTTAAAATGGGCAGACCCATCACTGAAAAGTCTGCATTCAGGGTCCGTGCATGGACACTAGATGTTTGGTACAGACATCAATCCCTATCCCTAATTATTTAATCTTCAACTTGCTTTATTGTTCACAAGAATAGTAATTTTGACCAGGGTGCCAAAATAATATTGTGGTACCGTGTTAACCAGAAAAATCCATGTAGATTCTTATGTCCCAAAAAATTTAGGAAAGTATTCAAGCATCACCTCATGTCCTTGTGTAATTCCTATTTAAATGTTGCCATCTTTTCTCAGTAATTCACTTGTAATATAGCTTGATGAAGGGACCTTTTGAGCTCTAAAAACTTGCAAATGTAATTTCTCCAGTTAGCCAATAAAGGTATCACTCCTTGAATACTTTTCTCAATTTTTTGGAACATAAGTAACTACATCGACCAGGGTGCCCAAACTTTTACATGCCACTGTATGAACCGTTTGGATCAATAGTGTTTTATACAGATCTCCTTACATATTTACAGTTACATAAATGATTTACAATATCATTGTGGTTTATTTATTGCATCTAATATTGTTTATCGATTTGCCGGTCCTTGCAGTAGATACATTTCCAAGTTACTGCAGATGGATGCGCTTTGAGTACAGGTCTGTGAAGGTCTGTGTCATGACACAGCTGTCGGGTGACTCCTTCCTTGTCCCTAACACTAACGGGTGGCCTAGCTCGCCCTGCTCTGCGGGATACTTCAGATTGGGAAGATGCCGTGGCCTCCACCCTTGCTTTATCTCCTAAGTTAGCCCTCCATCTGTTCTGTTCCCCCACCCAGGGAAGAGGGGGCGCTACAGTGCACCGTAGTACACCATCGAACAAGGCTACACAGACAAGGGATAACTTAAAACTCCAGGCATATAAAATATTCTCTCACATGTAACAGAAAAATGCACCAAGGTGTGAAGGTAAGGAAATAAACAAAAACAGAGAATAAGGAATCACAACACACACAAACCAAGCAACAGTCACTAATAACTCCTTCAACTCTCCTTCTCATATGTACTCCTCTCACACTGATAGCCATGCAGCCAATGTGAGCTCTGATGAGAATTAGTCACAGATCTCAGAGGCTGGTTTCACACTTGGAATGAGCAGAGCTGCAGAGGGCTGCATAGTTCCTCCTTTAAGCCCTGCCCACTGCTGCACCTCTTCCATTCCTACATCTGCATGCGTCCTGCCCAGCGCAAGTGTGAAACCAGCCTAACCGAGCACAGCTGTGAGCACAGGGATTTCCAACATGGCCAATTAACCCCTGTTCTGCCAAAATAAATAAACCCATTTAAAATGAAGGAGAAGTGCTTCTTCTCAGTGCCAGTGTAGGAGCAATCAGATGCTGCGGTGTTCTGGCTCCACACAGTCGCAATAACCCTGTGACAGTCTGTTTCAATGTAATGTATATACTCTTATTGTTGCTAAACTAGTTAGTGTCTGCTGTGAATTTATTTTAATTGTGTATTTTATTCCACAAAGATATTTTTAAAGTCATGAGTGTCCATTATTTTGAGTGTTGAATAAAAATTTGGAGAAGACGTCCATTGAGAGAAGCTGAATTGTAAATGTTTGCCAATGCCTCATATTCTGAAGAAGATATCCAACTGGAGAAAGTGACAGAAAATGAGGACCACATATCAGCGCCTGAGTAGGAGCAAACAGGCGCTGTTGTCTTTTGGCTCTACACTGTCGCTGTAAACCTGTGACAGTACCCCCTCTTCTATGAGGGACCTCTGGAACTTCAGGACCATGCTTATCAGAGTGAGCCACGTGAAAAGCCCGGACCAGTCTGGCCCCATGAACATCAGATGCTGGTACGCACATCCTCTCCTCAGAACCGTACCCCCTCCAATGTACCAGATACTGACAAGACCGACGAACAAGACAAGAGTCCAAAATCTTAGCAATCTGAAACTCTAAATTACCATCGACAATGACAGGAGACAGTAGTAGAGGTGATGGTATAGAAGATGCAACATGTTTTTTGAGGAGAGAATGATGAACTACATTATGGATCCTAAAGGTAGGCGGTAAAGCAAGGTGAAATGCTACAGGATTGACGATGGCTATGATCTTATAAGGACTGATAAACCTGGGACCCAGTTTTCAAGATGGAACCTTCAACTTAATGTTTCTAGAGGACAACCACACTAAGTCACCAACACACAGGACCAGACCCACCAAACATCTCCGATCAGCCACACTCTTATATTTGGAACCCATCTTCCTCAAATTGTTAGTAACCCCCTGCCATATGGTAGAAATGGATAATGAAAACCGTTCTTCCTCCTGTAATCCAGAAGTGCGATTGCCATTAAGAGAACTAAACTTAGGATGGAACCCATATGCCCCGAAAATGGGGACTTGCCAGTCGATTCCTGACAATGATTATTTAAAATGAATTCAGCTAATGGTAAAAAGGTATCCCAGTCCTCATGATTTTCAGAAACGAAACACCTGAGATATGTCACTAGATTCTGGTAACCCGTTCAGTCTGCCCATTAGACTGTGGGTGAAAAGTGGAAGAAAATGACAAATGGATTCCCAGACGGGTGCAAAATCCCATCCAAAACTTAGTGACAAACTGCACCCCTGATCAGAAACAATATAGGTCGGGATCCCATGCAATCTAATTTTTTTCCTGGTGAAAACTTGCGCAAAGGATTTGGCGTTCGGTAAAGCTGGTAAAGCAATAAAATGAGACATTTTGCTAAATCTATCTACCACCACCAGAATTACAGTATTCCATGCCGACAAGAGTAGATCCATGATAAAAACAACTGACAAGTGAATCCACGGTCTGCTGGGAATATCCCGTGGTTGGAGAGCTCCTGACGAATGAGTATGAGAGGTCTTAGAACTCGTGCAGACACTGCAGGTGGCTACATACTACTGGACATCCTGATGAGCACCTGGCCACAAAATATGCCGAGTTAGCAGATCAGTGATGGCTTTACTACCAGGATTTCCAGCCAACACTGAATCGTGATGTTTGCTAAGGACTCAAAGAAGGAGATTTACCAGGACAGTTTACAAAGCGGACAGGCAGCAGGGGGTTTCCCCTTACCATCAATAACCTCTCTTTCCAGATCAGAGTATATAGATGTCATAACCACACCTTTTAAAAGAATAGGTACTGGTTCACACTTATCTCCTCCCCCAGGAAAGAAATGGGATAAGGCATCTGCCTTAATGTTTTTGTTCCCCGGCCTTTAAGTGACAAAAAAAGTTAAACCAGGTAAAGGATAGTGATGGTCGAGCACTAAAAGAATAGGTGCTTTTTGCTCAGGTCGAGCAAACAGGAATGCTCGGGTGCTCGACCCGAGCAACGAGCCCAATGTAAGTCAATTGGAAACTCAAGCATTTTTTCAACCGCCCCACTCCGGCAGTCTGCAGAAAGCTTAGAAATTGCAGAAATCAATGGGAACAGTGATCAAATGACATGGAAACAGCATGAGGAAGACCCCTGGAAGCATTTCTGACTCCCAGGTCACTGCTGTGAACAATGTTGTCAGAGTCTTGCACCACTTTTACAGACTCACAATAAAACATACAAAACCGAAACCAAAATGGATTTTCCTAGGAAATATGTTAAGGAACATCCTTTCCAGGGTAATCACTTCTATATAAGGCAAAATAAATAACCAAAAACAAAAGTGCTCCGCCACACCTTGGGCTATGTTTACACGTAACGTTTTTGATGCGTTTTTGAATTTTAGCATTGCTTTCAAACAAGACAAATGCATTCACGGGGAAATGGAATTTTAACATTTTACAACCTTATCTGCCCATGTGGTGTGTGACACATTATCAGACACATCCTATTTCATTTATGAAGGAGGGACTCTGAAAGTCATAAAGCCTATTTTTGTAGAGACATCAGGTGGCCTTTACTATTCTTAAAGGGCCAGCAGTTGGCCCTCACTGTTCTTAGAGATCCATCAGCCAGGTTTGCTTTGTTGTTCCCATTATTAATCAGTGGGTCTCCTATACTGTTATTGCGTATGCAGTGAGTGGAAGGGCTGCCAAAAATTAGGATGCACCCCAATACCCCTTTGATGAGATGTACAGGAGGGCCTCATGAAAAATGTTCCCATTATAGAAGTGGGTCTCCCATACTGTTTGCCTATGCAGTGAATGCAAGAGCTGCCAAAAATATAGATGCACCCCAATACCCCCTTTGAAGAGATGTACAAGAGGGCCTCCTGAAAATAATGTTCCCATTATTAGGAAGTGGGTCTCCCATACTGTTTGCCTATGCAGTGAATGCAAGGCCTACTCAAAATTTAGATGCACCCCAATACCCCTTGGAAGAGACATGGAGGAGGGCCTCTGTCATAGTTTGCCTGGGATGCTTAGGTCTGGAGCTGCTGGGGTTAATCTCAGGGGCCTCCCTTTGGTTTCAGCGAGACTTTTTATAGCATCTTTGTGGGTCTAGGCATCATCGGTTATACTTCTGCCCTCGGCTGAGTACGTCGACCCCTGTGTGCCTGTGCCTTAGTGCCTGAGTCCTCTTCTGTCTGTTTGGTTTTGACCTGGTTTGTTCCCCATTATCATTTTGCCTACTGATTCTGTACCTCATCTGCTTCTCTGGTTTCTGACTTCGGCTGTGTCCTATGGTTTTTGCCACTTGTCTTCTGATTCGGTGCTTCCTCGTCTGACACGGCTTCCCTCGGCTTGCCTTAACTACTCTTCCCTGGTGCCCTTCCTTCCCTGGTGTCCCGTGGTTACCATTCCTCTCCAAACCTTGGGATTCTGCTGTGAGATCTGCTGTCTTCTTCAGCAGTTTTGCTCTAAGCCCCGCCCCTTCCCTTCGTGATCTTCGGTCACGTGATCGCAGGTCCTGTTCCTGCATTCTACTCTTTCCCAGCTGCTCTGCCTGCACTGTGGCACCACTGTCGCTGCCCTCAGTTCCTGGACAGTGAGGGTGCCGCCATCTGTCCTGAGGCAACTGTGACTCTGATCTCCCGCAGCTTGGACCGCTCAGGCTCCTGGTGAGTGTTCGCCTGGCAAGTCCTGATATTATAACCGACCCATTTATCTACAGTTTTGCCTTTTTTTTCTCTGCTCCTGTGGGGGGGAATATGGATCCACTTCAGGCTCTGTCTGAGCAAGTTAAACACTTAACTCACATCTGATCGCAGGATCAGCAGCAAATAGCAAATACTGTGCAAGGGGCCTTTCCTGCAGGGGCCCTGGGGGTCAGGATATCGCTTTGGTGCCCCCTGAACCCCCATTAAATTGCCTGATTTCTTCTCAGGAGATAAGAAGGAATTCAGAGTTTTCAGGGAGGGGTGCAAACTTTTTTTTCTCTAAGACCCTGCTTCTCTGGGGATGAAGGGCAGAAGGTGGGGGTGGTTATGTCCTTACTTAGAGGGGCTCCTAAAGCCTGGGCTTTCTCCCCTCCTCACACGGCCCCCGAGAGATTGACTGTGGCTGCTTTCTTTCAGGCTCTGGGGCATATCTATGATGAACCAGACTGAGTGCGACTGGCAGAGGATATGGTGATGAGTGTGTGTCATTGGAAGCACTCGGCCAAGTGATTTTGCTCAGAGTTCAGAAGCTGAGCCGCGGAGGTCTCTTGGAATGATGCTGCTCTGCAAGGTTTTTTCTGGAGAGGTCTGTCTGAATGCTTGAAGGATGCCCTAGCACTGCACCCCTCTCCTGACTCTCTGGAGGATGCTATGACCCAGGCCATGCAGACTGCGGGTGAAGGGAGTGATGCAGTACGAGACCTCATTGTTTTCCGGTTGGAAAGGAACTTGTTCTTCACCTGAACCTATGGAGATTGGTGCCATCACCCTTAAGGAGAAAGAAAGGAGATGCCGTTGTGAGAAACAGTTGTGTTTTTATGTCGGGGAGTATGGACATTGGAAAAAGGAATGTCCTTCCTATTCATCATCCTCCAAGTTGTCTGTAAATGACTAGGTCTGGGTGGTGATTGAGGAAGCTACCCAGACCTTCAGGTACATTTGTCCTCATGTTCTAAAATGTTGCAGCAAGTTGAACTGCTGGTGGACGATTGTCATTTTTTTCCACACTTTTTGTGGACAGTGGTTCTTCCATGAACGTTGTCAGCTCCCATGTTATTACCCAGTGCAAGATAGGGACAGTCAGGCTCTGGAACCTCCTCAAGGTTGTGGCCATTGATTCATCTTCTCTCAGCCAAGCTGGGATTCTTTATGTTTCTGAGGCCTTTTTGCTCAAAGTGGGCTCTACTCATGTAGAGGAGTTAAGTTGTTTTGTTCTGGACAATCTGCCTTTTGGGCTTGTACTGGGGATACTGTGGTTACAACGTCATAACCCAGTTATCAACTGGGAAATGGGGGAGAATGTTATGTGGGGGCCTAAATGTGTCAATTCTTGTCATAAATGTACACTGATTGTTAAACCTGTTAAATCTGTTTCTGTGTCTTCTGTCGGTCTGGAGTGTATTCTGGAGTACCTAAAGGACTTCGAAGACGTGTTTTCCGAAAGCAAGGCTGAGTCTTTACCACAGCATAGATTCTTTGACTGTGCCATTGATTTAGTTCCCGGGCCTAAACTACCTAAAGCCCGTCTGTTTAATTTGTCTGGTCTTGAATGGTTAGCCATGAAGGAGTATGCTGCAGAGAGCTTTTGCAAGGGTCACATACGGCTTTCTGTCTCTCCTGTGTCAGCCGCTTTTTTCTTTGTTAAGAAAAAGGATGGTGGTTTACGCCCATGCCTCCAGTTTTGGGAACTTAACAAGATAACAGTTAGGAATACGTGTCCCCTTCCCCTAATTCCGGATTTGTGTAATCAACTGTCTAGAGCTAAATGGTTCTCCAAACTTGATCTCCAGGGGGCTTACAATCTCATAGGAGTGAGGGGGGATGAATGGAAAATGGCATTCCTTACTTCCGAGGGGCTCTTTGAAAATTTGGTAATGCCTTTTGGCCTCACTGATGCCCCGGTAGTGTTTCAAAACTTTATCAATGTGGTTTTTGCAGATCTTATTGGCTGTTTTGTGGTAATTTATTTAGATGATATTTTGATTTATTCTGCTGACAGTCATATTCACTTGCATCACTTAAAAACAGTTCTCCAGAGACTCCGAGAGAACCGGTTGTTTGTTAAACTTGAAAAATGTTCATTTTTCGTGAAAGAGTTGTCTTTTCTTGGTCTTATCGTATCTTGTGAGGGGTTTCTTATGGATCCCAAGAAGGTGCAAGCTATTGTAGATTGGGTGCAACCCTGGGATCTTAGGGGGCTCCAGCGCTTCTTAGGATTCTCTAATTACTACATTAAATTCATCAAGGGATTTTCACAGGTAGTTAAACCCTTCACTAGTGTTGAGCGATACCGTTCGATACTTGAAAGTATCGGTATCGGAAAGTATCGGCCGATACCGGCAAAGTATCAGATCTAATCCGATACCGATACCCGATACCAATACAAGTCAATGGGACTCAAGTATCGGACGGTATCCCTGATGGTTCCCAGGGTCTGAAGGAGAGGAAACTCTCCTTCAGGCCCTGGGATCCATATTAATGTGTAAAAGAAAGAATTAAAATAAAAAATATTGCTATACTCACCTCTCCGACGCAGCCTGGACCTCACCGAGGGAACCGGCAGCGTTCTTTGCTTAAAATGCGCGCGTTTACTTCCTTCTGTGACGTCACGGCTTGCAGAATTAGGCATTCAGGACCTGAAATTACGTCACGGCTTGCTGTGATTGGTCGCGTCGCGGTCACATGGGCGGCACGCAACCAATCACAAGTCATGACGTAATTTTAAAATGAGCGCGTTTCCTGCCTCCCGTGACGTCACGGCTTGTGATTGGTCGCGTCGCCCATGTGACCGCGACGCGACCAATCACAAGCCGGAACGTAATTTTAAAATCCTGAATGCCTAGAATTAGGCATTCAGGACCTGAAAATTACGTCACGGCTTGCTGTGATTGGTCGCGTCGCGGCCACATGGGCGGCACGCGACCAATCACAAGCCATGACGTCACGGAAGGAAGTAAAAGCGCGCATTTTAAGCAAAGAACGCTGCCGGTTCCCTCAGTGAGGTCCAGGCTGCGTCGGAGAGGTGAGTATAGCAATATTTTTTATTTTAATTCTTTCTTTTACACATTAATGTTGTTTCGATACCGATACCCGATAGCACAAAAGTATCGGATCTCGGTATCGGAATTCCGATACCCGCAAGTATCGGCCGATACCCGATACTTGCGGTATCGGAATGCTCAACACTACCCTTCACAGATCTCACACATAAAGGGGCGGATGTCAAAAATTGGTCTACATTGGCTAAAGAGTCCTTTTTTATCTTAAATAAGTGCTTCTTGTCTGCCCCAATTCTGGTGCAACCCGACCCGTCTAAGCCATTTGTTGTCGAGGTGGACACCTTGGAGGTGGGGTGGGAGCAGTGTTGTCTCAGGATCCTGCCACGTTAAGTAATCACAAGCCATGTGCTTCTTTCCCAGGAAGTTCTCTTCAGCTGAAAGAAACTATGATGTGAGCAATAGGGAACTTCTAGCAGTTAAGTTGGCATTTGAAGAATGGAGGCATTTTTTGGAGGGGGCAGCTCATCCCATCACTGTGATCACTGATCATAAGAATTTAGCGTATATCGAGTCCGCCAAAAGGCTAACTCCCAGGCAAGCCTGATGGTCGCTTTTTTTCACAATTCCAATTCTCTATCACGTTTCGTCCAGGGTCCAAAAATGTTAAAGCGGATGACTTGTCGTGTAGTTTTGAGCTGCTGTCCACCCCTGAACTGCCATCCTCCGTTTTTTTTGGTGGCCGTCTATGGGTTCTTATCTAAGGAAAAATGGGGTCTGTGCCTGTTACAAGAGCTAACATTGCAGGCTGGCCGGGGGATTGGTGCCTTTGCCAGTCCCAGAGAGGCCATGGACTCATTTGTCTATTGACTTCATTACTAATCTCCCTCCTTCCCGGGGTAATACTGTCTTGTGGGTGGTGGTGGACAAGTTTTCCAAACAGGCTCATTTTATACCTTTGACAGCCTTACCTTCAGCAGAAACCTTGTCCAAATGTTTTATTTAACATGTCGTACGATTGCATGGTGTGCTGTTGAATGTGGTGTCTGACAAAGGGGTACAATTTGTGGCTAAACTCTGGTGGGCACTTTGTAAGAAGTTGGGTATCTACCTGTTTTTCTCTTCGGCATATCATCCTGAAAGTAACAGCCAAACTGAGTGTACAAATCAATCCCTGGAACAGATTCTTCAGTGTTTAACTTCTGTTTTGCAGGACGACTGGTGTGATACTTTGCCCTTAGCGGAATTTGCGTCTAACAATAGAGTTAATCAATCAATGGGGAAGTCACCATTTCTGATCAATTTTGGGTTTCTGGGTGTCCTGGGGCAGAGGGGTGCATCAGTAGAGTCAGTAATTTGTGGTAGGAGGTCTGGAGTAATATCTCCAGGGTTCAGGGGAAGTATAGATTTTTTGCAGATAGAAAAAGAATCACTGGTCAGGTGTTAGAGCTTGGTTACAAGGTGTGGCTTTCCACTCGGAACATCAGCCTCAGGGTACCCTCGTCCAAGTTGGCTCCAAAGTTTATTGGTCCTTATGAGGTTATTGAGGTCTTTAATCCAGTGGCCTATCGTTTGTGACTCCCGGCCTCGTTGAAGCTTCATGATGTGTTCCAAAGGTCTCTGTTAAAACTGTTATGCCAGAGGCAGCAAACTGTTATGCCGGAGGTGGCAGATACCAAGAGTGGAAGAGTGGACCCACTAGACCGTGATACCGAACCTCCCCCGAGCGAGCGCACAAGATTGGACCAACCCCTATACAGGGATAGTTTGGGAGAAAGCTCAGAGGTCTCGAGTACCACGGATGCCAGGACCAGCAGTCGGATCAAGGATAGCAAACAAACAGAGATGATACTGGGGCACAGGTAGAGAGATAGAGCCGCGAAGGTAAGGAGCAGGATAAGTAACCACAATAAGAGGAAACAAGGCAAGGGAGACCAAAGAGAAGAAGGTCAGCAGACTAATGAGGAGACTGAGGAAAAGATGGTAACAGGTTACAGGAGGACACAGGGCAGAGCCAGACACTGAAAAGGTAACAGGGAGGCAAGGGGTTAAGACCCAGTGATACTGGGCAAGAAGAAACAGGGAGGCAAGGGGTTAAGACAAAGAGATCAGTATCAGTATGGACATAAGCAATGAGCAGAGGGACAGGCCTGGTAATGGGAGAAAAAACTCAACAATCAGGCGCAAGAGGATGGCAGCCTGAAATACCTAATGCCTGCCCCCTATTGGCCCGGCAATACTGCCGGGTAAGGTCACAGTGCTGGATAAGGGGGAGGAATATGCACGCGCTCGATCCCTAAGATGCATATGGGAAGAGACAGAGCGCGCGGCTGGCAGCAGGGAGGAAGCGTGCCAACGTGCCCGAGCAGGCACGCGCCGGGAGCAAGACCTGAGAGAAGCCCGCAGTAGCACGGGAGCAACAAAGGAGGAATCGGCTAGAACAGCGCCGGCAGCAACAGCCCTGGGACCGATGAGTATGGTGCTAACAGAAACCCTTGGGTCATGGTGGAGGAGCCAGGATTGGTTCCTTCCCCTGTGCTGGTGGAGGGACACATGAAGTATGAGGTGGGACACATTGCAGATTCCCGCATGGTCCACAGATCATTGCAGTATCTAACCATTGGAGGGGTTACGGGCCAGATAATCGGTCTTGGGTGCCTTCTCGTTTGGTGCATGCAAACCATCTGGTTTGAGCCTTTCATGCCAGGCATCCTGAAAAGCCTGGGGTCTGGTGGCCCCCAGTTGAGAGGGGGGTACTGTCATGGTTTGCCTGGGATGCTTAGGTCTGGAGCTGCTGGGGTTAATCTTGGGAGCCTCCCTTTGGTTTCAGCGGGGCTTTTTATAGCCTCTTTGTGGGTCTAGGCATTGTCGGTTATACTTTTGCCCTTAGCTGAGTGCATCGACCCCTGTGTGCCTGTGCCTTAGTGCCTGAGTCCTCTTCTGTCTGATTGGTTTTGACCTGGTGTGTTCCCCATTGTGATTTTTCCTACTGATTCTGTACCTCATCTGCTTCTCTGGTTTCTGACATTGGCTGTGTCCTAGGGTTTTTGCTACTTGTCTTCTGATTCAGTGCTTCCTTGTCTGACCCAGCTTCCCTGACCTCGGCTTGCCTTAACCACTCTTCCCTGGTGTCCCGTGGTTACCATTCCTCTCTGAACCTCGGGATTCTGCTGTGCGCTCCACTTTCTCCTTCGGCAGCTTTGCTCTAAGCCCCGCACCTTCCCTCGGGACCTGCGGTCACGTGATTGCAGGTCCCGTTCCTGCATTCTACTCTCTCCCAGCTGCTCTGCCTGCACTGCGGCACCACTGACGCTGCCCTCAGTTCCTGGACAGCGAGGGTGCCGCTGTCCGTCCTGGGACATCTGTGACTCTGATCTCCCATAGCTCGGATGGCTCAGGTTCCTTGTAAGTGTTCGCCTGACAGGTCCTGATAGCCTCATAAAACAATGTTCCCATTATTGAGAAGTGTGTCTACTAGAGTTGAGCGAAACGGATCGGACAAATTCAAAAATCGCCGACTTTCGGCAAAGTCGGGTTTCATGAAACCCGACCCAATCCTAGTGTGGGATCGGCCATGAGGTCGGCGATCTGCGCGCAAAAGTTGCGTTTCTTATGACGCTTTCAGCGCTATTTTTCAGCCAATGAAGGAGGACGCAGAGTGTGGGCAGCGTGATGACATAGGTCTCGGTCCCCACCATGTTAGAGAAGGGCATGACACTGATTGGCTTGCTTTCTGCCATCTTCGCCATCTTACTTCTGCCGATCTTAGCATAGGGAGAGGTTGCTGCAGCTTCATCAGAAGAAGGGATATAGTTAGGGGGTAAGATTAACCCCTAAACTGCTTGTGCTGTAGCGATTTCCACTGTCCAACACCACCTTTTTTTTGCAGGGACAGTGGAGACTATATTTTTTTGCATCAGCTCTGTAGCTTATTAGGCTGCCCTATAAGGCTCCCTGATAGCTGAATTGCTGTTTACACCGCAGCTGTGCAAACCAACTGCTTTTTTAAAAGCAAAAATCCTGTTGAACTGCATTTAGCCAACTTTAATATTTGCGCCTACTAACTGTGTCTGCCACTGATTACAGTTTTCCTCCACTGAACAAAGCAATGCCGCCTGTTTAGTCCTGTTACCAATTTTGAACTGCATTCAGCCCACTTTATTATTTTGGGCCTACTAACTGTCTGCCACTCATTAAAGTTTTCCTCCACTGAACAAAGCAATGCCGCCTGTTTAGTCCTGTTACCAATTTTGAACTGCATTTAGCCTACTTTATTTTTTGGACCTACTGACTGTGTCTGCCACTCATTACAGTTTTCCTCCACTGAACAAAGCAATGCCACCTGTTTAGTCCTGTTACCAATTTTGAACTGCATTTAGCCTACTTTATATTTTGGACCTACTAACTGTGTCTGCCACTCATTACAGTTTTCCTCCACTGAACAAAGCAATGCCGCCAATTTGGTCCTGTTACCACATTTGAACTGCATTTAGCCTACTTTATTATTTGGGCCTACTAACTGTGTAAGCCACTCATTACAGTTTTCCTTCACTGAACAAAGCAATGCCGCCTGTTTAGTCCTGTTACCAATTTTGAACTGCATTTAGCCCACTTTATTATTTGGGCCTACTGTCTGCCACTCATTACAGTTTTCCTCCACTGAACAAAGCAATGCCGCCTGTTTAGTCCTGTTACCACATTTGAACTGCATTTAGCCTACTTTATTATTTGGGCCTATATCTGTGTCTGCCACTCATTACAGTTTTCCTTCACGGAACAAAGCAATGCTGCCTGTTTAGTCCCGTTACCAATTTTGAACTGCATTTAGCCTACTTTATTTTTTGGGTCTAGTAGCTGTGTCTGCCACTCATTACAGTTGTCCTCCACTGAACAAAGCAATGCCGCCTTTTTAGTCCTGTTACCAATTTTTAACCTGAATTTAGCCTACTTTATTTTTTGGGCCTACTAACTGTGTCTGCCACTCATTACAGTTTTCCTTCACTGTCAAAGCAATGCCGCCTGTTTAGTCCTGTTACCAATTTTAAACTGCATTTAGCCCACTTTATTATTTGGGCCTACTAACTGTGTCTGCCACTCATTACAGTTTTCCTCCACTGAACAAAGCAATGCCGCCTGTTTACTCCTGTTACCACATTTGAACTGCATTTAGCCTACTTTATTATTTGGGCCTAAATCTGTGTCTGCCACTCCTTACAGTTTTCCTCCACTGAACAAAGCAATCCCGCCTGTTTAGTCCTGTTAAGAAATTTTGAACTGCATTTAGCCCACTTTATTATTTGTGCCTACTAACTGTGTTTCCTCCTCATCCTGCCCATTGCCCAGCCACTGCTAGATAAGTCTGCTGGTACATTGACTCAGACCACTACATTCCTCTTGCACTCTACACAGCCAGAATTTGACCCTGCTGAAAGTCAGGTTCTCCTTCCCGCATAATATACCACCTTACACGGGGACAAAGAGGAAGGTGCAGATGAAAGTGCACGTTCCTTCATCAGGTGGGGGGGCATACTCGTTGGCGACGTCACTGGCACAGGGCCCCTCATAGTACGCAAAAGTGTCTCTGCCAGTGGGAGGCACCACCCGCCATCAAACACACCGCCGTACTATGAGGGGCCCTGTGCCAGTGACGCCGCCAACGAGTATGCCCCCTACCTGATGAAGGAACCTGCACTTTCATCTTCACCTTCCTACAAACGAGTGGGCACCCCCTGCTTGCTCAGGATCACAGCACCTGTAAAGTTGAAATACTTACCTCTCCCTGCTCCACCGCCGTGATGTATTCCGCGTTTCCTGGGCCCACGAAAATCTTGAGCCAGCCCTACCCCCCACAATTTTAGCCAAATGACCCCCAGTTTTTAGTGCCTAACTATTATTATAAAGTAAATTAAGATTGACAAGCTTAAGTAATAAGAATTGATGTTTTTGGCATTAAAATGGGCACTTTAGGTGTTTTCCTGTCCTCCACTCACTTCCGACTTTGATTCCCTATTGACTTGCATTTGGTTTTGTGTTTCAGTCGGCCCCCGACTTTTCGCAATAATCAGTCGATTTCACCCGACCCGACTTTTGACAAAGTCGGGTTTCGCAAAACCCGACTCGATCCGAAAAAAGTAAAAGTTGCTCAACTCTAATGGAAAGCTCTAAGAAAACTCTTCCAGAACTTTGCCAGTGTTCTCCTGCCTCTGCTGGATTGGAATTGTATCTGTTAGGGGTCAAGTTCCCACCTCTGCACAGGGGGAATCTCAGGCCACATCTGCCGCAGTGGAGCCTGCTCAGCGGAGACGTTGGTCCCAGCGTCTCGCTCAGTTTGACTCTGTACAAAGAGTTACTGCTGCTTTTCCTGCTTCTGCCATTGAAGTCAGTGCTGGGCAGCGGCGAGCAGATGCTTCTGGGACTAAGTCCTGCTATTCTCATTCTGAGCATGCCCAGAGTAAGATCTCTCAATGGAGATCGAGAGTCACATGATCAGATACTGCAGCTAAATCCATTGGTCCTTCAGTATTGTTAGTATTGTTCTATGTTATGTGCTTTGCGCCAGTGTGGTCATGTGAGTTTGTGTTCAGGGACCCGGCTGAAATAAGCCACTAGAATGCTGGCACCTCCGGCAAGGAGATTTTGTGTGAATGTATTCAGGGACCTGGCGGAAATAAGCCCCTAGAATGCTGGCACCTCCGGCGAGGAGTTTGTGTGCATGCATGACCACTGACTGCTCTCAGTTGGGTAGTTAGCCTGTGCCACTGTGAAGTCAAACAGGGCGCAGTGCTTTGAGTTTCGGCTACTCTGTGAAGTAACAGGGTTAGCTCATACCACCTTATAGTTCCGCCGTTTGCTAGCAGCAGGTTCTCCTGCATGGTGGACCCCGGGCTGCGAACGCATCAATTACAATAAAACCTCTATATTTACTCGGTGCGTTCCATTAGCCCTAACATAATACTAGCGCCAGGGTCTGGCTAGTAAATGGCGGACATTCATCAATCCTTGCGGTATATCCAGCAGCTGGAGGGTAGGCTGGCGGCTCTTGAGAGCTCAACCTCAGCTGTGGATGTTACTGCAGTCGCTGTACAGGCTGCTAGCGTGGCTGCAGCAACCTTGTCCACTACCACCCCTGTTCCGACATTATCTCGCCTCCCGCTGAAAGAAACATTTTCTGGAGATAGCAAATCTTGTAGGGGATTCATGAGTCAGTGCTCTATCTACCTCGAGCTCCTGGCTGCACGTTTTCCCACAGAGCGGGCTAAGGTGGGATTTATTGTGTCTCTCTTGTCGGACAGGGCGTTGGAATGGGCTACGCCGCTGTGGGAGCGTGGTGATCATGTGGTGCAGAGTGCTCCGCTGTTCCTGAGCACTCTGAAACAGGTCTTTTTAGGACCTCGAGTCACCCATGACACGGCGCTCCAACTGCTGGCATTAACTCAGGGAGTGTCCTTGGTCAGCCATTTTGCCATCCACTTCCGTACTTTAGCTTCTGAGCTGGAGTTGTCGGATAAAGCCCTTATCCACATATTTTGGAGGGGGCTGGCTGATCACGTGAAGGACGCTCTGGCCACTAGGGAGATTCCTGCCACACTGAAGGAGGGTAATAACTGTCTCTACTCGTATTGACCTCTGTTTTAACGAGCGGAGGTTAGAGCGAGCCCAGTGTTGGCAGAGGTTTCGGCTGGCTCCCACCTTCGCCAAACCTCTGGAATCTCCGGTCCAGGTTCCTGAGTCACATGAGACCATGGTAGTGTCACGAGCGGGATCTAAGTCCCGCACCGCTTGTGCACTCAAGATCTGTCATCTTTGCCAGCAGTCAGGACATCTTGCCACCAGATGTCCCCAGCGGTCGAGGAAACGTCAGCGTCTAGTGGTAGTAGGTGGAGGTACACTAGACACGGCGACGTTTGCCTCCAAATTGTCCTTTAAGGGGACAATTATTATAGGCTCATCCTCCCACTCGGTAGAGCTCTGTGTGGATTCGGGGGCGGAGGGCAATTTTATGTCTTCTGCCTTCGCCCAACTTCACGCAATACCCCTGGTTATGCTAGCTCAACCAGTAATGGTACGAGTGGTGAATGGGTCGACACTGCCCTCACAGATAACACACCAGACCATCCCTTTTACTCTGTCCATGTCGCCATCCCATCAGGAGATTATATCTCTGCTCGTCATTCCTGAGGGAATTGATGAGGTCCTGTTGTGGATACCTTGGCTACGGTATCACTCTCCTCATATCGAGTGATCCTCAGGCAAAATTTTGGGATGGGGTGAATCTTGTGGGGTTAGGTGTCAGAGGGAGTGCGTTCAGGTTGCTACTACAGAGGTACCCGCAGATCTTTCCTCTCTCCCCAAGCAATATTGGTCTTATGCGGACGTGTTCTCCAAAAAGGCGGCGGAGACCCTTCCGTCCCATCGCCCCTATGACTGTCCTACTGACCTCTTGCCTGGTGCTGAGCCTCCCCGGGGTCGAGTCTATCCGTTATCTCTCCCGGAGATGGAAGCTATGTCTCAGTACATTCAAAAGAATCTGGCAAGAGGGTTCATCAGGAAGTCTGTGTCACCTGCTGGGGCTGGGTTCTTCTTCGTGCAGAAGAAGAATGGGGAACTGCATCCATGCATAGATTACAGGGGTGTCTTAACGCCATCACCGTTAAGAATAAGTATCCTTTGCCCTTGATATCTGAGATCTTTGATAGGCTTCGGGGAGCAAGGGTATTTACTAAATTAGATCTGCGGGGGTGCTTACAACCTGATTCGCATCCGTGAGGGGGACGAATGGAAGACGGCTTTTAACACCAGGGATGGGCACTATGAATATCTGGTGATGCCCTTTGGGCTCTGTAATGCCCCAGCCATTTTCCAAGACTTTGTGAACGACATCTTCCAGGATATGCTCTCCACCTCGGTCGTAGTCTATCTGGATGATATTCTCATCTACTCTCCAGATATTGACTCCCACCAGAGAGATGTTTGCAAAGTCTTCGACCTCCTATGGGCAAACTCCCTCTATGCCAAGTTGGAGAAGTGTATGTTCGAGCAGGAGTCCCTACCTTTCCTAGGCTATATCATCTCCGCTCAGGGATTGGCTATGGATCCTGCCAAACTACAGGCTGTGATGGACTGGCAGAAACCCCATTCTCTTAAAGCGGTGCAGCGCTTTATGGGGTTCATTAATTATTACTGCCAGTTCATTCCCCACTTCTCAACTTTAGTAGCTCCCTTGGTAGCCCTCACCAAGAAGGGAGCAAATCCCAAATTGTGGTCAGAAGAGGTTCCCAGGGCCTTTAACTCCATAAAGTCACACTTCGCTAGCGCTCCCATCCTACATCGCCCCGATGTAGATAAGCCATTTATCATGGAGGTGGATGCCTCATCTGTTGGTGCTGGAGCAGTCATCTTCCAAAAGGATGCTCAAGGTCGGAAGCATCCTTGCTTCTTCTTTTCTGAGACCTTCTCACCAGCAGAGAGGAATTATTCCATCGGGGACAGGGAGTTGCTAGCTATGAAGTTGGCTTTCTCGGAGTGGAGACATATCTTGGAGGGAGCTCGTTTTCCCTTCCAAGGCTTCACAGATCATAAAAATTTGGTGTACCTGCCGACAGCCCAGCGGTTAAATTTTCGCCAGGCCAGATGGTCCTTGTTCTTCTCCCGGTTTCATTTCACCCTCCATTTTCTTTCTGTGGAGAAGAACATTTGTGCAGACGCTCTCTCTCGCTCCGTTGTGTCATCTGTGGAGGAGGAAGAGGAGCCTCGTCTTATTGTCCCCACTGAGAGCCTGAGAACTGTGGCCATGGTTTCGCTAGAGTCTGTGCCTCCGGGCAAGACTTTTGTACCATCCAGTTTGTGACCGGAGGTTCTCTCTTGGGCACACTCATCCAGGGTGGGTGGACATTTTGGTTCCAAAAGGACATCTGAGTTACTGGCGAGGACATACTGGTGGCCGCATATGGCTCGTGATGTCGCAGACTATGTTCAGGCATGTGTCTCTTGCGCCAAGAACAAGTCCCCTCGGCAATGGCCAGCTGGGTTGCTTTACCCTCTGCCAGTGGCTGAAAGGCCCTAGGAGATAGTCGGGATGGACTTTGCGGTGGGCTTACCCAAGTCTCGTAACTGCACCATTATCTGGGTGATCACCGACCATTTTTCCAAAATGGTTCATTTGGTGTCTCTTCCACGACTACCTTCTGCACGGGCTCTGGCAGCCTTGTTCATCAAGCATATCTTTCGCATACACAGTATGCAGCACAAGATTGTCATTGACTGGGGTCCCCAGTTTGCATCTCGATTCTGGAGGGAGCTTTGTCGTCTACTCAGTATTGAGTTAAATCTCTCCTCGGCTTATCATCCTGAGACTAACGGGTTGGTTGAGAGGGCCAATCAGACTCTGGTCACCTATTTACGACATTTTGTTTCTGCCAGGCAGGATGACTGGGCATCCTTGTTACCATGGGCTGAGTTTGCCCTTAACAACGCTGTAGCCAACTCCACCGGTCAGACTCCTTTCCTCCTTAATTACGGCCAACATCCGCGGGTTCCTGTGCCTATGCCCGTGTCCTCTGCTGACTCCAGGGTGACAGACTGGGCAGTGGAGGCACGAGACATTTGGGACCGCACTCAGGATGCCATCCGGGCCTCCAAGGAGAGAATGAGGTCCTCCGCCGATGCACATCAGCGCCCTGCCCCGACCTTTGCTCCTGGCGACTTAGTGTGGCTCTCCGCTCGTAACTAGTGTTGAGCGATACCTTCCGATATTCGAAAGTATCGGTATCGGATAGGATCGGCCGATACCGGCAAAATATCGGATCTCGCCGATACGATACCCGATACCAATACAAGTCAATGGGACACAAATATCGGAAGGTATCCTGGATGGTTCCCAGGGTCTGAATGAGAGGAAACTCTCCTTCAGGCCCTGGGATCTATATTCATGTAAAAAGTAAAGAATTAAAATAAAAAATATGGATATACTCACCCCTCCGGCGGCCCCTGGACCTTAACGATGTAACCGGCAGCCTCTGTTCCTAAGAATGCAGAGTGAAGAACCTTCGATGACGTCGCGGCTTGTGATTGGTCGCGTGACCGCTCATGTGACTGCTCACGCGACCAATCACAAGCTGCGACGTCATCGCAGGTCCTAAACTCACTGCATTCTTAGGAACGGAGGCTGCCGGTTACATCTCTAAGGTCCAGAGGCCGCCGGAGGGGTGAGTATATCCATATTTTTATTTTAATTCTTTATTTTTACATGAATATGGATCCCAGGGCCTGAAGGAGAGTCTCCTCTCCTCCAGACCCTGGGAACCATACACTGGGAACTTCCGATTCCGATTTCCGATATCACAAAAATATCGGAACTCGGTATCGGATACAGTAAATATCGGCCGATACCCGATACTTGCGGTATCGGAATGCTTAACACTACTCGTAACATCAGGCTGCGTGTTGAGTCCACTAAGTTTGCACCTCGCTACTTGGGTCTCTTCAAGGTCCTCGAACAGGTTAATCCTGTGGTCTATCGTCTAGCCCTTCCTCCACGCCTAGGTATCACTGACACCTTTCATGTGTCCCTCCTTAAGCCCGTATACATGTCCCGGTTTTCTGAGTCATCTGCTGGGACATCGGGTTCGTCTACGGACGATTACGAGGTGAATGCTATTTTGGGGTGCAAGGTGGTTCGTGGCAAAAAAATTTATTTGGTGGACTGGAAGGGTTATGGTCCTGAGGATAGGTCCTGGGAGCCTGCTGAGCTCATTCGGGCTCCGCAGCTCATTGCTGCCTTTGAACGTAGCGAGGCCCAAGGAAGGGGGGGCCCTAGGAGGGGGGTAATGTTAGGGGTCGAGTTCCCGCTTCTGCACAGGGGGAATCTCGGACCATCTCTGCTGCAGTCTCCCATTCTCCTCCTGCCGTAGTGGAGCCTGCTCAGTGGAGATGTTGGTCCCAGCGTCTCGGTCAGTCTGACTCTGTACAAAGTGTTACTGCTGCTTTTCCTGCTTCTGCCATTGAAGTCAGTGCTGGGCAGCGGTGAGCAGATGCTTCTGGGACTAAGTCCTGCTTTTCTCGTTCTGAGCATGCCCAGAGTAAGATCTCTCAGTGGAGATCGAGGGTCACATGATCAAATACTGCAGCTAAGGCCATTGGTCCTTCAGGAATATCCTGTAGGTGCTCATGCTCTGTGGCAGCTTCTCATTGGTCCTTCTAGGAAGGTCCTGTACGTGCTGCAACTATTTAAGGCTCGCATGGCCGCACGTGGGCACAGTGCTTTGAGTTTCGGCTACTCTGTGTAGTAACAGGGTTAGCTCATACCGCCTTATAGTTCCGCCGTTTGCTAGCAGCAGGTTCTCCTGCATGGTGGACCCCGGGCTGCGAACGCATCAATTACAATAAAACCTCTATATTTACTCGGTGCGTTCCACTAGCCCTAACAATATATCTCTTGCCTGTACTCCTCTGCCACCAGCGTTTTCAGATGGAATTTTTTTAAATAATTCCACAATAAGGGTCCTCTGGTACTACCCCATTTTAGTAGACCTGTCTGTCTTGGGAATAAGAGATAGAAAGTTCTCCTTGTAGTGTGGGTCTAGAAGTGTCACCAACCAGTAATGACTGTCACCAAAAATTTTGAGAATGCGAGGGTCATGGGAAAGGCAGCATAACATAAACTTAAAGATGCGTGCCAGACTGCTAACAGGCAAGACTTCCATGTCCTCATCAAGAGGATGACTGACCATGCTCTCCTCCTCCTCCTCCCTTTCCTCAGGCCATCTATGCTAAACAGACGGTATGACAGTTGTGCAGTTAGTATTGTCTATAGCGCATGAAAGTAGCTCCTATTCTTCCTCCTCCTCCTCTTCCTCTATGTCACCCAATCCATGTTGGGATGAGATGAGGTTGGGCTGTGTGTAATCACCCTGAATGGTTCCTTACTCCATCTCATCGTGCTCCACCTGCAATGCATCCTCTTTGATTGTGAGCAGAGAGCATTTCAGAACACAGGAAAGTGGGATGGTGACTCTAATTATGGTGTCATCACTGCTCACCATCTTGGTGGAGTCCTCAAAGTTTTGGAGGATGGTACATATGTCTGACACCCATGTCCACTCCGAGGTCTTATGTGTGGAGTCTGAACTGAATACCTACAGCCTTGTTGATGCTGGTATTCAACAACTGCCCTCTTCTGCTCACAAATACTTTCCAACATCTGCAGTGTAGAGTTACAACGCGTGGGGTCATCACACACCAATCAGTGAGCCGGAAGCTGCAAATGCTGCTGAAGCACGGCAAGGGTGGCAGAAGCAGTAGCTAACTTTCTAAAATGGGCACACAGGTGGCGTACTTTGACAAGCATATCCGCCAGCTCCAGGTAGGTTTTGAGAAACCGCTGAACAGCGAGGTTAAGTACATGGGCCAGGCATAATACGTGTGTGAGCTCGCCTCGCCTCAGAGCCACCAACAGGTTCCAGCCATTGTCACACATGACCATGCCTGGCTGTAGGTTCAGCAGTGTCAGCCACAGATCTGCCTGCTCTTTCAGAGCTGTCCACAACTATTCAGAATTGTGCGGTTTGTCACCTAAGCATATTAGCTTCAGCACAGCCTGTTGCCACTTGGCTGAGGCAGTGCTGCAGTGCTTCAAGCTTGTGACTGATGTGGTGATTTGGGAGATGGAGGCTGAAGAGGAGGAAATGCAGGAGCTGTAGATTGTGGGTGCAACCCTAATTGACGTAGGGCCAACAATCCTCAGCATCTGGAGGACATGTTCTATCCCAAGGTCCGACTGGGTCCCGGCTTCCACAATGTTAACCCAGTGTGCCATCAGCGAGATGTACTGTCCCTGCCCACAAGCACTTGCCCACGTGTCCGTGACTAGGTAGACTTTCTCAGTGTTGAGGAAATGGCAATTGAGGTGGGACATGTGCTTGTGTAATGTGGGGATGGCACATCTGGAGAAATAGTGGTGGCTAGGGACTGAGTACCGAGGGATGGCCGCCGCCATCATGTTGCGAATAGTTTCTGTCTCCATGAGCCTAAAAGGCAACATGTTGAGAGCAAGCAGTTGCAAAATTGTGTGCATTTAGTAGTGTGGTCTGTGGGACATTGGCTGCGTATTTGCGCTTGTGTTCCAAGGACTGGGGTATGGACAACTGAACGCTGCGCTGGGACAAGGACTTGGATGTGCTTGGTGATGGTGCTAGTCGAGTGTGTGCAACGACAGGTGCAGGGCAGGAGACATCTTTGCATGCACCATGGACAGGGATTGGCTTGAACACACAACAGCGGAAGAAGCAGTGGTGTCATCCTCAGACACTCTTCCTGGACCCTGGATCAGGCAGGTAGTTTTGCTACCCCTGCTGATGCTGGCCTGGAATGTGGCGCAAATGGCCTTTTTGGGGTTATTGGCAGAGTCTTTAAAAAACAACCAGACTTGGGAAGACCTAATAGTTGGACTGGCAACTCCCATCATGTTGGTGTTACAGGGAACGGTTGCCCACATTCTGTCTGCGGCCACCACACTGCTTCTCCATGCCTGTTGGGGTGCTAAGCCTCCCTCCCCCTGTGCGCTGCTGTCCTCTCTCTGCGTGTCCTCTGGCCAGTTTGGGTCAGGTACTCCAAAAAAATGTAAATGTAGGCCTGAAATTGCATAATTTTGAGACCACTTTAAAATATCTAGTTTGTAGGTAACTATTTTCAGCAAACTCGTGTCAATAACTTGAGTAAGACACTGCAAAAAAATTAAATGTAGGCCTGAAATGGCACAAGGTTGAGCGCACCGATATGTGATCCTTGTGATGGACAAACCCCAGTTTAAAATATCTGGCCTGTATTTAATTATTTTTTTCAGCAAACTGGTGTCAATTATTTGTGTAAGACACTGCAAAAAAAAATTAATTGTAGGCCTGAAATGGCACAATTTTGAGCGCACTGATATGTGATCCGTTTGATGGGCAAGCCCCAGTTTAAAATAGCTGGATTTTAATATGGAAAGGATCTGGCTGTGTGACGTGTGATGTACAAATCACAGTTTGAAATATCTGGCCTGTAGGTAACTATTTTTTTCAGCAAACTGGTGTCAATAACTTGGTTAAAACAATGCAAAAAATTTAAAATGTAAGCCTAAAATGGCACTATTTTGAGCTCACCGATATGTGATTTGTGTGACTGACAAACCACAGTTTGAAATATCTGGCCTGTTGGTAACTATTTTTTTGTTCAGCAAACTGGTGTCAATAACTTGGGTAAGACACTGCAAAAAAAATTAAATGTAGCCGCTAAATGGCACAATTTTGAGCGCACTGATATGTGATCCGTTTGATGGGCAAGCCCCAGTTTAAAATAGCTGCATTTTAATATGGAAAGGATCTGGCTGTATTCTGCAGTGCCAACAAGCAAATGGAGCAGAAAAGCTCTGTTCTCTGGATTGCTTTTAAAGCAAATAATCAGGATTAAGATATAAAAAAAAATAAATCCAGGCCCCTGATACCTGGTGCTATGTCGGCAAATATCTGTAATAGGCAGCAGCAGACAGAACTGGGATAGTCTCTCTTGCTAAATGCACTGAATTCTGCCACATACACTGCCTGCTTGCCCAGCCTTGATATCTCTGCAGTTTTATTAGTCCTCAGAAGGACTGTTAGTTGAGATGGATGTGCATATTATTTATGGTATACCCACACTAAGTAAGAAGCAAATAAATCTCTCCCTAGCTCAGAAGCAACTCTCCTTACACTGCCTTATTCCGGAGTAGAGTTGAGTGACTTTTACTTTTCTCGGATCGAGTCGGGTTTCGCGAAACCCGACTTTGTCAAAAGTCGGGTCGAGTGAAATCGGCCGATTATTGTGTAAAGTCGGGGGCTGACTGAAACACGAAACCCAATGCAAGTCAATGGGGATCAAAGTCGGCAGTGAGTGGAGGACAGGAAAACACCTACAGTGCCGATTTTAATGCCAAAAACATCAATTCTTATTACTGAAGCTTGTCAATCTTAATTTACTTTATAATAATAGTTAGGCATTCAAAACTGGAGGTCATTTGACTAAAGTTGTGGGGGGTAGGGCTGGCTTAAGATTTTCGTGGGCCCAAGAAACGCGGAATACGTCACGGCGGTGGAGCAGGGAGAGGTAAGTATTTCAACTTTGCAAGTGCTGTGATACTGAGCAAGCAAGAGGGGCCCACTTGTTGGCGTTGGCAGTGGCACAGAGCCCCTCATAGTACAGCGGTGTGTTTGATGGCGGGTGGTGCCTCCCACTGGCAGAGACACTTTTGCATATTATGAGGGGCCCTGTGCCAGTGATGTCGCCAACGAGTATGCCCCCCACCTGATGATGGAACCTGCACTTTCATCTGCACTTTTCTTTTTGTCCCCGTGTAAGGTGGAATAGTATGCGGGAAGGGGAACCTGACTTTCAGCAGGGTCAGATTCTGGCTGTGTAGAGTACAAGGGGAATGTAGTAGTCTGGGTTAATGTACCAGCAGACTCATCTAGCAGTGGCTGGGCAATGGGCAGGATGAGGAGGAAACACAGATATAGGCCCAAATAATAAAGTGGGCTAAATGCAGTTCAAATGTGGTAACAGGACTAAACAGGTGGCATTGCTTTGTTCAGCGGAGGACAACTGTAAGGAGTGGCAGACACAGTTAGTAGGCCCAAATAATAAAGTGGGCTAAATGAAGTTCAAAATTGGTAACAGGACTGAACAGGCAACATTGCTTTGTGAGCGGAGGACAACTGTAATTAGGGGCAGACACACTTAGTAGGCCCAAATAATTAAGTAGGCTAAATGCAGTTCAAAATTAGTAACAGGAATAAACTGGTGGCATTGCTTTGTTCAGTGGAGGACAGCTGTAATGAGGGGCATACACAGTTAGTAGGCCCAAATAATTAAGTAGGCTAATTGCAGTTCAAAATTGGTAACAGGACTAAACTGGTGGCATTGCTTTTTTCAGCGGACGACAACTGTAAGGAGTGGCAGACATAGTTAGTAGGCCCAAATAATAAAGTAGCCTAAATGCATTTCAAAATTGGTAACAGGACTAAACAGGCGGCATTGCTTTGTTCAGCGGAGGACAACTGTAATTAGGGGCAGAAACAGTTAGTAGGCCCAAATAATTAAGTAGGCTAAATGCAGTTCAAAATTAGTAACAGGAATAAGCTGGTGGCATTGCTTTGTTCAGTGGAGGACAGCTGTAATGAGGGTCATACACAGTTAGTAGGCCCAAATAATTAAGTAGGCTAATTGCAGTTCAAAATTGGTAACAGGACTAAACTGGTGGCATTGCTTTTTTCAGCGGAGGACAACTGTAAGGAGTGGCAGACACAGTTAGTAGGCCCAAGTAATAAAGTAGCCTAAATGCAGTTCAAAATTGGTAACAGGACTAAACTGGCGGCATTGCTTTGTTCAGTGGAGGACAACTGTAATGAGTGGCAGACACAATTAGTAGGCCCAAATAATTAAGTAGGCTAAATGCAGTTCAAAATTGGTAACAGGACTAAACTGGCAGCATTGCTTTCTTCAGCAGAGGACAACTGTAAGGAGTAGCAGACACAGATAGTAGGCCCAAATAATAAAGTGGGCTAAAAGCAGTTCAAAATTGGAAACAGGACTAAACAGGCGGCATTGCTTTGTTCAGTGGAGGACAACTGTAAAGAGGGGCAGACACAGTTAGTAGGCCCAAATAATAAACTGGGCTAAATGTCTGCCAAAAAATTGTTCATAAATAAACAGGTGGCATAGCTAGGTACAGGGGTGGGCTCCTCTGCTTAGTAGCAGACAGTGGTAGTAGGCACAAAGTATTAACTGTCTAAATGGAGGCCAGGGCCCCTGTATATTTTAACTATCATCTGTCATTTCAACAAATTTGTATTGGCAGTGCCATTGAAGGATTTAACAGCCCAGACTACACAGTGGTGGAGCAGGGAGAGGTAAGTATTGCAAGTGGTAGAGCACTGTTTGAGCTGGGGGGAACACTCTCTCGTGGGCGGCGGTACTGGCACAGGGTGTTAGGAGTCGAGTTCCCGCAGCTGCACAGGGGGAATCTCGAGCCGTGTCTGCTGCGGTCTCCCATTCTGCAGTGGCCACAGTGGAGCCTGCTCAGCGGAGACGTCGGTCCCAGCGTCTCACTGAGTCTGAAATTGTGCAAAGGGATACTGCTGCCTCTCCAGGCTCTGCTATTGTAACCTGCACTGATCTGCAGCGAACAGGCTTTTCTGGGACTAAGTCCTGCTTTGCACACACTGAGCATGCCCAGGGTAAGATCTCTCAGTGGAGATCAAGGGTCACATGCTCAGGTACTGCAGCAACTTCCATTGGTCCTCCAGGAAGGTCCTCAACTTTGGTAGCTCCCTTGGTTGCCCTCACCAAGAAGGGAGCAAATCCCAAGTTGTGGTCAGAGGATGTCTCCAAGGCCTTCCTCTCTGTTAAGTCACACTTCGCTAGCGCTCCCATTCTACATCGCCCCGATCTAGATAAGCCATTTATCATGGAGGTGGATGCCTCATCCGTTGGTGCTGGAGCAGTCCTTTTCCAAAAGGATGCTCAAGGTCGGAAGCATCCATGCTTCTTCTTCTCCAAGACCTTCACACCGGCGGAGAGGAATTATTCCATTGGGGACAGGGAGTTGCTAGCCATGAAGTTGGCTTTTTCAGAGTGGAGACATATCTTGGAGGGAGCTCGCTTTCCCTTCCAGGTTTTCACTGACCACAAAAACTTGGTATATCTACAGACGGCCCAGCGGCTGAATTCTCGTCAGGCTAGATGGTCCCTGTTCTTCTCCCAGTTTCATTTTACTCTTCATTTTCTCTCCGTGGAGAAGAACATTCGTGCCGACGCTCTCTCCTGCTCTGTAGTGTCATCTGAGGAGGAGGAGCCTCGGCATATTGTTCCTCCTGAGAGCCTGAGAACTGTAGCTCCGGTTTTGCTAGAGTCTGTGCCCCCGGGCAAGACTTTCGTGCCAGCGAATTTGCGACCAAAGGTGCTCTCTTGGGCTCACTCATCCAGAGTGGGTGGGCATTTTGGGACCAAAAGGACATCCGAGCTTTTGGCGAGAACGTACTGGTGTCCGCATATGGCCCGTGATGTCGGGGACTATATTCAGGCGTGTGTTTCCTGCGCCCAGAATTGGTCTCCTCGGCAACGGCCTGCTGGGTTGCTTTACTGTTATGGTTTCCAATGGCAAGGAAACATCAGAAGCATAGAATAAACGGACAAGCTCTCGGGTGATGGAAACTAGAGCTGACCGCGATGCTAAACCTACACACCACACTAGAAGTAGCCAGGGGGCATTCCTGCGTTGTCTCTAGATGCCGCGCGCCAGCCGGAGAACTAACTACCCCTGGTAGAAGAAAACACAGTCCTGGCTTGCCTCCAGAGAATGTTCCCCACAGGAGATAGCAGCCCCCCACATATAATAACGGTGAGAGCAGATGAAAAGACACACGTAGTATGAAAGCAGATTTAGCACAGAGAGGCCCGCTAACTAAATAGCAGAAAGATACAACAGAGGACTTCGCGGTCAGCTGAAAAACCCTTCAAAACACCATCCTGAAATTACCTTAACTCATGTGACAACTCATGCCACTGGAGTGGTAATTTCAGCCCAACAAGAGCTTCCAGCTGCAGAGATTCACATAAGTGCAAACTGGACAAAACATACAAAAATAGACTTAAGGACTAAAGTGTCCAACTTAGCTGAGCAGAAAACTGGGAGCAGGAACATGCAACAGAATCACTCTGGATACATTGATGGCCAGCATTAGAATGACTGAGGAGCAAGGTTAAATAGGATACTCCCACATCCTGATAGGAACAGGTGAACTGAGAAGGCAAAGCTTGCAGGACACCAGTACCACAAGAGACCACCGGGGGAGCCCACAAACCGAATCACAACAGTACCCCCCCCTTAAGGAGGGGGCACCGAACCCTCACAAGAACCACCAGGGCGATCTGGATGAGCCCTATGAAAGGCACGGACCAAATCAGAAGCATGAACATCAGAAGCTGTAACCCAAGAGTTATCCTCCTGACCGTAGCCCTTCCACTTGACCAGATACTGAAGTCTCCGTCTGGAAACACGGGAGTCCAAGATCTTCTCGACAACGTACTCCAATTCACCCTCAACCAGCACAGGAGCAGGAGGCTCAACAGAAGGCACAAGTGGTACCTCATACCTCCGCAATAATGACCGATGGAAGACATTATGGATAGCAAAGGATGCTGGGAGGTCCAAACGAAAAGACACAGGGTTAAGAATTTCCAAAATCTTATAAGGACCGATGAACCGAGGCTTAAACTTAGGAGAAGAGACCCTCATAGGGACAAAACGGGAGGACAACCACACCAAGTCCCCAACACGAAGACGAGGACCAACACGATGATGGCGATTAGCAAAACGTTGAGTCTTCTCCTGGGACAACTCCAAATTGTCCACCACCTGCCCCCAAATACGATGCAACCTATCCACCATGGTATCCACTCCAGGACAATCCGAAGACTCCACCTGACCAGATGAAAAACGAGGATGGAACCGTGAATTGCAAAAGAAAGGTGTCATGATCTCCATGGCCAGAGAACTAGCATAAGCCTCAATAGGAACAAGCTCTTGGAAGATGTAACTGTACTGACCATGAACTAAACCTACCGCATCATCTAGAAGTAGCCAGGTAGCATGTCCTACTTTTTATCCCTATATGCCCAGCGCCGGCCGGAGAACTAAATAATGCTAGCAGAGGGAAATATAAGACCTGACTCACCTCTAGAGAAATGCCCCAAAGGAGACAGAAGCCCCCCACATATATTGGCGGTGATATGAGATGAAACAACAAACGCAGCAGGAAAATAGTTTTAGCAAATTTGAGGTCCGCTTTCTAGATAGCAGAAGACAGAAAGCATACTTTCATGGTCAGTAGAAAACCCTAACAAAATACATCCAGAAATTACTTTAGGACTCTGGCATTAACTCATAATACCAGAGTGGCAATTCCTGATCAACAAGAGCTTTCCAGACACAGTAACGAAACTGCAGCTGTGAACTGGAACCAAAATACAAAAACAAAACATGGACGAATGTCCAACTTATCTAGTAGATGTCTGGGAGCAGGAACAAGCACAGAGAGGCTTCTGATAACATTGTTGACCGGCAAGCATCTAACAGAGAAGCCAGGTTATATAGCGACACCCAGATCTAATCAGAACAGGTGAACAGGGAAGATGATGTCACAAGTTCAATTCCACCAGTAGCCACCGGGGGAGCCCAGAATCCAAATTCACAACAGTACCCCCCCCTCAAGGAGGGGGCACCGAACCCTCACCAGAACCACCAGGGCGATCAGGATGGGCCCTATGAAAGGCACGAACCAGATCAGAGGCATGAACATCAGATGCAGTGACCCAAGAATTATCCTCCTGGCCGTATCCCTTCCACTTGACCAGATACTGGAGTCTCCGTCTGGAAACACGGGAGTCTAGGATTTTTTCCACAACGTACTCCAACTCACCCTCAACCAACACCGGAGCAGGAGGCTCAACGGAAGGCACAACCGGTGCCTCATACCTGCGCAATAACGACCGATGAAAAACGTTATGAATAGAAAAGGATGCAGGGAGGTCCAAACGGAAGGAAACAGGGTTAAGAATCTCCAATATTTTATACGGACCGATGAACCGAGGCTTAAACTTAGGAGATGAGACCCTCATAGGGACAAAACGAGAAGACAACCACACCAAATCTCCAACACAAAGCCGAGGACCAACACGACGGTGACGGTTGGCAAAAAGCTGAGTCTTCTCCTGGGACAACTTTAAATTGTCCATCACCTGCCCCCAGATATGATGCAATCTCTCCACCACCGCATCCACTCCAGGACAATCCGAGGATTCCATCTGACCGGAGGAAAATCGAGGGTGGAACCCCGAATTACAGAAAAACGGGGACACCAAAGTGGCAGAGCTGGCCCGATTATTGAGGGCGAACTCCGCCAATGGCAAAAAAGCAACCCAATCATCCTGGTCAGCAGACACAAAACACCTCAGATATGTCTCCAGGGTCTGATTAGTCCGCTCGGTCTGGCCATTAGTCTGAGGGTGAAAAGCAGACGAAAAAGACAAATCTATGCCCATCCTAGCACAGAATGCCCGCCAAAATCTAGACACAAATTGGGTTCCTCTGTCAGAAACGATATTCTCAGGAATACCATGCAAACGAACAACATTTTGAAAAAACAGGGGCACCAACTCGGAAGAAGAAGGCAATTTGGGCAGGGGAACCAAATGGACCATCTTAGAAAAACGGTCACACACCACCCAGATGACAGACATCTTCTGAGAAACAGGCAGATCTGAAATAAAATCCATCGAGATGTGTGTCCAAGGCCTCTTAGGAATAGGCAAGGGCAACAATAATCCACTAGCCCGAGAACAACAAGGCTTGGCCCGAGCACAAACGTCACAAGACTGCACAAAGCCTCGCACATCTCGTGACAGGGAAGGCCACCAGAAGGATCTTGCCACCAAATCCCTGGTACCAAAAATTCCAGGATGACCTGCCAATGCAGAAGAATGTACCTCAGAGATGACTCTACTGGTCCAATCATCAGGAACAAACAACCTATCAGGCGGACAACGATCCGGTCTATCCGCCTGAAACTCCTGCAAGGCCCGCCGCAGGTCTGGAGAAACGGCTGACAAGATAACTCCCTCCTTAAGAATACCTGTGGGGTCAGAGTTGCCGGGTGAATCAGGCTCAAAACTCCTAGAAAGGGCATCCGCCTTAACATTCTTAGAACCCGGTAGGTACGATACCACAAAATTAAACCGAGAGAAAAATAATGACCAGCGCGCCTGTCTAGGATTCAGGCGCCTGGCGGTCTCAAGATAGATCAAATTTTTGTGGTCAGTCAATACCACCACCTGATGTCTGGCCCCCTCGAGCCAATGGCGCCACTCCTCAAACGCCCACTTCATGGCCAAAAGCTCCCGATTCCCAACATCATAATTCCGCTCAGCGGGCGAAAATTTACGGGAAAAGAAGGCACAAGGCCTCATCACGGCGCAGTCAGAACTTTTCTGCGACAACACTGCCCCAGCCCCGATCTCAGAAGCGTCGACCTCAACCTGAAAAGGAAGAGTCACATCAGGCTGACGCAACACAGGGGCAGAAGAAAAACGGCGCTTAAGCTCCTGAAAGGCCTCCACAGCATCAGGGGACCAATTAGCAACATCAGCACCCTGTCTAGTCAAATCGGTCAATGGCTTAACGACATCCGAAAAACCAGAAATAAATCGACGATAAAAGTTGGCAAAGCCCAAAAATTTCTGAAGACTTTTAAGAGAAGAGGGCTGCGTCCAATCACAAATAGCTTGAACCTTGACAGGATCCATCTCAATGGAAGAGGGAGAAAAAATATATCCCAAAAAGGAAATTCTCTGAACCCTAAAAACGCACTTAGAACCCTTGACACACAGAGAATTAGACCGCAAAACCTGAAAAACCCTCTTAACTTGCCGGACATGAGAGTCCCAGTCATCCGAAAAAATCAGAATATCATCCAGATACACTATCATAAATTTATCCAAAAAATCGCGGAAAATATCATGCATAAAGGACTGGAAGACTGAAGGGGCATTAGAAAGACCAAAAGGCATCACCAAATACTCAAAGTGGCCCTCGGGCGTATTAAATGCGGTTTTCCACTCATCCCCCTGCCTGATCCGCACCAAATTATACGCCCCACGGAGATCAATCTTAGAGAACCACTTGGCCCCCTTTATGCGAGCAAACAAATCAGTCAGCAACGGCAATGGGTATTGATATTTAACCGTGATTTTATTCAAAAGCCGATAATCAATACATGGTCTCAAAGAGCCGTCTTTTTTTGACACAAAGAAAAAACCGGCTCCTAAGGGAGATGACGATGGACGAATATGTCCCTTTTCCAAGGACTCCTTTATATATTCTCGCATAGCAGTATGTTCAGGCACAGACAGATTAAATAAACGACCCTTTGGGTATTTACTACCCGGAATTAAATCTATAGCACAATCGCACTCCCGGTGCGGAGGTAATGAACCCAGCTTGGGTTCTTCAAAGACGTCACGATAATCAGACAGGAACTCAGGGATTTCAGAGGGAATAGATGATGAAATGGACACCAAAGGTACGTCCCCATGAGTCCCCTTACATCCCCAGCTCAACACAGACATAGCTCTCCAGTCAAGGACTGGGTTGTGAGACTGCAGCCATGGCAATCCCAGCACCAAATCATCATGTAGATTATACAGCACCAGAAAACGAATAGTCTCCTGGTGATCCGGATTAATACACATAGTCACTTGTGTCCAGTATTGTGGTTTATTATTAGCCAATGGGGTGGAGTCAATCCCCTTCAGAGGAATAAGAGTCTCCAAAGGCTCTAAATCATACCCACAACGATTGGCAAAGGACCAATCCATAAGACTCAAAGCGGCGCCAGAGTCGATATAGGCGTCCGTAGTAATAGATGACAAAGAGCAAATCAGGGTCACAGACAAAATAAATTTAGACTGTAAAGTGCCAATGGGAACGGATTTATCAAGCTTTTTAGTACGCTTAGAGCATGCTGATATAACATGAGTAGAATCCCCACAATAGAAACACAACCCATTTTTCCGTCTAAAATTCTGCCGCTCGCTTCTGGACAGAATTCTATCACACTGCATGTTTTCTGGCGTCTTCTCAGTGGACACCGCCAGATGGTGCACTGGTTTGCGCTCCCGCAGACGCCTATCGATCTGAATGGCCATTGTCATGGACTCATTCAGACTTGCAGGCACAGGGAACCCCACCATAACATCCTTAATGGCATCAGAGAGACCCTCTCTGAAAGTAGCCGCCAAGGCACACTCATTCCACTGAGTAAGCACAGACCATTTACGGAATTTTTGGCAGTAAATTTCAGCTTCATCTTGCCCCTGCGATAGGGACATCAAAGTTTTTTCTGCCTGAAGTTCCAAATGAGGTTCCTCATAAAGCAAGCCCAAGGCCAGAAAAAACGCATCCACATTGCGCAACGCAGGATCCCCTGGTGCCAATGCAAAAGCCCAATCTTGAGGGTCGCCGCGGAGCAAGGAAATCACAATCCCAACCTGCTGTGCAGGGTCTCCAGCAGAACGAGATTTCAGGGACAAAAATAACTTACAATTATTTCTAAAATTCTGAAAGCTAGATCTATTCCCTGAGAAGAATTCCGGCAAAGGAATTCTCGGCTCTGATACCGGAGCATGAACAACAAAATCTTGCAAACTTTGTACTTTCGTGGCGAGATTATTCAAACCTGCAGTTACACTCTGTAGATCCATTATAGACAGGTGAACATAGAGCCATTCAAAGATTAGAAGGAGAGAGAAAAAAAAGAAAGACTGCAGCATAGACAGACTGGCAAGTGATCCAATTAAGAGCACACTCACAACTAGAGAAAAAAAAAAAAAAAATTCTCAGCAGACTTCTTAATTCTCTCCTTTCTCAGCCAAGGATTTTAACCCTTTAGTGGGCCGGTCAAACTGTCATGATCTCCATGGCCAGAGAACTAGCATAAGCCTCAATAGGAACAAGCTCTTGGAAGATGTAACTGTACTGACCATGAACTAAACCTACCGCATCATCTAGAAGTAGCCAGGTAGCATGTCCTACTTTTTATCCCTATATGCCCAGCGCCGGCCGGAGAACTAAATAATGCTAGCAGAGGGAAATATAAGACCTGACTCACCTCTAGAGAAATGCCCCAAAGGAGACAGAAGCCCCCCACATATATTGGCGGTGATATGAGATGAAACAACAAACGCAGCAGGAAAATAGTTTTAGCAAATTTGAGGTCCGCTTTCTAGATAGCAGAAGACAGAAAGCATACTTTCATGGTCAGTAGAAAACCCTAACAAAATACATCCAGAAATTACTTTAGGACTCTGGCATTAACTCATAATACCAGAGTGGCAATTCCTGATCAACAAGAGCTTTCCAGACACAGTAACGAAACTGCAGCTGTGAACTGGAACCAAAATACAAAAACAAAACATGGACGAATGTCCAACTTATCTAGTAGATGTCTGGGAGCAGGAACAAGCACAGAGAGGCTTCTGATAACATTGTTGACCGGCAAGCATCTAACAGAGAAGCCAGGTTATATAGCGACACCCAGATCTAATCAGAACAGGTGAACAGGGAAGATGATGTCACAAGTTCAATTCCACCAGTAGCCACCGGGGGAGCCCAGAATCCAAATTCACAACAGAAAGGGGAGACCAAAGTGGCAGAACTGGCCCGATTATTAAGGGCAAACTCAGCCAACGGCAAAAAGGAGACCCAGTCATCCTGATCAGCAGACACGAAACACCTCAAATAAGTCTCCAAGGTCTGATTAGTACGTTCCGTCTGGCCATTTGTCTGGGGATGAAATGCAGACGAAAAAGACAAATCAATGCCCATCCTGGCACAAAACGCCCGCCAAAATCTGGACACAAACTGGGATCCCCTGTCGGAAACGATATTCTCCGGAATACCATGCAGCCGAACCACATTCTGAAAAAACAGGGGCACCAACTCAGATGAGGAAGGCAGCTTGGGCAAGGGCACCAAATGAACCATCTTAGAAAAGCGGTCACACACCACCCAAATGACGGACATCTTCTGAGAAACAGGGAGATCAGAAATAAAATCCATAGAGATGTGTGTCCAAGGCCTCTTAGGAACAGGCAAGGGCAACAATAACCCACTAGCCCGAGAACAACAAGGCTTGGCCCGAGCACAAACATTGCAAGACTGCACAAAAGTACGCACTGCGAAGATCAATCTTAGAGAACCACTTCGCCCCCTCAATGCGAGCAAATAAATCTGTCAGCAATGGCAAAGGATACTGATACTTGACTGTGATCTTATTCAAGAGTCTATAATCAATACAAGGTCTCAAAGAACCATCGCTTTTAGCTACGAAAAAGAACCCCGCTCCAAGAGGAGACGAAGAAGGACGAATATGTCCCTTTTCCAAGGACTCCCTAATATACTCTCGCATGGCAGCATGTTCAGGTACAGACAGATTGAATAGACGACCCTTAGGAAATTTACTGCCAGGGATCAAATCTATGGCGCAATCGCAATCTCTGTGAGGAGGAAGATAATTAAGAGTAGATTCCTCAAAAACCTCACGATAATCAGACAAAAACTCAGGAATTTCAGAGGGAATAGATGAAGCAATGGAGACCAAAGATGTGTCCCCATGATTTCCCTGACATCCCCAGCTTAGTACAGACATTGTTTTCCAGTCAAGGACTGGGTTATGAGTTTGCAACCATGGCAATCCCAGCACCAACACATCATGTAGATTATACAGTACAAGGAAGCGAATCACCTCTTGATGGTCTGGAGTCATACGCATAGTCACTTGTGTCCAGTATTGTGGTTTATTACTAGCCAATGGTGTAGAATCAATACCCTTTAAAGGTATAGGAACTTCCAGAGGCTCTAGATCAAACCCACAGCGCCTGGCAAAGGACCAATCCATAAGACTCAAAGCGGCGCCAGAATCCACATACGCATCCGCAACAATAGAAGATAACGAACAAATTAGAGTTACAGACAAAATAAACTTGGACTGCAAAGTGCCAATAGCAGAGGATTTATCAACTTTCTTTGTTCGTTTAGAGCATGCTGATATAACATGAGTAGAATTTCCACAATAGAAGCACAAATGATTTTTGCGCCTATAAATCTGTCGTTCGCTTCTGGACAGAAAGCTATCACATTGCATACTCTGTGGTGCCTCTTCAGAAGACACCGCCTACTGGTGCACAGGTTTGCGTTCCCGTAAACGCCGATCAATCTGAATTGCCATTGTCATGGACTCATTCAGACCAGTAGGCGCAGGAAACCCCACCATGACGTCTTTTACAGCATCACTGTTATGGTTTCCAATGGCAAGGAAACATCAGAAGCATAGAATAAACGGACAAGCTCTCGGGTGATGGAAACTAGAGCTGACCGCGATGCTAAACCTACACATCACACTAGAAGTAGCCAGGGGGCATTCCTGCGTTGTCTCTAGATGTCGCGCGCCAGCCGGAGAACTAACTACCCCTGGTAGAAGAAAACACAGTCCTGGCTTGCCTCCAGAGAATGTCCCCACAGGAGATAGCAGCCCCCCACATATAATAACGGTGAGAGCAGATGAAAAGACACACGTAGTATGAAAGCAGATTTAGCACAGAGAGGCCCGCTAACTAAATAGCAGAAAGATACAACAGAGGACTTCGCGGTCAGCTGAAAAACCCTTCAAAACACCATCCTGAAATTACCTTAACTCATGTGACAACTCATGCCACTGGAGTGGTAATTTCAGCCCAACAAGAGCTTCCAGCTGCAGAGATTCACATACGTGCAAACTGGACAAAACATACAAAAATAGACTTAAGGACTAAAGTGTCCAACTTAGCTGAGCAGAAAACTGGGAGCAGGAACATGCAACAGAATCACTCTGGATACATTGATGGCCAGCATTAGAATGACTGAGGAGCAAGGTTAAATAGGATACTCCCACATCCTGATAGGAACAGGTGAACTGAGAAGGCAAAGCTTGCAGGACACCAGTACCACAAGAGACCACCGGGGGAGCCCACGAACCGAATCACAACACTTTACCCCCTACCGGTGGCAGACAGGCTTTGGGAAATGGTCGGGATGGACTTTGTGGTTGGCTTACCCAAGTCACGTAGCTGCACCGTTATCTGGATTGTCACCGATCATTTCTCTAAGATGGTGCACTTGGTGCCGCTTCCACGGTAACCTTCTGCACGGGCCTTGGCGGCGTTATTCATAAAGCACATTTTCCGTTTACATGGAATGCCTGATAAAATTGTCAGTGACCGGCGTCCCCAGTTCGCGTCTCGGTTTTGGAGAGAGATCTGCCTTTTACTCAGCATAGAGTTGAATCTCTCCTCTGCATACCATCCCGAGACGAATGGGTTGGTAGAGAGGACCAACCAGACTCTGGTGACATACTTGCGACATTTTGTCTATGCAAGCAGGATGATTGGGCATCTTTGCAACCTTGGGCGGAATTTGCCTTGAACAACGCCGTAGCCGATTCCACTGGGCAGACTCCTTTTCTCCTTAATTACGGTCAGCATCCGCGTGTCCCAGTGCCAATGCCCGTGTCATCCACTGATTCTAGGGTGGCAGACTGGGCGGTGGAGGCACGTGACATCTGGGACCGCACACAGAATGCCATCCGGGCCACCAAGGAGAGAATGAGGGTTTCTGCTGACACACACCGGCGCCCCGCTCCGACCTTTGCTCCTGGCGACTTAGTGTGGCTCTCCGCCCGTAACATCAGACTGCGAGTTGAGTCCACTAAGTTTGCGTCTCGCTACATTGGCCTGTTCAAGGTTCTGGAACAGGTCAACCCTGTGGTCTACCGTTTGGCTATTCCTCCACGCATTGGTATCACCGACACTTTTCACGTTTCCCTCTTAAAGCCCATTCATTTGTCCCGGTTTTCTGAGTCATCTGCCGGGACATCGGGTTCATCCTCTTATGAGTTTGAGGTGAATGCTATCGTGGGGTGCAAGGTGGTACGTGACAAGAAATTTTATCTGGTGGACTGGAAGGGTCACGGTCCAGAAGATAGAACCTGGGAACCTGTGGAGCACATTCGGCTCCGCTGTTCATTGCAGCTTTTGAGCGTAGGGAGGCTGAAGGAGGGGGGCCTAGGAGGGGGTAATGTTAGGAGTCGAGTTCCCGCTGCTGCACAGGGGGAATCTCGAGCCGTGTCTGCTGCGGTCTCCCATTCTGCATCGGCCGCAGTGGAGCCTGCTCAGCGGAGACGTCGGTCCCAGCATCTCACTGAGTCTGATATTGTGCAAAGGGTTACTGCTGCCTCTCCAGGCTCTGCTATTGTAACCTGCACTGATCTGCAGTGAGCAGGCTTTTCTGGGACTAAGTCCTGCTTTGCACACACTGAGCATGCCCAGGGTAAGATCTCTCAGTGGAGATCAAGGGTCACATGCTCAGGTACTGCAGCAAATTCCATTGGTCCTTCAGGAAGGTCCTGTACCTGATCAAGCTCTGTGGCAGCCTTCCATTGGTCCTTCTTGGAAGGTCCTGTAGGTGCTGCAGCTATATACAGGTTCTCATGACCACACGGCCATGCGCTAGTGTCAAATATGTACGAGCTCAGTGCCAGTGAGGTTGTGTGTGTGGTCAGGGACCCAGCTGAAATAAGCACCTAGAATGCTGGCACCTCCGGCGAGGAGTTTTGTGTATGCAGTCAGGGACCCAGCTGAAATAACCCCCCAGAATGCTAGCACCTCCGGCGAGGAGTTTATGTGTGAATTCAGGGCTGGCTAATAGCCGATAGAATTCTGGCTCCACCGGAGAGGAGCTGCGTGTTGGTTGGACTGCATGACCACTGTCGGCTCTACACAGTAGCTGTGTCCCGTGTGAGCTAAACAGGGCACAGCGTTCTCTTTACTACAGGCTCTGTGAAGTAACAGAATTCTTTATTCCATTTTGCTTCGCCAACTTACTTAGCAGCGGGTTCTTTCCTGCACAGTGGATCCCGGGTTGCGAACGCACCTATCCCATCTAATAAATATATTCGGTGCGTTCCGCCAACCCTAACACAGGGCCCCTCATATTACAACGGTGTGTCTGACATTGGTTGTGCACCACCACCATCAGAGACACTTCATTTTACTATGAGGGACCCTGTGCCAGTGTCGTTGCCCAATTGTGGGCACACCCACCTGTCCAGGCAAACGCCACTCACACGGGTGCTTGCGCCATGTGGTGACCACGGCCCTGTGGGGGGAGTCAGCCCATTTAGGGAGGTATAAAAATGGCCTATGGTGGACATTCAGCAGCTGCAAATGGAGGAATTGGAGAAGTCAGTAAGAGGAGGCCAAAAGCAAGACATTTTTCAGGCAAGCTACGTGTCAACAATGGAAGGTGGGGCAAAATAATATGAAATCCATGATTGGTTCATTTTAATTAAGGTTAGATCATCAACATTTTGGGTAGCCAGACGTGTCCTTTTTTCGGTCAGTATTGAACCAGCAGCACTGAAGACTCTTTCTGATAGCACACTAGCAGCAGGGCAAGCGAGCTCCTGTAATGAATATTCTGCCAATTCAGGCCAGGTGTCTATTTTAGATGCCCAGTAATCAAAGGGGAATGACCTGTTAGGGAGAACATTGATAAGGGAGGAAAAGTAATTCATAACATACTGGAGAAATGCTGTCTCTTGTCACTTTGAATCAATGCAGCAGTACCTGTCATGTCAGCGGTCATTGCAAAATCACTCCACAACCTGGTCATAAAACCCCTCTGTCCAACGCCACTTCGGATTTGTGCACCTCTAACACCTCTGCCATGTTGCCCCCCACGGCTCATGTGAGAACCATCACCACTGCTGCGTGCTGGAAATGCCTGAACCAAACGGTCTACAAGAGTTGCTTGTTTGGTAGCCAATATTTGCTCAAGGTTCTCATGTGGCATGATATTTTGTAATTTTCCTTTATATCGTGGATCCAGGAGGCAGGCCAACCATTAATCATCATCGGTCATCATTTTGATAATGCGGGGGTCCCTTTTTAGGATACGCAAGGCATACTCAGCCATGTGGGCCAATGTTCCAGGTGTCAATTCACTGCTTGTGCTGAGTTGCGGAGCACTTTCTTGCAAATCAACATCACTTATGTCCCGCAAAAACCCTGTACCTGACCTTGCAATGCCACCAGTTTCTATTGCCCCCTGAGAAGCATCCTCCTTCCATAAATATTCATCCCCATCATCCTCCTCCTCCTCCTCTTCGTCTGCCACCTTGTTCAGGAGAGTTCCTTGAGCAGACAATGGCTGACTGTCATCAAGGCTTCCCTCCTCCTCGGCTGCAGACGCCTGCTCCTTAATGTGCGTCAAACTTTGAACCAGCAGACGCATTAGTGGGATGCTCATGCTTATGATGGTGTCGTCTGCACTTACCAGCCATGTGCATTCCTCAAAACACTGAAGGACTTGACAGAGGTCTTGTAGCTTCGACCACTGCACACCAGACAACTCCATGTCTGCCATCTAAGTGCCTGCCCGTGTAATTGTATCCTCCCACAAATTAATTACAGCACGCCTCTGTTCACACAGCCTCTGAACCATGTGCAGTGTGGAGTTCCACCTTGTTGTAACGTCGATTATTAGGTGGTGCTGGGGAAGATTCAGTGATCGCTGATGGTTCTGCATATGGCTGGAGTGTACGGGCGACCGGCGGATGTGCGAGCAAAGTCTTCGCACCTTCAGGAGCCAGGCTGGTAACTCCGGATAATTTTTGAAGAAGCACTGCACCACCAGGTTCAAGGTGTGAGCCAGGCAAGGTATGTTTTTCAGTTCTGAAAGGGCTATGGCAACCATAAAATTCCTTCCGTTATCACTGACTACCTTGCCTGCCTCAAGATGTACATTGCCCAGTCATGACTGCGTTTGTTGCTGCAAGTACTCGGCCAGTACTTCCGTGGTGTGTCCGTTGTCGCCCAAACACTTCATTTGTAACACAGCCTGCTGACACTTACCACTAGCTGTTCGATAATGGGACACCTTGTGTGCAACACTGGCAGCTGTGGATGGAGTGGTCGTGCTACTGCGCTCTGTGGACGAGCTTTCGCTTCTGTAGGAGGAGGAGGAGGAGGGGTGGTGAACGCCTACAGCCAACTGTTTCCTAGACCGTGGGCTAGGCAGAACTGTCCCACTATGGCTGTCCCCTGTGGACCCTGCATCCACCGCATTAACCCAGTGCGCCATGATGGACACGTAACGTCCCTGCCCATGCCTACTGGTCCATGCATCTGTTGTGAGGTGCCCCTTTCCACTGACTGATTACCTCAGTGCATGGACAATGCGGTCTTTGACTGGCTAGTGGAGGGCTGGGATGGCTTTTCTCGCAAAGAAGTGCCGACTGGGTAGGTCATAGCGTGGTACTGCATAGGCCATCAGGTCTTTGAAAGCTTCGCTTTCAACCAACCGGTAGGGCATCATCTCTAATGAGATTAGTCTAGCAATGTGGGCGTTCAAACCCTGTGTACGCGGATGAGAGGATGAGTACTTTCTTTTCCTAACAAGAGTCTCTTGTAGGGTGAGCTGGGCTGGAGAGCTGCTTATGGTGGAACTAGCGGTGGTAGTGGTGGTGGACATGGCGGATTGAGAGAGGGTTGGTGATGCTATTCTTGATGTTGGCCTACATACAGTGTTTCCTACCAATAACCTTGTGATTCCCTGACTGCTTTATCCTTGCGACGATGCCTCCCCATTTGCTGCTGGTGGTGTCCTAACCGGTGGGCTTACAGTGAGGGAAGCAATGTAGCATTGCTGACTACCTTCATTCTGAGCAGGTGCACCAACGGTACGTGATGTTTTGTAGTTAGTCCAGGCTAGCAAGTGCATGCTGGTTAAATGTATACGCATGCACGTTGTATTTAAATTTTGAAGATTCTTCCCTCTGCTAAAGGTCTTTGAGCATTTCTTACAGATAACTTTTGACTGATCATTTGGATCTTGGTTAAAAAATTGCCACACTGCACTCTTCCTACTATCGAATACCTTTTCAGGGATTGCACGCTGTGCTACTTTCATCGGATGGCCACGCTGTCCTAAAACTGTTTTTGTTTTGACACACATTTTTGACCTGATACGGGCCTGCCAGATGACAGCTGTTGCGATATAGATGGCTGCTGTGGATCATCCACCTCCGCTTCTGAGCTACTGGCAGCTGCTCCCTCTTCCCCCAATGGCTGCCAATCTGGGTCAACAACTGGGTCATCTATCACCTCCTCTTCAATGTCATATGCACCTTCCTCTGTGTCACCGTGTAAGGTGCTATAGCATTCGGGACGGGGCACCATAGTCTCATCAGGGTCAGATTCTGGCTGAGTACACTGTGAGGGCAATGTACTGATCTGAGTCAATGGAACAGCATAATAATCTAGTTGTGTGGCTGTGCATCAGTGCATTCCATGTCCGATTCATCTTGTAATGGGCAGTTAACAATTTCCCCTTCTAACCCAGGCACGGTATGTGTACAGAGCTCCATGGAGTAACCTGCAGTGTCACCTGACGCATCCTTCACTTTTGGTTTGGGTGAAGGACACAAGGAAACGTCTTGTTCCTGACCGGGAGTATCCACTGATGACTCGCTGCTTTTATATTTTGAACTTTCTGAAGAGGAGGCGAAAGAGCTACTGGCTGAGTCAGCAACGAAAGCCAAAACTTGTTCCTGCTGCTCCAGCTTTAAAAGCGGTTTTCCTACTCCAAGATAAGGGAGCCTTCGAGGCCTTGTGTAGCCAGACAATGACGCTGGCTCAACACCTCCAGACTTAGGTGCTATTTTGCTTTTCCCACTACCACCAGATTCTCCACCACCACCACCACCATCAGTACCAGGTGGCAACGACCGCCCACGGACTCTTCCACCAGACTTCCTCATTTTTGGGAAAATCTAACCAAAATAACAACCATTATATGGTACTGTAAAACAAGGAAGAAGTTGTATATAAACTTGTTGAGAATTTAACTCTCCCTTTTTTTTGGAGAGACTGCACCAAAATTCAGGCCCAGTGTATTACATAACACAAAGTAAGTGGCAGAACGTGGCTATCTGATATATGACAAACTAACAGAACTGACATATCCACTTTGTGACAATTTGAATCTCCCTTTTTTGGGGGGGAAGACTGCACCAAAACTCAGACCCAGTGTATAACACAACACAATGGAAGTGGCAGAACGTGTCGGGCTGATATACGACAAACTAACAGAACTGACGTATATCCACTTTGTGACAATTTGAATCTCCCTTTTTTGGTGGGGAGACTGCACCAAAACTCAGGCCCAGTGTATAACACAACACAATGTAAGTGGCAGAACGTGGCTGGCTGATATAAGACAAACTATCAGAACTGACGTATATATACACTTTGTGACAATTTGAATCTCCCTTTTTTTGGGGGGAGACTGCACCAAAACTCAGGCAGTCCAGTGTATAACACAACACAATGTAAGTGGCAGAATGTGGCTGGCTGATATACGACAAACTAACAGAACTGACGTATATCCACTTTGTGACAATTTGAATCTCCCTTTTTTGGTGGGGAGACTGCACCAAAACTCAGGGCCAGTGTATAACACAACACAATGTAAGTGGCAGAACGTGGCTGGCTGATATACGACAAACTAACAGAACTGACTTATATCGACTTTGTGACAATTTGAATCTCCCTTCTTTTGGGGGGAGACTGCACCAAAACTAAGGCAGCCCAGTGTATAACACAGCACAATGTAAATGGCAGAACGTGGCTGGCTGATATACGACAAACTAACAGAAGTGACGTATATCCACTTTGTGACAATTTGAATCTCCCTTTTTTGGGGGGAAGACTGCACTAAAACTTAGGCAGCCCAGTGTATAACACAACACAATGTAAGTGGCAGAACGTGGCTGGCTGATATACGACAAACTAAGAGAACTGACATATATCCTCTTTGTGACAATTTGAATCTCCCTTTTTTGGGGGGGAGACTGCACCAAAACTCAGGCCCAGTGTATAACACAACACAATGTAAGTGGCAGAACGTGTCGGGCTGATATACGACAAACTAACAGAACTGACGTATATCCACTTTGTGACAATTTGAATCTCCCTTTTTTTTTGGGGGGGGGAGACTGCAACAAAACTCAGGCAGCCCAGTGTATAACACAACACAATATAATTGGCAGAACGTGGCTAGCTGATATATGACAAACTAACAGAACTGACGTATATACACTTTGTGACAATTTGAATCTCCCTTTTTTGGTGGGGAGACTGCACCAAAACTCAGGCCCAGTGTATAACACAACACAATGTAAGTGGCAGAACGTGGCTGGCTGATATACGACAAACTAACAGAACTGACGTATATCCACTTTGTGACAATTTGAATCTCCCTTTTTTGGTGGGGAGACTGCACCAAAACTCAGGCCCAGTGTATAACACAATACAATGTAAGAGGCAGAACGTGGCTGGCTGATATACGACAAACTAACAGAACTGACTTATATCGACTTTGTGACAATTTGAATCTCCCTTCTTTTGGGGGGAGACTGCACCAAAACTCAGGCAGCCCAGTGTATAACACAGCACAATGTAAATGGCAGAACGTGGCTGGCTGATATACGACAAACTAACAGAACTGACGTATATCCACTTTGTGACAATTTGAATCTCCTTTTTTTGGGTTGAAGACTGCACCAAAACTCAGGCAGCCCATTGTATAACACAACACAATATAAGTGGCAGAACGTGGCTGGCTGATAAATGACAAACTAAAGGTACCTTCACACTGAACAATATCGCTAGCGATACGTGACATTGCAGCGTCCTGGCTAGCGACATCGTTGAGTTTTACAGGCAGCAGCGATCAGGATCCTGCTGTGCCATCGTTGGCGTGTGTGACGCCGATTCAGCGATGTCTTCACTGGTAACCAGGGTAAACATCGGGTTACTAAGCGCAGGGCCGCGCTTAGTAACCCGATGTTTACCCTGGTTACCAGCGTAAACGTAAAAAAAAAAAAAAACACTACATACTTACATTCCGATGTCTGTCCCCCGGCGCTGTGCTTCTCTGCACTGTGTAAGCGCCGGCCGTAAAGCAGATTACAGCGGTGACGTCACCGCTGTGATTTCCGGCTGGCGCTTACACAGTGCAGAGAAGCACAGCGCCGGGGGACAGACACCGGAATGTAAGTATGTAGTGTTGGGATCATTGTCTAGATCGCTGCAGTGTCGCTAAATGTGACGGTACCTTAAAAGAACTGACATATATCCACTTTGTGACAATTTGAATCTCCTTTTTTTGGGGGGAGACTGCACCAAAACTCAGGGCTAGTGTATAACACAACACAATGTAAGTGGCAGAACGTGGCTGGCTGATATACGACAAACTAACAGAACTGACTTATATCCACTTTGTGACAATTTGAACCTCCCTTTTTTGGGGGGGAGACTGCACCAAAACTCAGGAAGCCCAGTGTATAACACAACACAATGTAAGTGGCAGAACGTGGCGGGCTGATATACGACAAACTAACAGAACTGAGGTATATCCACTTTGTGACAATTTGAATCTCCCTTTTTTTTGGGGGGAGACTGCACCAAAACTCAGGCAGCCCAATGTATAACACAACAAAATGTAAGTGGCAGAATGTGGCTAGCTGATATATAACACACTAACAGAACTGACGTATATACACTTTGTGACAATTTGAATCTCCCTTTTTTGGTGGGGAGACTGCACCAAAACTCAGGCCCAGTGTGTAACACAACACAATGTAAGCGGCAGAACGTGGCTGGCTGATATACGACAAACTAACAGAACTGACTTATATCGACTTTGTGACAATTTGAATCTCCCTTCTTTTGGGGGGAGACTGCACCAAAACTCAGGCAGCCCAGTGTATAACACAGCACAATGTAAATGGCAGAACGTGGCTGGCTGATATACGACAAACTAAGAGAACTGACATATATCCACTTTGTGACAATTTGAGTCTCCCTTTTTTTGGGTGGAGACTGCACCAAAACTCAGGGCCAGTGTATAACACAACACAATGTAAGTGGCAGAACGTGGCTGGCTGATATACGACAAACTAACAGAACTGACGTATATCCACTTTGTGACAATTTGAATCTCCTTTTTTTGGGGGGGAGACTGCACCAAAACTCAGGCAGCCCAGTGTATAACACAGCACAATGTAAGTGGCAGAAAGTAGCTGGAAGATATATGAAAAAAATACAAGGACTGTAGTACAATTTCAATCTCCCTACAATGATCTCAGGACAAGTATGGCAGCAATACAAAGGACTGCTGCACACAAAAGTGTGGACAAATAAACAAGATAATTGTGCAGAAAGGAGCAACAGGATTTTTGCTTTTAAAAAAGCAGTTGGTTTGCACAGCAGCGTGTAAACAGCAATGCAGCTATCAGGGAGCCTTATAAGGCAGCCTAATAAGCTACAGAGCTGATGCATAAAAATATAGCCTCCACTGTTCCTGCAAAAAAAAGGTGGTGTTGGACAGTGGAAATCACTACAGCACAAGCGGTTTGGGGGTTAATCTTCCCTCCCTAACTATATCCCTTCTTATGATGAAGCTGCAGCAACCTCTCCCTATGCTAAGACTGGCAGAAGTAAGATGGCGGTCGGCATGCACGCCCCTTTATACCCCCTGTGACGCCGCAGAAAGCAAGCCTATCACTGTCATGCACTTCTCTAAGATGGTGGGGACCAAGACCTATGTCATCACGCTGCCCACACTCTGCATCCTCCTTCATTGGCTGAAAAATGGCGCTGAACGCGTCATATGAAACGCAACTTTGGCGCGAAAATTGCCGCTTGCATGGCCGGTTCCACACTAGGATCAGGTCGGGTTTCATGAAACCCGACTTTGCCGAAAGTCAGCGATTTTTTAATTTGTCCGATCCGTTTCGCTCAACCCTATTCCGGAGCAGTCTGATACAGACCTGATGACGCTCTGCGGCCAGCCAATCACTGTAATGCCACAACCAACATGGCTGCGACAATACAGTGTGTGGCAGATAATCCCTGCATGTTCATTGGCTCTCTAAAGAGCTCCAAACATGCAGGGCAGGGACCCGAGCTCCTGCCGAGCAAACCTGGAAATACTTGGCGAGCTCTGAGCATCATGAGCACTGCGATGCTCGAGCGAGCACCAAGCAGTAGTGAGTATGATCGCTCATTACTAGTAAAGAAAAATTCCCATCTTTCCTATCGAGGTGTTAGATGTTTCGCCGATTCCAAATATACCAATTTTTCTTAGCCGATGATAGTTTTTTAGAAAAATAGGCACATCCTTGCCATTTACCCGGAGACACACCCTGCAACTATACAGCCCCCACTCCCATCTCAGATACATCGACCTCAATGATAAAAGGCTGATAGATGTCCGGCAGAATAAGAATCAGTGCAAAAGAAAAATGCCTCTTCAGTGTATTAAATTCCTCCCTGGCAGGACTAGACCTCTTTGTGAAATCCATCCTTTTCCTGGTCATTTCCATAAGAGGTTTGGCTACTAGCGAAAATGTTTTACCAACTTACAGTAGTAGTTAGCGAAACCTAAAAATTTTTGTAATGCCTTCAAATCCTTAGGACAATCCCAATCCAACACCGCCTGGACTTTCGCTGGATGCAGGTGAAAACCAGTGGAAGACAATATATATCCTAGGAAAGGGATCTCCTCAACCGAGAACATACACTTCTCTGGTTTGACATATAAATTATTGTCTCGGAGTATCTGCAAGACCTGCCTGACATGTACCTGGTGTGACTCAAGGTCAGGTGAATAAACTAGTAGGTCATCCAGATATATAACAATGAATCTGCCTACCTGGTGACTAAAGGTGAATCCTTAGTGCAAATAAATTCAATAATGTGCATAGTACCACAGTACCATAAGATGTAAGAAGTAAACATGCCCACAATCAAATAATAAACAATAATATGGGCATAAAAAGGCAAAATGCGCGTTGGGTCTCCCATCTTCCATGTCTCTTGCAGGTCTGTCTATCTGTGCATCTTTGCCATCTGTAATTTGCTTTCATTTGATATTATAAGTATAGCCTATGGTTAGGTTTCCACCTTTTTTATGCCCATATTATTGTTTATTATTTGATTGTGGGCATGTTTGCTTCTTACATCTTATGGTACTGTGGCACTATGCACTTTATTGAATTTATTTGCACTAATGATTCACCTTGAAATTTGATCTTATTATGATGTATATCCAGAGCCATTGTAAGTGGTTTCTTTATAGCTATAATAATTAGTGTTGAGCATTCCGATACCGCAAGTATCGGGTATCGGCCGATACTTGCGGGTATCGGAATTCCGATACCGAGATCCGATACTTTTGTGGTATCGGGTATCGGTATCGAAACAACATTAATGTGTAAAAGAGAGAATTAAAATAAAAAATATTGCTATACTCACCTCTCCGACGCAGCCTGGACCTCAGCGAGGGAACCGGCAGCGTTGTTTGCTTAAAATTCGCGAGTTTACTTCCTTATGTGAAGTCCCGGCTTGTGATTGGTCGCGTGCCGCCCATGTGGCCGCGACGTGACCAATCACAAGCCGGGACATCACGGGAGGCAGGACACGCGAGCATTTTAAAATGCGCGCGTGTCCAGCCTCCCGTGACGTCACGGCTTGTGATTGGTCGCGTCGCCCATGTGACCGCGACGCGACCAATCACAAGCCAGAACTTAATTTTAAAATCCTGAAGGACCTAAAATTACGTCACGGCTTGCTGTGATTGGTCGCGTCGCGGCCACATGGGCGGCACGCGACCAATCATAAGCCGGGACTTCACGTAAGGAAGTAAACGCGCGAATTTTAAGCAAACAATGCTGCCGGTTCCCTCGCTGAGGTCCAGGCTGCGTCGGAGAGGTGAGTATAGCAATATTTTTTATTTTAATTCTTTCTTTTACACATTAATATGGATCCCAGGGCCTGAAGGAGAGTTTCCTCTCCTTCAGACCCTGGGAACCATCAGGGATACCGTCTGATACTTGAGTCCCATTGACTTGTATTGGTATCGGGTATCGGTATCGGATTGGATCCGATACTTTGCCGGTATCGGCCGATACTTTCAAGTATCGGACGGTATCGCTCAACACTAATAATAATGTGTTATTTGAGTGTGGTTATACATATTGCTTTTAATTATGTCACTGAGACAGTATACTTTTGCAAAACAAGCCTATATATAATGTCATTTCATTCAATACCGAGTTTTCACTTCTAACTTTGATCTTATTATATTTTTCGTATTTAAACCACTACCAAAAATATTTGCTTTGATAGATTTTGCTCAGGCTAATAGAATAGACTTCCTACTACTCCCCTGCTCGGACGTGGCACTTAGGTGTCATTTCTGTTGTTTTTTTAATTTTGTCTCTTTTGAATCTATAATTTATTATGTTATTGCAATAAAAATTATTGAGTATTTTATATAGCTCTGGTGTTCATCTCTCTTTGGTTTTCTAATAGTTTTTTTTATGGATGAGCTCTTTCTACTTTTTGCTCCTTTTTGGTTTATTATTCTGGTGACTAAAGATGTAATATATACTGTAGAGTGTTGAAAGACGGCGGGAGCGTTCGTCAACCCAAAAGACATCACCAGATTCTCATAAGGTCCCTTAGGCATATTGAACTCAGTTTTACACTCATCCCCCTCTTTAATGCAGATAAGATTATACACCCACCTGAGGTCCACCTTAGAGAGTAATTTTACATAGTAACATAGTAACATAGTTATTAAGGTTGAAGGAATACTTTAAGTCCATCTAGTTCAATCCATAGCCTAACCGAATATGCCCTAACATGTTGATCCAGAGGAAGGCAAAAAAAAAACACGTGGCAAATAGTAAGCTCCACTTTGGGGAAAAAAATTCCTTCCCGACTCCACATACGGCAATCAGACTAGTTCCCTGGATCAACGCCCTATCAAGGAATCTAGTATATATATCCTGTAACATTATACTTTTCCAGAAAGGTATCCAGTCCCCTCTTAAATTTAAGTAATGAATCGCTCATTACAACATCATATGGCAGAGAGTTCCATAGTCTCACTGCTCTTACAGTAAAGAACCCGCGTCTGTTATTATGCTTAAACCTTCTTTCCTCCAGATGTAGAGGATGCCCCCTTGTCCCTTTCTCAGGTCTATGATTAAAAAGATCATCAGAAAGGTCTTTGTCCTGTCCCCTCATATATTAGTACATTAAAATAAGATCATGCCATAGTCTTCCTTTTTCCAAACTAAATAGCCCCAAGTGTAATAACCTATCTTGGTATTGCAGACCCCCCAGTCCTCTAATAACCTTGGTCGCTCTTCTCTGCACCCACTCTTGTTCCGCTATGTTTTTCTTACACACTGGAGACCAGAACTGTACACAGTATTCTAAGTGTGGTCGAACTAGTGACTTGTATAGAGGTAAAATTACTGAATGTTCTCCTCATGTGCATCTATGCCTCTTTTAATGCATCCCATTATTTTATTTGCCTTTGTAGCAGCTGCCTGACACTGGCCACTGAATATGAGTTTGTCATCCACCCATACACCCAGGTCTTTTTCATTGACGGTTTTGCCCAGAGTTTTAGAATTAAGCACATAGTTATTCATCTTATTACTTCTACCCAAGTGCATGACCTTACATTTATCCCCATTAAAGCTCATTTGCCATTTATCAGCCCAAGCTTCTAGTTTACATAAATCATCCTGTAATATAAAATTGTCCTCCTCTGTATTGATTACCCTGCTGAGTTTAGTGTCATCTGCAAATATTGAAATTCTGCTCTGAATGCCCCCTACAAGGTCATTAATAAATATGTTAAAAAGAAGAGGGCCCAATACTGACCCCTGTGGTACACCACTGCTAACCGCAACCCAGTCCTAGTGTGCTCCATTAATAACCACCCTTTGTTTCCTATCCCTGAGCCAGCTCTTAACCCACTTACACATATTTTTTCCTATCCCCATTATTCTAATTTTATGTATCAACCTTTTGTGTGGCACTGTATCAAAAGCTTTTGAAAAGTCCATGTACACTACGTCCACTGGGTTCCCTTGGTCCAGTCCAGAAATTACCTCTTCATGGAAGCTGTTCAGATTAGTCTAACATGAACGGTCCCTAGTAAACCCATGCTGATATTGGGTCATGAGGTATTCCTCTTCAGATACTCCAGTATACCATCCCTTAGAATGCCCTCCAGGATTTTACCCACAGTAAAGGTTAAGCTTACTGGCCTATAATTACCGAGTTCAGTTTTTGTCCTTTTTTTGAATATTGGCACCACATTTGCTATACGCCAGTCCTGTGGTACAGACCTTGTTATTATGGAGTCTTTGAAGATTAAAAATAAATGTCTATCAATGCCTGTACTTAATTCCTGCAGTACTCGGGGGTGTATCCCATCCGGGCCCAGAGATTTGTCAATTTTAGTGATTTTTAGCCGCCGCCGTACTTCCTGCTGGGTTAAGCAGGTGACATTTAATGGGGAATTTTTATCACTAGTCATTTTGTCTGCCATGGGATTTTCTTGTGTAAATACTGATGAAAAAAAGTCATTTAGCATATTGGCTTTTTCCTCATCCACCATTTCACCCAGACTATTTTTAAGGGGGCCAACACTATCATTTTTTAGTTTCTTACTATTTACGTAGTTAAAGAATATTTTGGAATTATTTTTACTCTCTCTGGCAATGAGTCTCTCTGTCTCAATCTTTGCAGCCTTGATTTGCTTTTTACAGAATTTATTTAATTTTCTGTATTTATTTAATGCCTCATCACTACCTACTTCCTTTAATTCTCTAAATGCTTTCTTTTTGTCACTTATTGCTCCCCTTACAGCTCTATTTAGCCAAATTGGTTTCCACCTATTTCTAGTATGTTTATTCCCATACGGTATATACTGTGCACAGGTCCTATCCAGGATGCTAATAAACATCTCCCATTTTTTGTGTGTATTTTTATGTCTCAGCTAGGTACCCAAGCAGTTTTCTTGACAATACACACTTCATTTAACTACTTCTTGAGTATTTCAATATACTACAGGATTGTGCAGGGTGAGCCAAGGAAGTCCCAGTACCATAGGTGAGGGCACACCTTCTGGCACATAACAGTTTAACACCTCAGTGTGCATGGCCCCCACCTGAAGCCGCAAATCTTGGACGACTTGAGTAAAATGCCCCTGTCCCAAGAGGGCGGAGTCGATGGTGGTTATGGGTATGGATCTGGACAGAGTATGTGGGATGAGGCCTTGGACAAAGATGAACCTAGCATGGATCAAATTAAACATCTCCATACTGTCCAGAAATGCCAACATGTCCACTTTAATTCCACCCACATGGATTATGGTGGGTAGTAAAAACTGTGTCCTACCCACAGAGGTGATAAATACAACTGGATTGCAAACCTCTCTGCAACCCAGGTCATCTAGTTTTCAGGCGGTTGCTTGCTTAGAGGTTGGGAAGGATAGTGGCCCTTTTTCCCACAAAAGAAACACACTGCCCCCTTATGCCGGACAGCAGACAATTTATCAGGATGTGGTGCCACAACCTAGGGCATGGATTCCTCAGTAGGCTCAGTGCTGACCTCCTTTGACCCTGGACCTCCCACGCACAGGGGTGACTTCCTATATCTCTGGCGAAGAGGGGGATCAACCCTGATCACCAGAGACATGGCTGCCTCAAGGGAGTCAGTAGTCTCATACAGAGCCAAGGCATCCTTCACCCTTACAGTTAGATCCTCACAAAACTGACTATGGAGTGTGAGATCATTCCTCTTAGTGTCCGTGGCCCACCTCTGGAACTAAGAGCAACATTCCTCCATAGATCGGTCTCCTTGCTGAAGTTCGTGCAGTGTGGACTCAGTCAAAGAAATGCTATTGGAATCATCATAAATAAGGCAGAGTGCCTGGAAAAAATCCTTCCACTATATGAAGCAACTGAGAGTCAGACAGGAGAGAAAACACCCATGCATGGGGTCCACCTGAAGGCGCGAGATGACTATTCCCACACGCTGTTCCTCTGTACCTGAGGAAACTGGACTTAACTTGAAGTACATTGTACAGGCCTCTCTGAAAACAACAAGCTTGTCAAGCCCTCCAGAGAACTTGTCAGGCAACGCGACCTTGGGCTCCACCATATTTTGCCTCAGAGATGAGATTTTCACACCAGATGTATTAGGGTGAAGCAAAACCAATTTGCATAAATCCACCACCTCCAGACTGAGCTGCTGCAATTGCCACATCAGAGCAGTGATTGGATCCACAATGGATCAGAGAAAATGGTTGTGGTCAGAGCTAATGTCACAACACAACTATCGGGTGACCTAGGACAAGGGACTCCTTCCCTGTCCCTAAACCCTAAAACTAGGGGGTGCCCTAGCTCGCCCTGCTCCCTTGGATACTTCAGAAAATTGTCATCTCCTAACATCAGATAATTCCCTAATAACTAACAGCTATTAGAGAAGTTTTGGATAAGTGGAAAGAGATTCTTCCAGAATTATGTAATACTGGTGAAACTGTGTCATGGTTCTCAATGGCAAGAGACCGTAGTAAAGCATACAAAAGGACTAGCTCTTGGAAGATGGGAACTCGAGCTGACTGTGAGCTAAACCTACCGCACAACTAACAGTGGCCGGGTAGCGTGCCTACGTTTTATCCCTAGACGCCCAGCGCCAGCCGGAGAACTGACTGACCCTAGCAGAGGAAAATACAGACCTGGCTTACCTCTAGAGAAATTTTCCCAAAAAGGCAGACAGTAGCCCCCACATATAATGTCGGTGATTTTAGAGGAAATTGACATACGAAGTATGAAGATAGGTTTAGCAAATTGAGGTCCGCTTACTAGATAGTAGGAAGACAGAAAAGGGAACTACACAGTCAGCTGAAAACCCTTTCAAAACACCATCCTGAAATTACTTTAAGACTCTAATATCAACTCATGACACCAGAGTGGCAATTTCAGCTCACAAGAGCTTCCAGCCTCAGAAATATTCAAACACAGAGAACTGGAACAAAAATGCAAAACAAACTTAGGACTACAAGTCCAACTTAGCTGATAGTAGTCTAGGAGCAGGAACATGCAACAGAAAGGCTTCTGGTAACATTGTTGGCCGGCATAGAAATGACTGAGGAGCAAGGCTAAATAGACAACTCCCACATCCTGATGGAAACAGGTGAACAGAGGCGATGAAGCACACAAGTTCAGTACCACCAGTGACCACCGGGGGAGCCCAGAAACCAAATTCACAACAGTACCCCCCCCTCAAGGAGGGGGCACCGAACCCTCACCAGAACCACCAGGGCGATCAGGATGAGCCCTATGAAAGGCACGGACCAAATCGGAGGCATGAACATCAGAGGCTGTCACCCAAGAATTATCCTCCTGACCGTAGCCCTTCCACTTGACCAGATACTGAAGTCTCCGTCTGGAAACACGGGAGTCCAAGATCTTCTCGACAACGTACTCCAACTCACCCTCAACCAACACCGGAGCAGGAGGCTCAACGGAAGGCACAACCGGTACCTCATACCTGCGCAACAATGACCAATGGAAGACATTATGAATAGAAAAAGATGCAGGGAGGTCCAAACGAAAGGACACAGGGTTAAGAATCTCCAATATCTTGTACGGGCCGATGAACCGAGGCTTAAACTTAGGAGAAGAAACCTTCATAGGGACAAAACGAGAAGACAACCACACCAAGTCCCCAACACAAAGACGAGGACCAACACGACGACGGCGGTTGGCAAAATGCTGAGTCTTCTCCTGGGACAACTTCAAATTGTCCACCACATGCCCCCAAATCTGATGCAACCTCTCCACCACAGCATCCACTCCAGGACAATCCGAAGACTCCACCTGACCGGAAGAGAAACGAGGATGAAACCCCGAATTACAGAAGAAAGGAGAAACCAAGGTGGCAGAACTAGCCCGATTATTGAGGGCAAACTCCGCCAAGGGCAAAAAGGCAACCCAATCATCCTGATCCGCAGACACAAAACACCTCAAATAAGTCTCCAAGGTCTGATTAGTTCGCTCGGTCTGGCCATTAGTCTGAGGATGGAAAGCAGACGAAAAAGACAAATCAATGCCCATCCTAGCACAGAACGCTCGCCAAAATCTAGACACGAATTGGGTTCCCCTGTCAGACACGATATTCTCCGGAATACCATGCAAGCGAACCACATTTTGAAAAAACAGAGGAACCAGCTCGGATGAGGAAGGCAATTTAGGCAAGGGAACCAAATGGACCATCTTAGAGAAACGGTCACACACCACCCAGATGACAGACATCTTCTGAGAAACAGGGAGATCAGAAATAAAATCCATGGAGATGTGAGTCCAAGGCCTCTTCGGAATAGGCAAAGATAACAACAATCCACTAGCCCGAGAACAACAAGGCTTGGCCCGAGCACAAACATCACAAGACTGCACAAAACCTCGCACATCTCGCGACAGGGAAGGCCACCAGAAGGACCTAGCCACCAAATCCCTGGTACCAAAGATTCCAGGATGACCAGCTAACGCAGAAGAATGGACCTCCGAGATGACTCTACTGGTCCAATCATCAGGAACAAACATTCTACCAGGCGGGCAACGATCAGGTCTATCCGCCTGAAATTCCTGCAAGACCCGTCGCAAGTCTGGGGAAACAGCAGATAATATCACTCCATCCTTAAGGATACCTGTAGGTTCAGAATTACCAGGGGAATCAGGCTCAAAACTCCTAGAAAGGGCATCCGCCTTCACATTTTTAGAACCCGGTAGGTAAGAAACCACAAAATTAAACCGAGAGAAAAATAACGACCAGCGCGCCTGTCTAGGATTCAGGCGCCTGGCAGACTCAAGATAAATCAAATTCTTGTGGTCGGTCAATACCACCACCTGATGTCTAGCCCCCTCAAGCCAATGACGCCACTCCTCAAAAGCCCACTTCATAGCCAAGAGCTCCCGATTACCAATATCATAATTTCGCTCAGCGGGCGAAAATTTACGAGAAAAGAACGCGCAAGGTCTCATCACGGAGCAGTCGGAACTTTTCTGCGACAAAACCGCCCCAGCTCCGATTTCTGAAGCGTCGACCTCAACCTGAAAAGGAAGAGTAACATCAGGCTGACGCAATACAGGGGCGGAAGAAAAGCAGCGCTTAAGCTCCCGAAAGGCCTCCACAGCAGCAGGGGACCAATCAGCAACATCAGCACCCTTCTTAGTCAAATCAGTCAACGGTTTAGCAACATCAGAAAAACCAGTTATAAATCGACGATAAAAATTAGCAAAGCCCAAAAACTTCTGAAGGCTCTTAAGAGAAGAGGGTTGCGTCCAATCACAAATAGCCTGAACCTTGACAGGGTCCATCTCAATGGAAGAGGGGGAAAAAATGTACCCCAAAAATGAAATCTTTTGAACCCCAAAAACGCACTTAGAACCCTTTACACACAAGGAATTAGAGCGCAAAACCTGAAAAACCCTCCTGACCTGTTGGACATGAGAGTCCCAGTCGTCCGAAAAAATCAAAATATCATCCAGATACACAATCATAAATTTATCCAAATATTCACGGAAAATGTCATGCATAAAAGACTGAAAGACTGAAGGGGCATTTGAAAGACCAAAAGGCATTACTAAATACTCAAAATGGCCCTCAGGCGTATAAAATGCGGTTTTCCACTCATCCCCCTGCTTAATTCGCACTAAATTATACGCCCCACGAAGATCAATCTTAGAGAACCACTTGGCCCCCTTTATTCGAGCAAACAAATCAGTAAGCAGTGGCAAAGGATACTGATATTTAACCGTGATTTTATTCAAAAGCCGATAATCAATACACGGCCTCAAAGAGCCATCTTTTTTAGATACAAAGAAAAAACCGGCTCCTAAGGGAGATGACGAAGGACGAATATGTCCCTTTTCCAAGGACTCCTTAATATATTCCCGCATAGCAGCATGTTCAGGCACAGATAGATTAAATAAACGACCCTTTGGAAACTTACTGCCCGGAATCAGATCTATTGTACAATCGCAATCTCTGTGCGGAGGTAGTGAACCAAGTTTAGGCTCCTCAAAAACGTCAGGATAATCAGATAAAAATTCCGGAATCTCAGAGGGAATAGATGACGAAATGGAAACCAAAGGTACGTCCCCATGAGTCCCCTGACATCCCCAGCTTAACACAGACATTGCTTTCCAGTCGAGGACTGGGTTATGAGATTGCAGCCATGGCAATCCAAGCACCAACACATCATGTAGATTATACAACACAAGGAAGCGAATAATCTCCTGGTGATCCGGATTAATACGCATAGTTACTTGTGTCCAGTATTGTGGTTTATTACTAGCCAATGGCGTGGAGTCAATACCCTTCAGAGGTATAGGAACTTCCAGAGGCTCTAAATTAAACCCACAGCGTTTGGCAAAGGACCAATCCATAAGACTCAAAGCGGCGCCAGAGTCGACATAGGCGTCCGCGGTAATAGACGATAAAGAGCAAATCAGGGTCACAGATAGAATAAACTTGGACTGTAAAGTACCAATTGAAACAGACTTATCAACCTTCTTAGTACGTTTAGAGCATGCTGATATAACATGAGTTGAATCGCCACAATAGAAGCATAACCCATTTTTTCGCCTAAAATTCTGTCGTTCGCTTCTGGACAGAATTCTATCACATTGCATAATCTCTGGCGCCTTCTCAGTAGACACCGCCAAATAGTGCACAGGTTTGCGCTCCCGCAAACGCCGATCAATCTGAATAGCCATTGTCATGGACTCATTCAGACCTGCAGGCACAGGGAACCCCACCATAACATCTTTAATGGCATCAGAGAGATCCTCTCTGAAATTCGCCGCCAGGGCGCACTCATTCCACTGAGTAAGCACAGACCACTTACGAAATTTTTGGCAATATATTTCAGCCTCATCTTGCCCTTGAGACAGGGCCATCAAGGCTTTTTCAGCCTGAATCTCTAAATGAGGCTCCTCATAAAGCAACCCCAAAGCCAGGAAAAACGCATCCACATTGAGCAACGCAGGATCCCCTGGTGCCAAAGCAAATGCCCAATCCTGAGGGTCGCCCCGGAGCAAGGAAATTACAATCCTGACCTGCTGTGCAGGATCTCCAGCGGAGCGAGATCTCAGAGACAAAAATAATTTACAATTATGTTTGAAATTCTGGAAGCGAGATCTATCTCCGGAGAAAAATTCAGGCAAAGGTACTCTAGGTTCAGATATAGGAGCATGAATTACAAAATCCTGTAAACTTTGAACCTTCATAGCGAGATTATTCAAACCTGTAGCTAAACTCTGAGGATCCATTTTCATCAGGTGAAATCAGAACCATTCAAGGATTAGAAGGAGAGAGAGACGAAGGCTGCAGTAAGCAGAGATGCTAGTGAATCAACTAATGAGCAAACTCAGGAAAAAAAAAAAAATCCTCTGCAGACTTCTTTTCTCTCCTTTCTTCTGCCAATTATTTTAACCCTTGGCCGGCCAAACTGTCATGGTTCTCAATGGCAAGAGACCGTAGTAAAGCATACAAAAGGACTAGCTCTTGGAAGATGGGAACTCGAGCTGACTGTGAGCTAAACCTACCGCACAACTAACAGTGGCCGGGTAGCGTGCCTACGTTTTATCCCTAGACGCCCAGCGCCAGCCGGAGAACTGACTGACCCTAGCAGAGGAAAATACAGACCTGGCTTACCTCTAGAGAAATTTTCCCAAAAAGGCAGACAGTAGCCCCCACATATAATGTCGGTGATTTTAGAGGAAATTGACATACGAAGTATGAAGATAGGTTTAGCAAATTGAGGTCCGCTTACTAGACAGTAGGAAGACAGAAAAGGGAACTACACAGTCAGCTGAAAACCCTTTCAAAACACCATCCTGAAATTACTTTAAGACTCTAATATCAACTCATGACACCAGAGTGGCAATTTCAGCTCACAAGAGCTTCCAGCCTCAGAAATATTCAAACACAGAGAACTGGAACAAAAATGCAAAACAAACTTAGGACTACAAGTCCAACTTAGCTGATAGTAGTCTAGGAGCAGGAACATGCAACAGAAAGGCTTCTGGTAACATTGTTGGCCGGCATAGAAATGACTGAGGAGCAAGGCTAAATAGACAACTCCCACATCCTGATGGAAACAGGTGAACAGAGGCGATGAAGCACACAAGTTCAGTACCACCAGTGACCACCGGGGGAGCCCAGAAACCAAATTCACAACAAACTGTCACTGTGGATAAACAACTTGTGGTAGATAGGTGCCCATTAAAACAATATGTACCTTGTAAGCCAGCAAAGTACAGCATCAACATATGGATACTTTCTGACAGCAGCAGTTCATATGCTGTAAATGCTCAGGCATTTACAGGAAAATAGGCTATGAACATAAGGATGAATGACCTCGGGGAGATCAAAACATCCAACACCGCGGAGACACCATCATGTGTTTCTCAACGCAGTGATCCAGAACACTGCCCCCATCCCTTATGGGAAATATGCAAATGCATGTAGAAAAGCCACGGAGACACCATCACATGTTTCTCAACGCAAGCAATGAATAGCCAGGTCTTTCACCGGGAAGGAACAACCACGGGAAGGGCAGCATCCAATAAAGGAAAACCATCCTTTATTGGATGCTGCCCTTCCCGTGGTTGTTCCTAGGCTGCTACTTAGATTAACCCGTGGCTGCTGTTTTTTGGCACAAGGTTTGAGGAGGCTAAATTTTTATAAAGCTGGGAAATTTGCATCACCTGGCCTTCCCTAAAAATGATAGTGAACAAGCCATACCCCTAACAGGCTAACTAAACTCTGATACCTTGATCAAATTTTGCCTAAAATACAAAGGAAATATGTTATCTTTATCTTAGGCCTTTTAAAATTCATTTTATCTTCGACTTGCTTAACTGTTCACAATAACAGAAATTTTGACCAGGATGCCAAACTTTTACATGCCACTGTAGCAATAAGTGAAGTTTTGATTTTCCTTTTTCATTTGTTATTGACCAACCATGCTCACATACAGATAAAGAAGGCAACGGGTATTCAAATAATATGCTTAGAGTATATACATGTCAAAATTAACAGACGTTAACTGTTAAGCATCACATAATGGTTGTTGGTAACACTCTTGAGAGTCTGGATGTCAGATATTTCTCTGTGATTCTGCAACGTTATCGGTACCTGTTTGATTGACTTGCGTGAAAATATCTGTGTGAGATCAAGCCTTTATTGATTGTGGTTCTGCAGCAATTTATTTAATGCCATTTTGGCAAAGGATATTGTTTTACCCTTGCTAAAATTATGTTTTCTACAGAAGGTCACCTCAATTGATGATACACCTTTCACCCAGGGTGTGGTGAAGCAAGTGACTAAGGAGGTATCTCTGCTTATTGAAGCTTTACATTATGAATCTGTGTTATTCATTTTCGTCCCTGAAAATATGTCCATGGCTGTGGTTCTGGCATGTCTTCATTAAATAAACATAGCCGGGCATTGATTGTTACCAGGGTGATATTGTGCGCCAGAGCCCTGAATGTCAGAACAAATGTATGTTTTTATCTGTGAATTTGTCTACAGCCTTGCCCAATGGTTTATTTCATGTATTCAGAAATTTTGCTTATTTATTTTCTTTGTCCAAATCTGAAACATTAACCCCACACAGGGGGTTGATCTGGTACAAAACTCCCATCTTCCCAAAGGTAAAATACATAATATTTCTGATCCACAATGTCAGGCCATGAAAGATTATATAGCAGACAGTCTGCAGAAAGTGTTCCTCAGACCATCCACATCACCAGCAGGCCCTGCTTTCTTTTTTGTTGATGAAAAAGATGGTGATCTCAGACCGTGTTTTGACTCATCCCTGATCTCTTTAACCAGATGTTGGGAGCCTATTGGTTCTTCCAGCTGGATCTCAAGGGATGAGTGGAACATAACATTTAACACACCTGAGGGTCACTATGAGTATCTGGTGATGCCTTTCCGACTAAGTAATAAATCAGCTATTTTTCAAAATGTTGCTAATTACAAATTCTGAAACATAAGCAGACAGCAGGTGGCTGGATGTCTCTCTGGATGACTTCTTGTTTTTATTTTTTACCTGATATTAATTCACACATCCTACATGTAGGTATTGTACTCCACAGACTCAGAGGGAGGCAATTCTTTATACCCTTATATTCTTTGAACAATTATTTTTTTTAGATCAACAAGTAAATTTTCTGGGGTAAATTTTGTCTGCCAAAAATTTCCATATGGACCCCTGTAAAGTTCAACCCATTTTGGAGTGGGTACAACCCAAGTCTCTGAAGGCTCTGCAGCATTTTCTTTGGTTTGCAAGCTATTATAAGTTTATTTAAAAAATTTGAAAAATTGATAAACCTATGAATGAACTTACTAAAAAGGTGGCAGTCGATTGGAAACCTGAGGCAATCCGGGCCTTTACAAAGTTAAAGGAACATTTTTTGTCTGATCTGATATTGGTTCATCCTGATCTGGAGTGTAATGCTGGCGTCCATGAGCATCTACCCTCTCCCCCTGCAAGTAATGCCAACTCACTCATCGTCACTTCCACCGTCACGCTCTTCCTCATGTGCTGCTCCATTGAGTGAGCATACCACAGGCCGACCTCCCAAGTATTGTGCTTAGGACACATACGCACTCCCTCCTTCTTAAAGGGACCACACACGCCATCCTAAAGTGTCTCTAGCCAATGGTTGGGAGAAACTTATCATTTATGGCACCTCCACCTGCATGGAGGTGCCTGTGCAACAATGTTCGTCTGTTCGTAAACACTTACTTGCCTTGTCAGTCTGTATTACCGTTGAATTCACAAGCACCTGCTGTGCTAGTTTGTACATCAGCTGGATATGCCTGCAGCTGCCATTCCAATCTGTACATCAGCCGTATCTGCCAGTGCCTCCTGTGCAAATCTCTATATCATCTCCGAACCCACCTGCACCTCCTGTGCCAATCTGAATTATAGCCAGATCCACCTGTGCTTGCCGTGCCAGTCTGTATATTAGCCAGACCTGCCAGCACTTGTCGTGCCAGCCATTCTAGTCCGCACCTGCCTGTGCTTGCCTTAATCAAATCACCTACTCTTTCCCTCTGGGCCATTACAGCTGCCAGTCTCTTGCGGGTCAGCTGCTGTGTGTACATGGTCTGTCCTGGAGTAGCACCTGGTGTTTATCAAGAGCTAAGATTAACCCCACAATCAGACAATCAGAAGCTCTAGGGAAAAGTCAGGTGCTTACCTAGTCACACCCCTCAAGGCTCTCCTTGGACCACGGCACAGTGGTTCTACCACTTCCATTACATGGAGCTTCCTTTTGGTGTGGAAGTTGATGCCCCTGAGGCTGGAGTTGGAGCAGTGCAACAAAAACTGCATAAAAAAACATAAAAAACTGCATCAAAACTGCACCAGTTTTTGATGCATGTTTTAATGCAGTTTTTGGTGCAGGTTTTTGGTGCGGTTTTTGATGCAGTTTTTGGTGCTGTTTTTGTTGCTGTTTTTGATGTAGGTTTTTGGTGCGGTTTTTGATGCTGTTTTTGATGCAGGTTTTTGGTGCGGTTTTTGGTGCAGTTTTGATGCAGTTTTTGGTGCATTTTTTGGAAAATGAATAAACGGAAAATGTGCATGATTTGTGCAATTTTCTGCGCCAGAGGAGGAAAGCTGACGGCCGGGGGCCAATATTTGTAGTCTGCTATGAATATGAGCTGTTTGCGTAGCCTTTACTGGCTATTAAAATAGGGGGACCCCCACAAAAAATTGACATGGGGTCCCCCTATATTTTATAGCCAGAAAGGCTACGCAGACAGGCGTGGATATTGGCACCCCCAGCTACAAATACCAGTCCGCAGCCGCCCCGTAAATGGCGCATCTGTAAGAAGCGCCAATTCCGGCACTTAGCCCCTCTCTTCCCACTCCCATGTAGCGGTGGGATATGGGTTAATAAGGGGTTAATGTCACCTTGCTATTGTAAGGTGACACTAAGCTGGGCCTAATAACGGAGAGGCGTCAATAAGATGCCTATCCATTATTAATCTAATAGTAATAAAGGGTTAATAAAACACACACACATTAGGAAAAAAGTATTTTAATATTCTTCATTTAACCATATTTACCATACTTCAGCGCCTGCAAATAACGTAAAATAATAAACCGTATACAACCTGGCCGAATAATAACGAGTGTCCCACGACGATCTCCCCTTTAGAACAGTGACATTGGGTGATGTCACTACTCTAAAGGACCCTCAGTGACACACTGACAGGAGGCAATGGCTCCTGAAGTGTATCACTGAGGTTACCTGAGTTCAAAGTCTTACTTTATGGCAATTGCTGCATGGGAAAATTTCTCACACAGCAATGGCATAAAGTGAGACTAGGGACTTTTTTTTTACAGCGGCAGAGGAATACAGTGAGGAAGGATACCTTCCTCCCATCATTGTGTCCCTGGAGCCCCTGGAGAGCGGTCGCACCAGCTGATGCTGCCGTTCTCCATGGGAGATCGTTGTGGGACACTCGTGGATTTCTGCGGACAGGGAGTATATTGGTTGTTTGTTATTTTAATCTTTTTTTACAGATGACACTGGCTTCGGGGAACAAAGTGACAAGTGATGGTGAGTATGTAATCTATGTTTAATGTACTGTATGTCTATATGTATGTATTGTATGTAATGTATGAATGTATTGTATGTAGTATGTATGTAGTATGTATGTATGTATGTAGTATGTATGTAGTATGTATGCAGTATGTAGCATGTATGTTGTATGTAGTATGTATGTAGTATGTATGTAGTATTTATGTAATGTATGTAGTATGTATGTAGTATGTATGTAGTATGTATATTGCATGTATGTAGCATGTATGTAGTATGTATGTAGCATGTATGTAGCATGTCGTATGTATGTAGTATGTATGAAGTATGTAGCATGTATGTAGTATGTAGTATGTATGTAGTATGTAGCATGTATGTAGCATGTATGTAGCATGTAGTATGTATGTAGTATGTAGCATGTATGCAGTATGTATGTAGCATAAATACATATATACATGTATGTAGCATGTAGTATGTATGTAGTATGCATTTAGTATGTAGCATGTATGTAGTATGTATGTAGCATGTATGTAGTATGTAGCATGGATGTAGCATGTATGTATGTAGTATGTAGCATGTATGTAGCATGTATGTAGCATGTATGTAGTATGTATGTAGTATGTAGCATGTATGTAGCATGTGGCATGTACAGTATGTAGCATGTATGTAGTATGTATGTATTATGTTGTATGTAGCATGTATGTAGAATGTATGTAGTTTTTTTTTTACATTCAACACATTAGCCGGATGATTGGACTACTACTGTCCCATCATTGGCTACTGTGTCAATCACTGTCATTTTAGCAGTCATCGTCCGATGGGACTTTTAGTCCCATCGGACGATGCCTGCACAGACACAAAGACCCCTGGCAGGTCGCACAGACCCCCCGGCAGGCAGCACAGACCCCCAGCAGGCCACACAGACCCCCCGGCAGGCCACACAGAGCCCCCGGCAGGCCGAACAGACCCCTCGGCAGGCCGCACAGACCCCCCGGCAGGCCGTACAGACCACCCACAGTCCCGCACAGACCCCGCACAGAGACACGCAATCTCCACCCACGGACCGCCCACACTCAATTATACTGCATTTTTGCACTGTGGGAACTTCCGATTCCGGTATCCGATATTGCAAAAATATCGGAACTCGGTATCGGAATTCCGATACAGCAAATATCGGCCGATACCCAATATTTGCAGTATCGGAATGCTCAACACTACTCATTACTCGAGATTTCCCGAGCAGGCTCGGGTGACCTCCGAGTATTTTTTAGTGCTCGGAGATTTAGTTTTCATTGCCGCAGCTGAATGATTTACATCTGTTAGCCAGCATAAGTTCATGTAAGGGTTGCCTGGTTGCTAGGGAATCCCCACATGTAATTAAGCTGGCTAAGAGATGTAAATCATTCAGCTAAGGTGAGGAAAACTAAATCTCCAAGCACTAAAAAATACTCGGAGGTCACCCGAGCTCGGGAAATCTCGAGTAACGAGTATATTCGCTCATCACTATTTAGTAGCTATGAGTGCAGAGCATCCAGCAGATGTACGAACCTGAAAGCTGTCATACAATTAGTAAAAGATTTCCATTTAAAGTGTGACCTAAATTGGTTAGTGCAGGTATCCAATGTAACCATCAAAAATAGACAAAATGTGTTGTTCTATCCATTTCCAATAGGATGCAATAAGAAAACCATCAGAATGACTAGCTCACTGCATGCAAAGTAGACAAGACACTAGTATACAAGTAATACAAGTACAGTAAGTTGAACTACAACATAGTCAACAATTTAATACCAAATTGATGACCTTCTGTGTAAAAAGTGAACACCAGCTTTTCCATGTCTTATTGTCCATTATTTTGAGGTAATTATTAAATGGTGCTATCACTTGAAATCCATTTTCATGCATTCATATATTAATAGTATATATATAGTGGTGATACTATAGTCATACAAGCTCAGCATTAAAACTTGAAGTTAAAATCAGGAAAAAAATTGAATTTCTATGAGAGTTTTATCTGACCATGTAATAAAGTTAATAACAATTTGGGAAGGTATTGTATATGCAAATGACTTGACTTAATGAATACATAATGTAATTTTGTTGCAGGTTGAAAATAGACAGGAATACAAAGAATCATCTTTTAGGTTAGTATGCTAAGTTATGGAACGTCAATCAACCATTTGTTTCACAGGAAGGAATATATTTCAATTAAGAGGTCTTTAGTGTCAGTTTTGTAAATGAGCTATTAAATTGAAGTTTTAATTTTAGCTATCTACACTTCCTATTCAACAGACTAGTTTTCAAAGGGTTTATCTATTATGGAGGGACAAAAAAAGTAGGTATTAAAGTGCAGAAAAAGATAAGTAACCTACCCGCTGGTAGAACCCCCGGAATATCATGCAGTTAATCTTGCGGACCACCACCTGGACTCTGCACATCTCTCTTTACTATCTAAAGGCTTGAGTTACTGGATTCCTGATGAGCTTAACCTGACAGACTTTAAGATTGATCTATTCAAGTCTGTAAGGGTACTGTCACACAGTGCAATTTTGATCGCTACGACGGTACGATTCGTGACGTTCTAGCGATATCCATACGATATCGCAGTGTCTGACACGCAGCAGCGATCAGGGACCCTGCTGAGAATCGTACGTCGTAGCAGATCGTTTGGAACTTTCTTTCGTCGCTTGATCTCCCGCTGACATCGCTGGATCGTTGTGTGTGACAGCGATCCAGCGATGTGTTCGCTTGTAACCAGGGTAAACATCGGGTAACTAAGCGCAGGGCCGCGCTTAGTAACCCGATGTTTACCCTGGTTACCAGCGTAAACGTAAAAAAAACAAACAGTACATACTCACATTCCGGTGTCTGTCCTCCGGCGTCTCAGCTTCTCTGCACTGTGAGCGCCGGCCAGCCAGAAAGCAAGCACAGCGGTGACGTCTGACGTCACCGCTCTGCTTTCCGGCCGCTGTGCTTACACAGTGCAGAGAAGCTGAGACGCCGGGGGACAGACACCGGAATGTGAGTATGTACTGTTTGTTTTTTTTACGTTTACGCTGGTAACCAGGGTAAACATCGGGTTACTAAGCGCGGCCCTGCGCTTAGTAACCCGATGTTTACCCTGGTTACCCGGGGACTTCAGCATCGCTCCAGCACCGTGATTGCAACGTGTGACCGCAGTCTACGACGCTGGAGCGATAATCATACGATCGCTGCGACGTCACGGATCGTGCCGTCGTAGCAATCAAAATGGCACTGTGTGACAGTACCCTAAGTAAGATTCATTTATACAAGTCCTTTCTCACTAGCCCTGCCAACAATGCTATATTAGATGGGAAATGCCCCTGCTATATAGGACCCTTGGGTTTCTTAGCAGGTACACAAGTACGAGCACTGGCAGACAACCGGGAGGATGCTTAATTACTGTTAAGTTTGACAGATGGAGAAGTAGATGTAAGCAACGATGAACCTGTGTCCACTGTTCTGTTTATGGGAGGCGTTCCTTCTAAATACATGCCACCAGTTTCTCCGGGTAATATGATTGACTTCTTTGAGTCTCAAATGATAAGGGATATGGAGGCATTGCTGCATCATAAAACCCCATCTAATCTTTCAACCTCAGAGAGAAAAGCACTAATGGAGATAAAGAGCCGGTCTGACATGGTCGTAAGAACGGCAGATAAAGGCGGTAAGACCGTGTTGATTCCTAGAACAATGTACATATCAGAGGCTAATTGTCAGATACCGACACATATAGTAAGTTACAGGGGGACCCCACACAGAGGGGCAGTCCGTTGAATTAAATGTAATCTCTCAGCAAAAATCAGAGAAGCTGCTGCCGGAGTTCCTAACTAAACCGCATTGGCATTATGTCCCAAAGATACACAAATCTGTGACAAACCCACCAGGATGACCAGTAGTTTCTGGGATAGGGTCACTCACAGAGACCCTTTCCCAGTATATCGATTGGTTATTGCGGCCGCTATTAAAAGATGTCCCGTCATATATTAACCCCTTCATGACCCAGCCTATTTTGGCCTTAATGACCTTGCCGTTTTTTGCAATTCTGACCAGTGTCCCTTTATGAGGTAATAACTCCGGAACGCTTCAACGGATCCTAGCGATTCTGAGATTGTTTTTTCGTGACATATTGGGCTTCATGTTAGTGGTAAATTTAGGTCGATAATTTCTCAGTTTATTTGTGAAAAAAATGGAAATTTGGCAAAAAAGTTGAAAATTTCGCAATTTTCACATTTTGAATTTTTATTCTGTTAAACCAGAGAGTTATGTGACACAAAATAGTTAATAAATAACGTTTCCCACATGTCTACTTTACATCAGCACAATTTTGGAAACAATTTTTTTTTAGCTAGGAAGTTATAAGGGTAAAAATTTGACCAGTGATTTCTCATTTTTACAACAAAATTTACAAAACCATTTTTTTTAGGGACCACCTCACATTTGAAGTCATTTTGAGGGTTCTATATGGCTGAAAATACCCAAAAGTGACACCATTCTAAAAACTGCACCCCTCATGGTGCTCAAAACCACATTCAAGAAGTTTATTAACCCTTCAGGTGTTTCACAGCAGCAGAAGCAACATGGAAGTAAAAAATGAACATTTAACTTTTTAGTCACAAAAATGATCTTTTAGCAACAATTTTTTATTTTCCCAAGGGTAAAAGGAGAAACTGGACCACGGACGTTGTTGTACAATTTGTCCTGAGTACGCTGATACCTCATATGTGGGGGTAAACCACTGTTTGGGCGCACGGCAGGGCTCGGAAGGGAAGGAGCGCCATTTGACTTTTTGAATGAAAAATTGGCTCCAATCTTTAGCGGACACCATGTCACGTTTGGAGAGCCCCCGTGTGCCTAAACATTGGAGCTCCCCCACAAGTGACCCCATTTTGGAAACTAGACCCCCCAAGGAACTTATCTAGAAGCATAGTGAGCACTTTAAACCCCCAGGTGCTTCACAAATTGATCCGTAAAAATGAAAAAGTACTTTTTTTTCACAAAAAAATTATTTTAGCCTCAATTTTTTCATTTTCACATGGGCAACAGGATAAAATGGATCCTAAATTTTGTTGGGCAATTTCTCCTGAGTACACCAATATCTCACATGTGGGGGTAAACCACTGTTTGGGCACATGGTAAGGCTCGGAAGGGAAGGAGCGCCATTTGACTTTTTGAATGAAAAATTATCTCCATCGTTAGCGGACACCATGTCGCGTTTGGAAAGCCCCTGTGTGCCTAAACAGTGGAGCTCCTCCACAAGTGACCCCATTTTGGAAACTAGACCCCCCAAGGAACTCATCTAGAGGCATAGTGAGCACTTTAAACCCCCAGGTGCTTCACAAATTGATCCGCAAAAATGAAAAAGTACTTTTTTTTCACAAAAAAATTTCTTTTAGCCTCAATTCTTTCATTTTCACATGGGCAACAGGATAAAATGGATCCTAAAATTTGTTGGGCAATTTCTCCTGAGTATGCCGATACCTCATATGTGGGGGTAAACCACTGTTTGGGTGCACGGTAAGGCTCGGAAGGGGAGGCGTGCCATTTGACTTTTTGAATGGAAAATTAGCTCCAATCGTTAGCGGACACCATGTCGCGTTTGGAGAGCCCCTGTGTGCCTAAACATTGGAGCTCCCCTACAAGTGACCCCATTTTGGAAACTAGACCCCCCAAGGAACTTATCTAGATGCATAGTGAGCACTTACAACCCCCAGGTGCTTCACAGAAGTTTATAACGCAGAGCCGTGAAAATAAAAAAATAATTTTTCTTTCCTCAAAAATTATTTTTAGCCCAGAATTTTTTATTTTCCCAAGGATAATAGGAGAAATTGGACCCCAAATGTTGTTGTCCAGTTTGTCCTGAGTACGATGATACCCCATATGTGGGGGTAAACCACTGTTTGGGCGCACGGCAGGGCTTGGAAGGGAAGGCACGCCATTTGGCTTTTTGAATGGAAAATTAGCTCCAATCATTAGCGGACACCATGTCGCGTTTGGAGAGCCCCTGTGTGCCTAAACGTTGGAGCTCCAGCACAAGTGACCCCATTTTGGAAACTAGACCTCGAAAGGAACTAATCTAGATGTGTGGTGAGCACTTTGAACCCCCAAGTGCTTCACAGAAGTTTATAATGCAGAGCCATGAAAATAAAAAATAATTTTTCTTTTCTCAAAAATGATTTTTTAGCCCACAATTTTTTATTTTCCCAAGGGTAACAGGAGAAATTGGACCCCAAAAGTTGTTGTCCAGTTTCTCCTGAGTACGCTGATACCCCATATGTGGGGGTAAACCATTGTTTTGGCACACGTCGGGGTTTGGAAGGGAAGTAGTGACGTTTTGAAATGCAGACTTTGATGGAATGCTCTGCGGGCGTCAGGTTGCGTTTGCAGAGCCCCTGATGTGCCTAAACAGTAGGAACTCCCCACAAGTGACTCCATTTTGGAAACTAGACCCCCAAGGGAACTTATCTAGATGTGTGGTGAGCACTTTGAACCCCCAAGTGCTTCACAGAAGTTTATAACGCAGAGCCGTGAAAATAATAAACGTGTTTCCTTTCCTCAAAAATATTTTTTTAGCCCAGAATTTTTTTATTTTTGCAAGAGTAACAGGAGAAATTGGACCCCAAAAGTTGTTGTCCAGTTTCTCCTGAGTACGCTGATACCCCATATGTGGGGGTAAACCACTGTTTGGGCACATGCCGGGGCTCGGAAGGGAAGTAGTGACGTTTTGGAATGCAGACTTTGATGGAATGGTCTGCGGGCATCATGTTACGTTTGCAGAGCCCCTGATATGCCTAAACAGTAGAAACCCCCCACAAGTGACCGCATTTTGGAAACTAGACCCCCCAAGGAACTAATCTAGATGTGTGGTGAGCACTTTAAATCCCCAAGTGCTTCACAGAAGTTTACAACGCAGAGCCGTGAAAATAAAAAATCATTTTTCTTTCCTCAAAAAAGATGTTTTAGCAAGCAATTTTTTATTTTCACAAGGGTAACAGGAGAATTTGGACCCCAATATTTGTTGCCCAGTTTGTTGTGAGTACGCTGATACCCCATATGTGGGGGTAAACCACTGTTTGGGCACACGTCAGGGCTCGGAAGGGAAGTAGTGACGTTTTGAAATGCAGACTTTGATGGAATGGTCTGCGGGCGTCACATTGCATTTGCAGAGCCCCTGATGTGCCTAAACAGTAGAAACACCCCACAAGTGACCCCATTTTGGAAACTAGACCCCCAAGGAACTAATCTAGATGTGTGGTGAGCACTTTCAACCCCCAAGTGCTTCACAGAAGTTTATAACGCAGAGCCGTGAAAATAAAAAATAATTGTTCTTTCCTCAAAAATTATGTTTTAGCAAGTAATTTTTTATTTTTGCAAGGGTAACAGGAGAAATTGGACCCCAACAGTTATTGCCCAGTTTGTCCTGAGTACGCTGGTACCCCAAATGTGGGGGTAAACCACTGTTTGGGCGCACGTCGGAGCTTGGAAGGGCGGGAGCACCATTTGACTTTTTGAACGCAAGATTGGCTGGAATCAATGGTGGCGCCATGTTGCGTTTGGAGACCCCTGATGTGCCTAAACAGTGGAAACCCCTCAATTCTAACTTCAACACTAACCCCAACACACCCCTAATCCTAATCCCAACTGTAGCCATAACCCTAATCACAACCCTAACCCCAACACACCCCTAACCGCAACACACCCGTAACCCTAATTCCAACCCTAATCCTAACCCTAATCCCAACCGTAACCCTAATCCCAACCCTAACCACAACTGTAACCGCGACACACCCCTAACCCTATCCGTAACCCTAACCACAAGCCTAATCTTAACCCTATTTCAAACCCTAGCCCTATTACCAACCCTAACTCTAATTCCAACCCTAACCCTAAGGCTATGTGCCCACGTTGCGGATTCGTGTGAGATTTTTCCGCACGATTTTTGAAAAATCTGCAGGTAAAAGGCACTGCGTTTTACCTGCGGATTTACAGCAGATTTCCAGTGTTTTTTTGTGCGGATTTCACCTGCGGATTCCTATTGAGGAACAGGTGTAAAACGCTGCGGAATCCGCACAAAGAATTGACATGCTGCGGAAAATACAACGCAGCGTTTCTGCACGGAATTTTCCGCACCATGGGCACAGCGGATTTGGTTTTCCTTAGGTGTACATGGTACTGTAAACCTGATGGAAAACTGCTTCGAATTCGCAGCGGCCAATCCGCTGCGGATCCGTGGCCAATCCGCTGCGGATCCGCGGCCAATCCGCTTCGGATCCGCGGCCGATCTGCTGCCGATCCGCCGCCGATCCGCTGCGGATCCGCGGCCGATCCGCTGCCGATCCGCCGCCGATCCGCCGCAGATCCGCGGCCGATCCGCTGCCGATCCGCTGCGTATCCGCTGCGGATCCACGGCCGATCCGCTCTGTGTGCACATGCCATAACCCTAACCCTACCCGTAACCCTAACCCTACCCCTAACCCTACCCCTAGTTCTAACCCTAGTTCTAACCCTAACCCTAGTGGAAAAAGAAAAAAAAAAATTTCTTTATTTTATTATTGTCCCTATGGGGGTGATAAAGGGGGGGGGTTATTTATTATTTTTTTTATTTTGATCGCTGTGATAGAACCTACCACAGCGATCAAAATGTACTTGTAAGGAATCTGCCGACTGGCAGATTCGGCGGGCGCACTGAGCATGCGCCCGCCATTTTCCAAGATGGCGGCGCCCAGCGAGGAGACGGCCGGACACCGGGAGGATCGGTAAGTATGAAGGGGTGGTGGGGGGGTGGATCGGAGCACAGGGGGGGTGATCGGAGCACAGGGGGGGGGATCTGAGCAAGTAGGGAGCGGACAGGAGGACGGGGGAGCCGGCAGGCGGACGGAGGGGACCGGACCCCATAACGGAGGACTGGGGGGGCGATCGGTGGGTGTGGGGGGGGGCACTTGAGTATTTCCAGCCATGGCCGATGATATTGCAGCATCGGCCATGGCTGGATTGTAATATTTCACCAGTTTTTTAGGTGAAATATTACAAATCGCTCTGATTGGCAGTTTCACTTTCAACAGCCAATCAGAGCGATCGTAGCCACGGGGGGGTGAAGCCACCCCCCCTGGGCTGAAGCACCACTCCCCCTGTCTCTGCAGATCGGGTAAAATCGGAGTTAACCCTTTCACCCGATCTGCAGGGACGCGATCATTCCATGACGCATACGCTGCGTCATAGGTCGCATTGGCACCGACTTTCATGACGCAGCGTATGCGTCAAAGGTCGTGAAGGGGTTAAGGACACAAATTCTTTTTTTAAAAATGTACAAAGGTTTACGTGGCAACCAGGCTTTGCGTTAGCATCAATTGATGTTGTAAATTTATATACAAGAATTCCCCAGAGAACAGGAGTGGAACCAATTAGACAAATATTGAGTACCACAGACAGAGATCAGAATTTTACTGACTTTGTCTGTGAAGGCTTGATACTCATCTTGACTAGTGTTGAGCATTCCGATACCGCAAGTATCGGGTATCGGCCGATACTAGCGGTATCGGAATTCCGATACCGGGATTCCGATACTTGCCGCGTATCGGATACCGGAATCGGAAGTTCTAAGATTCAAAAAGCAGAAATTCAGCCAATGAGATTGATTCCAAGTGTGGGCACATCCTGTTTAGCATGGAGGGCATGAAACTACTGGCAAGGCTGTGATTGGCTGGTGTAATGATGTCATGATGCAGTTTAAAAGTCGCTGGCGCCATTTTGCGATCACTCTGCTGTGAATTCAGTTAGTGACAGGACGCTGTTTGCTGACTGAGGGACAGTTTAGAGATAGCGATTTGCTTCTTTGTGCTTTCCAAAGGCTAATTTAGCAACCGCTGTGTTCACCTACTATTCACCTTGCTTTTGCCTTGTAGCGCTGTTTTCACAGCGATCTGCAGGGTCTGTGTGTGTGTGTGTGTGAGTGCAGCCCAGTCTCCAGTCTGAGTGCAGCCACATAGGCCATCCATAGTTGGTTGTATTCAGTTCAGGGAGGGTGGTTCATTGCCTCATACTGTTCCTTTTTTTTTTTTTTTTCCCAAGTAGTGTAGTCTGCTGCTAATTTATTCAAAAAAATCCTATTAGTGTCTTTCCACCCGTCTCCAGCTAATTTGTGGAAAAACACTACATAGGATAAAGTAGAGGAGGGTTTTTGGGCCTTGCAGCGCCGTTTACGGCTGTCTGCACGGTCTCCGTGTGACTGCAGCTCGCCCTGTAATCTGTGAGCAGCTGTAGCCTGGTTGTCTCCAGCTCAGGGTTTTTCACTGCGTCATACCGCCAAATCAATTTTCTTTTTTTTCAAAGTAGTGTAGTCTGCTGCTAATTAATTTAAAAAAATCCTATTAGTGTCTTTCCACCCGTCTCCAGCTAATTTGTGGAAAAACACTACATAGGATAAAGTAGAGGAGGGTTTTTGGGCCTTGCAGCGCCGTTTACGGCTGTCTGCACGGTCTCCGTGTGACTGCAGCTCGCCCTGTAATCTGTGAGCAGCTGTAGCCTGGTTGTCTCCAGCTCAGGGTTTTTCACTGCGTCATACCGCCAAATCAATTTTCTTTTTTTTCAAAGTAGTGTAGTCTGCTGCTAATTAATTTAAAAAAATCCTATTAGTGTCTTTCCACCCGTCTCCAGCTAATTTGTGGAAAAACACTACATAGGATAAAGTAGAGGAGGGTTTTTGGGCCTTGCAGCGCCGTTTACGGCTGTCTGCACGGTCTCCGTGTGACTGCAGCTCGCCCTGTAATCTGTGAGCAGCTATAGCCTGGTTGTCTCCAGCTCAGGGTTTTTCACTGCGTCATACTGCCAAATCAATTTTCTTTTTTTTCAAAGTAGTGTAGTCTGCTGCTAATTAATTTAAAAAAATCCTATTAGTGTCTTTCCACCCGTCTCCAGCTAATTTGTGGAAAAACACTACATAGGATAAAGTAGAGGAGGGTTTTTGGGCCTTGCAGCGCCGTTTACGGCTGTCTGCACGGTCTCCGTGTGACTGCAGCTCGCCCTGTAATCTGTGAGCAGCTATAGCCTGGTTGTCTCCAGCTCAGGGTTTTTCACTGCGTCATACCGCCAAATCAATTTTCTTTTTTTTCCAAATAGTGTAGTCTGCTGCTAATTTATTCAAAAAAATCCTATTAGTGTCTTTCCACCCGTCTCCAGCTAATTTGTGGAAAAACACTACATAGGATAAAGTAGAGGAGGGTTTTTGGGCCTTGTAGCGCCGTTTACGTCTGTCTGCACGGTCTCCGTGTGACTGCAGCTCTATCTGTTGTCAGTTCAGCCCCCAAAAAATAAATAAATAATAAAGTTCACCAAACACACCAGTTACACCACTTTACATTTCTGTAGGCCACATTAGCTCATATTAAAGTCTAGTCCACACTTTAGATAATTAGTGCTTCTTATACCTGTTAGGAGGAGTTGCTCAGGAATAAGCACACAAATCCGTTAGTACTTTTCTGCTTATCTTTATCAGTCAACCAAGATGAAGAAGGCAGTGAGTAAGGCACGGGGGCGTGGGAGCCGTCGCGGAGCAGGGAGGGGACGTGGGGATTCTGTGCCTGCTGCGGGCACCGGTGACTCATCAGCACCCACTTTCACCAGGCAACAGTCGTTCATGCGAAGCTTTGTGTCCGAGCGCCGTACACCGCTGCTGCGTGAAGAACAAATTGAAGCTGTTGTCGGATGGATGGCAGCTAATGCATCAACTTCCATTAGTGCCACATCCTCTCAGACACAGAGCACTGGAGAGCAGCCATCTGTCTCTTCACCACCTGCCAAATTGCCCAGGCAGACAGAGAGCCCAGGACAGGAGCCGTCTCTACTTCTGTTCTCTGAATCTCTTGGCTTGGAAACAGGGGGCCAGCCAAGCAGCATTGGAGAAATGGAAGAAGAGGCAGGGTGCAGTGATGCCCAACAGCTTTTTCTGTCTTCCTCTGAAGAGGCGGGTGGGCCAGTGGCTCCGGTCACCACATCGCAGGCCGCATCAGCTGATGATGACACTCAGGTGCCACTTACTGGTGCGTGCTCTGCTGCTGAGACTACCCAGGAGGAGCAGTTGGGGGCAGAGGGTAGTGTAGATGATGAGGTCCTCGACCCATCTTGGCGTGAGGGACAGGAAGGTGGTGGGAGCAGCTCTGAGGAAGAGATTCCCCGTACGGCCCAAAGAGGGAGAGGGAGGGGGAAGACTGCGGATCCTGCAGCCTCCGCTTTGGCACCCGTTAGGAGCATGTCTCTTCCAAAAGCCAAAAAGGGCGCTCCCAAGACTTGCAGTGCCTGGTCCTTTTTTGACACAGTTGCAGATGACATTTGCTATGTCAGATGCAACGTGTGTCATCAAAAAGTCAAAAGAGGGAAAAATGTCAGCAACCTCAATACCTCCAACATGTGGAAACATGTGCGCAACAGGCACCCGGCGGAGTTAGAAAAACACACTGAAGAGGTAGGCCAACCAACAGCGGCAGCTACCACCTCTTCAGCTCGTGTTGCCTCTTCCTCTACCTCACACGCAGCTGGTTCGGCGTCCTCCCAGGATCGCCGTGGAAGAACCTCTGCCCCTGTTGTCCAGAGACCCGCTGTAATTCCACCCGCAGCGCCACTTTCCCAGTCATCCACACACTCCCAGCCCAGTCTACAGCCATCGGTAGTACAGGCATGGGAGAAAAGGCGGCCTTTCTCGTCAAACCACCCACGAGCACAGGCTCTGACTGCAGGCATTGCCAAACTTCTGTCACTGGAAATGCTGTCATTCAGGCTGGTGGAGACTGACAGCTTCCGTGACTTGATGTCATTGGCAGTCCCACAGTACAATGTGCCCAGCCGCTTTTACTTCAGCAGGCAAGCCGTCCCTGCCCTGCAGAAGCATGTGGAGGGACACATAAAACACGCGCTACTGAACGCCGTCAGTAGCAAGGTCCACCTCACCACCGATGCGTGGACCAGTCAACATGGACAGGGGCGATACCTTTCCCTCACTGCCCATTGGGTTAATGTCGTTGAGCCGGGTACAGACCGTGCGAGTGGCGCAGGACGTGTCCTGCCCACTCCAAGGATTGCAGGAATCCATTCTGTACGCATTGACTCCTCCTCTTACACCAGTTCCTCAGAATCATCGCTGCAGGAGCCGTCACAGTCCACCTCCACATGGACCCGTGATGAACGTGTACCTGTTACGACCGACATGAGCACAGCCGTGGCCAAACGTCAACAGGCCGTCTTGAAATTAATTTTCTTGGGGAATCGTAGCCACACAGCGCAGGAGCTCTGGAATGCCATCAAGCAGGAGAGCGATGTGTGGTTTGTGCCAGCGAATCTCCAGCCAGGCATGGTAGTGTGTGATAATGGCCGAAATCTGGTGGCAGCTCTGGGCCTCGGCAACCTCACTCACATCCCATGTCTGGCACATGTGCTCAATTTGGTCGTGCAGAGCTTTTTGAGGGACTATCCGGATCTTGATGCACTGCTGCACAAGGTCCGCCTAGAGTGTGCTCACTTGCGGCGTTCCAGCACGGCAAAAGCGCGCATTGCGGCTCTGCAGCGCCGACACCGCCTGCCGGAACATCGCATCATATGTGACCTACCTACCAGGTGGAATTCCACGTTACATATGTTGGAGCGGTTGTGTGAGCAGCAGCAAGCTGTAATGGAGTACCAGCTGCTTCAGGCGCAAAAAAGTCGCAGTCAGCGCCGTACAGACTTCACAACCACAGAGTGGGCCACTATGAATGACGTCTGCCAGGTTTTGCGTCCCTTTGATTATTCCACGCGGATGGCGAGTGCAGATGATGCACTAGTCAGCATGACTGTCCCCCTTATCTGCCTGCTTGAAAAATCACTGCAAGCGCTAAGGGATGATGTTGTGGAAGAGGTGGAGGATGAGGATTCACCATTTCCATCATCTTCTGGACAGTCAGCGCCACGTGGTTCCTCACAAACGCGTAGGCAGGGGACCGTTTGTGAGGAGGATGAGGAGGAGTCAATGGAGGAGGAAGACATCCGTCCAGAGGAGGGAGTTACACAATTGTCCAGTACTCAGTGTGTACAGCGAGGGTGGGGTGATGACGAGCGGGCAGAGATCACGCCTCCAGCAGGGGACAGCGTTTCTTGGGCAGTTGGCAGTCTGCAGCACATGGTGGATTACATGCTGCAGTGCCTGAGAAACGACCGCCGCATCGCCCACATTCTCAACATGTCTGATTATTGGGTGTTCACCCTCCTCGATCCTCGCTACCGGGACAACGTAGAAAGCCTCATCACACCGTTGAACCGGGAGCGAAAAATGCGGGAGTACCAAGACACACTGGTCAATTCCATCATCTTCTCCATTCCAACTGAGAGAAGTGCTGCTAGTGCATTCCAAAGCAGCTCAGTGCGTCCAGGCCGTGGTGGAGGCTCTGCACAAAGAGGGAGCAGAAGCAGTGCCTCTGCCCAAGGCAAGACCAGTATGGCCGAACTGTGGCACAGTTTTCTGTGCCCGCCACAAAAGTCTACACCATCACAGACGGCTCCAGTCAGCAGGAGGCAACGGTTCCGTCAGATGGTGACAGACTACATGTCTTGCCCTCTTGCTGTACTCCCAGACGGCTCTTCCCCTTTCAAGTTTTGGGTCTCAAAGCTGGATACATGGCCAGAGCTAAGCCAGTATGCATTGGAGGTGCTGTCTTGCCCTGCGGCCAGTGTATTATCGGAACGTGTCTTTAGTGCTGCAGGTGGTGTACTAACTGACCGTCGCATGCGACTATCCTCCGATAACGTTGACCGGCTTACTTTCCTGAAAATGAACAAGGCCTGGATCTCGCCGGAATTTGCCACTCCTCCTCCTGATTGAATAATTAGGTCACTGTATACGTTATCCAGGTCTCCTGTTGTGTTCATCTTTCTACCACCTGAACTTAAATTCCTGGGCTCCAACACCGCCAGTTGAGGCTCAGACGTGCCGTCTGCACAGTCAAAACATACGACCCAGTGTTATTGGGTTTCAGTAACGTCAGCTGATCCCCAGCTGTGTAGCCGGCAATGTGTCATGCGACCGCCACGCTGACACAACAACTGAAATGTAAGGGAATCTGTCCCCCCCCCCCAAGGCGTTTGTTACTGAAAGAGCCACCTTGTGCAGCAGTAATGCTGCCCAAGGAAAAGGTAGCTATTTTTGTTTAGCTCCTTGCACACGCAGAACTTAACACTTATAAAATGTGTCCACTGATACCGTAAAACCGTCCCGGAGGTGGGACTTTCCTTCGTAATGTGACGCAGCCCAGCCGTCATTCCTACCCCCCCGGCGCCGCGCACCGGCTCCTCAGCGTTGTTTTATTCCGTCCAGGAGCCTGCGCTGTTATGTTATCCCGTGGCCAGGCACACTTAGCGCTGCCCGTCTTCTGGCATCATTTGGTGTCTGGATGGCTGCGCCTGTGCGGCCGCGCTGGCAGAGAGCCCGCCTCGCAGTGTCTTCTGATTTAATCCCACTGGGGGCCTGGGATCCATGGACATGCGCAGTGCATATCTGAACCTCCACCTCTCACTCATTTCCCTATGGCTTCTTCAGACTGTTCGGTGTCAGCTGGTCCCTAACAGCATGCCACGGCCGTGACACCGCACAGTCTGAAGAAGCCATAGGGAGATGAGTGAGAGGTGGAGGTTCAGATATGCACTGCGCATGTCCATGGATCCCAGGCCCCCAGTGGGATTAAATCAGAAGACACTGCGAGGCGGGCTCTCTGCCAGCGCGGCCGCACAGGCGCAGCCATCCAGACACCAAATGATGCCAGAAGACGGGCAGCGCTAAGTGTGCCTGGCCACGGGATAACATAACAGCGCAGGCTCCTGGACGGAATAAAACAACGCTGAGGAGCCGGTGCGCGGCGCCGGGGGGGTAGGAATGACGGCTGGGCTGCGTCACATTACGAAGGAAAGTCCCACCTCCGGGACGGTTTTACGGTTGCAGGGGACACATTTTATAAGTGTTTAGTTCTGTGTTTGCAAGGAGCATGATGAAAAGAGCCACCTTTTCCTTTTGCATCTTTTGTGCTGCACAAGCTGGCTCTTTCAGCTACAAACGCCTTGGGGGGGGGTTAAAGGTTCCCTTTCGACTTTCTCAGGCTTCGGCCTACATTGTGTTCCTCTGCTTTTCCACCTGTCCCTGGGCTCCAACACCGCTAGTTGTTGCCTGGTAGTGCTGTACGCACAGTCCCAACAGTCGCTCCTCTGTTATTGGGGTTCAGTAACGTCAGCTGTTCCCCTGCTGTGTGTGTGGCAATCCCTCCTACCTCCTCCAACCTCCTCCTCCTCCACCTGTCCCTGGGCTCCAACACCGCCAGTTGCCGTCCAGAGGTGCTGTACGCACAGTCAACAGTCGCTCCTCTGTTATTGGGGTTCAGTAACGTCAGCTGTTCCCCTGCTGTGTGTGTGGCAATCCCTCCTACCTCCTCCAACCTCCTCCTCCTCCACCTGTCCCTGGGCTCCAACACCGCCAGTTGCCGTCCAGAAGTGCTGTACGCACAGTCAACAGTCGCTCCTCTGTTATTGGGGTTCAGTAACGTCAGCTGTTCCCCTGCTGTGTGTGTGGCAATCCCTCCTACCTCCTCCAACCTCCTCCTCCTCCACCTGTCCCTGGGCTCCAACACCGCCAGTTGCCGTCCAGAAGTGCTGTACGCACAGTCAACAGTCCCTCCTCTGTTATTGGGGTTCAGTAACGTCAGCTGTTCCCCTGCTGTGTGTGTGGCAATCCCTCCTACCTCCTCCTACCTCCTCCTCCTCCACCTGTCCCTGGGCTCCAACACCGCCAGTTGCCGTCCAGAAGTGCTGTACGCACAGTCAACAGTCCCTCCTCTGTTATTGGGGTTCAGTAACGTCAGCTGTTCCCCTGCTGTGTGTGTGGCAATCCCTCCTACCTCCTCCTACCTCCTCCAACCTCCTCCTCCTCCACCTGTCCCTGGGCTCCAACACCGCCAGTTGCCGTCCAGAAGTGCTGTACGCACAGTCAACAGTCGCTCCTCTGTTATTGGGGTTCAGTAACGTCAGCTGTTCCCCTGCTGTGTGTGTGGCAATCCCTCCTACCTCCTCCAACCTCCTCCTCCTCCACCTGTCCCTGGGCTCCAACACCGCCAGTTGCCGTCCAGAAGTGCTGTACGCACAGTCAACAGTCGCTCCTCTGTTATTGGGGTTCAGTAACGTCAGCTGTTCCCCTGCTGTGTGTGTGGCAATCCCTCCTACCTCCTCCAACCTCCTCCTCCTCCACCTGTCCCTGGGCTCCAACACCGCCAGTTGCCGTCCAGAAGTGCTGTACGCACAGTCAACAGTCCCTCCTCTGTTATTGGGGTTCAGTAACGTCAGCTGTTCCCCTGCTGTGTGTGTGGCAATCCCTCCTACCTCCTCCTACCTCCTCCTCCTCCACCTGTCCCTGGGCTCCAACACCGCCAGTTGCCGTCCAGAAGTGCTGTACGCACAGTCAACAGTCCCTCCTCTGTTATTGGGGTTCAGTAACGTCAGCTGTTCCCCTGCTGTGTGTGTGGCAATCCCTCCTACCTCCTCCTACCTCCTCCAACCTCCTCCTCCTCCACCTGTCCCTGGGCTCCAACACCGCCAGTTGCCGTCCAGAAGTGCTGTACGCACAGTCAACAGTCGCTCCTCTGTTATTGGGGTTCAGTAACGTCAGCTGTTCCCCTGCTGTGTGTGTGGCAATCCCTCCTACCTCCTCCTACCTCCTCCAACCTCCTCCTCCTCCACCTGTCCCTGGGCTCCAACACCGCCAGTTGCCGTCCAGAAGTGCTGTACGCACAGTCAACAGTCCCTCCTCTGTTATTGGGGTTCAGTAACGTCAGCTGTTCCCCTGCTGTGTGTGTGGCAATCCCTCCTACCTCCTCCTACCTCCTCCTCCTCCACCTGTCCCTGGGCTCCAACACCGCCAGTTGCCGTCCAGAAGTGCTGTACGCACAGTCAACAGTCCCTCCTCTGTTATTGGGGTTCAGTAACGTCAGCTGTTCCCCTGCTGTGTATACGGCAACGTGTACTGCGACCGCCACGCAGGCACAACAAGTTAAATGTAAGGGAACCTGACCCCCCCCCCCCCCAGGCGTTTGTTACTGAAGGAGCCACCTTGTGCAGCAGTAATGATGCAAAGGGAAAAAGTGCCTCTTTTCGTGATGCTCCTTGCACATGCTGAACCAAACACTTATGAAATGTGTCCCCACACAGCGTTACACCGTCCGGTAGGTGGAACTTTCCTTTGTCGTGTGACGCAGCACAGCCATCATTTTTACCCCCTTGGCGCCGTGCGCCCCCTCCTCAGCGTTGTTTGAATCTGTCCCGGAGCCTGCGCTGTTAGGTTAGCCCTTGGCCATGCACACATGTTGCGCTGCCCGTCTTCTGACCTCATTTGGTGTCAGGCTGGCTGCGCCTGTGCGGGTGCGCTGGCCGAGATCCCGCCTCGCAGTGTCGTCTAATGTAATCCCACCGCGGGCCTGTGATCCGTGCCCGTGCGCAGTGCATATCCTCTCCTCTCACTCCCCTCCCTATGGCTTCTTCAGACTGTGCGATGTCAGCTGGTCCCTAATAGCATGCCACGGCCGTGACACCGCACAGTCTGAAAAAGCCGTAGGGAGGGGAGTGAGAGGAGAGGATATGCACTGCGCACGGGCACGGATCACAGGCCCGCGGTGGGATTACATGAGACGACACTGCGAGGCGGGATCTCGGCCAGCGCACCCGCACAGGCGCAGCCAGCCTGACACCAAATGAGGTCAGAAGACGGGCAGCGCAACATGTGTGCATGGCCATGGGCTAACCTAACAGCGCAGGCTCCGGGACAGATTCAAACAACGCTGAGGAGGGGGCGAACGGCGACAAGGGGGTAAAAATGATGGCTGTGCTGCGTCACACGACAAAGGAAAGTTCCACCTACCGGACGGTTTAACGCTGTGTGGGGACACATTTCATAAATGTTAGGTTCCGCATGTACAAGGACCATAATTAAAAGAGCTAAGTTTACCTTTTCCAGCATTAGTGCTGTACACAATGGCTCTTTCAGCTACAAACGCCTGGGGGGGGGGGGGGTTAAAGGTTTCCTTTCAACTTGCTCGAGTGCAGGCTTCGGCCTACACTCCGCTCCCCCTGCTCCTCCTGCTGACCCTGGGCTCTAACACCGCCAGTTTTTGCCCAGATGTGCTAGCTGCACAGAGAAAAACACCAGCCAATGTGTCAGTGGGGTCCAGCACCGCCAGCTGTTCCCCTGCTGTGTAGCCGGCAACGTGTCCTGCGACCGCCACGCAGACACAAGAACTGAAATTGAAGGGAACCTGTCCCCCCTCCCCCAGGTGTTTCTATGTTTTACAGCTACCTTGAACAGCAGTAATGCTGCATGTGTTCAAGGTGGCTCAGAAACTTATTCTCCTTGCCCATGTTGAAGTGAACACGTCTAAAATGTGTCCTCTGTGACCATTAAAACGTCCCTCAGGTGTGATTTGACTTTGTATTGACACACGCAACAAGCTCCTTGGTAACGCTGCCCGTCTTCTGGCATCATTGTTTGGCTGGCTGCGCTTCTGCGGCCGCCCTGACCCACACAACAGCCCTCGTTGTCTTATTTAATGGGACTGCGAGGGTGTGATTGATGGGCAGGATCAGTGCATCAGTTCGCCTGTCCCTCCTCTCCTTCCGCCTTCTTCGGACTGTGCGGCTTCATGGCCGTGGCATGCGATAAGGGATCAGCTGACGCCACATAGTCTGAAGCAGGTGTAAGAACCCAAGCGAGAGGCGAACATATGTGCTGCGCCAGGCCCTGAATCCCAGCCCCGCAGTGTTTTAACAATGTTAAGACACTGCGGGGCTGGGATTCATGGTCATCGCGAACCGCACCGGCCGACATTACATGATGCCAGAAGATGGGCAGCGCTAACGGCGCTAGGCCAGGGGATAACACGACAGCGCAGACTCCTGTACAGCAAATAACAACGCTCGGGAGGCTGCACCCAGCACCAAGGTGGGATTCTTGACACCTGTGCTGCGTCTCATTACAAAGGGAACTCTCGCCTCCATTACACAGTTTGACTGTATAAAGGGCTAAATGTTATACGTGTTCCATTCAGCGTGTGCAAGGAGAAAAATTACAAGAGCAACCTTTGACTTGCGCAGCACTGCTGCTGCATAAGCTGTGGCTCTTCTACTTTGTAACCCCTGAGGGGGGGTTAAAGGTGACTTTTGAAATCGGTTCAATTAGGCTTCGGCCTACACTCTGCTCCACCTGCAGAGCCCGGGCTCCAACAACGCTAGTTGCTGTCCGGAAGTGCTGGCTGCACAGAGCCAAACACCTCGCCAATGTGTCAGTGGGGTCCAGCACCGCCAGCTGTTCCCCTGCTGTGTAGCCGGCAACGTGTCCTGCAAAAGCCACGCAGACACAACACACCCAAAGCTGCCGCCTGTGCAGGCTTCGGCCTACACTCCCCTCCCCCTGCTCCTCCTCCTCCTGCTCCTCCTCCTGCTGTCCCTGGGCTCTAACACACCGCCAGTTTTTGCCCAGATGTGCTAGCTGCACAGAGAAAAACACCAGCCAATGTGTCAGTGGGGTCCAGCACCGCCAGCTGTTCCCCTGCTGTGCAGCCGGCAACGTGTCCTGCAAAAGCCACGCAGACACAAGAACTGAAATTGAAGGGAACCTGTCCCCCCTCCCCCAGGCGTTTTTACGTTATCCAGCCACCTTGTACAGCGGTAATGCTGCATGTGTGCAAGGTGGCTCAGAAACGTATTCTCCTCGCACATGTGGAACTGAAAACACGTCTGCAATGTGTCCTCTGTGTGACCATTTAACCGTCCCGGTGGTGTGACTTTCCTTTGTAATGACACGCTGCAACCCCCTTGGTAGCGCTGCCCGTCTTCTGGCATCATTGTTTGGCTGCCTGCGCCTCTGCGGCCGCCCTGACCCACACAACGCCCCTCGGTGTCTTATTTATTGGGACTGCGAGGGTGTGATTGATGGGCAGGATCAGTGCATCAGTTCGCCTGTCCCTCCTCTCCTTCCGCCTTCTTCGGACTGTGCGGCTTCATGGCCGTGGCATGCGATAAGGGATCAGATGACGCCGCACAGTCTGAAGCGGGTGTAAGGACCCGAGTGTGAGAGGCGAACATATGTGCTGCGCCAGGCCCTGAATCCCAGCCCCGCAGTGTTTTAACAATGTTAAGACACTGCGGGGCTGGGATTCATGGTCATCGCGAACCGCACCGGCCGACATTACATGATGCCAGAAGATGGGCAGCGCTAACGGCGCTAGGCCAGGGGATAACACGACAGCGCAGACTCCTGTACAGCAAATAACAACGCTCGGGAGGCTGCACCCAGCACCAAGGTGGGATTCTTGACACCTGTGCTGCGTCTCATTACAAAGGGAACTCTCGCCTCCATTACACAGTTTGACTGTATAAAGGGCTAAATGTTATACGTGTTCCATTCAGCGTGTGCAAGGAGAAAAATTACAAGAGCAACCTTTGACTTGCGCAGCACTGCTGCTGCATAAGCTGTGGCTCTTCTACTTTGTAACCCCTGAGGGGGGGTTAAAGGTGACTTTTGAAATCGGTTCAATTAGGCTTCGGCCTACACTCTGCTCCACCTGCAGAGCCCGGGCTCCAACAACGCTAGTTGCTGTCCGGAAGTGCTGGCTGCACAGAGCCAAACACCTCGCCAATGTGTCAGTGGGGTCCAGCACCGCCAGCTGTTCCCCTGATGTGTAGCCGGCAACGTGTCCTGCAAAAGCCACGCAGACACAACACACCCAAAGCTGCCGCCTGTGCAGGCTTCGGCCTACACTCCCCTCCCCCTGCTCCTCCTCCTCCTGCTCCTCCTCCTGCTGTCCCTGGGCTCTAACACACCGCCAGTTTTTGCCCAGATGTGCTAGCTGCACAGAGAAAAACACCAGCCAATGTGTCAGTGGGGTCCAGCACCGCCAGCTGTTCCCCTGCTGTGCAGCCGGCAACGTGTCCTGCAAAAGCCACGCAGACACAAGAACTGAAATTGAAGGGAACCTGTCCCCCCTCCCCCAGGCGTTTTTACGTTATCCAGCCACCTTGTACAGCGGTAATGCTGCATGTGTGCAAGGTGGCTCAGAAACGTATTCTCCTCGCACATGTGGAACTGAAAACACGTCTGCAATGTGTCCTCTGTGTGACCATTTAACCGTCCCGGTGGTGTGACTTTCCTTTGTAATGACACGCTGCAACCCCCTTGGTAGCGCTGCCCGTCTTCTGGCATCATTGTTTGGCTGCCTGCGCCTCTGCGGCCGCCCTGACCCACACAACGCCCCTCGGTGTCTTATTTATTGGGACTGCGAGGGTGTGATTGATGGGCAGGATCAGTGCATCAGTTCGCCTGTTCCTCCTCTCCTTCCGCCTTCTTCGGACTGTGCGGCTTCATGGCCGTGGCATGCGATAAGGGATCAGATGACGCCGCACAGTCTGAAGCGGGTGTAAGGACCCGAGTGTGAGAGGCGAACATATGTGCTGCGCCAGGCCCTGAATCCCAGCCCCGCAGTGTTTTAACAATGTTAAGACACTGCGGGGCTGGGATTCATGGTCATCGCGAACCGCACCGGCCGACATTACATGATGCCAGAAGATGGGCAGCGCTAACGGCGCTAGGCCAGGGGATAACACGACAGCGCAGACTCCTGTACAGCAAATAACAACGCTCGGGAGGCTGCACCCAGCACCAAGGTGGGATTCTTGACACCTGTGCTGCGTCTCATTACAAAGGGAACTCTCGCCTCCATTACACAGTTTGACTGTATAAAGGGCTAAATGTTATACGTGTTCCATTCAGCGTGTGCAAGGAGAAAAATTACAAGAGCAACCTTTGACTTGCGCAGCACTGCTGCTGCATAAGCTGTGGCTCTTCTACTTTGTAACCCCTGAGGGGGGGTTAAAGGTGACTTTTGAAATCGGTTCAATTAGGCTTCGGCCTACACTCTGCTCCACCTGCAGAGCCCGGGCTCCAACAACGCTAGTTGCTGTCCGGAAGTGCTGGCTGCACAGAGCCAAACACCTCGCCAATGTGTCAGTGGGGTCCAGCACCGCCAGCTGTTCCCCTGCTGTGTAGCCGGCAACGTGTCCTGCAAAAGCCACGCAGACACAACACACCCAAAGCTGCCGCCTGTGCAGGCTTCGGCCTACACTCCCCTCCCCCTGCTCCTCCTCCTCCTGCTCCTCCTCCTGCTGTCCCTGGGCTCTAACACACCGCCAGTTTTTGCCCAGATGTGCTAGCTGCACAGAGAAAAACACCAGCCAATGTGTCAGTGGGGTCCAGCACCGCCAGCTGTTCCCCTGCTGTGCAGCCGGCAACGTGTCCTGCAAAAGCCACGCAGACACAAGAACTGAAATTGAAGGGAACCTGTCCCCCCTCCCCCAGGCGTTTTTACGTTATCCAGCCACCTTGTACAGCGGTAATGCTGCATGTGTGCAAGGTGGCTCAGAAACGTATTCTCCTCGCACATGTGGAACTGAAAACACGTCTGCAATGTGTCCTCTGTGTGACCATTTAACCGTCCCGGTGGTGTGACTTTCCTTTGTAATGACACGCTGCAACCCCCTTGGTAGCGCTGCCCGTCTTCTGGCATCATTGTTTGGCTGCCTGCGCCTCTGCGGCCGCCCTGACCCACACAACGCCCCTCGGTGTCTTATTTATTGGGACTGCGAGGGTGTGATTGATGGGCAGGATCAGTGCATCAGTTCGCCTGTCCCTCCTCTCCTTCCGCCTTCTTCGGACTGTGCGGCTTCATGGCCGTGGCATGCGATAAGGGATCAGATGACGCCGCACAGTCTGAAGCGGGTGTAAGGACCCGAGTGTGAGAGGCGAACATATGTGCTGCGCCAGGCCCTGAATCCCAGCCCCGCAGTGTTTTAACAATGTTAAGACACTGCGGGGCTGGGATTCATGGTCATCGCGAACCGCACCGGCCGACATTACATGATGCCAGAAGATGGGCAGCGCTAACGGCGCTAGGCCAGGGGATAACACGACAGCGCAGACTCCTGTACAGCAAATAACAACGCTCGGGAGGCTGCACCCAGCACCAAGGTGGGATTCTTGACACCTGTGCTGCGTCTCATTACAAAGGGAACTCTCGCCTCCATTACACAGTTTGACTGTATAAAGGGCTAAATGTTATACGTGTTCCATTCAGCGTGTGCAAGGAGAAAAATTACAAGAGCAACCTTTGACTTGCGCAGCACTGCTGCTGCATAAGCTGTGGCTCTTCTACTTTGTAACCCCTGAGGGGGGGTTAAAGGTGACTTTTGAAATCGGTTCAATTAGGCTTCGGCCTACACTCTGCTCCACCTGCAGAGCCCGGGCTCCAACAACGCTAGTTGCTGTCCGGAAGTGCTGGCTGCACAGAGCCAAACACCTCGCCAATGTGTCAGTGGGGTCCAGCACCGCCAGCTGTTCCCCTGCTGTGTAGCCGGCAACGTGTCCTGCAAAAGCCACGCAGACACAACACACCCAAAGCTGCCGCCTGTGCAGGCTTCGGCCTACACTCCCCTCCCCCTGCTCCTCCTCCTCCTGCTCCTCCTCCTGCTGTCCCTGGGCTCTAACACACCGCCAGTTTTTGCCCAGATGTGCTAGCTGCACAGAGAAAAACACCAGCCAATGTGTCAGTGGGGTCCAGCACCGCCAGCTGTTCCCCTGCTGTGCAGCCGGCAACGTGTCCTGCAAAAGCCACGCAGACACAAGAACTGAAATTGAAGGGAACCTGTCCCCCCTCCCCCAGGCGTTTTTATGTTATCCAGCCACCTTGTACAGCGGTAATGCTGCATGTGTGCAAGGTGGCTCAGAAACGTATTCTCCTCGCACATGTGGAACTGAAAACACGTCTGCAATGTGTCCTCTGTGTGACCATTTAACCGTCCCGGTGGTGTGACTTTCCTTTGTAATGACACGCTGCAACCCCCTTGGTAGCGCTGCCCGTCTTCTGGCATCATTGTTTGGCTGCCTGCGCCTCTGCGGCCGCCCTGACCCACACAACGCCCCTCGGTGTCTTATTTATTGGGACTGCGAGGGTGTGATTGATGGGCAGGATCAGTGCATCAGTTCGCCTGTCCCTCCTCTCCTTCCGCCTTCTTCGGACTGTGCGGCTTCATGGCCGTGGCATGCGATAAGGGATCAGCTGACGCCACATAGTCTGAAGCAGGTGTAAGAACCCAAGCGAGAGGCGAACATATGTACTGCGCCAGGCCATGAATCCCAGCCCCGCAGTGTTTAAACTATGTCAATACACTGCGGGGCTGTGATTCATGGGCATCGCGAACCGCACCGGCCAACATTAAATGAGGTCAGAAGATGGGCAGCGCTAACAGCGCTAGGCCAGGGGATAACACGACAGCGCAGACTCCTGTACAGCAAATAACAACGCTCAGGAGGCTGCACCCAGCACCAAGGTGGGATTCTTGACATCTGTGCTGCGTCTCATTACAAAGGGAACTCGCGCCTCCAACACAGTTTGACTGTATAAAGGGCTAAATGTTATACGTGTTTCATTCAGCGTGTGCAAGGAGCGAAATTAAAAGAGCAACCTTTGACTTGTGCAGCACTACTGCTGCATAAGCTGTGGCTCTTCTACTTTCTAACCCCTGAGGGGGGGTTAAAGGTTACCTTTGAAATTGGTTCAAGTAGGCTTCGGCCTACACTCTGCTCCCCCTGCAGAGCCCGGGCTACAACACCGCTCGTTGCTGTCCGGAAGTGCTGGCTGCACAGAGCCAAACACCTCGCCAATGTGTCAGTGGGGTCCAGCACCGCCAGCTGTTCCCCTGCTGTGCAGCCGGCAACGTGTCCTGCAAAAGCCACGCAGACACTTGCTCTTGTACCTTCTGCTCCACATCCTGGTTCCAGTACCGTCAGCTGGTTCCGGGCAGAGCCTTTGGCTTAGGTGCCTCCCTCTGGGTATCCGAGTTCCACCAACGTCAGGTGGTCCTTGGTAGTGCTTTCAGGCACGGGTACCTCCTGCTTAGTAACCGGGTTCCAGTAACGTCAGCTGGTCCTCGGTAGTTCCATTGGCTCTTGGACCTTCGGCTACCCATCCGGGTTCCAGCACCGTCAGCTGGTTCTCGGCAGTGTCTTTTGCTCTTGTACCTTCTGCTCCCCATCCTGGTTCCAGTACCGTCAGCTGGTTCCGGGCAGAGCCTTTGGCTTAGGTGCCTCCCTCTGGGTATCCGAGTTCCACCAACGTCAGGTGGTCCTTGGTAGTGCTTTCAGGCACGGGTACCTCCTGCTTAGTAACCGGGTTCCAGTAACGTCAGCTGGTCCTCGGTAGTTCCATTGGCTCTTGGACCTTCGGGTAGCCATCCGAGTTCCAGTTCCATCAGCTGGTTCTCGGCATTTTCTCAGCCTTCTTGTACCTTCTGCTACATTTCCAAGTTCAAGAGACTAAACACGATGACCCGGAAGAACACCCCTAAGATGACGACGACACCAGAGACGACAACCACCGTGATGACGACGACCCTGGAGACGATGACCCTGAAGACCACCCCGATGACGACGACCCCGGAGACCACCCCGATGACGACGACCCCGGAGACGACGACCCTGGAGACGACGACGACCTGGAAGACCGAGAAGCAGAAGAACAAGAGGCTGCAGAACAAAGAGCAGAAGGACATTAAGCATAACACAAAATATCAGAGCAAAAAAATATTATGTAAATTATAAGCAGAAGAAGACTAAGCAGTGTATGGGGGTGAGTCCGTTCCTCCTCGTGGTGCCCCTGGATAAAGCCTGATGCTGCAGGCCAAACTGAACGCGGACAAATGTAACTGGTTTGTGACAGGCAGAACGGAAGGTGTAATCTTCAAACTTTTATAGATAACAACTACGGGAATGCCTGTCACAAATAAGAATATGATGAAGAAGTTGAATATGATGAAGATAATAGTAAAATAAAAAGAATATGAACAATGTAACCCAAAAAATAATAGGTAGAAGATGAAGAAGAAGATGAATAAGGTGAAGAAGTTGATGTCAAAGAAGCTGATGATGAGGATAATTAAGAAGAAAGCGTGGGAGAAGTAAAAAAGAAGGTGAAGGGCGTGGAAGTAGTGAAACATCAATATCTGACATAAAAAAAAAAAAAAATAACATAGTCAAATTCTTTCTAACGCCGAACTTCATAAAAAAAAATTAAAAATCCTGCTATTCTATTACATTGGGCTAAACCTCTGTCCCTTTAATATCTCCGCCACGTCCCCCAATACATCCTACATTATTCTTAGTTGTTTTCCTTCATGTAGAATGAACCTACAAGTTTATAAAGGGTTTATTTTAATTCCGATATTTTCGTCCCATTGACTTGCATTGGGATCGGGTATCGGTATCGGATTGGATCCGATATTTTGACGGTATCGGCCGATACTTTCCGATACCGATACTTTCCGATATCGGAAAGTATCGCTCAACACTAATCTTGACACATAAAGCTTTCACATTCATGGATTCCTGGTATATCCAGACAACTGGGACAAACTTATTCTTAGGACTGTGTGAAGAAAAATATGTCTATTCTGTGGAAAACGAGTTTCTAAAGCACACAAAACTTTACTTTAGATATGTGGACGACATGTTCTTCGTGTGGGATGGTTCGGAAGAAGATTTTGCACATTTTGTATCATACCTAAATGAATCCAACGAGATGGGCATGTCCTTCACATCCACTTTTGGGGGATCACACTTAGAGTTTCTCGATGTCTCGGTAGAAATAAAAGAAGGGTCGGTCTGTACATTGTTATATCGGAAACCCACAGTGACTTATTCGGTAATGCATTACAATAGCTTCCATCCAGTACACATGACGCAGTCTTTACCATATAGCCAACTCCTCAGGATGCGAAGGGTTAACAACACACAAGAGGGTTTTAGGTTACAATCAGCAGAACTTTATCAAAGGTTAAAGAGGAGAGGCTATCCAGATACTTTATTACAAGCAGCAGTAGAAAGAGTCAATGAGAAAACAACCGATAAAGAACAGGGGTTGAAAGATATGGCAGAAAAAAAGTTCAATTTTGTTTTCAGTACAGTTCTATGGACCGCCAAATACACGCTGCCATTAGGAGAAACTGGCACATATTGGAAAGAGACGAGGATCTGATGAAAATTGTAGCCAGAGGCCACTGATTTCAAAGGTTGAGGGATGTACTAGTATGCAATCGCAATGAAAAAGAGAACACAATTTGGCTAGAACAGGGAGTCTCTAAAGGGAATTACCGTTGTGGACATTGTCGATATTGCAAATATCATATTACAGATTGGGTCATAAATATAGGCCCAATCAGCCATACAGTTGTGGAATTTATATTATGTAAAACCGATCACGTAGTATACATGATATTTTGTCCTTGCAGGTACTACTACATAGGCAAGACTATACGCCATTTATATGTGCAGTTTAGGGAACATTACAAATCAGTTTCCTCAGGAAAAGGGGTACCGAGACTAATTAACCATATTAGAGAAAAACACGGGGGGAACCCAAACGTTATGACATTTGCGGGGATAGAGAAAGTTACATTGCCCCCAAGAGGAGGGGATTTGCATAATCTGCTATTGAGATGCGAGGCAAGGTGGATTATGCAAACAGGTGCGATGGGTCCATTAGGATTAAATGACAGAGTCAACATGTCGATCTTTTTGTAATAAGAGCAAATTGCTTGTTTTCTTGTAGGCAAATAATATTTGATAAATACCAAATTAGATGTAGAAAATGGTAATGGAAGTATATACGGTTGGTGAAATGAACATAGTAGCATTGTTACTTTCAAACTAATATTCCCGTTTGTAAATATGTCCTTAATAATATTGAAATTGGTGCTCAAGCGTCGGGTTTATGAACGCAATGTAAAGTATTGTCATTGATTTTTATTGTTTTTATGTATTTCACTTAGTGGTAATAAGGAGTGTGGTGGGAGGAGTAAGTTTCTGTGCAGTTATTTTGTCCCTCGTCACATCCTTTTAACTACTGACCAGTAGAAACGCTATACCAGGGCAAAATGGCCATCGTCTGAACCTGCACACTCTCATCTTCACACCCCCGAGCCATGAAGGTTTTAAACTATGACTGAATAAAGGACAAACCATTTTAAGGATTGGTGAGTGCTTCCTATCTTTTCTTCACTATATGGATTGCATTTCAATGTTTTTTGGAGGAGCACCCGAGATCCGGAGGCTAAGCTTCAATGAGTATCCTGCATGTCAGGCACTCTGATGCAATGAAGTTGGCGGTGCTGTCTACTATTTACCTCTTGACAGACAAAAAGATAAGTAACCTACTATGCTAGTAACAATTCAAAATTTGATTGTCTTTGAGATGCTGCTATTTAATAACAGTAAAATGTAACAAAATCGCATATAAGAAGGTGGCGCACAGTAGCGTTTCGCTAAGGCTATGTGCACACGTCCGGAATTGCAGCAGAAATTTCCTTTGCAATTCCGCAACTGTGCCACGGGTGAAACACATGCGGAATTGGCATGTGTTTTCCCGCTAAACACTAGCATTTTTACAATCGTAATTAGCTTGCAGAATGCTAGCGTTTTCCAAGCGAACTGTAGCATCACTTGGAAAACTGATTGATAGGTTGGTCACACTTGTCAAACATGCAGCATCAATAGTAAAAAGATATGTTAAAAATAATAAAAAAAAGAAAAAAATATGATATTCTCACCTTGCGGCGTACCCTGCAGCCTTCCCGCTCCTCGCAATGCTCCCGGCAGCTTCCGTTCCCAGTAAAGCCTCGCGGCAACGATGCCAGATGACTTAGCGGTCTCGTGAGACCACTACGTCATCACAGGTTATTGTCGCAAGGCATTACTGGGAACGGGAGCATCACAAAGAGCAGGAAGGCTCCCCTCCTCCACTCTGGCTACCAACTGCACATGATCCGCTTACTTCCCGCATGGTGGGCATAGCCCCATGCGGGAAGCAAGTGGATCAATGCATTCCTATGTGTGTGGAATCCCCGCGATTCCGCACAAAGAATGAACATGCTACGTTTTTTTCCGAAATGCGATTCCGCTGCAGAAAAAAACGCAAGATGTGCACAAAAATTGCGGATTGCATTCTAATAATAGGATGCTTAGTGTATGTGTTTTTTTCCGCAGTTTAATCACGTTTTTATAGCGAAAAACCATGAAAAAACCCAAAAAATCCTGAACGTGTGCACACAGCCTAATAGCGACATACCACGTGACCACTGTGACGCATATGAGTTGTGAGGACTTGGTGTCTGATGGTACTCCCCATCTAGTATCTCATTTTTAAAGGTGTCTTTATGCTTGGGATACAAATACACTTGAATAGAAGGATTTAAAAGGGAGACGTGAGCTGGGAAGCACTGTGCGTGTTCTGTTGTCACAGTTACTGTGGTGGATCTTAAAGGAGATAAGCTGAAAATAAGAGACATGTTTTAACATAGCAAGAATGGCAAAAAAATTGTAAAAAGCATGTAAATTGCAGAACTACTTGTATTTGCAAGCAATATCCAATTTTACTTATTTATGAGAATAGGAATAACTTTTTGAATAAACGTTTCTGGCCTTCTAAATCAATGATGTTCCATGGCTAGGCTATTATGTAGCACTTTGTTAATATACTTTATATTAATGGGAAGGCTATGTTAGCTGGGCAGAGTATTGAACTTTCTTTAGGCACTAACTACATCTGCACATGCTGCAAAGATGCACAAGTGTTTAGAAAAGCATTTAATTATGACATTAACAAACTTCATATAGTTGTCTCTATCCATTCGTCTAGAAAAAATATTGAGTCTTTTTAACAAACACATCAGATCACTTTAGTTCTATACAAAACCCTTTATGGAGGTTTTAAAAGGTAGAGATAATCAATGTCAATTCCAATTTTTTTATTATATTTATAAATGTAGATAAAATCAAGCTGGCTAAGAGATGTAAATCATTCAGCTGAGTTGAGGAACACTTAATCTGCGAGCACTAAAAAATACTCGGAGGTCACCCGAGCGTGCTCGGGAAATCTCGAGTAAAGAGTATATTAGCTCATGAACATTTAGTAGCTATGAGTGCAGAGCATCCAGCAGATGTACAAACTTGAAAGCTGTCATACAATTAGTAAAAGATTTCCATTTAAAGTGTGACCTAAATTGGTTAGTGCAGATATCCAATGTAATCATCAAAAATAGACAAAATGTGTTGTTCTATCCAATTCCAATAGGATGCAATAAGAAAACCATCAGAATGACTATCTCACTGCATGCAAGGTAGACACTAGTATACAAGTAGAGTAAGTTGAACTACAACATAGTCAACAATTTAATACCAAATTGATGACCTTCTGTGAAAGAAGTGAATATTTATGAATGTCGATAAAATGGATCTAAGATTTTGACAAACAATTCTTGCATTTTGCATGCATTTAGTACTGTTCTGCACATACAGTATATAGTGTACATAAATAGTCTTTACACTCTAGTTCCTTCATTTAACAAAATGATGCCAAGAAGAATCCTTTCAAAACTTTTTCACCCTTTTAATGAATATCTTAATCTAAACAATTGAATTGTATAGGCTTGTTCAAATTCTTCTCTTTATGTAGTGCTAGATAGACTTAATTATGTTATGTTTAGGGGTGTGTGAGGGCCATATAATCATTTTCAGAACTCCTTCTTCTTCATGCTGAAGATAGTCCTTAATTACATTGTTTGTATGTTTTGGGTAATTGTCTTGGTACAGGCAGGGCCAACGTAAGTCGGTGATAATGGAGAATTGCACAGTGCCCCCAAATCCATTGGGCGCTCCCAGTTTCTACAGCAGGAGCCAGGGCCGGACTGGCCATCTGGCACTTCTAGCAAATGCCAGAAGGGTTGGTGCCAGTAGTGCTCTGCTCGATCCCTGCACGCTGTGCCACTGTCAGCTGCGCCAGCGCCAACTCACCCCCCCGCCAGCGCCGCCACATTCAACTATACTGACATCTATGAGGCCGGTACATTTCAATGCAATGATGGAGGAGAGAGAGTCCACTGACGCTCCCTCTGCCATCATTCCCCGCTCTGCCTCTGACACTGCGGGTGTGCTATGACATCATAGCATCGCTTACCTGCGGTGCGCTGGGCAGACTGTCACTGCAGCTGCTGTGACCGGACCAAGGAGCAGCGCAGGGCATGAGGAGAGGTGAGGATTGTGTGTTTTTTAATATATCAATGAGTGATAACTGGATTGTGGGCCTATTGGGGGGCGCTACATTATATTCTATGGGGGGCTGTATTACATTCTATGGGGGGGCTGTATTATATTCTATTGGGGGTTGTATTATATTCTATGGGAGGCTGTATTACATTCTTTGGGGGGCTTTATTACATTCCATTGGGGCTGTATTACATTCTATGGGGAGGGCTGTATTACATTCTATGGGGGACTGTGCTGTATTATACTCTATGAGGGGCTGTATTACATTCTATGGGGGCTGTATTACTTCCTATGGGGGTTGTATTATATTCCATGGGGGGGCTGTATTACATTCTATGGGGGGCTGTATTACATTCTATGGGGGCTGTATTATATTCTATGGAGGCTGTATTACATTCTATGGGGGCTGTATTACATTCTATGGGGGTTGTATTATATTCTATGGGGGACTGTATTACATTCTATGGGGGCTGTATTATATTCTATGGAGGGCTGTATTACATTCTATGGGGGGCTGTATTACATTCTATGGGGTGTTGTGTTATATTCTATGGGGAGGTGGGCAGTATTATATTCTATGGGGGCTGTATTACATTTTATTGAGGTGCTGTATTATATTCTATGGGGGGCTGTATTATATTCTATGGGGGGCTGTGTTTTATTCTCTGGGGGGCTACATTATATTCCATGGGGGGTAGTATTATATTCTATGAGGGAGGATTGCATCATACTCTTTTATGGGGCTACATTATATTCTATGGGGAGGTAGGCTGTATTATATTCTATGTATTAAATGTATTCTGTGTATTAAATTTATTATATTCTATGAGGGGTGATTGCATCATACTCTATGATTGGGCTACATTATATTCTTTGGCAAGCGGCATTATACTATATCAGGAGGTCTGCTTTGCATTCCACGGAGGGACTACTTTAAATTCTATGGGGGGGCTGCATTATGCTCTATTAGGGGGCTACCATATATTATATATGCAGGGGCTGCATTATACTATATGAGGGGGCTGCATTATATTCTCTGGGGGGTTGCATTATACTCAGGCGGCTACAATATATTCTGTGGGGTGGCTGCATTATACTCTGAGGTGGCATCATTATACTATATGTGGGCTGCATTATACTGTATCGAGGACTATGGGGAATTCATTATACTATATGAAGAACTATGGGGTGTATTATACTCTGGGAAGTGAATTGCACTACATGGACGACTATGGCGGTGCATTATACTATATGGAGCACTATGAGGAGTGTATTATACTATATGGAGGACTGAGCAGTGTATTTCAATAAATGGAGGACAATGAGGAGTGTATTATACTATATGGAGGACTGAGGAGTGTATTATACTATATGGAGGACTGAGGTGCACATTATAATATAAGGAGGACTATGGGGTGTATTATACTAAACAAGAAAAATGCTGCCTATTCATCGAGTGATTGGATTGTTTATGTGGAAACAGAAATCCTTGTTCTTAGCAGCACATCGCCGGTGTAAACTGTAGATGTGCTGCTGATAACATGATACTGTATGGGGACAGATTGATCTAATTGTGATTGTTTTGTTCCCTTCATTCTTTCTCAGTTGGTGTAAAGAGGCAGGGAAACAAGCGAACAACTTGAGTACTGTCAATCACACTTGTTTAGCGGCCTGAGATCAGCGCATGTAAATACAACAGAAATGCTTCATGGGGAGACCAGGCAAGGATGAAGACAGTTGTAGTTAGCACCCGGCGCCTGGGAATAGCGCTAACTCTACTGCTTTTCTCAGCCGCCAGAGCATTTAATTCTGGTATGTGTAATGATTTTTAAGGTTGTTGTCAGGTGCGTAATGTCAGCTGCTATCCATCCCTGGCGTAATAATGGAGAGGTGTCTATTAGACACCCCCAGTACTAGCCCAGACCTGGGAGACCCAGCAACTCTGATGGTAGTAACAATACTGCTCTTTACAGTCGCCGAGCTCAGTGCAAGATCCAGAATATCAGAAGAGCGGTGACGTTACTGATGTCACCGCTCTTCAGAGTCACCGGGTCTCGTGCTGCGCAGCGGAACCAAAAGTGGCTGTAGTCAAAGTTTATAGAACATCAGAATGAGGTTATCTACGAGATCCAGTTATGTAGGTAAAGTAGCGGCTTTTCTTGGTACTGCAACTAAAAGCAATAAATAGGACTGAGCTGTAATGCTGGATACAGCTGTAATTATATGTTATATAGTCATGTTACACTCCCCTCACTTCTCGTAACCTATAAGTGTACAAAGATATTATACAGTCACCATGTGATAAGTGGGCCTGTGTAAAGGTACCTTCACATTAAGCGACTTTGCAACGAGAACGACAACGATCCGTGACGTTGCAGCATCCTGGATAGCGATATCTTTGTGTTTGACACGCAGCAGCGATCTGGATCCTGCTGTGATATTGCTGGTCGTTGCTGAAAGTTCAGAACTTTATTTGGTCGTCAGATCGGCGTGTATCGTTGTGTTTGACAGCAAAAGCTACGACGCCAGCAACAAGCATAGGGGCCGTCGCAGCGTCTCGTTCTGGCCAGGTAGGCGTTGTACATTACAAAAGGAGACGCCTTTAAATTACATAGCAATGTCGCTCGTAATAGATTTTCATGTGTGGTTGCTGCCAGAACAAATAAAAACATATTTTAAAAAGTGCAATAGCAAAATATAAATTGACCTTGATCGCTTAAAACTACCATACTATGACAGCATAATTCCAACACATATAGACTGATTATTAATACAATAAAATACGACAAATAGCACTATACTGTTACCAGAAAATATCACCGCCCTGTTACCGAACAATACTGAAATGCAATACTGAAAGGATAGAGAACCGCACAGTGATAAAGTATTTCATTAAATAAAAAAAAGGAAACGCAATTACGTTACATTTCTTTAAAAAAAGGAGACCCTATTACATTACTTTTGAAAAGGAGACGCCATCTGTCACGACAGCCTGGGAGGTGGTGTGAACATGAAGGGGGTATTTACAATGCATTACAATTACAAAAGGAGACGCCTTAATTACATTATTACATTAAAAAAGGACACCCCTTTACATTACATTACAAAAGGAGAAGCCCTCTGTCAGGACAGCCTGGGAGGTAGTGTGTACATTACATTATGGGGGTCTTTACATTACGTTACCAATTACAAAAGGGGACGCCTTTAAATTTCATTACATTACAAAAGGTGACGCCATAACGTTATACATTCCATCACAAATGGAGTGGTTGTGACGTCGTCTCGCTGTGAACGCTGATAGGTCACAGTGGGGTCATCTATAGCTGCGTTATATATAAACCGCGACTCTACTCCTTTTCAATCACTTGTGCATACTCCGCCATCTACGAGCATCTCGTGTGCGTCTTGGTTGGAAATCCAGAACTCAGCATCATGTTCATTCTCCATCATCACGTTATAGCGTCCTGGTTTAAAATCAAGATCTTTGCAACGTCTTCGTTCTGTAACCTCTCGTGAGCGTCTTGTTTGGAGATCCTAAACTCTGCAGCGTTCTCTATTAGCTCATCAACGGTAAGTATATCTTTGTGCTGTACTCATTTGCCATGCAGCAATACTAATTTATGTGTATAGAAAATTGATGTATACTACATCTCTGCAGTGATTTGTTAGAGCTTTCAAGTTTGTAACCAAATACGCTTTAGCGCTGTAGTATTGCCTGTTAGTGGTAATTACAATGATTTGGTGATGTGGTGTGTTAAGATGTTCACAAACAAATTGGCCACCGCCAAATTATAATTAGCCATCCACAAAATAGCTACCATTAGAATTTACACCTTTTCAACGCACAAAATGGCTGCTAACAATAGGGAAAAGCACACGGCCCCCATCCCATCCCCAAAATGTTGGCTAACAATAGGAAATAGCCCACGGCCCATCCCATACCAGAAATGACTGCTAACAATAGCAACGACATACGGCCCATCACTTTCTTGCTTGCTGTTGCTTAACTTTTTTTTTTCTTTTTTCCAGATGTCTACGAATGAGCAGGACTGTGTTCGGGCACTCATAGAGATGTACCGCTCCCTGCCCTGCTTGTGGAAGATAAAGTTGGCGGATTACAGTAACCGCAACAAAAAGAAAGATGCGTATGAGAAGCTGGTCGCCATCTACAGGGAGCATCATCCCACAGAGACAGTGGATGAAAATATTGTGCGGAAAAAGATCCAGGCTCTACGCACAGTGTTCAAAAAAGAGGTCAACAAGGTGGAAAAGTCGCTGAAGTCTGGGGCTGGAACTGATGACGTCTATGTGCCCAAGTTGTGGTACTACGACCTGCTGGCATTCACTAGAGACCAGGAAATCCCTCGCCCATGCCAGACTGTCACAAGCATTTGTGCACCATTGGCTGAAGAGAACCTGCCCGAGTCTCCTGACGACCATGTAAGTACCCCCAAGCTTCCCTTCTTGTAGCATGCCGTGTGTCTTGTATGTTTATGAGACTGCACGGTTTACAATAATAATGAGTCACGTTTTTCATGTTTAATCCCCCAGATAAAAACAGTTGCCACTTCCTGTTCAGATAAGTATGTCCAAACCGTCCTTCCCCTCTGTAAAATGCTGTTTTACTATTGCAAAAGTCTATAACATAAAGATAAATAAATTTACATATTGTGTCTTCCGCACATTCGTACAGTATTGCCGGCCAATGTAGTTCAGCACAGCTATAAAAGCTCTGTAACCCCTGTGGTTTGCTACCTAGGTAACTGTTCCTCATAGCTTCCCATGGACGGGCATAGAGGTGTTGGGGATGTGGGGGCTCTCTTGGGCTGTGTGGCAGAATCGATTGTATGTTATTGATTTTTAATTTTTCTTTTTCCTGGAATCGCAGGTGCCTCTGCAACAGCGGGAAACAACGGAAGGTAACGATGTCCAGTCCCCTCAGTCCTCCAGAAGCCCGTCTGTCGAGGGGCAGACACGTCCACTGTGGCCATCTCGCAAAAGAAAGTCAACAGCGGGCACACCTGTGGATCTCCTGGCAGTGGCCAACACCATCTTGTCCAAGCATGCCACAACCCAACTCTCCCCATTCGCATCCTTGGTTGAGGATTGGTTCAACCGATTGGACGATACCCAACGATCTCAGTCAGAGAGAATAATGTTTGACGTTATAAACGCTGCAGCCGCAGGAAAACTGAGCGACACAACAACGTTGAACATCGGCGACCATCAGCCCAGTGCCCAGTTTTATTGGGGACACCAACAGGAGCCCATGCACAGCACTCCTGTCCGCAGACCTGGCCAACATCATTCTCAGTTCTGGACACCACCTGCACCCCCTTCTTTTGGTGACGTTTCACAAGGACCTCCTACGGCCACGCACCAGTACAGTGAGATGGACACCTACTACCAAAATTTGTAGGGATCTTGTCTTTCAAATAATAGAGACTTGTGTTTTATATGCTCCATAATCCCCTATGCCTACTCCCCTGCAGGCATTGGCCCGGCACCCGGTCATTAAACCCCTATGCCTCATCAACAATAAAAATGTCTTGTAAAAAATAATAAAATTTTTTGTATTTAAATTTGTCTCTATACTGCGTGGCTCTGTGGCTGGGCAATAAACGAAGTCTCTGGGCAATATACTACGTGGCTGGGCAATATGCTACGTGGACATGTACATTCTAGAATACCCGATGCATTATAATAGGGTCACCATTAGGGTTGAGCAAAACGGGTCGTTCATTTTCAAAAGTCGCCGACTTTTGGCAAAGTCGGGTTTCATGAAACCCGATCCGACCCCTGTGCGGGGTCGGCCATGCGGTACGCGACTTTCGCGCCAAAGTCGCGTTTCAATGACGCGAAAAGCGCCATTTCTCAGCCAATGAAGGTGAACGCAGAGTGTGGGCAGCGTGATGACATAGGTCCTGGTCCCCACCATCTTAGAGAAGGGCATTGCAGTGATTGGCTTGCTGTCTGCGGCATCACAGTGGCTATAAAGGGGCGTTCCCGCCGACCGCCATCTCACTGCTGCTGATCTGAGCTTAGGGAGAGGTTGCTGCCGCTTCGTCAGAAGCAGGGAGAGCGTTAGGCAGGGTCCATTAACCACCAAACCGCTTGTGCTGTAGCGATTTCCACTGTCCAACACCACCTTCGGTGTGCAGGGACAGTGGAAGCTACATTTTTTTTTTCTCTCAGCGCTGTAGCTCATTGGGCTGCCCTAGAAGGCTCCCTGATAGCTGTATTGCTGTGTGTACGCCACTGTGCAAACCAACTGCTTTTTTCAAAGCACAAATCCTCTTGTTCCTTCCTTTCTGCACAGCTATCTTTTTTGTTTGTCCATACTTTTTATTTAATTTGTGCATCAGTCCACTCCTTATTGCTGCCTGCCATACCTGGCTGAGATTACTGCAGGGAGACAGTAATTGTAGGACAGTCCCTGTTTTTTTTTTTGTGGGAGATTAAGATTGGCATTTCTGCTAGAGTGCCATCCCTGTGTGTGCCATCTCTCACTCAGTGGGCCATAGAAAGCCTTTTTTTTTATTATTATTTGGTTTCTAAATTGTCCCTGAAAAAATCATTTTATCTTATTTGGTTTCTAAAGTCTCCCTGAAAAAAAATAAAAAAATAAAAAAACAGTGGGAGATTAATATTGCCCTTTCTGCTTGTGTGCCAGTCTTGACTCCTGGGTGTGCCATCTCTCTCTCAAATTGTGGGCCATAGAAAGCCTATTTATTTTTTTGCTTGATTTGGGTTCTAAAATCTACCTTTAAAAAAATCACTACATCAATCAGTGGGAGAAAAATATTGGCCTCAGTCAGGGCTTGTGTGCCACTCCTGACTCCTGTGTGTGCCATCTCTCACTCAGTGGGCCATAGAAAGCCTATTTATTTTTTTGCTTGATTTGGGTTCTAAAATCTACCTTTAAAAAAATCACTACATCAATCAGTGGGAGAAAAATATTGGCCTCAGTCAGGGCTTGTGTGCCACTCCTGACTCCTGTGTGTGCCATCTCTCACTCAGTGGGCCATAGAAAGCCTATTTATTTTTTTGCTTGATTTGGGTTCTAAAATCTACCTTTAAAAAAATCACTACATCAATCAGTGGGAGAAAAATATTGGCCTCAGTCAGGGCTTGTGTGCCACTCCTGACTCCTGTGTGTGCCATCTCTCACTCAGTGGGCCATAGAAAGCCTATTTATTTTTTTGCTTGATTTGGGTTCTAAAATCTACCTGAAAAAAGATCACTACATCAATCAGTGGGAGAAAAATATTGGCCTCAGTCAGGGCTTGTGTGCCACTCCTGACTCCTGTGTGTGCCATCTCTCACTCAGTGAGCCATAGAAAGCCTATTTATTTTTTTGCTTGATTTGGGTTCTAAAATCTACCTGAAAAAAAATCACTACATCAATCAGTGGGAGAAAAATATTGGCCTCAGTCAGGGCTTGTGTGCCACTCCTGACTCCTGTGTGTGCCATCTCTCACTCAGTGGGCCATAGAAAGCCTATTTATTTTTTTGCTTGATTTGGGTTCTAAAATCTACCTTTAAAAAAAATCACTACATCAATCAGTGGGAGAAAAATATTGGCCTCAGTCAGGGCTTGTGTGCCACTCCTGACTCCTGTGTGTGCCATCTCTCACTCAGTGGGCCATAGAAAGCCTATTTATTTTTTTGCTTGATTTGGGTTCTAAAATCTACCTTTAAAAAAATCACTACATCAATCAGTGGGAGAAAAATATTGGCCTCAGTCAGGGCTTGTGTGCCACTCCTGACTCCTGTGTGTGCCATCTCTCACTCAGTGGGCCATAGAAAGCCTATTTATTTTTTTGCTTGATTTGGGTTCTAAAATCTACCTGAAAAAAGATCACTACATCAATCAGTGGGAGAAAAATATTGGCCTCAGTCAGGGCTTGTGTGCCACTCCTGACTCCTGTGTGTGCCATCTCTCACTCAGTGAGCCATAGAAAGCCTATTTATTTTTTTGCTTGATTTGGGTTCTAAAATCTACCTTTAAAAAAATCACTACATCAATCAGTGGGAGAAAAATATTGGCCTCAGTCAGGGCTTGTGTGCCACTCCTGACTCCTGTGTGTGCCATCTCTCACTCAGTGGGCCATAGAAAGCCTATTTATTTTTTTGCTTGATTTGGGTTCTAAAATCTACCTTTAAAAAAAATCACTACATCAATCAGTGGGAGAAAAATATTGGCCTCAGTCAGGGCTTGTGTGCCACTCCTGACTCCTGTGTGTGCCATCTCTCACTCAGTGGGCCATAGAAAGCCTATTTATTTTTTTGCTTGATTTGGGTTCTAAAATCTACCTTTAAAAAAATCACTACATCAATCAGTGGGAGAAAAATATTGGCCTCAGTCAGGGCTTGTGTGCCACTCCTGACTCCTGTGTGTGCCATCTCTCACTCAGTGGGCCATAGAAAGCCTATTTATTTTTTTGCTTGATTTGGGTTCTAAAATCTACCTGAAAAAAAATCACTACATCAATCAGTGGGAGAAAAATATTGGCCTCAGTCAGGGCTTGTGTGCCACTCCTGACTCCTGTGTGTGCCATCTCTCACTCAGTGGGCCATAGAAAGCCTATTTATTTTTTCGCTTGATTTGGGTTCTAAAATCTACCTTTAAAAAATCACTACATCAATCAGTGGGAGAAAAATATTGGCCTCAGTCAGGGCTTGTGTGCCACTCCTGACTCCTGTGTGTGCCATCTCTCACTCAGTGGGCCATAGAAAGCCTATTTATTTTTTTGCTTGATTTGGGTTCTAAAATCTACCTTTAAAAAAAATCACTACATCAATCAGTGGGAGAAAAATATTGGCCTCAGTCAGGGCTTGTGTGCCACTCCTGACTCCTGTGTGTGCCATCTCTCACTCAGTGGGCCATAGAAAGCCTCTTTTTTTTTTTTTTACTATTTGGTTTCTAAATTGTCCCTGAAAAAATCATTTTATCTTATTTGGTTTCTAAAGTCTCCCTGAGAAAAAAAAAATAAAAAAAATAGGTGGGAGATTAATATTGACATTTGTGCTTGAGTGACAGTCCTGCGTGTGTGGCATCTCTGTGATTTGGTGCCACAGAAAACAGAGTGTGTAACATTGTGCCTGATTTTCCTTGTGGTCTCACCAACCTGTTAAGGGATATTGAAATCATACTGAAGTTATAGCTCACCGTGTAAGTTGTTTGACAGCAACAAATAAAGTTACTTTGGTTAAGTTTTTAAAACAATGAGGAAGTCTGGTGCAAGAGGTCGTGGCCGTGGGCGTTCATTGTCAGCTGGTAATGATGGTAGTGGTAGTGGAGCATCAGGTGGCCGTGGGGATAAAATTATTCCACCTAAGTCTGGAGCTGTGGAGCCAGTTTCGTCATCTGGTTACACAAGGCCTCGAACGCTCTCTTTTCTGGGAGTAGGAAAACCGCTTTTAAAGCCGGAGCAGCAACAGCAAGTTTTGGCTTACATTGCAGACTCAGCGTCTAGCTCTTTTGCCTCCTCTTCTGAAACTGGTAAATGTAAAAGCAGCGCATCGCTTGTGGATGTTCACGGTCAGGGACAAGTCGCTTCCTTGTCCTCTTCAGCAAAAACTACAACAAGAGAGAAGGATGCAGCAGGCGACACAATGGGTTACTCCATGGAGCTCTTTACACATACCGTCCCTGGCTTAGAAAGTGAAACACTTAACAGGCCATGCCCATTACAAGTAGATTCTGACATGGAGTGCACTGATGCACAGCCACAGCCAGAGTACTATGCTGCTCCTTTGACTCAGACCACAACATTGCCCTCTCAGGGTACTGATCCACAATCAGACCCTGATGAGACTATGTTGCCCCGCCACGAACGCTATACCACCAACCGACACAGTGACACAGACGAAGTTGCACACGAGGTCGAAGAGGAGGTAATAGATGACCCAGTTGTTGACCCCAATTGGCATCCATTGGGGGAACAGGGTGCAGGCGGCAGTAGTTCAGAAGTGGAGGTGGAGGAGGGGCCGCAGCAGGCATCAACATTGCAACAGGTTCCATCTGCCGGGCCCGTATCTGGCCCAAAACGCGTGTCAAAGCCAAAACCTGTTGGAGGACAGCATGGCCATCCGGTTAAAGCTCAGTCTGCAATCCCTGAAAAGGGATCCGATGCTAGGAAGAGTGCAGTCTGGCATTTTTTTAAACAACATCCAATTGATCAGCGCAAAGTCATCTGTCAAAAATGTTCAACTAGCTTAAGCAGAGGTCAGAATCTGAAAAGTCTCAATACTAGTTGCATGCATAGACACTTAACCACCATGCATTTTCAAGCCTGGACTAACTACCAAACGTCCCTTAAGGTTGTAGCACCCTCGGCCAATGAAGCTAGTCAGCAACGCAACATCCCTTTCGGCACTGTAAGGCCACCATTTCCCGCACCACCGGCAGTATCTGTGCAGGTTTCTTTGCCAGCCAAAAGCAGTCAGGGTCAGGGAATCACCAGTTTTGTAGGAGGAAATATTGCATCTAGGGCACCGGCGGAAACAATACCGTCTCCAACCGTCTCTCAGTCTGCCATGTCCATCGGCACACCCGAAAGTTACACGATCTCCAGCTCTCCAGTCCAGCTCACACTACATGAAACTCTGGTTAGAAAAAGGAAGTACTTATCCTCGCATCCGCGTACACAGGGTTTTAACGCCCACATAGCTAGACTAATCTCGTTAGAGATGATGCCCTACCGGTTAGTTGAAAGCGAAGCTTTCAAAGCCCTGATGGAGTACGCTGAACCACGATACGAGCTACCCAGTCGACACTTTTTTTCCAGAAAAGCCATCCCAGCCCTGCACCAGCATGTTAAACAGCGCATCGTCCATGCACTCAGGCAATCTGTAAGTACAAAGGTGCACCTGACTACAGATGCATGGACCAGTAGGCATGGCCAGGGACGTTATGTGTCCATCACGGCACACTGGGTGAATGTGGTGGATGCAGGGTCCACAGGGTACATCAATTTCGGGACAGTTGTGCCTAGCCCACGGTCTAGGAAACAGTTGGCTGTAGGCGTTCGCACCACCTCCTCCTCCTCCTCCTCGTCCTCCTGCAGAAGCTACAGCTCTTCCACAGACCGCAGTCGGCCAACCACTCCATCAGCAGATGACACTGTTGCACACCAGTTGTCCCATCATGGGCCAGCTACTGGCAAGCGTCAGCAGGCTGTATTGGCTATGAAGTGTTTGGGCGACAACAGACACACCGCAGAAGTTCTGTCCGAGTTCTTGCAACAAGAAACGCAGTCGTGGCTGGGCACAGTAGATCTTGAGGCAGGCAAGGTAGTGAGTGATAACGGAAGGAATTTCATGGCTGCCATCTCCCTTTCCCAACTGAAACACATTCCTTGCCTGGCTCACACCTTAAACCTGGTGGTGCAGTGCTTATTGAAAACTTATCCTGGGTTCTCCGACCTGCTCCTCAAAGTGCGTGCACTTTGCTCACATATCCGACGTTCGCCTGTACACGCCAGCCGTATGCAGACCTATCAGCGGTCTTTGAACCTTCCCCAGCATCGCCTAATCATAGACGTTGCAACAAGGTGGAACTCAACACTGCACATGCTTCAGAGACTGTGCCAACAGAGGCGGGCTGTTATGTTTTTGTGGGAGGATACACATACACGGGCAGGCAGTAGGATGGCAGACATGGAGTTGTCAGGTGTGCAGTGGTCGAAGATACAAGACATGTGTCAAGTCCTTCAGTGTTTTGAGGAATGCACACGGCTGGTTAGTGCAGACAACGCCATAATAAGCATGAGCATCCCCCTAATGCGTCTGCTGATGCAAAGTTTGACGCACATAAAGGATCAGGCGTCTGCACCAGAGGAAGAGGAAAGCCTTGATGACAGTCAGCCATTGTCTGGTCAGGGCAGTGTACAGGACGAGGTAGCGGGCGAAGAGGAGGTGGAGGATGAGGAGGATGATGGGGATGAGTATATTTTTAATGTGGAAGCTTTCCCGGGGGCACTGGAAATTGGTTGCGTGGCAAGGCCGGGTTCTGGTTTTTTGAGGGACACAAGTGACGTAGATTTGCCTGAAACTGCCCCTCAACCAATCACAAACGGAGATTTGACAACTGGAACTTTGGCCCACATGGCGGATTATGCCTTACGTATCCTAAAAAGGGACACACGCATTACGAAAATGATGAACGATGACGATTACTGGTTGGCCTGCCTCCTTGATCCACGCTATAAAGGCAAATTGCAAAATATTATGCCACATGAGAACTTGGAACTAATATTAGCAACCAAACAATCAACTCTTGTTGACCGTTTGCTTCAGGCATTCCCAGCACACAGCGCACGTGATCGTTCTCACACGAGCTCCAGGGGGCAGCAGACTAGGAGTGTTAGGGGTGCACACATCAGAAGTGGCGTTGGACAGAGGGGTTTTCTGACCAGGTTGTGGAGTGATTTTGCTATGACCGCAGACAGGACAGGTACTGCTGCATCAATTGAGAGTGACAGGAGACAACATTTGTCCAGTATGGTTACTAACTATTTTTCATCCCTTATCGATGTTCTCCCTCAACCGTCATTCCCATTTGATTACTGGGCATCAAAATTAGACACCTGGCCAGAATTGGCAGAATATGCATTGCAGGAGCTTGCTTGCCCGGCAGCAAGTGTCCTATCAGAAAGAGTATTCAGTGCTGCAGGTTCAATATTAACCGAAAAAAGGACTCGTCTGGCTACCCAAAATGTTGATGATCTAACATTCATTAAAATGAACCACAACTGGATTTCGAAATCTTTTGCCCCACCTTGCCCGGCCGACACCTAGCTTTCCTATGAAAAGCTCTTGCCTGTGGACTACTGTGAATTACTTTTCTGATGTCTAATTTGCTGCAGCTGATTGTCCAGCATACGACATGTTTACACCTCCCTAAATGGCCAAACTCCCCACACGGGGCCGTGGTATCGCGACTTGGCGCAAGCACCCGTGAGACTGCTGTTTGTCTGAAGAGGTGGGTGTGCTCGCTTTTGGTCGACGGCATTGCTACTGGGTCCCTCATAGTACAATAAAGTGTCTCTGGCGGTGGTGGTGCGCACCCAACGTCAGACACACTGTTGTAACATGAGGGGCCCTGGGCCTGTACCGCCGGCCACAAGAGAGTTCACCCACCCCCAGGTCAAACATTGCTCTACCACTTCCACAGTTATCTCTCACACTTCCACTAATGTTTAATCTATGCGCTGACATCCTTCCGTACCTGCCACTAACAATACCATTGTGTTGACATGTATGATGGTACTTAACATAGTCAGGGGCAGTGTCCTCTATTTACCACAGTAAATACTTTGCGCTAAATTAGTAGGTCTGAAACAACGCAGAGGATCCCGCCCCTGAACCTAATGATTGCACCCTTTAGTGTTTTTCTTTTGTTTTAATGCGAGACATTCACATTTATTTGTTGTTTTGGACTACTAACTGGCAGACACTCATTACAATCGGCCTCCGTTGACCAGACCACTGCTGCCCGTGTACCCCTGGAACCTATGTTACAGTGCCTACAGCCAGCCCATTTTATTATGTTAGGCCTTCGAAGCCTGTCTGCGGTCCCTCCTTCCACTAGGCCTCCACTCACCTGACCACTGCTGCCCGTGTACCCCTGGAACCTATGTTACAGTGCCTACAGCCAGCCCATTTTATTATGTTAGGCCTTCGAAGCCTGTATGCGGTCCCTCCTTCCACTAGGCCTCCACTCACCTGACCACTGCTGCCCGTGTACCCCTGGAACCTATGTTACAGTGCCTACAGCCAGCCCATTTTATTATGTTAGGCCTTCGAAGCCTGTCTGCGGTCCCTCCTTCCACTAGGCCTCCACTGACCAGACCACTGCTGCCCGTGTACCCCTGGAACCTATGTTACAGTGCCTACAGCCAGCCCATTTTATTATGTTAGGCCTTCGAAGCCTGTCTGCGGTCCCTCCTTCCACTAGGCCTTCACTCACCTGGCCACTGCTGCCCGTGTACCCCTGGAACCTATTTTACAGTGCCTACAGCCAGCCCATTTTATTATGTTAGGCCTTCTAAGCCTGTCTGCGGTCCCTCCTTCCACTAGGCCTCCACTCACCTGACCACTGCTGCCCGTGTACCCCTGGAACCTATGTTACAGTGCCTACAGCCAGCCCATTTTATTATGTTAGGCCTTCGAAGCCTGTCTGCGGTCCCTCCTTCCACTAGGCCTCCACTGACCAGACCACTGCTGCCCGTGTACCCCTGGAACCTATTTTACAGTGCCTACAGCCAGCCCATTTTATTATGTTAGGCCTTCGAAGCCTGTCTGCGGTCCCTCCTTCCACTAGGCCTCCACTGACCAGACCACTGCTGCCCGTGTACCCCTGGAACCTATTTTACAGTGCCTACAGCCAGCCCATTTTATTATGTTAGGCCTTCGAAGCCTGTCTGCGGTCCCTCCTTCCACTAGGCCTCCACTCACCTGACCACTGCTGCCCGTGTACCCCTGGAACCTATGTTACAGTGCCTACAGCCAGCCCATTTTATTATGTTAGGCCTTCGAAGCCTGTCTGCGGTCCCTCCTTCCACTAGGCCTCCACTCACCTGACCACTGCTGCCCGTGTACCCCTGGAACCTATGTTACAGTGCCTACAGCCAGCCCATTTTATTATGTTAGGCCTTCGAAGCCTGTCTGCGGTCCCTCCTTCCACTAGGCCTCCACTGACCAGACCACTGCTGCCCGTGTACCCCTGGAACCTATGTTACAGTGCCTACAGCCAGCCCATTTTATGATGTTAGGCCTTCGAAGCCTGTCTGCGGTCCCTCCTTCCACTAGGCCTCCACTCACCTGACCACTGCTGCCCGTGTACCCCTGGAACCTATGTTACAGTGCCTACAGCCAGCCCATTTTATGATGTTAGGCCTTCGGAGCCTGTCTGCGGTCCCTCCTTCCACTAGGCCTCCACTGACCAGACCACTGCTGCCCGTGTACCCCTGGAACCTATTTTACAGTGCATAGAGCCTATTTTTTATTTTATTTAATATTAATAAAGCCATGATGGACTACGCTGTACCACGCTATGAGCTACCCAGTTGACAATTCTTTTGCGAGAAAAGCCATCCCACCCCTCCACCAGCATGTTAAAGACCACATTGTCCTTTCATTCTGTCAATCTGTGAGTCCAAAGGTACACCTGACAACAGACACATGGAGCGGTAGGCATGGCCACGGAAGGTTACGTGTCCTTTGTGGTGCAATGGGTTAATGTATTGGATGCGTGGTCCACACAGGGGACAGCCTGGTAAGTCTGTCTGCAGTCCCTAATTCAATTTGTCCTCAACTGAATAAAGCTGAGCTTCTACCTTCTGGCTCTGATTAACTGCTGTTTTTTAAAAAATTGGTGGTTCCGGCCTACTAACGGTGTCTGCCCCTGCCTGGTGTTGTCCTCAACTGAATAAAGCTGAGCTTCTACCTTCTGGCTCTGATTAACTGCTGTTTTTTAAAAAATTGGTGGTTCCGGCCTACTAACGGTGTCTGCCCCTGCCTGGTGTTGTCCTCAACTGAATAAAGCTGAGCTTCTACCTTCTGGCTCTGATTAATTTTTTTTTTTTTTTTTTAATTGCTGGATGGGGCCTAATACCTCTGTTTGCTGCTCCCTGGTGTTTGTCCTCAACTGAATAAAGCTGAGCTTCTACCTTCTGGCTCTCATTAAGTGCTGTTTTTTAAAAGATTGTTGGTTATGGGCCTACTAACGGTGTCTGCCCCTGCCTGGTGTTGTCCTCAACTGAATAAAGCTGAGCTTCTACCTTCTGGCTCTGATTAACTGCTGTTTTTTAAAAAATTGGTGGTTCCGGCCTACTAACGGTGTCTGCCCCTGCCTGGTGTTGTCCTCAACTGAATAAAGCTGAGCTTCTACCTTCTGGCTCTGATTAACTGCTGTTTTTTAAAAAATTGGTGGTTCCGGCCTACTAACGGTGTCTGCCCCTGCCTGGTGTTGTCCTCAACTGAATAAAGCTGAGCTTCTACCTTCTGGCTCTGATTAATTTTTTTTTTTTTTTTTTAATTGCTGGATGGGGCCTAATACCTCTGTTTGCTGCTCCCTGGTGTTTGTCCTCAACTGAATAAAGCTGAGCTTCTACCTTCTGGCTCTCATTAAGTGCTGTTTTTTAAAAGATTGTTGGTTATGGGCCTACTAACGGTATCTGCCCCTGCCTGGTGTTGTCCTCAACTGAATAAAGCTGAGCTTCTACCTTCTGGCTCTGATTAACTGCTGTTTTTTAAAAAATTGGTGGTTCCGGCCTACTAACGGTGTCTGCCCCTGCCTGGTGTTGTCCTCAACTGAATAAAGCTGAGCTTCTACCTTCTGGCTCTGATTAACTGCTGTTTTTTAAAAAATTGGTGGTTCCGGCCTACTAACGGTGTCTGCCCCTGCCTGGTGTTGTCCTCAACTGAATAAAGCTGAGCTTCTACCTTCTGGCTCTGATTAATTTTTTTTTTTTTTTTTTTTAATTGCTGGATGGGGCCTAATACCTCTGTTTGCTGCTCCCTAGTGTTTGTCCTCAACTGAATAAAGCTGAGCTTCTACCTTCTGGCTCTCATTAAGTGCTGTTTTTTAAAAGATTGTTGGTTATGGGCCTACTAATGGTGTCTGCCCCTGCCTGGTGTTGTCCTCAACTGAATAAAGCTGAGCTTCTACCTTCTGGCTCTGATTAACTGCTGTTTTTTAAAAAATTGGTGGTTCCGGCCTACTAACGGTGTCTGCCCCTGCCTGGTGTTGTCCTCAACTGAATAAAGCTGAGCTTCTACCTTCTGGTTCTGATTAATTTTTTTTTTTTTTTTAATTGCTGGATGGGGCCTAATACCTCTGTTTGCTGCTCCCTGGTGTTTGTCCTCAACTGAATAAAGCTGAGCTTCTACCTTCTGGCTCTCATTAAGTGCTGTTTTTTAAAAGATTGTTGGTTATGGGCCTACTAACGGTGTCTGCCCCTGCCTGGTGTTGTCCTCAACTGAATAAAGCTGAGCTTCTACCTTCTGGCTCTGATTAACTGCTGTTTTTTAAAAAATTGGTGGTTCCGGCCTACTAACGGTGTCTGCCCCTGCCTGGTGTTGTCCTCAACTGAATAAAGCTGAGCTTCTACCTTCTGGCTCTGATTAACTGCTGTTTTTTAAAAAATTGGTGGTTCCGGCCTACTAACGGTATCTGCCCCTGCCTGGTGTTGTCCTCAACTGAATAAAGCTGAGCTTCTACCTTCTGGCTTTTGGCCTATACTATCAGATATTAAACTGCATTTGGCCTACTAGTGTGGTTGGGCCCTTGAAACAGTGTCTGCTGCTCTTGGGTTTGCTACTCCACTGAACAAAGCAATGCCACCTGTTTAGTCCTGTTACCAATTTTGAACTGCATTTAGCCTACTTTATTCTTTGGCCCTATATCTGTTTCCTCCTCATCCTGCCCATTGCCCAGCCACTGCTAGATGAGTCTGCTGGTACATTGACCTAGACCACTACATTCCCCTTGCACTCTACACAGCCAGAATCTGACCCTGCTGAAAGTAAGGTTCCCCTTCCCGTATGTTATACCACCTTACACAGGGACAAAGAGGAAGGTGCAGATGAAAGTGCAGGTTCCTTCATCAGGTGGGGGGGCATACTCGTTGGCGACATCACTGGCACAGGGCCCCTCAGAGTACGCAAAAGTGTCGCTGCTGGTGGGAGGCGCCCCCGCCATGCAAACAGCGTGGCCACCATTCGTAAGTGACCAAAACTGCGAGCGCTTCCCCACAGCGTGTTCAATTGTTAACCAGATATGTATTTGCTTCCTTTTAGCTGCGGGAGCCGTGGCATGAGTGAGGGGATGGGAGGTGAGCAGCTCTTCCACCTCTTCCGGGGATGAACAGCTGGCGTCCCTTCTCCGTAAGTATACAGACAGTGGGAGGGGTTATCGGTGGGATGTCACATTTGACAATGACAAGAACGACAAAAAAAAAACATTCTCGCCCTCTGGGACATGACCAAATTGAGTGTGTAGTAAATCTCAGGGTATGTTCACACATGCCGTTTTTGCAGCGTAATCACCGTCCGTTCTCCGACCTCTTCTATCCACAGAATCGACCACCGTGAGAGAGCTGCTGGCCAAGCAGAAGCAGCTGGAGGGGACAGCAGCGCACCTGCTGGAGCAGGTGAAACAGCAGGGACGTACGCTGCGACAGCTGTTAGCCCACCACCGTGGGAGGATGTAGATTTTTTTGTTTAAAAAAAAAAAAACAGTTTAAAAAGTTGTTTAAAAAAAAAGTTATTATTACCTTTATTTTGTGTGCTGTTTTAATTTACTAGCGGAGCAGGCCAGGGCCAGCCAAGCCAAGGCAGACACAAAAGAGTTGGTTTACCTTTCCATAAAGTGTGCTCTCGGGGGGGGAGGGCGGCCGATCAGGGCCGGGTGTCAGCTGACTATCTCAGTTGACGTCCGGCACTATGTGCCAGGAGCGGTCATGGATTGCCCCCCGGCACATTAACCCCCGGCACACTGCGATCAAACATGATCGCAGTGTTCCGGCGGTATAGGGAAGCATCGCACAGGGAGGGGGCTCCCTGCGTGCTTCCCTGAGACCCTCGGAGCAACGCGATGTGAAAGCGTTGCTCCGAGCGTCTCTTACCTCCTCTCCTTGCAGGCCCTTGGTCCAAAATAGCCACGGGGCTGCATCCGGGTCCTGCAGGGAGGTCGCTTACCAAGCGCCTGCTCAGAGCAAGCGCTGGTAAGCCTGCAGCGCTGTAAGTCAGATCGATGATCTGACAGAGTGCTGTGCAAACTGTCAGATCAGCGATCTGTGATGTCCCCCTTGGGACAAAGTAAAAAAGTTTAAAAAAAAAATTTCCACATGTGTAAAAAAAAATTAAAAAAAAATTCCTAAATAAAGAAAAAAATATATATTATTCCCATAAATACATTTATTTATCTAAATAAAAAAAAATTAAAGTACACATATTTAGTATTGCCGCATCCGTAATGACCCGACCTATAAAACTGTCCTACTACCTTCAGTGAACACCGTAAAAAAAAAAAACATCGAGGCAAAAAACAACGCTTTATTATCATACTGCTGAACAAAAAGTGGAATAACACGCGATCAAAAAGATGGATATAAATAACCATGGTACCGCTGAAAACTTCAACTTGTCCCACAAAAAACGAGCCACCAAACAGCATCATCAGTGAAAAAATAAGAAAGCTATAGTCCTCAGAATAAAGCAATGCCAAAATAATTATTTTTTCTATAAAATAGTTTTTATCGTATAAAAGCGCCAAAACATAAAAAAATGATATAAATGAGGTATTGCTGTAATCGTACTGACCCAAAGAATAAAACTGCTTTATCCATTTTACCAAACGCGGAATGGTATAAACGCCCCCCCAAAAGAAATTCATGAATAGCTGCTTTTTGGTCATTCTGCCTCACAAAAATCGGAATAAAAAGTGATCAAAAAATGTCATGTGCCTGAAAATGTTACCAATAAAAACGTCAACTCGTCCTGCAAAAAACAAGACCTCACATGACTCTTTGGAACAAAATAGGGAAAAATTCTAGGTCTCAAAATGTGGAGACGCAAAAACTTTTTTGATATAAAAAGCGTCTTTTAGTGTGTGACAGCTGCCAATCATAAAAATCCGCTATAAAAAAACACTATAAAAGTAAATCAAACCCCCCTTAGTTAGGGAAAAATAATAAAATTAAAAAAATGTATTTATTTCCATTTTCCCGTTAGGGCTAGGGTTAGGGTTAAGGTTAGAGCTAGGGTTAGAGCTAGGGTTAGGGCTAGGGTTAGGGTTGGGGCTTGGGTTGGGGCCAAAGTTAGGGTTAGGGTTGGGGCTAAAGTTAGGGTTAGGGTTGGGGTTAAAGATAGGGTTAGGGTTTGGATTACATTTACGGTTGGGATTAGTGTTGTGAATTTGCTTTTTGCTCCCTCTAGTGGTTACTAGTTTTTTGACTCTGGTTTTTCTGTCATTCCTTTTATCCGCAGCTGGGTCGTTAGTTAGGGGTGTTGCTATATAAGCTCCCTGGACCTTCAGTTCAATGCCTGGCAACGTAGTTATCAGAGCTAGTCTGCTGTGCTCTTGTCTACTGATCCTGGTTCCAGTTATATCAGCTAAGTCTGCCTTTTGCTTTTTGCTATTTGTTTTGGTTTTGTATTTTTGTCCAGCTTGTTCCAAATCTATATCCTGACCTTTGCTGGAAGCTCTAGGGGGCTGGTGTTCTCCCCCCGGACCGTTAGACGGTTCGGGGGTTCTTGAATTTCCAGTGTGGATTTTGATAGGGTTTTTGTTGACCATATAAGTTACCTTTCTTTATTCTGCTATCAGTAAGCGGGCCTCTCTGTGCTAAACCTGGTTCATTTCTGTGTTTGTCATTTCCTCTTACCTCACCGTCATTATTTGTGGGGGGCTTCTATCCAGCTTTGGGGTCCCCTTCTCTGGAGGCAAGAAAGGTCTTTGTTTTCCTCTACTAGGGGTAGCTAGATTCTCCGGCTGGCGCGTGTCATCTAGAATCAACGTAGGAATTATCCCCGGCTACTTCTAGTGTTGGCGTTAGGAGTAGATATATGGTCAACCCAGTTACCACTGCCCTATGAGCTGGATTTTTGTATTCTGCAGACTTCCACGTTCCTCTGAGACCCTCGCCATTGGGGTCATAACAGTTTGCCAGGCCAGTATTAAATGTTTAATGCATTGCAGAAGAGGGATTATAAGAAAGAAGATTCTGAGTTTTTTTTTTTTTTTTTTTTTTTCTTCTTCCCCTTTACCTCAGAGTGGCTATGCTTGCTGCAGACATGAATGTCCAGACCTTGATTACAAGTGTGGACCAGCTGGCTACTCGTGTGCAGGGCATACAAGACTATGTTATCAGAAATCCTAGGTCAGAACCTAAAATACCGATTCCTGAACTGTTTTCCGGAGACAGGTTTAAGTTTAGGAATTTCGTGAATAATTGTAAATTGTTTTTGTCCCTGAGACCCTGTTCATCTGGAGATTCTGCTCAGCAAGTAAAAATTGTTATTTCGTTCTTACAGGGGCTCCTGCTGCCGTGGAGGCTTTCCAGGAGTTGAAACGCCGGTTTACTTCGGCGCCTGTTTTGTGCCAGCCTGACGTCTCACTTCCCTTTCAGGTTGAGGTGGATGCTTCGGAGATTGGGGCAGGGGCCGTTTTGTCGCAGAGAGGCCCTGGTTGCTCTGTTATGAAACCTTGTGCCTTTTTCTCTAGGAAGTTTTCGCCTGCCGAGCGAAATTATGATGTGGGCAATCGGGAGTTGTTGGCCATGAAATGGGCATTTGAGGAGTGGCGTCATTGGCTCGAGGGTGCTAAGCATCGTGTGGTGGTCTTGACTGATCACAAAAATCTGATGTATCTCGAGTCTGCTAAACGCCTTAATCCGAGACAGGCCCGCTGGTCATTGTTTTTCTCCCGCTTTGATTTTGTTGTCTCGTATTTACCAGGTTCAAAGAATGTGAAGGCCGATGCTCTTTCTAGGAGCTTTGTGCCTGATGCTCCTGGAGTCGCTGATCCTGTTGGTATTCTTAAAGATGGAGTTATCTTGTCAGCTATTTCTCCGGATCTGCGACGTGTGTTGCAGAGATTTCAGGCTGATAGGCCTGAGTCTTGTCCACCTGACAGACTGTTTGTCCCGGATAAGTGGACCAGCAGAGTCATTTCCGAGGTTCATTCCTCGGTGTTGGCAGGTCACCCGGGAATTTTTGGCACCAGAGATCTGGTGGCCAGGTCCTTTTGGTGGCCTTCCTTGTCAAGGGATGTGCGGTCATTTGTGCAGTCCTGTGGGACTTGTGCTCGAGCTAAGCCTTGCTGTTCTCGTGCCAGCGGTTTGCTCTTGCCCTTGCCTGTCCCAAAGAGACCTTGGACACATATCTCCATGGATTTCATTTCTGATCTTCCGCTATCTCAGGGCATGTCCGTTATCTGGGTGATATGTGATCGCTTCTCCAAGATGGTCCATTTGGTTCCTTTGCCTAAGCTGCCTTCCTCTTCCGATCTGGTTCCTGTGTTTTTCCAGAACGTGGTTCGTTTGCACGGCATCCCTGAGAATATTGTGTCAGACAGAGGATCCCAGTTCGTTTCCAGGTTCTGGCGATCCTTTTGTAGTAGGATGGGCATTGATTTGTCGTTTTCGTCTGCTTTCCATCCTCAGACTAATGGACAGACGGAGCGAACCAATCAGACTTTGGAGGCTTATTTGAGGTGTTTTGTCTCTGCTGATCAGGACGATTGGGTGATATTCTTGCCGTTGGCTGAGTTTGCCCTTAATAATCGGGCTAGTTCTGCCACCTTGGTTTCGCCTTTTTTCTGCAACTCTGGTTTCCATCCTCGCTTTTCTTCGGGTCATGTGGAGCCTTCTGACTGTCCTGGGGTGGATTCTGTGGTGGATAGGTTGCAGCAGATCTGGAATCATGTGGTGGACAACTTGAAGTTGTCACAGGAGAAGGCTCAGCGCTTTGCCAACCGCCGCCGCGGTGTGGGTCCCTGACTACGCGTTGGGGATTTGGTATGGCTTTCTTCCCGTTTTGTTCCTATGAAGGTCTCCTCTCCCAAATTTAAACCTCGTTTTATTGGGCCTTACAAGATATTGGAAATCCTTAATCCTGTATCTTTTCGTCTGGATCTTCCTGTGTCGTTTGCTATTCACAATGTATTTCATAGGTCCTTGTTGCGGCGGTACATTGTGCCTGTAGTTCCTTCTGCTGAGCCTCCTGCTCCGGTGTTGGTTGAGGGCGAGTTGGAGTACGTGGTGGAGAAGATCTTGGATTCTCGCCTCTCCAGGCGGAGGCTTCAGTACCTGGTCAAGTGGAAGGGCTATGGTCAGGAGGATAATTCCTGGGTGGTCGCCTCTGATGTTCATGCGGCCGATTTGGTTCGTGCCTTTCATGCCGCTCATCCTGATCGCCCTGGTGGTCGTGGTGAGGGTTCGGTGACCCCTCACTAAGGGGGGGGTACTGTTGTGAATTTGCTTTTTGCTCCCTCTAGTGGTTACTAGTTTTTTGACTCTGGTTTTTCTGTCATTCCTTTTATCCGCACCTGGGTCGTTAGTTAGGGGTGTTGCTATATAAGCTCCCTGGACCTTCAGTTCAATGCCTGGCAACGTAGTTATCAGAGCTAGTCTGCTGTGCTCTTGTCTACTGATCCTGGTTCCAGTTATATCAGCTAAGTCTGCCTTTTGCTTTTTGCTATTTGTTTTGGTTTTGTATTTTTGTCCAGCTTGTTCCAAATCTATATCCTGACCTTTGCTGGAAGCTCTAGGGGGCTGGTGTTCTCCCCCCGGACCGTTAGACGGTTCGGGGGTTCTTGAATTTCCAGTGTGGATTTTGATAGGGTTTTTGTTGACCATATAAGTTACCTTTCTTTATTCTGCTATCAGTAAGCGGGCCTCTCTGTGCTAAACCTGGTTCATTTCTGTGTTTGTCATTTCCTCTTACCTCACCGTCATTATTTGTGGGGGGCTTCTATCCAGCTTTGGGGTCCCCTTCTCTGGAGGCAAGAAAGGTCTTTGTTTTCCTCTACTAGGGGTAGCTAGATTCTCCGGCTGGCGCGTGTCATCTAGAATCAACGTAGGAATTATCCCCGGCTACTTCTAGTGTTGGCGTTAGGAGTAGATATATGGTCAACCCAGTTACCACTGCCCTATGAGCTGGATTTTTGTATTCTGCAGACTTCCACGTTCCTCTGAGACCCTCGCCATTGGGGTCATAACAGATTAGGGTTGGGATTAGAGTTAGGGGTGTGTCTGGGTTAGGGGTGTGGTTAGGGTTACCATTGGGATTAGGGTTAGGGGCATGTTTGTATTAGGGTTTCAGGTAGAATTGGGACGTTTCCACTGTTTAGGCACATCAGGGGCTCTCCAAACGCGACATGGCGTCCGATCTCAATTCCAGCCAATTCTGCATTGAAAAAATAAAACAGTGCTCCTTCCCTTTTGAGCTCTCCCGTGCACTCAAACAGGGGTTTACTCCAACATATGGGGTATCAGAGTACTCAGGACAAATTGGACAACAACTTTTGGGGTCCAAGTTCTCGTTACCCTTGGGAAAATAAAAATTTGGGGGGCTAAAATTCATTTTTGTTTGAAAAAAAAGATTTTTTATTTTCATGGCTCTGCGTTGTAAACTGTAGTGAAATACTTGGTGGTTCAAAGTTCTCACAACACATCTAGATAAATTCCTTGGGAGGTCTAGTTTCCAATATGGGGTCACTTATGGGGGTTTCTACTGTTTGGGTACATCAGGGGCTCTGCAAATGCAACATGATGCCTGCAGATCAATCCATCTAAGTCTGCATTCCAAATGGCGCTCCTTCCCTTCTGAACTCTGCCATGCGCGCAAACAGTGGTTCCCCCCACATATGGGGTATCAGCGTACTCAGGACAAATTGGACAACAACTTTTGGGGTCCAATTTTTCCTGTTACCCTTGGGAAAATTCAAAACTGGGGGCTAAAAAATAATTTTTGTGGAAAAAAAAATATTTTTTATTTTCACGGCTCTGCGTTATAAACTGAAGTGAAACACTTGGGGGTTCAAAGTTCTCACAACAAATCTAGATAAGTTCATTGGGAGGTCTACTTTCCAATATGGGATCACTTATGGGGGTTTTTACTGTTTAGGTACGTCAGGGGCTCTGCAAATTCAACGTGATGCCTGCAGACCAATCCATCTACGTCTGCATTCCAAATGGCGCTCCTTCCCTTCCGAGCTCTGCCATGTGCCCAAACAGTTGTTTACACCCACATATGGAGTATCAGCATACTCAGGACAAATTGCACAACAACTTTTTGGGTCCAATTTCTTCTCTTACCCTTGGGAAAATAAAAATTGGGGGCAAAAAGATCATTTTTCTGAAAAAATATGATTTTTTATTTTTACAGCTCTGCATTATAAACTTCTGTGAAGCAATTGGTGGGTCAAAGTGCTCACCACACATCTAGATAAGTTCCTTAGGGGGTCTACTTTCCAAAATGGTGTCAATTGTGGGGGGTTTCAATGTTTAGGAACATCAGGGGCTCTCCAAACGCAACATGGCGTCCCATCTCAATTCCAGTCAATTTTGCATTGAAAAGTCAAACGGCACTCCTTCCCTTCCGAGCTCTGCCATGCGCCCAAATAGTGGTTTCCCCCCACATATGGTGTATCAGCGTACTCAGGACAAATTGTACAACAACTTTTGGGGTCCATTTTCTCCTGTTACCCTTGTTAAAATAAAACAAATTGGAGCTGAAATAAATTTTGTGTGATAAAAAGTTAAATGTTCATTTTTATTTAAACATTCCAAAAATTCCTGTGAAACACCTGAAGGGTTAATAAACTTCTTGAATGTGGTTTTGAGCACCTTGAGGGGCGCAGTTTTTAGAATGGTGTCACACTTGGGTATTTTCTATCACATAGACCCCTCTAAATGACTTCAAATGAGATGTGGGTCCTAAACAAAAATGGTGTTGTACAAATGAGAAATTGCTGGTCAACTTTTAACCCTTATAACTCCCTAAGAAAAAAAAAATTTTGGTTCCAAAATTGTGCTGATGTAAAGTAGATATGTGGGAAATGTTACTTATTAAGTATTTTGTGTGACATATCTCTGTGATTTAAGGGCATAAAAATTCAAAATTGGAAAATTGCAAAATTTTCAAACTTTTCGCCAAATTTCTGATTTTTTCACAAATAAACGCAAGTTATATCGAAGAAATTTTACCACTATCATGAATTACAATATGTCATGAGAAAACATTGTCAGAATCACCAAAATCCATTGAAACGTTCCAGAGTTATAACCTCATAAAAGTACAGAGGTCAGAATTGTAAAAATTGGCCCGGTCATTAACGTGCAAACCACCCTCGGGGCTTTAGGGTTTAATTAACCAGTTAGGGTTATGGCTTTTTAATCATTTGGAAAGGCCAGGGGATGTTATTTTCCCAGCTTTGTAAAACTCCAGCCTTCTCTAACCCTGTGCCAAAAACAGCACCCATGCAGTTGCTTAGCACTCTGAAAATGAAAATGGTGGACACAAAGCAGGAGAAGGCTACAAGAAGAAAGCAAAGAGTTTTTAAGTTGCCCATCCTCAGTTTGAAATGCAATTAAGAAATGGCAGTTAAAAGTAAGAGTGGTGGTCAAAATAAGGTCTGGATAGCCAAGTAAAATTTAAGTGAGAGATGATCGTAGGCAAATCAGAAGACTGCAAAAGACCTTCAGACAGATTTAGCAGACTCTGGAGTTGTGGTAAATTGTTCTACTGTTGAGAGACAGATATGCACAAATATGGACTTCATGGAAGAGTCATCAGAAGAAAACCTTTCCTGCATACTCACCATAAAATTCAATGTCCGAAGTATGAAAAAGAACATCTAATCAAATGTGATTCATTTTGGAAACAAGTCCTGTTGACCATGACATTAAAATAGAACTAATGGCCACAATGATTAAAGATCATGTGGGTAGTTAATGGGTAGTTTAATTAGTCTTTGGTGTTATGTTGCATCCAATGGCACTGGAAACCTTTCATGGGAAGAGGTTGAAAAGTTGATAGTTGAAAAGAGGACAGCTTCTGCAAATGGATAATAATCCCAAATGCATGTCAAAATCCACAATAGATTACCTCAAAAGGCACAAGCTGAAGGTTTTTCAATAACCTTCACAGTCCCCTCATCTGAACATCACTTTAAAATAGCAGTGCATGCAAGACAACCCATGAATATTACAGAACTGGAAGAATTTTCCTAGGAAGAATGGGTTAAAATCCCTCAAACAAGAAATGAAGGACTCTTGGCTGGCTGCAAAAAGTGTTTACAAGCTGTGATACTTGCAATAGGGGTTGCTACTAGCTACTAACCCTGTAGGGTTACATCAGCCCATTTTCGTTTTTGTAGATTTTAAAATATAAAAAATGAAAATTTGTCTTTGTTGTCTAATATACAAACAAAATTTGTATTTTTAAATTTAGCCCTTTTAGGCTATGTTCACACCTGCTCACTTGGCAGTAAGAAACTTGCCTTGAAAAAACAGTCACTGTTTTTTTTTTGGTGCATTTTTTTGCTGATTCTACTTCATCAGGCATTGGCACAAAAAATGGAGCAAAACTTGATACCTGCATTTTTGCAGCATTTTTTGCACCACCCATTGATTTCAATGGGTGAAAAAGCTGAAAAAACACTGAAAGGAGTGACATGCTGCATTTGGCAAAAAACAAGATATTGTACAAAATACTGAGGACAAAAAAAAACAAGCTGTGTGCATAAGATTTCCACTACATTTTGCGATTCCGTGCGGTCACCACACAATCGCCGCATGTGGACGCATCCGCATACAACGTACGTCCCTGCATACCCAATGCTAAAGATAGTTACTCAGGGCAACGCAGGACGCATGGAGAAGTAGGCAGAGCGTAGGTGGGGTTTCAGGGAGGAAGAAGGGAGGAAGTACACTGCCATTCGCAGCCCTCCTGTACGCAAGTGTGAAACCAGCCTAACACATCAGGTTTGGGGACCGGGACTCCCAGGCAACCCTTACTGGAGCCGAAGATCTCTTTGTCTGACAAGTGTTCTGGGGAGGAGTGACAAGTTTGTTTTTAGGGAGGTCTCTAAGCTACACTGCAGGTTATGTCCTTGTTCTTCAGGATCCGAGGAGCAATGGGTAAGAATAATAATTTCTCTTAAGGGTGACATCCAAGCATAGGCATTCTCTCTCCCATCTGACTCCCAGTCACTGCAGATGGTGGAAGAATTTTTTCTGGCGTTGGATTATAAATATGATGATCCTGATAGTGTATCACTGACTGAGTCCACACTACAATAGCTTCAGCAGGAAGAACAGCCAGTGGAGGAGTATTGCTCCTAGTTTTGGAGGTGGTCCACTGACACTAAGTGGAATGACCTAGTGCTCTGTATCCAGTTCTCTCAAGGGTAATCAATAAGGGGAATGGATGCCTTAGCCTTGTATAATACTCCAGTTTCACTTCACGGGGCCATATCTCTAGCTATCTGGGTGGATGGCAGTCTTTGCCACAGAGATAAAGAGACACTCTAATATACAGGAAGTCCTGGGGCCAAGGGCAACCTGGTCTGAGTCATCTGAAGTAAGAAAGAGATACATTCTTATTTCACTAACCTTGTATCTTCACTATCCTACAATCCAAAACAACTGTTCAGCACATTTACCTCCCTCCTCCGCCCACCACTGCGACTTCCAACCCCCCTTATCTCTTCCGAGGACTTTGCCACCTACTTCAAAAACAAGACCGACCAAACAAGGCAAACCTTAACTGCTCCACGACCCCAACCACTCCATATACTAGACCTCTGCCCTTCCCTAATAACCTCCCTCTCCAACATCACTGAAGGAGAGCTTACTCGCCTCTTTTCCAAATCACACCTCACCACCTGTGCACTTGACCCCATCCCCTCCCACCTGCTCCCCAACCTCACTAACATGCTCATTCCAGCCCTAACCCATCTCTTCAACCTATCGCTATCTTCTGGTACCTTCCCCTCTGCCTTCAAACATGCCACCATCACACCCATCCTCAAAAAAACTAACCTTGACCCAACTGCTATGCCCAGCTACCGCCCCATATCACTGCTCCCGTTTGCTTCAAAACTCCTTGAGCAGCATGTCCATGCTCAACTTTCCTCCCACCTCTCATCTAACTCTCTCCTTGACAACCTCCAATCTGGCTTCTGCCCCCACCACTCCACCAAAACTGCCCTGACAAAAATTACTAATGACTTAGTCACAGCCAAAGCTAACAGACAATTCTCCATCCTCCTCCTTCTTGACCTGTCCTCTGCTTTCGACACAGTCGATCACTGCCTACTGCTACAGATTCTTTCTTCCCTTGGCATCAAAGACCTTGCCCTGTCCTGGATTGCCTCATACCTTTCCAACCGCACATTTAGCGTTTCCCACTCCCACACCACCTCCTCATCCCGCCCTCTCTCTGTTGGAGTCCCTCAAGGCTCTGTCCTAGGGCCCCTACTTTTTTCCATCTATACTCTTGGCCTAGGACAACTCATAAAGTCCCATGGCTTCCAGTACCACCTGTATGCGGACGACACTCAGATCTACCTCTATGGCCCAGATGTCACCTCTCTGCTGTCCAGAATCCCAAAGTGTCTGTCAGCCATATCCTCCTTCTTCACCTCTCGCTTCCTAAAACTCAATGTAGACAAAACCGAACTCATCATCTTTCCTCCATCTCACGTATCCCCCCTACCTGAGCTATCTATTATGGTACACGGCATCACGCTCTCTCCCGCACCTGAAATCCACTGCCTCAGGGTAACTATCGACTCTGCCCTGTCCTTCAAACCGCACGTCCAAACTCTTGCCACCTCCTGTCACCTCCAACTCAAAAATAATGCCAGAATCCGTCCCATCCTCAGCGCACAATCTACCAAAACTCTTGTACATGCCCTCATCATCTCCCGCTTTGACTACTGCAACACCCTCCTCTATGGCATCCCCGCTAACTCTCTTGCACCACTCCAGTCTGTCCTCAACTCTGCTGCCCGGCTAATCCACCTCTCTCCTCGCTACTCCCCTGCTTCTCCCCTCTGCAAATCCCTCCACTGGCTCCCAGTTCCCCAACGAATCCAGTTCAAACTACTAACACTGATCTACAAAGCCATCCACAACCTGTCCCCTCCCTATATCTCTGAACTAATCTCCCAATATCTTCCCTTACATAATCTCCGATCCTCCCAAGACCTCCTACTCTCCTCCACACTTATTCGTTCCTCACACAACCGCCTCCAAGATTTCTCCCGAATATCCCCCATCCTCTGGAATTCCATGCCTCAACACGTCCGACAATCCACCACCCTCGGCTCCTTCAGACGGAACCTGAAAACTCATCTCTTCAAGAAAGCCTACAGCCTGCAATAACCATTCTGCCGCCTCGCCATCGCCAGAGCCGCCGCCTCTCCATCGCCAGAGCCGCCACCTCGCCCCTACCTTCTGTCTCTTCCCCACTATCCCATAGAATGTAAGTCCGCAAGGATAGGGTCCTCTCCCCTCTGTACCAGTCTGTCACTGTAAAATTGTTTACTGTAAACGATATCTATAACTCTGTATGTAATCCCTTTCTCATGTACAGCACCATGGAATTAATGGTGCTATATAAATAAATAATAATAATAATAATAATAATAATAATACTTAGCACTCATTAGCTATGTTCCACAGGAGTATTTTATTAAACATGGAATCTCCATAAAACAAAAAGATGCTTTAGTAAACAAGACCTTCATCATTCCTCTCAATCATGAGAAACAGCAAGCGGATGGCACTGAAGGGAAGTCTGTGCATCCATCGCTTAGTCATAAAGCTTTGCCAAGTATCTCTTTCATACTATTAATGGATTAGGATCCTACTTGTGCACCTTTATATCCAGAAGTGCTGTGCTTTTCTTCACGTTGAGTCATCTGAGTAACCCACGTAGTTGGGTGGGGAGATATGATGCGGGAATCAAACTGTAGTTCGGCGTAAAGGGGAATGTGTTTTTTCTATAGGAAAAATGATTGTTTTGTGTGTGCATGTTCTTCCCTACCTCATTGTATACAGCTGCTGGAAAACTAAGGAGCCCGGGTTGTGGGGAGGTTAGCAACCCAGGTGTACATATCTCCTCAAAGAGCAGGACACAATTTTCTCTACCTGCTGAAAACCATCTGGATTTTTGCATTTGATTCCTTAAAGGAGTGTTTTGCATCTGCACCGATTCTCATACAGTCTGTCGTCACTCAGCCATTTATTGTAGAAGTTGATGCTTCTGAAGTGGGGCAGCGGTTGCATTGTCACAGGGTGCATCTCCTGGTAAATGGCATCCATGTGCATACTTTTCTAAAAACCTGTCATCTGTGGTATAAAATTATGACATTTGTAACAAGGAACTCTTGGCAATCAAGTGGGCCTTTGAAGAGTGGCATCATTTTCTGGAGGGGGCAGTTCATCCAGTTATGGTAATCACAGATCATAAGAATCTGGTATATCTAGAGTCTGCGAGACCTCTAGTGCCTAGACAAGCAAGATGGCCATTGTTCTTCTCCAGGTTTAACTTTTTTGTTACATACAGTATAGGCTGGAGAATAAGAACAGTATGGAAGATTCCTTATCTAGTGGTTTTCCGGGGGGTGGATATAATAGTGAACCAGTTCCTATACTACAAAAAGGGGTGGTTATTGCGTCTATATGCTCTGATCTTGAGAAAGAGGTTGTTGAGGCTCAGGGGGAAGCCTCTGCCCATCCATTAGGTAAACTGTTTGCACTTGTAAATGTCCTGAGAGTTCTTAGTGAACATCATGATTCGGTCTTGGTCGGACATCCCAGTAATCCTTTTACTCTACTCTGCGTTTTTGGTGGTCAGCGGTACGTCAGGGTGTTTGGGAGTATGTAGCCATCTGCAGTGTCTGTGCACTTTCGAAAATCTCTCGTACACATCTGTCTGGGTCTCTCAAACTATTGGCGTTTCCCAGTACACCATTTTATCACTGATCTACCTGTGTTGGCATGTAATACTATAGTTTTATTGGTAGTAGACAGTTTCAGTTAAATGTCACATTCTTTTGTGCTACCCACTTTACCTGATCCCACATTATCAAATGTTGACACCCCTGGAAGAAGCTGGCGGCAAAACGCATGTCGGGGTGAGGGGACGCCAGGATTATCCACACTGTAGGTAATTATCAACCTTTATTTTATATTACACCATTAATGCCATACCATTTCAACTACCACTATATACCAGGGAAGGACATTGGCACGTACCCCTAGGGAGACTATGCAGTGATTATAGATATGAATTTTTCATTTCCCTGTATGTTAATTTAACACAGGGTATAATTGTTAATATAGACTGCCTTGAGAAACTGGGCCTGGTTATATCAGTGTATAGAATAATTTTTTGGATATTTGATGGATTAGATTTGTTAGTAAATTAACTTTTTTAATATAAATTGGTTGGTAATAAAGTAGTTTATTTGATCATTAAAAAAAAAAATGTGAAAAAAATGGAAATTTGGCAAAAATTAAGAAAATTTAGCAATTTTCAAATTTTGAAATTTTATTCTGGTAAACGAGAGAGTTATGTGACACAAAATAGTTAATAAATAACATTACCCACATGTCTACTTTACATCAGCACAATTTTGGAAACAATTTTTTTTTTTACTAGGAAGTTATAAGGGTTAAAATTTGACCAGCGATTTCTCATTTTTACAACAAAATTTACAAAACCATTTTTTTAGGGACCACCTCACATTTGAAGTCAGTTTGAGGGGTCTATATGGATGAAAATACCCAAATTGACACCATTCTAAAAACTGCACCACTCAAGGTGCTCAAAACCACATTCAAGAAGTTTATTAACCCTTCAGGTGCTTCACAGCAGCAGAAGCAACATGGAAGGAAAAAATTAACATTTAACTTTTTAGTCACAAAAATGATCTTTTAGCAACAATTTTTTTTATTTTCCCAAGGGTAAAAAGAGAAACTGGACCCCAAAAGTTATTGTACAATTTGTTCTGAGTACGCCGATACCCCATATGTGGGGGAAACCACTGTTTGGGCGCACGACAGGGCTCGGAAAGGAAGGAGCGCCATTTGACTTTTTCAATGAAAAATTGGCACCAATCTTTATCGGACACCATGTCGCGTTTGGAGAGCCCCTATGTGCCTAAACATTGGAGCTCCCCCACAAGTGACCCCATTTTGGAAACTAAACCCCCCAAGGAACTTATCTAGATGCATAGTGAACACTTTGAACCCCCAGGTGCTTCACAAATTGATCAGTAAAAATGAAAAAGTACTTTTTTTCGCAAAAAAATTAATTTAGCCTCAATTTGTACATTTCCACATGGGCAAAAGGATAAAATGGATCCTAAAATGTGTTGGGCAATTTCTCCTGAGTACACTGATTGATACCTCACATGTGGGGCTAAATCACTGTTTGGGCACACGGCAGGGCTCGGAAGGGAAGGAGCGCCATTTGACTTTTTGAATGAAAAATTAGCTCCAATCGTTAGCGGACATCATGTCGTGTTTGGAGAGCCCCTGTATGCCTAAACATTGGAGCTCCCCCACATGTGACCCCATTTTGGAAACTAGACCTCCCGCGGAACAGATCTAGATGTGCGGTGACCACTTCAAACCCCCAAGTGCTTCACAGAGCCGTGAAAATAAAAAATCATTTTTCTTTCCTCAAAAATGATTTTTTAGTCCGCTATTTTTTATTTTCACAAGGGTAAGAGGAGAAATTGGACCCAAAAAGTTGTTGTCCAGTTTGTTCTGAGTATGCTGATACCCCATATGTGGGGGGGAACCACTGTTTGAGTACACGTCGGGGCTCGAAAAAGAAGTAGTGACATTTTGTAATGCAGACTTTGATGGAATGGTCTGAGGGCATCATGTTACATTTGCAGAGCCCCTGATGTGCCTAAACAGTAGAAACCCCCAACAAGTGACCCAATTTTGGAAACTAGACCCCCCAAGGAACTTATCTAGATGTGTGGTGAGCACTTTGAACCCCCAAGTGCTTCACAGAAGTTTACAATACAGAGCCGTGAAAATAAAAAAAAATATTTTTCTTTCCTCAAAAATGATGCAAGCAATTTTTTTTTTTCACAAGTGTATCAGGAGAAATTTGACCCCAATAGTTGTTGCCCAGTTTGTCCTGAGTATGCTGGTACCCCACAGTGGTGGGGGTAAACCACTGTTTGGGCGCACGTCGGGGCTTGGAAGGGAGGGAGCACCATTTGACTTTTAGAACGCAAGATTGGCTGGAATCAATGGTGGTGCCATGTTGCGTTTGGAGACCCTTGATGTGCCTAAACAGTGGAAACCCCTCAATTCTAACTCCAACACTAACCCAAACACACCCCTAACCCTAATCCCAACTCTAGCCATAACCCTAATCACAACCCTAACCCCAACACACCCCTAACCACAACCCTAACCCCAACACACCCCTAACCCTAACCATAACCCTAAACACAAGCCTAATCTTAACCCTATTTCCAACCCTAGCCCTAAATCCAACCCTAACTCTAATTCCAACCCTAACCCTACACTGTGTTCCAAATTATTATGCAAATCATATTTCCTCATATTTTCTCTAAATTACCTGCCTGAATTGCAGTCATTGTTATTTTCCAGTCATCTACTATTCTATGTTGTGAAATTGGATTTTGGGCTCCCCTGGTGGCCACTGGTGGAATTGAACTGGTGTGCATCATCCTCTCTGTTCACCTGTTTCCATTAGGATGTGGGAGTCGCTATTTAGCCTTGCTCCTCTGTCACTTCCATGCCGGTCAACATTGTAATCAGAAGCCTTTCTGTGCATGTTCCTGCTGCTAGACAACTCCCAGCTAAGTTGGACTTAGTCCTTGTTTGTTTTTGCATTTTGTTCCAGTTCACAGCTGTAGTTTCATTTCTGTGTCTGGAAAGCTCTTGTGATCTGAAATTGCCACTCTGATGTTATGAGTTAATACTAGAGTCTTAAAGTAATTTCAGGATGGTATTTTGATAGGGTTTTCAGCTGACCATGAAAGTGCCCTTTCTGTCTTCCTGCTATCTAGTAAGCGGACCTCAATTTTGCTAAACCTATTTTCATACTACGTTTGTCATTTCATCTAAAATCACCGCCAATATTTGTGGGGGCCTCTGTCTGCCTTTCGGGGAAATTTCTCTAGAGGTGAGCCAGGACTATATTTTCCTCTGCCAGGATTAGTTAGTCCTCCGGCCGGCGCTGGGCGTCTAGGGATAAAACGCAGGCTACGCTACCCGGCTACTGTTAGTTGTGCGGCAGGTTTAGTTCATGGTCAGTTTAGTTTCCATCCTTCCAAGAGCTAGTTCTTATGTTTGCTGGGCTATGTTCTCTTGCCATTGAGAACCATAACAGTTTGACCGGCCTAAAAGGGTTAAATTAATTGACAGAGAAAGGAGAGAAAAGAGAAGTCTGCTGAAGATTTTTTTTTTTTTTCTCAGTTCTGAGTGTGCTTGTAATTGAATCTCTTGCAAGTCTGCCTATATTGCAGCCTTTCTCTCTCTCTCTCCTTCTAATCCTGGAATGGCTCTGTGTTCACCTGTTTAAAATGGATATTCAGAGTTTAGCTGCAGGTTTGAATAATCTCACCACGAAAGTTCAAAACTTACAAGATTTTGTTGTTCATGTTCCTATATCTGAACCTAGAATTCCTTTGCCTGAATTTTTCTCGGGGAATAGATCTTGCTTTCAAAATTTCAAAAATAATTGCAAGTTGTTTTTGTCCCTGAAATCTCGCTCTGCTGGAGATCCTGCTCAGCAGGTCAGGATTGTGATTTCTTTGCTCCGGGGCGACCCTCAGGATTGGGCTTTTGCATTGGCTCCAGGGGATCCTGCGTTGCTCAATGTGGATGCGTTTTTTCTGGCCTTGGGGTTGCTTTATGAGGAACCTCAGTTAGAACTTCAGGCGGAAAAGGCCTTGATGTCCCTATCTCAGGGGCAAGACGAAGCTGAAATATACTGCCAGAAATTCCGTAAATGGGCTGTGCTTACTCAGTGGAATGAGTGCGCCCTGGCGGCGAATTTCAGAGAGGGTCTCTCTGATGCCATTAAGGATGTTATGGTGGGGTTCCCTGTGCCTGCGGGTCTGAATGAGTCCATGACAATGGCTATCCAGATCGATAGGCGTCTGCGGGAGCGCAAAACTGTGCACCATTTGGCGGTGTCTACTGAGAAGACGCCAGAGAATATGCAATGTGATAGAATTCTGTCCAGAAGTGAACGGCAGAATTTTAGACGAAAAAATGGGTTGTGCTTCTATTGCGGTGATTCAACTCATGTTATATCAGCATGCTCTAAGCATACTAAGAAGCTTGATAAGTCTGTTTCAATTGGCACTTTACAGTCTAAGTTTATTCTATCTGTGACCCTGATTTGTTCTTTATCATCTATTACCGCGGATGCCTATGTCGACTCTGGCGCCGCTTTGAGTCTTATGGATTGGTCCTTTGCCAAACGCTGTGGGTATGATTTGGAGCCTCTTGAAACTCCTATACCCCTGAAGGGGATTGACTCCACCCCATTGGCTAGCAATAAACCACAATACTGGACACAAGTAACTATGCGGATTAATCCGGATCACCAGGAGATTATTCGCTTTCTTGTGCTGTATAACCTACATGATGTGTTGGTGCTTGGATTGCCATGGCTGCAATCTCATAACCCAGTCCTTGACTGGAAAGCTATGTCTGTGTTAAGCTGGGGATGTAAGGGGACGCATGGGGACGTACCTGTGGTTTCCATTTCATCATCTATTCCCTCTGAGATTCCTGAATTCTTGACTGAATATCGTGACGTTTTTGAAGAACCTAAGCTTGGTTCATTACCTCCGCACCGGGAGTGCGATTGTGCCATAGATTTGATTCCGGGTAGTAAATACCCTAAGGGTCGTTTATTTAATCTGTCTGTGCCTGAACATGCTGCTATGCGAGAATATATAAAGGAGTCCTTGGAAAAGGGACATATTCGTCCTTCGTCATCTCCCTTAGGAGCCGGTTTTTTCTTTGTGGCTAAGAAAGATGGCTCTTTGAGGCCGTGCATTGATTATCGGCTTTTGAATAAAATCACGGTTAAATATCAATATCCGTTGCCACTGCTGACTGATTTGTTTGCTCGCATAAAGGGGGCCAAGTGGTTCTCTAAGGTAGATCTTCGTGGGGCGTATAATTTGGTGCGAATTAAGCAGGGGGATGAGTGGAAAACCGCATTTAATACGCCCGAGGGCCACTTTGAGTATTTGGTGATGCCTTTTGGTCTTTCAAATGCCCCTTCAGTCTTTCAGTCCTTTATGCATGACATTTTCCGTGATTATTTGGATAAATTTATGATTGTGTATCTGGATGATATTTTGATTTTTTCGGATGACTGGGACTCTCATGTCCAGCAGGTCAGGAGGGTTTTTCAGGTTTTGCGGTCTAATTCTTTGTGTGTGAAGGGTTCTAAGTGCGTTTTTGGGGTTCAAAAGATTTCCTTTTTGGGATATATTTTTTCCCCCTCTTCCATCGAGATGGATCCTGTCAAGGTTCAGGCTATTTGTGATTGGACGCAACCCTCTTCTCTTAAGAGTCTTCAGAAATTTTTGGGCTTTGCTAACTTTTATCGTCGATTTATTGCTGGTTTTTCTGATGTTGTTAAACCATTGACTGATTTGACTAAGAAGGGTGCTGATGTTGCTGATTGGTCCCCTGCTGCTGTGGAGGCCTTTCGGGAGCTTAAGCGCCGCTTTTCTTCCGCCCCTGTGTTGCGTCAGCCTGATGTTGCTCTTCCTTTTCAGGTTGAGGTCGACGCTTCTGAAATCGGAGCTGGGGCGGTTTTGTCGCAGAGAAGTTCCGATTGCTCCGTGATGAGACCTTGTGCTTTTTTCTCGCGTAAATTTTCGCCCGCCGAGCGGAATTATGATGTTGGGAATCGGGAGCTTTTGGCCATGAAGTGGGCTTTTGAGGAGTGGCGTCATTGGCTTGAGGGGGCTAGACATCAGGTGGTGGTATTGACTGACCACAAAAATTTGATTTATCTTGAGTCCGCCAGACGCCTGAATCCTAGACAGGCGTGCTGGTCGTTGTTTTTCTCTCGGTTAAATTTTGTGGTGTCCTACCTGCCGGGTTCTAAGAATGTTAAGGCGGATGCCCTTTCTAGGAGTTTTGAGCCTGACTCCCCTGGTAATTCTGAACCTACAGGTATCCTTAAGGATGGAGTGATATTGTCTGCCGTTTCTCCAGACCTGCGGCGGGCCTTGCAGGAGTTTCAGGCGGATAGACCTGATCGTTGCCCACCTGGTAGACTGTTTGTTCCTGATGATTGGACCAGTAAAGTCATTTCTGAGGTTCATTCTTCTGCGTTGGCAGGTCATCCTGGAATCTTTGGTACCAGGGATTTGGTGGCAAGGTCCTTCTGGTGGCCTTCCCTGTCTCGAGATGTGCGAGGCTTCGTGCAGTCTTGTGACGTTTGTGCTCGGGCCAAGCCTTGTTGTTCTCGGGCTAGTGGATTGTTGTTGCCCTTGCCTATCCCGAAGAGGCCCTGGACGCACATCTCGATGGATTTTATTTCGGATCTTCCTGTTTCTCAGAAGATGTCTGTCATCTGGGTGGTGTGTGATCGTTTCTCTAAGATGGTCCATTTGGTTCCCCTGCCTAAGTTGCCTTCCTCTTCCGAGTTGGTTCCTCTGTTTTTTCAAAATGTGGTCCGTTTGCATGGTATTCCGGAGAATATCGTTTCTGACAGAGGTACCCAATTCGTGTCTAGATTTTGGCGAGCATTCTGTGCTAGGATGGGCATAGATTTGTCTTTCTCATCTGCTTTCCATCCTCAGACTAATGGTCAGACCGAGCGGACGAATCAGACCTTGGAGACATATTTGAGGTGTTTTGTGTCTGCAGATCAGGATGATTGGGTTGCTTTTTTGCCTTTAGCGGAGTTTGCCCTCAATAATCGGGCCAGCTCTGCCACCTTGGTGTCTCCCTTTTTCTGTAATTCGGGGTTTCATCCTCGATTTTCTTCTGGTCAGGTGGAATCTTCGGATTGTCCTGGAGTGGATGCTGTGGTGGAGAGGTTGCATCAGATTTGGGGGCAGGTAGTGGACAATTTGAAGTTGTCCCAGGAGAAGACTCAGCTTTTTGCCAACCGCCAGCATCGGGTTGGTCCTCGGCTTTGTGTTGGGGACTTGGTGTGGTTGTCTTCTCGTTTTGTCCCTATGAGGGTTTCTTCTCCCAAGTTTAAGCCTCGGTTCATCGGCCCGTACAAGATATTGGAGATTCTTAACCCTGTGTCCTTCCGTTTGGACCTCCCTGCATCTTTTTCTATTCATAATGTTTTTCATCGGTCATTATTGCGCAGGTATGAGGTACCGGTTGTGCCTTCCGTTGAGCCTCCTGCTCCGGTGTTGGTTGAGGGCGAGTTGGAGTACGTTGTGGAAAAAATCTTGGACTCCCGTGTTTCCAGACGGAAACTCCAGTATCTGGTCAAATGGAAGGGATACGGTCAGGAGGATAATTCTTGGGTGACTGCCTCTGATGTTCATGCCTCCGATTTGGTCCGTGCCTTTCATAGGGCTCATCCTGATCACCCTGGTGGTTCTGGTGAGGGTTCGGTGCCCCCTCCTTGAGGGGGGGGTACTGTTGTGAAATTGGATTTTGGGCTCCCCCGGTGGCCACTGGTGGAATTGAACTGGTGTGCATCATCCTCTCTGTTCACCTGTTTCCATTAGGATGTGGGAGTCGCTATTTAGCCTTGCTCCTCTGTCACTTCCATGCCGGTCAACATTGTAATCAGAAGCCTTTCTGTGCATGTTCCTGCTGCTAGACAACTCCCAGCTAAGTTGGACTTAGTCCTTGTTTGTTTTTGCATTTTGTTCCAGTTCACAGCTGTAGTTTCGTTTCTGTGTCTGGAAAGCTCTTGTGATCTGAAATTGCCACTCTGATGTTATGAGTTAATACTAGAGTCTTAAAGTAATTTCAGGATGGTATTTTGATAGGGTTTTCAGCTGACCATGAAAGTGCCCTTTCTGTCTTCCTGCTATCTAGTAAGCGGACCTCAATTTTGCTAAACCTATTTTCATACTACGTTTGTCATTTCATCTAAAATCACCGCCAATATTTGTGGGGGCCTCTGTCTGCCTTTCGGGGAAATTTCTCTAGAGGTGAGCCAGGACTATATTTTCCTCTGCCAGGATTAGTTAGTCCTCCGGCCGGCGCTGGGCATCTAGGGATAAAACGCAGGCTACGCTACCCGGCTACTGTTAGTTGTGCGGCAGGTTTAGTTCATGGTCAGTTTAGTTTCCATCCTTCCAAGAGCTAGTTCTTATGTTTGCTGGGCTATGTTCTCTTGCCATTGAGAACCATAACAATTCTAGTATAATTGCAATGTTTTGGAACAAACTGCCTATGAAAACAGTATCTTTTTTAAAAAAAAATAAACACTCAAAATGCATGTTCCAAATTATTATGCACAGCAGAGTCTTCAACCTTTTTTTTATTTTGAACAAAAAATGGTCAATTGTGAAGTTATAAGCATTATCAGCTTATTACAAAATGAAATCAAACAGTTTTCAAGTGAAAACTTTATTCTAGGTGATGTTACATTTGCACATAGGACCCCTTGTTCGAAAGAAGCTTCTGAACTCTCTCGTTCATTGAACTTGTCACTTTTTGGATGGTTTCTGCTTCAATTGTTTTGCATATGGACAGAATACCCTCCCAGAGCTGTTGCTTAGATGTGAACTGCCTCCCGCCATCATAGACACTTCTTTTGATGATGCTCTAGAGGTTCTCAATGGGGTTGAGGTCAGGGGAAGATGGTGGCCACACCATAAGTTTGTCCTCTTTTATGCCCATAGCAGCCAGAGATGCAGATGTGTTTTTTGCAGTATGAGATGGTGCATTATCATGCATGAAAATGATCTTGCTGCGGAAAGCACAGTTCTTCCTCTTGAACCATGGCAGGAAGTTTTGTTTTAGAAACTCCACATAGATTATGGAGTTCATCTTTACCCCTTCAGGGATCATAAAGGGGCCGACAATCTCTCTCCCCATGATTCCAGCCCAAAACGTTACTCCACCTCCTCCTTGTTGGCGCCTTAGCCGTGTTTTCATGGGGTGTCCATCAACCAGCCATCCTCCACTCCATCCATCTGGACAATCAAGCGTTGCACGGCACTCATCGGTGAACAAAACTGTTTGGAAGTCAGTCTTCATGTATCGTTTGGCCCACTGGAGCCATTTCTGCTTGTGTGCAGTGGATAGAGGTGGTCGACAGGATGGCTTACGCACCTCTGAAGGACCCTGCATCTTGTTGTTCTTGGGACGTTGGAGGCACCAGCAGCTTCAAAAACTTGTCTGCTGCTATGACAAGGCATTTTTGCAGCTGCTCTTTTAACCTTACACAATTGCCTGTTGGAAAGAGCCCTCAATTTTTCCTTATCAGCACGCACACGTGTTTGCTGGGAATCAGCTACATACTTCTTGATTGCGCAATGATCACGATCAAGTGTCTTGGCAATGTAGAGTGTAGTCATGCCTTGACCTAAATACTCCACAATTTGTTGCTTCTCAGCAGCCGACACATCCTTTTTCTTTCCCATTTTGGCAAAAAATGTAGGCTGCTTAATAATGTGGAACAGCCTTTTTAAGCAGTCTTGCCTTTATTTGGACACACCTGCCAAACTAATTTGCACAGGTATCTGCAATTGCTTTCAGTGATATAAAGAGCCCTGGCACACATCACCATCAATGAGTTTAAATGACAAACAAAAAAATTCCAACCTTATCACTCCTAAACTCTTTCTGCATAATAATTTGGAACACAGTGTAAGGCTATGTGCCCACGTTGCGGATTCGTGTGAGATTTTTCCACCTGGGGATTTCCAGTGTTTTTTATGCGGATTTCACCTGCGGATTCCTATTGAGGAACAGGTGAAAAATGCAACGGAATCCGCACAAAGAATTAACATGCTGCGGAAAATACAACGCAGCGTTTCTGCGCAGTATTTTACGCACCATGGGCACAGCGAATTTGGTTTTCCATAGGTTTACATGGTACTGTAAACCTGATGGAAAACTGCTACGAATCCACAGCGGCCAATCCACTGCGGATCCGCAGCCAAATCCGCACTGTGTGCACATAGCCTAATTCTAAGGGTATGTGCACATGCTGCGGAAAATGCTGCGGATCCACAGCATTTCCGCAGCTGCAGGTCCGCAGCAGTTTCCCTTGAGTTTACAGTTCAATGTAAACCTATGGGAAACAAAAAAGGCTGTGCACTTGCTGCGGAAAAAACTGTGCGGAAATGCAGCGGTTTACATTCCGCAGCATGTCACTTCTTTCTGCGGATTCCTCAGCGGTTTTAGAGCGGCTCCTATAGAAAACCGCAGTTGTAAAACCGCAGTGAAACCTGCAGAAAAACCGCGGTAAATCCGCGATAAATCCGCAGCGGTTTTGCACTGTGGATTTATCAAATCTGCTGCAGAAAAATCCACAGAGGACAAGAATACGTGTGCACATAGCCTTACCCTAACCCTAATTCTAACCCTAGCCCTAACCCTAACCCTAACCCTAGCCCTAACCCTAACCTTAACCCTAACCCTAGTTCTAACCCTAACCCTAGAGGAAAAATAAAAGTAAATATATTTTCTTCATTTTAGTATTGTCCCTACCTATGGGGGTGATAAAGGGGGTTCATTTACTATTTTTTTATTTTGATCACTGTGATAGGTTTTATCACAGTGATCAAAATATACATGGAACTAATCTGCCGGCTGGCAGATTCGGCGGGCGTACTGCGCATGCGCCCGTCATTTTGGAAGATGGCAGCGCCCATGGAACAGATGGACGGACACCGGGAGGCTCGGTAAATATGAGGGGGGATCGGATCACAGGGGGTGATTGGAGCACGGGGGTGGGATCGGAGCACGGGTAGTGGGATCGGAGCACGGGGGGAGCGGACAGGAGGATGGGGGAGCGGACATGCGGACAGAGAGGAGCAAAGCACAGGACGGAGGACTGGGGAGATCGGTGGCGGTGGGGGGGGGGCAGATCAGGGTTTCCAGCCATGGCCGATGATATTGCAGCATCGGCCATGGCTGGATTGTAATATTTCACCACTTTTCATAGGTGAAATATTACAAATTGCTCTGATTGGCTGTTGCATTTTCAACAGCCAATCAGAGCGATCATAGCCACGAGGGGGGCAAAGCCACCCCCCAGGCTAAAGTACCACTCCCCCTTTCCCTGCAGATCGGGTGAAATTGGAGTTAACCCTTTCACCCGATCTGCAGGGATGCAATCCCTCCATGATGCCACATAGGCGTCACAGGTCAGATTGGCACCGACTTTCATGACGCCTATGTGGCATCACAGATCGGGAAGGGGTTAATATAGTATGTGGGATCTCTTCTTTGTCCCTAACATTTGATAATGTGGGATTTGGTTTTTGCATTTGGATGAAGTGCCCTAAAAAATATTGTAGGACATAAGTTAATTCCACTTTACCTGATGCCATCTTGGCATAAATTTTAAATTTTCATCAGACAGATTGTAAAATTACATGAGATCCCTACCGATATTATTTCTGATCGTGGAGTGCAGTTTATTTTCAAAATTTAGAGGGCATTTTGCACTAGTTTGGGGATCCATCTATCATTCTCTTCAGCATTGCAGCCACAGTATAATAGGCAAACTGAACGAGTTGACCAGAATCTTGAGATTTATCTCAGGTGTTTTGTGTCTGAGAATCAGGAGGCTTGGGTTACCTACTTACCTCTGGCTGAATTTGTTGTAAGTAATCATTGTCATGAGTCTACTGGTAAGTTCCCCTTCTTCGGAGCATACATGTTTCATCCTCAGTCCAGCTCATATAATAGGAGTCGTTCTTCTGGAATACCTGAAGAAGAATGGTTTTCATCATCAATTTCAACTGTGTGGCAAGGGGTAAATTGATAATTTGAGGAAAATAGGGTCCAAATATAGGAGTGTGGCTGATCGGAGATGTTTGGTGGATCCGGACCTGTGTTTTTGTGACTTGGTGTAGTTGTCCTTAAGGAACATTAATTTGAAAGTTCCCTCTTGAAAACTGCGTCGCAGGTTCATCGGTCCTTATAAGATTGTAACCGATGTCAATCCTGTGGCATTTCACCTTGCTTTGCTGCCTAACTTTAGAATTCACAATGTGTTTCATCGATCTCAATTAAAAAAATACATTGTATTCCCTGTACCATCACCGCTACCACCAACTCCAGTCATTGTGGATGGACATTTGGAATTTCAAATAGCTAAGATTGTTGATTCTCGCTTAGTTCGTCCGTCACCTCAGTAAATGGTACACTGGAAGGGAAAACATCTTGAAGAAAGAATGTGACGAGTATCTGACGTCTATGTGCTCAGGTTGATCCGGTATTTTCACATGACACCCTAATAAATCTGTTTCTGAGGTTCCGGTGGTCCCTTGTAGAATAGGAGGTACAGTCACAGGTTTACAGCAACAGAGAGGAGCCAGAAGACTGCAGCGTCTGATTTATCCTACTCTTGCATTGCATTGTTTAGAAGCTCTTTACCTTCATATTAAATGGTGCAGGTTTCCTTTAGCAGGCAGGGGTTAATTTGCTCAGCTGAGAGCTCTTGAAAGCTTTCCTGCATTAATGCTCTCAGATATTCATTGTTAGCCACTCCCATCTCCTATATAATCAGGGCCCTGGCTAGCACTCATTGCCAGAACTTGTTTATGCTGCATGGTTAGTAGATAGTGTTTTTTGGTATGTGTTTGAGAAGGCATTTGGTGGATTTATCTGAGACTGTGGTGGGGTTTTGAGTGTGTGCTATTTCCCTTCCTCCTTCTACTTTGGTTTTAACCCATCCTCCACTCCCTGGTGTTTACTTCTGTTGAGTGTATTGGTATGACTGGTATTTTCCTTTCTTTACGTGTTTGTTTTACCTTGAGAGTCTGGTTGGTGTATTATAGTACACTACTATTTTCTTCTCTTGGAGGGGGAAGGGAACAGACTGAGAGCGGATTCTGGAGCTAAGGCAAAGTACGTGACCCCGGCTCTTCATCATCTGAAGTATTCCAGAGAAAAGGTCGAGCTAAGTTGCCCCCAGTGTTGGGGCAGAGGAGTCCCTGGTCCCGGGACACCAAACTATAGAGTCATGACATCATCTTTATGCTGATGACATACAGATTTAACTCTCTGGACCCAATATCACCTCCTTACTAACCAGAATCCCACAATGCCTGTCCACTCTTTTGTCTTTTTTCTCTGCTAGATTTCTTAAACTTAACATGGATGAAACAGAATTCTTCATCTTTCCTTCTTCTCACTCAACTCCCCCAACAGACCTATCCATCAAAGTCAGTGGCTGCTCACTCTCCCCAGTCCTGCAAGCTCGCTGCCTTGGGGTAAAGATTGACTCTGATCTCTCCTTCAATCCACACATGCAAGCCATTTTCACTTCCTGCCAACTCCATCTCAAAAATATCTCCCAGATTCACACATTTTTTAACTAAGAGTCTGCAAAAACACTAGTGCATGCCCTCATCATCTCCCACCTAGACTACTGCAACCTCCTGGTTTGTGGCCTCCCCTCTAACACTCTCATACCCCTCCAATCTGTCTTAAACTCCGCTGCCCTGCTAATTCATATATGCCATTCCCCTGCTTCTCCTCTCTGTCAATCCATTCACTGGCTCTGCATTACCCAGATACTCTTATTCAAAACCCTAACCATGGCATACAAATCTATCCTCAGCCTGTTTCCTCCAGACATCTGTGACCTAGTCTCCTGGTATTTAACTGCACATAACCTCTGATCCTCACAAAAATTCCTTCTCTACTGACCTCTTCCACAATAGCATACAAGATTACTCCTTTGCATCCACTCTACTATGGAACTCTCTACTCCAGCATATAAGGCTCCCCCCTACCGTGGAATCCTTCAAAAGGAACTTTAAGACCTACCTCTTACAACAAACCTACTGCCTGCAGTAACCCTCATTCCACCATACTGCTGCATGACCTGCTGTCCCCTCCCCTCCTGTATCCTCACCCATCCCTTGTAGATTGTGTCCCCTCACAGGCAGAGTCCTCTCTCCTCATGTACCAGTGGGTGACTTGTTTTGTTCAAGATTATTGTACTAGTTTTTCTATTATGCATACCGCTTTTCACATGTAATGCAAATAATTGGATAAATGGCACTATAATAATGAATAATAATATTAATGTATGGGCTCCTGTTGGATATATATTAGAAAATACATCAGAATGTATGATTTCCTGGTGGTATATATTAATGGGGACATCAGCATGTTTGGGTTTCTGATTGATATGTATGTGCTTTTTGCATGCATGTTTCTGTATAAAGGTGCTCTGTGTATACACATGTCAATAGGCATGTATATGCTCTGTGCATGAATGTATCTGTGCATTGTTGTTCTGCAAATACATGTGCCCCAACAGCAGGCCATTTTATGTATTTATTTCTAACTAATGAAATTTCACATGAACCAGCTTTTACAGTATATATAACAATAGTCAATTTTTAAACAGCCAAATTTGTGCACCTGTATCGGGGCATACTGTATTTTGTATTTATTCCTAACCATGGAATTTCACACAAACCAAGTTCTATGCTCACACAAACCAAGTGTCTATTGCTCCATCCACAGCAAGCAGCTTGAATGGTAAACATATCATTCATTCTCTGAACTGAAATATCCTGCATGTCTATTGCTCCATTCCCTGACAGCAAGCAGCTTGAATGGTAAACATATCATTCATTCTCTGAACTGAAATATCCTGAATGTCTATTGCTCCATTCCCTGACTGCAAGCAGCTTCAATGGTAAACATATCATTCATTCTCTGAACTGAAATATCCTGCATGTCTATTGCTCCATTCCGTGACAGCAAGCAGCTTGAATGGTAAACATATCATTCATTCTCTGAACTGAAATATCCTGCATGTCTATTGCTCCATTCCCTGACAGCAAGCAGCTTCAATGGTAAACATATCATTCATTCTCTGAACTGAAATATCCTGCATGTCTATTGCTCCATTCCCTGACAACAAGCAGCTTGAATGGTATCTGAGTCAATCTATCTTCAGCATTGAATCCTGCATATATCTATATATGTAAGTCATGTTATTATGCATTTGTTTGTGTTTATAGATATTTAACTCACTTCTGCTTGTCCTCATGCAAAGAGATCACATAACTAGGGTTGAGCGAAACGGATCGTTCATTTTCAAAAGTCGCCGACTTTTGGTAAAGTCGGGTTTCGTGAAACCCGACCCGACTCCAGCGTGGGATCGGCCACGTGGTCGGCGATCTTGGCGCCAAAGTCGCGTTTTGTATGACGCCTTCCCCGCCATTTTTTCAGCCAATTAAGGAGTGTGGGCAGCGTGATGACATAGTTTCCGGCCTGGTTTCTGCGGCGTCATAGAGCCATATTACCGTTTGGGCTGCAGTGATTTCCGCAGTCAAACACAACATATGCTTTGCACGGAGGAGAGAGAGAGAGAGAGAGAGAGAGAGAGAGATTAAGTAAGTGTAAAAAATAATCCACATTGACTTGCATTGGGTTTCGTGTTCTGGAACCCGACTTTACAGTAGAATCGGCCGATTTCAAGCGATCCGACTTTCGAGAAGGTCGGGTTTCACAAAACCCAACTCGATCCTAAAAAAGCAAAAGTCCCTCAACCCTACACATAACTGTTTCAAAGGGGTTTATGATCCATGTAGACCTGGACATTTGTTTATCTGATCACTACATTTTTTGTGTCCTGCTGTCTCAACTGAGTTAGATTGATTTGTAACGAGAGGGGGAGAAACACCCCCCCAAAAAAATAAAAAAAGTGAGATCTAAGAGCTAGCCTTCTATAAATGTAGACATAGTTTGGGGATGCATTCGTGCAGGGGTGCATTCATGCACTATTATTCGTGTACTTTTATTCAAAGTATTTTTTTCTAAGTATTCAGCAGTTATAACATGGCAGTTAGACAGGGCAAGAGACAGGTAAGACAATCTAAACTTATTCCCTATTCACTTGAAACAGAAGAAATACTCACCATATGTATCTGTATAATCTATATCCTGGCTGCTGCATTAACTCACATTCACCGCCCTTGCATAAACTCTTTGCACTCCATCCATATCGGCCCCTCTGTCCTTGCCTTTCCTATGTATAGCACTCATGCTCTGTTCACATTGCTTAACAGCGCAGATCCATTTAGTCCCACCATCCAACACAAGAAACGCTCTCACAAATCACTTAACCATCTGCTCACTCTTTCTATCCTCCTTCTTCTAGTCGCTGGAGACATCTCTCCCAACCCCGGCCCCCCATGTTATAGCCAGTCAAACCTCCCAACTGCTACACCCAGAAACCCCTCTAACCTTATTAATATTCCCTGCATGCTTTCTGTCTCTTTCCATTGAGCCCTTTGGAATTCTCGCTCTGTGTGTAATAAACTCTCCTTCATTCATGACTTTTTCCTTTCTAACTCTCTTAATCTCCTAGCTCTTACTGAAACCTGGATTTAGCAGTCAGACACCACCGCTGCTGCTGCTCTTTCATATGGTGGACTACACTTTTATCATACCCCAAGATCAGACAACAGAGCAGGTGGAGGCGTTGGTCTGCTCCTTTCACCCAAATGTACCTTCCAAGTTATCCCCCAAGTACGTTCACTTGTATTCCCTTCCTTTGAGGTCCATGCTGTCAGACTCTACGTCCCCTTCTCCATGCGAGTGGCAGTGGTGTATCATCCTCCCGGCCCCTCTCATCAGTTCCTGGATCACTTTGCCACCTGGCTTCCACACTTTCTCTCCTGTGACACCCCCACCCTTATCATGGGTGATTTCAACATCCCCATTGCTTCTCCCCTCTCCCCATCTGCTTCTCACCTTTTATCTCTAACCTCCTCTTTCGGCCTCTCGCACCATACTAACTCTCCAACGCATGAAGATGGAAACTCCCTTGACTTGGTCTTCTCCCGGCTTTGCTTAGTGGATGATTTCACAAACTCCCCTCTCCCGCTCTCTGACCACAACCTTCTTTCATTCTCTATCAAGAACTGCCACCCCACTCAGGTCACCCCCACTTTCCACACATAGAAACATACAGGCCATTAACACCCAGAAACTTATGAAGAACTTGCAGTCCTCATTGGCCCCAATCTTCTCCATCTCATGTCCTGATTCTGCTCTGAAGCATTACAATGAAACCCTGTAAAGTGCCCTGGATGAAGCAGCACCTCCTATACATAGAACAACTTGGCACAGACGGCAACAACCGTGGCACACGCTGCAAACACGTTTCCTGCAGCGGTGCTCCAGGTGCGCCGAACGTCTGTGGAGAAAATCTAATCTACCCGAAGATTTCATCCATTACAAGTTCATGCTAAAAACATACAACTCTGCCCTTCACCTCTCCAAACAAACCTATTTCAATACCTCATCACCTCACTGTCAAATAACCCTAAACGTCTCTTTGACAATTTCCAGTCCCTACTCAACCCAAGAGAGCAGGCCCCAACCACAGATCTCCGCGCTGACGATCTGGCCAATTACTTCAAAGAAAAAATTGACCACATTCGACAGGAAATCATCTCCCAATCTCTTCATACCATGCACTGTCCTCTCTCCCCCACTGCATCTAGTTCACTCTCTGACTTTGAACCAGTTACAGAAGAAGAAGTAAGCAGGCTCCTTGCATCTTCTCGCCTGACCACTTGCACTAGTGACCCCATTCCGTCACATCTCCTCCAGTCCCTTTCCCCGGCTGTCACCTCTCACCTAACAAAAATATTTAACCTTTCCCTCACTTCCGGTATTTTTCCCTCCTCATTTAAGCATGCCATCATACATCCATTACTTAAAAAACCTTCCCTCGACCAAAATTGTGCCGCTAATTATAGACCTGTCTCTAATCTTCCCTTCATCTCTAAACTCCTCAAACACCTGGTCCACTCCCGTCTTACCCGCTATCTCTCAGATAACTCTCTTCTCGACCCTCTTCAATCTGGCTTCCGCTCTTTACACTCTACTGAATCTGCCCTCACTAAAGTCTCTAATGACCTACTAACAGCTAAATCTAATGGTCACTACTCCATGCTAATTATCTTGGATCTCTCTGCAGCATTTGACACTGTGGATCATCAGCTCCTCCTCACTATGCTCTGCTCCATCGGCCTCAAGGACACAGTTCTCTCTTGGTTCTCCTCCTATCTCTCTGACCGATCCTTCACTGTATGTTTTGCTGGTTCCTCCTCCTCTCACCTTCCCCTTACTGTTGGGGTTCCTCAATGATCAGTCCTAGGCCCCCTCCTCTTCTCTTTGTATACTGCCCCTATTGGACAAACAATCAGTAGATTTGGTTTCCAGTACCATCTCTATGCTGACGACACCCAATTATACACCTCTTCTCCTGTTATCACGCCGACCTTTTTAGAAAACACCAGTGATTGTCTTACCGCTGTCTCTAACATCATGTCCTCCCTCTATCTGAAACTGAACCTGTCAAAAACTGAACTCCTCGTGTTCTCTCCCTCTACTAACCTACCTTTGCCTGTCATTGCCATCTCCGTGTGCGGTTCCACCATTACTCCAAAGCAACATGCCCGCTGCCTTGGGGTCATCCTTGATTCCGAGCTTTCATTCACCCCCCACATCCGATCACTGGCTCGCTCTTCTTATCTGCATCTCAAAAACATTTCTAGAATTCGCCCTTTTCTTACTTTCGACTCTGCAAAAACTCTTACTGTCTCACTTATTCATTCTCGTCTGGACTATTGTAACTCTCTACTAATCGGCCTCCCTCTTACCAAACTCTCCGCGCTCCAATCTGTCCTGAATGCTGCTGCCAGAATCATATTCCTCACCAACCGTTACACCGATGCCTCTACCTTGTGCCAGTCATTACATTGGCTACCCATCCACTCCAGAATCCAGTACAAAACTCTGGTCTCAGTCTACCACCCTACCCATGCCCTCCGCTCCGCTAATGACCTCAGGTTAGCATCCTCAATAATCAGAACCTCCCACTCCCGTCTCCAAGACTTTAAACGTGCTGCGCCGATTCTTTGGAATGCATTACCTATGTTAATACAATTAATCCCAAATCCCCACAGTTTTAAGCGTGCCCTAAAAACTCATCTGTTCAGACTGGCCTACCGCCTCAATGCATTAACCTAACCATCCCTGTGTGGCCCATTAAAAAAAAAACATAATCAGGTTCCTCTCATCATGTTCTCATACACTTTATGCAGCTAATAGCACTCTATGTCTGTACTGCTACATACTTAGGCAGTTAACTGGTTCATGCAGCTTTACATGAACACCCGAGCCTTACACTATGGCTGGTCCAAATAACTAAAGCAATTGTTACCATCCACCTCTCGTGTCTCCCCTTTTCCTCATAGTTTGTAAGCTTGCGAGCAGAGCCCTCATTCCTCCTGGTATCTGTTTTGAACTGTGATTTCTGCTATGCTGTAATGTCTATTGTCTGTACAAGTCCCCTCTATAATTTGTAAAGCGCTGCGGAATATGTTGGCGCTATATAAATAAAAATTATTATTATTATATTATTACAGTCTTTTGGACAACAGTCAGTTTTTGAACAGTCACATTTGTACCCTGTAGAAGGGCATATTTTCTAATTATTTCGAACCAACAAATTTTCACGCAAAGCATTTTCTACAGTATATATGACAGCAGTCATTTTTTTGAACAACCAAATTTATACATCTGTAGCTGTTAGGGCTAGCGGAACACACCAAATAATTGACTTTGGGGAACTATAGATAGGCCAGACTGCAAAAAAGATGCACAAGAGTGCGTGCGGTGCCGCACTGGCGGACGCCACTAACCACCTAGGCTTGGGTCCGGAAAGCGCTGTGAAAGCGCACGGCGCCGCTCTGGCGGTCACAGCAATAGATGCTGTTTTGTGTGTTACGTGCTGATGGCTAAGTCGGGCGCTAGATAGCAATCATCCACCTTACGCGGACAGTCATACACAAGGGAGGGGCTAATTAATGAATGACTTTCACACATCAACACACCCGTTTACACTAGCGCATGGCCGTGCGGTCATGTGAACCTTTTATAGCTGCAGCATGTACAGGACCTTCCCAGAAGGACCAATGGGAGGCTGCTGCAGAAGTTGAGCACCTTCAGGACCTTACTGGAGGACCAATGGGATCTGCTGCAGTATCTGAGCATGTGACCCTCGATCTCCAATGGGAGATCTTGTCCTGGGCATGCTCAGAAGAGGAAAAGCAGGACTTAGTCCCAAAAGTGTCTGCTTGCCGCTGCTCAGCACTGGCTTCAATGGCAGAAGCTAGAAAAGCAGCAAAGTAACCCTATGCACAGAGTGAGACTGAGCAAGAAGCTGGGACCGACGTCTCCACTGAGCAGACTGGAGAAGAATGGGAGACCGCAGCCGAGATGGTTTGAGATTCCCCCTGTGCAGAGGCGGGAACTCGACACCTAACTGGAGCATGGCACATTTTGCATTTATTTCTAACCAATGAAATTTCACACAAACCAAGTTCTACAGTCTGAATGCAAAAATAAATCATTGGAACAAAAATATTTTGTGAACTGTACCAGGCAAGCGGTTTTTGAAAATTTTGAAACACTTTAATTTTACACAAACTTTGTTAAAATGTATGGATGACTAATTGAATCCAGAAATTTTTTTAACGCTTTTAGGAGTGTCATATACCACCATATTGTAACAAGAATCACGTTACAGTGTATAGATGGATCACTGAATCCATAGAAATATTTTGAAGGTTTTTTAGCTTTATATGCCACCATAATGTAACAAGAACTGTTTTACAGCGCACGGATGAATCATTGAATCCATAAAATGCTTTGGAAGGGTTTTTAAAGTTTAATATACCACCATAATTTAAAAAGAACCACGTTGCAGTGTATGGATGAATCATTGCATCCATAAAAAATGTTGCAGTGTACACGCAGAGGCTTAAAGGCACACTACTGACACAAGAGGGGTTGCAAAGTACACACAGAGGCTTAAAGGCACAGTATTCCCACAGAGGTGATGCAGAGCACACACAGTGGCTTTTTGGTACAGCACATGGGTGCATAAGAGTGGAAAAATGTGTTTAGCTGCACATCACTTCCACCAATATAGTCGCAGATAATAAAAACTTACTATCACAGACAACGGTGCAGAGTACAAATAGAGAACGTTTTTGGAAAACTGCACACACAAAACCTAATACTGTCCATCGCTATAGCTGCCTTGTCTTTCTACGCTAAGCAGAGCAGAAATAAAATATTAGTCTTAAACCAGGAGGAACAGGTCCAAGTATGGGAGGAAAAGGATGTGATCGTATATGTGGAAGATGCATGGGAGGAGTAATTCAACACCGTGGGGGGGGTTGTATTTTTTTTGATTGTTTGTATTTTTGCTACTTTTTTCAGGATTTTGGGGGATTTTTTTATGGAACTGACTTAAAACCTAGAATAAACAAAACTAAAACTAGCAATCTAGAGCCAAGAGACGTTGTTCCATGTGTAAGATGAGGTGAACGTGGCAGTATAACTGGAAGAGGCAAGGAAGGAGTAGTCAAACACAATTTTTTTATTTTGTTTTTGTATATTTTCTTTCTTTTTTTCAGTGTTTTTTTCTTTAATGGAATTTACTTAAATCACCTTGAATTAACAAAACTAAAACTGGCAATCATTTTTCTGGTGCCCCATACCCTCCCCAAGAGGTCTGAGGGGCATAAAAATTGCTCAAATCAATGGAAGCAGTGCTGAAATGGCATGGGAACAGCATGTGGAAGACCCGTGGAAGCATCTCTGAAACCCAGGTCGATGCTGGGAACAATGTTGTCGGAATATTACGCCACTTTTGCAGACTGAAAATTAAACATACAAAACCAAAGATAAAATGGATTTTACTGGAAAAAAATGTTAAGAAACATTCTTTCCAGAATAATGACTTGTTTATAAGCAAAATAAATAAGAGAGAAAAATGCTCCTCCACACCTTGGGCTATGTTCACAAGTAGTGCTTTTGCTGCATTTGTGCACATTTGCATTGCTTTCAATGAGGAAAAAAATATTCACCAGGATATGTCATTTTAAAATGTTACTACCTTATCTGAATATGTGGTGTTTGTGAGACTTGATCAGACTCATCCTGCTTAATTTATGAAGGTGGAACATGAAAGTCACAATTTTTTTTTTCAGGGCCATGAGGAGGACCTCACTATTTGTGGAGGGCCATCAAGCAGGCTTTACTGTTTTTATAGGGCCAGCAGTCAGCTCTAACTACTGTTAGGGGGCCATTAGGTGACCCTCATTCTGTTTGTACAGGGCCAGCAGCCAGCCCTCAAAATTTATAGAAGGCCAGCAGGCGGTCCCCACTATTTTTAAAGGGGCAGCAGGTATCTTGTGGACAGATTAGACCAAATAAAAGAACACAGTAGTTACAGTCAAATATGGTGGAGGTTCAAAGATATTTTGTGGCTGTTTTTCTGCCTCTGGAACTGGGTGCCTTGATGATATGCAAGGCATCATGAGATGTGAAGATTAGACATAAGCGAACTTGTTTGGAAAACATTTGCCAATCCCAAATTCATTATTCACCCTGACCAGGCAGGATTTATGTGCAGCAGAGAAGCGAGGGACGATGCCACTAAGGCATTGAATCTCATTTATACAGCCTAATTGGATGACACCCCTTTGATGCTCATATCCAGAGATGCCGAAAAAGCCTTTGATTGGGTCAACTTGGTTTTCATGGAAGAGGTGTTGAAATCTATTGGGTTCCAGAGCTCCATACTAAAGTGGATTAGTTCTCTTCATAGCACTCCTTCCACCTGTATATGGATGAATTGTGTTTTCTCCTAGAAATTTTCAATTGCAAATGGCACTTGGCAGGGCTGCCCCCTCTGTCCCCTAATCTTTATTCTCACTCTTAAGCCCTTCCTTTGGTGTATCTGGTCCAGCACGGATATTACGGGTCTAAAGATTAAAAATATCCCTTACAAAATAGTAGCAGCTTATGTGGATGACCTATTATTTTTCATAGCTAACCCAATGGTATATCTCGTTTGCTTGATGTTGGAATTTAAAAATTATGCATTTTTGTCTAATTTAAAATTAACTTATCTAAGTCAAAGACTTTGAATATAAATCTCCCTTTGAAATTAATTTCTTCATTACCGAATTCACTTAAATTTTATTGGTCATCTCAGTCCCTGAAGTATTTATGCTTTCTCCTCTTCGCTGACATTAATTACATCTTCAAATTTATTTGAGACCTCCATTTCCTGCTACAAACGGTCTCTGCTAAGATTCTTAGTAATGGCTGCCAGAGTTTGTATACCGTTGTTTTAAAATAAAGCCAATCTGCCTAGCCTGACCCTCTGGATTACAAAGGTCAGCGATTTGATGTACACGGTAATATTAATGGCTTCTCTCGCTAGTGGATACAAGGTCTTCTCTAAAACATGGCTCTATTGGATGGAATTCAAGCACTCTAATGAATATGGAAGCCTTGTGCAAGTCGACTCTCAGACGCGATTTACATTTGGAATTTTGTTTATATAGGTGCCAGGATTGGGGTGGTTCTCTCCTCTTTCTTTTTTTCTTTTGTAAAATTTTATCCTCACCTTTTCATTTCCCACATTTTCCTGAACTTCTGCTCTTTTCTCTTCTCTCTCCCTCACCTTCCTATCTTAATATGAAAAATTGGACGAAACTACGGTCACAATGCGGATTCTTGATCACGTTACAGATGTTTTGAAAAATATGTTATATATATTGCTTTATCTATATGTGATGTGTTTTTGTTTCATTCATAAATACAAGATTAAAAAGGAAAGACACAGTGGTACAGTCAATTCACTACACCCATTCTCGGCTGCAGAGTACACACTGCTGCTTTTGACACAGTACTCCTACAGGCGGGATTGCAGAGTATACAAATCGGCTTTTGGCACAGTACTCCCTTAGGCAGGGTTGCAGCCTTTTCGCATGGTGTTCCCACATATATGGGTTGCAGAGTACACACAGTGGATTTCCTTTACTCCCACAGGAGAGGTTGCAAAGTACACAAAGCGGTCAGAGTGAGGGCTGCCTGATGGCCATCTAACAAAACTGAGGGCCGACTGCAGACTCTCTAACAATAGTAAAGGCTGCCTGATGGCCCTCTACAAATAGTGAGGGCCGACTGATGGTCCTGAAAAAAATTGTGACTTTCAGAGTCCCCCCTTCATAAATTAAACAAGATGTGTCTGATTATGTCTTTCACACCACATGGCCAAATAAGGTAGTAAAATAGTATTATTTAATTTCCCAGTGAATTATTTTTTTCCACCATTGAAAGTTGAAAGCAATGGAAATGTGCAAAAATGCAGCAAAAACACTACATGTGAATATAACCCAAGGTGTGGAGGAGCATTTTTATTCTCTTGTTTAACCTCTTAACCGCAGGCCATTTTCAATTTTTGAGTTTTCAGTTTTTGCTCCCCTTCTTCTCAGAGCAATAACGTTTTTATTTTTGGTCAAAATGGCCATGCGAGGGCTTGTTTTCTGCGGGACAAGTTGTACTTTTGAAAGACAGCATTGGTTTTAACATATCATGTACTGAAAAACAAGAAATAAATTCCAAGTGCGGTGAAATTGCAAAATTAGTGCAATTTCACAGTTGTTTTTTAAGGTTTTTTTTTTTTACCATGTTCACTAAATGCTAAAACTAACCTCCTATTATGATTCACCAGGTCATTATGAGTTCATAGACAGCAAACATGTCTAGGTTCTTTTTTATTTAATTTTTCATGATTTTGGCTGAGTGAGGGCATTTTTTGTGCGCCAAACTGATGTTTTTATTGATACCAGTTTGGTGTAAATATGATATTTTGATCGCCCGCTATTGCATTTTATTGCAATGTAGCGGCAACCAAAAAAGTAATCCTGGCATTTTGGCTTTTTTTCTCATTATGTCGTTTGGCGTTCAGGTTAATTATTTTTTTATATTGATAGATTGGGCAATTCTGAATGCAGCGATACCAAATATATATTTTTTTATTGTTTTATTTTGAATGGGGTGAAAGGGGGTGAATTGAACTTTTATATTTTTTAAAATATTTTATAAACATCTTTTTTTACTTTTTGCATGCTTAAATAGTCTACATGGGAGATGAGAAGCTGCACTTGACCAATTAGCTCTGCTACATACAGGCGATGATCACCGACCACAGCTGACATGTGCCGGGAAAGATGTTGGCTCAGCGCCAAAGCCCACATCAAAGGGATGGAGTCCGATGTGCACATATTATTATGCCAAACATCGGAAAGGGGTTAATTTCCTTATATTTAAGTCACTATCCTGGAAAGAAAGTTTCTGAACACTTTTTCCAGTAAAATCCATTTTATCTCCGGTTTTGTATTTTTTAATATTAGTCCATAAAAGTGGTGTGATACTCTGACAATATTGTTCTGAGCAGCAACCTGGGATTCATAAATGCTTTTCCCATGTAATTTTGGTGCTGTTTCCATCAATTTGAGCAACTTACAGACCCCCTCCGGGGGGATGGGGTGTAGGAAAAAAGCTTGAGTTTCCCGTTGACTTCTATTATACTCACTACTTGGGTTGAGCACCTAAGCATTACAATTTGTTCAACTCGACTAGCAAGCATTTTAGTGCTAGCTCATCCAAAATATATTTATATCTGCAAAGATTGGAGAGGTCTCTAATTTTTATCACTGGTACACTTCAACTGTTAAAGATGGGGATTTTGGCCCACTCCTCCATACAGATCTTCTCCAGATCTTTCAGGTTTTGGGGCTGTTGCTGGGCAACATTGCGTTTCAGCACCCTCAAAAGATTTTCTTTTGGGTTCAAGTCTGGAGAATAGTTAGGCCAATTCTGGACCTTCCTAGAGCCACTCCTTAGTTGCTGTGTGTTTCGGGTCATTGTCATTCTGGAAGACCCAGTCACGACCATCTTCAATGCTCTTACTGAGGGAAGGAGATTGTTGTCCAAAATCTTGCAATACATGACCCCATACATCCTCCCTTCAATACAGTGCAGTTGTCCTGTCCCCTTTGATGAAAAAAGTATGATGTTTCCCCCACTATGCTTCATGGTTGGGACGGTGTTCTTTGAGTTGTACTCATCCTTCGTCTTCCTCCAAACAAAGTGAGTGGAAATGATACCAAAAATACCTATTCATGACCTTCTCCAATGCCTCCTCTGGATCATCCAGGTGGTCACTGCCAAACTTTACACGGGCCTGGACATGTGCTGGTGTGAGTAGGGGAGCGTGCCCTCCAGGATTTTAATCTATGAAGGCATAGTGTGTTATTAATGGTAATTTTTAAGACCCACTTCTTAATAATGGGAACATTGTTTTCAGGAGGCCCTCGGACCTCTACGTCTCTTTCAAAGGGCATTGGAGTTCCTCCAAATTTGTGGCAGACATTGCTTCACTGCATAGGCAAACAGTATGGGAGACCCCCTTCCTAATAATGGGAATATTTTTTTCATGAGGCCCTCCTCTACGTGTCATCCAGGTGGCATTGGAGAAGGTCCAAATGTTTGGCAGCCCTTGCATTCACTGCATAGGCAAACAGTATGGGAGACCCACTTCCTAATAATGGGAACATTGTTTTCAGGAGGCCCTCCTGTATGTTTCTTCAAAGGGGTATTGGGTTGCGTCCAAATTTTGGGCAGCCCTGCCACACACTGCATACGCAATAACAGTATAGAAGACCCACTGTTTAATAATGGGAACAACAAAGCATAGCTGGCTGATGGCTGTCTAAGAATAGTGAGGGCTGACTGCTGGCCCTTTAAGAATAGTAAAGGCCACCTGATGGCCCTATAAAAATAGGCTTTGTGACTTTGAGTTCCTCCTTCATAAATGAAGCAGGATGTATCTCATGTCATGAGGTGTCACACACCACACGCCAGATAAGGTTGTAAAATGTTACAATGACATTTCCCTGTGAATGCATTTGTCTTGGTTGAAAGCAATGCTAAAGTTCAAAAATGCATAAAAAACGCTACGTGTGAACATAGCCCAAGGTGTAAAGGAGCATTTTTGTTTTTGGTTATTTATTTTGCTTTATATGCAAGTCATTACCCTGGAAAGGATAATCCTTAACATATTTCCCAGGAAAATCCATATTTCCCAGGAAAATCCAGTTTCATTTTTGTATGTTTTATTGTGAGTTTGTAAAAGTGGCGTAAGACTCTGACAACATTGTTCACAGCAGTGACCTGGGAGTTGGAAATGCTTTCAGGGGTCTTCCCCATGCTGTTCCCATTTCATTTGAACACTGTTCCCATCTATTTCTGCAATTTCTAGTCACTCTGAAGACCGCCGGGGGGGAGGGGCACTGGAAAAATGCTCGAGATTCCCATAAACTTATTTTGGGCTCGTTGCTCGGGTCAAGCACCCGAGCATTCCAATTTGCTCAACCCGAGCAACCAAGCATTTTAGTGCTCACCCATCACTAGTTAGAATACATATACATATATTCCTGAGTTGTGAAATGGCAAAAAAATGCAATTCTAATAATGATGGGCTTAATTCTACTTTGCTACTAATCTGAAAAACCACATTGCCAGGTCCTTTTCACTGGGCAATTCACATGGTATTTATGCCTTTTGCCATATTTTTCCTGTTTTCCCATTTGTTCTATGGTAAAACAAATTATATCATTCAAAACTTCAACTCTTTTTGGAAAAAAGTACAAAAAAGCATGATATGGATAAAGTTCATTTATCATGTCTCAGGAAATATCTGCTTTAGCTAAAGCAATGTACTTTTGCATATTTCATATTATAAAAATTCAGGAGCTTATTTTCTTTCATCTCTGCATTGTTTTGTTCCTATGCAAATCCATGTAGAAATTTATTAATTTGAGTGTGTCCAGTCGTAAACTGTTCAATGAGTGCTGATAACAACACACCACGCTGACAAGGAGAAGGAAAACAGCAAGTTGTCAAAGTATTCATCTATTTTCAACTGAGAAATTAAGTGTACAGACTGCAAAATTGCTTTATATATAAATATATATATATACTGTATATACTGTAATTTGTTTATTGTTTCCAATATGAATGATATGTTTTATTATATTTCTACTTTAGAATAGAAACATACGGCATGTAAGGGTAATATAAACTGTAGATGATTATTTTGTTGATAATACATTACAGTGAATTCTGTAATAGTTTGACTTGGCTTGATATTGCTTGAGTACTGTTTTAAGTAGCCTGGCCAACTTTCAGTCACTCCACTTCATGTCATTATGCAACAATTCTGACTTATAAAAATCTTTATAACTAATTAATGAGTTCAATATACAGTATGAATTATATTTTATATTTCAAGAATTGTAAGTCCATGTGTCTGCAAAAAAATAGTAAAACAGAATTCCAGTTTTTTAACGTCTAGTTTAAATCTTATAATTGTTTTTTTTCCTCTAAACTATTATTCATCATTACTAATTGCATAGTTTCTTTATGAAAATGGCAGCACATTTTGAAATGCTCCTGGGATGTGATATTTTACAAGAAAAAATGTACTTGTGAAACCGAAAATGTTACACATGGAAGAAATATTTCATGCAAATAACTGCAGAATGTCAATTAAATATACCTACATAGGAGGATGTCTTTTATAATAGGAATCTTTTTTTCTCTTGTAAAGTAAAATCTACTGAAAGCAGCATTTAGCGCTAAGGTCATGAGTTTATAAGAATGACAAATTGCTATTCTGAAATACTTTATAAGGTCATGACCACTTTGAATTAAAAGCTTGTTCTGTTTTTCACAACAATGCCTCTAGGAAAGGAGAGGTATTGAAATGATGTGGTTTGGCCAGTATGTCATTATGCATAAACAGTTTATACAGTGTTTACCTAATATTTCAGAAATTTCCTTTAGAGAAGGTATTTTGCAAAAACTAGCTTCGCAGTGTCCATATTTGATAAAATAAAAGACAAGTAAAGAAAGCAAAAAAATTGCTTTGGGCTTATGTTTTGAGACACAAATTTTATGCAGTTAGCATTCAAAAAATAAGTAAAATGCACTATTTATTTGATGGAAATATTTTACAAGTCTTGCAATTTTTATAAATGGAAAATTATAAAACTGTAAGGCTTTGTTTTTTATATACAATGCATAAAACAATGCACTGAAGTGCCATCAATTTCCACAGAGTAGAAACAGTGTAATAGGGCTCTGACACACCTTCTACAAAGCCAACCCACCAGATCGAGACCCAACTTTGAGTGTATATGTCAGGGATTTAATTTGACAGGACTTTCTTAATCCCATAAATTACTAATATCACAGGCAGGGAACGTCATGAGTACCACCCACTGTGATCTTTGGAGCAAACAGTTCTCTCATATCCCCTATCGTCTGGACAATTACATGATTGTCCGATGTTCAACGGAGAGGGCCGTAGCCTGTTCACACTACTAGTCCGATTATCGGAAAACTAACGGTGAGCGTATGGTATATATACCTTCGGATTCCAGCACATGGAATATGTGTATACACCCCAGTATGGTCAATGCTAACTCCACGATAACCCAGACTACTCACAGCCACCACCAATCTGTCTCGGTCGATTGGACACCATACGGTAGTTTATCACTTCGAGGCGTAGTTTGCAGAACACAAGGAACAGAACTATTAAATTTTATATTTAATCCAAAGGAAGGCAATGTGTATGAAAAATATACAAAACATTTTAAAAAGGGCGACAAAACAATACAGCTTTAACAGTTACAGAAAATAAAAGGGATTAACAGGAGAACTTACTACACTAACCGCAGAGACGATTCAGTTTAGCTTTGCTTCGGACCATCAAAAAATGGGGTCCCTGCTTACACAATATGTAACTCTCTGCACAAACCCAGATAATAATTGAGATTGATCTTTAATCAGACCCCGAGTCCCCCCCCTCCCCAGTGATGACCTCACATGGGCGAGGTTGAGGGCTGGTCTCAGTCCTTCATGATTGTAGGAAATCCCAACTTATGCAATAACTCTTCATAGTGCGATCACAGAAGTTTGAGACCGATGTCATGTTCTGTATCAGGATTTTATCTATGCTTAGAGACCAAACAAGGCCTAGCTAGTGGGGGTTATATGGCTCCTATGACTGTAGGGCCTTTTGGTGTGGGTTATAATTAAGAGAAAATATGTGTATTTTTGCCTAGTTATCCTGGTGCTAAAAATGTATGTCTCATTAATATCGGATGGATAGAAATTCCAATATTCAATATTTTCTATCAGAGACATACTGTCAGAGCTGCTTATTGTAACTGCAGTGACCATGGCTATTTGTAAAGGGTGTGATATCTTTCTTGTATCCACTTAAAACCTAATAGCCTTTTCCTGTCTCTTGGTCTATAGACAATACACATCCTCTTCAGTCACCGGGGGATAATGAGGGCTCCTTGCATTTTAATTAAGCTGCTTCACATCTCTTTGCACACTGAATTTTACATAAAGGCAGATTTAAGTGCTAGCTCATATTTCCTTATGGCAAATTAGAGAGGAAAGAAAAAAGGGAGGTAGGTGGAGGTAGGTGGAATTTGAGGGACCTCGAGGATTATAACTATTTTAATATCTTTATTTATATAGCAACAACATATTCCGCAGCACTTTACAGTTTTTGAATACATTATCATCACTGTCCCCACTAGGGCTCACATTCTAAATTCCCTATCAGTATGTCTTTGGAATGTGGAAGGAAACCAGAGTACTCAAAGGAAACCCACGCAAACATGGGGAGAACATACAACCCCCTTGCAGATGTTGTCCTTGGTGGGATTTGAACTCAGGACTCCAGCGCTGCAAGGCTGACACTCCACATTTCAAAAATTAACTGTCATACAGCACTAAAGTGGCATCAATTTCCACAGAGTAGAAACATTATAATTGGTTTCTGACACGCTAAATTGTCCCCATTTGCTATGCTAATGAGGGCTTTGACTAGTTGATGGAGCCTACCCCCTGTGGGCATGATAACATAAGTTGCATGAGTAGCATCATCACTGCTAATGCAAATCTGGCACATATGTGCAGCATTTTGGCAGTGTCATTGCGTCTTTGAAACTAGGTGTAGGCTTCCTGGTTTCAGAGACGCGCACTGCGCATGACCGGAAGCTGTCTTCTGAACTTCTGGTCATGATCACTATGCCTCTGAAGCTGAGTGTACACTTCCCAGCTTCAGAGGCGTGCACTGCTCATGTCCAGAAATTTCGAAGATAGCTTGCGGACATCGGGCATGCAGCATGATTATATGGAAAGAGGGCTGACAAGTCTGGGGCAAGTAATGCAAAGCTCTCAATAGCATAGAAAACTGAGACAATATAAATGCTTTTTTTAAACCTCAGTTGTACAAAAAAGTTATACAGGGATTGTTAGGCAGGGGATATACTCATAAATAAGTAAATACTGCTTGGTTGAAGAGCATGGGGGACCTGAGAGGTTCTCTTTAAAGAGCTGCTGAAGGCAGAGCAAATTCCTGCAGTGCGCAGGCGCTGGGCCTCTCTGACCTTTCCCGGCACCTGCAAACTGCAATACTTTGCTCTGCCCTCAAACAGGGCAGATCAGTATGCCCAACATGAAGCAAGCCGGATGACAACATCGCATGAGATGGGAGGCGCCGGACCCAGACCTGCAACACCCATCGGACCAGACCGACGCCGGGTGAGTATAATAAAACTTGTTTTTCTTCTCTTTCAGATAGGATCCAGGGCTTATCTGTAGCATTACAGAATGCTGTAGATAAGCCCCAAAAGGCAGTGGCCGCATCTTATAGAGGCAAAACGAGGTGACAGGTTCTCTTTAAGTGTTTAGACAAGAATTACATTTATCTTTTCGCGCGGTACATAGGAAACCAAAACTTTTCCATTATTGAATGCAAACATACTGCTTTACTGTTTTTTCCCTTTTGCATACACAAACTATGGCAGCAATTCCTTTTTATTTTTTCTTACAGTACTTACATATGAAAGATTCTGCATTTTCAGATAATTAATCAGATCACAATTTGAAAACCAATTGTCAGCTGTTATATTGTGACCCGATCCAAATAAGGGCTCACCCATTCTTTTCACAACATCACTTGGTTTGTTGCTGACACGGTATGGACATTCTGGCTGTTTTCCCGCATAAATTTCAAGGTTGTATGTGTAGGTCTCCCTGGCATCAATAAGAGCATAAATTTGAATTACTTATTTTCTAGGCTTCAATGGAATGTTCTGACAAAATGCAAATCTGCCACGAAAACCAGGGTGCATTTCAGCAATAGTGATGTTCTCCTCAGGGCAATAGCTTTTCTTCCAGTTTTCAACACATTTTTGGAATAAACTGCGAATCAGAGCAACCTGGTCATATGTTTTGTCGTTGGGTTTGGGTAGTTCTGTCGTGAAAGCGAAGGTATCAAATTAGAATCTTGAATCTTTTTAAACACATAATTTTTCTATTCCATCACAATCTATGCCCCAAAGTTCCTCCAAACTTTGGCAATTTGCCCTATAAGCTACCGCAAGGTATAACAATCCAAAAAAAGCCCTCAGTTCTATTTAATCCTGTGGGCTTGGTGATTATGTTGCAGATGAACTTGTCCTTTCTAATGTCTATGTATCGATTTGTGTATGTGACAATAGAGTCCAGAATGTCATTTGTGAACAAACTACACTGTGTTCCAAATTATTATGCACAAAGAGTTTAGGAGTGATAAGGTTAGAATTTTTTTGTTTATCATTTAAACTCATTGATGTTGATGTGTGTCAGGGCTCTTTATATCACTGAAAGTAAAATGGGAAAGAAAAAGGATGTGTCGGCTGCTGAGAAGCAACAAATTGTGGAGTATTTAGGTCAAGGCATGACTACAATCAACATTGCCAGGACACTTCATCGTGATCATCGCACAATCAAGAAGTATGTAGCTCATTCCCAGCACACACGTGTGCGTGCTGATAAGGAAAAATTGAGGACTCTTTCCAACAGGCAATTGCGTAAGGTTAAAAGAGCAGCTGCAAAAATGCCTTGTCATAGCAGCAGACAAGTTTTTGAAGCTGCTGGTGCCTCCAATGTCCCCAGAACAACAGGATGCAGGGTCCTTCAGAGGTTTGCAGCTGTGCGTAAGCCATCGTGTCTACCACATCTATCCACTACACACAAGCAAAAATGGCTCCAGTGGGCCAAACCATACATGAAGACTGACTTCCAAACTGTTTTGTTCACCGATGAGTGCCGTGCAACGCTCGACGGTCCAGATAGATGGAGTGGAGGATGGCTGGTTGATGGACACCCCATGAAAACATGGCTAAGGTGCCAACAAGGAGGAGGTGGAGTAATGTTTTGGGCTGGAATCATGGGGAGAGAGATTGTCGGCCCCTTTATGATCCCTGAAGGCATAAAGATGAACTCCATAATCTATGTGGAGTTTCTAAAACAACACTTCCTGCCATGGTGCAAGAGGAACAACCGTGCTTTCCGCAGCAAGATCATTTTCATGCATGATAGTGCACCGTCTCATGCTGCAAAAAACACATCTGCCTCTCTGGCTGCTATGGGCATAAAAGAGGACAAACTTATGGTGTGGCCACCATCTTCCCCTGACCTCAACCCCATTGAGAACCTCTGGAGCATCATCAAAAGGAGTGTCTATGATGGCGGGAGACAGTTCACATCTAAGCAACAGCTCTGGGAGGGTATTCTGTCCACATGCAAAACAATTGAAGCAGAAACCATCCAAAAACTGACAAATTCAATGGACGAGAGAGTTCAGAAGCTTCTTTCGAACAGAAAGAAGAATAAAGTTTTCACTTGAAAACTGATTTCATTTTGTAATAAGCTGATAATGCTTATAACTTCACAATTGACCATTTTTTTGTTCAAAATAAAATAAAAAAGATTGAAAACTCTGCTGTGCATAATAATTTGGAACATGCTTTTTGAGTGTTTATTTTTTTTTAAAAGATACTGTTTTCATAGGCAGTTTGTTCCAAAACATTGCAATTATACTAGAATAGTAGATGACTGGAAAATTACAATGACTGCAATTCAGATAGGTAATTTAGAGAAGATATGAGGAAATATTATTTGCATAATAATTTGGAACACAGTGTATTCCAGCATTTAGCTGCAGTTTTAGCATTCCTTGCTGTTCCTTTAACTGCAAGAAGGTGAGCGAGAATGTTTTGAGGTTCCCTGCATTTAGTTTGCATAGGTGGCTTATTGCCCCATTTTTTAATCTCTTCCTATATAATATATTTCTATATCTTCTTCATCCTCATTATTCTCACCATCTTTCGCTGTTACAAAATCAATTTCACATACTTCCACTTCATCATGAGAATCAATCTCACTTTCTTCTCCTAAATCCTCATGCAGTGTGGGGTCTGCATCATTATCATCATCTAATAGCACCTTCACTTCATCAACATGAAGGGGTTTTGACAAAACAAACATTTTCCTCTACATTTCAGCAAATAATCTGAAGCAAGAGCGAAAATATGTGTTCAGGGAACAATATGCCTGAGAAGCACACTTTCATGTGTACGAAAGCCTTATTTACTTGTATGACATATCCACAAATTTTGCACTTTCCATTCATAAAGCAAGCTAAATTAACAATTGTGATAACTAAAAACATAAAATACCAAACTTATATAATGTGACATGATCGGAAACAATGTGTCTGAGAAGCCAGCATGGTTATATCTGTTCTCCTGAGTCTCTGCAGTACAACTGTGATATCAGGTTTCATAAAGCATCAAGAGTCAAGAAGGTAATGGGAGTGGGGAATTTCCTGACAATCTGGTGAGAAGGGAGAAATAAAACTAATATTGTTGCGTCTGTCAGATCAGTTGTTCCTGGCAGAGGGTTAATGCATGAGCAAATAGTTTTGTTTTGCTTTTTTGCAAAAAGAAAGCTTCAAATTCTAAAGTATTATAAGCAAATTGCCACTTCAGAGAGAAAGAGGACTTGAAATCTATAGCGGCACCTGTTGGAAGTAGCAACCCTCTTTCTCTCTGAAAAGGCAATTTGCATATAAAATTTCCCAGAGGAGCATTGCACAGCGAATAAGCCTCCTTACCTTGACAAGCTAGGGCTGGTATGTCACTCTCCATAAGGAGAAACCTTACCCCTTAAAGTATTGTAAATCACTGTGATCTTGAAATAAGAAGACTTATACTTCACGATATTTCAGATACTTTTACATTACATCATATCTATTTCCATGCCTTTGTTTTACCGCTAAAGAAACAAAGAAAGATTATTTTAAAGTGGCTTTTCAAGTCAGTCTACATTATTCTCTTGAATACTCTATCCTCATTAAAGCCAATGATGCTGGAAAGCAAATAGATGATAAACTACCATATTAAAGGTCACACAAATGGCCAATAAAATCTAATTGAATTTTTAATACACTGGGGACTGATGATGGTGATCCTTAAAGTACATCTTTATTTAAAATTCAAAAGTTATCATCAGCTCTCACTTTTCCCTATTGCTTGCTGTGCTGAGCGTGACCTACAATATGTATTTCTTCTTGTAGCTAAGTTGATGCAACTTCTGTACTTTTTGCAGCAATAGATTCAGATAGGTTTCTCATATATATAATGACAAAATGACTGAGTGGCACTTCCAAGCTACTGTGAACAGGTGCAACCTAGGAGCAGCTAACTCCATAAACAATAAACAAAAAAAGTTGCACCTCTGTAGTGCTAAAGCATGTCAATATGAAATATATGAAATATGAAAAGGAATACTGCTTCTGGATACTAGGAAAAAATGAGACACCACATAATTTGGCCAGTTCATGCATGCCCAGCAACCAACGACAAGGTGGTCTCAAAACTTCTGGCTCCTAACGTGTCTCATGTGAATACCTCTGTAAGAATGAAGTTTGCATTCCTGGGTAGATGGGAATACCTCTCTTCCAAGTCTGATTTTATGTGTAGGTAGGACCCTGTTGCAATTAAAATCCACCCCTGTTATGACCCCAATGGCAGAGGGTCTCAAAAGTACATACCAAGTCTGCAAACACAAAAAAACAGCTCATAGGGCAGTGGTAACTGGGCTGACCATATATCTAATCCTAGCACCACAAATAGCAGCAGCCGGGGAACGTGCCTACGTTGGTTCTAGACGTCTCGCGCCAGCCGGAGAACTAACTAACCCTAGAAGGGAAAAGATAGACCTTTCTTGCCTCCAGAGAAAAGACCCCAAAAGTTGGATACAAGCCCACAACAAATAATAACGGTGAGGTAAGGAGAAAAGACAAACGTAAGAATGAACTAGATATTTAGCAAAGAGAGGCCCACTGACTAATAGCAGAATATAGTAAGATGACTTATATGGTCAGCAAAAACCCTATCAAAATTTCCACGCTGGATATTCAAGAACCCCCGAACCATCTAACGGCCCGGGGGGAGAACACCAGCCCCCTAGAGCTTCCAGCAAAATCAGGAATAACATTTAGTACAAGCTGGACAAAAAATAAGAGCAAAGCAAATAACCAAAAAACAAGGAAGCAGGACTTAGCTTAATTTTGCAAGATCCAAGACCAGCAGACAGGAGCAAACAGAAAGGAACTGATTACAATGATGCCAGGCACTGGACTGAGAAACCAGGAAGTTTATATAGCAACACCCCTGGACTAACGACCCAGGTGGGTGCCAAACTGAGGAAAGACAATCCCAGAGTCATATCACTAGTGACCACAAGAGGGAGCCAAAAAAGTCTAATTCACAACAGTACCCCCCCTTTAAGGAGGGGCCACCGAACCCTCACCAAGACCACCAGGGCGATCAGGATGAGCAGCGTGAAAGGCACGAACTAAATCGGCCGCATGCACATCAGAGGCAACCACCCAGGAATTATCCTCCTGACCATAGCCCTTCCACTTGACCAGATACTGAAGCCTCCGCCTGGAGAGACGAGAATCCAAGATCTTCTCCACCACGTACTCCAACTCGCCCTCAACCAACACTGGAGCAGGAGGCTCAACAGAAGGAACCACAGGTACAACGTACCGCCGCAACAAAGACCTATGGAACACGTTGTGAATGGCAAACGACACCGGAAGATCCAAGCGAAAGGACACAGGATTAAGGATTTCCAATATCTTGTTAGGACCGATGAAGCGAGGCTTAAATTTAGGAGAGGAGACCTTCATAGGAACAAATCGAGAAGACAGCCATACCAAATCCCCAACACGAAGTCGGGGACCCACACCGCGGCGGCGGTTGGCAAAACGCTGAGCCTTCTCCTGTGACAACTTCAAGTTGTCCACCACATGATTCCAGATCCGCTGCAACCTATCCACCACGGAATCTACCCCAGGACAGTCAGAAGGCTCCACATGTCCCGAGGAAAAACGAGGATGGAAACCAGAGTTGCAAAAAAATGGCGAAACCAAAGTAGCGGAACTAGCCCGATTATTAAGGGCAAACTCAGCCAACGGCAAGAAGGTCACCCAGTCATCCTGATCTGCAGAAACAAAACACCTCAAATAAGCCTCCAGAGTCTGATTAGTTCGCTCCGTTTGTCCATTAGTCTGAGGATGAAAGGCAGACGAAAACGACAAATCAATGCCCATCTTAGCACAAAAGGATCGCCAGAACCTGGAAACAAACTGGGATCCTCTGTCAGACACAATATTCTCAGGAATGCCTTGCAAACGAACCACATTCTGAAAGAACAAAGGAACCAGATCGGAAGAGGAAGGCAGCTTAGGCAAAGATACCAATTGGACCATCTTGGAAAAGCGATCACATACCACCCAGATGACAGACATGCCCTGAGACACCGGAAGATCTGAAATGAAATCCATGGAAATGTGTGTCCAAGGCCTCTTCGGGACAGGCAAGGGCAAGAGCAACCCGCTGGCACGAGAACAGCAAGGCTTAGCTCAAGCACAAGTCCCACAGGACTGCACAAATGACCACACATCCCGTGACAAGGAAGGCCACCAAAAGGACCTAGCCACCAGATCTCTGGTGCCAAAAATTCCCGGATGCCCTGCCAACACCGAGGAATGAACCTCGGAAATGACTCTGCTGGTCCACTTATCAGGAACAAACAGTCTGTCAGGTGGACAAGAGTCAGGTCTACCAGCCTGAAATCTCTGCAACACACGTCGCAAATCAGGAGAAATGGCTGACAGGATAACTCCCTCTTTGAGAATACCAACTGGTTCTGCGACTCCAGGAGAGTCAGGCACAAAGCTCCTTGAAAGAGCATCAGCCTTCACATTCTTTGAACCTGGTAAATACGAGACCACAAAGTCAAAATGGGAGAAAAACAATGACCAGCGGGCCTGTCTAGGATTCAGGCGTTTAGCAGACTCGAGATACATCAGATTTTTGTGATCAGTCAAGACCACCACACGATGCTTAGCACCCTCGAGCCAATGACGCCACTCCTCAAATGCCCACTTCATGGCTAACAACTCCCGATTGCCAGCATCATAATTCCGCTCAGCAGGTGAAAACTTCCTAGAGAAAAAAGCACATGGTCTCATTACAGAGCAACCAGGGCCTCTCTGCGACAAAACGGCCCCTGCCCCAATCTCAGAAGCATCCACTTCAACCTGAAAGGGAAGTGAGACATCAGGCTGGCAAAAAACAGGCGCCGAAGTAAACCGGTGCTTCAACTCTTGAAAGGCTTCCACGGCTGCAGGAGCCCAGTTAGCAACATTAGAACCTTTCTTGGTCATATCCGTCAAAGGTTTAACAATGCTAGAAAAATTAGCGATAAAACGACGGTAGAAGTTAGCAAAACCCAAGAACTTCTGAAGACTCTTAACTGACGTGGGTTGAGTCCAATCATGAATAGCTCGGACCTTGACTGGGTCCATCTCCACCGCAGAAGGGGAAAAAATAAAACCCAAAAAGGGAACCTTCTGTACTCCAAAGAGACACTTTGAGCCCTTAACAAACAAAGCATTCTCACGCAAAACCTGAAACACCATCCTGACCTGCTCTACATGCGAGTCCCAATCATCAGAAAAAACCAGAATATCATCCAGATAAACAATCATAAATTTATCCAGATACTTCCGGAAAATATCATGCATAAAGGACTGAAACACTGAAGGAGCATTAGAGAGCCCGAAAGGCATCACCAAGTACTCAAAATGACCTTCGGGCGTATTAAATGCAGTTTTCCATTCATCTCCTTGCTTAATGCGCACAAGGTTGTACGCACCACGAAGATCTATCTTGGTGAACCACTTGGCACCTTTAATCCGGGCAAACAAGTCCGACAACAGAGGCAAAGGATACTGAAATTTAACAGTGATTTTATTCAGAAGCCGATAGTCAATACAAGGTCTCAAAGATCCGTCCTTCTTGGCCACAAAAAAGAATCCCGCACCAAGAGGGGAAGAGGATGGACGGATATGCCCCTTCTCCAGAGATTCCTTGATATACGAACGCATTGCGGTATGCTCAGGTACAGACAAATTAAATAATCTTCCCTTAGGAAATTTACTACCTGGAATCAAATCTATAGCGCAGTCACAGTCCCTATGAGGAGGAAGAGCACTGGACCTGGACTCGCTGAATACATCCTGGTAATCAGACAAATACTCAGGAACTTCCGAAGGAGTAGAGGAAGCAATAGACACCGGCGGGGGAATCACCATGAATTCCCTGACAGCCCCAACTTGACACAGACATTGCCTTCCAATCCAAGACTGGATTATGGGTCTGTAACCATGGCAGACCCAAAACGACCAAATCATGCATTTTATGCAGAACAAGAAAACGAATCACCTCCCGATGTTCAGGAGTCATGCACATGGTTACCTGTGTCCAAAACTGCGGTTTATTTTCCGCCAATGGCGTAGCATCAATACCTCTAAGAGGGATAGGATTTACCAACGGCTCAAGAACAAAACCACAGCGCTTGGCAAACGACAGATCCATAAGACTCAGGGCAGCACCTGAATCCACAAACGCCATAACAGGGTAGGAGGACAATGAGCAAATTAAAGTCACAGACAAAATAAATTTAGGTTGCAAATTACCAACGGTGACAGGACTAACAACCCTAGTTAGGCGTTTAGAGCATGCTGATATAACATGTGTAGAATCACCACAGTAAAAACACAACCCATTCTGACGTCTATGATTTTTCCGTTCATTTCTAGTCTGAATTCTACCACATTGCATTAAATCAGGTGTTTGTTCAGACAACACCACCAGAGGATTCGCGGCTTTGCGCTCCCGCAAACGCCGGTCAATTTGAATAGCCAGCACCATGGAATCATTCAGACCTGTAGGAATGGAGAAACCCACCATCACATTCTTAATGGCTTCAGAAAGGCCATTTCTGAAATTTGTGGCCAGAGCACACTCATTCCACTGAGTAAGCACGGACCATTTCCGAAATTTTTGGCAATACACTTCAGCTTCATCCTGACCCTGAGAAATAGCCAGCAAGGCATTTTCTGCCTGAATTTCAAGATTGGGTTCCTCGTAAAGCAATCCGAGCGCCAGAAAAAACGCATCAATATTTGCCAATGCCGGATCTCCTGGCGCTAGCAAGAAGACCCAATCCTGAGGGTCGCCCCGTAAGAAAGAGATAACAATTTTAACTTGCTGAGCTGAGTCTCCAGATGAACGGGGTCTCAGAGATAGAAACAATTTACAATTATTCCTGAAATTCCTAAACTTAAATCAGTCTCCAGAGAACAGTTCAGGAATAGGTATTTTAGGTTCAGACATTGGACTACTGGTAACAAAATCTTGTATGCCCTGCACACGAGCAGCAAGCTGATCCACACTTGTAATCAAAGTCTGGACATTCATGTCTGCAGCAAGCACAAGCCACTCAGAGGTAAAGGGGAGGAAAAAAGAGAGGAAAGAAAAAAAAAAAACTCAGACTTTCCTTTCTTGTAATCCCACTTCTGCAATGCATTAAACATTCAACCTTGGCCTGGCATACTGTTATGACCCCAATGGCAGAGGGTCTCAAAAGTACATACCAAGTCTGCAAACACAAAAAAACAGCTCATAGGGCAGTGGTAACTGGGCTGACCATATATCTAATCCTAGCACCACAAATAGCAGCAGCCGGGGAACGTGCCTACGTTGGTTCTAGACGTCTCGCGCCAGCCGGAGAACTAACTAACCCTAGAAGGGAAAAGATAGACCTTTCTTGCCTCCAGAGAAAAGACCCCAAAAGTTGGATACAAGCCCCCAACAAATAATAACGGTGAGGTAAGGAGAAAAGACAAACGTAAGAATGAACTAGATATTTAGCAAAGAGAGGCCCACTGACTAATAGCAGAATATAGTAAGATGACTTATATGGTCAGCAAAAACCCTATCAAAATTTCCACGCTGGATATTCAAGAACCCCCGAACCGTCTAACGGCCCGGGGGGAGAACACCAGCCCCCTAGAGCTTCCAGCAAAATCAGGAATAACATTTAGTACAAGCTGGACAAAAAATAAGAGCAAAGCAAATAACCAAAAAACAAGGAAGCAGGACTTAGCTTAATTTTGCAAGATCCAAGACCAGCAGACAGGAGCAAACAGAAAGGAACTGATTACAACGATGCCAGGCACTGGACTGAGAAACCAGGAAGTTTATATAGCAACACCCCTGGACTAACGACCCAGGTGGGTGCCAAACTGAGGAAAGACAATCCCAGAGTCATATCACTAGTGACCACAAGAGGGAGCCAAAAAAGTCTAATTTACAACACACCCCATGTTGAAGGGCGGAAGTGCCAGTCAGTTTTTTTGTCATTGTGCAGTGCCTTGCGAAAGTATTCAGCCCCCTGGCACTTTTCAAACTTTTCCCACATATCATGCTTCAAACATAAAGATACCAAATGTAAACTTTTGGTGAAGAATCAACAACAAGTGGAACACAATTGTGAAGTTGAACAAAATGTATTAGTCATTTTAATTTTTTGTGGAAATTCAAAAACTGAAAAGTGGGGCATGCAATATTATTCGGCCCCTTTACGTTCAGTGCAGCAAACTCACTCCAGAAGTTCATTGTGGATCTCTGAATGATCCAATGTTGTCCTAAATGCCTAATGATGATAAATATAATCCACCTGTGTGTAATCAAGTCTCCGCATAAATGCACCTGCTCAGTGATAGTCTCAGGGTTCTATTTGAAGCACAGAAAGCATGCATCATGAAGACCAAGGAACACAACAGGCATACTGTTGTGGAGAAGTTTAAAGCCATATTTGGATACAAAATGATTTCCAAAACTTTAAACATCCCAAGGAGCACTGTGCAAGTGATACTGTTTCGTATCACTGGAGGCACGCCATCCTGCTCCTACAGCAAATGGGCTGTTTCCCCGTTATGCCACAAGGCAATTTTTGTACTTTGCTGCACTGAACTCACACTTTACAGACTTCCTTGATAAAGGCTAAGACTGCCGAAAAGTTGAAAAAATGATGTCTGTTGTCCTATGATGTCGGCTGTTCATTAATAAAACTACCACTATTTGAAAATCGAACATATTGTTGACTGATTGAGTGCCAAAGGTTATTCCTTTTTAGTACTTGAATATATTCATTACTAGACCAGTATTTGGCAGTGCATTTGAATCCCAGCCCTACATTACTCAGTCAATAAGCATGTGGGGATTGCTTATGCCTCACTGTAATGCTGTAGCCATCTTGGTTGTGACATTATTGTGATTGGCTGGCTGTGTAACATCATCAGAGGTTATGAAAGAAAAGGCACCACCTGGCTCAGCACACTGACGCCATTGCACAGCTCTGTAAGTCTTCATATTGGAGGGAGAGAGTGCTTGTCTAGGCCTGTGTGTGCACATTATATTGAATAAGAGGCCTGTAGTATTGATACTGGTGCTGCAGCTGAGTCATTATACTAAGAGCCTTTCTAACGGTAATTATTAGCTTTGCTGCTTGTATCACACACCATCTGCATTTAGCCTTTGGAGAGAAAAAGAGGGAGCAGGGAGAAAAACAGAACACAGTATGTAGACAGGGTTTAGAGCTGTACATTCTATTGGCAAATTTATAGCTGCTACTTTTTTGTGGGGGGGCTAAAAAAATGAAATATATTTTGATCCATCAAGCATTATGTGCTTTGAGGTCTTTTTTTGTGTTATATAACACTCCCAAAAATTGTGGAAACATATTTCTGGGTTAATTTTCTCAACCATACACTATTCCGTAATGTGGAGTACATTTCTGTGATCTATAAAACTGAGAAAAAGCATTTAAAAATTTTGTGGGGATATATTTCTCAGCCATAGAGTATTACATGGTCTGGGATACATTTCTGTGATGTATGATATTAAAAAAGTGTTTAAAAATTTTACAGACTTACATTTCTCAGCCATACAGATTTATATGTTCTGTAGAACATTTCTGTGATATCTAACATTTAAAAGTGTTGCAAAAACTAATGTGTCTTCTGATGAGCATTCAGCAGCGTGTGCCTATCCCAAGAGACTCTAATTGCAGCAGTATAGCATATGAACTATTTTTAGTATCCCCCTGTTTGCTGTGATTTCTATAACTGTTGACACGTGCTGCACCTACGTTTATTTGTGCAATACAGACTTGTTAATCGTACTCTTGTTCAATTGACTCATTTGTCTAAAGCCAAGAGGTTCCTGATTGTTCCACTATAATTGTTACAGGATACACAGGATACAGGTGGTGATGCAAGTGGCCTCACCCCCTGGGCAACCGCAGGCAGCCAGTCCATCTAATCTGCTACCATTCTGATACAATGGCGATCGTGACAAATTTTGTGGTTTTGTAAATCAGCGTATGTTGTATTTTGATGTGCACGCCGACCGCTTTTTTACCGAACTGTCTAAGGTACTACGTATCATTATGTTATGTGTCTAACTTTTCCCTTCCTCCCAAAGAATCTGAGAGGTAAAACAACTTGGGAGACAGAGGTAGGGCCTATGCAAATTGACTCAGTACAGAGGCATGAGAGTAATGAATGCCAGGAGCACTGCCTCCAGGAAAGTCTATGCTTTTATTGCAGCCAGTCTGATCACTTTCTAGTCAACTGTCCCAAGCGGCCCAACAAGGTGTTAGCAGCAGTAGGGGAGTATGATAACTGTGATGATGAATCAGATGTCTCTGAATTTAGGCTACCGTTGAATACTATATTCCATTCTCTCTCTATGACTACACTTTTTCCTGCGAGCAGAAAAAAGAATTCTCACTGTTCACTCCCTATTAAAATCGTATGTTCTGTACAGTGGATCTCTAGAGCAGCCATGATCAACTCTGGCGCAGGGGGTAATTTTATGGATATTGCATTTGCCAAGGAACACAGTATAGAGATTCAGCATAGAGCCTCTCCAATTGCCATTGAGATGGTGGATGGGTCACCTTTAATCTCTGGACCTGTTGATCAGGACACCATACCTCTTGCCATTTTGTTGGAGCCAGACCATCAGGAGAAGCTATTTTTTATTAATCTCATCATTTTCCTGTGATTCTAGGCATTCCTTGGCTGCATTCTTAGAATTAAACAATCAACTGGGAGACCAAGGAAATTACATTTCCAATAAGGAGTGATTCATCATTAACGGAAACTGTTCCGAAGTCCCTTGATTCGGAACCTCCTGAACATGTACTTACCTTACATTCTGTGTATAAGGAATTCTCTGACATCTGTGATAAAAAGAAAGTAGATCAGCTTCACCCACATAGACATAATGATTGTCCTATCAAATTGCTTCCAAGGGCAGCTATTAATTTTAGTAATGTATATCCGTTTGCGGCTCCTGAGCTCCAAGCTTTGAAGGTGTATATTGATGAAAATTTGGCCAAGTACTTTATACGTCCTTCTTCCTCACTGACAGGGGAGCCTATTGTTTTGTAAAGAAGAAGGATGAGACTCTAAGACCCTGTATGGACTATTGGGAACTCAATAACGTGACCATCCAGAATTGGTATACCTTGCCTTTGATCCCAGAATTGTTGGAAAGAATCCATCATGCCAAGGTATTTTCTATATTGTATGTTCACGGGGCGTATAATTTGATATATATCCGTTCCGGTGATGAATGGAAGACGGCATTCAGATGTCGGTATGGACATTTTGAATACTTGGTGATGCCTTTTGGGCTGTGCAATGCCCCTGCAACTTTTCAACGTCTTGCCAATGATATTTTTAGAGATTTACTGGACCAGTTTGTCGTAATATATCTGGATGAATTCTGATTTTTTTCTGACTCTTTACAGGAACTTCAAGATCACGGTAAATTGGTTTTGAAGCATTTACAAGAAAACCATCTTTATATGAAGCAAGAGAAGTGTGAGTTTCATCACTCTGAGATACAATTCTTAGGTTATGTCATCTCTCCCCAGGGGCTAAACATGGAATCTGGTAAGATTCAAGCAATCCTTTTATTGGCCGATGCCTAAGAATGTAAAGAAAGTTCAACAATTTATCTGCTTTGCAAATTTTTTAGACATTTCATTCGAAATTATTCAGAGATTGCCTGTTCCATCACTTCTCTGACTAAGAAGGAGAGATTCTTTAAGTGGTCTTCACAGGCTCAGGAAGCTTTTGGTCAGCTTAAGTCATGTTTCAGCTCTGCTTTTGATTCATCCGGACCCTGCACTTCCTTTCATCGTGGAGGTGGATGCTTCTGATTGGGCGTTGGGAGCCATTCTCTCTCAAAGAACTGGAGAGAAGGCTCTGCTACATCCTTGTGCTTTCTTTTCCCGTAGACTGACCACTGCAGAGAGGAACTATGATGTGGGAGACAAGGAACTTTTTACCATTTATTGCGGCCTTTAAGGAATGGAGACACCATCTGCAAGGGGCCGCACAACAGATCATAGTGCTGACTGATCATAGCAAAATAAAAGTCCTCAGATCTGCTAAATGTCTGTCTCCATGTCAGGCTCAGTGGAACTTATTTTTAAACCAATTTAATTATTTCATACCATCCAGCTTCTCATAATGGAAAGGCTGATGCTTTGTAAGGATCCTTTCTTCGGATTCCATATCTGGGTCCCCACCCAAGACCATTATATTGGATGCCAAATTTATTGTATTAATCTATGAACCAGACCTGTGGACGGACATCAAGGAGGCTTATAACGGTGATGTATTTCTTGCTAACTCGCCTGTGGATTTCAATCTTGTCTTTAAGGGAGGTTTGTGGTTCCGTGACTGATGTATCTACATTCCTAAGGCCACACGTATGCAGATCCTCAAGTTGGTACATGACTTCAAGTTGGCTGGTCATGGGGGGTACAGAAGACACAAGAATTCCTGAGCTGATTTTTCTGGTGGCCAACTTGCCTGAAGGATATTAAGGACTATGTTCTCTTGCGAGGTATGAGCTCATTATAAAACTCCTTGTGCTTCTCCTACGGGTCTACTTCACCCAATACTGGTTCCATCTCGTCCATGGGGATCAATCTCTATGGACTTCATTGTGGATCTTCCTACTTCTGGTGGCATGAATACGATCCTAGTGGTGGTTGATTGCCTGACTAAGGCTCCTCATTTTGTTCCTTGTGCCAGCCTCCCCTCGGCTTAAGAGACTGTGAACTTAGTGATACAGAATATTTTTCAGCTGCATGGGGTTCCAGATGAAGTTATCTGTGAACGTAAAGTACAAATCATCTCAAGATTCTGGAGGGGTTTTGTGCTGCACTTAATATTAATGTTCATCTTTCTTCCACATATCCCCCTCAGACAAATGGTCAGACCGAGCAAACCAATCAGACTTTGGAGCAATTTCTGCAATGCTAATTGATAGATTCCAGAATCTGTCACCAATAGTGTTGAGCGATACCGTCTGATACTTGAAAGTATCGGTATCGGAAAGTATCGGCCGATACCGGCAAAGTATCGGATCCAATCCGATACCGATACCCGATACCAATACAAGTCAATGGGACTCATGTATCGGACGGTATCCCTGATGGTTCCCAGGGTCTGAAGGAGAGGAAACTCTCCTTCAGGCCCTGGGAACCATATTAATGTGTAAAAGAAAGAATTAAAATAAAAAATATTGCTATACTCACCTCTCCGACGCAGCCTGCACCTTACCGAGGGAAGCGGCAGCGTTCTTTGTTTAAAATTCGCGCTTTTCTTTCCTTTACGTGAAGTCCCGGCTTGTGATTGGTCGCGTGCCGCCCATGTGGCCGGGACGCAACCAATCACAGCAAGCCGTGACGTAATTTCAGGTCCTTCAGGATTTTAAAATTACGTTCCGGCGTTGTGATTGGTTGCGTCGCAGTCACATGGGCGACGCAACCAATCACAGCAAGCCGTGATGTAATTTCAGGTCCTTCAGGATTTTAAAATTACGTCCCGGCTTTGTGATTGGTTGCGTCGCGGTCAACCAATCACAAGCCGGGAGGCTGGACACGCGCGCATTTTAAAATGCGCGCTTGTCCAACCTCCCGTGACGTCCCGGCTTGTGATTGGTTGCTTCGCGGTCAACCAATCACAAGCCGGGAGGCTGGACATGCGCGCATTTTAAAATGCGCGCTTGTCCAACCTCCCGTGACGTCCCGGCTTGTGATTGGTTGCTTCGCGGTCAACCAATCACAAGCCGGGAGGCTGGACACACGCGCATTTTAAAATGCGCGCTTGTCCAGCCTCCCGGCTTGTGATTGGTTGATCGCGATGCAACCAATCACAAGCCGGGACGTCACGGGAGGCTGGACACGCGCGCATTTTAAAATGCGCGCGTGTCCAGCCTCCCGGCTTGTGATTGGTTGATCGCGACGCAACCAATCACAAGCCGGGACGTCACGGGAGGCTGGACAAGCGCGCATTTTAAAATGCGCGCGTGTCCAGCCTCCCGTGACGTCACGGCTTGTGATTGGTTGCGTCGCCCATGTGACTGCGACGCAACCAATCACAAAGCCGGGACATAATTTTAAAATCCTTAAGGACCTGAAATTACGTCACGGCTTGCTGTGATTGGTTGCGTCGCCCATGTGACTGCGACGCAACCAATCACAAAGCCGGGACTTCACGTAAGGAAAGAAAAGCGCGAATTTTAAACAAAGAACGCTGCCACTTCCCTCGGTAAGGTGCAGGCTGCGTCGGAGAGGAGAGTATAGCAATATTTTTTATTTTAATTCTCTCTTTTACACATTTTTACATTAATGTTGTTTCGATACCGATACCCGATACCACAAAAGTATCGGATCTCGGTATCGGAATTCCGATACAGCAAATATCGGCCGATACCCGATACTTGTGGTATCGGAATGCTCAACACTAGTCACCAATGCTCAAGGTCGGAGACTCAGTGTGGTTATCCACTAAGAATCTAAGACTTCACAGAAACTGGGACAGAAGTTCATTGGTTCTTTTGAGATCAGTTGTATCATGAGTTCTGTGACCTGCCATCTAAAGCTACTGAGGACTATGATGGTACACCCAGTATTTCATGTCTCTCTAGTGAAGCTTGTCTCTCCTAATAGCTTCCAGGCATGTGTTGTGCCCCCTCCACAGCCTGTACTGGTAGATGGGCAAGAGCAATTCTTGGTGGAGAAAATCATTGATTACAGGATCCGAAGAAATCGATTTCAGTATCTTATAGGATGGCAGGGGTGTACACCTGAGGAGGACTCTTGGGAACCCGTGGCCAACATCTGTGCCCCGCAGAAGATTATTAAGTAGGGAGTAATGTCAGGACTCTGGATTCTCTGCTCATCTTTTGTTCTTTATAACTTATGTAATCCATCTTCTCTGTCTTTATAACCTGTTTGCCTTCCAGTCCTTGCTTGTAAATTCTGCTTGAATTCCTGGCTCTCTGTTGCAAGTGACTGATCCTCTCTAGAGAATCTGGTTCAGACCTTTCAGCAAACTTTCCCAGCTCGCAGTGGTGCTCATGCTACAAGCTGTGTTCTGTGTTTCACTGCATCTCCCTCAGCCTGCCTGCTTAGGACATTTAAGCTCGGCCTGCTTCAACTAATCTTGTTTGTGTGCAGTGGCAGTATATTTGACTGTTTTGGACTTCCTAAGAGACTCGCAGCTCTGCACTTCTTTTGGGACTCTTATTCAGAGACTGCCAGCCCTTTTGTGAACTGTGTCTTCTGATCAGCATTGACCAGCATGTTACTCTCCCAAGAGACTCTGATTGCAGCAGTACCACATATGAAGTACTTTTAGTATCCCCCTGTTTGATGTGATTTCTCTAACTGTTGCTCACGTGCTGCAACTATGTTTACTTGTGTAATACAGCCTTGCTAATCGTCCTCTTGTTCATTGACTCATTTGTCTCAAGCCAAGAGGTTCCTGAGTGTTCCACTATAATTGTAACAGTTCCCTAGTATGGGACTTTTTAAATAGCATTCTGAGACAAACAAAATGGCCATTTGCAACATGTGCCATGCCAAGATCAGCAATGGTCTGATCACTAAGAACCTAACCACCACCATCTCGATCAGGCACATGTCATCTAAGCACTCGACTTGGTGGGCCAAATGCCTGAATCCACAATTGGTGCCATCTGGTGACACCACTGACTCTTCCCCTGTGCTAGGTTTGTCCCAATCTCTGATCCAAAACACTTGCGCAGATGCCGCCTGCCCTGCATCTATCCTTGCACATTCTAACTTACTATCATTAGGCAATTCCAAACTCTTGTTCCAGCATAGCCTTCAACTTTCCCTACACCAGGCCTTGGAACAAAAGAGAAATGAGTCTTACAATATGACTTAGGATAAGAGCCAAAACAGTATCTCAATTCGCAGACACTATCTGGCATAATTTGAACATCCCATTGCCGGATATTAGCTACTCACAAATGGCAACCTTACAAAATCCAGCTGCTGCAGCATCTCAATGAGGATGACTCAGATCGGCACGCTAAATTTGTAGAAAGGGCAAAACAAAAATTGGAACAGGACCTCAGTTTAAACAGAACATTATGTTCTGTGATGAGGCAATTTTTGGGGGGTGAGCCATTTATATGGAAACACCTAAATAACATGGGAATGGTGACAGGTTTTCTTGTGTAGGGTGTCTTGTATTGAAATCTGCTGCAATGACCAGGGTACTGTGTTCACCAGACATCAACACAATTTCTATCCGCTTCTCATGTGTTAACCTCTGCGACATGTCAATGGCTGTAAAAAAAAGAGAAACTTGTAAATAACGCATGAAAGAATAAAGTTACGTTAAAATCAAGCACACCATTGTTTTTCTTGTAAAATTCTCAAAAAGTTTGATGTGTCACATGGCCCCCTTCCCATTGGAAAAAAAAAAGTTGGATCCAAAATGGCCAACTTCAAAATAGCCACCATGGTTACCACCCATCTTGAAGAGTTTTCCCCACCCATATACTAATGTGCCACAAGCAGGAAGTTGACATCACCAAACATTCCCATTTTATTTAGGTGTGTCTATATAAATGGCCCACCCTGTAAATTATGTATGTATATATATATATATATATATATATATATATATATATATATATATATATATATATATATATATATATATAAATATACACACACATACAGTATATGCCATGTATTAGTTCTCATTACCATATTTAAAATGTAGCTATTTAGAAGTTTAGGTGACTACAATATATAACTTTGACGCTCCCCGAAGAAGCACATTGCGAAATGCGTGTTGGGGTCCCTCTCTCATGTCTACCCACAAGTTGGTTTCCCTAATATCTCCTTATGTCTTCCATATTAATAGCCTCCTGGTTGCTTATTGACAGTGCCTTTGTTCATATACTTTGACCTATGTATAGATTAATATCTGCACCTTTGACTAATATATTTGTTCATTATCTGCCATTATTTTTTTATCTGTACACTGTAGGATTAAATATTATTGTTACTAGGTCTGATTTGACCTCTATATAACTATTGCACCATGCACCTTATATAATCCTACACAGATAGAGATCACTTAACCCCTTCATGACCTTGGGATTTTCCATTTTTCCGTGTTCGTTTTTCACTCCCCTCCTTCCCAGAGCCATATCTTTTTTATTTTTCCATCAATTTGGCGATGTGAGGGCTTATTTTTTGAGGGACGAGTAGTACTTTTGAAAGACATAATTGGTTTTACCATGTTGTGTACTAGAAAACAGGAAAAAAATTCCAAGTGCGGTGAAATTGTAAAAAAAAGTGCAGTCCCACACTTGTTTTTTGTTTGGCTTTTTTGCTAGGTTCACTAAATGCTAAAACTGACCTGCCATTATGATTCTCCAGGTCAGTACGAGGTCATAGACACCTATCATGACTAGGTTATTTTTTGAAGTGGTGAAAAAAATTCCAAACTTTGCAAAAAAAAAATAAAAATTGCGCCATTTTCCAATACTCGTAGCGTCTCCATTTTTCATGATTTGGGGTCGGTTGAGGGCTTATTTTTTGTATGCTGAGCTGGCTTTTTTAATGATACCATTTCAGTGCAGATACGTTTTTTGATCGCCCGTTATTGCATTTTAATGCAACGTCGCGGCGACTAGAAAAACGTAATTCTGGCGTTTCTAATTTTTTTTCTCACTACGCCATTTAGCGATCAGGTTAATGCTTTTTTTATTGATAGATCGGGTGATTCTGAATGCGGCGATACCAAATATGTGTAGGTTTGAATTTTTTTATTGATTTATTTTGATTGGGGCGAAAGGGGGGTGATTCAAACTTTTATTTTTTTTTATTTTTTTCACCTTTTTTTTACTTTTTTTTTAACTTTTGCCATGCTTCAATAGCCTCCATGGGAGGCTAGAAGCTGGCACAACGGCTCTGCTACATAGCAGCAATCTGATGTTCGCTGCTATGTAGCAGAAAAGCTGGTGTGCTGTGATTGCCGACCACAGGCTGGCACTCACAGCTACCATAGATCAGTAACCATAGAGGTCTCAAGGACCTCTATGGTTACAATGTAGAAGCATCGCCGACCTCCGATCATGTGACGGGGTCGGCGATGTGCTCATTTCCGGCCACACGGCCGGAAACGCCGGTTTAAATGCCGCTGTCTGCGTTTGACAGCGGAATTTAACTAGTTAATAGGCACGGACAGATCACGATTCTGCCCGCGCCTATTACGGGCACATGTCAGCTGTTCAAAACAGCTGACATGTCCCGGCTTTGATGCGGGCTCACCGCCGGAGCCCGCATCAAAGCAGGGCTTCTGACCTCAGACGTACTATCCCATCTGAGGTCAGAAAGGGGTTAAGAACTGACCATTACTTACCTCCTGGCTGCTATTTTTGGAGTCAACTTATCTATACTATGTATTGTTTTTTACCCTGATGAGACATTTTTATAGACCTGAACCCCAACCTGTTGGGATATGGCACTAAGGTATCACCATCCTTTGTATATTTTTTAACTTGTTAATTTTTACCTACTTCTTTTATATTTGCATTGCTAATGTTAGCAATAAACTTAAATATGTACTTTTTGTATATTGCTCTGTTGTCCATTTCTTTGTTTGTTTTTTAATATACACTCACCGGCCACTTTATTAGGTACACCATGCTAGTAACGGGTTGGACCCCCTTTTGCCTTCAGAACTGCCTCAATTCTTCGTGGCATAGATTCAACAAGGTGCTGGAAGCATTCCTCAGAGATTTTGGTCCATATTGACATGATGGCATCACACAGTTGCCGCAGATTTGTCGGCTGCACATCCCAAAGATGCTCCATACAAGGCAGGATGGATCCATGCTTTCATGTTGTTTACGCCAAATTCTGACCCTACCATCCGAATGTCGCAGCAGAAATCGAGACTCATCAGACCAAGCAACGTTTTTCCAATCTTCTACTGTCCAATTTCGATGAGCTTGTACAAATTGTAGCCTCAGTTTCCTGTTCTTAGCTGAAAGGTGTGGTCTTCTGCTGCTGTAGCCCATCTGCCTCAAAGTTCGACGCACTGTGCGTTCAGAGATGCTCTTAGGCCTACCTTGGTTGTAACGGGTGGCGATTTGAGTCACTGTTGCCTTTCTATCAGCTCGAACCAGTCTGCCCATTCTCCTCTGACCTCTGGCATCAACAAGGCATTTCTGCCCACAGAACTGCCGCTCACTGGATTTTTTTTCTTTTTCGGACCATTCTCTGTAAACCCTAGAGATGGTTGTGCGTGAAAATCCCAGTAGATCAACAGTTTCTGAAATACTCAGACCAGCCCTTCTGGCACCAACAACCATGCCACATTCAAAGGCACTCAAATCACCTTTCTTCCCCATACTGATGCTCGGTTTGAACTGCAGGAGATTGTCTTGACCATGTCTACATGCCTAAATGCACTGAGTTGCCGCCATGTGATTGGCTGATTAGAAATTAAGTGTTAACAAGAAGTTGGACAGGTGTACCTAATAAAGTGGCCGGTGAGTTTATATCAATGCACTAAAAATTACATGACTAAATGTTTGATTTTATGTTTTATTCAGTTATCAGAAAATGTATCTGTAGCATAATATTGGCATTTATTTATAATATTGTTTAATCTAGCAAATAAGTATTGTATCATCATGAGTCGCCAATATTTAATTTTACTTTCTGTTTTCTGACTGCTATCAAACTATGTAGTAAAGCTATCACAGTGAGAGTCATACTAACATTAATCTCTTAGAGGATTTTCCTTTCAATAAAGAGAAAAGACAAGCTTTTGCAATTGTGCATATAGTAAAATTACCCTTGGGAGTCCTTTTAGTATTGCATCAAGGGTAATTATATCATGTGATGATTATATAGCAATAACTATAACTGAAACCATTCACAGCTCTCATACATTCAGCAGATTAGTAATCTGGGAAGGTATAGGAGGTATATAAAGAATATAGGTTTGTTATTATGAGATAATTTCACATAATTAATTCATCTTCTGAATAAGCCTTCAAATTTATGTTTTAATTTGAAATATATTACCCTCACTTCAATACAAAAGAATACCCCGCCTCATCATTGTGTTTCTCACAAACTTTCAAATACTCTAATGTCCTGACAGTTTGCAGCTCAAAAGCTTCAAATATAAATATAAAGTTAAATTAACACAATGTAATATGGTTTTTAGATTTTAAAATCCTGTGGTGAAAATATATTGAGTTTTTAGCCAGCTGAGAATTTTAAATGATGCAGTGACCTGAAGCACATACAATTCACTAAAAAATGATTACTTCCTATATCAAATTTATAAGAGACATCTGGGACTCATTGAAAGCCAAATAATATAACAGGCCAGAAAACAGAACAGGCGTTGATATCTAAATGGCCTCTTGTGTTCACTATGACCAGAGTGTTGATAAGTAGTGTTGAGCGATACCGTCCGATACTTGAAAGTATCGGTATCGGAAAGTATCGGCCGATACCGGCAAAGTATCGGATCCAATCCGATACCGATACCCGATACCAATACAAGTCAATGGGACTCAAGTATCGGACGGTATTCCTGATGGTTCCCAGGGTCTGAAGGAGAGGAAACTCTCCTTCAGGCCCTGGGAACCATATAAATGTGTAAAAGAAAGAATTAAAATAAAAAATATCGCTATACTTTACCTCTCCGACGCAGCCGGGACCTCAGCGCAGGAACCGGCAGCGTTGTTTGTTTAAAATTCCCGCTTTTACATGGTTACGCGAACTCCCGGCTTGTGATTGGTCAGGGCGCCCATGTTGCCGGGCCGCGGACCAATCACAGCAAGCCGTGACGAAAATACGTCACGGCTTGCTGTGATTGGTCCGCGTCCCGGCAACATGGCCGCCATTAACCAATCACAAGCCGTGACGTCACGGGAGGCTGGACTTGCGCGCTTTTGAAAAAGCGCGCGTGTCCAGCCTCCAGTGACGTCCCGGCTTATGATTGGTCACGGCGCCATGTTGCCGGGACGCGGACCAATCACAGCAAGCCGTGACGAAAATACGTCACGGCTTGCTGTGATTGGTCCGCGGCCCGGCAACATGGCCGCCATTAACCAATCACAAGCCGTGACGTCACGGGAGGCAGGACAAGCGCGCATTTTAAAATTGCGCGCGTGTCCAGCCTCCCGGCTTGTGATTGGTTGATCGCGGCGCAACCAATCATAAGCCGGGACGTCACTGGAGGCTGGACACGCGCGCTTTTTCAAAAGCGCGCAAGTCCAGCCTCCCGTGACGTCACGGCTTGTGATTGGTTAATGGCGGCCATGTTGCCGGGACGCGGACCAATCACAGCAAGCCGTGACGTATTTTCGTCACGGCTTGCTGTGATTGGTCCGCGGCCCGGCAACATGGGCGCCCTGACCAATCACAAGCCGGGAGTTCGCGTAACCATGTAAAAGCGGGAATTTTAAACAAACAACGCTGCCGGTTCCTGCGCTGAGGTCCCGGCTGCGTCGGACAGGTGAGTATAGCGATATTTTTTATTTTAATTCTCTCTTTTACACATTTTAACAATGTTAAAATGTGTAAAAGAGAGAATTAAAATAAAATGTTGTTCCGATACCCGATACCCGATACCACAAGAGTATCGGAATCCCGGTATCGGAATTCCGATACAGCAAGTATCGGCCGATACCCGATACTTGCAGCATCGGAATGCTCAACACTATTGATAAGATAACCTTTGATGACAATTTTGCAGCCAGATGGGCCTTCTGTAAAGTTAGTCACACTTTAGTGGATGTCGATTACTTTCATATTGCCAAGAAATCCTTCTTGCTTTGTGACATGTCTTTACCACAAAATGATTCTATGAATGACCTTCAGATGGCATGTGCAGAATATTGAAAGCTCTGTGACTATCTATTTTAATGAAAAAATATGTAAGCTGTGTTAAAATAATCATTTATAATATGTTTTTCACAAAATTAAGAAAATTGTGACAGATACCCACCTTAGCTGACAGCGAAAATTGAAATGAAAGAGCAAATTAACTTTAAAATGTATTATGTTATTAAATCATCTTTGGCTCTGATGTGGATCATAAATGATAATTTAGTTACAGCTTGGCATAGCTGTGGCCGATTTTGAATATTGCTCCACAATGTACTGGTAAAAGTCCACTTTTTTTGTGAAATTTGTCGGGAGCTAAATCATAAAAACTTTGCACTCATATAAATCAAACCGTTCATTTTGCTGCTTTATACTTAAAGGCATGACATTACATTTATACCTGCAACATTTTTTACAACTCTGATCACAAATATACTAGGTAATTTATTGCATTGATTATGATTCTGATCATGTTATCTATGCTATCAAATGTTTAAAATCTATGCAGTTACAGCTAAAATCAATAGCATTCAACCCCCATTGCACAGATTTATGTGCAAAATTTACAAACTTTCTACTGTTTTTAAAAAACAATCAAACAAGAACAAGTTTCTTTGTAGCTCTTGATGGTTTTTGCCACTGCACTTGGGGACACTTTCAAAGTTTGCCCAATTTTTCAGACTGACTGACCTCAATTTCTTAAAGTAATGATGGCCACTCGTTTTTCTTTACTTAGCTGCTTTCTTCTTGCCATAGTACAAATTCTAACAGTCTATTCAGTTGAACTTTCAGCTGTGTATCCACCAGACTTCTGCACAACACAACTGATGGTCCCAACCCCGTTTATAAGGCAAGAAATCCCACTTATTAAACCTGACAGGGCACACATGTGAAGTGATGATGTTGATGCAAAGACCCTATTTACAGCAATGACTCACTTTACTGGTTGCTACAGTAACATAATAACATAGTTAGCTAAGCCGAAAAAAGGCATTTCTCCACCCAGTTCAGCCTATATTGCATCAGAATAAATCCCCAGATCTATGTCCTTCTAAAGAACCTAATAACTGTAAGATACAGTATTGTTATGCTCCAAGAAGACAACCAAGCCTCTCTTGAACCCCTCAACTGAGTTTGCCATCACCACCTCCTCCGGCAAGGAATTCCAGATTCTCACTGTGCTAACAGTAAAGAATCCTCTTCTATGTTGGTGGAAAATCCTTCTCTCCTCCAGACGCAGAGAATGCCCCCTTGTGACCATCACCTTCTTTGGTATAAACAGATCCTTGGATAGATATTTGTATTGTCCCCTTATATACTTATACATAGTTATTAGATCATCCCTCAGTCATCTTTTTTCTAGACTAAATAATCCTAATTTTGCTAATCGCTGTGGGTACTGTGGTTCCTCCATCTCCTTTATTAATTTTGTTGCCCTCCTTTGTATTCGCTCTAGTTCCATTATATCCTTCCAGAGCACCAGTGCCCAAAACTGGACACAGTACTCCATGTGCAGTCTAACTAGGGATTTGTGCAGAGGCAGTATAATGCTTTTATAATGTGTATCCAGACCTCTTTTAATGCACCCCATGATCCTGTTTGCCTTGGTAGCAGCAGCCTGGAACAGGCTGCTCCAGGTAAGTTTATCATTAACTAGGATCCCCAAGTCCTTCCCCATGTCAGATTTACCCAGTGGTTTTCTGTTCACTGTGTAATGGTGATATTGATTCCTTCTTCCCATGTGTATAACCTTACATTTATCATTGTTAAACCACATCTGCCACATTTCGGCCCAAGTTTCCAACTCATCTAGATATATCTGTAGCAGAGTACTATCTTATCTTGTATTGACAGCTTTATATAGTTTTGTATCATCTGCAAATATTTATATTTTACTGTGTAAACCTTCTACCCGATCGTTAATAAATATGTTGAATAGATTAGGTCCCAAAACCGACCCCTGAGGTACCCCACTGGTAACAGCAACCCAGTTAGAGAATATGCTATTTATAACTACCCTCTGCTAAGGACCTCATTATGGGTTGCCGCTTCATCTAATCTTCCTTAGTAATAGACTTTCCAAGATTTCTGTTATATTTGGGGGTTTGTAACAGACCCCAATGAGAATTTTGTTTCTATTCTTTCCTCCATTTTTTCGACCCATATGGACTCGACATCCTCATTCCCTTCTCTAATATCCTCCCTTAAAGTGGACTTTATACATGGCTTTCCATAAAGACATACCCATCTTCCTCTCCAATCCTTTCTAAACAGACTGTAACCCTGTAAGTTAACTGCTCAGTCAAAGCTTTTATTTAACCCATGTCTTGGTTATTCCCACTATGTCATAGTTACCTGTAGATATTTCTCCTTCTAGTTCGTCCATTTTGTTTGTCAGGCTTCTGGCATTTGCGAGCATGCAGTTTAGAGAATTTTGTTTTGCTCCAATCTCCTCCCTGTGTATTGTTTTAGAAATTTTCTTACCTCCCTTCTGAGTATGTTGTCTTGGGTCTTTGCCGCACCTCATATCTTTCATCAGTATATTTTCTGGCTTCATGTTGTGTCTAACGTTTTTCATCCCTTCCCCTCTTGTTCTAGTTTAATGCTCTCCTGATGAGTGTAGCGAGTCTTCTGGCAAATGTGTGTTTCCCAGGTTTGTTTAGGTGTAGTCCTTCTCTGGCGAGGAGTCCGTCATACAGTTAATTCACACATTGGTACAGGAATCCGAAACCTTGTTGTCTGCACCATCGTTGCATCAAGGATCCTGTTCCATTTCCTGGTGCCATGCCCGACTACTGGAAGGATAGAAGAAAAAATTACCTGTGCATCCAGTTCCTTTACTTTCTCCCTAACTTTTCAAAGTCCTTGCAGATTGTCAGTAGGTCCTTCCTTGCCATGTCATTGGTGCCAACATGTATCAGAAGAAATGGGTGAATGTCCTTGGAACTGATGAGCTTTGGTGTCCTATCAGTCACATCCTTGATCTTCGCACCTGGGAGACAGCATACTTCTCTTGTGATTATGTCCGGTCTGCAGATGGCTGATTCTGTGCCTCTCAGAAGTGAGTCCCCCACCACTACCACTCTTCTACGCTTATTGGCTGTACCTTTTGCTGTCACTTCTAGGTGTTGCTTTGTGCCCTTTTCTTCTTTGCTTTCTGGTAGTGGCTCATCCTTAGGTGTGCCATCTTTGTCCTCCATAAGGCCTTGATATTGGTTTCTCAGTTGTGTGGATGGTGATGTCTCTATGGTCTTCTTGCTTCTTTTGGTCACATGCTTCCACTCTTCTCCTTTTGGAGGTTCTCTGACACTTCTGACATTTCACCTTCTGTGACCAGTAGAGATGCTTCTGTTCTGTCTAGGAAGTCTTCATTTTCTTTGATGGGTTTCAAAGTTGCAATTCTTTCTTCCAGACCCCGCACCTTTTCTTCTAAATGGGCCAGTAGTCTACACTTAAGGCAGGTGAAGTTGGATTCTTCTTGTGGTCGATCTGTGAATATGTAGCACATGTTGCAGCTCACCATGTAGGTTGTCACATCTGCCATGTGGCTCCTAGATACTGCTGACTTGCAGTGCGTCTTCCTTATTGTGTAATCTACTGTGTGTAACCTTCTTGTGTAATCTACTCAATCAGCCAAGCTTTCTTGCAATAATGTCCTAGAGGCAAAAATTCCCAGAAGGCATCTGGAATATGCAAATTGTCATCCTCAAGCTTCAATCCCTGGTTTGGCGATACTTTCCAAGCTGCTGGTTCTGACTGGACCCAATGATCTTCTTGCTGAGGAAGACTCTTTGGTTTTCCCAGAAGGCACCTGGAATATGCAAATTGTCTTTCTCAAGCTTCAATCCCTGGTTTGACAATGCTTTCCAAGCAGCTGGTCCTAGCTGTACCCAATGATCTTCTTGCTGAGGGAGACTTTTTGCTTATCCCAGAAGGAACCTGGAATATGCAAAATGTTCTGCTCAAGCTTTATTTAAATAAAAAACTGTTTTATCCTTTACAAATATTTCTCTGATTGTTCTGTATAACCCTTCCCACACTTCTGAGATGTGGGGAAGCTCGCTCAGCAATGCAAAAATATGTTAGCCCTCTCCATGGTCCTCCAAAAGTGAGAAATGGTGCCCGGAAGATGACTTTTATTTTGCGAACCAAATCAAATCTCAGAATGTCTACATTCACGTGAAACTGCAAATTTCAAGAAATTCCTTTAAGACTTGGTTTCTATACAAGTTCTCAAAGATTCTGGAATGGTTATGAAAGTTGAATGGTTTTAACTACATAGAATAAATATCTTTGATAGGATTCATAGCAGGCAGTTGCAGTACAAGCCCAATGATACTAGTGAAATTGATGTAATTGCCCAAGAAAAATAGGGTATGAGTCCTCAGGAATTCTGCCAGAATCTAGTGTATTGCAAGGTATTATCTCTGAGGCAGGTCATAACAGCCAATTTTATGTTGAATATGGAAAAAAACACATATTAATTGTGCTGTAGTATTTAAAATGTTCCTTTCTGAATAGTTTATTTCAAACAACAGAACATCTGTAATTATTGCTAGTAAACCTAACTTACAATGGGAAATAAATAATTTGGACTGAATATGTATGTGTTGATGGCACTATTTTATCCCTAAAAATGCAACCGAGAACAATTATGCAACATTGCTGCTTAAACAAATATCCAAAATGCTGCTGTAACGTGGTGCATGGTGTCTGTGGAGAGGTACTTGTCTCTAAAGGTACCTTCACACGAAACGACTTTACAACGAGAACGACAACGATCTGTGACGTTGCAGCGTCCTGGATAGCGATATCGTTGTGTTTGACACGCAGCAGCGATCTGGATCCTGCTGTGATATCGCTGGTCGTTGATTAAAGTTCAGAACTTTATTTGGTCGTCAGATCGGCGTGTATCGTCGTGTTTGACAGCAAAAGCAACGATGCCAGCAATGTTAAACATGGAGCTAACGACCTGTGAGAACGATAAGTGCATCACCGTTACGTCACAGGATCGCTCCTGCGTCGTTCTGGAGCTGCTGTGTTTGACATCTCTACAGCGATGTAAACAGTGACGCTGCAGCGATTGGATCGTTGTCGTTCTCGTTGTAAAGTCGTTTCGTGTGAAGGTACCTTCATGCTCCAGCACGTACATGATTGTGAAGATCCCTGCAGGGTGTGTGGACTTTGTCTATGGGGGTGCTAAGCCCTTGCAGGCCACATGTTATCAATGAATTTAGTTGGACAGAACCAGACATTAAGGACTTCAGTAAGGGAGACCACAAGTTAAAAATAGACTTTTTACTGAATAATAACTTGGTGGGGATTATGAACTAAAGATAGCGGGTACACAACTTAACTTTTCCTTCACAATATGGAAAATTTTCACACACAGTCTCAGTTCCTTTCTCTTAACTCGCTTGGTTTCTATCTCCACTAGTTCACCTGCCTCAACTCAGCATACAGTCCACTTAATGAGAGTCCTACTCTCAACCTGCAGTTCTGCGTCCTCTTCCCTCTTAAGGGATCTAGCTTGCCAGTATGGCCAGTACTTAGTTTCTCAGCTTGTTGATGCCTTGTAACTGCCACCTGTGGCTCTGTCTTCATCGCTCATTCTCTATTCCATCCTGGCCTATTACCTCTCTGAGTTATAAACTCGGGGTCATACTGCTATACATCCTCTTCCAGGACCCATCTCCAGGGCATCACTCTGTCTTTCAGTCACTTCTCTCTTTCCCTCTCTCTCTTTACTCTAGATATTGCTATCCACTGTCTCAGTTTCTACTCATGTCATTGGGCTAGTCTCAACTCTTAACTCTATCCATGCCTACTCACTACCTGTTAAGGCTATGTGCACATGTTCAGGATTTCTTGCAGAAATTTCCTGAGCATAACAGGACATTTTCTGCAAGAAATCCACATGAGTTTTTCTCGCGTTTTTACTGCATTTTGGTGCTTTTTTTTTTTTGCCAATTGCCATTCCCAATGCAATAATATAGTGGAAAATCCGCAAAATTAATGAACATGCATATAATGGAGTTGTTACATTTATATTATTTTCCTATCCGATCATCTATTTCTCCAAATATTCATAGCAGTTACAGAGTCATGATACTTAATTTGGTACATAGAGTTCTTTGCATCAAGCTCGTAAACAACCAACCAGGAGGATGCAGGAGGACATAATATAGCAATTTCCTGTAATGTACTTACACCCAGAAAAGTGTTATACATATAAAGTCATATTATTTTGTCTGTATTTTTTTAACTTAAAATTGAGACCTGTTTCAGTATTGCTTATCATTATTTATAAAATAATTGATATGAATTGCCATAACAAGACTTGGCTCCAAAGAGTTTTCTGATAACCCTCGTGTCTGCCTATTTTCTATGTTCATTATTGAATATCACTACTGTTTAATTTGCTGTTAATCATTTCTCCTTGTCACTAATCACAGACCTGTCATTTATGTATTAAGCCATCTCGGAAAAATCATAAACAACAGATGCAAAGAATCCAGTATTATTATTTAACATTAAAAGAAGCTTCAAAGGTTTAGAATGTTCAAAATGACTTTTCCTGTGCAAAATATAATGTCACAAAGCCATAATCTGAGCTTTGCCACACATTTTACTTTAATTACAGCAAAAAGTTAACCAACGATGAGCAATAAACTGTAAGTGATTATTAATAATTCTAGTAATTAAGTAGTAAAACAGTTTAATTTAATTGGGATTATCAATTATTTTTTAAAGTAATTTGAATTGTTATATGTGTAATAAAAGTAGCTTCCAAGGTCAGTCTACAACAGTAAATTAACTATAAAGGTCAGTTATATAAAGTGCTATCAGTATAATCATGACTCACTTTAACATTTTATTTTGTCAGAATTTATTTAATGGTTTATTTGTCAATTGCAATATAATTTCTTCTAAGAGCTGTTCAGGATTAAGTTCCTTATATACATTAGATGAATGCTGGTTGAACCTAGTCAATCTTGCTGTCAATGCTGGTTGACTACCTGATGCGTATGGCTGTCTTTCGACTCTCTCATCAAATGATGTGAGGGGAAAGGGTGATTTTATTTCAATGACTGATGCTTTTAAGTTCGGTGGAGATATCTCATGTGTGTGGCCAGCTTTAGAATAACATGCAATTGGACATTGTGAAATCTTTTTGGTAGATCCTCGAATTCTAAGCATTCCAGTAAATAATGTCTGTCTCAAATATTAACGTATGGGGTTGAAAAAAATCAAAGTGAATGTGTTCAAACAGTATTATAAATAATATTAGTAACTCAAGTATTAACTACTAAAATTGTACAAAACATAATACTTTTTGAGCACTTACTTTTGATTTTATTGTAAGGATGGATGAACAAAAGTGGTAATTATTTGGCATTGTTTTCCTGTACTTTTTTCTGGATTTCATTTTGCAGGATAAATAATGATATAGTATTTTAGAATGTGTCATGGTAGATGCAGAAATTTCAAATATTTGACATCTTTTAGTTACATTTATTTTTTCAAGATTAATGTTAATGAACAGGCCAATTTATACAATTCTGACCTGTGTCCATTTTTGAGGTAATAACTCTGGAATACTTCCATGCACCCTGGTGATTCTGACTCTGTTTTCTCGTTACATATTGTACTTCATGTTAGTGGTAAAATTTCTTTGATATGACTTGCTTTTATTTGTGAAAAAAATGAAAATTGGCTAAAATTTTGAAAATTTTGCCATTTTCCAAATTTGAATTTTCATGCCCTTAAATCACACAGATATGTCACACAAAATACTTAATACCTAACATTTCCCACATGTCTACTTTACATCAGCACAATTTTGGAACCAATTTTTTTTTTGTTAGGACGTTATAAGAGATTAAAGTTGACCAGCGGTTTCTCATTTATACAACACTATCTTTTTTAGGGACCACATCACATTTGAAGCCACTTTGAGGGGTCTATATGATAGAGAATACTCAATAGTGACACCATTCTAAAAATTGCACCCCTCACGGTGCTCACAAACACATTCAATAAATTTATTAACCCTTCTGGTTGTTTAAAAAAAATGAACATTTAAATTTTTTTCTCCAAAATATTATTTCAGATCAAAATTTTTTTATTTTCTCAAAGGCAACAGGAAAAGTTGTACCCCAAAAGTTATTGTGCAATTTGTCCTTAGTACGCTGATACCCCAGTGGAGGAGCCACTGTTTGGACGCATGGCGGAGCTCCGAATGGAAGGAGCGCCGTGTGACTTTTTCAACGCAAAATTGGCTGGAATTGAGATCAGATGCCATGTTGCATTTGGAGAGCCCCTGATGTGCTTAAACAGTGAAAACCCCCCACAGATGACACCATTTTGGAAACTATACACCCCAAGGAACTTATCTAGATGTGTGGTGAGCACTTTAAACCCCCAAGGGCTTCACAGAAGTTTATAACGTAGAACTTTAAAATTTAAAAATCATATTTTTTCAACAAAAATGATCTTTTCACCCCCAATTTTAATTTTCCCCAGGGTATCAGGACCCCAAGTGTTATTGTGCAATTTGTCCTGAGTATGCTGATAACCCATGTGTGAGGGTAAAACACTGTTTGGGTGCATGGCAGAGCTCGGAAGGGAAGGAGCGCCTTTTGACGTTTTCAATGCAAAATTGGCTGGAATTGAGATTGGATGCCACGTTGCGTTTGGAGAGCCCCTGATGTGCCTAAACAGTAGAAACCCCCTACAAGTGGCACCTTTGTGAAAACTAGACCCCCCAAGGAACTCATGTAGATGCGTGGTGAGAACCTTGAACCCCGAGGTGTTTCACTAAAGTTTATAACGCCCGGACGTGAAAATAAATAATCATATTTTTCCACAAACGTTGTCCAATTTGTCATGAGTACGCTGTGTTACACCTGGTCCCAGTCCTGTACCTTCGCAGGGTCCCCATCGAGACTCCCACTCTGTGCTGGCCCCAATCCATCCTGCTGCAGCCTCTGCTTCCTCTCTTCACTCTGCCTCCTGGCGAGCGGCCAGCAGGTTCTCGGGTAGAGTGTTTAGGTCGCGCGCGCTCCCGGTCTCTTAAAGAGACAGCATGCATTTTTCAAAACGTACTTCTAACCATTGGAATCTTAGTAATTAATATGTCTAGCCCCTCCGCCATAGCAACAAGTATCCTCTGTTGATAGCTTCCGGTTTAGGTAGCGTGTGCTTTAGCTTCTGAAGTGTTCTGCCAGTGCTCGCTAACACTGTTTGTCTCCGCAGATTATCAGCTACCTGTTACCCGGCTATCGTGGACAACGACCGTTCTGTCTACGCCAGTTCTGGCACATCCTGCCATTCAGCCATCTGTACCTCTGAACAACGCCAGTACCACCTGTGTCAGCTCCATGACATCTGTTATCCCTGCTTGTCCATCTCTCCCGCTGGGACAGCTGCCACGTGTCCTGGGTCTAACTGGAGGCAGCACCCGTGTCCCACAGGCATTCCATTCTGACCCTGTTTGAGGGGACTTACCATGGGTGTCTGGGGCTCACGTAGTCACTCCCCCTTCGGAGCCCCCTGGACCATGGTCCCAAGGTTACACAAAAATATCGATAAAAAAACAAATGTGAACTTCACCACCTGCTTCCATTCGTTACCCACTTCCATTCGTTACATGCTGATACCCCATATGCAGGAGAAAACTATTGTATGGGCACACATCGGGGCTTGGAAGGAAAGTAGTGATGTTTTGGAATGCAGACTTTGATGGCATGGTCTGCAGGTGTCATGTCATGTTTGGAGAGGCCTTGATGTGCGTAAACAGTGTAAACACCCGACAAGTGACCGCATTTTGGAAACTAGACCCCCCAAGGAACTTATCTAGATGTATGATGAGCACTTTACACCCACAAGTGTTTCACAGAAGTTTATAATGTAGAGCCATAAAAATAAAAAACTTTTTTTTCCACAAAAATGATGTTATCGCCAATTTTTTTATTTTCCCAAGGCTGACAGGAGAAATTGGGCCCCAAGTGTTATTGTACATTTTGTCATGCATATGCTGATACCCCATAATGTGGGGGTAAACCACTGTTTGGGAGCATGGCAGAGCTCAGAAGGGAAGGAGCTCTAGTTTTCACTGTTAAGGTTTGCAGGTGCCACAACCCACTGGGAGAGCCCATGAGGTTCCAAAACAGCAGAGCCCCCCATAAATGACACAATTTTATGAATTACACCTCTCAATGAATTAATTTAGGGGGCAGTGATCAAATTGACACCATGGGTATGTCACAGAATTTTATACCACTGGGCAGCCATGTGGAGAGACTCGGGAGGAACAGAGCGCTATTTACCTATTCAAGTGAATGGGTCTGTGTACACGTCTGTGTTTCCACGGACCTTGTGTCCATGGGCAAAACAAGCTGACATGTCCATTTTTTAATGTCAGCATGGGCCACAAAGCATCCAGCACACATGCATATGCATAACACACATGGATGTCATCCATGTGACATGCATCAGCGCCTGGGAAGAAGCACTACAGTAAGTGCTGTTCCCCGGTGCCGGGTGATGAGCACGGCTCTCATCATTCTCCCCTGCTCTGCCTGGGAGCGCTTACTGTAATGCTTCTTCCCTGGCACATGTCCTTGTGGTACTGATGCAAACAAATAGTTTTTGCATCACCATATTTTGAGAGCTATAATTATTTCATATTTCGGCCCACAGACTCATGTGAGGTCTTGTTTTTTGCGGGATGAGTAGACATTTTTATTGGTACCATTTTCAGGCACATGACATTGTTTGATCGCTTTTTATTCTGATTTTTGGGAGGCAGAATGAACAAAAACAATACCTTTTTACAATTATTTAAAAAATGTTTTTTAATTTAATTTAATTTACACTTTGTCCCACTATGGGACAATTATGTTGTGCAGGCAGATTTGCATGATATAGAAGCTGTCAGCCCTGCATGTATTTTACACTGACCTGAGAGACTTCCTGATCATCACTGCTCATGACAGGAAGTCGCTCAGCTCTAGAGACTCGGATATCGTCATGATGACATTGGGTCTCCATGGAAGCGATTGGGGCACCGCGGGGTCTCCAATCCATAGGCAGAGGGGCTGTCGCTTTTTTTGGGAGGCTGTGCGCTGCTATTTTTAGGCTGGTCCTAGAATAACAGTCCCGAGTGGTTTGCTTTAGCTGTTCAGGTTACAAAAATGGGGAAATCTCATGACAATTTTTTAAATTATTTATTAAAATAATAAAACAAAAAAATCACCTATTCTTGATTATCAGCCTTGCTAAAGCTGACAGCTGAGGGTTGCAGCCTGCAAATGTAATTTTTGCCTGGCTGGTTATCAAAAATACAGGGGAACCCATACCATTATTTAACCCCTTTCTGACATCGGACGTACTATCCCGTCGAGGTGGGGTGGGCCCCCATGACCACGGACGGGATAGTACGTCCAGCGCGATCGGCGGCGCTCACGGGGGGAGCGCGGCCGATCGCGGCCGGGTGTCAGCTGCCTATCGCAGCTGACATCCGGCACTATGTGCCAGGAGCGGTCACGGACCACTCCCGGCACATTAACCCCCGGCACACCGCGATCAAACATGATCGCGTTGTGCCGGCAGTGCAGGGAAGCATCGCGCAGGGAGGGGGCTCCCTGCGGGCTTCCCTGAGCCCCCCGCAGCAACGCGATGTGATCGCGTTGCTGCGAGGGTCTTACCTCCCTCCCTGCCTGCTCCAGACCCGGATCCAAGATGGCCGCGGATCCGGGTCCTGCAGGGAGGGAGGTGGCTTCACAGAAGCAGAGCAGGCACTGTGAAGCAGCCTGCACTTCCCTCAGATCGGTGATCTGTCAGAGTGCTATGCAAACTGGCAGATCACCGATCTGTATTGTCCCCCCCTGGGGAAAAGTAAAAAAGTAAAAAAAAAATTTCCAAATGTGTAAAAAAAAATAAAAAAAAATATTCCAAAATAATGAAAAAAAATATATATATTATTCCCATAAATACATTTCTTTATCTAAATAAAAAAAAAACAATAAAAGTACACATATTTAGTATCGCCGCGTCCGTAACGACCCGACCTATAAAACTGGCCCACTAGTTAACCCCTTCAGTAAACACCGTAAGAAAAAAAAAAAAAAACGAGGCAAAAAACCACGCTTTATTATCATACCGCCGAACAAAAAGTGGAATAACACGCGATCAAAAAGACAGATATAAATAACCATGGTACCGCTGAAAGCATCATCTTGTCCCGCAAATAACGAGCCGCCATACAACATGATCAGCAAAAAAATAAAAAAGTCATAGTCCTGAGAATAAAGCGATGCAAAAATAATTATTTTTTCCGTAAAATAGTTTTTATCGTATAAAAGCGCCAAAACATAAAAAAATAATATAAACAAGGTATCGCACTGACCCGAAGAATAAAACTGCTTTATCAATTTTACCAAACGCGGAACGGTAAAAACGCCTCCCCCAAAAGAAATTCATGAATAGCTGGTTTTTGGTCATTCTGCCTCACAAAAATCGGAATAAAATGCGATCAAAAAATGTGACGTGCCCAAACATGTTACCAATAAAAACGTCAACTCGTCCCGCAAAAAACAAGACCTCACATGACTCTGTGGACCTAAATATGGAAAATTTATAGCTCTCAAAATGTGGTAACGCAAAAAATATTTTTTGCAATAAAAAGCGTCTTTCAGTGTCTGACGGCTGCCAATCATAAAAATCCGCTAAAAAACTCGCTATAAAAGTAAATCAAACCCCCCTTCATCACCCTCTTAGTTAGGGAAAAAAAAAAAACTGTATTTATTTCCATTTTCCCATTAGGGCTAGGGTTAGGGTTGGGGCTAGGGTTAGGGCTAGGGTTAGGGTTAGGGTTATGGTTGGGGCTAGGGTTAGGGCTAGGGTTAGGGCTAAGGATGGGGCTAGGTCTAGGGTTAGGGCTAGGGCTAGGGTTGGGGCTAGGGTTAGGGTTAGGGCTAGGGTTAGGGCTAGGGTTAGGGCAAGGGTTGGGGCTAGGGTTGGGGCTACAGTAAGGGTTGGGGCTAAAGTTAGGGTTAGGGTTGGGGCTAAAGTTACGGTTAGGGTTTAGATTACATTTACGGTTGGGAATAGGGTTGGGATAAGGGTTAGGGGTGTGTCAGGGTTAGAGGTGTGGTTAGGGTTACTGTTGGGATTAGGGTTAGGGGTGTGTTTGGATTAGGGTTTAAGTTATAATTGGGGGTTTTCCACTGTTTCGGCACATCAGGGGCTCTACAAACGCGACATGGCGTCCGATCTCAATTCCAGCCAATTCTGCGTTGAAAAAGTAAAACAGTGCTCCTTCCCTTCCGAGCTCTCCCGTGTGCCCAAACAGGGGTTTACCCCAACATATGGGGTATCAGCGTACTCAGGACAAATAGGACAACAACCTTTGGGGTCCAATTTCTCCTGTTACCCCTGGGAAAATACAAAACTGGGGGCTAAAAAATAATTTTTGTGGGAAAAAAAAAAGATTTTTTATTTTCACGGCTCTGCGTTATAAACTGTAGTGAAACACTTGGGGGTTCAAAGTTCTTACAACACATCTAGATAAGTTCCTTGGGGGGTCTAGTTTCCAAAATGGGGTCACTTGTGCGGGGCTTCTACTGTTTAGGTACATTAGGGGCTCTGCAAACGCAATGTGACGCCTGCAGACCATTCCATCTAAGTCTGCATTCCAAATGGTGCTCCTTCCCTTCCGAGCCCTTCCATGCGTCCAAACGGTGGTTCCCCCCACATGTGGGGTATCAGCGCACTCAGGACAAATTGGACAACAACTTTTGGGGTCCAATTTCTCCTGTTACCCTCGGGAAAATACAAAACTGGGGGCTAAAAAATAATTTTTGTGGGAAAAATTTTTTGTTTTATTTTTATGGCTCTGCATTATAAACTTCTGTGAAGCCCTTGGTGGGTCAAAGCGCTCACCACACATCTAGATAAGTTCCTTAGGGGGTCTACTTTCCAAAATGGTGTCACTTGTGGGGGGTTTCTACTGTTTAGGTACATTAGGGGCTCTGCAAACGCAATGTGACACCTGCAGACCATTCCATCTAAGTGCATTCCAAATGACGCTCCTTCCTTTACGAGCCCTCCCATGCGCCCAAACAGTGGTTCTCCCCACATATGGTGTATCATCGCACTCACGACAACTTGGACAACAAATTTTGGGGTCCAATTTCTCCTGCTACCCTCGGGAAAATACAAAACTGGGGGCTAAAAAAATAATTTTTGTGGGAAAAGGAAAAAATTTTTGTTTTATTTTTACGGCTCTGCATTATAAACTTCTGTGAAGCCCTTGGTGATTCAAAGCACTCAAAACACATCTAAATAAGTTCCTTATGGGGTCTACTTTCCAAAATGGTGTCACTTGTGGGGGGGTTTCAATGTTTAGGCACATCAGTGGCTCTCCAAACGCAACATGGCGTCCCATCTCAATTCCTGTCAATTTTGCATTGAAAAGTCAAACGGCGCTCCTTCCCTTCCGAGGTCTCCCATGCGCCCAAACAGTGGTTTACCCCCACATATGGGGTATCAGCGTACTCAGGACAAATTGTACAACAACTTTTGGGGTCCAATTTCTTCTCTTACCCTTGGGAAAATAAAAAATTGGGGGTGAAAAGATAATTTTTGTGAAAAAATATGATTTTTTATTTTTACGGTTCTGCATTATAAACTTCTGTGAAGCACTTGGTGGGTCAAAGTGCTCACCACACCTCTAGATAAGTTCCTTAGGGGGTCTACTTTCCAAAATGGTGTCACTTGTGGGGGGTTTCAATGTTTAGGCACATCAGGGGCTCCCCAAACGCAACATGGCGTCCCATCTCAATTCCAGTCAATTTTGCATTGAAAAGTCAAATGGCGCTCCTTCGCTTCCGAGCTCTGTCATGCGCCCAAACAGTGGTTTACCCCCACATATGGGGTATCGGCATACTCAGGACAAATTGTACAACAACTTTTGGGGTCCATTTTCTCCTGTTACCCTTGGTAAAATAAAACAAAATGGAGCTGAAGTAAATTTTTTGTGAAAAAAAGTTAAATGTTCATTTTTATTTAAACATTACAAAAATTCCTGTGAAGCACCAGAAGGGTTAATAAACTTCTTGAATGTGGTTTTGAGCACCTTGAGGGGTGCAGTTTTTAGAATGGTGTCACACTTGGGTATTTTCTATCATATAGACCCCTCAAAATGACTTCAAATGAGATGTGGTCCCTAAAAAAAAATGGTGTTGTAAAAATGAGAAATTGCTGGTCAACTTTTAACCCTTATAACTCCCTAACAAAAAAAAATGTTGGTTCCAAAATTGTGCTGATGTAAAGTAGACATGTGGGAAATGTTACTTATTAAGTATTTTGTGTGACATATCTCTGTGATTTAATTGCATAAAAATTCAAAGTTGGAAAATTGCGAAATTTTCAAAATTTTCGCCAAATTTCCGTTTTTTTCACAAATAAACGCAGGTACTATCACAGAATTTTTACCACTATCATGAAGTACAATATGTCACGAGAAAACAATGTCAGAATCACTGGGATCCGTTGAAGCGTTCCAGAGTTATAACCTCATAAAGGGACAGTGGTCAGAATTGTAAAAATTGGCCCGGTCATTAACGTGCAAACCACCCTTGGGGGTGAAGGGGTTTATTATCTATAGCGCAGGCGCTGGCTGATGAATACTCCCAACAGCCATTGCCAGTTGTCTCTGTTAATAGCAGCAGGTGTAGTCTGAAGGGAGTAATAGGCCAATCAGCCAACACCTGTGACAGAGGTAAACTTTTTACCTCCAGTCAAAGCTGCAGGCTGACATTGCCATATGACAGCATGGGAATTGCAGTCCTGGTGTTTGGGGTGCCAAACCTGAACAGTAATACTGACTTCCTGGTGAAGTCCAAGTTTGGTATCTGTGCCCAAATGATAGGTGTTTGGTACGGACCCTGTACTTTACTGTATTGGTTCGCCAATCTCTATTAAAATGTTTTTTATTCAAAAATAAATTTCAATCTTGAGTAATGGTCTCTAAGCTTTCACTATTAGGTCCAAGTAACATTTGATGGAAGATCAGAGCTGTACTTGCGCCATGTTACTATTCATGCAGTGTTTAGCAACGAGTGGTTACTGGAGATCCGAACAACGGCAGTGAGAAAACTACCAGGCAGTGACAATGAGCACCAGTCGGGCAGCCTAGCATCGTATCACTATTAGAAATAAGCAAGAAAAAAAGGCTGAAAAAGAGTGCTTCTGAGTAGTGAGGAAAGAAAGAAAAACCAACAAACACACCATATAGATATTTTAAATGTGTACAACTTTGCTACAGTTCAATCAGCCTGCTGCTGCAAGCTCAGAACACCTTATCAGGTGCTGTATTGTAAGACAGCTGAAAAAACATACAAACACAGTGAGTCTACATGGGGAGATGGGCAGTTGAAGGATTCAAGTTCCACTTACTTTGTAGGGGAGAGAAAGATTCCTATCCCCCTTCTTCCAGTTCAGCCTCTTCTCCATGCACGTAGACCAATGGTGCTCCATTTTTAGTTTGTTTTGTTAATAACATCTCTATTGTAAAGCTACAAAAGCTGTTCTCATTGCTGGAAAACTTATCTCTTCAGTCCTGCTCAGAGTGGTAAGAATAGGAATGGAAAAGTAACTTCTATTAGTGGTGGGAACAACAGTATCCCTTGACATTAGTACTACAATGTCCGGCTGTGTGACCTGTGCTTACCATCGAGTTCAATTGTGTAGGCATGCTGCTTCTGTGCACTGAGCACTGTCTCAGCTCTGCTATGTCAGTGTAAAGCCTTATTCAGATGTCCGTGATGCATTAATGTCATACAGGCTTTTCTGATGCGTTTTTCACAAAGTTATCTAATCCTATCATGTGTGATACAGTTTATTGAGCCACATATCCAGTCCTACCATGTGTTATTCAGTCCGCTGATCTATGTGTCTGACTTTGTCATTTGTGACACAGTCTGTTGAGCCATGTATCTAATGCTATGATGTGTGATACAGGCAGTGCATCTATTTCTATCACGTGATACAGTCTGTAGAGTTATGTATCTAATTCTATCATGTGTGACACAGGACAGGTTTTTTTTGTCTTGTGCAACTATTCTTATTAGTGTTGAGCATTCCGATACCGAGTTCCGATATTTTTGTGATATCGGAAATCGGAATCGGAATCGGAAGTTCTCAGTGTATGGTTCCCAGGGTCTGGAGGAGAGGAGACTCTCCTTCAGGCCCTGGGATCCATATTCATGTAAAAAATAAAGAATTAAAATAAAAAATATGGATATACTCACCCCTCCGGCGGCCCCTGGACCTTACCGATGTAACCGGGAGCCTCCGTTCCTAAGAATGAGGAGTTTAGGACCTGCGATGACATCGCAGCTTGTGATTGGTCGCGTGAGCGGTCACATGAACGGTCACGCGACCAATCACAAGCCGCGACGTCATCGCAGGTCTTTCACTCGCTCATTCTTAGGAACGGAGACTGCCGGTTACAGCGGTAACTACCAGGGCGCATCAGAGGGTGAGTATATCCCTATTTTTTATTTTTATTCTTTATTTTACACATTAATATGGATCCCAGGGCCTGAAGGAGAGTTTCCTCTCCTTCAGACCCTGGGAACCATCCAGGATACCTTCTGATACTTGTGTCCCATTGACTTGTATTGGTATCGGGTATCGGTATCGGCGATATCCGATATTTTTCGGATATCGGCCGATACCATCTGATACCGATACTTTCAAATATCGGAAGGTATCGCTCAACACTAATTCTTATATATGTCTTTACACATGTGTCCCTTTGCCTAGATGCACTGTAGGTGTGCATAGCGTAGGTAACAATGTCTAAATTCTTGTTTCAGGTATCTAATACTGTCATACACATATGACACATATATCACCTGTGTGATACAGTAAGTAGTGCATAGCCAATAGTGATGAGCGAGTATACTTGTTGATTGTGTTTTCCCGAGCATGCTCGGGTGGTCTTTGAGAGATATTAAGAAGATAGAAAAAAAACTATTCTGTTTGCTCAACTGGATGTCAGAAAGAGATAGTCATTTGAAATCCAGCTACAAAATTTTCCAGATAGCCACAATTTAGAAGTGTCATGTCTTTATGTCAATGCAGATTTTAAAATTCATTAACTGCTATAAAAAACATACTTTGGGAGTCCTTAAATATTTTTATAACAAATGAATCTGAATTTTGAAGTGTTGACTTTACGTGTAAGCAAGCAGGACTGTTTCAAGATTCAACTAGAGGGGTCTATATTTTTTTTTTCTTAAGTAATGAGTTCTCAGTAACATATGCCATAACTTTATGATCTGTAGGGATTTAAACTCTAGTATATCTGTCAGTTCTTGAAGGGAATGCTGGACAGCAGCATTTCCAGCCACACAACTTTCCCATACAATAGCAATTCCAGTCACAGAACTTTCAGCAAAATGCGATCAGCCTGACTCATTTAAATGGGTAGCACTGCAGTTCCTTACACATTGTGGGAATTAGTGAGGGTCCCAAGGTTGTTTTATAGTTAGTTACTACATCAACGGCCGGGATCACACATAAGCGAGATACTGCCGAGTCTCGCAGGTGAAAACCCAGCTCTGGCAACGGCACTCCAGAGCGAAGTGTGCAGCTCCATGTATTGCTGTGCTGCTGCACGCTCCACTCTGGAGTGCCGGCGCCAGAGCTGGGTTTTTACCTGCAAGATCCCGGCCTACTGATTAGACTCTTAATTAAAACATATTTGTACAGGACAGACCAAAAGTTTGGACACACCTTCTCATTTAACCCCTCTCTGACTTTAGACATACTATCCCGTCGAGGTGACCTGGGCCTATCTGACCCTCGACGGGATAGTAAGTCATGCTCTTTAATGTGATACCATGACTTAAGTCACTGTGATCGCATTAAAATTCCAATGCCATCTTACCTTAGGAAAGATGGTGTCAGCATCCAGGGCACTGTCACCGCCCACCCGGCCTCCCTATCGCTGTAATTGGCTGTTCAATTCTGAGCAGCCAATCACAGCCATTCTCATTGTTACAGCCAATTCGAGTGGCTGAAACAATGAGGTCACAGGCTAGGATCGAGTACCGATGTACTCGATCCTAGGTCCGGTGCCTGGCAATGCCAGGCACTGGCAAAAACACCCCGGATTGGCACGATCGCCGATCGCATCGATCGCGCCAATCGAACCTGCCTGGATCCTGCCGGAACGAAAGCTCTGATTGGTGGGATCGATGTTTTGGTCGATCCCACCAATGACAGGTCACAGCAGCGGTATGACCGCTCTGTGTGTCTGTCACCTGCCTGACCTCTGTATGACCACTCTGCAGGGGTCCTCACTCTAGCTGAGGATTCCTACAGAGCGGTCATACTGCTGGATCTCCCTGCTGGATCTTGTGCCTTGATCTCCCTGCTGGATCTCCCTGCTGTGCTGGGTATTGTGGTGCCACAGCAGCCTGTAGCACCACAATCCCTGCTAAAGAAAGAAGACAACTAAAATGTAAGTTTTATCCATCATCCCTGCCCAAGATTCCTTCATCCACCCCAATCCCCACATTTACCCCAATTGCCCCTTTCCCCCTCTTTTTAACCCCTCCACCCTCATTTGCGCCGCCTCCGTGTGCACATTTAGTAGCGGCCGAGCGTTAATTGGTGACGCAGTTCACCGATCAACGCTCGTGCTCTTTTTTATTCCTCAGCCCCCTTTACACCAACTCCATACACACATCCCACAGCCGCCAAACTTTGATAAGTGAGGCAGTTCACTTATCAGAGTTTGTGCCTGCCGTTTTCCTTTTTTGTCTTTCACCCCCTTGCGCCATCTGACTGCAACCGTATGTTTTGATCACTGATCCCTGCCCAATCCCCACATCCACCCCCATCCCCCTCTTTTTACCCCCCTCCACTCCACTTTGCACCTCATTCTGTGGGTCCATTTAACAGCCGCCGAGCGTTCATTGGTAGTACGTGGTTCACGTAGTTCACCGATCAACTCTCGCGCTCCCTTTTTTTCCCTCAGCCCCACTGCGCAACCTCCGTACACACATCCGGCAGCTGCCAAACTTTGATAAGTGATGCATTTCACTTATCAAAGTTTGTGCCTGCCGTTTCCTTATTTTTTTTCACCCCCCTTTGCGCCACCTGACTACAACCGTACGTTTTGATCACTGATTCCTGCCCAATCCCCACATGCACCCCCATCCCCCTTCCCCTTCTGTTTACCCCCTTCCACCCCCCTTTGCACCTCCTTCCATGTGCCCATTTAACAGCCGCCGAGAGTTCATGGGTGACGTAGTTCACCGATCAACTCTCTCGCTAGCTTTTTTTCCCTCAGCCCCTTTGCAAAACCTCCGTACACATATCCTGCAGCTGGCAAACTTTGATAAGCGATGCAGTTCACTTATCAGAGTTTATGCCTGCCATTTTCCTTTTTTTTTCACCCCCCCTTCCCCGACCCCCATGCGCACATCAAGCAGCCCCCAAACTTTAATAAGTGAAACAGTTCACTTACCAGAGCAGGGCCTGCTGTTTTAGACACTTTTATTTTTATCTCATCTCCATGCGCACATCCAGCAGCCGCCGAATTTTGATAAGTGACGCAAGTTCACTTATCGGAGCTAGGGCCTGCTGTTTTAGATTTTTCTTTTCACAGGTATTTTTTTCTCCTTTTAGCGTTTTCTTTTCAGATAATAGTTTGCACAAATCACTATCCCCCACACATACACATACAGTTATCAATAAAGTACACCCAAGCACCATATTCACACAAAAATGTCCTGCTCGTCCCGTTCGTCCCAACTGCGCTATTCATTGGAGGAGGCATACGCTTTCCTTGCCTCCGACACTGAGAGCGAGTGAGAGGATCCCACTTTTCTTTACTTTTCCGTTACTTCATCCTCATCCTCTTCCTCCTCCTCCTCATCTTCCTCTTCGGGTCCTGCAGAATTGCCACGCAGATGCCCCAGGACAGAAGATGAGGCAGCGCCCACCATTCCTGAACCAGCGCTCCCCACTGCGGACCCCATATGGACTTCGCCCCCAAAAAATTACGAGCCACTGATTCCTGATTTTGTGGCAGAATCAGGAATCAAGTTTGACACGCCGGCCTCACAGAAACAGACTTTTTCAAAGTCTTTTTCTCTGAGGATTTTATGAACCTCATGGTGGAGCAAACTAATTTGTATGCTCCTCAATTTTTGGAGCAAAACCCCGGTTCATCATTTTCCAACTGGTCTCCTGTAGACGCAGTTAAAATGATGCAGTTTTTGAGGCCTGGTCCTCCACATGGGGATCGTGAAGAAGCCAGAAATTTGGCAATAATGGAGTGTAGATATTTTATATAACACTCCAGTGTTCCGAATGGTCATGGTTCGGAAGCATTTTGAGGCCATCCACAAGTTCCTGATTATTCCAATAATGCACAGTGTCCCGCACGAGATGACCCCAACTTTGACCGTCTGTTCAAAGTTCGGCCGGTCATCGAACACTTCAACAAAATGTTTTCTCAAGTGTACGTGCCCAAAAGGGTCATCTGCGTGGATGAGTCCTTAGTCCATTTTAAGGGGTGGCTCGGATTCCACCAGTACCTGCCCAGCAAGAGGACCAGGTACGGAATCAAACTCTACAAGCTGTGTGAGCGTACCTCAGGGTACCTCCATAGGTTTAGAGTGTATGAAGGGAAGGACACCAGGATTGAACCCGCTGAGTGTCCTCCTGTCCTGGGAGTGAGTGGGAAGATTGTGTTGAATTTGGTGCACCCACTGCTGGATAAAGGTTATCACCTCTACAACGATAACTTTTATACCAGCGTCCCACTCTACAAATCCCTCTCTGCGCGAGGTACCGCAGCCTGCGGTACTGTCCGCAAAAATCAGAGACACTACTTGGGCAGATGCTCAGAAATGGTGAGAGCAGAGCCCAATGTGAAACAACTGAAATTATGTCTTATATTCTAGATTCTTCAAAGTAGCCATCTTTTAGCGACCACCTGCTGTGGTCAAGTACAAAGACAAGAGGGATGTCCTTCTCTTGACCACCATACACGGTGGTGGCAGTGCCCTCAGCACTGTACGGAGCACCTCTACACAGGTCAGCAAACCGGACTGTGTACTGGGGTACAACAAATGCATGGGGACGTTGATCTCTCTGATCAACTCCTCCAACCATACAGTGCTTTGAGAAAGGCCAAGGTGTGGTACAAAAAGCTGTACGTGCACATTGTACAAATGGCAATGCTCAACGCTTTCCTGCTGTCACGATGTGCAAGCCACACCTTCAGTTCCAGGAGGTAGTGGTTAGGCCCTGATATTTGGCACTCCAGAAGGAGCGGGCCCCAGTACTTCCGGAACTGAAGGTGCTTGTATCGTACCAGGCCAGCATTTTCCGGGGGTGGTCCCGACAACTGGAAGAAAAGGTAAGCCGCAAAAAAGGTGCCGAGTGTGTTGCAAAAGGGAATACGCAAGGACACCATTTATCAATGCAACACCTGCCCCGACAAACCTGGCCTGTGTATGAAGGATTGCTTTAAATTGTACCACACCTCCATGCACTACTAATTTACTTTACAGGAAACAGTACATTAGTTCCAAAAAGGGAGCACATCTAGATAAGTTCCTTGAGGGTCTAGGTTCCAAAATGATGTCATTTGTGTTTTTTTTACTGTTTTGGCACATCAGGGGCTCTTTAAACGGAACATGACGACCCCAGACCATTCCATCAAAGTCTGCATTCCAAAACGGCACTACTTCCCTTTTGAGCCCCAACGTGTGCCTAAACAGTTTTTTCCCACATATGAGGTACCAGCGTAATCAGGACAATTTGAACAACAAATTTTGATGTCCAATTTCTCCTTGGGAAAATTAAAAATTGGGGACTAAAAGATCATTTTTGTAGAAAAAAATAGGATTTTTTATTTTCACACCTGGGCATTATAAACTTTAGTAGAGCACTTGAGGGTTCAAAATTCTCACCACACACCTAGATAAGTTCCTTAGGGGGTCACATTTCCAAAATGGGGTCATGTGTGGGGGTTTTTTGCTGTGAGAATAGACTGTTAGAATTTGTATTATGGCAAGAAAAAAGCAGCTAAGTAAAGAAAAATGAGTGGCCATCATTACTTTAAGAAATGAAGGTCAGTCAGTCTGAAAAACAGGGAATACATTTTAAATGGTCCCCAAGTGCAGTGGCAAAAACCATCAAGCGCTACAAAGAAACTGGCTCACATGAGGTCCGCCCCAGGAAAGGAAGACCAAGAGTCACCTCTGCTTCTGAGGATAAGTTTATCCGAGTCACCAGCCTCAGAAATCGCAGGTTAACAGCAGCTCAGATTAGAGACCAGGTCAATGCCACACAGAGTTCTAGCAGCAGACACATCTCTACAACAACTGTTAAGAGGAGACTTTGTGCAGCAGGCCTTCATGATAAAATAGCTGCTAGGAAACCACTGCTAAGGACAGGCAACAAGCAGAAGAGACTTGATTGGGCTAAAGAACACAAGGAATGGATATTAGACCAGTGGAAATCTGTACTTTGGTCTAAGTCCAAATTTGAGATCTTTGGTTCCAACCACCGTGTCTTTGTGCGATGCAGAAAAGGTGAACAGATGGACTCTACATGCCTGGTTCCCACCGTTAAGCATGGAAGAGGAGGTGTGATGGTGTGGGGGTGCTTTGCTGGTGACACTGTTGGGGATTTATTCAAAATTAAAGGCATACTGAAACAGCATGGCTACCACAGCATCTTGCAGCGGCATGCTATTCCATCCGGTTTGCGTTTAGTTGGACCATGATTTATTTTTCAACAGGACAATGACACCAAACACACCTCCAAGCTGTGTAAGGGCTATTTGACCAAGAAGGAGAGTGATGGGGTGCTACGCCAGATGACCTGGCCTTCACAGTCACCAGACCTGAACCCAATCGAGATGGTTTGGGGTGAGCTGGACCGCAGAGTGAAGGCAAAAGGGCCAACAAGTGCTAGGCACCTCTGGGAACTCCTTCAAGATTGTTGGAAGACCATTCCCGGTGACTACCTCTTGAAGCTCATCAAGAGAATGCCAAGAGTGTGCAAAGCAGTCATCAAAGCAAAAGGTGGCTTCTTTGAAGAAACTAGAATATAAGACATAATTTTAGTTGTTTCACACTTTTTTGTTAACTATAGAATTCCACATGTGTTAAATCATAGTTTTGATGCCTTCAGTGTGAATGTACAATTTTCATAGTCATGAAAATACAGAAAAATCTTTAAATGAGGTGTGTCCAAACTTTTGGTCTGTACTGTATATCTAGTTTTTTGCTCACTTAAATAACATATTTCACTACACAGAGCATTTTACAAACATTACTATTCCATTGAGGCTCACAACCTAAGTGGAGTGTGTAAGGAAAGTGGAGTTCTCTTAGGAAAACCATGCAAACACGGGGATAAAATATGAATTCTTTGCACATGGTTTTCTTGATGGAAACTCAGTGCTGCAGCTGCAAGTTTTAGATGTAACCACTGATTCGCCATGCTGTATAGCTCCCAACCATCCCTTATACTGCAGGACCATCCTGATTTTGAGACTGTGCCCTGCAGTCCTGCACGGAACCCTACTTCTCCCACACAGCAGGAGAAGCAGCCGACGCGACCCCTTGTATTAGGCCTCACCCCTTCCGTATCTTCTTCCAGTGCGGTGGTTCAGAGAGGGAGAGAGGTCATTCTGTGTGGCGGTCTCCTGGACTGAGGATGTCACGGGGAGACTAGGTGGGCAAGAGCTAATAACCCGGGCCCCTGCAATTTCCCTCAGACTAGGGAAATCCTGACTGACCCTCTACCTAGAGTTTACACTGATGGTGTGCATGTCTAGGCCTCGACGCTCGCCCTGTCTCCTGTTTCAACCCTAGGCTGAAACCACCGCTCTCCACCCAGTGAAAAGATCATACACCAATACCCACAGTAAGAACAGACAAGGATAACGGAAAATATACTCCACGCCGCAGTCACTCAGGAAAACACTATAAATGCGCAGGGCAAAATAAATACAAATATAGGAAGGAGAAGAAAAGGCAAAGGGAAATACACCACATGTGACACCCCTGCAATTTGTATAGGCTCCATGGGCTCACCTGCAGCAACCACACGTGAACCTAAACCCTCTCCTATAGGCGGTGTCTCATGCTCCCCTTGACGCAAATGGCGATCAATGCGGACAACCAGACTCATAGAGGAATCTAGAGAAGTAGGAGTCTCGTACATCAGAAGGGCTTTTTTAACCCTTCCAGAAACCCCAGCAGCAGAATCAGTTGGCAAAGAAAACGCCCATGCTTGGGGATCCCCGCTTAACAATGACAACACCAGGCCCACACGCTGATCCTCATTACCTGAGGAGATCGGGTGCATACGGAAATATAGTTTGCAAGCTTCACGAAAAGAAACAAATTTACTGCGTTCCCCAGCAAATTTTTCAGGCAAAGGAAACTTAGGCTCAGCAACTCTACCTGTCGCTCCAGCTTGCACATTAGATACTGCTAGTCCTTGTTGCTGCACTGCCCCCCTCAACTCAGTGACCTGTAGGGACAGTACCTCCAACTGGCGGGTTATGGAAGTCATTGGATCCATGACAAAACAAAAAAAAGGAAACCCCTTTTTTTTTTCTCTTTTTGTTTTTTTTTGTTTTAAAGGCCGATTATAATGTCACGGGGAGACTAGGTGGGCAAGAGCTAATAACCCGGGCCCCTGCAATTTCCCTCAGACTAGGGAAATCCTGACTGACCCTCTACCTAGAGTTTACACTGATGGTGTGCATGTCTAGGCCTCGACGCTCGCCCTGTCTCCTGTTTCAACCCTAGGCTGAAGCCACCGCTCTCCACCCAGTGAAAAGATCATACACCAATACCCACAGTAAGAACAGACAAGGATAACGGAAAATATACTCCACGCCGCAGTCACTCAGGAAAACACTATAAATGTGCAGGGCAAAATAAATACAAATATAGGAAGGAGAAGAAAAGGCAAAGGGAAATACACCACATGTGACACCCCTGCAATTTGTATAGGCTCCATGGGCTCACCTGCAGCAACCACACGTGAACCTAAACCCTCTCCTATAGGCGGTGTCTCATGCTCCCCTTGACGCAAATGGCGATCAATGCGGACAACCAGACTCATAGAGGAATCTAGAGAAGTAGGAGTCTCGTACATCAGAAGGGCTTTTTTAACCCTTCCAGAAACCCCATGAATAAGCTGACTCCGCAGCGCTGGATCATTCCACTGTGTATCGATCGCCCAGCGACGAAATTCAGAACAGTAATCCTCTGCAACTCGCTCCCTCTGGCGAATAGTGCGTATCTTAGATTCTGCTAGAGCCATTCTGTCTGGCTCGTCGTAAATATTTCCAAGAAAGGAAAAAAAACTCTCCACAGAGTCAAATGCAGCAGAATCAGATGGCAAAGAAAACGCCCATGCTTGGGGATCCCCGCTTAACAATGACAACACCAGGCCCACACGCTGATCCTCATTACCTGAGGAGATCGGGTGCATACGGAAATATAGTTTGCAAGCTTCACGAAAAGAAACAAATTTACTGCGTTCCCCAGCAAATTTTTCAGGCAAAGGAAACTTAGGCTCAGCAACTCTACCTGTCGCTCCAGCTTGCACATTAGATACTGCTAGTCCCTGTTGCTGCACTGCCCCCCTCAACTCAGTGACCTGTAGGGACAGTTGTTATGGTTACCCCAATGACCAGGGGAATAAAAATACAAAACGGACTAGCTCTCGGGTGATGGAAACTAAGGTCGACCGTGACCTGAACCTGACCCAACACTTACAGTAGCCGGGGGATGTACCTACGATGCCCTAGACACCACGCGCCAGCCGGAGATCTAACTACCCCTATAAGAGGAATATACAGGCCTGCCTTACCTCCAGTGAGGAACCCCAAAAGATGATAGTAGGCCCCCACAGATATTGACGGTGAGTTCAGAGGAAATGACATACGTAGGATGAACAGCAGATTTAGCACAGTGAGGTCCGCTTACTAGATAGCAGAAGGACAGGAAAGTGTTACTTCACGGTCGACCTAAAAATCACTATTCAAAAACACCATCCAGAAATTACTTTAAACTCCAGTGACAACTCATGCCACTGGAGTAGTAATTTTCTGTCCACAAGAGCTTCCAGCACTGAAGAGTCACATTGCAGATAGCTGGACAAAAATAGAAAAAACAAGAAACAAAATTCAACTTAGCTGAACTGGAACTTGAGGCAGGTGAATGCAACAGAATGCTACTAGCACATTGTTGGCCGGCATGAGACTAACAGCCAAGCAGCCTTAAATAGGAAACTCCCCTAGAGGGTGGCGACAGGTAATCAGAGATGGAGGAAGGCACATAAGAGACACTACCATAACAGACCACCGGGGGAGCCCACAAACCAAATTCACAACAGTACCCCCCCCATAAGGAGGGGGCACCGAACCCTCACCAGAACCACCAGGGCGACCTGGATGAGCACTATGAAATGCACGAACCAAATCGGGAGCATGAACATCGGATGCTGTCACCCAAGAATTATCCTCCTGGCCATAACCTTTCCACTTAACCAGATACTGAAGTTTCCGTCTGGAAACACGGGAGTCCAAGATCTTTTCCACCACATACTCCAATTCACCCTCAACCAACACAGGAGCAGGTGGATCAGCAGAAGGAACAACCGGTACCTCATACCTCCGCAATAATGACCGATGGAAAACATTATGGATATTAAAAGATGCTGGGAGGTCCAAACGAAAGGACACAGGATTAAGAACCTCCAGAATCCTATAAGGGCCGATAAACCGAGGCTTAAACTTAGGAGACGAGACCTTCATAGGAACAAATCGAGAAGACAGCCACACCAGGTCCCCAACACAAAGACGAGGACCAATACGCCGATGACGATTAGTGAACTGTTGAGTCTTCTCCTGGGACAACTTCAGATTGTCCACAACCTGTCCCCAAATCTGATGCATCCTATCAACCACAGCATCCACTCCAGGACAATCCGAAGACTCCAATTGACCGGACGAAAACCGAGGGTGAAACCCTGAATTACAAAAAAATGGAGAAACCAAAGTGGCAGAACTAGCCCGATTGTTAAGGGCAAACTCTGCCAATGGCAAAAAGTCAAGCCAATCATCCTGATCAGCGGACACAAAACACCTCAAGTAAGTCTCCAAGGTCTGATTAGTACGCTCAGTCTGGCCATTAGTCTGAGGATGGAATGCAGACGAAAAAGACAAATCGATACCCATCCTGGCACAGAACGTCCGCCAAAATCTAGACACAAACTGAGTACCCCTGTCAGACACTATATTCTCAGGAATACCATGCAAACGCACCACATTCTGAAAAAATAGAGGAACCAACTCAGAGGAGGAGGGCAATTTGGGTAAAGGTACCAAATGAACCATCTTGGAAAAACGGTCACAAATCACCCAGATGACAGACATCCTACGAGAAACCGGAAGGTCAGAAATAAAGTCCATAGAGATGTGCGTCCAAGGCCTCTTAGGAATAGGCAAGGGCAACAACAACCCACTGGCCCTAGAACAGCAGGGCTTGGCCCGAGCACAAACATCACAAGACTGCACAAACATGCGCACATCTCGAGACAAAGAAGGCCACCAGAAGGACCTAGACACCAAATCCCTGGTGCCAAAAATTCCAGGATGACCTGTCAACGCGGAAGAATGAACCTCCGAGATAACTCTACTGGTCCAATCATCAGGGACAAACAGTCTACCAGGCGGACAGCGATCAGGCCTATCCACCTGAAACTCCTGCAAAGAACGCCGCAGGTCTGGGGAGACAGCTGACAATATCACCCCATCCTTCAGGATGCCGGTAGGTTCGGAATCACCAGGCGAGTCAGGCTCAAAACTCCTAGAGAGGGCATCCGCCTTCACATTCTTGGACCCAGGCAGATATGACACCACAAAGTTAAATCGGGAGAAAAACAACGACCAGCGCGCCTGTCTAGGATTCAGACGCCTGGCCGACTCAAGATAAATTAGATTCTTGTGGTCAGTGAGGACCACCACCTGGTGTCTAGCACCCTCAAGCCAATGACGCCACTCCTCAAACGCCCACTTCATGGCCAGAAGTTCCCGATTTCCCACATCATAATTTCGCTCAGCGGGCGAAAACTTTCGGGAGAAAAACGCACATGGTCTCATTACTGAGCAGTCAGGATCTTTCTGCGACAAAACTGCACCTGCTCCGATCTCCGAAGCATCCACCTCAACCTGGAACGGAAGTAACACATCAGGTTGGCGCAACACAGGAGCGGAAGAAAAGCGGCGCTTAAGCTCTTGAAAGGCCTCCACAGCCGCAGAGGACCAATTAGCAACATCAGCACCCTTTTTGGTCAAATCAGTCAAAGGTTTAGCAATGGCAGAAAAACCCGCTATAAATCGGCGATAGAAATTAGCAAAACCCAAGAACTTTTGCAGACTCTTCAAAGAAGTAGGTTGCATCCAATCACAAATAGCCTGGACCTTGACAGGGTCCATCTCCATAGATGAAGGGGAAAAAATATATCCCAAAAAGGAAATTCTCTGAACTCCAAAACTACACTTTGAGCCCTTTACAAAAAGAGAATTAGCTCGCAAAACCTGAAAAACTCTCCTGACCTGTTGAACGTGAGATTCCCAGTCCTCCGAAAAAACAAGAATATCATCCAAATACACAATCATAAACTTATCCAGATATTCACGGAAAATATCGTGCATAAAGGACTGAAAAACGGAAGGGGCATTTGCGAGACCGAAAGGCATTACCAAATACTCAAAATGGCCTTCAGGCGTATTAAATGCGGTCTTCCACTCATCCCCCTGCTTAATCCGCACCAAATTATACGCACCACGTAGATCGATCTTAGTGAACCACTTAGCCCCCTTTATACGAGCAAACAGATCAGTCAGTAAAGGTAACGGGTACTGGTATTTAACTGTAATCTTATTCAAAAGTCGATAGTCGATACAAGGTCTCAATGAACCATCCTTTTTACCTACAAAGAAAAATCCTGCCCCTAGTGGAGACAACGAGGGGCGAATATGACCCTTTTCCAAGGATTCTCTGATATACTCCCGCATAGCAGTATGTTCAGGTACAGACAAATTAAACAAGCGACCCTTAGGAAACTTACTACCGGGGATCAATTCAATAGCGCAGTCACACTCTCTGTGGGGAGGGAGAGAATCAACTTTAGGCTCTTGAAAGACATCATAAAAATCTGACAGAAATGCTGGGATCTCAGAGGGAATAGATGAAGAAATAGGAACCAAAGGTGCATCCCCATGAATACCCCGACATCCCCAGCTCAACACAGACATAGATTTCCAGTCCAAGACGGGATTATGAATCTGTAACCATGGTAATCCAAGCACTAAGACATCATGTAGGTTATATAATACAAGGAAACGAATAATCTCCTGATGGTCTGGGGTAAGACGCATAGTCACTTGTGTCCAATATTGTGGTTTATTGCTAGCCAAAGGTGTAGAATCAATACCCTTCAGGGGAATAGAAACTTCCAACGGCTCCAAATCAAACCCACAACGCTTGGCAAAGGACCAATCCATGAGACTCAGAGCGGCGCCAGAATCCACATAAGCATTCACAGTCACAGATGATAAGGTACAAATCAATGTCACGGACAAAAGAAATTTTGACTGCAAGGTACCTGTAGAAAAAGAGGTATCAACCTTTTTATCAACCTTATTTATACGTTTAGAGCATGCTGATATAACATGAGCTGGATCTCCACAGTAGAAGCACAATCCATTTTTGCGCCTGTAATTTTGACGTTCGCCTCTAGACAAAACACGATCGCATTGCATATGCTCTAATGCCTTTTCAGAGGTCACCGCCAAATGGTGCACAGGTCTTTGCTCAGAAGACACCGCCATATGGTGCACAGGTTTTTGCTCAGAAGATACCGCCATATGGTGCACAGATTTTTCCTCAGAAGACCCCGCCATATGGTGCACAGATTTGCGCTCCCGCAAACGCCGATCAATCTGGATAGCCAATTTCATGGCATCATTCAGACCTGTAGGCACAGGGAACCCCACCATGACATCCTTCACGGCATCAGAGAGACCTTCTCTGAAATTAGCTGCTAAAGCGCACTCATTCCATTTAGTAAGCACCGACCATTTACGGAATTTCTGGCAGTATATCTCAGCTTCATCTTGCCCTTGGGAAAGAGCTATCAAGGCTTTCTCAGCCAAAATCTCCAAATTAGGTTCTTCATAAAGCAACCCCAAAGCCTGAAAAAACGCATCTACATTTAACAACGCAGGATCCCCTGGCGATAATGCAAATGCCCAACTTTGTGGGTCGCCGCGCAGTAGAGAGATAACAATTTTAACTTGTTGAGTCTGATCACCAGCAGAGTGAGATCTCAGAGACAAAAACAATTTGCAATTTTCTCTGAAACTCAAAAACCGGGATCTGTCTCCGGTAAAGTATTCAGGCAGAGGAATCTTAGGTTCAGACATTGGAGCACGTATAACAAAATCTTGTAGGTTCTGTACTTTTGTCGCAAGGTTATTCAAACCTGCAACTAAACTCTGTGGATCCATGTTTCAAATGGGTGTAACCCAAGCATTCAGAGGTTAAGAGGAGAGGAGAAAAAAAAAGGCTGAAGACTGCAGTTTAAGCAAGGAATACAAATGATCAAACTAAGGTGCACTTTCAAACACAGAAAAAAAAAAAAAAAAAAACCTTTTCTCCTCCTTCCTGCTTTAGTGCATATTTTAACACATAGATTTTTTATAGGCCGGCCAAACTGTTATGGTTACCCCAATGACCAGGGGAATAAAAATACAAAACGGACTAGCTCTCGGGTGATGGAAACTAAGGTCGACCGTGACCTGAACCTGACCCAACACTTACAGTAGCCGGGGGATGTACCTACGATGCCTTTGACACCACGCGCCAGCCGGAGATCTAACTACCCCTATAAGAGGAACATACAGGCCTGCCTTACCTCCAGTGAGGAACCCCAAAAGATGATAGTAGGCCCCCACAGATATTGACGGTGAGTTCAGAGGAAATGACATACGTAGGATGAACAGCAGATTTAGCACAGTGAGGTCCGCTTACTAGATAGCAGAAGGACAGGAAAGTGTTACTTCACGGTCGACCTAAAAATCACTATTCAAAAACACCATCCAGAAATTACTTTAAACTCCAGTGACAACTCATGCCACTGGAGTAGTAATTTTCTGTCCACAAGAGCTTCCAGCACTGAAGAGTCACATTGCAGATAGCTGGACAAAAATAGCAAAAACAAGAAACAAAATTCAACTTAGCTGAACTGGAACTTGAGGCAGGTGAATGCAACAGAATGCTACTAGCACATTGTTGGCCGGCATGAGACTAACAGCCAAGCAGCCTTAAATAGGAAACTCCCCTAGAGGGTGGCGACAGGTAATCAGAGATGGAGGAAGGCACATAAGAGACACTACCATAACAGACCACCGGGGGAGCCCACAAACCGAATTCACAACAGACAGTACCTCCAACTGGCAGGTTATGGAAGTCATTGGATCCATGACAAAACAAAAAAAAGGAAACCCCTTTTTTTTTCTCTTTTTGTTTTTTTTTGTTTTAAAGGCCGATTATAATGTCACGGGGAGACTAGGTGGGCAAGAGCTAATAACCCGGGCCCCTGCAATTTCCCTCAGACTAGGGAAATCCTGACTGACCCTCTACCTAGAGTTTACACTGATGGTGTGCATGTCTAGGCCTCGACCCTCGCCCTGTCTCCTGTTTCAACCCTAGGCTGAAACCACCGCTCTCCACCCAGTGAAAAGATCATACACCAATACCCACAGTAAGAACAGACAAGGATAACGGAAAATATACTCCACGCCGCAGTCACTCAGGAAAACACTATAAATGCGCAGGGCAAAATAAATACAAATATAGGAAGGAGTAAATAAGACAGAGGGAAATACACCACTAGCAACGATACTCCAACTACTAGCTCACCACTCCAGACCGAGATAACAATGCACAAGACAGAAGCTATAATCAGCGACGCCCAATGTTCAGGAGAACTATATAAAGGCAATGGGCGTGGCCCAGCTTCCAATCCAAGCATCAGGTAAATTAACCCCGGACCAGCTAGATAAAATCTAGCCGACGCCAATGAGCACATAGTGGTCAAAAGCGGAATTACCGCTGTCTGTCGAATGACCTGGTCTGAACAGCGTCCGACATGACAGAGGACTCGCTCCAGCAGCAGCTCCTACAGTGTGTGCTCCATTGTAGCTGGTTTGTGAATCTCTGTGTCTGTGCTTTCAGCAGCCATATTTAGTGGCACTCACTGAACGGCAGGCACACACAGGACTCAGATAGCAGCCAATACGAGCACACAGGAGGTGGAGGCTGAGCTGCTGCTGCTGGGATCCTGAGGAGAAGATACAAACATGGATTGCCTCATCTTTTGCAGGGAACATTTTTAGTACGTACTACACACTGGAAATAGTTAAGTTCCTGTTTATTACCTTACTTATGGTGTTGTTCCTACTAGTGAAGTGATCTTATTCTTGTCAAAAGACTTGGGGATAGCCAATAGTGGAGTTCAGTTATTGGTTGCTCTCCTCCTCCTGTAATGTTGTCCATGTTTTACAACCCAGTTGGTCCAGAGCCAGAAGCCCCTCATCCCTCATCTGTAGATACTCCTTAACAAAGTGCACCCCAATATCCACAATTCCCAGCACTCCAACCAAAGTCTGCAAGTGGGGAAGGTCCTCCACTGAGCCACCTGACATGAAAGTAGCTCCCAAAGCTCCTGCACTTTTAGTTCAGTTTATTAAAGGGGTTCTCCAGGATTGAAGTAAAAGTCTGCAACCAGGGGCATAACTTCCACGGTCACAGAGCTCATTACCAGATCCTGTGGTTGAGGGGCCCACCAACACCAGCGATTACTTCAGTTGGAGGTCTGTCCTCAGATGCATATTCAGATTAAGTATATTGCAGTGCAGAGACCCGTTGGTTCTGTGTGTAGCAAAACACACTGCCAATCAGAGTCCAGCAGCTGATATCGGTGTGCACATAATTGGGGGTGCATGCCAGACCTCCCAACCATCCCAGATCCAGCAGGACAGTCCTAATTTTGAGACTCTGTCCCACTGTCCCAGGCATGATCTTACTTTTCCCGCACTGCACTGAGGTTGTACCAGCCTCATGAGAAACTACAGAAGCAGCGCAGTGGACACGTGGGTCACATGAGTGCAATAAGTCATAACTTGTCTAGTCGGGAACCTGAACCCTGCCCCCTCTAGTGACTCATCTATTTCCGCCGCATCCTGAAGCTGCAGGAGCTCAGAGTCACTGATGAGGAGTCTTCATTCTCCTCACATGAAGCCCGGTCTGCCCATCCTATGGCATCTGTCTGTTACTGGGGTGCTTTGTAGTAACTGGAGCCACTCCTGTTGTGCTCCCTCCTGAAAAGAAGAAGCTAACAACCTGAAGTGAGGTGTGTGGACATGTCCGGGGTCACGTGGTGTAAACATCAATGTCATTTTACCACAGATTACTAGCACAGCATGCAGTGTCAGTAATCTGTGGTAAATCTACCACTCCCAGCATGCAGCGTCAGTACTCTGTAGTAAAACTACTACTCCCAGCATTCAGTGTCAGTAATCTGTGATAAATCTACTACTCCCAGCATGCAGTGTCAGTAATCTGTGATAAATCTACTACTCCCAGCATGCAGTGTCAGTAATCTGTGATAAATCTACCACTCCCAGCATGCAGTGTCAGTAATCTGTGGTAAATCTACCACTCCCAGCATGCAGCGTCAGTACTCTGTAGTAAAACTACTACTCCCAGCATTCAGTGTCAGTAATCTGTGATAAATCTACTACTCCCAGCATGCAGTGTCAGTAATCTGTGATAAATCTACTACTCCCAGCATGCAGTGTCAGTAATTTGTGATAAATCTACTACTCCCAGAATGTAGTGTCGGTAATCTGTGGTAAAACTACTACTCCCAGCATGCAGTGTCAGTAATCTGTGGTAAAACTAGTATTCCCAGCATGCCGTGCTTGTAAACCATAATTAAACTACTACTTCCAGCATGGTAAAACTACTACTCAGTAGTTTTTAGCATGCTGGGAGTAGTAGTTTTATCATGTATCACTGACATAGCATGCTAAGAGTAGTAGATTTATCACAGGTTTCTGACACTGCATGCTGGGAGTAAAAGTTTTATCATGGATTAAAAGCACAGCATGCTGGGAGTCGTAACTTTACCACAGATTACTGACCTAGCATACTAGGAGTAGTAGCTTTACCAAAGAACAGAAAAGGGAGCTTCCTAATAAATTCTGGCCAGTAGGTGGGGTGAGTGAGTCAGAAAGAAGTCAGCTGAGAGAGTAAACAGGGGAGTTGTCATGGAAACGGGAGCCAGCTGGAGCTCGTGACAGGACAGTGAGGGAGAAGAGTGGGCACTTGGTCTGTGGAGAGAGACGGGACAGGATCAGAGACAAGAGCTGAGGTGAATAAAAACTGCATATAGCTGACCCCAGAGCAGAGCGCTGATAAAAAGGGACGCCCTGACAGCCATGTCTGGAGGGCAGGGGACTGCAAGTTCCCTGCTACACCGAACACCTGAAGGCATGGTAGCAGACCAAGAGCCCGGGGCTGACAGTGAAAAGGACTGTGTCCATGAAATAGGCTCACGCTGTCTGCCATACAGGTTCAAAATCATCACGCAGTAGAAGGCCACAGTTTAGCTACAAGCAGCATGGACCCTAAAAGAGAGCGCAGAAGGAAAGTCCCCAACCCCACCTGGCAGGGTGGATCCCCTGAAAGCCTCCAAGCAAGCCAGAATCAATCCGTCATCTGTAATTGGTACCCCAGATTGCATTTACTTTCAAGTAAAAGGTAAAGAAAACTGCACCTCTCTTTGTCCTTCACTTATTCTCTGCACCCCTGTTGTGAATTCCGCTCTTGGGCTCCCTCCGGTGGTTGTAAGTAGCACTTTTGTGAGTTCTGCTCTTGGGCTCCCTCCTGTGGTTTTGAGTGGTATAGCTGCTTCTTGGATTTAGCATCAGCAGCTACTTCCACTGATCGTCTTTCTGGCTCGGCTATTTTAGACTGGCCTTATCCCTCAATCATTGCCAGTTGTCAATTGTTCATGCTTGGAGTCATTGCTCTTTTGGATTTCCCTGACACTCTGACCCTTTCAGCAAAGATAAGTCCTTGCTTGTCCTTTTGCAGTCCACTTGTTGTGGACTTATTGTTCAGCACATTCTATGTTTTGCTCATTTGTCCAGCTTATCAGTATGGATCTATTCAGCTAAGCTGGAAGCTCTGGGCAGCAGATTTTGCCCTCCACACCTTTAGTCAGGTGTGGAGATTTTTGCATTTCTCTGCGGTGGACTTTTTCTAGTTTTTATTACTGACCGCACAGTGTTCTTTCCTGTACTATCTATCTAGCTAGAAGTGGCCTCCTTTGCTAAATCTTGTTTCATACTACGTATGTCATTTCCTTCTCCTCTCACAGTCATTATTTGTGGGGGGCTGTGTATCCTTTGGGGATTTTCTCTGAGGCAAGATAGCTTTCCTGTTTCTACCTTTAGGGGTAGCTAGTTCTCCGGCTGTGACGAGGTGTCCAGGGAGTGACAGGAACATCCCACGGCTACTGCTAGTGTTGTGTTAAGATCAGGAACTGCGGTCTGTATAGTTACCACCTGCTCAGAGCTAGTCGCATGTCGCTTCTAAACCACCAGTCCATAACACACCCCAACATTCACCACCATCTGAACAATCAAATATATTTTCCCTGGGGCCCCGCTCTACCCGTGGGGAGCTGAACCATCTTTGCTGCATCACCATCAGCCCCAGTGGACCTAAACCACGGCATCGGCTCCCTATTGCTGAACACCACGGGTGGCATCACAGCCCAACACCACATAATTATTCTCCATTTTATGACACGGCCAGGGCCATGGAAACGCATCATGGCCATGTGACCTGACCCCAGGGCAAATATATTTGATTGTTCAGATGGTTTTGAATGTTGGGGTGCAGAGAATAAGTGAAGGACAACGAGAGGTTCAGTTTCCATAGAACTGGTCCGATTCCGGGTACCCCATGGCTCTGGTGGCGCATCAATGTTATATAGAGTCTCATCCACACCCCTCACCCTTTCTCCTAGTCATATGTGAGTAGGTAAGTTGTATGCATGGAAAGATGTAAATCATGTCATATTTTCCCTCAGGAACCACCTTATGTAAAAACATGACCACTATATTTCCGAGCATACTTTCACCATCTTGGACACATTAAATATGACTATGATATATCCATAATAAGGGTTGATATACATTTTTGTGGTTTACCAAGGTCGAAATACATTATATTTGCAGGCACACAACCAAAGAACCATGGTTAGCTTTTACCTTGGATATTATAAATATGACATGGAAAGTATTGCATTTCCACTTGTGCCATAAGAGGTCTGAACCGGAAAGTTCAGCCTAGCTTGAGGGCAATTACCTCTCTATTTATTTAGTTACACCTCTCTGCTAATGAATATGTACAAAGGCCAGATATAGCCTTCCAGAAAATGTCAATGACTGCAACTTGCTAATTTATTAATCTACACACAGGATAAGCTGATATCCAGTGATATTGGATTTATTTATCTTATTCATAAAATAAAATGTATAGACATATGTTACAAAACAGTGGAAAATACCTGTTTTTTTCACAGAAAAATTGCACTACACTTTCATTAAAAATACAGGATTGGCATATAAAAATCTATTGAAGACTCTGAATCTAAATTCTGACATTTTCATTCATTTTTGCAGAAAAATGAAACAAATCATCATATTTCTTGTTTGTCAAGATTTACTGGTGCTATTATAAAATAATTCACACTTTGGTACAGAACATGACCATCAAACATGCTATAGCACAACCTTTAGACTACTAACTTTACATGGTCTTGATTCCTTTTTTTCACTTGCTATTGAGAGTGAATGTATTTAAAATAAGATGCCAGGCAAATACATGGTATTTTTACAAGAATCATCAACTCTGAGATATAAAAAGAGACAGGTGATTTTACTTGCCTGAGGAACACTTTCTTTATATCTAAAATGTTGATCCGATATCATTATTTGACATGTGCAGAGATCTTGTGTAGTTCAATTGTCAAATATTGATCATTGAAGATGACTGTTTGTTCATTGCAGTGTAGCTAATAAGCTCATTTTATTTGCCTTCATGACTCTGAATTCTTAACATGATCTTTTTGGTTTCTCTGGGACCGGTTATATTATTTTTTCTTCTCCACAAAGTGTACATGGATATTAAACTTTCAGAAAAGCTCTTTTGGTCAAACATTCCTATGTTAGCAATTATCTCCTGTCAGATGGCATGCATTTTTATTGAGTATATTTTTAAGCAATAGTAGATAGCTTCAGCTTTCATGACTTTCTGAATTACTTGTAGCATTGCTTAACTCCTAGATTACATTATTTCACACATTACTAGCTATAGCAAAATTCATTTGTTAATCAAGAATCTACAAAAACACTAGTGCATACCCTCATCATTTCCCGCTCCTACTATTGCAACCTCCTTCTCTGTGACCTCCCTTTTATCATCTCACACCCCTCAAGTCTATCTTAAACTCTGCTGCCTGGCTAATCCACCTGTTCTCTCACTGTTCAATGGCCTCTCCTCTCTGTCAATACCTTCACTGGCTCCCCATTGCCTAGAGACTCCAGTTTCAAACCCTAACTATGGCATGCAAAACCATACATAACTTGTTTTCTTAATACATCTGTGACCTAGTCTCACGGTATTTACCTGAACACAACCTCTGATCCTCATATGATCTCCTTCTCTACTCCCCTCTTATCTCCTCTTCCAACAATTTCATACAAGATTTTTCCTGTGCATCCCACCTACTCTGGAACTCTCTACATCAACATATCAGACTCTTGCCTACTGTGGAAACCTTCAAAAGGATCCTGAAGGCCTACCACTTCCATCTAGCCTACAGCCTGCAGTAACTCTCATTCCACTATACTGCTGCACAACCACCTTTACCCTCACCTACTGTATCCTCACCCATCCCTTATAGACAGTAAGCCCTCATGTGTAGGGTCCTCTCTCCTCCTATATGAGTCAGTGACTTATATTGTTCAATATTATTGCACTTTTTGTGTTATGTATATCCCTTATCAGATGTAAAGCGCCATGGAATAAATGACTCCATAATAATAAATAATAATAATTATAATAATAATAATAATAGTTTCTGTAGGTATGTTTTTGTAGCACCTTAATTTAGAGGCTAGGTGTTACATTACTAATATTACTTCAATTTTTCCATTATTGCCTCTGTTTAATTCCAGGAATGTACAATAAGCATTGCATCAAAGAGAAGATAGCAATCTTGACACTGTAGAATTTAAAAAAAAAAAATGCTGTTCAAATTTGAATCACAAATCAAGACTGACTAAAAAAAATACAATTCCATGGTGGAAATACTTGTTTTCTATACAATCTAACTACTTGCATTTATCTATCAGAATCATCAATCTGACACCATAGAATGAGAAAAAGAAAATCATTTAGAGACAATACACTCAGAGTTTAAGTCTGTCCCAAAAAAACTGCATCTAATACCCTTATACTGTGTAAAAGTAGGAGTTAATCCTAAGAACTACGAAGAAGTAAAAGTGAGCTACTTTTTGAAGTACTTATACTAAAGTTTGTGAAATATCAATACTTTATTTTTTTACGCTCTTGTTTTGGTTAAAACGTCATATTGCTCACTGTCATGTTTTGAGCAAGGACAGGTTGAAGGGATCATTGCTGCATTTTCTAATTACAGTTGATCTAGTTCTATTTGTGTCCACTGATTGAGTATCCTTTTTCTTGTTTTCAATGTCCAAGCTTTACTTTTCAATAGACAGAAATACCCAGTATGGCAAAATTTAAGGTTTGCCACTGAAAATTATAGCAATAACAGCCAAATCTGACTGTTTAATTAAACAGCTTGCACATGGATTTAGAGTTGTAGTAATAAGCTAAGCGTTTTACCTACTGTATAAAACTACAAATTGCCTCTCCATAGTAGATGAAGACTTGAACTCTAGTTCCACCCAGTTAGAAATAACCATTCTAAAAGTCAATATCGACCCTTTAACGAGCCTTGTCATATGACTTGGGCTAATTTCAGTTTACAGACACATGTTTTGGGGTGCTGTCCCTCCTCAGTACAAAGCATGAAATCCGATTTGTCTATAAAATTGATGACTTTTTTTCTCAGCATTTACAAATTTTGTAAAAAGCTGAGAAAAGTAGGAATAAGCAAAGTCTCAAACTTTCCAACATATTTATTAATTCTAAAGTCAAAATAACACAAATTTCGGGGACAATTTGATGCAAATTAATTTAAGAAGTTTGATGCAGTTTACTCCTTACAACATTTGTTTTTCACTGACATTTCATAGACCAGTGTTAAAAAATGTTCCTATGTTTCTGTAAAATAGGCAATTCATAGAAAATCGTTATAAAAAGTAAAAACATTGTTATATTTTTATTGTCATTTATTTTGTCATGCAAGTTTATTATGCAATCTGTTGTCACCTGTTTGGTCTATTTAATTATTACTCATTCTTAAGTGGATTGTGTGCCTCTAAATTATTACTTTTTGATATGCTTTTACATGGATTCTTTTAAGCAAAAGCTTGGCTCCAGCAGAACAAACAAATGTGAAGCGGTCATTGAAAGCCTCATTTACATAAAGCAAATATATAGAAGATTACTACAATTATGAATATTAGCAATGATGATTGCACTTTAAATGCACAAAATAATACAGCTGACTCTAAATAAATGAAGCACTCTTTAAAAGGAACAGGAGAGCTTTCTCAGGTCACCTCATCTTGTACTTAGAGACTAAGCTTACCTATCAAGCTCATTTATTGTGCAGATATTACAGATGGGCAAACCCAAGCAAAAAAGTTTGAGGTCTCCACTGAACACCTAGTGTTCGGGCACAGACCCAGAACATGGACTTCTTCAGGAAGTCCGTGGTACTGTTCAGGTTAAGCACCCCGAACATCAAGTGTTTCCCACTCTGTCATCTGCACGAGAAACATCGGCAGCCCTGATCGGCAGTAAGATTAGTATCGCAGATCAGAGAGCTGTGGTTCCTATGCTGTCAGATGACAGCATGTACCAGCTGCTGTGACAGGTGGAAAAAAGTTTACCATAGGTCACAAGCAACAGCTGATGAGACAGTTCTACTCCCATCAACCTACAACTGCCTGTCGCAGATGGGAGTCATAATCTTACCGCCAATCAGAGCCTGTGTTTTACACTCTGTTATGCAGATGACAGCGTGGTAAACAACAGATGTTCAGGCCCCTCATTCATCTAAACAGCATCTGGGTTCAGATTTAGGTTTGGGTTTCTTTCGGGTGCCTGAACCAAACTTTTTTTAGATGCTCGACAGAACCCCAAACATCAACGGGTCCGCCTATTAATTTGTTGGTGATAGCCTGACTAGTTTCTAAGTGGCTTTCCACCCGTATCCAGCTAAATTGTGGAAAAACACTACATAGGATAACCTAGAGGAGGTTTTTTGGGACTTGCAGCGCCATTTACGGCTGTCTGCATGGTCTCCGTGTTAGTGCAGCTCGCCCTGTAGTCTGTGTGCAGCCACAGCCGGTTGTATCCAGCTCAGGGTGCGTCACTGCCTCATACCGTAAAATACGTTGTCCTTCTTTGCTAATAGTGCAGCCTGCTGCACATTTTTTCAAATATTTCCTATTAGTGGCTTTCCACCTGTATCCAGCTAAATTGTGGAAAAACTGTACATAGGATAACCTAGAGGAGGTTTTTTTGGGCCTTGCAGCGCCGTTTACGGCTGTCTGCACGGTCTCCATGTGAGTGCAGCTCGCCCTGTAGTCAGTTCTGCCAAAAAATAAATAAATAAATAATAAAGTTCACCAAACACACCACTTTACAGTTGTGTAGGCCACATTAGCTCATATTAAAGTCTAGTCCACACGTTAGAAAATTAGTGTTTCTTATACCTGTTAGGAGCTGTTCAGGAATAAGCACACTAAGCCCTTAGTACTTTTCTGCTTATCTTTATCAGTCAACCAAGATGAAGAAGGCGGGGAGTAAGGCACGTGGGCATGGGTGCGGAGCAGGGAGAGGACGTGGGGATTCTGTGCCTGCTGCGGGCACCGGTGTTATGACCCCAATGGCAGAGGGTCTCAGAAATAAATACTAAGTCTGCAAACACAAAAAACCAGCTCATAGGGCAGTGGTAACTGGGCTGACCGTATATCTAATCCTAGCACCACAAATAGCAGCAGCCGGGGAACGTGCCTACGTTGGTTCTAGATGTCTCGCGCCAGCCGGAGAACTAACTGACCCTAGAAGGGAAAAGATAGACCTTTCTTGCCTCCAGAGAAAAGACCCCAAAAGTTGGATACAAGCCCCCAAGAAATAATAATGGTGAGGTAAGAAGAAAAGACAAACGTAAGAATGAACTAGGTATTTAGCAAAGAGAGGCCCACTGACTAATAGCAGAATATAGTAAGATGACTTATACGGTCAGCAAAAACCCTATCAAAATTTCCATGCTGGATATTCAAGAACCCCCGAACCGTCTAACGGCCCGGGGGGAGAATACCAGCCCCCTAGAGCTTCCAGCAAAATCAGGAATCACATTTAGTACAAGCTGGACAAAAAAATAAGAGCAATACAAATAACCAAAAAACAAGGAAGCAGGACTTAGCTTAATTTTGCACGAACCAGGACCAGCAGACAGGAGCAAACAGAAAGGACTGATTACAACGTTGCCAGGCACCAGACTGAGAATTCAGGGAGTTCATATAGCAACACCCCTGGACTAACGACCCAGGTGGGTGCCAAACTGAGGAAAGACAATCCCAGAGTCATATCACTAGTGACCACAAGAGGGAGCCAAAAAAGTCTAATTCACAACACACCGGAGACTCATCATCACCCAGTTTCAGCAGGGAACAGTCCTTCATGCGCAGCTTAGTCAGAGAGCGCCGTACACCGCTGCTGTGTGAAGACCAAATTGAAGCCGTTGTCGGATGGATGGCAGCTAACGCATCGACTTCAATTAGTGCCACATCCTCTCAGGCACAGAGCACTGGAGAGCACCCATCTGTCTCTTCACCACCTGCCAAATTGCCCAGGCAGTCAGAGAGCCCAGGACAGGAGCCATCTCTGTTGTGAATTCCGCTCTTGGGCTCCCTCCGGTGGTTGCAAGTGGCACTTTTGTGAATTCTGCTCTTGGGCTCCCTCCAGTGGTTTTAAGTGGAACGGCTGCTCCTTGGATTTAGCAGTCAGCAGCTGCTTCCACTGATCGTCTATTCTGGCTTGGCTATTTAGCCTGGCTCTATCCTTCAGCCAGTGCCACTTGTCAATGGTTCCTGGTTGGATTCACATCTCTTCTTGGATTTCCCTGATATTCTGACCAGTTCAGCAAAGATAAGTCCTTGCTTTGTTCTTTTGCAGTCCACATTTTGTGGACTTTATCGTTCAGCACATTCTATGTTTTTTCTAGTCCAGCTTGTCAGTATGGATTTATTCAGTTAAGCTGGAAGCTCTGGGAAGCAGATTTACCCTCCACACCTTTAGTCAGGTGTGGAGATTTTTGTATACTCTGTGGTGGATTTTTCTAGTTTTTTTAATACTGACCGCACAGTATTCTAGCCTATTCTATCTATCTAGCTAGCATGGCCTCCTTTGCTTCATCCTGGTTTCATTCTGCGTATGTCATTTCCCTCTCCACTCACAGTCAATATTTGTGGGGGGCTGGCTATCCTTTGGGGATTTTATCTGAGGCAAGATAGCTTTCCTGTTTCTTTCTTTAGGGGTAGTTAGTCCTCCGGCTGTGACGAGGTGTCTAGGGAGTGACAGGAACATCCCATGGCTACTTGATCATAACACATCTCTACTTCTGTTCTCTGAATCTCTTCGCTTGGAAACAGGGGGCTAGCCAAGCAGCATTGGAGAAATGGAAGAAGAGGCTGTGTGTAGTGATGCACAACAGCTTTGTCTCTCTGACTCTGAAGAGGCGGGTGGGCCAGTGCCTCCGGTCACCACACCGCAGTACGCATCTGATGATGACACTCAGGTGCCACTTTCTGGTGCGTGCTGTGCTGCCGAGACTACCCAGGAGGAGCAGTTGGTGGCAGAGGGTAGTGTAGAGGATGAGGTCCTTGACCCATCAGGGCGTGATGAACAGGAAGGTGGTGGGAGCAGCTCTGAGGAAGAGATTCCCCGAACGGGCCAAAGAGGGAGAGGGAGGGGGAAGACTACGGAGCCTGTAGCCTCCACTCCGGCACCCGTTAGGAGCATGTCTCTTCCAAAAGCCAAAAACGGCGCTCCCAAGACTTGCAGTGTCTTGTCCTTTTTTGACACAGTTGCAGATGACATTTGCTTTGACAAATGCAAGGTGTGTCATCAGAAAATCAAAAGAGGGAGAAATGTCGGCAACCTCAATACCTCAAATATGTGGAAACATGTGCGGACCAGGCACGCGGTGGAGTTACAAAAACACACTGAAGATCTAGACCAACCAACAGCGACAGCTACCACCTCTTCAGCTCGTGTTGCCTCTTCCTCCAGCTCACACACAGCTGGTTCGGCTTCCTCCCAGGATCGCCATGGAAGAACCTCTGGCACTGTTGTCCAGAGACCCACTGTAATTCCACCTGCAGCACCACGTTCCCAGTCATCCTCACACTCCCAGCCCAGTCTACAGCCATCGGTAGTACAGGCATGGGAGAAAAGGTGGCCATTCTCGGCAAACCACCCCCGAGCACAGGCTCTGAATGCTGGCATTGCAAAACTACAGTCCCTTGAAATGCTCTCATTCAGGCTGGTGGAGACTGACAGCTTCCGTGACTTGATGGCATTGGCAGTCCCACAGTACAATGTGCCCAGATGCTTTTATTTCAGCAGGCAAGCCATCCCTGCCCTTGCCAAGCATGTGGAGGGACACATAAAACATGTGCTACTGAACGCCGTCAGTAGCAAGGTCCATCTCACCACCGATGCGTGGACCAGTCACCATGGGCAGGGGCGATACCTTTCCCTTACTGCCCATTGGGTTAATGCTGTTGAGCTGGGTACAGATCGTGCGAGTGGCACAGGACGTGTCCTGCCCACTCCAAGGATTGCAGGAATCCAGTCTGTACGCATTGACTACTCCTCATACACAAGTTCCTCAGAATCATCGCTGCAGGAGCCATCACAGTCCACCTCCACATGGACCCGTGAACGTTTACCTGTTTCGACCGACATGAGCACAGCCGTGGCCAAACGTAAACAGGCCGTCTTGAAATTAATTTATTTGAGGAATCAAAGCCACACAGCGCAGGAGCTCTGGAATGCCATCAAGCAGGAGAGCGACGTGTGGTTTGTGCCAGCAAATCTCCAGCCAGGCATGGTAGTGTGTGACAATGGCCGAAATCTGGTGGCAGCTCTGGCCCTCGGCAACCTCACTCACATCCCATGTCTGGCACATGTGCTCAACTTGGTCATGCAGAGTTTTTTGAGGGACTATCCGGATCTTGATGCACTGCTGCACAAGGTCCGCCTAGAGTGTGCTCACTTGCGGCGTTCTAGCACGGCAAGATCGCGCATTGCAGCTCTGCAGCGCCGATTCCGCCTTCCGGAACATCACATCATATGTGACCTGCCTACCATGTGGAATTCCACGTTACATATGTTGGAGCGGTTGTGTGAGCAGCAGCCAGCAGTAATGGAGTACCAGCTGCATCAGGCGCAAAGAAGTAGCACTCCGCGCCGTTCAGACTTCACAACCACAGAGTAGGCCACTATGAAGGACGTCTGCCACATTTTGCGTCCCTTCGATTATTCCACGCAGATGGTGAGTGCAGATGCACTAGTCAGCCTGACTGTCCCCCTTATCTGCCTGCTTCAACAAACATTGCAAGCGCTAAGTGATGATGTTGTGGAAGAGGTGGAGGATGAGGAGTCACCATTTCCATCATCTTCTGGACTGTCAGCGCCACGTGGCGTAGGCAGGGGACACTTTGTGAGGAGGATGAGGAGTAGTCAATGGAGGAGGAAGACATCCGTCCAGAGGAGGGAGTTACACAATTGTCCATTAGTCAGTGTGTACAGCGAGGGTGGGGTGATGAAGAGCGGGCAGAGATCATGCCTCAAGCAGGGGACAGCGTTTCTTGGCCAGTTGGCAGTCTGCAGCACATGGTTGATTACATGCTGCAGTGCCTGAGAAACGACCGCCGCATCGCCCACATTTTCAACATGGCAGATTATTTGGTGTACACCCTCCTCGATCCTCGCTACCAGGACAATGTACAAAGCCTCATCACACCGTTGAACCGGGAGCGTAAAATGCAGGAGTACCAAGACACACTGGTGAATTCATCATCTTCTCCAGTCCAACTGAGAGCAGTGCTGCTAGTGCGTTACAAAGCAGCTCAGTGCGTCGAGGCAGTGGAGGAGGCTCTGCACAACGCGGGAGAAGAAGCAGTGCCTCTGCCCAAGGCAAGACCAGTATGGCCCAACTGTGGCACAGTTTTGTGTGCCAGCCACAAATGTCTACACCATCACCGGCGGCTCCAGTCAGCAGGAGGCAACGGTTCCGTCAGATGGTGACAGACTACATAAAATACAAAAGGGGCTGACAGCACTCACTTATCTGGGGCGCCTGTTCCTCATCCAGGGAACCTTCCTGGATATTCCAAGACCATCAATATATAAATAAGCAGCGCTCCATCCAGGTGTAGAAGTCTTCAAAGTATTTATTAAGCCATATAAAACATAGCAGCGACATTTCGACCATAGACTGGTCTTTATCAAGCATACAATATAGCAAAATGGGCTGCCTTAAGTAGTGTGGATGCCACACAGTGCACCAATCACCACCCAGTACAACCCACACCACATAAACAACAACTGTGACATATAAAAATAGACATCAGATCTAGATAAATACATAATACATTGAATCTATACAATTTCCCACAGTAAAAACATCAAAATACATAATAACCCCAAAGATCCTTTACAAAATCCATTTCCAGCTGATGTATTCACTTCCTGTGTCTTCATCTCCATAGGGACCACCGACCAACCGGTGACCACATAGCATCCTTGCAGTGTCCAATCCAGGATCATGGCGCCGAATATAGGAATAGCCTATCACCTCATCCAGTGTAAAACCACCCCGCCGTTGTATCCAATCCATAAAGGCCTTTTACCACTGATCAGTAACCCCATTAAATATACCTATATAGTCCTACCGGGTTACTATGATCCAGCCAGGGCATACCTCAGGGGCGCAGGTGCCCGGAGCATCGGACGAGCACCCGTCACATGACCGCAGCAGCGGTACGCCCCCATCGCCCCGAGCGCAAGCGCCAACCCCAGGCCGCCCAAACAGGCACCCAGGGGAGCGCGCCAGCGCACGGAACACAGGGAACGCCCCACCGCACGCCCACGGCAAGGGCCCACCCCATTTCACAATGCGCACGCGCCACCATTCAGTCGCTCCAAGGCATCTAGCTCATACCATCAGCGCTAGGAGAGCTATCATCAAAAAAAAGCGCAAATAGGGTCTTATCCTCAGGATTGCTTCTAATCAATTATGAGAGAACTGCTCACCTGGTGGTACACAGTAAAGGCGTGTAGTTTGTCAGCTGCTGCAGATCCACAGGTCGGCGCTGCGACCTCTTAGAGACGTTATAATAGATGAATGTGGATAAAATCCGCGCTGCTGCGACAAATAATGGATCCAGATATAGTTATAAGGTGTTCGGGTTGTTTATTCAACGCATTTCGAAGCTCATGGCTTCTTCTTCAGGAAGTTTCCACATAGAGATATATATCTCTGTGTGGAAACTTCCTGAAGAAGAAGCCATGAGCTTCGAAACGCGTTGAATAAACCACCTGAACACCTTATAACTATATCTGGATCCATTATTTGTCGCAGCAGCGCGGATTTTATCCACATTCATCTATTATAACGTACCTAAATGATGTCAGAAGACGGGCAGTGCTAAGTGTGCATGGCCAAGGGATAACCTAACAGCGCAGGCTCCCGGACAGATTCAAACAACGCTGAGGAGGCGGCGCACGGCACCATGGGGGTAGGAATGACGGCTGTGCTGCGTCCCATTACGAAGGAAAGTCCCACCTCCGGGACGCTCTCATGGTATCAGGGGACACATTTTATAAGTGTTTACTTCTGTGTTTGCAAGGAGCATAATTAAAAGAGCCACCTTCTCCTTTTGCATCCTTAGTGCTGCACAAGATGGCTTTTTCAGCTACAAATGCCTTGGGGGGGTTAAAGGTTCCCTTTCAACTTGCTCCAATCAGGCTTCGGCCTGCACTCTGTTCCTCTGCTCCTCCTGCTGTCCCTGGGCTTCAAAAGCGCTAGTTGCTGTCCGGAAGTGCTGTCTGCACAGTCAACAGTTGCTCCTCTGTTATTGGGGTTCAGTAATGACAGCTGCTCCCCTGCTGTGTTGCGGCAATACCTCCAATCTGCTCCTCCTGCTGTCCCTGGGCTCCAACACAACCAGTTGGTGCCTGGAAGTGCTGTCTGCACAGTCAACAGTTGCTCCTCTGTTATTGGGGTTCAGTAATGACAGCTGCTCCCCTGCTGTGTTGCGGCAATACCTCCAATCTGCTCCTCCTGCTGTCCCTGGGCTCCAACACAACCAGTTGGTGCCTGGAAGTGCTGTCCGCACAGTCAACAGTCGCTCCTCTGTTATTGGGGTTCAGTAATGTCAGCTGGTCCCCAGCTGTGTGTGCGGAAATACCTCCAATCTGCTCCTCCTGCTGTCCCTGGGCTTCAACACCGCTAGTTGCTGTCCGGAAGTGCTGTCCGCACAGTCAACAGTCGCTCCTCTGTTATTGGGGTTCAGTAACGTCAGCTGTTCCCCAGCTGTGTGTGCAGCAATACCTCCAATCTGCTCCTCCTGCTGTCCCTGGGCTCCAACACCGCCAGTTGGTGCCTGGAAGTGCTGTCCACACAGTCAACAGTCGCTCCTCTGTTATTGGAGTTCAGTAACGCCAGCTGCTCCCCTGCTGTGTTGCGGCAATACCTCCAATCTACTCCTCCTGCTGTCCCTGGGCTCCAACACCGCCAGTTGGTGCCTGGAAGTGCTGTCCGCACAGTCAACAGTCGCTCCTCTGTTATTGGGGTTCAGTAACGCCAGCTGCTCCCCTGCTGTGTTGCAGCAATACCTCCAATCTGCTCCTACTGCTGTCCCTGGGCTCCAACACCGCCAGTTGGTGCCTGGAAGTGCTGCCCGCACAGTCAACAGTCGCTCCTCTGTTATTGGGGTTCAGCAACGTCAGCTGTTCCCCAGCTGTGTGTGCGGCAATACCTCCAATCTACTCCTCCTGCTGTCCCTGGGCTATAACACCGCTAGTTGGTGCCTGGAAGTGCTGGCTGCACAGTTAACACTTGGTGCTGTGTCATTGGGGTTCAGTAACGTCAGATGCTCCCCTGCTGTGTATCCGGCAACGTGTCATGCGACCGCCACGCTGGCACACTAACAGACATTTACATGCCTCCAGTGCAGGCTTCGGCCTACACTCTGCTCCTCCTGCTGTCCCTGGACTCCAACACTGCTGGTTGCTGCCCGGAAGTGCTGTTTGCACAGAGCCAAACACCTCGCAAATGTGTTAGTGGGGTTCAGCAACGCCTGCTGCTCCCATGCTGTGTATCCGGCAACGTGTCATGCGACCACCATGCTGGCACAACTACTTAAATGTAAGGGAACCTGTCCCCTCCCAGGCGTTTGTTACTGAAAGAGCCACCTTGTGCAGCATGTCATGATTTCCCAATGGCAGGGAAACAGGGACAAAACGGACAAGCTCTGGGAAGATGGTATCTTAGATAACCACGACCCTGAACCTAACACACAACTTAAAGTAGCCAGGGGGGGTTCCTACGTTGATTCTAGACCCCTCGCGCCAGCCGGAGATCTAACTACCCCTAGTAGAGGAATACACAGACCTGGCTTGCCTCAAGGGAATCCCCAAAAGATATAGTAGCCCCCCACATGTAATAACGGTTAGGTAAGAGGAAAACACAAACGCAGTATGAATATAGATTCAGCAAAGCGAGGCCCTCTAGCTAAATAACGAAAGATACAAAAGAGGACTTTGCGGTTACCTCAAAACCCTGAAAAGCCATCCTGAAATTACCTTAACTCCGTTTATCAACTCATGATACCGGAGTGGTAATTTCAGATCACCAGAGCTTCCAGCCGCACAGGAAATATAAATGCAAGCTGGACAAAACAAATATCAAGATGCAAAAAAGATCAACTTAGCTGAGTTGCAGACTTGGAGCAGGTAACAAAATCAGAGACGGTCTGATAACATTGATTGCCGGCACAAGAATGGCTGGGAAGCCAGCTTAAGTAGGAAACTCCCAATAGCCTGATGAAAACAGATGCGCTGAGAACAAAAGACCAAAGTAAGCCAGTACCAGCAGTGGCCACCAGAGGGAGCCAAAAATAGAATTCACAACAGTACCCCCCCTTAAGGAGGGGGCACCGAACCCTCATGAGAACCACCAGGGCGATCAGGATGCGCCCTATGAAAGGCGCGGACCAAATCAGAGGCATGAACATCAGAGGCAGTCACCCAAGAATTATCCTCCTGACCGTATCCCTTCCATTTAACCAAATACTGAAGTCTCCGTCTGGAAATACGAGAGTCCAAAATCTTTTCCACAACATACTCCAATTCACCCTCCACCAGCACAGGAGCAGGAGGATCAACAGAAGGAACAACCGGTACCTCGTACCTCCGTAACAGCGACCGATGGAAGATGTTATGAATAGTGAAAGATGCTGGTAGATCCAAACGAAAAGATACAGGATTAAGAATCTCCAAAATCTTATAAGGACCTATGAACCGAGGCTTAAACTTAGGAGAAGAGACCTTCATAGGGACAAAGCGAGAAGACAACCACACCAAGTCCCCAACACGGAGACGATGACCCTCACGACGATGACGATTAGCAAACTGCTGAGTCTTCTCCTGAGACAACTTCAAATTGTCCACCACATGACTCCAAATCTGGTGCAGTCTATCCACCACAGTGTCCACTCCAGGACAATCCGAAGATTCCGCCTGACCAGATGAAAAACGGGGGTGAAACCCTGAATTGCAAAAGAAAGGAGAAACCAGAGTGGCAGAACTGGCCCGATTATTGAGGGCAAACTCGGCCAACGGCAAAAAGGCGACCCAATCATCCTGATCAGCAGACACAAAACACCTCAAATAAGTCTCCAAGGTCTGATTAGTTCGCTCCGTCTGGCCATTAGTCTGAGGATGGAACGCAGACGAAAACGACAAATCAATGCCCATCCTGGCACAAAATGCCCGCCAGAACCTAGACACAAATTGAGATCCTCTGTCAGAAACGATGTTCTCCGGAATACCATGCAAACGAACCACATTCTGAAAAAACAAAGGGACCAACTCCAATGAAGAAGGCAATTTGGGCAAGGGTACCAAATGAACCATCTTAGAAAAACGGTCACATACCACCCAAATGACGGACATCTTCTGAGAAACCGGGAGATCCGAGATAAAGTCCATGGAGATGTGCGTCCACGGCCTCTTTGGAATAGGCAAGGACCTCAACAATCCACTCGCCCGAGAACAGCAAGGCTTGGCCCGAGCACAAATATCACAAGACTGCACAAAGGTACGCACATCCCGAGACAGGGAAGGCCACCAGAAGGACCTAGCCTCCAAATCTCTGGTACCAAAAATTCCAGGATGGCCTGCCAACACAGAAGAATGAACCTCTGAGATGACTCTACTGGTCCACTCATCTGGAACAAACAATCTCCCAGACGGACAACGATCAGGCCTATCAGTCTGAAACTCCTGCAACGCACGTCGCAAGTCTGGGGAGACAGCAGACAAAATCACTCCATCCTTAAGGATCCCAGTAGGCTCAGAATCACCAGAGGAGTCAGGCTCAAAACTCCTAGAAAGAGCATCAGCCTTCACATTTTTCGAACCCGGCAAGTATGAAACCACAAAATTAAACTGGGAGAAAAATAACGACCAGCGCGCCTGTCTAGGATTCAGACGCCTGGCAGACTCCAGGTAAATCAGATTCTTGTGATCAGTCAAGACCACCACCTGATGTCTAGCACCCTCCAACCAATGACGCCACTCCTCAAATGCCCACTTCATAGCCAAGAGCTCCCGATTACCGACATCATAATTTCGCTCCGCGGGCGAAAACTTTTGAGAGAAAAATGCACATGGTCTCATCACTGAGCAATCGGGACTTCTCTGCGACAAAACTGCTCCTGCTCCAATCTCGGAAGCATCAACCTCCACCTGAAAAGGAAGCGAAACATCAGGCTGGCGCAACACAGGGGCAGAAGCAAAGCGGCGCTTAAGCTCCCGAAAGGCCTCCACAGCCGCAGAGGACCAATTGGCAACATCAGCACCCTTCTTAGTCAAATCAGTCAAAGGTTTAGCAATACTTGAGAACCCAGTTATAAATTGACGATAGAAATTAGCAAAGCCCAAGAACTTCTGAAGACTCTTCAGGGAAGTAGGCTGCGTCCAATCACAAATAGCTCGAACCTTAGCAGGATCCATCTCAACAGAAGAAGGGGAAAAAATATACCCCAAAAAGGATATTTTCTGAACCCCAAAGATACACTTTGAACCCTTTACAAACAAAGAATTAGAACGCAAAACCTGAAAAACCTTCTTAACCTGTTGAACATGCGACTCCCAGTCATCCGAAAAAATCAAAATATCATCCAAATACACGATCATAAATTTATCCAGGTATTCACGGAAAATATCGTGCATAAAGGACTGAAAGACTGAAGAAGCATTAGAAAGACCAAAAGGCATTACCAAATACTCAAAATGGCCCTCGGGCGTATTAAATGCGGTTTTCCACTCATCTCCCTGCTTAATCCGCACCAAATTATACGCACCCCGAAGATCGACCTTAGAGAACCACTTTGCCCCTTTAATACGAGCAAATAAATCAGTCAATAGTGGCAAAGGATACTGGTATTTGACTGTAATCTTATTCAACAGGCGATAATCAATACAGGGCCTCAAGGAGCCATCCTTTTTACCCACGAAAAAAAACCCCCTCCTAAAGGGGATGAGGATGGACGTATAAGTCCCTTTTCCAAGGACTCCTTAATATATTCCCGCATAGCAGCATGCTCAGGCACAGACAGATTGAACAAACGACCCTTGGGAAACTTGCTGCCTGGAATTAAGTCTATAGCACAATCACACTCCCTGTGGGGGGGGAGAGAACCAATTTTCGGCTCCTCAAAAACATCAGAAAAATCAGACAAAAATGCTGGAATTTCAGAGGGAGTAGATGAAGCAATAGAAACCAAAGGTGCTTCCCCATGAACCCCCCGACATCCCCAGCTTAGTACAGACGTTGTCTTCCAGTCCAGGACTGGGTTATGAGTTTGCAACCATGGCAGTCCAAGTACTAAGACATCATGCAAGTTATGAAGCACAAGAAAACGAATGACCTCCTGATGATCAGGAGTCATGCACATAGTCACTTGTGTCCAGAATTGTGGTTTATTCCTAGCCAAAGGTGTGGAATCGATACCCTTCAGAGGGATAGAAACTTCCAATGGTTCTAGGCTAAACCCACATTGTCTGGCAAAGGACCAATCCATAAGACTCAAGGAAGCGCCAGAATCCACATAGGCATCCACAGTAATAGATGACAATGAACAAATCAGAGTTACAGACAAAATAAACTTAGATTGTAAGGTGCCAATTGCAAAAGAGTTATCAGCCTTTTTTGTGCGTTTAGAGCATGCTGATATAACATGAGCAGAATCGCCGCAGTAAAAGCACAACCCATTTTTACGCCTATAATTCTGCCGTTCACTTCTGGACAGAATTCTATCACATTGCATAATTTCTGGTGCCTGCTCAGAAGACACCGCCAAATGGTGCACAGGTTTGCGCTCCCGCAAACACCGATCAATTTGAATCGCCATAGTCATGGACTCATTCAGACCTGTGGGCGTAGGAAACCCCACCATAACATCTTTAACGGCGTCAGAGAGACCTTCTCTGAAATTCGCCGCCAGGGCGCACTCATTCCACTGAGTAAGCACTGACCATTTTCAAAATTTTTGACAATATATTTCAGCTTCATCATGCCCTTGAGAAAGGGCCATCAAGGCCTTTTCAGCCTGAACTTCCAAATTAGGTTCCTCATAGAGCAACCCCAGTGCCAGAAAAAACGCATCCACACTGAGCAACGCAGGATCCCCTGGTGCCAATGCAAATGCCCAATTCTGGGGGTCACCCCGCAACAAGGAAATAACAATTTTAACCTGCTGAGCGGGGTCTCCAGCGGAGCGAGATCTCAGAGATAGATACAATTTACAATTGTGCTTAAAATTCAAAAAACGAGATCTATCTCCAGAAAAGAACTCGGGTATAGGGATCTTGGGTTCAGATATAGGAGCATGTATAACATAGTCTTGGATATTTTGAACTTTAGAAGCTAGAGCATTTAAGTTTGAAGCTAAACCCTGGACATCCATCTCTCAGCACTTGAGATCTAAGCCATTCAGGAGTTAAGAGGAGAGAAAAAAAAAAAAAACACAGCAGATTGCAATTTTGGCTGACAGAGTCTTAGAGCAAAAAAAAAAAAAAAAAAAATGATGTCAGAAACTTCTTTTTTCTCTCTTTCTTCAGCCAATACGTTTAATATATTACTGGCCGGCAATACTGTCATGATTTCCCAATGGCAGGGAAACAGGGACAAAACGGACAAGCTCTGGGAAGATGGTATCTTAGATAACCACGACCCTGAACCTAACACACAACTTAAAGTAGCCAGGGGGGGTTCCTACGTTGATTCTAGACCCCTCGCGCCAGCCGGAGATTTAACTACCCCTAGTAGAGGAATACACAGACCTGGCTTGCCTCAAGGGAATCCCCAAAAGATATAGTAGCCCCCCACATGTAATAACGGTTAGGTAAGAGGAAAACACAAACGCAGTATGAATATAGATTCAGCAAAGCGAGGCCCTCTAGCTAAATAACGAAAGATACAAAAGAGGACTTTGCGGTTACCTCAAAACCCTGAAAAGCCATCCTGAAATTACCTTAACTCCGTTTATCAACTCATGATACCGGAGTGGTAATTTCAGATCACCAGAGCTTCCAGCCGCACAGGAAATATAAATGCAAGCTGGACAAAACAAATATCAAGATGCAAAAAAGATCAACTTAGCTGAGTTGCAGACTTGGAGCAGGTAACAAAATCAGAGACGGTCTGATAACATTGATTGCCGGCACAAGAATGGCTGGGAAGCCAGCTTAAGTAGGAAACTCCCAATAGCCTGATGAAAACAGATGCGCTGAGAACAAAAGACCAAAGTAAGCCAGTACCAGCAGTGGCCACCAGAGGGAGCCAAAAACAGAATTCACAACAGCAGCAGTAATGATGCAAAAGGAAAAAGTGCCTCTTTTTGTTGTGCTCCTTGCACACGCTGAACCTAAAACTTATGAAATGTGTCTCCTCACACCGTTAAACCGTCCTGGAGGTGGGACTTTCCTTTGTAATGTGACGCAGCACAGCCGTCATTCCTACCCCCTTGGCGCCGTGCGCCGCCTCCTCAGCGTTGTTTGATTCTGTCCCGGAGCCTGCGCTGTTATGTTATCCCTTGGCCAGGCGCACTTAGCGCTGCCCGTCTTCTGACATCATTTGGTGTCAGGCTGGCTGCGCCTGTGCGGCCGAGCTGGCCGAGATCCCGCCTCACAGTTTCTTCTAATTTAATCACACTGCGTGCCTGGGATCCATGGGCATGCGGAGTGCATATGTTCACCTCAGGCTCTCACTCATCTCCCTCCGCCTTCTTCAGACTGTGCGCCATCAGCTGATCCCTAATAGCATGCCACGGCCGTGATGCCGCACAGTCTGAAGAAGCCGGAAGGAGGGGAGTGAGAGGAGACAATATGCACTGCGCATGCCCATGGATCCCAGGCCCGCAGTGGGATTACATTAGACGAAACTGCGAGGTGGGATCTCGGGCAGCGCGTCCGCACAGGCGCAGCCAGCCTGACACCAAATGATGTCAGAAGACGGGCAGCGCTAAGTGCGCCTGGCCAAGGGATAACATAACAGCGCAGGCTCCGGGACAGAATCAAACAATGCTGAGTAAGCGGCGCACGGCGTCAAGGGGGTAGGAATGACGGCTGTGCTGCGTCACATTACAAAGGAAAGTCCCACTTCCGGGACGGTTTTACGGTGTGAGGGGACACATTTCATAAGTGTCTAGTTCAGCATTTGCAAGGAGCATAATTAAAAGAGCCAGCTTTTCCATTTGCAGCATTAGTGCTGTACAACATGGCTCTTTCAGCAACAAACACCTGGGGGGGTTAAAGGTTCCCTTTCAACTTGCTCCAGTGTAGGCTTCGGCCTACACACTGCTCCTCCTGCAGACCCTGGGCTCTAACACCGCCAGTTGGCGCCCAGAAGTGCTAGCTGCACAGAGAAAAACACCCGACAATGTGTCAGAGGGGTTCAGCAACGACAGCTGTTCCCCTGCTGTGTAGCCGGCATCGTGTCCTGCAAACGCCACGCAGACACAACAGACCTAAAACTGCCTCCAGTGCAGGCTTCGGCCTACACTCTGCTCCCTCTCCTCCTGCTGTCCCTGGGCTATAACACCGCCAGTTGGTGCCCGGAACTGCTGGCTGCACAGAGAAAAACTCCAGCCAATGTGTCAGTGGGGTTCAGTAACGCCAGCTGTTCCCCTGCTGTGTAGCCGGCATCGTGTCCTGCAAACACCACGCAGACACAACAACTGAAATTGAAGGGAACCTGTCCCCCCCAGGCGTTTGTATGTATAACAGCCACCTTATACAGCAGTAATGCTGCATTTGTACAAGATGGCTCATTAAGTTATTCTCCTTGCACACGTCGAACTCAACACGTATAAAATGTGTCCCCTGAGACCATTAAACCGTCCCTGAGGTGTGACTTTCCTTTGGAATGACACGCAGCAACCCCCTTGGTAGCGCTGCCCGTCTTCTGACATCATTGGTTGGCTGGCTGCGCCTCTGCGGCCGCCCTGCCCAACACAACGCCCCTCGGTGTCTTACTTATTTTGACTGTGAGGGTGTGATTGATGGGCATGAGCAGTGCATATGTTCGCCTGTCACTCATCTCCTTCCGCCTTCTTCAGACTGTGCGGCTTCATGGCCGTGGCATGCGATAAGGGATCAGCTGACGCCGCACAGTCTGAAGCAGGTGTAAGGACATGAGTGAGAGGCGAACATATTTACTGCGCAAGGCCATGAATCCCAGCCCGCAGTGTGAATTAATGAACAGACACTGCGGGGCTGGGTTTCATGGGCATCGCGAACCGCACTGGCCGACATGAAATGATGTCAGAAGATGGGCAGCGCTAACTGCACAGGGCCAAGGGATAACACAACAGCGCAGACTCCTGTACAGCAAAATGCAACGCTCAGGAGGCCGCGCCAAGCACCAAGGTTGTTTTTTGGACAGCTGTGCTGCGTCTCATTAAGAAGGGAACTCACGCCTCCAAGACAGTTTTGACTGTATAAGGGGCTAAATTTTATACGTGTTTCATTCAGCGTATGCAAGGAACAAAATTAAAAGCGCAACCTTTGACTTGTGCAGCATTACTGCTGCACAAGGTGGCTCTTCTAGTTTGTAACACCTGAGGGGGGTTAAAGGTTACCTTTAAAATTGGTTCAATTGGGCTTTGGTCTACACTCTGCTGCTTCTGCAGACCCCGGGCTCTAACACCGCCAGTTGGTGCCCGGAAGTGCTGGCTGCACATAGAAAAACACCCGCCAATGTGTCAGTGGGGTTCAGCAACGCCAGGACTTTCCCCCGCTGTTTAGCCGGCAACGTGTCCTGCAAACGCCACGCAGACACAAATCTGCCGCCAGTGCAGGCTTCGGCCTACACTCTGCTCCCTCTCCTCCTGCTGTCCCTGGGCTCTAACACCGCCTGTTGGTGCCCGGAACTGCTGGCTGCACAGAGAAAAACACCAGCCAATGTGTCAGTGGGGTTCAGTAACGCCAGCTGTTCCCCTGCTGTGTAGCTGGCATTGTGTCCTGCAAACGCCACGCAGACACAACAACTGAAATTGAAGGGAACCTGTCCCCCCAGGCGTTTGTATGTATAACAGCCACCTTGTACAGCAGTAATGCTGCATTTGTACAAGGTGGCTCATTAAGTTATTATCCTTGCAAACGTCGAACTCAACACGTATAAAATGTGTCCCCTGAGACCATTAAACCATCCCTGAGGTGTGACTTTCCTTTGGAATGACACGCAGCAACCCCCTTGTTAGTGCTGCCCGTCTTCTGACATCATTGGTTGGCTGGCTGCGCCTCTGTGGCCGCCCTGCCTGGCACAACGCCCCTCGGTGTCTTACTTATTTTGACTGCGAGGGTGTGATTGATGGGCATGAGCAGTGCATATGTTCGCCTGTCACTCATCTCCTTCCGCCTTCTTCAGACTGTGCGGCTTCATGGCCGTGGCATGCGATAAGGGATCAGCTGACGCCGCACAGTCTGAAGCACGTGTAAAGACATGAGTGAGAGGCGAACATATTTACTGCGCAAGGCCATGAATCCCAGCCCTGCAGTGTGAATTAGGCTAGGTTCACATTGTGCTAGGTGAGTCCGTCTAACGGACACATTTTTAAGTAGTGAAAACGCAATATAACGCACATACTAACGCGCCCATAGACTTGCATTGTCTGACGCCTCGTGACGCATGCCAAATTTGGCATGCGTTAGTCACATAACGTTTTTTTCTGACGGACCTTGGAACGCGGCTTGCAGCGTTTTCGGGTCCGGCCAAGCTAACGCAATACTAACGGAAGCGTTAATTCTGCCATTGATGTCTATGGCAAACGCAGCCAGACGCAAATCTTGATAAATTTCCAAAAAGAACCATACGTTTTAATAGCGTTTGAGGGAGGTCCATGTGGTCATGTGACAGGAAACAGGATTTCGGCCATTATACTGTCCCCAGCGCACATCAAGAGGCCTGCTGCACACCAGAGAAAAAGTGTCTTGCAAAAGATCACAGGAAATGTAAGTACATTTGTATATATTTATATACTAGATGGTGGCCCGATAACGCATCGTGTATTCTAGAATATGCATGTCCACGTAGGATATTGCTCAGCCATGTAGTATGAAGTATATTGCCCAGCGACGTAGTATACATCACAGAGCCACGTAGCGTATTGCACAGTGAAGTAGTATACAGCACCCAGCGACGTAGTATACAGAACCCAGTCACGTAGTATATTGCACAGCGACGTTTGTCACAGTACCCTGTGTGAGCGGTGAGCTGAGGGGTGTAAGGGGGCGCCGGGCAGTGAGTGCGGGGCGGACCTTTTTTTTCTGCCTGTGCGCGTCGCTGATTGGTCGCAGCAGCCATGACAGGCAGCTGCCGAGACCAATCAGCGAATTAATACCGTGACAGAAGGACAGAAAGACGGAAGTTCCCTAGACAATTATATAGTAGATATCTCTGTATACATCATGGGAGTCTGTATTGTACGACGGATGTGTGTGTACTAAAAATGTATTGCTTTGTTGCAGATGTCGGATAGTGAGGGAAGCAGCAGCAGCGTGTCTGCGTTTTTTTCTTCTCAGTCGGTAGGCTTGCACTTTAAAAAACCACTAACATTTGTGTGGAAATTCAGTGTATTAAGCTATATATATATATATGTATAATCATGTTTCTATTGCAAATAGGAGTCTTCGGAGCCCGAGGCTGCTAGGCCCCCCCAAAAAAACAGGCAAAACCAACAAAGGTACATAGCAGACATTTTTAAGTTTTGCAAGCATAAATTTATTGATCAAAGAAATGTAATTTTTTTTTCCATTTACATACACAATAGGTTGTGGCACACGGAGGACACAAGAGGAAGAAGGTTCCTCGCCGTCTGTCGTCTCCACAACTGCCAGTGGTAAATATAAAACTAGAAATTTATCTACAATCTATCTATTCACTTTCTATCTGCTATATCTATAAACTATCTATCCACTATCTCTCTCTCTCTATCTTTCGCTGTATCTATCTATGTATCTATCTATCTATGTATCTATCTATCTATCTATGTATCTATCTATGTATCTATCTATGTATGTATCTATCTATGTATCTATCTATCTATGTATCTATCTATCTCTGTATCTATCTATCTATGTATCTATCTATCTCTGTATCTATCTATTAGTCTACCAATAAACTGAATTTGAACCTTTCAACATAACGTTTTGTGTTTACATAGTCCAAGTCAGCGAGCCAAAAAAAAAAAGGATTGTGGTTGACGAAGAGCCGTTGACCATTCACAATGAGACACTGATCAACCTTGTGGAAGCCAACCCCTCAATATGGGACCAAAGCGACAGCTCCCACCATGACATAGTAAAGAACCGCAAGTTGTGGGATCAAATTATCTCTTACTTCGATCCCCGATACATGGAGAAGTCGTCAACCTCAAAGAAAAAAATTGGTAAATATTGGTGATGTTAAATTGTCTACTATCTATCTCTAAACTATCAACTACCTATACACTAAACTATTTCTCTATCATCTATAATAATTACTATCTATCAACTATCTATCTACTAGCTATATATCAACTATCTTAACCCCTTAACGACCGCCGATACGCCTTTTAACGGCGGCCGCTAAGGGTACTTAAACCACAGCGCCGTTAATTAACGGCGCTGTGGAAAAAGTGAATAGCGCCCCCCAGAGTCGGATTTTCTCTGGGGTCTCGGTTGCCGAGGGTAGCCGAGACCCCAGAGAACATGATTCGGGGGGTTTTTACCAACCCCCGAGTTGCGATCGCCGGTAATTAACCGTTTACCGGCGGTCGCAACAAAAAAAAAAAAAACGCGATTTGCCGTTTAATTTCTCTGTCCTCCGATGTGATCGCACATCGGAGGACAGAGAAATGTGGTCCCCGATGGCCCCCAATAGCCCCCCGATACTTACCTACCTCCCCCGGTGCTCCTCGTGTCTCTCCATGGGCGCCGCCATCTTTTTTCCGGGAAAAAATGGCGGGCGCACGTGCAGTGCGCCCGCCGCCCGGCACCCGGCAGATCTTTGGGGTCTCGGCTGCCGGGGGTAGCCGAGACCCCAAAGAACATGATCGGGGTCTGTTTGCACCGACCCCTGTTTTGTGATCGCCGGTAATTAACAGTTTACCGGCGACCGCAAAAAAAAAAAAAGCGATCTGTAATTCTCTGTCCTCTGATGTGATCGCACATCAGAGGACAGAGAAATAGGGGGATTCGGGGACCCTAACATACTCACCCGGTGTCGCTGGGTCCTCTTCTGTCTTCTCCTGCCAGCCGGCTTTTTCATCATCACCATCTGGTGGCCGGCAGGAGAAGACGAGTTGGGGCTAAAATTAGGGTTAGGGTTAGGGTTAGGGTTAGGGTTAGAGTTAGGGTTAGGGTTAGGGTTAGAGTTAGGGTTAGGGTTAGGGTTAGAGTTAGGGTTAGGGTTAGAGTTAGGGTTAGAGTTAGGGTTAGAGTTAGGGTTAGAGTTAGGGTTAGGGTTGGGGCTAAATTTAGGGTTAGGGCTAGGGTTAGGGTTAGGCTACTTTCACACTAGCGTTTATTGGCTTCCGTCGCAATGCATCGTTGGAGAAAAAACGCATCCTGCAAAAGTGCTTGCAGGATGCGTTTTTTCTCCATTGGCTTGCATTAGCGACGCATTGCGACAGATTGCCACGTCGCATCCGTCGTGCGACGGATGCGTCGTGCTTTGGCGGACCGTCGGCACAAAAAAAGCTACATGTAACTTTTTGTGCGACGTGTCCGCCATTTCCGACCGCGCATGCGTGGCCGGAACTCCGCCCCCGCCTCCCCGCACCTCACAATGGGGCAGCGGATGCGTTGAAAAAACAGCATCCACTGCACCCGTTGTGCGGCACTTACAACGCTAGCGTCGGTACGTCAGCCCGACACACTGCGATGGGCTGAGTACGACGCTAATGTGAAAGTAGCCTTAGGCTTCTTTCACACTTGCGTCGGTATGGGGCGGTCGCAATGCGTCGGCCCGACGTACCGACGCACGTTGTGAAAATTGTGCACAACGTGGGCAGCGGATGCAGTTTTTCAACGCATCTGCTGCCCAGTCTATGTCCTGGGGAGGAGGGGGCAGAGTTACGGCCACGCATGCACGGAAATGGCGGACGCGACGTACAAAAAAAAGGTTACATTGAACTTTTTTTGTGACCAAGGGGGCTAAAGTTATGGTTAGGGTTGGGGCTAAAGTTAGGGTTAGAGCTGGGATTAGGGTTAGGGTTTGGATTAGGGTTGGGATTAGTGTTACGTTTGGGATTAGGGTTGGGATTAGGGTTACGTTTGGGATTAGGGTTAGGGGTGTGTTGGATTTAGGGTTTTGATTAGGGTTATGGTTAGGGTTGAGATTAGGGCTGTTTTGGGGTTAGGGTTGTGATTATCGTTAGGGTTGTGATTAGGATTATGGATCGGGTTGAGATTATGGTTAGGGGTGTGTTGGAGTTAGGGTTGGAGTTATAATTTGGGGGTTTCCACTGTTTAGGTACATCAGGGGGTCTCCAAACACGACAGCCAATTTTGCGCTAAAAAAGTCAAATGGTACTCCCTCCCTTCTTAGCTCTGCCGTGCGCCCAAACAGTGGTTTACCCCCACATATGGGGCATCAGCGTACTCGGGATAAATTGGACAACAACTTTTGGGGTCCAATTTCTCCTGTTACCCTTGTGAAAATATAAACTTGGGGGCTAAATATCTTTTTTGTTGGAAAAAAAAATATTTTTTTATTTTCACTACTCTGCATTATAAACTTATGTGAAGCACTTGAGCTTTCAAAGTTCTCACTACATATCTAGATAAGTTCCTTAGGGGGTCTAGTTTCCAAAATTTGGTCACTTGTGGGGGTTTCTACTGTTTAGGTACATCAGGGGCTCTGCAAACGCAACATAACACCCACAGACAATTCTATCAAAGTCTGAATTCCAAAATGGCGCTCCTTCTCTTCCGAGCTCTGCCGTGTGCCAAAACAGTGGTTTACCCCCACATATGGGGTACCAGAATACTCAGGACAAATTGGAGAACAAATATTGGCATCCAATTTCTCTTGTTACCTTTGTGAAAATAAAAATTTGGGGGCTAAAAAAATCTTTTTTGTGGGAAAAAAATATTTTTTATTTTCACTACTCTGCATTATAAACTTCTTTGAAGCACTTGGGCATTCAAAGTTCTCACCACATATCTAGATAAGTTCCTTGGGGGGTCTATTTTCCAAAATGGGGTCACTTGTTGGGGGTTTCTACTGTTTAGGTACATTAGGGGTCTGCAAACGCAACATAACGCCCGCAGACAATTCTATCAAAGTCTGCATTCCAAAATGGCGCTCCTTCCCTTCCGAGCTCTGCTGTGCGCCCAAACAGTGGTTTACCCCCTCATATGGGGTACCAGCATACTCAGGACAAATTGGACAACAAGTTTTGGGGTCCAATTTCTCTTGTTACCCTTGTGAAAATAAAAACTTGGGGGCTAAAAAATCTTTATTGTTAAAAAATATATATTTTTTATTTTCACGACTCTGCATTATAAACTTCTGTGATGCACTTGGGCATTCAAAGTTCTCACTACACATCTAGATAAGTTCCTTGTGGGGTCTAGTTTCCAAAATGGGGTCACTTTTGGGGGGTTTCTACTGTTTAGGCACATCAGGGGCTCTCCAAAAACGACATGGCGTCCGATCTCAATTCCAGTCAATTTTGCATTGAAAAGTCAAATGGCGCTCCTTTGCTTCCGAGCTCAGCCATGCGCCCAAACAGTGGTTTACCCCCACATATGGGGTGTCAGCGTACTCAAGACAAATTGTACAACAACTTCTGGGGTCCATTTTCTCCTGTTACCCTTGGTAAAATAAAAATTTGGAGGCAAAAAGATCATTTTTGTAGAAAAAATGCGATTTTTTTATTTTCACGGCTCTACGTTATAAACTTCTGTGAAGCACCTGGGGGTTTAAAGTGCTCACCACACATCTAGATAAGTTCCTTAAGGGGTCTAGTTTCCAAAATGGTGTCATATGTGGGGGGTCTTTACTGTTTAGGCACATCAGCGGCTCTCCAAACGTGACATGGCGTCCGATCTCAATTCCAGCCAATTCTACATTGAAAAAGTAAAACGACACTCCTTCTCTTCCAAGCTCTGCGGTGCGCCCAAACAGTGGTTTACCCCCATATATGGGGTATTGACGTACTCAGGAGAAATTTCACAACAACTTTTGTGGTCTAATTTCTCTTGTTACCCTTGTGAAAATAAAAATTTGGGGGCAAAAAGATCATTTTTGTAGGAAAAATGAGATTTTTTATTTTCACGGCTCTACGTTATAAACTTCTGTGAAGCACTTGGGGGTTCAAAGTGCTCACCACACATCTAGATAAGTTCCTTAAGGGGTCTAGTTTCCAAAATGGTATCACTTGTGGGGGGTTTCCAATGTTTAGGCACATCAGGGATTCTCCAAACGCAACATGGCATCCGATCTCAATTCCAGCCAATTCTGCATTGAAAAAGTCAAACGGTGCTCCTTCACTTCCAAGCTCTGCGGTGCGCCCAAACAGTGGTTTACCTCCACATATGGGGTATCGACGTACTCAGGAGAAATTGCACAACAACTTTTGTGGTCTAATTTCTCCTGTTACCCTTGTGAAAATAAGAATTTGTGGGCGAAAAAATCATTTTTGTGAAAACAAATGCGATTTTTTATTTTCACGGCTCTACGTTATAAACTTCTGTGAAGCACTTGGGGGTTCAAAGTGCTCACCACACATCTAGATAAGTTCCTTGGGGGGTCTAGTTTCCAAAATGGTGTCACTTGTGGGGGGTTTCCACTGTTTAGGCACATTAGGGGCTCTCCAAACGCGACATGGCGTCCGATCTCAATTCCAGCCAATTCTGCATTGAAACAGTCAAACGGTGCTCCTTCACTTCCAAGCTCTGCGGTGCGCCCAAACAATGGTTTACCTCCACATATGGGGTATCGGCGTACTCAGGAAAAATTGCACAACAAAATTTGTGGTTAAATTTCTGTTTTTACACTTTTCTTCCACATTGTTTTAGTTCCTGTGAAGTACGTAAAGGGTTAATAAACTTCTTGAATGTGGTTTTGAGCAGCTTGAGGGGTTCAGTTTTTAGAATGGTGTCACACTTGGTTATTTTCTATCATATAGACCCCTCAAAATCACTTCAAAGGTGATGTGGTCCCTAAAAAAAACATGGTGTTGTAAAAATGAGAAATTGCTGGTCAACTTTTAACCCTTATAACTCCCTAACAAAAAAAAAAATTGTTTCCAAAATTGTGCTGATGTAAAGTAGACATGTGAGAAATGTTATTTATTAACTATTTTTTGTGACATATCTCTCTGATTTAAGGGCATAAAAATACAAAGTTTGAAAATTGCAAAATTTTAAAAATTTTCGCCATATTTCCATTTTTTTCATAAATAATCGCAAGTAATATCGAAGAAATGTTACCACTACCTTGAAGTACAACATGTCACGAAAAAACAATCTCAGAATCAGCAGGATCCGATAAAGCGTTCCAGAGTTATAACCTCATAAAGTGACAGTGGTCAGAATTGTAAAAATTGGCTCGGTCATTAAGTACCAAATTGGCTCTGTCACTAAGGGGTTAACTAACTATACACAATTTTTAAACTATCAATATAAGAACTGTCTACTAATATATATAATTTTTTAACCTTTTTTTAAAAATTACAGCGGATGCGGTCCATACTCGCTGGAAATCAATAAGGGACCGCTTTGTCCGTGACTACCGGAATAGTCAAAATGTACCAAGCGGAGCAGGTGCAAAACGGGTGACCCCGTATGTGCACTACGAGCAATTGCTCTTTCTTCAAAAAACATTGTCTCAGCGCTCGTAAGTACAAATTGGTCTGTGTGCGAGAAAATTTTTAAAAAAAATTACAGCAACATATATATATATTTTTTTGGTTACAGCACGATCTGCAGTTCCGCCGCGCCTAGACAGGCAGAAGAACTGGAGCCATCTCCACTGGAACCAAGTCAGCAGACGGGCACTGAAGACGTCTCTGTCATCAGCGAGCCACGATCTGGGGAGAGAAGCACTGTAGCTTCAGGTGTGAGTGCCCGGTTGCAATCAGTGCGTGGACGCAAGCGAGCTTCACAAAAAGATGAAGCTGATGCCATTATTGTCGATGGACTTCAGTGGGTTGAGGACATGTGTCGGAGTGAACTGAAAGACCTGAGGCAGGAAATTACCGACTTACAATCTCGCGAGTCTGTATATTCTGCAAATGAATGGAAGCTACTTTTTTTGTCCTATGTTCCCGTATCACAAAATATCCCGGCACACAGAAACCTTTTGTTTCGGCAAAGACTGAATGACCTTCTTGAGGAATTTGTGGGACCCCAGGAGCCAGCTCCATCGAGAACCAGAAGCATAGACATGCCGGCCTACAACCCTCAATATAGAGCCCGGTGTGAACCGAGCATTGAACATCAGAGACAAAGTAGCAGTCCATCATACACCTGGGCAGACAATACACCCGTGCAATACCAGAGTCTATAGTACAGCTCAGTGTCCCCAGCCAGGTGCAAACTGTGTTTCACGTTTTTTGGTTTATTGTTTTTTTACCACCCAATTTTGTGTGTGTTTTTTTACATCCCTATGGGATATCATATGTAAAAAGTTCACAACTGTTCTTTCATAAAAATTCGGAAACTTAAGTAAACTGTTTAAAATCTGATTCTTGTATGACTGTGAACACAACATAACAGTAATGTAACATTTTACAAGACATATTTTACAAGACATATGGGAAATAAAAAAAACCCAAAAAAACACATCAGGACACAGCTTCAGACTTGAAATAAATTTTACACGTGTCTGTCTTGCCATGGAACATGCCCCTCATGTATGAAGTACTGTGCAAATTGGTCACGAATCCTCATTATTTGTGCTGTAGACCGAACAGCAGTAGATTCAATGCTCATGAGGTTCGACTCACATTCATCGGGGTCAACCACCTGGGGTTCATGTCTGGCCACAAAATTATGCAGACAGATGCATGCCTTCACAACACGGTCCACATTTTCTGGTTGCAGTTGCATGCACGTTAGTAGAATTCGCCATTTTAATGTCAAAATCCCAAAGGCGCACTCCACATAACGTCTTGCCCGGCTCAAGCGATAATTAAAAATGCGCTTGGTGGAGTTCAGACTGCGGCTTGAGTACGGTTTGAGGAGATTTTGCCCAAGTTGGAACGCCTCATCACCAACTAAAACAAAGGGCAAACTTGGGTCTTCTGTCCCCGGTAGAGGTCGTGATGAGGGTAAGTTAAAATTGTTGCTATACAAACATCTCCCCATGTTGGAGTCTCTGAAGACTCTTGAATCGTTAGTACGGCCATACGCACCAACATCCACAGCTACAAACCGGTATCTTGCATCCGCTATAGCCATCAAGATTATCGAGAAGTATTTTTTATAATTATAGTACAGTATAGGACCCACTATGCGCTGGTTTCTGAATCCGTATGTGCTTGCCGTCCACGGCACCAATACAATTGGGGAAATTAGCCACATCCTCGAACTGTTGGGAAATCGCTAGCCACATTTCTGATGTCGGGGTTGGTAGCACAAGTGGTTGCAAGTTGTTCCAAATGGCATCACAAGTTTCCCGAACCAGTTGGCAAATTGTTGACTTCCCCAGTCTAAATTGTTAATGCAGTGACGCAAAAGATTCTCCAGTAGCCAGATATCTGTCGGTATTGAAAAAGAAAAAAAAAAAAAAATGTTAGGATTTTAAAGGACAACTAAAAGGCTACATAAATAGAATATACAATTACTAAATGAACATTATGCCGCACGATGCCTAGATCTAGTCTTTGTCAATAGAATGAGAAAAATTTTTATAATTACCTCACAGTTACTACTAATCGTTCCTCCGCACAGATGCTTTCACGGAAAGTGCTGCGATGATGTATCTCATCCTTCACATGTGAAAGCAGAACATCAAAGGTCTCAATGGACATCCGTAGATAGCGTTGGAATTTTGAAGGGTGATCCTGAAGCTGAAGATACAGGGTGTGAAAGGCACCATATGTACTCTGCAAGAAATTAACTTTGTGGATCCAATATCTCCTTTGCGAACTACGCTTTCTCTGCCGAAGTCGCAACCGCATCAAGCGAAATCGAACCAGCTCAGACACAAACATCTTGCTAGCAGAAGTTCACTCAATGCTTTCAAAATGGAGAATGAGTTTGCACCCACACCCCGACGAGGACAAAAGGAGAAAAAAAAAAAAAAAAAACTTTATTGACAGTGACAAACGCAGACAAATGGATACATCGCGAACGGACATCAAAATGAGAAAAACGCTGTCAAAAGCGTTAACACAAACGTTAACGTGAAGCCGATTTTTCTACAAATTTGATCCTTTTCTGTACATGCGTTTAACGGATCCGTTCAACACCATGTACTTGACGCAATGTGAACCTAGCCTTAATGAAAAGACACTGCGGGGCTGGGATTCATGGGCATCGCGAACCGCACCGGCCGACATGAAATGATGTCAGAAGATGGGCAGCACTAACAGCGCAGGGCCAAGGGATAACACAACAGCGCAGACTCCTGTACAGCAAAAAGCAACGCTCAGGAGGCTGCGCCCAGCACCAAGGTGGTAGTTTTGGCAGCTGTGCTGCGTCTCATTAAGAAGGAAAGTCACGCCTCCAAGACAGTTTGACTGTATAAGGGGCTAAATTTTAAACGTGTTTCATTCAGCGTGTGCAAGGAACAAAATTAAAAGAGCAACCTTTGACTTGTGCAGCATTACTGCTGCACAAGGTGGCTCTTCTAGTTTGTAACACCTGAGGGGGGTTAAAGGTTACCTTTAAAATTGGTTCAATTAGGCTTCGGCCTACTCTCTGCTCCTCCTGCAGACCCCAGGCTCTAACAGCGCCAATTGGTGTTGTTGGAAGTGCTGGCTGCACAGAGAAAAACACCCGCCAATGTGTCAGTGGGGTTCAGCAACGCCCGCTGTTTCCCCGCTGTGTAGCCGGTAACGTGTCCTGCAAACGCCACGCAGACACAAAGCTGCCTCCAGTGCAGGCTTCGGCCTACACTCTGCTCCCCCTGCTGACCCTTTGCTCCAACACCACTAGTTGGGGCTCTAGGAAGACAATCTTGAATAGGTCCCCATCCTGGTTCCAGTACTGTCAGCTGGTTCCGGGTAGAGCCTTTGGCTTAGGTGCATCCTTCTGGGTATCCGAGTTCCACCAACATCAGGTGGTCCTTGGTAGTGCTTTCAGGCACTGGTACCTCCTGCTTAGTAACCGGGTTCCGGTAACGTCAGCTGGTCCTCGGTAGTTCCATTGGCTCTTGGACCTTCGGCTACCCATCCGGGTTCCAGTACCATCAGCTGGTTCTCGGCAGTGTCTTTTGCTCTTGTACCTTCTGCTCCCCATCCTGGTTCCAGTACCATCAGCTGGTTCCGGGCAGAGCCTATGGCTTAGGTGCCTCCTTCTGGGTATCCGAGTTCCACCAACGTCAGGTGGTCCTTGGTAGTGCTTTCTGGCACGGGTACCTCCTGCTTAGTAACCGGGTTCCAGTAACGTCAGCTGGTCCTCGGTAGTTCCATTGGCTCTTGGACCTTCGGGTAGCCATCCGAGTTCCAGTTCCATCAGCTGGTTATCGGCATTTTCTCAGCCTTCTTGTACCTTCTGCTACATTTCCAAGTTCAAGACCCTAAACACGACGACCTGGAAGACCACCCCTAAGATGACGATGACACCAGAGACAACCACTGAGATGACGACGACCCTGGAGATGATGACCCTGAAGACCACCCCGATGACGACGACGATGACGACGATGACCCCGGAGATGATGACCCTGGAGACGACGACATGGAAGACCGAGAAGCAGAAGAACAAGAGGCTGCAGAACAAAGAGCAGAAGAACATTAAGCATAACGCTAAATATCAGAGCAAAAGATATTATCTAAATTATAAGCAGAAGAAGACTAAGCAGTGTATGGGAGTGAGTCCGTTCCTCCTCGTGGTGCCCCTGGATAAAGCCTGATGCTGCAGGCTAAACTGAACGTGGACAAATTTAACTCTTGTGACAGGCAAAACGGAAGGTGTAATCTTCAAACTTTTATAGATAACAACTACAGGAATGCCTGTCACAAATAAGAATATGATGAAGAAGTAGAATATGAAAAAGAATAATAGTTGAATAAAAAGAATATGAAGAATGTAACAAAAAAATAATAGGTAGAAGATGAAGAAGAAGATGAATAAGGTGAAGAAGAAGTTGATGTCAAAGATGTTGATGATGATGAAGAAGAAAGTGTGGGAGAAGTTAAAAAAAAGGTGAAGGGCGTGGAAGTAGTGAAACATCAATATCTGACAAAATAAAAAAATTCTTAACATAGTCAATATCTTTGTAACTCCGAACATCTTAAAAAAAAATAAAATTCCTGCTATTCTATTTGATTGGGCTAAACCTCTATGCCTTTAATGTCTCCGCCACCTCCCCCAATACATCCTACATTATTCTTAGTTGTTTTCCTTCATGTAGAATGAACCTACAAGGAAAGAAAGGGTTTATTTTAATTCCGATATTTTCGTCCCATTGACTTGCATTGGTATCGGGTATCGGTATCGGCGAGAGCCGATAATTTGCCGGTATCGGCCGATCCAATCCGATACCGATACTTTCCGATATCGGAAGGTATCGCTCAACACTAGTTGTAGCATGTACATATACGTATTTTAACAATTAATATAAAGCACATTACTCAGATGAGCTGTAAAACTTGTAAAACTTTACTATCAAAAGTTTTACTGCTATTTGTTTAGTTTTCTTTAAACTGTGTGGCCTTTAGTAAGCAATATGCAAAAAATAATAATTCAGCATAAAGCAAATGTGTATTGTATTAAAGCATAACTACAAAGCATATATTAAATACAATAAACAATATACAATAAACGGGGGACTAGGATCACAGGAGGCATTGTCCCTTCCTCAGGAAGTTGGTTGCAGAAGGGGAAAAAGCCACAAGCCCTGGGTGGGAGAAGGGGTTATACCAGAGGTGTGATGTTGTGGGCCCAGTGTTGGCATTAAGGCAGAGCAGAGTGTGTTGCGTGGAGCTGGGTCCCTACCTCAGGGAACCAGAGGTAGCAGAAGTGTGGCAATGATTCAGCCCAGTGTCGATGGTGAACAGAGTAGAGGGCATCATTTGCTTCCTGGCGGCCATTTTCCTGAAGCCATGGGCCACCGGAGGCAACCCATGTGCACATTGAGATCTCGATTTGTACATGTGAGGCCCCTGGCGGCCATTTTTATGAAGCACACAGCCTCCGGCAGCCCAATGTTTCAGGAAAGCGGCTGTAGGGGAAACCAATGATGCACTCTTCTCTGCTCACTCCCGACACTGGGCCGCAGCATTGTCACACTTCTGTCACTTCCGTTACCAAATGGAAGAGACCCTGTTCCACCACCACTGCAACCCCCCAGTAAGACTTCAGTCAGACTATAAGACACCCCTCATTTTCCTCCCAAATTTTGGTGGAAAAAGTGTGTCTTATAGTCTGAAAAAATATGGTATCACTATCTATCTTTTCGTCTAGTTTAAATAAGGCATCTGCTTGGAAAGCATTGCCAAACCAGGGATAGAAGTTTGAGGAGTACAATTTGCATATTCCAGGTGCATTCTGGGAAAAGTGGAGAGTCTCCCTCAGCAAGATGATTGTTGGGTACAGCCATGACCAGCTGCTTGGAAAGCATTGCCAAACCAGGTATTGAAGCTTGAGGAGGACAAATTGCATATTCCAGGTTCCTTCTGGGAATTTTTGCCTTTAGGACATTATTGCAAGAAAGCTTGGCTGATCAGTACATTACACAAGAAGAAAGAAACAGGAAATTACACACGAAGATTACACACAGTAGATTACACAACAAGGAAGACACACAGCAAGTCAGCAGGATCTAGGAGCAACACGGCAGATGTGACAACCTACATGGTGACCTGCAACATGTGCTACATGTTCACATATCGACCAGAAGAAGAATCCAACACCTGCCAGAAGTGTAGAATACTGGCCCTTTTAGAAGAAAAGGTGCGAGGTCTGGAAGAAAGAATTGCAACTTTGAAACTCATCAAATAAAATGAAGACTTCCTAGACAGAACAGAAGCATCTCTACTGGTCACAGAAGGTGAAGAAAGTGTTAGCGAAGCTCCAAAAGCAGATGAGTGGAAGCATGTGACCAAAAGAAGCAAGAAGACCATGGAGACATCACCCACCACCCAACTGAGAAACGGATACCAAGGCCTTATGGAGGATAAAGATGGCACATCTAAGGATGAGCCATTATCAGCAAGCAAAGAAGAAAAGGGCACACAGCAACACTCAGAAGTGACAACATAAATTACAGCCAAGAAGCAAAGAAGAGTGGTAGTGGTGGGAGACTCACTACTGAGAAGCAGAGAAGCAGCCATCTGCAAACCGGACATAACTGCAAGAGAAGCATGCTGCCTCCCAGGTGCGAAGATCAAGGATGTGACTGATAGGATACCAAAGCTCATGAGTTCCAAGGACGTCCACCCATTACTTCTGATACGTGTTGGCACCAATGACACGGCAAGGAAGGACCTACCGACAATCAGCAAAGACTTTGAAGAGTTGGGGAAGAAAGTAAAAGGAACTGGATGCACAGGTAGTTTTTATTCTATCCTTCCAGTAGACAGGCATGGCACCAGGAGATGGAGCAGGATCCTTGATGCTAAGAACTGGCTAAGACGATGGTGCAGACAACAAGGATTCAGATTCCTGGACCACGGTGTGAATTACCTGTACGACGGACTCCTCACCAGACATGGACTACACCTCAACAAGAAAGTGTTAAATGCTGTCCCAGAGCCCGATACCTCATGCCTGGCTGATTGTTGCAGTTCCATGCTGCAATTTGTACTGTGGGTGAATTGAGGCCACTTTCCTGATGTCTGCCTGTCCCTCATTTGATGTGTTTTGGCAGCATTTGGGGCCATTCTAAGGTGTTGTGCATGCATTTGTTTTTACCTCCCATTGCCTATAATGGAATTTGGTAATGTTCGGCGAACATTCTACGAATTAGTCGGCGACAATTGAAAATTCGGGAACGTAATCCGAATCGAATATTGAAATATTCACTCATCTCTAATCATCACACTATGTACAGTATATGAAGCTGTGGAGGCCATCATACTGTTTGAGAGACATATTAGGAGCATCTTACTGTGGGAAGTCTTACACGTTGTTGGAATTACTGTGGCAGCATCATAAGGGGAAAGGAAAGAGAGCTCAATTAGGGTTTTTTTCTATAGGGTATCATGATTTTTATGAATGCCACTAAGTCTAATATTGGATATGGATACTTTTCTTCCTATCATATTTGGTAAAGGCACATGTACTTTTAATTTTTTTTAAAATTCTATTTATTTTTTTAAAGAAAAAAATATATCATTCCGAAACATAAACACAATGTGTTTAGCTCCTGAAATATGTATGTCATTTTATATTATTTTTTGAGCGCTCTTCATAGCTCCAATTAATCTAAGATTAGATGTGAATAAATAACACCTGAGTACAGCGGCCAGTAGCACATGTTTGTTTTGTGGCAAGACATTCTACCTTATTTTCTGGTCTTATCATATTTTGTAAAGACACGTAGCCTTTTTTTCTTCAACTTTAATGCAAAGGTTTTGTTTATTTATGGAATAGTTGTTTAATTGTGTTTTCTAGAAACTCTACACCCTGCTATTGCTGTGTGCTGTTAAATATGCTATCAGTTACCACTAGCTACCATCCATTCTACCATAGCCAGTTAAGTGTAAGTAATTTGTACATTAAAAATTGCATTCAATTGACTTCACGGGTAACTCACAGTGTCCAACATATTTTTATGGCAATTAGTCTTTTTTTATGCAATTCATGTGAAATTAATAGCTACAAATCAAATCTTCTGGGGAGATTCAGAATAGCCATTAAAGGCTACGTTCACATTCACGTCTTTGGGCGCAGCGTCGTCGATGCGTCATGTGTCCCTATCTTTAACATTGGGGACGCATGGACATGCGTCGTTATGCGTTTTATAGCGTTTTACGACGCATGCATTGTTTGGGCGCACCAGACAGGGTGCGGCCGACGCTACATGTTGCAGTTTTCCGGCGTCATATTTAAAAAAAAAAAACGCATGCGTTGCACTTTCGTCATAAATGCACCAAAACCCCATTAGTGTCAATAGAAAACACATAGGGCGCAAGTGCCTGCATTGACCTGCGTTGTTCGACGCATGCATCTTTTGATTAAAAAACAATTGAAGTGTCTAGACGGTGTCTAGACAGTGACAAAACAACCTATATATATATATATATATATATATATATATATATACAGTATATGGACCTAACTGTATATATATATATATATATATATATATATATATATATATATATATATATATATATATATATATATATATATATATATATAAAAGTGTTTTGCATTGTATTTCACTTGCCTGCAGGATAGGACACAAGACAAAGCTCTTCCTTCAACAGATGTAAGTATATAATTTCTCTGCGCATTATTTTTTTATTCTTTTCAATGTTTTTTTTTTTAAATTTGTGTGTTTTATTTTTTTATTGCAATTTATGGATGTTTAATTTTATGTTTATTGGGTTGTTTTGTACTTTAATGCGGCTGTGCCATTGTGTTTTTTTTTATTGAAATTTGTGTTTTTTTATCTGGGTCTGATGTAGTTCTGTCGTTATATTTTGCTGTGTGGCGTTTTCTTGGTTCCGGCCTTGTTTTTTATTGTAAAGTATGGCGGTTTATACTGGATTGCCTTTTCTTTGCCCTTTTTATTTTTTATATGTGTGTGCCTTTTTTTATTTTTTTATTTCAATTTATGGTGATTTATTTAATTTCTATTGGGTTGTTCGGTACTGTAATGCGGCTGTGCCATTGTGGGTTTTTTTTTATTGAAATTTGTGGTTTTTTTTCTAGTTCTGATGTATTTCTGTCATTATATGTTACCGTATGGCGATTTCTTGGCTCCGGCCTTGTTGTTTTTTATTGTAATGTATGGCGGTTTATACTGGATTTCCTTTTCTGTGCACTTGTTTTTAATTTTTTTTTATTTTTTTTTAAGGTATATGTGTTTCTTATTTTTTTACGTAGGGGGCTGTTGTATTGCAATTGATTTTTTTCTTTTCTGGGACTGGTATTCTGCTTTTGCTATACTCTGGCATTGTGTCAGCTCTGCCATTGATTTTTATTTTAATGTATGGCGGTGTGGTTTATCTGCAATTGCTCAGCGCTTGTTCTGTTGGCATTATCCTATGAGTGCACTGTTCGTTGTTGTCGTAATGTTATGTTGTGTATTTTTGCTGTTTTCCTCTATGTGGCTGCGTATTGTGCATTGTGTAAATTTAATAATTTTTTCTACTTTTCCTTGCAGAATTATCTTGGTCAACCATTACAATGGCCACAGAGTCAAGCCACACGTCACAGGGGAGTAAAGTGAGTACAATATCTACTGTTGGTCAGTATTCTGTCTCATTTGTACATGTGTCATTTACTTTTTTTTAAATTTAACAGAGTTCTTCAAGTGAGGAGGAAGCAACCCAGCAGGAGCAGCGACCTCGGGGCCAAGCTGCAGTGGCAAGACGGCGAGTAAGGCTACTTTCACACTAGCGTTAACTGCAATACGTCGCAAATGCGTCGTTTTGCCGAAAATACACATCCAGCAAAAGTTTTTGCTGGATACGTTTTTTCGTCATAGACTAACATTAGCGACGCATTTGTCCATTTTGCGACGCTTGGGCGTGTGGTAGCGGACCGTCGGGAGAAAAAAACGTTACATGTAACGTTTTTTGCTCCCGACGGTCCGCTTTTTCCGACCGCGCATGCGCGGCCGGAACTCCGCCCCCACCTCCCCGCACTTCCCCGCACCTCACAATGGGGCAGCGGATGCGTGGGAAAAATGCATCCGCTGCCCCCTTTGTGCGGCGGAGACCACGCTAGCGTCGGGAACCTCGGCCCGACGCACAGCGACGGGTTGTTCCCGACGCTAGTGTGAAAGTAGCCTAAGTATTTTTTAAACCAAATTTTGGAATGTTATTTATGTTTTTATTAATTTTTTTTAAGTATTTTTTTTTAGGGGGTTGGGGGGTGGGGTTAGCAAATCTTATTAAGCTTTCAAACATTAATTCTTTTATTCTAGGTTTCACAACGAGAACAAGAAGAGGGGTCGACATAGATCTCCTCATCACGTGTATCCAGGAGCGAGGCCAATTGTGGGACAGCCGTGACCCCTGGCACTCGGACCAAGTGGTGTTGAGGCATCTGTGGAACGAGGTTGGCCAATCGCTGTGGGTTGGCTTTGACAGCGCTTCTGCAAAGGACAAGGAAGACTTTCGTAAGTATTGCAGAAATGCAGTTCTGACCCATCAGGCCAGGATAACACAACCGTGTGTGATGTGTTCAACTGCTGCAAGTTGGTTGCATCGCACACGGTTGTGTTATCATGGGAAAATGTACAATCTGTAACCTTTTTTTTTATTTCACAGTCAAAAAATTGAGAACAAGATGGCGTTCCATGAAGGACCGTTTCAATTGGGGCCTGCGAAAGGAGGAGGAACAGGCTCGAAGTGGTGCTGCTGCGTCAAGGACAACTACCTACAAATATAATAGGATGCTTAACTTCCTGAGACCGGTCCTTGCCCGCCGAGCGTAAGTATTTTATTAGTATATGGTGTACCGATTCTAGCGCTTCGGGTATTGTAGAATATGCATGTCCACGTAGTATATTGCCCAGACACGTAATATATTGCCCAGCCACGTAGTACATGCCTAGCCACGTAGTATATTGGCCAGCCACGTAGTATATTGCCTAGCCGCGTAGTATATTGCCAAGCGACATCGTATATTGCCCAGTGACGTAGTATACAGCACAGAGCCACGCAGTATATTGCCAAGCCAGATAGTATATTGCCCAGTGATGTAGTATACAGCACAGAGCCATGTACTATATTGCCCAGCCAAGTAGAATATTGCCCAGTGCCGTAGTATATTGGCCAGCCTGGTTTGTCACAGGTTAAAAAAAAAAATATATACTCACCTTTCCGTGGGAGCCATTGAAGTCCACAGCAGTTTCAGGTCCTAGGGTTGGTATGAGCGCATTGAGCGCAGGACCTGTGATGACGCCTCGGTCACATGACTGTGATGTCATGGCAGGTCCTTCTGCCACCGTTAAAGATGGCGGCCGTCGCAAACGACTATGGAGGGTGAGTATAGCAGGGTTTTTTTAATTAAATTTTTTACATTACATTTTTTAAGATTGATGCCGCATAGGCAGCGTTAATAGTAAAAGTTGGGGACACCAAGGGTTAGCGGCGGTAATGGTGTGCATTACCCCCGGCATAACGCGGTGCGTTACCGCTGGACTTAACCCTGTGTTTAGCGATGACAGAGGGGAGTATGCGGGCAACAGGCTACTGCGGGGAGTAGGGAGCGGCCATTTTAATCTGTACTGTGCCTGTTGCTGATTGGTCGCGGCAGCCATGACAGGCAGCTGGCGAGACCAATCAGCGAATGAATAATAACTGTGACTGAAGGACAGACAGACTGCCAGACGGAAGTGTGAGACTGGAACTATGAGGTGTTAAAAACACAAAGAGGATAAAAAAATGTGATTTTTTAAAAAATACAATAAGGTCATGGGTCAGGTGAGTTGGTAGCAATGGTCACGTGATCAAGTGTCGCCACTATTAGACTCAGGATGTATTTCTGCATCCTGAGTTCAATAGTTTGAACTCACTAGAGTTGAGCAAACATGATCGGCTCCCTCCTTGTCAAGCTATAACGCTTGCTGACTACTTGCGTATGGAATCCGGCTTCCTGGAGAGTGCCAGCTGATCAGCTTTTTTCCGCCGCTGCAGGTGTATGTGCCACGGCTGTGTGACAGGCACAACACATGCACAACACAAGCCTATTTGTTGGCCTCGCCATGCATGTGTAGTGCCTGTCACACAGCCGCTGCACAAGCAGCTGCGGCGGCAGAAAACAGCTGATCAGCCGGCACGTTCCAGGAAGCTGGGTTCCATATGCAACTAGTCGGCAAGCATTATAGCTTGACAAGGAGGGAGCCAATCATGTTCAATCAACTCTAGAACACACGGCTATGTGACCATAAGAGGGGTGCTTTGGCATAGTGTATTTGGGAACTGGTGATCACCTGAGTACATGACCAGGTATTAGGTAAATGGACATTGGAATAGTTTAAACATTGTTTTATTGACAACATTTGAAAAACAGGGAAGCAGGTATTGAAAGTAAAAGCACAATAAAGTAATTTTATTCAAAGCACACGACAGTAGAAAATCTAATTACATTACAAAATTGAAAGAACATTACATTAAGCCATTTTGAACTGGTTTTAGCAAACATTGAATGGACACAATAGTGTTAAAGTCTTTTATTATCATTACATTATTTTATTCAAAGCACAATAAAGTATAACATTAAAACCTAAACACTACACCATTTCATCTTGCCATGACACATGCTCAACATCAGAAACAAAATAGGAAGCAAATCGATCCCTCATCTGCCCAATTTCAACAGTTGTCCTCAGAGGATGATCTTGGTAATCGGGCAATGGGTTTGATATGGGTTCATCTAGTTCCACGTTCGGTCTCTCTTTTGCCATAATATAATTGTGTAGAACCACACAAGCCTTCACCACCTCATCCACTGTCTCAATTTTGAGATTAATGGCGGATCCTAAAATACACCATTTGGAGACCAGGATCCCAAAGGCGCACTCCACAGTTCTTCTGGCCCTGGACAGTCTATAATTAAAAACCCTTTTGGTGTGGTCCAAGCCCCGACTGGAGTAGGGTTTCAGTAGGTTGGCACACATTTGAAATGCCTCATCCCCAACCAAAACAAATGGCATTGCCAGGCCTTCTGTGTTGGGAAGAGGTCGTGGCTGGGGGAAATTAAAATTGTCCCATATAACCTTAGGCCCATATCAGACTCTTTAAATGTCCGTGAGTCATTTGTACGCCCAAATGCTCCAATGTCCACGGCGATAAACCTGCAGTCTGCACCTGCAATTGCCATGAGCACGGTGGAAAAGTATTTTTTATAATTAAAGAACTGAGATCCAGTTCTTGCAGGCTTTGTAATACGAATGTGCTTCCCATCCACAGCTCCAATGCAGTTCGGGAAAGAACAAAGTTGGTCAAAATTTTGGGGCGTTTGCCTCCCATAATTCAGTTGTAGGGAGGGGTAAAAATTCATCCTGGAGATTGTCCCACAAAGCACGGCATGTGTCGGCAACAATTCCTGAAAGTGTGGAGACTCCAATCCTAAATTGAAAATGCAGGGATCTTAAGGTCTCTCCAGTAGCCAGGAAACTGCCAAACAGATAAATTTAAAAATTTAATTAAGTACATTGAAGAATAAAAACAGAATTTAAAAAAAAAAAAAAAATTACATTGTTGAACATATGACAGGTGTTTACATTGCAATATAACGTACCGTAGAGTCACCAGCAGCCGTTCCTCTGCAGAAATTGATCTCCGGAGCTGTGTATCCTGCCTGGTAATGGCTCCTTCCACAAGACGCAGCAGATAGCGGAAGCTGTCTTGAGACATCCTGGTAAATTCAAAATATTTTTCAAGATTGTCATTCAGCTCGCCAAACAAGCAATGGTAGGCTCCACGGCTCTCCCGGACTTCAACTATAGGGTGTAGCCAAAAGCACCGATGACTCCTTCTCCGTTTTTCTCTTTTCCTTTGTTCGTAATAGGCAATAGCATAAGCATTAGCAAAGGCAAAATCCAACTCCATATTCATGTAGATACTCTCCATGGGATGCTCCATCTTGATGCTGGAAACACAAGCAAAATGGGAGGAATTATTCTCTGCCAGGGTATATATACACAAATTCCATTACACCGACCCTCTTCTTTCCATTGGTGGTCTTTATCTAGTGTCTAGACACTTATTGTGGCTTTTTTTTCTGCAATTGTGTCCTGAATGTCATCATTCTTGGGCAACGCATGCGTCAAAAAAAGCAAGCGTTTTCAAAAAACGCAGCGTTTTTCGACGCATGCGTTGAACGCATGCGTCAAAAAATGCTGCGTTTTGTATGCGTTTTTACATGCGTTTTGCGTTGCGTTGATGACGCTGCACCACAAACTCTAATGTGAACGTTACCAAACTCGGATTTCAAAAGATCCGCCTATCTTTAGTTAAAATTGCTTAGTGTAGCACAGATCGAAGTCTGGAAAGGTTGTGAAGCCAATTGATAAGTGATTCAATTTGCTGAAAGATGGAAATTATGGTACCAAAATTTTCAGTCTCATCATGAAGAAAAATAAACTGGAATTTTTAGTGGTGAGGCAGCACTGCATGAGAGTATTGGACTTTCCATTTAAGTTGTCAAATATTCATATTCACATTCGGTGAATATTACTGATAAATATGTTGTGGCTCCAAAAACATAGGTGCTTCCACTTAGTTCAACAATATTAAAAGACTGCATTATCAACGTTGCTCATGGATAACAGCAAATATTCCAGTCTAGTATAAAAAATATAGTTAGTTGAAATGCACCTTGAGAAAGTCCAGTTCTTGGACAAAAACATCAGTGGTGAAGTCCAATGCTTTACGCTCTTACTCCTCCTTTTAACTCATATGGAGCAAAGACACTGTTAAAATCAATTATGTACTATTTGACTTGCTGGCTTGGGAATAATTGAAGGTTAGGGTACTTTAAGTTTACTGCAGTATAACCACTTAGGGTCCAGGTCCTACAAATGTAATATGAGGGGTATAAGCACTGATGTCATTGATGACTAACATTTTTTCAATTAGTCATGTTCAATCCCCGCAAAATTCTTCCTTGTGTGCCTCCAGAGGCAAAGCTGCTGCATGCCTGAACAAGATCAATGTGCTTCGGACAAATAATGTTTTATATATTAAAAGGGCATGTTGTTGATATGTGAAAGTAATTTCAACTTTCCAGACGTAGAGCAATTTGCCCCTCATCTGATATGTTCTCTCATTTTCAATTTAAGGATGTCGTCTTTTTCCCTATTGAGATAGTATATGTTAAAATGACATCGAAAACATAATTGATAAATTCTCATTCTCTCCTGTACACATATTATTCACGTGTATTGCCATAGAATAAATTATACTACCATAACATAGAGCAGAAGCAACTGAGAATATTTAAAAACTAGAACTTAATATTATATTGATAATTATAGATTTATAGATAACAGAACCAATCATTAAACTAAGAAACAGATAGTGATAACTAGTGTTGAGCGATACCTTCCGATATCTGGAAATATCGGGAATCGGATTGGATCAGCCGATATCCAAAAAATATTGGATATCGCCGATACCGATACCGGAAACCAATGCAAGTCAATGGGACACAAATATCGGAATGAAAATAAACCTTTTCTTTCCTTGCACATCCAGTTCCGGAGGGGGGAAGAGTGTGGGCGGTGCGTGGGCGGAGACTGCGTGTCTGTGTGGGCCCCGGGGGGTCTGTGCAGGCCTGCCAGGGGTCTGTGCGGGCCTCTCAGGGGTCTGTGCGGGCTGCCGGGGGTCTGTGCGGGCCTAGCGGGGGTCTATACAGGCCTCTCAGGGGTATGTGCGGCCTGCTGGGGGTCTGTGCGGCCTGCCGGGGGCCTGTACAGGCCTCTCGCAGGTCTGTGCGGCCTGCCGGGGGTCTGTACAGGCCACTTGGGGGTCTGTGCGGCCTGCTGGGGGTCTATACGGGCCTCTCGGGGGTCTGTGCGGCCTGCCGGGGGTCTTTGTGTTTGTGTGCAGGCATTGTCCGATGGGACTGCAAGTCCCATCGGGCTATGCCTGCTACAATGGCAGTGATTGACACATTAGCCAATGATGGGACAGTAGTAGTCCCATCATCCGGCTAATGTGTTCAATGTAAAAAAACAAACATATATACTACATACTACATACATACTACATACATACTACATACTTATATACAACAAACATACAACATACTACATACATACTACATACAGACTACATACATACAACATACATACAACATACTATATACTACATACATACATACAACATACATACATACAACATATATACAACATACTACATACATACTGCATACATACATACAATATGCATACTACATACATACTACATACATACATACAACATACATGCAACATACTACATACATACATACAACATACATACAACATACATACTACATGCATACAACATACATGAAACATACATACTACATACATACTACATACATACAACATACTACATACATACTATATACATACGTACATACAACATACAACATACATACTAAATACATACTACATATATACAACAAACATACATACTACAAACATATATACTACATACATACTACATACATACAACACACATACTACATACATACATACAACATACATACATACTACATACATACTACATACAGTACATTCATACATTACATACAATACATACATACAGACATACAGTACATATAACATAGAATGCATACTCACCATCACTTGTTAATTTGTTGCCCGAAGCCAGTGTCATCTGTAAAAAATATTAAAATAACAAACAACCAATATACTCCCTGATCTGCAGAAATCCACGAGTGTCCCACGATGATCTCCCATGGAGAACGGCAGCATCAGCTGATGCGACCGCTCTCTAGGGGCTCCAGGAATACAATGACAGGAGGAAGTTATCCTTCCACATTGTATTCCTCTGCCGCTGTAAAAGTCCCTAGTCTCACTTTTGGCATTGCTGTGTGAGAAATTTCCCATGCAGCAATTGCCATAAAGTGAGACTCTCAACTATAGAAACCTCTCAGTGATGCACTGCAGGAGCCATTGTCTCCTGTCAGTGTGTCACTGAAGGTCCTATAGAGCAGTGACATCACCTGATTTCACTGTTCTATAGGGGAGATCGTCGTGGGACACTCGTTATTAATTGGACTACGGCAGACAGGTAGTATTTGGTTTATTATTTTGCGTCTTTTGCAGGCACTGAAGTATGGTAAGTATGGTTAAATGAAGAATATTAAAATACTTTTTTTCTGACTGTGTCGTTATTTTTTTTTAACTCTTTCACTACACTAGGATTAATAATGGATAGGCATCTTATTGACACCTCTCCATTATTAACCCTCTCTTAATGTCCCCTTACAATAGCAAGGTGATATGAACCCCTTATTACCCCATATCCCACCGCTACACGGGAGAGGGAAGAGAGGGGCTAAGTGCTGGAATTGGATCATCTTACAGATGCGCCATTTCTGGGGCAGCTGTGGACAGGTATTTGTAGCCGGGGGGCTATATCCATGGCCCCTCACTAGGCTATGAATATCAGCCCGCAGCTGTCTGCATAGCCTTTCTGGCTATACAATATAGGGGGACCCCACATCATTTTTTTGGGGGGTCCCCCTATTTTAATAGCCAGTAAAGGCTACGCAGACAGCTGCGGGCTGATATTCAAAGCAGGCTACAAATATTGGCCCCCGGCCATCAGCTTTCCCCCTCTGGTGCAGTAAATTGTGCAGGAGCCCACGCCATTTTTTTCAGTTTTTTTTTTAACTAAACGCTCATTGAGGCCTCTTTCACACTTGTGTAGGTACGGGTCCGTCACTATGCGTCAGGCCGACGTACTGATGCATGTTGTGAAATTTGTGCAGGACGTGGGCAGCAGAAGCAGTTTTTCAATGCATCCGCTGCCCATTCTGAAATCCAGGGAGGAGGGGGCAGAGTTTTGGCCGCGCATGCATGGTAGAAAATGACGGACATGACGGACAAAAAAGTTCACTTGAACATTTTTTCGTGCCGACGGTCCGCCAAAACACGATGGATCCATTGCACGATGTACGCGACGTGTGGCCATGTGTCACGATCCGTCGCTAATACAAGTCTATGGGTAAAAAATGCATCCTGCGAGCACATTTGCAGGATCCATTTTTTTCCACCGGATCCGTTTTTTTCTCACAGAGTTGTATTAGCGCCGGATTGCACCTGATGGCCACACGTTTCATCCATTTTTTTCCCGGATCCGTCACTGTGCGTTTTTTTGCCGGATGAAACATGTGGCCATCAGGCGCATTTCGGCCCTAATACAACTCTATAAAAAAAAAACGGATCCGGCGGAAAAACAGATCCTGCAAATGTGCTCGCAGGATGCGTTTTTTTACCCATAGACTTGTATTAGCAACGGATCGCGACGGATGGCCACGCGCCGTGTCACATTTGAGTGAACTTTTTTTGTCCATCGCGTCCGCCATTTTTTACTGCGCATGCTTTGAAAAACTGCATTTGCTGCCAACGTCGTGCACAAATTTCACAACGTGCGTCAGTACGTCGGCTCTACGCATAGCGACGGACCCGTACTGATGCAAGTGTCAAAGAGGCCTTAATGAGCATTTAATTAAAAAAATGGAAAAAAATGGCTTGGGCTCCGGCGCAATTTTCTGCTCCAGAGGGGAAAAGCCAATGGCCAGGGGCCAATATTTGTAGCCTGCTATGAATATCAGCCCGCAGCTGTCTGCGTAGCCTTTACTTGCTATTAAAATAGGGGGATCCCCAAAAAAAGACTTGGGATCCCCCTATATTTTATAGCCAGAAAGGCTACGCAGACAGATGGCTACGCAGATATTCATAGCCTAGAGAGGGGCCATGGATATTGCCTTCCGGCTACAAATACTAGTCCACAGCTGCCCCGGAAATGGCGCATCTGTAAGATGCGCAAATTCCGGCACTTAGCCCCTCTCTTCCCACTCTCGTGTAGCGATGGGATATGGGGTAATAAGGGGTTCGTGTCACCTTGCTATTGCAAGGTGACATTAAGCCGAGTTAATAATGGAGAGGCGTCAGTAAGACGCCTATCCATTATTAATCCTAGTGCAGTGAAAGAGTTAAAAAAATAAAGACACAGCCAGAAAAAAGAATTTTAATATTCTTCAATTAACCTTACTTACCATACTTCAGCGCCTGCAAAAAACGTAAAATAATAAACCGTATACTACCTGTCCGCCATAGTCCAATTAATAACAAGTGTCCCACGATGATTTCCTCTATAGAACAGTGACATCGGGTGATGTCACTGCTCTATAGGACCTTCAGTGACACACTAACAGGAGACAATGGCTCCTGCAGTGCATCACTGAGAGGTTACTATAGTTCAGAGTCTCACTTTATGGCAATTGCTGCATGGGAAATTTCTCACACAGCAATGCCAAAAGTGAGACTAGGAACTATTTTTTTGCCATGGCGGAGGAATAGAGTGCTGAAGGATACCTTCCTCCTGTCAATGTATTCCTGGAGCCTCTAGAGAGCAGTCGCATCAGCTGATGCTGCCGTTCTCCACGGGAGATCATCGTGGGACACTCGTGGATTTCTGCAGATCAGGGAGTATATTGGTTGTTTGTTATTTTAATATTTTTTACAGATGACACTGGCTTCAGGGAACAAAGTGACAAGTGATGGTGATTATGTACTCTGTTATATGTACTGTATGTCTACATGTATGTATTGTATGTAATGTATGAATGTATTGCATGTAGTATGTATGTATGTTGTATGCATGTTGTATGTATGTTGTGTGTATGTACTATGTATGCAGTATGTATGTATGTTGTATGCATGTAGTATGTATGTAGTATGTATGTAGCATGTTGTATGTATAGAGTATGTATGTAGTATGTTGTATGTATGTTGTATGTATGTAGCATGCATGTAGTATGTATGTTGTATGTATGTAATATGTATGTATGTAGTATGTAGTATATATGTATGTAGTATGTATGTAGTATTTATGTATTATGTTTTATGTATGTAGTATGTATGTTGTATGTTGTATGTACATTGTATGTATGTTGAATGTATGTAGTGTGAATGTAGTATGTATGTAGTATGTATGTATTATATATGTATGTTGTATGTATGTAGTATGTATGTTGTATGTATTTAGTATGTATTTAGTATGTATTTTGTATGTATGTAGTATGTTGTATGTATGTATGTTGTATGTATGTAGTATGTATGTATGTAGTATGTATGTGGTATGTATGTATGTAGTATGTACAGTGGGGCAAAAAAGTATTTAGTCAGTCAGCAATAGTGCAAGTTCCACCACTTAAAAAGATGAGAGGCGTCTGTAATTTACATCATAGGTAGACCTCAACTATGGGAGACAAACTGAGAAAAAAAAATCCAGAAAATCACATTGTCTGTTTTTTTTTCAAGCTGAGGGCAGCCTAGTTAGTTATGATGAAATATGCAGTTAGCTTTTATCTAACAATGCCAAAACACAATTTTCCAGAAACTGATTTCTACTAATTCACACTTCATCCAAGACAAACATACTTTTGATATACTTTTTAATATATACTATTAATTGATCAGCATTAATTAATCATTGTTACTTTGCAAATTTTTTCCACACTTCTTTAAAACTATTGCACAGAACTGTATGTCAATATAGTTTGAAATTCTATATAAAATGAAATGTTATTACCTTAACTATATTTTGAAAAATTTAAATACTGGTTTTATTTGTTGTGAGCACTTTCACCCTATTTAGCTCTCTGTATCAGCCCTGTCTGTGTTTATTAGACAACAGGATACACAGCAATAACTTATCATGTCTGGTATAAGTTTCAAGGCGAACGTTATGCTTTTTCATCATTTGTACCATCTCAGTGTAATTTGGTTTCTTTCCATTTCTCTAAAATACAAAACTTTTAACACAAAAGATTTATGTGAAATTAAGCAAATGCACATTGAAACAAATCAAATGTTATTTATTTTTACAGGCAAATAAAAAAACAAAGAACAATCCTGGTATTAGTATTCATTGCAGGAAGGATAAAACACATATTCTGCCACCTTCCTTCTTATCTGCCTGTCTGTTTTGTCTCATGCTATCTTCCTGCTCATCAATCTATTATCTGCTTTGTTTATCTTTCTCTGACTGCTTTTTTACAGCTAATCTAAAGGGAATATTAAAAAGATAAGAATTTGTATACTGTTTGGAAAATACAGGCACAGAGACTGTGGTTTTATAATCCAATAAATTTCTTATTTTTGCAACCAAATTACTAAGGTTAATATATATTTTTAGAATTAATATATAGCTATATTACTAAAAAGTGCAATACAAAAATATATATGTTTCTTAGCAGATATGATCCTCTAGTGCATTACTGTGTAATTTTACAAAATAAAACATACATTTGACAACTTTAACCTGCAGGTTACAATTTAGATTGATGTGTTGTCCTCGGCACCCTGGCATTTTCATTTCATAGGCCTCCTAAGTCCAAACAAACCCATTTTTTATAGAGTACAAGATCCTAAGAGATATATTTTAAAGGTGGTCTTCATGCCATATTTTATGTGCATCTAGACACATTAAAATTCAGTTCTATTTTGATAACAATTTATCACTCTGCTTGAGAAAACCATAGGATCCTGAGCTGTAAAGCCCCAAAGACTGCAAAACTAAATCTTGAAGCTTTTATTTTCTAAATAGTTTTGTGGTAGACACATTTTGTTCTTTTATGTATGTTAAATAGTGCCAACTGTAGTTAAAGGGAACTTCACATCAGGATTTACCCCCCAAAATTATAAGGAGTGCTTTATCAGGCTCCTAAGAAACTTTAAAACAATGCCATTATTAATTCTAAATGTACAGTATGTGTTTAAAAATTATTTTATCCATCCTCGCTCTCCCTGCCTGTGCAAAGTGGCAGTCATCATTCCATCTCAGATTGTGCAGTGATGGCAGGGAAGAGGCATATAATAGGTTATCTCTCTTGTCTACCTGTCTTCTCTCATTGCAACAGCTGATAAAGCGCATCTAATAACTTCTAGGTGGAAATCATGATTACAGGTTCCTTTAATCTCCCTGGACCAGGGGCAGCAATCACAAAGAGGAAAAAGAAGTTCTGAGGCCATGTGCACACGTTCAGTATTTTTCGCGTTTTTTTTCCGCGTTTTTTCGCTATAAAAACGTGATAAAAACGTGAAAAAAATGCTTACATATGCCTCACATTATTTTAAGTGTATTTCGCATTTCTTGTGCAAATGTTTCATTTTTTTCCGCGAAAAAATCGCATCGCGGAAAAAAAAGCAACATGTTCATTAAATTTGCGGAACTGCCGGGATTCCTAGGAATGCATTGATCTGCTTACTTTCCGCATGGGGCTGTGCCCACCATGCGGGAAGTAAGCAGATCATGTGCGGTTGGTACCCAGGGTGGAGGAGAGGAGACTTTCCTCCACGGACTGGGCACCGTATAATTGGTAAAAAAAAAAAGAATTAAAATAAAAAATAGTCATATACTCACCTTCGATGACCCCCGGAGTCTTCCCGCCTCTCAGCGGTGCATGCTGCCGCTTCCGTTCCTATAGGTGGTGTGGTGAAGGACCTGCGATGATGTCGCGGTCACATGACCGCGATGACGTCGCGGTCACGTGACCGCGACGTCATCGAAGGTCCTGCACCACACCATCTATAAGAATGGACGCCGCTGAGGAGATCAGCTGTCTGCAGAGGGTGAGTATAACCATTTTTTAAATTTTTTTATTATTTTTAACATGATATCTTTTTACTATTGATGCTGCATAAGCAGCATCTATAGTAAAAAGTTGGTCACACTTGTCAAACAGTATGTTTGACAAGTGTGACCAACCTGTCAATCAGTTTTCCAAGCAATGCTACAGATCGGTTGGAAAACTTTAGCATTCTGCAAGCTAACTTCGCTTGCAAAATGCTAAAAAAAACGTGAAAAAAACGGGAAAAAAACACCAAAAAAAAATAATTTGGATTTCTTGCAGAAAATTTCCGGTTTTCTTCAGGAAATTTCTGCAAGAAATCCTGACGTGTGCACATACCCTTAAGGGAAGTCCCTCATCAGATGTCAATGGCAGATTTCAAAGTAACCCAAGGTTCAGTTTGCAGGTTCGTGATATAATCAGTGACCACTTTGTGCCAGTCATGTAGACACCCCCAACATATGCAACCTTAAATTCCAGTGTGTTGACACATATCAAATCAGCCAGCTCTAAAGCGAACCATTTGGTTTCTGCAAAGCCTGAATTTCTTGCATTGATCAGTCTTTTAGCATTTCCAACCTTCGTGCCATACTGGGAGTATTAATAATTTTTCACAAGAATAAGGCAGCCACAATTTTGCAGGCATTATCACTTATGACATTGCTCAGCTACATCTGATGGGAAGCCATCCAGCATGAGATTTCGCAACTTTATACATATGAGCAACTCCATTCTTCAAAAACAATTTCTTTTATAGTCTGGAAACTTGAAGAAAAGAGATGCTCAACTTGTCTCTTCAGAACTCCTCATATGTGCTTTGGTTGTATTCAGATCATGATACATACGTGGCCACTAGAGTTGAGCGACTTTCATTTTTTTAAGATCGAGTCGGGTTTTGTGAAGTCGAGTGCAGTCGGCCGATTATCGCTAAAAGTCGGGGATCGACCGAAACACGAAACCCAATGCAAGTCAATGGGGAAGCATAGTCGGCAGTGAGTGGAGGCCAGGAAAACACCTACAGTGCCCATTTTAATGCCAAAAACATCCATTCTTGTTTCTGAAGCTTGTCAATCTTAATTAACTTTATAATAATAGTTGGGCATAGGGAATTGGGGGTCATTTGGCAAAAGTTGTGGGGGGAGTAGGGTCGGCTCAAGTTTTTCGTGGGCCCAGGAAATGCGGACTACGTCACGGCGGTGTTGCAGGGAAAGGTAAGTATTTCAACGTTGCAAGTGCTGTGATCCTGAGCAAGCAGGGGGGGCCCACTCGTTCGCATTGGCACTGGCACAGGGCCCCTCAAAGTACAGCGATGTGTGTTTGCATGGCGGGGGCGCCTCCCACCAGCAGCGACACTTTTGCGTACTCTGAGGGGCCCTGTGCCAGTGACGTCGCCAACGAGTATGCCCCCCCACCTGATGAAGGAACCTGCACTTTCATCTGCACCTTCCTCTCTGTCCCTGTGTAAGGTGGTATAACATGCGGGAAGGGGAACCTTACTTTCAGCAGGGTCAGATTCTGGCTGTGTAGAGTATAAGGGGAATGTAGTGGTCTAGGTCAATGTACCAGCAGACTCATCTAGCAGTGGCTGGGCAATGGGCAGGATGAGGAGGAAACAGATATAGGACCAAAGAATAAAGTAGGCTAAATGCAGTTCAAAATTGGTAACAGGACTAAACAGGCGGCATTGCTTTGTTCAGTGGAGTAGCAAACCCAAGAGCAGCAGACACTGTTTCAAGGGCATAATCACACTAGTAGGCCAAATGCAGTTTAATATCTGATAGTATAGGGCGAAAGCCAGAATGTGGAAGCTCAGCTTTGTTCAGTTGAGGACAACACCAGGCAGGGGCAGACAGACACCTTTAGTAGGCCGGAACAGCCAATTGCATTTTTAAAAATGGTAATTTGGAACTGAAGGTTGAAGCTCAGCTTTATTCAGTTGAGGACAACACCAGGCAGGGGTAGACATTCACCTTTAGTAGGCCGGAACAGCCAATTGCATTTTTAAAAATGGTAATTTGGAACAGAAGGTTGAAGCTCAGCTTTATTCAGTTGAGGACAACACCAGGCAGGGGCAGACAGACACCTTTAGTAGGCCGGAACAGCCAATTGCATTTTTAAAAATGGTAATTTGGAACAGAAGGTTGAAGCTCAGCTTTATTCAGTTGAGGACAACACCAGGCAGGGGCAGACAGACACCTTTAGTAGGCCGGAACAGCCAATTGCATTTTTAAAAATGGTAATTTGGAACTGAAGGTTGAAGCTCAGCTTTATTCAGTTGAGGACAACACCAGGCAGGGGCAGACATTCACCTTTAGTAGGCCGGAACAGCCAATTGCATTTTTAAAAATGGTAATTTGGAACAGAAGGTTGAAGCTCAGCTTTATTCAGTTGAGGACAACACCAGGCAGGGGCAGACAGACACCTTTAGTAGGCCGGAACAGCCAATGGCATTTTTAAAAATGGTAATTTGGAACTGAAGGTTGAAGCTCAGCTTTATTCAGTTGAGGACAACACCAGGCAGGGGCAGACAGACACCTTTAGTAGGCCGGAACAGCCAATTTTTTAAAAAAACAGCAGTTAGTAAGAGGCAGAAGGTAGAAGCTCAGCTTTATTCAGTTGAGGACAACACCAGGCAGGGGCAGACAGACACTTTTAGTAGGCCGGAACAGCCAATTGCATTTTTAAAAATGGTAATTTGGAACAGAAGGTTGAAGCTCAGCTTTATTCAGTTGAGGACAACACCAGGCAGGGGCAGACAGACACCTTTAGTAGGCCGGAACAGCCAATGGCATTTTTAAAAATGGTAATTTGGAACTGAAGGTTGAAGCTCAGCTTTATTCAGTTGAGTACAACACCAGGCAGGGGCAGACAGACACCGTTAGTAGGCCGGAACAGCCAATGGCATTTTTAGAAATGGTAATTTGGAACAGAAGGTTGAAGCTCAGCTTTATTCAGTTGAGGACAACACCAGGCAGGGGCAGACAGACACCTTTAGTAGGCCGGAACAGCCAATTTTTTAAAAAAACAGCAGTTAGTAAGAGGCAGAAGGTAGAAGCTCAGCTTTATTCAGTTGAGGACAACACCAGGCAGGGGCAGACAGACACCTTTAGTAGGCCGGAACAGCCAATTGCATTTTTAAAAATGGTAATTTGGAACAGAAGGTTGAAGCTCAGCTTTATTCAGTTGAGGACAACACCAGGCAGGGGCAGACAGACACCTTTAGTAGGCCGGAACAGCCAATTGCATTTTTAAAAATGGTAATTTGGAACTGAAGGTTGAAGCTCAGCTTTATTCAGTTGAGGACAACACCAGGCAGGGGCAGACATTCACCTTTAGTAGGCCGGAACAGCCAATTGCATTTTTAAAAATGGTAATTTGGAACAGAAGGTTGAAGCTCAGCTTTATTCAGTTGAGGACAACACCAGGCAGGGGCAGACAGACACCTTTAGTAGGCCGGAACAGCCAATGGCATTTTTAAAAATGGTAATTTGGAACTGAAGGTTGAAGCTCAGCTTTATTCAGTTGAGGACAACACCAGGCAGGGGCAGACAGACACCTTTAGTAGGCCGGAACAGCCAATTTTTTAAAAAAACAGCAGTTAGTAAGAGGCAGAAGGTAGAAGCTCAGCTTTATTCAGTTGAGGACAACACCAGGCAGGGGCAGACATTCACCTTTAGTAGGCCGGAACAGCCAATTGCATTTTTAAAAATGGTAATTTGGAACAGAAGGTTGAAGCTCAGCTTTATTCAGTTGAGGACAACACCAGGCAGGGGCAGACAGACACCTTTAGTAGGCCGGAACAGCCAATGGCATTTTTAAAAATGGTAATTTGGAACTGAAGGTTGAAGCTCAGCTTTATTCAGTTGAGGACAACACCAGGCAGGGGCAGACAGACACCTTTAGTAGGCCGGAACAGCCAATGGCATTTTTAGAAATGGTAATTTGGAACAGAAGGTTGAAGCTCAGCTTTATTCAGTTGAGGACAACACCAGGCAGGGGCAGACAGACACCTTTAGTAGGCCGGAACAGCCAATTGCATTTTTAAAAATGGTAATTTGGAACAGAAGGTTGAAGCTCAGCTTTATTCAGTTGAGGACAACACCAGGCAGGGGCAGACAGACACCTTTAGTAGGCCGGAACAGCCAATTGCATTTTTAAAAATGGTAATTTGGAACTGAAGGTTGAAGCTCAGCTTTATTCAGTTGAGGACAACACCAGGCAGGGGCAGACATTCACCTTTAGTAGGCCGGAACAGCCAATTGCATTTTTAAAAATGGTAATTTGGAACAGAAGGTTGAAGCTCAGCTTTATTCAGTTGAGGACAACACCAGGCAGGGGCAGACAGACACCTTTAGTAGGCCGGAACAGCCAATGGCATTTTTAAAAATGGTAATTTGGAACTGAAGGTTGAAGCTCAGCTTTATTCAGTTGAGGACAACACCAGGCAGGGGCAGACAGACACCTTTAGTAGGCCGGAACAGCCATTTTTTTAAAAAAACAGCAGTTAGTAAGAGGCAGAAGGTAGAAGCTCAGCTTTATTCAGTTGAGGACAACACCAGGCAGGGGCAGACAGACACCTTTAGTAGGCCGGAACAGCCAATTGCATTTTTAAAAATGGTAATTTGGAACAGAAGGTTGAAGCTCAGCTTTATTCAGTTGAGGACAACACCAGGCAGGGGCAGACAGACACCTTTAGTAGGCCGGAACAGCCAATTGCATTTTTAAAAATGGTAATTTGGAACTGAAGGTTGAAGCTCAGCTTTATTCAGTTGAGGACAACACCAGGCAGGGGCAGACATTCACCTTTAGTAGGCCGGAACAGCCAATTGCATTTTTAAAAATGGTAATTTGGAACAGAAGGTTGAAGCTCAGCTTTATTCAGTTGAGGACAACACCAGGCAGGGGCAGACAGACACCTTTAGTAGGCCGGAACAGCCAATGGCATTTTTAAAAATGGTAATTTGGAACTGAAGGTTGAAGCTCAGCTTTATTCAGTTGAGGACAACACCAGGCAGGGGCAGACAGACACCTTTAGTAGGCCGGAACAGCCAATTTTTAAAAAAAACAGCAGTTAGTAAGAGGCAGAAGGTAGAAGCTCAGCTTTATTCAGTTGAGGACAACACCAGGCAGGGGCAGACAGACACCTTTAGTAGGCCGGAACAGCCAATTGCATTTTTAAAAATGGTAATTTGGAACAGAAGGTTGAAGCTCAGCTTTATTCAGTTGAGGACAACACCAGGCAGGGGCAGACAGACACCTTTAGTAGGCCGGAACAGCCAATTGCATTTTTAAAAATGGTAATTTGGAACTGAAGGTTGAAGCTCAGCTTTATTCAGTTGAGGACAACACCAGGCAGGGGCAGACATTCACCTTTAGTAGGCCGGAACAGCCAATTGCATTTTTAAAAATGGTAATTTGGAACAGAAGGTTGAAGCTCAGCTTTATTCAGTTGAGGACAACACCAGGCAGGGGCAGACAGACACCTTTAGTAGGCCGGAACAGCCAATGGCATTTTTAAAAATGGTAATTTGGAACTGAAGGTTGAAGCTCAGCTTTATTCAGTTGAGGACAACACCAGGCAGGGGCAGACAGACACCTTTAGTAGGCCGGAACAGCCAATTTTTTAAAAAAACAGCAGTTAGTAAGAGGCAGAAGGTAGAAGCTCAGCTTTATTCAGTTGAGGACAACACCAGGCAGGGGCAGACAGACACCTTTAGTAGGCCGGAACAGCCAATTGCTTTTTTAAAAATGGTAATTTGGAACTGAAGGTTGAAGCTCAGCTTTATTCAGTTGCAGCTTCTTGGCAATAATATAAAGAAGACGAGACAGGACAACACTCGTTGGATGCCATATCTGTGTTTTCACTGGAAAAAAAACTGTCAGTTAACTACTTGTAGGAGAAAGTTTTTGTAGCTGGAGGCCACTTTTTGTATTGTACCAGTTTTCTGTTGTATGTTTGGAACTGAAGGTTGAAGCTCAGCTTTATTCAGTTGAGGACAACACCAGGCAGGGGCAGACACCTTTAGAAGGACGGAACAGCCAATTTTTTTAAAAACAGCAGTTAATCAGAGCCAGAAGGTAGAAGCTCAGCTTTATTCAGTTGAGGACAACTTGAATTAGGGACTGCAGACAGACTTTGCAGGCTGTCCCCTGTGTGGACCATGCATCCAATACATTAACCCATTTAGCCACAAAGGACACGTAACCTTCCGTGGCCAGGCCTACAGGTCCATGTGTCTGTTGTCAGGTATACCTTTGGACTGACAAATTGACAGAATGCAAGGACAATGCGGTCTTTAACATGCAGGTGGAGGGGTGGGATGGCTTTTCTCGCAAAAGAATTGTCAACTGGGTAGCTCATAGCGTGGTATATCGTAGTTCATCCTGGCTTTATTAATATTAAATTAAATAAAAAAATAGGCTCTAGGCACTTTATTATTGGTTCCAGGGGTACACGGGCAGCAGTGGTCTGGTCAGTGGAGGCCTAGTGGAAGGAGGGACCGCAGACAGGCTTCAAAGGCCTAACATAATAAAATGGGCTGGCTGTAGGCACTTTATTATTGGTTCCAGGGGTACACGGGCAGCAGTGGTCTGGTCAGTGGAGGCCTAGTGGAAGGAGGGACCGCAGACAGGCTTCGAAGGCCTAACACAATAAAATGGGCTGGCTGTAGGCACTTTAAAATTGGTTCCAGGGGTACACGGGCAGCAGTAGTCTGGTCAGTGGAGGCCTAGTGGAAGGAGGGACCTTAGACAGGCTTCGAAGGCCTAACACAATAAAATGGGCTGGCTGTAGGCACTTTATTATTGGTTCCAGGGGTACACGGGCAGCAGTGGTCAGGTGAGTGGAGGCCTAGTGGAAGGAGGGACCTTAGACAGGCTTCGAAGGCCTAACATAAAAAAATGAGCTGGCTGTAGGCACTTTATAATTGGTTCCAGGGGTACACGGGCAGCAGTGGTCTGGTCAGTGGAGGCCTAGTGGAAGGAGGGACTACAGACAGGCTTCGAAGGCCTAAAATAACAAACAATAGGCTCATGGCAGTTTTACAGCGGTTACATGGATACACGGGCAGGCAGCTTGGTGGTCAGTGGAGGAGTATTTAAAGTAGGGACCGCAGACAGGCTATCAAAGGCCTAAAATAACAAACAATAGGCTTATGGCAGTTTTACAGCGGTTACATGGATACACGGGCAGGCAGCTTGGTGGTCAGTGGAGGAGTATTTAAAGTAGGGACCGCAGACAGGCTATCAAAGGCCTAAAATAACAAACAATAGGCTCATGGCAGTTTTACAGCGGTTACATGGATACACGGGCAGGCAGCTTGGTGGTCAGTGGAGGAGTATTTAAAGTAGGGACCGCAGACAGGCTATCAAAGGCCTAAAATAACAAACAATAGGCTCATGGCAGTTTTACAGCGGTTACATGGATACACGGGCAGGCAGCTTGGTGGTGAGTGGAGGAGTATTTAAAGTAGGGACCGCAGACAGGCTATCAAAGGCCTAAAATAACAAACAATAGGCTCATGGCAGCTTTACAGCGGTTACATGGATACACAGGCAGCTTGGTGGTGAGTGGAGGAGTATTTAAAGTAGGGACCGCAGACAGGCTATCAAAGGCCTAAAATAACAAACAATAGGCTCATGGCAGTTTTACAGCGGTTACATGGATACACGGGCAGGCAGCTGGTGATGAGTGGAGGAGTATTTAAAGTAGGGACCGCAGACAGGCTATCAAAGGCCTAAAATAACAAACAATAGGCTCATGGCAGCTTTACAGCGGTTACATGGATACACAGGCAGCTTGGTGGTGAGTGGAGGAGTAGTGCAAGGAGTGTCTGTCCCAGTACTCCCAAAATATAAATAGATGTTAATGTCTCGCAAAACAACCAAAACAAAAAAAAAGGTGGCATACTTAGGTACAGGGGTGGGCTCATCTACTGAGTTTCTGACATAGTAATTTGGCAGTAACTATTTAATGGTGCCAATATAGGACACAGACACAGACTACTTTAAGTTGCATCATAGATGTCTACAAATTTGTATTGTCAGTGCCAGACATTGAATGATGTCAGCGAATAGACTAAAGATTGGTGGAGCTGTGCGACATAATTTTGCACGTGGTAGAGCACATTTTGAGCTGGGGTAGGGGGGAACTCTCTTGAGGCCGGCGGGACCGCCCCAGGGCCCCTCATGTTACAACGGTGTGTCTGACGTTGGGTGCGCACCGCCACCGCCAGAGACACTACATTGTACTATGAGGGACCCAGTAGCAATGCCGTCAACCAAAAGCGAGCACACCCACCTCTTCAGACAAACAGCAGTCTCACGGGTGCTTGCGCCAAGTCGCGATACCACGGCCCCGTGTGGGGAGTTTTGCCATTTAGGGAGGTGTAAACATGTCGTATGCTGTACAATCAGCTGCAGCAAATTAGACATTAGAAAAGTAATTCACAGGCAAGAGCTTTTCATAGGAAAGCTAGGTGTCGGCCGGGCAAGGTGGGGCAAAAGATTTCGAAATCCAGTTGTGGTTCATTTTAATGAATGTTAGATCGTCAACATTTTGGGTAGCCAGACGAGTCCTTTTTTCGGTTAATATTGAACCTGCAGCACTGAATACTCTTTCTGATAGGACACTTGCTGCCGGGCAAGCAAGCTCCTGCAATGCATATTCTGCCAATTCTGGCCAGGTGTCTAATTTTGATGCCCAGTAATCAAATGGGAATGACGGTTGAGGGAGAACATCGATAAGGGATGAAAAATAGTTAGTAACCATACTGGACAAATGTTGTCTCCTGTCACTTTCAATTGATGCAGCAGTACCTGTCCTGTCTGCGGTCATAGCAAAATCACTCCACAACCTGGTCAGAAAACCCCTCTGTCCAACGCCACTTCTGATGTGTGCACCCCTAACACTCCTAGTCTGCTGCCCCCTGGAGCTCGTGTGAGAACGATCACGTGCGCTGTGTGCTGGGAATGCCTGAAGCAAACGGTCAACAAGAGTTGATTGTTTGGTTGCTAATATTAGTTCCAAGTTCTCATGTGGCATAATATTTTGCAATTTGCCTTTATAGCGTGGATCAAGGAGGCAGGCCAACCAGTAATCGTCATCGTTCATCATTTTCGTAATGCGTGTGTCCCTTTTTAGGATACGTAAGGCATAATCCGCCATGTGGGCCAAAGTTCCAGTTGTCAAATCTCCAGTTGTGATTGGTTGAGGGGCAGTTGCAGGCAAATCTACGTCACTTGTGTCACTCAAAAAACCAGAACCCGGCCGTGACACGCAACCAATTTCCTGTGCCCCCGGGAAAGGTTCGGCATTAAAAATATACTCATCCCCATCATCCTCCTCGTCCTCCACCTCCTCTTCGCCCGCTACCTCGTCCTGTACACTGCCCTGACCAGACAATGGCTGACTGTCATCAAGGCTTTCCTCTTCCTCTGGTGCAGACGCCTGCTCCTTTATGTGCGTCAAACTTTGCATCAGCAGACGCATTAGGGGGATGCTCATGCTTATTACGGCGTTGTCTGCACTAACCAGCCGTGTGCATTCCTCAAAACACTGAAGGACTTGACACATGTCTTGTATCTTAGACCACTGCACACCTGACAACTCCATGTCTGCCATCCTACTGCCTGCCCGTGTATCCTCCCACAAATAAATAACAGCACGCCTCTGTTCGCACAGTCTCTGAAGCATGTGCAGTGTTGAGTTCCACCTTGTTGCAACGTCTATGATTAGGCGATGCTGGGGAAGGTTCAAAGACCGCTGATAGGTCTGCATACGGCTGGCGTGTACAGGCGAACGTCGGATATGTGAGCAAAGTGCACGCACTTTGAGGAGCAGGTCGGAGAACCCAGGATAAGTTTTCAATAAGCACTGCACCACCAGGTTTAAGGTGTGAGCCAGGCAAGGAATGTGTTTCAGTTGGGAAAGGGAGATGGCAGCCATGAAATTCCTTCCGTTATCACTCACTACCTTGCCTGCCTCAAGATCTACTGTGCCCAGCCACGACTGCCTTTCTTGTTGCAAGAACTCGGATAGAACTTCCGCGGTGTGTCTGTTGTCGCCCAAACACTTCATAGCCAATACAGCCTGCTGACGCTTGGCAGTAGCTGGCCCATAATGGGACAACTGGTGTGCAACAGTGTCATCTGCCGATGGAGTGGTTGGCAGACTGCGTTCTGTGGAAGAGCTGTAGCTTCTGCAGGAGGACGAGGAGGAGGAGGAGGAGGGGGTGCGAACGCTTACAGCCAACTGTTTCCTAGACCGTGGGCTAGGCACAACTGTCCCTAAATTGATGTCGCCTGTGGACCCTGCATCCACCACATTCACCCAGTGTGCCGTGATGGACACATAACGTCCCTGGCCATGCCTACTGGTCCATGCATCTGTAGTCAGGTGCACCTTTGTACTCACAGATTGCCTGAGTGCATGGACGATGCGCTGTTTAACATGCTGGTGCAGGGCTGGGATGGCTTTTCTGGAAAAAAAGTGTTGACTGGGTAGCTCGTATCGTGGTTCAGCGTACTCCGTCAGGGCTTTGAAAGCTTCGCTTTCAACTAACCGGTAGGGCATCATCTCTAACGAGATTAGTCTAGCTATGTGGGCATTAAAACCCTGTGTACGCGGATGCGAGGATAAGTACTTCCTTTTTCTAACCAGAGTCTCATGTAGGGTGAGCTGGACTGGAGAGCTGGAGATCGTGGAACTTTCGGGTGTGCCGGTGTACATGGCAGACTGAGAGACGGTTGGAGACGGTATTGTTTCCGCCGGTGCCCTAGATGCAATATTTCCTCCTACAAAACTGGTGGTTCCCTGACCCTGACTGCTTTTGGCTGGCAAAGAAACCTGCACAGATACTGCCGGTGGTGCGGAAAATGGTGGCCTTACAGTGACGGAAGGGATGTTGCGTTGCTGACTAGCTTCATTGGCCGAGGGTGCTACAACCTTAAGGGACGTTTGGTAGTTAGTCCAGGCTTGAAAATGCATGGTGGTTAAGTGTCTATGCATGCAACTAGTATTTAGACTTTTCAGATTCTGACCTCTGCTTAAGCTAGTTGAACATTTTTGACAGATGACTTTGCGCTGATCAGTTGGATGTTGTTTAAAAAAATGCCAGACTGCACTCTTCCTAGACTCGGATCCCTTTTCAGGGATTGCAGACTGAGCTTTAACCGGATGGCCACGCTGTCCTCCAACAGGTTTTGGCTTTGACACGCGTTTTGGGCCAGATACGGGCCCGGCAGATGGAACCTGTTGCGATGTTGATGCCTGCTGCGGCCCCTCCTCCACCTCCGCTTCTGAACTACTGCCGCCTGCACCCTGTTCCCCCAATGGCTGCCAATCGGGGTCAATAACTGGGTCATCTATTACCTCCTCTTCGAGCTCGTGTGCAACTTCGTCTGTGTCACTGTGTCGGTCTGTGGTATAGCGTTCGTGGCGGGGCAACATAGTCTCATCAGGGTCTGATTGTGGATCTGTACCCTGAGAGGGCAATGTGGTGGTCTGAGTCAAAGGAGCAGCATAGTACTCTGGCTGTGGCTGTGCATCAGTGCACTCCATGTCAGAATATACTTGTAATGGGCATGGCCTGTTAAATGTTTCACTTTCTAAGCCAGGGACGGTATGTGTAAAGAGCTCCATGGAGTGACCCGTTGTGTCGCCTGCTGCATCCTTCTCTCTTGTTGTAGTTTTTGCTGAGGAGGACAAGGAAGCGACTTGTCCCTGACCGTGAACATCCACAAGCGACGCGCTGCTTTTACATTTACCAGTTTCGGAAGAGGAGGCAAAAGAGCTAGAGTCTGCAATGTAAGCCAAAACTTGCTGTTGCTGCTCCGCCTTTAAAAGCGGTTTTCCTACTCCCAGAAAAGAGAGCGTTCGAGGCCTTGTGTAGCCTGACGACGAAACTGGCTCCACAGCTCCAGACTTAGGTGGAATATTTTTATCCCCACGACCACCTGATGCTCCACTACCACTACCATCATTACCAGCTGACAATGAACGCCCACGACGACCTCTTGCACCAGACTTCCTCATTGTTTTAAAATCTTAACCAAAGTAACTTTATTTGTTGCTGTCAAACAACTTACACGGTGAGCTATAACTTCAGTATGATTTCAATATCCCTTAACAGGTTGGTGAGACCACAAGGAAAATCAGGCACAATGTTACACACTGTTTTCTGTGGCACAAAATCACAGAGATGACACACACGCAGGACTGTCACTCAAGCACTAATGTCAATATTAATCTCCCACCTAATTTATTTATTTTTTTTTTCAGGGAGACTTTAGAAACCAAATAATATTAAAAAAACCAAAAAAATAAATAGGCTTTCTATGGACCACTGAATGAGAGAGAGGTGGCACACCCAGGAGTCAAGACTGGCACACAAGCTGAAAGGGCAATATTACTCTCCCACTGTTTTTTTTTTTTTTTTTTTTTTCAGGGAGACTTTAGAAACCAAATAATAAGAAAAAAAATAAATAAATAAATAGGCTTTCTATAGCCCACTGAATGAGAGATAGCACACACAGCAGTGGCACACAAGCCCTGACTGAGGCCAATATTTTTCTCCCACTGATTGATGTAGTGTTTTTGTGTTGAGGTAGATTTTAGAACACAAATCAAGGAAAAAAAAAATGCTTTCTATGGCCCACTGAATGAGAGAGGTGGCACACCCAGGAGTCAAGACTGGCACACAAGCTGAAAGGGCAATATTACTCTCCCACTGTTTTTTTATGTATTTTTTGTTTTTTAAGGGAGACTTTAGAAACCCAATAATATTTAAAAAAAAATAAATAAATAGGCTTTCTATGGCCCACTGAATGAGAGAGGTGGCACACCCAGGAGTCAAGACTGGCACACAAGCTGAAAGGGCAATATTACTCTCCCACTGTTTTTTTAAGTTTTTTTTTTTTATTTTCAGGGAGACTTTAGAAACCAAATAATATTAAAAAAACCAAAAAAATAAATAGGCTTTCTATGGCCCACTGAATGAGAGAGAGGTGGCACACCCAGGAGTCAAGACTGGCACACAAGCTGAAAGGGCAATATTACTCTCCCACTGTTTTTTTAAGTTTTTTTTTTTTATTTTCAGGGAGACTTTAGAAACCAAATAATATTAAAAAAACCAAAAAAATAAATAGGCTTTCTATGGCCCACTGAATGAGAGAGAGGTGGCACACCCAGGAGTCAAGACTGGCACACAAGCTGAAAGGGCAATATTACTCTCCCACTGTTTTTTTTTTTTTTTTTTTTTCAGGGAGACTTTAGAAACCAAATAATAAGAAAAAAAAAAATAAATAAATAGGTTTTCTATAGCCCACTGAATGAGAGATAGCACACACAGCAGTGGCACACAAGCCCTGACTGAGGCCAATATTTTTCTCCCACTGATTGATGTAGTGTTTTTGTGTTGAGGTAGATTTTAGAACACAAATCAAGGAAAAAAAAAATGCTTTCTATGGCCCACTGAATGAGAGAGGTGGCACACCCAGGAGTCAAGACTGGCACACAAGCTGAAAGGGCAATATTACTCTCCCACTGTTTTTTTATGTATTTTTTGTTTTTTAAGGGAGACTTTAGAAACCCAATAATATTTAAAAAAATAAATAAATAGGCTTTCTATGGCCCACTGAATGAGAGAGGTGGCACACCCAGGAGTCAAGACTGGCACACAAGCTGAAAGGGCAATATTACTCTCCCACTGTTTTTTTAAGTTTTTTTTTTTTTATTTTCAGGGAGACTTTAGAAACCAAATAATATTAAAAAAACCAAAAAAATAAATAGGCTTTCTATGGCCCACTGAATGAGATAGAGGTGGCACACCCAGGAGTCAAGACTGGCACACAAGCTGAAAGGGCAATATTACTCTCCCACTGTTTTTTTTTTTTTTTTTTTTCAGGGAGACTTTAGAAACCAAATAATAAGAAAAAAAATAAATAAATAAATAGGCTTTCTATAGCCCACTGAATGAGAGATAGCACACACAGCAGTGGCACACAAGCCCTGACTGAGGCCAATATTTTTCTACCACTGATTGATGTAGTGTTTTTGTGTTGAGGTAGATTTTAGAACACAAATCAAGGAAAAAAAAAATGCTTTCTATGGCCCACTGAATGAGAGAGGTGGCACACCCAGGAGTCAAGACTGGCACACAAGCTGAAAGGGCAATATTACTCTCCCACTGTTTTTTTATGTATTTTTTGTTTTTTAAGGGAGACTTTAGAAACCCAATAATATTTAAAAAAATAAATAAATAGGCTTTCTATGGCCCACTGAATGAGAGAGGTGGCACACCCAGGAGTCAAGACTGGCACACAAGCTGAAAGGGCAATATTACTCTCCCACTGTTTTTTTAAGTTTTTTTTATTTTATTTTCAGGGAAACTTTAGAAACCAAATAATATTAAAAAAACCAAAAAAATAAATAGGCTTTCTATGGCCCACTGAATGAGAGAGAGGTGGCACACCCAGGAGTCAAGACTGGCACACAAGCTGAAAGGGCAATATTACTCTCCCACTGTTTTTTTTTTTTTTTTTTTTTTTCAGGGAGACTTTAGAAACCAAATAATAAGAAAAAAAATAAATAAATAAATAGGCTTTCTATAGCCCACTGAATGAGAGATAGCACACACAGCAGTGGCACACAAGCCCTGACTGAGGCCAATATTTTTCTACCACTGATTGATGTAGTGTTTTTGTGTTGAGGTAGATTTTAGAACACAAATCAAGGAAAAAAAAAAATGCTTTCTATGGCCCACTGAATGAGAGATAGCACACACAGCAGTGGCACACAAGCCCTGACTGAGGCCAATATTTTTCTACCACTGATTGATGTAGTGTTTTTGTGTTGAGGTAGAATTTAGAACACAAATCACGGAAAAAATAAATAGGCTTTCTATGGCCCACTCAGTGAGAGATGGCACACACAGGGATGGCACTGTAGCAGAAATGCCAATCTTAATCTCCCACAAAAAAAAAAAAAAAAACAGGGACTGTCCTACAATTACTATCTCCCTGCAGTAATCTAAGCCAGGTATGGCAGGCAGCAATAGGAGTGGACTGATGCACAAATTAAATAAAAAGTGTGGACAAACAAAAAAGATAGCTGTGCAGAAAGGAACAAGAGGATATGTGCTTTGAAAAAAGCAGTTGGTTTCCACAGTGGCGTACACACAGCAATACAGCTATCACGGAGCCTTCTAGGGCAGCCCAATGAGCTACAGCGCTGAGGAAAAAAAAAAAAATAATAATAGCTTCCACTGTTCCTGCACACCGAAGGTGGTGTTGGACAGTGGAAATCGCTACAGCACAAGCGGTTTGGTGGTTAGTGGACCCTGCCTAACGCTCTCCCTGCTTCTGATGAAGCGGCAGCAACCTCTCCCTAAGCTCAGATCAGCAGCAGTAAGATGGCGGTCGGCGGGAACACCCCTTTATAGCCCCTGTGACGCCGCAGACAGCAAGCCAATCACTGCAATGCCCTTCTCTAAGATGGTGGGGACCAGGATCTATGTCATCACGCTGCCCACACTCTGCGTTCACCTTCATTGGCTGAGAAATGGCGCTTTTCGCGTCATTGAAACGCGACTTTGGCGCGAAAGTCGCGTACCGCATGGCCGACAAGCACAGGGGTCGGATCGGGTTTCATGAGACGCCGACTTAGCCAAAAGTCGGCGACTTTTGAAAATGATCGACCCGTTTCGCTCAACCCTAGTGGCCACTGAATCACTTTCAACCTGTTGTTCACTATTGTAACAGATATGTGTGTTGGATCATTGTCTTGTTGGAAAACTGTCTACCAAGGACATGCTCTTTTTATAAAAAGTAAGCACTGGAGGCAGATTCTCATGCAGATCAAAGACCTGATAATAGTTCTTAATAGCTCATTTGCAAATAGGAAAAACATGGATTTCTCTGAAATAAAACATCCTTTTGCAAATATCAAGGTACCACTTTATTCAGGTTCCTATGTCCTGCTTGCCCACATCCACAGCTTAGGAGGGTTGATTTTACTGTCAGATTCCTTTTAAAAATACACTTTTCACCAGAGTAAAGGGAATTGTTTATACAGAACTTATCTTATATACATTTCCTTCATGACTTAAAGTGTTTTTTTTTGTTTCTAAACCTTTTCTGTTATTATGTCATTGTTTTCATCCATCATTTAGCAAAATTGCCAGTTTGAAGCTTATGGAGGAACAGATCTCATTGTTTGCAATGGGTTTATTCATACATGCCTGGCATATTAGTTTTTACACTGGATAAGTTCAAAGGTTGATCTGAAAGCCAGATCACAATGTTGCAAGTAATGTCATTATAATGTCCAGGGCTAGTGCTTGTAAGTAAATGGAGAAAAAGCCTGATAGCAGTGAATACATTTTTCATAATTTATGATCTAGCTGAGTTACATCAGGCTTAAAAAACTGAGACCCAGCAAAATGATGGAAAATGAATGGAAACTATGTAACCTTGAACGATGAGAAGACCCCTATGTTCCCTTTGTTGGTGACACATCCTCATTGGAGTTTTTTGGCAGTATGTCTTTGTGAAGATGATTAGTATTTAAATCATGTATCCAATTTGTTTTTCTTGAAAACACTGCTGCAAAAAAGACTCAGTTTGCAGTAATTGCAATGTGCATAGCAAAATATTCCAGTATTATATTCCTATAATCCTTTAATCTAATGCAGTCAGTTGTGTACCGCTAATAGCGGCAGACCATGCGGCCTCTATGGGACCCATAAGTTAGGTGGTCAGATGCCAATGCCAACGCCTGATCTGGGTTCCCCCACCTGATATCACACTTTCAACTGTATCAGCATATTTGATGCCAATACAGTTGAAAGCAATAATAAAAGTGGGAGCTGTCAGCTTTCTCCTCCATCATTTTTCATGCGCGTCTGAGCTCTACAGTTTCAGTGCAGCTGGGGCTATTATACCATTTGAAGGGCTATGTGAAGGTCATTAAACAGTTTGCAGGGCTATGTAGGGGTCATTATTTTGTTTGGAGAGCTGTGTGAGCTCATTATGCTATTTTAAGAGTTATCTATAAGGATATTGTACAATTTGAAGGGCTATGTGGGCGCCATTGGAATGCTGTGCATGGGCCAATGGTTATATTTGGAGGGCTATTTGGGGGTAATCATATTATTTGAAGAGCTATGTGGGTGCCAATTTACTGTTTTGAGGGCTATGTGTTGTCCACTATACTATTTGGGAGGCTGTGTGAGCCACTATACTTTTTGGAAGGCTATGTGGGGTCATTATATTGTTTGGATGGATTGTGGGGTCCATTATGCTGTGTGCAGGCAATTGCACAATGTGGAGGCCTGTGTTGGAGTAAGGGTATGTGCACACATTGCGGATTTTGCTGCGGATCCGTTGCGGATTGGCCGCTGCGTATTCTCAGCAGTTTTCCTTGAGTTTACAGTACCATGTAAACCTATGGAAAACAAAATCCGCTGTGCCCATCCTGCGGAAAAAACTGTGCGGAAAAGCTGCATTGTTTATTCCGCAGCATGTCAATTCTTTGTGCGGATTCCGCATCGGTTTACACCTGCTCCATAAAAGGAATTCGCAGGTGTAAAACCGCATGTGGAATCTGCACAAAATCTGCAACAAAAAATGCAGTAAATCCACAGTAATTCCGCAGCAAATCTACGGTGCGGATTACCTGTGGATTTACCAAAATCAGTGCGGAAAAATCCGCAGAGTAATCCGCAATGTGTGCACGTACCTTAATCATACTGTGTATAGAGTTGTGTAAAGGCAATCATACTGTGTGTAGGGGTGTAATGGCTGATATACATTATAGAGGGCATTTATACTGTGCATGTCATCAAACTGTGCGTGTAGAGGACACTGCATAGGAAGTCACTGTGGTATCATACTGTGTTTAGGGGCATTTTTGGTGGAATCATACTTTATGGGGTCAATAAATGGGTATCTTAATGTGTGAGACCACTAAGGGGCTTCAACAGGAAGAAAATGACTTTGTAAGTGCTGAAAAGATGTGAGATATGCTATTTTGTGGCCCAGCCAAATTTTGTTTTTCTTTGCTGGGGGTGTCCCAATTAGGACTTCTGCTATAGGGTCCCATGATTTCAATGTATGCCCCTGATTGCAGTGTGTGCTTCACAATAAAAAAAATGTCATTCACATGTGAAGAGAAAATGGTGAAATTATTCTGATAAAACAATAATTTCAAATTTATTGTGTTAAATGTGCCAGACTTCTTACAAGCTGCTACGCTGGCATGCCATCAACTGTGTACTGCATGGCACACAGATGACATCATGCCAGTCTGGCAAATTTAACACCACATTGAGATATCCATAAAGTAAGAAATTTGTACAGCTCTTGTCCAAGGTCAGAGAGTAATGACTTTGACCGTGGACATGTGTGGGGAGAAGCAATCCACTCATCTGTAGGAATTAGTTGTTGTGAATAATATTGGATATATAATTTCATGTCAATCATTTGTATCCTATTTGGCATGGGATTATAAAATCCCCTTCCTTTCTGCATTTGTAACAGGACACCTAGCCCAGCAGTGGATCAGGCCTCAGGAGGCTGTGAATGACAGATCTCACGCCTTGAGCCAGCTAAGCTCAGGACAAAAGGTTTGCTTGTTTTATGGAGACCATGCAGTTTAATTGCTTTGTTCAGACAACTAGGATTTCATAAGGAGAATATGAACTTATCGGACATCCTAGCCACACACCGCTTACATTTTTTAGATCTTTGGAATGGGCCAAACACCTTCCAATGTCTCAATCTGTTCTAGCACCTTAGGGTGGGAAGGTACATGGAATGGCTAGTAGGAGCCAAGTAGCAAAGCTGTGTTTGATCTGAACATGTAGAAGGGGTCCAACCGGATCTGATGGCACCAAAACTGCCTCCCTAAAACCATCCTTTAATGAGCTATGACCCATCTTAAGTTTTGGAGTTTTTAACCGCCAGAGAAAAGGGGATGGGAATTAGGTTCAGCCCAAAGAGCAGGAGGGGAGTGACACAAAGGGGTTCAATGCTCATGTAAAGCCTATTGCTTTTTTCTCTGGGAGGTCGCAATGACATATTGCATTGGAAGAAATTAAGGAACAGAGAGGACCACAATTCTCCCATGTGGCAGCTTCTCCCCGGCAATACAAGCCTTTCATTTGACTGGTAACTGACTCTTATGTTGTGCATATTTGTCTTACCATTATTGTGTTTGCATGTCTGACCATTGTATACGTATAACCATTGTGTATACAGTTTATTGTCTAGTGTACCCTTAAGGAGAATACATTTATAATTTAACTTTGGGCTGCTCTTTTATCTCAATCCATGAATTAATCCGTACTTATTCTTGTCTAATCTTTCCATGCTAGCAGGGTTGGTTTCTGGCCCAATACAATCCCGTTAACGTACCAAGCTTACATCTAACGAGGAGCTGGTGGCAGTCCTACCAGGCTGGCAGTGCTCTATTTCATTGATGCTAGAGAAAGGGGCCTTTCAGCCTGTTAGGGTTATGGGTGAGTGTGGTACCACATCAGTGACTGCTTGTGCCACATCCTCTCCCTCCGCATGCCTCCCTGGGCATGAGTGGACAGGGGGTATCTGTGTAAAAATGAACCAAGCTGACCTTACGTGACCCCAGGGGGTGCAGAACGTCACATTGATGCAAGTAAGGAGACCGCACTACGTGATCCTTCTGATGTAATAGTGACATCAAGGTGTGGTGGCGAGGTGTTGTTCACATGTGTTGGCAGCAGTGGGATTCTGTATGATCTCCCCCTTGCCATCTTTTACAGTTCTCGTCTCTATTGGGTGGCAATTAGAGCCTCCAATGGCTTCTTCTGAAGTCTGCCTTTCTAACTCCTCTCATTCAGTCAGCACAGGATTCCTACCTTGGGTGCATATCAACCAGTGCTTGGCCATAACCAAATACCTTTCTTTACTCTGCTCATTTCACCCACAAATGCAGCAGTGCACAGTGTCTCCACATTTCAGCATCCTTCCAGAGTACCAGAAGACTAAAAAATGTTCGAATTACAGTACAAACTTCATGTTCCCAAAGAAATAATGTGCAAGGCTCAGGAGGTGACTGATGGATGGAACTTCATCACTCTTGATGGTGTAAAGTTATGTTCAGCTGTCACAAGACCCTGCAGCCAATCAGTGATTTCAGAAGTCAGATGACTGATTTGACAGAACTTAATTTTTAAGGAAGGTCTGATGTGGACCAGCAAAGATATGACTGGTTAAAATGGTTCTGATTGGGGTGTTAAGTGAGGGTCCTGCTTGCAAGATTACAGTCTATAAGGCAATAGATGGTAAAAGGGACTTATATTGTATGGTCAAGCCATAATATACTAAATAAGGTATGCATATGACACTGCATGAACCGATCACCAGCCAGTATGTCTATTTCTTAGAACAAAAAAAGGCCCATGAAGTGTATATGAAACAGTTAATAAAGTTTATTTCAAATACGAATCCATAAAATCATGTAAACAGTATATAATGGATGCCTCACAGTGTCCGTGTGTTTACAATGGATCATAAAGCCAGAGAATATGTCTGGCGTCAAAAAGCTTCCAATATGTTTAGTATGGGTGATTCTACTTCGACTAATGATGCTTCCATATCAGACAATGAATGTTTTAAACAAAACAAAAGTGCCATGTATAGCGTTGAGCATTCCGATACTGCAAGTATCGGGTATCGGCCAATATTTGCGTTATCGGAATTCCGATACTGAGTTCCAATATTTTCAGTATATTGGATACCGGAATCGGAAGTTCCCACAATTCAAAGTGCCCGAATTCAGCCAATGAGGAATGATTAGAAGTGTGGGCACATCCTGTTCTGCATGGTAGGCATGTAACTACTGGCATGGCTGTGATTGGCTGCTGAAATGATGTCATGATGCACTATAAAAGTCGCTGTCGCCATTTTGGGCTCACTCTGCTGTGAATTCAGTTAGGGACAGGACGCTGTGTTGTGACTGAGGGCCAGTTTAGAGATAGTGATTTGCTTCATTGTGCTTTACCCAGGCTAATTTAGCAACCGCTGTGTGAGATCCTTGCTTTTGCCTTGCAGCGCTGTTCACAGCTGTCTGCAAGGTCTCTGTGTGTGTGAGTGCAGCTCACTCTCTAGTCTGTCCGCAGCCACAGCCAGTTGTAGTCAGCTCAGAGTGCGTCACTGCCTCAAACTGTTCTATCCATTGTCCTTTTTTGCAATTAGTGCAGCCTGCTGCACATTTTTTCAAATATTTCCTATTAGTGGCTTTCCATCCGTATCCAGCAAAATTGTGGAAAAACACTACATAGGATTACATAGAGGAGGGTTTTTTTGGCCTTGCAGCGCTGTTTACGGCTGTCTGCATGGTCTCTGTGTGAGTGCACATCGCTCTGTAGTCTGTCTGCAGCCACAGCTGGTTGTAGTCAGCTCAGGGTGTGTCACTGCCTCATACCATTCAAACCATTGTCCTTTTTGCAATTAGTGCAGCCTGCTGCAAATTTTTTCAAATATTTCCTATTAGTGGCTTTCCATCCGTATCCAGCTAAATTGTGGAAAAACACTACATAGGATTACATAGAGGAGCTTTTTTTGGCCTTGCAGCACCGTTTACGGCTGTCTGCATGGTCTCTGTGTGAGTGCACATTCCTCTGTAGTCTGTCCGCAGCCACAGCCGGTTGTAGTCAGCTCAGGGTGCGTCAGTGCCTCATACCGTTCCATTGTCTGTTTCTCAATTAGTGCAGCGTGCTGCACATTTTTTGAAATTTATCCTATTAGTGGTTTTCCCTCTGTATCCTGCTAGATTGTGGAAAAACACTATATAGGATTACATAGAGGAGTTGGGTTTGTGTTGTGAATTTGGATTCTGGGCTCCCCCGGTGGCCGCTTGTGGAATTGGACTTGTCATCCTCTTTCCTGTTTCACCTGGTTCCATCAGTAGTGGGTGTCGCTATTTAAGCTCATTTCTCTGGTGGTTTCTTGCCGGTCATCAATGTTATCTGATGCCTCTCAGTGCTTGTTCCTGCTTCTAGACAACTACTAGTTAAGTTGGACTTTTGTCCATGTTTTGTTTTGCCTATTTGTTCCAGTTCACAGCTGAAGTTTTGTTACTGTGTCTGGAAAGCTCTCGTTGATCAGGGATTGCTACTCTGGCGTTATGAGTTAATGCCAGAGTTTAAGGTAATCTCTGGATGGTGTTTTGTTAGTGTTTTTCTGCTGACCATGAAAGTATACTATCTGTCTTCTGCTATCTAGTAAGCGGACCTCAAATTTGCTAAGACTATTTTCCTGCTGCGTTTGTAGTTTCATCTGAACTCACCGTCATTATATGTGGGGGGCTACTGTCTTCTTTGGAATATTTCTCTAGAGGTGAGCCAGGTCTTATATTTCCCTCTGCTAGCTATTTAGGTCTTAGGCCAGAGCTGGGCATCTAGCGATAAATAGGAAATGCTACCTGGCTATTTCTAGTTGCGCGGCAGGCTTAGTTCATGGTCAGTATAGTTCCATCTTCCGAGAGCTTGTCCCTCTATAGGCTTGCTATGATCTCTGCCTGCAGAGATCATGACAGTTTGACCGGCCAATAAAGTGTTAAAGACCCAGGTTGAGAAAGGAGAGTTATAAGAAGTCTGCTGGAATTTTTTTTTTTTTTTTTTTTTCCTCCAGTCTGCCTTGCTGCAGTCTTTTTTCTCTCTCTCCTCCTAATCTCTGTATGCTCTGTGTGCACCTGACAATAATGGATCTCCAGAGTGTAACTGCGGGTTTGAATAATCTCATCACGAAAGTACAAAATTTACAAGATTTTGTGGTACATGCTCCGGTATCTGAGCCGAGAATTCCTTTGCCGGAGTTCTTCACAGGGAATAGAGCTAGCTTCCAGAATTTCCGAAATAATTGTAAGCTTTATTTGTCCCTGAAGTCTCGTTCAGCTGGAGACCCTGCTCAGCAGGTTAGGATTGTGATTTCCTTGCTCAGGGGTGACCCTCAAGATTGGGCCTTCTCATTGCCAGCAGGGGATCCTGCGTTACGCGATGTGGATGCGTTTTTTCTGGCCTTGGGCTTGCTTTATGAGGAACCTCATTTGGAACTTCAGGCAGAAAAAACTTTGATGGCACTATCTCAGGGGCAAGACGAAGCTGAAGTTTTCTGCCAAAAATTCCGTAAATGGTCTGTGCTTACTCAGTGGAATGAGTGCGCTTTGGCGGCAACTTTCAGAGAAGGTCTCTCTGATGCCGTTAAGGATGTTATGGTGGGGTTCCCTTTGCCTGCAGGTCTGAATGAGTCCATGACAATGGCTATTCAGATTGATAGGCGTCTGCGGGAGCGCAAACCGGTGCACCATCTGGCGGTGTCTATGGAAAAGACGCCAGAAAGTATGCAGTGTGATAGAATTCTGTCCAGGAGCGAGCGACAGAATTTTAGACGGAAGAATGGATTGTGTTTCTATTGTGGGGATTCTACTCATGTTATATCAGCATGCTCTAGGCGTACAAAGAAGCTTGATAAGTCTGTTTCCATTGGCACCATTCAGTCTAAGTTTATTTTGTCTGTAACCCTGATTTGCTCTTTGTCATCCATTGCCACGGACGCCTATGTTGACTCTGGCGCCGCTCTGAGTCTTATGGATTGGTCCTTTGCCAATCGTTGTGGTTTTAATTTAGAGCCTTTGGAGACTCTTATTCCTCTGAAGGGGATTGACTCCACCCCATTGGCTAATAATAAACCACAATACTGGACACAAGTAACCATGCTTATCAATCCGGATCACCAGGAGATTATTCGTTTCCTGGTGCTGTATAATTTACATGACGATTTGGTACTGGGATTGCCATGGTTGCAGTCTCACAACCCAGTCTTGGACTGGAGAGCAATGTCTGTGTTGAGCTGGGGATGTAAGGGTATTCATGGGGACGTACCTTTGGTTTCTATTTCGTCGTCCATTCCCTCTGAAGTCCCTGAGTTCCTCTCTGATTATCAAGACGTCTTTGACGAACCCAAGCTTGGGTCGTTACCTCCGCACCGTGAGTGCGATTGTGCCATAGATTTGATACCGGGTTGTAAATATCCAAAGGGTCGTTTGTTTAATTTGTCTGTGCCGGAACATGCTGCTATGCGGGAATATATAAAGGAGTCTTTGGAAAAGGGACATATTCGTCCATCTTCTTCTCCCTTGGGAGCTGGGTTTTTCTTTGTCTCAAAAAAAGACGGCTCTTTGAGACCATGTATTGATTATCGGCTTCTGAATAAGATCACTGTTAAGTATCAATACCCATTGCCATTGCTTACTGATTTGTTTGCTCGTATAGAGGGTGCTAAGTGGTTCTCTAAAATTGATCTTCGTGGGGCGTATAATTTGGTGCGGATCAGGCAGGGGGATGAGTGGAAGACCGCATTTAATACGCCCGAGGGCCACTTTGAGTATTTGGTCATGCCTTTTGGTCTTTCTAATGCCCCTTCAGTTTTTCAGTCTTTTATGCATGATATTTTCCGCGATTTTCTGGATAAATTTATGATAATATATCTGGATGATATTCTGATTTTTTCTGATGACTGGGACTCTCATGTCCAGCAGGTCAGGAGAGTTTTTCAGGTTCTGCGGTCTAATTCTTTATGTGTGAAGGGGTCTAAGTGCGTTTTTGGGGTCCAGAAAATTTCCTTTTTGGGGTATATTTTTTCTCCCTCTTCCATTGAGATGGATCCCGTCAAGGTGCAAGCTATTTGTGACTGGACTCAGCCCTCCTCTCTTAAGGGTCTTCAGAGATTTTTGGGCTTTGCCAACTTTTACCGCCGATTTATTGCTGGTTTTTCGGATGTCGTTAAACCACTGACTGATTTGACCAGACAAGGCGCTGATGTTGCTAATTGGTCCCCTCATGCTGTAGAGGCCTTTCAGGAGCTTAAGCGCCGTTTTGCCTCTGCCCCTGTGTTGCGTCAGCCTGATGTGAATCTGCCTTTTCAGGTTGAGGTTGACGCTTCGGAGATCGGAGCTGGGGCAGTGTTGTCGCAGAAAGGTTCCGACTGCTCCGTCATTAGGCCTTGTGCCTTCTTTTCTCGCAAATTTTCGCCCGCAGAGCGGAATTATGATGTTGGGAATCGGGAGCTTTTGGCCATGAAGTGGGCGTTTGAGGAGTGGCGCCATTGGCTCGAGGGGGCTAGGCATCAGGTGGTGGTATTGACTGACCACAAAAATTTGATTTATCTTGAGACTGCCAGACGCCTGAATCCTAGACAGGCGCGCTGGTCTTTATTTTTTTCTCGCTTTAATTTTGTGGTGTCATACCTACCGGGTTCTAAGAATGTTAAGGCAGATGCCCTTTCTAGGAGTTTTGACCCGGACTCTCCTGGTAATTCTGAACCCACAGGTATCCTTAGGGAGGGAGTAATTTTGTCGGCTGTTTCTCCTGATCTGCGGCGGTCCTTGCAAGAGTTTCAGGCGGATAGACCGGATCGTTGTCCGCCTGATAGACTGTTTGTTCCGGATGATTGGACCAGCAGAGTCATCTCTGAGGTACATTCTTCTGCATTGGCAGGTCATCCCGGAATTTTTGGTACCAGGGATTTGGTGGCAAGATCCTTCTGGTGGCCTTCTCTGTCACGAGATGTGCGAGTCTTTGTGCAGTCATGTGACGTTTGTGCTCGGGCCAAGTCTTGTAGTTCTCGGGCTAGCGGACTGCTGTTGCCCTTGCCTATTCCTAAGAGGCCTTGGACACACATCTCGATGGATTTTATTTCAGATCTGCCTGTTTCCCAGAAGATGTCTGTCATCTGGGTGGTCTGTGACCGTTTCTCTAAAATGGTCCATTTGGTTCCTCTGCCCAAGTTGCCTTCTTCTTCTGAGTTGGTTCCTCTGTTTTTTCAGAATGTTGTCCGATTGCACGGTATTCCTGAGAATATTGTTTCTGACAGAGGTACCCAATTTGTGTCTAGATTTTGGCGGGCATTCTGTGCTAGGATGGGCATAGATTTGTCTTTTTCATCTGCTTTTCACCCTCAGACTAATGGCCAGACCGAGCGGACTAATCAGACCCTTGAGACATATCTGAGGTGTTTTGTCTCTGCTGACCAGGATGATTGGGTTGCTTTTTTGCCATTGGCAGAGTTCGCCCTCAATAATCGGGCCAGTTCTTCCACCTTGGTGTCCCCGTTTTTCTGTAATTCGGGGTTTCACCCTCGATTTTCCTCCGGTCAGGTGGAATCCTCGGATTGTCCTGGAGTGGATGCGGTGGTGGAGAGATTGCATCACATCTGGGGGCAGGTTATGGACAATTTGAAGTTGTCCCAGGAGAAGACTCAGCGTTTTGCCAACCGTCATCGTCGTGCTGGTTCTCGGCTTTGTGTTGGAGATTTAGTGTGGTTGTCTTCTCGTTTTGTCCCTATGAGGGTCTCTTCTCCTAAGTTTAAACCTCGGTTCATCGGCCCTTATAGAATATTGGAGATTCTTAATCCTGTTTCTTTCCGTTTGGACCTCCCTGCGTCCTTTTCCATTCATAACGTTTTTCATCGGTCGTTATTGCGCAGGTATGAGGTACCTGTTGTACCTTCAGTTGAGCCTCCTGCTCCGGTGTTGGTTGAGGGTGAGTTGGAGTACGTTGTGGAGAAAATTTTGGACTCTCGTGTTTCCAGACGGAAACTCCAGTATCTGGTCAACTGGAAGGGTTACGGCCAGGAGGATAATTCTTGGGTCAATGCATCTGATGTTCATGCTTCTGATCTTGTTCGTGCCTTCCATAGGGCTCATCCTGGTCGCCCTGGTGGATCTGGTGAGGGTTCGGTGCCCCCTCCTTGAGGGGGGGGTACTGTTGTGAATTTGGATTCTGGGCTCCCCCGGTGGCCGCTTGTGGAATTGGACTTGTCATCCTCTTTCCTGTTTCACCTGGTTCCATCAGTAGTGGGTGTCGCTATTTAAGCTCATTTCTCTGGTGGTTTCTTGCCGGTCATCAATGTTATCTGATGCCTCTCAGTGCTTGTTCCTGCTTCTAGACAACTACTAGTTAAGTTGGACTTTTGTCCATGTTTTGTTTTGCCTATTTGTTCCAGTTCACAGCTGAAGTTTTGTTACTGTGTCTGGAAAGCTCTCGTTGATCAGGGATTGCTACTCTGGCGTTATGAGTTAATGCCAGAGTTTAAGGTAATCTCTGGATGGTGTTTTGTTAGTGTTTTTCTGCTGACCATGAAAGTATACTATCTGTCTTCTGCTATCTAGTAAGCGGACCTCAAATTTGCTAAGACTATTTTCCTGCTGCGTTTGTAGTTTCATCTGAACTCACCGTCATTATATGTGGGGGGCTACTGTCTTCTTTGGAATATTTCTCTAGAGGTGAGCCAGGTCTTATATTTCCCTCTGCTAGCTATTTAGGTCTTAGGCCAGAGCTGGGCATCTAGCGATAAATAGGAAATGCTACCTGGCTATTTCTAGTTGCGCGGCAGGCTTAGTTCATGGTCAGTATAGTTCCATCTTCCGAGAGCTTGTCCCTCTATAGGCTTGCTATGATCTCTGCCTGCAGAGATCATGACAGGTTTGGCCTTGCAGTGCCGTTCACGGCTGTCTGCACAGTCTGTGTGTGAGTGCAGCTCACTCTGTAGTCAGTTCTGCAAAAAAAAAAAAATTAATAAAGTTCACCAAACACACCACTTTACAGTTGTGTAGGCCACATTAGCTCATATTAAAGTCTAGTCCACACTTTAGAAAATTAGTGTTTCTTATAACTGTTAGGAGCTGTTCAGGAATAAGCACACTAAGCCCTTAGTACTTTTCTGCTTATCTTTATCAGTCAACCAAGATGACGAAGGCAGGGAGTAAGGCACGTGAGCATGGGCGTGGGCGCGGACAGGGAGAGGACATGGGGATTCTGTGCCTGCTGCGGGCACCGGTGACTCATCATCACCCAGTTTCAGCAGGGAACAGTCCTTCGTGCGCAGCTTTGTAGGAGATCGCCGTACACCGCTGCTGCGTGAAGAACAAATTGAAGCTGTTGTTGGATGGATGGCAGCTAATGCATCGACTTCAATTAGTGCCACATCCTCTCAGGCACAGAGCACTTGAGAGCACCCATCTGTCTCTTCACCACCTGCCAAATTGCCCAGGCAGTCAGAGAGCCCAGGAGAGGAGCCATCTCTACTTCTGTTCTCTGAATCTCTTGGCTTGGAGACAGGGGGCTAGCCAAGCAGCATTGGAGAAATGGAAGAAGAGGCAGTATGCAGTGATGCCCAACAGCTTTGTCTCTCTGACTCTGAAGAGACGGGTGAGCCAGTGCCTCCGGTCACCACACCACAGTACGCATCGGATTATGAGACTCAGGTGCCACTTTCTGATGCGTACTGTGCTGCCGAGACTACCCAGGAGAAGCAGTTGGTGGCAGAGGGTAGTGTAGATGATCAGGTCCTTGACTCATTGTGGCGTGAGGTACAGGAAGGTGGTGGGAGCAGCTCTGAGGAAGAGATTCCCCGAACAGGCCAAAGAGGGAGAGGGAGGTGTTATGACCTGGTGGTTACGGAGTGGTACTGAGATGACCTGGTGGGCAAAACCAATCTTGGACAAGCTCAGAGGAGGTGGCAGCTCTACAGACAGTAATCACCTATATGACCTAGTGATTACGGAGCAGCACTGAAATGACCTAGTGGGTAAACAAATAATGTACTAGCTCTGAGGAGGTGGTAACTTTACTGACCGCAATCCCTACTCCTAACACCAACACTAGAAATAGCCGTGGAGCGTTCCTATCTCTGCCTAGATGCCTCTTCACAGCCTAAGAACTAGCTACCACTGAAGATGGAAACGGAAAACTATCTCACCTCAGAGAAACCCCCAAAGGAAAGATAGCCCCCCACAAATATTGACGGTGAGTGAAGAGGGAAAAGACAAACTCAGAAATGAAACTAGATTTTAGCAAAGGAGGCCACTACTATCTAAATAGACAGAGAAAGAAAAGGCTACTGTGCGGTCAGTATAAAAACTAAATGTCCACGCAGAGTTTACAAAAATAACCTCCACACCGACTCACGGTGTGGAGGGGCAAATCTGCAACCCCAGAGCTTCCAAGTAGCCGGAATATTTCATGATGACAAGCTGGACAAAAGAGACATAACTTAAACTGAACAAAAGGTCATAGGCAGGGAAACACCCAAAAACTAGCAGAACTTATCTTAAGCTGAAATGGACTGGCCAACAGAGAACTTCCCGGAAAGGACTGAATCCACAGGAAGGAACTTTGACAGCTGGCATCAACTACAGCCTAAAGCCCAGTTAAATAACAAGGCCAAGGCACCGATTAGTGAAAGCAGCTGCTAAGTTCCACTTGAAACCACCAGAGGGAGCCCAAGAGCAGAACTCCCAAAAATACCATTCATGACCACAGGATGGAGCCCAAGAACGGAATTCACAACAGTACCCCCCCCTTGAGGAGGGGTCACCGAACCCTCACCAGAGCCCCCAGGCCGATCGGGACGAGCCAAATGAAAAGCACGCACCAAATCGGCAGCATGGACATTGGAGGCAAAAACCCAAGAGTTATCCTCCTGGCCATAACCCTTCCACTTGACCAGATACTGAAGTTTCCGCCTTGAAAGACAAGAATCCAAAATCTTCTCCACCACATACTCCAGCTCCCCCCCAACCAACACCGGAGCAGGAGGGTCAACGGAGGGAACCACGGGTACCACATATCTCCGCAACAAAGATCTATGGAACACATTATGAATGGAAAACGAAGCTGGAAGGGCCAAACGAAAAGACACCGGATTGATAATTTCCGAAATCCTATAAGGACCAATAAAACGAGGTTTGAACTTAGGGGAAGAGACCTTCATAGGAACATGATGAGAAGACAACCAGACCAAATCCCCAACCTGAAGCCGGGGACCAACGCACCGACGGCGGTTAGCAAAACGTTGAGCCTTTTCCTGAGACAATGTCAAATTGTCCACCACATGAGTCCAAATCCGCTGCAACCTGTCCACCACAGAATCTACCCCAGGACAGTCCGAAGGCTCAACCTGCCCTGAAGAAAAGCGAGGATGAAAACCAAAATTACAAAAAAAAGTCGAAACCAAGGTAGCAGAACTAGCCCGATTATTAAGGGCAAACTCGGCCAACGGCAAGAAGGTAACCCAATCATCCTGATCAGCCGACACAAAGCATCTCAAATAGGTTTCCAAGGTCTGATTGGTTCGCTCCGTCTGTCCATTTGTCTGAGGGTGAAACGCCGAAGAAAAAGACAAATTAATGCCCATTCTACCACAAAAGGACCGCCAAAACCTAGAAACAAACTGGGTACCTCTGTCAGACACAATATTCTCCATAATACCATGCAAACGAACCACATGCTGGAAAAACAAAGGAACCAAATCAGAGGAGGAAGGCAACATAGGCAAAGGTACCAAATGGACCATTTTAGAAAAACGGTCACAAACCACCCAGATGACAGACATCTTCTGAGAAACAGGAAGATCAGAAATAAAATCCATGGAAATATGCGTCCAGGGCCTCTCAGGGATAGGCAAAGGCAAAAGCAACCCACTAGCACGAGAACAGCAGGGCTTAGCCCGGGCACAGATCCCACAGGACTGCACAAAGGAACGTACATCCCGTGACAAAGAAGGCCACCAAAAGGACCTGGCAACCAAATCTCTGGTACCAAAGATCCCAGGATGACCAGCCAACACTGAACAATGAATCTCAGAAATCACCTTACTAGTCCATCTATCAGGAACAAACAATTTCCCCACAGGACAGCGGTCAGGTCTATCAGCCTGAAACTCCCGAAGCACCCGCCGTAAATCAGGGGAGATAGCAGAAAGAATCACCCCCTCCTTGAGAATACCAGCCGGCTCACGTACTCCAGGAGAATCAGGCAAAAAACTCCTAGACAGGGCATCAGCCTTCACATTCTTAGATCCCGGAAGATACGAGACCACAAAATCAAAACGGGAGAAAAACAAAGACCACCGAGCCTGTCTAGTATTCAACCGCTTGGCTGATTCAAGGTAAATCAGATTCTTATGATCGGTCAAGACCACAACACTATGCTTGGCTCCCTCAAGCCAATGTCGCCACTCCTCGAATGCCTACTTCATAGCCAACAACTCCCGATTGCCGACATCATAATTACGCTCAGCAGGCGAAAACTTTCTGGAGAAGAAAGCATACGGTTTCAACACAGAGCCATCAGAACTTCTCTGAGACAGAACAGCTCCTGCCCCAATCTCAGAAGCGTCAACCTCAACCTGAAAAGGGAGAGAGACATCTGGCTGACGCAACACAGGGGCAGAAGTAAAATGACGCTTAAGCTCCTGAAAGGCCTCCACAGCCGCAGAGGACCAATTCACCACATCTGCACCTTTCTTGGTCAAATCGGTCAGAGGTTTAACCACAGTAGAAAAATTAGCAATGAAGCGGCGATAAAAATTAGCAAAGCCCAAAAACTTCTGAAGGCTCTTCACAGATGTGGGCTGAGTCCAATCATAAATAGCCTGGACCTTAACAGGGTCCATTTCAATAGCCGAGGGAGAAAAAATGAACCCCAGAAAAGAAACCTTCTGAACTCCAAAAAGGCACTTAGACCCCTTCACAAACAGTGTATTAGCACGAAGAATCTGAAATACCATCCTGACCTGCTTCACATGAGACTCCCAATCATCGGAAAAACCAAAATATCGTCCAAATATACAATCATAAATTTATCCAGATACTCCCGAAAAATATCATGCATAAAGGACTGAAACACAGATGGAGCATTAGAGAGCCCGAAAGGCATCACAAGATATTCAAAATTGCCTTAGGGCGTATTAAATACTGTTTTCCATTCATCACCCTGTTTGATGCGGACCAGATTATACGCCCCTCGAAGGTCAATCTTGGTAAACCAGCTAGCCCCTTTAATCCGAGCAAACAAATCAGAGAGCAAAGGCAAAGGGTACTGGAATTTGACCGTGATCTTATTGAGAAGGCGATAATCTATACAGGGCCTCAAGGAGCCATCCTTCTTGGCAACAAAAAAGAATCCCGCTCCCAACGGTGATGAAGATGGGCGAATATGCCCCTTCTCCAAGGACTCCTTTACATAAGTCCGCATAGCGGCATGCTCTGGCACAGACAGATTGAAAAGTCGACCCTTAGGGAACTTACAGCCAGGAATCAAATTAATAGCGCAATCACAGTCCCTATGAGGAGGCAGAGGACTGGATTTAGGCTCCTCAAATATATCCTGGAAATCCGACAAAAACTCAGGAACTTCAGAAGAAGGGGACGAGGAAATTGACATCAGAGGAATGTCACTATGTATCCCCTGACAACCCCAACTAGTCACAGACATAGATTTCCAATCCAGTACTGGATTATGTACCTGTAACCATGGAAACCCCAGCACAACCACATCATGCAAATTATGCAACACCAAAAAACGAATATTTTCCTGATGTGCTGGAGCCATGTTCATGGCTAACTGTGTCCAGTACTGAGGTTTATTCTTGGCCAATGGCGTAGCATCAATCCCCCTTAAGGGAATAGGACTCTGCAAAGGCTCCAAGGAAAAACCACAGCGCTTGGCAAATTCTAGGTCCATTAAGTTCAGTGCAGCGCCAGAATCCACAAATGCCATTACAGAAAAGGACGACAATGAGCAAATCAGAGTACTAGACAAGAGAAATTTAGGCTGTACAGTACTGATGGTAACCGAACTAGCAACCCTCATAGTTCGCTTCGGGCAATCAGAGATAGCATGAGTAGCGTCACCACAGTAAAAACACAGCCCATTCTGACGTCGGAACTCCTGCCCTTCTGCTCTTGTCAAAACTCTATCACATTGCATAGGCTCAGAACTCAGTCCAGAGGACACCGCCATATGGTGCACAACCTTACGTTCACATAGGCGCCAATCAATCTGAATGGCCAGAGACATTGATTCGTTCAAACCAGCAGGTGTGGGAAACCCCACCATAACATCTTTAAGAGCTTCAGAAAGACCCTTTCTGAAAATAGCCGCCAGGGCATCCTCATTCCATTTTGTAAGCACAGACCACTTCCTAAATTTCTGACAATATATCTCTGCCGCTTGCTGACCCTGACACAGAGCCAGCAAAATTTTTTCTGCCTGATCCACAGAATTGGGTTCATCATAAAGCAATCCAAGTGCTTGAAAAAATGAATCTACATTGAGCAATGCAGGATTCCCTGGCTCAAGGGAGAATGCCCAATCCTGCGGGTCACCACGCAGCAGAGAAATAACAATCTTCACCTGCTGAATGGGGTCACCAGAGGAACTGGGTCTCAGAGCAAAAAACAATCTGCAATTATTTTTAAAATTCAAAAACCTAGATCTATCCCCAGAAAACAAATCAGGGATAGGAATTCTAGGCTCAGAAACAGGAGTTTGAACAACATAATCTTGGATACTCTGTACCCTTGTAGCGAGATGATCAACACGCGCAGACAGACCCTGAACCTCCATATCAGTACCAAGCTCCTGCACCATCCAAAAATCAAGGGGAAAAAAAAAGACGAAACAAGCAACAAGAAAAAAAAAACTATGACTCAGAACTTCCTCTTCCCTCTTTTGAGATGCATTTAACACTTTGTGGGCCAGCTGTACTGTTATGACCTGGTGGTTACGGAGTGGTACTGAGATGACCTGGTGGGTAAAACCAATCATGGACAAGCTCAGAGGAGGTGGCAGCTCTACAGACAGTAATCACCTATATGACCTAGTGATTACGGAGCAGCACTGAAATGATCTAGTGGGTAAACAAATAATGTACTAGCTCTGAGGAGGTGGTAACTTTACTGACCGCAATCCCTACTCCTAACACCAACACTAGAAATAGCCGTGGAGCGTTCCTATCTCTGCCTAGACGCCTCTTCAGAGCCTAAGAACTAGCTACCCCTGAAGATGGAAACGGAAAACTACCTCGCCTCAGAGAAACCCCCAAAGGAAAGATAGCCCCCCACAAATATTGACGGTGAGTGAAGAGGGAAATGACAAACTCAGAAATGAAACTAGATTTTAGCAAAGGAGGCCACTACTATCTAAATAGACAGAGAAAGAAAAGGCTACTGTGCGGTCAGTATAAAAACTAAATGTCCACGCAGAGTTTACAAAAAAAACCTCCACACCGACTCACGGTGTGGAGGGGCAAATCTGCAACCCCAGAGCTTCCAACTAGCCGGAATATTTCATGATGACAAGCTGGACAAAAGAGACATAACTTAAACTGAACAAAAGGTCATAGGCAGGGAAACACCCAAAAACTAGCAGAACTTATCTTAAGCTGAAATGGACTGGCCAACAGAGAACTTCCAGGAAAGGACTGAATCCACAGGAAGGAACATTGACAGCTGCCATCAACTACAGCCTAAAGCCCAGTTAAATAACAAGGCCAAGGCACCGATTAGTGAAAGCAGCTGCTAAGTTCCACTTGAAACCACCAGAGGGAGCCCAAGAGCAGAACTCCCAAAAATACCATTCATGACCACAGGATGGAGCCCAAGAACGGAATTCACAACAGGGAGGGGGAAGTCTGCGGTTCCTGTAGCCTCCACTTCGGCACCCGTTAGGAGAATGCCTCTTCCAAATGCCAAAACGGGCGCTCCCAAGACTTGCAGTGCCTGGTCCTTTTTTGACACAGTTGCAGATGACATTTGCTTTGTCAAATGTAAGGTGTGTCATCAGAAAGTCAAAAGAGGGAGAAATGTCAGCAACCTCAACACCACAAATATGTGGAAACATGTGCGGACCAAGCACGCGGTGGAGTTACAAAAACACACTGAATACCTAGGCCAACCAACAGCGGCACCTACCACCTCTTCAGCTCGTGTTGTTGCCTCTTCCTCCAGCTCACACACAGCTGGTTTGGCTTCCTCACAGGATCGCCATGGAAGAACCTCTGGCACTGTTGTCCAGAGACCCACTATAATTCCACCCTCAGCACCACGTTCCCAGTCATCCTCACACTCCCAGCCCAGTCTACAGCCATCGGTAGCACAGGCATGGGAGAAAAGGCAGCCATTCTCGGCAAACTACCCCCGAGCACAGGCTCTTAATGCTGGCATTGCAAAACTACTGTCCCTTGAAATGCTGTCATTCAGGCTGGTGGAGACTGACAGCTTCCGTAACTTGATGGCATTGGCAGTCCCACAATACAATGTGCCCAGCCGCTTTTATTTCAGCAGGCAAGCTGTGCCTGCCCTGCACAAGCATGTGGAGGGACACATAAAACATGCGCTACTGAACGCCGTCAGTAGCAAGGTCCACCTCACCACCGATGCGTGGACCAGTCACCATGGACAGGGGCGATACCTTTCCCTCAGTGCCCATTGGGTTAATGTTGTAGAGCTGGGTACAGATCATGCAAGTGGTGCAGGACATGTTCTGCCAACTCCAAGGATTGCAGGAATCCAGTCACATTGCCCACATTCTCAACATGGCTGATTACTGGGTGTATACCCTCCTAGATCCTTGCTACTGGGACAAATTACAAAGCCTCATAACACCATTGAACCAGGAGCGTAAAATGCGGGAGTACCAAGACACACTGGTGAGTTCCATCATCTTCTCCAGTCCAACTGAGAGCAGTGCTGCTAGTGCTTTACAAAGCAGCTCAGTGCGTCGAGGCAGTGGAGGAAGCTCTGCACAAAGATGGAGCAGAATCAGTGCCTCAGCACAAGGCAAGACCAGTATGGCCCAACTGATGTCAGAAGATGGGCAGCGCTAACTGCGCATGGCTAAGGGATAACATAACAGTGCAGGCTCCGGGATAGAATCAAACAACGCTGAGGAGGTGGCCCACCGCGCCGAGGGGGTAGGAATGAAGGCTGTGCTGCGTCCCATTTTGAAGGAAAGTCCCACCTCCGGGACGGTTTCACGGTATCAGGGGACACATTTTATAAGTGTTTAGTTCTGCGTTTGCAAGGAGCATAATTGAAAGAGCCACATTTTCCTTTTGCATCATTAGTGCTGCACAAAGTGGCTCTTTCAGCTACAAATGCCTGGGGGGGGTTCAAGGTTTCCTTTCAACTTGCTCCAATTAGGCCTCGGCCTACACTCTGCTTTTTTTGCATTCCCTGGGCTCCAACACCACCAGTTGCCATCCAGAAGTGCTGTCTGCACAGTCAACAGTTGCTCCTCTGTTATTGGGGTTCAGTAACGCCAGCTGCTCCCCTGCTGTGTTGCGACAATAACTCTAGCCTGCTCCTCCTGCATTCCCTGGGCTCCAACACCACCAGTTGTTGTCCGGAAGTGCTGTCTGCACAGTCAACAGTTGCTCCTCTGTTATTGGGGTTCAGTAATGCCAGCTGCTCCCCTACTGTGTTGTGGCAATAACTCTAGCCTGCTCCTCCTGCGTTCCCTGGACTCCAACATCACCAGTTGCCATCCGGAAGTGCTGTCTGCACAGTCAACAGTTGCTCCTCTGTTATTGGGGTTCAGTAACACCAGCTGCTCCCCTGCTGTGTTTCGGCAATAACTCTAGCCTGCTCCTCCTGCATTCCCTGGGCTCCAACACTGCCAGTTGCTGTCCAGAAGTGCTGTCTGCACAGTCAATAGTTGCTCCTCTGTTATTGGGGTTCAGTAACGCCAGCTGCTCCCCTGCTGTGTTGCAGCAATAACTCTAGCCTGCTCCTCCTGCTGTCCCTGGGCTCCAACACAGCCAGTTGCTGTCCGGAAGTGCTGTCTGCACAGTCAACAGTTGCTCCTCTGTTATTGGGGTTCAGTAATGCCAGCTGCTCCCCTGCTGTGTTGCGGCAATAACTCTAGCCTGCTCCTTCTGCATTCCCTGGGCTCCAACACCGCCAGTTGCTGTCTGGAAATGCTGTCTGCACAGTCAACAGTTGCTCCTCTGTTATTGGGGTTCAGTAACACCAGCTGCTCCCCTGCTGAGTTGTGGCAATGTGTCTTGCAAACCCATGCTGACACCGCAACTGAAATTTAAGGGAACCTGTCCCCCCAGGCGTTTGTTACTGAAAGAGCCACCTTGTGCAGCAGTAATGCTGCACATGGAAAAGGTGCCTATTTTTGTTGTGCTACTTGCACACGCTGAACCTAACACTTATGAAATGTGTCCTCTCACACTGTGAAACCCTCCCAGAGGTGGGACTTTCCTTTGTAATGGGATGCAGCACAGCCGTCATCCCTACCTCCTTGGCACCGTGTGCCGCCTCCTCAGCGTTGTTGTCCCGTAGCCTGCGCTGTTATGTTCAACCTTGGACATGTGCATTTAGCGCTGCCCGTCTTCTGACATCATTTGCTGTCAGGCTGCCTGCGCCTGTGCGGCCACGCTGCCCGAGATCCCGCCTTGCAGTCTCTTCTGATTAAATCACACTGCGGGCCTGGGATCCATGGGCATGCGCAGTGCATATCTTCACCTCTGGCTCTCAATCATCTCCCTTCACCTTCTTCAGACTGTGCGCCGTCAGCTGATCCCTAATAGCATGCCACAGCCGTGACGCCGCACAGTTTGAAGAAGCCAGAAGGAGGGGAGTGAGAGGCGAAGATATGCACTGTGCATGCCCATGGATCCCAGGCCCGCAGTGTGATTACATTAGATGACACTGCGAGGCGAGATCTCGGGCAGCGCAGCCGCACAAGCGCAACCAGCCTGACAACAAATGATGTCAGAAGACGGGCAGCGCTAACTGCGCATGGCCAAGGGATAACATAACAGTGTAGGCTCCGGGACAGAATCAAAAACGCTGAGGAGGCGGCGCACGGCGCCAAGGGGGTAGGAATGACGGCTGCGCTGCGTCCCATTACAAAGGAAAGTCCCACCTCCGGGACGGTTTCACGGTATCAGGGGACACATTTTATAAGTGTCTAGTACTGCGTTTGCAAGGAGCATAATTAAAAGAGCCACCTTTTTTCTTTTGCAGCATTAGTTCTGTACAAGATGGCTCTTTCAGCTACAAATGCCTGGGGGGGTAAAGGTTCCCTTTCAACTTGCTCCAATTAGGCCTCGGCCTACACTCAGCTCCTCCTACTGTCCCTGGGCTCTAACACCACCGGTGCTCGGAAGTGCTGGCTGCACAAAAAAAAAAACTCGCCTCGCTACTGTGTCAGTGGGGTTCAGCAACGCCAGCTGTCCCCCTGCTGTGTAGCCGGCAATGTGTACTGCAAACGACACGCAGACACAACAGATATTAAACTGCCTCCAGTGCAGGCTTCGACCTACACTCTGCTCCTCCTGCTGTCCCTGGGCTCTAACACCACCAGTTGGTGCTCGGAAGGGCTGGCTGCACAGAGAAAAACACTCGGCACTGTGTCAGTGGGGTTCAGTAACGCCCGCTGTTCCCCTGCTGTGTAGCCGGCAACGTGCCCTGCAAACACCACGCAGACACAACAGATATTAAACTGCCTCCAGTAGGGTTGAGCGACTTTTACTTTTTTGGGGTCGAGTCGGGTTTTGCAAAACCCGACTATCTCAAAAGTCGAGTCGAGTGCAATCGGCCGATTATCGCGAAAAGTCGGGGTTCGACCAAAACATGAAACCCAATGCAAGTCAATGGGGAAGCATAGTCGGCAGTGAGTGGGGGCCAGGAAAACACCTACAGTGCCCATTTTAATGGCAAAAACATCCATTCTTGTTTCTGAAGCTTGTCAATCTTAATTAACTTTATAATAATAGTTGGGCATTGGAAATTGGGGGTCATTTGGCTAAAGTTGTGGGGGGTAGGGCTGGTTCAAGTTTTTAGTGGGCCCAGGAAACGTGGACTACGTCACGGCGGTGGAGCAGTGAGAGGTAAGTATTTCAACTTTGCAAGTGCTGTGATCCTGAGCAAGCAGGGGGGCCCACTCGTTCGCATTGGCACTGGCACAGGGCCCCTCAAAGTATGGCGATGTGTTTGCATGGCAGGGCGCCTCCCACCGGCAGCGACACTTCTGCATACTCTGAGGGGCCCTGTGCCTGTGACGTCGCCAACGAGTATGCCCCCCCACCTGATGAAGGAACCTGCACTTTCATCTGCACCTTCCTCTTTGTCCCTGTGTAAGGTGGTATAGTATGCGGGAAGGGGAACCTGACTTTCAGCAGGGTCAGATTGTGGCTGCGTAACATGCAAGGGGAATGTAGTGGTCTGGGTCAATGTACCACAAGACTCATCTAGCACTGGCTGGGCAATGGGCAGGATGAGGAGGAAACACAGATATAGGCCGAAATAATAAGGTGGGCTAAATGCAGTTCAAAATTGGTAACAGGACTAACCAGGCAGCATTGGTTTGTTCAGTGGAGTAGAAAACCCAGGAGCGGCAGACACCGTTTTAAGGGCCCAACCACAGTAGTAGGCCCAATGCAGTTTAATATTACAAATAAAGGCCGAAAGCCTGAAGATTGAAGCTCGGGAAAACAAAACAGGAGAAAAGCCAGGAGCGGCAGACACTGTTTTAAGGGCCCAACCACACTAGTAGGCTCAATGCAGTTTAATATTACAAATCTAGCCCGAAAGCCTGAAGATTGAAGCTCTGGAAAATAACATAGGACAACACCAAGGTGCGGCAGACACCGTTACTAGGCCCAACCAAAATAGTAGGCCAACTGCAGTGTTATATAAACAACAACTTAATGAGAGCCTGAAGATTGAACCTCAGCTCTGTTCAGTGGAGAACAGAAAGCAGCGGCAGACACCGTTAGCAGGCCCCAACCACACTAGTAGGCCAACTGCAGTGTTATATTAACAACAACTACTTAATGAGAGCCTGAAATTGAAGCTCAGGCAAGTAAACCTGGAGAACACCTTGGAGCGGCAGACACCGTTAGTAGGCCCCAAACAGAATAGTAGGCCAACTGCACTGTTATCTTAACAACAACTACTTAATGAGAGCCTGAAGATTGAAGCTCAGCTTTGTACAGTGAAGGACAACATAAGGGAGCGGCAGACACCGTTAGTAGGCCCCAAACAAAATAGTAGGCCAACTGCACTGTTATCTTAACAACAACTACTTAATGAGAGCCTGAAGATTGAAGGTCAGCTTTGTACAGTGGAGAACAACACCAGGGAGCGGCAGATACCGTTAGTAGGCCCCAACCACACATATTAACAACTACTTAATGAGAGCCTGAAGATTGAAGCTCAGCTTTGTACAGTGGAGGACAACAACAGGGAGCAGCAGACAACGTTAGTAGGCCCCAACCACACATATTAACAACAACTACTTAATGAGAGCCTGAAGATTGAAGCTCAGCTCTGTACAGTGGAGGACAACAACAGGGAGCGGCAGACAACGTTAGTAGGCCCCAACCGAAATAGTAGGCCAACTGCACTGTTATCTTAACAACAACTACTTAATGAGAGCCTGAAGATTGAAGCTCGACCAAATAGAGAAGAAGAGCGCACTACCAATAATGTATAATACTAAATCCTAGTCGGGGTGCAAAAAAAGCGGCCAGTATCATGAAACTGAACAAGAGAGAGGAGCCACTTATGTAAATGCACACCACGAACAAATAGAATAATAATACTCGAATGTAAAAGCAGGAATTTTTTATTGACAAACCACAACTTCAAAGAAAAAAACATAAAACATAATTAAAACCAATAAAGCATGAGACACTTGATCCGTATATGAATGTAACAAATTATATACAAATACAGACCTGCACAACCTTATTTATAATAAACATCCACCCCTTTGACTCATGGGACGAAAGGCACAAAAATAAATGGGGCCTAAAACCCTATATCATCTGTATGTGCTGAATAGCAAACAGACTCGCCACTCATGGGTAAAATACCAGCATGGTAAGTGACCTAAATAGAGTGAGCGCCCAAGATCAGGCGAAGAAAGCATGGAATTACCCACATGAGGAAGGGAGGAGGAGACGCCGTCCCCGTGTGCAGGTCAAACAGGAACAAGAGAAACAGCCCAATGCGTGTCGATCTATAGAAAGAGCTTCATCAGGGGAATCAGCGACGGGCACAGTATCAACGTAGATGTCATAATGGTTGCCATGGCAATGATGATGTCATAAAGGTTGCCTCGACCAATCAGCGACGGGCACAGTCTGCCGTGAATTCTGGAATCATCATTGTCCATATACTACGGGGACTCGGGTATTCTAGAATATGCATGTCCCCGTAGTATATGGACAATGATGATTCCAGAATTCGCGGCAGACTGTGCCCGTCGCTGATTATTCGAGGCAACCTTTATGACATCATCGTCGCCATGGCAACCATTATGACATCTACGTCGATATTGTGCCCGTCGCTGATTGGTCGAGGCGAATTCGTGGCAGACTGTGCCCGTCGCTGATTGGTTGAGGCCTGGCGGCCTCGACCAATCAGAGACGCGGGATTTCCATTATGACATCATCATCGCCATGCTGTGCCCGTCGCTGATTGGTCGAGGCAACCTTTATGACATCATCATCGCCATGGCAACCATTATGACATCTACGTCGGATTGTGGCCCGATTCTAACGCATCGGGTATTCTAGAATATGCATGTGGCAGTGGGCTTCATACAGTCTGATCAGAATGTTAAACTGAAAACCTCATGTTCAGTATATAAATTTTTGCCTAGCGGCTTTAGATCAACGTATGATTTTGGGATGTGCGGTTCATGCTCCTTTTTTTTTTTTCTTTTTACACAAAGCATGTTCTTGTCTCTTTCTTGGACCAGCACTCCTCCCATTTGGCACAGGTGATTTTAATTAGCAGGAGACTGCAAAGTAAGGGGTCTAGCCCATTTTGGCTCTCACTGAAGAGCTGGAGGAAGGTGAGTTTAAATGCTCCTTTCATTTTGGTGCTGGTGCTGTGTGGCGGCCATTGTTGCTGTGGCTTTGTGCTGGTGGGGCGGCGCGGTCTGGAGTCATGGGGGCTCAGTCTCGCAGCATGGGTGCTGTGGGGCAACAGGCCATCTGCCCTGCTGGTGCATGGCCGCTGCGGCGGTGGTCGCAGCACAGCTCCGCTCCGTTAGGGCGTTAGGACCCACTACGAGGTTTGCCGTGAAGTGGCAGTGGGCTTCATACAGTCTGATCAGAATGTTAAACTGAAAACCTCATGTTCAGTATATAAATTTTTGCCTAGCGGCTTTAGATCAACGTATGATTTTGGGATGTGCGGTCCATGGTCCTTTTTTTTTTTTCTTTTTACACAAAGCATGTTCTTGTCTCTTTCTTGGACCACCTCTCCTCCCATTTGGCACAGGTGATTTTAATTAGCAGGAGACTGCAAAGTAAGGGGTCTAGCCCATTTTGGCTCTCACTGAAGAGTTGGAGGAAGGTGAGTTTAAATGCTCCTTTCATTTTGGTGCTGGTGCTGTGTGGCGGCCATTGTTGCTGTGGCTTTGTGCTGGTGGGGCGGCGCGGTCTGGAGTCATGGGGGCTCAGTCTCGCAGCATGGGTGCTGTGGGGCAACAGGCCGTCTGCCCTGCTGGTGCATGGCCGCTGCGGCGGTGATCGCCGCACGGCTCCGCTCCGTTAGGGCGTTAGGACCCACTACGAGGTTTGCCGTGAAGTGGCAGTGGGCTTCATACAGTCTGATCAGAATGTTAAACTGAAAGCCTCATGTTCAGTATATAAATTTTTGCCTAGCGGCTTTAGATCAACGTATGATTTTGGGATGTGCTGTTCATGCTCCTTTTTTTTTTTCTTTTTCCACAAAGCATGTTCTTGTCTCTTTCTTGGACCAGCACTCCTCCCATTTGGCACAGGTGATTTTAATTAGCAGGAGACTGCAAAGTAAGGGGTCTAGCCCATTTTGGCTCTCACTGAAGAGCTGGAGGAAGGTGAGTTTAAATGCTCCTTTCATTTTGGTGCTGGTGCTGTGTGGCGGCCATTGTTGCTGTGGCTTTGTGCTGGTGGGGCGGCGCGGTCTGGAGTCATGGGGGCTCAGTCTCGCAGCATGGGTGCTGTGGGGCAACAGGCCATCTGCCCTGCTGGTGCATGGCCGCTGCGGCGGTGGTCGCAGCACAGCTCCGCTCCGTTAGGGCGTTAGGACCCACTACGAGGTTTGCCGTGAAGTGGCAGTGGGCTTCATACAGTCTGATCAGAATGTTAAACTGAAAACCTCATGTTCAGTATATAAATTTTTGCCTAGCGGCTTTAGATCAACGTATGATTTTGGGATGTGCGGTCCATGGTCCTTTTTTTTTTTTTCTTTTTACACAAAGCATGTTCTTGTCTCTTTCTTGGACCACCTCTCCTCCCATTTGGCACAGGTGATTTTAATTAGCAGGAGACTGCAAAGTAAGGGGTCTAGCCCATTTTGGCTCTCACTGAAGAGTTGGAGGAAGGTGAGTTTAAATGCTCCTTTCATTTTGGTGCTGGTGCTGTGTGGCGGCCATTGTTGCTGTGGCTTTGTGCTGGTGGGGCGGCGCGGTCTGGAGTCATGGGGGCTCAGTCTCGCAGCATGGGTGCTGTGGGGCAACAGGCCGTCTGCCCTGCTGGTGCATGGCCGCTGCGGCGGTGATCGCCGCACGGCTCCGCTCCGTTAGGGCGTTAGGACCAACTACGAGGTTTGCCGTGAAGTGGCAGTGGGCTTCATACAGTCTGATCAGAATGTTAAACTGAAAGCCTCATGTTCAGTATATAAATTTTTGCCTAGCGGCTTTAGATCAACGTATGATTTTGGGATGTGCTGTTCATGCTCCTTTTTTTTTTTCTTTTTCCACAAAGCATGTTCTTGTCTCTTTCTTGGACCAGCACTCCTCCCATTTGGCACAGGTGATTTTAATTAGCAGGAGACTGCAAAGTAAGGGGTCTAGCCCATTTTGGCTCTCACTGAAGAGCTGGAGGAAGGTGAGTTTAAATGCTCCTTTCATTTTGGTGCTGGTGCTGTGTGGCGGCCATTGTTGCTGTGGCTTTGTGCTGGTGGGGCGGCGCGGTCTGGAGTCATGGGGGCTCAGTCTCGCAGCATGGGTGCTGTGGGGCAACAGGCCGTCTGCCCTGCTGGTGCATGGCCGCTGCGTCGGTGGTCGCCGCACGGCTCCGCTCCGTTAGGGCGTTAGGACCCACTACGAGGTTTGCCGTGAAGTGGCAGTGGGCTTCATACAGTCTGATCAGAATGTTAAACTGAAAACCTCATGTTCAATATATAAATTTTTGCCTAGCGGCTTTAGATCAACGTATGATTTTGGGATGTGCGGTTCATGCTCCTTTTTTTTTTCTTTTTACACAAAGCGTATTATAGAAAATGCATGTCCCCGTAGTATATGGACAATGATGATTCCAGAATTCGCGGCAGACTGTGCCCGTCGCTGATTGGTCGAGGCAACGTTTATGACATCATCATCGCCATGGCAACCATTATGACATCTACGTTGATACTGTGCCCGTCGCTGATTGGTCGAGGCCCAGGCGGCCTCGACCAATCAGAGACGCGGGATTTCCAGGACAGACAGACAGACAGAAAAACCCTTAGACAATTATATATATAGATAAGGTTGTGCAGGTCTGTATTTGTATATAATTTGTTACATTCATATACGGATCAAGTGTCTCATGCTTTATTGGTTTTAATTATGTTTTATGTTTTTTTCTTTGAAGTTGTGGTTTGTCAATAAAAAATTCCTGCTTTTACATTCGAGTATTATTATTCTATTTGTTCGTGGTGTGCATTTACATAAGTGACTCCTCTCTCTTGTTTAGTTTAAAGATTGAAGCTCAGCTTTGTACAGTGATGGACAACAGAAGGGAGCGGCAGACACCGTTAGTAGGCCCCAACCGAAATAGTAGGCCAACTGCACTGTTATCTTAACAACAACTACTTAATGAGAGCCTGAAGATTGAAGCTCAGCTCTGTACAGTGGAGGACAACACAAGGGAGCGGCAGACACCGTTAGTAGGCCCCAACCACACATATTAACAACAACTACTTAATGAGAGCCTGAAGATTGAAGCTCAGCTTTGTACAGTGAAGGACAACACAAGGGAGCGGCAGACACCGTTAGTAGGCCCCAACCAAAATAGTAGGCCAACTGCACTGTTATCTTAACAACAACTACTTAATGAGAGCCTGAAATTGAAGCTCAGCTCTGTACAGTGGAGGACAACAACAGGGAGCGGCAGACACCGTTAGTAGGCCCCAACCGAAATAGTAGGCCAACTGCACTGTTATCTTAACAACAACTACTTAATGAGAGCCTGAAGATTGAAGCTCAGCTCTGTACAGTGGAGGACAACAACAGGGAGCGGCAGACACCGTTAGTAGGCCCCAACCGAAATAGTAGGCCAACTGCACTGTTATCTTAACAACAGCTACTTAATGAGAGCCTGAAGATTGAAGCTCAGCTCTGTACAGTGGAGGACAACAACAGGGATCGGCAGGCACTGTTAGTAAGCCCCAACCACACATATTAACAACAACTACTCAATGAGATCCTGAAGATTGAAGCTCAGATTTGTACAGTGGAGGACAACACCAGGGAGCGGCAGACAACGTTAGTAGGCCCCAACCACACATATTAACAACAACTACTTAATGAGAGCCTGAAGATTGAAGCTCAGCTTTGTACAGTGGAGGACAACTGTAATGGGAGACAGACACAATAAGTAGGCCTAAATAAGTAATTAGGCAAAATGCAGTTCAAAATTGGTAAGTGGAGTACACTTGCAGCATAGCGTGGTTCAGCGGAGGAGGGCATGTGTAATTAGTGGCTCTGACACAGGAAGTAGGCCTAAAATAAAAATGAAGGCTATATTAAGTTCAAAATTGGTAAAAGGAGTACACAAGTGGCATAGCTGGGTTCTGTGGTGGAGGACAACTATTATGACTGGCTTACACAGTTACTAGGCACAAATAGGTAAGTAGGATAAATGCAGTTCACAATTGGTCACAGGAGTACACAGGCGGCATAGCTTTGTTCAGTGGAGGACAACTGCAAGGAGTGGACTGGCTGAGACAGACGCAGGTAGTAGGCCTACAATAGAAAGTAGGCTCTATGCAGTTTAAAGTAGGCTACAGGGGTACACAGGCAGCATTGTTGTGGTCAGTGGAGGACGATTTCAAGGAGGGACCACAGACAGACTTCCTAGGCATAAAATAATAAAGCAGGCTCGATGCGGTTAAAATTAGGCTACAGGGGTACACAGGCAGCATTGGTGAGCTCAGCGGAGGACAATTGGAAGGAGGGACCGCAGACAGACTAAGTAGGCCTAAAATAACAAAATAGGCTCTATACAGCTTCCATTATGTGGCAGGGGTACACAGGCAGCATTAGTGTGCTCAGCATAGGACAATTGGAAGGAGGGACCGCAGACAGACTTAGTAGGCCTAAAATAACAAAATAGCCTCTATGCAGCTTCCATTATGTGGCAGGGGTACACAGGCAGCATTGGTGTGCTGAGTGGAGGACAATTGGAAGGAGGGACCGCAGACAGACTTAGTAGGCCTAAAATAACAAAATAGGCTCTATGCAGCTTCCATTATGTGGCAGGGGTACACAGGCAGCATTAGTGTGCTCAGCATAGGACAATTGGAAGGAGGGACCACAGACAGACTTAGTAGGCCTAAAATAACAAAATAGCAACTATGCAGCTTCCCTTATGTGGCAGGGGTACACAGGCAGCATTGGTGTGCTGAGTGGAGGACAATTGGAAGGAGGGACCGCAGACAGACTTAGTAGGCCTAAAATAACAAAATAGGCTCTATGCAGCTTCCATTATGTGGCAGGGGTACACAGGCAGCATTGGTGTGCTCAGCGTAGGACAATTGGAAGGAGGGACCGCAGACAGACTTAGTAGGCCTAAAATAACAAAATAGCCTCTATGCAGCTTCCATTATGTGGCAGGGGTACACAGGCAGCATTGATGTGCTGAGTGGAGGACAATTGGAAGAAGGGACCGCAGACAGACTTAGTAGGCCTAAAATAACAAAATAGGCTCTATGCAGCTTCCATTATGTGGCAGGGGTACACAGGCAGCATTGGTGTGCTCAGCGCAGGACAATTGGAAGGAGGGACCACAGACAGACTTAGTAGGCCTAAAATAACAAAATAGCCTCTATGCAGCTTCCATTATGTGGCAGGGGTACACAGGCAGCATTGGTGTGCTGAGTGGAGGACAATTGGAAGGAGGGACCTCAGACAGACTTAGTAGGCCTAAAATAACAAAATAGGCACTATGCAGCTTCCATTATGTGGCGGGGTACACAGGCAGCATTGGTGTGCTCAGTGGAGGACAATTGGAAGGAGGGACCGCAGACAGACTTAGTAGGCCTAAAATAACAAAATAGCCTCTATGCAGCTTCCATTATGTGGCAGGGGTACATAGGCAGCATTGGTGTGCTCAGTGGAGGACAATTGGAAGGAGGGACCGCAGACAGACTTAGTAGGCCTAAAATAACAAAATAGGCTCTATGCAGCTTCCATTATGTGGCAGGGGTACACAGGCAGCATTGGTGTGCTCAGTGGAGGACAATTGGAAGGAGGGACCGCAGACAAACTTAGTAGGCCTAAAATAACAAAATAGCCTCTATGCAGCTTCCATTATGTAGCAGGGGTACACAGGCAGCATTGGTGTGCTCGGCGGAGGACAATTGGAAGGAGGGACCTCAGACAGTAAGTACTCCAAAAAACTGAATAGATGTTAATGTCTCGCAAAAAAAAAAAAAAAGGTGCCATACTTAGGTACAGGGGTGGGCTCCTATGCTGACTTTCAGACATTGTAATTTGGCGCAAAGTATTTACTGGTGTAAATGTAGGACAGGGCCACTGCCTATTTTAAATAGCATCATACATGTCAACAAATTGTTATTGTCAGTGCCAGGCATTGAAGGATTTCAGTGCACAGACTAAACAGTGGTGGAGCAGCGAGAGATAATTTTGAAAGTGTTGGAGCACTGTTTGAGCTGGGGGGGACACTCTCTCGTGGCCGGTGGTACAGACCAGGGCCCCTCATGTTACAACGGTGTGTCTGACGTTGGGTGCACGCCACCACCGCCAGAGACACTTCATTGTACTATGAGGGACCCAGTGGCAGTGCCGTCGACCAAAAGTGGGCACACCCACCTCTTCAGACAAACGGCACTCTGACGGGTGCTTGCACCAAGTGGCGAGACCACGGCCCTGTGGGGGGAGTTAGGCCATTTAGGGAGGTGTAAACATGTCATATGCTATACAAACAGCAGCTGCAAATTAAGAGATTGGAACAGTCAGTAACACCAGTCCCAAAGCAAGACCTTTTTTTCAGGAAAGCTAGGTGTCAGCCAGGAAAGGTGGGGCAAAATAATTAGAAATCCATGAGTGGTTAATTTTAATGAAGGTTAGATCATCAACATTTTGGGTCGCCAGATGAGTCCTTTTTTCGGTCAGTATTGAACCAGCAGCGCTGAATACTCTTTCTGATAGCACACTAGCTGCTGGGCAAGCAAGCTCCTGCAATGCATATTCGGACAATTCAGGCCAGGTGTCTATTTTGGATGCCCAGTAATCAAAGGGGAATGATGGTTGAGGGAGAACATCGATAATGGAGGAAAAATAGTTAGTAACCATACTGGACAAATGTTGTCTCCTGTCACTTTGAATGGATGCTGCTGTACCTGTCGTGTCTGCGGTCATTGCGAAATCACTCCACAACCTGGTCAGAAAACCCCTCTGTCCAACGCCACTTCTGATTTGTGCACCTCTAACACCTCTGCCCTGTTGTCCCCTGCAGCTCGTGTGAGAACCATCACCGGCGCTGTGTGCTGGGAATGCCTGAATCAAACGGTCTACAAGAGTAGTTTGTTTGGTTGCCATTATTTGTTTGAGGTTCTCATGTGGCATGATATTTTGCAATTTGCCTTTATAGCGAGGATCAAGGAGGCAGGCCAACCAGTAATCGTCATCGGTCATCATTTTTATAATGCGTGGGTCCCTTTTGAGGATACGCAAGGCATAATCCGCCATGTGGGCCAATGTTCCAGTGTTCAAATCAGTGCATGTGCTGGGTTGAGGAGTACTTTTGGGCAAATCAACGTCACTTGTCTCTCTCAAAAAACCTGAACCCGGCCTTGCAACGCCAGCAGTTTCTATTGCCCCCTGAGAAGCTTCCTCATCCAAAAAATACTCATCCCCATCATCCTCCTCGTCCTCCTCCTCTTCGCCCCCCACCTTGTCCTGTAGACTTCCCTGAGCAGACAATGGCTGACTGACATCTAGGCTTCCCTCGTCCTCGGCTGCAGACGCCTGCTCCTTTATGTGCGTCAAACTTTGCATCAGCAGGTGCATTAGGGGGATGCTCATGCTTATTATGGCGTTGTCTGCACTAACCAGCCATGTGCATTCCTCCAAACACTGAAGGACTTGACACAGGTCTTGTAGCTTCGACCACTGCACACCTGACAACTCCATGTATGCCATCCAACTGCCTACCCGTGTATGTGTATCCTCCCACAAATACATAACAGCACGCCTCTGTTCGCACAGTCTCTGAAGCATGTGCAGTGTGGAGTTCCACCTTGTTGCAACGTCAATGATTAGGCGATGCTGGGGAAGTTTCAAAGACCGCTGATGGTTCTGCATACGGCTGGAGTGTACGGGCGAACGGCGGATGTGCGAGCAAAGTCTGCGCACTTTCAGGAGCAGGCCGTGTAACCCCGGATAACTTTTCAGAAAGCACTGCACCACCAGGTTTAAGGTGTGAGCCAGGCAAGGAATGTGTTTCAGTTGTGAAAGGGCTATGGCAGCCATAAAATTCCTTCCGTTATCACTCACTACCTTGCCTGCCTCAAGATGTACAGTGCCCAGCCATGACTGAGTTTCTTGCTGCAAGAACTCGGACAGAACTTTCGTGGTGTGTCTGTGGTCACCCAAACACTTCATTGCCAATACAGCCTGCTGACGCTTGCCACTAGCTGTTCCATAATGGGACACCTCGTGTGCAACAGTGCCAGCTGTGGATGGAGTGGTCGTGCGACTGCAGTCTGTGGACGAGCTCTCGCTCCTGCTGGAGGACGAGGAGGAGGAGGGGGGACGAACGCCTACAGCCAACTGTTTCCTAGACCGTGGGCTAGGAAGAACTGTCCCAATATTGCTGTCCCCTATGGACCCTGCATCCACCACATTAACCCAGTGTGCCGTGATGGAGACGTAACACCCCTGGCCATGCCTACTGGTCCATGCATCTGTTGTTAGGTGCACCTTTCTACTCACAGATTGCCTGAGTGCATGGACAATGCGGTCTTTTACATGCTGGTGGAGGGCTGGGATGGCTTTTCTCGAAAAGAAGTGTCGACTGGGTAGCTCGTAGCGTGGTACAGCGTAGTCCATCAGGGCTTTGAAAGCTTCGGTTTCAACTAACCGGTAGGGCATCATCTCTAACGAGATTAGTCTAGCAATGTGGGCGTTCAAACCTCGTGTATACGGATGCGAGGATGAGTACTTCCTTTTCCTAATGAGAGTCTCATGTAGGGTGAGCTGGACTGGAAAGCTGCATAGGGTGGAACTAGCGGGGGTGCCGGTGGACATGGCAGACTAAGAGAGGGTTGGTGATGGTATTCTTGCTGTTGCCCTACATACAGTGTTTCCTACCACGAACCTGGTGATTCCCTGACTGTTTTGGCCTTGCGATGAAACCGCCACTTTTACTGCAGGTGGTGTGGTAAACAGTGGGCTTACAGTGAGGGAAGGGATGTAGCGTTGCTGAATAGCTTCATTGTGAGAGGGTGCTACAATGTTAAGGGACGTTTGGTAGTTAGTCCAGGCTTGCAAGTGCATGGTGGTTAAATGTCTACGCATGCAACTTGTATTTAGATTTTTAACATTCTGACCTCTGCTGAAGGTGCTTGAGCATTTCTTACAGATGACTTTGCACTGATCATTTGGATCTTGTTTAAAAAAATGCCAGACTGCACTCTTCCTACTATCGGATACCTTTTCAGGCATTGTACACTGAGCTACTTTAACCAGATGGCCACGCTGTCCTACAACTGGTTTTGGTTTTGCCACACATTTTTGACCAGATACGGGCCTGCCAGATGGAACCTGTTGCGATGTTGATGCCTGCTGCGGCTCCTCCTCCTCCGCTTCAGAGCTACTGCCGCCTGCACCCTGTTCCCCCAATGGCTGCCAGTCGGGGTAAACAACTGTGTAATCTATGACCTCCTCTTCTATGTCCTGGGCACCTTCCTCTGGGTCACCGTGTAAGCCGGTGCTATAGCGTTCGTGACGGGGCTTAATAGTCTCATCAGGGTCAGATTCTGGATCAGTACACTGCGAGGGCAATGTTCTGATCTGAGTCAAAGGAACAGCATAATAATCTGGCTGTGGCTGTGCATCTGTGCACTCCATGTCCGATTCATCTTGTAATGGGCACGGCCTGTCAACAATTTCCCTTTCTAACCCATGAACGGTATGTGTAAAGAGCTCCATGGAGTAACCTGTTGTGTCACCTGACGCATCCTTCTCTGTTGTTATGGGTGAAGAACACAAGGAAGCGACTTGTCCCTGACCGGGAACATCCACTGACGACGCGCTGCTTTTACATTTTGCACATTCCGAGGAGGAGGCAAAAGAGCTAGAGGCAGAGTCAGCAAGGAAAGACAAAACTTGTTCCTGCTGCTCCGGCTTTAAAAGCAGTTTTCCTACTCCCAGAAAAGGGAGCGTTCGAGGCCTTGTGTAGCCAGACGATGACGCTGGCTCAACAACTCGAGACTTAGGGTCTATATTGCTTTTCCCACGACCACCTGATGCTCCACGACCACCACCACTACCATCATTACCAGCTGGCAATGACCGCCCACAGCCACGACCTCTTCCACCAGACTTCCTCATTCTTGGAAAAATGAAACCAAACTAACAACCGTTATGTGGTCCTGTACAACCAGGTAGAAGGTGTACGTAACCTTTTTTATGTGTGGGAGAATGCAGGAAAAAATCAGGCCCACTGTATTACACTACACAGTTTGATTGGCAGAAAGAGGCTGGCAGATATGTCACTAACAGGAGTGACGCAGACGCACACACTGGCAATAGAAATCTCCCTCTTTATGTGTGGGAGAATGCAGGGAAAAATCAGGCCCACTGGATTACACTACACAGTTTGATTGGCAGAAAGAGGCTGGCAGATATGCCACGAACAGGACTGACGCACGCAGATGCGCACACTGGCAATAGAAATCTCCCTCTTTATGTGTGGGAGAATGCAGGAAAAAATCAAGCCCACTATATCACAGTATAGTTTCTGTGGCACAAAATGACTGACAGATACCACAGACAGCACTGGCACAGATGCACAGATTTGGCAATATTATTCTCCCTTTATTTTAATTTTTTTTTATACATGGGAGAAGTGATTTATTCAGGCCCACTATATCACAGTATAGTTTCTGTGGCACAAAATGAATGACAGATACCACAGACAGCACTGGCACAGATGCACAGATTTGTCAAGATTATTCTCCCTTTAATTTATTTTTATTTTTTTTATGGGAGACGAGTGATTTAATCAGGGCCACTATATCACAGTATAGTTTCTGTGGCACAAAATGACTGACAGAGATACCACAGACAGCACTGGCACAGAGGCACTGATTGGCAATATAAATCTCCCTTCTTAGGTGTGGGACAGTGCAGAAAAATACAGGCCCACTGTTTTACACTACACAGTTTCAGGGGCTGAAAGTGGCTGGAAGATATTAAAAAAAAGGGACTGTACTACAATTGCTATCTCCATACAATAATCTCTGAAAAGTATGGCAGGCAGCAATAAAAAGGACTGCTGCACACAAAAAATGAGGACAAACAAACAAGATAGCTGTGCAGAAAGGAAGGAGCAACAGGATTTTTGCTTTTAAAAAAACAGTTGGTTTGCACAGCGGCGTACACACAGCAACGCAGCAATCAGGGAGCCTTATAAGCTACAGAGCTGTTTCACAGAAATCTTGCCTCCACTGTCCCTGCAAAGAAAAGGTGGTGTTGGACAATGGAAATCGCTACAGCACAAGTGGTTTGGGGGTTAATTTACCCTGCCTAACGCTATCCCTGCTTCTGACGAAGCGGCAGCAACCTCTCCCTATGCTCAGATCAGCAGCAGTAGGATGGCGGTCGGTGGGGACGCCCCTTTATAGCCCCTGTGACACCACAGAAAGCAAGCCAATCACTGCCATGCCCTTCTCTAAGATGGTGGGGACCAGGACCTATGTCATCACGCTGCCCACACTCTGCATGCACCTTCATTGGCTGAGAAATGGCGCTTTAAGCGTCATATGAAACGCGACTTTGGCACGAAGATCGTGTACCACATGGCCGATCCCACGCTGGGATCGGGTCGGGTTTCATGAAACCCGACTTTGCCAAAAGTCAGTGACTTATGAAAATGACCGATCCGTTTTGCTCAACCCTGGCCTCCAGTGCAGGCTTCAGCCTACACTCTGCTCCTCCTGCTGACCCTGGGCTCCAACACCGCTAGTTGCTGCTCGGAAGTGCTGGCTGCACAGAAAAAAAAACACTCGCCTTGCCACTGTGTCAGTGGGGTTCAGCAACGCCAGCTGTCCTCCTGCTGTGTAGCCAGCAACGTGTCCTGCAAACGCCACGCAGACACAACAGATATTAAACTGCCTCCAGTGCAGGCTTCGGCCTACACTCTGCTCCGCCTGCTGACCCTGGGCTCCAACACCGCTAGTTGCTGCATGAAAATGCTGGCTGCACAGAGAAAAACACTCGCCTCGCCACTGTGTCAGTGGGGTTCAGCAATGCCAGCTGTTCCCCTGCTGTGTAGCCGGCAACGTGTCCTGCAAACACCACGCAGACACTACAACAAAAATTAAAAGGAACCTGCCCCCCAGGCATTTGTAAGTAAAAGAGCCACCTTGTGCAGCACTAATGCTGCATTTGGACAAGGTGGCTCTTTTAGTTATACTCCTTGCACACGCAGAACTAAACACTTATAAAATGTGTCCCCTGATACCGTTTAACCTTCCCGGAGGTGTGACTTTCCTTCATAATGACACAGCAACCCCCTTGTCGCCGTGCGCCGCCTCCTCAGCATTGTTTGAATCTGTCCCGGAGCCTGCGCTGTTATGCTATCCCTTGGCCATGCGCGGTTAGCGCTGCCCGTCTTCTGACATCATTTCTTGTCAGGCTGGCCGCCCTGTCCGAGATCACGCCCCGCAGTGTCTTATTTATTCTCACTTTGGTCTGGGATTCATGGGCATGCGCAGTGCATATCTTCGACTCTCACTCATCTCCTTCCGCCTTCTTCAGATAAGGGATCAGCTGACGCCGCACAGTCTGAAGCAGGCGTAAGGACATGAGTGAGAGGTGAAGAAATTTACTGCGCAAGGCCATGAATCCCAGCCCCACCGTGTGAATAAATCAGAAGACACTGCGGGGCTGGGATTCATGGGCAGCGCGACCGCACCGGCTGACATAAAATTATGTCAGAAGACAGGCAGTGCTAACAGCGCAAGGGATAACACAACAGCGCAGACTCCAGTACACAAAAAAAAAATGCTCAGGTGGCTACGCCCAGCACCAAGGGGGCATTTTTGACAGCTGTGCTTCGTCTCATTAAGAAGGAAAGTCCCGCCTCCGAGACGGTTTCACGGTATGAGGGGCAAAATTTTATAAGTGTTTCATTCAGCATGTGCAAGGAACATAATTAAAAGAGCCACCATTTCCTTGTGCAGCATTACTGCTGCACAAGGTGGCTCTTCTAGTTACTAATGCCTGGGGGGGTTTAAAGGTTCCCTTTCAATGTGCTCCAATTAGGCTTCGGCCAACACTCTGCTCCCCCTGTTCCCCTGGGCTCCAACACCGCTAGTTGCTGCTCGGAAGTGCTGTTTGCACAGTCAACACTTGCTGCCATGTTATTGGGTTTCAGTAACATCAGCTGATCCCCAGCTGTGTATCCGGCAATGTGTCCTGCGACCGCCACGCAGACACAACAACAGGTATTAATCTGCCTCCAGTGCAGGCTTCAGCCTATACTCTGCTCCTCCTGCTGACCCTGGGCTCCAACACCACTAGTTGGGGCTCTAGGAAGACAATCTTGAATAGGTCTCCCTGGTTCCAGTACCGTCAGCTGGTTCCGGGCAGAGCCTTTGGCTTAGGTGCCTCCTTCTGGGTATCCGAGTTCCATCAACGTCAGGTGGTCCTTGGTAGTGCTTTCTGGCATGGGTACCTCCTGCTTAGTAACCGGGTTCCAGTAACGTCAGCTGGTCCTCGGTAGTTCTATTGGCTCTTGTACCTTCGGCTACCCATCCGGGTTCCAGTACCATCAGCTGGTTCTCGGCAGTGTCTTTTGCTCTTGTACCTTCTGCTCCCCATCCTGGTTCCAGTACCATCAGCTGGTTCCGGGCAGCGCCTTTGGCTTAGGTGCCTCCTTCTGGGTATCCGAGTTCCACCAATATCAGGTGGTCCTTGGTAGTGCTTTCTGGCATGGGTACCTCCTGCTTAGTAACCGGGTTCCAGTAACATCAGCTGGTCCTCGGTAGTTCCATTGGCTCTTGGACCTTCGGATAACTATCCGGGTTCCAGTTCCATCAGCTGGTTCTCGGCATTTTCTCAGCCTTCTTGTACCTTCTGCTACATTTCCAAGTTCAAGACCCTAAAGACGATGACCCTGAAGACCACCCCTAAGATGAGGCTGACACCAGAGACGACAACCCCTGAGCGACGACCCTGGAGACGACGACCCTGAAGACCACCCCGATGACGACGACAACCCCAGAGATGACGACCCGGAAGACCGAGAAGCAGGAGAACAAGAAGCTGCAGAACAAAGAGCAGAAGAACATTAAGCATAAGAATAAACATCAGAGCAAAAGATATCTAAATTATAAGCAGAAGAAGACTAAGCAGTGTATGGGGGTGAGTCCGTTCCTCCTCGTGGTGCCCCTGGATAAAGCCTGCTGCTGTAGGCCAAGCTGAACACGGACAAATCCTTTTGTAACTCTTTTGTGACAGGCAGAACAGAAGGTGTAATCTTCAAACTTTTATAGATAACAACTACAGGAATGCCTGTCACAAATAAGAATATGATGAAGAAGTAGAATATGAAGAAGAATAATAGTTTAATATAAAGAATATGAAGAATGTAACAAAAAAGAATAATAGGAAGAAGGTGCAGAAGAAGATGAATAAGGTGAAGAAGAAGTTGATGTAAAAGATGCTGCTGCTGAGCATGATGAAGAAGAAAGTGTCGGAGAAGTAAAAAAGAAGGTGAAGAGCATGGAATTAGTGAAACATCAATATCAGACAAAATATAAAAAATCTTAACATAGTCAATATCTTTGTAACTCCGAACGTCTTAAAAAAAAAAATCCTGCTATTCCATTTGATTGGGCTAAACCTCTATGCCTTTAATGTCTCCTCCACCTCCCACAATACATCCTACATTATTCTTAGTTGTTTTCCTTCATGTAGAAAGAACCTACAAGGAAAGAAAAGGTTTATTTTATTTCCGATATTTTGGTCCCATTGACTTGCATTGGTATTGGGTATCAATATCGGCGATATCCAATATTTTTCGAATATTGGCCGATCCAATCTGATACCGATACTTTTGGATATCGGAAGGTATCGCTCAACACTAGCCATGTATAAAAAGACAAAAATCTGGTGGACCAAAACATCATTGGAGAATTACGTCAGCCACAATATAATACCTAGAGGTTTGCGTGTGCAGCTTTTCCTTACCTTTGAATTATGTGATGAATTGTTGGTCAAAAGGTGGTCCACTGCAGCTAATATTTGTTCAATTGAATTCCTCAAGATCATTATTGAAAGTAATATCCAATCTCTCACTGTTATTGAAAATGAGTCTGAAAAATTTGAACAAATTATGAAAAAGACATAAAAAAAAGACCTTTTGGAAACATGGTCAAATGACCTTGATAATGACATGGAAAAGTGGGAAAAGGAGATTTGTAAGAGAAAAATTAAGAAATACCAGAGAGATGTTAAAGACTATGATGAAAATAAGATTTTTAAGTGGCAATTCTGGAAAGATATTGGAAATCAGATGAGACTAAGGCAGTCTTCCTTCTGCTCGGTATCATCTATGTCTGAGAACAATGTGTCCATGACTGAGAGAGAGTCATATTTCACCAAGCATAAAACACGCAATAGTGGCATAAAGAAGCAAGCTGAGATTTTTTTCAAAAAATTTTAGCAAGAAAAGAAAGAACGACCAACCTAAGGTAAAAAGTCTATCAAAACACCAATTGTCTGATGTTCAAATCTCTATTTTAGAGCAGGGTTTAACATTTTCTCCCTCTCAATATTTAGACCCCTGTTTAGCAATCAAAGATTTACATCTGTTCTCTAGGAAGATCATTTTGCAAAAACTTCATTTCAAAGTGGATACTGAGGAATTTATATCATCTTCTGCAGAAAGAGAAGCTTTGGAAAATCTTGAGGCATTGGCAGAAGAAAGCAACTATACACCGGTGAGCCAGAGTTTCCCCCTTTCTTTTATTAATAAATCTAAGAAATTTCCATCTTTAAGCATCTTTCCTGCTGTAGATGTTTTCACCCATTTGATGACCAGTAATATTGAGAAATTATGTCATGAAGGATTTGGGGTCACCAACTGTAGCAGGGCAGAACGCAAAGCAATTGAAAGTTTACAAAGTCTGACTGATGTTGTTCTCAAGTCTGCTGACAAAGAGGGAAACCTGGTAATCTAGCCTAATGAAATATATGAGAGGCAGGCCTTCAAATTGTTAAATGACAGGAATTGTTATAAAAAACTGACAGTTAATCCTATGGATGCATTTCATGAGGGATAGTTAGAATATTGGAAGATGCCTTTGGTAAGGGTATTATTCCCCAAAAAATGGTAGATACAGTGAAGGAGATGCATTCCCGTTTACCAACAATGTACTTGATCCCCAAAATCCACAAAAATGCGTTGGACCCACCAGGGAGGCCCATTGTATCAGGAAATGGGGGCCTCTTCGAGGTCATCACCACAGTCATTGATTACTTTTTGAAGCCTCTGGTAGAGGATCTACCATCTTATATCAAGGATACAAATGCGGCACTACGCAGACTGGATAACACATATTTAAGTCACAATGCTGTGATGGTGATAGCCGATGTAGAGGCCCTATATACATCTATATGCCATACCGATGGATTGAAAGCGGTTTCCTGGTACTTGAATGCAAGCAATGTGGATTGTGATATGAGTGCTTTGTTGGTACAACTGTTGGAACATGCCCTTACTCATAATAATTTCATTTTTAAGAACGTTGTTTACCGCCAATGCCAGGGCACAGCATATGATAACATATTTCTTGGAGCATGGGAACAGAATATTTTTGTATGTGATCCTGTACCTCAGTCCAGCCTGGCTACAGGCTGGATGAGGTATATTGATGACATTTGGTTCATCTGGGAGGGATCAAACAGTGGTTTGGTCACATTTATGGACACATTGAACTCAAATGAATTAAATATTAAACTTACGTACAAAGCTGGCAGGAATATTGAGTTCCTTGATTTGTTAATTAGTGCTGATGAGAAGGGCTTTTTGTCTACAGATTTGTATAGAAAGCCAACATCAACAAATTTGTTCCTGCATACTAAGTCATCACATCCACCGGCACAGGAATCCCGACAGGGCAATTTTTACGTGCCAAACGAATTTGTACCAATCCCAAAGATTTTGAAGCCCATGCTGTTGACCTGACTCCTAGATTTTATGAGAGGGGTTATAGTAAGAAGAATGTTAAAAGAGGGTATCAATGTGCTTTAAATACACCAAGAACAGATCTGTTATATAAAGAAAAAACGCCTCGTGAATCTGAGAAACCAAATGAGGTACGCATGATTACAACATACCATAATAAATGGCATTGATTCAGAGATATCTTGAATAAACATTGGAATGTATTATATGCGGACCCCATTCTAAAGAGAATACTGCCAGAAAGACCACTTGTTGTGCCTAAAAAAATCTAAAAATCTGCGCGATATTTTGATCCACAGCCTGTATGGCCTGTCTAGATGTAATACCAATCTGAGTCATGCTACCAATTCTGGTTTTTACCCATGTGGACTGTTTAAAGCATGTGCAAATCATACTAAGACTAAAGCCTTTTCTAATTGGGATAATTCCAAGCTGTATACCATAAGGGGTTGGGATAAGGGTTAGGGGTGTGGTTAGGGTTATGGTTGGGATTAGAGTTAGGGGTGTGTTGGAGTTAGGGGTGTGGTTAGGGTTGGGATTAGGGTTATGGGTGTTTTGGGGTTAGGGTGTGTTGGGGTTAGGGGTGTGGTTGGGATTAGGGCTAGGGGCATGTTCGGGTTAGGGGTGTGGTTAGAGTTGGGATTAGGGTTAGGGGTGTGTTTGGATTAGGGTTTCAGTTAGAATTTGGGTGTTTCCACTGTTTAGGCACATCAGGGGCTCTCCAAACACAACATGGCGTCCGATCTCAATTCCAACCAATTCTGCGATGAAAAAGTAAAACAGTGCTCCTTCCCTTCCGAGCTCTCCCATGCGCCCAAACAGGGGTTTACCCCAACATATGGGGTATCAGCATACTTAGGACAAATTGGACAACAACGTTAGGTGTCCAATTTCTCCCCAAAACTGGGGGCAAAAAAATAATTTTTTGTGGAATTTTTTTTATTATTATTTTCACGGCTCTGCGTTATAAACTGTAGTGAAACACTTGGAGGTTCAAAGTTCTCACAACACATCTAGATAAGTTCCTTTGGGGGTCTAGTTTCCAATGTGGGGTCATTTGTGGGGGGTTTCTACTGTTTAGGTACATCAGGGGCTCTGCAAATGCAATGTGACACCTGCAGACCAATCTATCTAAGTCTGCATTCCAAACGGCGCTCCTTCCCTTCCGAGCTCTGCCATGCGTCCAAATGGTGGTTTCCCCCACATATGGGGTATCAGCATACTAAGGACAAATTGGACAACAACTTTTGGGGTCCAATTTCTTCTGGTACCCTTGGGAAAGTAAAAAATTTGGGGCGAAAAAATCATTTTTGTGAAAAAATATGATTTTTTATTTTTACGGCTCTGCATTATAAACTTCTGTGAAGCACTTGTTGGGTCAAAGTGCTCACCAGACATCCAGGGCATAAAAATTAAAAGTTGGAAAATTGTGAATTTTTCAACATTTTCGCCAAATTTCCTTTTTTTTCACAAATAAACGCAAGTAATATCAAATAAATTTTACCTATATCATAAAGTACAATACGTCATGAGAAAATAGTGTCAGAATCATCAGGATCCGTTGAAGCGTTCCAGAGTTATAACCTCATAAAGGGACAGTGGTCAGAATTGTAAAAATTGGCCCTGTCATTAATGTGCAAACCACCCTTGGGGGTTAAGGGGTTAAAGAGACTATTATAAGTTGTGTTATGTTGATCATTTGCATACTTATAAATTTAAACATTGGTGTTCACATTCCTTTATAAATGTAAACTAAGGGATAGACTTACTAATGAAAAAATATATGTTTAGGAGGAAAAACCAAAAATAACTTACAAATAGAAAAATAACCCCCATAAAATGGAATACTTTATTAAATATTGCACTAAAAAATCCCTATCTAATAATTCAGTATAATGGGGCAGATAACCCCAACATATATACACACACGCCCTATACTGAAAATATACCAACAATAAACATCATAACATGTCCTACTTAGGTGATATAGCACAAGTGGTATATAAAATACCTAAAGAGTGTCAGGATATATGTGTACTGCCCCTAATGGTAATGCAGACCTGTAATATATCCCTACCTAGATGCGGGGGTTGGCACCCTAAGAAAATACGAGAACGGCGCCCCCGCTCGTACGATGACTATCCCTGGTCTCCTAGGGATTCCCTATAAGGGATAGACTATGAAACAGAAAGCCAGTTGGCTGTATATAACTTGTAAGAATATGTGATACCGTTAACACAGCATGTCAGGCCCGCATCCCACAATGTGCTGTAAGATAGGGATAGAGGTAAAAGCTAAATATCACAAGTTACCGGACAATAAATAGAAAAATACAAAATATATATTCAGCATACTAAGGAACCGATACCATGAAACATATTAATGCCATAAAAAGCAATAACTAAGGCAAGCCCCCACCACATAAACCTGGAAATGGGCAGATAATGCAGTCAGTTCAGTCGGGAATGCAGCAAGTAATAAAGATACATATTAATGATAATTGTCATATACTCATCTGCTGCAAAAATCAACCCCAGCCAAACGTCCATCCAGCAGTGGTGGCTCATACGATAAATTAGGGCACACCAACTTCACAAAAGACCTCTCAACGCGTTTCCCCCAGACCATGGGTTCATCAGGAGAGTAAGAACATCAGCATGGCAGTAAATGATATATATAGATACATACAAAGATAGGGCTGCAGCGACATACCGGAGGCTATTGCTTAAATAGATGGTCTCCCAGCAAGGTAGTAAAGTACTTCCTAATTCAAGGTGTAAAGTCCGTAGCCGTCCCTCAATCCAGATAAAGTAATAGCAAGTGTAGGTAAATCCATGAATACCGCCATATTGGTGAAGTACACGGCGGCCCCACACGGAAGTGGACAGTGAAAAATGCCTCTATCAGTAAAAACAGGCCAGCAGTGCCCGGTATCAGCGCTACAAACAGCGCATGCGTAGTGCTAGACCAGAAAGGCAGAGTAAAGCCTCACCGACCGCCATAATGGTGGAGTCCAGAGGTGCCTTGTATATATAGTAAGCAGCCGCGCACTTTTTTAGTGCAATATTTAATAAAGTATTCCATTTTATGGGGGTTATTTTTCTATTTGTAAGTTAAACTAAGGGATAGTCACGTTCATTTTAGAATGTTACCAATATATAGATTCCATGGGTTTAGGTGGCGCTATATGGTTATAGTAAATTATATTTGAAACACATTTTTAGATTAGGATACACAAGCACTATTATATTACTGTACTAACAATCACATATATTGTATATGTTTACGTGAGCGCAAGTTCCGATTTATATATTATTAATATGCAGCATATATTGAGTGCTGTGCTATAGTCACTATAATTACATCACCATTGCATTTTGGTTAATTACCATTATAGCTATATACACATTTAGCAAATACACTGCATTTATTTGTTACGTACTGTACGTTATACACAAATATCCATTGGTTAGGTATATAGGTTTATGCTGTGACTGTGCGCTGTTCAAATTGCTCAGGACATTCTGCTTCTGGCAACATATGGTGGCGCTCGACTTCCGCCCTGCTTACCCTGGGTGGAATGCTTGCATTTCACTTGCCGGAAGTGGGATGTTCCTTCAGGAGTGATGCGAGCACCGGATGCGCCGTCATGTCGCAGCATGCACACTGACCCCATGGGCACAATAGCGTCGGGTGAGTGGTACTCTGGATTCTGATAGGACAATGGTTTTTTAAAAGGTCTCCTGGCCTCCTCACGTATATACGCTCCCGGAAGAAGAATAGGCGAAACGTGCGTCGGGGTGAGACGCAGCTGCATTGACACCTTACACAGGTATTAGTATGTGATTCCATGCACCTTATATTTTCAAAACAGAGTAGCACTATGCACATAGACACTTTAGTATAATATATCTATTGATGGTGACTATCATGGAGTGATGATTATCAGGGTATACCATTTAAATTTTGTTTATGGCACCTTTATCTAAAAGTAGACTGGATTTGAGTGATGGTTTTCGTGGTTGCCATAGGATTATAATATCTATTATGGTATATACATACACTCACTGGCCACTTTATTAGGTACACCTGTCCAACTTCTTGTTAACACTTAATTTCTAATCAGCCAATCACATGGCGGCAACTCAGTGCATTTAGGCATGTAGACATGGTCAAGACAATCTCCTGCAGTTCAAACCGAGCATCAGTATGGGGAAGAAAGGTGATTTGAGTGCCTTTGAACGTGGCATGGTTGTTGGTGCCAGAAGGGCTGGTCTGAGTATTTCAGAAACTGCTGATCTACTGGGATTTTCACGCACAACCATCTCTAGGGTTTACAGAGAATGGTCCGAAAAAGAAAAAAAATCCAGTGAGCGGCAGTTCTGTGGGCGGAAATGCCTTGTTGATGCCAGAGGTCAGAGGAGAATGGGCAGACTGGTTCGAGCTGATAGAAAGGCAACAGTGACTCAAATCGCCACCCGTTACAACCAAGGTAGGCCTAAGAGCATCTCTGAACGCACAGTGCGTCGAACTTTGAGGCAGATGGGCTACAGCAGCAGAAGACCACACCGGGTACCACTCCTTTCAGCTAAGAACAGGAAACTGAGGCTACAATTTGTACAAGCTCATCGAAATTGGACAGTAGAAGATTGGAAAAACGTTGCTTGGTCTGATGAGTCTCGATTTCTGCTGCGACATGCGGATGGTAGGGTCAGAATTTGGCGTAAACAACATGAAAGCATGGATCCATCCTGCCTTGTATGGAGCATCTTTGGGATGTGCAGCCGACAAATCTGACAAAACTGTGTGATGCCATCATGTCAATATGGACCAAAATCTCTGAGGAATGCTTCCAGCACCTTGTTGAATCTATGCCACGAAGAATTGAGGCAGTTCTGAAGGCAAAAGGGGGTCCAACCCGTTACTAGCATGGTGTACCTAATAAAGTGGCCGGTGAGTGTATATGTGAATGAGTGTGTCTATCTGCTGTCGGTTGTTAGTCGCTTTGTTGAGGCATTCATTATATACTGTTTACATGATTTTATGGATTCATATTTTAAATAAACTTTCTTAACTGTTTTATATACACTTCGTGGGCCTTTTTTTTGGTTCTAAGAAATAGCTGTTATGTACGGAGTGTGACCTATAGTGTTTAGGTTATTTTTTGGACTAATATGTACACGTACCAGCCAGTATGTGAACAAGTAAAAACACAGAGAGCAATTAAGTGCAAGGAAGGTGTTAGAAAAGATGGTATAATAGTCATGATTTTAATCCCTTTCTGACCTCGGACGGGACAGTACGTCTGGGGTCAGAAACCCCGCTTTGATGCGGGCTCTGGCGGTTTTGTACAGCTGACATGTGCCTGCAATAGCGGCGGTGGAATCGCGATCCACCCGCCGCTATTAACGAGTTAAATGCCACTGTCAAACGCTGACAGAGACATTTAACTAGCGCTTCCAGCCATTGGGCCAGAAATGAGTGCATTGCTGACCCCATCACGTGATCGGGGGTCAGCGATGCATCAGCATGACAATCAGACGTCTATTGAAGACCTCTATGGTTGTTGATGATGGATTGCTGTGAGCGTCACCTGTGGTCGGCGCTCATAGCAATTCAGTAAATCTACTACATAGGAGCGATCTATGCATCGCCACTATATAGCACAGCCGATCGAGTTATGCCAGCTTCTAGCCTCCCATGGAGGCAATTGAAGCATGGCAAAAGTTAAAAAAGTGTTTTAAAAAAATATGAAAAAGATAAAAAATATGTAAAAGTTTAAATCACCCCCTTTCACCCCATTCAAAATAAAACAATAAAAAAAAATCAATCCTACACATATTTGGTATTGCCGTGTTCAGAATCGCCAGATCTATCAAGAAAAAAAAGGATTAACCTGATCGCTAATCGGTGTAGCGAGAAAAAAATTTGAAAAGCTAGAATTACGTTTTTGTGGTCACCGGACATTGCATTAAAATGCAATAACAGGCGATCAAAAGAACATATCTGCACCAAAATGGTAACATTAAAAATGACAGCTCGCCATGCAAAAAATAAGCCCTCACCCAACCCCAGATCATGAAAAGTGTAGCTGCTATGGGTATTGGAAAACTGTGCAATTTTTTTCTCTTAACAAAATTTGGATTTTTTTTTTACCACTTAGATAAAAAATAACCTAGACATGTTTGATGTCTATTAAATCATAATGACCTGTAGAATCAAAATGGCAGGACAGCATATAGTGAACCTAGCAAAAAAGCCAAGCAAAAAACAAGTGTGGGATTGCACTTTTTTGCAATTTCACCACATTTGGAATTTCTTTCCCATTTTCTAGTACACGACATGCTAAAACAATGATGTTGTTCAAATGTATAACTTATCCTGCAAAAACTAAACCCTTACATGGCCATATTATTGGAAAAATAAAAAAGTTATGGCTCTGGGAAGGAGGGGAGAGAAAAACGAAAATGCAAAACTAAAAAAGCTGGGGTCATGAAGGGGTTAAAGAAATTTTGGTATGGGCAAAATAAGGATAGTTAAATAAGTAAGGTGGGGTGAAAGACCAGTCTAAAAAAATGAGTTTTTTGGCCTTGCTTAAAATTGTGGGTATTGGTAATTAGTCAAATTTTCCTGGGTAGTGCAAACTAAAGAATTATCACAGCACACAAGAAGTCATAGAGACAGGAATGGAAGTTTTTGGCTACTGAGAATCTGGATTTTAGATTAACGTTATTAGCAAAACAGAGTTCACAGGTAGATTGGGAGACTGAGATGAGGGAGGAGAAGTTGGGCGGTGCTGAATCGTGGAGTGCTTTGTGGGTGAAAGTGATATGTTTATATTGAACTCTGTATCGGATGGGCAATGACTGGCATAGGGAAGAGGTGTAGTGGTTGGAAAGGAATATGATCCTGGTTGCTACATTCAGTACAGATTGAAGAGGGAGAGTTTGGAAAGAGGGAGACAGATTAGTAGAGAGTTGCAATAGGCCAGATGAGAATGAATAAGGTAAGAAAGCGTCGAATTCTAAAGATATTTTTGAGGTGTAGGTGAAATGAGCAGGTGAGGGGTCAAATGTGAACAGTAAAGGAAAGATTTAAATCAAATATGACACCAAGGCAGAGGGCATATTACTGGAGAGTAATGGTGCAGCCACACATGGAAATGGCAATATCGGACATAGGTAGGTTAGTGGCGAGAGGAAACACAAGGAGTTCGGTTTTTGACACATCCAGTTTTAGATAGAGGGAGGACATAATGTTAGATATAAGTGGAAAGACATTCACTTATTTTGTAGTAATGCAGGGGTGATATCAGAAAACAATGTGCATAATTGGGTGTCATCAATACAGAGATTGTACTGAAAACTGAATCTGCTGATTGTTTGACCAATAGGGGCAGTGTATAAGGAGAAAAGGAGGAGACCTACGACTGAACCTTGTGTAACCCTGACAGTAAAAGGAAGAGGAGCCAGCAAAGATATAGGAAAGGAGCTGTCTGAGAGTTCGGCAAATAGCGTGGAGGCAAACTTGAGGCAAATAGCATGGAGCCTAGGGAGGAGGAACTGGAGATCCACCATGCAGAATGCTGCAGAGAAATCCAGGAGTATCTGCAGGAGAGTAGTGACCGTTAGATTTAGCTGTTAGTAGATCATTAAAGACTTTAGCAAGTGTAGTTTCAGTAGAGTTTGTAGAGCAGAAACCAGATTTTAAAGAGTCGAAAAGAGCGTTATCTGAACGATAGAGAATTAGACGTGAGCATTCAAGTGTTTCAGAAGTTGAAGGGAAGATTGAATACAAGTCTATAGTTAGTAGTGCAGTTCTGGTCGAGGGATAGTTTTTTAAGTAATGGATGTTTGCTGGCATATTTAAATGAGGAGTCAAAGATACCAGATTAGATAGAGATTAAATTAAATTTTAGTTAGTTGAGAGATGACATCCAGGGAAAGAGACTGGATGAGATGAAAGGGAATATAGTTATCGGTGCAGGTAGTAGGGTGAGAAGATTCAAGCGGCCTGGTCACTTTTTGTTCCATAACTGGTTCAAAGACATAATGTGATCTACATGCAGCGCTGTGGGGAGGAGAATGCATAATGTTAGGGGGTTAATAGAAAATTTACTGTCAGGTATGATTAATTTTTTCTTTGAAATATTTTGCCTGATCATCAGCGCTGAAGTCGGTATTTGGTGCATGCACGTTTGGATTGAGGAGATAACAAAAAATGTCAAGGAGTTATTTAGGATTGTTGGATAGTGCAGTGATAAGGGTTTTTAGGTAGGCTTGTTTGGACAGGTGAAGGGCAGAGTTGTATGTTTTAGGCATAAGCTAAAAAGGGATAAAATCTTCTGCAAGATTGGATTTTCCCAACAGATGTTTGGTGTACCTGGAGCACCGCTAGAGAAAACGTGTCTCCAGCATTTGCCAGGGTGGTCACCATCTGTGCCAAGGTGTTCTAAATGTAGAAAGTGCAGCTTCATCCAATGCATATTGCAGTGTTTCACTATATTGATTCAGTTCAGTCAGGACATTGGAGGGAGGAGATTAAGGCCAATGATGACTGCAAATTTTTCATAAGCTTCTTGCTGTTAATGGCATGGAAAGAAGATTGTGGTCAGAGAGCAGAAGAAGGGAGTAAGTAAAGACATACACTGAGCAGAGGTGGGAGAAGACCAGGTCCAGCATATTCCCGTCTTTATGAATAGGACAATTAGTAAAAGGCTGAAGGAGGTAGTTAGCAATAAAAGGTGGGATGCTAATAGTGAGAGGGGATCACCAATGGAGATATTAAATTACCCCATGATGAGAGTGGGGATGTCACAGAACAAAAAGTTTGGAAGCCAGTTGGCAAAGTGATTTAGAACTTCTATGAGGTGCCCCAAGGGCAATAAGCAACTGCCATTCACAGGAAGAAGGGCTGTAGAGTCTGACAGTGGGACTTCAAAAGATGGGAATATGATGGAGGGCACTGGAGGATTACAGGAAAAATACATTCTGTTGAAAGGAACAGACCAAGAACTCCACCTGGTCTGTTGTCAGATCTCGGGGTGTGAGGCCACCATATGAGAGAGCAGCCATGATGGTGGTGTCCAACTGCTGGATCCAGGTTTCATTAAGAGCCAGACGTTTAATATAAAGGAAAAAGTCATGGATGTAGGAGAGTTTGTCAAAGCCTGACCATGCGTTCCAGAAGGTATAATTTAAAGAGACAGAAGGCATATGAATATTTGCAGGGCTTCTGAGTGTAGCAGGGAAAAAGTTAATATTATTGTTACAAATTGGGCCGGGATTAGGAGAGATATTTCCTGCGACTGGGAGGAGAATAGAGTGTACAGCAAGAAAGGAAAGAAGTGTGTATACATGGTAAGGATCACCGATGAATGTAAAACAAAATAAATTAAAAACATCTAAAAATCCAAAGGGCTAAGATATATGACCATCCAGACTTCTCCACTGTGTAAGCCAGGGAGAGCTATATGTAATAAACTCTGCCCTGGGAAAACAGATGTTGAAGCAAAATTGCATACAAAATCACAGTCCATAAATAAACTGCTCAAAAAAGGGAACACTTAAACAACAGAATATAACTCAAAGTAAATCAAACTTCTGTGAAATCAAACTGTCAGTGTCCACTTAGGAAGCAACACTGTTTGACAATCAATTTCACATGCTGTTGTGCAAATGGAATAGACAACTGTTGGAAATTATTGTCAATTATCAAGACACACTCAATAAAGGAATGTTCTGCAGGTGGGGACCACAGACCACATCTCAGTACCAATGCATTCTGGCTGATTTTTTGGTCACTTTTGAATGTAGGTTGTGCTTTCACACTCGTGGTAGCATGAGATGGACTCTACAATCCACACAAGTGGCTCAGGTAGCGCAGTTCATCCAGGATGGCACATCAATGCGAACTGTGGCATGGTTTGCTGTGTCTGTCAGCTTAGTGTCCAGAGGCTGAAGACGCTACCAGGAGACAGGCCAGTACACCAAGAGACATGGAGGGGGCCATAGAAGGGCAACAACCCAGCAGCAGGACCGCACCGCTACTTCAGCCTTTGTGCAAGGAGGAACAGGAGGAGTACTGCCAGAGCCCTGCAAAATGACCTCTAGCAGGCCACAAATGTGCATGTTTAAAACCAAAAATCAAGAAGAATAATTCAGCCCAATATTAATATGATTTTCAAGTAGATACACAAACTTAAACCAAAAAAACTACTTGAAAGAATATTTAAAAACACAATTCATAAAAACCAAATATTTTATTATTATGAGACACTAGACAAAACTAAACACAAAAAAATTCCAATAAAAATTGGAGGAGGCATCTAAATAAATACCAGAAGCAGTATACAAAGACAATTTATAGGTAGGGTGGATCAATATCTATCATATTAAGATCCATAACAATGGTTATACCCTTGCTTCTTATTAAATAATACATGCATGAGCAGCTATACAGGAAGTATAAAAGAGGTAAAATAGATACTAATAATTCATCCCAAGAGTAAGATACCAGTATATATTAAATAAGTATATATAAGCCCCTGTAAACATTTCCAAAAGTACAAAGTGCAAAGTGCATTCAGTAATCCCTGCTAGTGCTTAAAAGGGTATAAAGGGTACAACGTGCGAAGTGCATCTAACAATCCTTACCTGTGCTCATGCTGGGCTTATTAGTGCCTCAACCCCACACTCCAACGTGCGTTTCACACCACGTTGCTTCGTCAGGGAGTGATACACAAATGTGCATGTGTCTGCACAAATGGTTAGAAACCGACTCCATGAGGATGGTCTAGTGCCAGATGTCCACAGATGAGGGTTGTGTTTACAGCCCAACACCATGCAGGACGCTTGGCATTTGCCACAGAACACCAGGATTGGCAAATTCGCCACTGGCGCCCTGCGCTCTTCAAAGATGAAAGCAGGATCACACTGAGCACATATGACAGACATGACACAGTCTGGAGACGCCGTGGAGAGCGATCTGCTGCCTGCAGCATCCTTCAGCATGACCGTTTTGGCAGTGGGTCAGTAATGGTTTGGAGTGGCATTTCTTTGGAGGGCCGCGCAGCCCTCTATGTGCTCACCAGAGGTAGCCTGACTGCCATTAGGTACTGAGATGCGATCCTCAGACCCCTTGTGAGACCATATTCTGGTGCGTTTGGCCCTGGGTTCTTCCTAATGCAGGACAATGCCAGACCTCATGTGGCTGGAGTGTGTCAGCAGTTCCTGCAAGATCAAAGAATTGAAGCTATGGACTGACCCGCCCTTTTCCCACACCTGAATCCGATTGAACACATCTGGGACATCATGTCTCACCCCATCCACCAGAGTCACATTGCACCACAGACTTTTCAGGAGTTGGTGGATGCTTTAGTCCAGGTCAGGGAAGAGATCCCTCAGGGGACCATCTGCAGCCTCATCAGGGGCATGCCCCAGCTTGTTGGGAGGTCCTACAGGCACATGGAGGCCACACACACTACTGAGCATCATTTCATTGTCTTGAGGCATTTCCACTGAAGTTGGATCAGCCTGTGACTTCATTTTCCACTTTGATTTTGAGCATCATTCCAACTCCATACCTCCGTGGGATATTAGTTGTGATTTAAGTGGATAATTTATAGGTTTTATTATTCTCAACACATTCCACTGTGTAATGAATAAAGATTTACAACTGGAATATTATATTCAGTGATATTTAGTGTGTGAGATTTCAGTGTTCCCTTTATTTTTTTGAGCAGTGTATAAACAGGAGCAAAACATCCTGAAAAATGGAAACCCTAGAAGAATATTTAAAGGGAAAAAGTCAATAATATCCCAAATAAGAGATGCGGCAGATACTATGAGAAAAAAAGAGATGAAAAAGGCTGTATAAGATCTGTTGGTTAATATGTTGAGTCAAAACCACCCAGTCACAGCGTGATGCATGGAAGAAAGAGCTCCATGCATTTCACCACAGCGCATGGCTTCCTTAGGGGAAAGGGAGAAGGAGAATAGAAAGATTGAGCAGATGGTTGAGTGATTTATGAAAGCATTTCTTGTGTTCTATGGGTGGAGTGAATGGATCTGTGCAGTTTAACATTGTGAAGAGAGTATGAGAGCTGTGCATAAAAGAGAGAAAGGGGCTTATATGGATGGAGTGCACAGAGTTTTTGAAAGATATGAGTTATTGCAGCAGCCAGAACATAAATGGCACAAATACATATGGTGAATACATTTTGCAATTCAGATGACCTGGAAAGAACAACATCATACAGGGATCAGGGAAAGGGATTAATGGTGCCTCACCGGAATCCAAATGAACACAGGTGCCAGGAACAAGTAGCTGGATACCACTCAGTAGCAATAGCAAAAAAGGAAAAAAAGTTCCAGCACCAGGCGTCTCTTCATAAAATCTTCAGTATTTTATTCTCATGTCAAGAAAGAAAACGCCTGATGCATTTCGAACAAAGTTCTTAGTAATATGCATATGAACAATACATAAAAACATCCTTATATACCCATTCCATTAAGTAAAATCATGTACACCTATTGCTTGACATGATTGATTTACATTCATTACAAAATCAAATGTGAGACAGCCTACCAGAAAACATGACGCCTACACAGATTATCGCCTCCTTGTCCACACAAAATAAGTTTATGAGAGATATCTCTATTTACTCAATAGAACAACTCTATGGACCTGGAAAGAAGTTTGTTTGAACATCTTACCTGTGTTACCTACCTTACTTAATATGAAAAAGGTACATTTAAAAAAAATCTCTATTGTCAGTAATTGTTTGTACTATGCAAAGAGGTGTATATGTTTTTTTTTTCATTCTTGGGTGCACTTTGTTCATAAATCGGGCTAACATATAACAGTGCATAATATACATGTACATCAGTATTTAGTTTAGCAGCTGTTTTGAGCACATTGATTAAGATGAACTGCTATATAGAAGCACTCCTACTTTGCTTTTTATTCATTAAATGTGTTTAAATGTGCATGTAGTGTAAATGTATTAATATACTCAGCTAACAGCTGCTTTCTCTGGCGAAAGCTTATGGAATTTTGTTTTGACACTCCATAGACTTCCATTGTAAAAGTCACTTCTGGCTCACACAACGTGCAGAGTGACCAGGAAAGTGTGCAAAATTGTGACAGCACTAAAATGTAAAGCAGCACAGTGCTGGACAACAGAAAGAATCGCAGAAGGTGAGTATATACAATATATTCACACTACATTACATGCACATATACACGCATTAAATGAATAAAAAACACATTAAGAACGCTTCCTTAAAGGGAACCTGTCACCTGAATTTGGCGGGACCAGTTTTGGGTCATATGGGTGGGGTTTTCGGGTGTTTGATTCACCCTTTCCTTACCCGCTTGCTGCATGCTGGATATTGGATTGAAGTTCATTCTCTGTCCCCTGGAGTACACGCCAGCGCAAGGTAATATTGCCTTGCGCTGGCGTGTATATGTGCATATGACCCAAAACTGGTCCCGCCAAATTCAGGTGACAGGTTCCCTTTAAATTCCAAGACATTACCATAATTGATGGCATCTGATGGAGAAAAGCTTTTGTCATGGTACTAGATGAATGAGAAAAAAGATATATATGAAAGAAGCAAAATGCAGTAGATTACAGATTTAAGACCTTTGAGAGACACAAAAAAGGAGTAAGAGTAGTTGCAGGAAATTAACTCATATTCATAGGATTGCAATTCCCAGGACCTATGTTGGGAGTCATTGTAGAATGGTTCATTAATTCAAGCTATCTCTTAAAAACACCATAATCTTTTTCATGAATAATTTTTATAGTGAATTTGTGGTACAGCGCACAATTGCATTACTATCGCCCTAAAATTTATCTGTTAGCTCTGATCTTTCTTTTTTTGTGAAGTGCACAATTGCATAGAAATCACTGGTAAGCAGTTGCACGCCTGAACATTGGAATTGCAACACTGAAATGGAAAAGTTGTGGAATTATGGAAATCACAAGATCGATAGACATGTTATTAATAAGCAATTGAAGAAAACAATAGAAGCAACATTTTCAAACCAAATTGATTTATTCAATATTGAATATTAATGTAATCGCAGAATACCTGTGGACCGCCCCGTCTAGGACTAGGGGTACTCGGTACCGGGTCCTTCCGTTCTCAAGGGGGATGTCACAGTGGCTGACCCGGTCCATGGCCCTCGGGACGTCCATGTAAAAGGAGGGAAAGGTCTTCAAAGGGGAAATGTTCGTGACGCCACCTGTGCTATTTGGTCAGGGTGACCGACGCTGCTTAGGGGTCTGCTAGGGTGATGTTATGGCAGCTAGATGGTATACCTTCCCACAGGTGAAATATATCCCCAGGGCTTCCCAGTGAGTAGATGGTGGATGGTGAGAGGCGCAGTGAAGAACGAGGACACAAGGTTGCAGTCTCTTTACCTTTTTACTGAAGACTTCAGCATCCACAGTCCAGAGCACCAGATCACAGGGTAGGCAGAGTCTGGCCGGTTTGGAGGCAAATCCAGAGTCCCCTTAACCAGGTGGAAATCAGTAACCTTCCTCTAGCTCCTAGGTGTTGTAGTACCTTACTGCTGAGCTTCTCATAAGGTCCTCACAACTGTTGTGCATGTTCTAGATGTTGTGTCTCTCTCTGTCCCCCGGATGGATAGGACAAACCCATATGACCAGTGGCGTGAGGCTTTTTACAGAGACTCTATCACACCCCAGCCTCTCGTGGGTGTCACCTTGCCTCCAGGGTATAGGGCGGGCAGGTAATGTGGAATTAGCTGTCCTGCCGGTCTCTGGAGCAAGGCATAAAGAACTGTTGCTCCCTCGGTGTCCCGGCTACCGGATTTCTGCGCCTCAGAAGGAGGCAGCCTTTGCAGTGCAGAACCCCTTCTGGTTTCCTCTTCTTTTGCTATGACTTCTCCTCACGCTTTACAATACAGTTCTCTGTTCGTGTCTCTTTCTGGAAGCTGCCGCACGTGGGGCAGGCACAGCTCTGTGGCCTTCTGTCTAGGCCTCTGACAGGATCCCACCCCTGTCAGGGACCAACTACCTGAGCGCAGCTCAGATAGCAACTGTCCTGAGCAAAGCTCAGTCAGCTTCTGTCTAACTTTCTATCCAGACCACCAGTTTTACCTAATTGTGAAGAGTACCCTAATAAATAGGAGCATAGCTCCCCCTGGTGGACTGGAGTATGAAGTGTGTTGTGTGTTGGTGTTACCTGGTAGTGAGATCTCCTTTATTGTCTCCAAACATAACATCACTCCCACCTAGAGGAGAATGATATTACTGCAACGACCAGGACCCTGGGGCGCTGCGCTTGCACTTATAATACACACCACAACATGATATCAATTAAGTTATTAATCCTTTCTCGACATATGACGTACATTTATTTCATATGTTAGGTCCCCTACTTGAAGCAGGCTCAACTGAAACTGAGCCTGCTTTCTTGTTTGCAGATGATAGCTGTGATATAATGCCATCATCTGCCTCGAACAGCTAATGCTGGAACTGAACTGTGCTGTCGACTTGTTATATGCTTTTGCCAATCTCTGAAAGAGGCATTTACAGAGCAAGGCTCCTTGTTTATAGTGTGTCAATGGATTTCAAGGACAGCTGTGATAATTTAAAAAAATGGTGTGGGATCCTCCCCATTTTTGACAACCAGGCAAGCTAAAGCAAACAGCTGGGGGTTGGTATTCTCAGACTGGTAAGAGGCCATGGATATTGGCACCCCAGCCTAAAAATAGCAGCTTGCAGCCACTCCAAAAAAATGCACCTATTAGATGCATCAATTATGGTGCTTTACCCATCTCTTTCCACTTGCTCTGTGGTGGTGGCAGATGGGGTTCATATTTGCTGGGTTGATGTCACATTTGTATTGTCTGGTAACATCAAGCGCATGGCTTAGTAATGGAGAGGCGTCTATAAGATGCTAAGATACTAATCCTATAGTTATATAGTAAATAAACACACAGCAAGAATAAAGTCCTTTATTTGAAATGAAAAAACTAATTTTTACTTTTTTATTTAAAAAGAACAAACACAGTTATTCTCATCTTATGCCCATTCCATTGAGGACAATGTCTCCATTTGACATGATTACGAAATCCATATAAGATATATTGATGACCTGTGTGACAATATCTCCTAAATCTATTTGATAGGATTCTCTCAATTGTATGTAGTGAGCATACTCTACTATCCAAATCTGTTTAATAAACTTTACACCCACACATAGACAGCCATATAACTTTCATTTAATGACTATAGAGGCTAGCCTTAATCAGATGTGGACATTGTGAAGCACTTAAGCACTTTATTTGGATAACGGTGTTGGCTTTGGGGAGGAAAGACCTTTTAGGATCAGGTGGGGATATCCTACTTGGAGAGGTGGTGCCATCACAAATCCCCTAGGGTGCCAACCTCCACTGTTAGGAAGGGATACTGAGGAAAAGTGTCTGTCTCCCTTAGAATTTTTCTAATTATTTAAATATTATTGAGGTATTAATATTTGACCTGGACTACCTAACTCGCCATATTAAGATATTAGGAAATTGCTTGTTTTTTAATGATCACAATTAAAAGTTACATTTTATGGGTTCTTATTCTTTTGGCATACCCCAAATCTAGGCCCTTTATATGTTTCTGCTGTTTTTTCTAGTTGTCAAGAATGGAGAGGACCCTATTCCATTTTACTAAACTATTTTTTTATTTTTTTAAAATAATTTAACCCTTTTACCCCCAAGGGTGGTTTGCATGTTAATGACCAGGCCAATTTTTACAATTCTGACCACTGTTCCTTTATGAGGTTATAACTCTGGAACGCTTCAACGGATCCTGGTGATTCTGACGTTTTCTCATGATATAATGTACTTCATGATAGTGGTAACATTTCTTTGATATGACTTGTGTTTATTTGTGAAACAAATGGAAATTTGGCGAAAAATTTTGAAACTTTCGCAATTTTCCAAAATTGAATTTTCATGCCCTTAAATCACAGAGATATGTCACACAAAATACTTAATAAGTAACATTTCACACATGTCTACTTTACATCAGCACAGTTTTAGGAACCAATATTTTTTATGTGTAGCAAACGAAAAAACAGATCAGGCACTCACCCAACGTAGCTGTGATTAATGTCCTTTATTCGCTGAACTCAGCGTTTAGACTTCCATGGAGAGGCGGCAGGAGAATGAACAAAAGAGGGTGCGGGGAAACAGGTGAGGACGACGGCCGTTTCGCACGAATGTGCTTCCACGGGTCCAAGGATCCTTGGACCCGTGGAAGCACATTCGTGCGAAACGGCCGTCGTCCTCACCTGTTTCCCCGCACCCTCTTTTGTTCATTCTCCTGCCGCCTCTCCATGGAAGTCTAAACGCTGAGTTCAGCGAATAAAGGACATTAATCACAGCTACGTTGGGTGAGTGCCTGATCTGTTTTTTCGTTTGCTACACATAAAGTCTTGATTTATCTTTCTTCGGTGCACCACCCCCACGTGCTGATGTCTTGGAAGTGTGGAAGTCTGCTCAGCTCCGCTTAAAGAAATCAACCTGGAAAGAGTATTTCACCTAGTGCCGCAGATTCCTCTGAACCTTCAAACAGTGAACCAATATTTTTCTTTGTTAGGAAGTTATAAAGGTTAAAATTGACCAGCGATTTCTCATTTTTCCAACACTATATTTTAGGGACCACATTACATTTGAAGTCACATTGAGGGGTCTAAATGATAGAAAATATCCAAAAGTGACACCATTCTAAAAACTGCACCCCACAAGGTGCTCAAAAACAAATTTGATTGCAAACAAAAATAATTGCACAAAAATGATTTTTTTAGCCTTCAATTTTGTATTTTCCCAAGGGTAACAAGAGAAACTTGGACACCAAAAGTTGTTGTGCAATTTGTCCTGAGTATGCTGATATCCCATATGTGGCGGGAACCACCATTTGGGCGCATGGCAGAGCTTGGAAAGAAAGGAGTGCCGTTTTGGAATGCAGAGTTTAATGGAATGGTCTGCGGGAGTCACACTGCGTTTGCAGAGCTTCTGATGTACCTAAACAGTAGAAACCCCCCCAAGTGACCACATTTTGGAAACTAGACCCCCCAAGGAACTTAGCTAGATGTGTTGTGAGAACTTTGAACCCCAAGTGTTTCACTAAAGTTTGTAACGCAGAGCCGTGAAAATAAAAAATCATTTTTTCCCACAAAAATCATTTTGTAGCCCCCAAATTTTTATTTTTACAAGGGAAACAGGAGAAATTGGACCACAGAAACTGTTATCCAATTTGTCCTGAGTACGCTGATGCCCCATATATGGGGGTAAGCCACTGTTTGGGCGCATGACAGAGCTCAGAGGAGAAGGAGTACCGTTTTTCTTTTTCAGCGCAGAATTGGCTGGAATTGAGATCAGATGCCATGTCACATTTGGAGAGCCCCTGATGTGCATAAACAGTGTAAACCCCCCAATTCTAACTCCAACCCTAACCCCAACACACCCCTAACCCCAATCCCAACCCTAACCATTACCCTAACCACACCCTTAATTCGAACATGCCCCTAACCCTAATCCCAACCCTAACCACACCCCTAACCCCAACACACCCCTAACCCAAACACTCCCCTAACCCTGATCCCAACCATAACCACACCCCTAACCCTAATACACCCCTAACCCAATCCCAACCCTAACCATAACCCTAACCACACTCCTAACCATGACACACACATAACCCTAATCCCAACCCTAATCCCATCCCTAACCCTAATCCCAACCAAAAAATTAATACAAAACCTAACCCCAACTCTATCCCCAACCCTAACTTTAGCCCCATCCATAACCCTAACTTTAGCCCCAACCCTAACCTAAACTTTAGCCCCCAACCCTACCCCTAACTTTAGCCCCAACCCTAACCCTAACTTTAACCATAGCCCTAACCCTAATGGGAAAATGGAAATAAATACTTTTTTTCCCTAACTAAGGGGGTGAAAAATGGTGTTTGATTTACTTTTTATATCGGGTTTTTATGTTTGGCAGCTGTCACACCCTAAAAGATGCTTTTTATTGCAAAAAATAGTTTTTGCATCACCACATTTTGATAGCTATAATTTTTCCATATTTTGGCCCACAGAGTTATGTGTGGTCTTGTTTTTTGTGGGACGAGTTGATGTTTTTATTGATACCATTTTCAGGCACATGACATTTTTTGACCGCTTTTTATTCTGATTTTTGTGAGGGAAAACCTCACAAAAACCAGCAATTCATGAATTTCTTTTGAGGGGACGTTTATACCATTCTGCGAGTGGTAAAATTGATAAAACAGTTTTATTATTTGGGTCAGTATGATGACAGCGATACTTCATTTATATCTTTTTTATGATTTGCCGCTTTTATACCATAAAAAATATTTTATATAAAAAATAATTATTTTTGAATCGCTTTATTCTGACAGCTATATCTTTTTTTATTTTTCTGGTGATGGCGCCATATGGTGGCTTAGTTTTTGAGGGACAAGATGATGTTTTCAGTGGTACCACTTTTATTTATATCCGTCTTTTTGATCGCGTGTTATTTCACTTTTTATTCGTCAGTATGATGATAAAGCATTTTTTTGCCTTGTTTTTTCAATGGCTTTCAATAAAGGGGTTAACTAGTGGGACATTTTTATAGGTCGGGTCATTACGGACGCTGCAGTACTAAATATGTGTACTTTTATTGTTCAGATTTTTTTCAATCAAATATTTATTTATTGATGGCATAAATATTGCTTTTTTATTATCATTTTTATTTTTTTATTTTTTATATTTTACAACTATTTTTTTATTTTTTTAATTCATTCTAACTTTTACACTGCATCCCACTATGGGACACTCATTTGGTGCAGGCTGATCGCTTATATGGGCTGCAGATCTTCATGCCATATAAGCTGTCAGTGCTGCACTCTGTGCACACTGACCTCAGAGACTTCCTGACATGCACTGCACATGACAGGAAGTCTCTTAGCTCTGGTAACCCGGATGTCATCATGACGATATTGAGTTACCATGGGAGCAATCGGGACTCGGCCTCATGCAGCGGGGTCTCCGATCCAAAGGCAGAGGGGCTGTCATATCTAATACTAAATAAATCGAGATGTTTTAAAAATGTGTTTAATTTTTTTCATTATTTGCGTTAACATGTCTATTGAGCCTGTGATTTCCATAACTTTATGACTTTTCCTTCTTGGTGTTGCAATTTCAATGAATATACATGAGGAATATATATTTTGTGTTACAGTGAATTATTTAGTATCTAATGAGACGCTGCCGTTAAACAAATGATGTTGGAAACGTAATATAATTGTCACTTTTCAGATATTTTATTAGCTTAAAATAGTCAAATAGAAGCATGCTGCATATTCTGATATTCTGACAAACATATTTCTATTTCATCTATATGTAATTATATTCATGCAATATTACAAAAATAAACACTAAAAAAATATTTTTTTTTCAGACTTTATACAACCTTTAGAGTATTTCTTTTATAACTAGTCTACTAGTTTAATATTGCTACTGTCAAGGCCACTAAGTCACCCACTGCTCTGGTAAATTATTTTATCTCTCAAAAAGTAAATCGTTTGGTTTTTAATTGGAAGCTACTGGTGGAAAAATTTATTCTGTTTTTTCTTGATGTCAAATCTCTATGTTGCCTTTGAGAGCATTTTACATTTCCTTCTCAATGATGTTTCACATTTCTCGTTGATGCTGGCAACAGATGGATGCACAGGATTAATTTTTATCCTTCTATCTTGGACTACATGTTTAAAACAAGGGAGGCATGTCCAATCTAGGCTCCATTTTTGGTTCTCTGATTTGATCTGGAACCACCAGGGACTACTAGGAAATATCTTCTTTCATTACATGTAGCAGTAAATTGTTTCATGCTGTCAGAGTTAGAGCTGGAAATGTCTACTTAATAGGAAGTTTATGATTGCATATTGTAGAAGACTTCTAAATGCTTAATAATTTAACAAAATACAGTCAAATCTGCAGTGTTCTGGTTAATGCTCCACAGAAGGTTAGATAAGGTCAAGGTCCTTATTGTAGAAATTCTAATTTGTGCAGAATTCATAAAAAACATATTAATAGTATATATAGAGTCAACTTTTATTTCAAGATTATTTTTAAGTTGAAGTAATAGTCAACTCTATCTATCTAGCTATCTATCTACACAAATTCAAAAAAGAGGGCAGCACTCCATGTCCCTGGTGAAAAATGTGCAGGATTCATTCATCCCACATGTCCGGGCCCGGACATATGGGTTGAAAGAATCTTGCACGTTTTTCACTGGGGATGGGGAGTGCTGCCCTCTTTTTTAAATTTGTGTGGATTTTGGACAATCATTGCTCGGATTGCCTGGGGACCTTGCACCCAAAAATAAGTAAAACGTTGTGCTGTTGCTATTTTTATTACTAGCTATCAATCTAGCTATCTATCATGTATTTATCATATTGGTACCAATCTGCTGCACTCACTATTGTTAATAAAAGAGAAATAAGCCTCCAGTAGACATTAGACTAATGTCAGGCAAATCCAGCTATATCAACAGGTTTGGCCAATAGTCAAATCCATATGGGATCCCCGGACAGATGATTGTTGGGATAGTTAAGGATCTGTCATGTCTATGCTTGGATTGCTGATCCTTTTGTTCTCCCTGAGATAAAGACGCTGCCAGAGATGCCTGCCAGAAGGTCAATTATATTTGACAGTTTCAAATATTGAGCTTGCAATGTTGCTACTTGTTCTTAATAGTTGAAGATGATCATGACTTCAGATTTTATAGGAGGATCAGTGGCTGTGGGTCTGGTGGTGACTGATTAGGCCAGACGGAGCCCAGAGGGCTTGCCCACATTTGAGATGTAAGTAAGTAGATGTAGTTGGGACAGTAGATACTGCTTGTGCCTTGCGAACAGCTTGTTTTTACTTTGCAGCAAAGATTCTCGCCAGACTGGATGTTTCAGGGCAATCTTCGCCCATTCTTTCATATCAACTCCCAGGATTTTGAGGGAGGTTATAAGTGTTAGGGCTAGCGGAACGCACCGAGGAAAATAGTTTTTATTGTTATTGGTGCGTTCGCAGCCCGGGGTCCACCGTGCAGGAGAACCTGCTGCAAGACAAATGGCAGCACTATATGGTGGTATTGGCTAGCTCGGTTAACTCACAGAGCAGCCGTGAAAGCAAAGCTCTGTGCCCTGTTAACTTCACAGGAGCACAGGCTGACTACCCAAGAGAGAGCAGTCAGTGGTCATGCATGCACACAAAACTCCTCGACCGGAGGTGCCAGCATTCTTGGGGCTTATTTCATCCAGGTCCCTGAATGTACTCAGACACACAAACTCCCCGCCGGAGGTGCCAGCATTCTAGGGGCTTATTTCAGCCGGGTCCCTGAAGACAATCACTCATGACCACACTGGCGCAAAGCACATAATTTAGAAAGACACTAGTGCATGGCCGTGCGGCCATGCGAGCCTTTTATAGCTGCAGCCCGAAAAGGACCTTTCAAGAAGGACCAATGAGAAGCTGCCGCAAAGCCTGAGCACCTTCAGGACCTTGCTGCAGTATCCAAGCATGTGACCCTCGATCTCCAATGAAAGATCTTACCCTGGGTATGCTCAGAAGGAGAAAAGCAAGACTTAGTCCTGAAAGCATCTGCTCGCCGCTGCCCAGCACTGACTATAATAGCAGAAGCTGGAAGAGCAGCAGTAATCCTCCTCACAGAGTCAGATTGAGCGAGACGCTGAGACCGACTTCTCCGCTGAGCAGCCTCCACTGCGGCAGGAGAAGAATGGGAGACCGCTGCGGAGATGGCTCGAGATTCCCCCTGTGCAGAGGCGGGAACTCGAACCCTAACATTACCCCCCCTCCCAGGGCCTCGCTACGCTCAAAGGCAGCAATAAGCTGCGGAGCCCTAATGTGCTCAGCAGGCTCCCAAGACCTGTCCTCAGGACCATAACCCTTCCAGTCCACCAAATAAAGCTTTTTGCCACGTACCACCTTGCACCCCAAAATAGCGTTCACCTCGTAATCGTCTGTGGACGAACCCGATGTCTGTTGTGAACTCTGTTTTCAGGCTCCCTCTTGTGGTCACTGGTGGTATGGTGTGACTTTTGCTTTGGGCTCCCCCTGGTGGCTTTGTTTGTTATCCTGCTGGTCTCTGGCTATCAGCTGGTTCGTTATCCTCTGGGAGGTTCCTATATAGCTCTGTTTCTCTTTCACTTGTTGCCGGCTGTCGATGTAATCAGTGCTACTCAGATTCCTTCTGACTACCTTGCTCCCAGTCCATCCAGGACAAGCTAAGTTTTGTTTGCTTATTTTTTGATTAGCAGTGTTTATCATGTTTTCTTGTCCAGCTTGCTAAAAGGTGATTCCCTCGCTTGCTGGTTGCTCTAGTGGACTGAGTTTCTCCCCACACACCGTTAGTCGGTGCGTGGGTTCTTGAAATCTCAGGATGGATATTTTGTAAGGGTTTTTTATTGATCGCATAGACCCCTGCTCTATTTTCTGCTTTCTAGTACTAGTGGGCCTCTTTTGCTGAATCTGATTTCATCCCTATGTATGTGCCTTCTTCTTACTTCACCGTTAATATTTGTTGGGGGCTTCTATATCTTTGGGGATTATTTCTCTGGAGGCAAGCGAGGTCTTTCTTTCTCTTTAGGGGTAGCTAGTTCCTCAGGCTGGCTCGAGACGTCTAGGAATTTTTTAGGCACGTTCACCGGCTACCTCTAGTTGTGTTGGATAGGTTCAGATTTGCGATCAGTCCAGTTACCATCTCCCTAGAGCTTGTCCTAAGTTTATTCACTTGCTGGTCTATTGGTACTGCTGGGACATAACAGATGTCCCAGCAGATGACTCAGAAAACCGGGACATGTGTACGGGTTTCAAGAGGGACAAATGAAAGGTGTCAGTGATACCCAGGCGTGGCATAAGGGCTAAATGATAGACCACAGGGTTAACCTGTTTGAGGACCTTGAAAGGACCCAAGTAGCGAGGAACAAACTTAGTGGACTCAACTCGCAGCCTGATGTTACGGGCGGAGAGCCACACCAAGTCACCAGGAGCAAAGGTCGGAGCGGGGCACCAATGTGCATCGGCGGAAGACCTCATTCTCTCCTTGGAGGCCCGAATGGCATCCTGAGTGCGGTCCCAAGTATCCTGTGCCTCCACAGCCCAGTCTGCCACCCTGGAGTCGGCGGAAGACACGGGCATAGGCACAGGTACCCGCGGATGCTGCCCACAGTTGAGGAGGAATGGGGTTTGACCAGTGGAGTCGGCTACAGCATTGTTCAGCGCAAACTCTGCCCATGGTAGCAAGGATGCCCAGTCATCCTGCCTGGCTGAGACAAAATGTCGCAGATATGTGACCAAGGTCTGGTTGGCCCTTTCTACCAACCCATTCATCTTGGGATGATATGCGGAGGAGAGATTTAACTCAATGCTGAGAAGACGACAAAGCTCTCTCCAGAACCGAGATGCAAACTGGGGACCCCGGTCACTGACAATTTTGTCCGGCATACCGTGTAGGCTGAAGATGTGTCTTATGAACAACGCTGCCAAAGCCCGTGCAGAAGGTAACCGTGGTAGCGGCACCAAATGCACCATTTTTAAGAAATGATCAGTGATAACCCAAATGATGGTACAGCTACGAGACTTTGGCAAACCCACCACAAAGTCCATCCCGACCATTTCCCAGGGCCTGTCTGCCACCGGCAAGGGATAGAGTAACCCAGCTGGCCGTTGTCGAGGAGACTTATTTTTGGCGCAGGAGACACATGCCTGAATATAATCTCTGACATCACGGACCATATGTGGCCACCAGTATGTTCTCGCCAACAGCTCAGACGTCCTCTTTGTCCCAAAGTGTCCACCCACCCTGGACGAATGAGCCCAAGAGAGAACCTCCGGTCGCAAATTAGTGGGCACAAAAGTCTTGCCTGGAGGCATAGACTCTAGCGACACCGGAGCTATGGTTCTCAGACTCTTGGAAGGGACAATAAGCCGATGCTCTCCTTCCTCCTCCTCAGATGACACAACAGAGCGAGAAAGGGCATCAGCACGAATGTTCTTCACCCCAGCGAGAAAATGGAGGGTGAAATGGAACCGGGAGAAGAACAAGGACCATCTGGCCTGGAGAGAATTTAGCCGATGAGCTGTTTGCAAATACAATACATTTTTGTGGTCCGTGAAGACTTGAAAGGGAAAACGAGCCCCCTCCAAGAGATGTCTCCACTCAGAGAAAGCCAACTTTATCACTAGCAACTCCCTGTCCCCGATGGAATAATTCTTCTCCGCTGGTGTAAAGGTCTTGAATAGTGTTGAGCGATACCGTCCGATACTTGAAAGTATCGGTATCGGAAAGTATCGGCCGATACCGGCAAAGTATCGGATCCAATCCGATACCGATACCCGATACCAATACAAGTCAATGGGACTCAAGTATCGGACGGTATTCCTGATGGTTCCCAGGGTCTGAAGGAGAGGAAACTCTCCTTCAGGCCCTGGGATCCATATAAATGTGTAAAATAAAGAATTAAAATAAAAAATATTGCTATACTCACCTCTCCGACGCAGCCTGGACCTCAGCGAGGGAACCGGCAGCGTTGTTTGTTTAAAATTCGCGCGTTTACTTGGTTACGTGAAGTCCCGGCTTGTGATTGGTCACGGCGGCCATGTTGCCGGGACGCGGACCAATCACAGCAAGCCGTGACGAAATTTCGTCACGGCTTGCTGTGATTGGTCCGCGTCCCGGCAACATGGCCGCCGTGACCAATCACAAGCCGTGACGTCACGGGAGGCTGGACACGCGCGCATTTTAAAATGCGCGCTTTTCCTTCCTCCCGGCTTGTGATTGGTCACGGCGGCCATGTTGCCGGGACGCGGACCAATCACAGCAAGCCGTGACGAAATTACGTCACGGCTTGCTGTGATTGGTCCGCGTCCCGGCAACATGGCCGCCGTGACCAATCACAAGCCGGGACGTCACTGGAGGCTGGACACGCGCGCATTTTAAAATGTGCACGTGTCCAGCCTCCCGTGACATCACGGCTTGTGATTGGTTGACCGCGGCGCAACCAATCACAAGCCGGGAGGAAGGAAAAGCGCGCATTTTAAAATGCGCGCGTGTCCAGCCTCCAGTGACGTCCCGGCTTGTGATTGGTCACGGTGGCCATGTTGCCGGGACGCGGACCAATCACAGCAAGCCATGACGTAATTTCGTCACGGCTTGCTGTGATTGGTCCACGTCCCGGCAACATGGCCGCCGTGACCAATCACAAGCCGTGACGTCACGGGAGGCTGGACACGCGCGCATTTTAAAATGCGCGCTTTTCCTTCCTTCCGGCTTGTGATTGGTTGCGCCACGGTCAACCAATCACAAGCCGTGATGTCACGGGAGGCTGGACACGCACACATTTTAAAATGCGCGCGTGTCCAGCCTCCAGTGACGTCCCGGCTTGTGATTGGTCACGGCGGCCATGTTGCCGGGACGCGGACCAATCACAGCAAGCCGTGACGTAATTTCGTCACGGCTTGCTGTGATTGGTCCGCGTCCCGGCAACATGGCCGCCGTGACCAATCACAAGCCGGGACTTCACGTAACCAAGTAAACGCGCAAATTTTAAACAAACAACGCTGCCGGTTCCCTCACTGAGGTCCAGGCTGCGTCGGAGAGGTGAGTATAGCAATATTTTTTATTTTAATTCTCTCTTTTACACATTATTACATTAATGTTGTTGCGATACCCGATACCCGATACCACAAAAGTATCGGATCTCGGTATCAGAATTCCGATACAGCAAATATCGGCCGATACCCGATACTTGCAGTATCGGAATGCTCAACACTAGTCTTGAAGAAAAAGAAACAAGGATGCTTCCGACCTTGAGCATCCTTTTGGAAAAGGACTGCTCCTGCACCAACGGATGAAGCATCCACCTCCATGATAAACGGCTTATCTACATCGGGACGATGTAGAATGGGAGCGCTGGCAAAATGAGACTTGATAGAAGAGAAGGCCCTGGAGACCTCTTCTGACCACAATTTGGGATTTGCTCCCTTCTTGGTGAGGGCTACCAAGGGAGCTACTAAAGTTGAGAAGTGGGGAATGAACTGGCGGTAATAATTAATGAACCCCATAAAGCGCTGCACCGCTTTAAGAGAATGAGGTTCTTGCCAGTCCATCACAGCTTGTAGTTTGGCAGGATCCATAGCCAATCCCTGGGCTGAGCTGATATAGCCCAGGAAAGGTAAAGACTCCTGCTCAAACATACACTTCTCCAACTTAGCATACAGGGAATTTGCCCGTAAGAGGTCGAAGACTCTGCCAACATCTCTCCGGTGGGAGTCAATATCAGGAAAAAAGATGAGAATATCATCCAGATAGACTACAACCGAGGTGGAGAGCATATCCCGGAAAATGTCGTTGACAAAGTCTTGGAAAACGGCTGGGGCATTACAGAGCCCGAAGGGCATCACTAGATATTCATAGTGCCCATCTCTGGTGTTAAATGCCGTCTTCCATTCGTCCCCCTCACAGATGCGAATCAGGTTATACGCACCCCGCAGATCTAATTTGGTAAATACCCTTGCTCCCCATAGCCTATCAAAAAGCTCAGAAATCAAGGGCAGCGGGTCTTTATTCTTAACGGTGATGGCGTTAAGACCCCTGTAGTCTATGCAAGGACGTAACTCTCCGTTCTTCTTCTGGATGAAAAAAACCCCGTCCCTGCCGGTGACACTGACTTCCTAATGAACCTTCTTGCCAAGTTCTCCTGGATGTATATGGACATAGCCTCAGTCTCCGGGAGAGAGAGGGGATAGACACGTCCCCTAGGAGTTTCTGCTCCAGGCAAGAGATCTATAGGACAGTCATAGGGATGGTGAGGTGGAAGGGTCTCAGCAGCCCTCTTGGAGAAAACGTCTGCATAGGACTGATAGCATTCGGGAAGAGAAGACAGATCTGCGGGTATCTCAGTGGTGGAAACCTGAACGCACTCTTTCACGCATCTGCCCTTACAAGACTCACTCCAACCCAATATCCTCCCAGAGGACCACTCAATATGTGGACAGTGAAAACGGAGCCAGGGTATTCCCAGCAAAATCTCATCCATTCCCTCAGGAAGAACAAGAAGGGAAATAATCTCCTGGTGGGATGGGGACATGGCTAATGTGAAAGGGACAGTCTGATGTGTGATTTGTAATGGAACTGTCGACCCATTCACCACTCTAACAGTTACTGGTTTAGAGAGCATCACCAGAGGTACATTGTGGTGCAGAGCAAAAGTAGAGGACATGAAATTTCCCTCAGCTCCTGAATCCACACACAGCTCAACTGCAAGAGTGAATGAGTCCAACAGAATTGTCCCTTTAAAGGACAACTTGGAGGAAAAGGCCGCTGTGTCCAGTGAACCTCCTCCTATAGTCACTAGACGCGATCGTTTACCCGACCGCTGTGGACACTTGTTAGCATAATGTCCCAGTTGCTGACAATTTCTACACACCACAGGTACTCGAACGGTCTGAGACTTAGGTCCCGCTCGAGAAACCTCCATGGCCTCATGGGAGTCGGATGCCAGGACGGGAGATTCTAGAGGTTTGGCGAAGGTGGGAGCCAGCCGAAACCTCTGCCTACACTGCGCTCGTTAAAACTACGCTCGTTAAAACGGAGGTCGATGCGGGTAGAAATTGTAATGAGCTCCTCCAGTGTGGCAGGAATCTCCCTGGTGGCCAAAGCGTCCTTTACATGATCAGCCAGTCCTTTCCAATACACCGGAATAAGGACTTTATCCGGCCATTCTAACTCAGAGGCTAGAGTCCGGAATTGAACGGCAAACTGGCTGACCATGGACGAACCCTGAGAAATTGCCAACAATTGGAGCTCGGTATCGTGAGTGACACGAGGTCCTAAAAAGACCTGCCTCAGAGCGTCCAGGAAGAGAGGAGCACTCTGCACTACACGATCATTGCGCTCCCAAAGCGGCGTTGCCCACTCCAATGCCCTGCCCGACAAAAGAGACAAAATGAATCCCACTCTCGCCCGTTCTGAAGGAAAATGTGCAGCCAGGAGCTCGAGATGTATGGAGCACTGGCTCACGAATCCGCGACATAGTTTACTGTCACCAGAAAACTTGTCTGGAAGCGGGAGACGGGATATCGTCGGAGCAGGGGTGGTTGCGGACAAACTGGCTGCAGCTGCACTTGCAGCCTGAACAGCAACAGCAGTGACGTCCACAGCTGAGGTTGTACGCTCTAGAGTCGCCAACCTTCCCTCCAGCTGCTGGACGTACCGCTGTAAACGCTGATCGTCCGCCATTTACTAGCCAGACCCTGGCGCTAGTGTTAGGGCTAGCGGAACGCACCGAGGAAAATAGTTTTTATTGTTATTGGTGCGTTCGCAGCCCGGGGTCCACCATTCAGGAGAACCTGCTGCTAGACAAATTGCAGCACTATATGGCGGTATTGGCTAGCTCGGTTAACTCACAGAGCAGCCGTGAAAGCAAAGCTCTGTGCCCTGTTAACTTCACAGGAGCACAGGCTAACTACCCAAGAGAGAGCAGTCAGTGGTCATGCATGCACACAAAACTCCTCGCCGGAGGTGCCAGCATTCTAGGGGCTTATTTCAGCCAGGTCCCTGAATGTACTCAGACACACAAACTCCTCGCCGGAGGTGCCAGCATTCTAGGGCTTATTTCAGCCGGGTCCCTGAACACAATCACCCATGACCACACTGGCGCAAAGCACATAATTTAGAAAGACACTAGCGCATGGCCGTGCGGCCATGCAAAACTTTTATAGCTGCAGCCCGAACAGGACCTTCCAAGAAGGACCAATGAGAAGCTGCCGCAAAGCCTGAGCACCTTCAGGACCTTGCTGCAGTATCCAAGCATGTGACCCTCGTTCTCCAATGAGAGATCTTACCCTGGGCATGCTCAGAAGGAGAAAAGCAAGACTTAGTCCCAAAAGTGTCTGCTCACTGCTGCCCAACACTGACTACAATAGCAGAAGCTGGAAAAGCAGCAGTAATCCTCCTCACAGAGTCAGATTGAGCGAGACGCTGAGACCGACGTCTCCACTGAGCAGCCTCCACTGTAGCAGGAGAAGAATGGGAGACCGCAGCGGAGATGGCCCAAGATTCCCCCTGTGCAGAGGCGGGAACTCAAACCCTAACAATAAGGCAATCTTTGTAACGTTTCCTCTCCAAACTGATCTCTTTCCCTGATATAGTGTTCCCCGTGCAATAATTGTTTAGGCAATCGGCTGTCTGGCATTCTGACAACATTCCCAGTCAACCTGGCATAGGCTTTCATCAGAAAAGTGTAGTTGCTGCAGAGTCCAGCCTGTTTCAAGATTGACGTGTTTGGGACATTGTTTTGCCATCTGATGTGCAGAAGTCTGTGGAAGGGAGCTCAGGTAAAAGTGTTTGAGCTGTTTGTCATGTTGACTGTAGATATTCCAGGTTTCGTTGGCATAGAGAAGTGTGGAAAGCACCACCGCACAGTGGACCATTAACTTGGTGGTATGACTGTGTCCCCTCCTTTCCCAAATGTTCTCACGGAGTCTCCCGAAGGCAGCTCTGGCTTTGACAATTTGTGTTGTTATCCTAAGTGTCAATCACTACACAGAACAGTGTGCTTTTTTTTTTCCTGTCTTTAAAATGTGTATGTTGCACACAAAATCTTTAGAAATGCATGGTCTTTCTGTCCTCATTGATGGCAACAAATTAAATCTGCTATTGGATTGGTGAAAATATCAGCCTTAATAGTAAAATCAATTTAATATTGTGTGCATTTTGTATTGTAAAATTTGGTGAAAGATCCTCCTCTGCCTATAACAGAAAGGCACATTAGTAGTAAATACATACATTCTTGCTTCTAATGACTGTATTTCAGAGACTAATCTTGCTGATAAGCAAGACGTGTAGCACAAATGTAGCCACATAATCAGTCAATTGAAGTGACAATATCCACCTTTTTGCTTTTTTTTCCTTTAGCAAGCATGAAGAGGATGTTTGTTCGGTAATTTCTTAATTCCTTCGCCCGAGCATGCCCTAGATAATACCCAAGCATACTCGGATTCAAACCCATTCCATCATTACTACTGACTACTTTTTCATGTGCAAAGAACAAGTTCAGTGCTGCTACTTTTGGTGTTGTTCACACCTTCAACTTTGCTGCAGCAAGGAAGGTGCCTGATTACGACCTCTTCTCTGCTACTCCTAGTGCTACTCACAGCAATTCTGTTGCATTAAGGTACCTGAAACAAACTCTGCTTCCATGATACTGCAACTTCTTCAACTTTGCTGTGCCTAGTTACTTAAAGGGGTTGTCTACAACTAGGACAACCCCTTCTTAAACTAAACGTTTGACCCTGATAAAATAATATAGCCTATACTCACCTCCAATGCCAGTGCCGAAGCCAGGGATCAGCTGCATCCTGGACTTTCTCCTCATTTTCAGTTTTGCACTCGAGTTCAGTATAGGCGCGAGCCTATCACGGGCACTGCCTTTTCACTGGCAGCCCTGGCTCTTGGTCTGCTACGGTGCCTCCAGGCATTCAGTGTGGCCAGGGAGCTTGCAGTTCCCTGCCTTCCAGATTCAGCTGTCGGGGTGTGCAGCACCCACACAGCCAAGGACTCTGGCATCCGCTGTGTCAGCACTCTCTTCTGGGGTGAGCCTGGCTACAGCTCCACTCCCCAGGTTCTCCAAAACTTGCCTGCTCTCCTCTCTGTCTCAGATTCCTCACTAGACTACAACTCACTAACTCCACCTCGAGGCCAGAACTTATATGGAAGCTCCCCTGAAACCGGGTGTTAGAACTCTCCCTTCTGGTCTGGAGTCAGGAAGGTTTTGGATGCTGGTATTACCTGGTAAGCGGAACCCTCCTGGCTTTCAGGCACGACATCACCCCCTATGAATAAAAACTTGCAAGAACAAGAAAAGCACAGATAGGGTCTTATCTGTTGTGAATTCTGTTCTCGAGCTCCCTCCTGTGGTTATGAATGGTACTTTGGCGAGTTCTGTTCATGGACTCCCTCTGGTGGCTGTGAGTGGAGCTGCTGGTTCTGAGATTCCTTCTCCAGCTGATCTCGTTCAGTCCTTGGCTGGCTGCTCTATGTAACTCCACTCAGATCGTTACTTGATGCCAGCTGTCAATGTCCTAGTACTGGTTCAGTTCTCTTGGATCTTTCAGATGACCTGTCTACTTCAGCAAAAGCTAAGTCCCTGCTAGCTTATTTGTTACCACTGTGTTTTTGTCCAGCTTGCTATTATATTTAATCTTGTTAGCTGGAAGCTCTGGGATGCAGAGTGGCACCACCGCGCCGTGAGTCGGTGCGGTGGTTCCTTTTGCACACTCTGCGTGGTTTTTTATTAGTTTTTTATGCTGACCGCAAAGATACCTTTTCTATCCTCAGTCTGTTTAGTTCAGTCTGGCCTCCTATGCTGAAACCTATTTCATTCCTGTGTTTGTGACTTCCATCTTAACTCACAGTCAATATATGTGGGGGCTGCCTATTTCTTTGGGGAATTTCTCTGAGGCAAGGTAGGCTGTATTTTCTATCTTTAGAGGTAGTTAGCTCTTAGGCTGTGAAGAGGCGTCTAGGCAGAGTCAGGAACGCTCCACGGCTATTTCTAGTTGTTGTGATAGGATTAGCGGTTGCGGTCAGCAGAGCTCCCACTTCCCAGAGCTCGTTCTGTATTGCTAGTTTGCTCATCTGGTCATTTCTAGTGCTCCTAACCACCAGTCCAACATAACAGTACAGCTAGCCAACAAAGTGTTAATGCATCTCAATAGAGGGATAAGAGAGGTTCTGAGACCATTTTTTTTTCTCTGCAGTGTGTTTTGTATTTCTTTTCCCCTTAACCTCTGGGTGGTTCAGGACACAGGTGTAGATATGGACATTCAAGGTCTGTCCTCTTGTGTGGATCAACTCACTGCAAGGGTACAAAGCATTCAAGATTATGTAGTTCAGAACCCGATGTTAGAACCCAGAATTCCAATTCCTGATTTGTTTTCTGGGGATAGATCTAAGTTCCTGAATCTCAAAAATAGTTGTAGACTGTTTTTTGCTTTGAAACCCCGCTCCTCTGGTGACCCCATTCAGCAAGTAAAAATCATTATTTCTTTGCTATGTGGCGACCCTCAAGACTGGGCATTTTCCCTTGCGCCAGGAGATCCTGCATTGCGTAATGTAGATGCGTTTTTTCTGGCGCTTGGATTGCTTTATGATGAACCAGATTCAGTGGATCAGGCAGAGAAAATTTTGCTGGCTTTGTGTCAGGGTCAGGATGAAGCGGAGGTATATTGTCAGAAGTTCAGAAAGTGGTCTGTGCTTACTCAGTGGAATGAGTGTGCCCTGGCGGCAATTTTCAGAAAGGGTCTTTCTGAAGCCCTTAAGGATGTTATGGTGGGATTCCCCACGCCTGCTGGTCTGAATGAGTCTATGTCCTTGGCCATTCAGATCGATCGACGCTTACGTGAGCGCAAAAATGTGCACCATTTGGCGGTGTTTTCTGAGCAGAAGCCGGAGCCTATGCAATGTCATAGGACCTTGACCAGAGCTGAACGGCAAGAATACAGACATCAGAATGGGCTGTGTTTTTACTGTGGTGACTCCACTCATGCTATCTCTGATTGTCCTAAGCGCACTAAACGGTTCGCTAGGTCTGCCACCATTGGTACGGTACAGCCAAAATTTCTTTTGTCCGTTACTCTGATTTGCTCTTTGTCATCCTATTCTGTTATGGCATTTGTGGATTCAGGCGCTGCCCTGAATTTGATGGACTTGGAGTTTGCCAGGTGCTGTATTTTTTTCTTGGAGCCCTTGCAGTATCCTATTCCATTGAGAGGAATTGATGCTACACCTTTGGCCAAGAATAAGCCTCAGTACTGGACTCAATTGACCATGTGCATGGCTCCTGCACATCAGGAGGATATTCGCTTTTTGGTGTTGCATAATCTGCATGATGTGGTCGTTTTGGGTTTGCCATGGCTACAGATCCATAATCCTGTATTGGATTGGAAATCAATGTCTGTATCCAGTTGGGGTTGTCAAGGGGTACATGGGGATATCCCATTGTTGTCTATTTCGTCTTCCCATCCTTCTGAAGTCCCTGAATTCTTGTCAGATTACCGGGATGTATTTGATGAGCCCAAATCCAGTGCCCTACCTCCTCATAGGGATTGCGATTGTGCTATTAATTTGATTCCTGGCAGTAAGTTTCCGAAGGGCCGACTGTTCAATTTATCTGTGCCAGAACACGCTGCAATGCGGAGCTATATAAAGGAGTCCTTGGAGAAAGGGCATATTCGCCCATCGTCATCACCGTTGGGAGCAGGGTTCTTTTTTGTGGCCAAGAAGGATGGTTCTCTGAGACCTTGTATAGATTACCGTCTTCTTAATAAAATCACCATCAAATTTCAGTACCCTTTGCCGCTACTGTCTGATTTGTTTGCTCGGATTAAGGGAGCTAGCTGGTTCACCAAAATAGATCTTCGAGGGGCGTATAATCTTGTGCGTATTAAACGGGGCGACGAATGGAAAACAGCATTTAATATGCCCGAGGGCCATTTTGAGTACTTGGTGATGCCATTCGGGCTTTCTAATGCTCCATCTGTGTTTCAGTCCTTTATGCATGACATCTTCCGAAAGTACCTGGATAGATTCATGATTGTATATTTGGATGATATTTTGGTCTTTTCGGACGATTGGGAGTCTCATGTGAAGCAGGTCAGAATGGTGTTCCAGGTCCTTCGTGCTGATTCCTTGTTTGTGAAGGGGTCTAAATGTCTCTTTGGAGTTCAGAAGGTTTCATTTGTGGGCTTCATTTTTTCCCCTTCTACTATCGAGATGGACCCTGTTAAAGTTCAGGCCATTTATGATTGGACTCAGCCTACTTCTGTGAAGAGCCCTCAGAAATTTCTGGGCTTTGCTAATTTTTACCGTCGCTTCATCGCTAATTTTTCTAGTGTTGTTAAACCATTGACTGATTTAACCAAGAAAGGTGCTGATGTGGTCAATTGGTCCTCTGCGGCCGTTGAGGCTTTTCAGGAGCTGAAGCATCGTTTTTCTTCTGCCCCTGTGTTGTGTCAGCCAGATGTTTTGCTTCCGTTTCAGGTCGAGGTGGATGCTTCTGAGATTGGAGCAGGGGCTGTTTTATCTCAAAGAAGTTCTGATGGCTCTGTGATGAAACCATGTGCTTTCTTTTCTAGAAAGTTTTCACCTGCGGAGCGCAATTATGATGTGGGTAATCGAGAGTTGTTGGCTATGAAGTGGGCGTTTGAGGAGTGGTGACATTGGCTTGAGGGAGCCAAACATCGCGTGGTGGTCTTGACGGATCACAAGAATCTGACTTATCTCGAGTCTGCCAAGCAGTTGAATCCTAGACAGGCTCGATGGTCTCTGTTTTTCTCCCGCTTCAATTTTGTGGTTTCGTACCTTCCGGGTTCTAAGAATGTGAAGGCTGATTCCCTTTCAAGGAGTTTTGTACCTGATTCTCCGGGAGTTCCTGAGCCGGCTGGTATTCTCAAAGAGGGGGTAATTTTGTCTGCCATCTCCCCTGATTTGCGGCGGGTGCTGCAGGAGTTTCAGGCTGATAGACCTGACCGTTGTCAAGCGGAGAAGCTGTTTGTCCCTGATAGATGGACTAGTAGAGTTATCTCTGAGGTTCATGGTTCGGTGTTGGCTGGTCATCCTGGAATCTTTGGTACCAGAGATTTGGTGGCTAGATCCTTTTGGTGGCCTTCCTTGTCACGAGATGTGCGTTCTTTTGTGCAGTCCTGTGGGAATTGTGCTCGGGCTAAGCCCTGCTGTTCTCGTGCCAGTGGGTTGCTTTTGCCCTTGCCGGTCCCGAAAAGGCCCTGGACGCATATTTCCATGGATTTTATTTCAGATCTCCCTGTCTCTCAGAGGATGTCAGTTATCTGGGTGGTTTGTGATCGCTTCTCTAAGATGGTCCATTTGGTACCTTTGCCTAAATTGCCTTCCTCCTCTGATTTGGTTCCATTGTTTTTCCAGCATGTGGTTCGTTTACATGGCATTCCGGAGAACATCGTGTCAGACAGAGGTTCCCAGTTTGTTTCAAGATTTTGGCGGTCCTTTTGTGCTAAGATGGGCATTGAGTTGTATTTTTCTTCAGCTTTCCATCCTCAGACAAATGGCCAAACCGAACGAACCAATCAGACTTTGGAAACATATCTGAGATGCTTTGTTTCTGCTGATCAGGATGATTGGGTGTCCTTCTTGCCTTTGGCTGAGTTCGCCCTTAATAATCAGGCCAGCTCAGCCACATTGGTTTCGCCTTTTTTCTGTAATTCTGGTTTCCACCCTCGTTTTTCTTCAGGGCAGGTTGAGCCTTCGGACTGTCCTGGTGTGGATTCTGTGGTGGACAGGTTGCAGCAAATTTGGACTCACGTAGTGGACAATTTGACATTGTCCCAGGAGAAGGCTCAACGTTTCGCTAACTGCCGTCGCTGTGTTGGTCCCCGACTTCGTGTTGGGGATTTGGTTTGGTTGTCGTCTCGTTTTGTTCCTATGAAGGTTTCGTCTCCTAAGTTTAAGCCTCGTTTCATTGGTCCTTATAAGATTTCTGAAATTATTAATCCTGTGTCATTTCGTTTGGACCTTCCAGCTTCTTTCGCCATCCATAATGTGTTCCATAGGTCGTTGTTGCGGAGATATGTGGCTCCTGTGGTTCCCTCCGTTGATCCTCCTGCCCCGGTGTTGGTTGAGGGGGAGTTGGAGTATGTGGTGGAGAAGATTTTGGATTTCTTGTATTTCGAGACGGAAACTTCTGTACCTAGTCAAGTGGAAAGGTTATGGTCAGGAGGATAATTCCTGGGTAGTTGCCTCTGATGTTCACGCTGCCGATCTTGTTCGTGCCTTTCATTTGGCTCGTCCGGAGCGGCCTGGAGGCTCTAGTGAGGGTTCGGTGACCCCTCCTCAAGGGGGGGTACTGTTGTGAATTCTGTTCTCGAGCTCCCTCCTGTGGTTATGAATGGTACTTCGGCGAGTTCTGTTCATGGACTCCCTCTGGTGGCTGTGAGTGGAGCTGCTGGTTCTGAGATTCCTTCTCCAGCTGATCTCGTTCAGTCCTTGGCTGGCTGCTCTATTTAACTCCACTCAGATCGTTACTTGATGCCAGCTGTCAATGTCCTAGTACTGGTTCAGTTCTCTTGGATCTTTCAGATGACCTGTCTACTTCAGCAAAAGCTAAGTCCCTGCTAGCTTATTTGTTACCACTGTGTTTTTGTCCAGCTTGCAATTATATTTAATCTTGTTAGCTGGAAGCTCTGGGATGCAGAGTGGCACCACCGCGCCGTGAGTCGGTGCGGTGGTTCCTTTTGCACACTCTGCGTGGTTTTTTGTTAGATTTTTATGCTGACCGCAAAGATACCTTTTCTATCCTCAGTCTGTTTAGTTCAGTCTGGCCTCCTATGCTGAAACCTATTTCATTCCTGTGTTTGTGACTTCCATCTTAACTCACAGTCAATATATGTGGGGGCTTCCTATTTCTTTGGGGAATTTCTCTGAGGCAAGGTAGGCTGAATGCTCACCTGATCATGGCGTAATTAAAGCGTGTATATGCTAGCTTCTGCAGATCCACGGGTCGACACGCGACCATAACAGGAATGCTATAAAGGAAGATATGTGGATAATGTCCACGCTGCTAGCCAACTCGATGCCAGATGTAGTGAAGGAATTAATGGTGGTTTATTCAACGCGTTTCAGAGTCTATATGACTCCTTCTTCAGGAAATATCACATCAAAGTCGGTAATTCAATTGTCTGTTTCTGCATAATCATTGCAGAAGCCAACAGGATATGAGACATGGTTTACATAGAGTAAACCATTGCATATCCGTTAGATTTTAATATAAAATTGTCCTGGTTGCATAAAATAGCATTTACACTGGACAATGTACTACAGAGAACAATGATTTAAGCTTAACAATCATTTCAGCAGATGAACAAATATTTTGCTCATTGACTGATGGCATGCTTAGACAGGTCGATAATTAAAATTTAGATAAGTTCAAAATGATTGGCTAGCGTTAATGAATCCTAACTAAAAAGCTTCTATATGATAACTGTAGACTGCCACTGAGTTCTCCAGTTACTCATTTGACAGGTCACAACGGTAACCCAGAAAGCACCTCTATGGGAATCAGACAACACATTTTCAGATAATATATCAATCTGCTGCCATGTGTTTGGAGTTAAGCCATACTTTCCAATGGGTTCAGCTAAAGCCAAGTGTCTTCTTACTGGTTCAGCTGCCACAAATTGCTATTCTACAACTCTTAGGAAGATCATAAAGCACACAATGACCGTTTAGGATGCTTAAGTTTGAGTTGCTATCATCTTGTCTGTGGATAGAGCTATGGACAATTGCAGTTGTATCCAATTATTCTCAAATATTTGTACTCTGTAACTTCTGCAGTCACCGATAAAATACAGTTCCTGTGCTATTGTAGCATCTCATCATAATCAAAGGTAAACATAATGCAGCAATCTACGCATTGCAAAAAATATGCAGCAATCTACGCATTGCAAAAAATATTTAGAAACTGAACAAAAAAATAATCGTCATGCCTCATACTGTACTAGGATGTAAAAGTCAAAATAATCAAAACTGCAATTTATAACAGTAGGCCATCTTATTTTTTTTCTCTGAAATGATCACATCTCTGTGTACTCATCATCACTGTCAATATCAAATGGTTAAAAAAAACAAAACCAAGAATTTTGAACTTAAAAACTCAAAGTACTGCCGGCTGTTTTTATTGTGATCATTTAGACATACTGTGGTGTGGCTTTTCATACTTTTTCCTCATTATTCTTACCATAAACTATTTTTGGAATTTAGGACAGTGGTAGTGCTATCAAACTCCTCAAATGAAATATTCCCTTTCTAAGGTTTCTACTCAGAAATCTGAAAAATCTTCAATACTTAAAAAATTATTATACCACATTATATATTTTAACATAGATAGGCAACTGGTCATTAATATATTATAGTAAATTTTATTGCTTCCAAGTAATAAAGTCCATGTCGTTCTTGTTTTGACACAGAATGACTACAAATAATGCTAATCACAGTTTCTTGACACTTTTCTAATTAGTAATATGTTAGAAAATAGCCAAGATCTACTCTGGATTGTTTCTCTATTGGAAACATTCATAAGCATCAGTGTATCATGTGCAAATAAAAGTGTGGCCTGCCTTTCCCTTAGCTGGGCATTATATTGAAGGCTGTGTGTCCACTAGTTGAGCACAGTCCTTCTCAACATGCATGTCACTTGAGGTTTTTAAAGTTAGAGATAGGACTGTCCAGTTGTGGTCACCGTGAAGTGGTGAGATGGCTTTCACATTTTTTTGATCAAGGGGCATGTTAACTAAGTACTTCATATTGTTTCCATGCATTATGCTGTTTATTTATTTAACTAGATGGTGGCCCGATTCTAACGCATCGGGTATTCTAGAATATGTATGCGTAGTGTAAAGCACAGGCCACGTAGTATATTGCGCAGGCCACGTAGTATACTGCCCAGCCCACGTTGTATATTGCGCAGCCCATGTTGTATATTGCGCAGGCCACGTAGTATACTGCCCAGCCCACGTTGTATGTTGCGCAGCCCACGTAGTATATTGCGCAGCCCACGTTGTATCTTGCGCAGCCCACGTTGTATATTGCCCAGCCCACGTAGTATATTGCGCAGCCCACATAGTATATTGTGCAGCCCATGTAGTATATTGCCCAGGCCACGTAGTATATGGCGCAGGCCACGTAGTATATTGCGCAGCCCACTTATAATATTGCCCAGCCCATGTAGTATATTGCGCAGCCCACGTTGTATATTGCCCAGCCAACATAGCATATTGCCCAGCCCACATAGTATATTGCCCAGCCCACGTAGTATATTGCCCAACCCACGTAGTATATTGCCCAGCCCACGTAGTATATTGTGCAGCCCACGTTGTATATTGCCCAGCCAGCGTAGCATATTGCCCAGCCCACGTAGTATATTGCCCAGCCCATGTAGTATATTGCCCAGCCCACGTAGTATATTGCGCAGCCCATGTAGTATATTGCCCAGCCCACGTAGTATATTGCCCAGCCCACGTAGTATATTGCGCACCCCACGTTGTATAGTCACGTAGTATATTGCCCAGCTCATGTAGTATATAGCACAGTCACATAGTATATTGCCCAGCACATGGAGTATATTGCACAGCCTATGTAGTATATTGCCCAGCGCACGGAGTATAATGCGCAGCCCATGTAGTATATTGCCCATGTAGTATATTGCCCAGCCCACGCAGTATATAGCAATGTGGGCATCATATCCCTGTTAAAAAAAGAAATAAAATAAAAAATAGTTATATACTCACCTTCCGGAGCTTCCAGATCCAAGCAAGGCCTTTACCGAAGCGAGGCCTTTACCGACGCTCTTCGCATGCTCCGGTCCCAGGAGTGCATTGCGGTCTCACGAGATGATGATGTAGCGGTCTCGCGAGACCGCTACATCATCATCTCGCAAGATCGCAGCATGAAGCGGTCACCGGAGCGTCGGGCAGGCGTGTTGTCGATTAAGGGGCCGACGGACGGTGAGTATATAACGATTTTTTATTTTTTGTATTATTTTTAACATTAGATCTTTTTACTATTCATGCCGCATAGGCAGCATGAATAGTAAAATGGTGGTCACACAGGGTTAATAGCAGCGGTAATGGAGTGCGTTACCCGCGGCATAACGCGGTCCATTACCGACGGCATTAACCCTGTGTGAGCGGTGAGCGGAGGGGTATATGCGGGCGTCGGGCAGTGAGTGCGGGGAGAGAGGAGCGGCCATTTTCTTCCGGACTGTGCGCGTCGCTGATTGGTCGCGGCAGCCATGACAGGCAGCTGCCGAGACCAATCAGCGAACGAATAACCGCGACAGAAAGAAGGACAGACAGACAGAAAGACGGAAGTACCCCTTAGACAATTATATAGTAGATGCAGTTCAGTGGCCAGTGTGAACATGCACTTACACGCTGCATGAACACAATTTATACAGTTTATAGCTCAGTTCATACCTTTGGTAGTAAATAGAAGATTTCCTTTTTTTTGGCGCTCCCGGAGGACAAGGATAGTTAAAGATGAAATATTTTGCTCGATATCGAATTTATTAGGACACTTTGCTAAAAACAAAAAATGCATTTCAACCCGCAACGGCCTTCATCACGTATAATATGCATTTATTTAACAATCCTTGTTCTTCGGAAGCTACATTCACTTGCAGACCTTGCACCAAGCCTGGCACAGTTCCCGCAATCGTGCTGCAGACCGTAGGATTACACAGAGCTGATCCACCACACGGATCATTTAGGCAAATATACAAGCCATCTAAAGGGTGAATGCAAAAATCACAATCTGTTGCGGCAGATGTAAACATGCACCTACACTTAGACTCTGGGGCCCTTGTCTCCTCTTTTATCTTCCCCTATATCTTTGTGAGTTCATACCTTTTAGAGCTATGGAGTTGGTAAGCCAAACCTTTTCTATTGACTCTAACTCTTCAATTTCATGACATTCACTCTGACTCCACAGCCCTGATAAACAAGGTATTTTCCATGTATGCACAATACACTGTACGGAAAACCAGCACTTAAGTATAACCAATAAGATAAAAAACAATGAAAATATGTAACTGAAAATGTGAAACATGAAAATGATGTGTACAGACATTCACATGAGTTCTTATAGGCTTTCTGAAAATAGCCACAGTTTTTAGCCCACCCTAAGCTATATGCGCATACAGTTTTTTAAGGAATTTTTGGAGCAGAATCTGAACTAAAATTCAGCAGAGACTTTCCAAATCCTCCTCTAAATCTCAAAACTTCTCAAAAAATTTCAGTTTCTACTCAGTTTCTGCTCCAAAACTTTATAAAAACTCTTAGTGGCAATGGATAATGGAAAGCTAAATTCCTCGCTTTGAAGCTGACCTAAACATTCAAAAGTGTGCATCACTCTATAATCTATATTGCAGCCAGAAATCAAGGACCCACTGCAATTTTAACAGGGCAAATCAACTTTATATACAGGTGCATTTCACAAAATTAGAATATCATCAAAAAGTTAATAGAGTCATTACAAACAGTGATGTATTTCAAGTGGTTATTTCTGTTAATGTTGATGATTATGGATTACAGCCAATGAAAACCTATAAGTCATTATCTCAGTAAATTAGAATACTTTATAACACCAGTTTAAAAAAATGATTTTAAAATCCGAAATGTTGGCATAATGAAATGTATATTCAGTAAATGCACTCAATACTTGTTCGGGGCTCCTTTGGCATCAATTACTGCATCAATGTTAGTGCAGCGGTCTACCAGGAAATTTTCGAGCACTTCATGCTTTCCTTTGCCGACAAGCTTTTTGGAGATGAAAATGCCATTGTCCAGCAGGACTTGACACCTGTCCACATTGCCAAAAGTACCAATTCCTGGTTTAAAAACAGCAGTATCATTGTGCTTGATTGGCCAGCAAAATCTATGGGGTATTGCCAAGAGGAAGATAAGAGAAACCAGACCCAACAATGCAGAGGAGCTGAAGGCTGCTATCAAAGCAACCTGGGCTTCCATAACACTTTAGCAGTGGCACAGACTGATGGCCTCCATGCCACATGCATTCATGCAGTAATTGATGCAAAAGGAGCCCCAACCAAGTATTGAGTGCATTTAGTGAATATACATTTCAGTAGGCCAACATTTCGGATTTTAAAATAATTTTTTCAAGCTGGTGTTTGTTATCAAGTATTCTAAGTTTCTGAGATAATGACTTTTGGGTTTTGCTTGGCTGTAAGCCATAATCATCAACATTAACAGAAATAAACACTTGAAATACATCACTCTGTAATTACTCTATCTAATATATGAGTTTCACTTTTTGTATTAAAGAACTGAAATAAATTAACTTTTTGATGATATTCTAATTTTGTGAGATGCACCTGTATTTATGACCTTTAATGCTGTTAGCTAGGGTACTGTAAATAGATGCGGCTTACAAAGAGAAGAAAAACCCCCATAAAATGGAATACTTTATTAAATGTTACACTAAAAAATGTATAACCCTTATCCAATAAATCAGTTTAATAGGGCAATAGACCCCAATATGTAAAAACACGCCTTATACCAAAAATATATATCCTAATACAAGTGATACAACAAAGGTGGTACTCAATATATACCTAAAGGGTGTCAGGATATATGTGCACTACTCCTAACACTAAGGCAGAAAATAAATATGCCACCCTATGGTAACTCCCTACCTAGATGCGGGGGTTGGCACCCTAAGAAAATACGAGAATAGTGCCCCCGCTCGTACGGTGGCTGTCCCTAGTCTCCTAAAGATACCCTAAAAAGGGAAAGAGTGGGAAACAGAAGGCCAGTGGGCTGTATTAACTTGTCCAAATGTGTAATACCAATAATGCAGTATATTAGGTACAAATACTACGGTGTGCTGTAAGATAGGGATAGAGGTACAAGTTGATTATCACTGATTTAAGGAAAGAAAAATATAAGACATATACAATATATCCAGTATGAATGGAAAACCAATACCATGAACTACATAACTGTCATAAAAGACAACAATAACACCAAGCCCCCACCAAATACACCTGGATATGGACAATTTAATGCTTAATCATCTCAATAGGAAATGCAGTAAATGATGAGGACACATATAAATAAAGATTGTAGTATACTCATCTCCTGCAATAAATAGCCCAGCCGAGCGTCCCTCCAGTGTAGTGGCTCATAAAGGTGAATCAGGGCAAACCAGCTCCGTAAAAACCTCTCGAGAGAGACAGTTATGTAGTTCATGGTATTGGTTTTCCATTCATACTGGATATATTGTATATGTCTTTTTCTTTCCTTAAATCAGTGATAATCAACTTGTACCTCTATCCCTATCTTACAGCACACCGTAGTATTTGTACCTAATATACTGCATTATTGGTATTACACATTTGGACAAGTTAATACAGCCCACTGGCCTTCTGTTTCCCACTCTTTCCCTTTTTAGGGTATCTTTAGGAGACTAGGGACAGCCACCGTACGAGCGGGGGCACTATTCTCGTATTTTCTTAGGGTGCCAACCCCCGCATCTAGGTAGGGAGTTACCATAGGGTGGCATATTTATTTTCTGCCTTAGTGTTAGGAGTAGTGCACATATATCCTGACACCCTTTAGGTATATATTGAGTACCACCTTTGTTGTATCACTTGTATTAGGATATATATTTTTGGTATAAGGCGTGTTTTTACATATTGGGGTCTATTGCCCTATTAAACTGATTTATTGGATAAGGGTTATACATTTTTTAGTGTAACATTTAATAAAGTATTCCATTTTATGGGGGTTTTTCTTCTCTTTGTAAGCCACTTTTTGCCTTCCCTCATTAATTACCTTTTTGGTAGTAAGTCATTTACTGTAAATAGATGCATGATTGGGCAAGGACCTCCAGCCTAAATAAGCATGCAAAAAGATTACCCATTTTATATTTATGTAAAACAGTCTTAAGGTTTTTTTGTATAATGGCACATGGTTTAACTAGATTTTGTTTTTAAGGTTTGAAATCTTTTGCAACAAATAAATACCACTCTGTATTGAGATTTCTTATTTGTCTTTTTTTCATTATTCAACAAAGGAACATTACCGTGTTTGTAATTGTCAAAATCATTATTGGGCTAAAGTCAAAAGGCTCAGTTTGCCTACTGGGACATATTACAGTTTACTAATTGGGAACAGTAGAAGGAGGTATTTAGAATACATTAGTTTCTTGTTACTCTTTGTTTACCTTTCTTGCCAGAATCTGTTCTTGAAAAAGTAATTATTAACCTTGATCTTTAAAAATAGGTTGTTGTTTTTCTGGGGTAACATTTGGATGCTGCTTTTAAATGTAAATTGTAAAGGAATTATAATATTTATATAGAAGTAGCAATATAGTGAAATGAATAGAACAAGGCTTTTACAACAAAAAAAATCTATTTATAGAGAGTGTCCATAAAACAATATATGGTTAAGATATAACTGAATAACTGAACTTGAAAATGTAAAGTCCAGATTATTTTAGGTCTTTAAACGCCAAATTATCACACTTGGGGCATGGCTGAAGTAGAGCTTAGAGTATACAGTTAAACTGCTTATATAGAAAAGTCACGTTATTTTATAACATTTTAAGCCTAGCATTACTAATTTTTTAGTGTTTTAAATGAGTGTAGTCAGGTGCAAAATTTCTCATCTCACCTCCCAAAATAAATAAAATTTTGGAGAGGTCACAGAAGAACATATCTCACAACCTTGCAGCCTTTACTAAGTAAAATTCCTCCTACTGATGCTGTTGATTACCCTTTCTTTGCATCCATAGAGTAAGATTACTACAAAAGTGCCTCACAAACACTATATGGTGCCCCCACAGTTAATTATCCACAGTACCCTCTACAGTATGATAACCATAATGTACCCAACCTCAACTCCCCTGGCAAAGTACCGTGACCTCAACACAGTATGATCCCCCAACTGTGACTCCCAGACCGCCCTGCTCGCAGTGAAATGGGCCTACATGCAGTATAATTGTCCCGCTCCCCACCACACTGTAAACTGGCCCTAACTAGTAGTGATGAGCGAACGTGCTCACCACTACTTCTTACTCGCTTGAGTATCACTATGCTCGGTGTACTCAGCGAGCACCAAGCATTTCTGGGATTATTCGGCGGTAACCGGTGTCTCCACCCAGCATTATCGGCAGATTTTAGAGACCCAAACACGATGCAGGGATTGTCTGCCAGGACATGAAACCCCACAGCCATCTTTGTTGTGGTCATGCAGTGATTGGCTTGGCCACACAGCATCATCCTGAGTATAAGGGACCTGGCGCCACCCTGCTCGCCGCATTCTGCTCCATGTATTACTGTGTGGCTGCACGCTTCACTCCGGAGTGCCGGCGCCAGAGCTGTGTTTTCACCTGCGAGACTCGGCTGTATCGCATGTGTGATCCCGGCCTTACTGTAATTATATACAGCACTATTTAGCCTAAAAAAATATAAAAAGGCCAAATATTTGCCAGTGTGGTACTTCCGTGACAGCCCTCATATATCTGCGTGCTCCAAGTTTGGTCATTGTAGGCCGGAGGACCACTTTTTTGCTGTCTGTTGCTGAAATTATATACAGCACTATTTAACATAAAAAAATATAAAAAGTCCACATATTTGCAAGTGTGGTATTTCCGTGACAGCCCTCATATATCTGTGTGCTCCAAGTTGGGGTATTGTAGGCCGTTTTGCTACTGTTTTTGTTGTCTGTTACTCCACAGCACTATTTGGCATTTCTAAAAAAAAACAGGCCACATATTTGCCTGTGTGCTTTTTCCGTGACAGCCCTCATATATTTGCGTGCTACAAGTTTGGTCATTTGAATATACAAAAAGACCAGCAATACGCCTATAGGTAAGTATACTAAACTCAACTTAATCATAAATAATAAAGAGAATCAAGAGTTTTTACGTATAAAAAGTATATATTTTTTATTTCATATAATTTAATCAATGTTTTTCTTTTACAACAAGTATAAAGACAATCTGTCAATATGGACAAAAAAGATGATCCAAACCAGGTGAAAACGCAATGTAAACGCTAGTACACAGGATCGACTATGTGCAGAATTTCTAATTGTCTTTTACTGACTGCCCAGTATACATAAAAATCTAAAATGGATACAATTTAAATATAAATAACAGCACCCTGTTTCTACTGATAATCATTACGCAATTGTGTTATATTAATAGAATTCTAAGTGTCACATTAAGTTTACAGAGAGCATATATCAAATGATCCAAGATGGGCGCAGTTTAAATGAAGATGCAGACACCTGATATAAATAAATGTAGATCGCGCTCTTGCGCAGATTCAATAAGTCCATAGGTGTCACACCATATTAGAAGAAAGACCGCACATAAATATATAAGAAGTTATAAAGGTTATTTACCCATATTCAGTGGATGTCAGACCTGGAAGCGTCCAGGTCTGACATCCACTGAATATGGGTAAATAACCTTTATAACTTCTTATATATTTATGTGCGGTCTTTCTTCTAATATGGTGTGACACCTATGGACTTATTGAATCTGCGCAAGAGCGCGATCTACATTTATTTATATCAGGTGTCTGCATCTTCATTTAAACTGCGCCCATCTTGGATCATTTGATATATGCTCTCTGTAAACTTAATGTGACACTTAGAATTCTATTAATATAACACAATTGCGTAATGATTATCAGTAGAAACAGGGTGCTGTTATTTATATTTAAATTGTATCCATTTTAGATTTTTATGTATACTGGGCAGTCAGTAAAAGACAATTAGAAATTCTGCACATAGTCGATCCTGTGTACTAGCGTTTACATTGCGTTTTCACCTGGTTTGGATCATCTTTTTTGTCCATATTGACAGATTGTCTTTATACTTGTTGTAAAAGAAAAACATTGATTAAATTATATGAAATAAAAAATATATACTTTTTATACGTAAAAACTCTTGATTCTCTTTATTATTTAAGTTTGGTCATTGTAGGCCGTAGGAACACTTTTTTTGCTGTTAGTCAAATTATATACAGCACTATTTAGCATAAATAAATATATAAATATATATATAAATATAAAAAAGGCACATATTTGCCTGTGTGCTATTTCCGTGACAGCCCTCATATATCTTCGTGCTCCAAGTTAGGTCATTGTAGGCCGGAGGACCACATTTTTTGCTGTCTGTTACTGAAATTATTTACAGCAATAGTGATGGGCGAGCACTAAAATGCTCGGGTGCTTGTTGCTCGGGTCGAGCAAATTGGAATACTCGGGTACAGAACAACGAGCCCAGTGTAAGTCTATGGGAGACCCAAGTATTTTTACCGCGATCCCCCGGGGGTCCTTTTAAGGTGTAAAAAAGATGGAGACACTGCTCATTAATCTTCATAAAGGGCCATTATGAAACAGAGGGTCTCCTAAGCTGTTGTAGCCTGTGCTGTGAGTGGATGGGCTGCCAACAATGACAACACACCACAATACCCCTGTCATAAGATGTCCAGGGGGGACTCCTGAAAAAGTGTTGCATTGAATTCAAGGCCTGCCCTGCTACCAATTCATGTGCACACCAATAAGCCTTTAAGCCCACATAGTGGATGAGCCCATGAAAATCCACTTCACAATATGCATTTTGTACTGCGTACTCCTTTGTTTTACACTTTGGCGACAAGGCCAACCCTGCTGCATAGTCATTTGCACCCCATTAGGCCTTGGAACCCACATAGTGGATGGGCCCAGGAAAATCCACTACAAAATATGCATTTTGTGCTCAATACTCCTTTGTTTTATACATTGGCGGCAAGACCAGCCCTACTGCATAGTCAGTCATATGCACCTCTTTAGGTCTTGGAACCCACATACTGGATGTTCCCATGAAAATCCACTTCACAATATGCATTTTGTGCTCCATTCTCCTTGGTTTTATACATTGGCAGGAAGGCGAGCCCTGCTGCATAGTCAGTCATATGCACCCCATTAGGCCTTGGAACACACATAGAGGATGGGCCCAGGAAAATCCACTTCACAATATGCATTTTGTGCTCCATACTCGTTTGTTTTACACATTGCCAGCAAGGCCAGCCCTGCTGCATAGTCAGTCATATGCACCCCATTAGGCCTTGGAGCCCACATAGTGGTTGAGCCCAGGAAAATCCACTTCAGAATATGCATTTTGTGCTCCATACTCATTTGTTTTATACATTGGCAGGAAGGCGAGCCCTGCTGCATAGTCATATGCACCCCATTAGGCCTTGGAACCCACATACTGGATGCGCCCATGAAAATCCATTTTACAATATGCATTTTGTGCATATTCAGAAAAATTCCCACGCTAGAGTTCATATGGGGTTATGCCAGCAGGGGGTGCAGCACCGCAAATCTAGGTAGCTACGTTCCCCTGCTTCCATTCATTCCCCAGCTTTTACAGCCAGGAGCACAGCTGCATTAGCAGGCTCCTGGATGTAAAATTATTTAACCCCTTCAGATGGATTTACAGCGTGGGACAAGACTAAATGACAGAAGGTATGGGATATTGTTGATCTTTTTATTTTAACTTTGTTTCAGGTGACAAGGGTCTTCAATTGGATTAAGAGTATAATAAACTATTACAACACCCTGTGTCTTTATTTCATTAAAATACTTTTTTCCTAATGTGTATGTGTTTTATTAACCATTTACTAGTATTGGATTAATAATGGATAGGTGTCTTATTGACATCTCTCCAATATTAACCTGCTTATAATAGCAAGGTGACATTAACCCTTTATTACCCCATATCCCACCACTACACGGGAGTGGGAAGAGAGTGGCCAAGTGCCAGAATAGGTGCATCTTACAGATGTGCCTTTTCTGGGCTGGCTGGGGGCAGATGTGTTTAGCCAGGGAGGGGCAAATAACCCTGGTTATGGTCCCTCTCTAGGCTATTAATATCTGCCCTCAGTCACTGGCTTTCCCACTCTGGCGGAGAAATTTTTTTCCGTGATTTAACCCTTTATTTTAACAGCTAGAGCCACCAAATTTTACACAAAGACACTTCTTACATTAGTAGTCAGAAATATGTAAACCATGTCTCATATCCTGTTGGGTTTGTGAAGGAGATAGCAAAAGCCGGCAATTGAATTACCGGCTTTTCTGCTATCTAGCTCTGCATTAAATATATATGTATATATAGGTGTCTCACTGACATATATATATATATATATATATATATATATGTATGCCTATTCTATGTGTATATATCTATTATATTCTAACCTGTCAGTGTAATTTTACTGTACATCGCACTGAATTACCGGCTTTTCAAAGGACACCGGTGCATAAAAATCAGACAGAACTCGCATGGTGCGAGTGCTGTGCGATTTTTTTGTCGCACCCGTTGTCTTACATTGGCGAGAATCGCAGCAATACGCAGCATGCTGCGATTTTTTTCTCAGTCTGATTTCAGCTGAGAAAAAAATCGCAGATGAGATGTCACCCATTGAATAACATTGGTCCGAGTGCAATCCGATTTTTTATCGGATTGCACTCGTCTGTTTTTCTTGCAAGTGGAAATGAGCCCTAAGGTTCAAATATGTCTTTAAAAAAGGCAAATACTTGTACACCTTCTGGTCAATCAGGTCAGACACGGTCTTGTGGAAGTACTGAATAAAGTTATTTATCACTTCTGGGATGACCTGGTAGGTCTGCTGCTCATACTGGCGCTCATATTCCAGGTCCTGCTTGGGGTCACCTGTGTGTGTGTCATAGTCCACCTGGTAGCTGTAGGGATCATATTGGGTATCGTAATCCTCGTACCACATGATGACACCCCAGGTTGATCGGTCTTCATCATGTCGTACGAGGATTACGATACCCCATATGAGCCCTACAGCACACAGGTGACCCCAAGCAGGACCTGGCATATGAGTGCCAGTATGAGCAGCAGACCTACCAGGTCATCCCAGAAGTGATAAAGAACTTTATTCAGTACTTCCAGAAGACCATGTCTAACCTGATTGACCAGAAGTTGTACTAGCTACAAGCCAGCAGAATGTCCAGTGATGTCATCAGCTAGAAGGTGTACGAGATACAATATATCTATGAGAACAGCTGGACCAATTTAACTGAACATTTTTTAAAGAATTCCCCATGGCCTGAAGCAGAAGCGATCGCTCCTCAAGTTGGGAATGACGCCGTGTTCATAATTCTCTATAAGGAGCTATATTACAGACACATCTACGCCAAAGTTTCAAATCTTACTATAACTACTGCAATCTCTTCAACTACATTTTGAATGCAGATGGACCTGCGCCCTTGGAGCTGCCTAACCAGTGGTTGTGGGATATCATTGATAAATTAATTTGCCAGTTTCAGTCATTCAGCCTGTATCAGTGTAAGACCGCAAAGAAATCAGAGGAAGAAATTGAATTCCTGCGTTCCAACCCCAAGATCTGGAACGTTCACAGCATCCTTAATGTCTTACATTCACTAGTGGATAAATACAACATTAACCGGCAGCTGGAGATTTACACCAGTGGAGGTGACCCTGAAAGTGTAGCTGGAGAATATGGCAGACATTCTCTCTACAAGATGCTTGGGTACTTCAGCTTGGTTGGACTGCTCCGCCTGCACTCTCTTCTTGGAGATTGTTATCAGGCTATTAAAGCATTGGAAAACATTGAGCTCAATAAGAAGAGTATGTATTCCCGAGTCCCTGAGTGCCAGGTGACCACATACTATTACGTTGGCTTTGCTCAACTTATGATGCGAAGATATCAGGATGCCATTCGTGTGTTCGCTAACATCTTGCTATAAATCCAGAGAACCAAGAGTATGTTCCAGAGAACCACCTACAAATATGAAATGATTAACAAGCAGAATGAGCAGATGCATGCGCTGCTGGCCATTGCCCTCACCAGGTAAACCATGTGCATTGATGACTCGAGTATTCACACTCAGCTGAGAGAGAAATATGGCAACAAAATGTTACGTATACAGAAAGGCGATGCACAGATTTACGAAGAGCTCTTTAATTATGCCTGCCCCAAGTTCCAGTCACCGGTGGTCCCTAACTATGATAATTAGTGTTGAGCGATACCTTCCGATATTTGAAAGTATCGGTATCGGATTGTATCGGCCGATATCTGAAAAATATCAGATATCGCCGATACTGATACCCGATACCAATACAAGTCAATGGGACACAAATATGGGAAGTGATCCTGGATGGTTCCCAGGGTCTGAAGGAGAGGAAACTCTCCTTCAGGCCCTGGGATCCATATTCATGTTTAAAATAAAGAATAAAAATAAAAAATAGGGATATACTCACCCTCTGACGCGCCCTGGTTGTAACCGCTGCAACCGTCAGCCTTCGTTCCTAAGAATGAGTAAGTGAAGGACCTTCGATGATGTGGCGGCTTGTGATTGGTTGCGTGACTGCTCATGTGACCGCTCACGCGACCAATCACAAGACCGTGACGTCATCGCAGGTTCTTCACTCGCTCATTCTTAGGAACGGAGGCTGCCGGTTGCAGCGGTTACAACCAGGGCACGTCAGAGGGTGAGTATATCCCTATTTTTTTATTTTTATTCTTTATTTTACACATGAATATGCATCCCGATTCCGATTCCCGATATCACTAAAATATCGGAACTCGGTATCGGAATTCCGATACCGCAAATATCGGCCGATACACGATACTTGCGGTATCAGAATGCTCAACACTAATGATAATGTTCACCCCAACTCTCACAAAGAACCATATCTTCAGCAGCTTAAAGTATTTCTTGATTAAGTCCAGCAGCAGGCGCAACTGTCCACCATTCGCATTTTCCTGAAGTAATACACCACTATGCCTGTGGCTAAGTTAGCAGGATTCTTGGATTTACCAGAACTGGAATTTTGCATTCAGCTTTTTGTTTTCAAGCATAAGATGAAGAACCGGGTGTGGACGAGTGGCATTTCTGGAGGAGAGTTTCAGACTGCATCAGAGGTGGACTTCTATATAGATAAGGACATGATTCACATTGCAGTTACCAAAGTCGCTCGGCGCTACGGAGACTTCTTTATACAACAGATACACAAGTTTGAAGAGCTAAACAAAACTTTGAAGAAGATGGGCCAGAAACCTTGAAAGCCATTCAAATGGACAAGATATTTATGACTGATATTAGGACTGAAGGTTATCTTACACCCCTACACATTGCTGGCACTATCAAGTTGATTAAAAGGCAAATACTTGCAATGGAAGGCAATTTTATTGCAAACTACAAAATTCAAGGAATAGTATGATTGAATAGAGTGAGTGCGTACACTTTTGTATGTGTTAACATACACAGGTTAATAAGTACATATAAGGATTAACTAAATATAGTGATTACGTATATATGAAGATTAACTACATACAGTATACTTAGATCATCACCAAGAAGCTTTTAAACATCATCCGTCTGGAATATCAGAGAATCAACACCAAGACATAGATCCCCTAGGAGATTACTTACACTGCATGGGCATTCCCAATTTTGCAGGTATCAGCACACTGTACATGTACAGGTAAAAAAAGGGGGAGAAGCCAGCGCTGCTTGTGGTCAGAACGCAAAACATAAAGGGCACATGCACACATTGATTTCTAACTGAGTTTCAAAAATGAGACATTTAGCAAACAATTGATCAATTATTTGAGCCACCCCGCCACTTCACGACAATCTCATAATGGGGCAGTCCTACTCTACGTTTTTTATGTGCCATTACGGCCTCTAAAAAGCAAGACCACATTAAATGCAAGCTGTACCTGAAGCATTTCTGAATGACTCCCATGGCACCAGAGAGGACAGCACAGATAAAGGTTGACCAAGTCTGGACATAGACATTTCAGGTCCAACCTCCACACTGCCTAACCAGCACCACAGATGAAGTATGAGACAGGCTTGGACACAGGTGCACAATCAAACAAAGCCTAGGGCAGGGCAGGGCTGCTGTATGTGTGTACAGCAGCCTAGGTCAATCATGAGAAAAACACAGAAAGAATGGCATACATAAACCAGCGCACATGGCAACAATGGTGGTCAAGTGGTGAGAATGCCGTGAAGTGGCGGGGTGGCTCAAAGAATTGATCAATTGTTAGCTAAATGTCTCATTTTTGAAACTCAGTTAGAAATCAATATGTGCATGTGCACTTTATGTTTTGCGTTCTGACCACAAACAGCGCTGGCTTCTCCCCGTTTTTTACTTTCATATTGGTTTGTGGTTGACCACCACTGTTGCCATGCACGCTGGGTTATGTACGCCATTCTTTCTGGGGTTTTTTGTGATTGACCTAGGCTGCTGTACACACATACAGCAGCCCTGCCCTGCCCTAGGCTTTGTTTGATTGTGCACCTGTGTCCAAGCCTGTCTCAACCTTCATCTGTGGTGCTGGTTTGGCAGTGTGGAGGTTGGACCTGAAATGTCTATGTCCAGACCTGGTCAACCTTTATCCATGCTGTCCTCTCTGGTGCCATGGGAGTGATTCAGAAATGTTTCAGGTACAGCTTGCATTTAATGTGGTCTTGCTTTTTAGAGGCCGTAATGGCACAGCGAATATAAAAAACATAGAGTAGGACTGCCCCATTATGAGAATGCCGTGAAGTGGCGGGGTGGCTCAAAGAATTGATCAATTGTTTGCTGAATGTCTCATTTTTGAAACTCAGTTAGAAATCAATATGTGCATGTGCACTTTATGTTTTGACCACAAGCAGCGCTGGCTTCTCCCCCTTTTTACTTACATGTACAGGTACCCCAGATTTGGCATCTGTCTTAGTCATGTTTTTCTGGTCTTATATAGTGAATAACACTATGTAGTAACTCTAGTTTCACCCACACCTTCAAGTGGCCACTTTTCAAGGTTGGATGAAAATGAGCTATCATGGAGTCATCAGATGAGGGGCCATAAAACCCCTACAAAACAAAAGCCACAAGGATTTAGATCAAACCACCACTGGCATAGTTTCAGTAAACCTTAATGTTTTACAATGATAAACAGCAAACATATAGAGGCTTAGAACTGTTTGTGAAGTCAATAAACAAACATTTTTTCAAGATTGTATCACTATGAGCATTGTCTGTCACATCTACACTATGTTCCAAATTATTATGCAAATTACATTTTTATCAGATTCTCCTAAATGGTCGGTGCAAATGACAGTCAGTCTAATAAAAGTCATCACCCGTTAGATTATACATTGAATTTTATTGAAGAAACCTCCCAATGATAACAGTATAATCTCCAAAATGAATAAAAACTCAAAATGCACTGTTCCAAATTATTAGGCACAGTAGAATTTCTAAACATTTGATATGTTTTAAAGAACTGAAAATGCTCATTTGTGGAATTTGCAGCAATAGGAGGTCACATTCACTGAACAAAAAAGCTATTTAACGCCAAAACATCCCAACAGGCCAAGTTACATGTTAACATAGGACCCATTCTTTGATATCACCTTCACAATTCTTGCATCCATTGAACATGTGCGTTTTTGGAGAGTTTCTGCTTGTATTTCTTTGCATGAAGTCAGAATAGCCTCCCAGAGCTGCTGTTTTGATGTGAACTGCCTCCCACCCTCATAGATCTTTTGCTTGATGATACTCCCAAGGTTCTCTATAGGGTTGAGGTCAGGGGAAGATGGTGGCCACACCATGAGTTTATCTCCTTTTATGCCCACAGCAGCCAATGACTCAGAGGTATTCTTTGCAACATGAGATGGAGCATTGTCAGCATGAAGATGATTTTGATCCTGAAGTCACGTTTCTGCTTTTTAGACCATAGAAGAAAGTTGTCAGTCAGAAACTCTATATACTTTGCAGAGGTCATTTTCACACCTTGAGGAACCTTAAAGGGCCTTACCAGCTGTTTCCCATGATTCTGGCCCAAAACATGACTCCTCCACCTCCTCGCTCACGTTGCAGCCTTGTTGGGACACAGTGGCCATCCACCAACCATCCACTACTCCATCCATCTGGACCATCCAGGGTTGCTCAACACTTATCAGTAAACAAGACTGTTTGGAAATTAGTCTTCATGTATGTGTGGGCCCAATACAACCATTTCTGCTTGTGAACACTGTTTAGGGGTGGCCGAATAGTAGGTTTATGCACCACAGCAAGCCTTTGAAGGAGCCTACACCTTGAGGTTCGAGGGACTCCAGAGGCACCAGCAGCTTCAAATATCTGTTTGCTGCTTTGTAATGGCTTTTTAGCAGCTGCTCTCTTAATCCGATGAACTTGCCTGGCAGAAATCTTCCTCATTATGCCTTTATCAGCACAAACACATTTGTGCTCAGATACAGCCACAAATCTCTTAACAGTACGATAATCACGCTTATGGTTTTGGAAAATTTCTAATGTTTTCATCCCTTCACCAAGGCATTGCACTATTTGATGCTTTTCAGCAGCAGAGAGATCCTTTTTCTTTCCCATGTTACTTGAAAACTGTGACCTGCTTAATAATGTGGAACATCATTTTTAAGTAGTTTTCCTTTAATTAGAATCACCTGGAAAACTAATTATCCCATGTGTTTAAGATTGATTTCAGTGATCCATTGAGCCCTGAGACACAATACCATCCACGAGTTTATTTGAAAAACAAAACAATTAAATCTTTATGACACTTAAATCCAATTTGCATAATAATTTGGAACACAGTGTATAAATGTTTTACAAGAAATGCAGCTATGTGATTATCTGAATGCATTCGGTATACAGTATTTCAATCTTGTTTTCAAATCACCATTTGTATATTCTCCATTTGTACATTTGAGGCAGACAAAGTTAGGGCTCGCAAGGAGAGAAACAAATATAGTGGACAAAGCTATATTTTTAATGAACTACTGAGGCAAAGTAACAGCATTGCTTTATCAAATTTATATGAAGTGTATTGTGTCCAATGTTAGCAACCAGGCAACACAAAAAGGAGCTTTTCAAGTGAGCTCTTTAACCCCTTCACCCCAAAGCCTGTTTTCACCTAAGTGACACGGCCAATTTTTACAATTCTGACCACTGTCACTTTATGAGGTCATAACTCTGAAACGCTTCAACGGATCCTGGTGATTCTGAGATTGTTTTCTCGTGACATATTGTACTTTATGATAGTGGTAAAACTTCTTCGATATGACTTGCATTTATTTGTGAAAAAAACAGAAATTTGTCGAAAATTATGAAAATTTAGCAATTTTCAAATTTTTCGTTTTTATGCCCTTAAATTAGAGAGTTATATCACATAATATAGTTAATAAACAACATTTCCCACATGTCTGCTTTACATCAGCACAATTTTGGAAACATAATTTTTTTTTGTTAGGGAGTTATAAGGGTTAAAAGTTGACCAGCGATTTCTCATTTTTGCAACAAAATTTGCAAAACCATTTTTTTTACGGACCACCTCACACTTGAAGTGACTTTGAGGGGTCTATATGACAGAAAATGTCCAAAAGTGACACCATTCTAAAAACTGCACCCCTCAAGGTACTCTAAACCACATTCAAAAAGTTTATTAACCCTTCAGGTGCTTCACAGGAATTTTTGGAATGTTTAAAAAAAATTGAACATTTAACTTTTTTTTCACAAAATTTTTACTTCAGATCCAATTTGTTTTATTTTACCAAGGGTAACAGGAGAAATTGGACCAAAAAAGTTGTTGTACAATTTGTCCTGAGTACGCCGATACCCCACATGTTGGGGTAAACCATTGATTGGGCACATGGCAGAGCTCGGAAGGGAAGGAGCGCCATTTGACTTTTCAATGCAAAATTGGCTGGAATTGAGATCGGAACCCATGTCGTGTTTGGAGAGCCCCTGACGTGCCTAAACAGTGGAAACCCCTACAAGTGACACCATTTTGGAAAGTAGACCCTCTAAGGAACTAATCTAGATGTGTGGTGAGCACTTTGAACCTCCAAGTGCTTCACAGAAGTTTATAATGTGGAGCCGTAAAAAAAATTAATATTAATTTTCACAAAAAATGATCTTTTTGCCCCAAATTTTTTATTTTCCCAAGGGTAGCAGGATAAATTGGACCCCAAAAGTTGTTGTGCAATTTGTCCTGAGTACGCTGATACTTCATATATGGGGATAAACCACTGTTTGGGCGCATGGCAGAGCTCGGAAGGGAAGGAGCGCCATTTGACTTTTCAATGCAAAATTGGCTGGAATTGAGATCGGAACCCATGTCGTGTTTGGAGAGCCCCTGACGTGCCTAAACAGTGGAAACCCCCACAAGTGACACCATTTTGGAAAGTTGACCCTCTAAGGAACTAATCTAGATGTGTGGTGAGCACTTTGAACCTCCAAGTGCTTCACAGAAGTTTATAATGTGGAGCCGTAAAAAAAAATTAATATTAATTTTCACAAAAAATGATATTTTTGCCCCAAATTTTTTATTTTCCCAAGGGTAGCAGGATAAATTGGACCCCAAAAGTTGTTGTGCAATTTGTCCTGAGTACGCTGATACTTCATATATGGGGATAAACCACTGTTTGGGCGCATGGCAGAGCTCGGAAGGGAAGGAGCGCCATTTGACTTTTCAATGCAAAATTGGCTGGAATTGAGATCGGAACCCATGTCGTGCTTGGAGAGCCCCTGACGTGCCTAAACAGTGGAAACCCCCACAAGTGACACCATTTTGGAAAGAAGACCCCCTAAGGAACTTATTTAGATGTGTGGTGAGCACTTTTAACCCCCAGTTGTTTCACTAAAGTTTAGAATGTAGCGCTGTGAAAATCAAAAAATCATTTTTTCTTTCCACAAAATGATGTTTTAGCCCGCAATTTTTTTTCCCCCAAGGGTAACAGGAGAAATTGGACCACAAAAGTTATTGTCCAATTTGTCCTGAGTACGCTGATACCCCATACATTGGGGGGAACCACTGTTTGGGCGCACGGCAGAGCTCGGAAGGGAAGGAGCGCCGTTTGAAATGCAGACTTAGATGGATTGGTCTGCAGGTGTCATGTTGCATTTGCAGAGCCCCTGATGTACCTAAACAGTAGAAACCCCCCACAAGTGACCCCATATTGGAAACTAGACCCCCCACGGAACTTATCTAGATGTGTTGTGAGAACTTTGAACCAACAAGTGTTTCACTACAGTTTAACATGCAGAGCCGTGAAAATAAAAAATATTTTTTTTTCCACAAAAATTATATTTTAGCCCCCACATTTTTATTTTCCCAAGGGTAAGAGGAGAAATTGGACAACAAAAGTTGTTGTGCAATTTGTCCTGAGTACGCTGATACCCCATATATGGGGGGGAACCACTGTTTGGGCGCATGGCAGAGCTCGGAAGGGAAGGAGCGCCGTTTGAAATGCAGACTTAGATGGATTGGTCTGCAGGTGTCATGTTGCATTTGCAGAGCCCCTGATGTACCTAAACAGTAGAAACCCCCCACAAGTGACCCCATATTGGAAACTAGACCCCCCACGGAACTTATCTAGATGTGTTGTGAGAACTTTGAACCCCCAAGTGCTTCACTACAGTTTATAACGCAGAGCCGCGAAAATAAAAAATATATTTTTTTTCCACGAAAATTATATTTTAGCCCCCATGTTTTTATTTTCCCAAGGATAAGGCTGGTTTCACACTTGCGTTTTTTTTAAAAACGCATGTGTGAAAAAACGCATGTAATCGCGGTAAAACGCATGCGTTTTTTTAGACGCATGCGTTTTTATAGAAAAACACAAGAAAACAAGAAAAAACCAAAAAACCCTAACCCTACCCCTAACCCTAACCCTACCCTGAAATACGTGGCACTGAAATACGTTTATATACGTATATACGTATATAAGTGCCACGATATTTCAGTGGCCACGTATATAAGTGCCACGTATATAAGTGCCACGTATATAAGTGCCACGTATATAAGTGCCACGTATTTCATGTACATGCCACGATATTTAAGTGCCACGTATTTAAGTGCCACGTATTTAAGTGCCACGTATTTAAGTGCCACGTATTTAAGTGCCACGTATTTAAGTGCCACGTATTTCACGTAAATGCCACGATATTTCAGTGCCACGTATTTCACTGAAATACCGTGGCACTTAAGTACGTGGCACTGAAATACGTGGCACTGAAATATCGTGGCACTGAAATACGTGGCACTGAAATACGTGGCACTGAAATACGTGGCACTGAAATACGTGGCACTGAAATACGTGGCACTGAAATACGTGGCACTATGACTGTCAGAAAATGTTCATTAAACGGTTAGGGATGAGTTTAGGGGTAGGGTTAGGGTTTGGATCCCTTTATCACCTTGATGGTGGTGGGTGACTTTTCAGTGTGTTCTGTTTTTTTTCTATAAAAACGCATGCGTTTTTAACGCAAACAAACGCGTTGAGATCGGACGCCATGTCGCGTTTGGAGAGCCCCTGATGTGCCTAAACAGTGAAAACTCCCCAATTCTAACTGAAACCCTAACCCCAACCCTAACCCTAGTCCTAACCCTAGCGCTACTTTCACACTAGCGTTTTTTTGCATACGTTGCAATGTGTCGTTTTGGCGAAAAAACACATCCTGCAAAGTCATCTGCAGGATGCGTTTTTTCCCCATAGACTAACATTAGCAACGTATTGACACACGTCGCAAGCGTCGTGCGACGGTTGCGTCGTGTTGTGGCGGACAGCCGGCAGCAACAAATGTTACATGTAACTTTTTTTGTGCCGACGGTCCACCATTTCCGACCGCGCATGCGCGGCTGGAACTCCGCCCCCACCTCCCCGCACCTCACAATGGGGCAGCGGATGCGTGGAAAAACAGCATCCGCCACCCCCATTGTGCAGCGCTTGCACAGTATGCGTCGGTATGTCGGGCCGACGCAGCGCGACGGCCCCGTACCGACGCTAGTGTGAAAGTAACCTAACGGGAAAATGGAAATAAATATATTTTTTAAAATTTTATTATTTTTCCTAACTAAGGGGGTGATGAAGGGGGATTTGATTTACTTTTATAGCGGGTTTATTAGCGGATTTTTATGGTTGGCAGCCATCACACACTAAAAGACGCTTTTTATTGCAAACAATAGTTTTTGCATCACCACATTTTGAGAGCTATAATGTTTCCATATTTTGGTCCACAGAGTCATGTGAGATCTTGTTTTTTGCGGGACGAGTTGACGTTTTTGCTGGTACCATTTTCGGGTACATGACATTTTTTGATCGCTTTTTATTCCGATTTTTGGGAGGCGGAATGAACAAAAACCAGCAATTCCTGAAATTCTTTTAGGGGGGGCGTTTATACCGTTCCGCGTTTGGTAAAAAGGATAAAGCAGTTTTATTCTTCGGGTCAGTACGATTACAGCGATAACTCATTTATACAATTTTTTTATGTTTTGGCGCTTTTACACAATAAAAACTATTTTATATAAAAAATAATTGTTTTTGCATCGCTTTATTCTGAGAGCTATAACTTTTTTATTTTTCTGCTGATGATGCTGTATGGCGGCTTTTTTTTTGCGGGACAAGATGACGTTTTCAGCGGTACCATGGTTATTTATATCCGTCTTTTTGATCGCGTGTTATTCCACTTTTTGTTTGGCGGTATGAGAATAAAGCGTTGTTTTTTGCCTCGTTTTTTTTTTTTTTTTTACGGTGTTCACTGAAGGGGTTAACTAGTGATATAGTTTTATAGGTGGGGTTGTTACGGACGCGGTGATACTAAATATGTGTACTTTTATTGTGTGGTGTTTTTTTTATTTAGATAAAGAAATGTATTTATGGGAATATATTTATTTTTTTTTTCTTTATTTAGGAATTTTTTTTTTTTTTTTTTTTTTTTTTTTTTTACACATTTGGAAAATTTTTTTTTTTACTTTTTTACTTTGTCCCAGGAGGGGACATCACAGATCGGTGATCAGACCATGTGCATAGCACTCGGTCTGATCACCGATGTGACAGGCACGTTCCACAGGCTTGCCGGCGCCTGCTATGAGGATTCTCAGCAGACGCCGGCAAGCAGGGTCATCTTATGACCCGGAAGGAGTCCCGCGGCCATCTTGGATCCGGGGACTCCTTCCAGGTCACCGGAGCAGCGCGATCTCATCGCGCTGCTCCGGTGGGAGAGCGCAGGGAGCCCCCGTCCCTGCGCGATCCCCCTCTATGCCGCTGTCACTATTGACAGCGGCATCAGAGGGGTTAAATGCCCGCGATCGGCGACAGCGCCGATCGTGGGCATTGCTGCGGGGTGTCAGCTGTCATACACAGCTGACACCCGCACCCGATCACCGCGGCGCTCAGCGTGAGACCGCGGTGATCGGTGCGCCGTACTAGTACTGCGGCTGGCACTAATGCAGTGCCGGCAGCGCCGTACTAGTACGGCGCATGTCACGAAGGGGTTAAGGTACAGAAATGTTATGATTATGAAGTGTTTGCCAACAAGGATGTGGTTTCACCAATGGGGGGTACCTTTTGTAAAAATAGACTAGTGCCATCACAGCCCCCCTGACCAAACTTCACCGGCCTATAACAGTACAAAGCACGTTCACCCTGGTGATCTAGTGCCAGTTAAACAAGAGACTTTGCAGGAGACAGACTTAAGAAGTAGGCCCAATGTAATGTAATACCAAATTCCCCAATGTGGGGTCCTGTTTTTACAAAATGAAATAGTGCCTTCACAGCCCCGTGCCCAAAAGTCACCGGCCTATAACAGTACTGATCACGTGCACCCTGGTCATCTAGTGGCAGTTAAAGGACACATTGCAGGAGACAGACTTAAAAAGTAGGCCCAATGTATTGTAATGCCCAATTCCCCAATGTGGGGTCCTGTTTTTACAAAATGAAATAGCGCCTTCACAGCCCCCATGCCCAAAAATCTCTGGCCTACTACAGTACTGAACACGTGCACCCTGGTAATCTAGTAGCAGTTAATGGACACATTGCAAGAGACAGAGTTAAGAAGTTGTCCCAATGTACTCTCATGCCCAATTCCCCAATGTTAAATCCTTTTTTTTTTAAAGAAAAGAGTGCCATCACATGCCCTTTGGCCAACATTCACCGTACAGAGCACGATCACCCTGGTGATCTAGTGACAGGTACAGGACAGATTGCAGGACATAGAGTTAAGAAGTCGGCCCATTGTAATGTCATGCCCAATTCCCCAGTGTGTTGTCCTTTTTTTAAAAAAATGAAAGAGTGCCATCACAGCACCATTGGCCTAAATGCACCGTACAGACCATGTTCACCCTGGTGATATAGTGGTTCTGGATGAGGAGGATGAGGATATAGAGGATAAAAACAAACAGACCAAATCTGGAAGCATATACCCATGTGTGGTTGTGAAGAGGTGCATGAGAATACACCTCCCGAAAACAGAGAATGTATTTGAGGTTATGTTTCGCTGGTTTCATTTGGTGGTGTACAGAAGTCTTTCCCAATCCAGGCCTTGTTCATTTTGATAAGAGTCAGCCTGTCAGCATTTTCACTTGACAGGCGGATGCGCTTATCTGTTATAATTCCACCAGCGGCAATAAAAACCCTCTCTGACAGAACGCTAGCAGCAGGGCAGGCCAGGACCTCCAAGGCCAATTCATGCCACGTGTCCAGCTTGGATACCCAATAATTAAAAGGCACAGAGGAATCATGGAGGATGTTTGTACGATCTGCAAATACTCCCTCATCATCTTCCCAAACATTGCACTTCTTGTGACAGCACCCCTTGCCTCTGTGCCACCACAATGGGAGGGTCTGAGAAAACTGTCCCAGAACTTAGCCATTGTTCCCCTGCCTGAGCTGGACTGTACGTCTGTCTCTCTCATTTGGAGTCCTTGGTTGTACAACAAACTCTGACGTCTGCAGCCAGCGTTCTCACATGGGAATTTTCTAAGTACTTCCGCTACAAGGGCCCTCTGGTACTGCAACATTTTAGCACACCTCTCGGCCTCAGGCAGAAGAGATTGAAAGTTCTCCTTGTAGTGTGGGTCTAGAAGTGTCACCAACTAGTAATAAGTGTCACCCAAAATGTTGATAATCTGAGGGTCACATGAAATGCAGCTCAACATAAAGTTAGCCATGCATGCCAGACTGCTAACAGCCAAGACTTCCATGTCCTCACCAACAGGATGACTGACCATGCTGTCCTCCTCCTCCTCCTCCTCCTTGTCCTCAGGCCATCCGCGCTGAAAAGAAGCTAATAAAGATGTGTTTGTAGTTCTGTCTATAGTGCATAAAAGTAGCTCCTGTTCTTCCTTTTCCTCCTCATTGCCTACCAATCCATATTGAGAAGACATGAGGCTGGGCTGAGTGTAATCCCCCTGTATGTTTCCTTGCTCCATGTCCTCATGCTCCTCCTGCAATGCATCCTCTTTGATTGTCAGCAGAGAGTTTTTCAGAATGCTGAGAAGCGGGATGGTGATGCTAATTATGGTGTCCTCACCGCTCACCATCTTGGTGCAGTTCTCAAAGTTTTAGAGGATCTGAAATTCGACGGCGTAGTTGATGTTGGTAGTCAACAACGGCCCTCTTCTGCTCACAAATCATTTCCAACATATGCAGCGTAGAGTTCCAGCGTGTGGGGACATCACACAGCAGTCGATGAGCTGGAAGCTGAAAACGTTGCTGAAGCACCGCAAGGACGGATGAAGCTCTAGCTGACTTTCTAAAATGGGCAGACAGATGGCGTACTTTCAATAGCAGTTCTGGCAGCTCCGTGTAGCTTTTCATAAAATGTTGAACCATGAGGTTAAGCACAAGGGCCAAGCAAGGTACGTGTGTGAGATCACCTTGCCTCAGAGCCGCCACCAGTTTACGGCCATTGTCACACACAACCATGCCTGGCTGTAGGTTCAGCAGTGCCATTTAAACATCTAACTGCTCTTTCAGTGCTGTCCACACCTTTTCTGCATTGTGCGGTTTGTCACCTATGCAGATTATCTTCAGCACAGCCTGTTGCCGCTTGGCTGAGGCAGTGCTGCAGTGCTTCCAGCTTCTGACTGATGTGTTAATTTCAGACATGGAGGATGAAGAGGAGGAGGAGGAGGTGCAAAAGCTGTAGACTGTGGGGGCAACCCTGACTGACATAGGGCCAGCAATCCTCAGCATGGGGAGGATATGTTCCATCCCAAGGTCTGACTGGGTCCCTGCTTCCACTATGTTAACCCAGTGTGCCGTCTTTGAGATGTACATCCATGCCCACAAGCACTTGTCCACGTGTCCATGGTTAGGTGGACTTTCTCGGTAACAGCATTGTTGAGGGCACGGCTAATGTTGTAGGATACATGTGGGTGTAATACCGGTACGACACACAGGGAAAAATAGTGGCAACTGGGGAACGAATACCTTGGGATGGCCGCCGCCATCAGGTTGCAAAAAGCTTCCGTCTCAACAAGCCTAACAGGCAACATTTCTAATGCAAGCAGAAGAGAAATATTAGAATTGAGGACTGTGGCCTGTGGGTTGTTGGCTGGTTATTTCCGTTTGCATTCCAAAGACTGGGTTATAGACAACTGAATGCTATGCTGGGACAAGGACGTGGACTTGCTTGCTGATGGTTCTGATTGACTGTGGGCCACAACAGCTGCAGGGCAAGAGGCATCTTCACATGCACAGAGTACTGGGGATTGGCATCTACGCAAAACAGTGGAAGAAGCAGTGGTGTGACCAGCAGGCAGTGGTCCTAGAGCCTGGGGTTTGGCTCAAAAAGTTGGGTGCTTTGCTTGCATGTGCCTGATCATGCTGGTGGTGGTCAGGCTGGTTGTTTTGCTACCCCTGCTGATGCGGGCATGGCAGGTGCTGCAAATGGCCTGTTTGGGGCTATCGGCAGAGTCTTTAAAAAATAGCCAGACTCTTGAAGATCTTACAGGTGGAATGGCAACTTCACTCATGCTGGTGTTACAGGGAACGGATGCACGACGCCTTCTGTCTGTGGCCACTACACTGCTTCTTCCTGCCTGTTGGGGGATATGCCTCCTTCCCCATTTGTGCTGCTGTCCTCGCTATGCATGTCCTCCTGCCAGGTTGGGTCAGTCACTATATCATCCACCACCTCGTCTTCCACATCTGTACCCTGCTCCTCCTCCTGACTTTCTGGCAATTGTGTCTCATCATCGTCCACCTCTTGCGACACTTTCCCACCATCGCCTTCCTATGACCGAGGCTGGTCAAAGCTTTGAGCAGCTCTACATGCGATCTCATCTTTCCTCAGTTGACTAGCAGAGATTTCTGAATCTTGAAATGGAAAACTGAACAGCTCTTCAGAGTGTCTAAGTGTGGGATCAGTTGGTTCAGGGCACTCGGCATGGTGGGAGGAAGGAGGATCAGGGTGAGGAATATCCTGGCCACACTCACGGCTACTCAGACTTAACCGTGTGGAAGACAAGGTGGTGGTGATCTCTAAGTGACTGGTAGCTATCCAACCAACAACCATTTCACACTGCTTTGGCTTCAATAGTGGTGTGCTGTGGTCCCCTAGAAACTGGGACAGGAAGGTCGAGCGAGAAGATGTGGGTCTTTGTTGTTGCCCACTTTCACCTTGCCCACAGCCTTATCATCTGGATGCACCATCAGTATCACGTCCAGTTCCCCGTCCCTTGCCCCTTGCCTTAAGCATTTTAAATGGACTACTGCACTACTTCAAATGCTCAACACAAATGTCTTTATTAGTAGCGAAATAATATGTGACCAGTATGTCTGCAAATCTACGATTTTTCAAACCCAAACACCAGGCAGGCCTCAGCTTGACCTAACATACTGTATTCAATTTTTTTTTAAGTTTATTTATGCGAAATAGCGCTGTATAGGATTTGACTATCTCACAGCCAAAAAATAAGTACATCAGCCTCCAATGCCAAAACTTGGAGCAGAGTTATATGACGGCTGTAACAGAAATACCACACTGGCAAATCTGTGGCCTTTCAAATTTTTTGGGGGCTAAATAGCGCTGTATAGAATTTGAGTATCAGACAGCCAAAAAATAAGTATACCGGCCTCCAATGGCAGCACTTGGAGCAGAGATATATGATGGCTGTAACAGAAATACCACACTGGCAAATCTGTGGCCTTTCCAATTTTTTTTAGGCTGAATAGTGCTGTATAGATTTTGAGTATCGCGCAGCCACAAAGTAAGAACACCGGCATCCAATGGAAAAACTTGGAGCAGAGATATATGATGGCTGTAACAGAAATACCACACTGGCAAATCTGTGGCCTTTCAAATTTTGGGGGGGCTAAATAGCACTGTATAGAATTTGAGTATCAACAGCCAAAAAATATGTACACCGGCTTCCAATGCCAAAACTTGGAGCAGAGATATATGACGGCTGTAACAGAAATACCACACTGGCAAATCTGTGGCCTGTCAAATTTTTTGGGGGGCTAAATTGCACTGTATAGAACTTGAGTATCACACAGCCAAACAATAAGTACACCAGCCTCCATTGGCAAAACTTGGAGCAGAGATATATGACGGCTGTAACAGAAATACCACACTGGAAAATCTGTGGCCTGTCAAATTTTTTGGGGGGCTAAATTGCACTGTATAGAACTTGAGTATCACACAGCCAAACAATAAGGACACCAGCCTCGAATGGCAAAACTTGGAGCAGAGATATATGATGGCTGTAACAGAAATACCACACTGGCAAATCTGTGGCCTTTCAAAATTGTTTTAGGCTGAATAGCGCTGTATAGAATTTGAGTATCACACAGCCACAAAGTAAGTACACCGGCCTCCAGCAGAGATATATGACGGCTGTAACAGAAATACCACACTGGCAAATCTGTGGCCTTTCAAATTTTTGGGGGGCTAAATAGCGCTGTATAGAATTTGAGTACCACACAGCCACAAAGTAAGTACACCGGCCTCCAATGCCTGTTGTGAATTCTGTTCTTGGGCTCCCTCCGGTGGTAATAAGTGGTAGCGCGGCTGTCTGTCCTTCACAGCAGTTATCAGGTGTGTCCACTCTGGACTGGGCTATTTAGTCTGGCTTCACCATTTAGTCAGTGCCAGTTGTCCATTGTTTTCTGGAGGATTCACATCCCTTCATGGTTTCTCCTGCTTCCTGGTCTTTTCACCAAGATAAGTTCTGCTTGTTTTGCAGCCCGCATTTTGTGGGCCTCATTGTTCAGTGAATTTTATGTTTTTTCTTGTCCAGCTTAATCTGTGTAAGGATTTATGCAGTCAAGCTGGAATCTCTGGAGAGGCAGATATACCCTCCATGTCTTTAGTTAGATGTGGAGTTTTTTGTATTTTCTGTGGTGGATATTTCCTAGTATTTTAATACTGACCGCATAGTTCTCTGTCCTATCTTTCCTATTTAGCTAGATTGGCCTCCTTTGCTAAATCCTGTTTTCAGCCTGTGTATGTTTTTTCCTCTCCTCTCACAGTCAATATTTTTGGGGGGCTGCCTATCCTTTGGGAATTTTCTCTGAGGCGAGATAGTTTTCCCTTTTCTATCTATAGGGTTAATTAGTCCTCCAGCTGTGTCGAGGTGTCTAGGATCAGTAGGTACATCCCACAGCTACTTCTAGTTGCGGTGTTAAGTTCAGGGTCCGCGGTCAGTACAGATACCACCTTCTCCAGAGTACGTCCAATGCTACTCCTAGGCCACCAGATCATAACAAATGCCCAAACTTATAGCACAAAGTCCTTTTTCGGTGAATTTAAAACACCCCCCAAAAAAGGGACACAAGGGTAGAACAAACAACTATGCCACATATGCCTGACAAACTATCACTTTTCAACAGGCCTCAGTCTGACAGAACAGACTGTATATTTTTTTTGGGGGAGCGGGGAATTTGTGGAAAAAAATTAAAAAAAATAGGTATATAAACAGTAAATAAGCTGCAGCAGGCAGTTACGGAGCTTTGGAGTGGGACCAATGGATGCACATACAGTGCTTCGAGGCCTTGCACTGATGTGAATATGCTGTGCCCTGCCTGCCTAGCGCTGCAATATCGAGACCCACAAATTAGCCCTAAAAAGGACTGTTGGTTTCTCAGGAGTTGTGGATGTAAGAGTTGCAGACCTACACTAACTCTAAAACCACGATTCTGACCCTATTTCGGCAGCAGCTCTCCCTACTCTCGCTGAAACAGGAACAGAATGTGGCGAGCAGTGCGGCGCCAGGTCTCTTATACTCGGGATGATGCTGTGCGGCCCAGCCAATCAATGCACGACCACAACAAAGATGGCTGCGGCATTTCATGGCCTGGTAGACAATCCCTGCACCATGATTGGGTCTCTAAAGTCCACCAAAAATGCAGGGTAGAGACTGCAGTTACCACCGAATAATCCCGGATATGCTCGCTGCTCGGCGAGTACCCCGATACTCAGGCGAGTAACGAGGAGTGGCGAGCACGTTTGTTCATCACTATACTATACAGCATTATTTAGCATATAAAATATAAAAGGGCACATATTTGCCATTGTGGTATTTCCGTGACAGCCCTCATATATCTGCGTGTTCCAAGTTTGGGCATTGTAGGCCTTTTTGCCACTGTTTTTGCTGTCTGTTACTCTAATTATATATAGCACTATTTGGCATTTCTAAAAAAAACAGGCCACATATTTGCCAGTGTGGTATTTCTGTGACAGCCCTCATATATCTGCGTGCTCAAAGTTTGGTCATTGTAAGCCGGAGTACCACCTTTTTTTGCTGTCTGTTACTCTAATTATATACAGCACCATTTAGCATAAAAAATATAAAAAGGCCACATATTTGCAGGTGTGGTATTTCAATGACAGCCCTTATATATCTGCGTGCTCCAAGTTTTGGCATTGTAGGCCGGTGTACCCCCTTTTTTGCTGTCTGTTACTCTACTAATATACAGCACTATTTTGCATAAATTAACTTCACAAAGAAGCCCCCAAAAAATTGAATACAGTCTGTTATGTCAGACTGAGGCCTGCCTGGTGTTTGGGTTTGAAAAATCGTAGATTTGCAGGCATACTTGTAAGGAGGTTGCTTTCCCTGCTCCTTACCTGGAACCACTTAGTCAGACAGCTGGGTTGTCGGGGGGAAGACTTTCTGCCCTGGACAAAAGGGACCATGTGACTGCAGGGGGAGAGAGGAAGAGAGGGGGGTGTGGTAAGAAAAGTGCGGGAAAGCAGAGCGCGCCAGACAGAGGGGACAGCGTGCCAGGGAGAAAGCAGGCTGCAGCACCGTGCTCCCCTTGATAGAGTGCTCCCCGTGAGGGCACTATGGCTGGAGTGAGAGTGGGGACTTGGAAGGCTCCATAATCAGAGATGACGTATCCCCTTACAGTGACCTGAGCGCGCAGCCCCGGTGACCGCACTGACAAGCCAGGACCCCTGAGTGTGACTAAGGAAACTGCTCAGTGTGTGTGTATTCTTGCTGCAGAAAGAGAGAGACTGTCAGCCTGGTGCACAGAGACTCACAGCAAAGTGGCTGTGTGATTTCCTGCTTGCAGCTTCACTGGGAGAAAAGTCTTAACCCCGGAGTTTCAAGTATCCAGGAAACAGAGAAGAGACTTCGATCCCCTGGTCCCCGCAGTATCAGTACAGAGACTGTGATTCTTGGTGAGAGACTTAACAGTGCGGAGCCCCTGATTCCTGGCTGTGCTGTAAAACCTAAAGACTTCATCTTGTGAGTACATGAAAGCGGACTATGCTGGTGACTGTACCCACGCTGGAATTAGGACCCTCCAGTCAGGACCTCCCTGGACTGATAAGTTACAAGAACACTTGATAACCCTTTTGTTTTCTCTTAACTGTTTACTGTTTGATTTACCTTTATTAACCCCCTGTTTACTCCCTGCGAGGAGAATCTTACTCCTGTTAATAAATTCCCCTCAACAGCTGGTCTGTCTGTTCCGTGGTGACATACTCAACCCTGCACTCTATTACATACTGATCAGATATTATTTCGCTACTAATAAATATATTTGTGTTGAGCAATTTAAATAGTGCAGTAGTCCATTTAAAGGCAAGGGGCAAGGGACGGGGAAGTGGGCGTGATGATGATGGTGCATGCAGAGGACGAGGCCGTGGCCAAGGTGAAAGTGGACAACAACAAAGACCCACATCTTCTCGCTCGACCTTCCTGTCTCAGTTTCTAGAGGACCGCAGCACAGAGCAGTGTGAAATGATTGTTGGTTGGATCTCAGATAATGCTTCCAGTCACTTAGCCACCACCACCACCACCATGTCTTCGACACAGTCAAGTCTGAGTAGCCATGAGTGTGGCCCGGATATTGCTCACCCTGATCCTCCTTCCTTCCACCATACTGAGTGCCCTGAGACAACTGATCCCACACTTGGACACTCTGAAGAGCTGTTCAGTTTTCCATTTCAAGATTCAGTACTATCGGGCTGTCAACTTGAAGTGGGGAAAGATGAGATCGCATGTAGAGCTGCCCAAAGCTTTGACCAGCCCCAGTCACATGAAAGTGATGGTGGGAAAGTGTCACAAGAGGTGGAAAATGATGAGACACAATTGCCAGAAAGTCAGGAGGAGGAGCAGGGTGCAGATGTGGAAGACGAAGTGGTGGATGACATAGTGACTGACCCAACCTGGCAGGAGGACATGAATAGGGAGGACAGCAGCACATGTGGGGAAGGAGGCATATCCCACCAACATGCAGGAAGAAGCAGTGTGGTGGCCACAGACAGAAGGCGTGCATCCATTCGCTGTAACACCAACATGAGGGAAGTTGCCATTCCAACTGTTAGATCTTCCCGAGTCTGGTAATTTTTTTAAAGACTCTGCTGATAACCCCAAACAGGCCATTTGCAGCACCTGCCATGCCCGTATCAGCAGGGGTAGTAAAACAACCAGCCTGACCACCACCAGCATGATCCGGCACATGCAAGCAAAGCACCCAACTTTGTGGACCAAACCCCAGGCTCCAGGAACACGGCCTGCAGGTCACACCACTGCTTATTTCACTGTTTTGCATAGAAGCCAATCCCCAGTACACCGTGCATGTGAAGATGCCTCTAGCCCTGACCTGTTGTGCCCCACAGTCAAGCAGCACCACCATCGAACCGGTTCACGTCCTTGTTCCAGCACAGCCTTCAGTTGTGTATAACCCAGTCTTTTGAACACAAGCTAATATACCCAGCCAACGCCCCAGAGGCCACAGTCCTAAATTCTAATATTTCTCTTCTGCTTGCACTAGAAATGCTGCCATTTAGGCTCGTTGAGAAGGAAGCTTTCTGCAACCTGATGGCAGCGGCCGTCCCAAGGTACTTGGTCCCCAGTCGCCACTATTTCTCCCTGTGTGCCGTACCAGCATTACACCAGCATGTGACCCACAACATTACCCGTGCCCTCAATAATGCCGTTACGGGAAAGTCCACCTAACCACAGACACATGGACAAGCGCTTGTGGGCAGGGATGGTACTTCTCAATGATGGCACACTTGCTTAGCATAGTGGAAGCTGAGACCCAGTCGAACCTTGGGATAGAATACATCCTCCCCATGCCGAGGATTGCTGGCCCTACATCAATCACGGTTGCCCCAACAGTCCACAGCTCCTGCACCTCCTCTTCATCCTCCATGTCTGAAATCAACACATCAGTCAGAAGCTGGAAGCACTGCAGCACTGCCTCAGCCAGGCGGCAACAGGCTGTGCTGAAGCTAATCTGCATAGGTGACAAACCTCACAATGCAGAAGATTTGTGGACAGCGCTGAAAGCACAGTCAGATGTTTGGATGACACCGCTGAACCTACAGCCAGGCATGGTTGTGTGTGACAATGGCCGTAGCCTGGTGGCGGCTCTGAGGCAAGGTGATCTCACACACGTACCTTGCTTGGCCCTTGTGCTTAACCTCATGGTTCAACATTTTATGAAAAGCTACACGGAGCTGCCAGAACTGCTATTGAAAGTACGCCATCTGTCTGCCAATTTTAGAAAGTCAGCTACAGCTTCGGCTGCCCTTGCCGTGCTTCAGCAGCGTTTTCAGCTTCCAGCTCACCGACTGTTGTGTGATGTCCCCATGCGCTGGAACTCTACGCTGCATATGTTGGAAAGGATTTGTGAGCAGAAGAGGGCCGTTGTTGTCTACCAAAATCAACAAGGCCATCAAATTTCAGGTCAGACTCCACACATAAGACCTCAGGAGTAGACATTGATGTCAGACATATGTAACATCCTCCAAAAACTTTGAGGACTACACCAAAATGGTGAGCGGCAATGATGACATAATTAGCGTCACCATCCCACGTCTCAGCATTCTGAACACCTCTGCGCTCACAATCAAAGAGGATGCATTGCATGCAGAGCACGAGGACATGGAGCAAGGAAACATACAGGGGGATTACACGCAGCCCAGCCTCATGTCTATTCAATATGGATTGGTAGGCAATGAGGAGGAGGAGGAAGAACAGGAGCTCCTTTCATGCGCTATAGATGGTACTACAAACACATCTGTATTAGCGTGTATTCAGCATGGATGGCCTGAAGACAGGGAGGAGGAGGATGAGGATGAGGAGGAGGAGGAGGACAGCATGATCAGTCATCCTGTTGGTGAAGACACGGAAGTCTTGCCTGTTAGCAGTCTGGCGCGCATGGCTGACTTTATGTTATGCTGCATTTCACGTGACCCTCGCATTATCAAAATTTTTTGTGACACTCATTACTGGTTGGTGACACTTCTAGACCCACGCTACAAGAAAAACTTTCAATCTTTTCTGCCTGAGTCAGAGAGGTGTACTAAAATGTTGCAGTACAGAGGGCCCTTGTAGCGGAATTACTTAGAAAATACCCATGTGAGAATGCTGGCGGCAGACCTCAGAGTTTGTTGAACAACTAAGGAGTCCAAGCGAGAGAGAAAGAAGTACAATGCAGCTCAGGCAGGGAAACAATGGCCAAGTTTTGGGACAGTTTTCTCAGACCCTCCCATCGTGGTGGCACAGAGGCAAGGGGTGCTGCTACAAGAAGTGGAATGCTTGGGAAGATGGTGAGGGAGCACCTTGCAGATCGTACAAACGTACTCCGTGATTCCTCTGTGCCTTTTAATTATTGGGTATCCACGCTGGAAACGTGGCATTAACTGGCTCTCTACACCTTGGAGGTCCTGGTCTGCCCTGCTTCTAGCATTCTGAAAGAGAGAGTTTTTAGTGCCGCTGGTGGAATTATAACAGATAAGTGCATCTGCCTGTCAACTGAAAATGCTGACATGCTGACTCTTATAAAAATGAACAAGACCTGAATTGGGAAAGAGTTCTGTACACCACCAAGTGAAAACAGTGAAACATAACCTCAAAGACATTCTCTCTTTTGGGAAGGCGTATTCTCATGCACCTCTTCACAACCCTGCATGGGTATATGCTACAATATTCAATCTGTCTGTTGTTAGTAACCTCCTTTTCCTCATCATCCAGAACCACTAGATCACCAGGGTTAATGTTCTTTATGCGGTGCATTTTGGACAAGGGGACTGTGATGGTACTCTTTTATTTTTTAAAACAATGACCCCACATTGGGGAATAGGGCATGACATTCCATTGGACTGACTTCTTAACTCGGTCTCCTGCAATCTAAAATGTACCTGCCACTAGATCACCAGGGTGAACGTGTTCAGTACTGTTATAGGCATTGAAGTTTGGGCTACGGGAGGCTGTGATGACAACAGTATATTTTTAAAAAAGGTACCCCACATTGGTAAAACCACATCCTTGATGGCAAACACTTCACATTTGTGTACCTTAAAGAGCTCACTTGAAAAGCTCCTGTTTGTGTTGCCTGGTTGCTCAAATTGGACACAATACGCTTCATATAAATTTGATAAAGCAATGCTGTTAGTTTGGCTCAGTAGTTCATTAAAAATATAGCTTTGTCCACTATATTAGTTTCTCTCCTTGAGAGGCATAACTTTGGCTGCCTCAAATGTACAAATGGCGAATATACAAATGGCGATTTGTGAACAAGATTAAAATACTGTAAACCGAATGCATTCAGACAATCACATAGCTGTATTTCTTGTAAAACATTTACAGATGTGACAGACAATGCTCATAGTGAAACAATCTTGATAAATGTGTGTGTACTCACTTCACAACAGTTCTAAGCCTCTATATGTTTGCTGTTTATCATTGTAAAACATTAAGGTTTACTGAAACTATACCTGTGGTGGTTTCATCTAAATCCTTGTGGCTTTTATTTTGTAGGGGTTTATGGCCCCTCGCCTGATGACTCCATGTTGTCTCAGTTTTTTCCAAACTTGAAAAGTGGCCACTTGAAGGTCTGGGTGAAACTAGAGTTACTACATAGTGTAAATCACTATATAAGACCAGAGAAACATGACTAAGACAGTTACCAAAACTGGGGTACCTGTACATGTACAGTATGCTGATACCTGCATAATTGGGTTTGCCCATGCAGTGCAGGTAATCTCCCAGGGGTTTTCTGTCTTGGTATTGCTTCTCTGATATTCCAGACAGATGATGTTTAAAAGCCTCTTGGTGATGATCTAAGTATACTGTATGTAGTTAAAATTCATATATACATAATCAGTATATTTATGTTATCCTTATATGTACTTATTAACCTTTGTATGCTATTGTTAACATATACAAAAGTGCACTCACTCACACTATTCAATCTTAATACTCCTTGAATTTTGTAGTTTGCAATGAAATTGCTTTTTATTGCAAGGAGTAGCCTTTTTAAAAGCCGTATCTGAACCTTAGTGTTAAAAACATGGCAAACACAACTGACAAATTCTCCTGTAAATAATTCTGCAAAGAGGGAACCATCATACCATAAAAAAATACGAGTGAATTTTCATGGGCCCATCCAGTATGTGGGTTCCAAGGCGTAGTGGGGTGCACATGACTATGCAACAGGGCTGGCCTTGCTGCCAATGTGCAAAACAAAGGATTACGGGAGTACAAAGTGCATATTGTGAAGTGGATTTTCATGGGCCCATCCAGTATGTGGGTTCCAAGGCGTAATGGGATGCATATGACTGACTATGCAGCAGGACTGGCCTTGCTGCCAATGTGTAAAACAAAGGAGTACAGAGTACAAAATGCATATTGTGAAGTGGATTTTCCTTGGCCCATCCTCTATGTGGGTTCCAAGGCCTAATGGGGTGCACATGACTGACTATGCAGCAGTGCTGCCCTTGCTGCCAATGTGTAAAACAAAGGGGTACGGAGTACAAAATGCATATTGTAAAGTGGATTTTCCTGGGCCCATCCAGTATGTGAGTTCAAAGGCTTATTGAGGTGCATATGAATTGGTAGTTTGGCAGGCCGTGAATTCAATGCAACACTTTGTCAGGAGTCCCCCCTGAACATCTTATGACAGGGGTATTGAGGTGCGTCATAATTCTTGGCAGCCCATCCACTCACAGCATTAGCTACAACAGCTTAGGAGACCCACTGTTTCATAATGGCCCTTTAAGAAGATTATTCTGTGACTTTAAGAGTCCCTCCTTCGTAAATGAAGCAAGATGGGTCAGCTTATGTGTCACACACCACATGGTCAGCTAGGGTTGTTAAATGTTACAATGACATTTCCCACTGAATGCATTTGTAGTGGTTGAAAGCAATGTTAAAGTTTAAAAACTCTTCAAAAACTAAGAGAACTAGGAGTCAGGAATGCTTCCAGAGGCGATCCCCATGATATCCCTGTGTCATTTGAGCAGTGTTTCCATCATTTTCAGATGTTTTTAGACCTTAAAAGGACCCCCGGTGGGATCGCAGTAAAAATACTTGTGTCTCCCATAGACTTACATTGGGCTCGTTGTTCTGACCGAGTACCCGAGTATTCCAATTTGCTCGACCTGAGCAACGAGCACCCGAGCATTTTAGTGCTTGCCCATCACTACTCATTACAATGCCTGGGCATGCTCCTGATGGAACTCCTCCCAGACCTGGAATAAAGCATCCGCCAAATCCTGGACAGTCTGTGGTGCAATGTGACGTTGGTGGATGGTGCGAGACATGATGTCCCAGATGTGTTCAATCGGATTCAGGTCTGGGGAATGGGCAGGCCAGTCCATAGCTTCAATGCCTTCATCTTGCAGGAACTGCTGACACACTCCAGCCACATGAGGTCTGGCATTGTCCTGCATTAGGAGGAACCCAGGGCAAACCGCACCAGCATATGGTTTCACAATGGGTCTGAGGATCTCATCTCGGTACCTAACGGCAGTCAGGCTACTTTTGGCGAGCACATGGAGGGCTGTGCGGCCTTCCAAAGAAATGCCACCCCACTCCATTATTGACCCACTGCCAAACCGGTCATGCTGAAGGATGTTGCAGGCAGCAGATCGCTCTCTACAGCATCTCCAGACTTTGTCACTTCTGTCACATGTGCACAGTGTGAACCTGCTTTCATCTGTGAAGAGCATAGGGCACCAGTGGCGAATTTGCCAATCTTGGTGTTCTGTGGCAATTGCCAATCGTCTTGCACAGTTTTGGGCTGTGAGCACAACCACCATTTATGAACGTCGGTCACTCAGACCATCCTCATGGAGTTGGAGCATCGGTTAGTATTACAAACGCACTATGCACTTTGTACTTTTTGGGATATTTTCATGTGTTTGCATATAATATATTGATTAATTATACATTCTATTTTACCACTGGTAATCTATTCTTGGGATAAACTATTGATATCTATTATTCTTTTTCTCCTTTTGGTGCTCATTTACATATTGTGGACATGTTATGAAAGTAAAGAGGCATGATTATATTTATTGTTTATGAAATTCAGTATATTGAATATTGATTGATCTCATATATGAATTGCTTCTTTATTTTCCTGGCATTCCACATTGTGGAACCAGAAATGTTTTGAGTCAGAGTTATGTTGTGTGCTTCCCCTAATTTTTATGAATTTTTGTGTTGCGTCTTTGTTTACTGTCTAATAATAATAAAACAACTGATTTTTAATGGTAAAAATTTATTTTGGATTATTTATTTCAACTGGTCTTTCTTTGGTTACATGCACATTTGTAGCCTGCTGGAGGTCATTTTTCAGGGCTCTGGCAGTGCTCCTCCTGTTCCTCCTTGCACAAAGGCTGAGGTAGCGGTCCTGCTGCTGGGTTGCCCTCCTATAGCCCCCTCCACATTTCCTGGTGTACTGGCCTGTCTCCTGGTAGCGCCTCCAGCCTCTGGATGCTATGCTGACCGACACAGAAACCTTTTTGCCACAGCTCGCATTGATGTGCCATCCTGGATGAGCTGCACTACCTGAGTCACTTCTGTGGGTTGTAGAGTCCATCTCATGCTACCACGAATGTGAAAGCACAACCAACATTCAAAAGTGACCAAAACATAAGCCAGAAAGCATTGGTACTGGGATGTGGTCTGTGGTCCCCACCTGCAGAACCACTCCTCTATTGAGTGTGTCTTGATAATTGACAATAATTTCCATCTGTTGTCTATTCCATTTGCACAACAGCATGTGAAATTGATCCACAGGTGGCACAGTGGCTCAGTGGTTAGCACTGCAGCCTTACAGCGCTGGGGTCCTGGGTTCAAATCCTACCAAAGGACAACATCTGCAAGGGGTTTGTATGTTCTCCATGTGTTTATGTGGGTTTCCTCTGGGTACTCCAGTTTCCTCCCACACTCCAAAGACATACTGATAGGGAATTTAGATTGTGAGCCCCATCAGGGATAGCAATGATAAAATGTGCAAACTGTAAAGCGCTGTGTAATATGTTAGCGCTATATAAATATAAAGATTATTATTATTATTGATTGTCAAACAGTTTTGCTTCCTAAGTGGACAGTTTGATTTCACAGAAGTTTGATTTACTTGGATTTATATTCTGTTGTTTAAGTGTTCCCTTTATTTTTTTGAGCAGTGTAGTACCCCAATCGTTTATAGCAATACCCATGCATAGGTTATATTTTTATATTAGTATCCAGTTTTGAGTTAATATCAGCTCAGATTGGATAGACTGCGTGATTATCTCAGGGGATATGTATATCATAATTTTAATGTATCCTAATATAGGTTAATTTTTAATATTGTTCAGTCCACTTCAGTCAGTAAACGTTGTCTAATTAGTTGATTTTATTCTTGTAGAGTACAGAGGTCTTCAATCAGTGAATCTCTGAATTTTGGACATCACCTCATATACTGATTTCATGATGGAATCCCTTTAAAAATAAAGGTTTTATCAATATTTCTATGTTTCTTTTTTGCTAGAAAAAAAATACTAAAAAATTACTAAACAATTCATTATAATATTCAGTTCATGAAGGCTTAAATTGTATTTTTTTTTAGAAATGACATTTAGATTAACAGCATATATTCCACTTACATATAATATATACACTAGCAAAGTTATTCTGTTATCTAATATCTGTAACATTTTCTGTTTAAAGTGTTTTGCATATACTGATGTTAAAAGCTCAATTCAAGAGAAGGTAACATTATAGAAGAGCAGTAAACACTGTTCATGACTCAAATCCCTTGTGCAGGATTTACAATGCTTAGATATACAGTCAAATGCTAACCTAAAACAATCACTTGCAACCTTCTATCAAGAGCACAGTGATATTTCTTTAATCCCAAAGATGGCTGTCAATTGAAAGAGCAGCTTCAAGGTAAAATACAAAAGTAAACAAGCTGTTTCCTTTTATAAAGGTGAAATTAGCAAAGGAAATTGTGAAACTGAATCTTCTGGTTACGTGACAAGCATGTACTTAGTTAATCAATAACTTGCTAAGAATAAATGAGCATTTGCAGTTCACCTTGTCTATATAAGATCACCAAAGATTTGTTGCAAATATTGTAATAAAGCAATAGCCAAGTAAGGCTACGTTCACATTAGCATCTTTAGGTGCAGCGTCGTCGACGCAACCCAAAACGCAATACACAATACACAATGTAGCGTTTTTTGATGCATGCGGTCAAAGCAGAACAACCCAATAAAAATTAAATAAACCACCATAAATTGCAAGAAAAAAAAAGTCACACACATAAAAAACAAACAAACAACAAACATTGCAAAGAATAAAAAAAATGGGCAGAGAAATTATATACTTACATCTCTTGAAGGCAGAGCTGGGTCTCGTGTACTCTCTGTTTCCAGATGTGCAGGCAAGTGAAATACAATGCAATCACCCTTTTTTTATATCTATGGGGTGGTCTTGTCACTGTCTAGACACTTCATCACTTGTTTTTTACTCAAAAGGCGCATGCGTCGAACAACGCGGGTCAACGCAGGCACCTGCACCCTATGCATTGTACATAGACAGTAATATAGTTTCTTGGCGCTTTTACGACGCAAGTGCGTTGCATGCGTTGTTTACCGGAAATTTGGCGCTGGAAAAATGCAAGATGTAGCATCGGCCGCGCCTTGTCTGGTGCGCCCAAATGATGCATGCGTCGTACAATGCTTGACAACGCATACCGGCGCAACATGCGCCCCCCATGTTAAAGATAGGGGCGCATGACGCTTGCGTCGGTATCCGTCGACGACGCTGCGCCCAAAGACGCTAATGTGAACGTAGCAGGGATATTTGAGGCTGATGTTTTATAGAAAGTTATAGTGAAATTACAATTAATTTTAAAACATATAGTGGGGAATACATTGTGACCATGTTTGCACAGACTGACAAAAATACAGGAGAGATATAACTCAGATTTTGTCTCTTATGTCACATATATTGCTGATCCTTTTTTCCTCTTACTTTGCATTAGAGATTGGCCAACTCTTGAGTGGATTAAAATGTACAAAAATTTTACGGAAATATGTATTCTCCAGAATATGGATTTTTGTCATTCATAAAAAACAAACTAATCAAAATGGTGACCAGCTTCTGCCACCATATAGCTGAATTGTAGAGGGCTGGAAAAGGATCTAAAATACAAAAAAACAACACCAACCTCTCTGCTCATTTGTCCAACCACCCTTTCTGCCTACAGTACCTGCTGTCCTGTCCTCAAAATATTTCTTTCTGCAATCACGTCATTGTTTTCCAGCCATGACCAGGCTTCGGAGGTCAATGCACATCATATTTACTCAGGGATGTTATGTCGTGTTGTTACCTCTGAGGCATTGTAGCACACAGAAGTCCTATGAAGACACTTGATCTTGACTGTAGAATGAAGAGGCCCTGAGGTCCGGATGGGCAGGCAGTGGGCACACGTGGCATTATTTCTTAATATTTTTGCATGTCATGTTTATTATGGTCGAAGGTCTGGAGAGATCCTAAAAGGGAATATTCAATTTGTATAAAATAATTTCACTGTGAATCAAATTTCCCAAGGAAATGTATGCAATTTGGTGAATTCAATTTTTTCAGATCAGATCTGCTCATCTCTGCTCTGGATACGTTTTTGCCTTTAAGAAATTTTATCTTCCTGTCTTTAATAAATTAAAATTAGGCATTTCTAAAATTAAAAAGTTTGTCATCCCATAATTAAAAGAGATTTTGTAGTCAAATTTAGTGAAAAAGCATAACACAATACAATTTTCAAAAAACACACAGGAATGAGAAAGCATTAGGAATTGCACAAAAGAAGCATCATGGTTTGGTTATCCTTCTAGAATGACCTCTATATATAAAAATATATTAACAGTGCAAAAAGAAGGCAGAGCTTCAAGGAGTATTGTTACCTTTGTCAGGTAAAGAGGACATATAATGTCCCCCTTCTTATCAAATTTTGCTATTAGAAAATTGATGCGCAGTTAAAGCCACACTTTAGGGCTTTTTTTTATTGCAGCACTGGAGTGACTGCTATATTCATATTTTATCAGCCCAGCTGTGGTCATCATTTGCAGTTTGTGACCAACTGGATCACTACAATGCTTGCTGGATGAGCCAGAGGTCACAAGTCAGTGTAAGCTATGAGAGCCAGATCATGGTCAAAATGAGGCTCTAATAGATTTACACTGAGAGCTTGTATCCATTACCTCTTAAGTCTGGTCAGTCCGAAGTTGCAATCACAAGATGACAGAGTGAGACTGAAGCAGCTGAAGATGGTGTCTAGTAAGTATAATACTTGGGTCAGGAAATTTAGAATTGATGTGGATCGCCCCCACGCAAGGGCAATGGGGTACTCGGTACTGGGTCCCTCGGTTCGGCAGATGTCACGGTGGCCCAACCCAGCCCGTGGCCCTTTGAGGGGCATCCAGTAATGACAGGTCAAGAGTTTATAGAATGAATGTTCATGACGTCACCTGTGGTATTCGGTCAGGGTGACCTACACTGCTTAGGGGTCCGCTGGGGTGATGTTATGGCAGCTAGATGGTATACCTTCCCACATTTGAAGTGTATCCCCAGGGCTTCCCAGAGTGTTGATGGTGATGGTGGATGGTGCGAGGTGCAGTGAATAACAAAGACACAAGGTTGCAGTCTCTTTACCTTTTACTGAAGGCTTCAGTGTCCACAGTCCTGGGCGCCGGATCACGGGGTAGGCAGAGTCCGGCCGGTCTGAAGGCAAATCCAGAGTCTCCTTATCCAGGCGGAATGCAATAGCCTTCCTATGCGCACAACAACACAGTAGGTCCTCACTTGCTTAAAGGGAAGGTGCCACCAGTTTTCTTGTAGTTTGTTTTTTTGTGAAATTAAGCTTAAAATAGTAAATAAAATGTATTAATGCAATGTTTGCACTGTTTGCAAACATTTCTATATGAAAAATATTATATATTTTCTTATAAATATATATATTGACCACTAGGGGGAGCATTTTCCGTTTTAGACCTCAAGCAGCTATAGTAACACTTACCAGCTTTACTGTTAGCTGGAAAATTGGGGCAGTAACTGCTGACATCAGCATTTCCCTCCCCTTTTGGGTGGTCCAATATCCCTGGGGCAGAATGAAGAGCAGCATCACAGGGCAGAGCCATTTTGTGTGTGACTGCCCTGTGATCTGCTATCACCAGCAGTTAGTGCATCAGAAGCACAGTTAGTTTATGTGGTATGTATGGAGCAGCATTGTCTGTGCAGAGCTGTCTGTGACTCATCCCTCAGTAAGATAAGAAGGAGCTCCAGGTCTGCAGTGAATGGCCAGGCATTGTGGAGGGAGGGGAGAGATACATTGTATGGCAGAGAGAGGTGTCAGGTGTCACCTCTCTCTGCAGGCTGTGAATGCAGCTTAATGGAGTGAATGGAGCTCCTGTGATAGAGAGTAAGTGGAGCTGGGCAGAGAGCACTGGGCTATAATAAAATGGCTGCTAGTCACACCTACAGCAGTGAGTTGTGCAGCCCACAGAGGCGTGCCCAGCTCACTGCTAACACCTCTCCAATGTTATAGATAGGGTCAGCGCCGGTCTATTATCTCCTATGTCCATGGGGTGCTGTAAAATGACACTGTTAGTGTCGTGAACTGCTGTGAAACCAAGATGTCAGCCCCCAGTTCCTTCTTTAAACACATATAACACACGAAATCTGTTTCACATGCATTTAAAACTTGGTTATAGCAGCATGTTATGCTACATTACAGTGATTTATTAATGATCTACAAACGCGGTACCTTACCTTTAAGCTCTAATAAGGTCCTCACTGTTACTACTCTTCTCTCTCTGTTCCCCGTGGTCAGATAGAACAAAACCCGTATGACTGATGGCCTGAGGCTTGTTTATAGGGACCCTAGAGACGCCCCGACCTCCACAATTTGCCACCGTGTCTTCTTAGGTATTAAGGTCGGGCAGCAAACTTGGAATTGACTGTCCTGCCAGTCTCTGAAGCAATGGCATAGAGCACTTTACTCCCTCGGTATTCTGGCTACTGGAACGTGCACCAGAAGGATGCCGTGTCTCTTCGGTCACTATCCTCTCTGGTATCCACTTGTTGCTATGCCTTCGTTTCTCACTCACTACAACACGCTTCCTTTCAATGTCTCTCTCTCTGGATGCTGCCGCACGTGGGGCAGGCACAGCTCCGTGGACCCTCGTCCTCCTCAGACCGCAGTCTGGATCTGGCTGGAACCCACTCCAGCCAGCTTCTGCCAAACTCCGTCGGGATCTGACTGTCTGTGCGAAGCCCAGTCAGCTTCTGTCTAACTTCCTAACCAACCCACCAGTTTTACCTAACTGTGATGAGTCGCCTAATGGATAGAAACTTTGCTCCCCCTGGTGGACTGGAGTGTGAAGTGTGATGTGTGTGGTTGTGATACCTGGACAGATGATCTCCTTTATTGCCTTCAGACGTAATATCACTCCCCCTGGTGGAAGAATGACATTACTGCAATGAGCAGGACTCTGGGGTAGGGTTGAGCGAAACGGGTCGGCAATTTTCAGAAGTCGCCGACTTTTGGCAAAGTCGGGTTTCATGAAACCCGACCCGACCCCTATGTGGGGTCGGCCATGAAGTCGGCGATCTTCTGAATCTGGAATCGGAATTCCGATACCGATTCCCGATATGTTTAAGATATCGGGAATTGGTATCGGAATTCAGATTTAAGTGTAAAATAAAGAATTAAAATAAAAAATATCGCTATACTTACGCTCTGATGTGCCCTGGTACTAACCGGGAACCTTCCTTCCTTAGAATCAGCCTTCCAGGACCTTGCGGTGACATCGCGGTGACGTCGCGGCTTGTGATTGGTCGCGCGGCCGCCCATGTGACCGCTGCGCGACCAATCACAAGCCGCGACGTCACCGTGATGTCACCGTAGGTCCTGGAAGGGCTGATTCTTAGGAAGGAAGGCTGCCGGAACGAAGCCGAGGGTGAGTATATTCCTATTAGGTATATACTCACCCTCGGACACGCCCTGCTTCTCTCCGGCAGCCTTCCTTCCTAAGAATCAGCCCTTCCTGGACCTTCGGTGATGTCGCGGTGACGTCGCGGCTAGTGATTGGTCGCGCGGCCGCCCATGTGACCGCTCGCGCGACCAATCACAAGCCACGACATCACCGTGACGTCACCGTAGGTCCTGGAAGGGCTGATTCTTAGGAAGGAAGGCTGCCGGAACGAAGCCGAGGGTGAGTATATTCCTATTAGGTATATACTCACCCTCAGACACGCCCTGCTTCTTCCCGGCAGCCTTCCTTCCTAAGAATCAGCCCTTCCAGGACCTTCGGCGACGTCACGGTGACGTCGCGGCTTGTGATTGGTCGCGCAGCGGTCACATGGGCGGCCGCGCGACCAATCACAAGCCGCGACGTCACCGCGACGTCACCGCAAGGTCCTGGAAGGCTGATTCTAAGGAAGGAAGGTTCCCGGTTAGTACCAGGGCCCGTCAGAGGGTAAATATAGCGATATTTTTTATTTTAATTCTTTATTTTACACTTAAATATGGATCCCAGGGCCTGAAGGAGAGTTTCCGCTCCTTCAGACCCTGGGAACCATTGGAAACCCAATGCACTGCATTGGGTTTCGAGTTTCGGCCGACCCCGACTTTTTTATAGGATCGGCCGATTTCACTCGACCCGACTTTTGAAAAAGTCGGGTTTCGTGAAACCCGACCCGATCTTATAAAAGTAAAGGTCGCTCAACCCTACTCTGGGGCCCTAAAGATGCACCATAAAAAAATAAAAATTCTGAAGTGGTGCATTGAAGAATACTTTAAAGTGATCTTGCAATGCTGCCCGAAAGTAGAGAAAGCCTAAGAGTTCTGTCTATCCCAATTTCACAGTGTGATTGACAGATTTTTTGGAGATTAAGTGTAATGAATGCTGTCCATGATGCTTTTAAAGTTTTAATTCAAGAAGATAGTGAAGCCAATATAAAAAATAACATATATTTAAGCTTAGAATAGTGCCTCTCAACACACACAGTATGTCACCACTGGGGGTATGTCTTTGGAGTATGGGAGGAAACTGGAGAACCAGGAGAAAACCCACATAAACACTGAGAGAACATAGAAACTCCTTGCATATATTGTACTTGGTGGAATTTGAACCCAGGACCGCAGAGCAGAAAAGCAATAGTACTAACCATTGAGTCTACATGCTGCCATTTTATTACAGAGGGCAGCATATGAAATCTTACAGACAGACCCATAAAAAAGATTCAGTAAAGTTTTACATTAGCTTTTTCTTTAAGTGAAGAGCTCAAAATATTAACATCATTTTGAGAAGGACTAAGAAGAAAATAACTATTAAAACATATGCAATACTACAGCAAGTATTTGATGTCAATAGAATTTGAAGGTATAATACAGTCATATGAAAAAGTTTGGGCACCCCTATTAATCTTAAGCTTAATGTTTTATAAAAATTGTTTTTTTTGCAACAGCTATTTCAGTTTCATATATCTAATAACTGTTGGACACAGTAATGTTTCTGCCTTGAAATGAGGTTTATTGTACTAACAGAAAATGTGCAATCTGCATTCAAACAAAATTTGACAGGTGCATAAGTATGGGCACCCTTATCATTTTCTTGTTTTAAATACTCCTACCTACTTTTTACTGACTTACTAAAGCACTTTTTTTGGTTTTGTAACCTCATTGAGTTTTGAACTTCATAGCTAGGTGTATGCAATCATGAGAAAAGCTACTTAAAGTAGCCACTTGCAAGTTGTTCTCCTGTTTGAATCTCCTCCGAAGAGTGGCATCATGGGCTCCTCAAAACAACTGTCAAATGATCTGAAAACAAAGATTATTCAACATAGTTGTTCAGGGGAAGGATACAAAAAGCTGTCTCAGAGATTTAACCTTTCAATTTCCACTGTGAGGAACATAGTAAGGAAATGGAAGAACACAGGTACAGTTCTTGTTAAGGCCAGAAGTGGCAGGCCAAGAAACACATCAGAAAGGCAGAGAAGAAGAATGGTGAGATCAGTCAAGGACAATCCTCAGACCATCTCCAGACAGCTGCAGCATCAACTTGCTGCAGATGGTGTCACTGTGCATCGGTCAACTATACAACGCACTGTGTTTTTTGCCGCCATGCATAACGCCTTTTTGTGTTACCGAACAACTCAATCTTGCTTTCATGAGTCCACAGGACCTTCTTCCAAAAAGAAATTGGCTTCTCCAAATGTGCTTTTGCATACCTCAGCCGACTCTGTTTGTGGCGTGCTTGCAGAAACGGCTTCTTTCGCATCACTCTCCCATACAGCTTCTCATTGTGCAAAGTGCGCTGTATAGTTGACCGATGCACAGTGACACCATCTGCAGCAAGTTGATGCTGCAGCTCTCTGGAGGTTGTCTGAGGATTGTCCTTGACTGATCTCACCATTCTTCTTCTCTGCCTTTCTGATGTTTTTCTTAGCCTGTCACTTCTGACCTTAACAAGAACTGTACCTGTGTTCTTCCATTTCCTTACTATGTTCCTCACAGTGGAAATTGACAGGTTAAACCTCTGAGACAGCTTTTTGTATCCTTCCCCTGAACAACTATGTTGAATAATCTTTGTTTTCAGATCATTTGACAGTTGTTTTGAGGAGCCCATGATGCCACTCTTCGGAGGAGATTCAAACAGGAGAACAACTTGCAAGTGGCCACTTTAAGTAGCTTTTCTCATGATTGCATACACCTAGCTATGAAGTTCAAAGCTCAATGAGGTTACAAAACCAAAAAAAGTGCTTTAGTAAGTCAGTAAAAAGTAGGTAGGAGTATTTAAAACAAGAAAATGATAAGGGTGCCCATACTTATGCACCTGTCAAATTTTGTTTGAATGAAGATTGCACATTTTCTGTTAGTACAATAAACCTCATTTCAAGGCAGAAACATTACTATGTCCAACAGTTATTAGATATATGAAACTGAAATAGCTGTTGCAAAAAAAAAACAATTTTTAGAAAACATTAAGCTTAAGATTAATAGGGGTGCCCAAACTTTTTCATATGACTGTAAATACATTGCATTGTTTAAGAGAAATTTTGCACGACCCAGCTTTAACACCAGACTAAAATTATTGAGAACATTAAAACTCAAAATCCCCACTCCTTGACATGAATTGCCCCCTACAAAAAATAGTCTCTATATAAATAAAAGAGAAAATTAGTGTCTGTGTGATGAATGCAAAACCACAGTATTTGCCCAAAGGGTCTTAAAGAATTAAAGCCGGAGCACCCACAGAATAGCTCGACAGCGACTATATAGTGGTGGGACAACCTGATTAGTCACTCTAAAATCTGTAATTACTGTATAGCAAATGTATAACTGGGAAGTAACTGGGACCTCATTTAAGAGAATTGTCTCACAGTAAGATCATTCTGGTTGCCTATAGCCACTGCAAAAATAATTGGTGCCTCATTTAAGAAAATTACCTCACAGTAAGATTGTTCTAATTGCCTATAACAACCAGAGTGTAGCTTTCAGCATTGAAGCTGCTTAGGCTAAGTGAAAGCTAAGCTCTGCTTGGTTGCTGTGGACAACTAGAGCCATCTAACTATGAGGCAGTTACACATTTTCAGCTTCATATATATAGAAAAGCCATAATGTACCCTTTGGAGTTCTTGAATTCATTGGAGCCTCCTGTCTGGAATGTCACAACATAGGATCACTTTAAAAATAGGAGCTCCGATATTGTTGCTTAGGAACCTTGATCCACCAAAATTGTGTAATAGCACAAAATTGTGTGTTAAGAGTTTCATGCTGAAAGTTATTGAAGCCACTATTCTTATGGGAAACTATAAGGGAGAAAATATTTACTTTTCACATATCCCCTTGCTACCAAGTGACATTGCCTTCCATTTTAACCACATAACGACCTATGACATTAATTACATGTATTTAGCGATAGCAATCCACCCACGACTGCTAACTAGTTAAAAGCCGCAGTCGATCTCTGACAGCGGCATTTAACTTGAGCAAAGCGGATGCACGTCTTAGCTCACGTGATAGTGGGGCATCGAAGGGTTGACATGACACCCTGCGTCAGCATGAGGCGCCTATGGTTGTCATTGCCGAACTGCCATGAGTGTAGCCGGGTGGCCAGCACTCATAGCAGATGATCATTTTTGTTACACAGAACATTGCACCTTCTAGTCTCCATGAAGGTTATAGCAAATAAAAAGTAAAAAAAAAAGTTTTTAGAAATATAACAAAAATAGAAAAGTTCAAATCACCCATGTTTTGCCCCATTCAAAATAAAACAATAAAAAATACCCATATTTGGTATCAGAAACATATGATCTATCAATTTATAAAAAGAATTATTGGTAAACAGTGTAATGAGAAAAAAAATCAAAATGGCAGAATTACGCTTTTTTGGACACTTCAATGTGGCAATAAAATGCAAAAGTGCGATCAAAACATTCTATCTATCCAAAAATGGTATGTATAAAATGCAAGCTCAGTGGGCAAAAAATGGAGATGCTACAGGTCTCGGAAAATTGTGACTTTTTTTTTTAACTTTGGATGTTTTTAATCACTTACATAAAAAAAATAACCTACTGTACACATGTTTGGCATATATAAGCTTGTAATGAACTTGGGAATCATAATGGAAGGATAGTTTTAGCATTTAGTAAACATGGAAAAAAAATCAAATGTGGAATTGCACTTCTTTTGCAATTTCACTGCCCATAGAATTTTTTTCCCATTTTCCAGTACATGATATGGTAAAAAAAAATAAAAATGTTGTCATTCAAAAGTAAAACTTGTCCCGCAAAAAACAAGCTCTCACTTGGCCATATTGACAGAAAAATAAAAAAAAATATGGCTCTGGAAAGAAGAAGAGCAAAAATTAGAAATGCAAAAATGGAAATACTCTTGGTCTTTAACCTCACCAATTTGGTAGTTAATGACCAATTTTTACAATTCTGACCACTGTCACATTATTATTATTATTTATTATTATAGCGCCATTTATTCCATGGTGCTTTACATGTGATGAGGGGTATACATAATAAAAACAAGCACAATAATCTTGAACAATACAAGTCAAAACTGGTACAGGAGCAGAGAGGACCCTGCCCACGATGGCTCACAATCTACAAGGGATGGGTGAGGATACAGTATGTGAGGGTAGAGCTGTTCGTGCAGCGGTTTGGTCGATCGGTGTTCACTGCAGGTTGTAGGCTTGTCGGAAAAGGTGGGTCTTCGGGTTCTTTTTGAAGGTTTCGATGGTAGGCGAGAGTCTGATGTGTTGTGGTAGAGAGTTCCAGAGTAGGGGTGATGCGCAAGAGAAATCTTGTATGTGATTTTGGGAAGAGGAGATAAGAGGGGAGTAGAGAAGGAGATCTTGTGAGGATCGGAGGTTGCATGCAAGAAAGTACCGGGAGACGATGTCACAAATGTATGGAGGAGACAGGTTGTGGATGGCTTTGTATGTCATGGTTAGACTTTTGTACTGGAGTCTCTGGGTAATGGGGAGCCAGTGAAGGGATTGACAGAGGGGAGAGGCTGGAAAATAGCGGGGGGACAGGTGGATTAGTGGGACAGCAGAGTTTAGAATAGATTGGAGGGGTGCGAGAGTGTTAGCGGGGAGGCCACAGAGCAGGAGGTTACAGTAGTCGAGGCAGGAGATTACGAGGGAATGGACTAGGGTTTTTGCAGATTCTTGGTTTAGGAATGTACGGATCCGTGAAATATTTTTGAGTTGAAGATCGCAGGAAGTGGAAAGGGCTTGGACATGTGGTTTTAAGGAGAGATGAGTGTCAAGGATTACCCCAAGACAGCGAGCTTGTGGGACTGGGGAGAGTGGGCAGCCATTTACTGTAATGGATAGGTTCATTGGGGGGGTCGCGTAAGATGGGGGAAAGACAATGAATTCTGTTTTGTCCATGTTAAGTCTTAGAAATCTAGCGGAGAAGAAGGATGAAATAGAGGACAGACATTGAGGGATTCTGGTTAGTAGGGTGGTGATATCTGGTCCAGAGATGTAAATCTGTGTGTCGTCAGCATAGAGATGATACTGAAAGCTGTGAAATTCTATGAGCTGTCCCAGGCCAAAGGTGTAGATGGAGAAGAGCAGGGGCCCTAGAACTGAATCTTGCAGGACTCCGACTGATAGGTGGCAAGGTGAGGAGGTGGTTCGTGAGTGGGAGATGCTGAATATCCAGTCAGTTAGGTATGATGAGATCCAAGATAGGGCAAAGTCTGTGATGCCAAGGGATGAGAGGGTCCGCAGCAACAGGGAATGGTCCACTGTGTCAAAGGCAGAGGACAGGTCCAGGAGGAGGAGGATAGAGTAGTGTTGATTGCTCTTGGTGGTTAATAGGTCATCGTTGACCTTAGTTAAGGCAGTTTCAGTGGAGTGGTGTGACCAGAAGCCTGATTGCAAGCGGTTGAAGAGGGAGCAGGAAGATAGATGGGAGGACAGTTCAAGATGGACATGTTGTTCCAGTAGTTTTGAGGCACAGGGGAGAAGTGATATAGGGCGATAGCTAGATACAGATGATGGGTAGTGTTATGCGATACCGTCCGATACTTGAAAGTATCGGTATCGGATAGTATCGGCCGATACCCAAAAAGTATCGGATATCGCCGATACCCGATACCAATACAAGTCAATGGGACCCCAAGTATCGGAAGGTATCCTGATGGTTCCCAGGGTCTGAAGGAGAGGAAACTCTCCTTCAGGCCCTGGGATCCATATTAATGTGTAAAATAGAGAATTAAAATAAAAAATATTGATATACTCACCTCTCCGGAGGCCCCTGCACCTCACCGCTGTTAACCGACAGCCTTCTTTGCTTAAAATGAGCGCGTTTAGGGCCTTCCATGACGTCACGGCTTCTGATTGGTCGCGTGCCGCTCATGTGACTGCCAGGCGACCAATCACAAGCCGTGACGTCATTCTCAGGTCCTAAATTCCTAGAATTAGGAATTTAGGACCTGAGAATGATGTCACGGCTTGTGATTGGTCGCGTGGCAGTCACATGAGTGGCACGCGACCAATCAGAAGCCGTGACATCATGGAAGGTGCTGAACGCGCTCATTTTAAGCAAAGCAGGCTGCCGGTTACTACCAGGGCGCGTCAGAGGGTGAGTATATCCCTATTTTTTATTTTAATTCTTTATTTTTTACATGGATATGGATCCCAGGGCCTGAAGGAGAGTTTCCTCTCCTTCAGACCCTGGGAACCATACACTGGGAACTTCCGATTCCGATTCCCGATACCACAAAAGTATCGGATCTCGGTATCGGAATTCCGATACCGCAAGTATCGGCCGATACCCGATACTTGCGGTATCGGAATGCTCAACACTAATGATGGGTCAAGAGAGGGCTTTTTGAGGATAGGTGTGATTGAGGCATGTTTAAAGCTTGAGGGGAAAACACCAGTTGTTAGTGATAGGTTGAAGAGATGGTTTAAGGTTGGGATGAAGACTGTGGCGAGGTTTGGGATGAAGTGGGATGGGATCAGGTCAAGTGCGCAGGTGGTGAGATGTGATCTTGAGAGTAGAGTGGAGAGTTTATCTTCTGTAATGGTGGAGAAGTTGGTTTTGGAGATGGAGGGCTGGGAAGTTGGGAGGAAGGGCTCTGGGGTTGTCCACTAAAACTGTCTCTGATGTTCTCAATCTTCTGCTTGAAAAATGAGGCAAAGTCTTCAGCTGAGATGAGTGGGGAGGGAGGAAGTGCTGGGGGATGGAGGAGAGAATTGAAGGTGTTGAATAACTGCTTAGGGTTGTGAGAAGGAGCATATGAGAGATGAGAAGTAGGTTTGTTTTGCTGTGGCGAGTGTGGTCTTGAAAGTAGTGAGGGACTGTTTAAATGCGATGAAGTGCTCATTGGAGTGGGATCTTTTCCATCTGCACTCAGCAGCACTGGAAGATCGCCTCAGTTCTTTGGTCAGGCTGGTGTGCCAGGGCTGTCTGTTGATTTTGCAAGCTTTGGTATGTGTGAGAGGGGCAAGAGATTCCAAAGCTACAGCTATTGTGGTGTTATATAGAGCGGCAGCATCATCCGCATTCTATAGGGAACTTATGTCTGTGAGAGGGAGGAGGGATTCAGAGAGTGAGTGTAGACTGAGGTGTTTAAGATTTCTGTGAGGGTGTGCAAGTTTGTGGGGTGGGGATTGTAGACAAGGAGTGGAGAGGGAAGAGAATGTGAGTAGATTGTGGTCAGAAAGAGGAAGAGCTGAGTTAGAGAGGTTAGAAAGGGAGCAGAGGTGGGTGAAGATGATGCCAGTGTGTGACCATCTTTGTGAGTAGCTGCAGAAGACCATTGAGTGAGGCCGAATGAGGAAGTGAGAGATAGAAGTTTAGTGGCAGCTGAGAGGTAAGTGTCAATGGGGATGTTGAAGTCGCCCATGATGATAGTGGGGATGTCCACAGAAAGGAAATGAAGTAGCCAGGTGGTGAAGTGGTCAAAGAAGGTGGTGGCTGGCCCTGGGGGGCGGTAAATGACAGCCAGTTGGAGGTTGGTGGGGGCATAGATGTGCACAGAGTGCACCTCAAAGGAAGGTAGGGTAAGAGAGGGTGGAAGTGGGATTGGGGTGAAGGAGCAGTTATCTGACAGGAGAAAACCAACTCCTCCTCCATGCTTGCTGCTGGGGCGGGGTGTGTGAGAAAGGTGGAAGCCACCATACGAAAGTGCAGCAGGAGAGGCTGTGTCAGAAGGGGTGAGCCTGGTTTCGGTGATGGCGAGGAAGGAAAGTTGTTAGCAATAAAAAGATCATGGATGTAGGAAAGTTTATTGCAGACAGAACAAGCGTTCCATAGAGCTCCTGCTAGTGGGACTGGGGAAGTGGGGGCCGGGCAAATGGTATAAGGTTAGAGAGCTTAGGGAAATTTGTGATAGAGCGTGGATGGGAGGAAGAACTGACTGTGGAAATGTGGTGAGGAGGACAAGGATTTGGAGAGATATCACCAGCAGTGAGAAGGAGCAGAGAAAGTGTTAGCAGGTGGGAGCAGAAGAGGGCATGAGGTGGCTGTCTGTGCTTGGAGACAGAGGATTGTATGTTGAGAAACAGTTCTGAGGAGGAGGTGAGATGGATGGGGAGGATTGAGTAAGAGATTAACATTTCCTTACTAGGTGTAGGGATTAGGGGAGTTAGCAGAAAGTGAAGTATTATAGGGGTGAAAGTGAAAACAAACAGAAACATTGGAGTTAGCAGAAAGTGAAGGATTATAGGGGTGAAAGTGAAAACAAACAGAAACATTGTTTACAGTGACTGAGTCCAGTTACCTTCAGTTCCCTTCTGGTTCAATTCTGGTTTTAATTTAACTTTATGAAGTTATATCTCTAGAATGCTTCAACGTATCCCACTGAATTTGAGATTGTTTTTCATGACATATTGTACTTCATGTTAGAGGTAAAATTTCTTCAATACAACTTGCGTTAATTTATGAAAAAATGGAAATTTGCAAAAAATGTTGAAAATGTTGCAATTTTCAAAGTTTTAATTTTTGTACCCTTAAATCAGAAAGAGGTATCACACAAAATTGTTAATAAATAAAATTTTCCACATGTCAACTTTACATCAGCACCAATTTTTTTGCATTTTCACAAGGGTATCAGGAGAAAGTAGACCACAAAATTTGTTGTGCAATTTCTCCTAAGTATGCCATTACCCTGTATATGGGGGAAAGCCACTGTTTGGGCGCATGGCAGGACTCAGAAGGGAAGGAGCATTGTTTCACTTTTTTAACGCAAAATTGGCTGGAATCAATGGTGGCTCCATGTCACATTTGGAGACTCCCAGGAGACAATGGAACCCTCCAATTCAAACTCCAACCCTAACCCCAACACACCCCTAACCCTAATCCCAACCCTATCCGCAATCCCAACCATAACCACAACCTTAACCCTAGCAAAAGCATAACTTTTGCCCAACCCTAACTTTAGCCCAACCTAACACTAGCCTCAACTCTAACTTTATGAAATTCAGAGAGTAGCTGACAGCACAACTGGCAATGGGATGCCCGTCCTAGTCCCACGGACCAAAGTGGAAGCGTACATACCCAAAAAAAGTGATGAAGGACAGCATCCAATCCAGGTGAAAAAAACTTATTTTATTGTGCCAAGTGCAACATTTCAACCATCAAAGGTCTTTTTCAAGCATTGCATTGCTTGAAAAAGACGTTTGATGGTTGAAACGTTGCACTTGGCACAATAAAATAATTTTTTTTCACCTGGATTGGTTGCTGTCCTTCATCACTTTTTTGGGGTATGTCAACTCTAACTTTAGTCCAACCCTAACTTTAACCCAACCCTAACTCTAATCCTAATGGAAAAATGGAAATAAATACATTTTTTAAAATTGTATTATTTTTACCTAACTAAGGGAGTGATAAAGAGGGTTTATTTTACAATTTTTTTTATTTTGATCACTGTTAAAGGGTCTATCACAGTGATCAAAATGAACCAATAGGAAAAATTTCCTACTGTTGACGGGTGCCTGCTGGCAGATCTCGGTGGGCACATTGCCCATGCACCCGCCATTTTCTTCCCAGAAGAAGATGGCACTGGCAGGGAGACTCCATGGGGAGATGCAGAATCACCAGAGGTACTGAGAGGGGATCGGGGGACCCTATTTATCCTCTGATGTGCGATCACATCAGAGGAGAGAAAAATTAAATGGGAAATCGGAATTTTTTAGCGGTCGCCGTTATTCCGTTACATCGCAACAATGGAGTTGAAAAAAAACCAACCCGAATCATGTCCTCTGGGGTTTTGGCTGCCCCTGGAGAAATTCCGACACTGGGGGGCGTTATACACTTATTTCTTAGTGCCATTGAAAAGCAGCACTGAGGCATAAGTATCCTCAAATACTGCCGTTAAGAGGCATATCAGCGGTCCTTAAGGGGTTAAGCTTCTGTAGTTCCCACTCCAACTTGGATTTGCTATGACCATAAACAAAGGACAAGGTCAATTTCTTAAAGAAAGCAGTTGACATTAATTTGGAGAGCACATGTTTTTCACATGGTCAACTCTACATTGCTTGCTTTAGGGTTAGTAACCCCAAAAATCTTTTCATATATGGACTTGAAGGTAAAACGAAAAATCTTGTTTACCAGAAAGGAATACAATAGATAGCAGTGTATCTATAAATGAATCTTATGCCTTTGTTAGTTAACCTATGATTACACTGGGGTAGGGGGAGAAGAGTTGCACTATGCTGTCTCCCTCTTAATTTTTTTAAATGTTTGTGAAAGGAGAGTAAATTTTAATATAGCATATTTATAAAAATAAACGACTGTTAATGCCAAACTAACAAAAATATGTCAGCTTCAGGGTGAAGCTGAAAATGTAACCTTAGCAAGTGTAGGAAACAATTTAACATATCATTTTCCACAAGCAATGCCATGGGTATTTTGCTAGTATATTATTATATAACATCTACCAGCGATAGGAAGGGAAAACACATTTGTAAACAGACAGTGATTGAACAAGTTGAGTTGTAAATGTAAGGCATTATGAATATTAAAGAAAGAAGATATAGTGAATAGAGATGAGTGAACGTGTTTGTAAAATGTTCAACAATCTCAAGCTCGGCACGAACGCAGCACATTCGGATACGTTTTCACTTTCACATGCCTTTTTACTCAAAAACTCTGAAAAAGTCGGTCACAGTTTGGTAAATCATTAAGTTTCCATTATTGCTTTTGTATGACTGTGGCGAGAATAGAGATTCTGTCTGATGAGCGGTGGAGATGGGGGGGCGTGTTTGATGAGGGGAAGGAGTGTGGAGAGGTTAAAGATGCATCAGAAGAGATTACAGGAGTGTTACCTGCTTTTTTTTTGTCACTAAACTTCATATGTGTTAATTACGGCAACCAATCAGGGAGCAGAAACAATTCACAAAACATGACACAAGGTCTTCTGTGATTGGTTGATGAAATCACATGTTCCTGGCCATATAAAAAGCAGACATCCTGTTTTGCTGGTGCTATTTGCTCAGTGTCACAGTGCAGAGAGGTCACTCCTGCGCTAATGTTGGTGCTGCTGAAGGTGAACTTGTCCTGTGTGAAATCGATCTTCCAGCATCAAAGTAGATTGTGCAAAAACTGTGTGGCAGTCTCCAGAATCCACATTAGCTACTCCAAATCACTTGTGCTAAAACTATATTTCATTGGCAAATCAGAAGGCCAGATTTCCACTTAATATAGTGTTGCAGCCATGAAGCCCAATTAGCTACTCCAAATTGTTTGCGCTAAAACTGTGTTTCAGTGGAAAATCACTGTCTCATCCTAACAAAAGACCACTGACAACATCTGTTACTGTCTGGCCTACTTGACTCCCTTTCTTTGGCAGCCACGCAACGATACGCCTTGTACATGAGGCTCAAAAAGAGCATGTGCTCCAGTGGATGGCAAGTGCCGCATCAAGTGGCCTCTCCTCCTCTTCCTGCACCTTAACATTACACAATAGTACAATCCTCAGGGGAAGCACCCCAATCATTCCTATTTCCCCCACATAAAAACTTTCCAAATGCCCAACTGACTGTGGGGAACCTCAGATGTGCCATTCTGAAGAAACTCAAGCACCAGAAGAACATGATGCAGACTGTACTGTGGTGTCAGGGCAGGAATAGGAGGAGGGCGACTCTCTGGATGAGGAGTGTGAGAACAGAGAGAAGAGAGAGGATGACAATGAGGTTGCAGGTCCCACTTAGTGTGAACCCAGAGGTGCGCAGCTGAGTAGTTCAGCAGAGGAGATGGAGTAGAATGAAGATGAGGAGGTTACATTGTGGTTTCCCACACAGACACAAAGTAATGCATTGACGACAAACACTGCATCCTCAGCTCCAACTCTTGCTGTTGCCAGCACTGGTTGCTAGTGTGCATTTTGCAGGGGTGACAAAGGTTGCCTAGCATGGGCGTTTTTTGAGACTGCAAAGGATGAACCAATACTTGTTATCTGAACCAGCACATGTGCGATCAACATGCTTTAGTGTGGGAATCTCACTAAACTAAAATGTGGACAACCAGGCTTCACCAACCGCCGGCCCTCCCATCAACCCCATCTGCTGCTTATTCCTCCTTTGTCACTATTACAGGTCTTCTCACATAGGTCTCTGGTCAAAAAACTATGATTGTTTACCTACCACAGTTGGGGTGAATGAGAGCCGGTCAGCTGATACAGAAGTAGACATGACTGCTGCTTTATTGTCACCTAGCACAACACATCTTCCTCAATCCACCATAATATCTCCAACTGCATTTCACAGACAGTACAGCAGTTTGTCCTGTTCGCCATACTCCACTCTCTCTCAGCGCAGCAGCCAGCCCTCTGTCCTGCAGTTGTGGTCATGTAGTGGATGCACATGGTTGTTGAAAGTTCATGGTCGTTGCAGTCCCCAGTTCCAGTTACCCATTCACCATAACTTCTCTAAGGAAGCGGTGCCTGTGCTATACCAGCATGACGCCGACAACATCACCTTTTCCCTGAAAAAGTTTATTATTGCCAGGGTGGTTTTCTCCATTGACACCTGGACAAGCAAACATGGGCAGGGGCATTACACCTAGCTCACTAGGCACTGGGTGAATCTGATGGCTGTGGGGGCAGGCGTTCAAGGGGCTGTTCCACATGTCTTTGAATCCATATGGCTTGTGGGACAAACCTCCAAATCTAACACTTCCTCCACTGCTTCTGTCTCTTCCACTTCCTATTGGGCCTACACCTGTGCCCTTAAACTCTCCCTTAATCTGACAAGCATTTGAACAGTGCAGATAAAATCTCCCCCACCTCTGTACTGCGGAACCATGGCTCACCACAATCAGGCAGTGCCCAAATTAATATGCCTTTGAAATCACAATCATACAGCTCAAGAGTTGTGGAAAGGTATCCAGGCCGAGTTAGAGAAATTGCTGTCTCCACTATACCTGGAGCCAGTGAAGACTGTGTGCGATAATGGTGCAAACCTGGTGGCGCCTTTATGCCATGTCAACTTCACACACGTGTCTTGTGTGGCTCCTCAGCCTGGTGGTACAGCAATTTATAGTCCACTATCTGCATCGCTGCAGAAAGCACAATTGCTGTGTGATCACTTCTGATGATCACACCCACAGGTCATCGACTTGAATTGCTACAAGGGTCTTTCAGCCACCTGTTAACTGTTTGATTAGTGATGTTCCGACATGGTGAAATTCCACTCTGCACATGTTGCAGCTGCTGTGGCAGCAGCGATGAGCACATGTGCAGTATGTCCTTTTTCATAGCCTGGGCCAAAGCAGTCCATACGTGGTGGAAATCATGATTGCGGAGTGGGCATAGAAGAAGGACCTCTGCACACTTCTGCACAGTTTTGAAATGGCTACTAAGATGATTAGCGCTGATGATGCAGTCATAAGCATCACTATTCTGGTCATCTACATACTGGATCATACTTTGAATAGTCTGTGTTGAGGAGGTGATGGTCCCAGAGGAATAGCTGGAAACAGAGGAAGATATAGAAGGGATAACAATATCTCAAATATCCGAACTGTCATGGCATAGGCAGGTGCCATGGTAGGCTGGCTTACAGTGATCAAGGGGGGCTCATGGTACCAGAGAAACTGTTAGTGAAGATGAAGGAGCCAAGGAAGAAATTAAGGAGCATGAGCTGATGGACGCACAACAGTCAGGAGATACTGTATAGAGGATAATGATACACTCTCAGTTGTCCATGTTTGGTGGCAGGAGGAGGTGGAACAACCTTACGTGTTACCCTGCAACCAAACATGTACTTGGTGGCATGGTAACACTCATGGTTGTTCCTTGAATACAGGCAAACACGACGCCCATATTCTTAGGGTTAGAAATAGTGCTGACTATGGGTTGCCAAAGGATGTGTGCTTGCTGGCTGGAATATCAAATTATATTTGTAGATAATCTTTAGAGTAGTTTTCCCCAAGACAGTGAGGCACACAGTGTGCATCCCAGTTGTATACATCCAACCCCAGAAACATCAAGGTGTCATCACCAAAACAGCAGCAGCTGCAGGAGCAGTCTAAGTGGTATAAGCAATTTCCTGGAGTCATTTCACACATTGCTTAGACAAGCCTGTGCACCAGCAGAACAAAGTACAAGTCTAACACGTTGTGTACAACTGGAGAAGATGGTGCAGGAGTATCTGGAGCTCAATATTAATGCCATCGGGGGGGGGGGGGGGTTGGACCCTTTTACATTTTGGTCTTCAAAAACGAAAGAATAGCCTGAGCTCGACTGTCATGCCTTGGAGGTTTTATCATTCCGGCAATGTTTCTTCAGTGCTGCTGGTGGCGAACTGATGGATAAGCACATCCCCTCAAAGTGTAGACTGCCTAACTTTCATCAAAATGAAAAAGTCATGGATCTCTGATGACTTTTGTACCCCAGTGGCAGATAGGGCAGAGCAGGCAATAGTGTTGTTTTTAGTGTGACTTATTGATCTTGCGTTATTGAAGTCTGTACCATATTTGTGTTGTCTTCTATGCCTGCAATTGCTTCTGCTGCTGATGTTACAAATGGAGAATTACTGGGCAATCTTGCATACGGACTCTGTCATAAAACAATATGTATCAACTAATGCTAGTGTTACAGATAGACATGGAAAGAATCTAAAAGACATACTTGTGTTCAGCCCTGCTCTATGTAGCAGAAATTCTCACTTGCTATGAGCGCTGAATACTGGAAGACGCTCATAGCTATCCTGTAATGATAACCACAGGGATCTGCTGCAGACCTTGGGTTGTCAGGCCAATGCATCAGCGACCAAGGTCATGGGATACAGGTGCCGATGGGTGGGATTAGCGATGTGCGCAATCACATTAAATGTCGCTGTCAAAAATTGACAGTGGGATTTAACAGGCTAACAGTTACGGGTGGATCAATATTCCACCCACGGCTGTTAGGGGAGACATGACATGTGCAGTAAATGTATAGTGCATGACGTGAAGGGGTTAATATATGGATAATTCCTTTATTTACTACACTTATATTTACCTGATGTGTAGTCTTTTGTATAGCATATTCATCTCCTGCTGCTTTGTTGACCTAGTGTTAGATCATGGTGCGTATGTAAAAAATCTTTTAGATTCTCTTTCATTTTGCTTAATAAAAATTGACACTTATTTATATATTTTGGCTACATTTTTTGTGAATAGGTTTTTCTGAGTTGCCTAAAGTAGAAGGTGTGTCAGAGGCCTCTTATACTGTTCCAACTCTGTGGAAATTGATGCCACCTTAGTGCTGTGTGATAATTATTTTTTAAACGTGGAGACTCAAAGTTGGGTGTCCATCTGGTGGGTTGCCTATAGTAGAAGGTATTACAGATTCCTATTATACTGTTTCTACTCTGTGGAAAATGATGCCACTTTAGTGCTGTGTGACATTTAGTTTTGAATTATGGAGACTCCAAGTTGTGTCTCCATCTGGTGGGTTGACTGTGGTGGAAGGTGTGTCACAGGCCAATTATACTGTTCCTACTCTGTGGAATTTTATGCCACTTTAGTGGTATGCAAAAAAATTTTTTTTAAATGTGGAGACTCAAAGTTGCGTCTCCATCTGGTGGGTTGCTTGTGTAAGTAGGACTGCCAGACACTACATTTTTTCTATCAATAGTAGTCTATGAAACTGATGTTTGTGCCATTTGAGTGTGGCTGGAATAAAAATAAACTGGAGATGTTGCATGAGATGTGAAGTCTCCTAGCTAAGAAGGCTTACACATCTCCCTTAACCACCAGGTCCTCATTAAAACTTCAATTCCAAGCTGTAAATGCTGGGCCAGACCCTGATGCCCCATGCATGGTCCATGGCTGACTGCTTGTGTGCCTTTAAAACAGGTTCTACTGTGGGTCAATTGATCAGTTAACTACCTTTTTTACCATTCTTACATTTTTATATCAATTGTAGTCTATGAAACTGATGCTTGTGCAATTTGAGTGTGGCTGGAATAAACAAAATTGGAGATGTTGCATGAGCTGTGAGGTCTCCCAGGTAAGAAGGCTTACACCACTCCCTTAACCACCAGGTCCTCATTAAAACTTCAATTCCAAGCTGTTAATGCTGGGCCAGACCCTGATGCCCCAAGCACGGCCCATGGCTGACTGCTTGCGTGCCATTATAACAGGTTCTACTGAGGGTCAATTGATCAGTCAACTTTCTGTGTTACTATTCTTACATTTTTCTATCAATAGTAGTCTATGAAAATTATGTTTGTGCCATCCGAGTGTTATTCACAGTAACTCTAGATTCGTTGGGAGTATTAATAAAGAAATTAAATCACAGAAAAAAACCCAATATTAAAAAAGTACCTTTTATTATTCATTTATATAAAACATGGTGCACACAAGACCATCACCAAAACAAGAAAAACTTTATAGAAAAACTGACAGAAAAGGCCTTAGGAGGTCCTTGACCCTATAGCCTAATACTCACTGGAACCCTAGCTAGCAGCGGAGGTTGGCAGCCTACAACCTACGCTGTGGCTCCCCGCTCACCATCGACTGTCCCTTCTGTTCTTAGAATCCCTATGGGACAATGGGTAGAAAAAAAAAGAGATACAATAGCAATATAATATAATAGGTGCAGATTATTATGGGCCAGGTGGTGTGATGCTAACCCTATAACCTGACCGTACCTCACAGCAGGGGTTGGCACCCTAAAGCAATCACAACATATGGCGCCCCCACTCCTCAATGGCTAGATTGGGCTTTTGATTACCGTTATTATAATTGTACCCATAAAGTGCAATATTAGCAATAGTTCCTCAAAGAGCCTATCCTAGAAGAACTAGGCACACTATCTGGAGGGGACCATTCCTATGTGCAGATGACTATCGCTATGGACATTGAACTTTGTGGAGCTAAGTATCAGTCATATGTATATACTCCTGCTGAACCTCAGTTTGAGAGGGGAAACGCATCGAGTTATATCTATGATTTTTTTTATATACTCATATAAGTTATGTTTATGAGCTTTTGTCTATATGATGACAGGTTGGGCATGTTTGATATTAGAAAAACCAAACCAAGGTAAATTCGGAGCATATAATTATTTAACAACCAAAGAGGACAAAAAACATGCCCCTAAAATGTAACTTTTATTTAGTCAGGTAAAAATGACCTGTTAGGGTCAGGAGACAATAATTAATTAACCATATAACTAAAAAAGGATAGAGGTATAAGGTGAGGGGGTGCTCTCTCCCTTACTCACCCTACCTTACCGCGGAGGTTGGCACCCTAAGTTCGACATGGCGCCCCCACTCAACGACGGCTCTCCCTTAAGACCCTAGCGGGGACTTACCAAAGAAAACCACCACCAACACCAATAATAATAATACTCAATTAAAGTGCTAATGTGCTAACAAAGTGTTTAAATAACACCTGCGAGGTATATATTGATTTTGTCATATACCAGACATTTTTGTTTCAGGACTCATTAATAAGAGTCCTGGTACTTAATAACTAGGGTGCAATTTGTGAGCGGGGATCGATAGTTTTTGTGCCTAGTATTAAAGATAGGTAATTAAAGTGGATACATCCTATCTAAAACCAGTCTTAGGCTAGTAATCATATCAAATATAGATGTTTAGACGATATGCAAGAAAAAATAAATTGCCAATATAGGGTAGTGGCACTTAAAATCTCAAAAGATAAATAGTCATGAATGTCAGAACACCATCTTATTCAGAAATGCTCGTGAATTACTTTTTATACATCACAATAGTTTGTATACCATAACGTGAGTGTATAATAGCCAGCTAGTAATTCAATATATAATCACACTGCCCCATATGATAAGTCAAAATATAGTCATAGCTGTAAAAGGCACAAAAGCCGCTCACAAGGACTCAATCAGAGATAACAATAAAAAACCCAGTTATATGACACACTGCAGGGATTTTGGTGATCCATAGTTAGATCATGGTCATAGAAAAATAGTACAGATAGTACTTATCGGTTTGTTGCCCATCCCGACGCGTTTCCCCCCGGGGTATAGACCAGGGTTCATCAGGGGACCAGAAAAAGGGCTTGTTTCCCGAACCGGGGGCTGCTACAATGCGCTGCACCTCGTCCTGACCGCTTACTATGAAGGGTTACCTGATCCTCGCTATCCTGTTTAAATAACATCCGCCGCCATATTCGGCGTGTCCTCCCGCCGGAAATGACGTATCGCTAGTACAAGCAGTAAAGCGATCCTATGGTGGGAGGCGCTTATCACGAGGGAAGCTTTTCAGGAGCGCTCGGCATTGGAACGCTATGCGTACCACCTCGCGCAGGCGCATTGGATATATGACATATCGTAAGTGTACAATCTTGCAGAGAGGGAAGCATAAATATACCTGCTTAAGAAAGTATTGCAAGTTCTTTCCTAAAAACTCTACTGCATTGCGTAATAGGGGGGAAGGTGCCTGTGACTGATTTTAAAACAGATTATTTATATTGGAGAATTAATTCGGATACCTTCCAAAAAACTTAGAGGACACATTTAATAAGTCATATATACATTTTATACGGGATTTAGTAAGGAGGATTGGCAACCCTTCATAAACGATCATATCAGAAAATATCAAAAAATATATATTCCTCTAACCACCACTAGAACAGTGGGGTCAACTCTGGAAGACCAAATTGATAATGCTTCACTAATCAAGTGAAAGTTAATTATGTGGCCATTAGACCTATACATTCTCAGTTTACTGTCACTATAGACCTTGCGAACAAAACCAAAAATACTTCAAATAAAGCTGGTAAAATTGAGCTGCTCATTCAGACCTGAAGGAGACATAGAATCCAAAAGGTAAATCCACCTTGTCTCTTGTTGGAGTATTTTATTTTTTTTTTTATCCCAGTCACCCATCCTGACAGGTATGGGGATGGTCTCTATAGCCTGGAACGAGAACGAATCAAGATCCCCCCCATGTTTTTCCACCATATGTCATGCTAGCGGGGTCTCGCGTTTGTGTTTAATATCACCCACATGCTCGCCTATCCTGATCCTCAGCTGTCTTTTTGTCTTCCCGACATAGTTTAGCGGGCAGCTGCATGTACAGAGATAGACTACTCCCGTTGTTCTACAACTGGCAAAGTCTCTATTCTTAAAGGTACGTCCTGTGGCTACACTGTAAAAAGTATTTGATTGATTGATCAATTTACAGGTTTTACAACCTCTGCATTTAAATGTACCTACATTTCTGCGCTCTAGCCATGTGCCACCCATTCTTTGGGGGGCCAGGTGACTGTGGACCACATGTTCACGTATAGACTTCCCTCTTCTATAAGTGACCGAGGGAAACTTGGGGATACATCCTACCAAATCCGGATCGGCTCTCAAAATACCCCAATATCGTCTCAGGATCCCCATCACCTTCTGATTTTGATCATCAAAAGTTCCAATTAGTCTAGTTAGATTATCATTTTGCTCTTTTGACTTAACATTTAATAGGTGATTCCTGTTTGCTCCTCGTGCCGTCTCATATCCGGCGTTGATGACATGTTCTGGGTATCCCCTTTCTCTGAAACGTTGTTTTAGTTTACCTGCTTGATATTTGAAATCTAACAAAGAAGAGCAGTTTCTACGCATTCTAAAAAACTGCCCTTTAGGTATGCCTCTCTTTAAATTGGTGGGGTGATAGCTTTCCCATCTCAGGAGGCTATTAGTAGCTGTCTCTTTCCGATAGATAGAGCTACTCAATGTCCCCTCTCTGTTCTTCCAGAGTAGGACATCCAGAAAGGAGATCTTATCCCCTCCCACCTCGCAGGTAAATCTTAAATTCAGATTATTTTCATTCAAATGGTCCACAAACCTTCTAAATGAAGCGGCCCCTCCTGACCACAGAACAAGGACGTCATCAATATAGCGCCCCCAGAAAATGATCTGGGGGCACCATGTGACATCCTCATCTCTAAAGACCAATGTCTCCTCCCACCAGCCCAGGAGCAGATTTGCGTAAGTAGGGGCACAAGGGGTCCCCATCGCAGTGCCCCTGAGCTGGTGGAAGAACTCCCCATTAAACAGGAAGAAATTATGAGTCAGTACATATCGAAGTAATTCAACCAAAAAACTGTTATGTGGGAAGCAATGATTCCCTCGTGCCTTCAGATAATATTCTACCGCCTCCACGCCCTTGTCGTGTGGTATACTGCTATAAAGGGTTTCAACATCTATTGATGCCAAAATAGCATCTGGCTCAAGTTGAATCCCCTCGATTTTAGTAAGCAGATCTGAGGTGTCTCTGATATACGAGGGTAAGGAATATACAAATGGGCGCAGAATTTGATCCAGGTAGACACTTGAGTTTTGGCAGAGTGCATCAATGCCGGCCACAATTGGGCGTCCTTTTAGTGGGCTATAGCCCTTATGAACTTTAGGTAAAGAATAGAAGGTTGCCAGCACAGGATATTTGGGGTACATATAATCGAACTCGCTCCTGGATATGAGACCATTCCCTAATGCTTCAGATAGTATAGCTTTTAATTCAATTTGATAGGTCAATGTGGGGTCCTTTTTTAAAATCTCATACGTTGTGGAATCAGATAGAATGTTCCTACACATAGTGAGATATTGAGATTTATCCAGGACCACCACATTGCCCCCCTTGTCAGAGGGTTTAATTATGATGTTATGATTTTTCTCCAGAGAAAAAAGTGCCTGCCTTTCTGTTTCTTCCAAGTTGGATGTCAATGCATTCCTTCTTGGGTCAATTTTATTAATCTCCTTGGTAACTAAATCCAAAAAGATATCAATATTACCAAAATTTCCAGTTGGAGGCATCTTCTTACTTTTTGGTTTTAGGTCTGAATACGGGCCTTCTCCAATCCCCCGACTCCCTTCTACAGCCAGTCCAGCCAGCAGTCTAACATCTTCTAATGAGTCAGCTGATATACCCAGTGCTTGACATTGGGATTTGTCATTATTGATAAAAAATTTTCTCCATTTTAATTTCCTCATAAACAGATTAATATCCTTGACCCATAAAAATGGGTCGAACCTGGTAGTTGGTACAAATGATAGCCCATTACTCAGCACTAATAATTCAGACTGAGACAGATTATGAGAAGACAGGTTAATAATTTGCTCTGCCCTTCCATCTTTACAGTTGGTTATTTTTTCTGACCTTGGGGGAGTCGTGTACGTAGTGGATAGGGAAGTAACTCCCTGTTCTCTAAAAAAGATGATGCCAATGAGGAAGGAAATGAGGGTGCTGATGGCAGGGTATTTGATGAACCTTGTACTGGGGATGTTAGCTGTTGGTATGCCCGTTTTCCTCTGTAACCTCCTTTTTGCCATCTTTTCTGAGACCCTCTTTTATTGGAACTTCTCCCTCTCGCAATATCCTGTTGATACCGATTCCTAGATTCAGTGTCTGATAGATATATATCAGAAGAAGATATATCCCCCATTAAGGAGATATTATCTCCTAAAAAGGAGTAGGCTCGCTTTTCCTTAAAGTCAGTCAGATCCCTGATAAATCTTTTATGTTTCCTATCTTTTAAGGAGCTTTGATAACGTTCTACTGATGTTTTTAAAGTTGCTTCCTTATTACAAAAATCTGGGTCAGACTTAAATTTCAAAGTTTCTTCTATTAATTCCTGCAGTCTCTTTGTTGTACGTTCTAGTGTGTTCTTTTCCTCTTCTAATAATAAGTTCATAAAGCGTATTGAGGAAGCCACAGACTCTTTTTCCCATTTAGCTATCAGTGTCGGTGTTTGGCATCTTATAGCAGGGACTATTGGGATTCTCAGACCTCTAGGTACAATATTTTGTTTCACATAATTTTCAAGCGATTGAACCTCCCACCATGATTTAATGTTATTCTTATATGCCAGATTCAAATCAGAGAAAAGAGATTTCAATGTAGGTTTATCTGACCCAAGGTTCACTAGGGGGGGCATCGGAGAAGACCTCTTGAGCATCACTCAACCATTGTGTTGTGTTCACAGGTCCAGACAAAAAACTGGCCATAACTCAAAAAGAAAAACCAAACCAAGGTAAATTCGGAGCATATAATTATTTAACAACCAAAGAGGACAAAAAACATGCCCCTAAAATGTAACTTTTATTTAGTCAGGTAAAGATGACCTGTTAGGGTCAGGAGACAATAATTGTTTGATATTAGGTTGATAATTGTTATGTAGCATTGACTCTATAGAAACTTTTCTTCTCATCTTTTTTGCTGGGTCCCTTTGGAGGTGGGGGGCCCTTATTGAAATTGCCAATCAGTTCTCCTAGTATAGGCTCTTTGAGGAACTAATATGTTTACAATTATAATAACCGTAATCAAAAGTCCAATCTACATTGCCTTGGTAGGCCTTGTTTGGCTACATTTTCCTGCACTATAGCACTTTCCAGATCCCCTTATATATTGAGCCTTGGGATAGACGTAGAGGAGTGGGGGCACCATGTGTCGTGATTGCTTTAGGGTGCCAACCCCCGCTGTGAGGTAGGGTCAGGTTACAGGGTAAGGGTACCGTCACACAGTGAAATTTCCATCGCTGCGACGGCACGATTCGTGACGTCGCAGCGTCGTATGAATATTGCTCCAGCGTCGTAGACTGCGGTCACACTTTGCAATCACGGCGCTGGAGCGATGCCGAAGTCCCCGGGTAACCAGGGTAAACATCGGGTTACTAAGCGCAGGGCCGCGCTTAGTAACCCAATGTTTACCCTGGTTACCAGCGTTAACGTAAAAAAAACAAACAGTACATACTTACATTCCGGTGTCTGTCCCCGGCGTTCTGCTTCTCTCCACTGTGTAAGCGCCATAGCCGGAAAGCAGAGCGGTGACGTCACCGCGTCACCGCTGTGCTCGCTTTCCGGCCGGCAGGCGCTCACACAGTGCAGAGAAGCTGAGACGCCGGAGGACAGACACCGGAATGTAAGTATGTACTGTTTGTTTTTTTTACGTTTACGCTTGTAACCAGGGTAAACATCGGGTTACTAAGCGCGGCCCTGCGCTTAGTTACCCGATGTTTACCCTGGTTACAAGCGAACACATCGCTGGATCGCTGTCACACACAACGATCCAGCGATGTCAGCGGGTGACCAAGCAACGAAAGAAAGTTCCAAACGATGTGCTACGACGTACGATTCTCAGCAGGGTCCCTGATCGCTGCTGCGTGTCAGACACTGCAATATCGTAACGATATCGCTAGAACGTCCCGAATTGTACCGTCGTAGCGATGGAAATTTCACTGTGTGACGGTACCCTTAGAGTCACACCACCTGGCCCCTAATAATCTGTACCTATTATATTATATTGCTATTGTATCTCTTTTTTTCTACCCATTGTCCAATAGGGATTCTAAGAACAGAAGGGACAGTCAATGATGAGCGGGGGCACCACGGCGTAGGTTGTAGGATGCCAACCTCCACTGCTAGGTAGGGATCCAGTGAGTATTAGGCTATAGGGTCAGGCACTTCCTAAGGCCTTTTCTATCAGTTTTTCTATTAAGTTTTTCTTGTGTTGGTGATGGTCCTGTGTGCATCAGGTTTTATATAAATGAATAATAAAAGGTAATTTTTTAATATTGTTTTTTTTTTCTGCCATCCAAGTGTGGCTGGAATAATAATAATAAAACCTGGAGGTGTTGCATGACTGTGTTACTATTCCTACATTTTTCTATCAATATTAGTCTATGAAACTTATATCTGTGCCATCTGAGTGTGGCTGGAATAAAAAAGAAAAATATTGGATGTGTTGCATGAGATGTGAGGTCTCCCAGCTAAGAAGGATTACACTGCTCCCTTAACAACCAGGTCCTCATTAATACTTAAATTCCAAGCTGTAAATGCTGGGCCAGACCCAGATACCTCATGCATGACCCATGGCTGAATGCTGCTCTGCTACTTGCAAATTTCAGCTGTGAGTCAATTGATGCCACTTTTCATGGTGTCTGGCCCTAATTTTAGCTGTACAGGAAGCTTTTTGTCACCCCTTAAGATGTTGTCTATGCATTTTGTTTTGCCTCTCCAGCCACCTTGTCTTAATTTGACATTCAATTTAAAGCTGTAAATGCTGTCCCAGACCTCGATACCTCATGCCTGGCTGATTGCTGCCATGCCATGCTAAAATTTGTACTGTTGGTAAATTGAGGCCTCTTTCCTGGTGTCTGCCCCTCATTTGATGTGTTTTGGCAGCTTTTGGGCCCGTTTGAAGGTGTTAGGTGTGGTGTATGTGTTTGTTTTTTGCCTCCCATTAACTCTATGTTCAGCAATTGTAATCCAAACCGAACATTGAAATATTCTCAGGTCTCTAGTGATGAGCTGTATTGATTTTGCGCCAGACATAGCGTTTACCTTGGTTGCCAAAAAGTTCAGTTTTGGTCTCATCTGTCTATAGAACCTTCCTTCACAAATTTGTGGAGTGAATATACTCGCTACTTGAGATTTCCTGAGCATGCTCGGGTATCCTCTGAGTATTTTTTAGTGCTCGGAAATGTAGTTTTTATTGCCACAGCTGAATGATTTACATCTGTTAGCCAGCATAAGTACATGTGGGGGTTGCCTGGTTGCTAGCTAACAGATGTAAATCATTCAGCTGCGGCAATAAAAAATAAATTTCTGAGCACTAAAAAATACTCGGAGGTCACCCGAGCTTGCTCGGGAAATCTCGAGTCACGAGTATATTCGCTCATCACTAGTTTTTATATATGAAAATTCCAAATTTTTGTTATTTAATCACAAATTTAATTTTAATTTATGCCTATATTTTTCTCACTTCACCAGCCAGCTACTGGGGACTGATATTAATAAACTGGAAAAGGGGCCATTTGCCCTAAATGTTCCGGGGCTAATAATAACAGCTCACAGATGTTTCCTCAGCCTTTACTGGTTCATTTACAAACTGCTGGTTATGAAAAATACATGGGAGCCCAGGCAGTTTTTTAAAAATGTTATTTATTTAATACACTCTAGACATACGTTGGCCACTGATTAAAACTATCATCTGCTTCGCCTGCTCTCGCTAACCGAGAGACACGGCAACAATGATGACAGTTGTAGTTAGCAAGATACACACATACCAGCCACTGACTAATAGTGTTGAGCATTCCGATACCGCAAGTATCGGGTATCGGCCGATACTTAGCGGTATCGGAATTCCGATACCGAGATCCGATACTTGCCACGTATCGGATACCGGAATCGGAAGTTCCCAGATTCAAACTGCACGAATTCAGCCAATGAGAATGATTCCAAGTGTGGGCACATCCTGTTCAGCATGGAGGGCATGAAACTACTGGCATGGCTGTGATTGGCTGCTGAAATGATGTCATGATGCAGTTTAAAAGTCGCTGGCGCCATTTTGCGCTCACTCTGCTGTGAATTCAGTTAGTGACAGGACGCTGTTTGCTGACTGAGGGCCAGTTTAGAGATAGCGATTTGCTTCTTTGTGCTTTTCAAAGGCTAATTTAGCAACCGCTGTGTTCACCTACTAAATCACCTTGCTTTTGCCTTGTAGCGCTGTTTTCACAGCGATCTGCAAGGTCTGTGTGTGTGTGTGTGTGAGTGCAGCCCACTCTCTAGTCTGAGTGCAGCCATAGGCCATCCATAGCTGGTTGTATTCAGTTCAGGGAGGGTGGTTCATTGCCTCATACTGTTCTTTTTTTTTTTTTCAAGTAGTGTAGTCTGCTGCTCATTTTTTCAAAAAAATCCTATTAGTGTCTTTCCACCCGTCTCCAGCTAACTTGTGGAAAAACACTACATAGGATAACGTAGAGGAGGGTTTTTGGGCCTTGCAGTGCCGTTTACGGCTGTCTGCATGGTCTCCGTGTGACTGCAGCTCGCCCTGTAGTCTGTGAGCAGCCATAGCCTGGTTGTCTCCAGCTCAGGGTTCTTCACTGCGTCATACCGTAAAATCAATTTTCCTTTTGTTTTAAGTAGTGCAGGCTGCTGCACATTTTTTCAAAAAATTCCTATTAGTGTCTTTCCACCCGTCTCCAGCTAACTTGTGGAAAAACACTACATAGGATAACGTAGAGGAGGGTTTTTGGGCCTTGCAGCGCCGTTTACGGCTGTCTGCACGGTCTCCTTGTGACTGCAGCTCTCTCTGTTGTCAGTTCAGCCCCCAAAAAATAAATAAATAATGAAGTTCACCAAACACACCAGTGACACCACGTTACATTTGTGTAGGCCACATTAGTTCATATTAAAGTCTAGTCCACACTTTAGAAAATTAGTGTTTCTTATACCTGTTAGGAGTTGTTCAGGAATAAGCACACAAAGCCGTTAGTACTTTTCTGCTTATCTGTATCAGTCAACCAAGATGAAGAAGGCAGTGAGTAAGGCACGTGGGCGCAGAGCAGAGAGAGGACGTGGGGATTCTGTGCCTGCTGCGGGCACCGGTGACTCATCAGCACCCACTTTCACCAGGGAACAGTCCTTCATGCGCAGCTTTGTCGCAGAGCGCCGTACACCGCTGCTGCGTGAAGAACAAATTGAAGCCGTTGTCGGATGGATGGCAGCTAATGCATCAACTTCAATTAGTGCCACATCCTCTCAGGCACAGAGCACTGGAGAGCAGCCATCTGTCTCATCACCACCTGCCAAATTGCTCAGGCAGACAGAGAGCCCAGGACAGGAGCCGTCTCTACTTCTGTTCTCTGAATCTCTTGGCTTGGAAACAGGGGGCCAGCCAAGCAGCATTGGAGAAATGAAAGAAGAGGCAGGGTGCAGTGATGCCCAACCGCTTTTTCTCTCTTCCTCTGAAGAGGCGGGTGGGCCAGTGCCTCCGGTCACCACATCGCAGGCCGCATCCGCTGATGATGACACTCAGGTGCCACTTTCTGGTGCGTGCTCTGCTGCTGAGACTACCCAGGAGGAGCAGTTGAGGGCAGAGGGTTGTGTAGATGATGAGGTCCTTGACCCATCTTGGCGTGAGGGAAAGGAAGGTGGTGGGAGCAGCTCTGAGGAAGAGATTCCCCATACGGCCCAAAGAGGGAGAGGGATGGGGAAGACTGCGGATCCTGCAGCCTCCGCTTTGGCACCCGTTAGGAGCATGTCTCTTCCAAAAGCCAAAAAGGGAGCTCCCAAGACTTGCAGTGCCTGGTCCTTTTTTGACACAGTTGCAGATGACATTTGCTATGCCAAATGCAAGGTGTGTCATCACAAAGTAAAAAGAGGTCGAAATGTCAGCAACCTCAATACCTCCAACATGTGGAAACATGTGCGCACCAGGCACGCGGCGGAGTTAGAAAAACACACTGAAGAGCTAGGCCAACCAACAGCGGCAGCTACCACCTCTTCAGCTCGTGTTGCCTCTTCCTCCAGCTCACACGCAGCTGGTTCGGCTTCCTCCCAGGATCACCGTGGAAGAACCTCTGGCCTTGTTGTCCAGAGACCCGCTGTAATTCCACCCGCAGCACCACTTTCCCAGTCATCCACACACTCCCAGCCCAGTGTACAGCCATCGGTAGTACAGGCATGGGAGAAAAGGCGGCCTTTCTCGTCAAACCACCCACGAGCACAGGCTCTGACTGCAGGCATTGCCAAACTTCTGTCACTGGAAATGCTGTCATTCAGGCTGGTGGAGACTGACAGCTTCCGTGACTTGATGTCATTGGCAGTCCCACAGTACAATGTGCCCAGCCGCTTTTACTTCAGCAGGCAAGCCGTCCCTGCCCTGCACAAGCATGTGGAGGGACACATAAAACACGCGCTACTGAATGCCGTCAGTAGCAAGGTCCACCTCACCACCGATGCGTGGACCAGTCAACATGGACAGGGGCGATACCTTTCCCTCACTGCCCATTGGGTTAATGTCGTTGAGCCGGGTACAGATCGTGCGAGTGGCGCAGGACGTGTCCTGCCCACTCCAAGGATTGCAGGAATCCATTCTGTACGCATTGACTCCTCCTCTTACACCAGTTCCTCAGAATCATCGCTGCAGGAGCCGTCACAGTCCACCTCCACATGGACCCGTGATGAACGTTTACCTGTTACGACCGACATGAGCACAGCCGTGGCCAAATGTCAACAGGCCGTCTTGAAATTAATTTCTTTGGGGAATCGAAGCCACACAGCGCAGGAGCTCTGGAATGCCATCAAGCAGGAGAGCGATGTGTGGTTTGTGCCAGCGAATCTCCAGCCAGGCATGGTAGTGTGTGATAATGGCCGAAATCTGGTGGCAGCTCTGGGCCTCGGCAACCTCACTCACATCCCATGTCTGGCACATGTGCTCAATTTGGTCGTGCAGAGTTTTTTGAGGGACTATCCGGATCTTGATGCACTGCTGCACAAGGTCCGCCTAGAGTGTGCTCACTTGCGGCGTTCCAGCACGGCAAAAGCGCGCATTGCGGCTCTGCAGCGCCGACACCGCCTGCCGGAACATCGCATCATATGTGACCTACCTACCAGGTGGAATTCCACGTTACATATGTTGGAGCGGTTGTGTGAGCAGCAGCAAGCTGAAATGGAGTACCAGCTGCATCAGGCGCAAAGAAGTCGCACTCAGCGCCGTTCAGACTTCACAACCACAGAGTGGGCCACTATGAATGACATCTGCCAGGTTTTGCGTCCCTTCGATTATTCCACGCGGATGGCGAGTGCAGATGATGCACTAGTCAGCATGACTGTCCCCCTTATCTGCCTGCTTGAAAAATCACTGCAAGCGCTAAGGGATGATGTTGTGGAAGAGGTGGAGGATGAGGATTCACCATTTCCATCATCTTCTGGACAGTCAGCGCCACGTGGTTCCTCACAAACGCGTAGGCAGGGGACAGTTTGTGAGGAGGATGAGGAGGAGTCAATGGAGGAGGAAGGCATCCGCCCAGAGGAGGGAGTTACACAATTGTCCAGTAGTCAGTGTGTACAGCGAGGGTGGGGTGATGACGAGCGGGCAGAGATCACGCCTCCAGCAGGGGACAGCGTTTCTTGGGCAGTTGGCAGTCTGCAGCACATGGTGGATTACATGCTGCAGTGCCTGAGAAACGACCGCCGCATCGCCCACATTCTCAACATGTCTGATTATTGGGTGTTCACCCTCCTCGATCCTCGCTACCGGGACAACGTAGAAAGCCTCATCACACCATTGAACCGGGAGCGAAAAATGCGGGAGTACCAAGACACACTGGTGAATTCCATCATCTTTTCCATTCCAAGTGAGAGAAGTGCTGCTAGTGCATTACAAAGCAGCTCAGTGCGTCCAGGCAGTGGTGGAGGCTCTGCACAAAGAGGGAGCAGAAGCAGTGCCTCTGCCCAAGGCAAGACCAGTATGGCCCAACTGTGGCACAGTTTTCTGTGCCCGCCACAAAAGTCTACACCATCACAGACGGCTCCAGTCAGCAGGAGGCAACGGTTCCGTCAGATGGTGAAAGACTACATGTCTTGCCCTCTTGCTGTACTCCCAGACGGCTCTTCACCTTTCAAGTTTTGGGTCTCAAAGCTGGATACATGGCCAGAGCTAAGCCAGTATGCATTGGAGGTGCTGGCTTGCCCTGCGGCTAGTGTATTATCGGAACGCGTCTTTAGTGCTGCAGGTGGTGTACTAACTGACCGTCGCATGCGACTATCCTCCGATAACGTTGACCGGCTTACTTTCCTGAAAATGAACAAGGCCTGGATCTCGCAGGAATTTGCCACTCCTCTTCCTGATTAAATAATTAGATGACTGTCTACGTTATCCAGGTCTCCTGTTGTGTTCATCTTTCTACCACCTGAACTTAAATAACTGGGCTCCAACACCGCCAGTTGAGGCTCAGAAGTGCCGTCTGCACAGTCAAAACATACGACCCAGTGTTATTGGGTTTCAGTAACGTCAGCTGATCCCCAGCTGTGTAGCCGGCAATGTGTCCTGCGACCGCCACGCTGACACAACAACTGAAATGTAAGGGAACCTGTCCCCCCCCCCAAGGCGTTTGTTACTGAAAGAGCCACCTTGTGCAGCAGTAATGCTGCACAAGGAAAAGGTAGCTATTTTTGTTTAGCTCCTTGCACACGCAGAACTTAACACTTATAAAATGTGTCCACTGATACCGTAAAACCGTCCCGGAGGTGGGACTTTCCTTCGTAATATGACGCAGCACAGCTGTCATTCCTACCCCCTTGGCACCGTGAACCGGCTCCTCAGCGTTGTTTGATTCCGTCACAGAGCCTGCGCTGTTATGTTATCCCTTGGCCAGGCACACTTAGCGCTGCCCATCTTCTGACATCATTTGGTGTCAGGCTGGCTGCGCCTGTGCGGCCGCGCTGGCCGAGAGCCCGCCTCGCATTGTCTTCTGATTTAATCCCACTGGGGGCCTGAGATCCATGGACATGCGCAGTGCATATCTGAACCTCCGCCTCTCACTCATCTCCCTACGCCTTCTTCAGACTGTGCGCCGTCAGCTGATCCCTAATAGCATGCCACGGCCGTGACGCCGCACAGTCTGAAGAAGCTGTAGGGAGGGGAGTGAGAGGCAAGGATATGCACTGCGCATGGCCACGGATCCCAGGCCCGCGGTGGGATTACATTAGACGACACTGCGAGGCGGGATCACGGCCAGCGCGGCCGCACAGGCGCAGCCAGCCTGACACCAAATGATGTCAGAAGATGGGCAGCGCTAAGTGTGCCTGGCCAAGGGATAACATAACAGCGCAGGCTCCGGGACAGATTCAAACAACGCTGAGGAGCCGGGGCACGGTGCCAAGGGGGTAGGAATGACAGCTGTGCTGCGTCATATTACGAAGGAAAGTCCCACCTCCGGGACGGTCTCACGGTTTCAGGGGACACATTTTATAAGTGTTTAGTTCTGTGTTTGCAAGGAGCATAATGAAAAGAGCCACCTTTTCCTTTTGCATCTTTTGTGCTGCACAAGATGGCTCTTTCAGCTACAAACGCCTTGGGGGGGTTAAAGGTTCCCTTTCTCCAATCAGGCTTCGGCCTACATTGTGTTCCTCTGCTTCTCCTGCTGTCCCTGGGCTCCAACACCGCTAGTTGTTGCCTGGTAGTGCTGTACGCACAGTCAACAGTCGCTCCTCTGTTATTGGGGTACAGTAACGTCAGCTGTTCCCCAGCTGTGTGTGTGGCAATCCCTCCTATCTCCTCCACCTCCTCCTCCTCCTGTCACTGGGCTCCAACCACGCTAGTTGCCATCCAGAAGTGCTGTCCGCACAGGCCCAACAGTCCCTCCTCTGTTATTGGGGTTCAGTAAAGCCTGCTGCTCCCCTGCTGTGTGTGTGGAAATCCCTCCTATCTCCTCCACCTCCTCCTCCTGTCCCTGGGCTCCAACACCGCTAGTTGCTGTCCAGAAGTGCTGTCCGCACAGTCCCAACAGTCCCTCCTCTGTTATTGGGGTTCAGTAAAGCCTGCTGCTCCCCTGCTGTGTGTGTGGCAATCCTTCCTATCTCCTCCACCTCCTCCTCCTCCTGTCCCTGGGCTCCAACACCGCTAGTTGCTGTCCAGAAGTGCTGTCCGCACAGTCCCAACAGTCCCTCCTCTGTTATTGGGGTTCAGTAAAGCCTGCTGCTCCCCTGCTGTGTGTGTGGCAATCCCTCCTATCTCCTCCACCTCCTCCTCCTCCTGTCCCTGGGCTCCAACACCGCTAGTTGCTGTCCAGAAGTGCTGTCCGCACAGTCCCAACAGTCCCTCCTCTGTTATTGGGGTTCAGTAAAGCCTGCTGCTCCCCTGCTGTGTGTGTGGCAATCCCTCCTATCTCCTCCACCTCCTCCTCCTCCTGTCCCTGGGCTCCAACACCGCTAGTTGCTGTCCAGAAGTGCTGTCCGCACAGTCCCAACAGTCCCTCCTCTGTTATTGGGGTTCAGTAAAGCCTGCTGCTCCCCTGCTGTGTGTGTGGCAATCCCTCCTATCTCCTCCACCTCCTCCTCCTCCTGTCACTGGGCTCCAACCACGCTAGTTGCCATCCAGAAGTGCTGTCCGCACAGGCCCAACAGTCCCTCCTCTGTTATTGGGGTTCAGTAAAGCCTGCTTCTCCCCTGCTGTGTGTGTGGCAATCCCTCCTATCTCCTCCACCTCCTCCTCCTCCTGTCCCTGGGCTCCAACACCGCTAGTTGCTGTCCAGAAGTGCTGTCCGCACAGTCCCAACAGTCCCTCCTCTGTTATTGGGGTTCAGTAAAGCCTGCTGCTCCCCTGCTGTGTGTGTGGCAATCCCTCCTATCTCCTCCACCTCCTCCTCCTGTCCCTGGGCTCCAACACCGCTAGTTGCTGTCCAGAAGTGCTGTCCGCACAGTCCCAACAGTCCCTCCTCTGTTATTGGGGTTCAGTAAAGCCTGCTGCTCCCCTGCTGTGTGTGTGGCAATCCCTCCTATCTCCTCCACCTCCTCCTCCTCCTGTCCCTGGGCTCCAACACCGCTAGTTGCTGTCCAGAAGTGCTGTCCGCACAGTCCCTCCTCTGTTATTGGGGTTCAGTAAAGCCTGCTGCTCCCCTGCTGTGTGTGTGGCAATCCCTCCTATCTCCTCCACCTCCTCCTCCTCCTGTCCCTGGGCTCCAACACCACTAGTTGCTGTCCAGAAGTGCTGTCCACACAGTCCCTCCTCTGTTATTGGGGTTCAGTAAAGCCTGCTGCTCCCCTGCTGTGTGTGTGGCAATCCCTCCTATCTCCTCCACCTCCTCCTCCTCCTGTCCCTGGGCTCCAACACCGCTAGTTGCTGTCCAGAAGTGCTGTCCGCACAGTCCCAACAGTCCCTCCTCTGTTATTGGGGTTCAGTAAAGCCTGCTGCTCCCCTGCTGTGTGTGTGGCAATCCCTCCTATCTCCTCCACCTCCTCCTCCTCCTGTCCCTGGGCTCCAACACCGCTAGTTGCTGTCCAGAAGTGCTGTCCGCACAGTCCCAACAGTCCCTCCTCTGTTATTGGGGTTCAGTAAAGCCTGCTGCTCCCCTGCTGTGTGTGTGGCAATCCCTCCTATCTCCTCCACCTCCTCCTCCTCCTGTCCCTGGGCTCCAACACCGCTAGTTGCTGTCCAGAAGTGCTGTCCGCACAGTCCCAACAGTCCCTCCTCTGTTATTGGGGTTCAGTAAAGCCTGCTGCTCCCCTGCTGTGTGTGGCAATCCCTCCTATCTCCTCCACCTCCTCCTCCTCCTGTCCCTGGGCTCCAACACCGCTAGTTGCTGTCCAGAAGTGCTGTCCGCACAGTCCCTCCTCTGTTATTGGGGTTCAGTAAAGCCTGCTGCTCCCCTGCTGTGTGTGTGGCAATCCCTCCTATCTCCTCCACCTCCTCCTCCTCCTGTCCCTGGGCTCCAACACCACTCGTTTCTGTCCAGAAGTGCTGTCCACACAGTCCCTCCTCTGTTATTGGGGTTCAGTAAAGCCTGCTGCTCCCCTGCTGTGTGTGTGGCAATCCCTCCTATCTCCTCCACCTCCTCCTCCTCCTGTCCCTGGGCTCCAACACCGCTAGTTGCTGTCCAGAAGTGCTGTCCGCACAGTCCCAACAGTCCCTCCTCTGTTATTGGGGTTCAGTAAAGCCTGCTGCTCCCCTGCTGTGTGTGTGGCAATCCCTCCTATCTCCTCCACCTCCTCCTCCTCCTGTCCCTGGGCTCCAACACCGCTAGTTGCTGTCCAGAAGTGCTGTCCGCACAGTCCCAACAGTCCCTCCTCTGTTATTGGGGTTCAGTAAAGCCTGCTGCTCCCCTGCTGTGTGTGTGGCAATCCCTCCTATCTCCTCCACCTCCTCCTCCTCCTGTCCCTGGGCTCCAACACCGCTAGTTGCTGTCCAGAAGTGCTGTCCGCACAGTCCCAACAGTCCCTCCTCTGTTATTGGGGTTCAGTAAAGCCTGCTGCTCCCCTGCTGTGTGTGGCAATCCCTCCTATCTCCTCCACCTCCTCCTCCTCCTGTCCCTGGGCTCCAACACCGCTAGTTGCTGTCCAGAAGTGCTGTCCGCACAGTCCCTCCTCTGTTATTGGGGTTCAGTAAAGCCTGCTGCTCCCCTGCTGTGTGTGTGGCAATCCCTCCTATCTCCTCCACCTCCTCCTCCTCCTGTCCCTGGGCTCCAACACCACTAGTTGCTGTCCAGAAGTGCTGTCCACACAGTCCCTCCTCTGTTATTGGGGTTCAGTAAAGCCTGCTGCTCCCCTGCTGTGTGTGTGGCAATCCCTCCTATCTCCTCCACCTCCTCCTCCTCCTGTCCCTGGGCTCCAACACCGCTAGTTGCTGTCCAGAAGTGCTGTCCGCACAGTCCCAACAGTCCCTCCTCTGTTATTGGGGTTCAGTAAAGCCTGCTGCTCCCCTGCTGTGTGTGTGGCAATCCCTACTATCTCCTCCACCTCCTCCTCCTCCTGTCCCTGGGCTCCAACACCGCTAGTTGCTGTCCAGAAGCGCTGTTCGCACAGTCCCTCCTCTGTTATTGGGGTTCAGTAAAGCCTGCTGCTCCCCTGCTGTGTGTGTGGCAATCCCTCCTATCTCCTCCACCTCCTCCTCCTCCTGTCCCTGGGCTCCAACACCGCTAGTTGCTGTCCAGAAGTGCTGTCCGCACAGTCCCAACAGTCCCTCCTCTGTTATTGGGGTTCAGTAAAGCCTGCTGCTCCCCTGCTGTGTGTGGCAATCCCTCCTATCTCCTCCACCTCCTCCTCCTCCTGTCCCTGGGCTCCAACACCGCTAGTTGCTGTCCAGAAGTGCTGTCCGCACAGTCCCTCCTCTGTTATTGGGGTTCAGTAAAGCCTGCTGCTCCCCTGCTGTGTGTGTGGCAATCCCTCCTATCTCCTCCACCTCCTCCTCCTCCTGTCCCTGGGCTCCAACACCACTAGTTGCTGTCCAGAAGTGCTGTCCACACAGTCCCTCCTCTGTTATTGGGGTTCAGTAAAGCCTGCTGCTCCCCTGCTGTGTGTGTGGCAATCCCTCCTATCTCCTCCACCTCCTCCTCCTCCTGTCCCTGGGCTCCAACACCGCTAGTTGCTGTCCAGAAGTGCTGTCCGCACAGTCCCAACAGTCCCTCCTCTGTTATTGGGGTTCAGTAAAGCCTGCTGCTCCCCTGCTGTGTGTGTGGCAATCCCTACTATCTCCTCCACCTCCTCCTCCTCCTGTCCCTGGGCTCCAACACCGCTAGTTGCTGTCCAGAAGCGCTGTTCGCACAGTCCCTCCTCTGTTATTGGGGTTCAGTAAAGCCTGCTGCTCCCCTGCTGTGTGTGTGGCAATCCCTACTATCTCCTCCACCTCCTCCTCCTCCTGTCCCTGGGCTCCAACACCGCTAGTTGCTGTCCAGAAGCGCTGTTCGCACAGTCCCTCCTCTGTTATTGGGGTTCAGTAAAGCCTGCTGCTCCCCTGCTGTGTGTGTGGCAATCCCTCCTATCTCCTCCACCTCCTCCTCCTCCTGTCCCTGGGCTCCAACACCGCTAGTTGCTGTCCAGAAGTGCTGTCCGCACAGTCCCAACAGTCCCTCCTCTGTTATTGGGGTTCAGTAAAGCCTGCTGCTCCCCTGCTGTGTGTGTGGCAATCCCTCCTATCTCCTCCACCTCCTCCTCCTCCTGTCCCTGGGCTCCAACACCGCTAGTTGCTGTCCAGAAGTGCTGTCCGCACAGTCCCAACAGTCCCTCCTCTGTTATTGGGGTTCAGTAAAGCCTGCTGCTCCCCTGCTGTGTGTGTGGCAATCCCTCCTATCTCCTCCACCTCCTCCTCCTCCTGTCCCTGGGCTCCAACACCGCTAGTTGCTGTCCAGAAGTGCTGTCCGCACAGTCCCAACAGTCCCTCCTCTGTTATTGGGGTTCAGTAAAGCCTGCTGCTCCCCTGCTGTGTGTGGCAATCCCTCCTATCTCCTCCACCTCCTCCTCCTCCTGTCCCTGGGCTCCAACACCGCTAGTTGCTGTCCAGAAGTGCTGTCCGCACAGTCCCTCCTCTGTTATTGGGGTTCAGTAAAGCCTGCTGCTCCCCTGCTGTGTGTGTGGCAATCCCTCCTATCTCCTCCACCTCCTCCTCCTCCTGTCCCTGGGCTCCAACACCACTAGTTGCTGTCCAGAAGTGCTGTCCACACAGTCCCTCCTCTGTTATTGGGGTTCAGTAAAGCCTGCTGCTCCCCTGCTGTGTGTGTGGCAATCCCTCCTATCTCCTCCACCTCCTCCTCCTCCTGTCCCTGGGCTCCAACACCGCTAGTTGCTGTCCAGAAGTGCTGTCCGCACAGTCCCAACAGTCCCTCCTCTGTTATTGGGGTTCAGTAAAGCCTGCTGCTCCCCTGCTGTGTGTGTGGCAATCCCTACTATCTCCTCCACCTCCTCCTCCTCCTGTCCCTGGGCTCCAACACCGCTAGTTGCTGTCCAGAAGCGCTGTTCGCACAGTCCATCCTCTGTTATTGGGGTTCAGTAAAGCCTGCTGCTCCCCTGCTGTGTGTGTGGCAATCCCTCCTATCTCCTCCACCTCCTCCTCCTCCTGTCCCTGGGCTCCAACACCGCTAGTTGCTGTCCAGAAGTGCTGTCCGCACAGTCCCAACAGTCCCTCCTCTGTTATTGGGGTTCAGTAATGGCTGCTGCTCCCCTGCTGTGTGTGTGGCAATCCCTCCTATCTCCTCCACCTCCTCCTCCTCCTGTCCCTGGGCTCCAACACCGCTGGTTGCTGTCCAGAAGTGCTGTCTGCACAGTCCCAACAGTCCCTCCTCTGTTATTGGGGTTCAGTAAAGCCTGCTGCTCCCCTGCTGTGTGTGTGGCAATCCCTCCTATCTCCTCCACCTCCTCCTCCTCCTGTCCCTGGGCTCCAACACCGCTAGTTGCTGTCCAGAAGTGCTGTCCGCACAGTCCCAACAGTCCCTCCTCTGTTATTGGGGTTCAGTAAAGCCTGCTGCTCCCCTGCTGTGTGTGTGGCAATCCCTCCTATCTCCTCCACCTCCTCCTCCTCCTGTCCCTGGGCTCTAACACCGCTAGTTGCTGTCCAGAAGTGCTGTCCGCACAGTCCCAACAGTCCCTCCTCTGTTATTGGGGTTCAGTAAAGCCTGCTGCTCCCCTGCTGTGTGTGGCAATCCCTCCTATCTCCTCCACCTCCTCCTCCTCCTGTCCCTGGGCTCCAACACCGCTAGTTGCTGTCCAGAAGTGCTGTCCGCACAGTCCCTCCTCTGTTATTGGGGTTCAGTAAAGCCTGCTGCTCCCCTGCTGTGTGTGTGGCAATCCCTCCTATCTCCTCCACCTCCTCCTCCTCCTGTCCCTGGGCTCCAACACCGCTAGTTGCTGTCCAGAAGTGCTGTCCACACAGTCCCTCCTCTGTTATTGGGGTTCAGTAAAGCCTGCTGCTCCCCTGCTGTGTGTGTGGCAATCCCTCCTATCTCCTCCACCTCCTCCTCCTCCTGTCCCTGGGCTCCAACACCGCTAGTTGCTGTCCAGAAGTGCTGTCCGCACAGTCCCAACAGTCCCTCCTCTGTTATTGGGGTTCAGTAAAGCCTGCTGCTCCCCTGCTGTGTGTGTGGCAATCCCTCCTATCTCTTCCACCTCCTCCTCCTCCTGTCCCTGGGCTCCAACACCGCTAGTTGCTGTCCAGAAGTGCTGTCCGCACAGTCCCTCCTCTGTTATTGGGGTTCAGTAAAGCCTGCTGCTCCCCTGCTGTGTGCGTGGCAATCCCTCCTATCTCCTCCACCTCCTCCTCCTCCTGTCCCTGGGCTCCAACACCGCTAGTTGCTGTCCAGAAGTGCTGTCCGCACAGTCCCAACAGTCCCTCCTCTGTTATTGGGGTTCAGTAAAGCCTGCTGCTCCCCTGCTGTGTGTGGCAATCTCTCCTATCTCCTCCACCTCCTCCTCCTCCTGTCCCTGGGCTCCAACACCGCTAGTTGCTGTCCAGAAGTGCTGTCCGCACAGTCCCAACAGTCCCTCCTCTGTTATTGGGGTTCAGTAAAGCCTGCTGCTCCCCTGCTGTGTGTGTGGCAATCCCTCCTATCTCCTCCACCTCCTCCTCCTCCTGTCCCTGGGCTCCAACACCGCTAGTTGCTGTCCAGAAGTGCTGTCCGCACAGTCCCTCCTCTGTTATTGGGGTTCAGTAAAGCCTGCTGCTCCCCTGCTGTGTGTGTGGCAATCCCTCCTATCTCCTCCACCTCCTCCTCCTCCTGTCCCTGGGCTCCAACACCGCTAGTTGCTGTCCAGAAGTGCTGTCCGCACAGTCCCAACAGTCCCTCCTCTGTTATTGGGGTTCAGTAAAGCCTGCTGCTCCCCTGCTGTGTGTGTGGCAATCCCTCCTATCTCCTCCACCTCCTCCTCCTCCTGTCCCTGGGCTCCAACACCGCCAGTTGCTGTCCAGAAGTGCTGTCCACACAGTCCCTCCTCTGTTATTGGGGTTCAGTAAAGCCTGCTGCTCCCCTGCTGTGTGTGTGGCAATCCCTCCTATCTCCTCCACCTCCTCCTCCTCCTGTCCCTGGGCTCCAACACCGCTAGTTGCTGTCCAGAAGTGCTGTCAGCACAGTCCCAAAAGTCCCTCCTATGTTATTGGGGTTCAGTAAAGCCTGCTGCTCCCCTGCTGTGTGTGTGGCAATCCCTCCTATCTCCTCCACCTCCTCCTCCTCCTGTCCCTGGGCTCCAACAACGCTAGTTGCTGTCCAGAAGTGCTGTCCGCACAGTCCCAACAGTCCCTCCTCTGTTATTGGGGTACAGTAACGTCAGCTGTTCCCCTGCTGTGTGTGTGGCAATCCCTCCTATCTCCTCCACCTCCTCCTCCTCCTGTCCCTGGGCTCCAACACCGCTAGTTGCCATCCAGAAGTGATGTCCGCACAGTCCGCAGAGTCCCTCCTCTGTTATTGAGTTCAGTAAAGCCTGCTGCTCCCCTGCTGTGTGTGGCAATCCCTCCTATCTCCTCCACCTCCTCCTCCTCCTGTCCCTGGGCTCCAACACCGCTAGTTGCTGTCCAGAAGTGCTGTCCGCACAGTCCCAACAGTCCCTCCTCTGTTATTGGGGTTCAGTAAAGCCTGCTGCTCCCCTGCTGTGTGTGTGGCAATCCCTCCTATCTCCTCCACCTCCTCCTCCTGTCCCTGGGCTCCAACACCGCTAGTTGCTGTCCAGAAGTGCTGTCCGCACAGTCCCAACAGTCCCTCCTCTGTTATTGGGGTACAGTAACGTCAGCTGTTCCCCTGCTGTGTGTGTGGCAATCCCTCCTATCTCCTCCACCTCCTCCTCCTCCTGTCCCTGGGCTCCAACACCGCTAGTTGCTGTCCAGAAGTGCTGTCCGCACAGTCCCAACAGTCCCTCCTCTGTTATTGGGGTACAGTATTGTCAGCTGTTCCCCAGCTGTGTGTGTGGCAATCCCTCCTATCTCCTCCACCTCCTCCTCCTCCTGTCCCTGGGCTCCAACATCGCTAGTTGTTGTCTGGAAGTGCTGTCCGCACAGAGCCAAACACCTCGCCAATGTGTTAGTGGGGTTCAGTAATGCCTGCTGCTCCCCTGCTGTGTATATGGCAAAGTGTCCTGCGACCGCCACGCAGGCACAACAAGTCAAATTTAAGGGAACCTGTCCCCCCCCAGGCGTTTGTTACTGAAGGAGACACCTTGTGCAGCAGTAATGATGCAAAGGGAAAAAGTGCCTCTTTTCGTGGTGCTCCTTGCACATGCTGAACCTAACACTTATGAAATGTGTCCCCTCACACGGTTAAACCGTCCGGTCGGTGGAGCTTTCCTTTGTCATGTGACGCAGCACAGCCGTCATTCTTACCCCCTTGGCGCCGTGCGCCTCCTCCTCAGCGTTGTTTGAATCTGTCCCGGAGTCTGCGCTGTTATGTTATCCCTTGGCCAGGCACACTTAGCGCTGCCCGTCTTCTGACATCATTTGGTGTCAGGATGGCTGCGCCTGTGCGGCCGCGCTGGACGAGATTCCGCCTCGTAGTGTCTTCTGATTTAATCCCACTGCGGACCTGTGATCCATGGACATTAGCAGTGCATATCTTAACCTCCGCCTCTCACTCATCTCCCTACGCCTTCTTCAGACTGTGCGCTGTCAGCTGATCCCTAATAGCATGCCACGGCCGTGACGCCGCACAGTCTGAAGAAGCCGTAGGGAGGGGAGTGAGAGGCGAGGATATGCACTGCTCATGCCCATGGATCACAGGTCCGCAGAGAGATTACATTAGATGACACAGCGAGGCGGGATCTCGTCCAGTGCGGCCGTACAGGCGCAGCCATCCTGACACCAAATGATGTCAGAAGACGGGCAGCGCTAAGTGTGCCTGGCCAAGGGATAACATAACAGCGCAGACACCGGGACAGATTCAAACAACGCTGAGGAGGAGGCGCACGGCGCCAAGGGGGTAAAAATGACGGCTGTGCTGCGTCACATGACAAAGGAAAGTTCCACCGACCGGACGGTTTAACCGTGTGAGGGGACACATTTCATAAGTGTTAGGTGCAGCATGTGCAAGGACCATAATAAAAAGAGCTAAGTTTACCTTTTCCAGCATTAGTGCTGTACAAGATGGCTCTTTCAGCTGCAAATGCCTGGGGGGGGGTTAAAGGTTCCCTTTCAACTTGCTCCAGTGCGGCCTACACTCTGCTCCACCTGCAGAGCCCGGGATCCAACACCGCTAGTTGCTGTCCGGAAGTGCTGGCTGCACAGAGAAAAACACCTCGCCAATGTGTCAGTGGGGTTCAGCACAGCCAGCTGTTCCCCTGCTGTGTAGCCGGCAACGTGTCCTGCAACAGCCACGCAGACACAACAGACCCAAAGCTGCCACCAGTGCAGGCTTCGGACTACACTCCGCTCCCCCTGCTCCTCCTGCTGACCCTGGGCTCTAACACCGCCAGTTGGGGCCCAGATGTGCTAGCTGCACAGAGAAAAACACCTCACCAATGTGTCAGTGGGGTTCAGCACCGCCAGCTGTTCCCCTGCTGTGTAGCTGGCAACGTGTCCTGCAACAGCCACGCAGACACAAGAACTGAAATTGAAGGGAACCTGTCCCCCCTCCCCCAGGCGTTTGTATGTTTTACAGCCACCTTGTACAGCGGTAATGCTGCATGTGTGCAAGGTGGCTCATAAACTTATTCTCCTCGCACATGTGGAACTGAACACGTCAAAAATGTGTCCTCTGTGACCATTTAACCGTCCCGGAGGTGTGACTTTCCTTTGTAATGACACGCTGCAACCCCCTTGGTAGCGCTGCCCGTCTTCTGGCATCATTGTTTGGCTGCCTGCGCCTCTGCGGCCGCCCTGACCCACACAACACCCCTCGGTGTCTTATTTCTTGGGACTGCGAGGGTGTGATTGATGGGCATGAGCAGTGCATATGTTCGCCTGGCCCTCATCTCCTTCCACCTTCTTCAGACTGTGCGGCTTCATGGCCGTGGCATGCGATAAGGGATCAGCTGACGCCGCACAGTCTGAAGCGGGTGTAAGGACCCGAGAGTAAGAGGCGAACATATGTACTGCGCCAGGCCATGAATCCCAGCCCCGCAGTGGTTTAACTATGTAAAGACACTGCGGGGCTGGGATTCATGGTCATCGCAAACCGCAACGGCCGACATTAAATGATGTCAGAAGCTGGGCAGCGCTAACAGCGCAAGGCCAAGGGATAACACGACAGCGCAGACTCCTGTACAGCAAATAACAACGCTCAGGAGGCTGCGCCCAGCACCAAGGTGGGATTCTTGACATCTGTGCTGCGCCTCATTACGAAGGGAACTCTCGCCTCCAACACAGTTTGACTGTATAAAGGGCTAAATGTTATACGTGTGTCATTCAGCGTGTGCAAGGAGAAAAATTAAAAGAGCAACCTTTGACTTGTGCAGCACTACTGCTGCATAAGCTGTGGCTCTTCTAGTTTGTAACACCTGAGGGGGGGTTAAAGGTTACCTTTGAAATTGGTTCAATTAGGCTTCGGCCTACACTCTGCTCCCTCTGCTCCTCCTGCTGACCCTGGGCTCTAACACCGCCAGTTGGGGCCCAGATGTGCTGGCTGCACAGAGCCAAACACCTCGCCAATGTGTCAGTGGGGTTCAGCACCGCCAGCTGTTCCCCTGCTGTGTAGCCGGCAACGTGTCCTGCAACAGCCACGCAGACACAACAGACCCAAAGCTGCCGCCAGTGCAGGCTTCGGCCTACACTCCGCTCCCCCTGCTCCTCCTGCTGACCCTGGGCTCTAACACCGCCAGTTGGGGCCCAGATGTGCTAGCTGCACAGAGAAAAACACCTCGCCAATGTGTCAGTGGGGTCCAGCACTGCCAGCTGTTCCCCTGCTGTGTAGCCGGCAACGTGTCCTGCAACAGCCACGCAGACACAAGAACTGAAATTGAAGGGAACCTGTCCCCCCTCCCCCAGGCGTTTGTATGTTTTACAGCCACCTTGTACAGCGGTAATGCTGCATGTGTGCAAGGTGGCTCATAAACTTATTCTCCTCGCACATGTGGAACTGAACACGTCAAAAATGTGTCCTCTGTGACCATTTAACCGCCCCGGAGGTGTGACTTTCCTTTGTAATGACACGCTGCCACCCCCTTGGTAGCGCTGCCCGTCTTCTGGCATCATTGTTTGGCTGCCTGCGCCTCTGCGGCCGCCCTGACCCACACAACGCCCCTCGGTGTCTTATTTATTTGGACTGCGAGGGTGTGATTGATGGGCATGAGCAGTGCATATGTTCGCCTGGCCCTCATCTCCTTCCGCCTTCTTCAGACTGTGCGGCTTCATGGCCGTGGCATGCGATAAGGGATCAGCTGATGCCGCACAGTCTGAAGCGGGTGTAAGGACCCGAGAGTGAGAGGCGAACATATGTACTGCGCCAGGCCATGAATCCCAGCCCCGCAGTGGTTTAACTATGTAAAGACACTGCGGGGCTGGGATTCATGGTCATCGCAAACCGCAACGGCCGACATTAAATGATGTCAGAAGATGGGCAGCGCTAACAGCGCAAGGCCAAGGGATAACACGACAGCGCAGACTCCTGTACAGCAAATAACAACGCTCAGGAGGCTGCGCCCAGCACCAAGGTGGGATTCTTGACATCTGTGCTGCGTCTCATTACGAAGGGAACTCTCGCCTCCAACACAGTTTGACTGTATAAAGGGCTAAATGTTATACGTGTTTCATTCAGCGTGTGCAAGGAGAAAAATTAAAAGAGCAACCTTTGACTTGTGCAGCACTACTGCTGCATAAGCTGTGGCTCTTCTAGTTTGTAACACCTGAGGGGGGGTTAAAGGTTACCTTTGAAATTGGTTCAATTAGGCTTCGGCCTACACTCTGCTCCCTCTGCTCCTCCTGCTAACCCTGGGCTCTAACACCGCCAGTTGGGGCCCAGATGTGCTGGCTGCACAGAGCCAAACGCCTCGCCAATGTGTCAGTGGGGTTCAGCACCGCCAGCTGTTCCCCTGCTGTGTAGCCGGCAACGTGTCCTGCAACAGCCACGCAGACACAACAGACCCAAAGCTGCCACCAGTGCAGGCTTCGGCCTACACTCCGCTCCCCCTGCTGACCCTTTGCTCCAAAAACACTAGTTGGGGCTCTAGGAAGACAAGCTTGAATAGGTCCCCATCCTGGTTCCAGCACCGTCAGCTGGTTCCGGGTAGAGCCTTTGGCTTAGGTGCCTCCCTCTGGGTATCCGAGTTCCACCAACGTCAGGTGGTCCTTGGTAGTGCTTTCAGGCACGGGTACCTCCTGCTTAGTAACCGGGTTCCAGTAACGTCAGCTGGTCCTCGGTAGTTCCATTGGCTCTTGGACCTTCGGCTACCCATCCGGGTTCCAGTACCGTCAGCTGGTTCTCGGCAGTGTCTTTTGCTCTTGTACCTTCTGCTCCCCATCCTGGTTCCAGTACCGTCAGCTGGTTCCGGGCAGAGCCTTTGGCTTAGGTGCCTCCCTCTCGGTATCCGAGTTCCACCAACGTCAGGTGGTCCTTGGTAGTGCTTTCAGGCACGGGTACCTCCTGCTTAGTAACCGGGTTCCAGTAACGTCAGCTGGTCCTCGGTAGTTCCATTGGCTCTTGGACATTCGGCTACCCATCCGGGTTCCAGTACCATCAGCTGGTTCTCGGCAGTGTCTTTTGCTCTTGTACCTTCTGCTCCCCATCCTGGTTCCAGTACCATCAGCTGGTTCCGGGCAGAGCCTTTGGCTTAGGTGCCTCCCTCTGGGTATCCGAGTTCCACCAACGTCAGGTGGTCCTTGGTAGTGCTTTCAGGCACGGGTACCTCCTGCTTAGTAACCGGGTTCCAGTAACGTCAGCTGGTCCTCGGTAGTTCCATTGGCTCTTGGATCTTCGGGTAGCCATCCGAGTTCCAGTTCCATCAGCTGTTTCTCGGCATTTTCTCAGCCTTCTTGTACCTTCTGCTACATTTCCAAGTTCAAGAGACTAAAGACGATGACCCGGAAGACCACCCCTAAGATGACGACGACACCAGAGACGACAACCACCGAGATGATGACGACCCTGGAGACGATGACCCTGAAGACCACCCCGATGATGACGACCCCGGAGACGACGACCCTGGAGACGACGACCTGGAAGACCGAGAAGCAGAAGAACAAGAGGCTGCAGAACAAACAGCAGAAGAACATTAAGCATAATACTAAATATCAGAGCAAAATATATTATCTAAATTATAAGCAGAAGAAGACTAAGCAGTGTATGGGGGTGAGTCTGTTCCTCCTCGTGGTGCCCCTGGATAAAGCCTGATGCTGCAGGCCAAACTGAACGCGGACAAATGTAACTCTTTTGTGACAGGCAGAACGGAAGGTGTAATCTTCAAACTTTTATAGATAGCAACTACGGGAATGCCTGTCACAAATAAGAATATGATGAAGAAGTTGAATACGAAGAAGATAATAGTTAAATAAAAAGAATATGAACAATGTAAGAAAAAAAATAATAGGTAGAAGATGAAGAAGATGAATAAGGTGAAGAAGTTGATGTCAAAGAAGCTGATGATGAGGATAATGAAGAAGAAAGTGTGGGAGAAGTAAAAAAGAAGGTGAAGGGCGTGGAAGTAGTGAAACATCAATATCTGACAAAAAAAAAAAAAAACATAGTCAAAATCTTTCTAACGCCGAACGTCATAAAAAAAATAAAAATCATGCTATTCTATTTGATTGGGCTAAACCTCTGTGCCTTTAATGTCTCCGCCACCTCCCCCAATACATCCTACATTATTCTTAGTTGTTTTCCTTCATGTAGAATGAACCTACAAGGAAAGAAAGGGTTTATTTTAATTCCGATATTTTCGTCCCATTGACTTGCATTGGGATCGGGTATCGGTATCGGATTAGATCCGATACTTTGACGGTATCGGCCGATACTTTCCGATACCAATACTTTCCGATATCGGAAGGTATCGCTCAACACTACTGACTTATACTATAAACAGAGTCACCTGCTCTTTCTGATCACAGGGAGACCAGGCGATAATGATGAGAGCTGCCTTCAGCACCCAGTGACTGAGAAGTATATGGATGTCATCGGACTGTCATCACTGTGCACGTGTTCAGAACACATTTCGCCAATGGTGCTGGTTAAAAACAGACATGTCTTGGCGTTTTTCACATGGACACATGGTCATTGTGAAAAACCTGACATGTGTGCTCCACTATTGAATACAATGCATGTGCTTGTGTCCGTATTTGTGGTTCTTAAAAAACAGATTGCGTAAGGGCATGAAAAATGGATGTGTGAAGGGGGCCTTATTGTAAGACAAACTCACAATGGTTTCTAAGTAACTTAAAACTGACATAAGTAATTTTCAATTTAAATGTGCTTGATGTCAACTAATAATAAATCTGACATTGTTTTGAAACTGTAGTTTAACAGTGTATTATCAGACGAAACATGACAATTTTAAAGACAATTGTCAATAACAGTTTAATTACCTCATCCTCGGGCAATTTTGCATTTTTCATTGTTGTTTTTCCCTTACCTTTTTCCCAGAGCCATAACTTTATATTTTTCTGTCAATATAGCCATATGAGGCTTGTTTTTTGAGTACTTTTGAATGACACCTTTGATATTACTATATTGCTTAGTGGAAAATAGGAATAAAATTCCAATTGCTTTAAAATTGCAATAAAAATACAATTTTACAATTGCTTTGCTTTTTGGGCTTTTTGCTTACCATGTTCACTAAATGCTAAAACTTACCAGCCAATATGAATCTCCAGGTTAATACGAGTTCGCAGATACCAAACATGTATAGGTGGTAAAAAATAAATCCGAAATTTGTAAGAAAAAAAATTACCTTATGTCACTATTTTCGAGACCCATAACATCTCCAATTCTAAGGATCTGGGACTGGGTGATGGCTTTTTTTGCTAACTGAGCTGACATTTTTATGGATATCATTTTGGGGCCTATACAATATTTGATAGCATGTCACTGCATTTCATTGTAATGTTGCGGTGGCAAAAAAAAAGTTCTGTTGTTTCAAATTTTTTTCTCATTATGCCATTTACAAAATCAAATTATCTTGCTTTACATTTTGATAGATCAGGCATTTTTGAATGCACCGATGCCAAACATGCAGTGCTACGTGAAGCAGAAATCATGATCTCCTATGAACACCTGCCGTGAATGATGGCCACAATTTACAATGACAGGCATGCGGATCTTGTGACACGCTACCTCCCAGCGTGTGTTAAATTCAACTGTCAGAGATTAACAGCAGCATCCAGCTTGTTAAAAGCCGTGGGTGGATTGCTGATCCACCTGCTGCTGTTAGATTCACATAGCAGCTGATCAGATTACCTATTATGTGCAGGGAAAGATGCGGATTTAGCGACGGAGCCCGCATCAAAGGCAGAGGCATAACTGATGACAATCTTATACATCATCACTCATTAATGGTAATTGCATTCCTAACTATGTTGCGCTTGAAGAGCACACTTCGCCTACACTATTTCATTGCTAAAATATTTGATATTTGTACATTTCAATATGGATATTTGAAGTACCCAACATTATCATATGTAACCTATATCTTAAATAGAAATTCTTGAATGTCAGGTATTTTACAATGTATTCAAGAAAATTGCTCACTTTTTATCTTTGACTATAAAGATGGGAATAAATGTTTTTTTTTTTTATTATAAGCACTTCTTAGCAGTTTGTATCATTACTTCTTTTATTGTTTGCTTCAAATGTTGAATGATATGATCAGGCATTCATAGATAGTGTTTATTTTTATCACTTTAAAATACAAAGCTGTTAATCCAAGTTCGCCTGGTACCATGGAAATGTCTTGCTTTGTCTAGTTATAATGATAAATAGACTCTTAGGCTGTGCATGCACATTTTAATTACTAGCAATGAAAACTGATGAAATTGAAATATTGTGCTCGGCCAAAGCTATTAAAGCTGAAGTGACCCATTTAATAATGACCCACAGCCTCAAAGTATGGATTTAAATTGGTAATTAATAAATTTAATTTTACAAAACGCTAACAGAAGCATTTAATAAATATGCAAAGTAGCTTTCAAATATCACAGGCAGGTTATTGACACTGTATTATGTATTGTTGTAAGAGACTACATTTGTTGGTATAGAGTATTAAATGACAGGTCATGACAATGATTGCTCTTTCTCAAACTTGTTTAATAGATCAGAGCTTAAGTTAGAAGACCCATCTAACTCACTTTCATAGTTTTAATCCTGTTTTATAATAGAAAAACACAAAATGATTTCGTATTGAAGCAGCAATATACAAAATGAGTCCTTTATCTCACACTGCAGAGAACAAGGTTTCTGATTAAATAATAAGTGGGGCTCATCATGCTTCATTTGTTATGTCCAAGATAGAGAAGAAATGTGCAACTTACCATGCAATCTTTTAGAAAAATGAATACTCTTGCACTCAAATGATGCATAGTTTTTTTGGTTCAATTACTCTACTGTGGGCTAATAAAATGCCTGATACTGAACTCATTTGCTTTTGTATAAATTCTAAAATGTTAAGCTAATATTGAGATCAAGTCAGGCCAGCAATCATTGTGCAAGGACACATCCAACATTTTGCTTACCTAGAATTTGTGGATAACAGCATAATGATATTCATTTAAAAAATACATGTAATAGAAAGATATACATTTATCTTTTTAAGCCTCAATTTGTGAACAGGGGAAGTAGAATCTAAATAAGCTTTGCTTTAAATCAGTGCTTAAGGAATATAAAGGGCATGAAAACGTAAAACATTTTGTAATAAATCTAAAAAAATCTTTAAAAGTATATATTTTGGGCGAAGTTATTAAAGTTGTAAAAGACCCACTTCTTATGAACATTCTCTCCCTAAGATGAAAGAATTCTGATGGAGAAGGCAAAAATTAAATGTTTTATGCTTTGTTATAGAATTGGTTCCATACTAGAAGAGCCCCATAGGAATAGATGCTGCATCAAGTTGTAATACTCTTTAGGGCATCAACCATAAAACATTCAAGATAAGAAATTGATAGCTTTCCCAAATTTCCTGGAGAGTTCTATTTACCAAAAATTTTTTTGTACTATAAGACTCACCTTTTTCCTCTAAAATTTTGAAGGAAAGTGGGAGGTGTATCTTACAGTCTGGATGTACCTTATAGTCTCGCTATGGCTCTGGGGGGGCAGCAGCAGTGATGGAGGAGCGGGTCATAAAAGGCAGGAGCCATCGGCTTGAGCTAATGCGTCTTCCCGCAGTTAAAGAAAATTAATATTCACTGCTCCACACAACCATAGTCCCTCCTACCTCTATGTACAGAAGCAGGTGCTGAGAGGTGGGAGGGACTATAGGTTTGTGGAGCAGTATATATTCATTCTCTTTAATAACGGGTACATGTGTTAGCTGCAGCAGCCAGCTCCTGCAGCGGCTGGGCGCTCACGTGTGCCCAATGTTAAACCACATCTGTCTGGAATATCAGAGAAGCAACACTAAGACAGAGAACGCCTGGGAGATTATCTACACTGCATGGGCATCCCCAATTATGCAGGTATCAGCACACTGCACATGTACAGTTACCCCAGTTTTGGCATCTGTCTTAGTCATGTTTCTCTGGTCTTATATAGTGAATAACACTATGTAGTGACTCTAGTTTCACCCACACCATCAAGTGGCCACTTTTAAAGGTTGGATGAACCTGATATATCATGGACTCATCAGACGAGGGGCCATAAACCCCTAGAAAATAAAAGCCACAAGGATTTAGATCAAACCACCAGCGGCATAGTTTCAGTAAACCTTAATGTTTTACAATGACAAACAGCAAACATATACAGGCTCAGAACTGTTTGTGAAGTGAATAAACAAACATTTATCAAAATTGTGTCACTATGAGCATTGTCTGTCACATCTCTAAATGTTTTACAAGAAATGCAGCTATGTGATAGTCTGAATGCATTCGGTATACAATAGTTCAATCTTGTTTACAAATCACCATTTGTATATTCTCCATTTGTACTTTTGAGGCAGACAAAGTTAAGGCTCACAAGGAGAGAAACTAATATAGTGGACAAGCCTATATTTTTAATAAACTACTGAGGCAAAATAACAGCATTGATTTATCAAATTTATATGAAGTGTATTGTGTCCAATTTGAGCAACCAGGCAACACAAAAAGGAGCTTTTCAAGTGAGCTTTTTAAGGTACACAAATGTTATGAAGTGTTTGCCAACAAGGATGTGGTTTCACCAATGGGGGGTACCTTTTGTAAAAATAGACTAGTGCCATCACAGCCCCCCTTGACCAAACTTCACCGGCCTTTAACAGTACAAAGCATGTTCACCTTGGTGATCTAGTGCCAGTTAAACAAGAGACATTGCAGGAGACAGAGTTAAGAAGTAGGCCCAGTGGAATGCCATGCCCAATTCTTTTTGGACTGATTAAAATAGTGCCATCACAGCCCCCTAGCCTTAACTACCCCGTACAGACCACGTTCACCCTGGTGATCTACTGGCAGGAACTGGACACATTGCAGGATACCGAGTTAAGATGTAGGCCCAAAGTAATGTCATGCCCAATTCCCCAATGTAAAATCTTTTTTTTTCAAAAATAAAAGAGTGGCATGACAGCCCCCTTGGCCAAAATGCACCATGCAGAGCACGTTCACCCTGGTGATCTACTGGCAGTAACTGAACAGATTGCAGGAGACCGAGTTAAGAAGTAGGCCCACAGTAATGTCATGCCCAATTACCCAATGTAAAAGCCTTTTTTTAAAATAAAAGAGTGGCATGGCAGCCCCCTTGGCCAAAATGCGCCATACAGAGCACGTTCACCCTGGTGATCTACTGGCAGAAACCGGACAGATTGCAGGAAACCGAGTTAAGAAGTAGGCCCAAAGTAATGTCATGCCCAATTCCCCAATGAGGGGTCCTGTTTTTACAAAATAAAATAGTGCTTTCACAGCCCCGTGCCCAAAAATCACCGGCCTATAACAGTACTGAGCACGTGCACCCTGGTAATCTAGTGGCAGTTAAAGGACACATTGCAGGAGACAGACTTAAGAAGTAGGCCCAATGTAATGTAATGCCCAATTCCCCAATGTGGGGTCCTGTTTTTACAAAATGAAATAGTGCTTTTACAGCCCCCGTGCCCAAAAATCACCGGCCTATAACAGTACTGAGCACGTGCACCCTGGTAATCTAGTGGCAGTTAAAGGACACATTGCAGGAGACAGACTTAAAGGGAACCTGTCACCACGTTTTTGGAAGATGGGATAAAAATAGCGTTAAATAGGGGCAGAGGTGGGCGTTACATTAGTGTGTGTGTTATGCGTTTATTACCCACCTAAGTTGCCGAAATAACTTTGCAAAGTCTCCGTTTTCGCCTGTCAATCAGGCTGGTCAGGTCGCATGGGCGTGGTGTCTTCACCCAGATTTGGCGTAGTTTTCCGTTGGTGGCGTAGTGGTGTGCGCATGCCCAAGGTCCCGAATCCTCTTCCAGGGGATTTAAAATAGCGCGGTGTTCGTTATTGCATCGGTGATCGGTGGGCGCGGCCATCTTCCTTTGGCCACGCGTGCGCAGAAGCGGCGCTCTGCTGGCCGCGGCTTCAGGAAAATGGCCGCCGCGATGCCGCGCGTGCGCAGATGGATATCGCGGCGGCCATTTTCCTGAAGCCGCGGCCAGCAGAGCGCCGCATCTGCGCACGCGCGGCCAAAGGAAGATGGCCGCGCCCACCGATCACCAATGCAATAACGAACACCGCGCTATTTTAAATCCCCTGGAAGAGGATTCGGGACCTTGGGCATGCGCACACCACTACGCCACCAACGGAAAACTACGCCAAATCTGGATGAAGACAACGCCCATCTGACCAGACTAGCCTGATTGACAGGCGAAAACGGAGACTTTGCAAAGTTATTTCAGCAACTTAGGTGGGTAATAAACGCATAACACACACACTAATGTAACGCCCACCTCTGCCCCTATTTAACGCTATTTTTATCCCATCTTCCAAAAACGTGGTGACAGGTTCCCTTTAAGAAGTAGGCCCAATGTAATGTCATGCCCAATTCCCCAATGTGGGGTCTTGTTTTTACAAAATGAAATAGTGCATTCACAGCCCCCATGCCCAAAATTCACTGGCCTATAACAGTACAAAGCATATTCTCTCTGGTCATCTAGTGGCAGTTAAAGGACACATTGCAGGAGACAGACTGAAGAAGTAGGCCCAATGTAATATAATGCCCAATTCCCCAATGTGAAGTCCTGGTTTTACAAAATGATATAGTGCCTTCACAGCCCCTGTGCCCAAAAATCACCGGCCTATAACAGTACTGAGCACGTGCACCCTGGTAATCTAGTGGCAGTTAAAGGACACATTGCAGGAGACAGACTGAAGAAGTAGGCCCAATGTAATGTAATGCCCAATTCCCCAATGTGGGGTCCTGGTTTTACAAAATGAAATAGTGCCTTCACAGCCCCTGTGACCAAAAATCACTGGCCTATAACAGTACAGAGCACGTTCACTCTTGTCATCTAGTGGTTGATGAGGATGAGGATAAGGAGGAGAAGAACAACAAATAGACCAAATGTGGAAGTGTAAACCCATGTGTGGTTGTGAAGAGGTGCATGAGAATACACCTCCCCAAAAGAGAGAATGTATTTGAGGTTATGTTTCGCTGTTTTCACTTGGTGGTGTATAGAGTTGAGCGACTTTTACTTTTTTCGGATCGAGTCGGGTTTCACAAAACCCGACTTTGTCAAAAGTCGGGTCAGGTGAAATTGGCCGATTATTGCGAAAAGTCGGGGATCCGACTGAAACATGAAACCCAATGCAAGTCAATGGGGAAGCAAAGTCGGCAGTGACTGGAATACAGGAAAACACCTACAGTGCCCATTTAATTGCCAAAAACATCAATTCTTGTTACTTAAGCTTGCCAATCTTAATTTACTTTATAATAATAGATAGGCATTGAAAATTGGGGGTCATTTGGCTAAAGTTGTGGGGGGAGGTAGGACTGGCTCAAGTTTTTCGTGGGCCCAGGAAACACGGACTACGTCACGGCAGTGGAGCAGGGAGAGGTAAGTATTTCAGCTTTGCAAGTGCTGTGATCCTGAGCAAGCAGGGGGGCACACTCGTTCGCATTGGCACTGGCACAGGGCCCCTCAAAGTATGGTGGTGTGTTTGACAGCGGGGGCGCCTCCCGCCGGCAGAGATACTTTTGCATACTATGAGGGGCCCTGTGCCAGTGATGTCGCCAACGAGTATGCCCCCCCACCTGATGAAGGAACCTGCACTTTCATTTGCACCTTCCTCTTTGTCCCTGTGTAAGGTGGTATAGTATGCGGGAAGGGGAACCAGACTTTCAGCAGGGTCAGATACTGGCTGTGTAGAGTGGAAGGGGAATATAGTGGTCTGGGTCAATGTACCAGCAGCAGACTCATCTAGCAGTGGCTGGGCAATGGGCAGGATGAGGAGGAAACACAGATATAGGCCCAAAGAATAAAGTAGGCTAAATGCAGTTCAAAATTGGTAACATGACTAAACGGGCGGCATTGCTTTGTTCAGTGGAGGAAAACTGTAATAAGTGGCAGACACAGTTAGTAGGCATATTAAATCCAGTTACCCATATATAGATGTTATGGGAAAAGGAGGCTAAGGCAACAATGTAACATAAAATAAATTTTAATGAAAATATTTAAAAACAACTAAATGCATGTACAACAGGGAATATTCTCATAAAAACAATGTGTGCTGAGAACAACCTCTAGGTAGGACACAAACTAATCCAAAAGTATGTAAGTCCACTTATAACAATGATATAAAACGCACTAGAATAAATGTGCCACATGGAAAATTAGAGACAAAGTACAAAAAGAGGAAACATGGAAACTAATTTCCTATGACCATGTGCGGAAAATACCGCATAAAAGATGATAATGTAACTACTCTGTCACAAAAGAAAACAACTATTCCGCTACAGGAATTAATCTCATGTGAAGCAAAGGTGATGGCAAAATGGTGACAAATGTATTTAGAAAACCAACAGCAACTAATACTTTGTTGCATGCTTCTTCTGCTCATCATAGGTCTACCATTAATGGCATACCCACTGGCCAGTTCCTTAGGATCAAAAGAATCTGTACTACCTCTGATGATTATGATAATCAAGCATCGGATCTAGTTAGAAGATTTGCGGATAGAGGATATAGTAATCGTCAAATCAAAAGAGGTCTCAAAAAAGCAGCCAATACCTCCAGAGATGAATTGTTATATGGTGACAGAAAACGAAATGAAGTAAAAAATGATAAGACAAATATACGATTCATTACAAGGTTTAACAAACAATGGCCTGAACTATCTCATATTAGGGCAAAAACATTGGAAAATTCTACAATCTGATCCGGTTCTGAAAACTTTGTTGCCAAATCGTCCCCTTATGGTTCCAAGGAGATCAAGGAGTTTGAAAGACCTTCTTGTACATAGCCACTATTCTGGAACTGGTCCTAGATCTGGCACATCTGAAGGTAACGGTTTATTTCCTTGCAAAATGTGTAAAGGATGTCGCAATATGTTTAGGAGTAAATCTTTTAGCAATCATGATGGTTCCAGAATTTTTGAAATACGTAGGAGACTTACGTGTACATCCAAGGGCGTGATATATCATGCTCAGTGTCCTTGTGGCAAAGTATACGTGGGTCTCACTACACGTGAATTACGAGTCAGAACTAGAGAACATGTGAGGGACATTGAGAAATCTGTAACCATTACTGACCCAAGTATTTTGAAAACTTTGCCTAGGCATTTTAAGTTGTACCATCAATCGGATCCTAGGGGGCTTAAAGTTCAAGCCATTGATCAAATTGAATTAGGTATTAGAGGAGGGAATTTGGCCAAGATATTGGCTCAAAAAGAAAGTAAATGGATTTACTTGTTGGGCACCTTAGCCCCATATGGTCTTAATGAGACTTTGGGTTTGAGTTTGTTCCTGGAATAGAGCTATTTGGAATTTGGAGTCCTCATTATTGCTTCCATAGTTTTGTAGGTCCTAGAATCTCATTAGGTCTTTGGTAGACTCATATATCTGGGTAGTCCTGTACTATTTTAATTGTATGTGTCTATATGTTTGTTTTTAATTTTATATATTTTTTTATCTGACATTTAGTTCTTGCATTGGGTCATCACTTACCATGGGGTGGTTGCTTGGTGGTTGGTGTATTCCTCTTCTGAGATGAAGATGACACCTAAGAAGTTAAAGAAGATGAAAAAATGAAAGATGGTTATCAGAAGGAATAGGAAGATGGAACCAATGAAAATAGAAAAAAGAAAAAATAATATTGTATTCACTATGATACTAATTTAAATATATTTATTGGTATTTGATATACTATCAATTTAATATTCACTTAGTAGGTATTTAATTGTTTACATTAGTTGTAATTTTGCACATTGTTCATTGTACTGTATATTTATTGCTATTCTAGGCACTTTGGATAGATTTTGTTCTTTATTTAAATATAATGTTTGATTTATTTATTTAGATTATTTATATACATTTTTTGATAAGTTTCTGGTAAACTAGATGCACATTAATAGGTGTAGGGCAGTGCACATTTGATTGGGCCCGTTTTTCTTCCCCCTCTTTTTCATAGATTCATCTTTTAGCCCTTGCTTCCCCTAGCATTAGTGTTCATATATTTAGTTACATTTAGATTATCCCATTTAGATCTGTAGTTTTAATTGCATTATCTTCGCCACGTTAGTATCCTTTATCAGCCTCTGTGTGTGGTTCGCGCATGCGCCGGTCAGTGACGTCGCAGTGGCTTCCGGCTCCGTATAAGTAGGAGGGAGAAGCGTTCCACGCTCGCGTTCCAGGTGCGGAGTTCCGGAAGTCACTTTTTCTTGTAGTGACGTCCAGAGATCGGCGCATGCGCCGTTGGATACTCCTCACACAGACGCGCGTTACAGCTGGTATAGGTGTATATAAGGATATAGTAGTGAGCTTTAGACACCTACGCCCCCTATTTGAGGAAGCCAGTCAGGCGAAACGGCACTGTCGGGGTCGCTGTGGAACACTCTGGGTATTTGGACACTTATCCATGTAAGTTTTCATATCATCATGCACTGTCCACTTTATGATTGCACTGCACACTTCAGTACAACACGCTGTTGAAAAGTTATTAGCACTTTATGTGCCTAACTTGTGCCCCATATTAGGTTAGTCTCTATATCCGCTTTAGCAGGTTTTTTTCCCAGTGATTAATCAGTTATTCACACCTTATGCGGTATTTTTCCGCCCACATGCATAGGAAATTAGTTTCCATGTTGTTTTCGATTTTCTAATACATTTGTTGTCTAACACGCTGTTTATAGGATTTTAGCATTCATAAGCAGTTCACCTTTGCTTCACATGAGGTTAATTCCTGTAGCGGAATAGTTGTTTTCTTTTGTGACAGAGTAGTTACATTATCATCTTTTATGCGGTATTTTCCGCACATGGTCATAGGAAATTAGTTTCCATGTTTCCTCTTTTTGTACTTTGTCTCTAATTTTCCATGTGGCACATTTATTCTAGTGTGTTTTATATCATTGTTATAAGTGGACTTACATACTTTTGGATTAGTTTGTGTCCTACCCAGAGGTTGTTCTCAGCACACATTGTTTTTATGAGAATATTCCCTGTTGTACATGCATTTAGTTGTTTTTAAATATTTTCATTAAAATTTATTTTATGTTACATTGTTGCCTTAGCCTCCTTTTCCCATAACATCTATATATGGGTAACTGGATTTAATATGTATCTTTTGAGGTGTGCACAACACTTTTTATGGATAAAACTACAGTTAGTAGGCCCAAGTAATAAAGTGGGCCAAATGAAGTTCAAAATTGGTAACAGGAGTAAACTGGCGGCACTGCTTGTTCAGTAGAGGAGAACAACAAGCAGCGGCAGACACCATTAGTAGGCCTAACCAAACAAGTAGGCCAAATGCAGTTTCATATTTCATATAGCCTGAAAGCCTAAAAATTGAAGCTCAGCTTTCTTCAGTGGAGGAGAAAAACAAGCAGCGGCACACACCATTAGTAGGCCCAACCAAACAAGTAGGCCAAATGCAGTTTCATATTTCATATAGGCTGAAAGCCTGAAAATTGAAGCTCAGCTTTGTTCAGTGGAGGAGAATAGCAAGGAGCGACAGAGAGCGTTAGTAGGCCCAACCAAACAAGTAGGCCAAATGCAGTTTCATATTTTATATAGGCTGAAAGCCTGAAAATTGAAGCTCAGCTTTGATCAGTGGAGGAGAAAAGCAAGCAGCGGCAGACACCATTAGTAGGCCTAACCAAACAAGTAGGCCAAATGCAGTTTCATATTTCTTATAGGCTGAAAGCCTGAAAATTGAAGCTCAGCTTTCTTCAGTGGAGGAGAAAAGCAAGCAGCGGCAGACACCGATAGTAGGCCCAACCAAACAAGTAGGCCAAATGCAGTTTCATATTTCATATAGGATGAAAGCCTGAAAATTGAAGCTCAGCTTTGTTCAGTGGAGGAGAAAAGCAAGGAGCGTCAGACACCGTTAGTAGACCCAACCAAACAAGTAGGCCAAATGCAGTTTAATATTTGATATAGGCTGAAAATTGAAGCTCAGCTTTGTTCAGTGGAGGAGAAAAGCAAGGAGCGGCAGACACCGTTAGTAGACCCAACCAAACAAGTAGGCCAAATGCAGTTTAAAATTGGTTACAGGGGTACACAGGCGGTATTGCGTTGTTCGGCGGAGGACGATTGTAATGAGTGGCGCAGACAGACTTAGTAGGCCTAAAATACAAAAGTAGGCACAATGCAGTTTAAAATTGGTTACAGGGGTACACAGGCGGCATAGCGTTGTTCGACGGAGGATGATTGTAATGAGTGGTGCAGACAGACTAAGTAAGCCTAAAATAAAAAAGTAGGGTCAATGCAGTTCAAAATTGGTTACAGGGGTACACAGGCGGCATAGCGTTGTTTGGCAGAGGAGGATTGTAATGAGTGGCGCAGACAGACTTCGTAGGCCTAAAATAAAAAAGAAGGCTCAATGCAGTTTAAAATTGGTTACAGGGGTACACAGGCGGCATAGCGTTGTTCAGCGGAGGACAATTGTAAGGAGTGGTGCAAACAGACACAGGTAGTAGGCCTAAAATAAAAAAGTAGGCTCAATGCAGTTTAAAATTGGTTACAGGGGTACACAGGCGGCATAGCGTAGTTCAGCGGAGGACAATTGTAAGGAGTGGCAGACACAGTTAGTATGCCCAAAAAAGTAAGTAGGCTAAATGCAGTTTAAAATTGGTAACAGCAGTAAACTGGCGGCATAGCTTTGTTCAGTGGAGGACAACTGTAACGAGTGGCTGACACAGTTAGTAGGCCAAAATAATAAAGTGAGGTAAATATCTGCCAAAAAATGTTTCCAAAATAAACAGGCGGCATAGCTACGTACAGGGGTGGGCTCCTCTGCTGAGTAGCAGACAGTGGTAGTTGGCGCAAAGTATTAAATGGTCTAAATGGAGGCCAGGGCCCCTGTATATTTTAACTATCATCTATCATTAAAACAAATTTGTATTGGCAGTGCCATTGAAGGATTTATCAGCACAGACTACACTGTGGTGGAGCAGGGAGAGGTAAGTATTGCAAGTGGTAGAGCACTGTTCGACCAGGGGGGGAACACTCTCTCGTGGGCAGCAGTACTGGCACAGGGCCCCTCATATTATGACAGTGTGTCTGACGTTGGTTGTGCACCACCACCGTCAGAGACACTTTGATGTACTATGATGGACCCTGTGCCAGTGCCGTTGCCCAAGAGTGGGCACACCCACCTGTCCAGGCAAACGGCACTCGCAGGGGTGCTTGCGCTAGGTGGTGACCACGGCCCTGTGGGGGGAGTCAGCCCATTTAGGGAGGTAAAAAAATGGCCTATGGTGGACATTCAGCAGCTGCAAATGGAGGAATTAGAGGAGTCAGTCAGAGGAGGCCAAAAGCAAGACATTTTTCAGGCAAGCTACGTGTCAGCAGGGGAAGGTGGGGCAAAATAATTTGAAATCCTTGATTGGTTCATTTTAATGAAGGTTAGATCATCAACATTTTGGGTAGCCAGACGAGTCCTTTTTTTGGTCAGTATTGAACCAGCAGCACTAAAGACTCTTTCTGATAGCACACTAGCAGCTGGGCAAGCGAGCTCCTGTAATGCATATTCTGCCAGTTCAGGCCAGATGTCTATTTTAGATGCCCAGTAATCAAAGGGGAATGACGTGTGAGGGAGAACATCGATAAGGGAGGAAAAATAGTTCGTAACCATACTGGACAAATGTTGTCTCCTGTCACTTTGAATTAATTCAGCATTACCTGTTGTGTCTGTGGTCATTGCGAAATCACTCCACAACCTGGTCATAAAACTCCTCTGTCCAACGCCACTACTGATTTGTGCATTTCTTACACCTCTGCAATGTTGCCCCCTGCAGCTCGTGTGAGAACCATCACCGCCGCTGTGTGCTTGGAATGCCTGAACCAAACGGTCTACAAGAGTTGCTTGTTTGGTAGCCAATATTTGCTCAAGGTTCTCATGTGGCATGATATTTTGTAATTTTCCTTTATATCATGGATCCAGGAGGCAGGCCAACCAGTAATCGTCATCGGTCATCATTTGTATAATGCTGGCGTCCCATTTTAGGATACGCAAGGCATAATCAGCCATGTGGGCCAATGTTCCAAGTGTCAATTCACTGCTTGTGCTGGGTTGAGGAGCACTTTCTTGCAAATCAACATCACTTGTCTCCCACAAAAACCCTATACACCAGTTTCTATTGCCCCCTGAGAAGCATCCTCCTCCCATAAATATTCATCCCCATCATCCTCCTCCTCCTCTTCTTCTGCCACCTCATCCAGGAGAGTTCCCTGAGCAGACAATGGCTGACTGTCATCAAGGCTTCCCTCATACTCGGCTGCAGATGCCTGCTCTTTAATGTGCGTCAAACTTTGCATTAGCAGATGCATTAGTGGGATGCTCATGCTTATGATGGTGTCGTCTGCACTTACCAGCCATGTGCATTCCTTAAAACACTGAAGGACTTGACAGAGGTCTTGTAGCTTCGACCACTGCACACCAGACAACTTCATGTCTGCCATCCAACTGCCTGCCCGTGTATGTGTATCCTCCCACAAATACATTACAGCATGCCTCTGTTGACACAGCCTCTGAAGCATCTGCAATGTGGAGTTCCACCTTGTTGCAAGGTCGATTATTAGGTGGTGCTGGGGAAGCTTCAGCGATCGCTGATGGTTCTGCATACGGCTGGAGTGTACGGGCGACCGGCTAATGTACGAGCAAAGTCTTTGCACCTTCAGGAGCAGGGCAGGTAACTCCGGATAACTTTTCAGGAAGCACTGCACCACCAGGTTCAAGGTGTGAGCCAGGCAAGGTAGGTGTTACAGTTCTGAAAGGGCTATGGCAGCCATAAAATTCCTTCCGTTATCACTGACTACCTTGCCTGCCTCAAGATGTACACTGCCCAGCCATGACAGAGTTTATTGCTGCAAATACTCTGCCAGTACTTCCGTGGTGTGTCTGTTGTCGCCCAAACACTTCATTTCCAACACAGCCTGCTGATGCTTACCACTAGCTGTTCCATAATGGGACACCTCGTGTGCAACACTGGCTACTGCGGATGGAGTGGTTGGGTGACTGCGCTCTGTGGACGAGCTTTTGCTTCTGGAGGAGGAGGAGGAGGGGTGTTGAACGCCTACAGCCTTCATGACTAAGGGTGCTATGTCACCAGAAACGCGTAGATAGTGTTTTTAATTATATTGTGCTGTTGTTTTATCCTCTATTTTTTTATATGAAGTGAATAAAGTACCAAGACTTTGCTTTTTCACCACCTCGTTGAGCTGGATTTTTTTCTATTTCCTGAACGCCTACTGCCAACTGTTTCCTAGACCGTGGGCTAGGCAGAACTGTCCCACTATGGCTGTCCCCTGTTGACCCTGCATCCACCACATTAACACAGTGCGCCGTGATGGACACGTAACATCCCTGGCCATGCCTACTGGTCCATGCATCTGTTGTGAGGTGCACCTTTCTACTGACTGTTTGCCTGAGTGCATGGACAATGTGGTTTTTGACATGCTGGTGGAGGGCTGGGATGGCTTTTCTCGCAAAGAAGTGTCAACTGGGTAGGTCATAGCGTGGTACTGCCTAGCCCATCAGGGCTTTGAAAGCTTCGCTTTCAACCAACCGGTAGGGCATCATCTCTAACGAGATTAGTCTAGCAATGTGGGCATTCAAACCCTGTGTACGCGGATGAGAGGATGAGTACTTCCTTTTCCTAACGAGAGTCTCTTGTAGGGTGAGCTGGACTGGAGAGCTGCATATGGTGGAAATGGTCGGGGGGATGGTGGACATGGCAGATTGAGAGAGGGTTGGTGATTGTATTCTTGATGTTGGCCTACATACAGTGTTTCCTACCAAGAACGTGGTGATTTCCTGAGTGCCTTGGCCTTGCAACGATACCTCCACATTTGCTGCAGGTGGTGTCCTAAACGGTGACCTTACAGTGAGGGAAGCAATGTAGCATTGCTGACTACCTTCATTCTGAGTGGGTGCACCAACGGTAAAGGACGTTTGGTAGTTATTCCAGGCTTGCAAGTGCATGCTGGTTAAATCTCAATGCATGCACGTTGTATTAATATTTAGGGGATTCTTTCCTCTGCTAAAGGTCTTTGAGCATTTCTTACAGATAACTTTGCACTGATCATTCGGATCTTGGTTAAAAAATTGCCACATGGCACTCTTCCTACTATCAAATACCTTTTCAGGCATTGCACGCTGTGCTACTTTCACCGGATGGCCTCGCTGTCCTAAAACTGTTTTTGGTTCAGACACATGTTTTTGGCCTGATACGGGCCTGCCAGATGAAAGCTGTTGCGATGTTGATGCCTGCTGCGGATCATCCTCCTCTGCTTCAGAGCTACTGCCAGCGGCACCCTGTTCCCCCAATGGCTGCCAATCTGGGTCAACAACTGGGTCATCTATCACCTCCTCTTCAATGTGCTGTGCACCTTCCTCTGTGTCACCATGTAAGGTGCTATAGCGTTCGGGACGGGGCACCATAGTCTCATCAGGGTCAGATTCTGGCTCAGTACACTGCGAGGGCAATGTAGTGATCTGAGTCAATGGAACAGCATAATAATCTAGCTGTGGCTGTGCATCTGTGCACTCCATGTCCGATTCATCTTGTAATGGGCTGTTAACTATTTCTCTTTCTAACCCTGGCATGGTATGTGTAAAGAGCTCCATGGAGTAAACTGTAGTGTCGCCTGCCGCATCCTTCACTTTTGCTTTGGGTGAAGGACACAAGGAAGCAACTTGTTCCTGACCGGGAGCATCCACTGACGACTCGCTGCTTTTATATTTTGAACTTTCTGAAGAGGAGGCGAAAAACCTAGATGCTGAGTCAGCAATGAAAGCCAAAACTTGTTCCTGCTGCTCCAGCTTTAAAAGCGGTTTTCCTACTCCCAGATAAGGGAGCCTTCGAGGCCTTGTGCAGCCAGACGATGACGCTGTCTGAACAACTCGAGCCTTAGGTGCTATTTTTCTTTTCCCACTACCACCAGATGCTCCACCACCACCATCAGTACCAGCTGGCAATGACCGCCCACGGCCTGTTCCACTAGACTTCCTCATTTTTGGGAAAATGTAACCAAACTAACAACCGTTATATGGTACTGTAAAACAAGGTAGAAGGTGTATATAAATTGTTGGCAATTTAAATCTCCCATTTCTGTGTGGGAGACTGCAGCAAAAACCAGGCCCACTGTATTACACTACACAATGTAGGTGGCAGAAATTGGCTGGCAGATGAACGACGAACGACAAAGAGAACTGATGCAGATCCTTTTTGGAGAACTCTGGTTCCGAAGAAAATTTTTTGATAATTTCTATTTGTTCCTTTAAGGAGTCATTCAGACCGGTCAGGTTCTGTTTTTCTTCTTCTAATAATAACCTCATCAACCTCAATGAGCTTTCAGTTGCCTCCTTTTCCCACTTTGCCAGTAAAGCCGGATTCTTATAGCGGTACCCTGGTGCCAATGTGATTCTGAGGTGTCGAGGAACAATTCCAGACTTAATGTAATTGTCTAAACTCTGCACCTCCCACCAAGACGCTATTTGGTCTTTGTAGGTTTTTGTCAATTCCTTAAACGCTCCATTAAATGAAGGGACATATTTCTTCTAATTGTAAGTTCTATCAGAGAAAACATCTGTGGCCTCTGCAAACCACTGATTTGTGTCAATGCCTGTAGTCAGAAAACCTGCCATATCACTATAATGCTATAGGAAAGCAGGGTACAAATCCAAGGAAATAATAATATCTAGCGATTGGATAAAACATAACCTTTATTAGGTCTGAATATTAAAATGAATAAACAAATAACAAGTTAACAGGAAAAAAAAAGGGAAACCCTAGTGCCAGTGTGACCCTACCCAACACAGATGGGGAAAAAAGCAAAAAACACACAAAAAAACCCAAAATACTGACAGAACCATAGACAACTTTGCCTTGAATGTGAACAACTATTATGTGGTTAGCGTTGTTCTACTGGCTATTAGTATATTCTGACCAAAGTGTTATACTATGTGTATTAAACACACTTAGGTGTATATAATAGGCTTTGCATAATTCAAAAGAATGTTATCTTAGTGTACCGTAGATCTATTCCACATATGTACTGGTCAAATGCCATAGTTCCTAAGGCTAATTGATCACGCTATGACACTCCTATTTTGCCTTTTATACGTGGATCATTTTCCATAAACAATGGAACAGTGTTCCATGATCAAAAAACCATTAGAAGTTCAATATAGACAGGGTGTGTGGATATCCCTTATAAACTGTACCATATGCAATGGGTGCCATATATGGCTGTCAGTGAATATAGCAGCATATAAGAGGTATAAAGTCAAACCTGAACAGAACAGATATCATACCCAAACAAGATCAGGACCCTGCAGCCCCATGAACAAATTCATGAGCATCCCCCTTGTATATATTAGTACAGTTCAGGTACTTATGAAGAAGTCTTTGTTAGACCGGGCACCGTCATATGACAATTTTCTCATAAGACACAATTAAATGGATCGATCTCACCCAATGTTGGAGACAATCATCCTGTCTCTCAAAGGGTGAGGATGCCTCTATTACGATTGGCGCCTCTATTACGAATGGCGTCTCCCGACGCGTTTCGTCCATTAGGACTCATCAGGGGAGTGCGAGAACCTGTAGCTGCCGCTTTGCAAGTTTCCCCACTTCTGTGCAATAAAAAACTTCAAGCACGGAGGCGCGTCCATGAGGCTCCGCCCCTGGCGTGTGATGCGCTTCCTCTGCTTCACATGGTATTTCCGGTATTACGGGGCGCTCGTACGGACTGAATAGCACTGGGTGCCATGGTGATGAGACACTAAGTGCTCATCTCTGCACCTCAGCACCGTCCGGAACAGTATTATTAAAGCCCCGTACCGTGGTATATTTAGTGTGAGGCCCACCGGGGACCTAGCACACACTGTGCAAGTGCATTTCAATCTATGCCCCAATGTATAAAATGGACAAAGATAATGCACCGCATATGACTGAATGGACAAATTCTTTTTGACACTGTCACATCCACCCAGTGATATGGTCAGGTATTTTTCGGACTATAAATGTCACACATTATCTAAAAGCCCGCAGAGGCCGGATGCAATCTGCTGTGAGAGATGTTGATATTGTATATAGACCCAAAGAAGCAGATTGCTGTAGGAGAACTTAAGGTCAGAAGTAGTACAATGCTGAATAATATTGTTACTCCGTTATGTCCCAAACAACTTAATATTTGCAAATCAAGAGAAATAATGGGAAAGAAGGAGAGAGAGACCCAGATATATAATTTGGGAAGGGGGGGGTGTCCAAACAAAGGGACCAGAACATCATGGAGGGTACGGGACACCACCGACACTGGAATTGTGAAAAATTACCGGGGGTTAAAATTTTTAGAAACCGCTTGGCCTGGTGCAGTTCACAAAATATTGTTCCAAAAATTTACTTATTTTATATATACTGTAGAACCAGCGGTCTGGGAGTGAGAGATTCTTCCAGGAGTCATCTCCATGCTGTTCTCCTTCCATTCAATTCAACATTTTCACTGCCCCACAGACCCCCTTGTAGGCTCTGCCATAAAAATGCTTGAATTTCCCATCGACTCCCATTATGCTCATTATTTTAAACGTGTACCCGAGCATTAGAAATTGCTCAGTTCAGGATGCTGTATGCATTGCATCCGTTGTGTGTCAGTTAAAATAACAAAGGACATGTGAATACGGCCTTCAATACAATAAAAGTAAAAAAAAAAAGTAAACAAGGATGAAATACTTATACATTTTTAAAATTTTTTAATACAATCCAAATCTACATATTATGTAATATTCAAATGATATATATATAAAAAAAGTGATAAAAAAATAAATAAAATACTGCTACAAGGGGTTTCATTTAGTCACATGGTTTCTTACAGGTGCAAGAACCATATTCAAAATTTTAATTTATTAGTATGTACATTTATATGCTATATAAATGATTAACCTATAAGAATTTAAGTAGTGGAAATTACTACAGGTGATTTAGTTTTTAATTTTATATTTAGCCCTTTACACTTGTTAGAGATTGACGCTTGTTAGAAATTGAAAAAAATCATGATGCCATGTTCTTTATATTTGTTTTACGGTTGCAGTTGACAGAGTAATATAGTATGCTGCAAAACTAATTATTCATAAATTAAACTAATGAATGTCAACTTGCATCGGAAATCATTTTAAAGTTAGATTATTAATTAATTGTGTAATTAAGCTCTTGACAGTGAAAAATCATTTTCCTGACAGGGGTAGATGGCCTGTATAAGTTAGTGCCAGACAGAAACTCTGGAAATAGATAGCATCAATTTATAAAGGCTTTAAATTATTACCCCACCTGTGTAGAGGTGCAAGTAGTGGCAAAACTAATACAGGATTAAAATATCTTAAAGGGAAAGTTTATCAATCTCTATTATTTTAACCTATGACATTATAAACAGGAATATTGACAATTTACATTAGTATTTTAAATAGATGTTTTTACCTTTTAATAATTAAACACTGTGTTTACAAATATGGTCTAACAGTAGCACATAATAGGTGATTCACATTTTTGGATTTCATCATATATACGCTTTTAATGGCTATAAAATATTTCTTATTTGACTCTTATTTTTCGTGCCACATTGGGCTTGTTTTTATGTTTGTCATTTTATGTTCTTTTTTTTGCTGATATCGAGACGAAAATGTAAAGGAAATTTTTTACCTTTTATTGCGATGACAAAGGATAAAAGCATTTTAAATTATGTTCCCTTTTACTAAAAATGTATTTTATATATTGGATACACTTTTTGGATGGGATCAGCGCTAGAAACAATTTAGACTTGCAGTGTCTATATATTTTTTTCTAAATATTTTGCTATTTTTTAAATTTATTTTTACAAATGAATGACCTCTGGAATTATGCATTTTAACTTATAAATAGATTAATTTGCTGATTTTCCTTTGTAGCTGGGGCTAATACATTAGTACAGGAGTGGGCAATTAATTTTCCTGAGGGGCCACAATAGAGACCATGACTGTTGTGGAGGGCCAAACCAATAAGCTGAAATTAATTTTACTCAATATTAATATTGATATAATATTCTTATTATATGATTGATAATTATACTAATATTAATTATATCACTTAATATTGAGCAGAATCAAGTATGCTGACATACCCCTATATATCATTTGAACCCGAGTACAGCCCCTTATGTAAATCGTGTGAGCCCCCAACTGCCCCTATTTGTAGCATGAGCCCCACACAGCCTCTTCCATATTTGGCATGAGCCCCACACAGCCTCCCCCATATGCAGCATGAGCCCAACACAGCTTCTTCTATATGCGGCATGAGCCCCACACCAGCATCCCCCATATGCAGCATGAGCTCTAAATAGCCTCCAACATATGCAGCAAGAGCCCCACAAAGCATACCTATATACAGCATAAGCCACAGTCTCCCCATATAAACTGCATGAGCCCCACACAGCCTCCTTACATACATTGCATGAGCCCCACACAGATTCCCTATGTACACTGCATGAGGCCCACACAGCCTCCCTATAAACACTGCATAAGCACCACACAGCCTCCCTAAATACAGTGCCTGAACACCACACATCTTCACTATACACACTGCATGGGCTCCACACAGCCTTCTTATATACAGCTCTGGCAAAATTTAAGTAATCACCACATCAAAACTCTGTCATGGGCAGCCCAATCTCCAGACTTGAACCCCATTGAAAATCTCTGGAATGTAATCAAGACGATGATGGATAGTCACAAGCCAACAAACAAAGAAGAACTGCTTATATTTTTGAGCCAGAAGCAGTGCGAAAAACTGGTGGAAAGCATGCCAAGATGCATGAAAGCTGTGATTAAAAATCATGGTTATTCCACAAAATATTGATTTCTGAACTCTTCCTAAAAACTTTAGTATTGTTGTTTCTAAATGATTACACTGTTCAACACAAAGAAATCATCAGCAAAGGTAATATGTCTGTTTTATGGAGTTTGATGTGCAGATTCCAAAACTATGCTTAGTTTTGCTCTAGCACACAAAGTTTCTGAGATAGAAGTATTGTTGTTATTACCTTGTTTCTGCATTTTCAATGTATGTGGTTTTTCCTATGTGATTCCCATTTCTTTGCTTATTTAAATTAATTGTGAATTTTCTTACAGGGACAACATCAGTAAAGGTTTTAGTGAGTTTCATGGGAAGGAGTATTGACAGTGCAGTCAACCAATGACTGCTTCTTGGAAAGTCACATGTTATGGGAAGGAGCTAACTGTTATGAGGCAGTAAGATTTGAGTCAGTAAGAAAAGGATGGTAATGGCAGCAAGGACTGGTATGTGAGACTCTGACAGGAGACAGGCCTCTACAAGGATCTGAGCCCTGCCACAGGGAGATAGAAGGGAAGGCAGCGCACAGCCACCATTGTGAGAGAATTTTCACTGCATTTCTGGGAGGGCAAGTTGCCTCAGAGAGAAGAAAACAGCTCAGCCACTGAGGTGTAACTGAGTGAGGGTCTCCACAGAGAGAGAACCTGAAAGCAGCCAATATCACACTGACAAACTGCCTGTCTGCAAATGTTCATCTGTAAGGAATAGGCTGACCCGTTTACCTCACAACTGTACAGGCTCGGACTGGCCCACCTGAGAACCGGAGGATTCTCCGGTGGGCCCAGGCACTGACACCTGCTGGCATACTGGCCAGCAGCTGCCTAGGACCCCCATTGCTTCAAGGGCCCCCACTTCTCCAGGGGTCCTCAGCCAGTGGATATGGGGCCCCTGAGTCAAGGGGCCCCACCCTGTGCCAGCCTATCAGCAGTTGTAGACAGGATCCTGTCCTCGCTGCAAAATCAAAATGAATATTCACACTTCCCCATGCCCCTATATGCGTGGAGAGCCGTGAATATCTTTTCTCTTTAATAGTAGGCAGCGTTAGCCGCAGGCTGCAGCTAACACTGCCCGCATGTAAAGCCCCACCACCGCACCACAAACATGCACACACAAAGAACCGGACCACACAGACACACAATGCATCACATCCTGGAGTCCTGCTTCCTGTCTGAGACAGCCCAGCTGGATGACATCATCATCCAGTGTGCTGTCACAGACAGAAAGCTGCAAGGAAGAGGCTGCTGGGATGTGCTGCTGCTGCGGGGAGGTGAGCTGTGCTGTGTGTCTGTGTGCCTGCATGCGTGTATGTGGTGCGGTGCTGTGTGTGTCAGAGGGGAGGTGGGGAAGGACAATGATATTAGTGGGGGGAGGCAATGATGGAGGTGATGGGCAATGATGGTGGGGGAGGCCGTGATGGTGGGGGAGGCAATGATGGCGGTAATAGGCAATGATGGTGAGGGAAGCAATGATGGAGGTGATAGGCAATGATGGTGGTGGAGGCAATGATGGAGGTGATGGGCAAGGAAGGTGGGGGAGGCAATGATGGTGGGGGAGGCAATGATGGCAGTAATAGGCAATGATGGTGGGGGAAGCAATGATGGAGGTGATAGGCAATGATGGTGGGGGAAGCAATGATGGAGGTGATAGGCAATGATGGTAGGGGAGGCAATGATGGAGGTGTTTGATCTGTTTTAAAGGAGAAAAATTCCCTGACAGTGTATCAATGATCTGAACATATTCTGCTATGTTTGTGGTTTATTTTTACACCAAAAGGCCAAATACACCCATTCACTCATGATTAGTGTTGAGCATTCCGATACCGCAAGTATCGGGTATCGGGCAATATTTGTGGTATCGGAACTCCGATACCGAGTTCCGATACTTTCAGTATATCGGATACCGGAATCGGAAGTTCCCATAATTCAAAGAGCCAGAATTCAGCCAATGAGGAATGATTAGAAGTGTGGGCACATCCTGTTCTGCATGGTAGGCATGTAACTACTGGCATGGCTGTGATTGGCTGCTGAAATGATGTCATGATGCACTATAAAAGTCACCGCCGCCATTTTGGGTTCACTCTGCTGTGAATTCAGTTAGGGACAGGACGCTGTGTTCTGACTGAGGGCCAGTTTAGAGATAGCGATTTGCTTCATTGTGCTTTACCCAGGCTAATTTAGCAACTGCTGTGTGAGAACCTTGTTTTTGCCTTGCAGCGCTGTTCACGGCTGTCTGCAAGGTGTCTGTGTGAGTGCAGCTCACTCTGTAGTCTGGTCTGCAGCCACCGCTGGTTGTAGTCAGCTCAGGGTGCGTCACTGCCTCATACCGTTCCATTCTCTGTTTTTCAATTAGTGCAGCCTGCTGCACATTTTTTCAAATTTATTCTATTAGTGGCTTTCCATCCGTATCCAGCTAGATTGTGGAAAAACACTATATAGGATTACATAGAGGAGTTTTTTTTGGCCTTGCAGTGCCGTTTACGGCTGTCTGCACGGTCTCTGTGTGAGTGCAGCTCACTCTTCAGTCTGTTCTGCGGAAAAAAACAAAAAGTTTATAAAGTTCACCAAATACTCCACTTTAGAGTTGCGTAGGCCACATTAGCTCATATTAAAGTCTAGTCCACACTTGATAAAATTAGTGTTCCTTATACCTGTTAGCAGCTGTTCAGAAATAAGCACACTAAGCCCTTAGTACTTTTCTGCCTATCATTATCAGTCTACCAAGATGAAGAAGGCAGGGAGTAAGGCACGTGGGCATGGGCGTGGAGGTGGAGCAGGGAGAGGACGTGGGGATTCTGTGCCTGCTGTGGGCACCGGTGACTCATCATCCCCCAGTTTTAGCAGGGAACAGTCCTTCATGCGCAGCTTTGTAGGAGCTCGCCGTGCCCCGCTCCTGCGGGATGAACAAATTGAAGCCTTTGTCGAATGGATGGCAGCTAATGCATCGACTTCAATTAGTGCCACATCCTCTCAGGCACAGAGCACTGAAGGGCACCCATCTGTCTCTTCACCACCTGCCAAATTACCCAGGCAGTCAGAGAGCCCAGGACAGGAGCCATCTCTACTTCTGTTCTCTGAATCTCTTGGCTTGGAAAGAGGGGGCCAGCCAAGCAGCATTGGAGAAATGGAAGAAGAGGCAGTATGCAGTGATGCCCAACAGCTTTTTCTCTCTGACTCTGAAGAGATGGGTGGGCTAGTGCCTCCGGTCAGCACACCTCAGTACACATCTGATGATGAGACTCAGGTGCCACTTTCAGGTGCGTACTGTGCTGCTGAGACTACCCAGGAGAAGCAGTTGGTGGAAGAGAGTAGTGTAGATGATGAGCTCCTTGACCCATCATGGCGTGAGGTACAGGAAGGTGGTGGGAGCAGCTCTGAGGAAGAGATTCCCCAAACGGTCCAAAGAGGGAGAGGGAGGGGGAAGTCTGCGGTGCTTGTAGCCTCCACTTCAGCACCCATTAGTTTTGGGTCTCTAAGCTGCATACATGGCCAGAGCTTAGCCAGTATGTATTGGAGGTGCTGGCTTGCCCTGCTGCTAGTGTATTATCAGAATGCGTCTTTAGTGCAGCAGGTGGTGTACTAACAGATCATTGCTTGCGACTATCCTCTGATAACGTTGACCGGCTTACATTTCTGAAAATGAACGAGGCCTGGATCTCGCAGGAATTTGCCACTCCTCTTCCAGATTAAATAATTGGTTGGCTACAGTATCCAGGTCTCCTGTTGTGTTCATGTTTCTACCACCTGAACTGTAATCCCTTGGCTCCAACACCGCCAGTTGGTGCTCGGAAGTGCCGTCTGCACAGTCAACACATGACCCAGTGTTATTGGGTTTCAGTAACGTCAACTGATCCCCAGCTGTGTATCTGGCATTGTGTCCTGCTACCTCCACGCTGACACTACAACAGAAATTTAAGGGAAACTGTCCCCCCCAGGCGTTTGTTACTGAAAGAGCCACCTTGTGCAGCAGTAATGCTGCACAAGGAAAAGGTGTCTCTTTTAGTTATGCTCCTTGCACCCACTGAACTTAGCACTTATAAAATGTGTCCCCTCATACTGTGAAACCATCCCGGAGGTGGGACTTTCCTTCATAATGAGATGCAACACAGCCGTCATTCCTACCCCCTTGGTACCGGGTGCCGCCTGCTCAGCGTTGTTTGAATCTGTCCCGTAGCCTGCACTGTTATGTTAAACCTTGGGCATGCGCAGTTAGTGCTGCCTGTCTTTTCACATCCTTTGGTGTCAGGATGATTGCGCCTGTGCAGCCGCGCTGTCCGAGATCCCGCCTCACAGTGTCTTCTGATTTATTCACAGTCTGAAGAAGGCGGAAGGAGATGAGAGAGAGGCGAAGATATGCACTGCGCATGCCCATGAATCCCAGCCCCGCAGTGTGATTAAATCAGAACACACTGCGAGGCGGGATCTCGGGCAGCGCAGCCACACAGGTGCAGTCAGCCTGACACCAAATGATATCAGAAGATGGGCAGCGCTAACTGCGCATGCCCAAGGTTTAACATAACAGCGCAGGCTCCGGGACAGATTGAAACAACGCTGAGGAGGCAGCGCTCGGCGCCAAGGGGGTAGGAATGACGGCTGTGCTGTGTGTCATTACAAACAACAGTCCCACCTCCGGGACGGTTTCACGGTATCAGGGGACACATTTTATAAGTGTTTAGTTCTGCGTTTGCATGGAGCATAATTAAAAGAGCCACCTTTTGCTTGTGCAGCATTAGTGCTGCATAAGGTGGCTCATTCAGTTACAAATGCCTGGGGGGTTAAAGTTTCCCTTTCAACTTGCTCCAATTAGGCCTCAGCCTACACTCTGCTTCTCATGCATTCCCTGGGCTCCAACACTGCCAGTTGCTGCCTGGAAGTGCCGTTTGCAAAGTCAACACTTGCTGCCAAGTTATTGGGTTTCAGTAACGTCAGCTGATCCCCAGCTGTGTATGCGGCAATGTGGCCTGGTACCTCCACACTGACACTACTACAGATATTAACTTGCTCCAATTGGGCCTCGTTCTACACTCTGCTTCTCCTGCTTTCCCTGGGCTCCAACACCGCCAGTTGCTGCTCAGAAGTGCTGTCTGCACAGTCAACAGTTGCTCCTCTCTTATTTGGGTTCAGTAACTCCTGCTGCTCCCCTGCTGTGTGTGTGGCAATAACTCAAGTCTGCTCCTCCTGCTGTCCCTGGGCTCCAACACCGCCAGTTGCTGCTCGGAAGTGCTGTCTGCACAGTCAACAGTTGCTCCTCTGTTATTTGGGTTCAGTAACTCCTGCTGCTCCCCTGCTGTGTGTGTGGCAATAACTCAAGTCTGCTCCTCCTGCTGTCCCTGGGCTCCAACACCGCCAGTTGCTGCTCGGAAGTGCTGTCTGCACAGTCAACAGCTGCTCCTCTGTTATTTGGGTTCAGTAACTCCTGCTGCTCCCCTGCTGTGTGTGTGGCAATAACTCAAGTCTGCTCCTCCTGCTGTCCCTGGGCTCCAACACCGCCAGTTGCTGCTCGGAAGTGCTGTCTGCACAGTCAACAGCTGCTCCTCTGTTATTGGGGTTCAGTAACGCCAGCTGCTCCCCTGCTGTGTGTGCGGCAATAACTCAAGTCTGCTCCTCCTGCTGTCATTGGGCTCCAACACCACCAGTTGCTGCTCGGAAGTGCTGTCTGCACAGTCAACAGTTGCTCCTCTGTTATTGCGGTTCAGTAATGCCAGCTACTCCCCTGCTGTGTGTGCGACAATAACTCAAGTCTGCTCCTCCCGCTTCCCCTGGGCTCCAACACTGCCAGTTGCTGCACGGAAGTGCTGTCTGCACAGTCAACACCTGCTCCAGTGTTTTGAGGTTCAGTAACATCAGCTGCTCCCCTGCTGTGTGTGCAGCAATAACTCAAGTCTGCTCCTCCTGCTGTCCCTGGGCTCCAACACCGCCAATTGCTGCTCGGAAGTGCTGTCTGCACAGTCAACAGTTGCTCTTCTGTTATTAGGGTTCAGAAACCCCAGCTGCTCCCCTGCTGTGTGTGTGGCAATAACTCAAGTCTGCTCCTCCTGCTTTCCTTGGGCTCCAACACCACCAGTTGCTGCTCGGAAGTGCTGTCTGCACAGTCAAAAGTTGCTCCTTTGTTGTAGGGGTTCAGTAACGCCTGCTGCTCCCCTGATGTGTGTGTGGCAATAACTCAAGTCTGCTCCTCCTGCTGTCCCTGGGCTCCAACACTGCCAGTTGCTGCCCGGAAGTGCTGTCTGCACAGTCAACACCCGCTTCAGTATTTTGGGGTTCAGTAACTTCAGCTGATGCCCAGCTGTGTGTGCGGCAATTTTGCCAGCTCCCTCCACATTCACACTACTACATATTTTAAACTTGCTCCAATTAGGCCTCGGCCTACACTGTGTTTCTCCTGTAATCCCTGGGCTCCAAGACTGCCAGTTGCTGCCCAGAAGTGCCATTTGTTCAGTCAACTGTTGTGAATTCTGCTCTTGGGCTCCCTCCGGTGGTTGTTGGTGGTAGTGCAGTTGTCTTGGGGTTGTAATCCGGGCAGGTGTTTTTGCTGATTGCAGCTCTATTAGGTATTTAGTTGTGCAGGATCCATGAGTCCATGCCAGTTGTCCATTGTACTTGGAGGGATTGCATCTCTCTCTGGCTCCTCATGCCCTGCTGCCAATTCAACTAAGAAAAGTGTCTGTTTTTTTGTCTCTATGCACACATGCAGTGTGCTTTGCAATTCAGTGCAATTCATTGTGTTTTTGTCCAGCTTAGACTTTGTTTGGATTTTTCAGTCATGCTGGATTCTCAGGAGATGCAGATATACTTTCTATGTCTTTAGTTAGATGTAGAATATTTGTATTATCTGCTGTGGATATTTTTAGGATTTTAATACTGACTGCTTAGAATTCTGTCCTATCATTTTCTATTTAGCTAGAAGTGCCTCTTTTGCTAAATCCTGTTTTTCTGCCTGCGTGTGTTTTTCCTCTTATACTCACAGTCAATATTTGTGGGGGGCTGCCTATCCTTTGGGGTTCTGCTCTGAGGCAAGATAGAATTCCCATTTCCTTCTATAGGGGTATTTAGTTCTCTGGCTGTGTCAAGGTGTCTAGGACGTGTTAGGTACATCCCACGGCAACTTCTAGTTGCGGTGTTAGTTTAGGGTTTGCGGTCAGTACAGGTACCACCTACTCCTGAGAAAGTCTTTCATGCGGCTCCAAGGTCACCGGATCATAACAGTACAACTGGCCAACAATGAGTTAAATGCATCTCAGAAGAAGGGAAGAAAGAGCCTTTTTTTTCTGTAGCCTGTTTTGTCTTTTCTTCCCTCTTTTCCTCTGGGTGACTGAGGAGTCTTGTGCTAGCATTGATGTTCAGGGATTAGTTTCTCATATAGACCAGCTTGCTGCAAGGGTACAGGGTATTTCTGATTATATTGTTCAGACTCCGCTTTTAGAGCCTAGGATTCCTACTCCTGATTTGTTTTTTGGGGACAGGTCCAAATTTTTGAGTTTTAAAAACAATTGTAAACTGTTTTTTGCTCTGAAGCCTCGTTCCTCTGCTGATCCCATTCAGCAGGTTAAAATTGTCATCTCCCTGCTGCGTGGCGACCCTCAGGATTGGGCATTTTCCCTGGAATCTGGGAATCCGGCCTTGCATAATGTAGATGCCTTTTTTCAGGCTCTAGGATTATTATATGATGAACCAAATTCTGTGGATCAAGCGGAGAAGACCTTGTTGGCCCTGTCTCAGGGTCAAGAAGCGGCAGAATTGTATTGTCAGAAATTTAGAAAATGGTCTGTGCTGACTAAATGGAATGAGGATGCTTTGGCGGCAATTTTCAGAAAGGGTCTTTCTGAATCTGTTAAAGATGTTATGGTGGGGTTTCCCACGCCTGTTGGTCTGAGTGATTCTATGTCTCTGGCCATTCAGATTGATCGGCGCTTGCGGGAGTGCAGAACTGTGCGCGCCGTGGCGTTGTCCTCAGGGCAGATGCCTGAGCCTATGCAGTGTGATAGGATTCTGTCTAGAACGGAACAACAAGGATTCAGACGTCAGAATAGGTTGTGTTTTTATTGTGGCGATGCTTCTCATGTTATTTCAGCCTGCCCAAAGCGTACAAAGAGAATCGCTAGTTCAGTTACCATCGGAACTGTACAACCTAAATTTCTGTTATCTGTGACCTTGATCTGCTCATTGTCGTCATTTTCTGTCATGGCGTTTGTGAATTCAGGCGCCACTTTGAACTTAATGGACTTTGAATTTGCCAGGCGTTGTGGTTTCCTCTTGCAGTCTTTGCAGAACCCTATTCCTTTAAGGGGTATTGATGCTACACCTTTGGCTAAAAATAAACCCCAGTTTTGGACACAGGTGACCATGTGCATGGCGCCAGCCCATCAGGAAGATTGACGTTTTCTGGTGTTGCATAATTTGCATGATGCTATTGTGCTGGGTTTTCCATGGTTGCAGATACATAATCCTGTGTTGGATTGGAAGTCTATGTCTGTGACTAGTTGGGGTTGTCAGGGGGTTCATAATGACGTTCCTGTGATGTCAATCTCCTCTTCCTCCTCTTCTGAAGTTCCAGAGTTTTTGTCTGATTTTCAGGATGTATTCGATGAGCCCAAGTCCAGTTCCCTTCCACCACATAGGGACTGTGATTGTGCTATTGACTTGATTCCAGGCTGTAAGTTTCCTAAGGGCCGAATTTTCAACCTGTCTGTGCCGGAACATACCGCCATGCGGAGTTATGTTAAGGAGTCTTTGGAGAAAGGGCATATTCGGCCATCTTCTTCACCGTTGGGAGCGGGAATTTTTTTTGTTGCTAAGAAGGATGGCTCCTTGAGACCCTGTATAGATTATCGCCTCTTGAATAAGATCACGGTCAAGTTTCAATACCCTTTACCTTTGCTTTCCGATTTGTTTGCCAGGATTAAGGGGGCTAGTTGGTTTACAAAAATTGACCTTCGGGGGGCATACAATCTTGTTCGTATTAAGCAGGGTGACGAATGGAAAACTGCATTTAATATGCCCGAAGGCCATTTTGAATACCTTGTGATGCCATTCGGGCTCTCTAATGCTCCATCTGTTTTTCAGTCCTTCATGCATGATATCTTTCGGAATTATCTTGATAAATTCATGATTGTATATTTGGATGACATCTTAATTTTTTGCGATGATTGGGAGTCTCATGTGAAACAGGTCAAAATGGTATTTCAGATCCTTCGTGATAATACTTTGTTTGTGAAGGGGTCTAAGTGTCTCTTTGGAGTGCAGAAGGTTTATTTTTTGGGCTTTGCTAATTTTTATCGCTGTTTCATTGCTAACTTCTCCAGTGTGGTTAAACCCCTGACCAATTTGACGAAGAAAGGCGCTGATGTAACGAATTGGTCCCCTGTGGCTGTCTCTGCCTTTCAGGAGCTTAAACGCTGATTTACTTCTGCCCCGGTGTTGCGTCAGCCAGATGTTTCTCTTCCGTTTCAGGTTGAGGTTGATGCTTCTGAGATTGGGGCAGGGGCCGTTTTGTCTCAGAGGGATCCTGTTGGTTCCTTGATGAAACCGTGTGCCTTCTTTTCCCGTAAGTTTTCGCCTGCTGAACGCAATTATGATGTCGGCAATCGGGAGTTGTTGGCTATGAAGTGGGCGTTTGAGGAATGGCGACATTGGCTTGAGGGAGCCAAGCACTGTATTGTGGTCTTGGCCGATCATAAAAATCTGATTTACATCGAATCTGCCAAGCGGCTGAATCCTAGACAGGCTCGATGGTCCCTGTTTTTCTCCCGTTTTGATTTTGTGGTCTCGTTTCTTCCGGGTTCTAAGAATGTTAAGGCTGATGCCCTCTCTATGAGTTTTTTGCCTGATTCTCCTGAGGTATTTGAGCAGGTCGGCATTCTGAAGGAAGGGGTGGTCCTTTCTGCCATTACCCCTGATTTGCGACGGGTTCTGCAGGAATTTCAGGCTGACAAACTTGACCGCTGTCCTGTGGGGAAACTGTTTGTTCCTGATAGATGGACTAGTAGAGTGATTTCTGAGGTTCACTGTTCTGTGTTGGCTGTGTTATGATCCTAGTGGTAGAGGATCTCAGAAGTTCCAGCTAAGTCCGCAAACACAAAAACCAGCTCATAGGGAGGTGGTAACTTGGCTGACCGTATATCTGATCCTAGCACAACAACTAGAAGTAGCCAGGGAACGTACCTAGGTTGATTCTAGATGTCTCGCACCAGCCGGAGAACTAACTAACCCTTTCAGAGAAAATAAGACCTCGCTTGCCTCAAGAGAAAGAACCCCAAAGTTATGATACAAGCCCCCCACAAATAATAACGGTGAGGTAAGAAGAAAAGACAAACGTAAGTATGAACTAGATTTAGCAAAGAGAGGCCCACTAATTAATAGCAGAAAATAGGAAGAGAACTTATGCGGTCAGCAAAAACCCTACAAAAATATCAATGCTGAATATCCAAGAACCCCCGCACCGACTAACGGTGTGGGGGGAGAATATCAGCCCCCTAGAGCTTCCAGCAAAAATCAGGAATCACATTGTAACAGGCTGGAACAAAATAGCAGCAATGCGAATAAACAAAAATAAGAAAGCAGGACTTAGCTTATCTTGCAAAAAGCAGGAGACCAGGAGTCAGGAGCAAACAGACATAGACTGACTACATCGATTCCAGGCACTAGACTGAGTTTCCAGGAAGTCTAAATAGAAACACCCAAGGCCTAACGAACCAGGTGGGTACCAACCTGGAGAAAGACAATCCAAGTGTCATACCGCTAGTGATCACAAGAGGGAGCCAAGAAATACAGTTCACAACAGTACCCCCCCTTTAACGAGGGGTCACCGAACCCTCACCAAGACCACCAGGGCGATCAGGATGAGCAGCATGAAAGGCACGAACCAAATCGGCCGCATGAACATCAGAGGCGACCACCCAGGAATTATCCTCCTGACCATAGCCCTTCCACTTGACCAGATACTGAAGCCTCCGTCTAGAGAGACGAGAATCCAATATCTTCTCCACCACGTACTCCAACTCGCCCTCAACCAAGACCGGAGCAGGAGGGTCAACAGCAGGAACCACAGGCACAACGTACCGCTGCAACAAAGACCTATGGAACACATTGTGAATGGCAAACGACACCGGAAGATCCAAACGAAAAGACACCGGATTAAGGACTTCCAAAATTTTATAAGGACCAATAAAGCGAGGCTTAAACTTAGGAGAGGAAACCTTCAGAGGGACATACCGAGAAGACAACCAAACCAAATCCCCAACACGAAGTCGGGGACCCACACTGCGGCGGCGGTTGGCAAAACGCTGAGCCTTCTCCTGTGACAATTTCAAGTTGTCCACCACATGATTCCAAATCCGCTGCAACCTATCCACCACGGAATCCACCCCAGGACAGTCAGAAGATTCAACATGACCCGAGGAAAAACGAGGATGAAAACCAGAGTTGCAGAAAAATGACGAAACCAAAGTAGCGGAACTAGCCCGATTATTGAGGGCAAACTCAGCCAATGGCAAGAAGGTCACCCAATCATCCTGATCCGCAGAAACAAAACATCTCAAATAAGCCTCCAGCGTCTGATTAGTTCGCTCAGTTTGGCCATTAGTCTGAGGATGAAAGGCAGATGAGAACGACAAATCAATGCCCATCTTAGCACAAAAAGATCGCCAGAACCTGGACACAAACTGGGATCCTCTGTCAGACACGATATTCTCAGGAATGCCATGCAAATGAACCACATTCTGAAAGAACAAAGGAACCAGATCGGAAGAGGAAGGCAACTTAGGCAAGGGCACCAAATGGACCATCTTGGAAAAGCGATCACACACCACCCAGATGACAGACATTCCTTGGGACACCGGAAGATCTGAAATAAAATCCATGGAAATGTGTGTCCATGGCCTCTTCGGGACGGGCAAGGCAAAAGCAACCCGCTGGCACGAGAACAGCAAGGCTTAGCCCGAGCACAAATCCCACAGGACTGCACAAAAGAACGCACATCCCGCGACAAGGAAGGCCACCAAAAGGACCTAGCTACCAAATCTCTGGTACCAAAAATCCCAGGATGCCCTGCCAACACTGAGGAATGAACCTCGGAGATAACTCTACTGGTCCATTTAACAGGAACAAACAGTCTATCAGGTGGGCAAGGGTCAGGTCTACCAGCCTGAAATCTCTGCAGCACACGTCGCAAATCAGGAGAAATGGCCGACAAGATTACTCCCTCTTTAAGAATACCAGCTGGCTCTGAGACTCCCGGAGAGTCAGGCACAAAACTCCTAGAAAGAGCATCAGCCTTCACATTCTTCGAACCAGGCAGGTTTTGACCAAAGTCAAAACGGGAGAAAAACAGGGACCAACGAGCCTGTCTAGGATTCAAGCGCTTAGCAGACTCGAGATACATCAAATTTTTGTGATCAGTCAAGACCACCACACGATGCTTAGCTCCCTCGAGCCAATGACGCCACTCCTCAAATGCCCACTTCATGGCCAACAACTCCCGATTACCAACATCATAGTTCCGCTCCGCAGGCGAAAATTTCCTAGAAAAAAAAAGCACAAGGTCTCATCACAGAGCAACCAGGGCCTTTCTGCGACAAAACAGCCCCTGCACCGATCTCAGAAGCGTCCACTTCAACCTGAAAGGGAAGTGAGACATCAGGCTGGCACAAAACAGGCGCCGAAGTAAACCGACGCTTCAGTTCCCGGAAAGCCTCCACGGCTGCCGGAGCCCAATTAGCCACATCAGAGCCTTTCTTGGTCATATCCGTCAAAGGTTTAACAACGCTAGAGAAATTAGCAATAAAACGACGGTAGAAATTAGCAAAACCCAAGAACTTCTGAAGACTCTTAACAGACGTGGGTTGAGTCCAATCATGAATAGCTCGGACCTTGACTGGGTCCATCTCCACTGTAGAAGGGGAGAAAATGAAACCCAGAAAGGAAACCTTCTGCACTCCAAAGAGACACTTTGAGCCCTTCACAAACAAAGCATTATCACGCAAAACCTGAAACACCATCCTGACTTGCTTTACATGAGAATCCCAATCATCAGAAAAAACCAGAATATCATCCAGATAAACAATCATAAATTTATCTAGATACTTCCGGAAGATGTCATGCATAAAGGACTGAAACACTGAAGGAGCATTAGAGAGCCCAAAAGGCATCACCAAGTACTCAAAATGGCCTTCGGGCGTATTAAACGCTGTTTTACATTCATCTCCCTGCTTAATGCGCACAAGGTTGTACGCACCACGAAGATCTATCTTGGTGAACCACTTGGCACCCTTAATCCGAGCAAACAAGTCCGACAATAGTGGCAACGGATACTGAAATTTGACCGTGATTTTATTCAGAAGCCGATAGTCTATACAAGGTCTCAAAGACCCGTCTTTTTTGGCTACAAAAAAGAATCCCGCACCAAGAGGGGAAGAGGATGGACGAATATGTCCTTTCTCCAAAGACTCCTTTATATAAGAATGCATTGCGGCATGTTCAGGTACAGATAGATTAAATAATCGTCCCTTAGGAAATTTACTACCAGGAATCAAATCTATAGCGCAGTCACAGTCCCTATGAGGAGGAAGGGCATTGGAACCGGACTCACTAAATACATCCTGATAGTCCAACAAATACTCCGGAACTTCAGAAGGAGTAGAAGAAGCAATAGACACCGACGGGGAATCGCAATGAATTCCCTGACAACCCCAACTTGACACAGACATTGCCTTCCAATCCAAGACTGGATTATGGGTCTGTAACCATGGCAGACCTAAAACGACCAAATCATGCATTTTATGCAGAACAAGAAAACGAATCACCTCCCGATGTTCAGGAGTCATGCACATGGTCACTTGTGTCCAATACTGCGGTTTATTCTCCGCCAATGGCGTAGCATCAATTCCTCTAAGAGGAATGGGATTTTTTAAAGGCTCCAGGACAAAACCACAGCGCTTGGCAAACGACAAGTCCATAAGACTCAGGGCTGCACCTGAATCCACAAATGCCATAACAGGGTAGGAAGACAATGAGCAAATTAGAGTTACAGACAAAATAAACTTAGGATGCAAATTACCAATGGTGACAGGACTAACCATCTTTGTTAGGCGTTTAGAGCATGCTGAGATAACATGTGTAGAATCACCACAGTAAAAACACAACCCATTCTGACGTCTATGATTTTGTCGTTCAGTTCTAGTCTGAATTCTATCACATAACATTGAGTCAGGTGTCTGTTCAGACAACACTGCCAGAGGATTAGCAGATTTGCGCTCCCGCAAATGCCGATCTATCTGAAAGGCCAGAGCCATAGAATCACTCAGACTTGTAGGAATGGTAAAACCCACCATCACATTCTTAATGGCTTCAGAAAGGCCATTTCTGAAATTTGCCGCCAGAGCACACTCATTCCATTGAGTGAGCACGGACCATTTCCGAAATTTTTGGCAATACACTTCAGCCTCATCCTGGCCCTGAGAGATAGTCAGCAACGCTTTTTCTGCCTGAATTTCAAGATTGGGCTCCTCATAAAGCAATCCGAGCGCCAGAAAAAACGCATCAATATTTGCCAATGCCGGATCTCCTGGCGCCAATGAAAAAGCCCAATCCTGAGGGTCGCCACGCAAGAAAGAGATAACAATTTTAACTTGCTGAGCTGAGTCTCCAGACGAACGAGGTCTCAAAGATAGAAACAATTTACAATTATTCCTAAAATTCCTAAATTTAAATCGATCACCAGAGAAAAGCTCAGGAATAGGTATCTTAGGCTCTGACATAGGAGTACTAGTAACAAAATCCTGAATGCCCTGTACTCGTGCAGCGAACTGATCCACACTAGTAATCAGAGTCTGAACATTCATGTCTGCAGCAGAGCTTCAAGCCACTCAGAGGAAAAAGGGGAAGAAGAAAAAACAAAAAAAACAAACTCTGAACTTCTTTTCTTTTAATCCCGCTTCTGCAATGCATTAAATATTACTTTATGGCCTGGAATACTGTTATGATCCTAGTGGTAGAGGATCTCAGAAGTTCCATCTAAGTCCGCAAACACAAAAACCAGCTCATAGGGAGGTGGTAACTTGGCTGACCGTATATCTGATCCTAGCGCAACAACTAGAAGTAGCCAGGGAACGTACCTACGTTGATTCTAGACGTCTCGCACCAGCCGGAGAACTAACTAACCCTTTCAGAGAAAATAGGACCTCGCTTGCCTCAAGAGAAAGAACCCCAAAGTTATGATACAAGCCCCCCACAAATAATAACGGTGAGGTAAGAAGAAAAGACAAACGTAAGTATGAACTAGATTTAGCAAAGAGAGGCCCACTAATTAATAGCAGAAAATAGGAAGAGAACTTATGCGGTCAGCAAAAACCCTACAAAAATATCCACGCTGAATATCCAAGAACCCCCGCACCGACTAACGGTGTGGGGGGAGAATATCAGCCCCCTAGAGCTTAAAGCAAAAATCAGGATTCACATTGTAACAGGCTGGAACAAAATAGCAGCAATGCGAATAAACAAAAATAAGAAAGCAGGACTTAGCTTATCTTGCAAAAAGCAGGAGACCAGGAGTCAGGAGCAAACAGACATAGACTGACTACATCGATTCCAGGCACTAGACTGAGTTTCCAGGAAGTCTAAATAGAAACACCCAAGGCCTAACGAACCAGATGGGTACCAACCTGGAGAAAGACAATCCAAGTGTCATACCGCTAGTGATCACAAGAGGGAGCCAAGAAATACAGTTCACAACATGGCTGGTCATCCTGGTATTTTTGGTACCAGAGATTTGGTTGGTAGGTCCTTTTGCTGGCCTTCTTTGTCGCGTGATGTGCGTTCTTTTGTGCAGTCTTGTGGGACTTGTGTGTGGGCCAAGCCTTGTTGTTCCCATGCTAGTGGGTTGCTTTTGCCTTTGCCGGTCCCTGAGAGGCCCTGGACGCATATTTCTATGGATTTTATTTCAGATCTTCCGGTTTCCCAGAGGATGTCGGTTATCTGGGTGGTTTGTGACCGGTTTTCTAAGATTGTTCATTTGGTGCCTTTGCCTAAATTGCCTTCCTCTTCTGATTTGGTTCCGTTGTTTTTTCAGCATGTGGTTCGTTTGCATGGTATTCCAGAGAATATTGTGTCCAACAGAGGTTCCCAGTTTGTTTCTAGGTTTTGGCGGGCCTTTTGTGCAAGGCTGGGCATTGATTTGTCTTTTTCTTCCGCATTTCATCCTCAGACAAATGGCCAGACCGAGCGAACTAATCAGACTTTGGAAACTTATTTGAGATGCTTTGTGTCTGCTGATCAGGATGATTGGGTGGCTTTCTTGCCATTGGCCGAGTTTGCCCTTAATAATCAGGCTAGTTCGGCTACCTTGGTTTCACCCTTCTTTTGTAATTTTGGTTTTCATCCTCGTTTTTCTTCGGGGCAAGTTGAACCTTCTGATTGTCCTGGTGTGGATTCGTGGTTGACAGGTTGCAGCAGATTTGGGCTCATGTTGTGAACAATTTGGTGTTGTCTCAGGAAGAGGCTCAGCATTTTGCTAACCGTCGTCGGTGTGTTGGTTCCCGGCTTCGGGTTGGGGATTTGGTCTGGTTGTCTTCCCGTCATGTTCCTATGAAGGTTTCTTCCCCTAAGTTTAAGCCTCGGTTTATTGGTCCTTAAAAGATTTCTGAAATTATCAATCCGGTGTCTTTTCGTTTGGCCCTTCCGGCCTCTTTTGCCATCCACAATGTTTTCCATAGATCTTTATTGCGGAAATATGTGGTGCCCATTGTTCCCTTTGTTGATCCTCCTGCTCCTGTGTTGGTTGATGGGGAGTTGGAGTATGTGGTTGAGAAGATTTTGGATTCTCGCTTTTCGAGGCGGAGGCTTCAGTACCTTGTCAAATGGAAGGGTTATGGCCAGGAGGATAATTCTTGGGTTTTTGCCTCTGATGTCCATGCTGCTGATTTGGTCCGTGCCTTTCATCTGGCTCGTCCTGATCGGCCTGGGGGCTCTGGTGAGGGTTCGGTGACCCCTCTTCAAGGGGGGGTACTGTTGGTGAATTCTGCTCTTGGGCTCCCTCCGGTGGTTGTTGGTGGTAGTGCAGTTGTCTTGGGGTTGTAATCCGGACAGGTGTTTCTGCTGATTGCAGCTCTATTAGGTATTTAGGTGTGCAGGTTCCATGAGTCCATGCCAGTTGTCCATTGTACTTGGAGGGATTGCATCTCTCTCTGGCTCCTCATGCCCTGCTGCCAATTCAACTAAGATAAGTGTCTGGTTTTTTGTCTCTGTGCACACATGCAGTGTGCTTTGCAATTCAGTGCAATTCATTGTGTTTTTGTCCAGCTTAGACTTTGTTTGGATTTTTCAGTCATGCTGGATTCTCAGGAGATGCAGATATACTTTCTATGTCTTTAGTTAGATGTAGAATATTTATATTATCTGCTGTGGATATTTTTAGGATTTTAATACTGACCACTTAGAATTCTGTCCTATCCATTTCTATTTAGCTAGAAGTGCCTCTTTTGCTAAATCCTGTTTTTCTGCCTGCGTGTGTTTTTCCTCTTATACTCACAGTCAATATTTGTGGGGGGCTGCCTATCCTTTGGGGTTCTGCTCAGAGGCAAGATAGAATTCCCATTTCCTTCTATAGGGGTATTTAGTCCTCCGGCTGTGTCGAGGTGTCTAGGACGTGTTAGGTACATCCCACGGCTACTTCTAGTTGCCGTGTTAGTTTAGGGTTTGCGGTCAGTACAGTTACCACCTACTCCTGAGAAAGTCTTTCATGCGGCTCCAAGGTCACCGGATCATAACAGTCAACACTTGCTGCCATGTTATTGGGGTTCAGTAACGTCAGCTGCTCCCCTGCTGTGTATCCGGCAATGTGTCCTGCGACCTCAACGCTGGCACTACAACAGAAATTAAATGTAACCTTCCCCCCAGGCGTTTGTAATTAAAAGAGCCACCTTTTGCAGCACAAATGCTGCATTTGGACAAGGTGGCTCTTTTAGTTATTCTCCTTGCTCACGCTGAACTAAACACTTATAAAACGTGTCCCCTCATACCTTCAAACCATCCTGGAGGTGGAACTAAACCTTCTTAATGAGACGCAGCACAGCCGTCATTCCTACCCCCTTGGCGCTGGGTGCCGCCTCCTCATCTTTGTTTAAATCTGTCCCAGAGCCTGCACTGTTGTTATCCCTTGGCCATGCGCAGTTAGTGCTGCCCATCTTCTGACATAATTTGTTGTCAGGCTGGCTGCACCAGTGCGGTCGCCCTGCCTGAGATCACGCCCCGCAGTGTCTTATTTATTCACACTGCGGGGCTGGGATTCATGGGCATGCGCAGTGCATATCTTCGCCTCTCACTCATCTCCTTCCACCTTCTTCAGACTGTGCAGTGTCATGGCCGTGGCATGTGATTAGGGATCAGCTGATGCCACACAGTCTGAAGAAGGTGGAAGGAGATGAGTGAGAGGCGAAGATATGCACTGCGCAAGGCCATGAATCCCAGCCCCGCAGTGTGAATAAATCAGAAAACACTGTGGGGCTGGGATTCATGGGCATGCGCAGTGCATATCTTCGCCTCTCACTCATCTCCTTCTGCCTTCTTCAGACTGTGTGGTGTCATGGCTGTGGCATGTGATTAGGGATCAGCTGACGCCACACAGTCTGAAGAAGGCGGAAGGAGATGAGTGAGAGGCGAAGATATGCACTGTGCAAGGCCATGAATCCCAGCCCCGCAGTGTGAATAAATCAGAAGACACTGCGGGGCTGGGATTCATGGGCATGCGTGTTATGGTTCTGGTGGTTAGGAACACATGAACTGACCAAATAAGTAAACCAAAAATAAGGACAAGCTCTGGGAATGTGGGAACTTTACTGACCGCAATCCTGATCCTATCAACACACACTATAGGCAGCCGTGGAGCATACCTAACTCGGCCTAGATGCCTCTTCACAGCCTGAGAAGCTAGCTACCCCTAGAGAGAAACAAAGCCTCACTTGCCTCAGAGAAATTTTCCCCAAAGTGAGAGCAGCCCCCCACAAATAATAACGGTGAGATAAGGGGAAAACACAAACATAGAAATGAAAAAAGGTTTTAGCAAATGAGGCCCGCTAATAACTAAATAGTCAGAGGATAGCAAGGAATCTGTGCGGTCAGTATAAAATACTACAAAAATTATCCACGCAGAGAATACAAAAAGATCCCCCACACCGACTCACGATGTGAGGGGCGCAACTCTGCACCCCAGAGCTTCCAACTAGCAATCAAATAGCAAATAAGCAAGCTGGACTGAACTCATCATATACTGAGAAACATTTTCAGAAAGCAATGAGCAAAAATGGACTAGCATAAACTTAGCTTCTCCACGAGGAGACAGGTCACAAGGGAAGTCCCCGAGAGATCTGAACCAGTACTGAATACAACGAAAGCAGGCAACAAGTAAAGGTCCAAATGGAGTTAAATAGGCAGCAAGCCTAGCAGGAAACGAGGCAGCTGGAGTCCAGCTACAGACCAGCCATAACACTCAAGGCCACCAGAGGGAGCCCATGAACAGAACTCACAAAGTACCACTCATGACCACAGGAGGGAGCCCGAGAACGGAATTCACAACAGTACCCCCCCTTGAGGAGGGGTCACTGAACCCTCACCAGAGCCCCCAGACCGATCAGGACGAGCCAAATGAAAGGCACGAACCAAATCGGCAGCATGGACATCAGAGGCAACAACCCAGGAATTATCCTCCTGACCATAGCCCTTCCATTTAACCAAGTACTGAAGCTTCCATCTCGAAATACGAGAATCCAAGATCTTCTCCACCACATACTCCAATTCTCCCTCGACCAACACCGGAGCAGGAGGATCAACAGAAGGAACCACAGGCACCACATACCTCCGCAACAATGACCTATGGAACACATTATGAATGGCAAAAGATGCTGGGAGGTCCAAACGGAATGACACAGGATTGAGGATTTCTGAAATTTTATAAGGACCGATGAAACGAGGTTTAAACTTAGGAGAGGAAACCTTCATAGGAACGTAACGAGATGACAACCATACCAAATCCCCCACACAAAGTCGGGGACCCACACAGCGACGGCGATTAGCAAAGAGCTGAGCCTTCTCCTGTGACAACGTCAAATTGTCCACTACGTGGTTCCAAATCTGCTGCAACCTATCCACCACAGAATCCACCCCAGGACAGTCAGAAGGCTCAACCTGACCTGAGGAAAAACGAGGATGAAAACCAGAATTACAAAAAAAAGGCAAAACCAAAGTAGCAGAACTAGCCCGATTATTGAGGGCGAACTTGGCCAATGGCAAAAAAGTCACCCAATCATCCTGATCAGCAGAAACAAAACATCTCAGATAAGCTTCCAAGGTCTGATTAGTTCGTTTGGTTTGGCCATTTGTCTGAGGATGGAAGGCCAAAGAAAAAGACAAATCAATGCCCATCTTAGCACAAAAGGACCGCCAAAATCTGGACACAAACTGGGATCCTCTGTCAGACACAATGTTCTCCGGAATACCATGCAAGCGAACCACATTCTGAAAAAACAGCGGAACCAAATCAGAGGAGGAGGGCAACTTAGGCAAGGGCACCAAATGGACCATTTTAGAAAAATGAACACAAACCACCCAGATGACAGACATCCTCTGAGAGACTGGAAGATCCGAAATAAAATCCATGGAAATATGCATCCAAGGCCTCTTCGGGACAGGCAAAGGCAAAAGCAATCCACTGGCACGAGAACAGCAAGGCTTGGCCGGAGCACAAATCCCACAGGACTGCACAAAGGAACGCACATCCCGCGACAAGGAAGGCCACCAAAAGGACCTGGCCACCAGATCCCTGGTACCAAAAATCCCAGGATGACCCGCCAACACCGAAGAATGAACCTCGGAAATAACTCTACTGGTCCATCTATCCGGGACAAACAGTCTCTCCGGTGGACAACGGTCAGGTCTATCGGCCTGAAATTCCTGCAGCACCCGCCACAAATCAGGGGAGATGGCAGACAAAATCACCCCGTCTCTGAGGATGCCAGCCGGCTCAGAAACTCCCGGAGAGTCAGGCACAAAACTCCTAGAAAGGGCATCAGCCTTCACATTCTTTGAGCCTGGAAGGTACGAAACCACGAAATCAAAACGGGAGAAAAACAGCGACCAACGAGCCTGTCTAGGATTTAACCGCTTGGCAGACTCAAGATAAATCAAATTCTTGTGATCCGTCAAGACCACCACGCGATGCTTGGCTCCCTCAAGCCAATGTCGCCACTCCTCGATTGCCCACTTCATTGCCAACAACTCCCGATTACCAACATCATAATTCCGCTCGGCAGGCGAAAACTTTCTAGAAAAGAAAGCACATGGTCTCATCACCGAGCCATCAGAGCTTCTCTGTGACAAGACAGCCCCTGCTCCAATCTCAGAAGCATCAACCTCGACCTGAAAGGGAAGAGAGACATCAGGCTGACGCAAGACAGGAGCCGAAGAAAACCGACGTTTCAGCTCCTGAAAGGCCTCAACGGCCGCAGAAGACCAATTCGTCACATCAGCACCCTTTCTAGTCAAATCCGTCAAAGGTTTAACCACACTAGAAAAATTAGTGATGAAGCGACGGTAAAAATTAGCAAAGCCCAAGAACTTCTGAAGACTCTTCACCGATGTAGGTTGAGTCCAGTCATAGATGGCCTGGACTTTAACTGGATCCATCTCGATAGTAGAAGGGGAAAAAATAAAGCCCAAAAAGGAAACCTTCTGGACTCCAAAGAGACATTTAGAGCCCTTCACAAACAAGGCATTGGCACACAGGACCTGAAACACCATCCTGACCTGCTTCACATGAGACTCCCAATCATCAGAAAAGACCAAAATATCATCCAGGTACACAATCATAAATCTATCCAGATACTCTCGGAAGATGTCGTGCATGAAGGACTGAAACAAGGAAGGGGCATTAGAAAGCCCAAAAAGCATCACCAAGTACTCAAAATGACCTTCGGGCGTATTAAATGCTGTTTTCCATTCATCGCCCTGCTTTATATGCACAAGATTATAAGCTCCTCGAAGATCTATCTTGGTGAACCAACTAGCCCCCCTAATCCGAGCAAACAGATCGGACAGCAGAGGCAAAGGGTACTGAAATTTGACCGTGATTTTATTTAGAAGGCGATAATCTATACAGGGTCTCAGAGAACCATCCTTCTTGGCCACAAAAAAGAACCCCGCACCCAAAGGTGACGAGGACGGACGAATATGCCCTTTCTCCAAAGACTCCTTTATATAAGTCCGCATAGCGGTATGCTCTGGTACAGATAAATTAAAAAGTCGACCCTTAGGTAACTTACTACCAGGAATCAAATTTATAGCACAATCACAATCCCTATGAGGAGGTAGGGCACTGGATTTGGGCTCATCAAATACATCCTGGTAATCCGACAAAAATTCAGGGACTTCAGAAGGAGCAGAAGAAGCAATTGACACCAAAGGAACATTGCCATGTACCCCTTGACAACCCCAACTTGACACAGACATTGCTTTCCAATCCAGGACTGGATTATGAACCTGCAGCCATGGCAGACCCAACACGACAACATCATGTAAATTATGTAACAGCAGAAAGCGAATAACCTCCTGATGTGCAGGAGTCATGCACATAGTCACTTGAGTCCAGCACTGAGGCTTATTCTTGGCCAATGGCGTAGCATCAATTCCCTTTAGTGGAATAGGGAATTGCAATGGCTCCAAGATAAAACCACAGCGCCTGGCAAATGACAAATCCATCAAATTCAGGGCAGTGCCTGAATCCACAAAAGCCATAACAGAGTAGGATGACAGAGAGCAAATCAAAGTAACAGACAAAATGAATTTAGGCTGTACAGTACCAATGGTGACAGACTTAGCGAACCTTTTTGTGCGCTTAGAACAGTCAGAGATAACATGAGTGGATTCACCACAGTAAAAGCACAACCCATTCTGACGTCTGTGATTTTGCCGTTCAATTCTGGTCAGAATCCTGTCACATTGCATAGACTCAGGCTTCTGTTCAGAAAACACCGCCAGATGGTGCACAGGTTTGCGCTCCCGCAAACGTCGATCAATCTGAATGGCCAAAGACATTGACTCATTTAGACCCGCAGGCGTGGGGAACCCCACCATAACATCCTTAAGGGCTTCAGAAAGACCCTTTCTGAAAATCGCTGCCAGGGCACACTCATTCCATTGAGTGAGCACAGACCACTTCCTAAACTTCTGACAGTAAACCTCTGCTTCATCCTGACCCTGAAAGAGAGCCAGCAAAATCTTTTCTGCCTGGTCCACTAGATTAGGTTCCTCATAAAGCAATCCAAGCGCCAGAAAAAACGCATCCACATTTAGCAATGCAGGATCTCCTGGCGCCAGGGAGAATGCCCAATCTTGAGGGTCACCACGTAACAAAGAAATAATAATTTTAACTTGCTGAGCAGGGTCACCAGAGGAACGAGGTCTCAGAGAAAGAAACAATTTGCAATTATTTTTTAAATTCAAAAACCTAGACCTATCTCCAGAGAACAGCTCAGGAATTGATATTTTAGGTTCTGACATAGGACTGTGAATTACATAATCCTGAATGCTTTGTATCCTTGTAGCGAGCTGATCCACACAAGAGGACAGACCTTGAATGTCCATATCTGCAGCTGAGTCCTGAACCACCCAGAGATTAAGGGGAGGAGAGAGGCTAAACACACTGCAGAGGAAAAAAAAAAACCTCAGAGCTTCTCTTATCCCTCTTTTGCGATGCATTAACACTTTACGGGCCTGCTGTACTGTTATGGTTCTGGTGGTTAGGAACACATGAACTGACCAAATAAGTAAACCAAAAATAAGGACAAGCTCTGGGAATGTGGGAACTTTACTGACCGCAATCCTGATCCTATCAACACACACTATAGGCAGGCGTGGAGCGTACCTAACTCGGCCTAGACGCCTCTTCACAGCCTGAGAAGCTAGCTACCCCTAGAGAGAAACAAAGCCTCACTTGCCTCAGAGAAATTTTCCCCAAAGTGAGAGCAGCCCCCCACAAATAATAACGGTGAGATAAGGGGAAAACACAAACATAGAAATGAAAACAGGTTTTAGCAAATGAGGCCCGCTAATAACTAAATAGTCAGAGGATAGCAAGGAATCTGTGCGGTCAGTATAAAATACTACAAAAATTATCCACGCAGAGAATACAAAAAGACCCCCACACCGACTCACGATGTGAGGGGCGCAACTCTGCACCCCAGAGCTTCCAACTAGCAATCAAATAGCAAATAAGCAAGCTGGACTTAACTCATCATATACTGAGAAACATTTTCAGAAAGCAATGAGCAAAAATGGACTAGCATAAACTTAGCTTCTCCACGAGGAGACAGGTCACAAGGGAAGTCCGCGAGAGATCTGAACCAGTACTGAATACAACGAAAGCAGGCAACAAGTAAAGGTCCAAGTGGAGTTAAATAGGCAGCAAGCCTAGCAGGAAACGAGGCAGCTGGAGTCCAGCTACAGACCAGCCGTAACACTCAAGGCCACCAGAGGGAGCCCATGAACAGAACTCACAAAGTACCACTCATGACCACAGGAGGGAGCCCGAGAACAGAATTCACAACACATGCACAGTGCATATCTTCACCTATCACTCATCTCCTTACGCCTTCTTCAGACTGTGCAGTGTCACGGCTGTGGCATGTGATTAGGGATCAGCTGACGCCGCACAGTCGGAAGAATGTGGAAGGAGATGAGTGAGAGGCGAAGGTATGCACTGCGCAAGGCCATGAATCCCAGCCCTGCAGTGTGAATAAATCAGAAGACACTGCGGGGCGTGATCTCGGGCAGCATGAAAGCACAGGCGCAGTCAGGCTGACATCAAATGATGTCAGAAAATGGGAAGCGCTAACTGTGCATGGCCAAGGGATAACATAACAGCGCAGACTCTGGTACACAATCAAAGTATGCACAGGAGGCTGCGCCCGGCGCCAAGGGGGTATGAATGACAGCTGTACTGCGTCTCACTAAGAAGGAAAGTCCCGCCTCTGGGACGGTTTCATGGTATGAGGGGCCAAATTTTATAAGTGTTTCGTTCAGAGTGTGCAAGGAGCATAATTAAAAGAGACACCTTTTCCTTGTGCAGCATTACTGCTGCACAAGGTGGCTCTTCTATTTGCTAAGGCCTGTGGGGGGTTAAAGGTTCCCTTTCATCTTGCTTCAATTAGGCCTCAGCCTACACTCTGTTTGTCATGTAATCCCTGGGCTCCAACACCGCCAGTTGCTGCTCTGAAGTGTCTTTGGCACAGGTACTCCCTCCTGCCCAGCCTGGTTCCAGCAGGCCAGCTGTTTCCGGGTAGTGTCAAGGTCACTTTGCCTCCAATACGTTGTCCTGTCGTGTAGCGGTTGGGTTAGCCGATTCTATGGTGCATGCAGTTTAGGTGCTTCCTATGTGAGCTGCGGGAACTGGCAATCAAGGCTGGTTCCATAGAGCCAATAGGACAAGCTCCCCCTGTAGGACTGTGGATTTCCAGTAACTACGGCCGGCTCGCGGCCTAGCAACTTTTGTTTTTCCTGTGAACCTTCTGCTGCCTATCTGAGTTCCAGCACCATTAGCTGGTTCTTAGGAAGACAATCTTGACTAGGTCCCCCTGGTTCCAGTACCATCAGCTGGTTCTGGGCAGAGCCTTTGGCTTAGGTGCCTCCTTCTGGGTATCTGAGTTCCACCAACGTCAGGTGGTCTTTGTACAACGTTAGAACAAAGAGAGATATTGTCCGAAATAAAATCCAAATAATTTATTATATAAATATCATTTTGTTTACATCATATGACAAAATACAATACCACATAAAAACAAGATGAAAAGACATAACTTCACAGGTGTAACACCCAGGACCTGCAATTGTAAGTGGATGGGTGCGCCTGGCAAAAGTTTAAACCTACACTAGCACACATGGTGGTATAGCCACAAAGTGACTAAATGTTAATTAACAATTTTAAGAGGTACCAAGTACATAGAAAAAGGTCCTTTATATAACAAGTGTCTATCCCATAAAAAAACGGCTAAACCGTACCACCTGTGCCACAAAAAGATCTTAATCTAAGGAGGACATTAATCCTGCAGGGGGCTGCTTCACTCAGGCCGCAGTGTGGAAAATTATGGGTGAGTTTGCCTGGCATTTTTCCTTGTGAGGATTAATGTCCTCCTTAGATTAAGATCTTTTTGTGGCACAGGTGGTACGGTTTAGCCGTTTTTTTATGGGATAGACACTTGTTATATAAAGGACCTTTTTCTATGTACTTGGTACCTCTTAAAATTGTTAATTAACATTTAGTCACTTTGTGGCTATACCACCATGTGTGCTAGTGTAGGTTTAAACTTTTGCCAGGCGCACCCATCCACTTACAATTGCAGGTCCTGGGTGTTACACCTGTGAAGTTATGTCTTTTCATCTTGTTTTTATGTGGTATTGTATTTTGTCATATGATGTAAACAAAATGATATTTATATAATAAATTATTTGGATTTTATTTCGGACAATATCTCTCTTTGTTCTAACGTTGTACATGGTATTTTGAGAGTGTTCTGAGCCAAATTTGGCACCCCTTCGATGGTTATAGCAGGGGATTAAAGAGTAGAGTAATGCTTACTGTCTGGAAGCTGGTATTAGTCAGGTGGTCTTTGGTAGTGCTTTCTGGCATGGGTACCTCCTGCTTAGTAACCGGGTTCCAGTAACGTCAGCTGGTCCTCGGTTGTTCCATTGGCTCTTGTACCTTCTGCTACCCATCAGGGTTCCAGTACCGTCAGCTGGTTCTCTGCAGTGTCTTTTGCTCTTGTACCTTCTGCTCCCCATCCTGCTTCCAGTACCGTCAGCTGGTTCCAGGCAGAGCCTTTGGGCTCAGGTGCCTCCTTCTGGGTATCCGAGTTCCACCAACATCAGGTGGTCCTTGGTAGTGCTTTCTGGCATGGGTACCTCCTGCTTAGTAACCGGGTTCCAGTAATGTCAGCTGGTCCTCGGTAGTTCCATTGGCTCTTGCACCTTCGGCTACCCATCCGGTTTCCAGTACCATCAGCTGGTTCTCGGCAGTGTCTTTGGCTCTTATACCTGCTGCTCCCCATCCTGGTTCCAGTACCATCAGCTGGTTCCAGGCAGAGCCTTTGGCTTAGGTGCCTCCTACTGTGTGTCCGAGTTCCACCAACGTCGGGTGGTCCTTGGTAGTGCTTTCTGGCATGGGTACCTCCTGCTTAGTAACCGGGTTCCAGTCCGTCAGCTGGTCCTCGGTAGTTCCATTGGCTCTTGGACCTTCGGGTAGCCATCCGGGTTCCAGTACCATCAGCTGGTTCTCGGCATTTCCCCAGCCTTTTTGTACCTTCTGCTACATTTCCAAGTTCAAGACCCTAAAGACGAAGACCACCCCTAAGACGAAGACGACCCCAGAGACGACGACCCATGAGACAACGACCCTGGAGACGACGACCCTGAAGAACACCCCGAAGACGGAGACGACCCCGGAGATGACAACCCTGGAGACGACGACCCTGAAGACCGAGAAGCAGAACATAGTAACATAGTTATTAAGGTTGAAGGAAGACTTTAAGTCCATCTAGTTCATCCCATAGCCTAACATGCCCTAACATGTTGATCCAGGGGAAGGCACAAAAAAAAAGAACAAGAAGCTGCAGAACAAAGAGCAGAAGAACATTAAGCATAAGACTAAACATCAGAGCAAAAGATATTATCTAAATTATAAGCAGAAGAAGACTAAGCAGTGTATGGGGGTGAGTCCGTTCCTCCTCGTGGTGCCCCTGGAAAAAGCCTGCTGCTGCAGGCCAAACTGAACGCGGACAAATCCTGTTGTAACTCTTTTGTGGCAGGCTGAACGTAAGGTGTAATCTTCAAACTTTTATAGATAACAACTACAGGAATGCCTGTCACAAATAAGAATATGATGAAGAAGTAGAATATGAAGAAGAATAATAGTTTAATAAAAAGAATATGAAGAATGTAACAAAAAAGAATAACAGGAAGAAATTGAAGAAGAAGATGAATAAGGTGAAGAAGAAGTAAACGTAAAAGATGCTGCTGCTGAGGATGCTGAAGAAGAAAGTGTCGGAGAAGTAAAAAAGAAGGTGAAGAGCATGGAATTTGTGAAACATCAATATCTGACAAAATATAAAAAGTCTTAACATAGTCAATATTGTTTTGTAACTCCGAACGTCTTAAAAATTAAAAATGTAATTCCTGCTATTCCATTTGATTGGGCTAAACCTCTATGCCTTTAATGTCTCCTCCACCTCCCCCAATACATCCTACATTATTCTTAGTTGTTTTCCTTCATGTAGAATGAACCTACAAGGAAAGAAAGTGTTTATTTTAATTCCGATATTTTGGTCCCATTGACTTGCATTGGTATAGGGTATCGGTATCGGCGATATCCGATATTTTTCAAATATCAGCCGATCCAATCCAATACCGATATTTTCAAATATCGGAATTTATCGCTCAACACTACTCATGATATTAAAAAGATGTACCAGATGTACTTTAAGTGTCCACTTCGTGATCAAGGCAAAGCCTGGGCCCTTCATGTGATTGTTCAAATGCTCTTCCGTGACTGGATGAATATGAGAAAATTGGTTATGACATTTGCTGTTCCCATGATTTGGAGAGAGAACCCATAATCATAGTGATGACTGTTACTTTTGTTTTGTCAACCTGAAGGGCTTTTCTACATAGGACAAACATAAGATTATTTACCCTGAACTTGAATATGCGATTAGACCAGTTTTATATGAAGGTATCTTGCCAATTCTTGTACTACCGTTGTCTGGATTGGATGAAAATGAAGTGGAATATAAAGACTATGGAGCTGAATCTACTGGCGAAGACATAGAGACCTCAAGTCAAGATGAGTATGTACCTGATGGAGCAGCCGAGCAGACAGAACGCTTTACTCAACATGAATTAAATGATCTCATTAGAGACCTTTCATTGTCAAAAGATAAAGCTGAACTTCTTGCATCTAGGTTGAAACAGAAAAATCTTCTTCATGATGAATTCAAACTGTGTTATTACCGAAACAGAAGTAACACTGTAACACAATTATTCACAGTTAGTGGACTAATGGTGTTCTGTAGCAATGTGAATGGCCTCTTTGAAGAACTGAATCAAGAGTATTTTGTTGCAGATTGGAAATGCTTTATTAACTGATCAAAGAGAAGTTTGAAAGCAGTGTTGCATCACAATGGAAATATTAAACCATCAATTCCTATTGCTCACTCATGTCATCTAAAGGAAAGTTATGAAATATGTCAGTGGTTTTGGATGCTATACAATTTAAGCATCATGAACGTAATATCTGTGGAGATTTGAAAGTGATTTGTCTGCTAATGGGAATGCAAAGAGGTTTCACAAAATATTGTTGCTTCTTATGTTTATGAGACAGAAGAAATACAGCAGAGCATTATGTTCATCGTGATTGGGGACAGAGAAACATCTCTGCTCCGGGTAGAGACAATGTTAAGCATAATTCTTTAGTTGCTTCAACAAAAATCTTTCTTCCTCCACTTCAAATAAAGTTGGGATTGATTAAAAACTTTGTGAAAGCTATGACAAAGACAAATTCATAAGGGTTCCGGTACATTTCACAGAAATTCTCCAGCATTTCACGAGCAAAACTGAAGGAAGGGATATTTGTTGGTCCTCAGATCAGAGAGCTTATGAGAGATGCTGTGTTTGAAGGAACTCTAAATGATAAGGAATTGAGATCTTGGAAAAGCTTCAAGTGGATCTTTGAAAACTTCTTAGGAAAACAAAAATCTCCAGAATATGTTGAAGGTGTTGAGGAACTGCTAAATACATACCAGTGTCTTGGATGTTGCATGTCTCTGAAAATGCACTTTTTGCATTCACATTTAGATTTCTTCCCTCAAAATCTTGGGATGTAAGTGATGAACAAGGCAAACAGTTTCATCAGGACATTAAAATAATGGAACACCGCTACCAGAGATTTTGGAATTACTCAATGATGGCAGATTACTGTTGGATGTTATTTAGGGACAACCCTGAAAATTCATATCAATGACAGACTAATGTCAAGTACTTTTAATTTCTGCTCATATTTTGGTTTCTATTTTGCATGTGAAATTATTTTGGTTCAATTATAACTGTTTTGTAAGATGAAGCATTTTTTTCTGATATGTAGATTACTGTTTTCTTAATGTCACCAGTATATTTCCTATACCTTACAATAATGATGATGCTGCCCCATGGAAACTATACGTGCTACAGAAACACTATATACATTTTTTTAATCAGGACAAAAAGATGATTCAGAAAAGTGCAAAGACACCTGCGATGATTGCAAAAAATATTTTTTCATAGACCTGTGTTATGAACTTGTTTTCTTTGCATTATTTGAGGTCTGAAAGCACTGCTTTTTAAAAAATTTTGACCATTTTTCTTTTGTCACAAAAAAATACAAAATTTATTGCTTGGAAATTCGGAGATATGTTGTCAGAAGTTTATAGAACAAAAGAACAATTTACATTTTACTCAAAAATATACCTATAAAGAGAAAAATCAGACGAAGTGAAAATTTTGCAGTGGTCTCTTAATTTTTGCCAGAGCTGTACACTGCATGAGCACCACACACCCTCCCTATATACACTGCATGAGCCCCACAAAGCCTCCCTATATACTGTACATTGCATGAGCCCCACAGAGCCTCCCTATATACACTGCATGAGGCCCCCATAGCCTTCCCATATACTGCATAAGGCCCCCATAGCCTCCCCAAGTGCAGCATGAGACCACCATAGCCTCCAGATGTGAAGTATGACACCCTCATAGCCTCTCCATGTGCAGCATGATGCCCTCATAACCTCCTCATGCGCAGCATGACATCCCCATAGCCTCCAGATGAGCAGCATGACTCCCCCATAGGCTCCTCATGTGCAGCATGAGCATGATGCCCCTGTAGCCTCCCCATGTGCAGTATGATGCCCCATAGCATCCCCATGTGCATATGCAGCACCATGTGCAGCATGTCACCCTATATGCAGGCCAGATTGAAACAGCCAGAGGGCCGGATGTGGCCCACAGGCCGCACTTTGCCCAAGTCTAAATTAGTACATTTGCCCCAGCTACAGGATAATGCCTGCCCCTTCCTTTTGTAGCAGGGTCCGGAAGATGGAGCATGGTCAATGCTTCTTAATCTGTGTACAGTTTATCTTCCTGTTGGGAAATCTAGCTGTGTGTGACAGCCAGCTACTCTCCTGCACACCTAAGCCATCTCATGCTAGCTGATTTGACTGGAATATTTTAGAATGTTAGTGTATGAGTAAATGTGGACTTCCCGGATGTTTAACGTCTATGGGGAGTCAAGAACTAGAAGCAGCTACAAAGAAAAAATAGTGAAGCATGGGCATGAAGCATATACAGCTGTTTTGGCATGCTTAAATGCAACATATTTATGTACAAAAATTTCTCCAATGTTCCATTTAGCTAAATAGAGTGTACTACATGAAATCTGTGCAATGCACTTGGTGACCTATTATGTCTGTGCATTCAGTTGATCTGAGAGAGCTGTGGTATTTTAATTTTACAGGTGCATGTCTGTGTAATTTACGGCATTTGTTTTTATGCTTTGATAGTATGTTTCTATTTAATTTTTACTTGTTTTGTTACCTGACTGCTTCTGGATTCTCCCTTCATTTATCTGTATACTTGTTGACTTGAGGTCTGTCAATGTTATGTACACACTTCTCAGCATGTGGCAAAGGTGTGACTGCAATGGATTCATAAATCTCCACTCAATTGTGCACTCAATTTCCACTTATGCTGCAAATTGAGAATAAATCACACTGCAACACAACCACACCAAAAAATGTTATGTTGAGTTACCAAAAACACATTGCTGTTCAACAGTCAATAGGCCAAACACTCTTAGAAAAGCTCTGGAGTTTTCAAAGCATGCAAAATCTAAACATATTAAAATTTTAGGCTTTAACCCCTTTCCGACATGGGGCATATTAGTACGCTGATGTCGGACACCCTCTCTTTGATATGGGCTCCTGCGCTAAGCCCACATCTTTCCGGGCACATGTCTGCTATTTTGAACAGCTGACATGTGCCTGGAACAGCTACAGGTGGAATTGCGATCCACCTGTGGCCTATAAAACTCTGACAGCGGCATGTAACTTGAGCTTCCGGCAATCGCGCTGGAAATCCACCCATCGGTGACCCCCAAGGGTCACTGATGTGTTGGAATGGCAACCTGGGGTCTCCTGCAGACCTCTATGTTTGTCAATGCCGGCTTGCTATGAGTACCGCCTTATGGTCGGCGCTCATAGCAAGTGAGTAATTCTGCTACATGCAGTCGATTTAATCATCTCCTGTATGTAGCTGAGCCAATCGGGTTTTGGCAGCTTCTAGTCTCCCATGGAGACTATTTAGGCATGCCAAAATTAAAAAAAAAAAAAGATTTTAAAAATATAAAGAAAATTAAAAAAATATAAAAGTTCAAATCACTCCCAATTCACCCCATTCAAAATAAAACAATAAAAAAATCAAACATACACATATTTGGCATTGCTGAATTCAGAATCGCCTAATCTATTAAAAAAAGGATTAACCTGATCCCTAAACGGTGTAGTGAGAAAAAAGTCAAAACGGCAGAATTATTATTTTTTGGTCGCCGTGACATTGCATTAAAATGCAATAACGGGTGATCAAAAGATTGTATTTGCACCAAAATGGTATCATTGAAAACATCAGCTAGGTACACAAAAAATAAGCCCTCACCCAACCCGAGATTACTAAAACTGGAGATGCTACGGGTATCGGAAAATGGGGCAATTTATTTATTTTTTAACAAAGTTTGGAATTTTTTTTCACCACTCAGATAAAAAAGAATCTAGACCTGTTTGGTGTCTGTGATCTTGTAGTGACCTAGAGAATCTCAATGGCAGGTCAGTTTTAGCATTTAGTGAGCATAGTAAAAAAGCAAAACAAAAAACAACTGTGGGATTGCACTTTTTTTGCAATTTCACCGCACTTGGAAATATGTTTACTGTTTTCCAGTACACAATATGTTAAATCCAATGGTGTAATTCAAAAGTACAACTTGTCCCACAAAAAACAAGCCCTCACATGGCCATTTTGATGGAAAAGCAAAAAAAAGATATTGCTCTGAGAAGAAGGGGAGCAAAACACAAAAACGCATTTATCGAAACGCATATATCGAAATGAATATGTCGAAAATACCCCTGGGGGTTAAGGGGTTAGTGCAAAAAGTGCTTAGAAGAAAAATAAGTAAAAAAAAGATCAAATTAAGCTACAGATAAATATGCAAAATCATGATAAATTGAAAAGTAGAAACTCTTCTGTTTCCTCGAGGGTAGAATGATGGGACATACTAAGACTTGGCTGACCCTCACTCTATGAACTGCAGTCAATTTATCAAATCATATTTCGATATCCCCAGGTGGGCTGTGGTTTCGATGGCTGCTCGTAGTTATGCTAGTAAAATTTTAGGTCAGTAACTGAACAGTGATTTAATAAGTTAAAATGAGTGTTAAATAATTAATTTTTCTATTTTTTCAAAGTACTATATGGAATGGGGCATGTCCCATTTAGATTCTGCTTTCTCTACTCTAAAAGATAACCCCTTGGTTGGTTCTGGATCCATGACCCAGCCTGTAGTAAACTTATTTTATTGTCAGACTTAGTCTTACTTCCTGAATTTTGTGTATGACCTCTTAGTTAACAATGAATGGTACTCAGCTATTTATGGTGCTCAAAGATCAGTCTGTTACATGAGACAAATTGAAATAGATATGAGTTTTCTAAATATATTCAGACTCATCAGAATCAGAATCCCCTGTAATTGATACAGTATGTACAGCTTATTCAAATAGCCAAGAGGATACCTTATGTATAATATTAAAACATAACCTTTAATAGTAATCGTATAAAAACGGTTGTTTTAATATTGTACATAAGGTATCCTCTTGGCTATTTGAATATTCTCTATCTGAGGATCTTTTGGGGATATCTGGATTGATATACCCTATATTCTGGCTTGCTTTGGTAGTGAAAAGGTTGTTCTGTTATGGCCGGTTTCTTGTCGGCAGGACCTGATACTAGCCTATGGCTCACCGAGGCCAAAGTGATTTTTTCTGAGAAAACTTTTGCTCAGAAGAAGTATACTCCAACTTATACAGCAGTGTTTAAAGATCTTAATAAACTGTATAAAGAACATACAAGCTCTTTGTCGGAAATCCAGAGCTTAGAAACATACATTAAAAACAATATAGTCCCTAGGGGATTACGTATCACTCTGCTGCCAGCGCCTCGCTGTCGGAACCCACAGCTACTCAGTTGTTGGGAGAAGCAACCAGTAGCTCTCTGAGATTTATGAACTTGTTGGTTACCGAGGAAAAAAACAATTTTGAAAAACTAAACGTTAAACTGAAAGAACAGATTGAGATAGTAGCAAAATTCAAAGGAGAAAGTGATTTCAGTATTAAGGAAACACAACTACAGAATTCAATTGAAAAATTTCAATATAAACTAAAAGAAAGGAAACACAAACAATATCTAAGAGATCTCCAGGACTTTAAGGAGAATAAAATTTATCAGGTCCTGGGAGATCGCTTAGAAAGAGGGGAGAGAGTAATAGATTTATCCTCAACAGAAACCGACACAGACACAGAATCAAGGCAAAGGCTGTTGTGAATTTTGATTCTGGGCTCCCCCGGTGGCCGTTTGTGGAATTGGACTTGTCATCCTCTTTCCTGTTTCACCTGGTTCCATCAGTAGTGGGTGTCGCTATTTAAGCTCATTTCTCTGGTGGTTTCTTGCCGGTCAACAATGTTATCTGATGCCTCTCAGTGCTTGTTCCTGCTTCTAGACAACTACTAGATAAGTTGGACTTTTGTCCATGTTTTGTTTTGCCTATTTGTTCCAGTTCACAGCTGAAGTTTTGTTACTGTGTCTGGAAAGCTCTCGTTGATCAGGGATTGCTACTCTGGTGTTATGAGTTAATGCCAGAGTTTAAGGTAATCTCTGGATGGTGTTTTGTTAGTGTTTTTCTGCTGACCATGAAAGTATACTATCTGTCTTCTGCTATCTAGTAAGCGGACCTCAAATTTGCTAAGACTATTTTCCTGCTGCGTTTGTTGTTTCATCTGAACTCACCGTCATTATATGTGGGGGGCTACTGTCTTCTTTGGAATATTTCTCTAGAGGTGAGCCAGGTCTTATATTTCCTCTGCTAGCTATTTAGGTCTTAGGCCAGAGCTGGGCATCTAGCGATAAATAGGAAATGCTACCTGGCTATTTCTAGTTGCGCGGCAGGCTTAGTTCATGGTCAGTATAGTTCCATCTTCCGAGAGCTTGTCCCTCTATAGGCTTGCTATGATCTCTGCCTGCAGAGATCATGACAGTTTGACCGGCCAATAAAGTGTTAAAGACCCAGGTTGAGAAAGGAGAGTTATAAGAAGTCTGCTGGAATTTTTTTTTTTTTTTTTTTCCTCCAGTCTGCCTTGCTGCAGTCTTTTTTCTCTCTCTCCTCCTAATCTCTGTATGGCTCTGTGTGCACCTGACAATCATGGATCTCCAGAGTGTAACTGCGGGTTTGAATAATCTCATCACGAAAGTACAAAATTTACAAGATTTTGTGGTACATGCTCCGGTATCTGAGCCGAGAATTCCTTTGCCGGAGTTCTTCACAGGGAATAGAGCTAGCTTCCAGAATTTCCGAAATAATTGTAAGCTTTATTTGTCCCTGAAGTCTCGTTCAGCTGGAGACCCTGCTCAGCAGGTTAGGATTGTGATTTCCTTGCTCAGGGGTGACCCTCAAGATTGGGCCTTCTCATTGCCAGCAGGGGATCCTGCGTTACGCGATGTGGATGCGTTTTTTCTGGCCTTGGGCTTGCTTTATGAGGAACCTCATTTGGAACTTCAGGCAGAAAAAACTTTGATGGCACTATCTCAGGGGCAAGACGAAGCTGAAGTTTTCTGCCAAAAATTCCGTAAATGGTCTGTGCTTACTCAGTGGAATGAGTGCGCCTTGGCGGCAACTTTCAGAGAAGGTCTCTCTGATGCCGTTAAGGATGTTATGGTGGGGTTCCCTGTGCCTGCAGGTCTGAATGAGTCCATGACAATGGCTATTCAGATTGATAGGCGTCTGCGGGAGCGCAAACCGGTGCACCATCTGGCGGTGTCTATGGAAAAGACGCCAGAAAGTATGCAGTGTGATAGAATTCTGTCCAGGAGCGAGCGACAGAATTTTAGACGGAAGAATGGATTGTGTTTCTATTGTGGGGATTCTACTCATGTTATATCAGCATGCTCTAGGCGTACAAAGAAGCTTGATAAGTCTGTTTCCATTGGCACCATTCAGTCTAAGTTTATTTTGTCTGTAACCCTGATTTGCTCTTTGTCATCCATTGCCACGGACGCCTATGTTGACTCTGGCGCCGCTCTGAGTCTTATGGATTGGTCCTTTGCCAATCGTTGTGGTTTTGATTTAGAGCCTTTGGAGACTCTTATTCCTCTGAAGGGGATTGACTCCACCCCATTGGCTAATAATAAACCACAATACTGGACACAAGTAACCATGCGTATCAATCCGGATCACCAGGAGATTATTCGTTTCCTGGTGCTGTATAATTTACATGACGATTTGGTACTGGGATTGCCATGGTTGCAGTCTCACAACCCAGTCTTGGACTGGAGAGCAATGTCTGTGTTGAGCTGGGGATGTAAGGGTATTCATGGGGACTTACCTTTGGTTTCTATTTCGTCGTCCATTCCCTCTGAAGTCCCTGAGTTCCTCTCTGATTATCAAGACGTCTTTGACGAACCCAAGCTTGGGTCGTTACCTCCGCACCGTGAGTGCGATTGTGCCATAGATTTGATACCGGGTTGTAAATATCCAAAGGGTCGTTTGTTTAATCTGTCTGTGCCGGAACATGCTGCTATGCGGGAATATATAAAGGAGTCTTTGGAAAAGGGACATATTCGTCCATCTTCTTCTCCCTTGGGAGCTGGGTTTTTCTTTGTCTCAAAAAAAGACGGCTCTTTGAGACCATGTATTGATTATCGGCTTCTGAATAAGATCACTGTTAAGTATCAATACCCATTGCCATTGCTTACTGATTTGTTTGCTCGTATAGAGGGTGCTAAGTGGTTCTCTAAAATTGATCTTCGTGGGGCGTATAATTTGGTGCGGATCAGGCAGGGGGATGAGTGGAAGACCGCATTTAATACGCCCGAGGGCCACTTTGAGTATTTGGTCATGCCTTTTGGTCTTTCTAATGCCCCTTCAGTTTTCCAGTCTTTTATGCATGATATTTTCCGCGATTTTCTGGATAAATTTATGATAATATATCTGGATGATATTCTGATTTTTTCTGATGACTGGGACTCTCATGTCCAGCAGGTCAGGAGAGTTTTTCAGGTTCTGCGGTCTAATTCTTTATGTGTGAAGGGGTCTAAGTGCGTTTTTGGGGTCCAGAAAATTTCCTTTTTGGGGTATATTTTTTCTCCCTCTTCCATTGAGATGGATCCCGTCAAGGTGCAAGCTATTTGTGACTGGACTCAGCCCTCCTCTCTTAAGGGTCTTCAGAGATTTTTGGGCTTTGCCAACTTTTACCGCCGATTTATTGCTGGTTTTTCGGATGTCGTTAAACCACTGACTGATTTGACCAGACAAGGCGCTGATGTTGCTAATTGGTCCCCTCATGCTGTAGAGGCCTTTCAGGAGCTTAAGCGCCGTTTTGCCTCTGCCCCTGTGTTGCGTCAGCCTGATGTGAATCTGCCTTTTCAGGTTGAGGTTGACGCTTCGGAGATCGGAGCTGGGGCAGTGTTGTCGCAGAAAGGTTCCGACTGCTCCGTCATTAGGCCTTGTGCCTTCTTTTCTCGCAAATTTTCGCCCGCAGAGCGGAATTATGATGTTGGGAATCGGGAGCTTTTGGCCATGAAGTGGGCGTTTGAGGAGTGGCGCCATTGGCTCGAGGGGGCTAGGCATCAGGTGGTGGTATTGACTGACCACAAAAATTTGATTTATCTTGAGACTGCCAGACGCCTGAATCCTAGACAGGCGCGCTGGTCTTTATTTTTTTCTCGCTTTAATTTTGTGGTGTCATACCTACCGGGTTCTAAGAATGTTAAGGCAGATGCCCTTTCTAGGAGTTTTGACCCGGACTCTCCTGGTAATTCTGAACCCACAGGTATCCTTAGGGAGGGAGTAATTTTGTCGGCCGTTTCTCCTGATCTGCGGCGGTCCTTGCAAGAGTTTCAGGCGGATAGACCGGATCGTTGTCCGCCTGATAGACTGTTTGTTCCGGATGATTGGACCAGCAGAGTCATCTCTGAGGTACATTCTTCTGCATTGGCAGGTCATCCCGGAATTTTTGGTACCAGGGATTTGGTGGCAAGATCCTTCTGGTGGCCTTCCCTGTCACGAGATGTGCGAGTCTTTGTGCAGTCATGTGACGTTTGTGCTCGGGCCAAGTCTTGTAGTTCTCGGGCTAGCGGACTGCTGTTGCCCTTGCCTATTCCTAAGAGGCCTTGGACACACATCTCGATGGATTTTATTTCAGATCTGCCTGTTTCCCAGAAGATGTCTGTCATCTGGGTGGTCTGTGACCGTTTCTCTAAAATGGTCCATTTGGTTCCTCTGCCCAAGTTGCCTTCTTCTTCTGAGTTGGTTCCTCTGTTTTTTCAGAATGTTGTCCGATTGCACGGTATTCCTGAGAATATTGTTTCTGACAGAGGTACTCAATTTGTGTCTAGATTTTGGCGGGCATTCTGTGCTAGGATGGGCATAGATTTGTCTTTTTCATCTGCTTTTCACCCTCAGACTAATGGCCAGACCGAGCGGACTAATCAGACCCTTGAGACATATCTGAGGTGTTTTGTCTCTGCTGACCAGGATGATTGGGTTGCTTTTTTGCCATTGGCAGAGTTCGCCCTCAATAATCGGGCCAGCTCTTCCACCTTGGTGTCCCCGTTTTTCTGTAATTCGGGGTTTCACCCTCGATTTTCCTCCGGTCAGGTGGAATCCTTGGATTGTCCTGGAGTGGATGCGGTGGTGGAGAGATTGCATCACATCTGGGGGCAGGTTATGGACAATTTGAAGTTGTCCCAGGAGAAGACTCAGCGTTTTGCCAACCGTCATCGTCGTGTTGGTTCTCGGCTTTGTGTTGGAGATTTGGTGTGGTTGTCTTCTCGTTTTGTCCCTATGAGGGTCTCTTCTCCTAAGTTTAAACCTCGGTTCATCGGCCCTTATAGAATATTGGAGATTCTTAATCCTGTTTCTTTCCGTTTGGACCTCCCTGCGTCCTTTTCCATTCATAACGTTTTTCATCGGTCGTTATTGCGCAGGTATGAGGTACCTGTTGTACCTTCAGTTGAGCCTCCTGCTCCGGTGTTGGTTGAGGGTGAGTTGGAGTACGTTGTGGAGAAAATTTTGGACTCTCGTGTTTCCAGACGGAGACTCCAGTATCTGGTCAACTGGAAGGGTTACGGCCAGGAGGATAATTCTTGGGTCAATGCATCTGATGTTCATGCTTCTGATCTTGTTCGTGCCTTCCATAGGGCTCATCCTGGTCGCCCTGGTGGATCTGGTGAGGGTTCGGTGCCCCCTCCTTGAGGGGGGGGTACTGTTGTGAATTTTGATTCTGGGCTCCCCCGGTGGCCGTTTGTGGAATTGGACTTGTCATCCTCTTTCCTGTTTCACCTGGTTCCATCAGTAGTGGGTGTCGCTATTTAAGCTCATTTCTCTGGTGGTTTCTTGCCGGTCAACAATGTTATCTGATGCCTCTCAGTGCTTGTTCCTGCTTCTAGACAACTACTAGATAAGTTGGACTTTTGTCCATGTTTTGTTTTGCCTATTTGTTCCAGTTCACAGCTGAAGTTTTGTTACTGTGTCTGGAAAGCTCTCGTTGATCAGGGATTGCTACTCTGGTGTTATGAGTTAATGCCAGAGTTTAAGGTAATCTCTGGATGGTGTTTTGTTAGTGTTTTTCTGCTGACCATGAAAGTATACTATCTGTCTTCTGCTATCTAGTAAGCGGACCTCAAATTTGCTAAGACTATTTTCCTGCTGCGTTTGTTGTTTCATCTGAACTCACCGTCATTATATGTGGGGGGCTACTGTCTTCTTTGGAATATTTCTCTAGAGGTGAGCCAGGTCTTATATTTCCTCTGCTAGCTATTTAGGTCTTAGGCCAGAGCTGGGCATCTAGCGATAAATAGGAAATGCTACCTGGCTATTTCTAGTTGCGCGGCAGGCTTAGTTCATGGTCAGTATAGTTCCATCTTCCGAGAGCTTGTCCCTCTATAGGCTTGCTATGATCTCTGCCTGCAGAGATCATGACAAAAGGCCAATACGTAGTCGACAGAGGGGAAAAAATAGAGGTCATTCAAGGGGAGGAAACTTTCACTCATATACTAGGCCAGGTTTTTTAGACAATACGTACTCCCTGAGGAGCAGAAATCCCTTCAACAAGGATTAGAACTGCAGGTAGTTAATCTCTCTGATAGAATGATCAGTGAATCAGAGATGACGGTATTGAGTAAGGGGCTATCTTTCATCCCTACTACTAATTTTTCTACTTTTGATTGTATCAAAGACATAAATTTATTTGTCAGAAAACTGAGATGGCACAAGTTTTTCAAACAACAGAATAGGAAGACATGTGCTGGCCTAGACATTCCAGTTGATATGCTCCAGGAGGTACAACTCTTGGCTAATCTGGATCAATCCCCGTCATCCCTAACTGGTCAGGGTCCATTTACATCTCTGAAAAACACTAGCACTAAGATGCCACCAGCTGGGGGCGATGTTTCTGCCATAGATGTGTTCCTTAATTTAACAACTGATGAGATCAAACAAAAGGAGGGGGTGCGGACCAGATATAACTTAACAAAGGAACAGATGGAAGCACTCCATACTCTGGAAAGGGACACATCTATAGTGGTGAAACCCTCTGATAAGGGGGAAAACATAGTTATAATGAATATAGATGGGTACAGGGAGATGTGCCTTTCCTTACTGAATGACCCAACAACATATATCCGAGTCCCGAGTAACCCGATAGAAAGAACAAGGAACGAATTGAAAAATATCCTTGATGGAGCTAAGAATAATGAACTAATTAGCCAGGAAGAATATGATTATCTTCTCCCTAAACATCCGGTGGTGGCGACCTTCTATGCACTTCCGAAGTGGCATAAGGGGGTGTGTCCCCTAAAGGGGAGACCAATTGTATCTGGTATTGGCAGTATAAGTCACAATGTGGGTTCATACCTTGATGAGATACTCAGACCCTTTGTGAGTTCTCTACCATCGTATGTTAGAGATACAGCCGACCTCTTAAGTAAACTAGACAACATCAGTGTGGAACCAGAAGTACTCTTAGCAAGTATTGACATTGAAGCACTTTATTCCTCCATTCCACACAAATTTGGGATTAGAGGTGTCGAACACTTTCTAGTTACAAGAGGCCGTCAGTGTGTCCCCCACAATGAGTTGGTCATGTTTTGCACCAAAATTATTTCACCTTTGATGGTAAAGTCCTCCACCAGCTCAGGGGCACTGCCATGGGCAATCCATGTGCGCCAAGTTATGCTAACTTGTTACTGGGCTGGTGGGAGGACACCATCGTTTTCTCTGAGAGATTTATGCATCTGACAAGTAATGTGGATCTTTGGGTCAGATTCATAGATGACGTTTTTATTTTATGGCGGGGTACTGTGGTCGAGTTTCAGGAGTTTATTGACTCACTGAACCAGAATGAGATGGGCCTAAGGTTCACATATGAGATTGATTCCAAAAGATTGGCCTTCCTCGACGTCCTGATCACGAAATCGGAAAACGTGGACGCCCTAGAAACCACCATTTTTCGTAAACCGACCTCTACTAATTCTCTATTAAAATGGGATAGCCACCACCCTTATTCTTTGAAAAAAGGTATACCTAAGGGTCAGTACCTGAGGTTGAAAAGGAATTGTTCAAATAAAAAAGATTTCAAAGTCAAGGCGGATGATTTGCGCCAAAGATTCCGTATTAAGGGTTACCCCGATGGTGTACTCAGAGACGCATTCAAACATGCAAACGAACAAGATAGGAGGGGACTTATGGTACCCAAAAGGAGAATTGAGAACCAGGATGGGAAAGCTCGACTCATCTGTACCTTTGATAATGGGGCCCAGATGGTCAGGGAGGTAATCCAAAAACATTGGGGTATCCTCCAGATGGATGAGGATATAAAAGACTTTATCGGTGAGAGACCACACATTACCTATAGAAAGAGCCGGACAATAGGAAATCGGTTGGTACGTAGCCACTTTGTCACATCTATGGCTAACGAAACCTGGTTATCAGCCAAAACCAAGGGATGCTATCGTTGTCGTGAATGTATTGCCTGCGAGCATATATTGGTGGGTAAGAAATTTGACAGCATTAGTGAGTCTTTTGAGATCAGGGACTTCATTAACTGTAAAACTAAGGGTGTCATTTACCGTATTACCTGTAAATGCGGCAAGGCCTATGTAGGTAAAACTATAAGAGAATTGAGGAGGAGGATAGGAGAGCACTTAGGTGACATCCGTAACAAAAGAGACACACCTGTGGCTAGACATGTAAATGGACTGCATAATGGGGATGTGAAGGTCTTACAGTTCATGGGGATTGAGAAACTGAAACCACCAAGAAAAGGCGGAGATTACGATAGGGTTCTGCTTCAAAGAGAATCAAGGTGGATATTTCGCCTAAACACATGATACCCACAGGGTTTGAACGAGCAGTTGAGTTATAGTAGTTTTCTCTGAATTTAAATACTAAACCCCAGGATTCTAAAAAGAAAAAAATCTTTTTACTGCTGTATATTGATAGGTTGGAATTTGGGACTTGTCCCCCAGGAGTACTGAGCCAATGAAACAGAGCGCATATTATCTATTATGATTTGACAGTAAAATATAAGCCATTGCTGTATTTTACATATCTGTATCTCTGGCCCCGACATATGAGGCATGAAACTGAGAATTGTGTGTTTTTATGGATAATTCTATCTGGGCGGTTTTCATCTCCCCACAGCGTATATACTCCCTCTTTTGTATATAATAATTACCTTCAGCCTTTCTGGGTGTTTTTTTTTTGTGGATTAGGGTTGTATACAAGTGGTGTGGATAATGGGGACTCAATATAACCCGGAAGGGTCCCCATTTGTACCTGTTTGATTTGTTCATATATATTTTTTATAACCCCTTATAGATGAAATCCTCATTTTTGGTACCAAGTCTGCCCTGATTTAAAATGGATCTTATGGGGACAGCATGGTGTTGTCATAACGATAGCATTTTTTTGGGTAACCTTGAGGGCAGGGGTGTGCTTGTTGTATTAATTTCACTATGAAATGTGAGTGTGCGGTATTAATACACACTAACAGTGATAACCCTGCACCGGATAGGTAAAATAAAAATATATTGAGGATATAAGGTCTGGATGTACTCATGACTAGTGTTGAGCATTCCGATACCGCAAGTATCGGGTATCGGCCGATACTTGCGGGTATCGGAATTCCGATACCGAGATCCGATACTTTTGTGGTATCGGGTATCGGTATCGAAACAACATTAATGTAAAAATGTGTAAAAGAGAGAATTAAAATAAAAAATATTGCTATACTCACCTCTCCGACGCAGCCTGCACCTTACCGAGGGAAGCGGCAGCGTTCTTTGTTTAAAATTTGCGCTTTTCTTTCCTTACGTGAAGTCCCGGCTTGTGATTGGTCGCATGCCGCCCATGTGGCGGCGACGCAACCAATCACAGCAAGCCGTGACGTAATTTCAGGTCATTCAGTATTTTAAAATTACGCTCCGGCTTTGTGATTGGTTGCGTCGCAGTCACATGGGCGACGCAACCAATCACAGCAAGCCGTGACGTAATTTCAGGTCCTTAAGGATTTTAAACTTACGTCCCGGCTTTGTGATTGGTTGCGTCGCAGTCACATGGGCGCCGCAACCAATCACAAGCCGTGACGTCACGGGAGGCTGGACACGCGCGCATTTTAAAATGGGCGCGTGTCTAGCCTCCCGTGACGTCCCGGCTTGTGATTGGTTGCGGCGCGGTCAACCAATCACAAGCCGGGAGGCTGGACACGCGCGCATTTTAAAATGGGCGCGTGTCCAGCCTCCCGGCTTGTTATTGGTTGACCGCGCCGCAACCAATCACCAGCCGGGACGTCACGGGAGGCTGGACACGCGCCCATTTTAAAATGCGCGCGTGTCCAGCCTACAGACAAATTTGAATACTGTTCCAAAGAAAGTGGAGGTCTTGCTGGGTGCGAAAAAGCCAGGTGATGGGATGGTCTAGGACAAGTAAGTACAGTCTCTTTTTGTTTAAGTTTTTCTCGGGACTTCTACTTATTATGCTTAAGGGTCTGGAGAGACCTCTTGCATAATAAATGTCTTTTTGGGGCAGAATCAATCTGAATCACATTTTCATCAGATCAAATAGAATCAGCCAGCCGATTGGAGCGAATGTGCCTAAAACATATTATAAAAAACTCATTCATATCTATCTACCAACTTAAATTAGAATGAGGAAATCACAGCACTCTTGTTTGAAACTCACAACACAAATGTAAGTTATGGCATTTCATCACAGTGTTTGAAAATATTTTAGTCATCAGGAAAATGTGCAGTTTCTGACTACTCAAATATTTGTGGCTCTGGTAGTGAAGTCTGGATTCACATCACAAATAACTAATAATTTTGAGGACAAGTTAGTAAACCATTTTGAATCATACAGTTCATTAAAAAAATGTCTGTAGCCCAGAATTCTGTTATAAAGCCACTAGCAAAGGTTACTGTAAGCTGTAAAATGCTAACAATAATTTTCTATATTTACTGAAAAGCATAAAACAAAGCATATTTATTTGTCTTTAATTTTTGTAGTTGTATCTCAGCAGATGTCATATATTTGCACCTGTGTTAAAAAGGTAACTTTTTTATGCCTAAATGGTTCCTGTTTTCAACAATTTACCTCTCTTTGTGGTCTCAGCTAGACTTGAAGAACATTTTCAGAATATCACATAAAATAAGAAGACTGAAGCGTTGCAGGTAACTGGGGAAGACACATTTTTTGAAAGGTTTAAGAATTAAAAGTTTTGTCGGGACTCAGTGTTTCTGTAAAAAAAATTAGACTGTGTTATTATATAATGAACATCGTGTGAACTAAGCCAGTGTGACCTTCTTCACATGAAGGCTGTGGTTTGGCTGTCTGCGGCAAAAGAGCATTGCATGTTTACAAGGAGAGGGATAACAAACAGCAACATACATTACAAATAAACATGAAAATGGTTATTAAGAGCTAAGGTTAAAATAAAAAAATATGCACACTCTAGATAGTGTAAACATCATAATTATTCATATTGGCCAAGCAAATAAACATATTATGCTATTTATTCTGCAAAATGTAAACCTAAGAAAATGATGCTAGAATTTCTGGGATTTTTTTGCTTACACTGTGTCCCAGAAACTTTAATGAAAACCCTGTGCAGAAGTTTTGTCACAAAAAAATGGTAAGGTTCTTAGAATTTAAAAAAAAATAAAACAGTATAAAACAACATGAATTCATAAAACATACAGCATCAGCAGCCTCCCTTGATAAATACAGAGGCAACACAGGTGCAAAATACTGATGAAACAACCATTCACCTACCAATTTATGGAGCAGTTGTCACCTAGTTTTTGAATTGCACACATGTAAGGTTTGTATAGGTTGCTAGTAGTGATGAGTAGTGTTGAGCGATACCGTCCGATACTTGAAAGTATCGGTATCGGAAAGTATCGGCCGATACCGGCAAAATATCGGATCCAATCCGATACCGATACCCGATACCAATACAAGTCAATGGGACTCAGGTATCGGACGGTATTCCTGATGGTTCCCAGGGTCTGAAGGAGAGGAAACTCTCCTTCAGGCCCTGGGAACCATATAAATGTGTAAAATAAAGAATTAAAATAAAAAATATCGCTATACTCACCTGTCCGACGCAGCCGGGACCTCGGCGATTGTAAGCGGCAGCGTTGTTTCTTTAAAATTCGCGCTTTTACTTGCTTACGTGAATTCCCGGCTTCTGATTGGTCAGGGCGGCCATGTTGCCGGGACTCGGACCAATCACAGCAAGCCGTGACGAAATTACGTCACGGCTTGCTGTGATTGGTCCGCGTCCCGGCAATATGGCGCCGTGACCAATCACAAGCCGTGACGTCACGGGAGGCTGGACACGCGCGCTTTTCAAAATAAGCGCGTGTCCAGCCTCCCGTGACGTCACGGCTTGTGATTGGTTAATGGCGGCCATGTTGCCGGGACGCGGACCAATCACAGCAAGCCGTGACGTAATTTCGTCACGGCTTGCTGTGATTGGTCCGAGTCCCGGCAACATGGCCGCCCTGACCAATCAGAAGCCGGGAATTCACGTAAGCAAGTAAAAGCGCGAATTTTAAAGAAACAACGCTGCCGCTTACAATCGCCGAGGTCCCGGCTGCGTCGGACAGGTGAGTATAGCGATTTTTTTTATTTTAATTCTTTCTTTTACACCTTTTTACATTAATGTTGTTTCGATACCGATATCCGATATTACAAAAATATCGGATCTCGGTATCGGAAATTCCGATACAGCAAGTATCGGCCGATACCCGATACTTGCAGCATCGGAATGCTCAACACTAGTGATGAGAGAATATACTCGTTACTCGAGATTTCCCTAGCACGCTCGGGTGTCCTCCGAGTATTTTTTACTGCTCGGAGTTTTAGTTTTTAACGCTGCAGCTGAATGATTTAACTCTGTTAGCCAGCATAAGTACATGTGGGGGTTCCCTAGCAACCAGGCAACCCCCACATGTACTTATGCTGGGTAACAGATGTAAATCATTCAGCTGCGGTGCTAAAAACTACAATCCGAGCACTAAAAAAATACTCGGAGGACACCCAAGTGTGCTCGGGAAATCTCGAGTAACGAGTATATTCGCTCATCACTAGTTGCTAGTCAGACAGATGTGGTTCACAGCATCTGTCTTACAGACTTTTAGTGACACTCATACTATTAGATTAAGTGGGTTGCCCAGCCCTAAATAAGTGGATCTTATAGGGAAAACACCCTAGTTTACAAGCCAAAATTGTAAAAAAAAATATAAATAATGTGCATTAGGTATTGGTCAATATTTAGGCCAAAATGCTAAAGTTTGCAATTCCACGTCAAGGGTCCTCACAGTTTTGCAAGTCCTAGATTAAAAGCAAAAATGCAGCAAAAATTGTGTAAAATTAAAAAAAGTTGATGAAAGGAACTGTATTTACAGGCTATGACAACACAAGTGCAAAATACTGATGAAAAAGCCATTCACACTAACCTACCAATCCTGAGGGGGTAGTTGCTTAGGGAAGTTGCTCAGGGAACCCTAAGCAACTACCCCCTCAGGATTGGTAGGTTAGTGTGAATGGCTTTTTCATCAGTATTTTGCACTTGTGTTGTCATTGCCTGTAAGGTTCCCTGAAAAATGCCCAGAGGTTAATTTCCCACCTGAAAAATGCTCACAGGAAAAATAATACATTGATTCTTTTGTGGGTACTGATAGCAGTGATGGCTCCTCTGGATCACACTGCTGCTGGTACTACATGTGCTGCTGTTCTGGGCTGGTGGGAGGAGTAAGGCAGAATCAGTGAGAGATGAGAGCAGACTAGATCTATCTATTGCTGATAATGACAGACTGCTACACACCACAGATCTTCAGCATGTTTGCAGTTTTGCACTAGGTCAGCTGTAAATCACAAGTTGATCACATATCATGTGAACATCCTCACCTTTCACCTCAAATATCATAGATTTGAAACTTTGTGAGGCTGCAATTGGCAATTTTCCATGTGGGCAACTTTCCGTATGGGCAATTTTCCATGTGGGCAATTTTCTGTGTGGGCAATTTTCCATGTGGGCAATTTTCCATGTGGGGAATTTTCCGTGTGGACAATCTTCCATGTGGGCAATTTTCCGTGTGGGCAAATTTCCGTGTGGGCAATTTTCCATGTGGGCAATTTTCCATGTGGGCAATTTTCCTGTGGGCATTTTTTCCTGTGGGCAATTTTCCTGTGGGCAATTTTCCTGTGGGCATTTTTCCTGTGGGCATTTTTCTGGTCACCGAGCTTGATATCTGCATGCTCATAATGACCTGGGAAATCAAATAACCAGGTCAGTTTTACCATACAGTGAACATGATAAATAAAGAATACAAAAAACATTTGATGAATTGCACTTTTTTTGCATTTTCAAAACAGATGGAATTTGTTTTTGTTTTCTAGTACACTATATGTAGAATCAATGGTGTCATTCAAAGGTACAACTTGTCCTACAAAAAACAAGCCCTTATTTGGCCACACAGGCTCTCCATACATGTGTTGTGACTGTCACACAGCCACAACACATGCAGCTGCGGCGCCGGACACATGATTATCGGGAGCGCTCCGAGAATCCGAGTTCCTGCTGCAGCTTCTTCGGTAAGCGCTATTGCTTGCCGAATAAGGAGGGAGCCGAAGATATTTGCTCATGTCTGTTTCTGAAGTAATCCAGACTTATGGTTTTCAGTTGTTCACCAGGTTCTCTTTTTTTTATTAAACAACACATATAAGGCTACTTTCACACTAGCGCCGTGCACTGCACGTCGCTATGCGTCGTTTTGTAGAAAAAACGCATCCTGCTAATGTGCTTGCAGGATGCGTTTTTTCTCCATTGACTTACTTTAGCGATGCAGTGCGACGCATTGCCACACATCGCAAAAGTCGTGTGACGGTTGCGTTGTGTTGCGTTGGACCGTCGCCACCAAAAAACGTTGCTTGTAGCATTTTTTGCTGCGTCGTGCCTTACTTTTCCGCCCCCGCCTCCCCGCACCTCACAATGGGGCAGCGGATGCATTGAAAAACAGCATCTGCTGCCCCCGTTGTGCGGCGCTTCCACAGTATGCGTTGGTGCGCCGCAACGTCGCATTGCGACGTGCAGTGCACGACATTAATGTGAAAGTAGCCTAAGACTTCTGTTTGCCATTTTAGTATTCCAAGTGTAGATTGTACAAAATTATCAAAAATATTTTCTTTATCCCTTTTTAAACAGTGATATGCCTTTTTAAGGTGATCCATTATTCACCTTAGAAACACAGAATGAAAATGAATAAACCTTGAACAAATAACACGTGATAAATGAAGTGGAGACTTGACTATTAGTGATGAGCGAGCCCGACCATCGCTGTACTCGCGGTACTCAGCAAGCACTGAGCATTTCCAGGTTTGCTCAGCGGGAGCTCTGGTCTCCACCCTGCATGATTGGTGCTCTTTACAGAGCCAATCAACATGCAAGGATTGTCTGCCATGCACTGTAATACCGCAGCCATCTTTGTTGTGGTATCACAGTGATTGGCTGGCCGCACAGCGTCATCAGGTTTATAAGAGTCTTGGTGCCTCCAGGCTCGGCGCATTCAGCTCTGGAATCAGACAATGTAGGGAGAGCTGCTGCTGAGATAGGGTCAGATTTGTGCTTTTATTAGTGTGGGTATACTATTGTTGAATACACATATCCAGCTAAACCAACAGTTCTTCTAAGGACTAATAACGGGGTATATAGATTGCAGTGCTAGGTAGGCAGGGGAGTGTATGTGCGTATATAGAAAAATATTTAGAATTCAGAGTCCTCAGTGGTTGATACCTTTTAATGGCTAACTGAAAAGATGGTAACAAATTGCAGCTATAGGATGTTTCGCCCCCAGCAGTTCGCCCCCAGCAGTTCGTCCCGAGCAGTTCGCCCCTGGGTACATTTCACCCCCGCACATTTCGTCCCCGGCATTTGGCCCCCAGGATGTTTCGCCCCCGCACATTTCACCCCCACACATTTCGCCCCAAGCAGCTCACCCATGGGTACATTTCGCCCCCGCATATTTCGTCCCCAGCATTTGGCCCCCTGGATGTTTAGCCCCCGCACATTTTGCCCCCAGCAGTTTGACCCTGGGTACATTTCACCCCTGCACATTTCGTCCCCAGCATTTAGCCCCCAGGATGTTTCACCCCCGCACATTTCACCCCCACACATTTCGACCCCTAGCAGTTCGCCCATTTCGCCACAGGCAGTTTGCCCCCGGCAGATCGGACCCGGATGTTTTGCACACAGCAGTTCACCCCCGGATGTTTGTACCCTTGTGGTTCATGAATTCCCATCCGTCATCAATGTTTCGCCCCCAGCAGTTCACCCCGGGATGTTTCGCCCCCGAATGTTTCTCCTACAGCATTTTGTCCCTGGATGTGTCGCCATCTGATGTTTCTCCCCTAACATTTTGTACACCAGGTGTTTTACCCTCAACTTTTGGGGTCAACATGCAGGGAACAAAACTTCTAGGGCTAAACATACCTGGGGTAAAATATACAGGACCCCAATTGCTGGGGATTCCTGTGGCTGCCTTTTCAGCAGCTCACCCAGTGTCTCTTCTGGCTGGCCTTAATATAGTATTATCACTCTAGAATAAAAAAACTGACATACTTACCTGTCGCAGTTGCGGCTCCTTGGGTCATGGAGTGCAGTCTAGTGGTTTCCCGTGATGAAGACATCATGCCTCTGGCTGTCTTTACATCTTGCCTGGATCACTGATCCATGAAGCATGATGAATGCCACAGCAGTGAGGCCAAATGTCTCCAGGCCGCTCACTAACATGACGTCACTCCTGCCCCAATCATCAGTCAATCCAGGGGGCAGAATGCCTCTCCTGTCAACAAGACACTGCTGCGCCTGCACAGTGCCACAATGAGATCAGGAAAAAGAAGAGGAAGAAGGAGAGGACTCGTGGTGGCCTCTGGATCCAGCATGGCGATCGCCAGCCCACACAGCCAGGAGAAGATCAGGCAAAGATAAGCAGAAGACTTCTAGATAAGTACCAGGAAGGGAAGATCGGCAGCATGCCTACCGCAACATGATTGCTGAAAGCATGCTGCCTTATTTTGCTGTTCGGCATGAGAATGCCCTTTTAATGCAGGCTATGTATGGAAGCAGGGGGATTGTTGACTGACTACAGGGTTAATCCCACCAACCATCTCTGCAGAACTGAGATATTGGCTTTGCTGAACTAAAGTGGTGGTTAACCAGCTTCTACAGAACCTCTTTATCAGGTCTTCAGAAGGGGGGTTTTGGGATTAGCCCTCACAGAACACTCTGCTAGTATAACAAAGAATGGAGCAGCAGATAAAAGTGGTATTCTCACTTCAGAATCCTTTTTTCTATAGATGCCCATTCCTCAGATTAGGCCAAGAATAGGGTCCAGTTGTATTCTGCATTGAACCAGCTGTTTATCAGCAACTTTCAGCACCAACAACAATGACAAGTGACTGGAAGCTGCAGCCATAGCTCTCCATGATTTCAGTGAGATCCAGGGAAGATGTGACAGTGCCTGGTAAAGAGCTGATCCACCGTGACATGCCTTATACAGGGGCATGCACTGCTCTGTGCAGAGAAATGCATGTTCTGGACGGGACTCAGTTGTGTGCATCCGGTCTTAAATTGGTGTGGCCCTTGGTGAATATGAGTTTGACACCCCTGATCTAAGACAAGTTACCATCATTAGGGTTGAGCGAAACGGATCGGACAAATTCAAAAATCGCCGACTTTCAGCAAAGTCGGGTTTCATAAAACCCGACCCGATCCTAGTGTGGGATCGGCCATGAGGTCGCCGATCTGCGCGCAAAAGTCGCGTTTCATATGACGCTTTCAACGCCATTTTCAGCCAATGAAGGAGGACGCAGAGTGTGGGCAGCGTGATGACATAGGTCTCGGTCTCCACCATCTTAGAGAAGGGCATGACAGTGATTGGCTTGCTTTCTGCGGCATCACATGCCCTAATAAGGGGGCGTGCACACTGACCGCCATCTTACTTCTGCCGATCTTAGCATAGGGAGTGCTTGCTGCAGCTTCATCAGAGGAAGGCATATAGTTAGGGAGGGAAGATTAACCCCCAAACTGCTTGTGCTGTAGCGATTTCCACTTTCCAACACCACCTTTTTTTACAGGGACAGTGGAGGCTATATTTTTGTGCATCAGCTCTGTAGCTTATTAGGCTGCCTTATAAGGCTCCCTGATAGCTGCATTGCTGTTTGCATGCTGCTGTGCAAACCAACTGCTTTTTTAAAAGCAAAAATCCTGTTGCTCCTTTCTGCATAGTTATCTTGTTTATTTGTCCACATTTTTGTGTGCAGCAGTCCTTTTTATTGCTGCCATACTTGTCCTGAGATCATTGTAGGGAGATTGAAATTGTACTACAGTCCTTGTATTTTTTCATATATCTTCCAGCCACTTTCTGCCACTTACATTGTGTTGTTTTATACACTGGGCCTGAGTTTTGGTTCAGTCTCCAAAAAGAAAGTGAGATTCAAATTCTAACAAAGTGGATATACTTCAGTCCTGTTAGTTTGTCGTATGTCAGCCAGCCACTTTCTGCCACTTAGATTGCGTTGTTATATACACTGGGCCTGCATTTTGGTTCAGTCTCCCCAAAAAAAAGTGAGATTCAAATTCTCACAAAGTTGATATAATTCAGTCCTGTTAGTTTGTCGTATATCAGCCAGCCACTTTCTGCCACTTACATTGTGTTGTTTTATGCACAGGGCCTGAGTTTTGGTTCAGTCTCTTCCCAAAAAAAGGGAGATTTAAATTCTTAACAAGTTTATATACACCTTCTACCTTGTTTTACAGTACCATATAACGGTTGTTATTTTGGCTAGATTTTCCAAAAAATGAGGAAGTCTGGTGGAAGAGCGCGTGGGCGGTGGTTGCCAGCTGGTACTGATGGTGGTGGTGGTGCTTCTGGTGGTAGTGGCAAAAGCACAATAGCACCTAAGGCTGGAGGTGTTGAGCCAGCGTCATCATCTGGCTACACAAGGCCTCGAAGACTCCCTTATCTGGGAGTAGGAAAACAGCTTTTAAAGCCGGAGCAGCAGGAACAAGTTTTGGCTTTCCTTGCTGACTCAGCCTCTAGCTCTTTCGCCTCCTCTTCAGAAAGTTCCAAATATAAAAGTAGCGAGTCATCAGTGGATGCTCCCGGTCAGGAACAAGACGTTTCCTTGTGTCCTTCACCCAAACCAAAAGTGAAGGATGCATCAGGAGACACTACAGGTTACTCCATGGAGCTCTTTACACATATTGTGCCTGGGTTAGAAAGGGAAATTGTTAACTGCCCATTACAAGATGAATCGGACATGGAGTGCACTGATGCACAGCCACAGCTAGATTATTATGCTTTTCCATTGACTCAGATCATTACATTGCCCTCGCAGTGTACTGAGCCAGAATCTGACCCTGATGAGACTATGATGCCCCGTCCCAAACGCTATAGCACCTTACACGGTGACACAGAGGAAGGTGCACATGACATTGAAGAGGAGGTGATAGATGACCCAGTTGTTGACCCAGATTGGCAGCCATTGGGAGAAGAGAGTGCCACTGCCACTAGCTCAGAAGTGGAGGAGGATGATCCGCAGCAGCCATCTACTTTGCAACAGCTATCATCTGGCAGGCCCGTATCAGGCCAAAAACGTTTGTCAAAAACAAAAACAGTTTTAGGACAGCGTGGCCATCCGGTGAAAGTAGCACAGCATGCAATGCCTGAAAAGGTATTCCATAGTAGGAAGAGTGTAGTGTGGCAATTTTTTAACCAAGATCCGAATGATCAGTCAAAAGTTATCTGCAAGAAATGCTCAAAGACCTTTAGCAGAAGGAAGAATCTTCAAAATTTAAATACAAAATGCAATGTTAGACATTTAACCAGCATGTACTTGGAAGCCTGGACTAACTACCAAACGTCTCGTACCGTTGGTGCACCCGCTCAGAATGATGGTAGTCAGCAATGCTACATTGCTTCCCTCACTGTAAGCCCACCGGTTAGGACACCACCAGCAGCAAATGTGGAGGTATCGTCGCAAGGCCAAAGCAGTCAGGGAATCACAAGGTTATTGGTAGGAAACACTGTATGTAAGCCAACATTAAGAATACCATCACCAACCCTCTCTCAATCCGCCTTGTCCACCACCACCACCGCTAGTTCCACCATATGCAGCTCTCCAGTCCAGCTCACCCTACAAGAGACTCTCATTAGGAAAAGAAAGTACCCATCCTCTCATCCACGTACACAGGGTTTGCACGCCCACATTGCTATACTAATCTCGTTAGAGATGATGCCCTACCGGTTGGTTGAAAGTGAAGCTTTCAAAGACCTGATGGCCTACGCAGTACCATGCTATGACCTACCCAGTCAGCACTTCTTTGCGAGAAAAGCCATCCCAGCCCTCCACCAGCATGTCAAAGACCGCATTGTCCATGCACTGAGGCAATCAGTCAGTGGAAAGGTGCACCTCACAACAGATGCATGGACCAGTAGGCATGGCCAGTGACATTACGTGTCCATCACAGCGCACTGGGTTAATGTGGTGGATGCAGGTTCCACTGGGGACATCCATAGTGGGACAGTTCTGCCTAGCCCATGGTCTAGGAAACAGTTGGCTGTAGGCATTCACCACCCCTCCTCCTCCTCTAGAAGCGAAAGCTCGTCCACAGAGTGCAGTTGCACGACCACTCCATCCGCAGCTGCCAGTGTTGCACACGAGGTGTCCCATTATCGAACAGCTAGTGGTCAGCGTCAGCAGGCTGTGTTACAAATGAAGTGATTGGGCGACAACAGACACACTGCGGAAGTACTGGCCGAGTACTTGCAGCAACAAACGCAGTCATGGCTGGGCAGTGTACATCTTGAGGCAGGCAAGGTAGTCAGTGATAATGGAAGGAATTTTATGGCTGCCATAGCCCTTTCAGAACTGAAACACATACCTTGCCTGGCTCACACTTTGAACCTGGTGGTGCAGTGCTTCCTCAAAAATTATCCGGAGTTACCAGCCCTGCTCCTGAAGGTGCGAAGACTTTGCTCGCACATCCTCTGGTCGCCCGTACACTCCAGCCGTATGCTGAACCATCAGCGATCGCTAAATCTTCCCTGGCACCGCCTAATAATCGACATTGCAACAAGGTGGAACTCCACACTGCACATGCTTCAGAGGCTGTGCGAACAGAGGCGTGCTGTAATTAATTTGTGGGAGGATACACATACACGGGCTGGCACTTGGATGGCAGACATGGAGTTGTCTGGTGTGCAGTGGTCGAAGCAACAAGACCTCTGTCAAGTCCTTCAGTGTTTTGAGGAATGCACATGGCTGGTAAGTGCAGACGACACCATCATAAGCATGAGCATCCCACTAATGTGTCTGCTGATGCAAAGTTTGATGCACATTAAGGAGCAAGGCGTCTGCAGCCGAGGAGGAGGAAAGCCTTGATAACAGCCATTGTCTGCGCAGGGAATTCTCGTGGACGAGGTGGCAGACAAAGAGAAGGAGGATGATGGGGATGAATATTTATGGGAGGAGGATGCTTCTCAGGAGGCAATAGAAACTGGTGGCGTTGCAAGGTCAGATACAGGGTTTTTGCAGGACACAAGTGATGTTGATTTGCAAGAAAGTGCTCCTCAACCAAGCACAAGAAGTGAATTGACACCTGGAATATTGGCCCACACGGCTGAGTATGCCTTGCGTATCCTAAAAAGGGACCCACGCATTATCAAAATGATGACCGATGATGATTACTGGTTGGCCTGCCTCCTGGATCCACGATATAATGGAAAATTACAAAATATCATGCCACATGAGAACCTTGAGCAAATATTGGCTACCAAACAAGCAACTCTTGTAGACCGTTTGGTTCAGGCATTCCCAGCACACAGGGGCGGTGATGGTTCTCACACGAGCCGTAGGGGGCAACATGGCAGAGGTGTTAGAGGTGCACAAATCCAAAGTGGCGTTGGACAGAGGGGTTTTATGACAAGGTTGTGGAGTGATTTCGCAATGACCGCTGACACGATAGGTATTGCTGCATTGATTCAAAGTGACAGGAGACAGAATTTGTCCAGTGTGGTCACGAACTACTTTTCCTCCCTTATCGATGTTCTCCCTCACAGGTCATTCCCCTTTGATTACAGGGCATCTAAAATAGACACCTGGCCTGAATTGGCAGAATATGCATTACAGGAGCTCGCTTGCCCTGCTGCTATGCTGTGTGCTATCAGAAAGAGTCTTCAGTGCTGCTGGTTCAATACTGACCGAAAAAAGGACACGTCTGGCTACCCAAAATGTTGATGATCTAATCTTCATTAAAATGAACCAATCATTGATTTCAAATTATTTTGCCCCACCTTCCCCTGCTGACACGTAGCTTGCCTGAAAATGTCTTGCTTTTGGCCTCATCTTACTGACTTCTCCAATTCCTCCATTTGCAGCTGCTGAATGTCCACCATAGGCCATTTTTATACCTCCCTAAATGGGCTGACTCCCCCCACCCGTGCGAGTGCTGTTTGCCTGGACAGGTGGTTGGGCCCACTCTTGGGTGACGGCACTGGCACAGGGTCCCTCATAGTACAATGAAGTGTCTCTGATGGTGGTGGTGCACAACCAACGTCAGACACACCGTTGTAATATGAGGGGCCCTGTGCCAGTACCGCCGCTCATGAGAGAGTGTCCCTCCCAGCTCGAACAGTGCTCTACCACTTGCAATACTTACCTCTCCCTGCTCCACTACTGTGTAGTCTGTGCTGTTAAATCCTTCAATGGCACTGCCAATACAAATTTGTTGAAATGATAGATGATAGTTAAAATATACAGGGGCCCTGGCCTCCATTTAGACCAGTTAATACTTTGTGCCTACTACCACTGTCTGCTACTCAGCAGAGAAGCCCACCTCTGTACCTAGCTATGCCACCTGTTTATTTCTGAACAATTTTTTGGCAGACATTTAGCCCACTTTATTATTTGGGCCTACTAACTTAGTCTGCTACTCATTACAATTTTCCGACACTGAGCAAAGCAATGTCGCCTGTTTATTTATGAACAATTTTTTGGCAGACATTTAGCCCACTTTATTATTTGGGCCTACTAACTGTGTCTGCCGCTCATTACAGTTTTCCTCCACTGAACAAAGTAATGCCGCCTGTTTAGTCATGTTACCACATTTGAACTGCATTTAGCCTACTTTTTTATTTGGGCCTACTAACTGTGTCTGCCACTCATTACAGTTTTCCTCCACTGAACAAAGCAATGCTGCCTGTTTAGTCCTGTTACCAATTTTGAACTGCATTTAGCCAACTTTATTATTTGGGCCTATATCTGTGTTTCCTCCTCATCCTGCCCATTGCCCAGCCACTGCTAGATGAGTCTGCTGGTACATTGACCCAGATCACTACATTCCCCTTGCACTCTACACAGCCAGAATCTGACCCTGCTGAAAGTCAGTTTCCCCTTCTTGCATACTATGCGACCTTACACGGGGACAAAGAGGAAGGTGCAGATGAAAGTGCAGGTTCCTTCATAAGGTGGGGGGGCATACTCATTGGCGACATCACTGGCACAGGGCCCCTCATAGTATGCAAAAGTGTCTCTGCCAGTGGGAGGCACCACCTGCCGACAAACACACCACCGTACTATGAGGGACCCTGTGCCTGTGCCAACGAGTGGTCCCTCCCTGCTTGCTCAGGATCACAGCACTTGCAAAGTTGAAATACTTACCTCTCCCTGCTCCACCGCCGTGACGTATTCCTCGTTTCCTGGCCCCAAGAAAATCTTGAACCAGCCCTACCCCCCTACAACTTTACCCAAATGACCCCCAGTTTTCAATGCCTAACTATTATTATAAAGTAAATTAAGATTGACAAGCTTAAGTAATAAGAATTGATGTTTTTGGCATTAAAATGGGCACTGTAGGTGTTTTCCTGTCCTCCACTCACTGCCGACTTTGATTCCCCATTGACTTGCATTGGGTTTCGTGTTTCAGTCGGCCCCCGACTTTTCGCAATAATCGGCCGATTTCACCCGACCCGACTTTTGACAAAGTCAGGTTTCGCGAAACCCGACTCGATCCGAAAAAAGTAAAAGTCGCTCAACTCTAACCATCATTTTACTGTCATGTACTAGTGGTGTTACACTTAATGGCTTCTTTTTGTCATCCATTACATATCATACTGTATCTAGTGATGAGCAAACCCGATCAGGAAAGTTCAAAGTTCGTACCGAACATTGCCTGCTCGGGTTCAACCACACCAACCCCAAACAGGCAATGTTCGGAGTTTGCTCATGAGAAAATAAAAATCACTTCTCTCCCCTTTGCTGAGGTCCCGACCTGTGTGGAGAGTCTTCCTGACCAAGGGAATCCCTAGCTAGGAATCCTGAAAGGGATTCCCTTGGTTACGATGACATATTCACACAATGTGGAAGTGCATGGAAGAGGACTGAAGAGGACCCTCCATGTCTGCCGGTACCTCAGCAAATGAGTAAGTAGCAATATACATTTTCTTTTTACTATCTGGTCAGTGATGAGGACGTGGTGTACAGATCCTCCACTCCTCTGAGTCTCCATACCCATTGAGTTCAATGGAGAAGATAGTTTGGGGGTGCTGAATCCGAACCCGGATATTCTTGTGTGTTTGGGATTGAACTGCCCGAACTGAACTTTGACTGGTTCACTTCTCACTAATCATATTTTGGGTCTAAGATGTATACAGTAAATGTGATCAAGTTACAGGTTTTTTTTAAATTCCAAAACTTTGAGTTTTCTAGTAACTTTACAGACAGAAAAATATTAACAATTGGTCAAACCGACCAACATTGCAGAACCATATATTTAACAAGTAACTAAAAAAACAAAAAACTTTTGATATGTTATAGTACCTGTGGCACTGATGTTTGCCAATGGAGAACCCCTTCCAGCAGGTTTAGTTTTTTTTTTTTTAAATATAATATTTTCTAAATTTTATTTAGTTTTGTATGAAAAGTCGTCTCCATGTTACAGCAGCAGGCTCTATGTGCTGCAGGATTACAGTGGTTACTTAGGAAGTAGGGCCCCCTTGGTAGCAGAAATTGTGGACGGATTCAGGCTACCTGTGATACATTCAGGGCTGTTCGATCACAGCTCTCTGGAAAGTTCCCCTTCCCCATCTCCTCATGTGCTTCATCCTGGACAGCACTCTGTACAGTACTTTTGTGACATGTGGATTGATGATGGACGGGAATTCATGAACCACAAGGACAAACTGGCGAAACATCCAAACACAAAATTCTGGGGGCAAAACAGGGTACAAACATCCGTTGGCAAACTGCTGGGGGCAAAACATTGATGACGGATGGGAACTCATGAACCACAAGGGTACAAACATCCGGGGGCAAACTGCCAGGGGCGAACTGCTGGGGGCAAAATATTGATGATGGATGGGAAATCATGAACCTCAAGGGTACAAACATCTGGGGGCATACTACCGGGGCACACTGCTGGGGGCAAAACATTGATTACAGATGAGAATTCATGAACCACAAGGGTACAAACATCCGGGGGCGAACTGCCGAGGGCGAACTGCTGGGGGCGAAACATTGATGACGGACTGAAATTCATGAACCACAACGGTAAAAACATCCAGGGACGAACTGCCGAGGGCAAACTGCTGGGGGCAAAACATTGATGATGGACAGGAATTCATGAACCACAAGAGTACAAACATCCGGGGCAAACTGCCGGGGAGCGTACAGCCGGGGGCGAACTTCTGGGGGCTGTTACGGACTGGTAATTTAGGAGCGACATGCGACTAGATCTGGGCAGGTGGTAACTATACAGACCGCAATCCCTGATCTTAACACAACACTAGCAGTAGCCGTGGAATGTTCCTGTCACTCCCTGGACATCTCGTCACAGCCGGAGAACTAGCTACCCCTGAAGGTAGAAACAGGAAAGCTATCTTGCCTCAGAGAAAATCCCCAAAGGATAGGACAGCCCCCACAAATATTGGCTGTGAGAGGAGAAGGAAATGACATACGTAGTATGAAACAAGATTCAGCAAAGGAGGCCAATTCTAGCTAGATAGACAGTAAGGAAAGAAACACTGTGCGGTCAGTAATAAAAACTAGAAAAAGTCCACCGCAGAGATATGCAAAAAATCTCCACACCTGACTAAAGGTGTGGAGGACAAAATCTGCAGCCCAGAGCTTCCAGCTTAGCTAAATAGATACATAGTAATAAGCTGGACAAATGAACAAAAACATAAATGTGCTGAACAATAAGTCCACAACAAGTGGACTGCAAAAGGACAAGCAAGGACTTAGCTTTGCTGAACGGGTCAGAGTGTCAGGGAAATCCAAGAGCCGTGCCTCCAGGCAAGAACAATTGGCAACTGGCATTGATTGAGGGATAAAGCCAGACTAAAATAGCTGAGCAGAAAGAAGATCAGTGGAAGCAGCTGCTAATACTAAATCCAAGAAGCAGCCATACCACTCAAAACCACAGGAGGGAGCCCAAGAGCAGAATTCACAACAGTACCCCCTGTTGTGAACTCTGTTTTTGGGCTCCCTCTTGTGGTCACAAGTGGTACTGTGTGAGTGCAGTCTTTGCGCTCCCTCTGGTGGCTCTTTGTGTCTTTCTGCAGGTCTGAGGCAGATCAGCTGTCTCGTTATCTGTTAGCTGGTTTCCTATTTAGCTCACCTGGACTTTCAGTGTTTGCCTGCTGTCGATGTATTCAGTGCTATCTTGACCTCTCCTGAATTCCTTCGCTATCAGTCTCTTCAAGAGAAGCTAAGTTTTCTGTTTGGTTATTTACTTGTCCTTGTCCAGCTTGCTAATATGTGATTTCCTTGCTTGCTGGTAGCTCTAGGGGGTGAGTTTCTCCCCTCACACCGTTAGTTGGTGTGGGGGTTCTTGTATTCTCAGCGTGGATATTTTGTATAGGGTTTTTTACTGACTGCACAGTTCCCTGCCTGTCTTCTGCTATCTAGTATTAGTGGGCCTCATTTGCTGAATCTGTTTTCATTTCTACGTTTTGTATTTCCCCTTACCTCACCGTTAATATTTGTTGGGGGCTTACTATATCTTTGGGGTCATTTCTCTGAGACAAGTGAGGTCTTACTTTCTCTATAGGGGTAGCAAGTTTCTCAGGCTGCATCGAGACGTCCAGGAATTTAGGCATGTTCACCGGCTACCTTCAGTGTGTTTGGTTAGGATCAGGTTTTGCGGTCAGTCCAGTTACCACCTCCCTAGAGCTCGTTCTATGTTCAGTAACTTAGCTAGTTCATTCTGTGATCCTCAGCCACTAAGGATCATAACAGTACAGCAGGCCGTAAAGTGTTTAATGCATCGCAGAAGTGGGATAAGAGAAGTCCTGAGTACAATTTTTTTTTTCCTCTCCTTTTGCTGCAGTCTGTCCAGCTTCTCTCATCCCCTTAATCTCTGGGTGGCTTTGAGTTCAGCTGCAGACATGGATATTCAGAGTCTGACTTCTAGTGTGGATCATCTTGCTGCAAGGTTGCAAAGCATTCAGGATTTTGTTGTTCACAGTCCTATGTCTGAGCCAAAAGTACCTATTCCTGAGTTGTTTTCTGGAGATAGATCTAGGTTTCTGAATTTTAAGAATAATTGTAAATTATTTCTTTCTTTGAGACCTCGTTCCTCTGGTGATTCCGCTCAGCAAGTTAGAATTGTTATCTCCCTGTTACGTGGCGACCCTCAAGATTGGGCTTTCTCCCTGGCGCCAGGAGATCCTGCATTGCTGAATGTGGATGCGTTTTTTCTGGTGCTTGGTTTTCTTTATGAGGAACCTAATCTTGAGAACCAGGCAGAAAAGGCCTTGCTGGCTCTCTCTCAGGGCCAGGATGAAGCTGAGGTGTATTGTCAAAAATTTCGGAAATGGTAGGTGCTTACTCAATGGAATGAGTGTGCCCTGGCTGCAAATTTCAAAAAAGGTCTTTCTGAAGCCATTAAGAATGTTATGGTGGGGTTCCCCACGCCTGCAAGTCTGAATGACTCAATGGCTTTGGCCATTCAGATTGATCAGCGTTTGCGGGAGCGCAAATCTGCGCACCATCTGGCGGTGTTTTCTGAACAGAGACCTGAGTCTATGCAATGTGACCGAATTCTGACCAGAATTGAGCGGCAAAATCATAGACGTCAAAATGGGTTGTGCTTTTACTGTGGTGATTCAACTCATGTTATCTCAGCATGCTCTAAGCGCGTAAAAAAAATCGCTAAATCTGTCACCATTGGTACTATACAGCCTAAATTCATTTTGTCTGTTACTTTAATTTGTTCTTTGTCATCCTACTCGGTTATGGCTTTTGTGGATTCAGGTGCTGCCCTGAACCTGATGGATTTGTCGTTTGCCAGGCGCTGTGGTTTTGTTCTGGAGCCTTTAGAATTCCCTATTCCACTGAGGGGAATTGATGCTACACCATTGGCTGAGAATAAGCCTCAGTATTGGACTCAAGTGACCATGTGCATGACTCCTGTACATCAGGAGGTGATTCGCTTTCTTGTGCTGCATAATTTGCATGATGCTGTCATTTGGGGTCTACCATGGCTGCAGGCCCATAATCCAGTTCTGGATTGGAAAGCTATGTCTGTTTCAAGTTGAGGTTGCCAGGGGATTCATGGCGATGCTCCTTTGGTGTCAATTGCTTCTTCCACTCCTTCTGAGGTCCCTGAGTTTTTGTCGGACTACCAGGATGTATTTGATGAGCCCAGATCCGGTGCCCTGCCTCCTCACAGGGATTGTGATTGTGCTATAAATTTGATTCCTGGTAGTAAGTTCCCTAAGGGACGATTTTTTAATTTGTCTGTACCAGAACATGCCGTGATGCGGAGTTATATAAAGGAGTCTTTAGAGAAGGGACATATTCGCCCGTCTTCCTCCCCTCTTGGTGCAGGATTCTTTTTTGTGGCCAAAAAGGATGGTTCTCTGTGACCTTGTATAGATTATCGTCTTCTAAATAAAATCACGGTCAAATTTCAATATCCTTTGCCATTATTATCTGATCTGTTTGCTCGGATTAAGGGGTCCAGTTGGTTCACCAAGATAGATCTTCGTGGTGCGTATAACCTTGTGCGTATTAAGCAGGGGGATGAATGGAAAACAGCATTTAATACGCCCGAAGGCCATTTTGAGTACTTGGTGATGCCTTTTGGACTCTCTAATGCTCCTTCTGTGTTCCAGTCCTTCATGCATGACATCTTCCGAGAATATCTGGATAAATTTATGATTGTGTATCTGGATGACATTTTGGTCTTTTCTGAGGACTGGGAGTCCCATGTGAAGCAGGTCAGGATGGTGTTTCAGGTCCTGCGTGCTAATACCTTATTTGTGAAGGGCTCAAAATGTCTCTTCGGAGTACAGAAGGTTTCCTTTTTGGGTTTTATTTTTTCTCCTTCTACTATTGAGATGGACCCAGTCAAGGTCCAGGCTATTCATGACTGGACTCAGCCTACATCTGTTAAGAGTCTTCAGAAGTTCTTGGGTTTTGCTAATTTTTTACCGTCGCTTCATTGCTAATTTTTCTGGTGTGGTTAAACCCTTGACGGATTTGACCAAGAAGGGTTCTGATGTGACTAATTGGTCTCCTGCGGCCGTGGAAGCCTTTCGGGAGCTGAAGCGCTGGTTTTCTTCGGCTCCAGTTTTGTGTCAGCCTGATGTCTCTCTTCCTTTTCAGGTCGAGGTTGATGCTTCTGAGATTGGAGCAGGGGCTGTTTTGTCGCAGAGAAGCTCTGATTGCTCTGTGATGAAACCTTGTGCTTTCTTTTCAAGAAAGTTTTCGCCTGCCGAGCGGAATTATGATGTTGGTAATCGGGAGTTGTTGGCTATGAAGTGGGCATTTGAGGAGTGGCAACATTGGCTCGAGGGAGCTAAGCATCGTGTGGTGGTCTTGACTGATCACAAAAATCTGATTTATCTTGAGTCTGCCAAGCGGCTGAATCCTAGACAGGCTCGTTGGTCGTTGTTTTTCTCCCGTTTCGATTTCGTGGTCTCGTACCTGCCTGGTTCGAAGAACGTGAAGGCTGATGCTCTTTCTAGGAGTTTTGTGCCTGACTCTCCGGGAGTTTCAGAGCCGGCTGGTATCCTCAGAGAGGGAGTGATTTTGTCTGCCATTTCCCCAGATTTGCGACGAGTGCTGCAGAAATTTCAGGTGGATAGACCTGACCATTGCCACCAGAGAGACTGTTTGTCCCAGATAGATGGACCAGCAGAGTTATTTCCGAGGTTCATTCTTCGGTGTTGGCAGGCCATACTGGGATTTTTGGTACCAGGGATTTGGTGGCTAGGTCCTTCTGGTGGCCTTCCTTGTCGCGGGATGTGCGTTCCTTTGTGCAGTCCTGTGGGATTTGTGCTCGGGCTAAGCCTTGCTGTTCTCGTGCCAGCGGTTTGCTTTTGCCTTTGCCTGTCCCGAAGAGGCCTTGGACGCACATTTCCATGGATTTTATTTCGGATCTTCCAGTCTTTCAGAGAATGTCTGTCATCTGGGTGGTGTGTGATCGTTTTTCCAAAATGGTCCATTTGGTGCCCTTGCCTAAGTTGCCTTCCTCCTCCGATTTGGTTCCTCTATTTTTTCAGAATGTGGTTCGCTTGCACGGCATCCCTGAAAATATTGTGTCTGACAGAGGATCCCAGTTTGTGTCCAGATTTTGGCGGATGTTTTGTGCTAAGATGGGCATTGATTTGTCTTTTTCGTCGGCCTTCCATCCTCAGACGAATGGCCAAACCGAGCGAACTAATCAGACCTTGGAAACTTATTTAAGATGTTTTGTTTCTGCTGATCAGGATGATTGGGTGACTTTTTTGCCATTGGCCGAGTTTGCCCTTAATAATCGGGCTAGTTCTGCTACTTTGGTTTCGCCTTTTTTCTGCAATTCTGGTTTCCACCTCGTTTTTCCTCGGGTCAGGTTGAGCCTTCTGACTGTCCTGGGGTGGATTCTGAGGTGGATAGGTTGCAGAAGATTTGGAACCATGTGGTGGACAATTTGAAGTTGTCACAGGAGAAGGCTCAGTGCTTTGCCAACCGCTGTCGCGGTGTGGGTCCCCGACTTCGTGTTGGGGATTTGGTATGGCTGTCTTCTCGGTATGTTCCTATGAAGGTCTCCTCTCCTAAGTTCAAGCCTCGCTTCATCGGTCCTTATAAGATTTTGGAAATCCTTAACTTGGAGTCATTTCGTTTGGACCTCCCAGCGTCGTTTGCCATTCATAACGTGTTCCCTAGTTCTTTGTTGCGGAGGTATGTGGTGCCTGTGGTTCCTTCTGTTGAGACCCCTGCCCCGGTGCTGGTTGAGGGCGAATTGGAGTACGTGGTGGAAAAGATCTTGGATTCTCGTATTTCTAGACTGAGGCTTCAGTATTTGGTTAAGTGGAAGGGCTATGGTCAGGAGGATAATTCCTGGGTATTCGCCTCTGATGTTCATGCGGCCGATTTGGTTCATGCCTTCCATGTGGCTCATCCTGATCGCCATGGGGGTTTGATGAGGGTTCGGTGACCCCTCCTCAAGGGGGGGGTACTGTTGTGAACTCTGTTTTTGGGCTCCCTCTTGTGGTCACAAGTGGTACTGTGTGAGTGCTGTCTTTGGGCTCCCTCTGGTGGCTCTTTGTGTCTTTCTGCAGGTCTGAGGCGGATCAGCTGTCTCATTATCTGTTAGCTGGTTTCCTATTTAGCTCACCTGGACTTTCAGTGTTTGCCTGCTGTCAATGTATTCAGTGCTATCTTGACCTCTCCTGAATTCCTTCGCTATCAGTCTCTTCAAGAGAAGCTAAGTTTTCTGTTTGGTTATTTACTTGTCCTTGTCCAGCTTGCTATTATGTGATTTCCTTGCTTGCTGGTAGCTCTAGGGGGCTGAGTTTCTCCCCTCACACCGTTAGTTGGTGTGGGGGTTCTTGTATTCTCAGCGTGGATATTTTGTATAGGGTTTTTTACTGACCGCACAGTTCCCTGCCTGTCTTCTGATATCTAGTATTAGTGGGCCTCATTTGCTGAATCTGTTTTCATTTCTACGTTTTGTATTTTCCCCTTACCTCACCGTTAATATTTGTTGGGGGCTTACTATATCTTTGGGGTCATTTCTCTGAGGCAAGTGAGGTCTTACTTTCTCTATAGGGGTAGCAAGTTTCTCAGGCTGCGTCGAGACGTCCAGGAATTTAGGCACATTCACCGGCTACCTTCAGTGTGTTTGGTTAGGATCAGGATTTGCGGTCAGTCCAGTTACTACCTCCCTAGAGCTCGTTCTATGTTCAGTAACTTAGCTAGATCATTCTGTGATCCTCAGCCTCTAAGGATCATAACAACCCCCCCCTTGAGGAGGGGTCACCGAACCCTCACCAGAGCCCCCAGGCCGATCAGGACAAGCCAAGTGAAAAGCACAAACCAAATCGGCGGCATGGACATCGGAGGCAACCACCCAAGAATTATCCTCCTGGCCATAACCCTTCCACTTGACAAGATACTGAAGCCTCCGCCTCGAAAAACGAGAATCCAAAATTTTTTCAACCACATATTCCAATTCCCTCTCAACCAACACCGGGGCAGGAGGATCAACAGAGGGAACCACAGGTACCACATATCTCCGCAACAACGATCTATGGAAAACATTGTGGATGGCAAAAAAGGCTGGAAGGGCCAAACGAAAAGATACTGGATTGATAATCTCAGAAATCTTATAAGGACCAATAAACCGAGGCTTGAACTTAGGGGAAGAAACCTTCATAGGAACATGACAAGAAGATAACCAGACTAAATCCCCCACACGAAGCCGAGGACCAACACACCGACGGCGGTTAGCAAAACGCTGAGCCTTTTCCTGAGACAACGTCAAATTGTCTACCACATGAGTCCAAATCTGCTGTAACCTGTCCATCACGGAATCAACACCAGGACAATCAGAAGGCTCAACCTGCCCTGAAGAAAAATGAGGATGGAAACCAAAATTACAAAAAAAAGGCGAAACCAAAGTAGCCGAACTGGCCCGATTATTAAGGGCAAACTCAGCCAACGGCAAGAAAGCCACCCAATCATCCTGATCAGCAGACACAAAGCATCTCAAATAGGTTTCCAAGGTTTGATTAGTTCGCTCAGTTTGGCCATTTGTCTGAGGATGGAACGCCAAAGAAAAAGACAAATTAATGCCCATCCTAGCACAAAAGGAACGCCAAAACCTGGAGACAAACTGGGAACCTCTGTCAGACAAAATATTCTCCGGAATGCCATGCAAACGAACCACATGCTGAAAAAACAATGGAACCAAATCAGAGGAGGAAGGCAATTTAGACAAAGGTACCAAATGGACCATTTTAGAGAACCGGTCGCAAACCACCCAGATAACAGACATCCTCTGAGACACAGGAAGATCCGAAATAAAATCCATGGAAATATGCGTCCAGGGCCTCTCAGGGACAGGCAAAGGCAAAAGCAACCCACTAGCGCGGGAACAGCAAGGCTTAGCCCGGGCACAGGTCCCACAGGACTGCACAAAAGAACGCACATCCCGCGACAAGGAAGGCCACCAAAAGGACCTAGCAACCAAATCCCTGGTACCAAAAATCCCAGGATGACCGGCCAACACAGAACAATGGACCTCAGAAATTTCCTTACTTGTCCATCTATCAGGAACAAACAGCTTCCCCACAGGACAGCGGTCAGGTTTATCAGTCTAAAATTCCTGAAGCACCCACCGTAAATCAGGGGAGATGGCAGAAAGAATCACCCCTTCTCTAAGAATGCCAACCGGCTCAAGAACTCCAGGAGAATTAGGCAAAAAACTCCTAGAGAGGGCATCCGCCTTAACATTCTTAGATCCCGGAAGATACGAGACCACAAAATCGAAACGGGAAAAAAACAGGGACCATCGAGCCTGTCTAGGGTTCAGCCGCTTGGCCGACTCGAGGTAAATCAGATTCTTATGATCGGTCAAGACCACCACGCGGTGCTTGGCTCCCTCAAGCCAATGTCGCCACTCCTCAAATGCCCACTTCATAGCCAACAACTCCCGATTGCCGACATCATAATTGCGTTCCGCAGGTGAAAACTTTCGGGAGAAAAAGGCGCATGGTTTCATCAAGGAACCATCAGAATTCCTCTGTGACAAAACGGCCCCTGCCCCAATCTCAGAAGCGTCAACCTCAACCTGAAAAGGAAGAGACACATCAGGCTGACGCAAGACCAAGGCAGAAGTAAATCGGCGCTTAAGCTCCTGAAAGGCCTCCAGAGCCTCAGAGGACCAATTAGCCACATCAGCGCCCTTCTTCGTAAAATCGGTCAGGGGCTTAACCACACTAGAGAAGTTGGCGATGAAACGGTGTTATGGAAATATTAGGGTTTGATAAATATATCCCTGTGTGTGCTGTGGCCGCTCCCAATTAGACTGAGTATTTTGAGCGCTCATCAAGAATGGACTGTACACAACTGTGACAGAACAACATTCCATCAATACTGATACTTTATTGTACATACATAGTTTTATATTTTCACATAGAAAGGAGTGGTTAGGGGTTGTCAGGGGTGGTTAGTTAATTATCATATTGTCTAGCTCCTCTGTCATTGGTTATCTAAACATATATGGAATATTGTGATTAATGCTCATATGACTGCTGATCAAGCAACTAAACTCGAGTTCTCTGTCTAGGACAAAGTGGAGACACCTGACCAGCAGTCACCAAACATCTGACTCTCTTCTGCTTTTAGGGGTGGAAAACCCCATATGATCTGTCTGGGTTATATCAGGCTTATATCAGTTCAGTTCGTGTCAGCCATTTTAAACCATTGATTATAATATATATATTAGCTGTGAGCATATAAGTATATATTTGATTATAGAGGAGTATACATGCAAGTGAGATCTACATGATATATATATTTCTATCACAAGCCCCCCTTAGATATCACTTGCCCTAATCCTAGCCTCCTGTCCCAAAGCGCTGCAACTCTTTTGTGCTGTTGGCGAACTGACACAAGCCTAACGCCTGTGCCCCACTCCATACAGACTTTTCGCAAATGGGCGGTCAGGAGATCTGTCCCTAACGGGGGTTCGTTGCAATCAGTCTCTTAGTCAATAGCATGTGTAGTGAGCGATGTGTAGTCTTTATCAGGTAGGTCATCTCTTCGGTCAGGCAGGGCATCCACGACATCATTCTGGCTTGGGTGTCATCTTCTGGTAGGGGAGCTTTCTTGCGATGCGATGAGTGGATCCAAGCGAGTCTTCCCTCCAGTTTCACAGAGTTTGGTGTCATCAGCAGCACTTGAACAGGACCATCAAATCTGGGATCGAGTGGTGTTCTCCTTACAAGCTTTTTCACCAACACCCAGTCTCCTGGCTTCTAGGAGTGCATACCGGACACTGAATCTGGATCTGGCAATGAAGAAAAAAACTCGAGAATGGATGTTAGCAAGTTTCTTGGTGATTTCAATTACATAAGCAGACAAAGTATCATATTGCATAATCAGCTGCTAAGGGAAAGGATACCCCTAACCTGGGACTAGACACAAACAAAATTTCATATGGTAACAGCTTTTCTGGGCCTCTGGGAGTGTGCCTAACACTGAGTAGTGTGATTGGGAGTGTGTAGGCCTAAGTCTGACCCTACTGCTGACTAGATCTCTCATGTGAGGTTTGCTGTGAATGCAGGTCCCTGGTCACTCTCTATCACTTCTGGGACCCCATAGCTGCATATCTCGTCTCTGAGAGTAGCTTCTTTGCAGTAGTCTTTGCTGACTGGTTCCTCACTGGGAAAGCTTCTGGCCATCCTGAGAACACGTCCGCGACCACAAGGGCATATTCGAATCCTCCACTTGGCGGCATCTGGATGTGGTCTATCTGGATCCTCTGGAAGGGGGTACAGTGGTCTGGCAAGTTGATGTGTGGGAACTTTCTTCATTGGGAGCGGCCACAGCACACACAGGGATATATTTATCCAACCCTAATATTTCCATAACAACGGCGATAAAAATTAGCAAAGCCCCAAAATTTCTGAAGGCTCTTCACAGATGTGGGTTGAACCCAGTCATGAATGGCTTGGACCTTAACAGGATCCATTTCTATAGACGAAGGAGAAAAAATAAACCCCAAAAAAGAGACCTTCTGGACCCCAAATAGGCACTTAGACCCCATCACAAATAGAGCATTATCACGAAGGATCTGGAATACCATCCTGACCTGCTTCACGTGAGACTCCCAATCATTGGAAAAAATCAAAATATCATCCAAATACACAATCAAGAATTTATCAAGATAACTGCGAAAAATATCATGCATGAAGGACTGAAACACAGAAGGAGCATTAGAAAGCCCGAAAGGCATCACCAGGTATTCAAAGTGGCCTTCGGGCGTATTAAATGCAGTTTTCCATTCGTCACCCTGTTTAATACGAACAAGATTATACGCCCCTCGAAGGTCAATCTTGGTAAACCAACTAGCCCCCTTAATCTGAGCAAACAAATCAGAGAGCAAAGGTAAAGGGTATTGGAATTTGACCGTGATCTTATTAAGAAGGCGATAATCAATACAGGGTCTCAAGGAGCCATCCTTCTTGGCAACAAAAAAGAATCCTGCTGCCAATGGTGACGAAGACGGCCAAATATGCCCCTTCTCTAAAGACTCTTTAACATATCTCCGCATAGCGGCATGCTCTGGCACAGACAGATTGAAGAGTTGGCCCTTAGGGAACTTACAGCCAGGAACCAAGTCGATAGCACAATCACAGTTCCTATGAGGAGGAAGGGAACTGGACTTGGGCTCATCGAATACATCCTGGAAATCTTCAGGAACATCAGAAGAGGGAGAAGAGGAAATTGACATTAAAGGAATGTCACTATGTACCCCTTGACAACCCCAACTAGTCACAGACATCGATTTCCAATCCAACACTGGATTGTGTACTTGTAACCATGGAAAACCCAGTACAACAACATCATGCAAATTATGCAACACCAGAAAACGACAATCCTCCTGATGTGCTGGAGCCAAGCACATAGTCAGCTGAGTCCAATACTGAGGTTTTTCTTGGCCAACGGTGTAGCATCAATACCCCTCAAGGGAATAGGACTCTGCAAAGGCTGCAAAGAAAAGCCACAGCGCCTGGCGAAATCTAAGTACATTAAATTCAGGGCAGCGCCTGAATCCACAAATGCCATGACAGAGAAAGATGACAATGAGCAAATCAGGGTCACAGACAGGAGAAACTTAGGCTGTACAGTACTAATGGTAACAGATCTAGCGACCCTCTTAATACGCTTAGGGCAATCAGAAATAGTATGAGCAGAATCACCACAGTAAAAACACAGACCATTCTGACGTCTGTATCCCCTCTGTTCCGCTCTAGTCAGAATCCTATCACATTGCATAGGCTCAGGATTCTGTTCAGAGGACGCTGCCATATGGTGCACCACCTTGCGCTCACACAGGCGCCGATCAATCTGAATGGCTAGGGACATAGATTCGCTCAAACCAACAGGCGTGGGGAACCCCACCATAACATCTTTAAGGGCTTCTGAAAGACCCTTTCTGAAAATTGCTGCCAGAGCATCCTCATTCCATTTAGTGAGCACAGACCATTTTCTAAATTTCTGGCAGTACAATTCTGCCGCTTCCTGACCCTGACACAGGGCCAAAAGTGTTTTCTCAGCATGCTCTACAGAGTTAGGTTCGTCATACAATAATCCGAGCGATTGAAAAAATGCATCTACATTAAGCAATGCCGGATCCCCTGACTCAAGGGAGAATGCCCAGTCCTGAGGGTCACCACGCATCAGAGAAATAACTATTTTAACTTGCTGAGTGGGGTCACCAGAGGAATGGGGTTTCAGAGCAAAAAACAATTTGCAGTTATTTTTAAAGTTCAAAAACTTAGATCTATCCCCGTAAAACAAATCTGGAGTAGGAATTCTAGGCTCTAAGGCTGGAGTCTGAACAACATAATCTTGGATACTCTGAACTCTTGCAGCAAGCTGATCCACACGAGAAAACAAACCCTGAACATTCATGTCTGCACCCAAATCCACCCAGAGATTAAGAGGAAGGAAAAAGACAAAACAGACTAAAGAAAAAAAAATGGCTCAGAACTCTTTTTCTTTTCCTTCTTTTGTGATGCATTCAACTCATTCTTGGCCAGTTGCACTGTTATGGACTGGTAATTTAGGAGTGACATGCGACTAGCTCTGGGCAGGTGGTAACTATACAGACCGCAATCCCTGATCTTAACACAACACTAGCAGTAGCCGTGGAATGTTCCTGTCACTCCCTGGACATCTCGTCACAGCCGGAGAACTAGCTACCCCTGAAGGTAGAAACAGGAAAGCTATCTTGCCTCAGAGAAAATCCCCAAAGGATAGGACAGCCCCCCACAAATATTGGCTGTGAGAGGAGAAGGAAATGACATACGTAGTATGAAACAAGATTCAGCAAAGGAGGCCAATTCTAGATAGATAGACAGTAAGGAAAGAAACACTGTGCGGTCAGTAATAAAAACTAGAAAAAGTCCACCGCAGAGATATGCAAAAAATCTCCACACCTCACTAAAGGTGTGGAGGGCAAAATCTGCAGCCCAGAGCTTCCAGCTTAGCTAAATAGATACATACTGATAAGCTGGACAAATGAACAAAAACATAAATGTGCTGAACAATAAGTCCACAACAAGTGGACTGCAAAAGGACAAGCAAGGACTTAGCTTTGCTGAACGGGTCAGAGTGTCAGGGAAATCCAAGAGCCGTGCCTCCAGGCAAGAACAATTGGCAACTGGCATTGATTGAGGGATAAAGCCAGACTAAAATAGCCGAGCAGGAAGAAGATCAGTGGAGCAGAGCAGAATTCACAAAAGTGCTACGTACAACCACCGGAGGGAGTCCAAGAGCGGAATTCACAACAGGGGGCAAAACATTCGGGGGAGAACTGCCAGGCACGAAACATCCGGGGGCAAACTGCTGGGGGCAAAATGGGCAAACTGCTGCGGGCGAAATGTGCGGGGGTGAAATGTGCATGGACGAAACATCCTGGGGGCCAAATGCTGGGGACGAAATGTGCGGGGACGAAATGTACCCAGGGGCGAACAGCTGGGGGTGAACTGCTGGGGGCTAAATGTGCGGGGGTGAAATGTGCGGGGCAAAACATCCTGGGGGCCAAATGCTGGGGACAAAATGTACCCAGGGGCGATCTGCTGGGGACGAACTGCTGGGGGCAAACTGCTGGGGGCGAACTGCTGGGGGCGAAAAATCCAAATCCCACAAATTGCAAGCTTTCGAGACTACTCAGGTCTCTTCATCAGGCACAGACTAAAGCAAATTCTAAAGAATCACATATTTATACACAACACAGCACAAAACTGTCATTATGGGAGAGTGATAAGTGATAAACAGTTGTGTCCATAAATATTGGAAAGTTCCTAGATTAGCAGTGAATGTTTTGTTGTCCTCTGATTATAGTCTGGTTCTGTTATGATGGCCCCACATGGTCTGAAGTGCAAATTCCTTAATTGATGTAAAAAGACATAAATCCATGCAACACTATTCATTCCTGCACTAAGTGTGTCAAACGTCGTCATAAGTTTATACTCCCAGATTCACCTGTTTCTCTGAGATTTGAAGCTACATTTTAATACAAGCAATTTCAGGTCCATGGTGCTATGATCAGACATACAAAAATGGTTGGCCACAGGTAGATCCATTCTTTTTTCTTTTATTGTATGGCGGTGAGAATTCTCACTTTCTCAATTCTCACCTCCATACAATAAAAGAAAAAAAGAATGGATCTACCTGTGGCCAAACATTTTTGCATGCCTGATCATGGCACAATGGACCTGAAATTACTTGTATTGTAGTTCCTCCCACCATGCCAAATGCCTGGAAACAACTGATTCTACACTTGGACACTCTGAGGAGCTGTTCACTTTTCCATTTATAGATTCAGGACTCTTGACCAGTCCACTTGCAGCGGGGCAAGATGTGATTGCATGTATTGATGCCCAAATATTTGAGCAACCACGGTCGTACAAAGGCGACATTGGGAAAGTGTCACAAGAGGTGGACGATGATGAGTTGTCAGAAAGTCAGGAGGAGGAACAGGCAGCAGATGTAGAAGACGAGGTGGTGGATGATATAGCAACTGACCCAACCTGGCAGGAGGACATGCAGAGCGAGGACAGCAGCACACATGGGGAAGGAGACATAGCACCCCAATAGGCAGGAAGAAGCAGTGTGGTTGCAGCAGACAGAAGTCATGCATTCATTCCCCGTAACACCTACATGACGGAAGTTGCCATTCCAACTGTTAGGTTTTCCTGAGTCTGGTTGTTTTTTCTAGACTCTGCCGACAACACCAAACAGGCCATTTGCACCACCTGCCATGCCTGCATCAGCAGGTGGAGCAAAATTACCAGCCTGACCAACACCAGCATGATCAGGCACATGTCAGCATAGCACCCGACTGTTGTGAATTCCGCTCTTGGGCTCCCTCCGGTGGTTGTAAGTAGCACTTTTGTGAATTCTGCTCTTGGGCTCCCTCCTGTGGTTTTGAGTGGTATGGCTGCTTCTTGGATTTAGTATCAGCAGCTGATTCCACTGATCTTCTTTCTGCTCGGCTATTTTAGTCTGGCTTTATCCCTCAATCAATACCAGTTGCCAATTGTTCTTGCCTGGAGGCACGGCTCTTGGATTTCCCTGACACTGACCCGTTCAGCAAAGCTAAGTCCTTGCTTGTCCTTTTGCAGTCCACTTGTTGTGGACTTATTGTTCAGCACATTTATGTTTTTGTTCATTTGTCCAGCTTATCAGTATGTATCTATTTAGCTAAGCTGGAAGCTCTGGGCTGCAGATTTTGCCCTCCACACCTTTAGTCAGGTGTGGAGATTTTTGCATATCTCTGCGGTGGACTTTTTCTAGTTTTTATTACTGACCGCACAGTGTTTCTTTCCTTACTGTCTATCTATCTAGAATTGGCCTCCTTTGCTGAATCTTGTTTCATACTACGTATGTCATTTCCTTCTGCTCTCACAGCCAATATTTGTGGGGGGCTGTCCTATCCTTTGGGGATTTTCTCTGAGGCAAGATAGCTTTCCTGTTTCTACCTTCAGGGGTAGCTAGTTCTCCGGCTGTGACGAGATGTCCAGGGAGTGACAGGAACATTCCACGGCTACTGCTAGTGTTGTGTTAAGATCAGGGATTGCGGTCTGTATAGTTACCACCTGCCCAGAGCTAGTCGCATGTTGCTCCTAAATTACCAGTCCATAACAGTGCAACTGGCCAAGAATGAGTTGAATGCATCTCAAAAGAAGGAAAAGAAAAAGAGTTCTGAGCCATTTTTTTTTCTTTAGTCTGTTTTGTCTTTTTCCTTCCTCTTAATCTCTGGGTGGATTTGGGTGCAGACATGGATGTTGAAGGTTTGTTTTCTCGTGTGGATCAGCTTGCTGCAAGAGTTCAGAGTATCCAAGATTATGTTGTTCAGACTCCAGCCTTAGAGCCTAGAATTCCTACTCCAGATTTGTTTTACGGGGATAGATCTAAGTTTTTGAACTTTAAAAATAACTGCAAATAGTTTTTTGCTCATAAACCCCATTCCTCTGGTGACCCCACTCAGCAAGTTAAAATAGTTATTTCTCTGCTGCGTGGTGACCCTCAGGACTGGGCATTCTCCCTTGTTTCAGGGGATCCGGCATTGCTTAATGTAGATGCATTTTTTCAATCGCTCGGATTATTGTATGACGAACCTAACTCTGTAGAGCATGCTGAGAAAACACTTTTGGCCCTGTGTCAGGGTCAGGAAGCGGCAGAATTGTACTGCCAGAAATTTAGAAAATGGTCTGTGCTCACTAAATGGAATGAGGGTGCTCTGGCAGCAATTTTCAGAAAGGGTCTTTCAGAAGCCCTTAAAGATGTTATGGTGGGGTTCCCCACGCCGGTTGGTTTGAGCGAATCTATGTCCCTAGCCATTCAGATTGATCGGCGCCTGCGCGAGTGCAAGGTGGTGCACCATATAGCAGCGTCCTCTGAACAGAATCCTGAGCCTATGCAATGTGATAGGATTCTGACTAGAGCGGAACAGAGGGGATACAGATGTCAGAATGGGCTGTGTTTTTACTGTGGTGATTCTGCTCATACTATTTCTGATTGCCCTAAGCGTATTAAGAGGGTCGCTAGATCTGTTACCATTAGTACTGTACAGCCTAAGTTTCTCCTGTCTGTGACCCTGATTTGCTCATTGTCATCTTTCTCTGTCATGGCATTTGTGGATTCAGGCGCTGCCCTGAATTTAATGTACTTAGATTTCGCCAGGCGCTGTGGCTTTTCTTTGCAGCCTTTGTAGAGTCCTATTCCCTTGAGGGGTATTGATGCTACACCGTTGGCCAAGAATAAACCTCAGTATTGGACTCAGCTGACTATGTGCTTGGCTCCAGCACATCAGGAAGATTGTCATTTTCTGGTGTTGCATAATTTGCATGATGTTGTTGTACTGGGTTTTCCATGGTTACAAGTACACAATCCAGTGTTGGATTGGAAATTGATGTCTGTGACTAGTTGGGGTTGTCAAGGGGTACATAGTGACGTTCCTTTAATGTCAATTTCCTCTTCCCCCTCTTCTGATGTTCCTGAATTTTTGTCAGATTTCCAGGATGTATTCGATGAGCCCAAGTCCAGTTCCCTTCCTCCTCATAGGGACTGTGATTGTGCTATCGACTTGGTTCCTGGCTGTAAGTTCCCTAAGGGCTGACTCTTCAATCTGTCTGTGCCAGAGCATGCCGCTATGCGGAGCTATGTTAAAGAGTCTTTAGAGAAGGGGCATGGATTCTTTTTTGTTGCCAAGAAGGATGGCTCCTTGAGACCCTGTATTGATTATCGCCTTCTTAATAAGATCACGGTCAAATTCCAATACCCTTTACCTTTGCTCTCTGATTTGTTTGCACGGATTAAGGGGGCTAGTTGGTTTACCAAGATTGACCTTCGAGGGGCGTATAATCTTGTTCGTATTAAACAGGGTGACGAATGGAAAACTGCATTTAATACGCCCGAAGGCCACTTTGATTACCTGGTGATGCCTTTCGGGCTTTCTAATGCTCCTTCTGTGTTTCAGTCCTTCATGCGTGATATTTTTCGCAATTATCTTGATAAATTCTTGATTGTGTATTTGGATGATATTTTGATTTTTTCCAATGATTGGGAGTCTCACGTGAAGCAGGTCAGGATGGTATTCCAGATCCTTCGTGATAATGCTCTATTTGTGAAGGGGTCTAAGTGCCTATTTGGGGTCCAGAAGGTCTCTTTTTGGGGGTTTATTTTTTCTCCTTCGTCTATAGAAATGGATCCTGTTAAGGTCCAATCCATTCATGACTGGGTTCAACCCACATCTGTGAAGAGCCTTCAGAAATTTTTGGGCTTTGCTAATTTTTATCGCCGTTTCATTGCCAACTTCTCTAGTGTGGTTAAGCCCCTGACCGATTTGATGAAGAAGGGCGCTGATGTGGCTAATTGGTCCTCTGAGGCTCTGGAGGCCTTTCAGGAGCTTAAGCGCCGATTTACTTCTGCCCCGATCTTGCGTCAGCCTGATGTGTCTCTTCCTTTTCAGGTTGAGGTTGACGCTTCTGAGATTGGGGCAGGGGCCATTTTGTCACAGAGGAATTCTGATGGTTCCTTGATGAAACCATGCGCCTTTTTCTCCCGAAAGTTTTCGCCTGTGGAACGCAATTATGATGTCGGCAATCGGGAGTTGTTGGCTATGAAGTGGGCATTTGAGGAGTGGCGACAGTGGCTTGAGGGAGCCAAGCACCGCGTGGTGTTCTTGACCGATCATAAGAATCTGATTTACCTCAAGTCGGCCAAGCAGCTGAACGCTAGACAGGCTCGATGGTCCCTGTTTTTCTCCCGTTTCGATTTTGTGGTCTCGTATCTTCCGGGATCTAAGAATGTTAAGGCGGATGCCCTCTCTAGGAGTTTTTGCCTAATTCTCCTGGAGTTCTTGAGCCGGTTGGCATTCTTAGCGAAGGGGTGATTCTTTCTGCCATCTCCCCTGATTTACGGTGGGTGCTTCAGGAATTTGAGGCTGATAAACCTGACCGCTGTCCTGTGGGGAAGCTGTTTGTTCCTGATAGATGGACAAGTAAGGTAATTTCTGAGGTCCATTGTTCTGTGTTGGCCGGTCATCCTGGGATTTTTGGTACCAGGGATTTGGTTGCTAGGTCCTTTTGGTGGCCTTCCTTGTCGTGGGATGTGCGTTCTTTTGTGCAGTCCTGTGGGACCTGTGCCCGGGCTAAGCCTTGCTGTTCCCGCGCTAGTGGGTTGCTTTTGCCTTTGCCTGTCCCTGAGAGGCCCTGGACGCATATTTCCATGGATTTTATTTCGGATCTTCCTGTGTCTCAGAGGATGTCTGTTATCTGGGTGGTTTGTGACCGGTTCTCTAAAATGGTCCATTTGGTACCTTTGTCTAAATTGCCTTCCTCCTCTGATTTGGTTCCATTGTTTTTTCATCATGTGGTTCGTTTGCATGGCATTCCGGAGAATATTGTGTCTGACAGAGGTTCCCAGTTTGTCTCCAGGTTTTGGCGTTCCTTTTGTGCTAGGATGGGCATTAATTTGTCTTTTTCTTTGGCGTTCCATCCTCAGACAAATGGCCAAACTGAGCAAACTAATCAAACCTTGGAAACCTATTTGAGATGCTTTGTGTCTGCTGATCAGGATGATTGGGTGGCTTTCTTGCCGTTGGCTGAGTTTAACCTTAATATTCGGGCCAGTTCGGCTACTTTGGTTTCGCCTTTTTTTTGTAATTTTGGTTTCCATCCTCGTTTTTCTTCAGGGCAGGTTGAGCCTTCTGATTGTCCTGGTGTTGATTCCATGATGGACAGGTTACAGCAGATTTGGACTCATGTGGTAGACAATTTGACGTTGTCTCAGGAAAAGGCTCAGCGTTTTGCTAACCGCCGTCGGTGTGTTGGTCCTCGGCTTCGTGTGGGGGATTTAGTCTGGTTATCTTCTCATCATGTTCCTATGAAGGTTTCTTCCCCTAAGTTCAAGCCTCAGTTTATTGGTCCTTATAAGATTTCTGAGATTATCAATCCAGTATCTTTTCATTTGGCCCTTCCAGCCTCTTTTGCCATCCACAATGTTTTCCATAGATCGTTGTTGCAGAGGTATGTGGTACCTGTGGTTCCCTCTGTTGATCCTCCTGCCCCGGTGTTGGTTGAGGGGGAATTGGAATATGTGGTTGAAAAAATTTTGGATTCTCATTTTTCTAGGCGGAGGCTTCAGTATCTTGTCAAGTGGAAGGGTTATGGCCAGGAGGATAATTCTTGGGTGGTTGCCTCCGATGTCCATGCCGCTGATTTGGTTCGTGCTTTTCACTTGGCTCGTCCTGATTGGCCTGGGGGCTCTGGTGAGGGTTCGGTGACCACTCCTCAAGGGGGGGGTACTGTTGTGAATTCCGCTCTTGGGCTCCCTCCGGTGGTTGTAAGTAGCACTTTTGTGAATTCTGCTCTTGGGCTCCCTCCTGTGGTTTTGAGTGGTATGGCTGCTTCTTGGATTTAGTATCAGCAGCTGCTTCCACTGATCTTCTTTCTGCTCGGCTATTTTAGTCTGGCTTTATCCCTCAATCAATGCCAGTTGCCAATTGTTCTTGCCTGGTGGCACGGCTCTTGGATTTCCCTGACACTCTGACCCGTTCAGCAAAGCTAAGTCCTTGCTTGTCCTTTTGCAGTCCACTTGTTGTGGACTTATTGTTCAGCACATTTATGTTTTTGTTCATTTGTCCAGCTTATCAGTATGTATCTTTTTAGCTAAGCTGGAAGCTCTGGGCTGCAGATTTTGCCCTCCACACCTTTAGTCTGGTGTGGAGATTTTTGCATATCTCTGCGGTGGACTTTTTCTAGTTTTTATTACTGACCGCACAGTGTTTCTTTCCTTACTGTCTATCTAGCTAGAATTGGCCTCCTTTGCTGAATCTTGTTTCATACTACGTATGTCATTTCCTTCTCCTCTCACAGCCAATATTTGTGGGGGGCTGTCGTATCCTTTGGGGATTTTCACTGAGGTAAGATAGCTTTCCTGTTTCTACCTTCTGGGGTAGCTAGTTCTCCAGCTGTGACGAGATGTCCAGGGAGTGACAGGAACATTCCATGGCTAGTAAATCAGCTGGGTAATTAATCCAAAAAAGAAATGTAGAAGCTATAGCAATTGGATATATTAAAACTTAGCCTTTAATAAATAGCATAAAATACAAATACGCACAAAATAATTTTAGTGAGGTAATAGTGCCCTAAACCCAAACACAGGACGAAAAAAGACCAATATACAAAACATATAAAGTTTTAAAACATTGACTGCACTATTATTTTGATTAACAGTGGACCAGAAGGCTGTCACTGGTCCTGATATATATTCCACACTCTCAAAGAGGTGCAAACAATGAGGTGCTCCCTACTTTGTTGGAGTCCACATATCCTTATATGTTATAAGTCAAAAATGTACATAGGCAATGGTTGCCTCTATTTTAATGGCCAAACAAAAGCCACACACATCTATCAGACCAATTAAATAGTGTCAGTCAAATGAAAAAATTAGCAGCATGTCACTGTAGGCTTCATAAGGCATAAAGATGCCTAAAGGACTGGGTCATATCTAAAGGAACTCCTGCTTCCTCATCAATATTAGATAAGTGTTCACCAATGTGATCCAGTGTACCAAGGCAATATCACTTTTTTCCTAGAGGCACATACAACAAGTGCTCCTAAGGCGCAATAACCAATATGAGCTGTGCCAAGCAAAAATAACCCACTGCTGCAGTAGCCGTGGTCATATCACCTTTATCTCGATGACACATAGCATATACATAAAGTGCTTCAAAGGCACACTAATCAATGTAAAGTGTGTCATAAAGAGTAGAGCCACTGCTGTGGATCGATCTCACCCGCATCTGGAGAGTTTACTTTGCCATAATATGGACCCTCAGTCGGAAGAGATCCAAAAAAGAAGCCGTGACGATGGACAGCGTATCCCGACGCGTTTCATCTTATCAGAATCATCAGGGGAGTAGCAGGGTCTAACAAGGCTGCCTTACCGATCTCCCTCGTTCCTGTACTATTTCAAGGTACCGACCTGTAGCGCGTGGGGGAAAGAACTCCGCCCCCAGCGTGTGACGCGTCTTAGGTCATATGATGAACTTCCGGTATGAGATGGGACGCTCGTCTGTAGCTATGGAGCGCAAGCCGCTCAGACAGGTGGAACGCAAGGTTTTCACCCACTGAGCATGCGGCACTCTTACAGCTCTCCAGGGTCCCAATCCTCGTATTGTAAATATGCAACAAGTTAACCATAGCGATATAACCGGCACATTGAAAAGCCCCAGGTACACCGGGGGTCTCAAATATATACATGGACCCATCCGTAATATGTAACAGGGTACACTAATAGGACGGCTTTCTTTTTGGCATATTGATGCCGTCCTATGCCCAAATAAATGGCATGATTCAGGGTTAACCTATACCATTAATTAAAAAGACACCCAAAAACAAAAGGTACTGAGGCCAGATATGTCAGAGAAATATTCTACACAAATATTATGTTGTAATTGGCTCCATTTAAGGAGTTTTGACTTTTAGATTTTTGAATTTTAGGGGCTATGAATTCCTTTGATATAAACGCAACACCACAATGGCCCACAATGCAATATGGAAAAAGAAAGAGATGGGGAAGGGAAGTGCAAAGGTCCCTGTAAACCCTATGAAAGGGAAGCCCTACTGTAACTGTACCCTGCCTGTCAGCGGAGGTTGGCACCCTAGGAGAAAAAACGCAGAGAAAAGGCGCCCCCACTCGACGACGGCTGTCCCAAACTGTAAATCCCTATCTTATCCCTAGGTAGTGCACGGGAGATAGGAAAGTAGACAGCCTTAAAGATACATAATTTATTTTTACATTCAGTTTTTTATTATTCTGATTCCTTTGTGAGATTATTTTTCAAGCTCACCCTAAAGGCTGAAGCCTGCCTAAAGTGGGGGTTGGCGCCCTAGAAAATCCTGCGCCAAAAGGCGCCCCCACTCAAACGACGGCTATCCCTTTTTAGAGCAACCCTAAGGGACATATATAGGGGACGGCTTATAAAAAGCAACTGTAGGATTGCAGTTCGTTCAAACCCTTCGGTTGCACTGTTTGAAGCGTAAATATCCACCTACTCTCCCTTTGAAGAATAATTTTGTCCCAATCCCCTCCTCTTATAGGTGGAGATATTTTGTCAATACCAATAAAATGGATTTTCTTGGGGTTGCCCTGATGGAAGTGGTTCATATGGGTGGCTACAGGGGTTTCTCTTTTATGGACCATATCCCGAAGATGCTCCCCCACCCTTTTTCGGAATTCCCTCTTCGTCTTTCCCACATATTCCAACCCACATTCACAAGTGGCTTTATATACTACCCCTTTAGTACGGCAGTTGATGAAGTGCCGGATGGAGTAGGAAGTACCGGTTACATTGCTCTGGAAAGTTTTTGTAGGCATAATGGAGGCACATGCCTTACAGGAACCACATCTGTGGCAACCCTTTGTTTGATTCAACCATGTTGTTCTATTTTCTGGTTGATAATGGCTGTGAACCAATCTATCCGATAGGGATCTACCCTTTTTATAGGTAATCTGAGGCCCCTTGGTGATGTATTTGCATATATCCCTGTCCATGTGTAAAATGGACCAGTGCTTCATTAGTACATTCTTCACATCCTTTGCTCCATTTGAGAACCTCGTAATAAAACGGATAACATTATCCTCATCGGTTTTGGGTTTTGGGATCAATAGTTGTTTTCTTTCTTTTTTTAGCGTATCCTTATAGGCCCTATTGAGAATCCCTTCTGGGTAACCCCTCTCCAAAAATCTATTTCTGAGGTCATCCGCTTGTTCCCGAAAGGTATCAACACTCGAGCAATTTCTGCGGATTCTCAGGTATTGACCTTTCGGTATGCCTTTTTTCAATGGGATGGGATGGTTACTTTCCCATCTAAGGAGAGAGTTGGTGGCTGTTTCTTTTCGATGTGTCTTAGTACCTATCTCCCCATTAGATTTCTTTTCAATGCAGATATCCAGGAACGCTAGGTTCGTTGGATTGACCTCGTAGGTGAAGCGAAGTCCTAAATTATTGATGTTGAGGCTCTTAACAAAGATCCCAAATTCCATAGCGTTGCCTTTCCAAATTACAAGGACATCATCCATATATCGTAGCCAAAGTACTATTCTCTCGTCCGGGGCCATGGTAGGGTTCCCAAAGACCTCCGTTTCCTCCCACCAGCCCAGGAGCAGATTTGCATACGAGGGCGCACAGGGGCTGCCCATTGCAGTGCCCCTGAGCTGGTGGAAGTACTTACGGTCGAATAGAAATACATTTTTGGTCAAGCAAAATTCCAAGGCCTCCAAAATGAATTTATTATGTTTTTCATATTGTATCCCTCTTGTACTCAGATAGTGCACTACCTAGGGATAAGATAGGGATTTACAGTTTGGGACAGCCGTCGTCGAGTGGGGGCGCCTTTTCTCTGCGTTTTTTCTCCTAGGGTGCCAACCTCCGCTGACAGGCAGGGTACAGTTACAGTAGGGCTTCCCTTTCATAGGGTTTACAGGGACCTTTGCACTTCCCTTCCCCATCTCTTTCTTTTTCCATATTGCGTTGTGGGCCATTGTGGTGTTGCGTTTATATCAAAGGAATTCATAGCCCCTAAAATTCAAAAATCTAAAAGTCAAAACTCCTTAAATGGAGCCAATTACAACATAATATTTGTGTAGAATATTTCTCTGACATATCTGGCCTCAGTACCTTTTGTTTTTGGGTGTCTTTTTAATTAATGGTATAGGTTAACCCTGAATCATGCCATTTATTTGGGCATAGGACGGCATCAATATGCCAAAAAGAAAGCCGTCCTATTAGTGTACCCTGTTACATATTACGGATGGGTCCATGTATATATTTGAGACCCCCGGTGTACCTGGGGCTTTTCAATGTGCCGGTTATATCGCTATGGTTAACTTGTTGCATATTTACAATACGAGGATTGGGACCCTGGAGAGCTGTAAGAGTGCCGCATGCTCAGTGGGTGAAAACCTTGCGTTCCACCTGTCTGAGCGGCTTGCGCTCCATAGCTACAGACGAGCGTCCCATCTCATACCGGAAGTTCATCATATGACCTAAGACGCGTCACACGCTGGGGGCGGAGTTCTTTCCCCCACGCGCTACAGGTCGGTACCTTGAAATAGTACAGGAACGAGGGAGATCGGTAAGGCAGCCTTGTTAGACCCTGCTACTCCCCTGATGATTCTGATAAGATGAAACGCGTCGGGATACGCTGTCCATCGTCACGGCTTCTTTTTTGGATCTCTTCCGACTGAGGGTCCATATTATGGCAAAGTAAACTCTCCAGATGCGGGTGAGATCGATCCACAGCAGTGGCTCTACTCTTTATGACACACTTTACATTGATTAGTGTGCCTTTGAAGCACTTTATGTATATGCTATGTGTCATCGAGATAAAGGTGATATGACCACGGCTACTGCAGCAGTGGGTTATTTTTGCTTGGCACAGCTCATATTGGTTATTGCGCCTTAGGAGCACTTGTTGTATGTGCCTCTAGGAAAAAAGTGATATTGCCTTGGTACACTGGATCACATTGGTGAACGCTTATCTAATATTGATGAGGAAGCAGGAGTTCCTTTAGATATGACCCAGTCCTTTAGGCATCTTTATGCCTTATGAAGCCTACAGTGACATGCTGCTAATTTTTTCATTTGACTGACACTATTTAATTGGTCTGATAGATGTGTGTGGCTTTTGTTTGGCCATTAAAATAGAGGCAACCATTGCCTATGTACATTTTTGACTTATAACATATAAGGATATGTGGACTCCAACAAAGTAGGGAGCACCTCATTGTTTGCACCTCTTTGAGAGTGTGGAATATATATCAGGACCAGTGACAGCCTTCTGGTCCACTGTTAATCAAAATAATAGTGCAGTCAATGTTTTAAAACTTTATATGTTTTGTATATTGGTCTTTTTTCATCCTGTGTTTGGGTTTAGGGCACTATTACCTCACTAAAATTATTTTGTGCGTATTTGTATTTTATGCTATTTATTAAAGGCTAAGTTTTAATATATCCAATTGCTATAGCTTCAACATTCCATGGCTACTGCTAGTGTTGTGTTAAGATCAGGGATTGCGGTCTGTATAGTTACCACCTGCCCAGAGCTAGTCGCATGTCGCTCCTAAATTACCAGTCCATAACACCCGACTTTGTCTGTGGGTGAAACCACTGCTTCTTCCATGGTTGTGCGTGCTAGTCAATCCCCTGTCCACAGTGCATGCAAAGATGCCTCGTGCTCTGCAGCTGTCATTGCACACAGTCAACTAGCACCATCATCAAGCACGTCCACGTCCTTGTCCTAGCACAGCCTTCAGTTGTCCATACTCCAGTCATTGGAATGCAAGCGGAAATACGCAGTCAACGCCCCACAGTACTAAATTCACACATTTCTCATCTGCTTGCGGTCGAAATGTTGCTTTTTAGGCTTGTGGAGATGGAAGCTTTCTGCAACCTGATGGCGGTGGCCATCCCAAGGTACTCGGTCCCCAGGTACCACTATTTATCCTGATGTGCCATACCGGCATTACACCAGCACGAGTCCCACAACATTACCCGTGCCCTCAACAATGCAGTTAATAGGAAAGTTCACCTAACCATGGACATGTGGACACGTGCTTGTTTGCATGCATGGTAAATCTCACTGATGGCACACTGGGTTAACATAGTGGAAGCCAGGACACAGTGAGACCTTGAATGGAACACAACCTCCCCACATGGAGGATTACGTGCCCTATGTGTTAGGGCTGGCGGAACGCACAAGTATATTTAGATATTATTATTGGTGCGTTCGCAGCCTGGGGTCCACCGTGCAGGAGACCAACCTGCTGCTAGCAAATGGTGGCACAATATGGTGGTAGATGCGATCTCTGTTACTTCACAGAGTCACACAGAAGGGAAAACACTGTGCCCTGTTAGTGTCACAGAGGAACACAGCTGCCTAACAGAGCAAAAGCAATCAGTGGTCAGGGAGTAGCAAGCACACAAACACGTCCTCTCCTGTGGAGCAGGAATTCTAATGGTTTTACGCAAGCCCTGAATTCAACATACAAACTACTCACCGGAGGGTGCCGGTATCCTAGTGGCTTATTTCAGCTGAACCCTGACCACAAGCAGACAAGACCACTGAGTAGCTAAAGCTCATACCATAAGCTGATACTAGCACATGGCCATGTGGCCATGTGAACCTTTTTATAGCTGCAGCAACTTCAGGACCTTCCTAGAGGACCAATGGGAGCTGCTACAGTACCTGAGCAACTTCATGACCTTCCTAGAGGACTAATGGGAGCTGCCACAGTACCTGAGCATGTGACCACCGACCTCCAATGAGAGGTCTTACCCCAGGCATGCTCAGAAGGGGAAAAGCAGGACTTGGTCCCAGAGACGTCTGCTCGTGGCTGACCAGTACTGGCTACAATGACTGAGCCTGGAAAGGCAGCAGTAACCATCTGCACAGTATCAGGCTGAGCCAGACACTGGGACCGATGTCTCCACTGAGCAGTCTCCACTGCGGCTGGAGAAGAATGGGAGACCACAGCAAAGATGGCTCGAGATTCCCCCTGTGCAGAGGCGGGAACTCGACCCCTAACGCTATGTCAGTCAGGGTTGCCCACACAGTCTACAGATCCTGCACCTCCTTCTCCTCCTCGTCTTCAGCCTCCATCTCTGAAATGAGCACATCAGTCACAAGCTGGAAGCACTTCAGCACTTCCTCAGCCAAGAGCCAACAGGCTTGCTGAAGCTAATCTGCTTAGGTGACAAACTGCACAATGCTGAAGAGTTGTGGACAGCTCTGAAAGAGCAATCAGATTTGTCGCTGACACTGCTGAACCTACAGCCAGGCATGGTCTTGTGTGACAATGGCCAGAACCTGGTGGTGGCTATGAGGCGATGTGATCTCTCACACATACCATGCCTGGCCCATGTGCTTAACCTCGTCATTCAAGCATTTCTCAAAAGCTACCAGGAGCTTCCGGATCTACTGGTAAAAGTATGCCTCCTGTATCCCCATTTTAGAAAGTCAGCTGCAGCTTCAGCCTCCCTTGCCGTGCTTCAGCAGCATTTGCAGCTTCCGGCTCACCAACTAGTGTGTGATGTCCCCACGCATTGGAACTCTACACTGCATATGTTGGAAAGGACTTGTGAGCAGAACAGGGCAGTTTTTGACTACCATCATCAACAAGGAAGTTGTTATTCAGTTAAGACTCCACACATAAGACCTCAGGAGTGGACATGGATGTCAGACATATTTAACATCCTACAATTCTTTGAGGACTCCACCAAGATGGTGAGCAGTGATGACACCATAATTAGCATCACCATCCAACTTCTCTGCATTCTCAAAAACTCTGCTCACAATGAAAGAAGATGAATTGCAGGTGGAGCACGAGGACATGGAGAAAGGAATCATACAGGGTAATTACACACAGCCCAGCCTCATGTTGTCCCAATATGGATTTGTGGACAATGAGGAAGACAAGGAGGAAGAACAGGAGCTAATTTTATGAGCTATAGACGGTTCTACAAGCACAACTGTCATACCGTTCAGCATTAATGGCCTTAGGATAGGGAGAAGGAGGAAGAGAAAAAGGAGAACAGCATGGTCAGTTATCCTGTTTGTGAGGACACGGATGTCTTGCCTGTTAACTGTCTGGCACTCATGGCTGACTTTTTTGCACCGCCTTTCCCGTGACCCTCGCAATATGAAAATTTTGGGTGACACTCATTACTAGTTGGTGACACTTCTAAACCCACACTACAAGGAGAACTTTCAATCTCTTCTTCCAGAGGCAGACAGGTCTACTAAAATGTTGTAGTACCAGAAGGCCCTTGTTGCGGATTAACTAAAAAAATTCCCATCTGATAATGCTGGTGGCAGATGTCATAGTTCCTTGGACAACCAAGTAGTACAGGTGAGATAGACACAACTCCAATCCAGCAGAGGCAGGGTAACACTGGCAAAGTTCTGGGAAAGTTTTCTCAGACCCTCCCATCACCCTGACACAGAGGCAAGGAGAACTGTTACAAGTAGTGCAATGTTTTGGAAGATGCTGAGGGAGTACTGTGCTGACTGTATGAATGTCCTCCGTGATTCCCTGTGACTTTTCATTATTGAGTATCCAACCTGGACATGTGGCATGAACTGGCTCACTACGCCTTGGATGTCCTGGCCTGCACTGCAACTAGCTTTTTGTCAGAGCAGGTTTTTAGTGCTGCTGGTGGAATTATAACTGATAAGCGCATCCGACTGTGAACTGAAAATGCTGACAGGCTGACTCTTATAAAAATTAACAAGGGCTGGATTGGGCCAGACTTCTCTACATCACCGAATGTTAACAGCGAATCATAACCTCCAATACAGTGTCTTTTTTTGAGAGGTGTATTCCCATGCACCTCTTCGCACCCATACTGTTATACGCTACCTGATTTTGGCTATTTGGTGTTATCTTCCTCCTTCTTCTCATCCTCATCATCCACCACCACTAGAACATTAGGGTCAACGTGTTCCATGATGCTACAGCCACTCTATTTTTTTGCAAGGGTGTTTAGGATGCCCATAAATAATTAAATTAAAAAAGTGTACCCCAAGATGGAAATGTTTGTGAGCCCATACACTTAGTGTATGGGCATTCCAAATATAGGAGACCCGCTCTTTTAAATTGGGAATAGTTTCTTAGGAGGACATCCTACATGTCTCTTCAGACACCACCACTAGAACAGCAGGGTGAACGTATTCCGTGATGTAACAGTAACTGTATTTTTTGGCACGGATGTTTATGATGCCCGTCAATAATTTAAAAAAAAATGTATATCCCCCCAGGGGGAAATTTTTGTCAACCCTTACAATTAGTGTATGGCAATGAGAATTTTGGTTTCATGTGACTATCCAGGACATCTGTTCAATGGTTTGTTGGGGTGCATGTAACTTTGGTGCAGGACAGGCCTTGCACTCAATGCACAAACAAGCAATATGGAAGTACCAAATTCATAGTAAATGGAAATTTTGTTTCATTTGGCCATCCAGGACATCTGTTCCAAGGGTGATTGGGGTGCATGTAACTTTGGGGCAGGGCAAGCCTTGCATTCTCCGCATAGCCAAGCAGTATGGGAGACCCAGTTCCTAATAATGAGAACTGTAGGGATTAGTCAGCTGCTTCAACAATACAATTCTCCACTTTTGGTTCTTCATCCTCAACACTGCAATTCTCCACTTCAATTTCTTCAGCCTCAACACTGCAATTCTCCACTCCAGGTTCTACAGCCTAAACACTGCAATTCTCAACTGACAGGTATTCTTTAGCCTCAACACTGCAATTCTCCACTACAGGTTCTTCAGGCTCAACACTGCAATTCAAAAATGCAGGTTCTTCAGGCTTTACACGGCAATTCACTGCATAGTCAAACAGTATGGAAGTACCAACTTCCTAATAATGGGAACTTTGGTTTCATGTGGCCATCCAGGATGTCTGTTCAATGGGATGTTTTGGTGCGTGTAAATTTGGTGCAGGGCAGGCCTTGCATGCAAGGCATAGACTAACAGTATGGTAGTACCAAATGAAAAAAAATGGGAAATTTAGTTTCAAGTGGCCATCCACTCAGGTTTTCCATAGACTTACATTGGGCTCGTTGTTCTGCCCGCGTAACTGAGTATTACAAATTGCTCAACCTGAGCCACGAGCACCTGAGCATTTTAGTGCTCGCTCATTACTATTGACTATAAATTTGCGGATCACTGAAAAATTTAAACATGGCTGTTAAAAAATACACCATCACTGTGCACATAAATAATACAATCCCATGCAGAAAAATCCCTCAAAAGGCTATGTACTGAAGAAAATAAAAGAGTTATGCCAGTTGGCATTAATGAGAAAAATTGCTTGTCATAGGCCATCATTATTTTGGGGATATACTGTAGGTAGCTATTCGCTGTAACTGCTGTGCATTACTGTAATATAATGTTCTACGTATGATTAAGTTTAAGTGCAAAGTTTAACTGCCAATGTTTTATATAGAATATACCATCTATATATTATATTGTATACATTTTCATCCAAAACTATTAAAGGCTTACTGTATATTTTAATTATGGCAAATTAAACATAACTTGGTTGAAAATATTTTAGATGGAAATGTTGAAAAGAAGTTTTGAGTTTTAAAAGTTTTAAGTTTTAAAGGCTTAAGGAACTGAAATGTTAATGTAGATAAGTGATGTTAAAAACTAAGCACAAACTTAATATATTCAGATGACATGCAATATGTTTAAGACTTTTTCACTGGGAATGGCACATTACAAATGTATTAATCCAAAGTACTTGGTATGTAAAAGTCATTGTATTGTCATCCTCTCTCTTTATAAGTGTCAGGAATTTTGAGGCTAACGCATCTTGATTGTGTCATTAAATAGTCTAAAATGCCACTTGCAGTATATATTTTATTAATATTTTCTGCAACTGTTTCATGTAAAAATAAAAATACCATATTTGTTTGTAAAATAATAAAAATAAAAGCAATAATAATTATATAAAGTAAAAACAAACAAACTGCATATTTTGCAAGAAAAGACAACTCTTAAAATGCTGTTATTAAATATTTTCAATTGTTTCCTATAAAACATGCCAAGAGTGTGCAAAGCAGTCATCAAAGCAAAAGGTGGCTACTTTGAAGAATCTAGAATATAAGACATAATTTCAGTTGTTTCACACTTTTTTGTTAAGTATATAATTCCACATGTGTTAATTCATAATTTTCTTGCCTTCAGTGTGAATGTACAATTTTCATAGCCATGAAAATACAGAAAAATCTTTAAATGAGAAGGTGTGTCCAAACTTTTGGTCTGTACTGTAAGTCTATGAGAAACATGAGTATTTTTACCGCATTCCCCCCAGGGGTCCATTTAAGGTCTAAAAACATCTGAAAATGATGGAAACACTGCTCAAATGAACATCATGAGGATCGCTTCTGTAAGCATTTCTGACTCCTAGGCCCTAACTGTAAGCAATGCTGTCAGAGCTTCATGCCATTTTTACAGGTGAACCAAAAAACATACAAAAATGAAACTAAAATGGATTTTGCTGGGAAATATGTTAAGGTACATCCTATTCAGGGTAATGACTTGTATACAAGGCAAAATAATTAACTCCAGACAGAAATGTTCCTCCACCACTTTTGCTATGTTCACACGCAGCATTTTTGATGCATTTTTCAACTTTGACATTGCTTTCAACCAATACAAATGTATTTACTGGGAAATGTGATTGTAACATTTAACAAACCTAGCTGGCCATGTGGTGTGTGACACATAAGGAGACACATCTTGTTTCTTTCTGTAGGAGGGACTCTTAAAGTCACAAAGCCAATTTTTTGAGGGGCATCAGGATGCATTAATATTCTTAAAGGGCCATTATTGAACATTGGGTCTCCTATGCTGCTATTGCCTATACAGTGAGTGGCTGGACTGTCAAAAGTTACCATGCACCCCAATACCCCATTCACGAGAGGTATAGGAGGGCCTCCTGAAAAAATGTTACATTGAATGCAAGGCCTGCCCAGCTATCAAGTCATATTGTAACCAATAAGCCTTTAAACTCAGATACTGGAAGGCCACAGGAAAACCCACTTCACAGTCTTTAGTTGGTCCTGTCATACAGATTCCTTATGCATTGAATGCTAGTGCCACCTTGAACTAAATATTCATGCACCACAATCCCTCTTTGGAAGAAATATGGAGGAGGGCCTGCTAAAAAAAAACCTGTCCCATTACAAAGGAGTGAGTCTCCTAGACTCGTAATGCCCATACACTAAGTGCATGGGCTGACAAACATTTCCCCCTGGGGAGTAAAATTGTTACAAATATTTTATGGGCATCATAGACACCTGTGCCAAAAATTGGACTGGCTGTAGCAGCACAGTACAAGTTAGCCCTGGTGATCTAGTGGCGGTGGATGAGGAAACGTTCCAGAAGGCCTCATTAAAAACTAGGTGCAATTTAAAGGAGCTTGTCTACTAGACTCATAATGCCCATAAACTAAGTGCATGGGCTGACAAACATTTCCCCCTGGGGAAGTAAAATTGTTAAAAATATTTTATGGGCATCATAGACACCCTTGCCAAAAATTGGACTGGCTGTAGCAGCACGGAACACAACCCTGGTGATCTAGTGGAGGTGGATGATGAGATGTTCAGGAAGGCCTCATTAAAAACTAGGCCCAATTTCTAGGAGTGGGTCTCCTAGACTCGTAATGCCCAGACACTAAGTGCATGGACTGACAAACATTTCCCCCTGGGGGAGTAAAATTGTTAAAAATATTTTATGGGCATCATAGACACCCTTGCCAAAAATTGGACTGGCTGTAGCAGCATTGAAACCGTTAACCCAGCTAATCTAGTGGCAGAGTCTGAGGAGACATAATGAATGATCAATCATACTGAAATAAAAAAAAATGAACAAAGGATGTGAATCTACCTATGAAAGAAAATAACAAAAGGGAGGGGTGAACACAGGTTCATACATATGAAGCCAGAATGGGTCCAACGAGATATGTTGGTCCATAGCAACAGCTCAGAGACAGGGATATGAATAAAAATATAATAGTATTTCAATATTTTTAGATTGGAGAGGTATAAACTAGATCATAAGAGTATGGTTCAAAGATAGGAAAAATGGAAAGATCATGTGGAAGACATGGTGGTGGAGGTAAAGTGACTTGAAGCATTATCCGCTATCCAACCAATAACCGTTTTACACTGCTCTGGCTTCAATAGTGGTGTGCTGCGGTCCCCTAGAAACTGGGACAGGAAGGTTGAGCTTGAATATATGGGTCTTTGCTGTGGCCTACTTTCAGCTTGGCCACAGCCTCGTCCTCTGCACGCACCCACACACACACGTCTCAGCATCACGTCCACTTCCCCGCCTCTTGCCCCTTGCCTTGCTCATTTTAAATGGCCCTTGATATATTTGAAAATCTCAATACAAATGGATTTATTTGGAGAAAAATTATATGTGATCAGTATGCCTGAAAAGTGCAGATTTTTCCACCACAGATACACCAGACCTTATCCTGAGATAATAGACTATATAAATGTTTTTTATGTTTGTTGGTAATTTTTGAAAACAATAAAAAATGAGTAGAACAAGGCTAGCAGACAGAACTATGCAATGCATGCCTGCGAATAAAAGATTTTTCCACCACAGATACAAGCGTCCTCAGCCTCAGATAACAGACTGTATAAATTTATTTTACTGTTTGATGTGAATTTTTAAAAACAATAAAAAATGTTTAGAACAAGGCTAGCTGACAGAACTATGCAACGTTTGCCTGTGAATAAAAGATTTTTCCACCACAGATACACCAGGCCTCAGCCTGAGATAACAGACTGTAAATTGTTTTATGTTTGTTGGTAATTTTTAAAGACAATAAAAAATGAGTAGAACAAGGCTAGCAGACAGAACTATGCAACGTATGCCTGCAAATAAAATATTTATCCACGACAGATACACCAGGCCTCAGCCTGAGATAACAGAGTGTATAATTTTTTTTTTATATTTGTTGGTAATTTTGGAAAACAATAAAGAAATGAGTAGAACAAGGCTCGCAGACAGAACTATGCAACGTATGCCAGCAAATAAAAGATTTTTCCACCACAGATACACCAGGCCTCAGCCTGAGATAACAGACTGATCTAAATGTGGTCTTGATTTTTATGGGCACAGCAAAATTGTGTCAACAAGTTGGCTATGACACACAAATAAAGGAAAACTAAAATTGAAAGATGTTTTGCGCAATGATATGCGATGCGTGTGGCGTATAACAGTGAGAAATCTAAGAACTGTAGCTAAATATTTTTGGGCAAGCTGCAGATTTTTGGGACAGCAAAATTATGTCCAAAAATGTTGTAAGACACTACAAAATATTAGATAGCACGAAAAAAGGACAGATTTTTTGGCACACTCACATCTGATGCCTGGGACAAGAAAAAATTAAAACATTTGCATGCTCTTCTATTACAATGATCTGGCTGTAGTCTGCAGCGTGAGCAAGCAAATAAATGTAGAAAAAGGGGGCTATGGATTCCTTTAGAATAAAATGAGTAGGCATAAGCTGCAAAACAAAAGACCACAGATAACTGCAGCTAGGCATATATTAAATAAGCAGCAGCATCAGACAGTAATGGAGCTTTGTGAGGTATGCAATGAGATCTATGTACTCACATACAGTGCCTGCAGGCCTTGCACTGATGTGGATATGTGCACATAGACTCCCCTGCCTACCAAGCACTGCAATCTCAGGACTCCTGAGTTAGCCCTAAAAAGGACTGTTGGTTTCTCAGGATTTGTGGACTGAACACTAGCAGACCCACACTAACCATGTGCAGAATGCGGTGAGCAGGGCGGCGCCAGGTCTCTTACAGACCTGATGACGCTATGCGGCCAGCCAATCACTGTAATACCACAACAAAGATGGCTGCAGCATTACAGTGCATGGCAGCTAATCATTGCATTGTCATTGGTGCACTAAAGAGCGCCAGAATTGCAGGGCGGAGACCCGAGCTCCCACCAAATAATCCCAGAAATACTCAGTGCTCGTCGAGTACACCGAGCACAGTGATACTCGGGTGAGTACCGAGTAGTGGCGAGCACGTTTGCTCATCACTAATCTTTAACTGTCCTTCCACCTCTCTTTCTGCTCCCTCTTTGACCGCTTACAATCTGGCTTCCGACCATATTCTTCATTGGAAATTGCCCTAACTAAATTAACCAATGACGTACTAACTGCCAAGAGCAAGCGATACTACTCCGTCCTCCTTCTCCTGGACCTGTCTTCTGCCTTCGACACTGTCGACCATTCCCTCCTTCTACAGATTCTCTCAACTCTTGGCATCACAGACTTGGCCCTATCCTGGATCTAGTCATATCTATCAGACCAAACATTTAGTGTCTCCCTCTCCCACACCACCTTCTCACCTTACCCCCTGTCTGTCAGTGTTACCTAAGGTTCAGTCCTAGGGCCTCTGCTCTTCTCCATCTACACCTTTAGCCTGGGACAGCTCATAGAATCCCACGGTTTACTGTATCATCTCTATGCCGATGACACACAGATCTACCTCTCTGGACCTGACCTCACTTCCTTATTGACCATAATCCCACAATGTCTGTCTGCTATTTCAGCTTTCATTTCTGCTCGCTTTCTAAAACTGAACATGGACAAAACAGAATTCATCATCTTTCCCCCATCTCACTCTGCCCCTCCACGAGACCTATCCATCAAAGTCAATAGCTGCTCACTTTCCCAAGTCCCATACGCTCGGTGCCTCACAGTGATCCTCGACTCTGCCATCTCTTTCAAGCCACATATTCAAGCCCTTGCCTCCTCCTGCCGACTCAAACTCAAAAATATTGTGCATTCCTTGACCATGAAACCAAAAAAATACTAGTGCACACCATTATCATCTCCCTCCTGGACTTCTTCAACCTGCTACTCTCTGGCCTCCCCTCTAGCACTCTGGCACCTCTCCAATCCATCCTACACTCTGTTGCCTGATTAATCCACCTGTCTCCCCATTTTTCCCCAGCCTCCCCTATCTGCAAAGCCCTTCACTGGCTTCCTATTGTCCAGAGGCTCCAGTTCAAAACCCTAACTATGACATACAAAGTCATCCACAACCTGTCCACTCCATACTTCTGTGACATGGTCTCCCGGTACTTACCCACACACAATCTTCGATCCTCTCAAGATCTCCTTCTCTACTCCCCTCTTATCTCTTCCCACAACCGCATCCAAGACTTCTCCCGTGCTTGCCCCATACTCTGGAACTCTCTACTCCAACACATCTGACTCTCGCCTACCACAGAAACCTTCAAAAAGAACCTGAAGATCCACCTTTTTAGACAAGCCTACAACCTGCAATGATCCTTAGTCTGCTGAACCGCTGCACAACTAGCTCTATCCTCTCCTAGTGTATCCTCACCCATACCCCTGTAGACTGTGAGCCTTCGCAGGCTGGGTCCTCTCTCCCTCTGTACTTGTGTGTGCCTTGTTTTGCTAATGTTTATTGTACTTGTCTATAATTATAATTACCTCTTCCACTTGTAAAGCGCCATGGAATAAATGATGCTACAAAACAAATAATATTAATAATAATGGCTGATTAACTCTTTCAGCACCTAGCATGTGTAAGGCAGTGACCGGTGTCATATGCGAGGGTTGCTATGTATCCCCCAGGATGTGCTTAGAAGCATATTAGATCCGCTGGAGTGCCCTGTGCTCACAGCAGGTTTGCCTGTGAGACACAGGGAAGAATAAAAGTGAGTGTGAACTGGATCAAGTTATTTGACCCAGAAATTATTCAGGAAAACCCGGTATGGGCTTTTATTTTGAAATGGACTGCAGGAAGGTAGTGGGGCCAGTCTGTTTCCTCCAGCCCAGATCTTATAGTGGCCCATGGCCATAGAATCTGGAGGAAAGAAAAAAAACACTGCAAGAGAGTTTGGGTGTGTCAGTATTGGTCTGGGAGTCAGACCTAGCAGGAGACTCATGAGGAGCTCTTTCCATGTGGAGCAACACGGGCCAGGCAGAGCCTGAAAAGCCTGACATCCCAGCGTACACGGTGGTGTAATACGTTCACTGCAACGGATTGTGGACTGTCGTTACTTTTCCCGGCTGCATACCGAATGACCTGTTTGCTTATTTTTTCGGTTGGTGAGTATGCTATGAAATATACAAAACTTTATTTGAACTTTATATGGGTTACTGCCTACTCACTGCACAGCAAGGACATTGCTGCATCACATTTGGTGGAGAATGCGGGCAGTGTGAATTAAGGCATACCCCAACACCATTTGTATGTATGTTATTAAGCCTGCTACATTACAATTCAGGCCTACAGACAAAATGGAGGAGATTCTGAGGCAGCTGGTCCTCACACAGCAACAAAAGCAACAAACTAATAACCCTTTGCTGCAGATCCTTGCCCGACTGGGGGTTAATACTTATGTGAGAGCTCAACGGGTGTTTTCTTGGACTTTTGTGGAAGCCCAGCCTGCCCGGTCTCAGATTTTTGACTTACTGCAGCTTGTGAAACGGTGGCTCCAACCTGAGACTTTAACCACAAGTCAGATAGTGGAGAGGGTGGTGGTCAACCGACTGGTGAGGGCTCTGCCAGCAGCCATACAGTGTTGGGTGGGTCAAGGGGACCCGGGTACCCTAGACCAGGTTGTAGGTCTGATAGAGTGATATAAGGCCACCCAGGACTTTATACGGGACACTGCTCCGCTTCGGCTGTCCCGTAAGGCCCCGCCAGCTCAGGAGTCTGAGAAAAGTCCACGACCCTCCACTGGGACAAAACCGGACCGAGTCCGTGCTGAGGGGTTGTCTCGGAAAGAGAGTGACCACAGACCTGTGTCCCCTAAACTGGCCCCAAGGTTATCTCGTGCCACAGTCATTATGTGTTGGCGATGCCAAGAACCTGGACATGTGGTTGCTAATTGCCCCCTAACAACAGAACCCATGGACTGCGGGTATACCCGTCGGGTGTCTATGTATGCCCAGCCAGTCTGCATTACCACTACAGACCCTGCCGGTACCGAACCTCAGCTGTGTAGAGTACTTGTTAACGGGTACCAGACAGATGCTCTCTTGGACTCAGGGAGCTTGGTAACCCTGGTACACTGGTCCCTGGTTGCTGGGGACAGTCCTAATGGACAAAAGGTGGGGGTAATGTGCATACATGGGGACCTCCGAGAGTACCCGACTGCGGAGGTCACTTTCTCCACACCATGTGGAGAGATAAAACATGTGGTGGGCGTGGTAAAGACTCTTCTGTATGGGACTGTGATCGGTAGAGACTTGCCCCTGTTCTGGTCCCTCTGGGAGAACAGAGTTAACCCTCTCAGGGTAAAAAGCATTCCAGGTGCAGAACCTGAAGATCCCGAGTCAGGGATACCTGCCGTAGGGGTCACCACCATAGGGACAGTGTGTAATCCCGATAGGTTTCCCCTAGAGGTATTGGCAGGAGAGGTGGAGGAGAATCCACCAATTCCTGAGCTGGAGGTGTCACCTGGTAAGTTCGGGACTGCCCAGCTCCAGGATCCCACTCTGACCCGGGCAAGGAAAAGAGTAATCGAGGTGAATGGGGTGGCACAACAACCTGGTGCAGAAAAGGAGTTTCCCCGGATGATGATCAACCAGGAGTTACTGTACAGGGTTGATAAAATCCGGGGTGAGGTGGTGGAACAACTGGTAGTGCCCCAACCCTATCGTCGGGCGGTGCTCGACATGGCTCACACTCACATGTTGGGGGGGCACTTGGGGGCCAAAAAGACATTAGAGCACATATTACAGAGGTTTTTTGGCCTGGTGTCTATGCTGAGGTTACAAAGTACCGTGACACATGTCCTGAGAGTCAACTAACCTCACCCACCACGAACTACCGGAGCCCATTAGTGCCTCTGCCCATCATAGAAGTACCTTTTGAGCAGATAGCGATGGATCTGGTAGAACCAATAGTAAAATCCGCTCGGGGCCACCAGCACATATTAGTAGTCGTAGACTACGCCACCCGGTATCCAGAGGCGATACCGCTCCAGCACACTTCGGCTAAACTAATAGCCCGTGAACTGTTTGCCATGTTTTGTCGCCTGGGGCTTCCCAAGGAGATCCTTACAGATCAGGGAACCCTTTTATGTCTAAAGTGACTAGGGAGCTATGTAAATTGCTCCAAATTAAACAGTTATGTACATTAGTGTACCATCCACAAACCGATGGGTTGGTCAAGAGGTTTAATAAGACCCTCAAGGCCATGCTCAAAAAGGTGATCGCCAAGGATGGGAAGGATTGGGATATGTTATTGCCATATTTAATGTTCGCCATATGCGAGGTACCGCAGGCGTCCATGGGGTTCTCCCCATTTGAGCTATTGTATGGCAGACACCCGAGGGGACTGCTGGATGTAGCCAAAGAGACGTGGGAACAGGAGCTCACTCCACATAACAGTGTTATCGAGTATGTGGCAAGTATGCAGGATCGTATTGCGGTCGTGCAACCCTTAGTAAAGGAGCATCTGTTGGATGCCCAGGCCACTCAGAGCCTTACATATAATAAAAGGGCCACGGTCAGGACCTTTAAAGAAGGAGACCGGGTGTTGGTACTAGTACCCACCCCAGAGAGTAAACTCATGGCCAAGTGGCAAGGGCCTTATGAGATATGGGGGAAGGTGGGGGAAGTGAATTACAAAGTGTACCAACCCGGGAAAAGAAAACCCGAGCAGCTGTACCATGGAAACCTGCTAAAGGCCTGAAAGGACCGAGAATGTTTGGTCACAGAAGCAACTATGGTCATACAATCGGAGTTCCCTCTGGCACTGGCCAAGGACACAGCCGGGTGTGAGGTAAGAGTCAATGATGCCCTCAGAAAACAGCAGCGGCGGGAGGCTCGAGCTTTGGTACAGCAGAATATGGATGTATTCTCAGAGCTGCCGGGGCGAACCTCAGTGATTCAGCATGACATTGTCACTGAGCCCCGAATAAAGGTGCGGATGAAACCGTACCGAGTGCCTGAAGCCCAAAGGCAAGCATCGCGGCCGAGGTAAAGCAAATGCTTCAGTTGGGAGTCATTGAGGAGTCCCGAAGTGAGTGGGCTGGCCCCATTGTACTAATACCAAAACCTGATGGGTCATTACGCTTCTGTAATGACTTTAGGAAGTTAAATGAAGTGTCAAAATTTGACCTGTATCCCATGCCACGGGTGGACGATCTAATTGAGAGACTGGGGAAGGCCCAGTGCTTCACCACGCTGGATCTCATGAAAGGTTACTGGCAGGTTCCCTTAACAGAGTCAGTGAAAGAAAAGACTGCTTTTATAACCCCAGAGGGTCTCTATCAATACGTTGTCTTACCTTTAGTACCGACTGGGATACCCACCTGTCCCAGGTACAAGCAGTGCTGGAGTCTCTTAGAGTCACAGGGTTAACAGCAAACCCAAAGAAATGTACGATAGGTCTCACGGAAGCCCGGTACTTAGGGTACGTGATCGGCCGAGGGGTTATCAAACCTCAAGTGAACAAAATTGAGGCCATTCAAAACTGGCCCAAGCCCTTAAGTACCAAACAAGTGAGGGCATTCCTTGGCATCATTGGGTATTACCGTCGATTTATACCCAATTTTGCTGGTAAATTGGCTTCCCTAACGGACCTGTTAAAAGGGAAGAAAACGGTGATGGTCAAGTGGAATCCTGAAGCAGAGGAAGCTTTCCAGTCTCTGATGTCGGCGTTGTGTGGACAGCCGGTCCTCATCAGCCCCGACTTCAATAAAACCTTTATTGTGCAATCCGATGCCTCAGAGGTAGGCTTAGGAGCGGTGCTGTCGCAAGAGGTGAATGGGGATGAGCATCCAGTCACCTATTTAAGCAGGAAACTGACCCCGCCAGAGAAAAATTATAGCGTAGTGGAGAAGGATTACTTGGCGATTAAATGGGCCTTGGAGTCCCTACGCTACTATTTGCTCGGGCATCAGTTTAGGTTGGTAACGGACCATTCACCCCTTGTCTGGATGAGAAATGCAAAAGAGAGGAATGCCCGAGTCACCAGATGGTTCTTGTCCCTACAAAACTTCAGCTTCTCTGTGGAACATCGGGCTGGGAAATCACAGGGAAATGCGGATGCCCTGTCACGGGCACCATGTATGCTGACAAATGTTCAACCCCACAAGTCTGAACAGAGGGGGGTATGTAAGGCAGTGACCGGTGTCATATGCAAGGGTCGCTATGTATCCCCCAGGATGTGCTTAGAAGCATATTAGATCCGCTGGAGTGCCCTGTGCTCACAGCAGGTTTGCCTGTGAGACACAGGGAAGAATAAAAGTGAGTGTGAACTGGATCAAGTTATTTGACCCAGAAATTATTCAGGAAAACCCAGTATGGGCTTTTATTTTGAAATGGACTGCAGGAAGGTAGTGGGGCCAGTCTGTTTCCTCCAGCCCAGATCTTATAGTGGCCCATGGCCATGGAATCTGGAGGAAAGAAAAAAAAACCCTGCAAGAGAGTTTGGGTGTGTCAGTATTGGTCTGGGAGTCAGACCTTGCAGGAGACTTATGAGGAGCTCTTTCCGTGTGGAGCAACACGGGCCAGGCAGAGCCTGAAAAGCCTGACATCCCAGCGTACACGGTGGTGTAATACGTTCACTGCAACAGATTGTGGACTGTCGTTACTTTTCCCGGCTGCATACCGAATGACCTGTTTGCTTATTTTTTTGGTTTGTGAGTATGCTATGAAATAAACAAGACTTTATTTGAAATTTATATGGGTCACTGCCTACTCACTGCACAGCAAGGACATCGCTGCATCACACATGCTGAAGAGAAACTTATGGGTTTCTAGGTTATGGAAGAAAGCAATCTTCGTGCCATATATCTCCCCTCATATACCATGTTCATATCATTTGTTTGTACTGGAAGAACACAAAAAAAACAAGAAAAGGCAAGTTAGACATAATTTCAGACATAATTTCCCACAAAACCCCAAAAATGGGTTAGAAAAAATGATTGCACTTTTCCAAAATTGTGGGTAAACAATTTTGGTTTCAAGCAAGTGATGTTCATTTAAACTCACCTGTGGAAAATATCAGGTGTGGGCAATATGAAAATAACACATTGAAACCAGATGAAAAGGGGAGAAATTTCATCAATCTTTTCATTGGGCGTCAGGGTTTGCCATACTAAGCACAGAAAACAGAAAGAGGAAAAGAGAACTGTCTGAGGACTTGAGAAATAAAATTGTTGAGCAAGACCAACTAACTCAAGGTTACAAGTAACAATGAGTGAATTTGTTCAAAAAACAATTGCCAAACATAAATTCAGCACAAATATGGCACATTCGGATTCATGATTGGAAACACAAGCAAAATTTTATAATTGATTTTATAAAATTGGGAAAAATTGGAATCCCACGTTGCAATTTTGTGGCGGAGATATGAAGCTGTCTGCAGCCCTCACGCACATTAAAAAAATAAATAATTTATTTCTGTTGCAAAACATGATACAGCCCGCTGTATCCCATGTTGTCACTTTGTGGTGTGATATGAAGATGCGTGCATACCTTACACACATTAAAATTTTGTTATTTTTTTTTCTGTTGGTAAACGTGATACAGCCCGCCTTATTCCATGTTGTAATTTTGTGGTGGTTATATGAAACTATCTGCAGACCTAATGCACATTAAAAAAATATTTTTTTCTGTTGCAAAACAGGATACAGCCCATCGTATTGCATATTGTCATTTTGTGGTGGTGATATGAAGCTGTCTGCATAATTAACGCACATTGAAAGAATAAAAAATTCTGTTTGTAAATGTGATACAGGCTGCTGTATTCCATGTTGTAATTTTGTGGTGGAGATATGACGCTGTCTGCAGACCTCACGTACATTAAAAAAATTCTGTTGGAAAACATGATACAGCCCGCCACATCCCACGTTGTCATTTTGTGGCGGTGACATGAAACTGTTTGCAGACGTCACGCACCTTAAAATATTTTTTTCTGTTGCTAATTGTGGCACAGCCCACTATTTCCAACCTTGTAATTTAGTGGTGTTGAAATTGTTGTGTGTGCAGAGCTGTGCACATTATTATTTTTTTTTACAAATGTGATACAGTAGCCGAGATCTAAGTTTAAAATTGTTTTGAAACATCAATAGATTTGTGTTATGAATACCTTCCTTGGAGATAATTGAAACTAGAATGCAGCAAAGAAATATTGGAATGAAAATGATTCAGTGACCCAGTAATATGAGCATGCCACTATAGAACACGTAAAGTATCAAGGAACACATAGTTCAGTGGGAATAAGTCACTGGGTTACTCCATTCAGTGGTGATAGGACATGCGTGACGTAGGTGATCACGTGGGGTGCACATGACTTCCCAAAGTAAAGACGCTGCAATGACCAATTCCTACTCATTTCGGAAATCCACTGTTTCCTTAGGCAGGACCACCTATGACACGCAGGTCCTATCTGCCTCCTGATGCCACAAGCACATAGGACTCTATCACGGTGCATACATGCACACCTACCATCGGAATAGCAGCACAGAGCGCCTGTCATCGGCCAGGACAGCACTCCGGTCCAATCTATTCTACTACTTGCTGCTAACTACCCTCACGGACTCTGAGGCTACTCCCAGAAGACATCACATCCTCTGCTTAAAGACTTTTGAGCTGCAACACAGTCAACCAGGGTAAAGGTAAAATTCCTTTAGTACCAATAGTCCCTTGAATATTTTGAGATTTTTTATTAATGTGACTCTCATGTTGTTTAATGTGAAAACAGCTCTTAGCTATTAACAGAAATGCCAGTTGACCACACTTATAACTTTGATCATTACTGCCAATTACAGCAGGTTCCATTTGAGAACACATACCACTGAATGGAGTAACCCAGTGTCTTATTCCCTCTGAACTACGTGTTCCTTGACCCCTTACGTGTTCTATAGTGGCACGATCATATTACTGGTCACTGGATTGTTTTCATTTCAATATTTACTTTGCTGCATTCTAGGTTCCATCCTAACCAAGGAAGGTATTCATAGCGCAAATCTATTGGTGTTTCAATTAGTGATCCCTTTACTTTTGACATTCTTGTGGTGTTGTCCTATTTGCAGCTGAATCCTTTCCCATTATACTAGTGAATTTAACTATTTGTTTTGAAATGGTTTTGAGCCTATCTTCCCGATTATGTGCATCTTTGACATTCAATTTTTCACGGGCATCTTTCATGCCTAGCTTGACACTCGCATCTGTTAACCATATCGTCTGATGAGCATCAAAAGCTGTCTGGTAATTAGTGTTGGGTAAATGACTAATCGCTGTAGACTGGATCCTGGATCTCATATATCCCATAGCCGCATTTTGATTGATCCTGTTGTATGTTCCCATTCCCGCCATTGTCATGCTCCTTTTCCTGATTAGTTCAACTAACGACACGTCAAACCTGCACCTTACCAGCAGCATCGGTAGGAATGAGGGTGTTCCAACACCACGGACGATCTTCTATATTATTCATCCCTCATCCACACTAAAAATATATTTTTTATGTTACTAACATGATACAGAAGGGGAGTTCTCAGTTTGAAATTGCTGAGCATCTTGTTAATGATATACTGTACAGCCACCTCTTCAACCTATCACTAACTTCTGGCACCTTCCCTTCTGCTTTCAAACATGCCACAATCACACCTATCCTTAAAAAGCCAACCCTCGATCCAACTGCTATATCCGGCTATCGCCCAATATCGCTGCTTCCATTTGCTTCCAAACTCCTGGAGCTGCACGTCCATGCTGAACTTTCCCCCCACCTCTCATCTAACTTGCTCTTTGGCAATCTACAATCTGGTTTCCGCCACATCACTCGATTGAGACAGCCCTGACCAAAATCACTAACAACCTACTTACAGCCAAAACTAACGGACAATACTCTGTCCTTTTCCTTCTACACCTGTCCCCTGCTTTTGACACAGTTGACCACTGCCTCCTACTACAGATCCTCTCCTCCTTTGGCATCAAAGACCTCGCCCTATCCTGGATCTCTTCATACCTTTCCAACTGCACATTCAGCGTCTCCCACTCCCTCACTACCTCCTCATCCCACCCTCTCTCTGTTGGAGTCCCCCAAGGCTCTGTTCTAGGACCCTTACTCTTCTCAATCTATACACTTAGCCTGGGACAACTCATAAAGTCCCATAAATTCCAGTACCATCTTTATGCTGCTGACACTCAGATCTACCTTTCTGGCACAGACGTCACCTCTCTGCTGTCCAGAAACCCGGAGTGTCTATCAGCAATATCCTCCTTCTTCTCCTCTCGCTTCCTCAAACTCAATGTGGACAAATCTGAACTCATCATCTTTCCTTCATCTCATAGATCTTCCATACCTGACCTATCTATCGCAATTAACGACATCACCCTTTCCCCCATACCGGAAGTCCGCTGCCTCGAAGTAACCCTTGACTCTGCCCTGTCCTTCAAACCGCACATCCAAGCTCTTTCCACCTTCTGTCGCCTCCAGCTCAAAAATATCTCCAGAATCCGTCCTTTCCTCAACCGTCAATCTACTAAAATGCTTGTGCATGTGCAGCGCCCCAGAGTCCTGGTTGTTGCAGTACTGTGGCTCCGCCACTATGGGGAGCTACGGTGCGTCCGAGGCACTGAAGGAGTTCATCTGATCAGGTATCACAGACACCAATACATTTCACCGCAGGGCCTCCGGGGGGAGCTAAGGGTTCTATTCATTAGGCCACTCCCCACCATAGTGGGTAAACTGGGGGTCAGGCAGGAAGTTAGAGGAGAAAGCTGACTGGATTGAACGAAGCAACACCTTGTGGCAGAGGGTGTTGTGGAGGAAGAGACAGTAGGGTCTCTGCCAGGGGTGGAATCCTGGCAGAGGCTTGGCATTGGAAAGAACGTAACGGGTCCGCGCCAGCTCCGGGAAGCGGCGGGATTCAAGAAAGGACTAGAAGCGAGATAGATTGTGCTGAGTGAGAAACGAGATCAAGCAATAGGAGAATTCCAGTAGGGGTCGTGCTGTAAGACCGAAGCAACACCCTACTGAGGCGCACTACCGGTGGCCGGAACGCCGAGGGAGTATTATAACATTCAGCTTCAAGCAATACTCTAAACAGCGGCAGGACAGTCAGTTTAAGGCGGGCTGTCTAACACATATCACCTATGAAGTCTTGGGAGGCAATTGCGGGAGAGGGGCGTCTCTAGGGTCCCGGAAGAACTCCAGGCCTACCCGACAAACGGGTGCCGTTCTAACCGTAACATCAGGGAGGGACGGACGATTAGAAGAACATCATTTAATCGAGTTGTGAGGGAACTTAAGAAACAGACACAACAGTTGTGGGGTACTTTCCGTAAGCACAGCAGGGGAGGACTACAACACATAGCGCTAAGAAGGAAGGCACCGATTTCCACCTGTGAAGAGAACTCTGGAAGTGCCATTGGACCGGCCGGACTTGCGCAGCCTGGTGAACCGTATTCTGGACTGAGGACTCAGAGATCTCCAGTAAAGAGGTAAAGAGACTGCAACCTGGTGTCCTCGTTATTTACCGCGACCTGCACCCCACAACTGCACCGTTACAACACCACTTATTGCACCGGACATCCCCCACTGACAGACAGGGCCACGGACCGGGTCTAGCCACCGTGACAACCCCAGGACTGAGACCTAGAGGCCCGGCTCCGGGTATCCCTCGGCCCTGCGGCAGTGTGGGGGCGCTCCAAATCTTGGCGTCACGAACAGGATCTACTTAAGCCTGAAGAATCAGGTCATGTGTGCCTAGAGACTGTGATTTGTTGTGCTTGGACTGTACTTTATTAAGAGGACTGTGTGTTGTGCCATTTGCCGCCAAAATCCGCCGCCATTGTAGCGCCGAGGAGAGCGCAGGGAGAGAAGAGGGGCGTGAAGGGGGCGTAGGCAAGCTGGAGAGCGCGAACAGCAATGGCCGCCCAGTCTAAGTATTTCTGTGTCCTGAGGACGTGCCCGTCAACAGCCGAGGTCCGCCTCCTGATCCTGGTCGGAGGGTGGAGACCATGGGGACGGGGCCGCCCACGAAAGAGACCGCGGGAAGAAGACATTGGAGAGGAGATAAAGATGGCGACACCAGAAGCACCGCATGGGGATGGTCGAACTCCGAGAGAGGCTGGACAGCCCGGTGTGGCTCAGGATACGCCGCCGCTGCGGGAGCTGACCCTCACGGAGCCAACGATGGGCCGACCCCCCAGGCCGCCGTCGGAAGAGTGCGTGGCCGCAGCCGAGGCCCGGCGGATCGCTGCTCGCCTGGAGGCCGATGCTCGAGTGACTGCTCGGCTGGGCCAGCCCACGGAGGTCTGCTTGTCTCCAGTGTCCCTTGATCCTCTCAACCCGGTCGCGGCTGGAAGTGCGCCGCTGACACCAGGCTTGAAGCTCCTGCCTGAAGCCGAACACCTGCGGCACATGATGGCTGCATGGCGAGCCCGGCCACAACCGGTACCCCAGGTAGACTTGCTCACTGTTGCGGAGCCCCCCTTGTCCCACTGGGGTGTAGTGGTCTCCTTTAACCCCCAATATGGACGCGGGGTCATCCAGGAGATTGGGGAGCCGCTGCAAATCCATGTGGAACGGGAAGAAGTGGAGCCCTGCAGCGGAAGATTTCCCCGCGACCTGGAGCCAGGTGATGCGGTGACGTACACCCGATGGAGGAGGGCTACGGGAGAAGCTGGCTGGGTGGCGCGAGGTGTTCAGCGGTGCATCGCCCTCCAGGCTGCTGCTGAAGCACCGGAAGAAGGTGATCCCAAGGGAAAAGCAGCGGAGCCCGGCCCCGCGGAACCACAAGAAGCCCGACCTCGCCGTGCCCCGGAGGAACGTGTGCGCCTGCCAGTAAGAAGGGCCTCCCGGCGAGGGATTTTATCACTGCTGGGACCGGAACGGCGTCCTGGCTCACCAGTGCGATCTGTTGGCCTGGTGAGGCCGGATAGGAGACCACCTTCCGCTTCACCACAGTAAGGTTTTACTGTTTCTTTTGAAAATGTAAATAGTTCTCCTTTTAACTGTTTGGTTACTGTTTGCTGCTAAACCCGTCCAGGGTTAACTTTTTATGGATCCCTTAGTTGACCCGGGATCCTTATTGTTTGTTTTTCTACAAGTTTGCACAAGTTTTACAAACTGAGAAATCATGAACAGTGCATGATCCAAACTTTCTTGTAAATAGTTTGCACCTTATTAAAGGCGCTTCCTACTGGTTTTATTTAAAGACTCTTTGCGAAGATACCGTTCTGGAACCTTTGCTGAACAAAGACTGGTAGGCTGAGAAGACGAGCTACCTCAGAAAGACTTGATCCTCTTTTAAAGGGGATGTCCAACAGCGTACTTATGAGAGATACTGTTTTAAGAACAGTAATGCCATGGTAATGTTGGAATGAGAAAAGTTGTATGTGTTTTAACTAGTTAAATGTAAAGAAATACTGATGATGATGCTCTGGAAGAAATGTAACTGTTTTGCATATAGGAAAGTTATGTGAGTTCAATTTGTTTATAATGTGAAATCTAGATAATGTTCTTTGAAAAAGAAAGATGCAGAAAGCCCGTAGGGGTAGATTTAGAGTTCTGCTTAAGTGAAAGTAAGAAAGTAATAATAAAGGTGAGGATAGAAGGTAAACCCTGAGTCCCCATAGAAAGTTAATAATGTGTTACTAAGGACAGAAAGTGAACCCGTAGGGGTTAGTGAGTGAGTCCTAATAGGAGCCAAGTAGAGCCGGCTCCATGTTCTCTAATTGAAAGGAATGTTATGTCTATACCATGTATAGTAGAGAAAGGCAGTAGGCCCTGGCTGAACGGGGCGGTCCTGTAAAAGAAAGGAGAGGCAGTAGGTCTGGTGCCATAGGGACAGGCGGTCCTGCAGGTTCAAAGTAGGAGAATGAAAAGTTAACTTGCCCTGTAATGTGATTATGGGAAGGCCTTTAGCGAGCTAAGAGTGTATGTTCCTTGAAGGCAATGTTAAATTATTGTTCATCAAAGTGCACTTAGTAGAATACCCAGTTGGGTAATGAGAGTTAATTGTAGCCTGTTGCTATGATATTTAATTATGTTTGTAACGTTAAAGTGTCCTCACCTCCCATAAAGGGAAGCCTGTTCAAGTATACTTATTGTTTTGCACTCAACAAAATTGTATGTCTTTTTGCTAACTTGCATTGTTGTTTTCTTCCCAGTCCCGGAGTACTGTGTTTAACCAGGGGGGAGTGCAGCGCCCCAGAGTCCTGGTCGTTGCAGTACTGTGGCTCCGCCACTATGGGGAGCTACGGTGCGTCCGATGGCACTGAAGGAGTTCATCTGATCAGGTATCACAGACACCAATACATTTCACCGCAGGGCCTCCGGGGGGAGCTAAGGGTTCTATTCATTAGGCCACTCCCCACCATAGTGGGTAAACTGGGGGTCAGGCAGGAAGTTAGAGGAGAAAGCTGACTGGATTGAACGAAGCAACACCTTGTGGCAGAGGGTGTTGTGGAGGAAGAGACAGTAGGGTCTCTGCCAGGGGTGGGATCCTGGCAGAGGCTTGGCATTGGAAAGAACGTAACGGGTCCGCGCCAGCTCCGGGAAGCGGCGGGATTCAAGAAAGGACTAGAAGCGAGATAGATTGTGCTGAGTGAGAAACGAGATCAAGCAATAGGAGAATTCCAGTAGGGGTCGTGCTGTAAGACCGAAGCAACACCCTACTGAGGCGCACTACCGGTGGCCGGAACGCCGAGGGAGTATTATAACATTCAGCTTCAAGCAATACTCTAAACAGCGGCAGGACAGTCAGTTTAAGGCGGGCTGTCTAACACATATCACCTATGAAGTCTTGGGAGGCAATTGCGGGAGAGGGGCGTCTCTAGGGTCCCGGAAGAACTCCAGGCCTACCCGACAAACGGGTGCCGTTCTAACCGTAACATCAGGGAGGGACGGACGATTAGAAGAACATCATTTAATCGAGTTGTGAGGGAACTTAAGAAACAGACACAACAGTTGTGGGGTACTTTCTGTAAGCACAGCAGGGGAGGACTACAACACATAGCGCTAAGAAGGAAGGCACCGATTTCCACCTGTGAAGAGAACTCTGGAAGTGCCATTGGACCGGCCGGACTTGCGCAGCCTGGTGAACCGTATTCTGGACTGAGGACTCAGAGATCTCCAGTAAAGAGGTAAAGAGACTGCAACCTGGTGTCCTCGTTATTTACCGCGACCTGCACCCCACAACTGCACCGTTACAACACCACTTATTGCACCGGACGTCCCCCACTGACAGACAGGGCCACGGACCGGGTCTAGCCACCGTGACAACCCCAGGACTGAGACCTAGAGGCCCGGCTCCGGGTACCCCTCGGCCCTGCGGCGGTGTGGGGGTGCTCCACATGCCCTCATCATCTCCCGCTTTGACTACTGCAACATCCTTTTCTGTGGCCTCCCTGCTAACACCCTTGCACCTTTCCAGTCCATCCTTAACTCTTCTGCCTGAATAATTCATCTCTCTCCTCGATACTACTCCGCTTCCCCCCTCTGCAAATCTCTTCACTGGCTCCCATTCCCTCAGCGTATCCAGTACAAACTACTAAAACTGACCTACAAGGCCATTCATAACCTGTCTCCTCCATATATCTCTGAACTAATCTCCCGATATCTTGCCTCACGTAATCTCCGGTCCTCCCAAGACCTCCTTCTCTCCTCCACACTTATCCACTCCTCACTCAACCGCTTCCAGGACTTCTCCAGAATATCCCCATCCTCTGGAATTCCTTGCCCCAACACATCTGACTATCAATCACATTTGGATCATTCCGATGGAACCTGAAAACCAACCTCTTCAGGAAAGCCTACAGCCTGCACTGACCTTGCTGCCTCCTCACCACTACCAAAGCTACCGCCTCACCAATGCCAGAGCTCCTATAACCCTCAACCTATTGTCTCCATCCCCACCATCCTGTAGAATGTAAGCCCACAAGGGCAGGGTCCTCGCCACTCTGTATCAGTCTGTAATTGTTAGTTTGCTTACTGTAAGCGATATCTGTAATTTGTGTGTAACCCCTTCTCATGTACAGCACCATGGAATCAATTGTGCTATATAAATTAATAATAATAATAATAATAATAATACAGGCCTCATCTACAGGCCCCCAAAAAATCTTCTGCTACCGAAGTCATACAGTAGGGGACATCTCACTTTGAAATTGTTTGGAGCATGTAGTCAATATTATACAGTCCTCATTGACAGGCTCCCCAAAAATTCTTCTGTTATTAACGTCATACAGTAGGGGGCATCTCAGTTTGAAATTATTTGGAGCATATAGTCAATATTATACAGGCTTCATCGACACACCCAAAGTAAATTCTTCTGTTATTAACGTAATACAGTAAGGGACATCTACTGAAAAAATAGTTTTAAGCATATCTTTTGACATACAGCCCTCATCCACATTTAATTATTTCTTCTTTTACTAGCGTCCATACAGTAGAGGAAATCTCACTGTGAAAATGTTTGGAACATGTAGTAAATGTTAAACAGGCCTCATTGAGAGGTCAAAAAAATATTCTTCAGTTACTAATGTAATACAGTATAGTGGGACATCTCACTTTGAAATTGTTTGTAGCATCTAGTCAATGTTATACAGGCCTCATCGACAGGCCTTAAAAAAATTCTTCTGTTTTTATCGTAATACATTACTGGACATTACACTTTTAAATTATTTGCAGCATGAAATCAATGTTATACAGGTCTCATCGACAGGTCCTACAAAAATTCTTCTGTTACTAAAGTCATACAGTAGGGGACATCTCAGTTTGAAATTATTTTGAGCATGTAGTCAATGTTACACAGGCCTCATTGACATGTCTACAAAAATTCTTCTGTTAATAATGTAATACAGTAGGGGGCATCTCACTTTTAAATTGTTTGGAGAATGTAGTCTATGATATACAGGCCTCATCAACAGGCCCCCCAAAATTCCTTTGTTACTAACATAATACAGTAGGAAACATCTATTTAAAGAAAATGTTTGGATTTGGAGCATATCTTCTTTGTCATCCAGCCCTCAACCACACTTAATTCTTTCTTCTTTTACTAACGTCATACAGTAGGGGACATCTCAATTGTTTGAAACATGTAGTCAATGTTATACAGGCCTCATTGACAGGCCATGAAAAATATTCTACCTGTTACTAACAATACAGTAGGGAACATCTCACTTTGAAATTGTTTATAGCATCTAGTCAATGTTAAAAAGGCCTCATTCTCAGCCTTCAAAAAAAATGTAATATTTTTATCGCAATACATTAGGAGACATTGCATTTTCAAACATTTGTAGAACATAGCAAATCTTTGCAGATGCCGTCCTTGGTGAGGTTGGAACACAGAACTCCAGTGCTGTAAGGCTGCTAATGTTTTTGCATTGACGACTGAATGTTTCTGTGGTTGGAAGGCTTTCACTGCGATGCTAACTGTGTGCCTCACTGCTGTCTTGGGGAAAACCACTGTCAAGGTTGATCTCTTTCATGAGGTCCAACTCCTCAGTGTGTTAGTGGCAGGATAACATTCAAGCTTTCTTTCACCATCCCTTCCTGCATAGTGGATACAGATGAAGGTACAGAGATTCTTCATCTGTGTCCACTATGCAAGTGTGATTTACACCACATCTGTAATGCATTGCACCAGGATATGAAAAATGTCATACTGCACCAGGTCTGGGCACTGCTGCCAGAGGCAGAGCAACATGTGCAGAGTTTAATTCCATGGTGTGGTCATATCGCATATCGACCGGTTAACCAGTTGTCCAAAAGTTCTCTATACCAATCGAAGTGGAAGGGTGAAAGTGAACACACAACGACAGTGGTTTCTGCAGCAGCACATTGAGGCTGGGACAGTGGCAGAGGAATTGCTGTACCATAAGTTTTAGGATGCAAGCCATGCAAGGCACGTGTGTAAGCTTGGCCCGGAGGAAGGCTGCCACCAGGTTTGCACCGTTATCGCACACTGCCTTACCTGGCTCCAGGTTGAGAGCAGACAGCAATTACTCAAATTTGGCATTGATAGCTGTCCAGAACTGTTGATCTGTATGAATGCGATCTCCAAGGCATATTATTGTAAACACTGCCTGATTGCGGTGATTCTCGGCTGCACAGTATGGAGGTGGGGGGATTCTCTCTGCACTGTTTGAAGCTATGTTTCATTAAGGCAGGGGTTGAGTGTGCAGGTAGAAGCACTAGAGGAGGTGGAGGAGGCAGAAGCACTGGAGGATCTAATACATACAGATGTTTGATCCACAAGACCTGGGGATTCCAAGACTTGGTGTCTAGTATCCATGACGTATCGTTTCTCCTTGTGGAGTTTGACATGCTAAGCATGCCAAGATGAGGAGATTTAAAGCCGCAATGCTCCTCTGGGAAATATGCTAATTATGCAAATTTTCTCTTCAGAGAGGAAGAAAACTACAACTAAGCAACTAAACAGCTACAATTGCAGAAGGAAAGAAATACACACCAAAACATGGTGTCAGGACTCTGAACATTTTTATTACCTTTTGTGCATTACTGCCCTTTTCCAAGATGGTGTCTTTGGTCTCATGTGCACTGTGTCTTCCTGCTATAAAACTCCACCCCAGCCTTCAGTCTGTGCTAGAGTATTCTGCCTTGCATCCAGCTCCTGACTCTAGTGACTCCCTGGCTAAATACCTGCTCCTGTGAACCTGTGTGGTTATCCTGCTACTCTTCTCTGAGTTCCTGCTGCATACACCAGTTTCCAGTAATCCTCCTTCATCTGTTGCTCGTGTTTACTTCCATCTGCATTTGCTGGACATGTAAGCTGTTGCTGCTCTGCTTAAACCTGAGATTATCACCCAGGCCTTCCTGGTTGAGATAAGACATTGCTTGAACTGCCTTATAAGCATATCTATCTGTGTTTGGACTAAAACAAGGACTTATTCGTGTCAAGTATCCTCAAGAATAACTGTGCTTCATAGACTTTCTGCGTGATTGCATTTTCCTCTGAAGTTCCCTATAGACTGCTAAGCTGCGTTTATTATTTACACCAATTGTTGTGGACTTGAGTTTCTCTCTGTACCTGTTTGAATCACAGTGTGATAATATAGACTTTACCACTTATAAAATTGTGTCCTGTTGTTGTCTTGTTCCATGCAAAGAGTCTCCTGAGTTATCCCCTATAATTATTACAGGATACTCTAGCCAGAAAAGAGGAGACTGCTGGAACAATGACTGCAGAAAGCAGATTAGAGAAGGTGTTTTCCATAATTAGATCACTGCAGAAAGATGTGGAAGGTCTGCAAAAGAAGCTTGGAAGCATTGAACACAATCAACAAGTGTTTGGACAAACTTTGCAGGACTTAAGCACCCACATGGCAGCCCAGGAAAACAAACTTGCTGGCATAGAGTCCCAGTATGGACGGGCTTTTCAGGACATATGCACGCAAATAGATGCACAAGCGACTTTACCCTCTGGGACACCGCCATCAGCTAGCCCACCTAAGTTGCCCCCATTCAGATTTAATGGTGATCGCAACAAATTTCGTGACTTTGTGAATCAATGTATGCTATATTTTGATGTGCATGCTGACCGTTTTCCTACTGAAAGATCCAAAGTATTGTGTGTAATAATGCTGCTGACCTCACGAGCGCTCGCCTGGGCAAATCCGATGATTGAGTCTCATGACGCACGGTTAAATAACTTGGATGATTTCTTGGCCGCTATGGCATTAATGTTTGATGATCCTAATTGCCGTGCAACCGCTGAATCTGCTTTATTGCCTTTATGCCAGGCTAAACATTCTGTTATTGAGTATGCCACTGAATTCAGGAGATTAGCGGTAGATACCAATTGAAACAGTTATGCACAATTGCCTATTTTTAAAAGGGGTCTGTCTAGCATTGTAAAAGATGAACTAGCTTGCTCTGAGTCACCACAAGAGCTAGAGACATTTATACAGCATTGTGTGTGCATAGACATTCGCCTTACTGAGCGTAGGCAGGAGAAGTTTGCTGCATATAACCGTATTTCTAACTTTTCCCTTCCTTCCAAAGAGCCTGCAGGTAAAACATCTCGGGAGGTGGAGGAGGTGCCCATGCAAATTGACTCCGTTCAGAGGCACGAGATTAATGAGCGCCGGGAGCATCGCCTTCGTGAAAGTCTATGTTTCTACTGCGGTCAGTCTGACCACTTTTTAATCAACTGCGGCCTATCAAGGTGCTAGCAGTGGTAGGAGAATATGACAACTGTGATGATGAATCTGACATCTCTGAATGTAGCCTGCCTTTAAATGCTGTATTCCATTCACTTTCTATGACTTCACCCCCCAAGGAGCTGAAGGAGAAGAACTCTCACTGTTCTCTCCCTATTAAGATCCTGTGTTCAGGACAGTGGATTTCCAGTGCAGCTATGATTGACTCTGGTGCAGGTGGAAATTTCATGGATATCGCATTTGCCAAGGAACATGGTATTGAAATTCAGCAAAGAGCCTCTCCAATTACCATGGAAACAGTGGATTGGTCACCTTTAATCTCTGGGCCTGTGGAGCAGGAGACCGTACCACTTGAAATTTTGTTGGAGCCTAATCATCAGGAGCAACTTTCTTTCTTTTTAATTTCTTCTCCTCATTTTCCTTTGATTTTAGGCCTTGGTTGCGTTCTCAGAACCCAATTATCAACTGGGAGACCAAGGAGATTATCTTTCCAACAAGGAGCCACTCAGCGTTAACAGAAGCTGTCCCTGAGTCTACGGCTACGGAACCACATGTACAGGTATTTACTTTACCTTCAGCATATAAAGAGTTCTCTGACATCTGTGACAAGAAAAATGAAGATCAGCTTCCTCCACACAGGCATTATGACTAGTGTTGAGCGATACCTTCCGATACCGGAAAGTATCGGTATCGGAAAGTATCGGCCGATACCGTCAAAGTATCGGATTTCGCCGATTCCGATACCCGATACCAATGCAAGTCAATGGGACGAAAATATCGGAATTAAAATAAACCCTTTCTTTCCTTGTAGGTTCATTCTACATGAAGGAAAACAACTAAGAATAATGTAGGATGTATTGGGGGAGGTGGCGGAGACATTAAAGGCATAGAGGTTTAGCCCAATCAAATAGAATAGCAGGAATTTTAAAAAAATTTTAAGACGTTCGGAGTTACAAAGATATTGACTATGTTAAGATTTTTTTTATTTTGTCAGATATTGATGTTTCCCTACTTCCACGCCCTTCACCCTCTTTTTTACTTCTCCCAAACTTTCTTCTTCATCATCATCAGCATCTTTGACATAAAGTTCTTCTTCACCTTATTCATCTTCTTCTTCATCTTCTACCTATAATTTTTTTTGTTACATTGTTCATATTCTTTTTATTTAACTCTTATTCTTCTTCATATTCAAGTTCTTCAGCATATTCTTATTTGTGACAGGCATTCCCGTAGTTGTTATCTATAAAAGATTACACCTTCCATTCTGCCTGTCACAAAAGAGTTACATTTGTCCGCGTTCAGTTTGGCCTGCAGCATCAGGCTTTATCCAGGGGCACCACGAGGAGGAAAGGACTCACCCCCATACACTGCTTAGTCTTCTTCTGCTTATAATTTAGAAAATATCTTTTGCTCTGATATTTTGTGTTATGCTTAATGTTCTTCTGCTCTTTGTTCTGCAGCCTCTTGTTCTTCTGCTTCTCGGTCTCCCATGTCGTCATCGTCTCCAGGGTCGTCGTCTCCGGGGTCGTCGTCATCGGGGTGGTCTTCAGGGTCATCGTCTCCAGGGTCGTCGTCATCTCAGTGGTTGTCGTCTCTGGTGTCGTCGTCATCTTAGGGATGGTCTTCCGGGTCGTCTTTAGGGTCTTGAACTTGGAAATGTAGCAGAAGGTACAAGAAGGCTGAGAAAATGCCGAGAAACAGCTGATGGAACTGGAACTCGGATGGCTACCCGAAGGTCCAAGAGCCAATGGAACTACCGAGGACCAGCTGACGTTACTGGAACCCGGTTACTAAGCAGGAAGTACCCATGCCTGAAAGCACTACCAAGGACCACCTGACATTGGTGGAACTCGGATACCCAGAAGGAGGCAACTAAGCCAAAGGCTCTGCCCGGAACCAGCTGACGGTACTGGAACCAGGATGGGGACCTATTCAAGCTTGTCTTCTTACAGCCCCAACTAGTGGGTTTGGAGCAAAGGGTCAGCAGGGGGAGCAGAGTGTAGGCCGAAGCCTGCACTGGAGGCATTTGGAGGTCTGTTGTGTCTGCGTTGCATTTGCAGGACACATTGCCAGCAACACAGCAGGGGAACAGCTGGCGGTGCTGAACCCCATTGACAGAGTGGCGGGTGTTTTGCTCTGTGCAGCCAGCACTTCCGGGCACCAACTGGCAGTGTTAGAGCCCAGGGACAGCAGGAGGAGAGGGAGCATAGTGTAGGCCGAAGCCTAATTGAACCAATTTTAAAGGTAACCTTTAACCCCCCCTCAGGTGTTACAAACTAGAAGAGACACACCTTGGGCAGCAGTAATGCTGCCCAAGTCAAAGGTTGCTCTCTTAATTTTGTTCCTTGCACACGCTGAGTGAAACACGTACCACATTTAGGCCCTTATACAGTCAAAACTGTCTTGGAGGAGGGAGTTCCCTTCTTAATGAGACGCAGCACAGCTGGCAAAAATACCACCTTGGTGCTTGGCGCGGCCTCCTGAGCATCGCATTTTGCTGTACAGGAGTCTGCGCTGTTGCGTTATCCCTTGGCCATGCGCTGTCTGTCTTCTGACATCATTTCATGTTGGCTGGTGCGGTTCGCGATGCCCATGAATCCCAGCCCAGCAGTGTCTTTACATTGTTAAAACACTGCGTGGCTGGGATTCATGGCTTTGCGCAGTACATATGTTCGCCTCTCACTCGGGTCCTTACACCTGCTTCAGACTGTGCGGCGTCAGCTGATCCCTTATTGCATGCCACGGCCATGAAGCCGTACAGTCTGAAGAAGGCGGAAGGAGATGAGTGACAGGCGAAGATATGCACTGCTCATGCCCGTCAATCACACCCTCGCAGTCAAAATAAATAAGACACCGAGGGGCGTTGTGTCGGGCAGGGCGGCCGCAGAGGCGCAGCCAGCCAAACAATGATGTCAGAAGAAGGGCTGCGCTACCAAGGGGGTCGCTGCGTGTCATTACAAAGGAAAGTTACACCTCAGGGACGTTTTAATGGTCTCGGGGGACACATTTTATAAGTGTTGAGTTCGACGTGTGCAAGGAGAATAACTTAGTGAGCCACCTTGTACAAATGCAGCATTACTGCTGTACAAGGTGGCTGTTATACATACAAACGCCTGGGGGGGAAAGGTTCCCTTCTATTTCAGTTCTTGTGTCTGCGTGGCTTTTGCAGGACACGATGCCGGCTACACAGCAGGGGAACAGCTGGCGTTGCTGAACCCCACTGACACATTGGCGAGGTGTTTGGCTCTGTGCAGCCAGCACTTCTGGGCCCCAACAGGCGTTGCTAGAGCCCAGGGTCAGCAGGAGGAGTAGAGGGAGCATAGTGTAGGCCGAAGCCTGCACTGGAGGCAGCTTTGTGTCTGTGTGGCGTTTGCAGGACATGTTGCCAGCTATACAGCAGGGGAACAGCTGGCGGTGCTGAACCCCACTGACACATTGGCTGGTGTTTTTCTCTATGCAGCTAGCACTTTCGGGCACAAACTGGCGGTGTTAGAGCCCAGGGTCAGCAGGAACAGCAGAGTGTAGGCCGAAGCCTGCACTGGAGCAAGTTGAAAGGGAACCTTTACCCCCCCCCCAAGGTGTTTGTAGCTGAAGGAGCCATCTTGTACAGCATTAATGCTGAAAAAGCTAAACTTAGCTCTTTTAATTATGGTCCTTGCAAACGCTGAACTTGACACTTATGAAATGTGTCCCCTCACACCGTTAAACCATCCGGTAGGTGGAACTTTCATTTGTCATGTGACGCAGCACAGCCGTCATTCTTACCCCCTTGGCGCCGTGCGCCGCCTCCTCAGCATTGTTTGAATCTGTCCCGGAGCCTGCGCTGTTATGTTAGCCCTTGGCCATGCACACTCAGCGCTGCCCGTCTTCTAACATCATTTGGTGTTAGGCTGGCTGCGCCTGTGCGGCTGCGCTGACCAAGATCCCGCCTTGCTGTGTCATCTAATGTAATCACTCTGCGGACTTGTGATCCATGGGCATGAGCAGTGCATATCTTCGCCTCTCACTCCCCTCCCTACAGCCGTGGCATGCTATTAGGGATCAGCTGACGTTGCACAGTCTGAATAAGGCGTAGGGAGATGAGTGAGAGGCGGAGGTTAAGATATGCGCTGCGCATGTCCATGGATCACAGGCCTGCAGTGGGATTAAATCAGAAGACACTACGAGGCGGGATCTCGTCCAGCGTGGCCGCACAGGCGCAGCCAGCCTGACACCAAATAATGTCAGAAGATGGGCAGCGCTAAGTGTGCATGGCCAAGGGCTAACATAACAGCGCAGGCTCCGGGACAGATTCAAACAACGCTGAGGAGGCGGCGCACGGCGCCAAGGGGGTAAGAATGACGGCTGTGCTGCATCACATGACAAATGAAAGTTCCACCTACCGGACGGTTTATCGGTGTGAGGGGACACATTTTATAAGTGTTAGGTTCAGCATGTGCAAGGAGCACCACGAAAAGAGGCACTTTTTCCTTTTGCATCATTACTGCTGCACAAGGTGGCTCTTTCAGTAACAAACACCTGGGGGGGACAGATTCCCTTAAATTTAAGTTGTTGTGCCTGCGTGGCGGTCACATGATACGTTGCCGTATACACAGCAGGGGAGCAGCAGGCATTACTGAACGCCACTAACACATTGGCGAGGTGTTTGGCTCTGTGCGGACAGCACTTCCGGACAACAACTAGCGGTGTTGGAGCCCAGGGACAGAAGGAGGAGGAGGTGGAGGAGATAGGAGGGATTGCCACACACACACAGCTGGGGAACAGCTGACGTTACTGAACCCCAATAACAGAGGAGCGACTGTTGACTGTGCGGACAGCACTTCCAGGCAACAACTAGTGGTGTTGGAGCCCAGGGACAGAAAGAGGAGGAGGTGGAGGAGATAGGAGGGATTGCCACACACACACAGCTGGGGAACAGCTGACGTTACTGAACCCCAATAACAGAGGAGCGACTGTTGACTGTGCGGACAGCACTTCCAGGCAACAACTAGCGGTGTTGGACCCCAGGGACAGAAGGAGGAGGAGGTGGAAGAGATAGGAGGGATTGCCACACACACACAGCTGGGGAACAGCTGACGTTACTGAACCCCAATAAACAGAGGAGCGACTGTTGACTGTGCGTACAGCACTTCCAGGCAACAACTAGCGGTGTTGGAGCCCAGGGACAGAAGGAGGAGGAGGTGGAGGAGATAGGAGGGATTGCCACACACACACAGCTGGGGAACAGCTGACGTTACTGAACCCCAATAACAGAGGAGTGACTGTTGACTGTGCGGACAGCACTTCCAGGCAACAACTAGCGGTGTTGGAGCCCAGGGACAGAAGGAGGAGGAGGTGGAGGAGATAGGAGGGATTGCCACACACACACAGCTGGGGAACAGCTGACGTTACTGAACCCCAATAACAGAGGAGCGACTGTTGACTGTGCGGACAGCACTTCCAGGCAACAACTAGCGGTGTTGGAGCCCAGGGACAGCAGGAGGAGGAGGTGGAGGAGATAGGAGGGATTGCCACACACACAGCTGGGGAACAGCTGATGTTACTGAACCCCAATAACAGAGGAGCGACTGTTGACTGTGCGGACAGCACTTCCAGGCAACAACTAGCAGTGTTGGAGCCCAGGGACAGAAGGAGGAGGAGGTGGAGGAGATAGGAGGGATTGCCACACACACACAGCTGGGGAACAGCTGACGTTACTGAACCCCAATAACAGAGGAGCGACTGTTGACTGTGCGAACAGCACTTCCAGGCAACAACTAGCGGTGTTGGAGCCCAGGGACAGAAGGAGGAGGAGGTGGAGGAGATAGGAGGGATTGCCACACACACACAGCTGGGGAACAGCTGACGTTACTGAACCCCAATAACAGAGGAGCGACTGTTGACTGTGCAGACAGCACTTTCAGGCAACAACTAGTGGTGTTGGAGCCCAGGGACAGAAGGAGGAGGTGGAGGAGATAGGAGGGATTGCCACACACACAGCTGGGGAACAGCTGACGTTACTGAACCCCAATAACAGAGCAGCGACTGTTGACTGTGCGGACAGCACTTCCAGGCAACAACTAGCGGTGTTGGAGCCCAGGGACAGAAGGAGGAGGAGGTGGAGGAGATAGGAGGGATTGCCACACACACACAGCTGGGGAACAGCTGACGTTACTGAACCCCAATAACAGAGGAGCGACTGTTGACTGTGCGGACAGCACTTCCAGGCAACAACTAGCGGTGTTGGAGCCCAGGGACAGAAGGAGGAGGAGGTGGAGGAGATAGGAGGGATTGCCACACACACACAGCTGGGGAACAGCTGACGTTACTGAACCCCAATAACAGAGGAGCGACTGTTGACTGTGCAGACAGCACTTCCAGGCAACAACTAGCGGTGTTGGAGCCCAGGGACAGAAGGAGGAGGAGGTGGAGGAGATAGGAGGGATTGCCACACACAGCTGGGGAACAGCTGACGTTACTGAACCCCAATAACAGAGGAGTGACTGTTGACTGTGTGCGGACAGCACTTCCAGGCAACAACTAGCGGTGTTGGAGCGCAGGGACAGCAGGAGGAGCAGAGGAACACAGTGTAGGCCGAAGCCTGATTGGAGAAAGTCGAAAGGGAACCTTTAACCCCCCCAAGGCGTTTGTAGCTGAAAGAGCCAGCTTGTGCAGCACAAAGGATGCAAGAGGAAAAAGTGGCTCTTTTCATTATGCTCCTTGCAAACACAGAACTAAACACTTATAAAATGTGTCCCCTGATACCGTGAGACCGTCCCGGAGGTGGGACTTTCCTTCGTAATATGACGCAGCACAGCCGTCATTCCTACCCCCTTGGCGCTATGCCCCGGCTCCTCAGCGTTGTTTGATTCTGTCCCGGAGCCTGCGCTGTTATGTTATCCCTTGGCCAGGCACACTTAGCGCTGCCCATCTTCTGACATCATTTGGTGTCAGTCTGGCTGCGCCTGTGCGTCCGCGCTGGCCGAGATCCCGCCTCGCAGTGTCGTCTAATGTAATCCCACCGCGGGCCTGGGATCTGTGGCCATGCGCAGTGCATATCCTCGCCTCTCACTCCCCTCCCTCCGGCTTCTTCAGACTGTGCGGTGTCACGGCCGTGGCATGCTATTAGGGATCAGCTGATGGCGCACAGTCTGAAGAAGGCGAAGGGAGATGAGTGAGAGGCGGAGGTGAAGATATGCACTGCGCATGCCCATGGATCCCAGGCCCGCAGTGTGATTAAACCAGAAGACACTGCGAGGCGGGATCTCGGCCAGAGCGGATGCACAGGCGCAGTCAGGTTGACACCAAATGATGTCAGAAGAGGGGCAGCGCTAAGTGTGCCTGGCCAAGGGATAACATTACAGCGCAGGCTTCGGGACAGAATTAAACAACGCTGAGGAGGCGGCGCACGGTGCCAAGGGGGTAAGAATGACGGCTGTGCTGCGTCACATTAAGAAGGAAAGTCCCACCTACGGGACGGTTTTACGGTATCAGTGGACACATTTTATAAGTGCTAAGTTCTGCGTGTGCAAGGAGCTAAACAAAACTAGCTACCTTTTCCTTGTGCAGCATTACTGCTGCACAAGGTGGCTCTTTCAGTAACAAACGCCTGGGGGGGACAGGTTTCCTTACATTTCAGTTGTTGTGTCAGCGTGGCGGTCGCAGGACACATTGCCAGCTACACAGCTGGGGATCAGCTGACGTTACTGACACCCAATAACACTGGGTCGTATGTTTTGACTGTGCAGACGGCACTTCTGAGCCTCAACTGGCGGTGTTGGAGCCCAGGAATTAAAGTTCAGGTGGTAGAAAGATGAACACAACAGGAGACCTGGATACTGTAGACAGTCACCTAATTATTTAATCAGGAAGAGGAGTGGCAGATTCCTGCGAGATCCAGGCCCTGGTTCATTTTCAGGAAAGTAAGCCGGTCAACGTTATCGGAGGATAGTCGCATGCGACGGTCAGTTAGTACACCACCTGCAGCACTAAAGACGCGTTCCGATAATACACTAGCCGCAGGGCAAGCCAGCACCTCCAATGCATACTGGCTTAGCTCTGGCCATGTATCCAGCTTTGAGACCCAAAACTTGAAAGGGAAAGAGCCGTCTGGGAGTACAGCAAGAGGGAAAGACATGTAGTCTGTCACCATCTGACGGAACCGTTGCCTCCTGCTGACTGGAGTCGTCTGTGATGGTGTAGACTTTCGTGGCGGGCACACAAAACTGTGCCACAGTTGGGCCATACTGGTCTTGCCTTGGGCAGAGGCACTGCTTCTGCTCCCTCTTTGTGCAGAGCCTCCTCCACGGCCTTGATGCACTGAGCTGCTTTGTAATGCACTAGCAGCACTTCTCTCAGTTGGACTGGAGAAGATGATGGAATTCACCAGTGTGTCTTGGTACTCCTGCATTTTTCGCTCCCGGTTCAATGGTGTGATGAGGCTTTCTACGTTGTCCCGGTAGCGAGGATCGAGGAGGGTGAACACCCAATAATCAGACATGTTGAGAATGTGGGCGATGCGGCGGTCGTTTCTCAGGCACTGCAGCATGTAATCCACCATGTGCTGCAGACTGCCAACTGGCCAAGAAACGCTGTCCCCTGCTTGAGGCGTGATCTCTGCCCGCTCGTCATCACCCCACCCTCGCTGTACACACTGGCTACTGGACAATTGTGTAACTCCCTCCTCTGGACGGATGTCTTCCTCCTCCATTGACTCCTCCTCATCCTCCTCACAAAGTGTCCCCTGCCTAGGTGTTTGTGAGGAACCACGTGGTGCAGACTGTCCAGAAGATGATGGAAATGGTGAATCCTCATCCTCCACCTCTTCTACAACATCATCCCTTAGCGCTTGCAGTGATTTTTCAAGCAGGCAGATAAGGGGGACAGTCATGCTGACTAGTGCATCATCTGCACTCGCCATCCGCGTGGAATAATCGAAGGGACGCAAAACCTGGCAGACGTCCTTCATAGTGGCCCACTCTGTGGTTGTGAAGTCTGAACGGCGCGGAGTGCGATTTCTTTGCGCCTGATGCAGCTGGTACTCCATTACTGCTTGCTGCTGCTCACCCAACCGCTCCAACATATGTAACGTGGAATTCCACCTGGTAGGTAGGTCACATATGATGCGATGTTCCGGAAGGCGGAATCGGCGCTGCAGAGCCGCAATGCGCGATTTTGCCGTGCTGGAACGCCGCAAGTGAGCACGCTCTAGGCGGGCCATGTGCAGCAGTGCATCAAGATCCGGATAGTCCCTCAAAAAACTCTGCACGACCAAATTGAGCACATGTGCCAGACATGGGATGTGAGTGAGGTTGCCGAGGCCCAGAGCTGCCACCAGATTTTGGCCATTATCACACACTACCATGCCTGGCTGGAGATTCGCTGCCACAAACCACACATCGCTCTCCTGCTTGATGGCATTCCAGAGCTCCTGCGCTGTGTGGCTTCGATTCCCCAAAGAAATTAATTTCAAGACGGCCTGTTGACGTTTGGCCACGGCTGTGCTCATGTCGGTCGTAACAGGTACACGTTCATCACGGGTCCATGTGGAGGTGGACTGTGACGGCTCTTGCAGCGATGATTCTGAGGAACTGGTGTAGGAGGAGGAGTCAATGCGTACAGAATGGATTCCTGCAATCCTTGGAGTGGGCAGGACACGTCCTGCGCCACTCGCACGATCTGTACCCGGCTCAACAACATTAACCCAATGGGCAGTGAGGGAAAGGTATTGCCCCTGTCCATGTTGACTGGTCCACGCATCGGTGGTGAGGTGGACCTTGCTACTGACGGCGTTCAGTAGCACGTGTTTTATGTGTCCCTCCACATGCTTGTGCAGGGCAGGGACGGCTTGCCTGCTGAAATAAAAGCGGCTGGGCACATTGTACTGTGGGACTGCCAATGACATCAAGTCATGGAAGCTGTCAGTCTCCACCAGCCTGAATGACAGCATTTCCAGTGACAGAAGTTTGGCAATGCCTGCAGTCAGAGCCTGTGCTCATGGGTGGTTTGCCGAGAAAGGCCACCTTTTCCCCCATGCCTGTACTACCGATGGCTGTAGACTGGCCTGGGAGTGTGAGGATAACTGGGAACGTGGTGCTGTGGGTGGAATTACAGTGGGTCTCTGGACAACAGTGCCAGAGGTTCTTCCACAGCGACCTGGGAGGAAGCGTAACCAGCTGCGTGTGAGCTGATGGAAGAGGCAACACGAGCTGAAGAGGTGGTCACAGCTGCCACTGTTGGTTGGCCTAGCTCTTCAGTGTGTTTTTGTAACTCCGCCGCGTGCCTGTTCCACTCATGTTTCCACATGTTGGAGGTATTGAGGTTGCTGACATTTCTCCCTCTTTTGACTTTGTGATGACACACCTTGCATTTGACATAGCAAATGTCATCTGCAACTGTGTCAAAAAAGGACCAGTCACTGCAAGTCTTGGGAGCGCCCTTTTTGGCTTTTGGAAGAGACACGCTCCTAACGGGTGCCAAAGTGGAGGCTACAGGATCCGCAGTCTTCCCCCTCCCTCTCCCTCTTTGGCCCGTTCGGGGAATCTCTTCCTCAGAGCTGCTCCCACCACCTTCTTGTCCCTCACGCCAAGATGGGTCAAGGACCTCATCATCTACACTACCCTCTGCCACCAACTGCTCCTCCTGGGTAGTCTCAGCAGCAGAGCACGCACCAGAAAGTGGCACCTGAGTGTCATCAGCGGATGCGTCCTGCGATGTGGTGACCAGAGGCACTGGCCCACCCCCTCTTCAGACTCAGAGAGAAAAAGCTGTTGCGCATCACTGCACACAGCCTCTTCTTCCATTTCTCCAATGCTGCTTGGCTGGCCCCCTGTTTCCAAGCCAAGAGATTCAGAGAACAGAAGTAGAGACGGCTCCTGTCCTGGGCTCTCTGTCTGCCTGGGCAATTTGGCAGGTGGTGAAGAGACAGATGGGTGCTCTCCAGTGCTCTGTGTCTGAGAGGATGTGGCACTAATTGAAGTCGATGCGTTAGCTGCCATCCATCCGACAACGGCTTCAATTTGGTCTTCACGCAGCAGCGGTGTAGTGCGCTCTACGACAAAGCTGTGCATGAAGGACTGTTCCCTGCTGAAACTGGGTGATGATGAGTCACCAGTGCCCACAGCAGACACAGAATCCCCACGTCCCCTCCCTGCTCCGCGCCCACGCCCACGCCCACGTGCCTTACTCCCTGCCTTCTTCATCTTGGTTGACTGATAAAGATAAGCAGAAAAGTACTAACGGCTTTGTGTGCTTATTCCTGAACAGCTCCTAACAGGTATAAGAAACACTAATTCTCTAAAGTGTGGACTAGACTTTAATATGAGCTAATGTGGCAACTGTAAAGTGGTGTGTTTGGTGAACTTTATTGTTTATTTATTTTGTGGGGGCTGAACTGACAACAGGGAGAGCTGCAGTCACACGGAGACCGTACAGACAGCCGTAAACGGCGCTGCAAGGCCCCAAAAACCTCCTCTGCGTTATCCTATGTAGTGTTTTTCAACAATTTAGGTGGATACGGGTGGAAAGACACTAATAGGAATTTTTTGAAAAAATGTGCAGCAGCCTGCAATACTTAAAGAAAAGGAAAATGGATTTTACGGTATGACGCAGTGACGCACCCTGAGCTGGATACAACCGGCTATGGCTGCACACAGACTACAGGGCGAGCTGCAGTCACACGGAGACCGTGCAGACAGCCGTAAACGGCGCTGCAAGGCCCAAAAACACTCCTCTACGTTATCCTATCTAGTGTTTTTCCACAATTTAGCTGGATACGGGTGGAAAGACACTAATAGGGATTTTTTGAAAAAATGTGCAGCAGCCTGCACTACTTAAAGAAAAGGAAAATGGATTTTACGGTATGACGCAGTGACGCACCCTGAGCTGGATACAACCGGCTATGGCTGCACACAGACTACAGGGCGAGCTGCAGTCACACGGTGTTATGATCCTAGTGGCTTAGGATCACAAATCTAACCAGCTAAGTAGAAAATAATAGGACGAGCTCTGGGGATGTGGTAACTGGACTAACCGCAAACCTGATCCTAACCGCACACACTATAGGCAGCCGTGGAACGTTTCCTGAAATCCTAGACGTCTCTTCATGGCCTGAGAAACTGACTACCCCTAAAGAGAAAGTAAAGACCTCACTTGCCTCAGAGAAATCCCCCAGAGATATAGAAGCCCCCCACAAATAATAACGGTGAGTTAAGAGGAAAAGACAAACGCAGAGATGAAACAGGTTAAGCAAATGAGGCCCGCTAATGCTAGATAGCAGAAAATAGCAAGGGATCTGTGCGGTCAGTAAAAAACCCTATGCAAAAATATCCACGCAGAGAATGCGAGAACCCCCACACCAACTAACGATGTGGGGGGAGCAACTCAGCACCCCAGAGCACCAGCAAGCAGGGAAATCACATATTAGCAAGCTGGACAAAAACTCATCATATACTAGGAAACATCATGAACACAGATGAGCAAAAATAAGCAAACAGAACTTAGCTTCTCTTGGAGAGACTGATAACGGATGTAGACAGGAGCAATCAGAATAGCACTGAATACAACGGCAACAGGCAAGGAATGAAGGACCAGGTGGATTAAATAGGAAACCTAACTAGCAGATGACGAGACAGCTGATCCTGCCAGAAACCTGCAAAATAACAAAAAGAGCCACCAGGAGGAGCCCAAAGAGAGAACTCACACAGTACCACTCATGACCACAAGAGGGAGCCCGGAAACAGAGTTCACAACAGTACCCCCCCCTTGAGGAGGGGTCACCGAACCCTCACCAGAACCCCCAGGGCGATCAGGGTGAGCCACATGGAAGGCACGAACCAAATCGGCCGCATGAACATCAGAGGCGACAACCCAGGAATTATCCTCCTGACCATAGCCCTTCCACTTAACCAAATACTGAAGCCTCCGTCTCGAAATACGAGAATCCAAGATCTTCTCCACCACGTATTCCAATTCTCCCTCAACCAGCACCGGAGCAGGAGGCTCAACAGAAGGAACCACAGGCACCACATACCTCTGCAACAAAGACCTATGGAACACATTATGGATGGTAAACGATGCCAGGAGGTCCAAGCGAAATGACACAGGGTTGAGGGTTTCCAAAATTTTATAAGGACCGATAAAACGAGGTTTAAACTTAGGAGAAGAAACCTTCATAGGAACATAACGAGAAGACAACCACACCAAATCCCCCACACGAAGTCGGGGACCCACACAGCGATGACGGTTAGCAAAGCGCTGAGCCTTCTCTTGTGACAACATCAAATTGTCCACCACATGGTTCCAAATCTGCTGCAACCTATCCACCACAGAATCCACCCCAGGACAGTCCGAAGACTCAACCTGACCCGAGGAAAAACGAGGATGAAAACCAGAATTACAAAAAAAAGGCGAAACCAAAGTAGCCGAACTAGCCCGATTATTAAGGGCAAACTCGGCCAATGGCAAAAAAGTCACCCAATCATCCTGGTCAGCAGAAACAAAACATCTCAAATAAGTTTCCAAGGTCTGGTTAGTTCGCTCGGTTTGGCCATTCGTCTGAGGATGGAAGGCCAAAGAAAAAGACAAATCAATGCCCATCCTAGCACAAAAGGACCGCCAAAATCTGGACACAAACTGGGATCCTCTGTCAGACACAATGTTTTCAGGGATGCCGTGCAGACGAACCACATTCTGAAAAAATAACGGAACCAAATCAGAGGAAGAAGGCAACTTAGGCAAGGGCACCAAATGGACCATTTTAGAAAAACGATCACAAACCACCCAGATGACAGACATTCTCTGAGAGACCGGAAGATCCGAAATAAAATCCATGGAAATATGCGTCCAAGGCCTCTTAGGAACCGGCAAAGGCAAAAGCAAACCACTGGCAAGAGAACAGCAAGGCTTAGCCCGAGCACAAATCCCACAGGACTGCACAAAGGAACGCACATCCCGCGACAAGGAAGGCCACCAGAAGAATCTAGCCACCAAATCTCTGGTACCAAAAATCCCAGGATGACCTGCCAACACTGAAGAATGGACCTCGGAAATAACTCTGCTGGTCCATCTATCAGGGACAAACAGTCTCTCTGATGGACAACGGTCAGGTCTATCCGCCTGAAATTCCTGTAACACCCGTCGCAAATCTGGGGAAATGGCAGACAAAATTACCCCCTCTTTGAGGATACCAACCGGCTCAGAAACTCCAGGGGAGTCAGGCACAAAACTCCTAGAAAGAGCATCAGCCTTCACGTTCTTCGAACCAGGAAGGTACGAGACCACGAAATCGAAACGTGAGAAAAACAACGACCAACGAGCCTGTCTAGGATTCAACCGCTTGGCCGACTCAAGATAAATCAAATTTTTATGATCAGTTAAGACCACCACACGATGCTTAGCTCCCTCTAGCCAGTGTCGCCACTCCTCAAATGCCCACTTCATTGCCAACAATTCCCGATTACCAACATCATAATTTCGTTCAGCCGGCGAAAATTTTCTTGAAAAGAAGGCACATGGCTTCATCACAGAGCAATCAGAGCTTCTCTGTGACAAAACAGCCCCTGCTCCAATTTCAGAAGCATCAACCTCGACCTGGAAGGGAAGAGAGACATCTGGCTGACATAAAACTGGAGCCGAAGAAAACTGGCGCTTCAGCTCCTGAAAGGCCTCAACGGCCGCAGGAGACCAGTTAGTCACATTAGAACCCTTCTTGGTCAAATCCGTCAAAGGTTTAACCACACCAGAAAAATTAGCAATGAAGCGACGGTAAAAAATAGCAAAACCCAAGAACTTCTGAAGACTCTTAACCGATGTAGGTTGAGTCCAATCATGAATAACCTGGACCATGGCAGACCCAACACGACAACGTCATGCAAATTATATAACACAAGAAAGCGAATCACCTCCTGATGTGCAGGAGTCATACACATGGTCACTTGAGTCCAGTATTGAGTTTTATTCTTGGCCAATGGTGTAGCATCAATTCCCTTCAATGGAATAGGGAACTGTAATGGCTCAAGGATAAAACCACAGCGCTTGGCAAATGACAAATCCATCAGATTCAGGGCGGCACCTGAATCTACAAAAGCCATAACTGAGTAGGATGACAGAGAGCAAATCAAAGTAACAGACAAAATGAATTTAGGCTGTATAGTACCAATGGTGACAGATCTAGCAAAGTTTTTTGTGCGCTTAGAGCATGCTGAGATAACATGAGCTGAATCACCACAGTAAAAGCACAACCCATTTTGACGTCTATGATTTTGCCGCTCAATTCTGGTCAGAATCCTATCACATTGCATAGACTCAGGTTTCTGTTCAGAAAACACCACCAGATGGTGCGCAGGTTTCCGCTCCCGCAAACGCCGATGAATCTGAATGGCCAAAGCCATTGACTCCTTCAGACTCGCAGGCATGGGGAACCCCACCATAACATTCTTAATGGCTTCAGAAAGACCTTCTCTGAAATTTGCAGCCAGGGCACACTCATTCCATTGAGTAAGCACCGACCATTTCCGAAATTTTTGACAATACACCTCAGCTTCATCCTGACCCTGAGAGAGAGCCAGCAAGGCCTTTTCTGCCTGGTTCTCCAGATTAGGTTCCTCAGAAAGCAATCCAAGCGCCAGAAAAAACTTTACAATTATTCTTAAAATTCAGAAACCTAGATCTATCTCCAGAAAAAAACTCAGGAATAGGTACTTTTGGCTCAGACATAGGACTGTGAACAACAAAATCCTGAATGCTTTGCACCCTTACAGCAAGATTATCCACACTAGAAGTCAGACTCTGAATATCCATGTCTGCAGCAGAACTCAAAGCCACCCAGAGATTAAGGGGAGGAGAGAAGCAGGACAGACTGCAGAGGAGAAAAAAAAAAATTGAACTCAGGATTTCTCTTATCCCACTCTTGCGATGCATTTAACATTTTTGGCCTGTTGCACTGTTATGATCCTAGTGGCTTAGGATCACAAATCTAACCAGCTAAGTAGAAAATAATAGGACGAGCTCTGGGGATTTGGTAACTGGACTAACCGCAAACCTGATCCTAACCGCACACACTATAGGCAGCCGTGGAACGTTTCCTGAAATCCTAGACGTCTCTTCATGGCCTGAGAAATTGATTACCCCTAAAGAGAAAGTAAAGACCTCACTTGCCTGAGAGAAATCCCCCAGAGATATAGAAGCCCCCCACAAATAATAACGGTGAGTTAAGAGGAAAAGACAAACGCAGAGATGAAACAGGTTAAGCAAATGAGGCCCGCTAACGCTAGATAGCAGAAAATAGCAAGGGATCTGTGCGGTCAGTAAAAAACCCTATGCAAAAATATCCACGCAGAGAATGCGAGAACCCCCACACCAACTAACGATGTGGGGGGAGCAACTCAGCACCCCAGAGCACCAGCAAGCAGGGAAATCACATATTAGCAAGCTGGACAAAAACTCATCATATACTAGGAAACATCTTGAACACAGATGAGCAAAAATAAGCAAACAGAACTTAGCTTCTCTTCGAGAGACTGATAACGGATGTAGACAGGAGCAATCAGAATAGCACTGAATACAACGGCAACAGGCAAGGAATGAAGTACCAGGTGGATTAAATAGGAAACCTAACCCCCAGATGACGAGACAGCTGATCCTGCCAGAAACCTGCAAAATAACAAAAAGAGCCACCAGGAGGAGCCCAAAGAGAGAACTCACACAGTACCACTCATGACCACTGGAGGGAGCCCGGAAACAGAGTTCACAACACACAGAGACCGTGCAGACAGCCGTAAACGGCGCTGCAAGGCCCAAAAACACTCCTCTACATTATCCTATCTAGTGTTTTTCCACAATTTAGCTGGATACGGGTGGAAAGACACTAATAGGAATTTTTTGAAAAAATGTGCAGCAGCCTGCACTACTTAAAGAAAAGGAAAATGGATTTTACGGTATGACGCAGTGACGCACCCTGAGCTGGATACAACCGGCTATGGCTGCACACAGACTACAGGGCGAGCTGCAGTCACACGGAGACCGTGCAGACAGCCGTAAACGGTGCTGCAAGGCCCAAAAACACTCCTCTATGTTATCCTATCTAGTGTTTTTCCACAATTTAGCTGGATACGGGTGGAAAGACACTAATAGGAATTTTTTGAAAAAATGTGCAGCAGCCTGCACTACTTCAAAAAAAAAAAAAGAAAATAGAACAGTATGAGGCAGTGAACCACCCTCCCTGAACTGAATACAACCAGCTATGGCCTATGGCTGCACACAGACTAGAGAGTGGGCTGCACACACACACACACACACACACAGAGACCTTGCAGATCGCTGTGAAAACAGCGCTGCAAGGCAAAAGCAAGGTGATTAGTAGGTGAACACAGCGGTTGCTAAATTAGCCTTGGAAAAGAACAATGAAGCAAATCGCTATCTCAACTGGCCCTCATTCAGCACACAGCGTCCTGTCACTAACTGAATTCACAGCAGAGTGAGTGCAAAATGGCGCCAGCCACTTTTAAACTGCAGCATGACATCATTTCAGCAGCCAATCACAGCCTTGCCAGTAGTTACATGCCCACCATGCTGAACAGGATGTGCCCACACTCAGAATCATTCCTCATTGGCTGAATTCGTGCAGTTTGAATCCTGGGAACTTCCGATTCCGGTATCCGATATGCGGCAAGTATCGGATCTCGGTATCGGAATTCCGATACCGCAAGTATCGGCCGATACCCGATACTTGCGGTATCGGAATGCTCAACACTAATTATGACTGTCCCATTGAGCTGCTTCCTGGGGCAACTATTCCTTTTGGTAACGTGTACCCTTTGGCGGCACCTGAGCTTCAAGCCTTAAAGGAGTATATTGATGAAAATCTGGCCAAAGGCTTCATACATCCTTTTTCCTCACCAGCAGGGGCACCTATATTTTTTGTAAAGAAGAAGGATGGGACCCTGAGACCCTGTGTTGACTATCGGGAACTCAATAAGGTAACCATACGAAACCGTTACCCTTTGCCTCTGATTCCCGAATTACTGGAAAGAGTCCGCCATGCTAAGGTGTTCTCTAAACTGGATCTTCATGGGGCTCATAATTTGGTGCGTATTTGTCCAGGGGATGAGTGGAAGGCAGCATTCAGATGCCGGTATGGACACTTTGAATATCTGGTGATGCCCTTCGGGCTTTGTAACGCCCCTGCAACATTTCAACACCTTGCTAATGACATTTTCAGAGATTTGCTGGACCAGTTTGTGGTGATCTATTTGGACGATATACTAATCTTTTCTGACTCTCTACAGGAACATGAAGAACATGTCAAAACTGTTTTAAGACGTCTGAAAGAGAACCATCTGTATATTAAGCCGGAGAAATGCGAGTTCATTGTTCTGAGATACAGTTCTTAGGTTATATCATCTCTCCCTAGGGGCTGAACATGGAATCTGGTAAGATTCAGGCTGTCCTTGACTGGACGGTACCCAAGAACGTTAAGGAGGTCCAACGTTTTATTGGTTTTGCAAATTTCTACAAACGCTTCATTCGAAATTTTTCTGATATTGTCTGTCCCATTACTTCCTTGACAAAGAAGGAAAAGCCCTTTAAGTGGTTGTCACAGGCTCAAGAAGCTTTTGATCGGCTTAAGATCTGTTTCACCTCAGCACCGCTGTTGATACACCCAGATCCAACACTTTCTTTCATTGTGGAGGTGGCCACTTCTGAAAATGCTTTGGGGGCTATTCTCTCCCAAAGAACTGGAAAGAAGGGTCTGCTACATCCTTGTGCTTTCTTTTCCCATAAACTAACCTCAGCAGAGAAGAATTACAACGTGGTAGACAAAGAATTGCTGGCTATTATTGCGGCTTTCAAAGAATGGAGGCATCATCTGCAAGGAGCTGCGCAACAGATCATAGTGCTAACTGACCATCGCAATTTAGAGTTCCTTAGATCCGCTAGATGTCTTTCTCCTCGTCAGGCTCGTTGGAACTTATTTTTAAATCAATTTATCTTTGTTATCTCGTACCGTCCAGGTTCTCATAATGGGAAGGCTGATGCTTTATCCCGAAACCATGCTGTGGATTCCGTACCTGGAGCCCCGTTCAAGACCATTCTATCTGATGCCAATTTCATCGGAGTTATCCATGATCAGGACTTGTGGAAGGAGTGCAGGGAGGCTTATGATGGTGATGTATTTCTGGCCAACCCACCTGTGGATATTAATCTTGTCTTTAAGGGTGGCATGTGGTTCAGAGATCGACGTATCTACGTCCCTGAGGTCGTCCATCTGCAGATTCTCAAGTTGGTACATGACTCCAAGTTGGCTGGTCACAGTGGGGTACAGAAGACACAAAAGTTCCTGAGCCGATTCTTCTGGTGGTCAACTTACCTGAAGGATACCAAGGACTATGTTCTCTCTTGCGATGTATGTGCTCATTACAAGACTCCTCATGTGGCACCTACGGGTCTTCTACAACATTACCTGTTCCGTCCTGCCCTTGGGGGTCTATATCAATGGACTTTATTCTGGAGCTGCCTACATCAGGGGGCATGAATACAATCACGGTGGTAGTTGATCGCCTGACTAAAGCTGCTCATTTTGTTCCATGCACCGGCCTCCCTTCAGCTAAAGATACAGTGAACTTGGTTATACAGAATTCCTTTCGGTTGCATGGGGTCCCGGATGAGATCATCTCTGACTGTGGAGTACAGTTCACTTCAAGATTCTTGAAGGGGTTTTGCTCTGCACTCAATATTAATGTCTGTCTCTCTTCCACTTACCATCCCCAGACAAATGGTCAGACTGAGCGGACCAACCAGACACTGGAACAATATCTAAGATGCTATGTCAGCCATCTCCAGGATGATTGCTTGGAGTTGCTGCCGTTAGCCGAATTTTCATATAACAATTATCAGAGCGCCTCCACTAAATTTACACCTTTCTTTGCCAATCTGGGTTATCATCCATGTATCTTACCTAGGTCTCCAATTAATTCTCCGGTTCCGGCAGTGGAGGAAAGGCTGATGTTATGGTTACCCCAATAACCAGGGGAATAAAAATACAAAACGGACTAGCTCTCGGGTGATGGAAACTAAGGTCGACCGTGACCTGAACCTGACCCAACACTTACAGTAGCCGGGGGATGTACCTACGATGCCCTAGACACCACGCGCCAGCCGGAGATCTAACTACCCCTATAAGAGGAATATACAGGCCTGCCTTACCTCCAGTGAGGAACCCCAAAAGATGATAGTAGGCCCCCACAGATATTGACGGTGAGTTCAGAGGAAATGACATACGTAGGATGAACAGCAGATTTAGCACAGTGAGGTCCGCTTACTAGATAGCAGAAGGACAGGAAAGTGTTACTTCACGGTCGACCTAAAAATCACTATTCAAAAACACCATCCAGAAATTACTTTAAACTCCAGTGACAACTCATGCCACTGGAGTAGTAATTTTCTGTCCACAAGAGCTTCCAGCACTGAAGAGTCACATTGCAGATAGCTGGACAAAAATAGCAAAAACAAGAAACAAAATTCAACTTAGCTGAACTGGAACTTGAGGCAGGTGAATGCAACGGAATGCTACTAGCACATTGTTGGCCGGCATGTGACTAACAGCCAAGCAGCCTTAAATAGGAAACTCCCCTAGAGGGTGGCGACAGGTAATCAGAGATGGAGGAAGGCACATAAGAGACACTACCATAACAGACCACCGGGGGAGCCCACAAACCGAATTCACAACAGTACCCCCCCCTTAAGGAGGGGGCACCGAACCCTCACCAGAACCACCAGGGCGACCTGGATGAGCACTATGAAATGCACGAACCAAATCGGGAGCATGAACATCGGATGCTGTCACCCAAGAATTATCCTCCTGGCCATAACCTTTCCACTTAACCAGATACTGAAGTTTCCGTCTGGAAACACGGGAGTCCAAGATCTTTTCCACCACATACTCCAATTCACCCTCAACCAACACAGGAGCAGGTGGATCAGCAGAAGGAACAACCGGTACCTCATACCTCCGCAATAATGACCGATGGAAAACATTATGGATATTAAAAGATGCTGGGAGGTCCAAACGAAAGGACACAGGATTAAGAACCTCCAGAATCCTATAAGGGCCGATAAACCGAGGCTTAAACTTAGGAGACGAGACCTTCATAGGAACAAATCGAGAAGACAGCCACACCAGGTCCCCAACACAAAGACGAGGACCAATACGCCGATGACGATTAGTGAACTGTTGAGTCTTCTCCTGGGACAACTTCAGATTGTCCACAACCTGTCCCCAAATCTGATGCATCCTATCAACCACAGCATCCACTCCAGGACAATCCGAAGACTCCAATTGACCGGACGAAAACCGAGGGTGAAACCCTGAATTACAAAAAAATGGAGAAACCAAAGTGGCAGAACTAGCCCGATTGTTAAGGGCAAACTCTGCCAATGGCAAAAAGTCAAGCCAATCATCCTGATCAGCGGACACAAAACACCTCAAGTAAGTCTCCAAGGTCTGATTAGTACGCTCAGTCTGGCCATTAGTCTGAGGATGGAATGCAGACGAAAAAGACAAATCGATACCCATCCTGGCACAGAACGTCCGCCAAAATCTAGACACAAACTGAGTACCCCTGTCAGACACTATATTCTCAGGAATACCATGCAAACGCACCACATTCTGAAAAAATAGAGGAACCAACTCAGAGGAGGAGGGCAATTTGGGTAAAGGTACCAAATGAACCATCTTGGAAAAACGGTCACAAATCACCCAGATGACAGACATCCTACGAGAAACCGGAAGGTCAGAAATAAAGTCCATAGAGATGTGCGTCCAAGGCCTCTTAGGAATAGGCAAGGGCAACAACAACCCACTGGCCCTAGAACAGCAGGGCTTGGCCCGAGCACAAACATCACAAGACTGCACAAACATGCGCACATCTCGAGACAAAGAAGGCCACCAGAAGGACCTAGACACCAAATCCCTGGTGCCAAAAATTCCAGGATGACCTGTCAACGCGGAAGAATGAACCTCCGAGATAACTCTACTGGTCCAATCATCAGGGACAAACAGTCTACCAGGCGGACAGCGATCAGGCCTATCCACCTGAAACTCCTGCAAAGAACGCCGCAGGTCTGGGGAGACAGCTGACAATATCACCCCATCCTTCAGGATGCCGGTAGGTTCGGAATCACCAGGCGAGTCAGGCTCAAAACTCCTAGAGAGGGCATCCGCCTTCACATTCTTGGACCCAGGCAGATATGACACCACAAAGTTAAATCGGGAGAAAAACAACGACCAGCGCGCCTGTCTAGGATTCAGACGCCTGGCCGACTCAAGATAAATTAGATTCTTGTGGTCAGTGAGGACCACCACCTGGTGTCTAGCACCCTCAAGCCAATGACGCCACTCCTCAAACGCCCACTTCATGGCCAGAAGTTCCCGATTTCCCACATCATAATTTCGCTCAGCGGGCGAAAACTTTCGGGAGAAAAACGCACATGGTCTCATTACTGAGCAGTCAGGATCTTTCTGCGACAAAACTGCACCTGCTCCGATCTCCGAAGCATCCACCTCAACCTGGAACGGAAGTAACACATCAGGTTGGCGCAACACAGGAGCGGAAGAAAAGCGGCGCTTAAGCTCTTGAAAGGCCTCCACAGCCGCAGAGGACCAATTAGCAACATCAGCACCCTTTTTGGTCAAATCAGTCAAAGGTTTAGCAATGGCAGAAAAACCCGCTATAAATCGGCGATAGAAATTAGCAAAACCCAAGAACTTTTGCAGACTCTTCAAAGAAGTAGGTTGCATCCAATCACAAATAGCCTGGACCTTGACAGGGTCCATCTCCATAGATGAAGGGGAAAAAATATATCCCAAAAAGGAAATTCTCTGAACTCCAAAACTACACTTTGAGCCCTTTACAAAAAGAGAATTAGCTCGCAAAACCTGAAAAACTCTCCTGACCTGTTGAACGTGAGATTCCCAGTCCTCCGAAAAAACAAGAATATCATCCAAATACACAATCATAAACTTATCCAGATATTCACGGAAAATATCGTGCATAAAGGACTGAAAAACGGAAGGGGCATTTGCGAGACCGAAAGGCATTACCAAATACTCAAAATGGCCTTCAGGCGTATTAAATGCGGTCTTCCACTCATCCCCCTGCTTAATCCGCACCAAATTATACGCACCACGTAGATCGATCTTAGTGAACCACTTAGCCCCCTTTATACGAGCAAACAGATCAGTCAGTAAAGGTAACGGGTACTGGTATTTAACTGTAATCTTATTCAAAAGTCGATAGTCGATACAAGGTCTCAATGAACCATCCTTTTTACCTACAAAGAAAAATCCTGCCCCTAGTGGAGACAACGAGGGGCGAATATGACCCTTTTCCAAGGATTCTCTGATATACTCCCGCATAGCAGTATGTTCAGGTACAGACAAATTAAACAAGCGACCCTTAGGAAACTTACTACCGGGGATCAATTCAATAGCGCAGTCACACTCTCTGTGGGGAGGGAGAGAATCAACTTTAGGCTCTTGAAAGACATCATAAAAATCTGACAGAAATGCTGGGATCTCAGAGGGAATAGATGAAGAAATAGGAACCAAAGGTGCATCCCCATGAATACCCCGACATCCCCAGCTCAACACAGACATAGATTTCCAGTCCAAGACGGGATTATGAATCTGTAACCATGGTAATCCAAGCACTAAGACATCATGTAGGTTATATAATACAAGGAAACGAATAATCTCCTGATGGTCTGGGGTAAGACGCATAGTCACTTGTGTCCAATATTGTGGTTTATTGCTAGCCAAAGGTGTAGAATCAATACCCTTCAGGGGAATAGAAACTTCCAACGGCTCCAAATCAAACCCACAACGCTTGGCAAAGGACCAATCCATGAGACTCAGAGCGGCGCCAGAATCCACATAAGCATTCACAGTCACAGATGATAAGGTACAAATCAATGTCACGGACAAAAGAAATTTTGACTGCAAGGTACCTGTAGAAAAAGATTTATCAACCTTTTTATCAACCTTATTTATACGTTTAGAGCATGCTGATATAACATGAGCTGGATCTCCACAGTAGAAGCACAATCCATTTTTGCGCCTGTAATTTTGACGTTCGCCTCTAGACAAAACACGATCGCATTGCATATGCTCTAATGCCTTTTCAGAGGTCACCGCCAAATGGTGCACAGGTCTTTGCTCAGAAGACACCGCCATATGGTGCACAGGTTTTTGCTCAGAAGATACCGCCATATGGTGCACAGATTTTTCCTCAGAAGACCCCGCCATATGGTGCACAGATTTGCGCTCCCGCAAACGCCGATCAATCTGGATAGCCAATTTCATGGCATCATTCAGACCTGTAGGCACAGGGAACCCCACCATGACATCCTTCACGGCATCAGAGAGACCTTCTCTGAAATTAGCTGCTAAAGCGCACTCATTCCATTTAGTAAGCACCGACCATTTACGGAATTTCTGGCAGTATATCTCAGCTTCATCTTGCCCTTGGGAAAGAGCTATCAAGGCTTTCTCAGCCAAAATCTCCAAATTAGGTTCTTCATAAAGCAACCCCAAAGCCTGAAAAAACGCATCTACATTTAACAACACAGGATCCCCTGGCGATAATGCAAATGCCCAACTTTGTGGGTCGCCGCGCAGTAGAGAGATAACAATTTTAACTTGTTGAGTCTGATCACCAGCAGAGTGAGATCTCAGAGACAAAAACAATTTGCAATTTTCTCTGAAACTCAAAAACCGGGATCTGTCTCCGGTAAAGTATTCAGGCAGAGGAATCTTAGGTTCAGACATTGGAGCACGTATAACAAAATCTTGTAGGTTCTGTACTTTTGTCGCAAGGTTATTCAAGCCTGCAACTAAACTCTGTGGATCCATGTTTCAAATGGGTGTAACCCAAGCATTCAGAGGTTAAGAGGAGAGGAGAAAAAAAAAGGCTGAAGACTGCAGTTTAAGCAAGGAATACAAATGATCAAACTAAGGTGCACTTTCAAACACAGAAAAAAAAAACAAAAAACAAAAACCTTTTCTCCTTCTTCCTGCTTTAGTGCATATTTTAACACATAGATTTTTTACAGGCCGGCCAAACTGTTATGGTTACCCCAATAACCAGGGGAATAAAAATACAAAACGGACTAGCTCTCGGGTGATGGAAACTAAGGTCGACCGTGACCTGAACCTGACCCAACACTTACAGTAGCCGGGGGATGTACCTACGATGCCCTAGACACCACGCGCCAGCCGGAGATCTAACTACCCCTATAAGAGGAATATACAGGCCTGCCTTACCTCCAGTGAGGAACCCCAAAAGATGATAGTAGGCCCCCACAGATATTGACGGTGAGTTCAGAGGAAATGACATACGTAGGATGAACAGCAGATTTAGCACAGTGAGGTCCGCTTACTAGATAGCAGAAGGACAGGAAAGTGTTACTTCACGGTCGACCTAAAAATCACTATTCAAAAACACCATCCAGAAATTACTTTAAACTCCAGTGACAACTCATGCCACTGGAGTAGTAATTTTCTGTCCACAAGAGCTTCCAGCACTGAAGAGTCACATTGCAGATAGCTGGACAAAAATAGCAAAAACAAGAAACAAAATTCAACTTAGCTGAACTGGAACTTGAGGCAGGTGAATGCAACGGAATGCTACTAGCACATTGTTGGCCGGCATGTGACTAACAGCCAAGCAGCCTTAAATAGGAAACTCCCCTAGAGGGTGGCGACAGGTAATCAGAGATGGAGGAAGGCACATAAGAGACACTACCATAACAGACCACCGGGGGAGCCCACAAACCGAATTCACAACAGGCTGACTGCGATGAGGCAAAATCTGGAGGTTCTGAAGGAATCCCTGACCACAGCTGAAAAACGTTATAAGAGATCGGCTGATAGATTCCGTAATCCTGCACCCATGTTCAAGGTAGGAGATTCCGTGTGGTTAGCAACTAAGAATCTGAAGTTAAATGTTCCTTCACAAAAACTTGGACAGAAATTCATTGGCCCTTTCAAGATCAACGGTATTGTGAGCTCTGTGGCCTGCCGGCTGAAGCTGCCTAGGACTATGAAGGTACACCCAGTTTTTCATGTATCTTTACTAAAGCCTGTATCTCCTAATACCTTCCAGGGATGTGTTGTGCCACCTACGCAGCCTGTGGTGATTGATGGGCAAGAACAATTTGTGGTGGAGGAAATTATTGATTCCAGGATTTGCAGGAATCGTCTCCAATATCTGATAAGATGGCAGGGATATCCCCCTGAGGAAGACTTTTGGGAACCTGTGGAAAACATCAATGCCGAACAGATGATTTCTCGTTTTCATCAGAGATTCCCTGAGAAACCAGGTCCAGGATCGTCCTGAGGCCGCTTCTAAGGAAGGAGTAATGTCAGGACTCTGAACATTTTTATTACCTTTTGTGCATTACTGCCCTTTTCCAAGATGGCATCTTTGGTCTCATGTGCACCGTGTCTTCCTGCTATAAAACTCCACCTCAGCCTTCAGTCTGTGCTAGAGTATTCTGCCTTGCATCCAGCTCCTGACTCTGGTGACTCCTTGGCTATATACCTGCTCCTGTGAACCTGTGTGGTTATCCTGCTACTCTGAGTTCCTGCTGCATACACCAGTTTCTAATAATCCTCCTTCATCTGCTGCTCGTGTTTACTTCCATCTGCATTTGCTGGATATGTAAGCTGTTACTGCTCTGCTTAAACCTGAGATTATCACCCAAGCCTTCCTGGTTGAGATAAGACATTGCTTGAACTGCCTAATAAGCATATCTATCTGTGTTTGGACTAAAACAAGGACTTATTCGTGTCAAGTATCCTCAAGAATAACTGTGCTTCATAGACTTTCTGCGTGATTGCATTTTCCTCTGAAGTTCCCTATAGACTGCTAAGCTGTGTTTATTATTTACACCAAGTGTTGTGGACTTGAGTTTCTCTCTGCATCTGTTTGAATCACCGTGTGATAATTGTTGTGGATTCTGTTTGTGGGCTCCCTCTGGTGGTTACTGCTGGTACTGGGTGACTTTGGTGGGTTGCGGCCTTTGGTTTCCACCTGTCCATCAGAGGCTGGGTGTTTCCTATTTTACCTGGCCTTTCTGTCATTTCCTTGCCGGCTATCAATGTATTCAGATGTGCTCTGTTTGGTTCCTGCCTACCTGCTCCCAGATCTTTCAGGATAAGCTAAGTGCTGATTTTCAGTTGTTTGGTTTTTTGTCCAGCTTGCTTATTATGTCTCTATGCTAGCTGGTAGCTCTAGTGGACTGAGGTTCTCCCCATGTGCCATGAGTTGGCACATGGGTTCTTGTAATCTCAGGATGGTTTTTTGATTAGGGTTTTTTGCTGACCGCTCAGTCCCCTTTTGTATCGTTCTGCTTTCTAGTTTACAGCGGGCCTCAATTTGCTAAATCTATATATATCATCTCTATGTGTGTGCCTTCCTCTCATTTCACCGTCAATACATGTGAGGGGGCAACTATATCTTTTGGGGTTCATTCCTCTGGAGGCAAGTGAGGTCTTTATTTTCTCTGCAGTACTAGTTAGCTCTTAGGCTGGTGCGTGGCGTCTAGAACCAACGTAGGCACGCTCCCTGGCTATCTCTAGTTGCGTTTGTCAGGCGTAGGGCAGCGGTCAGCCCAGGTTCCATCACCCTAGAGCTCGTCCGTTATTTATTTGTACTTTGCTTGTCCTGTGCTATCCCTAGCCATTGGGGATTCATGACAGTATAGCCGGCCCACAAAGTGTTAATTGTTTGGGCTGAAGCAGGAGAAAAAGAAGTGTTTAAGGGAATTTTTTTTTTTTTCCCTTCAGAGTTTTGCTGCCTAGCCCTTAATTGCTGTCTAGCTGCTTCTTACCTCCTCTTAACCCTTGAATGGCTCTGATCTTAGCTGTTTAACATGGATGTCCAGAGTTTGGCTTCCAGCCTGAGTAATCTCGCGGCAAAAGTTCAAAACATACAGGATTTTGTTGTTCACACTCCCATGTCTGAACCTAGAATTCCTATTACAGAGTTCTTCTCTGGAGATAGATCTACCTTCCTGAATTTCAGGAACAATTGTAAATTGTTTCTTTCTTTAAAATCTCGCTCCTCTGGAGACCCTGCTCAACAGGTCAGGATTGTAATATCTTTCCTGCGGGGCGACCCTCAGAATTGGGCATTTGCATTGGCACCAGGGGATCCTGCATTGCTCAGTGTGGATGCATTTTTTCTGGCATTGGGATTGCTCTATGAGGAACCCAACCTGGAGATTCAGGCTGAAAAGGCTTTATTAGCCCTCTCTCAGGGGCATGACGAAGCGGAAATATATTGTCAAAAATTTCGGAAATGGTCGGTGCTTACTCAGTGGAATGAGTGCGCCCTGGCTGCAAACTTCAGAAATGGTCTTTCTGAGGCCATTAAGGATATTATGGTGGGGTTCCCTACGCCTACAGGTCTGAATGAGTCTATGGCTATGGCCATTCAGATTGATCGGCGTTTGCGGGAGCGCAAACCCGTGCACCAGTTGGCGGTGTCTTCTGAACAGGCACCTGAGACTATGCAATGTGATAGAATTCAGTCCAGAAGTGAACGGCAAAATTATAGGTGGAAAAATGGATTGTGTTTTTATTGTGGTGATTCAGCTCATGTTATATCAGCATGCTCTAAACGCACAAAAAAGCTTGATAAATCTTTTGCCATTGGTACTCTGCAGCCTAAGTTCATTTTGTCTGTGACTCTGATTTTTTCACTGTCTTCCATTTCCGTTGATGCCTATGTGGATTCGGGCGCTGCCCTGAGTCTTATGGATTGGTCATTTGCTAAACGCTGCGGTTTTAGTCTGGAGCCTCTGGAAGTCCCTATTCCTCTGAAGGGAATTGACTCTACACCATTGGCTATGAATAAACCGCAGTATTGGACACAAGTGACCATGCGCATGACTCCCGTTCATCAGGAGGTGATTCGCTTCCTTGTACTGTATAATTTACATGATGTACTAGTGCTGGGTCTGCCATGGTTACAAACTCATAATCCTGTCCTGGACTGGAAAACAATGTCTGTGTTAAGCTGGGGATGTCAGGGGGTTCATGATGATGCACCTCCGATTTCTATCGCTTCATCTACTCCTTCTGAGATCCCTGAGTTTTTGTCTGACTATAGGGATGTTTTTGAGGAGCCTAAGCTCAATTCGCTCCCTCCTCATAGAGATTGTGACTGTGCTATAGAATTGATTCCTGGCAGTAAGTTCCCTAAGGGTCGTTTATTTAATCTGTCACTGCCAGAGCATACTGCTATGCGGAATTATATTAAGGAGTCCTTGGAAAAGGGACATATTCGTCCATCTTCGTCCCCTCTGGGAGCAGGTTTTTTTTTCGTGGCAAAAAAAGATGGTTCCCTGAGGCCTTGTATAGATTATCGCCTTCTGAATAAGATTACAGTCAAATATCAGTATCCATTGCCATTATTGACTGACTTGTTTGCTCGCATTAAGGGGGCTAGGTGGTTCACTAAGATAGATCTTCGCGGTGCGTATAATCTGGTGCGGATAAAACAAGGTGATGAGTGGAAAACCGCATTTAATACGCCTGAGGGCCATTTTGAGTATTTGGTAATGCCTTTTGGACTCTCCAATGCTCCGTCAGTCTTTCAGTCCTTTATGCACAATATTTTCCGTGAATATCTGGATAAGTTTATGATTGTGTATTTGGATGATATTTTGGTGTTTTCTGATGACTGGGAGTCTCATGTTCTACAGGTCAGGAAGGTGTTTCAGGTTCTGCGGGCCAATTCTCTGTTTGTGAAGGGCTCAAAGTGTCTCTTCGGAGTCCAGAAGATTTCTTTTTTGGGGTACATTTTTTCTTCTTCTACTATTGAGATGGATCCCGTTAAGGTTCAGGCAATTTGTGACTGGACACAACCTACATCTGTTAAGAGCCTACAGAAGTTCTTGGGGTTTGCTAATTTTTATCGTCGGTTCATTGCAAATTTTTCCAGTATTGTTAAACCTTTGACTGATTTAACTAAAAAGGGTGCTGATGTTGCTAATTGGTCTCCTGCGGCTGTGGGGGCCTTTCAGGAACTTAAGCGCCGGTTTTCTTCTGCTCCTGTGTTGTGTCAACCAGATGTTTCACTTCCTTTTCAGGTTGAGGTTGATGATTCCGAGATTGGAGCGGGGGCGGTTTTGTCACAGAGAAGTTCTGATGGCTCGGTGATGAAGCCATGTGCATTCTTCTCTAGAAAATTCTCGCCCGCCGAGCGCAATTATGATGTGGGTAATCGGGAGCTTTTGGCCATGAAGTGGGCATTTGAGGAGTGGCGTCATTGGCTTGAGGGTGCTAAACATCGTGTGGTGGTCTTGACTGATCACAAGAATCTCATTTACCTTGAGTCTGCCAGGCGTTTGAATCCTAGACAGGCTCGTTGGTCGTTGTTTTTTTCTCGTTTCAATTTCGTGGTTTCATACCTGCCAGGTTCAAAGAATGTGAAGGCAGATGCTCTTTCCAGAAGTTTTGTGCCTGACTCTCCTGGAGACTCTGGGCCTACTGGTATCCTTAGGGATGGGGTAATATTGTCCGCCGTATCCCCAGACTTGCGACGTGCATTGCAGGAGTTTCAGGTGGATAAACCGGATCGTTGTCCACCAGAAAGACTGTTTGTTCCGGATGATTGGACCAGTAGAGTCATCTCCGAGGTCCATTCTTCTGTGTTGGCTGGTCATCCTGGAATATTTGGTACTAGAGACTTGGTGGCCAGGTCTTTTTGGTGGCCTTCCTTGTCTAGGGATGTCCGTACCCTATATGAGGGACAGTACCCCAAAACACAGTGTCTGCAAATTGAGATTCTGGTTTGGCTATTATCCTAAGTCATGTGGCAAGGCTCGTTAAAGGGTTGACATTGACTTGTAGAATCGCTACCTTCCAATAGGTGGGCACCAGGGTACTAGTTCTCTTCCTCTCTGAAGAGAAAATTTGCATAATTGGTGTCTAGCGACTCCTTGGTGTCTACTGCTTTAGTTCTCCATCCCCTGGTGTGTACTAGATTAGTTCTCCAACCCAAGCTGTTTAGTAGTTTAGCTCTCCAATGCCCGTTGTCTATTAGTTTAGTTCTCCATGTTTTGGTGTGCATTTCTTTCCTTCTGCAATCGTAGCTGTTTGGTAGCTTAGTTGTTTAACCCCTGTTCTACAGGTTCTAGTGTTTATTTGCTTTGTTCAGCAGTCATAGCTGTTTAGTAGTTTAGCTATCCAACCCCTGTTGCCTAGTAGTATAGTTATCCATCTTATGGGGTATAGTGGTTTATTTCTCCATCTCTAAGTACCCTGCAAGCCTTGGGATTGCAAGGCTTGTGGAGCAGCCCCTTCCTCGACTGCCCCCACAGCCACCAGATTCACTTACTGCACAGTTATTGAGATGTAACTCCCCTGTCCATGGTTGCTCATCCAGGTGTCATTGTTGAAATGCACCCTGAAATTTTTTTTGCAGAAAGAAATTTTTTGCAGAAAGACTGCATTTAAGTGGCCAACATATTGGAGTGGCGATGCAAGAATCATAGAGATCACAGGCTGTGAGGCATGCAGAAACAAGTGCTGTGATCTTTGTAGTGAATAGCTCTCAGCTGGCCCCTACCGTTCAGACAATGACACGATTGGGCGATGATCATCCAAGGAGGCTGCGGAATGTTCACAAAAATTAGTTCTAAGAAAAGTAATAGTGAGCGTACGGCTTATCCACCTCCAGATTACAATGCATGGAATATGTGCACATCCTGCCGTACGATCACTGCTAACTCCATGATAACTCTACACTCCTCTCAGCCAACAACAATCCTGTTTTTAACCAAATAAATAAATACAGGCCCATTGGATGCCATTCTTCTTCTGAGGTTCCTACCATCAGAGTGCTCCATCCCCTCTCCCTCAGAGTAGTAGTCACACACAAGCCCCCAGGCTCACCCACCCTCTTCCTTGACCACTTTTATGTGTTGCTGCCACACTTCATATCTTCAGAATTGCCAACCCTTATTCTGGGAGACTTCATCAGCCACACCTCCCCAACTTCATCCCAGCTTCTATTTCTATCTTACAACTTTCAAACTCTGAGACACACAAAGACGGTAACCAGTGCCACCATCAGGGCATTACTGCCCTTACTGCTGTATGGGGCCCGGTAAACAGCAGTACACATAGGGTCCCACAGGTACGGGGACCTGCTTATGTGCTACTATTCATTGGGTCCCATTGTGCAGCAAAGTGGTGCGAGCTGCGGCGCACACATCTGTGCTGGTTCCCAGGAGCTTTCACAGAACTGTGCTTGCCCATCTTACCTTGATAGCTGCACAGCTCCTACTCCCTCCATATTCTGTGTACTTCCTGTCAGATGACGGCGTGTATACGATGACGTTATCGCATACATGCCACCCGACATGTACCGGGCGCTGGAGGCAGAGCCACGCTGCTGGGGAGCGACTGTGAGGTAAGCATACAAAACTTTTTTGTTTTCTGTACAAAATGAATTGAATGGGTGAGGGGAGGAGGAATTGCACATGATGATGGGGGAAGGAGTAAGGGGGACTGACTGCACATGATGATGTGGGGAGGGGGGATAAAGGGGACTGCACATGATGATGTGGGGAGGGGGTTAAAGGGGGACTGCAAATGATGATGTGGGGAGTTAAAGGGGGACTGCACATGATGTCTGGAGGGGGTTAAAGGGGGACTGCACATGAAGTGGGGGGAATAAAAGGAACTGCAAAGGATGACATGGGGTAAAGGGGACTGCACATGATGAAGTGAAGGTAAAGGGGATTGCAAATTATGAAGTGGGGCGAAGAGGACTGCACATGACAATATGAGGGTTAAATGGGGAGTGCACATGATTAGGTGGGGAGGGGGGTTAAAGGAGGACTGCAGATGATGATGTGGGGGGTTAAAGGGGGACTGCACATGAAGTGGGGGGATAAAAGGAACTGCAAAGGATGACATGGGGTAAAGGGGACTGCATATGATGAAGTGGAGGTAAAGGGGATTGCAAATGATGAAGTGGGGGAAGGGGACTGCATTTGATGAACTGGGGGAGGAAGATTGCATATGATGAAGTGGGGGAGGGGACAGGAAACTGCAAATGATGAATTGAGAGTGAGGGAAGAGGGACAGCAAGTGAATTGAATGTGGGGGGAGCAAATGATGATCAGGAGAAAGCAGATAATAATGAACTTTGAGGGTGGGGAGTAAATGATGTATTGAATGTGGTGGTAGAGCTGTTGATAATGAATAGAGGGTGGGAGAGAGAAGACATGATAATGAATTGGGGTGGAAGTGGCATGTAAATATAATGAGTCAGGGGAGTTGGAGGTACATATTGGGGGCGTTGAGTATGCAGTGACTGGTAATGAATTGTGGGAAAGAGTACAAGTGCTAATTTATTTATACATTTATTAGGTGGGAAAGTGGCTATGTATAGCTAGAAGGGATTCAGTGGTGTATTATAATTTATATTTGGAAGGGTGGGTTTATAATAACCAATTATGTATTAATGGTGGGTGCATATCTATATTCAGATGTGTAGTGTAGAAGAAAGGGAAAAAGTGGGGAATGTGCTCTGGAAGCCGTGCTCTAGGTAACTGTGTTATTTTGTGCAGAGATGAGTTCTGGCTGGAAGAAGTGATGGCGTCTGCGCTGCATGAAAAATAAAAGCAAAGATGAAGGACTTCAGCTAGAGACGTCACTGGTGAGTCAGTGTGTCACCTGTGCACTGACACTACACACTGTATACGCTGTACAGAGCTCCTGTGTATACTGTCACCACTGATCACTATATTATCTGTACACTAACACTGTATACAGACGTATACAGACATCCTGTGTATAATGTTACTGGTGATCACTGCATTACCTGTACACTACATACAGAGCTCCTGTGTATAATGTCACCAGTGATTGCTATATTGCCTGTACACAGACAGTAAATACAGAGTTCCTGTATATAATGTCACTTAGTATTGTTTTTTTTTTTATTAACGATCAGTTTGGCAGTATTCAGTCACTATGTGGTGGTAATATGTGGTCTGGTCATGGTGTGGTGGTATTTGTTCCTTGTATGTGGTATTATTTGGTCACTATGTGGCAATATGTGGTCTGGTCATGGTGTGACAGCATTTGTCCCTTGTATGTGGTATTATAGGTCACTATCTGGTGGTAATATGTGGTCTGGTCATGGTGTGACATTATTTGTCCCTTGTATGTTGTATTAATGGTCATTTAAAAAAAATGTATGTGACTCATTAACTTAAAGAAAAATACATAAAAATATGCAGTATTTATATTTAAGGCTGGGGTCATACTTGGCGTAAGACAATACGCCACGTATTATACGTCCGTACTACGGCCGTAATACGGAGAAATGTTCCCAAAATATTGATCCGTAGTCAGGGTGTGTCAGCGTATTTTGCGCATGGCATCCTCCGTATGTAATCCGTATGGCATCCGTACTGCGAGATTTTCGCGCAGGCTTGCAAAACCGACATCTAATGGATTTATGTGCTCAAATGTTCATTAAAACATATATACAGTATATACAGTGGGGCAAAAAAGTATTTAGTCAGTCAGCAATAGTGCAAGTTCCACCACTTAAAAAGATGAGGCGTCTGTAATTTACATCATAGGTAGACCTCAACTATGGGAGACAAACTGAGAAAAAAAAATCCAGAAAATCACATTGTCTGTTTTTTTATCATTTTATTTGCATTTTATGGTGGAAAATAAGTATTTGGTCAGAAACAAACAATCAAGATTTCTGGCTCTCACAGACCTGTAACTTCTTCTTTAAGAGTCTCCTCTTTCCTCCACTCATTACCTGTAGTAATGGCACCTGTTTAAACTTGTTATCAGTATAAAAAGACACCTGTGCACACCCTCAAACAGTCTGACTCCAAACTCCACTATGGTGAAGACCAAAGAGCTGTCAAAGGACACCAGAAACAAAATTGTAGCCCTGCACCAGGCTGGGAAGACTGAATCTGCAATAGCCAACCAGCTTGGAGTGAAGAAATCAACAGTGGGAGCAATAATTAGAAAATGGAAGACATACAAGACCACTGATAATCTCCCTCGATCTGGGGCTCCACGCAAAATCCCACCCCGTGGGGTCAGAATGATCACAAGAACGGTGAGCAAAAATCCCAGAACCACGCAGGGGGACCTAGTGAATGAACTGCAGAGAGCTGGGACCAATGTAACAAGGCCTACCATAAGTAACACACTACGCCACCATGGACTCAGATCCTGCAGTGCCAGACGTGTCCCACTGCTTAAGCCAGTACATGTCAGGGCCCGTCTGAAGTTTGCTAGAGAGCATTTGGATGATCCAGAGGAGTTTTGGGAGAATGTCCTATGGTCTGATGAAACCAAACTGGAACTGTTTGGTAGAAACACAACTTGTCGTGTTTGGAGGAAAAAGAATACTGAGTTGCATCCATCAAACACCATACCTACTGTAAAGCATGGTGGTGGAAACATCATGCTTTGGGGCTGTTTCTCTGCAAAGGGGCCAGGACGACTGATCCGGGTACATGAAAGAATGAATGGGGCCATGTATCGTGAGATTTTGAGTGCAAACCTCCTTCCATCAGCAAGGGCATTGAAGATGAAACGTGGCTGGGTCTTTCAACATGACAATGATCCAAAGCACACCGCCAGGGCAACGAAGGAGTGGCTTCGTAAGAAGCATTTCAAGGTCCTGGAGTGGCCTAGCCAGTCTGCAGATCTCAACCCTATAGAAAACCTTTGGAGGGAGTTGAAAGTCCGTGTTGCCAAGCGAAAAGCCAAAAACATCACTGCTCTAGAGGAGATCTGCATGGAGGAATGGGCCAACATACCAACAACAGTGTGTGGCAACTTTGTGAAGACTTACAGAAAACGTTTGACCTCTGTCATTGCCAACAAAGGAAATATTACAAAGTATTGAGATGAAATTTTGTTTCTGACCAAATACTTATTTTCCACCATAAAATGCAAATAAAATGATAAAAAAACAGACAATGTGATTTTCTGGATTTTTTTTGTCTCCCATAGTTGAGGTCTACCTATGATGTAAATTACAGACGCCTCTCATCTTTTTAAGTGGTGGAACTTGCACTATTGCTGACTGACTAAATACTTTTTTGCCCCACTGTATATATATATATATGTCATTGAGACACATATATATATATATTCTGTATTTAGATGTCATTCAGCGCGATATCTGTGAAAAGTCGGTAATTCAATTGCCGGCTTTTCATTTCTCCTTCATAAACCCGACAGGATACGAGACATGGTTTACATACAGTAAACCATCTCATATCCCCATTTTTTTTTGCATATTCCACACTACTAATGTTAGTAGTGTGTATGTGCAAAATTTCAGCGCTGTAGCTGCTAAAATAAAGGGTTAAATGGCGGAAAAAATTGGCGTGGGCTCCCACGCAATTTTCTCCGCCAGAATGGTAAAGCCAGTGACTGAGGGCAGATATTAATAGCCAGGAGAGGGTCCATGGTTATTGGCCCCCCCGTGGCTAAAAACATCTGCCCCCAGCCACCCCAGAAAAGGCACATCTGGAAGATACGCCTATTCTGGCACTTGGCCACTCTCTTCCCACTCCCTGTAGTGGTGGGATATGGGGTAATGAAGGGTTAATGTCACCTTGCTATTGTAAGGTGACATTAAGCCAGATTAATAATGGAGAGGCGTCAATTATGACACCTATCCATTATTAATCCAATTGTATGAAAGGGTTAAAAAACACACACACACACACATGATTTAAAAGTATTTTAATGAAATAAACACAGCGGTTGTTTTAATAATTTATTGCTCTCTCAATCCATCAGCAACACCCTCGCTTGGCAAAATAATAAACGCACAAGATACATACCCTCAGCTGAACTGTCACGTCCCACGAAGTAATCCATCTGAAGGGGTTAAAATATTTTACAGGCAGGAGCCCTGCAAATGCAGCTGTGCTCCGTGCCTGTAATCCCCGGCGAATGAATGAAATGTAGGTCATTGACCTACATTTCCTTCAGTCGCGGTGATGCGCCCCCTGGTGGATGTCCTCATATGACCTGGAGCGTGGGAAAAAGTTCCCAGGCTGCAGTTCATGAGAACATCCAGCAGGGGCGCATCACCGCGACTCAATGTAAGTATAGATCACTGCTTTCCTTTCAGCACCCGGGGATTACAGGCACGAGCGAGTGGTTTATCGCAGCTCGTGCCTGTAATATTAGTTAACCCCTTCAGATGGATTACCTCGTTGGACATGACAGTTCAGCTGAGGGTATGTATCTTGTGCGTTTATTATTTTGCCAAGCGAGGGTGTTGCTGATGGATTGAGAGAGCAATAAATTATTAAAACAACCGCTGTATTTATTTCATTAAAATACTTTTAAATCATGTGTGTGTGTGTGTTTTTTAACCCTTTCAAACAATTGGATTAATAATGGATAGGTGTCATAATTGACGCCTCTCCATTATTAATCTGGCTTAATGTCACCTTACAATAGCAAGGTGGCATTAACCCTTCATTACCCCATATCCCACCGCTACAGGGAGTGGGAAGAGAGTGGCCAAGTGCCAGAATAGGCGCATCTTCCAGATGTGCCTTTTCTGGGGTGGCTGGGGCAGATGTTTTTAGCCACGGGGGGGCCAATAACCATGGACCCTCTCTAGGCTATTAATATCTGCCCTCAGTCACTGGCTTTACCATTCTGGCGGAGAAAATTGCGTGGGAGCCCACGCCAATTTTTTCCGCCATTTAACCCTTTATTTTAGCAGCTACAGCGCTGAAATTTTGCACATACACACTACTAACATTAGTAGTGTGGAATATGCAAAAAAATGGGGATATGAGATGGTTTACTGTATGTAAACCATGTCTCATATCCTGTCGGGTTTGTGCAGGAGAAATGAAAAGCCGGCAATTGAATTACCGGCTTTTCACTAACACCGCTGCGTATTTCTCGCAAGTCACACTGCTGGTCCGTGTGGAATCCGTATTTTTCTCGCCCCCATAGACTTTCATTGGCGATTTTTTTGCGCAATACGCTGGCAAATGCAGCATGCTGCGATTTTCTACGGCCGTAGAAAGCCGTATATTACGGATCTGTAATATACGGCTGATAGGAGCAGCCCCATTGAGAATAATTGTGCCGTATGTAATGCGAGTTTTACGGACGTAGTTTCTGCGCTCTTACGTCTGTAAAACACGCATGTGTGACCCCGGCCTAATAGGTTAGAGTAGAGTAGGGTACAGCCAAAAGAGTTTACCGTGTTGTGGTGGCAGCTTGTATGTTGTCCCTTGTATGTTGTATTAATCGTTATTTAAAAAAATGTGTGTGACTCATTCCCTTAAAGAAAAACACATAAAAATATACAGTATTTATATTTAATAGGTTAGAGTAGAGTAGGGTACAGCCAAAAGAGTTTACCGTGTTGTGGTGGCGGCTTAAAAATTATTTTGGCCAGAACAAAAGCTGCTGGCTATGTATGTGATCGCGTGTTTGATGGGAACTGTTAATATCTGGTTGATGAGAACGTGGTGGAGAAGTTGAGTTTTTCCAGGAGTGAGTGGTGGGACTGTGGAAAAATCAAAGGGTGGAGGCAGAGCTTGGGTAGAGCCTGGGATTAGTCTCAAGGGGGCCTGGAAATTTTGCCAGTATGGGGCCTCAAAATTCCTAGTGGCAGCCCTGATGGTAACACCCCTGATCTGGTCTTTGTCCAGCTCAGTTCAAACTCCTATCTAGATAACTCTTTGTCCCCTATGAAATTAGTAGTATAACCACAACTTAGAAATTTTTAGGCACTCCATAAAAGCACATCTGTTTAGGGCAGCCTATCACGTTCACTAATCAAAGTCCTTTTTATATGTATAGCTTATTCTCTACTTCTCTGAGCATAATTCACCATCAAACTCAACTGTACATAAAAGACTCATGCAGCCTTTATCTACCCCCATTTCCTCAAGATGGTTGTACCATCATTGTAAATAAGCACCTGCAATTTGTGTCACCCCCAACTCATTGTAGATTGTAAGCTCTGAAAAGCAGGGCCGTCATTATTTTTGCTTTAATTGTTTGATTATCTTAAATATAATCTTAAACTTGGTAACTTTTGACTGTTTTATATGAACTGCTGACTTGAAACGCTATGCGTAATATTTTTGCGATATATAAGTAAAGGTTATTATTATTAGTTGATTGAAATGGTGAAGTTCAAGCTGTTAGCTTTGCCATGTGTATTAGGAAAGAATCTTTTACGTGAGCACAAATGCACAAGTGAGGGCTTGATACTGTGCTGACAGAGGGTGGAGTAGGATGAACACAACAATCTGCTGTGAGAGAGGCGCAGGCGGAGATGTTACAGTGGATTAATAAAGATGGGGTATGCTTGGTAGGTAAGATCAGTCAAAAACAGCAGACACATCCACCTCCATATCAGCTGACAGGCTCTCAGTCAACCCAACTGTAGGGGGTAAACAAGTGGAGGCTCTGTGGCCAGACACCTATGTCAAACAGGGAGGAGGAAGAATCAAAAGATGCAGTTAATGGGGCACATTTTAGCACCATAGCATTCGCAGATTAACCCATGTTGATCATGCCTGTGACATTTCATGCATGTATTACTGAAATTATTTCATTTTTTTACTCTACTATGTCGTTTTAAAAAAAGTGACAGTTAACGTGATTTTTTAGATTTCTGCCAGTCTGAAAAAAGACCCAAGCTAGGGAACTGCAGAACCACGAATGCTGATGTTCACTGCCAGAGTTTGGGCTCAGGATGCATTGTTTGTTGCGGTTGCATAACTCTGTGTCTACGTAACCTCCTTGCTTTCCTCCTCCTCATCTGCTGAGCTATTCAGCTGCATGCCTCTGGGTTTACACCAAGTGTGATCTACTACCTAATCATCATACTCTATGTTCTCCCACTCCTTGCCCTGAGAGTCACCCTACTCCTCTTCCTGCCCTGACATTACAGTACAGTCTGTGGGTGCATCAAGTATCTGATACTCGTCATAAATGGATCACTTTCACCCAATGGGGTTAATGTCTGTTGATGGGGGTTTGGATTATGCTTGGACCCAACTTCATCCGGCCATGGATAAAAAAGAGAAAAAATTTGGCCATCGGTGCACATGACTTTGTCTTCTTGAGTCTGTGAATCTTTGGAGTACACTTTCGTTGCCCATTGCATACAATGTGTGAACAGATCTGCAGACTCAAATTTGTAGTGGTACAACACGGCACTCATACTATCATGCGAGTTAGGTGTGTTGTGAACTCTATTTCTGGGCTCCCTCTTGTGGTCACAAGTGGTACTGTGTGAGTGCTGTCTTTCTGCAGGTTTGTGACTGGCATCAGCTGTCTCGTTATCTGTGGTCTGGTTTTCTATTTAAGCTCACTTGGACTCTCAGTTCATGCCTGCTGTCGTTGTATTCAGTGCTATTCTGATTGCTCCTGTCTACATCCGTTATCAGTCTCTCCAAGAGAAGCTAAGTCTTGTTTGCTTATTTTTGCTCATCTGTGTTCAAGATGTGTCCTAGTATATGATGTGTTTAGTCCAGCTTGCTAATATGTGATTTCCCTGCTTGCTGGTGCTCTGGGGTGCTGAGTTGCTCCCCCCGCATCGTTAGTTGGTGTGGGGGTTCTCGCATTCTCTGCGTGGATATTTTTGCATAGGGTTTTTTACTGACCGCACAGATTCCTTGCTATTTTCTGCTATCTAGCGTTAGCAGGCCTCATTTGCTTTATCTGTTTCATCTCTGCGTTTGTCTTTTCCTCTTAACTCACCGTTATTATTTGTGGGGGGCTTCTACACTCACTGGCCACTTTATTAGGTACACCTGTCCAACTTCTTGTTAACACTTAATTTCTAATCAGCCAATCACATGGCGGCAACTCAGTGCATTTAGGCATGTAGACATGGTCAAGACAATCTCCTGCAGTTCAAACCGAGCATCAGTATGGGGAAGAAAGGTGATTTGAGTGCCTTTGAACGTGGCATGGTTGTTGGTGCCAGAAGGGCTGGTCTGAGTATTTCAGAAACTGCTGATCTACTGGGATTTTCACGCACAACCATCTCTAGGGTTTACAGAGAATGGTCCGAAAAAGAAAAAAATCCAGTGAGCGGCAGTTCTGTGGGCGGAAATGCCTTGTTGATGCCAGAGGTCAGAGGAGAATGGGCAGACTGGTTCGAGCTGATAGAAAGGCAACAGTGACTCAAATCGCCACCCGTTACAACCAAGGTAGGCCTAAGAGCATCTCTGAACGCACAGTGCGTCGAACTTTGAGGCAGATGGGCTACAGCAGCAGAAGACCACACCGGGTACCACTCCTTTCAGCTAAGAACAGGAAACTGAGGCTACAATTTGTACAAGCTCATCGAAATTGCACAGTAGAAGATTGGAAAAACGTTGCTTGGTCTGATGAGTCTCGATTTCTGCTGCGACATTCGGATTGTAGGGTCAGAATTTGGCGTAAACAACATGAAAGAATGGATCCATCCTGCCTTGTATGGAGCATCTTTGGGATGTGCAGCCGACAAATCTGCGGCAACTGTGTGATGCCATCATGTCAATATGGACCAAAATCTCTGAGGAATGCTTCCAGCACCTTGTTGAATCTATGCCACGAAGAATTGAGGCAGTTCTGAAGGCAAAAGGGGGTCCAACCCGTTACTAGCATGGTGTACCTAATAAAGTGGCCGGTGAGTGTATATCTTTGGGGTTATTTCTCTGAGGCAAGTGAGGTCTTTACTTTCTCTTTAGGAGTAGTCAGTTTCTCAGGCCGTGAAGAGACGTCTAGGATTTCAGGAAACGTTCCACGGCTACCTTTAGTGTGTTTGTTTAGGATCAGATTTGCGGTCAGTCCAGTTACCACATCCCCAGAGCTCGTCCTATTATCTCTGACTTAGCTGGTTAGATTTGTGATCCTAAGCCACTGGGATCATAACAGTACAGCAGGCCGAAAAGTGTTTTATGCATCGCAGAAGTGGGATAAGAGAAGTCCTGAGTACAATTTTTTTTTTTTCCTCTCCCTTTGCTGCAGTCTGTCCAGCTTCTCTCATCCCCTTAATCTCTGGGTGGCTTTGAGTTCAGCTGCAGACATGGATATTCAGAGTCTGACTTCTAGTGTGGATCATCTTGCTGCAAGGGTGCAAAGCATTCAGGATTTTGTTGTTCACAGTCCTATGTCTGAGCCAAAAGTACCTATTCCTGAGTTGTTTTCTGGAGATAGATCTAGGTTTCTGAATTTTAAGAATAATTGTAAATTATTTCTTTCTTTGAGACCTCGTTCCTCTGGTGATTCCGCTCAGCAAGTTAGAATTGTTATCTCCCTGTTACGTGGCGACCCTCAAGATTGGGCATTCTCCCTGGCATCGGGAGATCCTGCATTGCTGAATGTGGATGCGTTTTTTCTGGCGCTTGGATTGCTTTATGAGGAACCTAATCTTGAGAACCAGGCAGAAAAGGCCTTGCTGGCTCTCTCTCAGGGCCAGGAGGAAGCTGAGGTGTATTGTCAAAAATTTCGGAAATGGTCGGTGCTTACTCAATGGAATGAGTGTGCCCTGGCTGCAAATTTCAGAGAAGGTCTTTCTGAAGCCATTAAGAATGTTGTGGTGGGGTTCCCCATGCCTGCAAGTCTGAATGACTCAATGGCTTTGGCCATTCAGATTGATCGGCGTTTGCGGGAGCGCAAATCTGCGCACCATCTGGCGGTGTTTTCTGAACAGAGACCTGAGTCTATGCAATGTGACCGAATTCTGACCAGAATTGAGCGGCAAAATCATAGACGTCAAAATGGGTTGTGCTTTTACTGTGGTGATTCAACTCATGTTATCTCAGCATGCTCTAAGCGCGTAAAAAAAATCGCTAAATCTGTCACCATTGGTACTATACAGCCTAAATTCATTTTGTCTGTTACTTTGTTACTTTAATTTGTTCTTTATCATCCTACTCGGTTATGGCTTTTGTGGATTCAGGTTCTGCCCTGAACCTGATGGATTTGTCGTTTTCCAGGCACTGTGGTTTTGTCCTGGAGCCTTTGGAATTCCCTATTCCACTGAGGGGTATTGATGCTACACCATTGGCTGAGAATAAGCCTCAGTATTGGACTCAAGTGACCATGTGCATGACTCCTGTACATCAGGAGGTGATTCGCTTTCTTGTGCTGCATAATCTGCATGATGTTGTCGTTTTGGGTCTGCCATGGCTGCAGGCCCATAATCCAGTTCTGGATTGGAAAGCTATGTCTGTTTCAAGTTGGGGTTGCCAGGGGATTCATGGCGATGCTCCTTTGGTGTCAATTGCTTCTTCCACTCCTTCTGAGGTCCCTGAGTTTTTGTCGGACTACCAGGATGTATTTGATGAGCCCAGATCCGGTACCCTGCCTCCTCACAGGGATTGTGATTGTGCTATAAATTTGATTCCTGGTAGTAAGTTCCCTAAGGGACGACTTTTTAATTTGTCTGTACCAGAACATGCAGCAATGCGGAGTTATATAAAGGAGTCTTTAGAGAAGGGACATATTCGCCCGTCCTCCTCCCCTCTTGGTGCAGGATTCTTTTTTGTGGCCAAGAAGGATGGTTCTCTGAGACCTTGTATAGATTATCGTCTTCTAATTAAAATCACGGTCAAATTTCAGTATCCTTTGCCATTATTATCTGATCTGTTTGCTCGGATTAAGGGGTCCAGTTGGTTCACCAAGATAGATCTTCGTGGTGCGTATAACCTTGTGCGCATTAAGCAGGGGGATGAATGGAAAACAGCATTTAATACGCCCGAAGGCCATTTTGAGTACTTGGTGATGCCTTTTGGACTCTCTAATGCTCCTTCTTTGTTTCAGTCCTTTATGCATGACATTTTCCGAGAATATCTGGATAAATTTATGATTGTGTATCTGGATGACATTTTGGTCTTTTCTAATGATTGGGAGTCCCATGTGAAGCAGGTCAGGATGGTGTTTCAGGTCCTGTGTGCTAATGCTTTATTCGTGAAGGGCTCAAAATGTCTCTTCGGAGTACAGAAGGTTTCCTTTTTTGGGTTTTATTTTTTCTCCTTCTACTATTGAGATGGACCCAGTCAAGGTCCAGGCTATTCATGACTGGACTCAGCCTACATCTGTTAAGAGTCTTCAGAAGTTCTTGGGTTTTGCTAATTTTTACCGTCGCTTCATCGCTAATTTTTCTGGCGTGGTTAAGCCCTTGACGGATTTGACCAAGAAAGGATCTGATGTGACTAATTGGTCTCCTGCGGCAGTGGAAGCCTTTCGGGAGCTGAAGCGCCGGTTTTCTTCAGCTCCAGTCTTATGTCAGCCTGATATCTCTCTTCCTTTCCAGGTCGAGGTGGATGCTTCTGAGATTGGAGCAGGGGCTGTTTTGTCGCAGAGAAGCTCTGATGGCTGTGTGATGAAGCCTTGTGCCTTCTTTTCAAGAAAGTTTTCGCCTGCCGAGCGGAATTATGATGTTGGTAATCGGGAGTTGTTGGCTATGAAGTGGGCATTTGAGGAGTGGCGACATTGGCTTGAGGGAGCTAGGCATCGTGTGGTGGTCTTGACTGATCACAACAATCTGATTTATCTCGAGTCTGCCTAGCGCCTGAATCCTAGACAGGCTCGTTGGTCGTTGTTTTTCTCCCGTTTCAATTTCGTGGTCTCGTACCTGCCTGGTTCGAAGAACGTGAGGGCTGATGCCCTTTCTAGGAGTTTTGTGCCTGACTCTCTGGGAGTTTCAGAGCCTGCTGGTATCCTCAAAGAGGGAGTGATTTTGTCTGCCATTTCCCCAGATTTGCGACAAGTGCTGCAGAAATTTCAGGCGGATAGACCTGACCGTTGCCCACCAGAGAGACTGTTTGTCCCAGATAGATGGACCAGCAGAGTTATTTTCGAGATTCATTCTTCGGTGTTGGCAGGTCATCCTGGGATTTTTGGTACCAGAGATTTGGTGGCTAGGTCCTTCTGGTGGCCTTCCTTGTTGTGGGATGTGCGTTCCTTTGTGCAGTCCTGTGGGATTTGTGCTCGGGCTAAGCCTTGCTGTTCTCATGCCAGCGGTTTGCTTTTGCCTTTGTCTGTCCCGAAGAGGCCTTGGACGCACATTTCCATGGATTTTATTTCAGATCTTCCAGTATCCCAGAGAATGTCTGTCATCTGGGTGGTGTGTGATCATTTTTCCAAAATGGTCTATTTGGTGCCCTTGCCTAAGTTGCCTTCCTCCTCCGATTTGGTTCCTTTATTTTTTCAGAATGTGGTTCGCTTGCACGGCATCCCTGAAAATACTGTGTCTGACAGAGGATCCCAGTTTGTGTCCAGATTTTGACGGATCTTTTGTGCTAAGATGGGCATTGATTTGTCTTTTTCGTCAGCCTTCCATCCTCAGACGAATGGCCAAACCGAGCGAACTAATCAGACGTTGGAAACTTATTTAAGATGTTTTGTTTCTGCTGATTAGGATGATTGGGTGACTTTTTTGCCATTGGCCGAGTTTGCCCTTAATAATCGGGCTAGTTCTGCTACTTTGGTTTCGCCTTTTTTCTGCAATTCTGGTTTTCATCCTCGTTTTTCCTCGGGTCAGGTTGAGCCTTCTGACTGTCCGGGCGTGGATTCTGTGGTGGATAGGTTGCAGCAGATTTGGAACCATGTGGTGGACAATTTGAAGTTGTCACAGGAGAAGGCTCAGCGCTTTGCCAACCGCCGTCGCGGTGTTGGTCCCCGACTTTGTGTTGGGGATTTGGTATGGCTGTCTTCTCGGTATGTTCCTATGAAGGTTTCCTCTCCTAAATTCAAGCCTCGCTTCATCGGTCCTTATAAGATTTTGGAAATCCTTAACCCGGTGTCTTTTTGTTTGGACCTCCCAGCATCGTTTGCCATTCATAATGTGTTCCATAGGTCTTTGTTGCGGAGGTATGTGGTGCCTGTGGTTCCTTCTGTTGAGCCTCCTGCTCCGGTGCTGGTTGAGGGCGAATTGGAGTACGTGGTGGAGAAGATCTTGGATTCTCGTGTTTCCAGACGGAGGCTTCAGTATTTAATTAAGTGGAAGGGCTATGGTCAGGAGGATAATTCCTGGGTTGTCGCCTCTGATGTTCATGCAGCCGATTCGGTCCGTGCCTTCCATGCGGCTCATCCTGATCGCCCTGGGGGTCTTGATGAGGGTTCGGTGACCCCTCCTCAAGGGGGGGTACTGTTGTGAACTCTATTTCTGGGCTCCCTCTTGTGGTCACAAGTGGTACTGTGTGAGTGCTGTCTTTCTGCAGGTTTGTGACTGGCATCAGCTGTCTCGTTATCTGTGGTCTGGTTTTCTATTTAAGCTCACTTGGACTCTCAGTTCATGCCTGCTGTCGTTGTATTCAGTGCTATTCTGATTGCTCCTGTCTACATCCGTTATCAGTCTCTCCAAGAGAAGCTAAGTCTTGTTTGCTTATTTTTGCTCATCTGTGTTCAAGATGTGTCCTAGTATATGATGTGTTTAGTCCAGCTTGCTAATATGTGATTTCCCTGCTTGCTGGTGCTCTGGGGTGCTGAGTTGCTCCCCCCGCATCGTTAGTTGGTGTGGGGGTTCTCGCATTCTCTGCGTGGATATTTTTGCATAGGGTTTTTTACTGACCGCACAGATTCCTTGCTATTTTCTGCTATCTAGCGTTAGCAGGCCTCATTTGCTTTATCTGTTTCATCTCTGCGTTTGTCTTTTCCTCTTAACTCACCGTTATTATTTGTGGGGGGCTTCTATATCTTTGGGGTTATTTCTCTGAGGCAAGTGAGGTCTTTATTTTCTCTTTAGGGGTAGTCAGTTTCTCAGGCCGTGAAGAGACGTCTAGGATTTCAGGAAACGTTCCACGGCTACCTTTAGTGTGTTTGGTTAGGATCAGATTTGCGGTCAGTCCAGTTACCACATCCCCAGAGCTCGTCCTATTATCTCTGACTTAGCTGGTTAGATTTGTGATCCTAAGCCACTGGGATCATAACATAGGTGCTCCAGTAGGGCATCCAGCACAAAGCAATCCAGACAATAGAGAAACTTGGCACTCAAAAATACTTTAGCGTGGATAGTTTTTTATTCAATGTGCATCCATAGAGACAAAAGTTGAATGTTTTTGGTCCACATCCGGACCTTCATCAGAACAATTATACTGGTATACTGGGAAATACATATATCCTATCAAAACTGGTTCCAACAGAGTTTTCAAAAGGAGCGCAACTCCAAACACGACCTCTGTCACCCTCCATGTGCGCTGACACACTCAGGATTCCTCTTTGCATCCAGGCTTTTTTTTAAAAACTCTGTTGGAACCAGTTTACTTCATCCCAAGCCTATTCCACCTCTTCAACCTGTCATTAAAAACTGATATCTTCCCTCCTGATTGAGACATACCTCGATCACACCCATCCTCAAAAAGCCCATCCTGGACCCATCCTCTGTGTATAGCTATGAAAAGGATGCAAGTTTGTCCTCCTCCTTCTCCTGTACCTGGCATCTGACTTTGACACAGTGGATCATTTCCTCTTATTACAGACTTTCTGATCTGTTGACATTTAAGACTTGGCCCTTTGTTGGATCTTCTCATGCCTTTCAGGGCATTCAATGTCACCCACTCACACACCACCTCCTCATCTAGACCCCTATGTGTCAGTGTCCCCCAAAGATCAGTTTTAGGACCGGTCACTATGCTTATGGTGCGCACTCCCTCCCTCTTAAAAGGACCGCTGCCATCAAGCTAAGGTATTCCCAGCCTATAGCTGGTTGACAAACTTGTATTTAAGGCTTCTCCAATATGGAGGTGCCTGAGCTATGTTGTTAGTTTGACTTGCATGCTTGCTAGTTGTCAAGTTCCCCAGGTCTGCCTGTCTGCTTGTCTACCCTGTATCCATCTGCTCTTACCTGTCTGTGCCCATCTGCTTGTACCTGTTTGTGCTCTTCTGTCCATCAGCCAGTCCAGATCAAAACTACCAGAGCCTACAGTATCTGCCTAACACCCGGTCCAGCTGGCACTTGCTACTGCTTTTCTGTTCCTCAAAAAGAAGCACATTAAGGTCATGGAGTGGCATAGCCAGTCTCCATACCGTAATCCCATAGAAAACTTATTGAGGGAGTTGAATCTCCGAGTTGCCAAGCGACAGCCACAAAATCTTACTGATTTAGAGATGATCTGCAAAGAGTGGACCATAACAGTGTGTCCTCCACAGATCCCTCATATCATTGCATCATCCACAGATCCCTCATAACAGTATGTCCTCCAACGATACCTCATAACAGTGTGTTATTCACAGATCCCACATGATAGTGTGTCATCTACAGATCCCTCATAACCATGTCATCCACAGATCCCTCATTACAAAGTATCATTCACAGATATTTTTTCTCTTATTTTTCTCCTCTAAAACCTAGGTGTCTTATAATTAGGTGCATCTTATAAAGAGAAAAATGCAGTAGAAGGCTAAAACACCAAGAAATAAAATGTTATCAATCCCTTGTACGTTCTTCTGTTATTATGTGGACTTATGAGGGTTGAAATTTTTTTCTGACCAAGAGACCATATTAGAAGAAAAGGTATAGAAAATATATTTTTTTAACATTTACAAAAGTAAAATACATATATTTTTTATCTGACTGAGAGTTATATGTCAATCAACCACATTTGAAAGCATACAATGTGGTAAATAATTATACACTGCATTTAGAATGCTGTTATGAAACAATATTAACATTTACATTTTATGTAATCACTGGCAGATATTTTAGGTTAGCAGTGTTTATTTTATTGACTTTAAAGTTCTAAAACTAGGAATTAAACTGGGAATTTGTGACAATAATCAATACATATAGAGCCATAAGAGAAAGAAATCAAACACAAGGTTTTCTATTTTCTTCAAAATCAAGGCTGTCAAGGGTTGTAACTGCAAAAGCAGATTGCTATACAGTAATAACGTGTTTGTACAGAAATGAGGTCAAGACCTCAGTTGAGTATTTAGACTGGAAAATATTAAAGTTCGGAGATTCAACTGTCGGAGAAAGGAACTGTTTAGTGGTTGAAGTTTTTAAATTGAGCTTTTTTTTCTCATAAAAATAAGAAAGGCTATTATAAAAAGATGCCAATCATTAAATAAGGTACTGTAGCAGATCAAGTACTGGTTTATGTGATTTAACAATAAATTCAAGCAAGTTGTGCTGGGTAATTGAACAATACCTACATTTTTCTTTGAACCATTTACCGCAATCTAATTTTTCTTTTTAAAATGTACGCCATTGATTTTTTTTTCAAAGGAACTTATATTTGTTTTTATTAATAAACATATTTATAGCTACCCTTAAATTTTTCTTGAGTAAGAGAATTTTCATTTTTACACTTTTTGTTTTTTTTCCTTCCCACAAGCCATAGCTTTGTTTATTTCTCCGTTGACAAAGCCATTTAATTATTATTTTTTTTTTGTTGTATAAATTATGGTTTAATTGAAACCATTCATTTTGCCATATACTGTACTAACGAAGAGGAAAAAAAAATTATGTGGTATAAAACGGTATAAAAATAAAATTTTGACACTGTTTTCTGTTTTGCATTTTTATAACATTCAAGGTGTGGCAAAAGAGACCAAAAAATAGGTCATTAAGATTATTGTAAAAATATTTTTTCTTTTAATAGATTTTTACTTTAGTAATTTAAAATAATTTCTGATCTTGGAAACAAAAAATGGTTCATGTCACCACTTTATGAAACTTCTAACTTTTTTCCCATTCATAAAGCTGTTTTAGATGCTTGATTTCAGCAAAACACTAGTTCACGACACTGACAAAAAATATGATGAACCTTGATATATTCATCATTAAAAGTTTACAACTTATAAAATGTTTAGAATTGTACTTCAGTAAACATAAGAAAACCTGAAAAAAAGATCTAAAAACACTGAAACAGCAAATGTTTTGAAAACCAAAATTCATTGCAGTCTCAAACCTTCTGGCCACAGTGATAGATTTTAATAATTTAGGAAAGGTCAACAGAAACATGGCAACTGAATAGTAAGAAATGTGATGAAAAATGATCACTAAAACCTTAATTATCAAGTCACAAATATATTTATTGTGAAATCGCACTGTAATAGTACAGTATAAATTTTAGTTTTTCAGACACCTGGTTATAAGTTATTTCAACCTTATTGTAAATGCATCCATATTATCAAAGCTGTCAGAAAATAATAAAAACCCCTAGGTAGTTTTATAGCATTATAAACAGAAAATTCTAGGCAGACTTTTTATGTAGGTAGAAAGCCTTAAACTTATCCAATGTAATTAGCCCTGCAGCATTCTCTCTTGAGGAGAGGTTACATTTAGCCATGCATTATTTATATATTTGGGGAAATCACCTTTTAGCAATATAGTTAGACTCTATTTGAACTTGAAAAGCATTGTAATTTCAATGACTCCAACTGAGTTTAATTCACTTTCATTTATTTGACTTGCTCAAAGAGTTAGAAGGTCTTGATGTAACCACATACTGCCATTAACCTGCCAAAGTGTGATATGGACAGATGTTCTAAATAATAAAACAGCATGTAATCAGAGCTAGAAATGAACTGCTAATAAACTAAAAATACAGTATGTAATGACAATATGTGTAATATGCTCACTTTTAGCATTTTACTTGTGTCTTCAAAAGTACCCTTTGCCTTTCATTCAGTAGAGCTGAAAAACATGAAATACAAACTTTGCAGCTAGGCTAGCACAGTAATATACTATCAAAGTATGTTGTTTATTGTCTTGACAATATTGAATTGGGAAACATGTAATTCCAAGTGCAATACAAAATTTCTATACCAATACCATTCCAGCTATAACTAAAAATTCTAAGTGCTAAGATCCTTTTTCAAATTCTCAAAATTTCAAATTCTCAAAATTTTAATCCATGTTACTATTTAGAACTAAACTTTCTGATATTGTGTTTCTTACTATTAAGGGATAGTAAAACTTAAGATTGGGAACTAACTATTAGGTCAGTAGAATTAAAGAACAATGCAGTCCCAGCAGCCATCAAGTCCCCATCATTGGTTTCACAGATATAACACAGCAAATAACGGAAAGGCAGCTGTCCTGCTGTTTTCCCCCATTCACTTCTGATCTAAAGTAGACCATTGGTCGGGTCCTCTATTACACACATGGTGTAGGCTTTTCAATCTAGGTTTTTTCAAACATAAATTTGCTGTAGATTTTGCTGTTGATTTTCCATCTGGATTTAAGAACGGAAATTCTATTGTAATACTATTGTAGGAACTCAAGGATTCTGATAGCATGGGGCAATGAACAGACAGAGACGGGTTTCTTTAGTGCAAAAAGTGTATTTGTACAACAGCAATAACACCCAAAACATTATACTGATAACCCACAGTGTCCTGGAATGAAACGAGTCCTGAAACATAAACAGCAAATCGGTGGAGTTCTTAAGGCAGAGTCCTCAGCAAGGTGAATGTGATAGGTGACGTGGTGCAGATCTAAACACTGTCGGTGCAGAAAGAGTCAAATTCAGATATGAAGTAAACACAGGGAAGTCCAGAACAAGTCCACAAGTTCATCCCAGGTGTAGCATGAACACGGGTAAGTCCAGAAACTAGTTCACAAGTTGATCCCAGATATGACATAAACACGGGTAAGTTCAGAAACAGGTTCACATTAAAGTATTATACTGGTGTTGTTTCCAACAGCTCCCACCGGGGGGAGTAAATGAAGGATTAAGTAGAAACACACAGTCCCGAAACAAGTCCAAAAACAAAGTTCAAAAAACACAGTTCTTAACAGGAGGAGTGAACCAAGGGTTAAGTTTCAAGTCAGCAGATTATTGATAACATAGAGAGTGTAGCTTACCTATGCAGGGAATGTCCAGAGCCAGCGGTAGAGACACACTCAGAAACAGCAGCTGAGCAGAAGGAGAACAGAATCAGAATACTCCAGCAAAGAGGCTGACACCTGACCGGGGTTTTAAACAAATGAACAGGAAGTAGGGCAGACAAAACAGCAAACTCCATCTTAACAAAGGGCAAAAATCATTCACAAGGTGACTTGAAAAACCCGGAATACTGACATCTATAATGGATTGTAATGTCAGCATGTCATGATTAAAATGTGTTCCCCTTTGGAAATGCTTTTAAGGGTTGTTTTTTTACATTTTTTCTGACGTTACAGGAAAATGTTAAATAGTCTCCCAAAAAGAAATGAGAAGGATGTATGGGAATACTGGAGCATTCAAGATATTTTCCTTTGATAATATTGAGTTATTATGCTCTGCTGACAGGTGTTCAGTATTATTTTGACATGACTTCTAAGGAGAAGAGCACCACTGAACAGCATTGACGCCAAGGAACATTCATTAAGATGATTATGCCATACTTCTGTCATCAATTACCTTAATAATTAACCCCTTTCTGACCTGTGACGCCACGTAGGCATCATGAAAGTCGGTGCCAATCCGACCTGTGACGCCTATGTGGTATCATGGAGGGATCGCGTCCCTGCAGATCGGGTGAAAGGGTTAACTCCTATTTTATCCGATCTGCTGGGACAGGGGGAGTGGTACTTCAGCCCAGGGGAGGTGGCTTTGCCACCACGTGGCTACGATCGCTCTGATTGGCTGTTGAAAGTTAAACCGCCAATCAGAGCAATTTGTAATATTTCACCAATGAAACTTGGTGAAATATTACAATCCAGCCATGGCCGATGCTGCAAAGTCATCGGCCATGGCTGGAGACCCCGATCTGACCCCCCCACCGACTGACAGCGGCGATCTGCAGCCACCGTCAGTGTTTCCTACCCCTCTGTCCTGTCTTCCACGCCCTCCTCTCCCCAATGTCCTGTCCGGCACCCCCCGCTGTCCGATCCCACCCCCCGTACCTCCGGAGTTCCGGGTTCCGTCTCATGTCTGTCCGGCATTTAGGATGGGCACCGCCATCTTCCAAAATGGCCGGTCGGCAGATTCGTTCATTCATTTTGATCACTGTGATAGGTTCTACCACAGTGATCAAAATAAAAAAATAGTAAATAGCCCCCCATTACCACCCCCATAGGGAGGGAACATCATAAAATAAAGAAAATATATTTATTTTTATTTTTCCACTAGGGTTAGGGTTAGAACTAGGGTTAGGGTTAGGGCTAGGGTTACGGTTAGAACTAGGGTTAGGGTTAGGGTTAGGGTTAGAACTAGGGTTAGAACTAGAGTTAGGGTTAGAATTAGGGTTAGAACTAGGGTAAGGGTTAGAACTAGGGTTAGGGTTAGAATTAGGGTTAGAACTAGGGTTAGGGTTAGAACTAGGGTTAGGGTTAGAACTAGGGTTAGGGTTAGAATTAGGGTTGGAATTAGGGTATGTGCACATGGTGCGGATTGGGCTGCGGATTCGCAGCAGTGTTCCATGTGGTGTACAGTACCATGTAAACCTACGGAAAACCAAATCCGCTGTGCCCATGGTGCAGAAAATACCGCGTGGAAACGCAGCGTTGTATTTTCCGTAGCATGTCATTTCTTTGTGCGGATTCCGCAGTGTTTTACACCTGTTCCTCAATAGGAATCCATAGGTGTAAAACCACAGGTGAAATCCACACAAAAAATGCAGGAAATCCATGGTAAATCCACAGCTAAAAGGCAGTGCATTCTACCTGCGGATTTTTCAAAAACAGTGATGAAAAATCCACACATGAATCAACATAGCCTTAGGGTTAGGGTTGAAATTAGAATTAGGGTTGGGATTAGGGTTGGGGTTGGAATTAGGGATAAGATTAGGGTTAGCGGTGTGTTGGTGTTAGGTTTAGGCTTGTGGTTAGGGTTATGGTTAGGGTTGAGATTAGGGTTAGGGGTGTGTTGGGGTTAGTGTTTGAGTTAGAATTGAGGGGTTTCCACTGTTTAGGCACATCAGGGGTCTCCAAATGCGAAATGTCGCCACCATTGATTCCAGCCAATCTTGCGTTCAAAAAGTCAAATGGTGCTCTTGCCTTCCAAGCCCCGACGTGTGCCCAAACAGTGGTTTACCCAAACATATGGGGTATCAGCGTACTTAGTAAAAATTGCACAACAAATTTTGGGGTCTAATTTCTACTATTACCCTTGGGAAAATAAAAAAATTGGAGGCTAAAAAATTTTTTTTTGGGGAAAAAATGATTTTTTATTTTTATGGCTCTGCGTTATAAACTTCTGTGAAGCACTTGGGGGTTCAAAGTGCTCACCACACATCTAGATAAGTTCCTTGGGGGGGCTAGTTTCTAAAATGGGGTCACTTGGGGGTTTCTACTGTTTAGGCACATCAGAGGCTGTGCAAACGCACCGTGACGCTCGCAGACCATTCCATCAAAGTCTGCATTTCAAAACATCACTACTTCCCTTCTCAGCTCTGCCATGCACCCAAATAGTGGTTTACCCCCACATATGGGGTATGAGCGTAGTCAGGACAAACTGTACAACAACTTTTGGGGTTCAATTTCTCCTGTTATCCTTGTGAAAATAAAAAATTGTGGGCTAAAATATAATTTTTGAGGAAAGAAAAATGATTTTTTATTTTCATGGCTCTGCGTTATAAACTTCTGTGAAGCACTTGGGGGTTCAACGTGCTCATCAAACATCTAGATGAGTTCCTTGGGGGGTCTTGTTTCCAAAATGGTGTCACTTGTGGGGGAGTTCAAATGTTTAGGCTCACAGGGGCTCTCCAAATGAGACATGGTGACCGCTAACAATTTGAGCTAATTTTTTATTCAAAAAGTCAAATGGCGCTCCTTCCCTTCTGAGCCTTGCCGTGTGCCCAAACAGTGGTTTACCCCCACATGTGAGGTATTGGTGTACTCCGTAGAAATTGACCAACACATTTTAAGACCCATTTTATCCTGTAGCCATGAGAAAATGAAAACAATTTGTGAAAAAAAGTACTTTTTCATTTTTACGGATCAATTTGTGAAGCACCAGGGCGTTTAAAGTGCTCACTATGCATCTAGATAAGTTCCTTCGGGGGTCTAATTTCCAAAATTGCATCACGTGTGGGGGAGCTCCAATCTTTAGGCACACAGGGGCTCTCCAAATGTGACATGGTGTCTGCTAAAGATTGAAGCCAATTTTTCATTAATAAAGCCAAATGGTGCTCCTTCCCTTCTGAGCCTTGCCGTGCGCCCAAACAGTGGTTCCCCCCACATATATGGTATCAGAGTACTCAGTACAAATTGGACAACAACTTTTGGGGTCCACTTTCTCCTTTTACCCTTGGGAAAATACAAAAATTGTTGCTAAAATATTATTTTTGTGACTAAAAAGTTAAATGTACATTTTTTCCTTCCATGTTGCTTCTGCTGCTGTAAAACACCTGGAGGGTTAATAAACTTCTAGAATGTGGTTCTGAGCACCTTGAGGGGTGCAGTTTTTAGAACCGTGTCACTTTTGGGTTTTTTAAGCCATACAGACCCTTCAAACTGACTTCAAATGTGAAGTGGTCCCTAAAAAAAATGGTTTTGTACATTTTGTTGTAAAAATGAGAAATCGCTGGTCAAATTTTAACCCTTATAACTTACTAGCAAAAAAAATATCAACCTAAATTTACCACTAACATGAAGCACAATATGTCATGAAAAAACAATCTCAGAATCGCTAGGATTCGTTGAAGCGTTCCTGAGTTATTACCTCATAAAGGGACACTGGTCAGAATTGCAAAAAATGGCCAGGTCATTAAGGTCAAAATAGGCTGGGTCATGAAGGGGTTAATAATATGCTTGTAGGGAAGGAAAATTGTGGAAAATCTGCACTGCTGGTGATCGATAATATAAATTCAGGTCCAAACAAGTAGTATTTGCATTTCTTTATTTACTCTACACGTTTCAAAGTACTACACACTTCTTCATCAGGACAAAAAACATAGCATGTAACACAAAACAGATACATTCATAGTATTGAGATTTCCAAAAGTGGCACCAAATATACACATGATGTGTCAAAGTTCATCAGATAATGATTACTGAAATCCAAGAGGTCTAAGGGGTAAGGTTTCTCCTTGTGGAGAGTGACATACCAGCTCTGGCTTGTCAAAGTAAAGAGGCTTATTCGCCGTGCAATGCTCCTCTGGGAAACGTAATATGCAAATTGCCTCTTCAGAGAAAAAGAGGACTTGAACTCTATAGTGCCACCTGTTGGAAGTAGTGATCCTACAAGTCACAATCAACCCTTTAACAAGTCTTGCAATATGACTTAGAATAAGATCCGAATCAGTATCAATTTGCAGACACGGTGTTTTGGGATGTTGGCCCTCGTCAGTGCGAAGCATGAGAACTGATTTGGCTATGTGAGAGGCTCTGGACTGAGGCCTAAGGGGTAAGGTTTCTCCTTGTGGAGAGTCACATACCAGCTCTGGATTGTCAAGGTAAGGAGGCATATTCGCCGTGCAAAGCTCCTCTGGGAAATTTAATATGAAAATTGCCTCTTCAGAGAAAAAGAGGACTTTCAGTTGCTGCCTTGAAGGTTGTATCATTCATACACTCTGCTTGAAACTTTTGGTAAGCTTTGCAATGTGCGCAGAGCCTTGATGAGTGTAGAAGTACCACAACTATACTTTGCTCACAATATTTGAATGAGGTGCTACAGTTGGTGCCTTTAAGGGGCTATGGATGACCCTCTGTATAATTTTTTCCTGGCTTTGCATTTTTTTCAAAGCCTTAATGAGTGTAGGAGAACATCAACGACAATTTTAAAATGTTTACATTAAAAAAGGTCTGGATTCAATCAGTCATCTATAGAGCATTAAGTGCATTGTGTTACATTACGGTGGTATCTAAAACTAAAAAAAAAAATAGTTTAAAATGTTTTCTAGATTCAGTCATCCATGGAATATAACTTGCTTTCTGTTTAATTTCGATGATCTATAATACCACAAAAAGCATTTAAAATTTTTCTTGATTCAATAAGTTATTCATAGAGCATTACATGCTTTCTGTTAAATTTTGGTGGAGACTGACGGAACCATGGTGCGAGCGATGTTCTTCGATTTCTCGAGTGCATTTAACTCCCTGCAGCCACTTTTACTACACAAAAAGATGACTGATATGAAGGTTGAGGAGGGGATGAGAAATTGGATAACTGAATACCTATCAGATCGGCCACAGTTTGTACAGATGGGAGCAGTTGTGTCAAGCAGATTATTGAGCAGTGTAGGTGCCCCCCAGGGAACGGTGTTTGCGCCCTTTCTTTTTACTCTGTATACTTCAGACTTTCAGTATTAATTTGATCTTTGCCACCTTCAAAAATTTTCGGATGACTCTGTGGTTGTGGGATGCATTAGGGGAGATCAGGGGGATGAGGAATACAGAAGGGTGGTGTCGAATTTCGTGGATTTGTGCAATGGTAACTATCTACAACTAAATGTTAAGAAAACTAAGGAGTTGGTGGCCAACTATAGCAGGATAAAGATGGAATGCTTACCGATCACTATTGCTGGTCAGGAGGTAGAGCAGGTGCAGAGTTACAAATATTTAGGGGTCCATTTGGATAGCAAACTGGACTGGAGATGCCACTCAGAGTTTGTCTACAAGAAGGGGATGAGTAGATTGTATTTCCTAAGAAAACTGAGGTCTTTTAACCCTTGTCAGGCTGCATAATTTTACAACCTTAACAGGCTGCATAGGTACAATTGTACCTTCACATATACCTCCACTGTGGGAAGACTTTACTTGGTTTCAGAAACTAAAGTTCATTCAGCTACAAATGTTATGCTGATATCTATTGTTCAGTGTTGTTACTGGTCACTTATGTTGCTGTCAATTAAGTTAATTCAAACTGGGAGTGGCTTCTACTTGTCTTCCTGCCTCCCTCCTCTCATTAGCCATTTTGCTGTTCATCTCATTGCTGTGAGCACACATTTCTAGGCTTGTGAAGTCTTCAATTTCTTGGAAACGAAGGTAGGAAAGTCTCACAGCATCTAACAGCCAGTTATACCTTTATTCTCATTATGTGGGGACAGAACAGTCAAATTGTCTTTCAGCCTGGACTTGGCTTACATATATTTTGTATGAAACTTATCACTATAGGTATAATTTTTATACGAAAAATGGATAATAATTAGTATCTACATATTGTTTTACGATGTTTTATTTATATTCAGCACAAAATATGAAGCCAAAATTCATCTAGCAAGTCATCATGAGTGATAGTAATGCTGGATCTAGTTTCCGCCATAATCCAAGAAAACGTGTTTGCAGGTTAGTATAATTTTGTGAAAAGCCAATAATGTAGTATTTCGGAAAATTATTTATTTTACATTTTTTCATATTTACAGATTTACGTCTGACGAAATAATGCGAATGCTAGAAGAATCTGATTCTGAGCATGAGGATGAACCATATGTTGCATCTGATGATGAAAACTATGTACCACAAGTGGATGTTACTGAAGAAGATTCAGACATTGAACAAGAAATGGTCATAGAGCATGAAAATGAATACGAATCAGACAAAAGTGTTGAGGATGATTCTGTGCCTCAAAGTGCAGGCGACATTTGGACTGCTAAGGATGAAACTCAATGGTGCAGTAATCCACTGCCAAATGCACAAACAAAATCTCGTAATGTCCTACGACAAAGAGGTGGCCCTGCAGCAATCAGCAACCTATATACAGCAAAAGAGCTATTCAAGTCCATCATGACTCCCGAGATGTGTGACATCATATTACGGGAAACGAATCGAAAGGCCAAGAGAGTTTGTGATGCTTACAACAACGAACTGGTACAACGTTTTCCTGATTCTTCCAAACGGCCACCACAAAAAACATTCAAGCAATTTACTGAAACTGAACTTCATGCATTTTTGGGCATACTGATTGCTGCTGGTGTGCACAGAGCCAACAAAGAGAATCTGGAGGAAATGTGGAATGTTGCTGCTCTGCCTCTTATACGTGCAGCCATGTCTCGTGACCGCTTCAAGATGATACTCAGATTTATCAGGTTTGACAACGAAAATACACGTGCAGAACGTGTGCAAACAGATAAAGCTGCACCAATACGGGACATCTGGACAATGCTGAACAGTAATCTGGAGAGAGCCTACAAGCCATATCATTGTATCACCGTCGACGAGCAATTATTTCCATTTAGAGGTCATACTAAATTTACCCAGTATATACCTTCAAAACCAGCTAAATATGGCATAAAGATTTTCTGGGCTTGTGACTCATCAAATGCCTACCCTTTACAAGGTCAGCTCTACACTGGGAAACCAACTGATGGTCCTCGACAAGTAAACATTGGAGAACGAACAGTATTGGACCTAGTGAGCTCGTATAAAGGCTCTGGAAGAAATGTCACCACCGATAACTTCTTTACAACCATGGAACTAGCTAAGGTATTGAACTCCTGGAACATGACACTAGTTGGTACAGTAAGAAAAAACAAAAGGTTCCTACCTAGCAACATGCAGCCTGCCAAAGAAAGGCCTGTAAACTCGACAAATTTTGCCTACAATCATGATGCAACAGTCTGTTCATATGTACCAAAGAAGAACAAATCAGTCGTGCTTCTATCATCTATGCACATGACGGGAGAAGTTGAAGAGACACTAGCAGCCAAGCCAGAGATAATAAAATACTACAACATAACAAAAGGTGGCGTTGATGTTATGGATAAAATGTTGGGAGAGTACACTGTGAAACGACGAACATCACGTTGGACTTTGGCATTTTTCTACAATATGATTGATGTCAGTGGGTTAGCATCCTACATCATCTACAGAGAACACAATCCAAGCTTCAGGGCAAAGGATCAACGAAGAAAGTTCCTGAAAGATCTCGCAAATCAGCTGTGTATGATTGCAATTGAAGATCGTAGTACAAACAAAATGATAATGAGAAACCATTTTCTTCGAGGTGCAGTAGAAATGGTGCTTGGACGATGCATTGTGGTAGCATCGCAGCCAGCAGCTGGCCCCAACATACCTCATGGTAGTCGTGGACCCTCCCCTGTTGTTGGTAGTTGCTATGTCTGCAGAGACCTGAGGCGAAAACAACGCAAGACTAGAAAGTCTTGTGTGGTTTGTGTGAAACCCATTTGCGATGAACACTCTGTAGCAAAGCCAACATGCATTACTTGCAAAGAAAATCAATAAAAAAAAGTTTCTTACATTTTCTTTTATAATGTAAATGAACAGTTTTTTACTTGTTTATAATAGTTAAATAGCATTATCATTAAAAAAAAATTTATGCTTTTTCCCTTGCATTATCTTCATTCAAAATATATGAGGTACATTTGTACCTATGCAGCTTGTTATGGATGCAAAAAGATCTCGACCCCTTATCTCGGAAGCGGGTGGAGATATTTTATTGAAATTTGGCCAATATATTCTGGACCAAAAATGTAGAGATGTCACGAAATTTCAGCCCTCTACGTCTTTTCAAAAAAAAGTTATTGCAATTTTAAAACGGAATAGTTACAATTGTACCTATTCAGCCGGATAAGGGTTAATGTGTGTAGCAAAATGTTAGAAATGTTCTACCAATCTGTAGTGGCAAGTGCCATCTTTTTTGCAATTATATGCTGGGGTAGTAGTGTGCGGGCCTCTGATGCTAATAAGCTGAATAAGATTATTAAGGAGGCAAGTTCTGCTGTGGGCTGCAATCTGGACTCTTTTGAGGAGGTAGTGGAGAGAAGAACTCTGAAAAAGTGTATGGCAATTATGAACAATAATGCACATCCATTATATGAGCTATTCATGAGACAGAAGAGCACCTTCAGTAACCGGCTAATACTTCTGAGGTGTAAGAAGGAAAAATATAGGAAATCGTTTGTGCCAACTGCTATGGGAATGTACAACAATAACATTAGGGTTAAACCACCAAGGTGAATGTCTACTTTATTTCTCTACATTTCAGTTCACTCGTTGTGTATGCCCTATTCTAATGTATAATGTATAATGTTCTTCTGTCTACTCCTCTGTCATGTCAATTAAGTAATTCGTTTTATGGTTTTTATGATTTAAGTTGTGCTGCTGTGATACCATAATTTCCCACGGGATCAATAAAGTGTATGTTATCGTATCGTATCGTATCGTATCGCATCGTATATAACACTCCAAAAAAAGCTTTCAAGATTGTTTCTTGATTTAATTAGTTATTCACAGAGTGTTGCGTGCTTTGTTGTAAATTTTTAAGGTATGTAACACTCAAACAAAACAGTTCAAACATTTGTTTTGATTCAGTTAGTCATTCATAGAGTATTACGTGCTTTGTTTTACATTTTAAAGGTATATAAAATGTTCAAAATTTTGTCTAAATTCAATTAGTCATCTATATAGTATTGCGTGATTTGTGTTATATTTCGGTGGTATATAACACTCCTTAAAAGCAATAAAAAAATCCAGACCAAGCTGATGCGATACCACAGGTGGCTGGAGCCTGTGGTCTGGAGCCGTCCGCTTTCTCTGAACCACCAAAGCCTGAACCAGGGCCACAGCCACCATTGCTGGGATTCATGAAGACTGCAGATGGGAGAGCCAGGATTCAGCAACTAGTGAATGGAAAGCGAGGTCTAGACTGGTCAGAATAGAAAAGGACTTGAGCCAGGACCAGGGATAAAGAAATGCTAGGCAGGCCTGCTAGCCACAAGGTACCGAGAATTGAAATTCTGGTGGGAGTTCATTGCGTATGACTGGCAGTGGGGATGGGGGTCCAAAGAAGAATTTTGGATCCGTCATCACATCTCATTCAACCAGTGGACAGTAGAGACAGAACACTTGCTTCGAAGGCTGCCAGAGATGACTTCTGGAATCAGGGTCACATTCGAATAAATGGAGAGACAACATTGCTAGTATGCAGTGGGTTAGATCCAAGAAGGAAGGGAGCAGGATGAACCCTTTTTGTGAAATGAACTACGCTTTCCAAAAACTTTCTATATAGAATTTTTCATCCATAGTGAAATTTCATTAGTTTGAAATAAAAACAAAATTTGGCCTGCTTCAGGAGTAAAAATTGTGTTGTTCAAAAATTGACTATTGTCATATATACTGTATAACCTGCTTTGTGTGAAATTTCATTGGCTTTAACCCATTTACCCCAAAGGTGGTTTGCACATTTATGACCAGGCCAATTTTTACAATTCTGTCTAGGCTCGCTATATGTGGTAATAACTCTGGAATGCTTCGATGAATCCCACTGATTCTGAGATTATTTTTTCATGACATAATGTACTTCATAGTAGTGTTAACATTTCTTCTATATGACTTGCGTTTATTTGTGACAAAAATTTAAATTTGGCGAAAATGTGGAAAATTTAGCATTTTTCAAATTTTGAATTCTTATACCCTTAAATCAGAGACATATGTCACACAAAATAGTTAAAAAATATAATTTCCCACATGTCTACTTTACATCAGCACAATTTTTTAAACCAATTTTTTTGTTAGGAAGTTATAAGGGTTAAAAATTTAGAAAAACCATTTTTAAGGCACCACCTCACATTTGAAGTGACTTTGAGGGGTCTATATCACAGAGAGTATTCAAAAGTGACACCATTCTAAAAACTGCACCCCTCTAGGTGCTCAAACCCACATTTAAGACGTTTATTAACCCTTTAGGTGCTTCACAGGATTTTTTGGAATGTAGAAAAAAAATAACATTATTTTTTTTTTTATTACTTTAATCCCAATTTTAATTTTCACAAGGGTAATAGGAAAAATGGATGACAAAATGTGTTGATCAATTTCTCCTGAGCATGCCGATACCCCACATGTGGGGAAAAGACACTTTTTGGGTGCACAGCAGAGCATGAAAGGGAAGGAGCACCATTTGACTTTTTGAAGCAAAATTTGCTTGAACAATTAGAGGACGCCATGTCCTGTTTAGACAGCCCATGATGTGCTTAAACAGTGAACATAGCACACACTTGACACCATTTTGGAAACTAGACCCCTCAGGGAAATGATCTAGATGTGTGGCGAGCACATTGATCCCTTAGGTGCTTCACAGAAGGTTATCACGTTGAGCCATAAAAATAAAAAAATCACATTTAATCCACAAAAATGTTATTTTAACCCCAAATTTTGCATTTTCATAAGGGTAACAGTAGAAATTGCATCATATAATTTGTTGTGCAATTTCTCCTGAGTACACTGATACCCCATAAGAGGGAGAAAGCTACTATTTGGGTGCACGGCAGGGCTCAGAAGGGAAGGAGCTTACTTATATGACTCTTTGAATGTATCATTTCCTGGAATCATTAGTGGATGCCATGTCCTATTTGGAGAGCCCTTGATTCACCTAAACAGTGGAAACCATCCACAAGTGACCCAATTTTGGAAACTAGAACCCTCAAGTAATGTATTTAGATCTGTGGTGAGCACCTTGAACCCCCAGGTACTTTACAATGCTAAGTCGTGAAAATAAAATATTCACATTTTCCCCACAAAAATGTTTATTTAGCCCCAATTATTTTATTTTCACAAGGGTAACAGGAGAAATTGCATCATACAATATGTTGGGCAATATTTCTTGAGTACGACGATACCCCATATGTGAAGGAATGCTACTTTTGAGGCACAGTGCAAAGCTCAGAAAGGAAGAGGCACAATGTTATAGTTCAGATTTTGCTGGAGTGGCTTGAGAGTGCAATGTCACATTGGCAGATCCCCTGAGGTGCCAGGAACAACAGAAACCCTCCATATGTGGACTCATTTTAAAAACTACCCTCCCTAGTAAATTCATCTAGGAATAAAGGGATCATACTGACACCACATGTGCCTCACAGAATTTTATACCATTGAGTGGTGAAAAAATAATAAATTACATTTTTACCACAAAAATGTTGTTTAAACCCCAAGTTTTTAATTTTTCTAAGGGCTGACAGGAATCTTTTTTACAACAAACTGAGGTCCATTTTTTCCTGAGTGATCCAATACCCTACATGTAATAGAGAAATATTTTTCAGGCACAGCGCAAAGCTCAGAAGGGACAGAGCGCCATGCTAAAGTGCATCTTTTACTCTTATGGTTTACTGGTACCATGACCCACTGGGAGAGCCCCCGAGTTGCCAAAGCAGCTGAAGTCCTCATAAGTAACCCCATTTTACAAACTACACCTCTCATCGAATTCATTTAGGGGATTCATACCACGGGTGTGTCAGAGAGTTTTATACCATTGGGCAGTGAAGAAAAAATAACTACATTTTTACCACCAAAATGTTATTTTAGCCCCAGATGTTACATTTTCACACCATAATTTGTCTCACAATTTCTACTGAATGTGAAAATACCCACTATGTAGCTGTACAGTACTGCTTTGCCATACAGAAAGACTCAGGAGGAAAGGAGCGCTATTTCCCTCCTGGAGAGTAGATTCTCCTAGAACAGTTTGTGGACTCCATATACAGAGCCCTTAACTGCTAGAAGAACAGAATTTCCCCTCATGTGAACTTATTTTGGAAATTATACCCCTTTGGGAATCTATGTACAGGTGTAGTAACAATTTTGTTACTTGTTGTTGCCAAGTGAAAATTGCAAACTGCCATTATAATGAGCAGCATGCTGTAGTGACCAGTATTTGCAGTCACCAGTACATTATGCCCAGCTCATGCTTCTGGAGACAAGCACTCATAAGTTAGGCGGGTTCTCATCATTTCAGAAATGTCAAACATGTAGACCCTTTATGCGGTTTAGGTACAACGTGGGAATCAGGAGGGAGGACACATTTGGATTTCGGATTGAAGAATTAGCTAAATTACTTTTGGAGGATTAGGAGTAGTGATGAGCGAAAGTGCTTGCTACTAGGGTTGGGTTGAGCGAAACGGGTCGGCAATTTTCAGAAGTCGCCGACTTTTGGCAAAGTCGGGTTTCATGAAAAACGACCCGACCCCTGTGTGGGGTCGGCCATGAAGTCGGCGATCTTCTGAATCTGGAATCGGAATTCCGATACCGATTCCCAATATGTTTAAGATATCGGGAATTGGTATCGGAATTCAGATTTAAGTGTAAAATAAAGAATTAAAATAAAAAATATCGCTATACTTACCATCTGACGGGCCCTGGTACTAACCGGGAACCTTCCTTCCTTAGAATCAGCCTTCCAAGACCTCGCGGTGACGTCACGGTGACGTCGCGGCTTGTGATTGGTCGCGCGGCCGCCCATGTGACCGCTCGCGACCAATCACAAGCCGCGACGTCACCGTGACGTCACCGAAGGTCCTGGAAGGGCTGATTCTTAGGAAGGAAGGCTGCCGGAATGAAGCAGGGCATGTCCGAGGGTGAGTATATACCTAATAGGAATATACTCACCCTCGGCTTCGTTCCGGCAACCTTCCTTCCTAAGAATCAGCCCTTCCAGGACCCTCGGTGACGTCACGGTGACGTCGCGGCTTGTGATTGGTCGTGCGAGCGGTCACATGGGCGGCCGCGCGACCAATCACAAGCCGCGACGTCACCGTGACGTCACCGCGAGGTCCTGGAAGACTGATTCTAAGGAAGGAAGGTACCCGGTTAGTACCAGGGCCCGTCAGATGGTAAGTATAGCGATATTTTTTATTTTAATTCTTTATTTTACACTTAAATATGGATCCCAGGGCCTGAAGGAGAGTTTCCGCTCCTTCAGACCCTGGGAACCATTGGAAACCCAATGCACTGCATTGGGTTTCGAGTTTCGGCCGACCCCGACCCTGACTTTTTTATAGGATCGGCCGATTTCACTCGACCCGACTTTTGAAAAAGTCGGGTTTCGTGAAACCCGACCCGATCCTATAAAAGTAAAGGTCGGTCAACCCTACTTGCCACTACTCGTTACTCTCCCGTGTATGGGTTACTCGGGGTACTCGCCGAGCAGCGAGCATTTCCGGGATTATTAGGCGGTAACTGCAGTCTCCAACCCCACATTTTTTGTGGACTTTAGAGACACAATCACGGTGCAGGGATTGTCTGCCAGGCCATGAAACGCCGCAGCCATCTTTGTTGTGGTTGTGCAGTGATTGGCTGGGCGGTACAGCATCATCCCGCGTATAAGAGACCTGGTGCCACCCTGCTCACCGCATTCTGTTCCTGTTTCAGTGAGAGTACGGAGAGCTGCTGCCGAGATAGGGTCAGAATCGTGGTTTTAGAGTTAGTGTAGGTTTGCAACTCTTACATCCACAACTCCTGAGAAACCAACAGTCCTTTTTAGGGCTAATTTGTGGGTCCCGATATTGCAGTGCTAGGTAGGCAGGGCACAGCATATCCACATCAGTGCAAGGCCTGCAGGCACTGTATGTGCGTCCATTGGTCCCACTGCATCCTTCCCAAAGCTTTATAACTGCCTGCTGCTGTCAGACTGAGGCCTGTTGAAAAGTGATAGTTTGTCAGGCAAATGTAGCATAGTTGTGTGTGCTACCCTTGTGCCCCTTTTTGTTTGTTTTTTTGTGTTTTAAATTCACCGAAAAAGGCCTCTTATATCTGCGTGCTTCAAGTTTGGTCATTGGAGGCCAGTGTACTTATTTTTTGGCTGTGTGATACTCAAATTCTGTACAGCGCTATTTAGCATTAAAAAAAAATTGGAGGGCCACAGATTTAGCAGTGTGATATTTCAGTTACAGCCGTCATATATCTCTGTGCTCCAAGTTTGGACATTGGAGGCCAGTGTACTTATTTTTTTGGCTGTGCGACACTCAAATTATATATAGCGCTATTTCACATAAATTAACTTAAAAAAAAAATGAATACAGTCTGTTAGGTCCTGAGTTTGAGTTTGAAAAATCGTAGATTAGCAGGCATACTGATCATATATTATTTCGCTACTAATAAAGACATTTGTTTTGAGCATTTGAAATAGTGCAGTAGTCTATTTAAAATGGGTAAGGCAAGGGGCAAGGGACAGGGAAGTGGACGTGATGCTAATGGTGCATCCAGAGGACGAGGCCATGGGCAAGTTGAAAGTAGACAACAACAAATACCCACATCTTCTCGCTCGACCTTCCTGTTCCTGTTTCTAGGGGACTGCAGCACACCACTGTTGAAGCCAGAGCAGTGTGAAATGGTTGTTGGTTAGACAGCGGATAATGCTTCCAGTCACTTAGCCACCACCATCACCTTGTCTTCCGCACGGTCAAGTCTGAGTAGCCGTGAGTGTGGCCAGGATATTCCTCACCCTAATCCTCTTTCCTCCCACCATGCCGTGTGCCCTGAGACAACTGATCCCACACTTGGACACTCTGAAGAGCTGTTCAGTTTTCCATTTCAAGATTCTGAAATCTCTGCCGGTCAACTTGAAATGGGGAAAGATGAGATTGCATGTAGAGCTGCCCAAAGCTTTGACCAGCCCAGGTCACACAAAGGCGATGGTGGGAAAGTGTCACAAGAGGTGGACGATGATGAGACACAATTGCCAGAAAGTCAGGAGGAGGAGCAGGGTGCTGATGTGGAAGACGAGGTGGTGGATGACATAGTGACTGACCCAACCAGACAGGAGGACATGCATATGGAGGACAGCAGCACAAATGGGGAAGGAGGCATATCCCCCCAACAGGCAGGAAGAAGCAGTGTGGTGGCCACAGACAAAAGGCGTGAATCCATTCCCCGTAACACCAACATGAGTGAAGTTGCCATTCCACCTGTGAGATCTTCCCGAGTCTGGCTATTTTTAAAAGACTCTGCAGATAACCCCAAACAGGCCATTTGCAGCACCTGCCATGTCCGCATCAGCAGGAGTAGCAAAAAAACCAGCCTGACCACCACCAGAATGATCAGGCACATGCAAGCAAAGCACCTGACTTCGTGGGCCGAACCCCAGGCTCCAGGACCACTGCCTGCTGGTCACACCACTGCTTCTTCCACTGTTTTGCATAGAAGCCAATCCCCAGTACACCGTGCATGTGAAGATGTCTCTAGCCCTGCACCTATTGTGGCCCACAGTTAAGCAGCACCAGCAGCAAGCCCGTCCACATCCTTGATACAGTACAGCGTTCAGTTCTCTATAACCCAGTCTTTGGAAAGCAAGCAGGAATACCCAGCCAACGCCCCACAGGCCACAGTCCTCAATTCTAATATTTGTCTTCTGCTTGCGCTAGAAATGCTGCCTTTTAGGCTTGTTGAGATGGAAGCTTTCCACAACCTGATGGAGGCGGCTGTCCCAAGGTACTCAGTCCCCATTCGCCACTATGTTTCCAGGCGTGCCGTACCGGCATTACACCAGCATGTGTCCCACATAATTAGCATCACCATCCTGCTTTTCAGCATTCTAAAAAACTCTGCTCACAATCAAAGAGGATGCATGGCAGGCAGAGCACGAGGACATGAAGCAAGGAAACATACAGGGGGATTACACTCAGCCCAGCCTCATGTCTTCTCAATGTGGATTGGTAGGCAATGAGGAGGAGGAGGAGGAAGAACAGGAGCTACTTTCATGGTTTATAGATGGTACTACAATAAAACTGTATTAGCTTTTGTTCAGCGGGGATGGTCTGAGGACAGGGAGGAGGAGGATGAGGAGGTGGAGGACAGCATGGTCATTCGTCCTGTTGGTGAGAACACAAAAGTCTTGCCTGTTAGCAGTCTGGCACGCATGACTGACTTTATGTTGCTCTGCATTTCATGTGACCCTTGCATTATAAAAATTTTGAGTGACACTCATTACTGGTTGGTGACACCTCTAGACCCACGCTACAAGGAGAACTTTCAATCTCTTCTGCCTGAGACAGAGAGGTGTACTATAATGTTGCAGTACCACAGGGCCCTTGTAGCAGAATTACTTAGAAAATACCCCTGTGAGAACGCTGGCAGCAGACGTCAGAGTTTGTTGTACAACCAAGGACTCCAAACGAGAGAGACAGAAGTACAATCCAGCTCAGGCAGGAGAACAATGGCCAAGTTCTGGGACAGTTTTCTCAGACCATCCCATCGTGGCGGCACAGAGGCAAGGGGTGCTGTCACAAGAAGTGCAATGTTTGGGAAGATGGTGAGGGAGAACCTTGCAGATCGTACAAACGTCCTATTTGATTCCTCTGTGCCTTTTAATTATTGGGTATCCAAGCTGGACACGTGGCATGAACTGGCTCTCTACGCCTTGGAGGTCCTGGCCTGCCCTGCTGCTAGTGTTCTGTCCGAGAGGGTTTTTAGTGCTGCTGGTGTAACGATAACAGATAAGCGCATCCGACTGTCAACTGAAAATTCTGACAGGCTGACTCTTATAAAAATGAACAAGGCCTGGATTGGGAAAGACTTCTGTACACCACCAAGTGAAAACAGCGAAACATAATCTCAAATACATTCTGTCTTTTGGGGAGATGTATTCTCATGCACCTCTTCACAACCGCACATGGGTATACACTTCCACATTTGGTCTATTTGTTGTTCTTCTCCTCCTTATCCTCATCCTCATCAACCACTAGATGACCATAGTGAAAGTGCTCTGTACTGTTATAGGCCGGTGATTTTTGGACATTGGGGCTGTGAAGGCACTATTTCATTTTGTAAAAACAGGACCCCACATTGGGGAATTGGGCATTACATTATATTGGGCCCAATTCTTCAGTCTGTCTCCTGCAATGTGTCCTGTACCTGCCACTAGATCACCAGGGTGATCGTGCTGTGTACGGTGCATTTTGGCCAAGAGGGTTGTCATGCCACTCTTTATTTTTTTAAAAAAAGCATTTTACATTGGGAAATTGGGCATGACATTACTTTGGGCCTACTTCTTAACTCGGTCTCCTGCAAACTGTCCTGTACCTGCCACTAAATCACCAGGGTCAACATGCTCTGTATGGTGCATTTTGGCCAAGGGGGCTGTCATGCCACTCTTTTATTAAAAAATAAGGATTTTACATTGGGGAAATGAGCATGACATTACTTTGGGCCTACTTCTTAACTCGGTCTCCTGCAATCTGTCCTGTTCCTGTCAGTAGATCACCAGGGTGATCATGGTCTGTACGGTGCATTTAGAGCTAGGGGGCTGTGACGGCATTATTTTAATCAGTCCAAAAAGGACCCCACATTGGGTAATTGGGCATGGAATTCCATTGAACCTACTTCTTAACTCTGTCTCCTGCAATGTCTCTTGTTTAACTGCCAGTAGATCACCAGGGTGAACGTGGTCTGTACTGTTATAGGCCGGTAAAGTTTGGTCAAGGGGGCTGTGATGGCACTAGTCTATTTTTACAAAAGGTACCCCCATTGGAGAACCCACATCCTTGTTGTCAAACACTTCATAACATTTGCTTACCTTAAAGAGCTAACTTGACATTGGACACAATACACTTCATATAAATTTAATAAAGCGATGCTGTTACTTTGCCTCAGTAGTGTGATGGGGTATTCGACAGAGCAGCAAGAGACACCAGGCCGATAAACAATCCAACAAAATTTATTGGAACAGGAAACTGGGACAATGCAAATGAAAGTAATTCTGCAGCGTCCACAATGAGTCCACAGAAAGGGAGTAGATCTGGGGGTGCCACCCGGCAATCTGATGCCATGGAAATAGCAATAGTCCTTGAGTGAATTCAATAGATCCAGCAGGTGAGGGACACCTCACAGTCCCGCGTGGCAGCTTCCAACAATACACACGGTCACAGGGATCTCGCCTCAGCCTAAGATCCCAGTCCTTTGCAAGTCTCCTCACAACAACAGTCTTCAGATTCAGTCCTTAAATCCAGTAGGGTGGTAAGACATCACAATTACATGTCTCAAAATGATCTCCAATCTCCATACATGATACCAGGATCCAGCTGCAGCTGCAGATCCTTGTCCTTCAAAGCACACAGCATGGACTACCAGAACATGTGGCTTGTTGTCCTACCACTCTTAGTATCCATGCCCAACAAAGGGGCTGGTCCCAACACCCACCCCCTTAAACATAGCTCTAAGGATTAAGAAAGTTCCAGAAACCCTGTCTGCAGTCTCTCTACAGGTTTGTGTACTGTAGATGCCCCGTGCAGAGGGAAACAAAAACAACCATACCCCCACCCAGATACAGGGCAAGGAATGCTAATGTAAGCCTGATTACAGTATGGTCAATGTGTACAGGCTGGGGTGACACTCTGTTACAAGTAGTTCATTAAAAATATAGCTTTGTCCACTATATTAGTTTCTCTCCTTGCGAGCCTTAACTTTGTCTGCCTCAAATGTACAAATGGAGAATATACAAATGGCGATTTGTAAGCAAGATTGAAATACTGTATATAGAATGCATTCAGACAATCACATAGCTGCATTTCTTGTAAAACATTCAAAGATGTGACAGACAATGCTCATAGTGACACAATCTTGATAAATGTTTGTTTATGCACTTCACAAACAGTTCTAAGCCTCTATATATTTGTTGTTTGTCATTGTAAAACATTAAGGTTTACTGAAATTATGCCGGTGGTGGTTTGATCTAAATCCTTGTGGCTTTTATTTTCTAGGGGTTTACGGCTTATTGTCTGATGACTCCATGATATCTCAGTTTCATCCAACCTTGAAAAGTGGCCACTTGAAGGTGTGGGTAAAACTAGAGTTACTACATAGTGTTATTCACTATATAAGACCAGAGAAACATGACTAAGACAGATGCCAAAACTTGGGTACCTGTACATGTACAGTGTGCTGATACCTGCATAATTGGGGAAGCCCATGCAGTGTAGGTAATCTCCCAGGGGTTCTCTGTCTTGGTGTTGCTTCTCTGATATTCCAGACAGATGATGTTTAAAAGCCTCTTGGTGATGATCTAAGTATACTGTATGTAGTTAATCTTCATATATACGTAATCACTAGGTTTATTTAATCCTTATATGTACTTATTAACCTGTGTATGTTAACACATACAAAAGTGTACGCACTCACACTATTCAATCATACTATTTCTTGAATTTTGTAGTTTGAAATAAATTTGCCTTGTATTGCAAGTATTAGCCTTTTTTAAAGCCATATCAAAACCTTAGTGTTAAAAACATGTCAAATAGAATTGCCAAATTCTCTTGTAAATAATTGTGCAAAGAGGGAACCATCATACCATTAAAAAATATGAGTTAATTTACCTGGGCCCATCCAGTATGTGGGTTCCAAGGCCTAATGGGGTGCATATGACTGACTATGCAGCAGTTGTCGCCTTCCTGCCAATGTATAAAACAAAGTAGTATGGAGCACAAAATGCATATTGTGAAGTGGATTTTCATGGGCCGTACAGTATGTGGATTCCAAGGCCTAATGGGGTGCATATGACTGACCATGCAGCATGGCTCGCCTTCCTGCCAATGTATTAATCAAAGGAGTATGGAGCACAAAATGCATATTGTGAAGTGGATTTTCATGGGCCCATCCACTATGTGGGTTCCAAGTCCGAACGGGGTGCATAGGACTGACTATGCAGCAGGGCTCGCCTTCCTGCCAATGTATAAAACAAAGGAGTATGGAGCACAAAATGCATATTGTGAAGTGGATTTTCATGGGCCCATCCACTATGTGGGTTCCAAGGCCTAATGGGGTGCATATGACTATGCAGCATGGCTAGCCTTCCTGCCAATGTATAAAACAAAGGAGTATGAAGCACAAAATGCATATTGTGAAGTGGATTTTCATGGGCCCATACAGTATGTGGGTTCCAAGGTCTAATGGGGTGCATATGACTGACTATGCAGCAGGGCTTGCTTTCCTGCCAATGTTTAAAAAAAAAGGAGTATGGAGCACAAAATGCATATTGTGAAGTGGATTTTCATGGGCCCATCCACTGTGTGGGTTCCAAGGCCTAATGGGGTGCATATGACTTACTATGCAGCAGGGCTGGCCTTGCCGCCAATGTGTAAAACAAAGGAGTATGGAGTACAAAATGCATATTGTGAAGTGGATTTTTATGGGCCATCCACTATGTGGGTTCAAAGGCTTATTGGGGTGCATATGAATTGGTAACAGGGCAGACCTTGAATTCAATGCAACACTTTTTCAGGGGTCCCCCCTGGACATCGTATGACAGGGGTATGGTGGTGCATCATAATTCTTTGCAGCCCATCCACTCACAGCATTGGCTACAACAGCTTAGGAGACCCACTGTTTCATAATGGCCCTTTAAGAAGATTAATGCAGCCTGATGCACCAGTAAAAATAGGCTCTCTGACTTTAAGAGTCCCTCCTTCATAAATGAATCAAGATGGGTATGCTTATGTGTCACACACCACATGGCCAGCTAGTGTTGTTAAATGTTACAATGACATTTCCCAGTGAATGCATTTGTAGTGGTTGAAAGCAATGTTAAAGTTGAAAAACGCTTCAAAAATGCTGCGTCTGAACTAAGCCTAAGTGGGAGAGGAAATTTTCGGTCTGGGGTGAAATATTTGGCCTTACAGGCAAGTCATTAACCTGCAAAGGATGTACCTTGACATATTTCCAAGCAAAACCCGTTTTGGTTTCGTTTTCATGTGTTTTTTTTGGCACCAGGAAAAATGGCATGAATCTCAAAAAAAAATGATTAAAGCTGTGAACTAGGAGTCAGGAATGCTTCCAGGGGTGATCCCCGTGATTTCCCTGTGTCATATGAGCAGTGTTTCCATCATTTTCAGACGCTTTTAGACCTTAAAGTACCCCCGGGGGGATCGCGGTAAAAATACTCGGGTCTCCCATAGACGTACATTGGGCTCGCTGTTCTGGTTGAGTACCCGAGTATTCCAGTTTGCTGAACCCAAGCCATTTCTCCTTTCCAGAGCCTATGGACTACCAATTCCTTGGAAGCCGCCTATATTTCCGTTAACAGGTGACAGATCTGAGTGGGAACTTACTTTTTGTGAAGTTGAGTTGAAGCTTTTATTGGGAACATTTTACATAATGTTTGGGATCACATTTATCTGGTGCGCTACGCTGAGCACCTACTTTGGGGTTTCCATCTAAATCTCTGAGAGATCCACTCACTATAATGAGGCAGCAGAGTTACTCTGGACTCCATCTTGCCTCTGGTCATCGGTGTCCTTCTCTTCAGAAGTGTACAAATCTGTGGTGACCTCACATTTATGTAATCCTGAAATGATTGACACTTTCAGACCACAGGTCAGACAGCATCCACAGTGCCTCCATCTCCCTCATTATAGGGAATCTTCTGTTGAGGGTTCCATCTGAATCACGCATTTCAGAAATTTAAACGGAAACCCAGGTGTAAGCGCTCAGCGCACAGCGCAGAATAAATGTTCGCCGAGCCTTACTGCTATCTTTGGGAGGCAAAATGAAAAATCAACAGCGTGTGAAGAATTGGTTTTATTTATTTTTTATGCCGTTGCTCCTGCAGTATAAGTGATTAGACAACTTTATTCTTTGGGTCGGTGTGATTACAGCGATACCAGATTTATATTGGGTTTTTATGTTTTGCTGCTGTCACACATTAAATACACTTTTTATTGCAAAAACTAGTTTTTGCATTGCCATATTTTGAAAGTAATAATTTTTCCATATTTTGGCCCACAGAATCATGTGAGGGCATTTTTTTTTTTTTGCAGGACGAGTTGACGTTTTTATTGTTATTATTTTCACATAACATTTTTGATTGCTTTCTATTCTTTTTTTTTGGAAGCAGAATGAACATACACCAGCAATTCAGGAATTTTTTGGGGGGAGGGAGTTTGTCATTTCGAGTGTGGTAAAATTGATAAGACAGTTTTATTATTTGAGTCAGTACTAGTGATGAGCGAATATACTCGATGCTCAGTGGTCTTTGAGTATTTGTGACTGCTCTGAGATTTAGTTTTCCTTGCTGCAGCTGCATGATTTGCAGCTATTAGACAGCTTGATTACATGTGGGGATTCCCTAGCAACTCCCACATGTACTCAGGCTAGCTAGCAGCTGTAAATCATGCAGCTGTGGCAAGGAAAACTAAATTTCCGAGCAGTCACAAATACTCAGAGACCACCCGAGCATGGTCAAGAAAACCCGAGCAACGAGCATATTCGCTTATCAGTAGTGTTGAGCATTCCGATACCGCAAATATCGGGTATCGGCCGATACTTGCGGTATCGGAATTCCGATACCGAGTTCCGATACTTTTGTGATATCGGAAATCGGAATCGAAAGTGTGCGCTGCGTATGGTTCCCAGGGTCTGGAGGAGAGGAGACTTTCCTTCAGGCCCTGGGATCCATATTCATGTATAAAATAAATAATAAAAATAAAAAATATTGATATACTCACCTGTCCGGCGGCCCCTGCTCTTAGCGGTGCCTCCGTTCCTAAGAATGCAGGGGTGAAAGACCTTCGATGATGTCGCGGCTTGTGATTGGTCGCGTGAGCGGTCACATGAGCGCTCATGCGACCAATCACAAGCCGCGACGTCATCGAAGGTTCTTCAGGCGCTCATTCTTAGGAACGGAGGCTGCCGGTTACAGCGGTTACCACCAGGGCGCGTCAGAGGGTGAGTATATCCCTATTTTTTATTTTTATTCTTTAATTTACACATGAATATGGATCCCAGGGCCTGAAGGAGAGTTTCCTCTCCTTCAGACCCTGGGAACCATCCAGGATACCTTCCGATACTTGTGTCCCATTGACTTGTATTGGTATCGGGTATCGGTATCGGCGATATCCGATATTTTTCGGATATCGGCCGATACTATCCGCAAGGTATCGCTCAACACTACTCATCAGTAGTCAGTACTATTACAGCGATATCACATTTATATAGTTGTTTTATGTTTTGTCACTTTTACCCAATGAAAACTATTTTATAGAAAAAATATTTTTGCTTTGCTTTATTATGAGAGCTATAACTTTTTTTATTTTTCTACTGATGAAGCTGTAGTGGCTTGTTTTTTGCTGGACAAGATTATGTTTTCAGACATGCTTTTTTTATTTATATCCGTGTATTTTATTACATTTTATTCCACTTTTTGTTCAACGTTATGATAATAAAGCATTGTTTTTTGCCTTGTTTTTTATTTATTTTTTATGATGTTTACTAAAGGGGTTAACTAGTGGTACAGTTTTGTAACTCGAGTCGTTCTAGATGCAGCAATACCAAATATGTCTACTTTTATTGTTTATAATTTTTTCATACAAATATTTATTTATGGTGCAATATGTTTTAATTTTTGTATTTTTTATATTTTTGCAATTATCCTAAAACATTTTTTTACTTTTTTACTTTTTCCCACTATGGGACTTTCATTATTTGCAGGCTGATTGGTTGTGTAGCATAGGGATGCAGTAGCATCCATGTGCTATGGAAACTGTCAGCTCTGCACTGACATATAAAGTTGCTGATCATGCTCTGAGCATGAACTACCAATTTTACTAGATCTGTCAACCTAAATGTCATCATGACCATCACCATGGCAGCGATAGGGACCCCGCAATGATGCCGTGGGGTCTCCAATCCAAGGGCAGAGGGGCTATCTTCACTCTGCCTGCAACTGGAATGTTGTCATTGATTTCTATCAAAACATTTAGGGGGTTAAAGTGCTGAGAATGGTGCAGGACCACTCCTGGCACTTAGTGCTGGATGTTCGCTGTCAGAATCAGCTGACAAATGACGGCAATTGCGCAAGCACAGCCTGTGTGCCCACACAATCTTAAGGGCGTAATAATCCGTCCCGCGTCAATAAGTACCAGGACACAGGGATGTACAGGTCCTTCTCAAAAAATTAGCATATAGTGTTAAATTTCATTATTTACCATAATGTAATGATTACAATTAAGCTTTCATATATTATAGATTCATTATCCACCAACTGAAATTTGTCAGGTCTTTTATTGTTTTAATACTGATGATTTTGGCATACAACTCCTGATAACCCAAAAAACCTGTCTCAATAAATTAGCATATCAAGAAAAGGTTCTCTAAACGACCTATTACCCTAATCTTCTGAATCAACTAATTAACTCTAAACACATGCAAAAGATACCTGAGGCTTTTAAAAACTCCCTGCCTGGTTCATTACTCAAAACCCCCATCATGGGTAAGACTAGCGACCTGACAGATGTCAAGAAGGCCATCATTGACACCCTCAAGCAAGAGGGTAAGACCCAGAAAGAAATTTCTCAACAAATAGGCTGTTCCCAGAGTGCTGTATCAAGGCACCTCAATGGTAAGTCTGTTGGAAGGAAACAATGTGGCAGAAAACGCTGTACAACGAGAAGAGGTGACCGGACCCTGAGGAAGATTGTGGAGAAGGACCGATTCCAGACCTTGGGGAACCTGAGGAAGCAGTGGACTGAGTCTGGTGTGGAAACATCCAGAGCCACCGTGCACAGGCGTGTGCAGGAAATGGGCTACAGGTGCCGCATTCCCCAGGTAAAGCCACTTTTTGGGCTACAGAGAAGCAGCACTGGACTGTTGCTAAGTGGTCCCAAGTACTTTTTTCTGATGAAAGCAAATTTTGCATGTCATTCGGAAATCAAGGTGCCAGAGTCTGGAGGAAGACTGGGGAGAAGGAAATGCCAAAATGCCTGAAGTCCAGTGTCAAGTACCCACAGTCAGTGATGGTGTGGGGTGCCATGTCAGCTGCTGGTGTTGGTCCACTGTGTTTCATCAAGGGCAGGGTCAATGCAGCTAGCTATCAGGAGATTTTGGAGCACTTCATGCTTCCATCGGCTGAAATGCTTTATGGAGATGAAGATTTCATTTTTCAGCATGACCTGGCACCTGCTCACAGTGCCAAAACCACTGGTAAATGGTTTACTGACCATGGTATTACTGTGCTCAATTGGCCTGCCAACTCTCCTGACCTGAACCCCATAGAGAATCTGTGGGATATTGTGAAGAGAAAGTTGAGAGACGCAAGACCCAACACTCTGGATGAGCTTAAGGCCGCTATTGAAGCATCCTGGGCCTCCAAAACATCTCAGCAGTGTCACAGGCTGATTGCCTCCATGCCACGCCGCATTGAAGCAGTCATTTCTGCCAAAGGATTCCCGACCAAGTATTGAGTGCATAACTGAACATTATTATTTGATGGTTTTTTTGTTTGTTATTAAAAAACACTTTTATTTGATTGGACGGGTGTAATATGCTAATTTATTGAGACAGGTTTTTTGGGTTATCAGGAGTTGTATGCCAAAATCATCAGTATTAAAACAATAAAAGACCTGACAAATTTCAGTTGGTGGATAATGAATCTATAATATATGAAAGTTTAATTGTAATCATTACATTATGGTAAATAATGAAATTTAACACTATATGCTAATTTTTTGAGAAGGACCTGTATTATTACTGACAATGCTTGAAAGGGGTTAAAAGATGCCTAAAAAGGCAGACATTGTCAACATAGAGGATGTACAGAGTCCATAGTGATTCCAGTGTCCTCATTATAATAAATGTTTTCATTAATAGGGCAGCACGATGGCTCAGTGGTTAGAGTCCTGGGTTCAAATCTCAACAAGGACAACATCTGCAAGGACTTTGTATATTCTCCCCATGTTTGCGTGGGTTTCCTCCGGGTACTCCGGTTTCCTCCCACATTCAAAAGACATACTGATAGGGAATTTAGATCGTGAGTAGTGATGAGCGAATATACTCATTACTCGAGATTTCTCGAGCATGCTCGGGGTCCTCCGAGCATTTTTTAGTGCTCAGAGATTTAGTTTTTCTTGCCGCAGCTGAATGATTTACATATGTTAGCCAGCATAAGTACATGTGGGGATTCCCTAGCAACCAGGCAACCCCCACATGTACTTATGCTGGCTAACAGATGTAAATCATCCAGCTGCGGCAAAAAAAAACTAAATCTCCGAGCACTAAAAAATAATTGGAGGACCCCCAAAGGTGTTCTCGAGAAATCTCGAGTAACGTGTATATTTGCTCATCACGAATTGTGAGCCCTATCAAGGACAGCGATGATAATGTGTGCAAACTGTAAAGCGCTGCGGAATAGGTTAGCGTTATATAAAAAATAAATAAATAAATAAATAATGATAAAGATTATTAAGGGTTTCATCTAAATTGCATTTTTGGGGGATTTACATGAAAAAGTCATTGTAAGACACTGATTTTTGACAGGAAGAGTGAATAAATAAGTAGGCATTCCAGGAAAGCTTTTACTGTTTTTTTCAGCCATTCTTATTATGATATAAGTGATAAGGCAGCTTTATTCTTTGAGTAAGTATGATTTCAGTGGAACCAGATTTATATAGGTTTATGTTTTGCTAATTTTGCGCACTAAATACATATATTTTTTAATAAAATATTGTTTTTTTAGATGGCAGATTATGAGTTCTATAATTTTTTTTCTGCTGACATTGGGAACGAGTTTTGGTATGGCCACATGTTGCGTTTTTGCTGCATTTTCCCTCATATTTTTATGCCCATTTTTACATCAACAAAATGCTGTATTTTATTGTACCAGCTAAGTGAATTAACTTTCTGAAGTCTCATGCCCATAATGCTTTTTTCTCCTTGCAGAGTTGAAACAGTTTCAAATCTGCAGCATGTTAATTTTGTCAGCGTTTTTACAGCATTTTTCACCCGTTCAATTAAATGAGAATAAAACTGCATAAAAAAAAGCATCAAATGAATACAGCAAGTTACCAGCGACTTCTCCAATTAAAGTAATTATTTTTTCTTTTATTTGGCACAAATTGTCATGACTTCTTCCAACCACTATTCATCTCTTCAGAAATAAACACAAATCTGCATCTGATAGCTGTTAAAGTACCACTACAGTACCGTTTCCACTTTTCCTTCTCTACCACTTTCACCTTCTCTAGAGTAAAGGTACCTCCCTTTAGTTTCTACCATAGTAACTGTTTACCCTCATAAAAAAATATATATGTGTATTGTGAGATAGCGCTCCCTGAGTGTGTTGGGGGACACTCGCTTGGCAACGGGATTAAGGCACACAGGAATGGTTTGTCACTTAAACAGATCATCCGGGTTATTTAAGCACAGCATAAGAGTACAGTCCGTTTTGTTACATCCACAAAAATAATAAGACCAGTCTTTTTGTCTGAGGTTACTTTCAAGGAGCTCCGCTCCACATGCTGACTCCTTGTCAGTCCTGGCTTCCAGAGAAGCTGCCTTACTGGGATCACTGTCCCGGATGATACCTTGCTCAACAGGCCAAACAGTTCCAGACCCTCAGAAGGTCGGTAGCTTCCCAAATACATCAGCCATCACAGGCTCTGCAGGTACATGGTCTCACCACGTGCTTTTCAGGAAATCTCCACTCGCAGGAGCTTGCAACACAGCACAGACCATCCAGGTACATGGCCTCACCATGTGCTCTTCAGGAAGTCTCCACTCACAGGACCTTCCAACAAAGAGACCATGTGACCCCATCACAGTCTCATTATATTGCATGAGACACACCCCTTGATGGGAGGTAGGTGGTTGGCCAGACCCACCCAGCTCTCCGGCCAACCCTGTAAGCCCAGCCCCTTACAAGCTAAACAAAGCTCATGGAACTACAGGTCCCAGAGCAACATTTTAGGCTTACAGTACAGGGAACCTCCTCCTCTGCGACACATACCGGCAAGTCACAACAACGCCTGTCAATGTCTCACAGTATATATATATATATATATATATATATATATATATATATATATATATATATATATATATATATATATTACAGTTGTGTGTACTGTAAAGGGGTTTGCTCCTTCCTTATTTCCTATTCTTTTGCATGCTTGCCACACTTAAATGTTTCAGATCACCAAACAAATTTAAAAATTATCATATTCCTTCATTGCCTGCAGCTGGCATTTGCGACGACGACACAATGTCAGCTGCTGGACTTAGGCTGTTGGCTTGTATTATTTTATAGGGCTGGGAGACTCTGGATTTCTGGACCTCTACATTTTTCATTTGGATGTTCATCAAAGAATGAACATCCTGCTAACAATAACACTGATGGAACTTTGGACTTCATCGTGCTCGCATCCTGTGTGGCAATGATCATTATACCTCTGGTGAAACCTCTTTAAGCTTACCAAATTTACACTGAAGAATTTTCTTTTTTTTTAATTAATTTAAAATAAAAAAAATCTAGAGATGAGAATTTATTTGAGTGAAAATGAATTTTACAAAAACCTGCATTTTTCAAAAATCTGATATTTTTGCAGTTTGCTTCAGTGGATTCAGCTTATGGCCACCATTTTGATGACCCATAAAGGTCCATCAAAAGGTTAAAAATAAAACAAATACTTATACTCACCTTACCTATCACCTCTCTGGCCCCTCCTCACCATGCCCCATCTGGTCCGAGTCGCAATTTCTTACTGTCACCTGAAATCCTGGGCCTTTTATGATGCACACAAAAGGTCAAGACATCATGATGAGCACCGTGACCTTGCACACACATTGGCAAAACAGTCCTGGGCCTCATCAGAGCAAGAATTCCTGGTCTCTTATGAATGGGCTCAGATTATCAGGGCTCATGGCGGTAATAAGAAAGCAGAATAAGGACTGAACAGGGGTTGAAGAGGAGCAGAGAAGCAAGGGAGGTGAGTGATAACTAAGTATATGTATTTTTTTTTTTTTTACAAATTACGTTTATTAAGCTGTAGGGCAGGGGTGGGGGTGTCCTGGCCCCTGCAGATTCCAGAGGACCTTAGTGCTCAGGCCAGCAGCCGTGTTTTGCTCTTCAATTGCTCCTGAGATGGCAAGTAGGGTTGAGCAAAACGGGTCGGCCATTTTCAGAAGTCGACGACTTTTGGCAAAGTCGGGTTTCATGAAACCCGACCCGACCCCTGTGTGGGGTCGGCCATGAGGTCGGCGATCTTCTGAATCTGGTATCGGAATTCCGATACCGAGTTCCGATATGTTTGCGATATCGGGAATTGGTATCGGAATCCATATTTAAGTGTAAAATAAAGAATAAAAATAAAAAATATTGATATACTCACCTCTCCGACGCAGCCCGATGTAACCGGCAGCTTCGGTACCTCAGAATGAGCGCTTGAAAGACCTTAGATGACGTTGCGGCCTGTGATTGGTCGCGTGGTGGTCACGTGACTGCCACGCGACCAATCACAGGCCGCGACGTCATCTAAGGTGTTTCAAGCGCTTGAAAGACCTTAGATGACGTTGCGGCCTGTGATTGGTCACGTGGCGGTCACGCGACCGCCACGCGACCAATCACAGGCCGCGACGTCATCTAAGGTCTTTCAAGCGCTCATTCTGAGGTACCGAAGCTGCCGGTTACATCGGGCTGCGTCGGAGAGGTGAGTATATCAATATTTTTTATTTTTATTCTTTATTTTACACTTAAATATGGATCCCAGGGCCTGAAGGAGAGTTTCCTCTCCTTCAGACCCTGGGAACCATAGTATCCCATTGCACTGCATTGGGTTTCGTGTTTCGGCCGACCCCGACCCCGACTTTTTTATAGGATCGGCCGATTTCACTCGAAACCCTAATGGCAAGTACTCTCTGAACTCCAGTCCCACCAATGAAGATGAAAGCAGCGTCAGCCCAGCCCGTCTTGTGATGTCTATGTACCCCAGCCTGTCCTGTGATATCTAAATTCAATCAGCCTGTGATATAATGTCTATGTGCCCCTAGAGTATCTTGTGATGTCTGTGTACCCCCAGCATCTCCTGTGAGGTGTATGTGTCCCCAGTGCCTCCTGTGAAGTGAATGTGCCCCTCTTGTGAGGTGTATAGGCCCCCCTGCCCCTCTTGTGAGGTGTATGGGCCCCTAGCATCTCCTGTGATGTGTATAGGGGCCTCCAGCCCTTCCCATCTATGAGACATCCCCTGTGTGGTATATGGGGCCCCCAGCCCCTCCTGTGAGGTGTATGGGCCTATAAGGTCCTCCTGTCTTTAGAACTTTCTGCTGCAAGTTCTTTATCAAAATCCATCACAAAAGAGTTGACTCCAGACCAAAGCAAACCTGGAAAAGCAATTGAGAGTAGTAACATCATCACTACCACCTAACATCAAAGGTTCCACCAAAGAGAAGCTGGTTCAGCCATCACATTAAGGGTTGAGTTAGTCAATTGTTTGACCAAATATAGCAGAATAAATTTCAAATTGATATTTTTTTACAGCACGCGAATGATGGTATAAATATCCAAATGGCCCCTGGCAGAAAAAGGTTTTCCACCCCTGTTCTAGGGCATGGAAAGACCCCAGACAATAATATGTGAAATTCAATTTGTGAAGAATAAATTGGCTTCAAAATAAAATTTCACTGAGAAATCTGCATGGTTTTAATCATTTGAATTTTGCCAGATCCGCTCATTTCTAAAAAATAAACAAAAAACAAACATTCAGAATATCAGCTAAATGCATTAAACATGTACAGCATACAAATAAAAAATATAATTATAAAAAAGACTAAAATTCAAGTATTTATTATTTTTTTCAGCACACAGTCCTATGTTTCCATAATTCCCTTCACATGGTAAGTAACATTTTTTAAAAGTTATAAAAATTTTTACAAAAATTACTGCCACTGGAATACTGGGGGCCATGCATATAGTGTTGGGGAACTACTGGACTACTGAAGACCAGACATACCATGTAGGAGGACTGCTGTGGGCTTATGCATACAGTATTGTGAGGCTATTGGGGGCCATGCATACCATGTGTGGGAACTACTGGAGCCCATCTCACAATGTGGGGGACTACTCGGGGCTGTCTTACAATGTGGTGGACTACTATGGGCCATATTACAGTGTGAGGGACTCTGGGCTCAATCTTAAAGTGTGAGGGACTATGAGGGGCCATCTTACAGTGTGGGGTGCTACTGGGGGCCATTTTGCAGTGTGGGAGGACTATTGAGGGCCACTATTCAGTTGGGGACTACTGGGGACTATGATACTGTGTGAAGGGCTAATGAGAGCCATCATACAGTGAGGGGCTACTGGGGCTGTCATACAGTGTGGGGAAAACTACTTATTGTAGTCATGCAGCGGGTGGCAGCTGTGTGGCGCATCATGCTGTATGGGGGGAATATGTATGGAGGGACTCAGGACATTATTAAATATTAAGTGGGCACTTAAGAAGAATCATTTTTATAGGTTACTCATGGTATTTTGACTGTCAACCAAGCACACTGGAGGCATTATTACTTTCTAGGGGCATTTTCACAGAGCATTAATAATTTATAGGGCACAATTTTGCCATCTAGAGGGCACAAAGGAGGTATTTTACATTGTAAGAGGCACAGTGGTGGACTTTATTATGTGGGGCACTAAGAGGATCAGCAATAGGGACACATGTGGCAGCAGCTCAGCATTGGGGTATCAGCAGAATGAAAAGTGTGTGCAGGTTGGGAATAGATGGGAATGGTGCTGGAAATGCAAAATGTCAAATGTGTTTTTTGGAATCTGTGTAGACAAGTTGTGGCTGGAAAAGTTGTCATGTCGTTCTGGGCTAGATGGATACCTCACCAACCGCATACTCAGTGTTTCCCACTCCCATACTACCTCTTCATCTCGCCGCCTCTCTGTTGGTGTCCCTCAGAGCTCTGTCCTAGGACATCTTCTCAATCTATACCCTTGGCCTGGGACAACTCATAAAGTCCTATGGCTTCCAGTACCATCTAAATGCCGATGACACTCAGATCTACCTCTCTGGCCCAAATGTCACCTTTCTGCTCTCCAGAACCCAGAGTGTCTATCAGCCATATCCTCCTTCTTCTCCTCTTGCTTCCTCAAGCTCAATGTAGACAAAACCGAACTAATTATCTTTCCTCCATCTCGCACACCTTCCCTACCTGATCTATCTATCACAACAAATGAATTCACACTTTCCCCCGTCCCTGTCATCCGCTGCCTCGGAGTAACCCTTGACTCTGCCTTGTCCTTTAAACAGCACATCCAAGCTCTCGCCACCTCCTGTCGCCTCCAACTCAAAAATATTTCCAGATCCATCCTTTCCTCAACCCTCACTCTACCAAAATGCTTGTGCATGCCCTCATCATCTCTCACCTCGACTACTGCAACATCTTTCTTTGTGGCCTACCCTCTAACACTCTCGCACCCCTCCAGTCCGTCCTTAATTCTGCTGCCCAACTAATTGTTCTCTCTCCTCGCTACACTCCTGCTTCCCCAATTTGCAAATCCCTTCACTGGCTCCCAATTTCCCAGCGTATCCAATTTAAACTACTAACACTGACCTACAAAGCCATCCATAACCTTTCTCCTCCATATATTTCCATGCTAATCTCTCAATATCTTCCCTCACGTAATCTCCTGTCCTCCCAAGACCTCCTTCTGTCTTCCACGCTTATTCGCTCCTCACCCAATCGCCTCCAAGACTTCTCCTGAATATCCCCCATCATCTGGAATTCTGTGCCCCAACACGTCCGGTTATCCACCACATTTTGATCCTTCAAATGGAATCTGAAAACCCATCTCTTCAAGCTTACAACCTGTAATGACCACATGACCACCTCAACACCATGGGAGCTACTGCAGCCCCCAACCTACTGCCTCCTTCCCCACAATCCTGTAGAATGTAAGCCCACAAGGGCAGGGTCATCTCCCCTCTGTATCAGTCTGTCATTGGTAGTTTTGTTTACTGTAAGTGATATTTGAATTTTGATGTAAACCTATCTCATGTACAGCACCATGGAATTAATGGTGCTACATAAATAATAATAATAATAATAATAATAATAATAATAATAATAATGGATAAGATGGGAAAAATGAACGACTCCACCAGAAAGAATGACAGCTGTAGGTCACCATCAATAGCTGTACTGTAATCTCTTTTGTGTTCTGCAGCACTGGTATCTACCACTATATTGTCATTATTAGGCAGTAATATCAGTGTAAATCTTTGTAGAGAGATTTTCAGTAACAGCATTGTTATCTGCTGAGGTTCCCCTACAACTATGATTAGGGTTCACCACCATAGTTGCACACATGGTTAGCTGGTTAGGTTACTCAGATGTATATACCTGTATAAACCTGTATAATCAGACAGTGTAAAATAGAACCACCTTGCTGCACAGCACAAAGAAGTGAGCTGCTGGAGATGTATCATGTCTCAGTGATTATTTTGCCATTTTCTTTTATATCAATTGAAGGGTTTGCCTGGGACATTTGCATTGATGGCCTATATTAGTTGAGTTGTTCCAGAGGTTGGATGGAAGATGCGCTTGCTCTGTTGTGGAACTGCACAGTACAGCTCAATCAACTGTACTGTGGCTACAGCTGGGTACTACACAATTGCCCCTTGATTTAAAAAGAGAGCAAATGTGCTGTACCTGACCATGATCAAAACAAAGATGATTGAGCTATGCTTGGCAGCTAAGCAATTTAGCAAATCCTGCTGCCACCAGCACCACGAAAACCTGACTGACGTGGGTGCCTAGAGTCACATTCTCTCCAATCAGATAATGATGACCCATCCTGTGGACAGGCCATCGACTTAAAAGCCTCAACAGCTCCTTCAATATATGCAGTGAATTGCTCTCTTTCTCTCCTATTCCCAGATTTTCTGCAATATTTTCTAGCTCACTCTCCACATGCATTCTTGTCCTTTCTTTTTCCTCTTGTTTCTTACAGGAAATCACCAGTACAAATGTACACAGCTCACAGTGGGAGAGAGGGGAGGGGAATTTAATAGCACATATAGCTGATAAGCTCAAAGAGCGCTGCACATGTCGATGCTCATGAGAAAACTGTAAGAAGTGCTGCCAATTAATAAGTCAACTGGATGTTAGAGATTGGCCAATCAATCTGCGGAAGATCAGGTTCCAGTCAAATTTTCTGAAAGCTGAGGTTCCACCCAGATTTAAACATTGTGAGATTATGTTCCCAGTTTGCCAAATAAAAAACCTTGCCTGGCACCATTTCCCACATTGCTGTAGTATCACAGTGGGCTAAATATAATTTCTTATTACTGCATTGGCTTCCCTGTAATGCCCTGCAGTTAGGGTACTGTGATTATAATATATGGATTACAATACTGTGATCCATCTGAGATCTGTGGATCCCAACTGTTCCCTGCTTGTAAGGTACTGTAAGTCATTTTTCACTGTCATTGTGTAAGTCTTGCTCTTCTGTAATGTGTAAGCTCTTATGGTCATTGGAGTCCTCTTTTTCTCTTTCTATTATCTATAGTGTGGACGCTCCAATGAACAGAAGAGTTTACTCTCTCTCCTTTTACCTATGTGAATTTGTAGAGCAATCACAAGACTTTCAGTTTTAAGATTAGCACAAATTTATTTGCTGCAAATCAAACTTTTGGGAAACATTTGACGAATTCAAATAAAAAAAAATCCACTCTTTTGGACTGGATGGCATATAAACTAAGGAAGCTAAATAAGTGGAATAATAACTTAGGTAAAGTGCTGTATGGCATTTTGCATCTTTTCCTAACTTTTCAACCAAATGAAAGGTATACTTTAACATGTTAATACTGAACGTGTTTTGGATCCTAACGATGAGGCCCTTTTAGCTATTTTTCCTTAGTGCTGGTTAATACAAATGTTTAATTTTGTTTAATGTTTTATGTGGATTATGCCTAAAGTAAAAAATGTAAAGTTGTGTCCAAAATGAATGCACCCTTTAAACATAGTTGCTGACCTACAGAAAATATAACACAGGAAAAATATTCTGCATATAATGCAAAGTTCAGAAATAACTCAGGTTTAAAGTATGAACTGCTAGAGTCATTATAATCCAATTGTATCAATTTAAATGTGTGTCTGGATTAATTAAGATCTATTTGTAAAATAATTACAAGCAAGTAAATTAAATAAACTGTCTGTTAAAGAATTAAATTGCATTTAATAGATCAGAACATCACACAAGAACAAACCAGTCTAGTTAATTTCTCTGTAACTTAATATAAAGTATCTGGCTTTATTCCCATAATGCCTGTCTTATGACTTTAAGTTGATGAAAAACATGCATTACAGTTTGGTTGGCTTATTTCAGAGGTGACATTTCATTGGGGTATTTTTAAGTTTCTTAGTTTCAGATTAGTTTTTTAAGGTAACAACCAGACTACTAACATCTTTGAATCCTTAAAGGGGTGGTCAAAAGTCCAAATTTATCTTCCTCTAATCTCTATCTATTTAGTGCCATAGCATTATAAGAATGGTGAACGGTAAAATAAAGTCTCTTTTAATTGTTGCAATCAAAAGTTGAACGTTTTCTGTCTTGAAACCAGACTTTCCTCAGAATCGCCAGAGGTTATAGGGGGACCGTATATGTAGCCATGTTATTAGCAGTGTTTGGTGTATGCAACATCTGTCGCTGAGGAAGACGCTCTATGAAGCGTTATCAGTGACGTTCATTTCAATGGTTTAGCTAGTCCCTGTGTGATGGACACTATGCAATGTGCACTCTGTTTCTGGCTTAAATCAGCAGTAATGAGCTAACAACAGAGCCAATTGTTGGAATACTCCTGAGCATGCAGAGACCAGCGAGGTTAACTGCGGGTTGACACTGGTCTTTGAATGCTGGCTATTGTGACATCATGCTCTGTTGCTAGCTCCTTACTGCTGATCGGAGCTGGCGACAGAGTGCACTGTCAATGTGCACATAGTACAGTCCAAAATTAGCGCAGGCACTAGCCTAGCCTCTGAAACATTTATACCTGATGATGCTTCAATTCAAGGAGCATGGATTCTCAAAGCATCATCAAAAAGCATCACCCCTCCATTACCCCTACCCTCAATCCCTGTATATGAAACTTTACCACCATTAATTGTGGTGTTCCTTATTATTCACGTTTATATACTATTGTTACACCTTAATATGTGCTATGTCATTATTGTAATACACTTTATTTTCTTGCCCAATATATTAAATCTTATATTTTATATTTATCATTATTTTCATTTTTAATCATGGTCACACACTTTTTCATTGGTCACTTTTGTTTTTTATTTTCATAATTTCATTTTAAGATATTTACATTGTTACAGACTTGTTATATAATATACTATCTTGTGTTATAATATATTGTTCAAGGGGTAACGTTTCTCCATGTGGAGACTGACAACCAAGCTCTGCATGTCAAGGTAAGGGGGCTTATTCACTGTGCAATTCTCTTCTGGGAAATTTAACATGTTAATTGCCTCTTTAGAGAGGAAGAGGACTTAAACTCTATAGCACCACCTGTTGGAAGCAGTGATTCTACAAATCACAAATAAGCCTTTAACAAGTCTTGCAATATGACGTAGGCTAAAAGACAAATCAGAATCTCAGTTTGCAGACTTGGTGTTTAGGGTTATTGGCAACACACATACGTATTCAGACTCCAGGAACTTCCTTGGCGACTGTATCTAAATGTGCCCTGTGATGTCAATTCATTTGGTCCCCATGTGATCCCTGTACCCACAGGTCATATGACGTGATTGCTATGGAATCTCCGGGGGGACTCGATGCATCATGCGTCACTCCATGCCTCTTTCAACATTGTTTGTGTATGCACATGCACTTTTTCCCATTTTTTTCTCAGACATGTCATGTCTCATACCACGAACCCTCTTATGCGATTGGTTGCTTTTATATATACCCCATTTTTTATTAGCTGATGCAACTTTTTAAACCCATGCTTTCCCTGATGATGCCACCCCCTGACGATGGTTGCCGTCAAAACACACATTGGGGTGAATGTCACTCATCCAGGAGTCTACTTTTGCTGTTATTGCTCTGAGTATAGCTTGTACTATCTTTCAGTACGCTTTGATTGTCTACTTCATTCATGTTGAACATTGGGCACTTCTGCATTTTGTTTCAATTGTTAAATGCCATAACTATATACATACTATATTATGCAAGATTCTACTTAAATGTTGGCATTATATTTGACTCTAATTAGGCCAAACCATTTTGTATGTTTTTTGGACTTTTTTGGAATTCTTGGAATTTTTGCAGTGCAGTGATACCCAAACATTTGAGCACCCACAGCCAGGAGAAAGCCACTTTGGGGAATGTCAATTAATGTCTGAAGAGGTAGAGGATAGTCATGACACACAGTTGCCATCAGGTCAGTCTAAAATCACAACTCAGAAGGAGGATCAAATTGATGATTTGAAGATGAAGTGATCAATGATGAGGCCACTGATCCAACCTGACATGGTGGCACACCAAGTGAGCACAGCAGTGCAGAAAGGGATGGATCCATAGCACGAAAACAGGCAAGACGAGGTAGTGGTTTGGCCAGAGGAAGAAGTCGATCAACTGTTCGGCATAGCCCACCCCACCCCACTCGGCTAGATTACAGGCCAAGGGTGCGTTGTTCCCCTGTATGGCTTTTTTTTTCAGAAAGTCCTTCAGAGAACACAACTGTAATTTACAGCATAAGCCATACTAAGCTGAGAAGAGGCAAGAACACTGCCAACCTGAGCATCACCAGCATGCAGAAGCACATGGAAGCCAAGCACCCCAGTAGGTGGATGGTATGCCTGTGTATAAAATCTGTGTCTGAGGGTGAAACCACTGCCCCTTCCCCTGTGTTACCGCCTTCCCAATCTGCTGTCCAGGAAGCAGGCACTAATGCACTAATGCCTCCTGCCCACAACCTGCAGTTGCACAGACACAACAGTCAGCAACCACATCCAGTTCATTGTCCCAGCTCAGCGTTCAGTTGTCCTTGCCACAGATGTTTCACACTAAGCAGAAATATCCACCCACCCACCACAGACCCAAACTCTAAACTCCCAGATTGGAAATGCTTCTATTTTGGCTTGTGGGACCTGAGTCTTTCCATGACCTCTTGATGGTGGCAGCCCCACGGTACTCAATTCCCAGCTGCCACTATTTTTCCTGGTGTGCCATGATCGCATTATATAAGCATGTGCTACACAATATCAGCTGTGCTCTGGCCAACTCAGTCGCAGGCACATGGACAAGCTCTTATGGACAGAGATGCTACATTTCCCTGATGTCACACTGGGTGATCCTGGTGGAGTTTGTGACAGAGTCAGAGGGTGGGACATTACACATCCTACTCACACCAAGAATAGCGGATCCAAATTCCATCATGGTTTCAGTCTCCTCATATTCCAGTTTCTGTCTCTCCTCCTCCTCCTCATTCTCAGTGGCACCACCTTCTCCATCATTCTCAAGCTGGGAGGTCTGCAGCACTGCCTTGGTGAAGTGGCGGCATGTTTTGCTGAGGCTCATCTGTTTAAGTGATAAAGCTCACAACACAGAAGACCTGTTGAAAGAGATGAAAGACCAGACCAATCAGTGTCTCTCCTAACTGAACCTCCAACCAGGTCTGGTTGTGTGTGATAATGGGCGTAACTTGGTGGCGGCTTCAAAGCTCAGCAAGCTATTACACATTCCATGCATGGATCACATGCTGAACTTGGTTGTACAGCGGTTTTTAAAAGCAAACCCTGACTTGCCAGACCTACCTCCCAAGGTATGTCTTGTCAGAACCCATTTCCAAAAGTCATATCAGGCTTTGGCTGGACTGTTTTTGCTGCAGCAATACTTAAATTTGCCCCATCACCGACTGAATTGTGACCTGCCCACACTCTAGAATTTGACCTTTCATATGTTGGCAAGGCTTAGTGGGCAGCAGAGGGCAGTGTCTGGATTACAGCTTCTCAATGCCCATCAGAGTAACACTCAGCCCCCACACATAACTGCTGAGTGGGTGTGGATCGCTGACATATGTGAGGTTCATCAAAACATTGAGTACTGCACCAAGATGGTGAGTGCTGATGACGCAATTATCTGCGTAACCATCGCGCTGCTCTGCCTATTAAAACATTTGCTGCAGAATCTCAAAGAGGAAGCTTTGCATGCTGAGCAGGTGGCTATGGAGCAACATTTTACAGTGGCTGATACCACACAGCCCAGCTTCACACAATATTTTCAGGCAACATTGGGTGATGAAGAGGAACAGGAGGAGGAGGAAAAATAGTTTTTGGTTTGCGCTACAGAGGGGACTCCCAATTCCAGAGTCATGCCTGTCCAGCATGAATGGCCTAAAAAGGTTGAGGAGGAGGTGATGCATCATGAGGAAGAGAGGATGGTTAGTGTTCATGGGGACACTGAACATTTGACTCTTTGTAGTCAGCTACACATGGCACAGTTCATGCCCAGATACAATTCCCAAGACCCTCTCATGAATCACATTTAGTCCATCATGAAACACTGGCTGGGCACCTTTCTTGACCCACGGTAAAAGGAGAAACTTGCTTCATGTCAGAGGCAGACAGGACATTTTCAGTACATGCATGCCAGAGGGCCGTTATGGAAGACTTGCTGAAAAGATTACCGTTAGACAATGCTGCTGGAAGAGGTACCAGCTCTTTTCACCCTCAAGGTTTACAGGGGAGGGCCACGCACACCAGGGCAACTTGGGGGTGGAAATGTCCATCAACTTGGCCATTTTCATGAAACTGACACATCAGCAAGGGCTATCTGTGGGTGTAACTATGATGAGCAGGGAAAAGTTGACCAAGATGGTGAACGAATTCTTAAGTGACTGTACCAGTGTCCTTCCTGACTCTTCAGTGCCCTTTAACTATTGGTTGTCCAAGATGCACACTGGGCCCGACCTCTCCTTGTACGCCTTGGATTTGGTGCCATGCACTTCTGCAAGTGTATTGATTAATAACACAGTGTATCCCCAGGTGATCCTGTATCCCCTATTCTCATATATAGATATATAGAAAAAACTTTTATATATACTGTGAAATAATGGAGAGTGACCACCGGGTGCACTGTGCAAACCTATAGTGCATACGATAACTTAAAGCAATGCAATACAGTATGGATCAAAGATAAAAGAAACTATACACCCATGGGAATAGTGAAATATAACTTTTATTAATGGGATTAATAGTGACACCAACATTTTTGAAGAATATATATAAAAACATACATAAATGATGAAACAGCAGGATAAAAAATTACAGCTCAGTCCCCATAAAACATCAGGATTTTGCAAGTTATTACTGCAAATTAACGCTGCACGTGAAAAGTATGCACCATAAAAAGAAAAAAATATATATGCACTGCACGTGAAGAATATACACCATATATTAAAAAAAGGGAAAAGGAAAAAATATAAATAAATATAAAAAGGTGTGATAAGGGTCACTTAATATATATAATAAAGTGACCATGTGCATTTAGATTAATATAAAATTAGATTATATATCTCACTCAATAACAAAGTATAAAAAACACATGAAAAATCATATAAGGTGCAAAAACAAAGTGCAAAGAGTGCAATGCCTCACAAAAGGATATTGGCTACTGTGTCAGCATCTGCTGATAGTGAATACCATGCCTGAATTAATGCAACAATGTGCCGAAAGTAAGTAACATAAAGTGCATAAGAATCACGTGCATATATACCTGGGGGGACCAATAGCTATTCCTGCGCACCCGACGCGCGTTTCGGAAATTTCTCTCCTTCGTCAGGGGTTAACTTTACCGAAGTAAGAGGGGGCTTTTTATAGTGAATTATAACCAAACGCTGCATCCCGGATCTATTCGGCGCATGCGCAGTCCGGATGTCTGGAAGTTCCGGCACCCGCATCACATGACCGGTCGCATGGGGGCAGAGTACCCAGCGTAACCACGGATACATGGATGCGGGAAACTAGAGCTCCCGGACACAGACCGCGCATGCACTCAACCGAGGGACACAGCGTGGGAGAAAGAATTGTAAATAAACAAGCCACAATCAGATCGTCTGAGGGTTTATATGGTATTGAGCAACATACCAAGCCGAAATGGATGTTTACTGGCTATATCAAACCACCAAGGATCTAATGTTTATATTACTGTGGGTAAAAACCACTTATAGATCGCCAACATCAGCACATATATTTGTGTGCACACAAAAAAAAAAAAAAATGGGTAGAGATTATATTATAATAATATTACAAATCTAGCCCCAAATATATTAAGTTGCTCATATCAATCAAAATCAAAAACTCGCCGCAAGAGAAAGAATAATATTATAATAAATACAATATATTATCAAAAGGGCACCATTTAAATATACGTCCATTTTTCATATGTATATCTTTCATTAATTAATTATATTATTCTTCTATCTTCCAGAGCCATTCTTCTGATGGCACCGAACAGACCGACATCAGTTTCAAGCAGATGATGACCTAGGCATAGCCAAGTCCAATAAAAGGTAAGTAGATGGCTAAAACAATAAAGCAATATAAAATTAGCCATATCAAGTAATCTAATGTTAAAATCACATAAAAGCCAATATTCCACAGAGAACAAAAAACAAGATAAAAAATATATTATATATATATATATATATATATATATATATATATATATATATATATATATATATATATATAAATATATATATATATAAAATATGTAAAAAAACTATTTATAAAAAAACAGTGTTACAAGATAAAAATTATAACAAAGGTATAAAACTCAAATTCTCATTTAATCCCTTTGGTGACACAGTATCCAGGGTCCAAATCCATCTGGTTTCCATCTTAGCTAGGGCTATACTTACATTACCTCCTCTCTCATTAGTTTTTATCATATCAATCCCTATTATCTTTAATAACGATGCATCACATTCATGATGTAACTTAAAATGCTTCGGGATTGTTTTCAATAAGGAAACATCATCTATTTCTTTAGCAGCGAGGATGCCCCGAATATGTTCACGGGCCCGAACCTTTAATTGTCTAGTTGTCATGCCCACGTACACGAGCGAGCAGGGACAAGTGGCGTGATAAATCACAGCTCTGGAAGAACATGTTATCGCCTGCTTAATTTTATACGTGATTGTGCCATTATGATTACAAAAAGAATCACTTCTTCTGATATTTAGGCATGCAATACATTGGCCACATGGTTTGCAGCCTACCACTGCCTTTACATTCGATAAAAAGGATGGGATCACTGAGTTATAATTATAATGACTCCTAACTAATTGATCTCTTAAATTTCTAGATCTCCGAAAAGTGATGTTAGGTCTTTCCCCAATGTATTGTGACACAACTGGGTCAGCCTTTAAAATGGCCCATGATTTACTCAAATATGCCCTCATTAATTCCGTCTGCCCATGATATTGGGTAATAAACCTTGTCATCCGGTTTGTTTTGGATGGTTTGTTATCATAAAGAGCTTGAAGCCTTGTTATATATTTGGCCCGATTGTATCCTTTCTTAATCGAGCGCCTACTGTATCCACGTTCCAGGAACCTCTCCTTCATCTCCGTGACTTCTTTTTCAAAATCAACTTCATTGGTGCAAATTCTCAGCAAACGTAAGAATTGACCTATGGGAATGGATCTAATCGTTGTCGGAGGATGAGATGAGGAAGCATGAAGGAGAGAGTTCACTGCCGTGGACTTCCTAAATATATTAGTATAAAGGCAACCAACCTCATCTTTGTGTACACCCACATCCAAGAATTCCATAAATTTAGTGTCACACTTGTAAGTCAAATGAATATTCAAGGAGTTTGAATTCAATTGTTTCATGAAAAGATGGAGGGATTCTACAGACCCTTGCCAAATGAAAAATATGTCATCAATGAATCTCACCCAGATAGGGATGAGATCCATTGATGACACAGACTCAGCTCAGTGTGAAAAAGGTCCCTCTCCCACAGCCCCAGGAATAAATTAGCATACGAGGGCGCAAAAGCTGCGCCCATCGCTGTGCCCTAGAGCTGTAGGTAGAGGGACCCCTTAAAAAGAAAAAAAAAATTCTCAAAGAAAAATCAAGTATTTGTAGCACGAATTTGCAGTGCCCCAGAGTCCTGGTCGTTGCAGTACTGTGGCTCCACCACTATGGGGAGCCATGGTGCGTTCGATGGCACTGAAGGAGTTCATCTGATCAGGTATCACAGACACCAATACATTTCACCGCAGGGCCTCCAGGGGGAGCTAAGGGTGCTATTCATTAGGCCACTCCCCACCATAGTGGGTAAACCGGGGGTCAGGCAGGAAGTTAGATCAGAAAGCTGACTGGATTGAACGAAGCAACACCTTGTGGCAGAGGGTGTTGTGGAGGAAGAGACAGTAGGGTCTCTGCCAGGGGTGGGATCCTGGCAGAGGCTTGGCATTGGAAAGAACGTAACGGGACCGTGCCTGCTCAGAATAGCGGCGGTGCCCTAAGAAAGGACTAGAAGCGAGATAGATTGTGCTGAGTGAGAAACGAGATCAAGCAATAGGAGAATTCCAGTAGGGGTCGTGCTGTAAGACCGAAGCAACACCCTACTGAGGCGCACTACCGGTGGCCGGAACGCCGAGGGAGTAGAATAACATTCAGCTTCAAGCAATACTCCAAACAGCGGCAGGACAGTCAGTTTAAGGCGGGCTGTCTAACACATATCACCTATGAAGTCTTGGGAGGCAATTGCGGGAGAGGGGCGTCTCTAGGGTCCCGGAAGAACTCCAGGCCTACCCGACAAACGGGTGCCGTTCTAACCGTAACATCAGGGAGGGACGGACGATTAGAAGAACATCATTTAATCGAGTTGTGAGGGAACTTAAGAAACAGACACAACAGTTGTGGGGTACTTTCCGTAAGCACAGCAGGGGAGGACTACAACACATAGCGCTAAGAAGGAAGGCACCGATTTCCACCTGTGAAGAGAACTCTGGAAGTGCCATTGGACCGGCCGGACTTGCGCAGCCTGGTGAACCGTATTCTGGACTGAGGACTCAGAGATCTCCAGTAAAGAGGTAAAGAGACTGCAACCTGGTGTCCTCGTTATTTACCGCGACCTGCACCCCACAACTGCACCGACATCCACACCGATCATTCACTGTGCGCCCCACGGCAGGGTCACGGACCGGGGCCTAGCCGCCGTGACAACCCCAGAAGCAGAGACTCAGAGGCCCGGTACCGGGTACCCCTCGGCCCTGCGGCAGTGGGGGCGCTACAAACTTGGCGTCACGAACAGGATCTACTTAAGCCTGAAGAACCAGGTCATGTGTGCCTAGAGACTGTGATTTGTTGTGCTTGGACTGTACTTTATTGAGAGGACTGTGTGTTGTGCCATTTGCCACCAAACTCCGCCGCCATTGTAGCGCTGAGGAGAGCGCAGGAAGAGAAGAGGGGCATGAAGGGGGCGTAGGCAAGCTGGAGAGCGCGAACAGCAATGGCCGCCCAGTCTAAGTATTTCTGTGTCCTGAGGACGTGCCCGTCAACAGCCGAGGTCCGCCTCCTGATCCTGGTCGGAGGGTGGAGACTATGGGGACGGGGCCGCCCACGAAAGAGAACGCGGGAAGAAGACACCGCGGAAGGAGCAAAGATGGCGACACCAAGAATCCCGCGGGGGACTGATCCGATTCAGCCTGAGGCTGCACCGTCTGACACAGCCTCAGATGCACCAGCGTTGTGGGGACTGACCCTCACGGAGCTACCAATGGGCCGACCCCCCTTGCCACCATCGGAGGAGTGTGTAGCCGCAGCCGAGGCCCACCAGATAGCGCGCCGCATGGAGGTCGATGCCCGCGTGCTTGCTCGGCTGGGTCGGCCCACGGAAGTCCACCTATCTCCGGTGTCCCCTGCTCCTTCCCACCCGGCCGTGGCTGAAGGTACGCTGCAGACACCGGGCATGAAGATCCTGCCAGAGGCTGAGCACCTGCGGCGCTTGATGGCTGCATGGCGGAACCGACCACAACCGGCAGCCCAGATCGAATTAACCGCCGTTGCGGAGCCCCCCTTGTCTCATTGGGGTGTGGTGGTCTCTTTCAACCCTCAACATGGACGCGGGGTCATCCAGGAGATTGGGGAGCCGCTGCAAATCCATGTGGAACGGGAAGAAGTGGAGCCCTGCAGCGGAAGATTTCCCCGCGACCTGGAGCCAGGTGATGCGGTGACGTACACCCGATGGAGGAGGGCTACGGGAGAAGCTGGCTGGGTGGCGCGAGGTGTTCAGCGGTGCATCGCCCTTCAGGCTGCTGCTGAAGCACCGGAAGAAGGTGATCCCAAGGGAAAAGCAGCGGAGCCCGGCCCCGCGGAACCACAAGAAACCCGACCACGCCGTGCCCCGGAGGAACGTGTGCGCCTGCCAGTAAGAAGGGCCTCCCGGCGAGGGATTTTATCACTGCTGGGACCGGAACGGCGTCCTGGCTCACCAGTGCGATCTGTTGGCCTGGTGAGGCCGGATAGGAGACCACCTTCCGCTTCACCACAGTAAGGTTTTACTGTTTCTTTTGAAAATGTAAATAGTTCTCCTTTTAACTGTTTGTTTACTGTTTGCTGCTAAACCCGTCCAGGGTTAACTTTTTATGGATCCCTTAGTTGACCCGGGATCCTTATTGTTTGTTTTTCTACAAGTTTTACAAACTGAGAAATCATGAACAGTGCATGATCCAAACTTTCTTGTAAATAGTTTGCACCTTATTAAAGGCGCTTCCTACTGGTTTTATTTAAAGACTCTTTGCGAAGATACCGTTCTGGAACCTTTGCTGAACAAAGACTGGTAGGCTGAGAAGACGAGCTACCTCAGAAAGACTTGATCCTCTTTTAAAGGGGATGTCCAACAGCGTACTTACGAGAGATACTGTTTTAAGAACAGTAATGCCATGGTAATGTTGGAATGAGAAAAGTTGTATGTGTTTTAACTAGTTAAATGTGAAGAAATGCTGATGATGATGCTCTGGAGGAAATGTAACTGCTTTGCATATAGGAAAGTTATGTGTGTTCAATTTGTTTAAGATGTGAAACCTAGATAATGTTCTTTAAAAGGAAAGATGCAGAAAGCCCATAGGGGTAGATTTAGAGTTCTGCTTAAGTGAAAGTAAGAAAGTAATAATGCAGGTGAGGATAGAAGGTAAACCCTAAGTCCCCATAGAAAGTTAGAAATGTGTTACTAAGGACAGAAAGTGGACCCGTAGGGGTTAGTGAGTGAGTCCTAATAGGAGCCAAGTAGAGCCGGCTCCATGTTCTCTAATTGAAAGGAATGTTATGTCTATACCATGTATAGTAGAGAAAGGCAGTAGGCCCTGGCTGAACGGGGCGGTCCTGTAAAAGAAAGGAGAGGCAGTAGGTCTGGTGCCATAGGGACAGGCGGTCCTGCAGATTCAAAGTAGGAGAATGTAAAAGTTAAAATACCTTATAATGTGATTATAGGAAGTTCTTTAGCGGATTAAGAGTGTATATCCTTAAAGGCAAAGTTAAATTATTGGTCAATAATGTTTGCACTTAGTAGAATACCCGGTTGGGTAAGAAAAGCTAATTATAGCATGTTGCTATGATATTTAATTATGTTTGTAACGTTAAAGTGTCCTCACCTCCCATAAAGGGAAGCCTGTTCAAGTATACTTATTGTTTTGCACTCAACAAAATTGTATGTCTTTTTGCTAACTTGTATTGTTGTTTTCTTCCCAGTCCCGGAGTACTGTGTTTAACCAGGGGGGAGTGCAGCGCCCCAGAGTCCTGGTCGTTGCAGTACTGTGGCTCCGCCACTATGGGGAGCCATGGTGCGTTCGATGGCACTGAAGGAGTTCATCTGATCAGGTATCACAGACACCAATACATTTCACCGCAGGGCCTCCGGGGGGAGCTAAGGGTGCTATTCATTAGGCCACTCCCCACCATAGTGGGTAAACTGGGGGTCAGGCAGGAAGTTAGATCAGAAAGCTGACTGGATTGAACGAAGCAACACCTTGTGGCAGAGGGTGTTGTGGAGGAAGAGACAGTAGGGTCTCTGCCAGGGGTGGGATCCTGGCAGAGGCTTGGCATTGGAAAGAACGTAACGGGACCGTGCCTGCTCAGAATAGCGGCGGTGCCCTAAGAAAGGACTAGAAGCGAGATAGATTGTGCTGAGTGAGAAACGAGATCAAGCAATAGGAGAATTCCAGTAGGGGTCGTGCTGTAAGACCGAAGCAACACCCTACTGAGGCGCACTACCGGTGGCTGGAACGCCGAGGGAGTAGAATAACATTCAGCTTCAAGCAATACTCCAAACAGCGGCAGGACAGTCAGTTTAAGGCGGGCTGTCTAACACATATCACCTATGAAGTCTTGGGAGGCAATTGCGGGAGAGGGGCGTCTCTAGGGTCCCGGAAGAACTCCAGGCCTACCCGACAAACGGGTGCCGTTCTAACCGTAACATCAGGGAGGGACGGACGATTAGAAGAACATCATTTAATCGAGTTGTGAGGGAACTTAAGAAACAGACACAACAGTTGTGGGGTACTTTCCGTAAGCACAGCAGGGGAGGACTACAACACATAGCGCTAAGAAGGAAGGCACCGATTTCCACCTGTGAAGAGAACTCTGGAAGTGCCATTGGACCGGCCGGACTTGCGCAGCCTGGTGAACCGTATTCTGGACTGAGGACTCAGAGATCTCCAGTAAAGAGGTAAAGAGACTGCAACCTGGTGTCCTCGTTATTTACCGCGACCTGCACCCCACAACTGCACCGACATCCACACCGATCATTCACTGTGCGCCCCACGGCAGGGTCACGGACCGGGGCCTAGCCGCCGTGACAACCCCAGAAGCAGAGACTCAGAGGCCCGGTACCGGGTACCCCTCGGCCCTGCGGCAGTGGGGGCGCTACAAATTCTCTCATGGATGTGGGTATACCTGATGTCTCAAGAAAATATTTGGTTGCCTGTAGGCCATCTTTATGCCGGATATTAGTATAAAGGCTCTCAACATCACAGGAGACTAATAGTGTGTCCACACCAACAAAGAGACCATCAATTTTCTTTAAAAAGTCATTTGTATCCTTTAAATATGATGGTAGATCTTCAACTAGAGGCTGTAATCTAGAATCAAGGAATTTGTTAATGTTCTGTAAATAATTCCCGCACCCTGATACAATGGGTCTGCCCGGTGGGGTTAATTGGTTCTTATGGACCTTTGGTAATAAATAAAGTGTTGCCACCATTGGTTCGAATACTTGAAGTGCTGAAAATAGGTCCTTATTAATGACCCCAGCATCAAGGGCTTCCTTCAAAATACATGAAAGTTCACCATGATATTTTTCTAAGGGATTGAAGGTAAATTTTTTGTAAAATACATCATTTCTTCTGCAAGTGTGTTGTCTAAGCAGGTTTTTACTTTGTCAGATGTAATCATAACGGGTAGGTGCACACGCCTGTCAATGGAAAATGCAGACAGGCTGACTCATCTAAAACTTAACAAGGGCTGCATTTCCTCTGACTTTGTAAGCCCTACGGATGACAGCAATGTAACATATATGAAGCCCAAATATTTTTTTGGGGAAGTTGTCTTAATGTCCATGTCTTACCATCCACATCCATTTTGTTCATGAAATAATGTCCTACTCCTCCTGCTTCTGCAACAACTACTTAGAGGTGATATATGTATACTCCACGTGGGTAATGTTTTTTTAATTTTTGGAAACTTTTGTACATTGTGCAATGGTGAAACTATTAGTCCTTATATCTACCTATTGTAATAACTGCAAACTGTATTGTGAGGTCCCCACCACGGTCTCTTTTAGTTTTTATGATACAGACCACTTGGGTATTTTATGGAAAATTTGGCACATAGTGCAATGGTGAAACTTGTACTCTCTATCTCTACCTATTGTAATAACTGTAAAATGTATTGTGAGTTCCCCATCACGGTCTCTTTCAATGTGTATGATACAGACCCACTGGGTAATTTTTGGAAAACTTTTCACATTGTTCAATAGTGAAACTTGTACTCTCTATCTCTTCCTATTGTAATAACTGCAAAATGTATTGTGACTATTGTGAGGTCCCCACCGTGGTCTTTTTTAGCATACAGAACCTTTTGGTAATTTTTGGAAACCTTTGTACATTGTGCAATGGTCAAATTTCTACTCTCAATCTCTATCCTTACATATTATTTCTAAATGATTACTTTGTATCTCGGTTCATACTGCACCCACACACACAATGATGCACCATTTGAAAGGTAAACTTACCCCCTTCAGCAAGAATATAGCCAAACAAACCACACATCCACGATGTGACCACAAAATAAAGTTTAAACATTAATTTTCATAAACCTGCAGAAAGGAAAAATGACCTCCAGGTGGCTCCACACTACCCCAAAGCACACTACCACAAAGCTGCTTATAAACATCACAAACAAATCCTAACATTTGCCTTGGGGGCTTTCCAGCTTGCCAAACTCCTTGCATAGCCGATTTCAGGCACATTGGAGGATTGCACACTTCACTGCAGGTGAGTCACATACAGTATGCAAACACATTTGAATACATACACTGCCTATTGAATTGCTCCATTTATACTCCACCGACACATGCAAATGATACACCATTTCAAAGGTCAAATTACTTGCAGGTGGCGTTTGCGTTGGGGTCTTTCCAGCTTGCCGAAGTGCTTGCCCAGCCTATTTCAGGCAAATTCGAGGATTGCACACTTCACTGCGGGTGAGTCACATATGCAAACACATTTGTAAACATGCACTTCTTTTTCAGCGATTACTTTGCCCCGCACACACAAATAATACACCGTTTGAAAGGTAAACTTGCCCCTTCAGGAATAAAAGACAAAAACAAACCACACATTCATGATGTGATCAATAAATACAGTTTAAACATTCATTTTCAGAAACCTTCAGAAAAAACAATAACCTGCAGGTGGCACCACAACCTCAAGTTGCTCTGTTTATACTCCACCAACACACACAAATGATACACCATTTCAAAGGTTAAATTACCTGCAGATTGCATTTGTTTTTAGGTCTTTCTAGCTTGCCGAAATGCTTGCCCAGACTATTTCAGGCAAATTTGAGGATTGCACACTTCACTGCAGGTGAGTCACATAGGCAAACACATTGCAACTTCAGCAAGAAAAGAAACAAACAAACCACACATTCACAATTTGATCAATAAATACAGTTTAAACATTCATTTTCAGAAACCTGCATAAAAAACAATAACCTGCAGGTGGCACCACATGAAGAAATTTTTTTAGCCTCTATTTATCAAACCAATTTATTGTATTACCAATCTACATATAAAAATATCTCTTTGTGTTCATCATCTCATTAAATACATAAACATTTGACCAGCTTGATTTTCCTGAAATTGCCTGCGCCTCCAACAGCCAATGTGTAAAAATTTTGCACGGGCAACTAGTATAGTAAATTATTACAATTTTTTTATTGTGTTGCCCTTCTCACGGTCTCCTTAAGCATGTATCTAGGAGACTGATGATGATTTTTGGGTCTGCTCTTGGACATTGTTTGACATCAATGCATTAATATACTACAAACACTTCTTCAGATTTCAGCCTTACACAGAATAATAATATGAGTAATGAAACATGCTCTATATATATGCTGCTAGTTTGAAAATCTTATCTACACATCCCTTTATAAAGGGAAATGCAACAGAATACCTCTGTTAGCATATGCCATATACTACTCACATATGCAGCACCCCAGTAGGGGGGTGGAATGCCTGTGTACAAAATCTGTGTCTGAGTGTGAAACTACTGGCTGCTCCCCTGTTACATCCTTTCGAATCTGCTGTCCAGGAAGGAGGCACTGATACTTCTTGCCCACAATCTGCAGTTGCACAGACGCAACAGTCAGCAACTACGTGCAGTTCATTGTCCCAGCACAGCGTTCAGTTGCACCTTGTCAGCATATATCTCTTCCCAATTTGTTAGATAGGGCATACATATTCGCTAGCACTTTACTTTGTCCGGTGTTGGACACAGACCATTACTGGCTTTTCCAGGCTCCTAAACGAGTCTGCTTATTAAACTTTTGCTTCCCTTAAATTTTCTAAATTTTTCATCCAAAAAAAAGGTTGGTGGGTTATTGCCCAGTTTCTGTAAATTTTAATCACGTCTTAGAGACTGGGTTAATATGCTGCACAGACCAATTCTGGCAGCAGCCTTTCACATATTGAAACAGTCATTGCCATGCTAAGGCCTGAGCTCTGTAGCGCTGCCTGTCACCTGAGTAATACACTCCACAGACCCCGACACTCTTTGGGACATATCCTGTAATTTCTCCATTGTTGTTCAAAACCATGCAAAAGATACATTCTGCCTGGTTGGGTAGTTTCTAGAACAAGTGCATAGCCTTGTGCAGATTGGTCAATGGCACTCCTGTCTCTTTCCCTTGAGGAGGCTGGAGTAAAATGAGGCTTGTACATGTTCCTGACATGGGTTTCAGGCCTGAGAGACTGACTACAATACAGGACCTCACTTGCATACACTGCATCCATTATTTAATTCTCACGCTTTTAGTGTCTGGTAGAATCCAATTTACTGACATTGATCATAGAGCTCCCACAGCTCCTGTATTATATTCACCTTACAGCGGCTTCACCCACTATGACAATAGCTGCATTGGGATCCAGTGGCAAAAATGAACTGTGAAGCGCACAAAACTCAGGTTTCACGGCACCTGCTGTCCCTCTGAAAACGTGAAGCAAGGGCCGCATAATGACACAGCGGTAGACATAGTGTTGGTGTTGGGCAAAGCCCAAAATTCAAATGGGCACGTTTTAGCTGGCAATGTAAAGTGATGGAGGATATCTATTCCACTATCTAGTGAACAATTTGTAATAAGGGAGAGACTTCTCAAATATAGGAGTGAGAGCTCTCCCAAATGTATGATACAGGGCCACCTGAGATCTCTTCCCAAACGTATGTTTCATGGCACCTGCTGGCCTTCTGAAAATCCAATTTACTTACATTGATCATACAGCTCCCCCAACTCCTGTATTATATTCACCTTACAGCAGATTCAACCACTATGACAATAGCTCTATTGGGATCCGGTGGTAAAAATGAACTGTGGAACACACAAAACTCAGGTTTTACAGCTCCTGCTGTCCTTCTGAACATGTGAAGCGAGGGCCACATAATGACATGGCGATGGACGTGGTGGTCTGCATGTTTTAGCTGGCATTGTAAAGTGTTGGTTAATATGTATTCCACTATCTAGCTAACAATTTGTAATGAGGGAGGGACCTTCGAAATGTAGGAGTGAGAGTATTCACAAATGTTAAAGCAAAAACTAAAGCCAAAACGCTCCTTGTGAACATATGCTAAAGGGGATATATATAGAAGGACAGTGAATAGGAGAGTCAGCTCACCATATATCAATTCTTAAGATGAAGATGGAGCCCACGCAGTGAGTCTTCCCAGCTCTGGGTGTGCAGAAGCAAACAATGTGAAAAAGTTCTTCAGTGTGGTATGAAATAAAACTTATTGTAGAAACATTAAAAGGACATGTATTTGATTCACTTGGCAGCCCAGGATGGCTAGCGACCAACGCGTTTCGATCGTGAGGTCTTAATCATGGTAAGTCTATTGTATGCTAAAGGGGAGGTATAATTTTTTTATGTATATTTTTATTTTGGTTATATACATGTAATTATGAAGGAAAAAATGTTTCCTAGTGTTAAAAAACATGTAGGTTTGGTAGGTCTTTTTATAAATCTGTAAAACCGGCATAATAGTCTGACATCATTATTTCCATATGATACCATATGTGAGTTAGAAAGGCATGGAAGCATCTTCTCCATGCTGTTACCATTTAGTTTTAGCTCTTTCCCATCCATTTCAGCTTTTTTCTCAGGCCCCCAGACCTGTTTGTTGGGTCCAGCAGAAAAATATTCGGCTTTCCAATTGACTTGCATTAGATTCATTATTCGGTACAAATACACTGATATTAGAAATCATTCACGCCAATTTTCCTGAATCTGAATATTTCATTATTTGCTCATCACTATAGGAAACAACAAAAAAGAAAAAGCAGAAATCGCCAGGGTGTAAAGAATGTAACAGACTACTTTTATTTATTTTAATGTTACTATTCAATTTTTAAGTGTTTTTTTTTTCAGAAATACAGAAGTGAGATCTGATTGTTGAAAATCCAGTGGCTACTGTTAATGCTAATAATTAAGATTAAAAGTGATACATTTAATGTATTTAAATAAAGGTTCAGTTAGAGTCATATAGAGGGGCCCCTGAATGACAGATGGACATTGACAAAGATGCAGGGTTTTCAACATGATTTTTTATTTTTTATGTACAGCATTTTATGTACAGCATACAGAAAAAATAACTAAATGACAATATTTGTTACGGTCACATTTGTAAGCCATAATAATTTTTTAGGATTATAATTTACAGTATATTTGTCTACACCCATTAAAGGGAATCATCATGTGCCTTTAACATTCATGGGTGGAGTGGATTTCCACCTGAGGATGTCGACCTGTCAAATCACACTGCAATCTTTGATAGGGGAATTCAACACACACCGGCAGGGAGTGCATTGGTGCACCCATGACGTTATTGAGTGGTGCATATTAGTTGTCATGAATGTGTTGTATTTATCTTGCATTCATACGAGATCATAATTTTTATATAGGTTGAAAAAAGAATCAGGTCCATCAAATTCAAACTTTCTCCACCAATTATACGTTTTTTGACAAAATTATCTATAACCCACAATGTTGTGTACTGAGGAAATCATCCAGCCCTTTTTAAAAACCGTTACAGCTATTACTACCTCTTGTGTTAGGGCTTTTACAGTCTGGTTGCTTTAAATGTAACAAACCCTTTCCTATTTAGCTGCTGGAATCACCTTTCTTCTTTTTTCCCCTGGTCCTTTGTAAAGTTTTTGAAAGGAATAAGCCATGAGCCAGTCCTTTATAGTAACCAAATCTTATTGTATTTTCTCCATATGTAGCAGTGCTTATGCACTGCTATGTATAGGACAAGCATTAGACAATTGCACTTCAAGTCCTCTAAGGATTTTATTGAATACAGTGCAAAGTAGGGTTGAGCGACTTTCATTTTTTTAAGATCGAGTTGGGTTTTGCGAAACCCGACTTTGCCCAAAGTCGAGAAGAGTGCAGTCGGCCGATTATCGCGAAAAGTCGGGGATCGACCGAAACACAAAACCCAATGCAAGTCAATGGGGAAGCATAGTCGGCAGTGAGTGGAGGCCAGGAAAACACCTACAGTGCCCATTTTAATGCCAAAAACATCCATTCTTGTTTCTGAAGCTTGTCAATCTCAATTAACTTTCTAATAATAGTTGGGCATTGGAAATTGGGGGTCATTTGGCAAAAGTTGTGGGGGGCAGGGCTGGTTCAAGGTTTTAGTGGGCCCAGGAAATGTGGACTACGTCACGGCAGTGGAGCAGTGAGAGGTAAGTATTTCAACTTTGCAAGTGCTGTGATCCTGAGCAAGCAGGGAGGCCCACTCGTTCGCATTGGCACTGGCACAGGGCCCCTCAAAGTACAGCGGTGTGTTTGCACGGCGGGGGCACCTCCCACCAGCAGCGACACTTTTGCGTACTCTGAGGGGCCCTGTGCCTGTGATGTCGCCAACGAGTATGCCCCCTACCTGTTAAAGAAACCTGCACTTTCATCTGCACCTTCCTCTTTGTCCCTGTGTAAGGTGGTATAGTATGCGGGATGGGGAACCTGACTTTCAGCAGGGTCAGATTGTGGCTGTGTAGCGTGCAAGGGGAATGTAGTGGTCTGGGTCAAAGTACCACAAGACTCATGTAGCACTGGCTGGGCAATGGGCAGGATGAGGAGGAAACACTGATATAGGGCCAAATAATAAAGTGGGCTAAATGCAATTCAAAATTGGTAACAGGACTAACCAGGCAGCATTGCTTAGTTCAGTGGAGGACAACTGTAATGAGAGGCAGACACAGTTAGTAGGCCCAAATAATAAAGTGGGCAAAATAAAGTTCAAAATTGGTAACAGGAGTAAACAGGCGGCACTGCTTTGTTCAGTGGAGAACACCTTTGAGCGGCAGACACCGTTAGTAGGCCCAACCCAACTAGTAGGCCCTATGCAGTTTAATATTACAAATGAAGGCCGAAAGCCTGAAGATTAAAGGTCAGGAAAATAACACAGGACAACACCAGGGAGCGGCAGACACCGTTATTAGGCCCTAACCACCATTTTTTAAAAAAACAGCACTTAATGAGAGCCAGAAGGTTGAAGCTCAGATTTATACAGTTGAGGACAACACCAGGGAGCGGCAGACACCGTTAGTAGGCCCTAACCACCAATTTTTTTAAAAACAGCACTTAATGAGAGCCAGAAGGTTGAAGCTCAGACAAGGAAACCTGGAGGAGAACACCAAGGAGGAGGAGAACACCCAGGAGCATCAGACATCAACAGTAGGCCCCAACCAAACTAGTAGCCCAAATGCAGTTTCCTATTTTTTTAAAAAGCCCGAAAACCTGAATTGAGGACAATTTGAATTAGGGACTGCAGACAGACTTAGTAGGCTGTCCCCTGTGGACCATGCATCCACCACATTAACCCATTGCACCGTAATGGACACATAACCTTCCGTGGCCATGCCTACAGGTCCATGCGTCTGTTGTCAGGTGTCAGGTGTACCTTTGTACTCACAGATTGACAGAGTGCATGGACAATGCGGTCTTTAACATGCTGTTGGAGGGCTGGGATGGCTTTTCTAGAAAAGAAGTGTCGACTGGGTAGCTCGTAGCGTGGTACAGCGTAGTCCATCAGCGCTTTGAAAGCTTCGCTTTCAACTAAACGGTAGGGCATCATCTCTAATGAGATTAGTCTAGCAATGTGGGCGTTCAAACCCTGTGTACGCGGATGCGAGGATGAGTACTTCCTTTTCCTAACAAGAGTCTCATGTAGGGTGAGCTGGACTGGAGAGCTGGAGATCGTGGAACTAGCGGTGGTGCCGGTGGACATGGCAGACTGAGAGAGGGTTGGAGATGGTATTCTTGCTGGTGCCCTACATGCAGTGTTTCCTACTACGAACCTGGTGATTCCCTGACTGCTTTGGCCTGGAGACAAAAGCTGCACAGATACTGCAGGTGTTGCGGTAAATGGTGGGCTTACAGTGAGGGAAGGGATGTAGCGTTGCTGACTAGCTTCATTAGCCGAGGGTGCTGCAACCTTTAGGGACGTTTGGTAGTTAGTCCAGGCTTGCAAATGCATGGTGGATAAATGTCTATGCATGCAACTTGTATTTAGACTTTTAAGATTCTGACCTCTGCTTAAGGTAGTTGAACATTTTTGACAGATGACTTTGCGCTGATCATTTGGATGTTGTTTAAAAAAATGCCAGACTGCACTCTTTCTACTATCGGATACCTTTTCAGGCATTGCAGACTGAGCTTCTTTAACTGGATGGCCATGCTGTCCTCCAACTGGTTTTGGTTTTGCCACACGTTTTTGGCCAGATACGGGCCCGGCAGATGGAACCTGTTGTGATGTTGATGCCTGCTGCGGCTCCTCCTCCTCCTCCACTTCAGAACTACTGCCGCCTGCACCCTGTTCCCCCAATGGCTGCCAATCGGGGTCAACAACTGGGTCATCTATGACCTCCTCTTCTATCTCGTGTGCAACTTCATCTGTGTCACCGTGTAAGCCGGTGGTATAGCGTTCGTGACGGGGCACCATAGTCTCAGCTGGGTTTGATACTGGCTCAGTACACTGCGAGGGCAATGTTCTGGTCTGAGTCAAAGGAACAGCATAGTAATCTGGCTGTGGCTGTGCATCAGTGCACTCCGTGTCCGATTCAACTTCTAATGGGCATGGCCTGTTAACTGTTTCACTGTCTAATCCAGGAACGGTATGTGTAAAGAGCTCCATGGAGTAACCCGTTGTGTTTCCTGACGCATCCTTCTCTCTTGTTCTGGGTGAAGAAGACAAGGAAGCGACTTGTCCCTGACCGTGAACATCCACTAACGACGCGCTGCTTTTACATTTTGCACTTTCAGAAGAGGCAAAAGAGCTAGAGGCTGAGTCAGCAAGGAAAGCCAAAAATTGTTCTTGCTGCTCCGGCTTTAAAAGCGGTTTTCCTACTCCCAGAAAAGGGAGCGTTCGAGGCCTTGTGTAGCCAGATGACGAACCTGGCTCAACAACTTGAGACTTAGGTGCTGTACTGCTTTTACCACGACCACCTGATGCTCCACCACCACTACCATCATTACCAGCTGACAATGACCGCCCATGGCCACGACCTCTTCCACTAGACTTCCTCATTGTTTGCAAAACGTAACCAAAGTAATGATATTTGTTACTGTAAAACAACTTATAAGGTGAACTCAAACTTCTGTAGGATTTATATACACCTTTATAGGTGGCTGACACTGAAAGGAAAACCAGGCCCAATGTTACACACTAGGTTTTCTGTGCCCCAATAATTTGAGACAGATGGCACACACACGACCGGCACTCAAGCAGAAATGCCAATCTTAATCTCCCACTATTTATTTATTTTTTTTCAGGGAGAATAAAAAAAAAAAAAAAAAATGGCCCAGTATTACACACTAGGTTTTCTGTGGCACACTATGAGTGACAGATGCCACACACAGCAATGGCACAGAGGCAGACTTGCCAATCTTTATCTCCCACTATTTATTTTTTTTTTTTCAGGGAGAATTTACAAAAAAAAATGGCCCAGTATTACACACTGGTTTTCTGTGGCACACAATGAGAGACAGATGCCACACACAGCAATGGCACAGAGGCAGACTTGCCAATCTTTATCTCCCACTATTTATTTATTTTCAGGGAGAATTAAAAAAAAATGGCCCAGTGTTACACACTGGTTTTCTGTGGCACACAATGAGAGACAGATGCCACACACAGCAATGGCACAGAGGCAGACTTGCCAATCTTTATCTCCCACTATTTATTTTTTTTTTTTCAGGGAGAATTTACAAAAAAAAATGACCCAGTATTACACACTGGTTTTCTTTGGCACACAATGAGAGACAGATGCCACACACAGCAATGGCACAGAGGCAGACTTGCCAATCTTTATCTCCCACTATTTATTTATTTTTTTTCAGGTAGAATTTACAAAAAAAAAAAGTGGCCCAGTATTACACACTGGTTTTCTGTGGCACACAATGAGAGACAGATGCCACACACAGCAATGGCACAGAGGCAGACTTGCCAATCTTTATCTCCCACTATTTATTTTCAGGGAGAATTTAAAAAAAAAATGGCCCAGTATTACACACTAGGTTTTCTGTGGCACACTATGAGTGACAGATGCCACACACAGCAATGGCACAGAGGCAGACTTGCCAATCTTTATCTCCCACTATTTATTTATTTTTTTTCAGGGAGAATTTACAAAAAAAAATGGCCCAGTATTACACACTGGTTTTCTGTGGCACACAATGAGAGACAGATGCCACACACAGCAATGGCACAGAGGCAGACTTGCCAATCTTTATCTCCCACTATTTATTTTCAGGGAGAATTAAAAAAAAAAATGGCCCAGTATTACACACTGGTTTTCTGTGGCACACAATGAGAGACAGATGCCACACACAGCAATGGCACAGAGGCAGACTTGACAATGTTTATCTCCCACTATTTATTTATTTTTTTTCAGGGAGAATTTACAAAAAAAAAAATGGCCCAGTATTACACACTGGTTTTCTGTGGCACACAATGAGAGACAGATGCCACACACAGCAATGGCACAGAGGCAGACTTGCCAATCTTTATCTCCCACTATTTATTTATTTATTTTCAGGGAGAATTAAAAAAAAAATGGCCCAGTATTACACACTGGTTTTCTGTGGCACACAATGAGAGACAGATGCCACACACAGCAATGGCACAGAGGCAGACTTGCCAATCTTTATCTCCCACTATTTATTTATTTTCAGGGAGAATTTAAAAAAATGGCCCAGTGTTACACACTGGTTTTCTGTGGCACACAATGAGAGACAGATGCCACACACAGCAATGGCACAGAGGCAGACTTGCCAATCTTTATCTCCCACTATTTATTTTTTTTTTTTCAGGGAGAATTTACAAAAAAAAAAATGACCCAGCATTACACACTGGTTTTCTTTGGCACACAATGAGAGACAGATGCCACACACAGCAATGGCACAGAGGCAGACTTGCCAATCTTTATCTCCCACTATTTATTTATTTTTTTTCAGGTAGAATTTACAAAAAAAAAAGTGGCCCAGTATTACACACTGGTTTTTGTCATGGTTCTCAATGGCAAGAGACCGTAGTAAAGCATACAAAAGGACTAGCTCTTGGAAGATGGGAACTCGAGCTGACTGTGAGCTAAACCTACCGCACAACTAACAGTGGCCGGGTAGCATGCCTACGTTTTATCCCTAGACGCCCAGCGCCAGCCGGAGAACTGACTGACCCTAGCAGAGGAAAATACAGACCTGGCTTACCTCTAGAGAAATTTTCCCCAAAAGGCAGACAGTAGCCCCCACATATAATGTCGGTGATTTTAGAGGAAATTGACATACGAAGTATGAAGATAGGTTTAGCAAATTGAGGTCCGCTTACTAGATAGTAGGAAGACAGAAAAGGGAACTACACAGTCAGCTGAAAACCCTTTCAAAACACCATCCTGAAATTACTTTAAGACTCTAATATCAACTCATGACACCAGAGTGGCAATTTCAGCTCACAAGAGCTTCCAGCCTCAGAAATATTCAAACACAGAGAACTGGAACAAAAATGCAAAACAAACTTAGGACTACAAGTCCAACTTAGCTGATAGTAGTCTAGGAGCAGGAACATGCAACAGAAAGGCTTCTGGTAACATTGTTGGCCGGCATAGAAATGACTGAGGAGCAAGGCTAAATAGACAACTCCCAAATCCTGATGGAAACAGGTGAACAGAGGCGATGAAGCACACAAGTTCAGTACCACAAGTGACCACCGGGGGAGCCCAGAAACCAAATTCACAACAGTACCCCCCCTCAAGGAGGGGGCACCGAACCCTCACCAGAACCACCAGGGCGATCAGGATGAGCCCTATGAAAGGCACGGACCAAATCGGAGGCATGAACATCAGAGGCTGTCACCCAAGAATTATCCTCCTGACCGTAGCCCTTCCACTTGACCAGATACTGAAGTCTCCGTCTGGAAACACGGGAGTCCAAGATCTTCTCGACAACGTACTCCAACTCACCCTCAACCAACACCGGAGCAGGAGGCTCAACGGAAGGCACAACCGGTACCTCATACCTGCGCAACAATGACCGATGGAAGACATTATGAATAGAAAAAGATGCAGGGAGGTCCAAACGAAAGGACACAGGGTTAAGAATCTCCAATATCTTGTACGGGCCGATGAACCGAGGCTTAAACTTAGGAGAAGAAACCTTCATAGGGACAAAACGAGAAGACAAACACACCAAGTCCCCAACACAAAGACGAGGACCAACACGACGACGGCGGTTGGCAAAATGCTGAGTCTTCTCCTGGGACAACTTCAAATTGTCCACCACATGCCCCCAAATCTGATGCAACCTCTCCACCACAGCATCCACTCCAGAACAATCCGAAGACTCCACCTGAGTCCGCGAATTACAGAAGAAAGGAGAAACCAAGGTGGCAGAACTAGCCCGATTATTGAGGGCAAACTCCGCCAAGGGCAAAAAGGCAACCCAATCATCCTGATCCGCAGACACAAAACACCTCAAATAAGTCTCCAAGGTCTGATTAGTTCGCTCGGTCTGGCCATTAGTCTGAGGATGGAAAGCAGACGAAAAAGACAAATCAATGCCCATCCTAGCACAGAACGCTCGCCAAAATCTAGACACGAATTGGGTTCCCCTGTCAGACACGATATTCTCCGGAATACCATGCAAGCGAACCACATTTTGAAAAAACAGAGGAACCAGCTCGGATGAGGAAGGCAATTTAGGCAAGGGGACCAAATGGACCATCTTAGAGAAACGGTCACACACCACCCAGATGACAGACATCTTCTGAGAAACAGGGAGATCAGAAATAAAATCCATGGAGATGTGAGTCCAAGGCCTCTTCGGAATAGGCAAAGATAACAACAATCCACTAGCCCGAGAACAACAAGGCTTGGCCCGAGCACAAACATCACAAGACTGCACAAAACCTCGCACATCTCGCGACAGGGAAGGCCACCAGAAGGACCTAGCCACCAAATCCCTGGTACCAAAGATTCCAGGATGACCAGCTAACGCAGAAGAATGGACCTCCGAGATGACTCTACTGGTCCAATCATCAGGAACAAACATTCTACCAGGCGGGCAACGATCAGGTCTATCCGCCTGAAACTCCTGCAAGACCCGTCGCAAGTCTGGGGAAACAGCAGATAATATCACTCCATCCTTAAGGATACCTGTAGGTTCAGAATTACCAGGGGAATCAGGCTCAAAACTCCTAGAAAGGGCATCCGCCTTCACATTTTTAGAACCCGGTAGGTAAGAAACCACAAAATTAAACCGAGAGAAAAATAACGACCAGCGCGCCTGTCTAGGATTCAGGCGCCTGGCAGACTCAAGATAAATCAAATTCTTGTGGTCGGTCAATACCACCACCTGATGTCTAGCCCCCTCAAGCCAATGACGCCACTCCTCAAAAGCCCACTTCATAGCCAAGAGCTCCCGATTACCAATATCATAATTTCGCTCAGCGGGCGAAAATTTACGAGAAAAGAACGCGCAAGGTCTCATCACGGAGCAGTCGGAACTTTTCTGCGACAAAACCGCCCCAGCTCCGATTTCTGAAGCGTCGACCTCAACCTGAAAAGGAAGAGTAACATCAGGCTGACGCAATACAGGGGCGGAAGAAAAGCGGCGCTTAAGCTCCCGAAAGGCCTCCACAGCAGCAGGGGACCAATCAGCAACATCAGCACCCTTCTTAGTCAAATCAGTCAACGGTTTAGCAACATCAGAAAAACCAGTTATAAATCGACGATAAAAATTAGCAAAGCCCAAAAACGTCTGAAGGCTCTTAAGAGAAGAGGGTTGCGTCCAATCACAAATAGCCTGAACCTTGACAGGGTCCATCTCAATGGAAGAGGGGGAAAAAATGTACCCCAAAAACGAAATCTTTTGAACCCCAAAAACGCACTTAGAACCCTTTACACACAAGGAATTAGAGCGCAAAACCTGAAAAACCTTCCTGACCTGTTGGACATGAGAGTCCCAGTCGTCCGAAAAAATCAAAATATCATCCAGATACACAATCATAAATTTATCCAAATATTCACGGAAAATGTCATGCATAAAAGACTGAAAGACTGAAGGGGCATTTGAAAGACCAAAAGGCATTACTAAATACTCAAAATGGCCCTCAGGCGTATTAAATGCGGTTTTCCACTCATCCCCCTGCTTAATTCGCACTAAATTATACGCCCCACGAAGATCAATCTTAGAGAACCACTTGGCCCCCTTTATTCGAGCAAACAAATCAGTAAGCAGTGGCAAAGGATACTGATATTTAACCGTGATTTTATTCAAAAGCCGATAATCAATACGCGGCCTCAAAGAGCCATCTTTTTTAGATACAAAGAAAAAACCGGCTCCTAAGGGAGATGACGAAGGACGAATATGTCCCTTTTCCAAGGACTCCTTAATATATTCCCACATAGCAGCATGTTCAGGCACAGATAGATTAAATAAACGACCCTTTGGAAACTTACTGCCCGGAATCAGATCTATTGTACAATCGCAATCTCTGTGCGGAGGTAGTGAACCAAGTTTAGGCTCCTCAAAAACGTCACGATAATCAGATAAAAATTCCGGAATCTCAGAGGGAATAGATGACGAAATGGAAACCAAAGGTACGTCCCCATGAGTCCCCTGACATCCCCAGCTTAACACAGACATTGCTTTCCAGTCGAGGACTGGGTTATGAGATTGCAGCCATGGCAATCCAAGCACCAACACATCATGTAGATTATACAACACAAGGAAGCGAATAATCTCCTGGTGATCCGGATTAATACGCATAGTTACTTGTGTCCAGTATTGTGGTTTATTACTAGCCAATGGCGTGGAGTCAATACCCTTCAGAGGTATAGGAACTTCCAGAGGCTCTAAATTAAACCCACAGCGTTTGGCAAAGGACCAATCCATAAGACTCAAAGCGGCGCCAGAGTCGACATAGGCGTCCGCGGTAATAGACGATAAAGAGCAAATCAGGGTCACAGATAGAATAAACTTGGACTGTAAAGTACCAATTGAAACAGACTTATCAACCTTCTTAGTACGTTTAGAGCATGCTGATATAACATGAGTTGAATCGCCACAATAGAAGCATAACCCATTTTTTCGCCTAAAATTCTGTCGTTCGCTTCTGGACAGAATTCTATCACATTGCATAATCTCTGGCGCCTTCTCAGTAGACACCGCCAAATGGTGCACAGGTTTGCGCTCCCGAAAACGCCGATCAATCTGAATAGCCATTGTCATGGACTCATTCAGACCTGCAGGCACAGGGAACCCCACCATAACATCTTTAATGGCATCAGAGAGACCCTCTCTGAAATTCGCCGCCAGGGCGCACTCATTCCACTGAGTAAGCACAGACCACTTACAAAATTTTTGGCAGTATATTTCAGCCTCATCTTGCCCTTGAGACAGGGCCATCAAGGCTTTTTCAGCCTGAATCTCTAAATGAGGTTCCTCATAAAGCAACCCCAAAGCCAGAAAAAACGCATCCACATTGAGCAACGCAGGATCCCCTGGTGCCAAAGCAAATGCCCAATCCTGAGGGTCGCCCCGGAGCAAGGAAATTACAATCCTGACCTGCTGTGCAGGATCTCCAGCGGAGCGAGATCTCAGAGACAAAAATAATTTACAATTATGTTTGAAATTCTGGAAGCGAGATCTATCCCCGGAGAAAAATTCAGGCAAAGGTACTCTAGGTTCAGATATAGGAGCATGAATTACAAAATCCTGTAAACTTTGAACCTTCATAGCGAGATTATTCAAACCTGTAGCTAAACTCTGAGGATCCATTTTCATCAGGTGAAATCAGAACCATTCAAGGATTAGAAGGAGAGAGAGACGAAGGCTGCAGTAAGCAGAGATGCTAGTGAATCAACTAATGAGCAAACTCAGGAAAAAAAAAAAAATTCTCTGCAGACTTCTTTTCTCTCCTTTCTTCTGCCAATTATTTTAACCCATGGCCGGCCAAACTGTCATGGTTCTCAATGGCAAGAGACCGTAGTAAAGCATACAAAAGGACTAGCTCTTGGAAGATGGGAACTCGAGCTGACTGTGAGCTAAACCTACCGCACAACTAACAGTGGCCGGGTAGCGTGCCTACGTTTTATCCCTAGACGCCCAGCGCCAGCCGGAGAACTGACTGACCCTAGCAGAGGAAAATACAGACCTGGCTTACCTTTAGAGAAATTTTCCCCAAAAGGCAGACAGTAGCCCCCACATATAATGTCGGTGATTTTAGAGGAAATTGACATACGAAGTATGAAGATAGGTTTAGCAAATTGAGGTCCGCTTACTAGATAGTAGGAAGACAGAAAAGGGAACTACACAGTCAGCTGAAAACCCTTTCAAAACACCATCCTGAAATTACTTTAAGACTCTAATATCAACTCATGACACCAGAGTGGCAATTTCAGCTCACAAGAGCTTCCAGCCTCAGAAATATTCAAACACAGAGAACTGGAACAAAAATGCAAAACAAACTTAGGACTACAAGTCCAACTTAGCTGATAGTAGTCTAGGAGCAGGAACATGCAACAAAAAGGCTTCTGGTAACATTGTTGGCCGGCATAGAAATGACTGAGGAGCAAGGCTAAATAGACAACTCCCAAATCCTGATGGAAACAGGTGAACAGAGGCGATGAAGCACACAAGTTCAGTACCACAAGTGACCACCGGGGGAGCCCAGAAACCAAATTCACAACAGGTTTTCTGTGGCACACAATGAGAGACAGATGCCACACACAGCAATGGCACAGAGGCAGACTTGCCAATCTTTATCTCCCACTATTTATTTTCAGGGAGAATTTAAAAAAAAAAATGGCCCAGTATTACACACTGGTTTTCTGTGGCACACAATGAGAGACAGATGCCACACACAGCAATGGCACAGAGGCAGACTTGCCAATGTTTATCTCCCACTATTTGTTTATTTTTTTTCCGGGAGAATTTACAAAAAAAAATAAAAATGGCCCAGTATTACACACTGGTTTTCTGTGGCACACAATGAGAGACAGATGCCACACACAGCAATGGCACAGAGGCAGACTTGCCAATCTTTATCTCCCACTATTTATTTTTTTTTTTCAGGTAGAATTTACAAAAAAAAAAGTGGCCCAGTATTACACACTGGTTTTCTGTGGCACACAATGAGAGACAGATGCCACACACAGCAATGGCACAGAGGCAGACTTGCCAATCTTTATCTCCCACTATTTATTTATTTTCAGGGAGAATTAAAAAAAAAAAAAAGTGTCCCAGTATTACACACTGGTTTTCTGTGGCACACAATGAGAGACAGATGCCACACACAGCAATGGCACAGAGGCAGACTTGCCAATCTTTATCTCCCACTATTTGTTTATTTTTTTTCAGGGAGAATTTACAAAAAAAAAAATGGCCCAGTATTACACACTGGTTTTCTGTGGCACACAATGAGAGACAGATGCCACACACAGCAATGGCACAGAGGCATACTTGCCAATCTTTATCTCCCTGCAGTAATCTCAGAAAAGTATGGCAGGCAGCTATAAAAAGGACTGCTGCACACAAAAGTGTGGACAAACAAACATGATAGCTGTGCAGAAAGGAAGGAACAACAGGATTTGTGCTTTGAAAAAAGCAGTTACTTTGCACAGCGGCGTACACACACAGCAACGCTGCTATCAGGGAGCCTTCTAGGGCAGCCCAATGAGCTACAGCGCTGAGGAAAAAAAAAAGTAGCTTCCACTGTCCCTGCAAACAAAAGGTGGTGTTGGACAGTGGAAATCGCTACAGCACAAGCGGTTTGGGGGTGAATGTACCCTGCCTAACACTATCCCTGCTTCTGACGAAGCAGCCAGCAACCTCTCCCTACGCTCAGATCAGCAGCAGTAAGATGGCGGTCGGCGGGAACGCCCCTTTATAGCCCCTGTGACACCGCAGAAAGCAAGCCAATCACTGCAATGCCCTTCTCTAAGATGGTAGGGACTGAGATCTATGTCATCACGCTGCCCACACTCTGTGTCCACCTTCATTGGATGAGAAATGGCGCTTTTAGCGTCATTGAAACGCGACTTTGACGCGAAAGTCGTGTACCGCATGGCCGACCCCACAGAGGGATCGGGTCGGGTTTCATGAGACGCCGACTTTGCCAAAAGTCGGCGACTTATGAAAATGAACGATCCGTTTCGCTCAACCCTAGTGCAAAGTAAAAAAAAGTTTTTAAAAAGATTAAAAAAATAAAAAATAAAAAAAGATCAAATTGCCCTTCCTTTATCAACATTAAAAATAAAACAAAAATACAAAAACTAGATGGTAGCCCGATTCTAACACATCAGGTATTCTAGAATATGTATGTAGTTTATTTATGAAGATTTTAGAATAATACATTGAATACCCAGGATTCGGCCGGCCGCGACCAATTAGCGAAGCGTGGTTCAAATCCCGTGCCAATTCGTGGGACTGCGGTAGTATATTGCACAGCCATGTAGTATATAGCACAGCCACGTAGTATATAGCACAGCTACGTAGTATATAGCACAGCCCACGTAGTATATAGCACAGCCCACGGAGTACATAGCACAGCCCACTGAGTATATAGCACAGTCACGTAGTATATAACACAGACCACGGAGTATATATAGCACAGCCACATAGTATATAGCACAGGCCATGGAGTGTATAACAGCCCACATAGCATATAACGCAGCCACATAGTTTATAACAGCCCACGTAGCATATAACACAGCTCACGTAGTATATAACAGTCTACGCACGCAGTATATAACACAGGCCATGTAGTGTATAACACAGGTCACGAAGTGTATAACACAGGCCACGTAGTGTATAACACAGCTCACATAGTGTATAACACAGCCCACATAGTGTATAACACAGGCCATGTAGTGTATAACACAGGCCACGTAGTATATTGCACAGCCCATGTAGTATATAGCACAGCCCATGCAGTATATTGCACAGCCCACGTAGTACATTGCACAGCCCACGTAGTATATAGCACAGCCCACGTAGTATATAGCACAGCCCATGTAGTATATAGCACAGCTCACGTAGTATATTGCACAGCCCATGTAGTATATTGCACAGCCCACGTATTATATTGCACAGCCCACGTAGTATATTGCACATCCCACGCAATATATAGCAATTTGGGCATCATATCCCTATTAAAAAAAATAATTAAAATAAAAAATAGTTCTATACTCACCATCCGTTGGCCCCGGATCCAAGCGAAGCGGTTACCGACGCTCCTCAGGCGCTCTGGAACAAAGAGTGCATTGCGGTCTCACGAGATAATGACGTAGCGGTCTCGCGAGACCGCTACGTCATCATCTCGCGAGACCGCAATGCATGGAGCAGTCACCAGAGCGTCGCGAAAGGCTGGTTCTGGATCCGAGGGGCCGACGGACGGTGAGTATATAACGATTTTTTATTTTTTTAAATTATTTTTAACATTAGATCTTTTAACTATTGATGCCGCATAGGCAGCATCAATAATTAAAAGTTGGTCACACAGGGTTAATAGCAGCGGTAACGGAGTGTGTTACCCGCGGCATAACGCGGTCCATTACTGCTGCAATTAACCCTGTGTGAGCGCTGACTGGAGGGGAGTATGGAGCGGGCACTGACTGCGGGGAGGAAGGAGCGGCCATTTTGCCGCCGGACTGTGCCCGTCGCTGATTGGTCATGGCTATTTTGCTGCGACCAATCAGCGACTTGGATTTCCATGACAGACAGAGGCTGCGACCAATGAATATCCATGACAGACAGACAGAAAGACAGACAGACAGAAAGACGGAAGTGACCCTTGGACAATTATATAGTAGATAAAAAATACACATATTTGGCATCACTGCATTTGTAAAAGTCCAATCTATCAAAATATAACAGAAATAAATCTGATTGGTAAACAGTGTAATGAAAGAAAAGAATTGAAACGCCAGAATTATGTTTATTTGGCCACCACAACATTGCAAAAAAATGCAATATAAGGTGATCAAAACATCATATCTACCCCAAAATGGAATTAATAAAAACATCAGCTCAAGGCAAAAAAATAAGCTTTCATACAGCCCTGAAAATGTAATAAAATTATGGGTCTCAAAAAATGGTGACACAAGAAAGGTTATTTATTTTTTACGAATTTCCAAGTTATTTTTCACCACTTCAATAAAAAAAAACTATGTATGTTTGGTATTTGCGTATTCGAACTGACCTAGAGAATCATATTGCCAGATCAGTTTTGCTGTAATTGTAAACATGGTAAATGAAAACAGTTGTAAAATTTCACTTTTTTTTCAATTTCAACGCACTTTGACATTTTTCCCACTTTCCCTTGCATCACATGATAACATGAATTGTGTTATTCAAAAGTACAACTTGTCCTGCAAAAAGAAAAAAACAAGCTTTCTTATGACTATATTGATGGAAAAATAAAACACTTTTTGGCTCTTGGAAAAGAGGAGAGGAAAAAATGAGAATGAAAAAGAAGTCCATGACATGAAGGGGTTAATAATGTGTTCATACTACCAATACTGAGAATCTTGTAAGTCTGATTAATGAGGTTTGCTTATGAAATACTCAATTGTTTTCAAATGACAACTATTTTTATATTACTTTAATTAAAATAATTGTGTATGCTTGTCCAGTCAACAGATTAAATGAATTAATACCTTTCATTATTTTAACAAAGAAAAACAGTGTCTAAATCACTCTATAGGTGAAGAATCACCATGCATTTGTGACAGATGACGTGTTTGAAATTACTTACTGACTTTTGTTGGTGACATTGAATCTGTAAGTGCATTCTAGTTCCTCTATTTAATTTCTATCTTCATCCTTCCTATGGGAAAACGACTATTTCAAAAACCTGAAGTACACAATAACTTAAATCAGCAGTCATGCTAAAGGTTAAGGATAGGTCAATTGAATTTCTGTAGCACTGTCTGAAGGACACACAATATGGTATAGTAATAGCACAATCCAGGTATTTTGTTACCAATAGACTTTATAACAGAATTTATGGTTTCACATTTTTATTATTGTTTATTTCTGCTCGCAAATTAGTAATTAGATTTTGTCAAACAGTTATGGTGTACATACTGTAATAGGAGATTACTAGAGATGGGAGAACCCGGAAAGGTAAAGTTTGGGGTCTGTACTTGGACTTCTCCCCGAAGTCTATGTTGCTGATCAGGTTCAGCAGCCCGATCAAAGCTTGTTGAATGGCTTTTCCTGTGTGGGAACTTTCTGCCCCATCCCAGCCATGTCAAAAAAAGACGACCTAGGGTCTCCTCTATTTGTGATAGCCAGCACCTCTATGAACCCTGGCTAGTACCCTGGCTGGCATGGAAGCTAGCCTCGCCACTACAGATGACAACACACGGGAAGAGATGAACAGGGGACAGACAAAAAGGAAACTACTCAGTTCAGGCTCTGCTGCTAAGCGCCACAGTAACAGAGAAAATTGCACCAGGATAGCAGAACTCCCACAGCGGAGCACACAACCGTCTCAGGTGACCTCCACACATCTACAGGTGCCTAATAATAATAATAATAATAATCTTTATTTTTATATAGTGCTAACATATTCCGCAGCGCTTTACAGTTTGCACACATTATCATCGCTGTCCCCAATTGGGCTCACAATCTAGAAACCCTATCAGAGTGATCTATTTCAAGTGTTTATTTCTTAATGTTGATGATTATGGCTTACAGCCAATAAAAACCCAAAAGTCATTATCTCAGTAAATGAGAATAATTTATAACACTGGCTTGAAAAATGATTTTAAAATCTGAATTAATGGCCTACTGAAATGTATGTTCAGTAAATGCACTCAATATTTGGTCAGGGCTCTTTTTGCATCAATTACTGCATCAATGCAGCATGGAGATGATCAGCCTGTGGCACTGCTGAGGTGTTATGGAAGCCCAGGTTGATTTTATAGCAGCCTTCAACTCATCTGCATTGTTGGGTCTGGTGTCTCCCATCTTCCTCTTGACAATACTCCATAGATTCTCTATGGGGTTAAGGTCAGGCAAATTTGCTGGCCAATCAAGCACTGTGATACTGTTGTTTTTAGCCAGGTCTTGGTAGTTTTAGCAGTGTGGACAGGTGCCAAGTCCTGCTGGAGAATAAAATTTACATCTCCAAAAAGCTTGTTGGCAGACGGAAGCATGAAGTGCTCTAAAATTTTCTGGTAGACGACTGTGCTGACTTTGGTCTTGAAAAAAATAAATGGACCTACACCAGCAGATGAGATGGCTCCCCAAACCATCACTGATTGTGGAATCTTCACACTAGACCTCCAGCTGCTTGGATTCTGTCCCTCTCCACTCTGCCTCCAGACTCTGGAACCTTGATTTCCATATTTAATGCAAAATGTACTTTCCTTGTGGAGTGTGTCAATGATTGCCTTTTGTACATTTGTTTAGTCAGCAGGCTTCTCCATGATTGTGGAGCCTGTTGAAACAGACTAATGGACCTTTTTAGACGCTTAGGAAGCCTTTACAGGTGTTTTTGTTAATTTTTTAATTTACTGAGACAATGACTTTTGGGTTTTCATTGGCTGCAAGGCATAATCACCAACATTAACAGAAATAAACACTTGAAATAGATCACTCTGTAATGACTCTATATAATATATGAGATTCACTTTTTGTATTGAATAACTGAAATAAATGCATTTTTGGTGATATTCTGATTTTATGAGAAGCACCTGTTTGTCCAAAGGAAGGGAGAGAGATGCCAGCATTGATTTGGCACTGGGCTTACGTGTTGTAATAACCACACATGAGCTCTGGGAACGTTAGTGCTGATACTGCTGAAACAATGTAGGCACGTGAGGTGAGTATAGGTGTTTTTAATTTTATGGGGGCATACTTTCAGAATGTTCTAGTAGAAGTAGAAGACAACCTCTTTAATATCAATGGTGGATAGAAATATCTAGCTCTAGTTTCTGTATAAGCTGTGATATGTATTGTAAGGAAAATTGTCTCTAAAGATGAGTAAATTGATTAGATGTGGATTGAATTGCTGTTGAATATTAGGACATTAAGCAAATTCAAACAATTTATGATTTGATTTTTGGTAGTCGCCAGAAAAATTCCTGTCATTTTACGCATAACAGATAAGTAAACAGATAAGTAAACACGAGGGTGTCCAAAGTATAACGATATTGGCACTTTAAGTCAATGATTACTACACAATCTTGATGATTTTTTTATGTTATTTGGTCATCAGGATTGTGTAATAATATAAGGCCGGTGTCACACTTGCAACTGCAATGCTAGAAACTCCCACAAGTCTCTCACCTCAATACCCGGCACTGCCAATGGTGGTTCGGACTGGAGCATTCAGCTGCATAGAAATACATGCAGCTGCACACTCCGGTTCCGAGTGCCGGTGGCAGTGCCACGTATTGAGGCGAGAGAATCGCATGAGTTCCTCGCATTGCAGTTGCAAGTGTGACACTGGCCTAACAGATAAGATTGCATCAGCCAAAGAAGGCTTACATGACATGAGGTGTGTCTATGATGGCTTCTCCTTAATTCCTTGCAGCTAGCATATTACATCACATACTGATGCCAATCAGAAGAGGCTATCATAATCTGTATAAAAGTCTAGGCAGGGAATGCAGCAGTCTTTTGTAGGGTGAATCTGAATAGTGAGAGAATGTCAGAGATCACAGCTTAGCCATAGAGATAGGGAAATAAAGCCTGAAACATTGGACAAGTACAACAGACAGTGTGTATTATACACAGGGGTGAACCTAGTCTCTATGCTGCCTGAGGCAAACTGCAAAACGGCACCCCCCCCCCATAGTAAAATCCATATAAATAAATCTGGTTTACTCTTTACTAGCCTAACCTGACACACATGTAAAATAGCTACACCTTTAAATAGATTGAAACATCGATCTTTACACTTGTTAAATCTCCAGAGCGACTCTGCGCAACTGCAGCTTTAAGCATTGTGGGTCTTTGACTTAGACGTCACTGGCATGCGCAGTTGGTGTATGAGGACGCCGGAGATCATGACGTGCATGATAAAAGCTTATGTGTAAGTCTGTTTTAATTATGATTTATGGAACAGGGACAACTGATTTTATCTAAACGCTAATTGACTATTTAGTTAATTTTAACCACAATCACGCAACGCGTAATGTATTATATTTATTAATATTGAATTTAAAAGGGGTATTTCAACCTGCACAGATGCACTTTTTTATTGATTGTTATTTCATGTATTTTATATAAATTTTTATAATATTGCACATAATGAGTTTTTTAATGAGATATGTATGTGTTTCATATAAAAGGCTGTTTCACTCATGTGTTCACTGCTTGAAAAAGGATATTACAGCCGAAAAGTTGCCACGCCGTTCAGGCAATAAAGTCCACTTATTTTCTTTAGTTTTTTGTGCTGCTTTCCTTTTTTTGATTCTACATATACAGTGTATATATACAGTGTATACTGTATATATATATATATATATATATATATATATATATATATATATATATATATATATATATACGCACATACACTGTTGAATTTAGTTCTGGAGTCCTTCTGAAGGTCTATTCATCATTCATCGCACTCAGATTATGAGTGTGAACAAAAACAAGTCTAATATGTTGTCCTAGTTAAATACAGTATATTATAAGTCCAGTAATCATACATTTCTAGAAGGAATTACAGAGAAATACACAATGCAAAATTTTGAGAAATATATGTATTTAGATTCCTCATGAGAGCTGACAGCTCCTTTTACAACAAAGTAACGTCAGTACTGATATTGTTTTAATTCATGGAAAATTACAGGCGATTTCCCAGAAAACATATTTATCATAGTGATGTATGTCATTTTTAGGTAGACCCATTTAGAAATTGTTGTCCCTTTCTGTTAGCCAAGGCCTGCAAGAGTAGAGAAGATGTTTTGCTGGATTTTTTCCACTACACCCACTCTGGAATGTATGTGGGTCTGGGACTGTCTGCCTGTTGTCTTCTTTTTCTATTAAGGTTACAACTTAAAGGGGTTGTTCACTATCACCAGGACACTACTAAATACACATACTCTCCTCCGGCATCCACGCTGTTCTAGCGGTGTCGGTACTTGCGTTCCCGGGGCTCTCGTGAGGTTATTGTGTCACGTCAGCCCGGTACTCATTCAGCGCTGGCGTCACTGTCCTTGCTTCCAGACAGCAGATGTTCAATTTATCTGAAGGTGGGGATAGTGAAGCCGATTGGGTGCCTGGCTCACGTGACGTAACAACCTCACATGAGCCCCAAGAAAGGGAGTGCTAACACCGCTGGAACTGCGCCAGCACTGGAGGGGAGTATAGGTGTTTAAATTTTAACAGAGGCAAACATTCAGAAAGGGAAAGGGCTCATCCTAGTAGTGTCCAGCTACTTTAAAGGCCTACCCTCAAGTCATTCAATATCCACAGATTAGGGGATAAGATTCTGATCTCTAGGGGTCCGACCACTATGGGCCTCTGCAATCCGAAGAACTGAAACTCTGAAGACCCCCCTGGATGAATGGAGCAGAGGTTGATCATTGACACTATCCATTCTAATGGGAGTGTCAAAGAAGCTGAGTGTGGTGCTCCGCTATTTCCGGCGCTCTCATCAGAGCAGTCTTGCACATGATCGACCTCTGCTCCATTCAGCAGGGGGCACTTCAAAGTTCCTGTTCTCAGGATTGCTGAGGGCCATGGCAGTTGGATCCCTAGTGATAGAGGATAACTTTCAAACTTGAGAATAACCCTTTAAGCATCTTAAAAAGGTTTTCCACTTCCAAAAAAGTCGACCACAAATGTTCTAAAGTAACAGAGTAGGTAATCCCTCTCCCAAGGTTCAGCACCAGCTACCCTCAGATGCTCAGGTATCATTGATTTGGCTGCAGTGGTGATGTCACATCCACAGCCCGAATCAGCAATGCAGGCAATCACTGAGCTCAGCAGCTCGTGCCATTTACCTCAGTCAAAACAAGACCCAGGCAGTGGCAGGGAGCGAGAGTGCCTGCTCTGTGCAGTATTTTAGAATGTTTAGGGTCCCCTTTAAAACCCCATTTCATACATCATCCACAGGACTTTTGGAAAAAGGCAAGATCAGAAATTGGCTATTTCTGGCAGATTCATCTACATCAGTCTCCAAAACTTCTCCCATACTCCCCCCCCCCAAAACTGTGCAACTCATTAATCAGACTCTCCCCAGAAAACCCACCTTTTCAAGAACAGTTTGCAATAACCCTGAGGCCACCAGCAGCTTCTACCTCATCTCCTCCCCCTCTCCCGTAAACTGTGAGCGCCCCCCAGCAGGTAGAGTCCTACTTCCCATGGTACAGATCTGTCACTTAGCCATGTTTAGTTATATCTTCTCACTTATTGTTTAAGGGTTTTTTTGGGCTCTAGACAAATTCTGTCACAATTCCCCTGCATTCAGAGCCCGAGTGGGCGGTCAATAGACTATAAGTCTGAACAATGAACAATAGAACATTGAGAGGAGGGTGAGAATTTAATCAGCACGTGACTGTCCAGTGGCACTGGGCATGCATTCAGTATTCTGAAGTCACAAAGAGTGCAGAAATATGTCTACAGCCCTGAACACCCCTTTAATTGCTACGTACTGTAGATCTGTACTCAGATGTATGAAAAAAAATAATGATTGCAGGGGTCGTCACCATTGGACCCCACTAATCACACGCTGCAGTGGTCATACTATTATGTACAGAAAATGACTTTGAGGCCAGTGATTTTCTGCAGTGGTCATGTAAATAATGCACAGGTCAACATCACTTTTGGTACCAGAGGGGAACACCGACATGAATGAGGATCACTAAGCAACGTAATAAGGGTTTTTAATTTTATTTTTTATGAACATCCCTTACTCTTCTGAAAATTTGGCAAAATAAGAGAAAATTAAACAGTCACCTGACCGCTGCAGTTAATCACAGGTTTTATCTGTTCTGTTACATCCAGATGGTGCAATCATCACTTCCACCACCAGAGAGGTCTGTGGCTGAATTCCCGAGTGTGACAGGAGGGCAATATCTCTCTGTATAGGATTTATTTTAAATAAACTAGTATGTATATATATCTTCCCAATGTTAGACAACCCCTTTAATGCCAGGCAGGATACAATACAAATATAACACATCCTCTTCTATTTACCTTCATGGTCACACAGTCTCCTGCTGCCTGTGGCTCCTGTGCTTACCTGGTGTATAGCGAAGAGGGCACACAGCGGGCAGCCAGGGGTGACTGGTACCATTGTCATATTAAGGAAGCAATTTATGACTTGGGATTTACCCTGCTGGCATCACTGCTATATTCTAGTGAAGATGGCAAGTGCATAATACCGGGGGCACAGGAGAACAGGGGGGCACGAGAGAACAGAGGGGGGGCACAAGAGAACAGGGGGAGGCACGAGAGAACAGGGGGGGGAAAAAACTAAACATTTATTTTTCACTTTTGAAACAAAGTGAACTGTTTTGGATGGCTTATAAAAAGCTATTTCTTCCATACATAGATGCTGAGTAGGTGTAAACAAAGCACTGATCTTTGAAGAAGATAAGAGTAGGAAAAGAGGAGCAGCAATAGAATATAGGGGCTCACAAGCAGAGCTGTAAATAAATGGAGTGTCAGACAACAGTACTATGAGTAGTGAAAAAGGAGCGAGGGGAGGGGGAAGGAGGAGGGGGAGGCAGATGAACATACCTATATGGCAGAATTTGAGTAAATCCGGAAAGGCACGGAGGGGGACATTGGTCCTGGTAGGAACTAGAGAGAGAGAGAGAGGGGGGAGTGTAGTTTAAGCAGCGGCCGCACATGATGATAGCCGGATTGTGGCATGGTAGTGCCAAGAATCTGCACTAGGAGGCTAGCTTGTCTTCTTTCCGGCCCATGTGAAATATGCTGCTATTTAAAAAAAAAAAAAAAAATACGTTCTTAGGATTATTCCTTTTTTTGGGCTTTCCCTGTATACATATGTGTATAGAATACATTTTGTGTGTGTTGACATTTTGTTTATTGTATATTTTTGTACATATTCCGGCATGTAATCCCTTTGTCTACATTATCTTGTATATACTTGTTATAGACACAAATGTTTGTTTCCTTTTTCTGTTATTGTGACATGTTAAATAGCCACCACATGCATAGCAGTGATATCTCTGCATAGCACTACATTTTCGCTTATTGATTGTATGTCTATTATTATTTTTTTCAATGAGGTTTGATAAAGACCCATTACGGGGTTGAAGCGTTACCTTGACACTTTTCTCTACTTCTGTGGTGACTCAAATAAATACCTGACCTTTGTTACGCTTTTGAAAACCTACACCCTGAGTGCGGCTGTTTTTTTTATTCTATGATTCTGACTGGATTGGCTCCAGGTCCAGCCTACACCTACCTCATATCTAGCAGAGTGCACCCAATTTCTCTAGAACAAAAAAAAGTGACATGCTGTGATGGTGCTGTGTGACACAGCACCAATCACAGCCGTCACAATGGGTGGGGTGATCGTAACATCACCACACTTGATTAACCCCTTTGGTGCTGATTAGCTGAACAATTCTTTTGGACAAATAAGTGCCAAAATGTTAACCTAAAATAGTGATCAACGCTCTGCACGCCATCTTTATCTCAGATTTGGCATGCAGAATAGTTGTGATACCCCCTTATGTACCTGAGAGAAAGCTTAATTGGTGGCCAGTGTGATCCCCCCTGCAATCTCCTGCCTCTTGCTCCACCATCCTTCTGTGCTGAGATCCTCCTGAAATCTGTGCTGTGCCATGTGCTGGCTACCGTTGACTCATCAACTCCCTCATCCCTGTCCCAGTGCCCCCCATCCCTGTTCCAGTACCTACCCCAGCACACTACCTTCCAATTCAATTTTTAGAGCTCTTTTTTGCACTGTTTTTCTTGTGCGTGGCATCCTGCGCAGAGCATTCATGCTCTTCCTGTATCCGCAGTGCTCTGATCAGTTTAGCTGCTGATCAGAGACTGCGCCACCGGACTTTTTATTTTTTTAATTAGCGTAGTGGACATCATAGTGTTAGCGACATCCATTTTTTTAAAATTAAATAATAGTAGTTAGTATAGCGTTGTTTTTGAGGAAGCGAGGTAGCATGTTAGTTGAACCAGCATCACAGTATTTGGTGACAACCAATCTTGTTTTAGAGAAAAAAAAATGACAGCATTGTTTTATAGGTAGCGAGGTAACGTGTTATTGTAGCCGGCATCACAGTGTTTGGTGAAGACTGATTTTGCTTTAGAAAGAAAAAAAATCTGCAGCGTAGTTTTATAGGTAGGTAGCATGTTATTGTAGTCAGCGTCACACTGTTTGGTGACGAGACAAAAAAATTGTGCAGAGTAGTTTTATAGGTAGCCAGGTAGCATGTTAGTGTAGCCGGAGATACAGTATTTGGTGACAAGTGATCTTGTTTTAGAAAAAAAGAAAGCCGTACAGAGTAGTTTTTTTTACAGATAGGGAGGTAGAGTCTTATTTTGCATTAAAAAAAACTGCTATCGCTGGGTAATTTCTAGTACATTAGAAGAGGTGGTGTTGGTGATGTCCATTTTTCTTTTGTAAAAAAAAAATATTTGAGTTGAGTAAATTTGTTGAGAATGCATTAGGGGAACATACATCACATTGTTGGTGACATGTTTTTCTTTTGTAAAAATGTAAAAAAATAATTATTTGCATTGAGTAAAGTTTTAAGTAGCGCATTAGGTAAGTGTAAATCACATTGTTGAGAGGTAGTGTATTTTTTTGCATAAAAAAAACTGCTTTCGACGGATAATTTCTAGTGCATTAGGAGAGCGTATGTCACATTGTTGGTGACATCCATTTTTCTTTTGTAAAAGAAGAATTGTTTGCATTGAGTAAATTTTTAGTGAGTGCGTTGGGAGAGCATACAGTGCCTTGCAAAAGTATTCGGCCACAGGCAGGTCCACGATACTGTTGTGGATAAGTTTAATGCTAGTTTAAAGGATTTGGATACAAAATGATTTCCAAAACTTTAAATATCCCAAGGAGCACTGTGCAAGCAATCATATTGAAGTAGAAGTAGTATCATACCACTGCAAATCTACCAAGACCTGGCCTTCCCTCTAAACTTTCATCTCAAACAAGGAAAAGACTGATCAGAGATGCAGCCAAGAGGCCCATGATCACTCTGGATGAACTGCAGAGATCTACAGCTGAGTGTGGGACAGTCTGTCCATAGGACAACAATCAGTCGTATACTGCACAAATCTAGCCTTTATGGAAGAGTGACAAGAATTAAGTAATTTCTCAAAGATATCCATAAAAATTGTCATCTAAAGTTTGCAACAAGCCACCTGGGAGACATATCATGCCTGTGGAAGAAGGTGCTCTGGTCAGATGAATCCAAAATTGAACTTTTTGGCAACAATGCCAAACGATATGTTTGGCGTAAAGGCAACACAGCTCATCACCCTGAACACACCATCCCTACTGTCAAACATAGTGGCGGCAGCATCATGGTTTGGGCCTGCTTTTCTTCAGCAGAGACAGGGAAGATGGTTAAAATTGATGGGAAGGTGGATGGAGCCAAATACAGGACTATTCTTGTTTAAGTCAGAAAAAGACCTAAGACTGGGATGGAGATTTGTCTTCCAACAAGACAATGATCCCAAACACAAAGCAAAATCTACAATGGAATGGTTAAAAAATAAACGTATCCAGGTGTTAGAAGTCAAGTCAAAGTCCAGACCTCAATCCAATCAAGAATCTGTGGAAAGAGCTGAAAACTGCTGTTCACAAACGACTTGCAGCTGTAATTGCAGCAACAGGTGGCGCAACAAAGTATTAAGTTAAAGGGGCTGAATAATATTGCACACCCCACTTTTCAGTCTTTGAATTTCCACCAAAATTTAAAATAACCAATACATTTTGTTCAACTTCACAATTGTGTTCCACTTGTTATTGATTCTTCACCAAAAATTTACATTTGGTATCTTTATGTTTGAAGCATGATATGTGGGAAAAGGTTGAAAAGTTCCAGGGAGCTGAATACTTTCGCAAAGCACTGTATGTCACATTGTTGGTGACGTTCGCTTTTCTTTTGTAAAAAAATAATTATTTGCTATGGGTTAATTTATAGGGAGGGCACTAGTGTAGTGAGCGTCTAACTTTTTTTGTGCAAACCATTTTTCTACATCGGATATTTCATTTAATTTTTTAAAGCTAAGTGTTTCTTCTGCACATACTTTTTTCTCTCTCTGTTTTTTATAATAAATAGTACGCTATACACAAGCCCCACAAATGACACTTGTAAAGGCATCACTTACACACACATCCCCAGGGATTGGATAAATAAAATAAAAATGGCCCATTTGTCAAGATGCTATTCACCAGAGGAAGCATACGCTTTCCTTGCCTCTGACACATTCAGCTAGTGAGGAACATGCCACATTTGTCTATTCCTCCTCCTCCTCATCTAGTGAGGCAGAACCCCAGCAAGGTGCCCCAGGACCCAGGCAACATCTACAGCAATTGATCCCATATGGATTGCACCCCGAAAAAACTATCAGCCTGTCATTCCGGATTTCATCGGCAGCTCAGGAATCCAGTATGGCATCACTGGCCTTACTCAAATTGTCTTATTCAAATTATTTTTCAGTGAGGAAATAATAAATCGCATGGTGGCCCAGACAAACTTATATGCCCATCAATTTTTCACTCAAAATCCCACGTCTTTATATGCCAGATGGTCCCTTAAAAATGCAGCAGAGATTATGTCATTTTGGATAATTATGCTGCATATGGGCATAATCAGAAAAAAAGAGCTTCGGCAGTACTGATATACTCTACAGCACACCAATATTCCATATGGCCATGACAAGAACACAATTTGAAGCAATCCAACAATTTCTGCATTATAATCATAATGTGCAGTGTCCCCCAAAGATGATCCAAACTTTGATTGTCTATATAAAATTCGGCCTGTGGTTGAACACTTCAGCAGAAAATTTGCTTAGGTGTAAAACCCCCAAAGGGACATCACTATAGATGAATCTTTGATGCATTTCAAAGGGAGGCTAAAATTCCGACAATACCTGTCCAGTAAGAGGGGCTTACCTGTCTAACTGGACCTCAATACAAATGCACTAACAGGGTGCAGCAGACCCAAGTAAAATGGTAACTGCATAGATGCAATAATACCAAATGAGACAGTCAGCCTTCAATCAGGGATTGGCCGTGTGGCACATCAGTGCAAAAAAATATAATCTGTATGTGGCAAAGTTCACACAGGGAATGCAGAGCATCTGGTTCTCAGGTTATTATGACGCCCTATGGTGGGCTGCCCAGTGCGAACTATAATGCATCCTGTTTGAACAGAGGCCACAGTTTACAGAACCATTTGGGCCCAACTGAACCCCCCAAAAAATATAATGTGCACAAAACATATCAGTATATGTAAATTATTGCTTGATATTCTGGCCATAATACGTAAGCTGGCAAACACGCGTCAAGGGTCCTTACACTTACGAGTCCAACTCTGTTAAGGCTAGCGGAACACACCAAGTAAATAGAGATGTTTTTATTGATATTGGTGCGTTCGCAGCCCGGGGTCCACCGTGCAGGAGTACCTGCTGCTAGCAAACGGCGGCACTATATGGCAGTATGGACTAACTCAGTTAATTCACAGAGTAGCCGTGAAAGCAAAGCACTGTGCCCTGTTAGACTTCACAGAGGCACAGGATAACTGCCCAAACAGAGAGCAGTCAGTGGTCACGCATACACACAAAACTCCACGCCAGAGGTGCCAGCATTCTAGGGGCCTATTTCAGCCAGGTCCCTGAATACATACAAACACAAACTCCTCGCCGGAGGTGTCAGCATTCTAGGGGCTTATTTCAGCCGGGTCCCTGAACACACTCTCACGTGAGCACACTGGCGCAAAGCACATAATAAAGAACAATACTAGGGCATGGCCGTGCGGCCATGCGAGCCTTAAATGGTTGCAGCACGTACAGGACCTTCCTAGAAGGACCAATGAAAGGCTGCAACAGAGCGGGAGCACCTACAGGACCTTCCTGAAGGACTAATGGCCTCAGCTGCAGTATCTGATCATGTGACCCTCGATCTCCACTGAGAGATCTTACTCTGGGCATGCTCAGAACGAGAAAATCAGGACTTAGTCCCAGAAGCGTCTGCTCGCCACTGCCCAGCACTGACTTCAATGGCAGAAGCAGGAAAAGCAGCAGTAACTTCTTTATACAGAGTCAGACTGAGCGAGACGCTGGGACCGACGTCTCCGCTGAGCAGGCTCCACTGCAGCAGGAGAAGAATGGGAGACTGCAACAGACATGGCCCGAGATTCCCCCTGTGCAGAAGCGGGAACTCGACCCCTAACATTACCCCCCCTCCTCGGGCCCCCCTCCTTGGTCCTCGCTACATTCGAAGGCAGCAATGAGCTGCGGAGCCCGAATGTGCTCAGCAGGCTCCCAGGACCTATCCTCAGGACGTAACCCTTCCAGCGCACCAAATAAAATTTTTTGCCACGAACCACCTTGCACCCCAAAATAGCGTTCACCTCGTAATCATCCGTAGATGAACCCAATGTCCCAGCAGATGACTCAGAAAACCGGGACATGTATACACGCTTAAGGAGGGACACATGAAAGGTGTCGGTGATACCTAGGCGTGGAAGAAGGGCAAGATGGTAGACCACAGGATTAACCTGTTTGAGGACCTTGAAGGGACCCAAGTAGCGAGGAGGAAACTTAGTGGACTCAACACGCAGCCTGATGTTACGAGTGGAGAGCCACACTAAGTCACCAGGGGCAAAGGTCGGGGCAGGGCACCGATATGCATCGGCGGAGGACCTCATTCTCTCCTTGGAGGCCTGGATGGCATCCTGAGTGCGGTCCCAAATGTCTCGTGCCTCCACTGCCCAGTCTGCCACCATGGAGTCAGCAGAGGACACGGGCATAGGCACAGGAACCCGCGGATACTGGCCGTAATTAAGGAGGAAAGGAGTCTGACTGGTGGAGTCGGCTACAGCGTTGTTAAGGGCAAACTCTGCCCATGGTAACAAGGATGCCCAGTCATCCTGCCTGGCAGAAACAAAATGTCATAAATAAGTGACCAGAGTCTGATTGGCTCTCTCAACCAACCCATTTGTCTCGGGATGATAAGCCGAGGAGAGAGTTAACTCAATACTGAGTAGACGACAAAGCTCCCTTCAGAATCGAGACGCAAACTGGGGACCCCGGTCACTGACAATCTTGTCCGGCATACCGTGTAAGGGAAAGATATGCTTGATGAACAAGGCTGCCAGAGCCCGTGCAGAAGGTAGCCGTGGAAGAGGCACAAATGAACCATTTTGGAAAAATGGTCGGTGATCACCCAGATAATGGTGCAACTACGAGACTTGGGTAAGCCCACCACAAAGTCCATCCCGACCATCTCCCAGGGCCTGTCCGCCACCGGCAGAGGATAAAGCAGCCCAGCTGGCCGTTGCCGAGGGGACTTGTTCTTGGCGCAAGAGACACACGCCCGAACACAGTCTGCGACATCACGAGCCATATGCGGACACCAGTATGTCCTCGCCAGTAACTCAGATGTCCTTTTGGAAACAAAATGTCCACCCACCCTGGACGAGTGTGCCCAAGAGAGAACCTACGGTCACAAACTGGATGGTACAAAAGTCTTGCCCGGAGGCACAGACTCTAGTGAAACTGGGGCCACAGTTCTCAGGCTCTCGGTGGGGACAATAAGCCGAGGCTCCTCTTCCTCCTCCACAGATGACACAACGGAGCGAGAGAGAGCATCGGCACAAATGATCTTTTCCCCAGAAAGAAAATGGAGGGGGAAATGAAACCGGGAGAAGAACAAGGACCATCTGGCCTGGCGAGAATTTAACTGCTGGGCTGTCTGCAGGTACACCAAATTTTTATGATCAGTGAAGACTTGGAAGGGAAAACGAGCTCCCTCCAAGAGATGTCTCCACTCCAAGAAAGCCAACTTCATGGCTAGCAACTCCCTGTCCCCGATGGAATAATTCCTCTCTACTGGTGTGAAGGTCTTAGAAAAGAAGAAGCAAGGATGCTTCCGACCTTGAACATACTTTTGGAAGAGGACTGCTCCAGCACCAACAGATGAGGCATCCACCTCCATGATAAATGACTTATCTACATCGAGGCGATGTAGGATGGGAGTGCTAGCGAACTGTGACTTTATGGAGATAAAGGCCTTGGAGACCTCTTCAGACCACAATTTGGGATTTGCCCTCTTCTTGGTGAGGGCAACCAAGGGAGCTACCAAAGTTGAGAAGTGCGGAATGAACTGGCGATAATAATTAATGAAACCCATAAAGCGCTGCACCGCTTTAAGAGAATGGGGTTCCTGCCAGTCCATCACAGCCTGTAGTTTGGCAGGATCCATAGCCAATCCCTGGGCAGAGATGATATAGCCTAGGAAAGGTAAGGACTCCTGCTCGAACATACACTTCTCCAACTTGGCATAGAGGGAGTTTGCCAGTAGGAGGTCAAAGACTTTGCAAACATCTCTCCGGTGGGAGTCAATATCTGGAGAGTAGATGAGAATATCATCCAGATAGACTACGACCAAGGTGGAGAGCATATCCCGGAAGATGTCGTTCACAAAGTCTTGGAAAATGGCTGGGGCATTACAGAGCCCGAAAGGCATCACCAGATATTCATAGTGCCCATCCCTGGTGTTAAAAGCCATCTTCCATTCGTCCCCCTCACGGATGCGAATCAGGTTGTAAGCACTCCGCAGATCGAAGAGCTCAGATATCAAGGGCAAAGGAAACTTATTCTTAACGGTGATGGCGTTAAGACCCCTGTAGTCTATGCATGGACGCAGTTCCCCATTCTTCTTCTGCACGAAGAAGAACCCAGCCCCAGCAGGAGACACTGACTTCCTGATGAACCCTCTTGCCAGATTCTCTTGAATGTACTGAGACATTGCCTCCATCTCCAGGAGAGATAACAGATAAACTCGACCCGGGGAGGCTCAGCACCAGGCAAGAGATTAATAGGACAGTCATAGGGGCGATGGGGCGGAATGGTCTCCTCCACCTTTTTGGAGAACACGTCTGCATAAGACCAATATTGTTTGGGAAGAGAGGATAGATCTGCGGGTACCTCTGTAGTAGCAACCTGAACGCACTCCCTCTGACACCTACCCCCACAAGATTCACCCCATCCCAGAATTCTGCCTGAGGACTACTCGATATGAGGAGAGTGGTACCATAGCCAAGGTATCCTGTTGTGAACTCTGTTTTCAGGCTCCCTCTTGTGGTCACTGGTGGTATGGTGTGATTTTTGCATTGGGCTACCCCTGGTGGCTTTGTTTGTTATCCTGCTGGTCTCTGGCTGTCAGCTGGTTCGTTATCCTCTGGGAGGTTCCTATATAGCTCTGTTTTGCTTTCACTTGTTGCCGGCTGTCGATGTAATCAGTGCTACTCAGATTCCTTCTGACTACCTTGCTCCCAGGCCATCCAGGACAAGCTAAGTTTTGTTTGCTCATTTTTTGATCAGCAGTGTTTATCATGTTTTCTTGTCCAGCTTGCTAAAATGTGATTCCCTCGCTTGCTGGATGCTCTAGTGGACTGAGTTTCTCCCCACACACCATTAGTTGGTGCGTGGGTTCTTGAAATCTCAGGATGGATATTTTGTGAGGGTTTTTTATTGATCGCATAGACCCCTGCTCTATTTTCTGCTTTCTAGTACTAGTGGGCCTCTTTTGCTGAATCTGATTTCATCCCTACGTATGTGCCTTCTTCTTACTTCACCGTTAATATTTGTTGGGGGCTTCTATATCTTTGGGGATTATTTCTCTGGAGGCAAGCGAGGTCATTCTTTCTCTTTAGGGGTAGCTAGTTCCTCAGGCTGGCTCGAGACGTCTAGGAATTTTTTAGGCATGTTCACCGGCTACCTCTATTTGTGTTGGATAGGTTCAGATTTGCGATCAGTCCAGTTACCATCTCCCTAGAGCTTGTCCTTAGTTTATTCACTTGCTGGTCTATTCATGATCCTCAGCCTCTAAGGATCATAACAGTACAGCCGGCCAGAAAGTGTTAATTGCATGGCAGAAGCAGGAGAAAAGAAGCCTTGAGAATTTTTTTTTTTTTTTTGCCGTGTGTCTAGCTGCTGTGGCTAGCTTCTCTCCTCCTCTTAATCTTGGTGTGGCTCTGAGTTCAGCTGCTGACATGGATGTCCAGAGCTTGGCTTCCAGTCTGGATCATCTTGCTGCTAGGGTTCAAAGTATTCAGGATTTTGTTGTTCACAGTCCTATGTCAGAGCCTTGAATACCTATTCCGGAGTTGTTTTCTGGAGATAGATCTAGGTTCCTGAATTTTAGGAACAATTGTAAGTTGTTTCTTTCTTTGAAACCTCGTTCCTCTGGTGATGCCGTTCAGCAAGTTAAGATTATCATTTCCTTTTTGCACGGTGACCCTCAAGATTGGGCCTTCGCATTGGCGCCAGGGGATCCTGCATTGCTTAGTGTAGATGCGTTTTTTCTAGCCCTTGTATTGCTCTATGAGGAACCTAATCTTGAGAACCAGGCTGAAAAAACGTTATTGGCCCTCTCGCAGGGGCAAGATGAAGCAGAGGTGTACTGCCAGAAATTTCAGAAATGGTCGGTGCTTACTCAGTGGAATGAGTGTGCCCTGGCTGCAAATTTCAGAGAAGGTCTTTCTGAAGCCATTAAGAATGTCATGGTGGGGTTCCCTACGCCTGCAGGTCTGAATGAGTCAATGACTCTGGCCATTCAGATTGATCGGCGTTTGCGGGAGCGCAAACATGTGCACCATTTGGCGGTGTCTTCTGAACAGACACCTGAATCTATGCAATGTGACAGAATTCTGACCAGAAGTGAACGGCAAAATTATAGACGGCAAAATGGGTTGTGCTTTTACTGTGGTGACTCAGCTCATGTTATCTCAGTATGCTCTAAGCGCAAAAAAAAAGGTTGATAAATCTGTCACCATTGGTACTTTACAGCCTAAGTTCATTTTGTCTGTTACCCTGATTTGTTCCCTGTCATCTTACCCGGTTAATGCTTTTGTAGATTCAGGTGCCGCCCTGAGTCTGATGGATTGGTCATTTGCCAGGCGCTGTGGTTTTGATTTGGAGCCTTTAAAATTCCCTATTCCACTAAGGGGAATTGATTCTACACCATTGGCTACGAATAGACCTCAGTACTGGACACAAGTGACCATGTGCATGACTCCTGTTCATCAGAAGGTGATTCGCTTTCTTGTACTGCATAATTTGCATGATGTCGTCGTGTTGGGTCTACCATGGCTGCAGACTCATAATCCAGTCCTGGATTGGAAAGCTATGTCGGTGTCAAGTTGGGGTTGTCAGGGAATTCATGGTGACGCTCCTGTGGTGTCAATTGCTTCGTCCACTCCTTCTGAAGTCCCTACGTTTTTGTCAGACTACCAGGATGTATTTGAGGAGCCCAAACTCAATTCTCTACCTCCTCATAGGGACTGTGATTGTGCTATAAATTTGATTCCTGGTAGTAAGTTTCCTAAGGGACGACTTTTCAATTTATCTGTGCCGGAGCATGCTGCCATGCGGAGTTATATAAAGGAGTCTTTAGAGAAGGGACATATTCGCCCGTCCTCATCCCCTCTTGGTGCAGGATTCTTTTTTGTGGCTAAAAAGGATGGTTCCCTGAGACCCTGTATTGATTATCGCCTTTTGAATAAAATCACGGTCAAATTTCAGTATCCTTTGCCATTGTTAACTGATTTGTTTGCTCGCATTAGGGGGTCTAGTTGGTTCACCAAGATAGATCTTCGTGGTGCGTATAACCTTGTGCGTATAAAACAGGGTGATGAATGGAAAACTGCATTTAATACGCCTGAAGGCCATTTTGAGTACTTGGTGATGCCTTTTGGACTTTCTAATGCTCCTTCAGTCTTTCAGTCCTTTATGCATGACATCTTCCGTGAATATCTGGATAAGTTTATGATTGTGTATCTGGATGATATTCTGTTTTTTTCGGATGATTGGGAGTCTCATGTTAAGCATGTCAGAATGGTCTTTCAGGTCCTGCGTGCCAATGCTTTATTTGTGAAGGGCTCAAAATGTCTTTTTGGAGTCCAGAAGATTTCTTTTTTGGGTTTCATTTTTTCTCCTTCTACTATTGAGATGGACCCAGTCAAGGTTCAGGCTATTCATGACTGGACGCAGCCTACATCTGTTAAGAGTCTTCAGAAGTTCTTGGATTTTGCTAATTTCTACCGTCGCTTCATAGCTAATTTTTCTGGCGTTGTTAAGCCTTTGACGGATTTGACCAAGAAGGGTTCTGATGTGACTAATTGGTCTTCTGCGGCTGTGGAGGCCTTTCGGGAGCTGAAGCGTCAGTTTTCTTCGGCTCCGGTCTTGTGTCAGCCAGATGTCTCACGTCCCTTCCAGGTGGAGGTTGATGCTTCCGAGATTGGAGCGGGGGCTGTTTTGTCACAGAGAAGCTCCGATGGCTCTGTGATGAAGCCATGTGCTTTCTTTTCAAGAAAGTTTTCGCCTGCCGAGCGGAATTATGATGTCGGTAATCGGGAGCTGTTGGCTATGAAGTGGGCATTTGAGGAGTGGCGACATTGGCTCGAGGGAGCTAAACATCGTGTGGTGGTCTTGACTGATCACAAGAATTTAATTTATCTCGAGTCGGCCAAGCGGCTGAATCCCAGACAGGCTCGTTGGTCGTTGTTTTTCTCTCATTTTGATTTCATGGTCTTGTACCTGCCGGGTTCGAAGAATGTGAAGGCTGATGCTCTTTCTAGGAGTTTTGTGCCTGACTCTCCTGGAGATTCAGAGCCGGCTGGTATCCTTAGAGAAGGGGTGATTTTGTCTGCCATCTCCCCAGATTTGCGACGTGTGCTGCAAGAGTTTCAGGCGGATAGACCTGACCGCTGTCCACCGGAGAGACTGTTTGTCCCGTATAGATGGACCAACAGAGTCATCTCCGAGGTTCATTCTTCGGTGTTGGCGGGCCATCCTGGAATATTTGGTACCAGAGACTTGGTGGCCAGGTCTTTTTGGTGGCCTTCCTTGTCGCGGGATGTGCGTTCCTTTGTGCAGTCTTGTGGAATTTGTGCTCGGGCGAAGCCTTGCTGTTCTCATGCCAGTGGTTTGCTGTTACCTTTGCCTGTCCCGAAGAGGCCTTGGACGCACATTTCCATGGATTTTATTTCAGATCTCCCTGTCTCTCAGAGAATGTCTGTCATCTGGGTGGTGTGTGATCGTTTTTCTAAGATGGTCCATTTGGTGCCCTTGCCTAAGTTGCCTTCCTCCTCCGAGTTGGTTCCACTGTTTTTTCAAAATGTGGTTCGTTTGCACGGGATTCCTGAGAACATTGTTTCTGACAGAGGATCCCAGTTTGTGTCTAGATTTTGGCGGACCTTTTGTGCTAAGTTGGGCATTGAATTGTCTTTTTCATCGGCCTTCCATCCTCAGACGAATGGCCAAACCGAGCGAACTAATCAGACCTTGGAGACTTATTTAAGATGTTTTGTTTCTGCTGACCAGGACGACTGGGTTACTTTTTTGCCGTTGGCCGAGTTTGCCCTTAATAATCGGGCTAGTTCTGCTACTTTGGTTTCTCCTTTTTTTTGCAATTCGGGGTTTCATCCTCGTTTTTCCTCGGGTCAGGTGGAGCCTTCTGACTGTCCTGGAGTGGATGTTGTAGTGGATAGGTTGCATCAGATTTGGAATCATGTGGTGGACAATTTGAAGTTGTCACAAGAGAAGACTCAGCTCTTTGCCAACCGCCGTCGCTGTGTGGGTCCCCGACTTCACGTTGGGTACTTGGTGTGGTTGTCTTCTCGCTTCGTTCCTATGAAGGTCTCCTCTCCTAAGTTCAAGCCTCGGTTTATCGGCCCTTATAGGATTCTGGAAGTCCTTGGCCCTGTGTCATTCCATCTGGACCTCCTGGCATCATTTGCTATTCATAATGTGCTCCATCGCTCGTTGTTGCGGAGGTATGTGGTACCTGTGGTTCCTCCGGTTGAGCCTCCTGCCCCGGTGCTGGTTGAGGGAGAATTGGAATACGTGGTGGAGAAGATCTTGGATTCTCGTGTTTCTAGACGGAGGCTCCAGTATTTGGTCAAGTGGAAGGGTTATGGTCAGGAGGATAATTCTTGGGTTGTCGCCTCTGATGTTCATGCGGCCGATTTGGTTCGTGCCTTCCATGTGGCTCATCCTGATCGCCCTGGGGGTTTTCATGAGGGTTCGGTGACCCCTCCTTAAGGGGGTGTACTGTTGTGAACTCTGTTTTCAGGCTCCCTCTTGTGGTCACTGGTGGTATGGTGTGACTTTTGCTTTGGGCTCCCCCTGGTGGCTTTGTTTGTTATCCTGCTGGTCTCTGGCTATCAGCTGGTTCGTTATCCTCAGGGAGGTTCCTATATAGCTCTGTTTTGCTTTCACTTGTTGCCGGCTGTCGATGTAATCAGTGCTACTCAGATTCCTTCTGACTACCTTGCTCCCAGTCCATCCAGGACAAGCTAAGTTTTGTTTGCTCATTTTTTGATCAGCAGTGTTTATCATGTTTTCTTGTCCAGCTTGCTAAAATGTGATTCCCTCGCTTGCTGGATGCTTTAGTGGACTGAGTTTCTCCCCACACACCATTAGTTGGTGCGTGGGTTCTTGAAATCTCAGGATGGATATTTTGTGAGGTTTTTTTATTGATCGCATAGACCCCTGCTCTATTTTCTGCTTTCTAGTACTAGTGGGCCTCTTTTGCTGAATCTGATTTCATCCCTACGTATGTGCCTTCTTCTTACTTCACCGTTAATATTTGTTGGGGGCTTCTATATCTTTGGGGATTATTTCTCTTGAGGCAAGCGAGGTCTTTCTTTCTCTTTAGGGGTAGCTAGTTCCTCAGGCTGGCTCTAGACGTCTAGGAATTTTTTAGGCACGTTCACCGGCTACCTCTATTTGTGTTGGATAGGTTCAGATTTGCGATCAGTCCAGTTACCATCTCCCTAGAGCTTGTCCTTAGTTTATTCACTTGCTGGTCTATTCGTGATCCTCAGCCTCTAAGGATCGTAACAGTATCCCCAAAAGGACCTCATCGATTCCCTCAGGAATGACGAGCAGAGATATAATCTCCTGATGGGATGGCGACATGGACAGAGTAAGAGGGATGGTCTGGTGTGTTATCTGTGAGGGCAGTGTTGACCCATTCACCACTCGTACCGTTACTGGTTGAGCTAGCATAATCAGGGGTATTGCGTGACATTGGAATCCACGCAGAGCTTTACCGAGTGGGAGGATTAGCCTATAATAATTGTCCCCTTAAAGGACAATTTGGAGGCAACCGTCGCCATGTCTAGTGTACCTCCACCTACTACCACTAGACGCTGACGTTTCCTCAACCGCTGGGGACATCTGGTTGCAAGATGTCCTGACTGCTGGCAAACATGACAGACCTTGAGTGCACAAGTGGTCTGGGACTTAGATCCTGCTCGTGACACTTCCATGGCCTCATGTGACTCAGGAACCAGGACCGAAGATTCCAGAGGTTTGGCGAAGGTGGGAGCCAGCCGAAACCTCTGCCTACACTGGGCTCGCTCTAACCTCTGCTCGTTAAAACGGAGGTCAATTCGAGTAGAAACAGTTATTAACTCCTCCATAGTTACATAGTTACATAGTTATTAAGGTTGAAGGAAGACTTTAAGTCCATCTAGTTTAACCCATAGCCTAACCTAACATGCCCTAACATGTTGATCCAGAGAAAGGCAAAAAAAAAACATGTGGCAAAGAGTAAGCTGCACCTTGGGGAAAAAAATTCCTTCCCGACTCCACATACGGCAATCAGACTAGTTCCCTGGATCAACGCCCTATCAAGGAATCTAGTGTATATACCCTGTAACATTATACTTTTCCAGAAAGGTATCCAGTCCCCTCTTAAATTTAAGTAATGAATCACTCATTACAACATCATACGGCAGAGAGTTCCATAGTCTCACTGCTCTTACAGTAAATAATCCGCATCTGTTATTATGCTTAAACCTTTTTTCCTCCAGACATAGAGGATGCCCCCTTGTCCCTGTCTCAGGTCTACGATTAAAAAGATCATCAGAAAGGTCTTTGTACTGTCCCCTCATATATTTATACATTAAAATAAGATCACCCCTTCGTCTTCGTTTTTCCAAACTAAATAGCCCCAAGTGTAATAACCTATCTTGGTATTGCAGACCCCCCAGTCCCCTAATAACCTTGGTCGCTCTTCTCTGCACCCGCTCCAGTTCAGCTGTCTTTCTCATACACCGGAGACCAGAAATGTGCACAGTATTCTAAGTGTTGTCGAACCAGTGACTTGTATAGAGGTAAAACTATGTTCTCCTCATGAGCATCTATGCCTCTTTTAATGCATCCTATTATTTTATTTGCCTTTGTAGCAGCTGCCTGACACTGGCCACTGAATATGAGTTTGTCATCCACCCATACACCCAGGTCCTTTTCATTGACGGTTTTACCCAGAGTTTTAGAATTAAGCACATAGTTATACATCTTATTACTTCTACCCAAGTGCATGACCTTACATTTATCCCCATTAAAGCTCATTTGCCATTTATCAGCCCAAGCTTCTAGTTTACATAAATCATCCTGTAATATAAAATTGTCCTCCCCTGTATTGATTACCCTGCAGAGTTTAGTGTCATCTGCAAATATTGAAATTCTACTCTGAATGCCCCCTACAAGGTCATTAATAAATATGTTAAAAAGAAGAGGGCCCAATACTGACCCCTGTGGTACCCCACTGCTAACCGCGACCCAGTCCGAGTGTGCTCCATTAATAACCACCCTTTGTTTCCTATCCCAGAGCCAGCTCTCAATCCACTTACACATATTTTCCGCTATCCCCATTATTCTCATTTTATGTAACAAACTTTTGTGTGGCACCGTATCAAAAGCTTTTAAAAAATCCATATACACTACATCCACTGGGTTCCCTTGGTCCAGTCCGGAACTTACCTCTTCATAGAAGCTGATCAAATTAGTCTGACATGAACGGTCCCTAGTAAACCCATGCTGATACTGGGTCATGAGGTTATTCCTCTTCAGATACTTCAGTATAGCATCTCTTAGAATGCCCTCCAGGATTTTACCCACAGTAGAGGTTAAGCTTACTGGCCTTTAATTTCCGAGTTCAGTTTTTGTCCCCTTTTTGAATATTGGCACCACATTTGTGGTACAGACCCTGTTATTATGGACTCTTTAAAGATTAAAAATAATGGTCTATCAATGACTGTACTTAATTCTTGCAGTACTCGGGGGAGTATCCCATCAGGGCCCAGAGATTTCTCAATTTTTGTGATTTTTAGATGCCGCCGTACTTCCTGCTGGGTAAAGCAGGTGACACTTAATGGAGAATTATTGTTATCACTGATCATATTGTCTGCCATGGGATTTTCTTGTGTAAATACTGATGAAAAAAAGTCATTTAGCATATTGGCTTTTTCCTCATCCTCATCCACCATTTTCCCCAGACTATTTTTAAAGGGGCCAACACTATAATTTTTTAGTTTCTTACTATTTATGTAGTTAAAGAATATTTTGGGATTATTTTTACTCTCTCTGGCAATGAGTCTCTCTGTCTCAATTTTTGCTGCCTTGATTTGCTTTTTACAGAATTTATTTAATTTTTTGTATTTATTTAATGCCTCATCACTACCTACTTCCTTTAATTCTCTAAATGCTTTCTTTTTGTCACTTATTGCACCCCTTACAGCTCTATTTAGCCATATTGGTTTCCTCCCATTTCTAGTATGTTTATTCCCATACGGTACAGTATATACTGTGCACAGGTCCTATCCAGGATGCTAATAAACGTTTCCCATTTTCTTTGTGTATTTTTATGTCTCAGGATATTGTCCCAGTTAATTGCACCAAGATCATCTCTCATCCGTTGGAAATTTGCCCTCCTGAAGTTTAGTGTCCTTTTCACCCCTCTACTACACATCTTATTAAAGGATACACGAAAACTTATTATTTTGAGATCAGTATTCCCCAAGTGACCCCAACCCTTATATTTGATATGCGGTCTGGCCTGTTTGTTAATATTAGGTCTAGCAGATGACCCAGTTGTTGACCCAGATTGCACCTGCTCAGAATGAAGGTAGTCAGCAATGCTACATTGCTTCCCTCACTGCAAGCCCACCGGTTAGGACTAGTGTTGAGCATTCCGATACCGCAAGTATCGGGTATCGGCCGATATTCGCTGTATCGGAATTCCGATACCGAGTTCCGATATTTCTGCGATATCGGAAATTGGAATCGGAAGTCCCCACAGTGCAAAAATCACTATAATGGAAAGTGGGAGGTGCGTGGGCGGAGACTGCGTGTCTCTGTGCGGGCGGGTTCTGTGCGAGTGTGCGTGTCTGCCTGGGGCTCTGTGCGTCCTCTCCGGGGTCTGTACGACCTGCTGGGGGGTCTGTGCGTCCTCTCCAGGGTCTGTACGACCTGCCGGGGGGTCTGTGCAGCCTCTCCGGGGTCTGTACGACCTGCCAGGGGGCGCTGTGCGGACTGCCGGGGGTCTTTGTGTCTGTGCAGGCATCGTCCCATAAGACTACAAGTCCCATCGGACGATGCCTGCTACACTGACAGTGATTGACACATTAGCCAATGATGGGACAGTAGTAGTCCCATCATCCGGCTAATGTGTTGAATGTAAAAAAAAAATACTCCATACATACTACATACATACTCCATACATACATACATACATGCTACATACATACTCCATACATGCTACATATATACTCCATACATACATTCATGCTACATACATACTCCATACATGCTACATATATACATACATGCTACATACATACATACATACATGCTACATACATACTCCATACATACATACATGCTACATACATACTCCATACATACATACATGCTACATACATACTCCATACATGCTACATACATGCTACATGCATACATACATACATGCTACATACATACATGCATGCTACATACATACTCCATACATACATACATGCTACATACATACTCCATACATGCTACATACATACATACATGCTACATACATACATACATGCTACATACATGCTGCATACACACATGCTACATACTACATACATACATGCTACATACATACATACATGCTACATACATACTCCATACATGCTACATACATACATACATGCTACATACATACTCCATACATACATACATGCTACATACATACTCCATACATGCTACATACATACATACATACATGCTACATACATGCTACATACATACATACATGCTACATACATGCTACATACATACTACATACATACATGCTGCATACATACATGCTGCATACATACATGCTGCATACATACATTCATACATTCTACATACATACATACATACATGCTACATACTACATACATTCTACATACATACATGCTACATACATACTACATACATGCTACATACATACTATATACATACATAGATGCTACATACATGCTACATACATGCTACATACATGCATACCACATACATACTACATACATACATACTACATACATACATGCTACATACATACATACTACATACATGCTACATACTATATATATACATGCTACATACATACATGCTATATACATGCTACATACTACATACATACATGCTACATACATACTGCATACATACATCCATACATACATGCTACATACATACTACATGCTACATACATGCTACATACTACATACATGCTACATGCATGCTACATACTACATACATGCTGCATGCATGCTACATACATACTACATGCATACATACTGCATACATACATACAATAAATACATATAGACATACAGTACATTAAACATAGATTACATACTCACCATTACTTGTCACTTTGTTCCCCGAAGCCAGTGTCATCTGTAAAAAATGTGAAAAAAAAACAACCAATATATTCCCTGTCCGCAGAAAACCACGAGTGTCCCACAACGATCTCCCGTGGAGAGCAGCAGCATCAGATAATGCGACTGCTCTCCAGGGGCTCCAAGAACACAATGACGGGAGGTAGGTAACAGTTGTGAATTCTGCTCTTGGGCTCCCTCCAGTGGTTGTAAGTGGTAGCGCTGCTGTCTCTGAATCACAGCATTTATCAGGTGTTTTCACTTTTTGCAATTTGGACAGGGCTATTTAGTCTTGCTTCACCCTTTAGTCAGTGCCAGTTGCCCATTGTTCCTGGAGGATTTACATCCCTGCCTGGTCTCTTCTGCTTTGCAGTTCTTTTCAACAAAGATAAGTTCTGGCCTTGATTTTGCTGTCCACATGCTGTGGTCTTATTGTTCAGTTATTTTCCATGTTTCGTCTTGTCCAGCTTGGTCTGTATAAGGATTTGTTTAGCCAAGCTGGTATCTCTGGAGATGCAGATATACCCTCCATGTCTTTAGTTAGCTGTGGAGTTTTTGTATTTTCTGTGGTGGATATTTTCTAGTATTTTAATACTGACCGCCAAGTACTCTGTCCTGTCCTTTCTATTTAGCTAGTACTGGCCTCCTTTGCTAAATTCTCATTTCAGTCTGTGTATGTTTTTTCCCTCTCCTCTCACAGTCAATATTTGTGGGGGGCTGCCTGTTCTTTGGGGATTTTCTCTGAGGCAAGATAGTTTTCCCTTTTCTATGTCTAGGGGTAATTAGTCCTCTGGCTGTGTCGAGATGTCTAGGGAGCGCTAGGTACATTCCACGGCTACTTCTAGTTGCGGTGTTAGGTTCAAGGTCTGCGGTCAGTACAGGTACCACCTTCTCCAGAGTACGTCCCATGCTGCTCTTAGGCCACCAGATCATAACAGTACAACTGGCCCACAATGAGTTAACCACATCTCAGAAGAAGGGAAGGAAAGTGTTGAGCCATTTTTTTTCTGTAGTCTGTTGTGTTTTTTTTTTCCCTTCCCTCTTTGCCTCTGGGTGGCTCAGGAGTTCGGCGCTGGTATGGATGTTCAGGGATTGGCTTCTCGTGTGGATCAACTTGCTGCTAGAGTACAGGGTATTTCTGATTATATCGTTCAGACTCCAGTTTTAGAGCCTAGAATTCCAACTCCTGATTTGTTTTTTGGGGATAGGTCCAAATTTCTGAGCTTTAAAAATAACTGTAAACTGTTTTTTTCTCTGAAACCCCGTTCCTCTGGTGATCCCATCCAGCAGGTTAAAATTATTCTATCTCTGCTGCGTGGTGACCCCCAGGATTGGGCATTTGCCCTGGAACCTGGGAATCCGGTGTTGCTTAATGTAGACACCTTTTTCCAGGCGCTTGGGTTATTGTATGACGAACCTAATTCAGTGGATCATGCTGAGAAGACCTTGTTGGCCCTGTCTCAGGGTCAAGAAGTGGCAGAATCATATTGCCAGAAGTTTAGAAAATGGTCTGTACTGACTAAATGGAATGAGAATGCCTTGGCGGCAATCTTCAGAAAGGGTCTTTCTGAATCCGTTAAAGATGTTATGGTGGGGTTCCCCACGCCTGCTGATCTGAGTGATTCTATGTCTCTGACCATTCAGATTGATCGGCGCTTGCACGAGCGCAGAGTTGTGCACACTATGGCATTGTCTTCCGAGCGGAGTCCTGAGCCTATGCAGTGTGATAGCATTGTGTCTAGAGCTGAACGACAAGGATTCAGACGTCAGAATAGGTTGTGTTTTTACTGCGGCGATTCTGCTCATGTTATTTCTGATTGCCCTGTTGTGAAATTGGATTCTGGGCTCCCCCGGTGGCCACTTGTGGAATTGAACTTGTGTGCATCATCCCCTCTGTTCACCTGCTCCTATCAGGATGTGGGAGTCGCTATATAACCTTGCTCCTCTGTCAGTTTCTTGCCGGTCAACAATGTAATCAGAAGCCTTCTGTGCTTGTTCCTGCTACTAGACAACTCCCAGCTAAGTTGGACTTTTGTCCTTGTGTGTTTTTGCATTTTGTTCCTGTTCACAGCTGCTGTTTCGTTACTGTGTCTGGAAAGCTCTTGTGATCGGAAATTGCCACTCTGGTGTTATGAGTTAATGCTAGAGTCTTAAAGGAATTTCTGGATGGTGTTTTGATAGGGTTTTCTGCTGACCATGAAAGTGTCCTTTCTGTCTTCCTGCTATCTAGAAAGCGGACCTCGATTTTGCTAAACCTATTTTCATACTACGTTTGTCATTTCATCTAAAATCACCGCCAATATATGTGGGGGCCTCTGTCTGCCTTTTGGGAAAATTTTTCTAGAGGTGAGCCAGGACTGTCTTTTCCTCTGCTAGGATTAGGTAGTTCTCCGGCTGGCGCTGGGCATCTAGGGATAAAAAACGTAGGCATGCTACCCGGCCACTTCTAGTTGTGCGGCAGGTTTAGTTCATGGTCAGTATAGTTTCCATCTTCCAAGAGCTAGTTCTCATATATGCTGGGCTATGTTCTCTCGCCATTGAGAATCATGACAGTTTGACCGGCCACAAAAAAGGGTTAAATTACTGGCTGAGAAAGGAGAGAAAAAAGAAGTCTGCTACAATTTTTTATTTTTTTTTTCCTCTAGTTCTGAGTGTGCTCTTAATTGAATCACTTGCTAGTCTGCCTATACTGCAGCCTTCCTCTCTTTCTCTCTTCTAATCCTTGAATGGCTCTGTGTTCACCTGTTTCAAATGGATCTTCAGAGTGTAGCTACAGGTTTGAATAATCTCGCCACAAAGGTACAAAATTTGCAAGATTTTGTTGTTCATGCACCTATGTCTGAGCCTAGAATTCCTTTGCCTGAATTCTTCTCGGGGAATAGATCTCACTTTCAAAATTTTAAAAATAATTGCAAATTGTTTTTGTCCCTGAAGTCTCGCTCTGCCGGAGACCCTGCACAGCAGGTCAGGATTGTAATTTCCTTGCTCCGGGGCGACCCTCAAGACTGGGCTTTTGCATTGGCACCAGGGGATCCTGCGTTGCTCAATGTGGATGCGTTTTTTCTGGCCTTGGGGTTGCTTTATGAGGAACCTCATTTAGAGCTTCAGGCGGAAAAGGCCTTGATGTCCTTGTCTCAGGGGCAAGATGAAGCTGAAATATACTGCCAAAAATTCCGCAAATGGTCTGTGCTTACTCAGTGGAATGAGTGCGCCCTGGCGGCGATTTTCAGAGAAGGTCTCTCTGATGCCATTAAGGATGTTATGGTGGGGTTCCCTGTGCCTGCGAGTCTGAATGAGTCCATGACGATGGCTATTCAGATCGATAGGCGTCTGCGGGAGCGCAAACCTGTGCACCATTTGGCGGTGTCTACTGAGAAAACGCCAGAAAATATGCAATGTGATAGGATTCTGTCCAGAAGCGAGCGGCAGAATTTTAGACGAAAAAATGGGTTGTGCTTCTATTGTGGTGATTCAACTCATGTTATATCAGCATGCTTTAAGCGTACTAAGAAGCCTGACAAGTCTGTTTCAATTAGCACTTTACAGTCTAAGTTTATTCTATCTGTGACCCTGATTTGTTCTTTGTCATGTATTACCGCGGACGCCTATGTCGACTCTGGCGCTGCTTTGAGTCTTATGGATTGGTCCTTTGCCAAACGCTGTGGGTATGATTTGGAGCCACTGGAGGCTCCGATACCTCTGAAAGGGATTGACTCCACCCCATTGGCTAGTAATAAACCACAATACTGGACACAAGTGACTATGCGTGTTAATCCGGATCACCAGGAGGTTATTCGCTTTCTGGTGCTGTATAATCTACATGATGTTTTGGTGCTGGGATTGCCATGGCTGCAATCTCATAACCCAGTCCTCGACTGGAGAGCTATGTCTGTGTTAAGCTGGGGATGTAAAGGAACTCATGGGGACGTACCTTTGGTTTCCATTTCATCATCTATTCCCTCTGAGATTCCTGAATTCTTGTCTGACTTTCGTGACGTTTTTGAAGAACCCAAGGTTGGTTCACTACCTCCGCACCGGGAGTGCGATTGTGCCATAGACTTGATTCCGGGTAGTAAATACCCTAAGGGTCGTTTATTTAATCTGTCTGTGCCTGAACACGCTGCTATGCGAGAATATATAAAGGAGTCCTTGGAAAAGGGACATATTCGTCCTTCGTCATCTCCCTTAGGAGCCGGTTTTTTCTTTGTGTCTAAGAAAGACGGCTCTTTGAGGCCGTGTATTGATTATCGACTTTTGAATAAAATCACGGTTAAATATCAATATCCGTTACCACTGCTTACTGATTTGTTTGCTCGTATAAAGGGGGCCAAGTGGTTCTCTAAGATTGATCTCCGTGGGGCGTATAATTTGGTGCGAATCAAGCAGGGGGATGAGTGGAAAACCGCATTTAATACGCCCGAGGGCCATTTTGAGTATTTGGTGATGCCTTTTGGTCTTTCAAATGCCCCTTCAGTCTTCCAGTCCTTTATGCATGACATTTTCCGCGATTATTTGGATAAATTTATGATTGTGTATCTGGATAATATTCTGATTTTTTCGGATGACTGGGACTCTCATGTCCAGCAGGTCAGGAGGGTTTTTCAGGTTTTGCGGTCTAATTCCTTGTGTGTGAAGGGTTCTTAGTGTGTTTTTGGGGTTCAAAAGATTTCTTTCTTGGGATACATTTTTTCCCCCTCTTCCATCGAGATGGATCCTGTCAAGGTTCAGGCTATTGGTGATTGGACGCAACCCTCTTCTCTTAAGAGTCTTCAGAAATTTTTGGGCTTTGCTAACTTTTATCGTCGATTTATTGCTGGTTTTTCTGATGTTGTAAAACCATTGACTGATTTGACTAAGAAGGGTGCTGATGTTGCTGATTGGTCCCCTGATGCTGTGGAGGCCTTTCGGGAGCTCAAGCGCCGCTTTTCTTCCGCCCCAGTGTTGCGTCAGCCTGATGTTGCTCTTCCTTTTCAGGTTGAGGTCGACGCTTCTGAAATCGGAGCTGGGGCGGTGTTGTCGCAGAGAAGTTCCGACTGCTCCGTGATGAGACCTTGTGCTTTTTTTTCCCGTAAATTTTCGCCCGCCGAGCGGAATTATGATATTGGGAATCGGGAGCTTTTGGCCATGAAGTGGGCTTTTGAGGAGTGGCGTCACTGGCTTGAGGGGGCCAGACATCAGGTAGTGGTATTGACTGACCACAAAAATTTAATTTACCTTGAGTCTGCCAGGCGCCTGAATCCTAGACAGACGCGCTGGTCGTTGTTTTTCTCTCGGTTTAATTTTGTGGTGTCGTACCTACCGGGTTCTAAGAATGTTAAGGCGGATGCCCTTTCTAGGAGTTTTGAGCCTGACTCCCCTGGTAATTCTGAGCCCACAGGTATCCTTAAAGATGGAGTGATATTGTCTGCCGTTTCTCCAGACCTGCGGCGGGCCTTGCAGGAGTTTCAGGCGGATAGACCTGATCGTTGCCCACCTGGTAGACTGTTTGTTCCTGATGATTGGACCAGTAGAGTCATCTCTGAGGTTCATTCTTCTGTGTTGGCAGGTCATCCTGGAATCTTTGGTACCAGGGATTTGGTGGCAAGGTCCTTCTGGTGGCCTTCCCTGTCACGAGATGTGCGAGGCTTTGTGCAGTCTTGTGACGTTTGTGCTCGGGCCAAGCCTTGTTGTTCTCGGGCTAGTGGATTGTTGTTGCCCTTGCCTATCCCGAAGAGGCCTTGGACGCACATCTCGATGGATTTTATTTCGGATCTGCCTGTTTCTCAGAAGATGTCTGTCATCTGGGTGGTGTGTGACCGTTTCTCTAAGATGGTCCATCTGGTTCCCTTGCCTAAGTTGCCTTCTTCTTCCGAGTTGGTTCCTCTGTTTTTTCAAAATGTTGTTCGTTTGCATGGTATTCCTGAGAATATCGTTTCTGACAGAGGGACCCAATTCGTGTCTAGATTTTGGCGGGCATTCTGTGCTAGGATGGGCATAGATTTGTCTTTTTCGTCTGCTTTCCATCCTCAGACTAATGGCCAGACCGAGCGGACTAATCAGACCTTGGAGACATATTTGAGGTGTTTTGTGTCTGCGGATCAGGATGATTGGGTTGCTTTTTTGCCTTTGGCGGAGTTCGCCCTCAATAATCGGGCCAGCTCTGCCACCTTGGTGTCCCCGTTTTTCTGTAATTTGGGGTTTCATCCTCGATTTTCCTCCGGTCAAGTGGAATCTTTGGATTGTCCTGGAGTGGATGCTGTGGTGGAGAGGTTGCATCAGATTTGGGGGCAGGTGGTGGACAATTTGAAGTTGTCCCAGGAGAAGACTCAGCTTTTTGCCAACCGCCGTCGTCGTGTTGGTCCTCGGCTTTGTGTTGGGGACTTGGTGTGGTTGTCTTCTCGTTTTGTCCCTATGAGGGTTTCTTCTCCTAAGTTTAAGCCTCGGTTCATCGGCCCGTACAAGATATTGGAGATTCTTAACCCTGTGTCCTTCCGTTTGGACCTCCCTGCATCCTTTTCGATTCATAATGTTTTTCATCGGTCATTGTTGCGCAGGTATGAGGTACCGGTTGTGCCTTCCGTTGAGCCTCCTGCTCCGGTGTTGGTTGAGGGTGAGTTGGAGTACGTTGTGGAAAAGATCTTAGACTCTCGTGTTTCCAGACGGAGACTCCAGTATCTGGTCAAATGGAAGGGATACGGTCAGGAGGATAATTCTTGGGTCACTGCCTCTGATGTTCATGCCTCCGATCTTGTCCGTGCCTTTCATAGGGCTCATCCTGATCGCCCTGGTGGTTCTGGTGAGGGTTCGGTGCCCCCTCCTTGAGGGGGGGGTACTGTTGTGAAATTGGATTCTGGGCTCCCCCGGTGGCCACTTGTGGAATTGAACTTGTGTGCATCATCCCCTCTGTTCACCTGCTCCTATCAGGATGTGGGAGTCGCTATATAACCTTGCTCCTCTGTCAGTTTCTTGCCGGTCAACAATGTAATCAGAAGCCTTCTGTGCTTGTTCCTGCTACTAGACAACTCCCAGCTAAGTTGGACTTTTGTCCTTGTGTGTTTTTGCATTTTGTTCCTGTTCACAGCTGCTGTTTCGTTACTGTGTCTGGAAAGCTCTTGTGATCGGAAATTGCCACTCTGGTGTTATGAGTTAATGCTAGAGTCTTAAAGGAATTTCTGGATGGTGTTTTGATAGGGTTTTCTGCTGACCATGAAAGTGTCCTTTCTGTCTTCCTGCTATCTAGAAAGCGGACCTCGATTTTGCTAAACCTATTTTCATACTACGTTTGTCATTTCATCTAAAATCACCGCCAATATATGTGGGGGCCTCTGTCTGCCTTTTGGGAAAATTTCTCTAGAGGTGAGCCAGGACTGTCTTTTCCTCTGCTAGGATTAGGTAGTTCTCCGGCTGGCGCTGGGCATCTAGGGATAAAAAACGTAGGCATGCTACCCGGCCACTTCTAGTTGTGCGGCAGGTTTAGTTCATGGTCAGTATAGTTTCCATCTTCCAAGAGCTAGTTCTCATATATGCTGGGCTATGTTCTCTCGCCATTGAGAATCATGACATTGCCCTAAGCGTACCAAGAGAATCGCTGGTTCTGTTACCATCAGTACTGTACAACCTAAATTTATGTTATCTGTGACCCTGATCTGCTCATTATCATCATTTTCTGTCATGGCATTTGTGGATTCAGGCGCCGCTCTAAATTTAATGGACTTAGAATTTGCCAGACGTTGTGGTTTCCCCTTGCAGCCTTTGCAGAGTCCTATTCCTTTGAGGGGCATTGATGCTACACCGTTGGCTAAAAATAAACCTCAGTTTTGGACACAGCTGACCATGTGCATGGCGCCAGCCCATCAGGAAAATTGTCGTTTTCTGGTGTTGCATAATTTGCATGATGCTATTGTGCTGGGTTTCCCATGGTTACAGGTGCATAATCCGGTATTAGATTGGAAATCTATGTCTGTGACTAGTTGGGGTTGTCAGGGGGTTCATGGTGACGTTCCTGTGATGTCAATTGCCTCCTCCCCCTCTTCTGAAATTCCTGAGTTTTTGTCAGATTTCCAGGATGTATTCAATGAGCCCAAGTCCAGTTCCCTTCCACCGCATAGGGACTGTGATTGTGCTATTGACTTGATTCCAGGCTGTAAGTTCCCTAAAGGCCAACTTTTCAACCTGTCTGTGCCAGAACATACCGCCATGCGGAGCTATGTGAAGGAGACATTGGAAAAGGGGCATATTCGGCCATCTTCTTCACCATTGGGAGCAGGTTTTTTCTTTGTTGCCAAAAAAGATGGCTCCTTGAGACCCTTTATTGATTATCGCCTCTTGAATAAGATCACGGTCAAATTCCAATACCCTTTGCCTTTGCTTTCTGATCGGTTTGCTAGGATTAAGGGGGCTAGTTGGTTTACTAAGATTGACCTTCGAGGGGCATATAATCTGGTTCGTATTAAGCAGGGGGACGAATGGAAAACTGCGTTTAATACGCCCGAAGGCCATTTTGAATACCTTGTGATGCCATTCGGACTCTCTAATGCTCCATCTGTGTTTCAGTCCTTCATGCATTATATATTTCGGAATTATCTTGATAAATTCATGATTGTATATTTGGATGATATTTTGATTTTTTCAGTCGATTGGGAGTCTCATGAGAAACAAGTCAGGATGGTATTTCAGATCCTTCATGATAATGTCTTGTTTGTGAAGGGGTCTAAGTGCCTCTTTGGAGTACAGAAGATTTCTTTTTTGGGCTTCATTTTTTCTCCCTCATCTATAGAAATGGATCCGGTTAAGTTTCAGGCCATTCATGATTGGATCCAGCCCACATCCGTGAAGAGCCTTCAGAAATTTTTGGGCTTTGCTAATTTTTATCGCCGTTTCATTGCCAACTTCTCCAGTGTGGTTAAACCCCTGACCGATTTGACGAAGAAAGGCGCTGATGTTACGAATTGGTCCTCTGCGGATGTTTCTGCCTTTCAGGAGCTTAAACGCCGATTTACTTCTGCACCTGTGTTGCGTCAGCCGGATGTTTCTCTTCCTTTTCAGGTTGAGGTTGACGCTTCTGAGATTGGGGCAGGGGCCGTTTTGTCTCAGAGGAATTCTGATGGTTCCTTGATGAAACCATGTGCCTTCTTTTCTCGAAAGTTTTCGCCTGTGGAACGCAATTATGATGTCGGCAATCATGAGTTGTTGGCTATGAAGTGGGCATTTGAGCAGTGGTGACATTGGCTTGAGGGGGCCAAGCACCGTATTGTGGTCTTGACCGATCATAAGAATCTGACTTATCTCGAGTCTGCCAAACGGCTGAATTCTAGACAGGCCCGATGGTCCCTGTTTTTCTCCCGTTTTGATTTTGTGGTCTCGTATCTTCCGGGTTCTAAGAATGTTAAGGCTGATGCCCTCTCTAGGAGCTTTTTGCCTGATTCTCCTGGGGTCCATGAGCCGGTCGGTATTCTGAAGGAAGGGGTGATTCTTTCAGCCATCTCCCCTGATTTACGATGGGTTCTTCAGAAATTTCAGGCTGATAAACCTGACCGCTGTCCAGTGGGGAAATTGTTTGTTCCTGACAGATGGACTAGTAAAGTGATTTCGGAGGTTCATTGTTCTGTGTTGGCCGGTCACCCTGGGATTTTTGGTACCAGAGATTTGGTTGGTAGGTCCTTTTGGTGGCCTTCTTTGTCACGGGATGTGCGTTCTTTTGTGCAGTCCTGTGGGACTTGTGCGCGGGCCAAGCCTTGCTGTTCCCACGCTAGTGGGTTGCTTTTGCCTTTGCCGGTCCCTGAGAGGCCTTGGACGCATATTTCTATGGATTTTATTTCGGATCTTCCGGTTTCCCAGAGGATGTCAGTTATCTGGGTGGTTTATGACCGGTTTTCTAAGATGGTTCATTTGGTACCTTTGCCTAAGTTGCCTTCCTCTTCTGATTTGGTTCCGTTGTTTTTTCAGCATGTGGTTCGTTTGCATGGCATTCCGGAGAACATTGTGTCCGATACAGGTTTCCAGTTTGTTTCTAGGTTTTGGCAGGCCTTTTGTGCTAGGCTGGGCATTGATTTGTCTTTTTCTTCCGCATTTCATCCTCAGACAAATGGCCAAACCGAGCGAACTAATCAGACTTTGGAAACTTATTTGAGATGCTTTGTGTCTGCTGATCAGGATGATTGGGTGCTTTCTTGCCATTGGCCGAGTTTGCCCTTAATAATCGGGCTAGTTCTGCTACCTTGGTTTCACCCTTCTTTTGTAACTCTGGTTTTCATCCTCGTTTTTCTTCAGGGCAGGTTGAGCCTTCTGATTGTCCTGGGGTGGACTCTGTGGTTGACAGGTTGCAGCAAATTTGGGCTCATGTTGTTGACAATTTGGTGTTGTCTCAGGAAAGGGCTCAGCGTTTTGCTAACCGTCGTCGCTGTGTTGGTTCCCGGCTTCGGGTTGGGGATTTGGTCTGGTTGTCTTCCCGTTATGTCCCTATGAAGGTTTCTTCCCCTAAGTTTAAGCCTCGGTTTATTGGCCCTTATAGGATTTCTGAGATTATCAATCCAGTGTCTTTTCGTTTGGCCCTTCCAGCCTCTTTTTCCATCCATAATGTTTTTCATAGATCTTTTTTGCGGAAATATGTGGTGCCGGTTGTTCCCTCTGTTGATCCTCCTGCCCCGGTGTTGATTGATGGGGAGTTGGAGTATGTCGTTGAGAAGATTTTGGATTCTCGTTTTTCGAGGCGGAGGCTTCAGTATCTTGTCAAATGGAAGGGTTATGGCCAGGAGGATAATTCTTGGGTTGTTGCCTTCGATGTTCATGCTGATGATTTGGTTTGTGCCTTTCATTTGGCTCGTCCGGATCGGCCTGGGGTCTCTGGTGAGGGTTCGGTGACCCCTCCTCAAGGGGGTACTGTTGTGAATTCTGCTCTTGGGCTCCCTCCGGTGGTTGTAAGTGGTAGCGCTGCTGTCTCTGAATCACAGCATTTATCAGGTGTTTTCACTTTTTGCAATTTGGACAGGGCTATTTAGTCTTGCTTCACCCTTTAGTCAGTGCCAGTTGCCCATTGTTCCTGGAGGATTCACATCCCTGCCTGGTCTCTTCTGCTTTGCAGTTCTTTTCAACAAAGATAAGTTCTGGCCTTGATTTTGCTGTCCACATGCTGTGGTCTTATTGTTCAGTTATTTTCCATGTTTTGTCTTGTCCAGCTTGGTCTGTATAAGGATTTGTTTAGCCAAGCTGGTATCTCTGGAGATGCAGATATACCCTCCATGTCTTTAGTTAGCTGTGGAGTTTTTGTATTTTCTGTGGTGGATATTTTCTAGTATTTTAATACTGACCGCCTAGTACTCTGTCCTGTCCTTTCTATTTAGCTAGTACTGGCCTCCTTTGCTAAATTCTCATTTCAGTCTGTGTATGTTTTTTCCCTCTCCTCTCACAGTCAATATTTGTGGGGGGCTGCCTGTTCTTTGGGGATTTTCTCTGAGGCAAGATAGTTTTCCCTTTTCTATCTCTAGGGGTAATTAGTTCTCCGGCTGTGTCGAGATGTCTAGGGAGCGCTAGGTACATTCCATGGCTACTTCTAGTTGCGGTGTAAGGTTCAGGGTCTGCGGTCAGTACAGGTACCACCTTCTCCAGAGTACGTCCCATGCTGCTCTTAGGCCACCAGATCATAACAGGTATCCTTCCGCCACTGTATTCCTCCGCCGCTGTAAAAAAAAAAGTCCCTAGTCTCACTTTATGGCATTGCTGTATGAGACATTTTCCCATGCAGCAATTGGCATATAGTGACACTTTGAACTCAGGTAACCTCAGTGATGCACTGCAGGAGCCATTGTCTCCTGTCAGTGAGTCACTGAGGGTCCTATAGAGCAGTGACATCACTCAATGTCACTGTTCTATAGGAGAGATCGTCGTAGGACACTCGTTATTAATTGGACTACGGCGGACAGGTAGTATACGGTTTATTATTTTACGTTTTTTGCAGGCGCTGAAGTATGGTAAGTATGGTGAAATGAAGAAAATTAAAATACTTTTTCCTAATGTGTGTGTGTTTTAATAACCCTTTTCTTACTATTGGATTAATAACGGATAGGCGTCTTATTGACGCCTCTCCGTTATTAATCCGGCTTAATGTCACCTTACAATAGCAAGGTGACATTAACCCCTTATTACCCCATATCCCACCACTACATGGGAGTGGGAAGAGAGGGGCTAAGTGCCGGAATTGGCGCATCTTACAGATGCGCCATTTCCGGGGTGGCTGAGGACTGGTATTTGTAGCCGGGGGGGGCCAATATCCATGGCCCCTCTCTAGGCTATGAATATCAGCCCGCAGCTGTCTGCGTAGCCTTTCTGGCTATAAAATATAGGGGGATCCCACGTCATTTTTTTGTGGGGTCCCCCTATTTTAATAGCCAATAAAGGCTACGCAGACAGCTGCGGGCTGATATACATAGCAGGCTACAAATATTGGCCCCCTGCCGTCGGCTTTCCCCCTCTGGCGCAGAAAATTGCGCGGGAGCCCACACTGTTTTTTTCTGTTTTTTTTTTTTTCTTTTTTAAATTCAACGCTCATAAAGGCCTATTTCACCCTTGCATCGGTACGGGTCCGTCGCTATGCGTCGGGCCTATGTACCGACGCACGTTGTGAAATTTGTGCACGACGTGGGCAGCGGATGCAGTTTTTCAACGCATCCGCTGCCCATTCTGAAGTGCGGGGAGGAGGGGGCAGAGTTTCTGCTGCGCATGCGCGGTAGAAAATGGCAGATGCGACGGACAAAAAAACGTTCACTTGAATGTTTTTTTGTGCCGACGGTCCGCCAAAGCACGGCGGATCCGTTGCTCCACAGGAGATCTTCGTGGGACACTAATGGATTTCTGCGGACAGGGAGTATATTGGTTGTTTGTTTTTTTCACATTTTTTACAGATGACACTGGCTTCGGGGAACAATGTACTGTATGTCTATATGTATGTATTGTATGTATGTATGCAGTATGTATGCATGTAGTATGTATGTAGCATGTATGTATGGATGTATGCATGTGTGTATGTATGTATGCATGTAGTATGTATGTATGTAGTATGTATGTATGTATGTATGTAGTATGTATGGATGTAGCATGTATGTAGTATGTATGTAGCATGTATGTAGTATGTAGCATGTATGTATGTAGCATGTATGTATGTATGTAGCATGTATGTATGTAGCAGGTAGCATGTATGCATGTATGTAGCATGTATGTAGCATGTATGTATGTAGTATATAGCATATATGTATGTATGTATGTATGTAGAATGTATGTATGTAGCATGTATGTATGTAGCATGTATGTATGTAGTATATAGCATGTATGTATGTATGTAGCATGTATGTATGTAGTATATAGCATATATGTATGAATGTAGAATGTATGTATGTAGCATGTATGTATGTAGTATGTAGCATGTATGTATGTATGTAGAATGTATATATGTAGCAGGTAGCATGTATGTATGTATGTATGTAGCATGTATGTATGTAGCATGTATTTATGTAGTATATAGCATGTATGTAGAATGCATGTGTGTAGCATGTATGTAGCATGTATGTATGTAGAATGAATGTATGTATGTAGCATGTATGTAGTATGTAGCATGTATGTATGTATGTATGTATGTATGTAGAATGTATGTATGTAGCATGTATGGAGTAAGTATGGAGTATTTTTTTTTTCATTCAACACATTAGCCGGATGATGGGACTACTACTGTCCCATCATTGGCTAATGTGTCAATCACTGTCAGTGTAGCAGGCATAGCCCGATGGGACTTGTAGTCCCATTGGACGATGCCCGCACTGAGACCCCCCGCACACTGCAGAGACCCCCCTGTTGTGAATTTGCTTTTTGCTCCCTCTAATGGTTACTAGTTTTTTGACTCTGGTTTTTCTGTCATTCCTTTTATCCGCACCTGGGTCGTTAGTTAGGGGTGTTGCTATATAAGCTCCCTGGACCTTCAGTTCAATGCCTGGCAACGTAGTTATCAGAGCTAGTCTGCTGTGCTCTTGTCTACTTATCCTGGTTCCAGTTATATCAGCTAAGTCTGCCTTTTGCTTTTTGCTATTTGTTTTGGTTTTGTATTTTTGTCCAGCGTTTTCCAAATCTTTATCCTGACCTTAGCTGGAAGCTCTAGGGGGCTGGTGTTCTCCCCCCGGACGGTTAGACGGTTCGGGGGTTCTTGAATTTCCAGTGTGGATTTTGATAGGGTTTTTGTTGACCATATAAGTTACCTTTCTTTATTCTGCTATCAGTAAGCGGGCCTCTCTGTGCTAAACCTGGTTCATTTCTGTGTTTGTCATTTCCTCTTACCTCACCGTCATTATTTGTGGGGGGCTTCTATCCAGCTTTGGGGTCCCCTTCTCTGGAGGCAAGAAAGGTCTTTGTTTTCCTCTACTAGGGGTAGCTAGATTCTCCGGCTGGCGCGTGTCATCTAGAATCAACGTAGGAATGATCCCCGGCTACTTCTAGTGTTGGCGTTAGGAGTAGATATATGGTCAACCCAGTTACCACTGCCCTATGAGCTGGATTTTTGTATTCTGCAGACTTCCACGTTCCTCTGAGACCCTCGCCATTGGGGTCATAACAGTTTGCCAGGCCAGTATTAAATGTTTAATGCATTGCAGAAGAGGGATTATAAGAAAGAAGATTCTGAGTTTTTTTTTTTTTCTCCTTCCCCTTTACCTCAGAGTGGCTATGCTTGCTGCAGACATGAATGTCCAGACCTTGATTACAAGTGTGGACCAGCTGGCTACTCGTGTTCAGGGCATACAAGACTATGTTATCAGAAATCCTAGGTCAGAACCTAAAATACCGATTCCTGAACTGTTTTCCGGAGACAGGTTTAAGTTTAGGAATTTCGTGAATAATTGTAAATTGTTTTTGTCCCTGAGACCCTGTTCATCAGGAGATTCTGCTCAGCAAGTAAAAATTGTTATTTCGTTCTTACGGGGCGACCCTCAGGATTGGGCTTTTTCGCTGGCGCCAGGAGATGCGGCATTGGCTGATCTTGATGCGTTTTTTCTGGCGCTCGGTTTACTTTATGAGGAACCCAATCTTGAGATTCAGGCAGAAAAGGCCTTGCTGTCTATGTCTCAGGGGCAGGACGAGGCTGAAGTGTATTGCCAAAAATTTCGGAAATGGTCTGTGCTGACACATTGGAACGAGTGTGCACTGGCCGCTAATTTTAGAAATGGCCTTTCTGAAGCCATTAAGAATGTTATGGTGGGTTTTCCCATTCCCACAGGTCTGAATGATACTATGGCACTGGCTATTCAAATTGACCGGCGGTTGCGGGAGCGCAAAACCGCAAATTCTCTCATGGTGTTGTCTGAACAGACACCTAATTCGGTGCAATGTGATAGAAAAACCGCAAATTCCCTCATGGTGTTGTCTGAACAGACACCTGATTTAATGCAATGTGATAGAATCCTGACTAGAAATGAGCGGAAAATTCATAGACGCCGGAATGGCTTGTGCTACTACTGTGGTGATTCTACACATGTTATCTCAGCATGCTCTAAACGTATAGCTAAGGTTGTTAGTCCTGTCACCGTTGGTAATTTGCAACCTAAATTTATTCTGTCTGTAACTTTGATTTGCTCACTGTCATCTTATCCTGTCATGGCGTTTGTAGATTCAGGTGCTGCCCTGAGTCTCATGGATCTCTCATTTGCTAAGCGCTGTGGATTTACTCTTGAACCATTAGAAAATCCTATTCCTCTTAGGGGTATTGATGCTACACCATTGGCAGCAAATAAACCGCAGTATTGGACTCAGGTTACCATGTGCATGACTCCTGAACACCGCGAGGTGATACGTTTCCTGGTTTTACATAAAATGCATGATTTGGTCGTTTTAGGGCTGCCATGGTTACAGACCCATAATCCAGTCCTGGACTGGAAGGCTATGTCAGTCTCAAGTTGGGGCTGTCGTGGTATTCATGAGGATTCCCTGCCTGTGTCTATTGCTTCTTCTACGCCTTCGGAAGTTCCGGAGTATTTGTCTGATTATCAGGATGTCTTCAGTGAGTCTGAGTCCAGTGCACTGCCTCCTCATAGGGACTGTGACTGTGCTATAGATTTGATCCCAGGCAGTAAATTTCCTAAGGGAAGACTGTTTAATCTGTCGGTACCTGAACATACCGCTATGCGTTCATATATCAAGGAGTCTCTGGAAAAAGGACATATTCGTCCGTCTTCTTCCCCTCTTGGTGCGGGATTCTTTTTTGTGGCAAAAAAGGACGGATCTTTGAGACCTTGTATTGATTATCGGCTTTTAAATAAGATCACTGTCAAATTTCAGTATCCTTTACCGCTGTTGTCTGACTTGTTTGCCCGGATTAAGGGTGCCAAGTGGTTCACCAAGATAGACCTTCGTGGTGCGTACAACCTTGTGCGCATTAAGCAAGGTGATGAATGGAAAACCGCATTCAATACGCCCGAAGGTCATTTTGAGTACTTGGTGATGCCTTTTGGGCTCTCCAATGCGCCTTCAGTTTTTCAGTCCTTTATGCATGACATTTTCCGGAAGTATCTGGATAAATTTTTGATTGTTTATCTGGATGATATTTTGGTTTTTTCTGATAATTGGGATTCGCATGTGGAGCAGGTCAGGTTGGTCTTTAAAATTTTGCGTGAAAATTCTTTGTTTGTCAAGGGCTCAAAGTGTCTCTTTGGTGTACAGAAGGTTCCCTTTTTGGGGTTCATTTTCTCCCCTTCTGCTGTGGAGATGGACCCAGTCAAGGTCCGAGCTATTCTTGATTGGACTCAGCCCTCGTCAGTTAAGAGTCTTCAGAAGTTCTTGGGCTTCGCTAACTTCTACCGTCGTTTTATCGCTAATTTTTCTAGCATTGTGAAACCTTTGACGGATATGACCAAGAAGGGCTCCGATGTATCTAACTGGGCTCCTGCTGCCGTGGAGGCTTTCCAGGAGTTGAAACGCCGGTTTACTTCGGCGCCTGTTTTGTGCCAGCCTGACGTCTCACTTCCCTTTCAGGTTGAGGTGGATGCTTCGGAGATTGGGGCAGGGGCCGTTTTGTCGCAGAGAGGCCCTGGTTGCTCTGTTATGAAACCTTGTGCCTTTTTCTCTAGGAAGTTTTCGCCTGCCGAGCGAAATTATGATGTGGGCAATCGGGAGTTGTTGGCCATGAAATGGGCATTTGAGGAGTGGCGTCATTGGCTCGAGGGTGCTAAGCATCGTGTGGTGGTCTTGACTGATCACAAAAATCTGATGTATCTCGAGTCTGCTAAACGCCTTAATCCGAGACAGGCCCGCTGGTCATTGTTTTTCTCCCGCTTTGATTTTGTTGTCTCGTATTTACCAGGTTCAAAGAATGTGAAGGCCGATGCTCTTTCTAGGAGCTTTGTGCCTGATGCTCCTGGAGTCGCTGATCCTGTTGGTATTCTTAAAGATGGAGTTATCTTGTCAGCTATTTCTCCGGATCTGCGACGTGTGTTGCAGAGATTTCAGGCTGATAGGCCTGAGTCTTGTCCACCTGACAGACTGTTTGTCCCGGATAAGTGGACCAGCAGAGTCATTTCCGAGGTTCATTCCTCGGTGTTGGCAGGTCACCCGGGAATTTTTGGCACCAGAGATCTGGTGGCCAGGTCCTTTTGGTGGCCTTCCTTGTCAAGGGATGTGCGGTCATTTGTGCAGTCCTGTGGGACTTGTGCTCGAGCTAAGCCTTGCTGTTCTCGTGCCAGCGGTTTGCTCTTGCCCTTGCCTGTCCCGAAGAGACCTTGGACACATATCTCCATGGATTTCATTTCTGATCTTCCGCTATCTCAGGGCATGTCCGTTATCTGGGTGATATGTGATCGCTTCTCCAAGATGGTCCATTTGGTTCCTTTGCCTAAGCTGCCTTCCTCTTCCGATCTGGTTCCTGTGTTTTTCCAGAACGTGGTTCGTTTGCACGGCATCCCTGAGAATATTGTGTCAGACAGAGGATCCCAGTTCGTTTCCAGGTTCTGGCGATCCTTTTGTAGTAGGATGGGCATTGATTTGTCGTTTTCGTCTGCTTTCCATCCTCAGACTAATGGACAGACGGAGCGAACCAATCAGACTTTGGAGGCTTATTTGAGGTGTTTTGTCTCTGCTGATCAGGACGATTGGGTGACATTCTTGCCGTTGGCTGAGTTTGCCCTTAATAATCGGGCTAGTTCCGCCACCTTGGTTTCGCCTTTTTTCTGCAACTCTGGTTTCCATCCTCGCTTTTCTTCGGGTCATGTGGAGCCTTCTGACTGTCCTGGGGTGGATTCTGTGGTGGATAGGTTGCAGCAGATCTGGAATCATGTGGTGGACAACTTGAAGTTGTCACAGGAGAAGGCTCAGCGCTTTGCCAACCGCCGCCGCGGTGTGGGTCCCCGACTACGCGTTGGGGATTTGGTGTGGCTTTCTTCCCGCTTTGTTCCTATGAAGGTCTCCTCTCCCAAATTTAAACCTCGTTTTATTGGGCCTTACAAGATATTGGAAATCCTTAATCCTGTATCTTTTCGTCTGGATCTTCCTGTGTCGTTTGCTATTCACAATGTATTTCATAGGTCCTTGTTGCGGCGGTACATTGTGTCTGTAGTTCCTTCTGCTGAGCCTCCTGCTCCGGTGTTGGTTGAGGGCGAGTTGGAGTACGTGGTGGAGAAGATCTTGGATTCTCGCCTCTCCAGGCGGAGGCTTCAGTACCTGGTCAAGTGGAAGGGCTATGGTCAGGAGGATAATTCCTGGGTGGTCGCCTCTGATGTTCATGCGGCCGATTTAGTTCGTGCCTTTCATGCCGCTCATCCTGATCGCCCTGGTGGTCGTGGTGAGGGTTCGGTGACCCCTCACTATGGGGGGGGTACTGTTGTGAATTTGCTTTTTGCTCCCTCTAGTGGTTACTAGTTTTTTGACTCTGGTTTTTCTGTCATTCCTTTTATCCGCACCTGGGTCGTTAGTTAGGGGTGTTGCTATATAAGCTCCCTGGACCTTCAGTTCAATGCCTGGCAACGTAGTTATCAGAGCTAGTCTGCTGTGCTCTTGTCTACTTATCCTGGTTCCAGTTATATCAGCTAAGTCTGCCTTTTGCTTTTTGCTATTTGTTTTGGTTTTGTATTTTTGTCCAGCGTTTTCCAAATCTTTATCCTGACCTTAGCTGGAAGCTCTAGGGGGCTGGTGTTCTCCCCCCGGACCGTTAGACGGTTCGGGGGTTCTTGAATTTCCAGTGTGGATTTTGATAGGGTTTTTGTTGACCATATAAGTTACCTTTCTTTATTCTGCTATCAGTAAGCGGGCCTCTCTGTGCTAAACCTGGTTCATTTCTGTGTTTGTCATTTCCTCTTACCTCACCGTCATTATTTGTGGGGGGCTTCTATCCAGCTTTGGGGTCCCCTTCTCTGGAGGCAAGAAAGGTCTTTGTTTTCCTCTACTAGGGGTAGCTAGATTCTCCGGCTGGCGCGTGTCATCTAGAATCAACGTAGGAATGATCCCCGGCTACTTCTAGTGTTGGCGTTAGGAGTAGATATATGGTCAACCCAGTTACCACTGCCCTATGAGCTGGATTTTTGTATTCTGCAGACTTCCACGTTCCTCTGAGACCCTCGCCATTGGGGTCATAACACCCCCCCACGCCGCAGAGACTCCCCCCACGCCGCAGAGACCCCCCAGCACGCCGCAGAGACCCCCCCAGCATGCCGCAGAGACCCCCAGCACACCGCAGAGACCCCCCAGCACGCCGCTGAGACACCCCCCACGCCGCATCAAGCCCCGGCACGCCGCATAGAGCCTGGGCAGCCCGGATACAGCGCCGCATAGAATGAGATCCCTAGCAGGCCCGCACCGGCCCCGCCCGCACACACAGACACTCAGTGTGCACCCACGCACCTCCCACACTCTTCCCCTCTCCAGAACCCCATATAGAAGGACAGAAAGGGCTGATTTACATTCCGATACTTGTGTCCCATTCACTTGTATTGGCATCGGGTATCGTATCGGCGATATCCGATATTTTTCGGGTATCGGCCAATACTATCCGATACCGATACTTTCAAGTATCGGAAGGTATCGCTCAACACTAGTTAGGACACCACCAGCAGCAAATGTGGAGGTATCATCGCAAGGCCAAAGCAGTCAGGGAATCACAAGGTTCTTGGTAGGAAACACTGTATATAGGCCAACATCAAGAATACCATCACCAACTCTCTCTCAATCTGCCATGTCCACCACCCCCACTGCTAGTTCCACCATATGCAGCTCTCCAGTCCAGCTCACCCTACAAGAGACTCTCGTTAGAAAAAGAAAGTACTCATTCTCTCATCTGCGTACACAGGGTTTGAACACCCACATTGCTATACTAATCTCGTTAGAGATGATGCCCTACCGTTGGTTGAAAGCGAAGCTTTCAAAGACCTGATGGCCTATGGAGTACCATGCTATGACCTACCTAGTCGGCACTTCTTTGTGAGAAAAGCCATCCCAGCCCTCCACCAGCATGTCAAAGACCGCATTGTCCATGCACTGAGGCAATCAGTCAGTGGAAAGGTGCACCTCACAACAGATGCATGGACCAGTAGGCATGACCAGGAACGTTACGTGTCCATCACGGCGCACTGGGTTAATGTGGTGGATGCAGGGTCCACAGGGGACAGCCATAGTGGGACATTTCTGCCTAGCCCACGGTCTAGGAAACAGTTGGCTGTAGGCATTCACCACCCCCCTCCTCCTCCTCCAGAAGCAAAAGTTTGTCCAAATAACGCAGTCGCACGACCACTCCATCCGCAGCTGACAGTGTTGCACACGAGGTGTCCCATTATCGAACAGCTAGTGATAAGCGTCAGCAGGCTGTGTTACAAATGAAGTGTTTCGGCGACAACAGACACACTACGGAAGTACTGACCGAGTACTTGCAGCAACAAATGCAGTCATGGCTGGGCAGTGTACATCTTGAGGCAGGCAAGGTAGTCAGTGATTACGGAAGGAATTTTATGGCTGCCATAGCCCTTTCAGAACTGAAACACATACCTTGCCTGGCTCACACCTTGAACCTGGTGGTGCAGTGCTTCGTCAAAAAATAATCCGCAGTTACCAGCCCTGCTCCTGAAGGTGCAAAAACTTTGCTCGCACATCCACCGGTCACCTGTACACTCCAGCCGTATGCAGAACCATCAGCGATGGCTGAATCTTCCCCAGCACCGCCTAATAATCGACGTTGCAACAAGGTGGAACTCCACCCTGCACATGGTTCGGAGGCTGTGCAAACAGAGGCATGCTGTAATTAATTTGTGGGAGGATACACATACACGGGCAGGCACTTGGATGGCAGACATGGAGTTGTCTGGTGTGCAGTGGTCGAAGCTGCAAGACCTCTGTCAAGTCCTTCAGTGTTTTGAGGAATGCACATGGCTGGTAAGTGCAGACGATGCCATCATAAGCATGAGCATCCCACTAATGCGTCTGCTGATGCAAAGTTTGACACACATTAAGGAGCGGGCATCTGCAGCCGAGAAGGAGAGAGGCCTTGATGACAGTCAGCCATTCTCTGCTCAGGGAACTCTCCTGGACGAGGTGGCGGACGAAGAGGAGGAGGAGGAGGATGATGGGGATGAATGTTTATGGGAGGAAGATGCTTCTCGGGGCAATAGAAACTGGTGGCGTTGCAAGGTCAGGTACAGGGTTTTTGTGGGACACAAGTGATGTTGATTTGCAAGAAAGTGCTCCTCAACCCAGCATAAGCAGTGAATTGACACCTGGAACATTGGCCCACATGGCTGAGTATGCCTTGCGCATCCTAAAAAGGGACCCCCGCATTATCAAAATGATGACCGATGACTAGGGTTGAGCGAAACGGATCGTTCATTTTCATAAGTCGCCGACTTTTGGCAAAGTCGGCGTCTCATGAAACCGAGCCGATCCCTGTGTGGGGTCTGCCATGCGGTACGCGACTTTCGCGCCAAAGTCGCGTTTCAATGACGCTAAAAGCGCCATTTCTCAGCCAATGAAAGTGGACGCAGAGTGTGGGCAGCGTGATGACATAGATCTCAGTCCCCACCATCTTAGAGAAGGGCATTGCAGTGATTGGCTTGCTTTCTGCGGCATCACAGGGGCTATAAAGGGGCATTCCCGCCGACCGCCATCTTACTGCTGCTGATCTGAGCATAGGGAGAAGCTGCAGCTTCTTCGGAAGCAGGGATAGTGATAGGCAGGGTACATAAAGCCACAAACCGCTTGTGCTGTAGCGATTTCCACTGTCCAATACCACCTTTTGTTTGCAGGACAGTGGAAGCTACATTTTTTTTTCCTCAGCGCTGTAGCTCATTGGGCTGCCCTAGAAGGCTCCCTGATAGCTGTGTTGCTTTGTGTGTACGCCGCTGTGTAAACCAACTGCTTTTTTCAAAGCACAAATCCTGTTTTTCCTTCTTTTCTGCACAGCTATCTTGTGTGTTTGTCCACACTTTTGTGTGCAGCAGTCCTTTTTATAGCTGCCTGCCATACTTTCCTGAGATTACTGCAGGGAGATAAAGATTGGCAAGTCTGCCTCCGTGCCATTGCTGTGTGTGGCATCTCTCTCTCATTGTGTGGCACCGAAAACACTGTGTAATACTTGGCCATTTTTTTTTTTTTTTCTAAATTCTCCCTTTTCCAAAAAAAAAATTAGTGGGAGATAAATATTGTCAAGTCTGCCTCCATGCCATTGCTGTGTGTGGCATCTCTCTCTCATTGTGTGGCACTGAAAACACTGTGTAATAGTTGGCCATTTTTTTTGGGGGGGTACATTCTCCCTTTAAAAAAAAAAAAATTATTGGGAGATAAATATTGGCAAGTCTGCCTCCGTGCCATTGCTGTGTGTGGCATCTCTCTCTCATTGTGTGGCACCGAAAACACTGTGTAATACTTGGCCTTTTTTTTTTTTTTTCTAAATTCTCCCTTTTCCAAAAAAAAAATTAGTGGGAGATAAATATTGTCAAGTCTTCCTCCGTGCCATTGCTGTGTGTGGCATCTCTCTCTCATTGTGTGGCACTGAAAACACTGTGTAATAGTTGGCCATTTTTTTTGGGGGGGGTACATTCTCCCTTTTCCAAAAAAAAAAATTAGTGGGAGATAAATATTGGCAAGTCTGCCTCCGTGCCATTGCTGTGTGTGGCATCTCTCCCTCATTGTGTGGCACCGAAAACACTGTGTAGTACCTGGCCTTTTTTTTTTTTTTTTTTCTAAATTCTCCCTTTTCCAAAAAAAAAAAATATTGGGAGATAAATATTGTCAAGTCTGCCTCCGTGCCATTGCTGTGTGTGGCATCTCTCTCTCATTGTGTGGCACTGAAAACACTGTGTAATAGTTGGCCATTTTTTGGGGGGGGGGTACATTCTCCCTTTTAAAAAAAAAAAAATTATTGGGAGATAAATATTGTCAAGTCTGCCTCCGTGCCATTGCTGTGTGTGGCATCTCTCTCTCATTGTGTGGCACCGAAAACACTGTGTAATACTTGGCCTTTTTTTTTTTTTTTCTAAATTCTCCCTTTTCCAAAAAAAAAATTAGTGGGAGATAAATATTGTCAAGTCTTCCTCCGTGCCATTGCTGTGTGTGGCATCTCTCTCTCATTGTGTGGCACTGAAAACACTGTGTAATAGTTGGCCATTTTTTTTGGGGGGGGTACATTCTCCCTTTTCCAAAAAAAAAAATTAGTGGGAGATAAATATTGGCAAGTCTGCCTCCGTGCCATTGCTGTGTGTGGCATCTCTCCCTCATTGTGTGGCACCGAAAACACTGTGTAGTACCTGGCCTTTTTTTTTTTTTTTTTTCTAAATTCTCCCTTTTCCAAAAAAAAAAAATATTGGGAGATAAATATTGTCAAGTCTGCCTCCGTGCCATTGCTGTGTGTGGCATCTCTCTCTCATTGTGTGGCACTGAAAACACTGTGTAATAGTTGGCCATTTTTTGGGGGGGGGGTACATTCTCCCTTTTAAAAAAAAAAAAATTATTGGGAGATAAATATTGTCAAGTCTGCCTCCGTGCCATTGCTGTGTGTGGCATCTCTCTCTCATTGTGTGGCACCGAAAACACTGTGTAATACTTGGCCTTTTTTTTTTTTTTTCCTAAATTCTCCCTTTTCCGAAAAAAAATTAGTGGGAGATAAATATTGTCAAGTCTGCCTCCGTGCCATTGCTGTGTGTGGCATCTCTCATCTCTCTAATTTGTGGGAGGATACACATACACGGGCAGGCACTTGGATGGCAGACATGGAGTTGTCTGGTGTGCAGTGGTCGAAGCTGCAAGACCTCTGTCAAGTCCTTCAGTGTTTTGAGGAATGCACACGGCTGGTTAGTGCAGACAACGCCATAATAAGCATGAGCATCCCCCTAATGCGTCTGCTGATGCAAAGTTTGACGCACATAAAGGAGCAGGCGTCTGCAGCAGAGGAAGAGGAAAGCCTTGATGACAGTCAGCCATTGTCTGGTCAGGGCCGTGTAGAGGACACGGTAGCGGGCGAAGAGGAGGAGGAGGACGAGGAGGATGATGGGGATGAGTACTTTTTTAATGAGGAAGCTTCTCCTGGGCCAACAGAAATTAGTGGCGTTGCAAGGCCGGGTTCTGTTTTTTTAAGGGAGACAAGTGACGTAGATTTGCCTGTAACTGCCCCTCAAACCAGCACAACCGCAGATTTGCCAACAGGAACTTTGGCCCACATGGCGGATTATGCCTTACGTATCCTCAAAAAGGACCCACGCATTACTAAAATGATAAGCGATGACGATTACTGGTTGGCCTGCATCCTTGACCCTCGCTATAAAGGCAAATTGCAAAATATTATGCCACATGAGAACCTCGAACAAATCTTAGCAACCAAACAAGCTACTCTTGTAGACCGTTTGATTCATGCATTCCCAGCACACAGCGCCGGTGATGGTTCTCACACAAGCTGCAGGGGGCTACATGGCAGAGGTGTTAGAGGTGCACAGATCAGAAGTGGTGTTGGACAGAGGGGTTTTCTGACCAGGTTGCGGAGTGATTTCGCAATGACCGCAGACAGGACAGGTACTGCAGCATCTATTCAAAGTGACAGGAGACAACATTTGTCCAGTATGGTTACTAACTATTTTTCTTCCCTTATCAATGTTCTCCCTAAACCGTCATTCCCATTTGATTACTGGGCATCAAAATTAGACACCTGGCCTGAATTAGCAGAATATGCATTGCAGGAGCTTGCTTGCCCAGCAGCTAGTGTGCTATCAGAAAGAGTATTCAGTGCTGCTGGTTCAATATTAACCGAAAAAAGGACTCGACTGGCTACCCAAAATGTGGATGATCTCACCTTCATTAAAATGAACCACTCCTGGATTTCAAATTATTTTGCCCCACCTTTCCCGGCTGACACCTAGCTTTCCTATAAAAAGGTCTTGCTTGTGGACTGGTCTTACTGAGTGTTCCAATCTGTTAATTTGCAGCAGCTGTTTGTCCAGCATACGACATGTTTACACCTCCCCCAATGGGAAAAATCCCCCCACGGGGCCGTTGTCTCGCCACTTGGCGCAAGCACCCGTTACAGTGCTGATTGTCTGAGGAGGCGGGTGTGCCCGCTTTTGGTTGACGGCATTGCCACTGGGTCCCTCATAGTACAATGTAGTGTCTCTGGCGGTGGTGGTGCGCACCCAACGTCAGACACACCGTTGTAACATGAGGGGCCCTGGGGCGGTACCACCGGCCACAAGAGAGTTCCCCCCCCCAGCTCAAACTGTGCTCTACCACGTGCAAAATTATCTCGCACAGCTCCACCAATGTTTAGTCTATGCACTGACATCATTCAATGCCTGGCACTGACAAACAATACCAATTTGTTTGCATCTATGATGCTAGTTAAAGTAGTCTGGGTCAGTGTCCTATATTGACACCAGTAAATACTAATTTACTGCCAAATTACTTTGTCATAAACTCTGCAGATGAGCCCACCCCTGTACCTAAGCATGCCACCCTTTTTTTACTTATAGTTGTTTTGCGAGACATTAACATCTATTTATTTTTTTGGAGTACTAACTGAGCCTATTGTTTGTTATTCTAGGCCTTTGATAGCCTGTCTGCTGTCCCTACTTGCATTACTCCTCCACTGACCACAATGCTGCCTGCCTGTGCATCCATGTAACCGATGTAAAACTGCCATGAGCCTATTGTTTGTTATTTTAGGCCTTTAATAGCCTGTCTGCGGCCCCTACTTGCAATACTCCTCCACTGACCACAATGCTGCCTGGAGTGCCTGCCTGTGTATCCATGTAACCGATTTCAAACTGCCATGACTGCCTACTGTTTGTTGTTTTAGGCCTTTGTGAGCCTGTCTGCGGCCCCTACTTGCAATACTCCTCCACTGACCACAATGCTGCCTGCCTGTGTATCCATGTAACCGATGTAAAACTGCCATGACTGCCTACTGTTTGTTATTTTAGGCCTTTGTGAGCCTGTCTGCGGCCCCTACTTGCAATACTCCTCCACTGACCACACCAATGCTGCCCGTGTACCCCTGGAACCTATTTAAAAGTTCATAGAGCCTAGTTATATATTTTATTTACTATTAATAAGGCCATGATGGACTACGCTGTACCATGCTACAAGCTAACCAGTCGACTCTTCTTTTGCGAGAAAAGCCATCCCAACCCTCCACCAGCATGTAAAAGACCGCATCGTCCATGCACTCTGGCAATCTGTGAGTACAAAGGTGCACCTGACAACAGACGCATGGACCTGTAGGCATGGCCACGGAAGATTACGTGTCCATTACGGCGCAATGGGTTAATGTGTTGGATGCTTGGTCCACAGGGGACAGCCTACTAAGTCTGTCTGCAGTCCCTAATTCAAATTGTCCTCCACTGTCTAAATCGGAGCTTCCACCTTCTGGCTTTCGGCCTATAGTATCAGAAATTAAACTGCATTTGGCCTTCAACTTTGGTTACGGCCTACTAACGGTGTCTGCCCCTGCCTGGTGTTTTTCCTCAACTGAATAAAGCTGAGCTTCATCCTTCTGGCTCTCATTAAGTGCTGTGTTTTCAAAAATTGGTGGTTAGGGCCTACTAACGGTGTCTGCCCCTCCCTGGTGTTTTTCTTCAACTGAATAAAGCTGAGCTTCAACCTTCTGGCTCTCATTAAGTGCTGTTATTTTAAAAATTGGTGGTTAGGGCCTACTAACGGTGTCTGCCCCCTCCCTGGTGTTTTTCCTCAACTGAATAAAGCTGAGCTTCAACCTTCTGGCTCTCATTAAGTGCTGTTATTTTAAAAATTGGTGGTTAGGGCCTAATAACGGTGTCTGCCCCTGCCTGGTGTTTGTCCTCAACTGAATAAAGCTGAGCTTCAACCTTCTGGCTTTGGGCCTATAGTATCAGATATTAAACTGCATTTGGCCTTCAACTTGGGTTACGGCCTACTAACGGTGTCTGCCCCTGCCTGATGTTTTTCCTCAACTGAATAAAGCTGAGCTTCATCCTTCTGGCTCTCATTAAGTGCTGTTATTTTAAAAATTGGTGGTTAGGGCCTACTAACGGTGTCTGCCCCTCCCTGGTGTTTTTCCTCAACTGAATAAAGCTGAGCTTCAACCTTCTGGCTCTCATTAAGTGCTGTTATTTTTAAAATTGGTGGTTAGGGCCTACTAACGGTGTCTGCCCCTCCCTGGTGTTTGCCCTCAACTGAATAAAGCTGAGCTTCAACCTTCTGGCTCTCATTAAGTGCTGTTATTTTAAAAATTGGTGGTTAGGGCCTAATAACGGTGTCTGCCCCTGCCTGGTGTTTGTCCTCAACTGAATAAAGCTGAGCTTCATCCTTCTGGCTCTCATTAAGTGCTGTGTTTTCAAAAATTGGTGGTTAGGGCCTACTAACGGTGTCTGCCCCTCCCTGGTGTTTTTCCTCAACTGAATAAAGCTGAGCTTCAACCTTCTGGCTCTCATTAAGTGCTGTTATTTTAAAAATTGGTGGTTAGGGCCTACTAACGGTGTCTGCCCCTCCCTGGTGTTTTTCCTCAACTGAATAAAGCTGAGCTTCAACCTTCTGGCTCTCATTAAGTGCTGTTATTTTTAAAATTGGTGGTTGGGGCCTACTAACGGTGTCTGCCCCTCCCTGGTGTTTGCCCTCACATGAATAAAGCTGAGCTTCAACCTTCTGGCTTTGGGCCTATAGTATCAGATATTAAACTGCATTTGGCCTTCAACTTTGGTTACGGCCTACTAACGGTGTCTGCCCCTCCCTGGTGTTTTTCCTCAACTGAATAAAGCTGAGCTTCAACCTTCTGGCTCTCATTAAGTGCTGTTATTTTTAAAATTGGTGGTTAGGGCCTACTAACGGTGTCTGCCCCTCCCTGGTGTTTGCCCTCAACTGAATAAAGCTGAGCTTCAACCTTCTGGCTCTCATTAAGTGCTGTTATTTTAAAAATTGGTGGTTAGGGCCTACTAACGGTGTCTGCCCATCCCTGGTGTTTGCCCTCAACTGATTAAAGCTGAGCTTCAACCTTCTGGCTTTGGGCCTATAGTATCAGATATTAAACTGCATTTGGCCTTCAACTTTGGTTACGGCCTACTAACGGTGTCTGCCCCTCCCTGGTGTTTTTCCTCAACTGAATAAAGCTGAGCTTCAACCTTCTGGCTCTCATTAAGTGCTGTTATTTTTAAAATTGGTGGTTAGGGCCTACTAACGGTGTCTGCCCCTCCCTGGTGTTTTTCCTCAACTGAATAAAGCTGAGCTTCAACCTTCTGGCTCTCATTAAGTGCTGTTATTTTAAAAATTGGTGGTTAGGGCCTACTAACGGTGTCTGCCCCTCCCTGGTGTTTTTCCTCAACTGAATAAAGCTGAGCTTCAAACTTCTGGCTCTCATTAAGTGCTGTTATTTTAAAAATTGGTGGTTAGGGCCTACTAACGGTGTCTGCCCCTCCCTGGTGTTTGCCCTCAACTGATTAAAGCTGAGCTTCAACCTTCTGGCTTTGGGCCTATAGTATCAGATATTAAACTGCATTTGGCCTACTAGTGTGGTTGGGCCCTTAAAACAGTGTCTGCTGCTCCTGGGTTTGCTACTCCACTGAACAAAGCAATGCCGCCTGTTTAGTCCTGTCCTGTTTCCAATTTTGAACTGCATTTAGCCTACTTTATTCTTTGGCCCTATATCTGTTTCCTCCTCATCCTGCCCATTGCCCAGCCACTGCTAGATGAGTCTGCTGGTACATTGACCTAGACCACTACATTCCCCTTGCACTCTACACAGCCAGAATCTGACCCTGCTGAAAGTAAGGTTCCCCTTCCCGCATGTTATACCACCTTACACAGGGACAAAGAGGAAGGTGCAGATGAAAGTGCAGGTTCCTTCATCAGGTGGGGGGGCATACTCGTTGGCGATGTCACTGGCACAGGGCCCCTCAGAGTACGCAAAAGTGTCGCTGCTGGTGGGAGGCGCCCCCGCCGTGCAAACACACCGCTGTACTTTGAGGGGCCCTGTGCCAGTGCCAATGCGAACAAGTGTGCCCCCCTGCTTGCTCAGGATCACAGCACTTGCAATGTTGAAATACTTTCCTCTCCCTGCTCCACCGCCATGACGTAGTCCACGATTCCTGGGCCCACTAAAACCTTGAACCAGCCCTACCCCCCACAAATTTGCCAAATGACCCCCAAGTTCCATTGAACAACTATTATTATAAAGTTAATTAAGATTGACAAGCTTCAGAAACAAGAATGGATGTTTTTGGCATTAAAATGGGCACTGTAGGTGTTTTCCTGGCCTCCACTCACTGCCAACTATGCTTCCCCATTGACTTGCATTGGGTTTCGTGTTTCGGTCGATCCCCGACTTTTAGCGATAATCGGCCGACTGCACTCGACTCGACTCTGGACAAAGTCGGGTTTCACAAAACCCGACTCGACCTTAAAAAAATGAAAGTCGCTCAACCCTACCGATGACGATTACTGGTTGGCCTGCCTCCTGGATCCACGATATAAAGGAAAATTACAAAATATCATGCCACATGAGAACCTTGAGCAAATATTGGCTACCAAACAAGCAACTCTTGTAGACTGTTTGGTTCAGGCATTCCCAGCACACAGCGGCAGTGATTGTTCTCACACAAGCCGTAGGGGCAACATGGCAGAGGTGTTAGAGGTGCACAAATGCGAAGTGGCGTTGGACAGAGGGGTTTTATGACCAGGTTGTGGAGTGATTTTGCAATGACTGCTGACACGACAGGTACTGCTGCTTCGATTCAAAGTGACAGGAGACAGCATTTGTCCAGTATGGTTTCGACCTACTTTTCCTCCCTTATCGATGTTCTCCCTCACAGGTCATTCCCCTTTGATTACTGGGCATCTAAAATAGACACCTGGCCTGAATTGGTAGAATATGCATTACAGGAGCTCGCTTGTCCTGCTGCTAGTGTGCTACCAGAAAGAGTCTTCAGTGCTGCTGGTTCAATACTGACCAAAAAAAGGACACGTCTGGCTACCCGAAATGTTGATGATCTAACCTTCATTAAAATGAACCAATCATGGATTTCAAATTATTTTGCCCCACCTTCCCCTGCTGACACGTAGCTTGCCTGAAAAAGGTCTTGCTTTTGGCCTCCTCTTACTGACTTCTCCAATTCCTACATTTGCAGCTGCTGAATGTCCACCATAGGCCATTTTTATACCTCCCTAAATGGGCTGACTCCCCCCACAGGGCCGTGGTTACCACCTGGCGCAGGCACCCGTGCGAGTGCCGTTTGCCTGGACAGGTGGGTGTGCCCAATCTTGGGCGACGGCACTGGCACAGGGTTGGCTTAAATAGGGTGAATACCACGCAGGGCACCAATCCCCATCCAAGCACCGCCCATGTTAAAATATATACACCATAATAGACAAAACAGACATCAACAATGTGTAAATTTACCACCCACCAAATCTAATGTATGCATCATTCAGACAAATCCAATATTCAATCCATAAATATGAAATCAATGATTTATTTATTCCGTGTTCATCTAATCCACTCCTTGCATCGGCGTTGTCATGGAGGACTTCAACCAATGGATATAACTGTGTCCGGGTCTTGGTGCTCCAATAGGCTCAATGTAACAGTACGGCGCTAAAAAGAAAAGCAGCCTATCCATGCATTTCATATATAGTAGCATAAACCATGTACCCAATCCAGTAGCCCGTTACAACAGAATATACCTACATCATCAACATGCGTTTCACCTGATCATTGCAGTGACCGCAGCGTGCGATCGCCGGCGCGCCAGAAACCAGGCTAGACCTCATCACATGACTGCAATGGAGCCACGCCCAGTTCCGGAGCACATATCCATCACAACACAGCGGACCCACGTGATCACCATTAGAATGGTCACCCAAGCAACGCCGGTAAACATTACAGACTTCCTTTAAGTCAAGGATCTCCTTAAGGTGCACAGCGCGCAAACGCAGGAACGCCGCATGTCAGACGAGACCCCATCATGTGACCGGAATGAGGCCCCGCCCAACCACGGCGTCCACACACGCAGCGCAGCTGCCAACCTATCTGATCCCTCCATGGGTAAATCACCCTGGCAACAATAATAAACAATAAGGTTTCTCTAATTACAACGGCTTACAGTAAAATCTTATTAAGAGCACAGAATCTATACCAAATCACAATATTTCCCAATAATGCACACCAAAAATATCCATTTGAATATTGACAACAAGGCAAGCGGAAGACAGTCAGCAGACTATATATGAAAACAGTACCATATACTTGATACTACATTGCTTTATACCAAATTCCAACTCTAAGGCTACCATTATCCAATAGCCGACTGTCACATCAAATGCCTATATGAAAAGACAAAAAACACAGAATTGATAAAAACATAAACAGTGTATTAAAAACAACATAACCAATGTTAACACTATCACTAAAGGAAGAAACTCATCCTTACGGGGTAAATGGATGAAGATTAAAATCTATATTCAAGCCCCTAGGCTGTAAAGAACCTAGTGTATATATCCATCTCATTTCTTTCTTCTTGAGTATCAGTAGTCTATCCCCACCTCTCCTTAGGAAAGGGACACTGTCTATAACCCTAAATCTTAATTGGTTTACCGAGTGTTTGTTCTCCAAAAAATGTTTAGGAATAGGTAATTCAGTGAGACCCGTCCTAATAGTGCTTTTATGCTTGCTTATGCGGGCTCTCACCTCCATAGTGGTCTCACCAATATAGGCCAGGCCACATGGGCACGTAATCATGTATACGACAAAACTTGATGTACACGTATACCTCTCTTTCAAAAAGATTTTTTTTGCCCGTATGGGGATGGCAGAAAAATTCCCCTTTCAGCATATTGTTACAACATGCACATCCCAGACATGGAAACTTTCCATTTCTGGGTGTGCTCAGAGTTCACTGAATTGAGGTTTTTGATTTACCAATATCAGACCTAACTAGTCTGTCACTCAGATTACGACCCCTCCTAAATGCCATCATGGGATAAGATTTAAAACCCGTAACAGACGGTACCCCACGTTGTAAAAATGTCCAATGCTTTCTTAAGATTCTACCGATCTCATTACTCGCTGAGCTATAAGTTGACACGAAACGAATACGTTCACAAGACCTAGCTAAGGGGGTTTTGTTTCGAATACTCTCACGTGGGGAATTCCGGGCCTTAACTTTAAATCTGTTTACTCCCTCCTTCGGATATCCCCTCGCTAGAAATTTAGAGCCCATATCCTCTAGTCGCTGATCTACTCGATTATCATCAGACACTATTCTACGAACCCTAAGCAACTGGCTCTATGGAAGGGAATTCATCATCCTTCTTGGATGGTTGCTGTCAAATAACAGCAAATTGTTTCTGTCAGTATCTTTCACAAAAATATCCATTTTTAACCTCTCACCATCCTTATATACTAAAGTGTCCAGGAACTGTATCTGAGTAGTAGAATGTGTCAGCGTAAACTGTAGCTCTGGATATGTTCCATTCAAGTCACTCTGAAAGTCATTCAATTCAGCAATGTTGCCCTCCCAAATCACAAATATGTCGTCTATATAGCGCCACCAGGCTCTGACGTGGCGCCAGAGGCTGGAATTGTACACAAACCTGTCCTCAAATACCGCCATGTAGATGTTGGCATAAGTGGGGGCCACATTGGACCCCATGGCGGTACCTCTCAATTGCAAATAGAACTCATCCCCAAAGAGGAAATAATTCCTCCTGAGGATGAGCTCCAGCAACGGGAGGACAAGCTGTGCACACTCAGGGGCCACATCAGAGCCTGACAGCGCACCAGACACCGCCTCCAAGCCCTTTTCATGTTCGATCGACATGTATAAAGATTCCACATCGAGCGAAACTAAAACCGTAGTTTGTGAAATAGTTATATCCTCAATTTTATTGAGAAAATCATTGGTGTCTCTGATGTACAACCGTGCAGACACAGCAAAAGGACGCAGGACTCGATCCAGAAAAATTGCAGTCTTATTGAATAAAGAACCTCTACCAGACACAATCGGCCTGCCTGGAGGACTCAGCAAATCCTTGTGTATTTTAGGTAGGAATCACTGGTGTATCCACAATCAAAAACTCAGACAGCTTGTGGTCAATGAGTCCCATGGCCAGGGAGTCACTGACCACAAGCTGTATCTCCCTTTGAAGATGAAAGGTAGGGTTAGATGATAATTTCTCATATACCGACTGATCATTCAGTTGTCTCAATATCTCAGCCCTATATTTAGAGCTGTCCATAATGACCACCGCCCCGCCTTTATCGGCTTGTTTGATGGTTAGGGCAGTGTTATCTGCCAAGTTCTTCACAATCCCCCTCTCTATTGATGACAAGTTCTGATACACAGGAGGTTTAAAAGTACTTTTCAACATTCCAACCTCTCTCTGTACAATTTCAATGTAGGATTCGGCAAAATGATCACTATTCGGCGGTTGAAATGAACTCTTGTTGTATAGTCCTAATCTGATTCTACAGATGATTCTAATTTGGGATCAACCAGGGAAGCACATTTTTTAGAGCAAATGGACAAAACCACTCCAGGAGACGGGGCCGTAGGAGGGGACGGAAACATAAGAACCAAAGGCCCACCCAAGGAACAACGCCACGTGAGGACGACCACCATGAGGACAAGGAATGCGAAGGACAATCAATGATTAATAGAGAATTGGTGGTAAATATCTCCTCTGTTACTCTATCTGAGATTGAGTTGAGAGTATTATCTAAGGGATTGTCTTTCTGTCCTTCTAATAATCCAGATTGGTTTTCTTTAGAGATTGATTTACAGGCTTTTTTTAGGAGGTTAAGGTTGGAATCCTTTTTTTCTGATAAAATCGGCAGTAGGAATTTGAATATGAGGGAACCGGTACAGGGTTTTTCATTACAGGAATTAGGACTATACAACAAGAGTTCATTTCAACCGCCGAATAGTGATCATTTTGTCGAATCCTACATTGAAATTGTACAGAGAGAGGTTGGAATGTTGAAAAGTACTTTTAAACCTCCTGTGTATCAGAACTTGTCATCAATAGAGAGGGGGATTGTGAAGAACTTGGCAGATAACACTGCCCTAACCATCAAACAAGCCGATAAAGGCGGGGCGGTGGTCATTATGGACAGCTCTAAATATAGGGCTGAGATATTGAGACAACTGAATGATCAGTCGGTATATGAGAAATTATCATCTAACCCTACCTTTCGTTTTCAAAGGGAGTTACAGCTTGTGGTCAGTGACTCCCTGGCCATGGGACTCATTGACCACAAGCTGTCTGAGTTTTTGATTGTGGATACACCAGTGATTCCTGTGCTGTATACACTACCTAAAATACACAAGGATTTGCTGAGTCCTCCAGGCAGGCTGATTGTGTCTGGTAGAGGTTCTTTATTCAATAAGACTGCCATTTTTCTGGATCGAGTCCTGCGTCCTTTTGCTGTGTCTGCACGGTCGTACATCAGAGACACCAATGATTTTCTCAATAACATTGAGGATATAACTATTTCACAAAGTACGGTTTTAGTTTCGCTCGATGTGGTATCTTTATACACGTCGATCGAACATGAAAAGGGCTTGGAGGCGGTGTCTGGTGCGCTGTTATGCTCTGACGTGGCCCCTGAGTGTGCACAGCTTGTCCTCACATTGCTGGAGCTCATCCTCAGGAGGAATTATTTCCTCTTTGGGGATGAGTTCTATTTGCAATTGAGAGGTACCGCCATGGGGTCCAATGTGGCCCCAACTTATGCCAACATCTACATGGCGGTATTTGAGGACAGGTTTGTGTACAATTCCAGCCTCTGGCGCCACGTCAGAGCCTGGTGGCGCTATATAGACGACATATTTGTGATTTGGGAGGGCAACATTGCTGAATTGAATGACTTTCAGAGTGACTTGAATGGAACATATCCAGAGCTACAGTTTACGCTGACACATTCTACTACTCAGATACAGTTCCTGGACACTTTAGTATATAAGGATGGTGAGAGGTTAAAAACGGATATTTTTGTGAAAGATACTGACAGAAACAATTTGCTGTTATTTGACAGCAACCATCCAAGAAGGATGATGAATTCCCTACCATGGAGCCAGTTGCTTAGGGTTCGTAGAATAGTGTCTGATGATAATCGAGTAGATCAGCGACTAGAGGATATGGGCTCTAAATTTCTAGCGAGGGGATATCCGAAGGAGGGAGTAAACAGATTTAAGGTTAAGGCCCGGAATTCCCCACGTGAGAGTATTCAAAACAAAACCCCCTTAGCTAGGTCTTGTGAATGTATTCCTTTCGTGTCAACTTATAGCTCAGCGAGTAATGAGATCGGTAGAATCTTAAGAAAGCATTGGACATTTTTACAACGTGGGGTACCGTCTGTTACGGGTTTTAAATCTTATCCCATGATGGCATTTAGGAGGGGTCGTAATCTGAGTGACAGACTAGTTAGGTCTGATATTGGTAAATCAAAAACCTCAATTTAGTGAACTCTGAGCACACCCAGAAATGGAAAGTTTCCATGTCTGGGATGTGCATGTTGTAACAATATGCTGAAAGGGGAATTTTTCTGCCATCCCCATACGGACAAAAAAATCTTTTTGAAAGAGAGGTATACGTGTACATCAAGTTTTGTCGTATACATGATTACGTGCCCATGTGGCCTGGCCTATATTGGTGAGACCACTATGGAGGTGAGAGCCCGCATAAGCAAGCATAAAAGCACTATTAGGACGGGTCTCACTGAATTACCTATTCCTAAACATTTTTTGGAGAACAAACACTCGGTAAACCAATTAAGATTTAGGGTTATAGACAGTGTCCCTTTCCTAAGGAGAGGTGGGGATAGACTACTGATACTCAAGAAAAAAGAAATGAGATGGATATATACCCTAGGTTCTTTACAGCCTAGGGGCTTGAATATAGATTTTAATCTTCATCCATTTACCTCGTAAGGATGAGTTTCTTCCTTTAGTGATAGTGTTAACATTGGTTATGTTGTTTTCAATACACTGTTTATGTTTTTATCAATTCTGTGTTTTTTGTCTTTTTATATAGGCATTTGATGTGACAGTCGGCTATTGGATAATGGTAGCCTTAGAGTTGGAATTTGGTATAAAGCACTGTAGTATCAAGTATATGGTACTGTTTTCATATATAGTCTGCCGACTGTCTTCCGCTTGCCTTGTTGTCAATATTCAAATGGATATTTTTGGTGTGCATTATTGGGAAATATTGTGATTTGGTATAGATTCTGTGCTCATAATAAGATTTTACTGTAAGCCGTTGTAATTAGAGAAACCTTATTGTTTATTATTGTTGCCAGGGTGATTTACCCGTGGAGGGATCAGATAGGTTGGCGGCTGCGCTGCGTGTGTGGATGCCGTGGTTGGGCGGGGCCTCATTCCGGTCACGTGATGGGGTCTCGTCTGACGTGCGGCGTTCCTGCGTTTGCGCGCTGTGCACCTTAAGGAGATCCTTGACTTAAAGGAAGTCTCTGTTGTTTACCGGGATTGCTTGGGTGACCATTCTAATGGTGATCACGTGGGTCCGCTGTGTTGTGACGGATGTGCGCTCCGGAACTGGGCGTGGCTCCATTGCAGTCATGTGATGTGGTCTAGCCTGGTTTCTGGTGCGCCGGCGATCGCACGCTGCGGTCACTGCAATGATCAGGTGAAATGCATGTTGATGATGTAGGTATATTCTGTTGTAATGGGCTACTGGATTGAGTACATGGTTTATGCTACTATATATGAAATGCATGGATAGGCTGCTTTTCTTTTTAGCGCCGTTCTGTTACATTGAGCCTATTGGAGCACCAAGACCCGGACACAGTTATATCCATTGGTTGAAGTCCTCCATGACACTGCCGATGCAAGGAGTGGATTGGTTGAACACGGAATAAACAAATCATTGATTTCATATTTATGGATTGAATATTGGATTTGTCTGAATGATGCATACATTAGATTTGGTGGGTGGTAAATTTACACATTGTTGATGTCTGTTTTGTCTATTATGGTGTATATATTTTAACATGGGCGGTGCTTGGATGGGGATTGTTGCCCTGCGTGGTATTCACCCTATTTAAGCCAACCCTTTGCAATGTTTGGTATGCTTGAAAAAGACCACATGGTGGTCGAAACGTTGCTTTTTATGGCTTCAATAAATACCTTTTTCTAATATTCATACACCTGGCTGGAGCGCTGTTCATCTCTGTTAATGATTTGTGGATATCCAGGAAGGTTCCCTGGACGTGGAACGGGCGCCCTGAAGGCGAGTGCTGTCAGCCCCCTCTTCTTCTGCACATATAGGCACTGGCACAGGGTCCCTCATAGTACAATGAAGTGTCTCTGATGGTGGTGGTGCACAACCAATGTCAGACACACCGTTGTAATATGAGGGGCCCTGTGCCAGTACCGCCGCCCACGAGAGAGTGTTCCCCCCAGCTCGAACAGTGCTTCACCACTTGCAATACTTACCTCTCCCTGCTCCACCACTGTGTAGTCTGTGCTGTTAAATCCTTGAATGGCACTGCCAATACAAATTTGTTGAAATGATAGATGATAGTTAAAATATACAGGGGCCTTGGCCTCCATTTAGACCAGTTAATACTTTGCGCCTACTACCACTGTCTGCTACTTAGCAGAGGAGCTTACCCCTGTACTTAGCAATGCCACCTGTTTATTTAAGAACAATTTTTTGACAGACATCTTGCCCACTTTATTATTTGGGCCTACTAACTGTGTCTGCCACTCATTACAGTTGTCCTCCACTGAACAAAGCAATGCCGCCTGTTTAGTCCTGTTATCACTTTTGAACTGCATTTAGGCTCCTTTATTATTTGGGCCTACTAACAGTGTCTGCCGCTCATTACAGTTGTCCTCCAATGAACAAAGCAATGCTGCCTGTTTAGTCCTGTTACCAATTTTGAACTGCATTTAGCCCACTTTATTATTTCGGCCTATAACTGTGTTTCCTCCTCATCCTGCCCATTGCCCAGACACTGCTAGATGAGTCTGCTGGTACATTGACCCAGACCACTACATTCCCCTTGCACTCTACACAGCCAGAATCTAACCCTGCTGAAAGTCAGGTTCCCCTTCCCGCATACTATACCACCTTACACGGGGACAAAGAGGAAGGTGCAGATGAAAGTGCAGGTTCCTTCATCAGGTGGGGGGGCATATTCGTTGGCGACGTCACTGGCACAGGGCCCCTCATAGTACGCAAATGTTTCTCTGCCGGTGGGAGGCGCCACCCACTGTCAAACACACCGCCGTACTATGAGGGGCCCTGTGCCAGTGCCAATGCCAATGAGTGGGCCCCCCTGCTTGCTCAGGATCACAGCACTTGCAAAGTTGAAATACTTACCTCTCCCTGCTCCACCGCCGTGACGTATTCTGCGTTTCCTGGGTCCACAAAAATCTTGAGCCAGCCCTACCCCCCACAACTTTATCCAAATGACCCCCAGTTTTCAATGCCTAACTATTATTATAACGTAAATTAAGATTGACAAGCTTCAGTAATAAGAATTGGTGTTTTTGGCATTAAAATGGGCACTGTAGGTGTTTTCCTGTCCTCCTCTCACTTCATACTTTGATTCCCCTTTGACTTGCATTGGGTTTCGTATTTCAGTCGGCCCCCGACTTTTCGCAATAATCGGCTGATTTTACCCGACCCGACTCGATCCCAAAAAAGTAAAAGTCGCTCAACTCTATGTATCACATTTAGCAACAGAAAAAAATTATAATTTTCGTTTAATGCATCTTAGGTCTGCAGACAGGTACATGTCACCGTTACAACATGACAATGTGGGATATGGCGGGCTTTATCACACTCAGCAACTGAAAAATTTATAATTTTCTTTTAATGCACGTTAGGTCTGCAGACAGGTTCATATCACCGCCACAACATGACAATATGGGTTACGGCGAGATCATATTCAGCAACAGAAAAAAATTATATACTTTTTTATTGTGCCTTAGGTCTCCAGACAGGTTCATATCACCGTCACCAAATGACAACGTGAGATACAGCCAGCTGTTTCACATTTAGCAGCAGAAAAAAATATAATTTTTTTTATGCGTCTTAGATCTGCAGTTTCATATCGGCGCAGCATAAAATGCCAAGGTGGGATACAGCATGCTGTTTCACATTTAGCTATTGAAAAAATATTTAGAATGTTGTGCTCGTGCATGAAGCACAAAAGAAGCAGTGCACTTGTAGGACATATGCCCTGCTGGCTTTGTCTGTGGATCTCAGTAATGACAAAAAAAATGCTGGAAGGTAAATTTAAGTGCCACACTGGACCCTAGCTAGCTAAACTATCTGACTGATATACAACTGCCTAGCTAACTAGCTAAAATCTTGCTGCTAACAGTGCCAGCATCAGGAGCAGCCTCTCTGTGCTGTTACAGTGTCAAATGGCACTAAAACAAACAAGATGTCCATATTTATATGGAGAGGGACATGTGATTTCCGCAGCCAATGACACAAGCTGTTGTGTCAGGATATTGTTGGTATTTCCTACACCCTGATTGGCTAGCCATAATGTGCACCCTTAAAGTAAACAAAAACTGTTTACAAGAACGCTGCTCCTCTGAGATCTGCAAACCCCCTCCCCTCATCAAACATGTACCAAACACTCATGATACACCATCATTTTCATTTCTAAAATGCATAAATTACTTTTGTGGCAACACAAATATTTTTCCACACTTTTTACCGAATGTTACCTATTTTTTCCGGTTTTATAAAATTTTGCTCATTTTTCCAATCATGAATCCAAATGTGCCATATGTGTGCCGAATTTATGATTGGTGATCGCTTTCTGAACAAATTCGCTCATCACTATTCAAGATTACCTCAGGGTACACCCACAGATTTAGGGTCTATGAGGGTAAGGACACCCAAATTAACCCCCCTGAATGCCCTAAGTCCTGGGAATGAGTGGGAAAATTGTGTGGGAATTGCTGCACCCAATGTTGAATAAGGCTTACCACCTCTATATTGATAACTTTTACACAAGAATCCCGCTCTACAAGACCCTGTCTGTCAGAGGTACAGTTGCATGTGACACCATGATAAAAAACTCGGAGAGGCCTCCCTAAGCCACTAATTGGGCAAATACTTAGAAAATGCAAAAGCAGAGCCCAATGCAGTGGCACCATGCTGGTGGTCAAGTATAAGGACAAAAGGGATGTCCTCATCTTGACCACCATACACCGTGACAACAGCTTCCTTGTCACTGTTTGTGGTACCACAACACAAGTCCTAAAGCCAGATTTTATCTTGGATTACAATCAGTGCATGGGGGTGTAGATATTTCAGATCAGGTCCTCAAACCATACAGTGCCATGTGGAAAGTTAAAATATGATGCAAAAAATTGGCTGTGCTCATTGTACAGATGGCACTGTACAATGTTTTTGTGCTATTCTGATCTGCAATATGGGGACCTTCCTTCAGATTCAGGAGGTACTCATCAAGTCCCCAATGTTTGGCACTCAGGAAGGTGAATGTCCCAGTACTTTTGAAACTGATAGTGCCTGTATTTTGCCATGTCAACATTTCCCAGGTTTCCCAAACAGCGAAGACAGGACTATCACACAAATGGTACGGAGCATGCTCCAAGAGAGCAATCCCAAAGAATACAACTTACCATTGTGAAACCAGCCCTGAGAAACCTGGCCTTTGCATTAAGGATTGATTCAAAGTGTGCCACACTTCCACAAATGAATAAAACTTGTTTTTACCCTGTAGACACAACAAACTTTTATAATCTGATGCTTCCCGCACATCTTACACATATAACTCCATTTAAAATTAATACACCAGTAACACCAAAAGCATTATAATCATTGCTATAAATTATGCATCTAGATAAATTCCTTCAGGGGTGTAGTTTCCAAAATGGGATCACTTGTGGGGAATTTCCACTGGTTAGGTACATCAGGCGCTTTGCAAATGCCCGCAGACCATTCCTGCATTACAAAACGTCACTTATTCCCTTCTGAGCCCTGAAAAGAGAAATTGCACAACAACTTCTGCAGTGCATTTTCTGCTGTTACCCTTGTGAAAATAAAAAAATTGAGGCTAAAAGATAATTTTTGTGGAAAAAATTTGATTTTTTTTATTTTCACGACTCAACATTATAATTTTCTGTGAGGCAGTTGGAGATTCACGGTGCTCACCACATATCTAAATAAATTCCTTCGGACGTCTAGCTTCCAAAATGGGGTCACTTATGGGGGATTTCCACTGTTTGAGCACATCAGGGGCTCTGCAAATGTGACATGACTTCCACAGACCATTCCATCAAAGTCTGCATTCCAAAACGTCACTCCTTCCCTTCCAAAGCCTGTGCGCCCAAACAGTGCTTTTCCTCCACATATGGGAATCGGCATACTCAGGAGAAATTGCACAACTTTAGCAGTCCATTTTCTCATGTTTTCCTTGTGAAAGTTAAAATAATTGTTGTTAAAAGGTCATTTTTGTGGAAAAAAAATATTTTTTGATTTTCACAGCTTTACGTTATACAGTAAACTTCTGTGAAGCACTTGGGGGTTCAAAGTGCTCACCACACAGCTAGATAAGTTCCATGAAGGGTCTAGTTTCCAAATTGAGGTAACTAATTGGGTTTTTCCACTGCTTAGGCACATCAGGGCCTTTTCAAATGCAATATGGCTTCCGCTCTCAATTCCAGCCAATGTTGTGTTCAAAAAGTCAAAAGGTGCTCCTTCCCTTTACGAGTCCTTTATTGGGGCTGAAAAAATCATTTTTATGGAAAAAAAATCTCTAAAATCGACCATAAATGCTCAATAATGTTGAGGTCTGGGAATTGTGGGGGCAAGATAAGATGCTCAACTTAATTAGAATGTTCCTCGTGCTATGCTTTAACGATTCTAGCTGTATGAATTGGTGCATTATCAGCCTGAAAGATGGCGTTCCCCTGCGCCTTGTTTTACGGTTGGGAGAAGGCAGTCTGGATGGAATTCTTCTTTTGGCTGTCTCCAAACGTACACTCAGCTGGAGGTCGGAAATAGGGTAAATGATGATTCGTCTGAGAATATCACATGTTTCCATTGCTCGAGGGGCCAATTCTGGAGGTTTCTACACCACTCTAAACATTTGGAAACATTTGTCATTGAGAGCAGCGGTTTTCTAATTGCAGCTCTTCCATGGAATCCAGATTTGTGCAGCTCCCGACAAACAGTTTTTGTGGAAACTGGGTTCTGTAGGTTTTCATTGAGCTCAGCAGTGATTTTCGGAGCTGTGGTCTTGCGATCCTCTCTCACAATTAGCTTTAGAGTCCGAGGGTCTCTCTCAGTCGACTTCGACTTACGGCCGGACCTGTGCTTTGCTGCGGACATTTTTTCCTTCTCTTTCAAACGCAGTAATTACTTTGGAGACAGTACCTCTTGACACGCCAAGCATTCGGGCACTTTCTGTTACACTAGCGCCTGCGATACGAGCACCAACAATTTGGCCTCTTTGAAAATTCGAGAGGTCTGCCATTGGTTTCATGTTCTCATCAATGTTCTTACAATTATGCAAAACAAATAGTTAATTTACATACACATATCGCATAACACAAATAATCAACTACAAAACATAACCATATGTCATGGTTTGCATGTTTATAACATGTTCGAAGATTATGATGCCAAAACGTTAGGTGTTTCCATTATTTTGTCCAACCCCTGTATCTAAAAAAATTCCTTGGGAGGTCTCGTTTCCCAAATTGGGGTCACTTGTGGGGATTTCCACTGAAAATGCGACATGATGCCCACAAACCATCCCATCAAAGTCTGCATTTCAAAACATCACTCCTTCCCTTCCGAGACCTGCCATGCACCCAAACAGTAGTTTTCCTCCACATATGGAAAACTTTAGTGGTCCATTTTTCCTGTTAGACTTGTGAAAATTTAAAAATTGAGTCTAAAATATAATATTTGTGAAAAAAATGTGATTTCTTTTTATTTTCACAGCTCTACGTTACAAAACTTCTGTGAAGGACCTGGGGCTCAAAGTGCACACCGCACAGCTAGATAAGTTGCTTGAAGGATCTAGTTTCCAAAATGTGGTCACTTGTGGTAATTTTCCACTATTTAAGCTCATCAGGGGCTCTTTAAAAGTGACATGGTGTCCATTAATTTTGCGTTCAAAAAAGTCAAAAGTGCTTCTTCCCTGTCAAGCCTTGCCGTGCTCCCAAACAATGGTTTTCCCTCACATGTGGGGTATCGGCATATTCAGGAGAAATAGAAAAGCTGGTTGGTTTAATGAACATGCAAATGGTTCAATATAGTCCTAGGAGAACTTAAAGGGGTTGTCCCATCTAAAATGAAAAGTCTGCAATCACTCTGTGTGCCTGCAGACTTGAGAATCCTCTCTGCACTTGCACTCTGCTCTGCAAGGATTCCTGGCCAGAGCCCATCTTGTAGGAGAGGTCTTGCTTAATTCAAGTGTTTTGAGCAAAGCTGCACCCTGTCTAGTGGGTGCAGTCATCTAGTGGGCATGACCATCAAGTTGGTGAGGCATCAATACAAGTATTTTGAGCATGGCTGCATCCACTATTCGAGTTCTGCCCGGGTTTTATGCATGTCACATACTTGACCACCATTCTTGGGGCAGACAATGACGAATCCTCGCAGAGTGCAGTGTGTGCTTTCAAAAGATTCACAAGTCTGGAGTCACACAGAGTGTGGAGTGTGGAAAACCCCTTTAAAATGTTTCAAATGTTTAAAACCCCTTTTAAAATGTTTCACACATCTTTTCCAGGCATTTGTAATATTTGTGATTCATGAGAAATGATTCAATGCAAATCAGTTTTTCTGTATTACTCTATGGGATATGCAGAAAATGCTTCAACCTTGTAGTTTACATATAGTAATTTTATATTAAAAAATCGGACTAATCTTAAAATATTAGGTTTTCCATTTTTTTGTTTCTATCTTATTTATCTTACATTATGCAGACATACCACTTCTTAACATAATGCAATGTGTTAAGTTATATCATGATTCAGGAAACTTTAAATAATTAACAGCAAAAACTATTGAACTTGTTAAGTTAGGCGTTGAATTATATTTTTTGGACCATAATGTCTTGCTGCATCAAGGTATGTGTGTTAAATGAAAGCTGTAACAGAACTTAAGACATAATAGTGGATGTAGCATTTCTTAACCTACTTTAATATCTTTAGTCTATATTGTATATCCATATTTGTCCCTATTTTGCTTTTTACCATTACTAACTTTTAGATGTAAAATGTAGCTATGTTATTGTTATTATTATTATTATTAACTATTTTTCTTAATACGTCTAATGCATAAAATGAAAAGTAAAAGAATTAAAATCCAATTCTGAATAAAAGATATTCAATCACACACTTGAGTAATTTTATACTGTTTCACAATATTGATTTTCTGCATTTTCTATTTTGGAATTTTAATATTAAAATAAATAAATTACTTAGCTTGTTTTGGTTGAAATTTAAAGTGTTTTGTAATGACTTTTTGTTGTGGTAGATAGAAAAATATGTATTTGTGACATTTTACCTTCAAAAACCTCTAGATTTAGGTTTATGACCATGTTGAGTAAACCCTGTGGCTGTTTTATTTTGAACATTTAGTTGTGAGAGGTAAGAACTTGGGCGGTTTTGCACATTCTGATATAATGCATTGTCTCTTTGGAGATAGCACTGTCATTTATTTTCATTTTGCAAGAGTGTCATTCCATAGATTGAAATATCTATTATAGTGAAATATCTGACTTACTGGAGAAAATAATAAAATGATACATTCTCTGAATGCCATTTTTATCAGAAATACATTTGAACAGAATTAATATAATACATTTTAAACAATGTGAAACAGGATTAGAAATTTAGATATAAACCATATAAATTTTGTGCCAGACAATTGTTATTGAAAGAGAATAAAATGTAATGCTAATAGCAATTTAATGTCATTGCCAAATGTAAAAGATGCTGCTTTATCATAGTATATGCTCCATTAATTTAAATAAAAAAAAATAAATTAATATATATTAAGTATATTCTCTTTAGGTACACTGGAGCAGTAAGTTTGACTGTTTACAAAGATATGCTCCCTTAAAAATAATACCTTTTGATGGATCTAGCTCTGTAACACAACATCTAATGTAGCGTAGAATATAATTCACTTTGAACAACATCCTCTTTGTTAACATAACACTTAACTTCTATAGCCCTGATATAATTTGCAGTACCTTGCTGACAAACATCAAGAAACTGTAATATGCAGTATATGTAACCATGTGACAGATATCTTATACCAGCTTCATTTGTGTGTATTCAGAATATTAACATTAGAGATAAGTAGATGAGTCCATTGCACATCTGCTTCGAGTTGAAATTGGTGAAATTGGAAGGACCCCACAAATACAAACAACTTGAAACTCAATTCACAAGGATAGCAAAAGCTTCAGAGTATGGGCTATCAATGTCTAATGTCAGGCCATAATACCTGTCAGCTATGATACATTGTATGTGTATATATATATATATATATATATATATATATATATATATAGTACAGACCAAAAGTTTGGACACACCTTATTTAAAGATTATTCTGTCAAAACTATGAATTAACACATGTGGAATTATATACTTAACAAAAAAGTGTGAAACAACTGAAATTATGTCTTATATTCTAGGTTCTTCAAAGTAGCCACCTTTTGATTTGATGACTGCTTTGCACACTCTTGGCATTCTCTTGATGAGCTTCAAGAGGTAGTCACCGAGAATGGTTTTCAATTCACAGGTGTGCCCTGTCAGGTTTAATAAGTGGGATTTCTTGCCTTATAAATGGGGTTGGGACCATCAGTTGTGTTGTGCAGAAGTCTGGTAGATACACAGCTGATAGTCTTAGTGAATAGACTGTTAGAATTTGTATTATGGCAAGAAAAAAGCAGATAAGTAAAGAAAAAAGACTGGCCATCATTACTTTAAGAAATTAATGTCAGTCAGTTCGAAAAATTGGGAAAACTTTGAAAGTGTCCCCAAGTGCAGTGGCAAAAACCATCAAGCGCTACAAAGAAACTGGCTCACATGAGGACCGCCCCAGGAAAGGAAGACCAAGAGTCACCTCTGCTTCTGAGGATAAGTTTATCCGAGTCACCAGCCTCAGAAATTGCAGGTTAACAGCAGCTCACATTAGAGACCAGGTCAATGCCACACAGAATTCTAGCAGCAAACACATCTCTACAGCAACTGTTAAGAGGAGACTTTGTGCAGCAGGCCTTCATGGTAAAATAGCTGCTAGGAAACCAATGCTAAGGACAGGCAACAAGCAGAAGAGACTTGTTTGGGCTAAAGAACACAAGGAATGGACATTAGACCAGTGGAAATCTGTTCTTTGGTCTGATGAGTCCAAATTTGAGATCTTTGGTTCCAATCACCGTGTCTTTATGCGACGCAGAAAAGGTGAACGGATGGACTCTACATGCCTGGTTCCCACCGTGAAGCATGGAGGAGGAGGTGTGATGGTGTGGGGGTGCTTTGCTGGTGACACTGCTGGGGATTTATTTGAAATTGAAGGCATACTGAACCAGCATGGCTACCACAGCATGCTATTCCATCCGGTTTGCGTTTATTTGGAACATCATTTATTTTTCAACAGGACAATGACACCAAACACACCTCCAGGCTGTGTAAGGGCTATTTGACCAAGAAGGAGAGTGATGGGGTGCTATGCTAGATGACTTGGCCTCCACAGTCACGAGGCCTGAACCCAATTGAGATGGTTTGGGGTGAGCTGGACCGCAGAGTGAAGGCAAAAGGGCCAACAAGTGCTAAGTATCTCTGGGAACTCCTTCAAGATTGTTGGAAGACCATTCCCAGTGACTACCTCTTGAAGCTCATCAAGAGAATGCCAAGAGTGTGCAAAGCAGTCATCAAAGCAAAAGGTGGCTACTTTGAAGAACCTAGAATATGACATAATTTCAGTTGTTTCACAACTTTTTTTAAGTGTATAATTCCACATGTGTTAATTCATAGTTTTGATGCCTTCAGTGTGAATGTACAATTTTCATAGTCATGAAAATACAGAAAAATCTTTAAATGAAAAGGTGTGTCCAAACTTTTGGTCTGTAATGTGTGTGTGTGTGTGTGAATATATATATATATATATATATATATATATATATATATATATATATATATATATATATATATATATATATACACCTGTGTGAAAAGGTGTTTGCCCCCTTTCTGATTTCCTATTCTTTTGCATGGTTGTCACTTAAATGTTACAGATCACAAAGCAAACTTAAATATTAGACAAGGATAACACAAGTGCACACAAAATGCAGTTTATAAATGAAGGTCTTTATTATTAAGGGAAAAAATAAGTCCAACCTACAGGGTCCTGTGTGAAAAAAGTGGTGTTTGCCCTCCCCCCACCCCTAAAACATAAATTAACTGTGGTTTCTCCCATCTTTATGAAGCTGACTTTAAATTTCATAGCCACACCCAGGCCTGAATACTGTCACACCTGTTCTAAATCAAGAAATCACTTAAATAGGACCTTCTTCACAAAGTGAAGTAGACCAAAAGATCCTTAACCCCTTCATGACTTGGGATTTTCCATTTTTCCGTGTTCGTTTATCGCTCCCCTCCTTCCCAGAGCCATAACTTTTTTATTTTTCCATTAATATGGCCATGTAAGGGCTTATTTTTTGCAGGACGAGTTTTACTTTTGAACAACATCATTGGTTTTACCATGTCGTGTACTAGAAATCGGGAAAAAATTCAAAGTGCTGTGAAATTGCAAAAAAAATGCAATCCCACACTTGTTTTTTGCTTGGCTTTTTTGCTAGGTTCACTAAATGCTAAAACTGACCTGCCATAATGATTCTCCAGGTCAGTACGAGTTCATAGACACCTAACATGTCTAGGTTATTTTTTTTCTAAGTCTTGAAAAAAAATTCCAAGCTAAAAAAAAAAAAAAAAATGTGCCATTTTCCGATACCCGTAGCGTCTCCATTTTTCATGATCTGGGGATGGGTGAGGGCTTATTTTTTGCATCCCGAGCTGGTGTTTTTAATGATTCCATTTTGGTGTAGATACGTTCTTTTGATCTCCCGTTATTGCATTTTAATGCAATGTCATGGCGACCAAAAAAACGTAATTCTGGCGTTTCAAATTTTTTTCTTGCTACGCCGTTTAGTGATCAGGTCAATCCTTTTTTTATTGATAGATCGGGCGATTTTGAAGTGGCTATACCAAATATGTGTAGGTTTGATTTTTTTTATTGATTTATTTTGGGGGGTGATTTAAACTTTTATATTTTTTTATTTTTTTCACATTTTTTTAACTTTTTTTTACTTTTGCCATGCTTCAATAGCCTCCATGGGAGGCTAGAAACTGGCACAACACGATCGGCTCTGCTACATAGCAGCGATCATCAGATCGCTGCTAGGCAGCAGAAATGCAGGTGTGCTGTGAGCGCGAACCACAGGGTGGCGCTCACAGCTACCGGCGATCAGTAACCATAGTGGTCTCAAGGACCTCTATGGTTACTATGCAGAAGCATCACTTACCCTCGCTCATGTGACGGGGTCAGCGATGCGCTCATTTCCGGCTGCCTGGCCAGAAGCGCCGGTTAACTGCCGCTGTCTGCGTTTGACAGTGGCATTTAACTAGATAATAGTGGTGGGTGAATCGTGATTTCACCCGCTGCTATTGCGGGCACATGTCAGCTGTTCAAAACAGCTGACATGTCCCGGCTTTGATGTGGGCTCACCGCCGGAGCCCTGCATCAAAGAGGGGGATCTGACCTCGGACGTACTATCAGAAAGGGGTTAAAAGCTAGATATGCTGCTACCCAAAGAAATTCTGGAACAAAGGAGAAACAAGGTAATTGACATCTATCAGTCTGGAACAGTTTATGTAGCCATTTATAAAGCTTAGGGACCCCAGTGAATGACAGTGAGAGCCATTACCAACAAATAGTGAAAACTTGGAACAGTGGTGAACTGTTGTGAATTAGACTTTTTTGGCTCCCTCTAGTGGTTACTAGTGATATGACTCTGGGATTTCCTTCCCTCTGTTTGCACCCAGCTGGGTCGTTACTTCAGGGGTGTTGCTATATAAACCTCCTGGAACCTTAGTCCAGTGCCTGGCATCGGTGTTATCAGACACATTCTGTTTGCTCCTGTTTGCTGGTCCTGGTTCGTGCTAAATTAAGCTAAGTCTTGCTTCTTTGTTTTTTGGGTTATTTGTTTGCTATCATTTTTGTCCAGCTTGTACTAAATGTGATTCCTGACCTTGCTGGAAGATCTAGGGGGCTGGTGTTCTCCCCCCGGGCCGTTAGACGGTTCGGGGGTTCTTGAATTTCCAGTGTGGATATTTTTGATAGGATTTTTTGCTGACCATATAAGTTATCTTTCTATATTCTGCTATTAGCTAGTGGGCCTCTCTTTGCTAAATTCCTAGCTCATTCTTATGTTTGTCTTTTCCTCTTACCTCACCGTTATTATTTGTGGGGGGCTTCTATCCAACTTTTTGGGGTATTTCCTCTGGAGGCAAGAAAGGTCTTTCTTTTCCCTTCTAGGGGTAGTTAGCTCTCCGGCTGGCGCGAGACGTCTAGGATCAACGTAGGAACGTTCCCCGGGTGCTGGTATTTGTGGTGCTAGGTTTAGTTATATGGTCAGCCCAGTTACCACTGCCCTATGAGCTGGTTTTCTGTATTTACTGACTTTGCATTATTCCTGAGACCCTCTGCCATTGGGGTCATAACAGTATGCCAGGCCAATATTGAATGTTTAAAGCATTTCAGAAGTGGGATAATAAGAAAGGAAATTCTGAGTTTTTTTTTTTTTCCTTCCTTCTCTTCCTCCCCTTTACCTTTGAGTGGCGTGTGCTTGCTGCAGACATGAATGTGCAGACCTTGATTACAAGTGTTGACCAGCTGGCAGCTCGTGTGCAGGGTATACAAGATTTTGTTACCAGTAGTCCTATGTCTGAACCTAAAATACCTATTCCGGAATTGTTTTCTGGAGATCGATTTAGGTTTAGGAATTTCAAGAATAATTGTAAATTGTTTCTTTCTCTGAGACCCCGTTCATCTGGAGATTCTGCTCAGCAAGTTAAAATTGTTATTTCTTTTTTACGGGGCGACCCTCAGGATTGGGCTTTCTCGCTAGCGCCAGGAGATCCGGCATTGGCGAATATTGATGCGTTTTTTCTGGCGCTCGGATTGCTTTACGAGGAACCCAATCTTGAAATTCAGGCAGAAAAAGCCTTGCTGGCTATTTCTCAGGGTCAGGATGAAGCTGAAGTGTATTGCCAAAAATTTCGGAAATGGTCCGTGCTTACTCAGTGGAATGAGTGTGCTCTGGCCGCAAATTTCAGAAATGGCCTTTCTGAAGCCATTAAGAATGTGATGGTGGGTTTCTTCATTCTTACAAGTCTGAATGATTCTATGGCGCTTGCTATTCAAATTGACCGGCGTTTGCGGGAGCGCAAAACCGCTAATCCTCTGGTGGTGTTGTCTGAACAAACACCTGATTTAATGCAATGTGATAGAATTCAGACTAGAAATGAACGGAAAAACCATAGACGTCAGAATGGGTTGTGTTTTTACTGTGGTGATTCTACACATGTTATATCAGCATGCTCTAAACGCCTAACAAGGGTTGTTAGTCCTGTCGCCATTGGTAATTTGCAACCTAAATTTATTTTGTCTGTGACTTTAATTTGCTCTTTGTCTTCTTACCCTGTTATGGCGTTTGTGGATTCAGGTGCCGCCCTGAGTCTTATGGATCTGTCATTTGCCAAGCGCTGTGGTTTTGTTCTTGAACAGTTAGTAAATCCTATTCCTCTTAGAGGTATTGATGCTACGCCATTGGCGGAAAATAAACCGCAGTTTTGGACGCAGGTGACCATGTGCATGACTCCTGAACATCGGGAGGTGATTCGTTTTCTTGTTCTGCATAAAATGCATGATTTGGTCGTTTTGGGTCTGCCATGGTTACAGACCCACAATCCAGTCCTGGATTGGAAGGCAATGTCTGTGTCAAGTTGGGGCTGTCAGGGAATTCATGCTGATTCCCGGCCGGTGTCTATTGCTTCCTCTACTCCTTCGGAAGTTCCTGAGTATTTGTCTGATTATCAGGATGTATTCAGTGAGTCCAGATCCAGTGCTCTGCCTCCTCATAGGGACTGTGACTGCGCCATAGATTTGATTCCAGGTAGTAAATTTCCTAAGGGAAGATTATTTAATCTGTCAGTACCTGAGCATGCCGCAATGCGTTCATATATCAAGGAGTCTCTGGAGAAGGGGCATATCCGTCCATCCTCTTCCCCTCTTGGTGCGGGATTCTTTTTTGTGGCTAAGAAGGACGGATGTTTGAGACCTTGTATTGACTATCGGCTACTGAATAAAATCACTGTAAAATTTCAGTATCCTTTGCCTCTCTTGTCAGACTTGTTTGCCCGGATTAAGGGTGCCAAGTGGTTCACCAAGATAGATCTTCGTGGTGCATACAACCTTGTGCGCATTAAGCAAGGTGATGAATGGAAGACTGCATTTAATACGCCCGAAGGTCATTTTGAGTACTTGGTGATGCCTTTTGGGCTTTCTAATGCTCCCTCCATATTTCAGTCCTTTATGCATGATATTTTCCGGAAGTATCTGGATAAATTTATGATTGTTTATCTGGACGATATTCTGGTTTTCTCTGAAGATTGGGACTCACATGTGGAGCAGGTCAGGATGGTGTTTCAGGTTTTGCGTGAGAATGCCTTGTTTGTTAAAGGCTCAAAGTGTCTCTTTGGAGTACAGAAAGTTCCCTTTTTGGGGTTTATTTTTTCCCCTTCTGCTGTGGAGATGGACCCAGTCAAGGTCCGAGCTATTCATGAGTGGACTCAACCCACGTCAGTTAAGAGTCTTCAGAAGTTCTTGGGTTTTGCTAACTTCTACCGTCGTTTTATCGCTAATTTTTCTAGCGTTGTTAAACTTTTGACGGATATGACCAAGAAAGGTTCTGATGTTGCTAACTGGGCTCCTGCAGCCGTGGAGGCGTTCCAGGAGTTGAAGCGCCGGTTTACTTCGGCGCCTGTTTTGTGCCAGCCTGATGTCTCACTTCCCTTTCAGGTCGAGGTGGATGCTTCTGAGATTGGGGCAGGGGCCGTTTTGTCACAGAGAGGCCCTGGTTGCTCGGTAATGAGACCATGTGCTTTCTTCTCTAGGAAGTTTTCGCCTGCTGAGCGGAATTATGATGTGGGCAATCGGGAATTACTGGCCATGAAGTGGGCATTTGAGGAGTGGCGTCATTGGCTCGAGGGTGCTAAGCATCGTGTGGTGGTCTTGACTGATCACAAAAATTTGATGTATCTCGAGTCTGCTAAACACTTGAATCCTAGACAGGCCCGCTGGTCATTGTTTTTCTCCCGTTTTGACTTTGTGGTCTCGTATTTACCAGGTTCAAAGAATGTGAAAGCTGATGCTCTTTCAAGGAGCTTTGTGCCTGACTCTCCTGGAGTCACAGAACCTGTTGGTATTCTTAAAGAAGGAGTTATTTTTTCAGCCATTTCTCCTGATTTGCGACATGTGTTGCAGAGATTTCAAGCTGGTAGACCTGACTCTTGTCCACCTGACAGACTGTTTGTTCCTGATAAGTGGACCAGCAGAGTCATTTCCGAGGTTCATTCCTCGGTGTTGGCAGGTCATCCGGGAATTTTTGGCACCAGAGATCTGGTGGCTAGGTCATTTTGGTGGCCTTCCTTGTCACGGGATGTACGGTCATTTGTGCAGTCCTGTGGGACTTGTGCTCGAGCTAAGCCTTGCTGTTCCCGTGCCAGCGGGTTGCTCTTGCCCTTGCCTGTCCCGAAGAGGCCTTGGACACATATTTCCATGGATTTCATTTCTGATCTCCCGGTGTCTCGGGGTATGTCTGTCATCTGGGTGGTATGTGATCGCTTTTCAAAAATGGTCCATTTGGTGCCTTTGCCTAAGCTGCCTTCCTCTTCCGATCTGGTTCCTGTGTTCCTTCAGAATGTGGTTCGTTTACACGGCATTCCTGAGAATATTGTGTCTGACAGAGGATCCCAGTTTGTTTCCAGGTTCTGGCGATCCTTTTGTGCTAGGATGGGCATTGATTTATCGTTCTCGTCTGCCTTTCATCCTCAGACTAATGGACAAACTGAGCGAACTAATCAGACTCTGGAAGCTTACTTGAGGTGTTTTGTTTCGGCAGATCAGGATGATTGGGTGACCTTCTTGCCGTTGGCTGAGTTTGCCCTAAATAATCGGGCTAGTTCCGCTACTTTGGTTTCGCCATTTTTCTGCAACTCTGGTTTCCATCCTCGTTTTTCCTCGGGACATGTGGAGCCTTCTGACTGTCCTGGAGTAGATTCTGTGGTGGATAGGTTGCAGCAGATCTGGAATCATGTGGTGGACAACTTGAAGTTGTCACAGGAGAAGGCTCAGCGTTTTGCCAACCGCCGCCGCGGTGTGGGTCCCCGACTTCGTGTTGGGGATTTGGTGTGGCTGTCTTCTCGATTTGTTCCTATGAAGGTCTCCTCTCCTAAATTTAAGCCTCGCTTCATCGGTCCTTACAAAATATTGGAAATCCTTAATCCTGTGTCCTTTCGCTTGGATCTTCCGGTTTCGTTTGCCATTCACAACGTGTTCCATAGGTCTTTGTTACGACGCTACGTTGTGCCTGTGGTTCCTTCTGCTGAGCCTCCTGCTCCGGTGTTGGTTGAGGGCGAGTTGGAGTACGTGGTGGAGAAGATCTTGGATTCTCGTCTCTCCAGGCGGAGGCTTCAGTATTTGGTCAAGTGGAAGGGTTATGGTCAGGAGGATAATTCCTGGGTGGTTGCCTCTGATGTGCATGCGGCCGATTTGGTTCGTGCCTTTCACGCTGCTCATCCTGATCGCCCTGGTGGTCTTGGTGAGGGTTCGGTGACCCCTCCTTAAGGGGGGGTACTGTTGTGAATTAGACTTTTTTGGCTCCCTCTAGTGGTTACTAGTGATATGACTCTGGGATTTCCTTCCCTCTGTTTGCACCCAGCTGGGTCGTTACTTCAGGGGTGTTGCTATATAAACCTCCTGGAACCTTAGTCCAGTGCCTGGCATCGGTGTTATCAGACACATTCTGTTTGCTCCTGTTTGCTGGTCCTGGTTCGTGCTAAATTAAGCTAAGTCTTGCTTCTTTGTTTTTTGGGTTATTTGTTTGCTATCATTTTTGTCCAGCTTGTACTAAATGTGATTCCTGACCTTGCTGGAAGCTCTAGGGGGCTGGTGTTCTCCCCCCGGGCCGTTAGACGGTTCGGGAGTTCTTGAATTTCCAGTGTGGATATTTTTGATAGGATTTTTTGCTGACCATATAAGTTATCTTTCTATATTCTGCTATTAGCTAGTGGGCCTCTCTTTGCTAAATTCCTAGCTCATTCTTATGTTTGTCTTTTCCTCTTACCTCACCATTATTATTTGTGGGGGGCTTCTATCCAACTTTTTAGGGTATTTCCTCTGGAGGCAAGAAAGGTCTTTCTTTTCCCTTCTAGGGGTAGTTAGCTCTCCGGCTGGCGCGAGACGTCTAGGATCAACGTAGGAACGTTCCCCGGCTGCTGGTATTTGTGGTGCTAGGTTTAGTTATATGGTCAGCCCAGTTACCACTGCCCTATGAGCTGGTTTTCTGTATTTACTGACTTCGCATTATTCCTGAGACCCTCTGCCATTGGGGTCATAACAGTGAACCTTCCCAGGAGTGTACGGCCCACCAAAATTACCCCAAGAGCGCAGCGATGACTCATCCAAGAGATTACAAAAGGCCTCACAACAACATCTAAAGAACTGCAATGCCTCACTTGCCTTTGATAAGGTCAGTATTCTTGACTCCACCATAAGAAAAAGACTGGCCAAAAATGGCTGGCATGACAGAGTTCCAAGACGAAAACAGCTGCTAAGCAATAAGAATATAAAAGCTAATCTCAGTTTAGCCAGAAAGCATGATGATCCCCAAGACTTTTGGGTAAATACTCTGTAGACTGACAAAACAAAAGTTGAACTTTATGAAAGGTGTTTATCACATTACACCTAGTTTAGATGCAACACAGCATTTTGGAAAAGGAAAATCATACCAACAGTAAAAATATGGTGGTGGTAGTGTGATAGTCTGGAGCGGTTTTGCTGCTTCTGGATCTGGAAGGCTTGCTATGATTAATCGGATTGAGATGCTGTGGCATGATGTTAAAAAGTAAGTTCATGCTTGGAAACCCTCCAATGTGGCTGAAATACAACAATTCTGGAAATATTAGTGGGCTAAAAATCCTCCGGAGAGTTGTAAAAGACTCATTGCCAGTTATTGCAAATGTTTGATTGCAGTTGTTGCTGCTAAGGGTGGCCCAACAAGTTATTATGTTAATGGAGCAATCACTTTTTCACACAGGGCCCTGTAGGTTTGAGTGTCTTTTCCATTAATAAAGTCCTTCATTTAAAGGGAATCTGTCACCCCAAAATTTGTATATTCGATAAGGCCACTGGCATCAGGGGCTTATCTACAGCATTCTGTAATGCTGTATATAAGCCCCGATGTAATCTGAAAGGTAAAAAAAACAGGTTATATTATACTCACCCAGGGACGGTCCCGCTGCGATCCGGGTTCAATGGGTGTCGCGGTCCGGCTCCAGCGTCTCCTATCTTCTTACAATGATGTCCTCTTCTTGTCTTCCTGCCACGGCTCTGGCGCATGCGTACTTTGTGTGCCAAGTTGAGGGCAGAGCAAAGTACTGCAGTGCACAAGCGCCGAGCCTCTCTGACCTACTCTCTACAGGAGTATTGCAATTTGCAGAAATTTATTTAAAAACATTCAGCAAAGCTGGCAAATTTTACATTTCAAGTGACCCATTCATCTTTACCAAGCATGCATCCTCCTCATGGATGATTGGTGCTTGAGTATATATACATCAGCATTTTGCACCTTTGCTATCTCCATCATATACTCTACTATTGGGACCGCTTTCATCCTGCAGAAAATTTGTGTTTTAACTATGTACCTTGTATTAAATGTGGTATAGTTGCATTATAATTTTATTGCATTTTACCATCTTTGTAAAATAATTGTATTGATGATATGTTCTGATCATAACTTGACAGAAAATACAAACTGCTTTCAAGCTTAAAAACTTACAGGACCTGCTAAAAAAGAGATATCTACTACTTTTTCATTTTAATAAAAACACATAATTGTCTTAAAAAGCAAATAATACAAATTCACATATACTTACCAAAGATTAGCAAATAAATTTGCAAGACCCCAATCCAGCTGTCATGTCAGTATTCTGTGGTAGCAAAACAGGAGCCATGTGAATTGTCCCTTATCTGCTGGCATCCATAGCTTTTTTTCTCTATTAGCTATCATTGCAGTGTGATGCACAAACGACTATGTACCAGGCTGGCAAATCAAAAGACAAGCTGGGGATGCCAGGAAGTAGGAGACAGAATTTAAGGCAAACCTTTCAGCAATGGTTACATGATCACTGGACCAGAGGTCTGCAAATAGATTCACTCACCTTTTACACTTATTTTCTCACCTATGTGCCTCATTCTCACCACTCCTCTTGTAATGCTGTCTGGGTGCTGCACCAATATCCTTGCTTTTTCTTCTAGGAAAATGTATCCTATGCAAGGCATACAAACAAGTCAACCACAGTGGTCACATATCAATACCCATTCCTAAAGAAGGAGATGCAATAGACTGGCAAGGGACCTGGGTAGTGGTTCTAGACAAGTGTCAGGGATGATGATCTCAAAGAAATCCTCAGCTAATAAACTATTTATGTTTTTTGCTATATAGATAGATTTTTCTGATCATCCTATTTAACGTAGAATATGGTATATGACATTTGGTGTTTCTGTAAACCCTTGCAGCCACACATACAGTATGTATAAATAGGTTCTTCAGCCCCTTCATTAACCAAGGCATCAAGATATCATTCTGATTCTGCCAACAATCATAATAGCATTTTTTTGTTCATCCATATTATTTGGATCTAAGGAGTAGCATTTCTCCTTGTAGAGAGCAACATGCCTTGCTGGCATGTCAGTGTGAGGAGACTTATAAGCCCTGAAATGCTCCTCTGGGAAATTAAATATGCAAATTGCCCCTTCAGAGAGGAAGAGGAGTAGAACTCCACTGCTATCTATTGGAAGTAACAATCCTAAAAGTCAATATTAACACTTTAACGAGCCTTGCCAAATGACTCAAGTCCAATAGGTGGCACTAGTGTTCAGGTCCTCTTCCTCTCTGCAGAGGCCATTTTCAAATACACATCATTCAGAAAGTGCCAATATAAACTAAGGAACCAATGAAGTACAAATGGATTCTATAATCGTTTTGCATTTGTTTTGCTTTTCAAACACATCATACAGTTTTAGTTTACACATCTTATCATGACTGTATGTATAATGTTAATTTACTGTTACATATACCTGACATTTTTCTACATGCTGCAGCTTTGTGACACTATTTTTGTATTTACCTCTGATCTTTTTATTTGCATGTTTAATGCTGATCTAATCTTTGTAATTAATTGCTTGGCATTTTCCCAAGCTTCCTTCTCAATTTTTTCATTCATCGAACTGTTAATCATAGTTTTATGTACTGTAAGATTAATAATACCAAAAGATTAACTGATCTGCAAGCTAGTATAATGGGTTTCTGGTTTATGAAGCATTTCATAAGGAAATATTTAGAAAATATTCATGACAGAAAAACGCTAAGTTAATCAATTTTAGATTTCATTTGAGAAAGTTTATAGTTTTTTCTATTACAGTTCAGTTGTCTACATAGGGCTTACTTTTTGCGTGACAAGTTTTGCTAGACACTACTCTTCTAACCATATAATGTACTGAAAAATGATTAAAAAAAATTCAACTGCGATGAAATGGTTATATACGGATTTTATTAAATGGTAAAAATGACCATTCAACATTATTCTTCAGGTAGGTATGATTTTAGCAATGCCACACTCACACTAATATAGTTTTTATATGTTAGTGCTTAAAAAATGATTTATAGTATTTTCTGAGACCATTATTTTTATTCCCTTTGATAGAGTTTGTGAGGGCTTTTCTAGTAGCTGTTGCTTTTGTTGGTACCATATTGAATCATATACAGGTTAATTGCTTTGTGTTGCATTTATAGTGAGTTGTGTTGACTATTATAATTTTTTTACTTTCAGATTGGAAAAAAGGAGGATTCAAATATTTACGTGTTTCCTATTTGCTAATATATTTTCTTCCATTTTTTATTACTTTTCACTTATTTGTTTAGTTCATGTTGAAGACTTGAACTTTCAATTATTTGATTGCACTATATACTCCAGTCGTGGAGTATAAAGTAAAAATTCTCAATCCCCTATGAATCCCAGCTACCGACTATATACTGTATGTAAACACAAACATGTGACTATATATGTATATATAATTACATATATATATATAATTTGGTATGGCGACTGGTCCTGTGATTAATGGGCGGTATGTATCTCAGAGGTGGGTGGCCCTGTGATGGCAGCCTGGGCGTGTTTTGCTCAGCAGATCTACTGCTGAGGGTTTTACTATACATTGGGAGGCATCCAGGTGACTTCGAGGGATGGGTGAGTCCAGTCACCTACATACCCACCCAAAGGGGTGTGTCTGAACACCCAAGATGGTTGTGTGTTTGAGGACCTGCGGTGATGTCACGATCATCTGACTAGCCATGTGATAGGGGCCTGGGTGTGGTTGCAACTATGTAATGGAGGTGTGTTTGGCACATGTGTGTGAGTGTTTGGGAGTCTGTCATTGAGGACAGATTTCCATGTGTCATGGCTGGACACTACAGAGTAGTCTGTGTGCAGTGAAGGAGAAGTCTTCCTGCTTGTGTGGCTCCAGACAAAACTTACTTGCTGGACATCGCACAGCCTAGGAAGCAGTGCTGGCTAGTCTGAGCCAGGGGAAAGAGGTTTGTGAGATACCTCCGGAGTGGACGGTCTGACAACCGTGAGTGATACTGACCGGGGTCAGTGAGAAGTGTTTGTGGGATACCTCTGTGGATAAGAGGCATTTGGGAACCTGTGTGGCCGACACCAATAGGTAACACATAGGAATCCGTGTAATGCTGACTGGGGTCAGTGAGAGACTGTGTTTGTTCTATAGAGCCGAATGTGTAATGGACAGTGCACTGGTTGCTACATACTACCAAGTTTTCTGAGGAGCGGTTTATGCTGTTTACTAATAAACCGAATGGACTTGTTTTTTTAACCCTGAGTGTCCAAGCATATGCCTCAACGACCAGCAAAGCGAGTAATCCCCATCCACAGATATTGTGGGATGTTAAAATACATACAGTATAAACTATGAAAATGTTTTAGGCAGCCATGGAAAAGATGTTTCAAAGCAATAATTCTTTAAAATCTAGAACTCTTAATAGTTTTAATAGTTTATTTTTAATAGCAAAATGTAAAGTAAACTAGCAAAAAAATCTAAATCAAATCAATGTTTGGGGTGATCACTAGGGTTGAGCGAAACGGGTCGTTCATTTTCAAAAGTCGCCGACTTTTGGCTAAGTCGGCGTCTCATGAAACCCGATCCGACCCCTGTGCTTGTCGGCCATGCGGTACGCGACTTTCGCGCCAAAGTCGCGTTTCAATGACGCGAAAAGCGCCATTTCTCAGCCAATGAAGGTGAACGCAGAGTGTGGGCAGCGTGATGACATAGGTCCTGGTCCCCACCATCTTAGAGAAGGGCATTGCAGTGATTGGCTTGCTGTCTGCGGCGTCACAGGGGCTATAAAGGGGCGTTCCCGCTGACCGCCATCTTACTGCTGCTGATCTGAGCTTAGGGAGAGGTTGCTGCCGCTTCGTCAGAAGCAGGGAGAGCGTTAGGCAGGGTCCACTAACCACCAAACCGCTTGTGCTGTAGCGATTTCCACTGTCCAACACCACCTTCGGTGTGCAGGGACACTGGAAGCTACATTTTTTTTTTTTCTCTCAGCGCTGTAGCTCATTGGGCTGCCCTAGAAGGCTCCGTGATAGCTGTATTGCTGTGTGTACGCCACTGTGCAAACCAACTGCTTTTTTCAAAGCACATATCCTCTTGTTCCTTCCTTTCTGCACAGCTATCTTTTTTGTTTGTCCACACTTTTTATTTAATTTGTGCATCAGTCCACTCCTATTGCTGCCTGCCATACCTGGCTTACATTACTGCAGGGAGATAGTAATTGTAGGACAGTCCCTGTTTTTTTTTTTTTTCGTGGAAGATTAAGATTGGCATTTCTGCTACAGTGCCATCCCTGTGTGTGCCATCTCTCACTGAGTGGGCCATAGAAAGCCTATTTATTTTTTTTCTTGATTTGTGTTCTAAAATCTACCTCAACACAAAAACACTACATCAATCAGTGGGAGAAAAATATTGGCCTCAGTCAGGGCTTGTGTGCCACTCCTGTGTGTGCCATCTCTCATTCAGTGGGCCATACAAAGCCTATTTATTTTTTTGTTTTTTTTAATATTATTGGGTTTCTAAAGTCTCCGTAAAAAAAAAAAAAAAACATAAAAAAACAGTGGGAGAGTAATATTGCCTGTCACGATTCACACCGTGACTGTCAAGATCTCTTAGCCGCTGCCCACAATATGTCACGGATCGGGGTGACTTTAGACCAGCAGCCGGCTGTCACATGTGCAGGGGGCTTATCCTAGTTTTCCTCCACTGCCACAATGTGATGAAAAAACACACACGAGGCTATTGACCTCTTGTTTACAGCAGGGGCTTATTTTAGGTATCCCACTGCTCTTCAGTATACCATGAACTGCAGGGATTTGTGTATATCCCGCTTGCAGTTCCACTTAAACCTTGCAGCTCTCTGGCGCCCCCCTTTCTCTCAGGTCAGATTCGGTACTGCACCTGGGGTAATTAGTCGCCAGAAAGGCTGCCTGCTATGTACTGGCTATTGGGCGCACTACAGCAACGCGATAACTACTCCCACTCAGGCAGGAACAATAATTATCAAGCCGCAGTCGCTACAGTGACCCCCCAACAGCCGGCACACGGTCGCTGCCACCAGCTCCAATTGAACGGGTCTGGAGCAAACCCCAAAAAAACAGTAGCGTAATTCCCTTCAGAGACAGGGTACGGTTTAGGGCAGGAAGAACAAACTAGTATTAAATAATATACCCCATAAATGATTTTTAGGCAGTGTTTATAAAAATATTTTACAAAGATGTTACAAATGAGACAATTGTAAATATGTACAAGGTAATTATGAAAATAAAAGGATTAAATGAAGAAAAGATAACACTCACATATTCTCAGATCATTGCATTGCAGGCAACCAGACACCCCAGCTCATTTGTCGTGCTGCTCAGGCCTCACAGGAAAAGACAAGAAGAAGGAGCTGGGGATCTGGCCACAAACTTAAGACCTACAGCTAGTGACATCACAGAAAGGGCTGGCTTTTCCAGATCCTCCTACCTTTCAGTCTGAGTACTTTGAATACAAATTGGTCTAATGCTTATAACTCCGTTCCAGTACATATCAGAATCATAGCACACCCAGCATTCAGCTTGTATTAACATGAGCTTTCTTATGAGATCAAATATGTCCTATTATTTACAGAGCAATCCCTACTTCTTCACCAGAGGGAGCTACAAGCCTGTGATTAGAGTCATTGATAGATCCACCGAGAGAGAATAAGAACATCTATTTTCGTGTTTTTAACGTAAACGGTTTGCGTAATATCTTACCAAAATGGAACAAAAGACTTTCATGACTCTAGAAGTTTCTCTAACAGTTCCTGCTAACACAAATTTCCCTTGCAGCTATGACCGTCGTAAATACCTTCCGTCAATAAAACTCCCCCACAAGGCAAGCTCTTCTACACAGACAGATAGAAACACAGGGAAGGAAAGAGAACCAGAGAGAGGGGGGGGGGTTTTAGCCCCCGCATGCTAGCAAGAAAACTAACTTATGATATTTCATACCATATCGTGACACCTCCCCCTTTTGGCGTGCGCTACGGCGGCAGGACCTCTCGGTATGCCTCCATGCGCACCTCCGTGGGTTCACCCTGGCGGGAGAGTCCATCTGCATTACCATGCTCTTTGCCCGCTTTGTGTTTAACGGTGAAGTCAAATTGCTGAAGGGCAAGGCTCCAGCGTAGCAACCTGCCATTGGTTCCACACATGGTGCTTAGCCAGCGCAGAGGGTCGTGGTCGGTCACCACAGTGAAGGTGCGCCCGTACAAGTAGGGCTGCAAGCGCTGCAGGGCCCAGACTATGGCCAGGCACTCCTTCTCAATGGTGGAGTAGGCCACTTCCCTCGGCAAAAGTTTCCGGCTCAGGTACAACACGGGGTGCTCTTGGTCCTCCGAGTCCACCTGGCTGAGCACAGCACCAAGGCCAAACTCGCTGGCGTCGGTCTGTACCAAGAATGGTCGACTGCTGTCGACTGCTTTCAACACAGGGGCGTTGCACAGTGCGGTTTTCAACGCCTGGAAGGCCCCCTCACAGCCATCTGTCCAGTTGACGATGTGGGGTAGCTTCTTCCTGGTGAGGTCCGTCAAAGGTTTTGCCAGGCTACTATAGTGCTGCACGAAGCGCCTATAGTACCCTGCAGTGCCCAGGAAGGACATCACCTGTTTCTTGTTCCTGGGAGTGGGCCAGTTCACGATCACGCCCACTTTGTCAGGCTCCGGTTTTAGGGTGTTTCCACCTACCCGGTGCCCCAGGTAGTGAACCTCCCTCATGCCCATCTGGCACTTTCCCGGCTTGATAGTCAGTCCTGCTCGGTGAATTCACCCGAGCACCTCTTCGAGATGCTGCAGGTGTTCATCCCAGGAGGGACTGAAGATGGCAATGTCATCTAAGTACGCCACAGCGTACTTCTCCAGTCCCTGAAGCAGGAGATTGACCATCCGCTGGAAAGTGGCAGGGGCATTCTTCATGCCGAAGGGCATGACCGTGGACTCGTACAGTCCAAAGGGTGTGATAAAGGCGGACTTCTCCTGCGCCTCGGGGCTCAGGGGAATCTGCCAGTATCCGCGACTCAGATCCATTATTGTCAGGTATTCTGCGCCAGCTAACTTCTCAAGCAGTTCCTCGATGCGCGGCATTGGGTGCGCGTCAGAGGCTGTAATGGCGTTGAGCCCCCTGTAGTCCACGCAGAACCGGGTGGTCCGGTCCTTCTTTGGCACGAGAACTACAGGTTTGGCCCACGCGCTCTTTGACCGTCGAATCACCCCCAGCTGTAACATCTCATCGATCTCCTGGCGCATAATCTGCTGCACCTGGTCAGAGATTCGATAGGGTGTTCGCCGTAGTGGGGCGTGATTCCCGGTGTCCACCTCGTGGACGGCTAACTCAGTCCGTCCAGGCCGGTTGGAGAACACGACCCGGAAGGGTTCCAGCATGGTTTGCAACTGCAACCGCTGTGGTTCATCTAGCGAGGCGCTTACCTCCACGTCCTCAATGGACCCACGGGCCTTGGCTTGGGCCAGCATGTCCAGGAGGGTGTCTTCCTCCCCGTCTTCGGGTAAGCTGCAGACCGGTAGGACGAAAGGTTCACGTTCGTGATGAGCCTTCATCATGTTGACGTGAAAGGCCTTTCGCCTACCCCGAGTGTGGTCAAGCGTGACCACATAGGTGACCGGGTTGAGCTGTTGGTGGACGACGTACGGGCCCTCCCAGGCTGCCTGAAGCTTATCCGTTGGTACAGGAACCAGCACCCACACCTTTTGACCCACGTGGTAGGTCCGCTCCCGGGCGTTCTGGTCGTACCAGTGCTTCTGAACAGCCTGAGCCTGCGTCATGTTGTCATGCACCAACTGCGTCAAGGTCTGCATCTTGTCATGGAAGCGCATGACATACTCCACTATGGACACTTCAGAAGGGTTCGGCTCCTCTTCCCAGGATTCTCTTATCAACCCAAGGGGTCCCCGGACTCGCCTGCCGTACAGGAGCTCGAAGGGGGAGAACCCCGTCGAGGCCTGCGAAACCTCTCGGTAAGCGAATAGCAGGTGTGGGAGGTACCGCTCCCAGTCGCGCCCTTGTGTCTCAACCAGCATGCGTAGCATCTGTTTGAGGGTACCATTGAAACGTTCACACAAGCCATTGGTCTGTGGGTGATACGCACTCGATACCAGGTGCTTCACCTGCATTTTCTTACAGAGAGCCTCCATTAGGTGAGACATAAATTGGGTCCCTCGATCAGTAAGCATTTCCCTGGGAAATCCTACACGTGAAAAGATGGCCAACAGGGCATCCGCCACCTTATCTGCCCTAGTTGACGACAGAGCTACTGCCTCTGGGTACCGGGTAGCGTAGTCTACCACAGTAAGAATAAATCGCTTTCCAGAGCTGCTGGAGACGGCCAGCGGGCCCACAATGTCCACCGCAATCCTCTGGAAAGGCTCCTCTATCACTGGCAAAGGGATCAGGGGAGCCTTAAGAGCAGGCCCCGCCTTCCCCACTCTTTGACAGGTGACACAGGAGCGGCAGTAGTTTGACACATCTGTCCCCATCTTAGGCCAATAGAAGTGTTGAGACAGCCGGGCCTTAGTTTTGCTGATACCCAAGTGTCCAGCTAGCGGGATCTCATGGGCAATCCGCAACAACTCACCCCGGAATTGCTGTGGGACGACCAGCTGTCTTTCCCTCAACCACTCCTTTTGTGATTCTCCGGGTACTGTCTCCCGGTACAACCTTCCTCCTTCCCAGAACACCTTCTCCTTATCAGTCTCGGAGAAGCGCGTCCCGGCGAGTTGTCTCAAACTCTCTAGGCTCGCATCTGTGTGCAGAGCGGCCTGAAACTCCTGGCTAGGGGAAGCCAGAAGCGATGTCAGGGTCCCTTCCCCACGGGAGCCCTCTGGGACCTGTTCTGGGTCCACCTCTGGTTCAATCATACTGATGACTGAGGAGGGTCCGGGAGGCAGACAGCTATCTGCGTTCCGGGCACTCTGACTGCGGGTGACAGCAGCTACGTAGGCTGTCTCCCCGGGGATTTCTACAGACCCAACAGCCGACGCTGCTATGGGCTCTACCTCCCCATCCACCCCCATTACCTCAGGAGCATTGCTACTTATGGGCCAGTTACCTTCCTCGGTGGCACTGGTCAATTGCATGGCATCACCTTGCTCACGGTTCCCATGTATCTCCCCATTTCTTGTAGCACCGACACTTGCCCCTGCTAGGGGTTCCTCAGCCGTCTCACTCCGCAGAGCAAAGTGGCTGAGCACTCCTGTACCTATGGACACATCAACTTTTACAGAAACATCATTATCAGATACAGTTGGCACAGGTACAACATTTTCACCATCAATCCTAGGGAAAAAATGGTTAGCAGATGCATCACTACAAGATAAAGCATTGTCAGGTAACACATGCGATTCCCCATCATCATCATCATCACCATCATCCCCAGGGTTAACTTTACCCTCATTAGTAGATTGGGGAGGAGGGTCATCCACGAAGTATGCAACCAACCTCCCCAAATCAGTCCCCAACAAAACATCAGTGGGCAAATTATCAGACAGCCCCACTTCCTTCACCCCGCTCCCGGCACCCCAATCAATAAAAACCCGGGCCATCGGTAAGGGACAGCTGATGCCCCCAATCCCAGTGACAGTTAGGGTTTTCCCCGGAATGATTTCTTCAGGGGCCGCCAGTTCGGGTCGGATGAGGGTTCGTTCAGCCCCGGTGTCCTTGAGGCCTGTAGCAACACGACCTCCCACAGTGACGGGCTGTACGTTGTCACACACCCTCCCAACCACACCACCCACCAAAAGAACGGCTGCATTAGGCCCTGGGGCCTGGGATGAGGGGTTCTTCTGCCTGGCTGGACATTGGTGACTGAGGTGTCCAGTCTGCCTGCAGTGGTAACACTGGCGAAGTTCGGTGGTAGGTCTGGTGCTGTTGGCCACGGGGACAGGACCTCTGGTGTGTTGGCTGGCAGGGGTACTGGCGTTGGCTGCAGGCTTACCCCCTCTCCAGCTGGTGGTGACTGGCTTCCGCACTTCCGATCTACGGTTGGCCTCATAGGCATCGGCAATCTGCGCTGCTTTCGTCACATCGTTGGGTTCTCTGTCCATCACGAACTGTCGCACTTCAGTTGGGCAAAGACGGAAGAACTGGTCTTTGATCATCAGGTCTCGCAGCTGTGTAAAGGTGGTCACTGACAGTCCTTGGGTCCACTGGTCAAAGTGGGTCCCCAGTCTATGCACCACATCACTGTAACTGTCGTGTGGGCCACGTAGGAGGGTCCGAAACTTTTTACGGTACACCTCGGGTGTAAGCTGGTACTTAGCTATGAGAGCCTGCTTGATGGCCTCATAGTCACCATCTTGTTCTTGAGGGAGAACAGCAAACGCCTCCAGAGCTTTTCCTCTCAGCCCTGGTGTCAGGTACCGTGCCCATTCTTGTGTAGGCAGCTGGTACTGTCTGCAGGCTTTCTCAAAGGCCCGCAGAAAAGTGTCCAAGTCCCCATCCTTTTCCATAACAGGAAAGTGGTCGGGCCGGGGCTTTGGCGTCTGAGCGCTGCTGGGCTCACGGCTGGACTGGGACGACCCCTGCATTTGCAGTTGGGCCATCTGCAGCTGGTACTCCCGCTCCGCTTGGGCCTCTCGCTCGGCTCGCTGGGCCTCTCGCTCGGCTCTCTCTGCCTCTCGCTGGGCCTCTCGCTCAGCTCGGGCCTCAGCCTCCTGCCGGTATTGCTGAATCAGCTGCCGACGTCCCTCATGGTCGTCAGTGGGGAATTCTTTCAAGGCCGCCTGCAGGTGGGGGTCCAATTCGCCCGGATTGCTAACAGGGCCAGCATTCAGTGGTTGGACCTCTGCTGCAGCACCATGTTCGCGGGTGCTGGCATCTGCGGCTTCTGGGCCCTGTGAGTGGTCTAGAGCGGCTTCCCATTGCATCAGGGCTGCGACCAGTTCACTTTTGTTTTTGCTTGCATAGTCAATGTGCTGTGACTTGCATAAGGCAACAAGGGTGTCTCTGGTCTGCTGTTCATAAAAGGCTTCTCCCAGCCCAACCATGGTTGCCAAATAAAAGATAGGATAGAAAAACGAAGAAAAAGGGAAGGGATAATTACCAGTACACAATTGTCTCACAACTAATAAACACTGAGTTCGTTCTCCAAACTTATTTGCGCAGAGTTCTCGCAAGAACTTTCTGCAAGTTTTTAGTGAGAGGAATGATTGCTCAAACCAAATCACTAATGCTCTAATATCCCACCGCTGCCACCAATATGTCACGATTCACACCGTGACTGTCAAGATCCCTTAGCCGCTGCCCACAATATGTCACGGATCGGGGTGACTTTAGACCAGCAGCCGGCTGTCACATGTGCAGGGGGCTTATCCTAGTTTTCCTCCACTGCCACAATGTGATGAAAAAACACACACGAGGCTATTGACCTCTTGTTTACAGCAGGGGCTTATTTTAGGTATCCCACTGCTCTTCAGTATACCATGAACTGCAGGGATTTGTGTATATCCCGCTTGCAGTTCCACTTAAACCTTGCAGCTCTCTGGCGCCCCCCTTTCTCTCAGGTCAGATTCGGTACTGCACCTGGGGTAATTAGTCGCCAGAAAGGCTGCCTGCTATGTACTGGCTATTGGGCGCACTACAGCAACGCGATAACTACTCCCACTCAGGCAGGAACAATAATTATCAAGCCGCAGTCGCTACAGTGACCCCCCAACAGCCGGCACACGGTCGCTGCCACCAGCTCCAATTGAACGGGTCTGGAGCAAACCCCAAAAAAACAGTAGCGTAATTCCCTTCAGAGACAGGGTACGGTTTAGGGCAGGAAGAACGAACTAGTATTAAATAATATACCCCATAAATGATTTTTAGGCAGTGTTTATAAAAATATTTTACAAAGATGTTACAAATGAGACAATTGTAAATATGTACAAGGTAATTATGAAAATAAAAGGATTAAATGAAGAAAAGATAACACTCACATATTCTCAGATCATTGCATTGCAGGCAACCAGACATCCCAGCTCATTTGTCGTGCTGCTCAGGCCTCACAGGAAAAGACAAGAAGAAGGAGCTGGGGATCTGGCCACAAACTTAAGACCTACAGCTAGTGACATCACAGAAAGGGCTGGCTTTTCCAGATCCTCCTACCTTTCAGTCTGAGTACTTTGAATACAAATTGGTCTAATGCTTATAACTCCGTTCCAGTACATATCAGAATCATAGCACACCCAGCATTCAGCTTGTATTAACATGAGCTTTCTTATGAGATCAAATATGTCCTATTATTTACAGAGCAATCCCTACTTCTTCACCAGAGGGAGCTACAAGCCTGTGATTAGAGTCATTGATAGATCCACCGAGAGAGAATAAGAACATCTATTTTCGTGTTTTTAACGTAAACAGTTTGCGTAATATCTTACCAAAATGGAACAAAAGACTTTCATGATTCTAGACGTTTCTCTAACAGTTCCTGCTAACACAAATTTCCCTTGCAGCTATGACCGTCGTAAATACCTTCCGTCAATAAAACTCCCCCACAAGGCAAGCTCTTCTACACAGACAGATAGAAACACAGGGAAGGAAAGAGAACCAGAGAGAGGGGGGGGGGTTTAGCCCCCGCATGCTAGCAAGAAAACTAACTTATGATATTTCATACCATATCGTGACATTGCCCTTTCAGCTTGTGTGCCAGTCTTGACTCCTGGGTGTGCCACCTCTCTCTCTCTAATTGTGGGCCATAGAAAGCCTATTTATTTTTTTGCTTTTTTTAATATTATTTGGTTTCTAAAGTCTCCCTGAAAAAAAAAATACATAAAAAAACAGTGGGAGAGTAATATTGCCCTTTCAGCTTGTGTGCCAGTTTTGACTCCTGGGTGTGCCACCTCTCTCTCTCTAATTGTGGGCCATAGAAAGCCTATTTATTTTTTTGCTTTGTTTAATATTATTTGGTTTCTAAAGTCTCCCTGAAAAAAAAAAATACATAAAAAAACAGTGGGAGAGTAATATTGCCCTTTCAGCTTGTGTGCCAGTCTTGACTCCTGGGTGTGCCACCTCTCTCTCTCTAATTGTGGGCCATAGAAAGGCTATTTTATTTATTTTATTTTTTTTATTAGTATTTGGTTTCTAAGTTGTCCCTGAAAAAAACATTTTATCTTATTTGGTTTCTAAAGTCTCCCTGAGAAAAAAAAAAAAAAATTAGGTGGGAGAATAATATTGACATTAGTGCTTGAGTGACAGTCCTGCGTGTGTGTCATCTCTGTGATTTTGTGCCACAGAAAACAGAGTGTGTAACATTGTGCCTGATTTTCCTTGTGGTCTCACCAACCTGTTAAGGGATATAGAAATCATACTGAAGTTATAGCTCACCGTGTAAGTTGTTTGACAGCAACAAATAAAGTTACTTTGGTTAATTTTTTAAAACAATGAGGAAGTCTGGTGCAAGAGGTCGTGGCCGTGGGCGTTCATTGTCAGCTGGTAATGATGGTAGTGGTAGTGGAGCATCAGGTGGTCGTGGGGATAAAAATATTCCACCTAAGTCTGGAGCTGTGGAGCCAGTTTCGTCGTCTGGCTACACAAGGCCTCGAACGCTCTCTTTTCTGGGAGTAGGAAAAACACTATTAAAGCCGGAGCAGCAACAGCAAGTTTTGGTTTACATTGCAGACTCAGCCTCTAGCTCGTTTGCCTCCTCTTCTGAAACTGGTAAATGTAAAAGCAGCGCGTCGCTTGTGGATGTTCACGGTCAGGGACAAGTCGCTTCCTTGTCCTCCTCAGCAAAAACTACAACAAGAGAGAAGGATGCAGCAGGCGACACAACGGGTCACTCCATGGAGCTCTTTACACATACCGTCCCTGGCTTAGAAAGTGAAACACTTAACAGGCCATGCCCATTACAAGTAGATTCTGACATGGAGTGCACTGATGCACAGCCAGAGTACTATGCTGCTCCTTTGACTCAGACCACCACATTGCCCTCTCAGGGTACAGATCCACAATCAGACCCTGATGAGACTATGTTGCCCCGCCACGAACGCTATACCACAGACCGACACAGTGACACAGACGAAGTTGCACACGAGCTCGAAGAGGAGGTAATAGATGACCCGGTTGTTGACCCCGATTGGCAGCCATTGAGGGAACAGGGTGCAGGCAGCAGTAGTTCAGAAGCAGAGGTGGAGGAGGGGCCGCAGCAGGCATCAACATCGCAACAGGTTCCATCTGCCGGGCCCCTATCTGGCCCAAAACGCGTGTCAAAGCCAAAACCTGTTGGAGCACAGCGTTGCCATCCGGTTAAAGCTCAGTCTGCAATCCCTGAAAAGGGATCCGATGCTAGGAAGAGTGCAGTCTGGCATTTTTTTAAACAACATCCAATTGATCAGCGCAAAGTCATCTGTCAAAAATGTTCTACTAGCTTAAGCAGAGGTCAGAATCTGAAAAGTCTCAATACTAGTTGCATGCATAGACACTTAACCACCATGCATTTTCAAGCCTGGACTAACTACCAAACGTCCCTTAAGGTTGTAGCACCCTCGGCCAATGAAGCTAGTCATCAACGCAACATCCCTTCCGTCACTGTAAGGCCACCATTTTCCGCACCACCGGCAGTATCTGTGCAGGTTTCTTTGCCAGCCAAAAGCAGTCAGGGTCAGGGAATCACCAGTTTTGTAGGCGGAAATATTGCATCTAGGGCACCGGCGGAAACAATACTGTCTCCAACCGTCTCTCAGTCTGCCATGTCCACCGGCACACCCGCAAGTTCCACGATCTCCATCTCTCCAGTTCAGCTCACACTACATGAGACTCTGGTTAGAAAAAGGAAGTACTTATCCTCGCATCCGCGTAAACAGGGTTTTAACGCCCACATAGCTAGACTAATCTCGTTAGAGATGATGCCCTACTGGTTAGTTGAAAGCGAAGCTTTCAAAGCCCTGATGGAGTACACTGAACCCCGATACGAGCTACCCAGTCGACACTTTTTTTCCAGAAAAGCCATCCCAGCCCTGCACCAGCTTTTTTAACAGCGCATCGTCCATGCACTCAGGCAATCTGTGAGTACAAAGGTGCACCTGACTACAGATGCATGGACCAGTAGGCATGGCCAGGGACGTTATGTTTCCATCACGGCACACTGGGTGAATGTGGTGGATGCAGGGTCCACAGGGGACATCAATTTCGGGACAGTTGTGCCTAGCCCACGGTCTAGGAAACAGTTGGCTGTAGGCGTTCGCACCCCCTCCTCCTCCTCCTCCTCGTCCTCCTGCAGAAGCTACAGCTCTTCCACAGACCGCAGTCGGCCAACCACTCCATCGGCAGATGACACTGTTGCACACCAGTTGTCCCATTATGGGCCAGCTACTGGCAAGCGTCAGCAGGCTGTATTGGCTATGAAGTGTTTGGGCGACAAGAGACACACCGCGGAAGTTCTGTCTGAGTTCTTGCAACAAGAAACGCAGTTGTGGCTGGGCACAGTAGATCTTGAGGCAGGCAAGGTAGTTAGTGATAACGGAAGGAATTTCATGGCTGCCATCTCCCTTTCCCAACTGAAACACATTCCTTGCCTGGCTCACACCTTAAACCTGGTGGTGCAGTGCTTATTGAAAACTTATCCTGGGTTCTCCGACCTGCTCCTCAAAGTGCGTGGACTTTGCTCACATATCCGACGTTCGCCTGTACACGCCAGCCGTATGCAGACCTATCAGCGGTCTTTGAACCTTCCCCAGCATCGCCTAATCATAGACGTTGCAACAAGGTGGAACTCAACACTGCACATGCTTCAGAGACTGTGCCAACAGAGGCGGGCTGTTATGTTTTTGTGGGAGGATACACATACACGGGCAGGCAGTAGGATGCCAGACATGGAGTTGTCAGGTGTGCAGTGGTCGAAGATACAAGACATGTGTCAAGTCCTTCAGTGTTTTGAGGAATGCACACGGCTGGTTAGTGCAGACAACGCCATAATAAGCATGAGCATCCCCCTAATGCGTCTGCTGATGCAAAGTTTGACGCACATAAAGGAGCAGGCGTCTGCACCAGAGGAAGAGGAAAGCCTTGATGACAGTCAGCCATTGTCTGGTCAGGGCAGTGTACAGGACGAGGTAGCGGGCGAAGAGGAGGTGGAGGACGAGGATGATGATGGGGATGAGTATATTTTTAATGCGGAACCTTTCCCGGGGGCACTGGAAATTGGTTGCGTGTCAAGGCCGGGTTCTGGTTTTTTGAGGGACACAAGTGACGTAGATTTGCCTGCAACTGCCCCTCACCCAATCACAACCGGAGATTTGACAACTGGAACTTTGGCCCACATGGCGGATTATGCCTTACGTATCCTAAAAAGGGACACACGCATAACGAAAATGATGAACGATGACGATTACTGGTTGGCCTGCCTCCTTGATCCACGCTATAAAGGCAAATTGCAAAATATTATGCCACATGAGAACTTGGAACTAATATTAGCAACCAAACAATCAACTCTTGTTGACCGTTTGCTTCAGGCATTCCCAGCACACAGCGCACGTGATCGTTCTCACACGAGCTCAAGGGGGCAACAGACTAGGAGTGTTAGGGGTGCACACATCAGAAGTGGCGTTGGACAGAGGGGTTTTCTGACCAGGTTGTGGAGTGATTTTGCTATGACCGCAGACAGGACAGGTACTGCTGCATCAATTGAAAGTGACAGGAGACAACATTTGTCCAGTATGGTTACTAACTATTTTTCATCCCTTATCGATGTTCTCCCTCAACCGTCATTCCCATTTGATTACTGGGCATCAAAATTAGACACCTGGCCAGAATTGGCAGAATATGCATTGCAGGAGCTTGCTTGCCCGGCAGCAAGTGTCCTATCAGAAAGAGTATTCAGTGCTGCAGGTTCAATATTAACCGAAAAAAGGACTCGTCTGGCTACCCAAAATGTTGACGATCTAACATTCATTAAAATGAACCACAACTGGATTTCGAAATCTTTTGCCCCACCTTGCCCGGCTGACACCTAGCTTTCCTATGAAAAGCTCTTGCCTGTGAATTACTTTTCTAATGTCTAATTTGCTGCAGCTGATTGTACAGCATACGACATGTTTACACCTCCCTAAATGGCCAAACTCCCCACACGGGGCCGTGGTATCACGACTTGGCGCAAGCACCCGTGAGACTGCTGTTTGTCTGAAGAGGTGGGTGTGCTCGCTTTTGGTTGACGGCATTGCTACTGGGTCCCTCATAGTACAATGTAGTGTCTCTGGCGGTGGTGGTGCGCACCCAACGTCAGACACACCGTTGTAACATGAGGGGCCCTGGGGCGGTCCCGCCGGCCTCAAGAGAGTTCCCCCCTCCCCCAGCTCAAACTGTTCTCTACCACGTGCAAAATTATGTCGCACAGCTCCACCAATCTTTAGTCTATTCGCTGACATCATTCAATGTCTGGCACTGACAATACAAATTTGTAGACATCTATGATGCAACTTAAAGTAGTCTGTGTCTGTGTCCTATATTGGCACCATTAAATAGTTACTGCCAAATTACTATGTCAGAAACTCAGCAGATGAGCCCACCCCTGTACCTAAGTATGCCACCTTTTTTTTTTTTTTGGTTGTTTTGCGAGACATTAACATCTATTTATATTTTGGGAGTACTGGGACAGACACTCCTTGCAATACTCCTCCACTGACCACCAAGCTGCCTGCCCGTGTATCCATGTAACCGATGTAAAACAGCCATGAGCCTATTGTTTGTTATTTTAGGCCCTTGATAGCCTGTCTGCGGTCCCTACTTTAAATACTCCTCCACTGACCACCAAGCTGCCTGCCCGTGTATCCATGTAACCGATGTAAAACTGCCATAAGCCTATTGTTTGTTATTTTTAGGCCTTTGATAGCCTGTCTGCGGTCCCTACTTTAAATACTCCTCCACTGACCACCAAGCTGCCTGCCCGTGTATCCATGTAACCGATGTAAAACTGCCATGAGCCTATTGTTTGTTATTTTTAGGCCATTGATAGCCTGTCTGCGGTCCCTACTTTAAATACTCCTCCACTGACCACCAAGCTGCCTGCCCGTGTATCCATGTAACCGATGTAAAACTGCCATAAGCCTATTGTTTGTTATTTTTAGGCCTTTGATAGCCTGTCTGCGGTCCCTACTTTAAATACTCCTCCACTGACCACCAAGCTGCCTGCCCGTGTATCCATGTAACCGATGTAAAACTGCCATGAGCCTATTGTTTGTTATTTTAGGCCTTTGATAGCCTGTCTGCGGTCCCTACTTTAAATACTCCTCCACTGACCACCAAGCTGCCTGCCCGTGTATCCATGTAACCAATGTAAAACTGCCATAAGCCTATTGTTTGTTATTTTAGGCCTTTGATAGCCTGTCTGCGGTCCCTACTTTAAATACTCCTCCACTGACCACCAAGCTGCCTGCCCGTGTATCCATGTAACCGATGTAAAACTGCCATAAGCCTATTGTTTGTTATTTTTAGGCCTTTGATAGCCTGTCTGCGGTCCCTACTTTAAATACTCCTCCACTGACCACCAAGCTGCCTGCCCGTGTATCCATGTAACCGATGTAAAACTGCCATGAGCCTATTGTTTGTTATTTTAGGCCTTTGATAGCCTGTCTGCGGTCCCTACTTTAAATACTCCTCCACTGACCACCAAGCTGCCTGCCCGTGTATCCATGTAACCGATGTAAAACTGCCATAAGCCTATTGTTTGTTATTTTAGGCCTTTGATAGCCTGTCTGCGGTCCCTACTTTAAATACTCCTCCACTGACCACCAAGCTGCCTGCCCGTGTATCCATGTAACCGATGTAAAACTGCCATAAGCCTATTGTTTGTTATTTTTAGGCCTTTGATAGCCTGTCTGCGGTCCCTACTTTAAATACTCCTCCACTGACCACCAAGCTGCCTGCCCGTGTATCCATGTAACCGATGTAAAACTGCCATGAGCCTATTGTTTGTTATTTTAGGCCTTTGATAGCCTGTCTGCGGTCCCTACTTTAAATACTCCTCCACTGACCACCAAGCTGCCTGCCCGTGTATCCATGTAACCGATGTAAAACAGCCATGAGCCTATTGTTTGTTATTTTAGGCCTTTGATAGCCTGTCTGCGGTCCCTACTTTAAATACTCCTCCACTGACCACCAAGCTGCCTGCCCGTGTATCCATGTAACCGATGTAAAACTGCCATAAGCCTATTGTTTGTTATTTTAGGCCTTTGATAGCCTGTCTGCGGTCCCTACTTTAAATACTCCTCCACTGACCACCAAGCTGCCTGTGTATCCATGTAACCGATGTAAAACTGCCATGAGCCTATTGTTTGTTATTTTAGGCCTTTGATAGCCTGTCTGCGGTCCCTACTTTAAATACTCCTCCACTGAGCACCAAGCTGCCTGTGTATCCATGTAACCGATGTAAAACTGCAGTATTTTGCTTATAAAAAAGAAAATACTGGAGAGATATCAAATGCAGACATTTTAACATTAAAAACAAAAACACATACAACAAAAAACTGGTACAGTACAAAAATTGGCCACCAGCTACAAAAACTTTCTCCTGCAAGTAGTTAACTGAAAGGTTTTTTTCCATTGAAAACACAGATATGGCATCCACCGAGTGTTGTCCTGTCGCGTCTTCTTTATATTATTGCCAAGAAGCTGCAACTGAATAAAGCTGTGCTTCAACCTTCTGTTCCAAATTACCATTTTTAAAAATGCCATTGGCAGTTCCGGCCTACTAAAGGTGTCTGTCTGCCCCTGCCTGGTGTTGTCCTCAACTGAATAAAGCTGACCTTCAACCTTCAGTTCCAAATTACCATTTTTAAAAATGCAATTGGCTGTTCCGGCCTACTAAAGGTGAATGTCTGCCCCTGCCTGGTGTTGTCCTCAACTGAACAAAGCTGAGCTTCCACATTCTGGCTTTCGCCCTATACTATCAGATATTAAACTGCATTTGGCCTACTAGTGTGGTTAGGCCCTTGAAACAGTGTCTGCTGCTCTTGGGTTTGCTACTCCACTGAACAAAGCAATGCCGCCTGTTTAGTCCTGTTACCAATTTTGAACTGCATTTAGCCTACTTTATTCTTTGGCCCTATATCTGTTTCCTCCTCATCCTGCCCATTGCCCAGCCACTGCTAGATGAGTCTGCTGGTACATTGACCTAGACCACTACATTCCCCTTATACTCTACACAGCCAGAATCTGACCCTGCTGAAAGTAAGGTTCCCCTTCCCGCATGTTATACCACCTTACACAGGGACAGAGAGGAAGGTGCAGATGAAAGTGCAGGTTCCTTCATCAGGTGGGGGGGCATACTCGTTGGCGACGTCACTGGCACAGGGCCCCTCAGAGTACGCAAAAGTGTCGCTGCTGGTGGGAGGCGCCCCCGCCATGCAAACACACCGCTGTACTTTGAGGGGCCCTGTGCCAGTGCCAATGCGAACGAGTGGGCCCCCCCTGCTTGCTCAGGATCACAGCACTTGCAACGTTGAAATACTTACCTTTCCCTGCAACACCGCCGTGACGTAGTCCGCATTTCCTGGGCCCACGAAAAACTTGAGCCGGCCCTACTCCCCCCACAACTTTTGCCAAATGACCCCCAATTCCCTATGCCCAACTATTATTATAAAGTTAATTAAGATTGACAAGCTTCAGAAACAAGAATGGATGTTTTTGGCATTAAAATGGGCACTGTAGGTGTTTTCCTGGCCTCCACTCACTGCCGACTATGCTTCCCCATTGACTTGCATTGGGTTTCGTGTTTCGGTCTATCCCCGACTTTTAGCGATAATCGGCCGACTGCACTCGACTCGACTCTGGACAAAATCGGGTTTCACAAAACCCGACTCGATCTTAAAAAAATGAAAGTCGCTCAACTCTAGTGATCACCATTTCCTTTCAATACAGCTTCATAACAAATCACAACACAGTAAACTATAGTATTTGTTATAATTATAGTACAGTATTGTGTGTATCAAATTTGAAAATACTTTTTTTTCTGTTTATTTCTGCACGGACTTTTCTGTTTGCCGTGTCCTTGTCACACAGGTCAATTTAATTCAATCTCATTGGAATATTTCAGGTAAAGTATGTTGCACATGTGCTCACTGCATGCTCATTTGTCACATTATTGCTTGCTGTCACTTTTGAAGGTAGGTGTCTAGTTGAAGAATGTGTAGCAGCTAGAGGGTCATGGCATTTGCATAAAGCACTAAAATGCTCTTTCTAAAGAGACTAAACATGATGTTTCTGCACTTGCTGAATACAAAATGTGCAGCATGAAGTTCAACTGTCAAGTCTGAAATGTTAGAGTCATGTCTTACAGGTTTACATTTATAAATATATCCTTTCATACAAGTTTAACATCTGCTATTTATATTGTTTGGTTGACAATATATAACTATATTATCCTCAGTGAAAAGTAAGTAAAGTAGAATAGTTGTAAAGATGCTACTTAACCGAATGAAGAATTATATACATAATAGATATTTTTCATATTAAACCACAGCATAAATATTGATCTTTGAATATAATTTTTAGTAACAAATTATAATTTAGAATATGAAATAAATAGCCAAAGTTGTTCAATTCATAATGGATAGCAAAGTTATGTTTTATATGTTTTTTTTTAAGAATTAATTTAATTTTTCTACTTGAGACTCAAAAACTATTCCTAATAAGAAATGTATGTTTTATTTAATCCATTTTCATTGAATAACCTTTATTTACAATCTGTTTGCATTTGCATAAACATGTACATAATGATCTCACATGCTATGTCCATGCAAATACCTGCTGGAATATGACTGTAATATTTAAAGGGAATCTGTCACCCCCTGTGACGCTCTAAACAGTACGCATAATCGTGCTAATGCAGGGCGCAGGCACGGAATTCTGGTGCCACAATTGCAAGTCACATAAGGCTGTGACATGCATGGGAGGGGGGTGGTATGCAAATTAACACCAGAGGCAGACTTTTTTCAATGTACTGCATGCCCCGGAGCCTAGAAGAACTGATTAACATAAAAGATTAATATTCTATTTCTCAGCAACAATACAGCCGCTATGAGGCATACAGGTAGGACTATTTTAATAATTCTATCACCTGTATGCCTATAGTAATAATATAAAAGTATCCCAGGGTGCAACAGATTCCCTTTAAGGAGCAAAATATTATTTCATTATTTTCCTTATGAAAAAGCTGTTGGATTCCTTGGTTAATCTTATGGTATTCTTAGTTATGTATAAATGAATGATAGGCTGCAGCATAAGATCTCATTTACATTGCATGCTTTGTGGCCTAAAACAACCACTGATCGGCTACATGATTTGCTGATTGCCGTTGATTTTAGTCCTGCTTGGCCCTTATTCACATTTATGTCGTTTGACAGATGGTAAGGTACATATCATAGAGGTTAGGACCAGCCTGAATAGGGTCACCTTGATGCGGTGGGATGGCTTTTACATTAACTAAGTACCCTATGTTATTTTAATGTACTATTGCTGTATATTAATTTACTGCAGGGTATTTTCTCATTTTCTCATTCATGACGGAGTCTCGCATGTTACTACCTGGCACTGCACCCAGCACTCAGGATTGACGCGTGTGGCCACATAGCAATACATGCAGCCGCATGCACCGCTCCTGAGTGCTGGGTGCAGTGCCGGGTATTAACATGCAATACTCGGCCATGTTTCTCGCATGTGTGATCCTGGCCTAAGGGTATGTGCACATGTTGCGGTTTGCCTGTGGAAATTTCTGCACAGATTCTTCCTCTCTTGGCAGAAAACCCAGGTAAATATCCATGCTGATTTGATGCATTTTTTATGCGTTTTTTATGTGGATTTTCATGCTTTTTTTCATGCAGATTTCTATGCATTTTTGTAAGCTAAATAAAGATCTATTATTTAACAAAAAATAATTGCAATGTAATTTCTTTGTCCAACCTCTTCTTTTACATACTCCATTGAAGACAATAATATCATTACATACCATGTTCACATATAATGTTTACACATACAAAACAAATATAAGTGAATATCTATAGATAGGTCTATAGATCTATAGAAAGATAGATAGATCTATCTATAGATCTGTCTATCTATAAATCGATCTATGGATCTATCCATATCTATCTATCTATACGTTACAAAAAAAGCAGGCAGCACTCCATTTTCATTAAAGATAGTATGTAGGATTTTAATGGACCCACATGTCTCTGCGACGTTTCGGCTCAAATGAGCCTTTCTCAAGCAGTGAGTGTTACAACTTAGTGTATATATATAGACAATCCAATCATCCAATTAAAGTGCCATGTTTAACTGGTCCTTATACATATTAGTGTTAGTTACATAAAGTGCTTAAGTGCTAATTAGTGTCCGGTGTTTACACATTTCATCTGGTGAGTAAATAATAATCTCTGTGGTTATACCGGCTTACCTAAGGAGAGACATGCTGTCAATGGAAGAATCAGCGTTCTAAATTGATCACTGTGCATGTCTCAGCGCTTAGTAATACATCATAATCACATGTGTGACTGAAGGCCAATCGAATGCTAAAGGGCGGTACCCACAACCAGGCGCATGCGCTGTAGCATCCATAAGCGCCATATTGGATGTGGCAATCACGCACAGCTCTATTTATCGCCATCTTGGTTGTGGAAAGTCTAAATACTAGCGAAAGACATATATTCTAAATAAAATCAACCGCCTCTATGTCGCTTCCACACAAAGGCGCACATCAAATATGTCTATTATCGCTCACAGGATACTTTGTGTCCATACCATAAACTAAAAATCCCTACCAATATATAATTCACTCTTTTACTGCCGTTCGGACATTTACATGCTTAATCCCACCCTGGCAACCAAAACCGCTGCATGCAGTAGTCAGGAGGTGAGGCAGTTTGCCGTGAAAGGCTTAGTGCACTCTCCAGACACTGTCTGGCCACTTGAAGACGGTCTGTAATAGGGCCGGTTTTGGTTGCCAGGGCGGGATTAAGCATGTAAATGTCTGAACGGCAGTAAAAGAGTGAATTATATATTGGTAGGGATTTTTAGTTTATGGTATGGACACGAAGTATCCTGTGAGCGATAATAGGCATTTATTTTTGATGTGCGCCTTTATGTGGAAGCGACATAGAGGCGGTTGATTTTATGTAGAATGTATGTCTTTCGCTAGTATTTAGACTTTCCACAACCAAGATGGTGATAAATAGAGCTGTGCGCGATTGCCACATCCTATATGGCGCTTATGGATGCTACAGCGCATGCGCCTGGTTGTGGGTACCGCCCTTTAGCATTCGATTGGCCTTCAGTCACACATGTGATTATGATGTATTACTAAGCGCTGAGACATGCACAGTGATCAATTTAGAACGCTGATTCCTCCATTGACAGCATGTCTCTCCTTAGGTAAGCCGGTATAACCACAGAGATTATTATTTACTCACCAGATGAAATGTGTAAACACCGGACACTAATTAGCACTTAAGCACTTTATGTAACTAACACTAATATGTATAAGGACAAGTTAAACATGGCACTTTAATTGGATGATTGGATTGTCTATACATATGCACTAAGTTGTAACACTCACTGCTTGAGAAAGGCTCATTTGAGCCGAAACGTCGCAGAGACATGTGGGTCCATTAAAATCCTACATACTATCTTTAATGAAAATGGAGTGCTGCCTGCTTTTTTTTGTAACGTATTGACCAAAGACGACCGGTGGACGGGTGGTCTGTGGGCTTTGCACCCGAAGATAAGTATAGAAGTTGTGCTGTTCCTTTTTTCTTCTATTATCTATCTATCTATCTATCTATCTATCTATCTATCTATCTATCTATCTATCTATCTATAGATCTATATAACTATAGATCTATTTATAGATCAATAGTATCTACACTCACTGGCCACTTTATTAGGTACACCTGTCCAACTTCTTGTTAACACTTAATTTCTAATCAGCCAATCACATGGCGGCAACTCAGTGCATTTAGGCATGTAGACATGGTCAAGACAATCTCCTGCAGTTCAAACCGAGCATGGGGAAGAAAGGTGATTTGAGTGCCTTTGAACGTGGCATGGTTGTTGGTGCCAGAAGGGCTGGTCTGAGTATTTCAGAAACTGCTGATCTACTGGGATTTTCACGCACAACCATCTCTAGGGTTTACAGAGAATGGTCCGAAAAAGAAAAAAAATCCAGTGAGCGGCAGTTCTGTGGGCGGAAATACCTTGTTGATGCCAGAGGTCAGAGGAGAATGGGCAGACTGGTTCGAGCTGATAGAAAGGCAACAGTGACTCAAATCGCCACCCGTTACAACCAAGGTAGGCCTAAGAGCATCTCTGAACGCACAGTGCGTCGAACTTTGAGGCAGATGGGCTACAGCAGCAGAAGACCACACCGGGTTCCACTCCTTTCAGCTAAGAACAGGAAACTGAGGCTACAATTTGTACAAGCTCATCGAAATTGGACAGTAGAAGATTGGAAAAACGTTGCTTGGTCTGATGAGTCTCGATTTCTGCTGCGACATTCGGATGGTAGGGTCAGAATTTGGCGTAAACAACATGAAAGCATGGATCCATCCTGCCTTGTATGGAGCATCTTTGGGATGTGCAGCCGACAAATCTGCGGCAACTGTGTGATGCCATCATGTCAATGTGGACCAAAATCTCTGAGGAATGCTTCCAGCACCTTGTTGAATCTATGCCACGAAGAATTGAGGCAGTTCTGAAGGCAAAAGGGGTCCAACCCGTTACTAGCATGGTGTACCTAATAAAGTGGCCGGTGAGTGTATAGTTCTATCTATCTATCTTTCTATCTATCTATCTATAGATCTATCTCTCCATAGATAGATCTATAGATAGAAAAAATCTGCATTAGTCCAGGGTCACACTTGCGAGAAATTCACACGATTCTCGCACCTCAATACCCAGCACTGCCGCTGGCACACGGACCGGAGCGCTCAGCTGCATAGAAATAGAAAATACAACCGCACACTGCGGTCGCGAGTGCCAGTGGCAGTGCCGGGTATTGAAGTGTGAGAAACGTGCAAGTTTCTCACAAGTGTGACCCCGGCCTTAAACACAATTACTCTTTAATTTAAAGAAAGGGAAAAAAATGCGTGGGCTCCTGTGCAATTTTCAAAACCAGACAGGAAAAGCCAGCAATTGGGGGCAGATGTTTATAGCCTGGGAAGGGGGTAAAACCCATGGATCTTCCCAGGCTTTTAATATTAGCTCACAGCGGTATAGTTAGCCTTTACTGGCTATTAAAATTTCGGGGGCCCCAAAAAATCCCCATAAAAAAAATGATATGGGGTCACCCTATAATTTATAGCCAGAAAAGGCTATGCAGACAGCTGCGGGCTGATATTTATAGCCTAGGAAGGGGCCATGGATATTGGCCCCTCCGGCTACAAACACCAGCTCACAGACACCCCAGAAATAGAGCATCTCTAAGATGTACCAATTATGGAACTTAGCCTCTATCTTCCCACTGCCCTGTAGTGGTTGCATATGGGGTAATATTTGGGGGTTTGATTTGTATTGTAAGGTGACATGAAGCCCGGCTTAGTAATGTAGAGGCATCAATAAGATACCTATCCATTACTATCCTATAGTTGTTAAGGGGTTAAATAAAGACACAGCCAGAATAAAGTACTTTAATTAAATAAAACACTACAGTTTCCCATCTTTATTGCACTCCTAATTCCTGCGACACCCTCGATGACCTGTAAAAAAATGAAAAAATAAACCAACACATACTCCCTGGTTTGACGTAATCCATTTAATAACGAGTGTCCCACGATGATCTCCCTTATAGAGCATTTACATCAGGAGATGAGACCACTCTGCAGGGCCTTCAGTGACACCCTGACAGGAGATAATGGCTCCTGCAGTGTTATCACTGAGGGTTCACTGGAGTTCATGCTCTCACATTATGGCACTGCTGTGTGAGAATTTTCTCACACAGTGTTGCCGGTAACAGCATGAACTCAGGTGACCTCTCTCCCGACAGCGGAGAGATACAGTGTGGAGGATTACCTCCTGTCACTGTACACCAGAGCCCCTGTTGAGTGGTCACATCTCCCGATGTGACAGCTCTACACGGGAGACAGTGGTTGGACACTCGTTATTAAATGAATTACGTCAGAACAGGAAGTATACTGTTGATTTATTATTTTTTTGCAGGTGATCAAGGGCGTCGGGGATTAGCTGTATGGTAAGTATGTACTGTATGTGTATGTGTATGTACTATATATGTGTATGTGGTTTTTTTTACTATTCAACACTGTAGCCGGATGATGGGACTACTACTGTCCCAGCATCGGCTAGCTGTCACTGTAGCAGACATAGCTGGATGGGACTAGTAGTCCCATCGGATGATACCTGCCTACACACAGCCCCGCACACACCCGCAGACCCCAGCAGACAACCGCACACTCACACAGATACACACAGACCCGCACATATTCACTGCACACATATAGTCTCCACCCTCACACAGTCTCCGCCCACACACTCTTTCTCCTCCCGATCTGCAGCTTTTCTTGCATGCAACTCCACAGCAAAACCGCAGATCTTTTTAAACCTGCGGTTTTACTGCAGATTTGACTGACTCAATGGAAGTCAATGGGTGCAGAAATGCTGCAGATCCACAAAAACAATTGGCATGCTGCAGAAAAAAAGAAACACTGCAAATCCGTGCTTATTTTTCCATAGCATGTGTACAGCAATTCTGAATTTCCCATTGACTTACATTGGTAGTGCACTACACTGCAAATTTGATGCAATTCTGTGCGTCCAAAAACGCTGTGGATCCAAATGAAAACCTGCATTGTGTGCACATAGCCTTAGTCTTCTCTGGAATATGTTACCATAGAGCCTTTAGCTCCCTGTGTGAGCTTCTAACTTGTGCAGAACAGCATCTGCACACACAGACTCCATAACTCATCAACTTTCATAGTAGCAGATGAGGAACTGCTTATCAGATTATTCAGAGCAGTAATAGAAGCACAGTCAAAGATTAGAAGCAGTGATATTCTGATTGAAAGTCGGTAGTACCAAGATCTCTGATCAGTGCAAAATTAGTTTGTTCATTTGTTCATTTACACATATTGCTGATTAGTGAGCATGGAGCCCTGGGATCACAGTCACTAAAACACTATTTCTGCATTCTGTCATTACTACTCTGATTGATCCAAGCTCACACTGACGCCTGACCTAACACCGCATATTAATATGGTACTATTGTATTATAATACACATAGATGTACATATAGATATTGTTCAACCTGTATGTTTTATATATAGGTATAAGATGTAATATGTGTCTTATACGTGTGCCTGCTGTGCTTGATTATGAATCATGCAACAGCACAAACTGCTTTTCTGCTCAGCCACATTTAGGGGGCACAAATATCATCTTCGTCGACTACTATTGTTAGAAACATTTAAGGATAATAACACAGGAATTTGGCTGAAAGTAAGTGCAAGCCTGTTGGTCTGGGAGGCCTACTGCTACATCCAACACACAAGAAGGAGACTCAACTTTGAGTAGAACTGTTTCCCAAAATTATTGCCACACTACACTAAAGTGACAACTAGGGTTGAGCGACTTTCATTTTTTTAAGGTCGAGTCGGGTTTTGTGAAACCCGATTTTGTCCAGAGTCGAGTCGAGTGCAGTCGGCCGATTATCGCTAAAAGTCGGGGATCGACCGAAACACGAAACCCAATGCAAGTCAATGGGGAAGCATAGTTGGCAGTGAGTGGAGGCCAGGAAAACACCTACAGTGCCCATTTTAATGCCAAAAACATCCATTCTTGTTTCTGAAGCTTGTCAATTTTAATTAACTTTATAATAATAGTTGGGCATAGGAAATTGGGGGTCATTTGGCAAAAGTTGTGGGGGGAGTAGGGCTGGCTCAAGTTTTTCGTGGGCCCAGGAAACGCGGACTACGTCAAGGCGGTGGAGCAGGGAGAGGTAAGTATTTCAACGTTGCAAGTGCTGTGATCCTGAGCAAGCAGGGGGGCCCACTCGTTTGCATTGGCACTGGCACAGGGCCCCTCAAAGTACGGCGGTGTGTTTGCATGGCGGGGGCGCCTCCCACCAGCAGCGACACTTTTGCGTACTCTGAGGGGCCCTGTGCCAGTGACGTCGCCAACGAGCATGCCCCCCCCCACCTGATGAAGGAACCTGCACTTTCATCTGCACCTTCCTCTTTGTCCCTGTGTAAGGTGGTATAACATGCGGGAAGGGGAACCTTACTTTCAGCAGGGTCAGATTCTGGCTGTGTAGAGTGCAAGGGGAATGTAGTGGTCTAGGTCAATGTACCAGCAGACTCATCTAGCAGTGGTTGGGCAATGGGCAGGATGAGGAGGAAACAGATATAGGGCCAAAGAATAAAGTAGGCTAAATGCAGTTCAAAATTGGTAACAGGACTAAACAGGCGGCATTGCTTTGTTCAGTGGAGTAGCAAACCCAAGAGCAGCAGACACTGTTTCAAGGGCCCAACCACACTAGTAGGCCAAATGCAGTTTAATATCTGATAGTATAGGCCGAAAGCCAGAAGGTAGAAGCTCAGCTTTATTCAGTTGAGGACAACACCAGGCAGGGGCAGAAACCGTTAGTAGGCCCATAACCACCTATTTTTACAAACACAGCACTTAAAGAGAGCCAGAAGGTGGAAGCTCAGCTTTGTTCAGTTGAGGACAACACCAGGGTTGGGCAGACACCGTTAGTAGGCCGGAACCACCAATTTTTTAAAAAAACAGCAGTTAATCAGAGCCAGAAGGTAGAAGCTCAGCTTTATTCAGTTGAGGACAACACCAGGCAGGGGCAGACACCGTTAGTAGGCCCATAACCACCTATTTTTACAAACGCAGCACTTAAAGAGAGCCAGAAGGTGGAAGCTCAGCTTTGTTCAGTTGAGGACAACACCAGGGAGGGGCAGACACCGTTAGTAGGCCGGAACCACCAATTTTTTTAAAAACAGCAGTTAATCAGAGCCAGAAGGTAGAAGCTCAGCTTTATTCAGTTGAGGACAAACACCAGGGAGCAGCAAACAGAGGTATTAGGCCCCATCCAGCAATTAAAAAAAAAAAAAAAGCTTAATCAGAGCCAGAAGGTAGAAGCTCAGCTTTATTCAGTTGAGGACAACACCAGGCAGGGGCAGACACCGTTAGTAGGCCAGAACCACCAATTTTTTAAAAAACAGCAGTTAATCAGAGCCAGAAGGTAGAAGCTCAGCTTTGTTCAGTTGAGGACAAAACCAGGGAGGGGCAGACACCGTTAGTAGGCCGGAACCACCAATTTTTTAAAAAACAGCAGTTAATCAGAGCCAGAAGGTAGAAGCTCAGCTTTATTCAGTTGAGGACAAACACCAGGGAGCAGCAAACAGAGGTATTAGGCCCCATCCAGCAATTAAAAAAAAAAAAAAAGCTTAATCAGAGCCAGAAGGTAGAAGCTCAGCTTTATTCAGTTGAGGACAACACCAGGCAGGGGCAGACACCGTTAGTAGGCCGGAACCACCAATTTTTTAAAAAACAGCAGTTAATCAGAGCCAGAAGGTAGAAGCTCAGCTTTATTCAGTTGAGGACAACACCAGGCAGGGGCAGACACCGTTAGTAGGCCCATAACCACCTATTTTTACAAACACAGCACTTAAAGAGAGCCAGAAGGTGGAAGCTCAGCTTTGTTCAGTTGAGGACAACACCAGGCAGGGGCAGACACCGTTAGTAGGCCCATAACCAACAATCTTTTACAAAACAGCACTTAATGAGAGCCAGAAGGTGGAAGCTCAGATTTATTCATTTGAGGACAACTTGAATTAGGGACTGCAGACAGACTTACCAGGCTGTCCCCTGTGTGGACCATGCATCCAATACATTAACCCATTGCGCCACAAAGGACACGTAACCTTCCGTGGCCATGCCTACCGCTCCATGTGTCTGTTGTCAGGTGTACCTTTGGACTCACAGATTGACAGAATGAAAGGACAATGTGGTCTTTAACATGCTGGTGGAGGGGTGGGATGGCTTTTCTCGCAAAAGAATTGTCAACTGGGTAGCTCATAGCGTGGTACAGCGTAGTCCATCATGGCTTTATTAATATTAAATAAAATAAAAAAATAGGCTCTATGCACTGTAAAATAGGTTCCAGGGGTACAAGGGCAGCAGTGGTCTGGTCAGTGGAGGCCAAGTGGAAGGAGGGACCGCAGACAGGCTTCGAAGGCCTAACATAATAAAATGGGCTGGCTGTAGGCACTGTAAAATAAGTTCCAGGGGTACACGGGCAGCAGTGGTCTGGTCAGTGGAGGCCTAGTGGAAGGAGGGACTGCAGACAGGCTTCGAAGGCCTAACATAATAAAATGGGCTGGCTGTAGGCACTTTATAATTGGTTCCAGGGGTACACGGGCAGCAGTGGTCTGGTCAGTGGAGGCCTAGTGGAAGGAGGGACCGCAGACAGGCTTCGAAGGCCTAACATAATAAAATGGGCTGGCTGTAGGCACTTTATAATTGGTTCCAGGGGTACACGGGCAGCAGTGGTCTGGTCAGTGGAGGCCTAGTGGAAGGAGGGATCGCAGACAGGCTTCGAAGGCCTAACATAATAAAATGGGCTGGCTGTAGGCACTGTAAAATAGGTTCCAGGGGTACACGGGCAGCAGTGGTCTGGTCAGTGGAGGCCTAGTGGAAGGAGGGACCGCAGACAGGCTTCGAAGGCCTAACATAATAAAATGGGCTGGCTGTAGGCACTTTATAATTGGTTCCAGGGGTACACGGGCAGCAGTGGTCTGGTCAGTGGAGGCCTAGTGGAAGGAGGGACCGCAGACAGGCTTCGAAGGCCTAACATAATAAAATGGGCTGGCTGCAGGCACTTTATAATTGGTTCCAGGGGTACACGGGCAGCAGTGGTCTGGTCAGTGGAGGCCTAGTGGAAGGAGGGACCGCAGACAGGCTTCGAAGGCCTAACATAATAAAATGGGCTGGCTGTAGGCACTGTAAAATAGGTTCCAGGGGTACACGGGCAGCAGTGGTCTGGTCAGTGGAGGCCTAGTGGAAGGAGGGACCGCAGACAGGCTTCGAAGGCCTAACATAATAAAATGGGCTGGCTGTAGGCACTTTATAATTGGTTCCAGGGGTACACGGGCAGCAGTGGTCTGGTCAACAGAGGCCGTTTGTAATGAGTGTCTGCCAGTTAGTAGTCCAAAACAACAAATAAATGTGAATGTCTCGCATTAAAACAAAACAAAAACACTAAAGGGTGCAATCATTAGGTTCAGGGGTGGGATCCTCTGCGTTGTTTCAGACCTACTAATTTAGCGCAAAGTATTTACTGTGGTAAATAGAGGACACTGCCCCTGACTATGTTAAGTACCATCATACATGTCAACACAATGGTATTGTCAGTGGCAGGTATGGAAGGATGTCAGCGCATAGACTAAACATTGGTGGAAGTGTGATAGATAACTGTGGAAGTGGTAGACCAATGTTTGACCTGGGGGTGGGTGAACTCTCTTGTGGCCGGCGGTACAGGCCCAGGGCCCCTCATGTTACAACAGTGTGTCTGACGTTGGGTGCGCACCACCACCGCCAGAGACACTTTATTGTACTATGAGGGACCCAGTAGCAATGCCGTCGACCAAAAGCGAGCACACCCACCTCTTCAGACAAACAGCAGTCTCACGGGTGCTTGCGCCAAGTCGCAATACCACGGCCCCGTGTGGGGAGTTTGGCCATTTAGGGAGGTGTAAACATGTCGTATGCTGGACAATCAGCTGCAGCAAATTAGACATTAGAAAAGTAATTCACAGTAGTCCACAGGCAAGAGCTTTTCATAGGAAAGCTAGGTGTCGGCCGGGCAAGGTGGGGCAAAAGATTTCGAAATCCAGTTGTGGTTCATTTTAATGAATGTTAGATCATCAACATTTTGGGTAGCCAGACGAGTCCTTTTTTCGGTTAATATTGAACCTGCAGCACTGAATACTCTTTCTGATAGGACACTTGCTGCCGGGCAAGCAAGCTCCTGCAATGCATATTCTGCCAATTCTGGCCAGGTGTCTAATTTTGATGCCCAGTAATCAAATGGGAATGACGGTTGAGGGAGAACATCGATAAGGGATGAAAAATAGTTAGTAACCATACTGGACAAATGTTGTCTCCTGTCACTTTCAATTGATGCAGCAGTACCTGTCCTGTCTGCGGTCATAGCAAAATCACTCCACAACCTGGTCAGAAAACCCCTCTGTCCAACGCCACTTCTGATGTGTGCACCCCTAACACTCCTAGTCTGCTGCCCCCTGGAGCTCGTGTGAGAACGATCACGTGCGCTGTGTGCTGGGAATGCCTGAAGTAAACGGTCAACAAGAGTTGATTGTTTGGTTGCTAATATTAGTTCCAAGTTCTCATGTGGCATAATATTTTGCAATTTGCCTTTATAGCGTGGATCAAGGAGGCAGGCCAACCAGTAATCGTCATCGTTCATCATTTTCGTAATGCGTGTGTCCCTTTTTAGGATACGTAAGGCATAATCCGCCATGTGGGCCAAAGTTCCAGTTGTCAAATCTCCGGTTGTGATTGGTTGAGGGGCAGTTTCAGGCAATTCTACGTCACTTGTGTCCCTCAAAAAACCAGAACCCGGCCTTGCCACGCAACCAATTTGCAGTGCCCCCAGGAAAGCTTCCGCATTAAAAATATACTCATCCCCATCATCCTCCTCGTCCTCCACCTCCTCTTCGCCCGCTACCTTGTCCTGTACACTTGTCACGATTCACACCGTGACTGTCAAGATCCCTTAGCCGCTGCCTACAATATGTCACGGATTGGGGTGACTTTAGACCAGCAGACGGCTATCACATGTGCAGGGGGGCTTATCCTAGTTATCCCTCCACTGCCACAATGTGATGAAAAAACACACACGAGGCTATTGACCTCTTAGTTTACAGCAGGGGCTTATTTTAGGTATCCCACTGCTCTTCAGTATACCATGAACTGCAGGGATTTGTGTCTATCCCGCTTACAGTTCCACTTAACACTTGCAGCTCTCTGGCGCCCCCCTTACTCTCAGGTCAGATTAGGTACTGCACCTGGGGTAATTAGTCGCCAGAAAGGCTGCCTGCTATGTACTGGCTATTGGGCGCACTGCAGCGATGCGATAACTACTCCCACTCAGGCAGGAACAATAATTATCAAGCCGCAGTCGCTACAGTGACCCCCCAAAAAAGCCGGCACACGGTAAGCTGCCACCAGCGCCGATTAAACGGGTTCGGCTGCTAACCCAAAACAGTAGCGTAATTCCCTTCAGAGACAGGGTACGGTTTAGGGCAGGAAGAACGAACTAGTATTAAATATGATACCCCATGAATGATTTTTTAGGCAGTGTTTATAAAATATTTCACAAAGATGTTACAAATGAGACAATTGCAAATATGTACAAGGTAATTTTAAAAATAAAAGGATTAAATGAAGAAAAGGTAACACTCACATATTCTCAGATCATTGCATTGCAGGCTAGGCTAGGAGAGCTTTCCATCTATCCCAGTGCATTGGCACTCGCAGTCTGGTCGCTTCAGGTAAAAACTCACAACTCCCCCCCTGGAAACCTGCCAGCAACTTTATAACCTACAGCCTGTGACCTCACAGAAAGGGCTGGTTTTTCCAACCCCTCCTACTTCTTCAGTATTGCTCACTGGGCATTAAATATATCTGATGCCCGTAACTTCGCTACAGAACATAAAATAATCGCACCCTACCCATCGTTCATCTCATAGTATCGTGGGCATTCCGATGAGATCAAATATGTCCTATTTGTCACGCACACTGACAGAGAAATCCCTACCTCTGTACCCGATGGAGCTACAAGCCTGTGATTAGAGTGATGCGTAGATCCTCCGAGTGTGATTATGACGATATATTTTGGTGTTCGTAACTTAACCGGTTTGCATAATATCTTCCAAAAACAGAACAAAAGACTTTCATTTTCTGGAAGGTTCTAATCTAGTTAAAGCTGGGCACTTTCCCCCCACAAGAAATACTGGTCGTAAATACCTTTCGTCAATAAAACTCCCCCACAAGGCAAGCTCTTCTACACAGTTAGAAACACAGGGAAGGAAAGAGAACCAGAGAGAAGGGGGGTTTCTTAGCCCACATCCTGGGCTGACAAGAGAAACTAAACTTATATGATATTTCATACCATATCGTGACACCTCCCCCTTTTAGCGTGCGCTACGGCGGCAGAACCTCTCGGTATGCCTCCATGCGCACCTCCGTGGGTTCACCCTGGCGGGACAGTCCATCTGCATTCCCATGCTCTTTGCCCGCTTTGTGTTTAATGGTGAAGTCAAATTGCTGAAGGGCAAGGCTCCAGCGTAGCAACCTGCCATTGGTTCCACACATGGTGCTTAGCCAGCGCAGAGGGTCGTGGTCGGTCACCACAGTGAAGGTGCGCCCGTACAAGTAGGGCTGCAAGCGCTGCAGGGCCCAGACTATGGCCAGGCACTCCTTCTCAATGGTGGAGTAGGCCACTTCCCTCGGCAAAAGTTTCCGGCTCAGGTACAACACGGGGTGCTCTTGGTCCTCCGAGTCAACCTGGCTGAGCACAGCACCAAGGCCAAACTCGCTGGCGTCGGTCTGTACCAAGAACGGTCGACTGCTGTCGACTGCTTTCAACACAGGGGCGTTGCACAGTGCGGTCTTCAACGCCTGGAAGGCCCCCTCACAGCCATCTGTCCAGTTGACGATGTGGGGTAGCTTCTTCCTGGTGAGGTCCGTCAAAGGTTTTGCCAGGCTACTATAGTGCTGCACGAAGCGCCTATAGTACCCTGCAGTGCCCAGGAAGGACATCACCTGTTTCTTGTTCCTGGGAGTGGGCCAGTTCACGATCACGCCCACTTTGTCAGGCTCCGGTTTCAGGGTGCCTCCGCCTACCCGGTGTCCCAGGTAGTGAACCTCCCTCATGCCCATCTGGCACTTTCCGGGCTTGATAGTCAGGCCTGCTTGGTGAATTCGCCCGAGCACCTCCTCGAGATGCTGCAGGTGTTCATCCCAGGAGGGACTGAAGATGGCAATGTCATCTAAGTACGCCACAGCGTACTTCTCCAGTCCCTGAAGCAGGAGATTGACCATCCGCTGGAAAGTGGCAGGGGCATTCTTCATGCCGAAGGGCATGACCGTGGACTCGTACAGTCCAAAGGGGGTGATAAAGGCGGACTTCTCCTGCGCCTCGGGGCTCAGGGGAATCTGCCAGTATCCGCGACTCAGATCCATTATTGTCAGGTATTTTGCGCCCGCTAACTTCTCAAGCAGCTCTTCGATGCGCGGCATTGGGTGCGCGTCAGAGGCTGTAATGGCGTTGAGCCCCCTGTAGTCCACGCAGAACCGGGTGGTCCGGTCCTTCTCTGGCACGAGAACTACAGGTGAGGCCCACGCGCTCTTTGACCGTCACCCCCAGCTGTAACATCTCATCGATCTCCTGACGCATAATCTGCTGCACCTGGTCAGAGATTCGATAGGGTGTTCGCCGTAGTGGGGCGTGATTCCCGGTGTCCACCTCGTGGACGGCTAACTCAGTCCTTCCAGGCCGGTTGGAGAACACGACCCGGAAGGGTTCCAGCATGGTTTGCAACTGCAACCGCTGTGGTTCATCTAGCGAGGCGCTTACCTCCACGTCCTCAATGGACCCATGGGCCTTGGCTTGGGCCAGCATGTCCAGGAGGGTGTCTTCCTCCCCTTCTTCGGGTGCACTGCAGACCGGTAGGACGAAAGGTTCACGTTCGTGATGAGCTTTCATCATGTTGACGTGAAAGGCCTTTCGCCTACCCCGAGCGTGGTCAAGCGTGACCACGTAGGTGACCGGGTTGAGCTGTTGGTGGACGACATACGGGCCCTCCCAGGCTGCCTGAAGCTTATCCGTTGGTACAGGAACCAGCACCCACACCTTTTGACCCACGTGGTAGGTCCGCTCCCGGGCGTTTTGGTCGTACCAGTGCTTCTGATCAGCCTGAGCCTGCGTCATGTTGTCATGCACCAACTGCGTCAAGGTCTGCATCTTGTCACGGAAGCGCAGGACATACTCCACTATGGACACTTCAGAAGGGTTCGGCTCCTCTTCCCAGGATTCTCTTACCAACCCAAGGGGTCCCCGGACTCGCCTGCCGTACAGGAGCTCGAAGGGGGAGAACCCCGTCGAGGCCTGCGGAACCTCTCTGTAAGCGAATAGCAGGTGTGGGAGGTACCGCTCCCAGTAGCGCCCTTGTGTCTCAACCAGCATGCGTAGCATCTGTTTGAGGGTACCATTGAAGCGTTCACACAAGCCATTGGTCTGTGGGTGATACGCACTCGATACCAGGTGCTTCGCCTGCATTTTCTTACAGAGAGCCTCCATTAGGTGAGACATAAATTGGGTCCCTCGATCAGTAAGCATTTCCCTGGGAAATCCTACCCATGAAAAGATAGCCAACAGGGCATCCGCCACCTTATCTGCCCTAGTTGAAGACAGAGCTACGGCCTCTGGGTACCGGGTAGCGTAGTCTACCACAGTAAGAATAAATCGCTTTCCAGAGCTGCTGGAGACGGCCAGCGGGCCCACAATGTCCACCGCAATCCTCTGGAAAGGCTCCTCTATCACTGGCAAAGGGATCAGGGGAGCCTTAAGAGCAGGCCCCGCCTTCCCCACTCTTTGACAGGTGACACAGGAGCGGCAGTAGTTTGACACATCTGTCCCCATCTTAGGCCAATAGAAGTGTTGAGACAGCCGGGCCTTAGTTTTGCTGATCCCCAAGTGTCCAGCTAGCGGGATCTCATGGGCAATCCGCAACAACTCACCCCGGAATTGCTGTGGGACGACCAGCTGTCTTTCCCTCAACCACTCCTTTTGTGATTCTCCGGGTACTGTCTCCCGGTACAACCTTCCTCCTTCCCAGAACACCTTCTCCTTATCAGTCTCGGAGAATGATGTCCCGGCGAGTTGTCTCAACCTCTCTAGGCTCGCATCTGTGTGCAGAGCGGCCTGAAACTCCTGGCTAGGGGAAGCCAGAAGCGATGTCAGGGTCCCTTCCCCATGGGAGCCCTCTGGGACCTGCTCTGGGTCCACCTCTGGTTCAGTCACACTGATGACTGAGGAGGGTCCGGGAGGCAGACAGTTATCTGTGTTCCGGGCACTCTGACTGCGGGTGACAGCAGCTACGTAGGCTGTCTCCCCGGGGATTTCTACAGACCCATCAGCCGACGCTGCTATGGGCTCTACCTCCCCATCCACCCCCATTACCTCAGGAGCATTGCTACTTATGGGCCAGTTACCTTCCTCGGTGGCACTGGTCAATTGCATGGCATCACCTTCCTCACGGTTCCCATGTATTTCCCCATTTCCGGTAGCACCGACACTTGCCCCTGCTAGGGGTTCCTCAGCCGTCTCACTCCGCAGAGCGACGTGGCTGAGCACTCCTGTACCTACGGACACATCAACTTTCATAGAAACAGCGTTATCAGGTACAGTTGGCACAGGTACAACATTTTCACCATCAATCCTAGGGAAAAAATGGTTAACAGATGCATCATTACAAGATAAAGCATGGTCAGGTAACACATGCGATTTCCCATCATCATCATCATCATCATCAGGGTTAACGTTACCCTTATTAGCAGATTGGGGAGGAGGGTCATCCACGAAGTATGCAACCAACCTCCCCAAATCAGTCCCCAACAAAACATCAGTGGGCAAATTATCAGACAGCCCCACTTCCTTCACCCCGCTCCCGGCACCCCAATCAATAAAAACCCGGGCCATCGGTAAGGGACAGCTGATGCCCCCAATCCCAGTGACAGTTAGGGTTTTCCCCGGAATGATTTCTTCAGGGGCCGCCAGTTCGGGTCGGATGAGGGTTCGTTCAGCCCCGGTGTCCTTGAGGCCTGTAGCAACACGACCTCCCACAGTGACATGCTGTACGTTATCACACCCCCTCCCAGCCACACCACCCACCAAAAGAACTGCTGCATTAGGCCCTGGGGCCTGGGATGAGGGGTTCTTCTGCCTGGCTGGACATCGGTGACTGAGGTGTCCAGTCTGCCTGCAGTGGTAACACTGGCGAAGTTCGGTGGTAGGTCTGGTGCTGTTGGCCACGGGGACAGGACCTCTGGGGTGTTGGCTGGTAGGGGTACTGGCGTTGGCTGCAGGCTTACCCCCTCTCCAGCTGGTGGTGACTGGCTTCCGCACTTCCGGTCTACGGTTGGCCTCATAGGCATCGGCAATCTGCGCTGCTTTCGTCACGTCTTTGGGTTCTCTGTCCATCACGAACTGTCGCACCTCAGTTGGGCAAAGATGGAAGAACTGGTCTTTGATCATCAGGTCTCGCAGCTGTGTAAAGGTGGTCACTGACAGTCCTTGGGTCCACTGGTCAAAGTGGGTCCCCAGTCTATGCACCACATCACTGTAACTGTCGTGTGGGCCACGTAGGAGGGTCCGAAACTTTTTGCGGTACACCTCGGGCGTAAGCTGGTACTTGGCTATGAGAGCCTGCTTGATGGCCTCATAGTCACCATCTTGTTCTTGAGGGAGGGCAGCAAACGCCTCCAGAGCTTTTCCTCTCAGCCCTGGTGTCAGGTACCGTGCCCATTCTTGTGTAGGCAGCTGGTACTGTCTGCAGGCTTTCTCAAAGGCCCGCAGAAAAGTGTCCAAGTCCCCATCCTTTTCCATAACCGGAAAGTGGTCGGGCCGGGGCTTTGGTGTCTGAGCGCTGCTGGGCTCACGGCTCTGAGGCGACCCCTGCATTTGCAGTTGGGCCATCTGCAGCTGGTACTCCCGCTGCGCTTGGGCCTCTCGCTCGGCTCGGTCCTGGTATTGCTGGATCAGCTGCAGACGTCTCTCTAGGTCATCTGCGGGGCATTGTTGAAGAGCCAGCTGCAGGAGGAGGTCTGCGCCCCCTTGGTTGCCAGTAGGGCCCGTATTCAGTGGTTGGACCTCTGCGGCAGCACCATGCTCGCTTGTGCCTGCTTCTGCGGCCTCTGGGCTCTGTGGCCTGGCTTGGTCTGCTTCAAATTGCACCAGTTCAGCGACCATTTGAGCCTTGGACTTGTCCTGGGGTTTCAGGCCATGGTACATGCATATCCCAGCAAGAGTGTCTTTCTTCTGCTGGGTGTACCAGGCTTCTCCTTTCGCAGCCATGGTTGCCAAATAAAAGATAGAATAGAAAAACGAAGAGAAAGGGAAGGGATAATTACCAGTACACAATTGTCTCACAACTAATAAACACTGAGTTCGTTCTCCAAACTTATTTGCGCAGAGTTCTCGCAAGAACTTTCTGCAAGTTTTTAGTGAGAGGAATGATTGCTCAAACCAAATCACTAATGCTCTAATATCCCACCGCCTTGCCACCAATATGTCACGATTCACACCGTGACTGTCAAGATCCCTTAGCCGCTGCCTACAATATGTCACGGATTGGGGTGACTTTAGACCAGCAGACGGCTATCACATGTGCAGGGGGGCTTATCCTAGTTATCCCTCCACTGCCACAATGTGATGAAAAAACACACACGAGGCTATTGACCTCTTAGTTTACAGCAGGGGCTTATTTTAGGTATCCCACTGCTCTTCAGTATACCATGAACTGCAGGGATTTGTGTCTATCCCGCTTACAGTTCCACTTAACACTTGCAGCTCTCTGGCGCCCCCCTTACTCTCAGGTCAGATTAGGTACTGCACCTGGGGTAATTAGTCGCCAGAAAGGCTGCCTGCTATGTACTGGCTATTGGGCGCACTGCAGCGATGCGATAACTACTCCCACTCAGGCAGGAACAATAATTATCAAGCCGCAGTCGCTACAGTGACCCCCCAAAAAAGCCGGCACACGGTAAGCTGCCACCAGCGCCGATTAAACGGGTTCGGCTGCTAACCCAAAACAGTAGCGTAATTCCCTTCAGAGACAGGGTACGGTTTAGGGCAGGAAGAACGAACTAGTATTAAATATGATACCCCATGAATGATTTTTTAGGCAGTGTTTATAAAATATTTCACAAAGATGTTACAAATGAGACAATTGCAAATATGTACAAGGTAATTTTAAAAATAAAAGGATTAAATGAAGAAAAGGTAACACTCACATATTCTCAGATCATTGCATTGCAGGCTAGGCTAGGAGAGCTTTCCATCTATCCCAGTGCATTGGCACTCGCAGTCTGGTCGCTTCAGGTAAAAACTCACAACTCCCCCCCTGGAAACCTGCCAGCAACTTTATAACCTACAGCCTGTGACCTCACAGAAAGGGCTGGTTTTTCCAACCCCTCCTACTTCTTCAGTATTGCTCACTGGGCATTAAATATATCTGATGCCCGTAACTTCGCTACAGAACATAAAATAATCGCACCCTACCCATCGTTCATCTCATAGTATCGTGGGCATTCCGATGAGATCAAATATGTCCTATTTGTCATGCACACTGACAGAGAAATCCCTACCTCTGTACCCGATGGAGCTACAAGCCTGTGATTAGAGTGATGCGTAGATCCTCCGAGTGTGATTATGACGATATATTTTGGTGTTCGTAACTTAACCGGTTTGCATAATATCTTCCAAAAACAGAACAAAAGACTTTCATTTTCTGGAAGGTTCTAATCTAGTTAAAGCTGGGCACTTTCCCCCCACAAGAAATACTGGTCGTAAATACCTTTCGTCAATAAAACTCCCCCACAAGGCAAGCTCTTCTACACAGTTAGAAACACAGGGAAGGAAAGAGAACCAGAGAGAAGGGGGGTTTCTTAGCCCACATCCTGGGCTGACAAGAGAAACTAAACTTATATGATATTTCATACCATATCGTGACAACACTGCCCTGACCAGACAATGGCTGACTGTCATCAAGGCTTTCCTCTTCCTCTGGTGCAGACGCCTGATCCTTTATGTGCGTCAAACTTTGCATCAGCAGACACATTAGGGGGATGCTCATGCTTATTATGGTGTTGTCTGCACTAACCAGCCGTGTGCATTCCTCAAAACACTGAAGGACTTGACACATGTCTTGTATCTTCGACCACTGCACACCTGACAACTCCATGTCTGCCATCCTACTGCCTGCCCGTGTATGTGTATCCTCCCACAAAAACATAACAGCCCGCCTCTGTTGGCACAGTCTCTGAAGCATGTGCAGTGTTGAGTTCCACCTTGTTGCAACGTCTATGATTAGGCGATGCTGGGGAAGGTTCAAAGACCGCTGATAGGTCTGCATACGGCTGGAGTGTACAGGCGAACGTCGGATATGTGAGCAAAGTCCACGCACTTTGAGGAGCAGGTCGGAGAACCCAGGATAAGTTTTCAATAAGCACTGCACCACCAGGTTTAAGGTGTGAGCCAGGCAAGGAATGTGTTTCAGTTGGGAAAGGGAGATGGCAGCCATGAAATTCCTTCCGTTATCACTCACTACCTTGCCTGCCTCAAGATCTACTGTGCCCAGCCACGACTGTGTTTCTTGTTGCAAGAACTCGGACAGAACTTCCGCTGTGTGTCTGTTGTCGCCCAAACACTTCATAGCCAATACAGCCTGCTGACGCTTGCCAGTAGCTGGCCCATAATGGGACAACTGGTGTGCAACAGTGTCATCTGCCAATGGAGTGGTTGGCCGACTGCGGTCTGTGGAAGAGCTGTAGCTTCTGCAGGAGGACGAGGAGGAGGAGGGGGTGCGAACGCCTACAGCCAACTGTTTCCTAGACCATGGGCTAGGCACAACTGTCCCGAAATTGATGTCCCCTGTGGACCCTGCATCCACCACATTCACCCAGTGTGCCGTGATGGACATAACGTCCCTGGCCATGCCTACTGGTCCATGCATCTGTAGTCAGGTGCACCTTTGTACTCACAGATTGCCTGAGTGCATGGACGATGCGCTGTTTAACATGCTGGTGCAGGGCTGGGATGGCTTTTCTGGAAAAAAAATGTCGACTGGGTAGCTCGTATCGTGGTTCAGCGTACTCCATCAGGGCTTTGAAAGCTTCGCTTTCAACTAACCGGTAGGGCATCATCTCTAACGAGATTAGTCTAGCTATGTGGGCATTAAAACCCTGTGTACGCAGATGTGAGGATAAGTACTTCCTTTTTCTAACCAGAGTCTCATGTAGGGTGAGCTGGACTGGAGAGCTGGAGATCGTGGAACTTTCGGGTGTGCCGGTGGACATGGCAGACTGAGAGACGGTTGGAGACGGTATTGTTTCCACCGGTGCCCTAGATGCAATATTTCCTCCTACAAAACTGGTGATTCCCTGACCCTGACTGCTTTTGGCTGGCAAAGAAACCTGCACAGATACTGCCGGTGGTGCGGAAAATGGTGGCCTTACAGTGACGGAAGGGATGTTGCGTTGCTGACTAGCTTCATTGGCCGAGGGGGCTACAACCTTAAGGGACGTTTGGTAGTTAGTCCAGGCTTGAAAATGCATGGTGGTTAAGTGTCTATGCATGCAACTAGTATTGAGACTTTTCAGATTCTGACCTCTGCTTAAGCTAGTTGAACATTTTTGACAGATGACTTTGCGCTGATTAATTGGATGTTGTTTAAAAAAATGCCAGACTGCACTCTTCCTAGCATCGGATCCCTTTTCAGGGATTGCAGACTGAGCTTTAACCGGATGGCAACGCTGTCCTCCAACAGGTTTTGGCTTTGACACGCATTTTGGGCCAGATACGGGCCCGGCAGATGGAACCTGTTGCGATGTTGATGCCTGCTGCGGCCCCTCCTCCACCTCCGCTTCTGAACTACTGCCGCCTGCACCCTGTTCCCCCAATGGCTGCCAATCGGGGTCAACAACTGGGTCATCTATTACCTCCTCTTCGAGCTCGTGTGCAACTTCGTCTGTGTCACCGTGTCGGTCGGTGGTATAGCGTTCGTGGCGGGGCAACATAGTCTCATCAGGGTCTGATTGTGGATCAGTACCCTGAGAGGGTAATGTTGTGGTCTGAGTCAAAGGAGCAGCATAGTACTCTGGCTGTGGCTGTGCATCAGTGCACTCCATGTCAGAATCTACTTGTAATGGGCATGGCCTGTTAAGTGTTTCACTTTCTAAGCCAGGGACGGTATGTGTAAAGAGCTCCATGGAGTAACCCATTGTGTCGCCTGCTGCATCCTTCTCTCTTGTTGTAGTTTTTGCTGAAGAGGACAAGGAAGCGACTTGTCCCTGACCGTGAACATCCACAAGCGACGCGCTGCTTTTACATTTACCATTTTCAGAAGTGGAGGCAAAAGAGCTAGAAGCTGAGTCTGCAATGTAAGCCAAAACTTGCTGTTGCTGCTCCGGCTTTCAAATCGGTTTTCCTACTCCCAGAAAAGAGAGCGTTCGAGGCCTTGTGTAGCCAGACGACGAAACTGGCTCCACAGCTCCAGACTTAGGTGGAATATTTTTATCCCCACGACCACCTGATGCTCCACTACCACTACCATCATTAACAGCTGACAATGAACGCCCACGGCCACGACCTCTTGCACCAGACTTCCTCATTGTTTTAAAAACTTAACCAAAGTAACTTTATTTGTTGCTGTCAAAAAACTTACACGGTGAGCTATAACTTCAGAATGATTTCAATATCCCTTAACAGGTTGGTGAGACCCCAAGGAAAATCAGGCACAATGTTACACACTCTGTTTTCTGTGGCACAAAATCACAGAGATGCCACACACGCAGGACTGTCGCTCAAGCACAAATGTCAATATTAATCTCCCACCTATTTTATTTATTTATTTTTTTTCAGGGAGACTTTACAAACCAAATAATAAAAATAAAAAAAGGCTTTCTATGGCCCACTGAGTGAGAGATGGCACACACAGGAGTCAGGAGTGGCACACAAGCCCTGACTGAGGCCAATATTTTTCTCCCACTGATTGATGTAGTGATTTTTTTTCAGGTAGATTTTAGAACCCAAATCAAGCAAAAAAATAAATAGGCTTTCTATGGCCCACTGAGTGAGAGATGGCACACACAGGAGTCAGGAGTGGCACACAAGCCCTGACTGAGGCCAATATTTTTCTCCCACTGATTGATGTAGTGATTTTTTTTCAGGTAGATTTTAGAACCCAAATCAAGCAAAAAAATTAATAGGCTTTCTATGGCCCACTGAGTGAGAGATGGCACACACAGGAGTCAGGAGTGGCACACAAGCCCTGACTGAGGCCAATATTTTTCTCCCACTGATTGATGTAGTGATTTTTTTTCAGGTAGATTTTAGAACCCAAATCAAGCAAAAAAATTAATAGGCTTTCTATGGCCCACTGAGTGAGAGATGGCACACACAGGAGTCAGGAGTGGCACACAAGCCCTGACTGAGGCCAATATTTTTCTCCCACTGATTGATGTAGTGATTTTTTTTCAGGTAGATTTTAGAACCCAAATCAAGCAAAAAAATAAATAGGCTTTCTATGGCCCACTGAGTGAGAGATGGCACACACAGGAGTCAGGAGTGGCACACAAGCCCTGACTGAGGCCAATATTTTTCTCCCACTGATTGATGTAGTGATTTTTTTTCAGGTAGATTTTAGAACCCAAATCAAGCAAAAAAATTAATAGGCTTTCTATGGCCCACAATTTGAGAGAGAGAGATGGCACACCCAGGAGTCAAGACTGGCACACAAGCAGAAAGGGCAATATTAATCTCCCACTGTTTGAATTTTTTTTTTTTTTTCAGGGAGACTTTAGAAACCAAATAATAAAAATAAAAAAAGGCTTTCTATGGCCCACTGAGTGAGAGATGGCACACACAGGAGTCAGGAGTGGCACACAAGCCCTGACTGAGGCCAATATTTTTCTCCCACTGATTGATGTAGTGATTTTTTTTCAGGTAGATTTTAGAACCCAAATCAAGCAAAAAAATAAATAGGCTTTCTATGGCCCACTGAGTGAGAGATGGCACACACAGGAGTCAGGAGTGGCACACAAGCCCTGACTGAGGCCAATATTTTTCTCCCACTGATTGATGTAGTGATTTTTTTTCAGGTAGATTTTAGAACCCAAATCAAGCAAAAAAATTAATAGGCTTTCTATGGCCCACAATTTGAGAGAGAGAGATGGCACACCCAGGAGTCAAGACTGGCACACAAGCAGAAAGGGCAATATTAATCTCCCACTGTTTGAATTTTTTTTTTTTTTTCAGGGAGACTTTAGAAACCAAATAATAAAAATAAAAAAAAGGCTTTCTATGGCCCACTGAGTGAGAGATGGCACACACAGGAGTCAGGAGTGGCACACAAGCCCTGACTGAGGCCAATATTTTTCTCCCACTGATTGATGTAGTGATTTTTTTTCAGGTAGATTTTAGTACCCAAATCAAGCAAAAAAATTAATAGGCTTTCTATGGCCCACTGAGTGAGAGATGGCACACACAGGGATCGCACTCTAGCAGAAATGCCAATCTTAATCTCCCACAAAAACAAAACAAAACAGGGACTGTCCTACAATTACTATCTCCCTGCAGTAATCTCAGCCAGGTAAGGCAGGCAGCAATAAGGAGTGGACTGATGCACAAATTAAATAAAAAGTGTGGACAAACAAAAAAGATACCTGTGCAGAAAGGAAGGAACAAGAGGATTTGTGCTTTGAAAAAAGCAGTTGGTTTGCACAGCGTCATACACACACAGGCACAGCAACGCAGCTATCAGGGTCAGGGAGCCTTCTAGGGCAGCCCAATGAGCGACAGCGCTGAGGAAAAAAAAATGTAGCTTCCACTGTCCCTGCAAACAAAAGGTGGTGTTGGACAGTGGAAATCACTACAGCACAAGCGGTTTGCAGCTTTATGTACCCTGCGTATCACTCTCCCTGCTTATGAAGAAGCGGCAGCAACCTCTCCCTACGCTCAGATCAGCAGCAGTAAGATGGCGGTCGGCGGGAATGCCCCTTTATAGCCCCTGTGACGCTGCAGAAAGCAAGCCAATCACTGCAATGCCCTTCTCTAAGATGGTGGGGACCAGGACCTATGTCATCACGCTGCCCACACTCTGCGTTCACCTTCATTGGCTGAGAAATGGCGCTTTTCGCATCATTGAAACGCGACTTTGGCGCGAAAGTCGCGTACCGCATGGCCGACCCCGCACAGGGGTCGGATCAGGTTTCATGAAACTCGACTTTGCCAAAAGTCGGCGACTTTTGAAAATGAACGACCCATTTCACTCAACCCTAGTGACAACAATCTGTCCAGAGTAGAAATAGTATAATTGTGCAGCTTTTTGACAACTTCTGTTAATGTACAGGCTACCCGACTCCCATTCTTTAGCAGTTTCACAGCTGTATTATTATTATTATTTATTGTTATAGCTAGTGTTGAGCATTCCGATACCGCAAGTATCGGCTATCGGCCGATACTTGCGGTATCGGAATTCCGATACCGGGATTCCGATACTTGCCGCGTATCGGATACCGGAATCGGAAGTTCCCAGATTCAAACTGCACAAATTCAGCCAATGACAATGATTCCAAGTGTGGGCACATCCTGTTCAGCATGGAAGGCATGAAACTACTGGCATGGCTGTGATTGGCTGCTGAAATGATGTCATGATGCAGTTTAAAAGTCGCTGGCACCATTTTGCGCTCACTCTGCTGTGAATTCAGTTAGTGACAGGACGCTGTTTGCTGACTGAGGGCCAGTTTAGAGATAGCGATTTGCTTTTTTGTGCTTTTCAAAGGCTAATTTAGCAACCGCTGTGTTCACCTACTATTCACCTTGCTTTTGCCTTGTAGTGCTGTTTTCACAGCGATCTGCAAGGTCTGTGTGTGTGTGTGTGTGAGTGCAGCCCACTCTCTAGTCTGAGTGCAGCCACATAGGCCATCCATAGCTGGTTGTATTCAGTTCAGGGAGGGTGGTTCATTGCCTCATACTGTTTTTTTTTTTTTTTTTCCCAAGTAGTGTAGTCTGCTGCTACTTTTTTCAAAAAAATCCTATTAGTGTCTTTCCACCCGTCTCCAGCTAATTTGTGGAAAAACACTACATAGGATAACGTAGAGGAGGGTTTTTGGGCCTTGCAGCGCCGTTTACGGCTGTCTACACGGTCTCCGTGTGACTGCAGCTCGCCCTGTAGTCTGTGAGCAGCCATAGCCTGGTTGTCTCCAGCTCAGGGTTCTTCACTGCGTCATACCGTAAAATCAATTTTCCTTTTCTTTTAAGTAGTGCAGGCTGCTGCACATTTTTTCAAAAAAATCCTATTAGTGTCTTTCCACCCGTCTCCAGCTAATTTGTGGAAAAACACTACATAGGATAACGTAGAGGAGGGTTTTTGGGCCTTTCAGCGCCGTTTACGGCTGTCTGCACGGTCTCCGTGTGACTGCAGCTCACCCTGTAGTCTGTGAGCAGCCATAGCCTGGTTGTCTCCAGCTCAGGGTTCTTCACTGCGTCATACCGTAAAATCAATTTTCCTTTTCTTTTAAGTAGTGCAGGCTGCTGCACATTTTTTCAAAAAAATCCTATTAGTGTCTTTCCACCCGTCTCCAGCTAATTTGTGGAAAAACACTACATAGGATAACGTAGAGGAGGGTTTTTGGGCCTTTCAGCGCCGTTTACGGCTGTCTGCACGGTCTCCGTGTGACTGCAGCTCGCCCTGTAGTCTATGAGCAGCCATAGCCTGGTTGTCTCCAGCTCAGGGTTCTTCACTGCGTCATACCGTAAAATCAATTTTCCTTTTCTTTTAAGTAGTGCAGGCTGCTGCACATTTTTTCAAAAAAATCCTATTAGTGTCTTTCCACCCGTCTCCAGCTAATTTGTGGAAAAACACTACATAGGATAACGTAGAGGAGGGTTTTTGGGCCTTGCAGCGCCGTTTACAGCTGTCTGCACGGTCTCCGTGTGACTGCAGCTCGCCCTGTAGTCTGTGAGCAGCCATAGCCTGGTTGTCTCCAGCTCAGGGTTCTTCACTGCGTCATACCGTAAAATCAATTTTCCTTTTCTTTTAAGTAGTGCAGGCTGCTGCACATTTTTTCAAAAAAATCCTATTAGTGTCTTTCCACCCGTCTCCAGCTAATTTGTGGAAAAACACTACATAGGATAACGTAGAGGAGGGTTTTCTGGCCTTGCAGCGCCGTTTACGGCTGTCTGCACGGTCTCCGTGTGACTGCAGCTCTCTCTGTTGTCAGTTCAGCCCCCCAAAAAAAAATAAATAATAAAGTTCACCAAACACACCAGTGACACCACTTTACATTTGTGTAGGCCACATTAGCTCATATTAAAGTCTAGTCCACACTTTAGAAAATTAGTGTTTCTTATACCTGTTAGGAGTTGTTCAGGAATAAGCACACAAAGCCGTTAGTACTTTTCTGCTGATCTTTATCAGTCAACCAAGATGAAGAAGGCAGTGAGTAAGGCACGTGGGCGTGGGCGCGGAGCAGGGAGGGGACGTGGGGATTCTGTGCCTGCTGCGGGCACCGGTGACTCATCAGCACCCACTTTCACCAGGGAACAGTCATTCATGCGCAGCTTTGTCGCAGAGCGCCGTACACCGCTGCTGCGTGAAGAACAAATTGAAGCCGTTGTCGGATGGATGGCAGCTAATGCATCAACTTCAATTAGTGCCACATCCTCTCAGACACAGAGCACTGGAGAGCAGCCATCTGTCTCTTCACCACCTGCCAAATTGCCCAGGCAGACAGAGAGCCCAGGACAGGAGCCGTCTCTACTTCTGTTCTCTGAATCTCTTGGCTTGGAAACAGGGGGCCAGCCAAGCAGCATTGGAGAAATGGAAGAAGAGGCAGGGTGCAGTGATGCCCAACAGCTTTTTCTCTCTGAGTCTGAAGAGGCGGGTGGGCCAGTGCCTCCGGTCACCACATCGCAGGCCACATCCGCTGATGATGACACTCAGGTGCCACTTACTGGTGCGTGCTCTGCTGCTGAGACTACCCAGGAGGAGCAGTTGGGGGCAGAGGGTAGTGTAGATGATGAGGTCCTTGACCCATCTTGGCGTGAGGGACAGGAAGGTGGTGGGAGCAGCTCTGAGGAAGAGATTCCCCGTACAGCCCAAAGAGGGAGAGGGAGGGGGAAGACTGCGGATCCTGCAGCCTCCGCTTTGGCACCCGTTAGGAGCATGTCTCTTCCAAAAGCCAAAAAGGGCGCTCCCAAGACTTGCAGTGCCTGGTCCTTTTTTGACACAGTTGCAGATGACATTTGCTATGTCAAATGCAAGGTGTGTCATCACAAAGTAAAAAGAGGTCGAAATGTCAGCAACCTCAATACCTCCAACATGTGGAAACATGTGCGCAACAGGCATGCGGCGGAGTTACAAAAACACACTGAAGAGCTAGGCCAACCAACAGCGGCAGCTACCACCACTTCAGCTCGTGTTGCCTCTTCTTCCAGCTCACACGCAGCTGGTTCGGCTTCCTCCCAGGATCGCCGTGGAAGAACCTCTGGCCCTGTTGTCCAGAGACCCGCTGTAATTCCACCCGCAGCACCACTTTCCCAGTCATCCACACACTCCCAGCCCAGTCTACAGCCATCGGTAGTACAGGCATGGGAGAAAAGGCGGCCTTTCTCGTCAAACCACCCACGAGCACAGGCTCTGACTGCAGGCATTGCCAAACTTCTGTCACTGGAAATGCTGTCATTCAGGCTGGTGGAGACTGACAGCTTCCGTGACTTGATGTCATTGGCAGTCCCACAGTACAATGTGCCCAGCCGCTTTTACTTCAGCAGGCAAGCCGTCCCTGCCCTGCACAAGCATGTGGAGGGACACATAAAACACACGCTACTGAATGCCATCAGTAGCAAGGTCCACCTCACCACCGATGCGTGGACCAGTCAACATGGACAGGGGCGATACCTTTCCCTCACTGCCCATTGGGTTAATGTCGTTGAGCCGGGTACAGATCGTGCGAGTGGAGCAGGACGTGTCCTGCCCACTCCAAGGATTGCAGGAATCCATTCTGTACGCATTGACTCCTCCTCTTACACCAGTTCCTCAGAATCATCGCTGCAGGAGCCGTCACAGTCCACCTCCACATGGACCCGTGATGAACGTTTACCTGTTATGACCGACATGAGCACAGCCGTGGCCAAACGTCAACAGGCCGTCTTGAAATTAATTTCTTTGGGGAATCGAAGCCACACAGCGCAGGAGCTCTGGAATGCCATCAAGCAGGAGAGCGATGTGTGGTTTGTGCCAGCGAATCTCCAACCAGGTATGGTAGTGTGTGATAATGGCCAAAATCTGGTGGCAGCTCTGGGCCTCGGCAACCTCACTCACATCCCATGTCTGGCACATGTGCTCAATTTAGTCGTGCAGAGTTTTTTGAGGGACTATCCGGATCTTGATGCGCTGCTGCACAAGGTCCGCCTAGAGTGTGCTCACTTGCGGCGTTCCAGCATGGCAAAAGCGCGCATTGCGGCTCTGCAGCGCCGACACCACCTGCCGGAACATCGCATCATATGTGACCTACCTACCAGGTGGAATTCCACGTTACATATGTTGGAGCGGTTGTGTGAGCAGCAGCAAGCTGTAATGGAGTACCAGCTGTATCAGGCGCAAAGAAGTCGCACTCCGCGCCGTACAGACTTCACAACCACAGAGTGGGCCACTATGAATGACGTATGCCAGGTTTTGCGTCCCTTTGATTATTCCACGTGGATGGCGAGTGCAGATGATGCACTAGTCAGCATGACTGTCCCCCTTATCTGCCTGCTTGAAAAATCACTGCAAGCGCTAAGGGATGATGTTGTGGAAGAGGTGGAGGATGAGGATTCACCACTTCCATCATCTTCTGGACAGTCAGCGCCACGTGGTTCCTCACAAATGCGTAGGCAGGGGACAGTTTGTGAGGAGGATGAGGAGGAGTCAATGGAGGAGGAAGACATCCGTCCAGAGGAGGGAGTTACACAATTGTCCAGTACTCAGTGTGTACAGCGAGGGTGGGGTGATGACGAGCGGGCAGAGATCACGCCTCCAGCAGGGGACAGCGTTTCTTGGGCAGTTGGCAGTCTGCAGCACATGGTGGATTACATGCTGCAGTGCCTGAGAAACGACCGCCGCATCGCCCACATTCTCAACATGACTGATTATTGGGTGTTCACCCTCCTCGATCCTCGCTACCGGGACAACGTAGAAAGCCTCATCACACCGTTGAACCGGGAGCGAAAAATGCGGGAGTACCAAGACACACTGGTGAATTCCATCATCTTCTCCATTCCAAGTGAGAGAGGTGCTGCTAGTGCATTACAAAGCAGCTCAGTGCGTCCAGGCAGTGGTGGAGGCTCTGCACAAAGAGGGAGCAGAAGCAGTGCCTCTGCCCAAGGCAAGACCAGTATGGCCCAACTGTGGCACAGTTTTCTGTGCCCGCCACAAAAGTCTACACCATCACAGACGGCTCCAGTCAGCAGGAGGCAACGGTTCCGTCAGATGGTGACAGACTACATGTCTTGCCCTCTTGCTGTACTCCCAGACGGCTCTTCCCCTTTCAAGTTTTGGGTCTCAAAGCTGGATACATGGCCAGAGCTAAGCCAGTATGCATTGGAGGTGCTGGCTTGCCCTGCGGCTAGTGTATTATCGGAACGCGTCTTTAGTGCTGCAGGTGGTGTACTAACTGACCGTCGCATGCGATTATCCTCCGATAACGTTGACCGGCTTACTTTCCTGAAAAAGAACAAGGCCTGGATCTCGAAGGAATTTGCCACTCCTCTTCCTGATTAAATAATTAGGTGACTGTCTACGTTATCCAGGTCTCCTGTTGTGTTCATCTTTCTACCACCTGAACTTAAATTCCTGGGCTCCAACACCGCCAGTTGAGGCTCAGAAGTGCCGTCTGCACAGTCAAAACATACGACCCAGTGTTATTGGGTTTCAGTAACGTCAGCTGATCCCCAGCTGTGTAGCCGGCAATGTGTCCTGCGACCGCCACGCTGACACAACAACTGAAATGTAAGGGAACCTGTCCCCCCCCCCCCAAGGCGTTTGTTACTGAAAGAGCCACCTTGTGCAGCAGTAATGCTGCACAAGGAAAAGGTAGCTATTTTCATTATGCTCCTTGCACACGCAGAACTTAACACTTATAAAATGTGTCCACTGATACCGTAAAACCGTCCCGGAGGTGGGACTTTCCTTCGTAATATGACGCAGCACAGCTGTCATTCCTACCCCCTCGGCGCCGTGCCCCGGCTCCTCAGCGTTGTTTGATTCCGTCACGGAGCCTGCGCTGTTATGTTATCCCTTGGCCAGGCACACTTAGCGCTGCCCATCTTCTGACATCATTTGGTGTCAGGCTGGCTGCGCCTGTGCGGCCGCGCTGGCCGAGAGCCCGCCTCGCATTGTCTTCTGATTTAATCCCACTGGGGGCCTGAGATCCATGGACATGCGCAGTGCATATCTGAACCTCCGCCTCTCACTCATCTCCCTACGCCTTCTTCAGACTGTGCGCCGTCAGCTGATCCCTAATAGCATGCCACGGCCGTGACGCCGCACAGTCTGAAGAAGCCGTAGGGAGGGGAGTGAGAGGCGAGGATATGCACTGCGCATGGCCACAGATCCCAGGCCCGCGGTGGGATTACATTAGACGACACTGCGAGGCGGGCTCTCGGCCAGCGCGGCCGCACAGGCGCAGCCAGCCTGACACCAAATGATGTCAGAAGATGGGCAGCGCTAAGTGTGCCTGGCCAAGGGATAACATAACAGCGCAGGCTCCGGGACGGAATCAAACAACGCTGAGGAGCCGGGGCACGGCACCGAGGGGGTAGGAATGACAGCTGTGCTGCGTCTTATTACGAAGGAAAGTCCCACCTCCGGGACGGTCTCACGGTTTCAGGGGACACATTTTATAAGTGTTTAGTTCTGTGTTTGCAAGGAGCATAATGAAAAGAGCCACCTTTTCCTTTTGCATCTTTTGTGCTGCACAAGCTGGCTCTTTCAGCTACAAACGCCTTGGGGGGGGAGTTAAAGGTTCCCTTTCGACTTTCTCCAATCAGGCTTCGGCCTACATTGTGTTCCTCTGCTTCTCCTCCTGTCCCTGGGCTCCAACACCGCTAGTTGCTGTCCAGAAGTGCTGTACGCACAGAGCCAAACACCTCGCCAATGTGTTAGTGGGGTTCAGTAACGTCAGCTGCTCCCCTGCTGTGTGTGTGGCAATCCCTCCTATCTCCTCCACCTCCTCCTCCTCCTGTCCCTGGGCTCCAACACCGCTAGTTGCTGTCCAGAAGTGCTGTACGCACAGTCAACAGTCCCTCCTCTGTTATTGGGGTTCAGTAACGTCAGCTGTTCCCCTGCTGTGTGTGTGGCAATCCCTCCTATCTCCTCCACCTCCTCCTCCCCCTGTCCCTGGGCTCCAACACCGCTAGTTGTTGCCTGGTAGTGCTGTACGCACAGTCCCAACAGTCACTCCTCTGTTATTGGGGTTCAGTAACGTCAGCTGTTCCCCTGCTGTGTGTGTGGCAATCCCTCCTATCTCCTCCACCTCCTCCTCCTCCCCCTGTCCCTGGGCTCCAACACCGCTAGTTGTTGCCTGGTAGTGCTGTATGCACAGTCAACAGTCCCTCCTCTGTTATTGGGGTTCAGTAACGTCAGCTGTTCCCCTGCTGTGTGTGTGGCAATCCTATCTCCTCCACCTCCTCCTCCTCCCCCTGTCCCTGGGCTCCAACACCGCTAGTTGTTGCCTGGTAGTGCTGTACGCACAGTCCCAACAGTCCCTCCTCTGTTATTGGGGTTCATGTCATGTTCTCAATGGCAAGAGAACATAGCATCAGCATATATAGGAACTAGCTCTTGGAAGATGGGAACTGAGCTGACCATGAACTAAACCTAACGCACAACTAGCAGTGGCCGGGTAGCATGCCTACGTTGATTCTAGATGCCCAGCACCAGCCGGAGGACTAAATAATGCTAGCAGAGGAAAATATTAGTCCTAGCTCACCTCTAGAGAAATACCCCGAAAGGAGACAGAGGCCCCCCACATGTATTGGCGGTGAATTAAGATGAAATAACAAACGTAGTATGAAAATAGGTTTAGCAAATTTGAGGTCCACTTACTACATAGCAGAAGACAGAAAGGACACTTTCATGGTCAGCTGAAAACCCTATCAAAACACCATCCAGAAATTACTTTAAAACTCTGGCATTAACTCATAACACCAGAGTGGCAATTCCTGTTCACAAGAGCTTTCCAGACACAGTAACGAAACTACAGCTGTGAACTGGAACAAAAATGCAAAAACAAACATGGACAAGAGTCCAACTTATCTAGTAGTTGTCTAGGAGCAGGAACAAGCACAGAGAGGCTTCTGATAACATTGATGACCGGCAAGCAACTAACAGAGCAGCAAGGTTATATAGCGACTCCCACATCTTGATGGGAACAGGTGAACAGAGAAGATGAAGACACCAGTTAAATTCCACCAGTAGCCACCGGGGGAGCCCAGAATCCAAATTCACAACAGTACCCCCCCCTCAAGGAGGGGGCACCGAACCCTCACCAGAACCACCAGGGCGATCAGGATGGGCCCTATGAAAGGCACGAACCAAATCAGAGGCATGAACATCAGATGCATTCACCCAAGAATTATCCTCCTGGCCGTATCCCTTCCACTTGACCAGATACTGGAGTCTCCGTCTGGAAACACGAGAGTCTAAGATTTTCTCCACAACGTACTCCAACTCACCCTCAACCAACACCGGAGCAGGAGGCTCAACGGAAGGCACAACCGGTACCTCATACCTGCGCAATAATGACCGATGAAAAACGTTATGAATAGAAAAGGATGCAGGGAGGTCCAAACGGAAGGAAACAGGGTTAAGAATCTCCAATATCTTATACGGGCCGATGAACCGAGGCTTAAACTTAGGAGAAGAGACCCTCATAGGGACAAAACGAGAAGACAACCACACCAAATCCCCAACACAAAGCCGAGGACCAACACGACGGTGGCGGTTGGCAAAAAGCTGAGTCTTCTCCTGGGACAACCTCAAATTGTCCACCACCTGCCCCCAGATCTGATGCAATCTCTCCACCACAGCATCCACTCCAGGACAATCCGAAGATTCCACCTGACCAGAGGAAAATCGAGGATGAAACCCCGAATTACAGAAAAACGGGGACACCAAAGTGGCAGAGCTGGCCCGATTATTGAGAGCGAACTCTGCCAATGGCAAAAAAGCAACCCAATCATCCTGGTCAGCAGACACAAAACACCTCAGATATGTCTCCAGGGTCTGATTAGTCCGCTCGGTCTGGCCATTCGTCTGAGGATGGAAAGCGGACGAAAAAGATAAATCTATGCCCATCCTAGCACAGAATGCCCGCCAAAATCTAGACACGAATTGGGTCCCTCTGTCAGAAATGATATTCTCAGGAATACCATGCAAACGAACAACATTTTGAAAAAACAGAGGAACCAACTCGGAAGAAGAAGGCAACTTGGGCAGAGGAACCAAATGGACCATCTTAGAGAAACGGTCACACACCACCCAGATGACAGACATCTTCTGAGAAACAGGCAGATCTGAAATAAAATCCATCGAGATGTGCGTCCGTGGTAATAGATGACAAAGAGCAAATCAGGGTCACAGATAGAATAAACTTAGACGGTAAGGTGCAAATGGAAACAGATTTATCAAGCTTTTTAGTGCGCTTAGAGCATGCTGATATAACATGAGTAGAATCACCACAATAGAAACACAACCCATTTTTCCGTCTAAAATTCTGCCGCTCGCTTCGGGACAGAATTCTATCACACTGCATACTCTCTGGCGACTTCTCAGTGGACACCGCCAGATGGTGCACTGGTTTGCGCTCCCGCAAACGCCTATCGATCTGAATAGCCATTGTCATGGACTCATTCAGACCCGCAGGCACAGGGAACCCCACCATAACATCCTTAATGGCATCAGAGAGACCCTCTCTGAAAGTCGCCGCCAGGGCGCACTCATTCCACTGAGTAAGCACAGACCATTTACGGAATCTTTGGCAGTAAATTTCCGCTTCATCTTGCCCCTGAGATAGGGACATCAAAGTTTTTTCTGCCTGAAGCTCCAAATGAGGTTCGTCATAAAGCAACCCCAAGGCCAGAAAAAACGCATCCACATTGAGCAATGCAGGATCCCCTGGTGTCAATGAAAAAGCCCAGTCTTGAGGGTCGCCCCGGAGCAAGGAAATCACAATCCTGACCTGCTGTGCAGGGTCTCCGGCAGAGCGAAATTTCAGGGACAAAAATAATTTGCAATTATTTCGAAAATTCTGAAACCCAGATCTATTCCCCGAGAAAAATTCCGGCAAAGGAATTCTCGGCTCAGATACAGGTGCATGACAAACAAAGTCTTGCAAATTTTGTACCTTCGTGGCGAGATTATTCAAACCTGCAGTTACACTCTGAAGATCCATTACAAACAGGTGGACACAGAGCCATTCAAAGATTAGAAGGAGAAAAAAAAAAAAATATCTCAGCAGACTTCTTATTTCTCTCCTTTCTCAGCCAAGGATTTTAACCCTTTAGTGGGCCGGTCAAACTTTCATGTTCTCAATGGCAAGAGAACATAGCATCAGCATATATAGGAACTAGCTCTTGGAAGATGGGAACTGAGCTGACCATGAACTAAACCTAACGCACAACTAGCAGTGGCCGGGTAGCATGCCTACGTTGATTCTAGATGCCCAGCACCAGCCGGAGGACTAAATAATGCTAGCAGAGGAAAATATTAGTCCTAGCTCACCTCTAGAGAAATACCCCGAAAGGAGACAGAGGCCCCCCACATGTATTGGCGGTGAATTAAGATGAAATAACAAACGTAGTATGAAAATAGGTTTAGCAAATTTGAGGTCCACTTACTACATAGCAGAAGACAGAAAGGACACTTTCATGGTCAGCTGAAAACCCTATCAAAACACCATCCAGAAATTACTTTAAAACTCTGGCATTAACTCATAACACCAGAGTGGCAATTCCTGTTCACAAGAGCTTTCCAGACACAGTAACGAAACTACAGCTGTGAACTGGAACAAAAATGCAAAAACAAACATGGACAAGAGTCCAACTTATCTAGTAGTTGTCTAGGAGCAGGAACAAGCACAGAGAGGCTTCTGATAACATTGATGACCGGCAAGCAACTAACAGAGCAGCAAGGTTATATAGCGACTCCCACATCTTGATGGGAACAGGTGAACAGAGAAGATGAAGACACCAGTTAAATTCCACCAGTAGCCACCGGGGGAGCCCAGAATCCAAATTCACAACAGGTTCAGTAACGTCAGCTGCTCCCCAGCTGTGTGTGTGGCAATCCTTCCTATCTCCTCCACCTCCTCCTCCCCCTGTCCCTGGGCTCCAACACCGCTAGTTGTTGCCTGGTAGTGCTGTACGCACAGTCCCAACAGTCACTCCTCTGTTATTGGGGTTCAGTAACGTCAGCTGCTCCCCTGCTGTGTGTGTGGCAATCCCTCCTATCTCCTCCACCTCCTCCTCCTCCCCCTGTCCCTGGGCTCCAACACCGCTAGTTGTTGCCTGGTAGTGCTGTACGCACAGTCCCAACAGTCCCTCCTCTGATATTGGGGTTCAGTAACGTCAGCTGCTCCCCTGCTGTGTGTGTGGCAATCCCTCCTATCTCCTCCACCTCCTCCTCCTCCTCCTGTCCCTGGGCTCCAACACCGCTAGTTGTTGCCTGGTAGTGCTGTACGCACAGTCCCAACAGTCCCTCCTCTGTTATTGGGGTTCAGTAACGTCAGCTGCTCCCCTGCTGTGTGTGTGGCAATCCCTCCTATCTCCTCCACCTCCTCCTCCTCCTCCTGTCCCTGGGCTCCAACACCGCTAGTTGTTGCCTGGTAGTGCTGTACGCACAGTCCCAACAGTCCCTCCTCTGTTATTGGGGTTCAGTAACGTCAGCTGCTCCCCTGCTGTGTGTGTGGCAATCCCTCCTATCTCCTCCACCTCCTCCTCCTCCTCCTGTCCCTGGGCTCCAACACCGCTAGTTGTTGCTTGGTAGTGCTGTACGCACAGTCCCAACAGTCCCTCCTCTGTTATTGGGGTTCAGTAACGTCAGCTGCTCCCCTGCTGTGTGTGTGGCAATCCCTCCTATCTCCTCCACCTCCTCCTCCTCCCCCTGTCCCTGGGCTCCAACACCGCTAGTTGTTGCCTGGTAGTGCTGTACACACAGTCCCAACAGTCCCTCCTCTGTTATTGGGGTTCAGTAACGTCAGCTGTTCCCCAGCTGTGTGTGTGTGGCAATCCCTCCTATCTCCTCCACCTCCTCCTCCCCCTGTCCCTGGGCTCCAACACCGCTAGTTGTTGCCTGGTAGTGCTGTACGCACAGTCAACAGTCCCTCCTCTGTTATTGGGGTTCAGTAACGTCAGCTGTTCCCCTGCTGTGTGTGTGGCAATCCCTCCTATCTCCTCCACCTCCTCCTCCCCCTGTCCCTGGGCTCCAACACCGCTAGTTGTTGCCTGGTAGTGCTGTACGCACAGTCCCAACAGTCCCTCCTCTGTTATTGGGGTTCAGTAACGTCAGCTGTTCCCCAGCTGTGTGTGTGGCAATCCCTCCTATCTCCTCCACCTCCTCCTCCTCCCCCTGTCCCTGGGCTCCAACACCGCTAGTTGTTGCCTGGTAGTGCTGTACGCACAGTCCCAACAGTCCCTCCTCTGTTATTGGGGTTCAGTAACGTCAGCTGCTCCCCTGCTGTGTATACGGCAACGTGTCCTGCGACCGCCACGCAGGCACAACAAGTTAAATTTAAGGGAACCTGTCCCCCCCCCAGGCGTTTGTTACTGAAGGAGACACCTTGTGCAGCAGTAATGATGCAAAGGGAAAAAGTGCCTCTTTTCGTGGTGCTCCTTGCACATGCTGAACCTAACACTTATGAAATGTGTCCCCTCACACGGTTAAACCGTCCGGTCGGTGGAACTTTCCTTTGTCATGTGACGCAGCACAGCCGTCATTCTTACCCCCTTGGCGCCGTGCGCCTCCTCCTCAGCGTTGTTTGAATCTGTCCCGGAGTCTGCGCTGTTATGTTATCCCTTGGCCAGGCACACTTAGCGCTGCCCGTCTTCTGACATCATTTGGTGTCAGGATGGCTGCGCCTGTGTGGCCGCGCTGGACGAGATCCCGCCTCGTAGTGTCTTCTGATTTAATCCCACTGCAGACCTGTGATCCATGGACATTAGCAGTGCATATCTTAACCTCCGCCTCTCACTCATCTCCCTACGCCTTCTTCAGACTGTGCGCTGTTAGCTGATCCCTAATAGCATGCCACGGCCGTGACGCCGCACAGTCTGAAGAAGCCGTAGGGAGGGGAGTGAGAGGCGAGGATATGCACTGCTCATGCCCATGGATCACAGGTCCGCAGAGTGATTGTGTGCAAGGTGGCTCGGAAACTCATTCTCCTTGCCCATGGGGAACCAAACACGCCTAAAATGTGTCCTCTGTGACCATTTAACCGTCCCGGAGGTGTGACTTTCCTTTGTAATGACACGCTGCAACCCCCTTGGTAGCGCAGCCCGTCTTCTGGCATCATTGTTTGGCTGGCTGCGCCTCTGCGGCCGCCCTGACCCACACAACGCCCCTCGGTGTCTTATTTATTTGGAATGCGAGGGTGTGATTGATGGGCATGAGCAGTGCCTATGTTCGCCTGTCCCTCATCTCTTTCCGCCTTCTTCAGACTGTGCGGCTTCATGGCCGCGGCATGCGGTAAGGGATCAGCTGACGCCGCACAGTCTGAAGCGGGTGTAAGGACCCGAGTGTGAGAGGCGAACATATGTACTGCGCCAGGCCATGAATCCCAGCCCCGCAGTGTTTTAACAATGTTAAGACACTGCGGGGCTGGGATTCATGGTCATCGCGAACCGCACCGGCCGACATCAAATGTTGTCAGAGGACGGGCAGCTCTAACAGCGCAAGGCCAAGGGATAACACGACAGCGCAGACTCCTGTGCAGCAAATAACGAAGCTCAGGAGGCCGCGCAAAGCACCAAGGTGGCATTTTTGTCAGCTTTGCTGTGTCTCATTACGAAGGGAACTCACGCCTCCAACACAGTTTGACTGTATAAAGGGCTAAATGTTATACGTGTTTCATTCGGCGTGTGCAAGGAGAAAAATTAAAAGAGCAACCTTTGACTTGTGCGGCACTACTGCTGCATAAGCTGTGGCTCTTCTAGTTTGTAACCCCTGAGGGGGGGTTAAAGGTTACCTTTGAAATCGGTTCAATTAGGCTTCGGCCTACACTCTGCTCCACCGGCAGAGCCTGGGCTCCAACACCGCTAGTTGCTGTCCGGAAGTGCTGGCTGCAAAGAGCCAAACACCTCGCCAATGTGTCAGTGGGGTTCAGCACCGCCAGCTGTTCCCCTGCTGTGTAGCCGGCAACGTGTCCTGCGACCGCCACGCAGGCACAACAGACCCAAAGCTGCCGCCAGTGCAGGCTTCGGCCTACACTCCCCTCCCCCTGCTCCTCCTTCTGCTGACCCTGGGCTCTAACACCGCCAGTTGGGGCTCTAGGAAGACAAGCTTGAATAGGTCCCCATCCTGGTTCCAGTACCGTCAGCTGGTTCCGGGCAGAGCCTTTGGCTTAGGTGCCTCCCTCTGGGTATCCGAGTTCCACCAACGTCAGGTGGTCCTTGGTAGTGCTTTCAGGCACGGGTACCTCCTGCTTAGTAACCGGGTTCCAGTAACGTCAGCTGGTCCTCGGTAGTTCCATTGGCTCTTGGACCTTCGGCTACCCATCCGGGTTCCAGTACCGTCAGCTGGTTCTCGGCAGTGTCTTTTTCTCTTGTACCTTCTGCTCCCCATCCTGGTTCCAGTACCGTCAGCTGGTTCCGGGCAGAGCCTTTGGCTTAGGTGCCTCCCTATGGGTATCCGAGTTCCACCAACGTCAGGTGGTCCTTGGTAGTGCTTTCAGGCACGGGTACCTCCTGCTTAGTAACCGGGTTCCAGTAACGTCAGCTGGTCCACGGTAGTTCCATTGGCTCTTGGACCTTCGGGTAGCCATCCGAGTTCCAGTTCCATCAGCTGTTTCTCGGCATTTTCTCAGCCTTCTTGTACCTTCTGCTACATTTCCAAGTTCAAGACCCTAAAGACGATGACCCTGAAGACCACCCCTAAGATGATGACGACACCAGAGACAACAACCACCGAGATGACGACGACCCTGGAGACGATGACCCTGAAGACGACCCCGATGACGACGACCCCGGAGACGACGACCCTGGTGCGACGACGACATGGGAGACCGAGAAGCAGAAGAACAAGAGGCTGCAGAACAAAGAGCAGAAGAACATTAAGCATAAGACTAAATATAAGAGCAAAAGATATTATCTAAATTATAAGCAGAAGAAGACTAAGCAGTGTATGGGGGTGAGTCCGTTCCTCCTCGTGGTGCCCCTGGATAAAGCCTGATGCTGCAGGCCAAACTGAACGCGGACAAATGTAACTCTTTTGAGACAGGCAGAACGGAAGGTGTAATCTTCAAACTTTTATAGATAACAACTACGGGAATGCCTGTCACAAATAAGAATATGATGAAGAAGTTGAATATGAAAAAGATAATAGTTAAATAAAAAGAATATGAACAATGTAAAAAAAAAAAATTATAGGTAGAAGAAGAAGAAGATGAATAAGGTGAAGATAGTTGATGTCAAAGAAGCTGATGATGAGGATAATGAAGAAGAAAGTGTGGGAGAAGTAAAAAAGAAGGTGAAGGACGTGGAAGTAGTGAAACATCAATATCTGACAAAAAAAAAAAATAGTCAAAATCTTTCTAACGCCGAACGTCATAAAAAAAAAAAAAAACCTGCTATTCTATTTGTTTGGGCTGAACCTCTGTGCCTTTAATGTCTCCGCCACCTCCCCCAATACATCCTACATTATTCTTAGTTGTTTTCCTTCATGTAGAATTAACCTACAAGGAAAGAAAGGGTTTATTTTAATTCCGATATTTTCATCCCATTGACTTGCATTGGGATCGGGTATCGGTATCGGATTAGATCCGATACTTTGACGGTATCGGCCGATACTTTCCGATACCGATACTTTCCGATATCGGAAGGTATCGCTCAACACTAGTTATAGCACAATTTATTCCATAGCGCTTTACATGTGAAAAGGGGTATACATAATAAAAGCAAGTACAATTACGTTAAACAATTCAAGTCACCAACTGATACTGGAGGAGAGAGGACCCAGCCAGAGATGGGGTGAGTGAGGATACAATAGGTGAGGGTAGAGCTGCTTGTGCAGCGGTATAGTGGAGCGATGGTTACTGTAGGTTATAGGCTTGTCGGAAGAGGTGGTTCTTCAGGTTGCTTTTGAAAGTTACCATGGTAGACGAGAGTATGTTTTGTTGGGGTAGAGAGTTCCAGAGTAGAGGTGATGTACAGGAGAAATACAGTATGCAATTTTGGGAAGAGGAGATAAGAGGGGAGTAGAGAAGGAGATCTTGTCAGGATCAGAGGTTGCATGCAGGTAAATACCAGGAGACTAGGACACAGATATATGAAGGAGAAAGGTTGTGGATTGCTTTGTATGTTAGAGTTTTGACCTGGAGTCTCTGGGTAATGGGGAGCCAGTGAAGGGATTGACAAAGAGGAGAGGATTATAAATAGCATGGGGATAGGTGTATTAGTCGGGAAGCAGAGTTTAGAGTTTAGGATAGACTGGAGGGGGTGTAAGACTGTTAGAAGGAAGGGCACAAAGCAGGAGCTTGGAGTAGTGGAGGCGAGAGGCAATGAGTTCATGGACTAGGGTTTTTGCAGATTCTTGATTAAGGAATATACGGATCCAGGAAATATTTTTGAGTTGTAGTCAGCAGTAATTGGAAATGGCATGGATATGTGTTTTGAAGGAAAGATCAGAGTCCAGGGTTACCCTGAATCAGCAAGCTTGCTGGATGCCCTCATCTACGTCTTGTACTTGAAAGCCAGAAAGAGCATGTGCTCCAGTGGATGGCAAGCTCTGGATCAAATGGCCTCCCCTACCCTTCTTTTCCCGCACATCACTCTCCAACTGCCCAACTGACTGTGGGAAACCACAGATATGTGAGTTTGCAGAGCTGTTCACACATTCTATTCCATGGCCACCAGAGGTCTGCTCTTAAGATGCACAGACACAAGAGGGGGAAAGCATCTGCACCGATGCACAACATTTTTTTTCAGTAGGATTCAGGGTCACATAAATTAGGATAAGATAACAGCGAAGAATATACCCAGAAAAGAAAAAAATGTACATAACTCTAAAACTTCATATTGAAAAACTCATAATGGAAAAAAGAGTATAAGTACCATATAAAATATTAATATTAATTTTTATTATATAATATTAAAAATCAAATCATGAAGAAAATACAAATACCAAATCAGAGGCTGCAATACCATATAGCAGTCTGAAGAGACCTCATTACATATATTGTCCAAAATAAAATCCTATTAAGTGTCCATTTAATTAAAAGTATGATTATAGATTAAAGGACTTAAAGGAACAACTGCATCATATACTGTAAGTCCTTTAATCTATAATCGTACTATAGACAGCTATCCAGACCAAGTTTTGGCAATGGCTATCTCCACAGAACCTAGATGCAGTGAAGGGCGTGTCCGATAACTGTGTGAACCTGGTGGCGGCTCTATGATGGGGCAGCTTCACACATGATTCTTGCATGGCTCAGTCACGACGTGAACCTGGTGACACAGCAATTTCTCCACCACTATCCCTGCCTGCATTGCTACAAAGCTCTGTCAGGCTACCAGCTAACCGGATAATATGCACTGTGCCAAAACATTGGCAATCACATGTTGCAGTGATTTAGGCAGCAGCTACAATCCCTGGTGGAATTTGTTCTTTTGAATAGCTTGGGATAACGCAGTACAGACGTGATGCAAATCACGCTTGTGGAGTGGGCACAGATGAAGGACCTCTGCACCGTTCTGCACAGTTTCAAAATGGCTAATAAAATGGTTGGCGCTGATGATGCCATCATCAGCATCATTTTTCCAATCATCTACATGCTGGAGCACAATTAGAATAGTCTGCAAGAGGAAGTGTTCATCCCGGAGGAAGCAGAGGAGGATGTGGAAGGGATAACAATATTTCTAAAATCCATACTATCATTGAGGGGGGCTCATGGTACCAGACAAACAGTTAGTGAAGTGCAGAGCAAGCTGTGGAACAAATAGAGGAGGACAACAAGGTCATACATCAGGGGGAGTTAAGCATGAATAAAGGTCAGCCCTTATGGGGAGTAGAGCAAACAAGTGTGCAGAGATATCAGTTAATACACCCTTGTCAGCCCAGTACGAGTCCATATAGGTCCATAGTAGACAATTAGCATAATCATATAATTGCCATTAGGTATAGGAGAGGGCAGAGCTTACCAAGGATGGATGGATGACCAAGAGCCAGATGGCAGGACACCAACGTGCGTTTCGTTTTGCGTGTTCCAGACACTGCTTCCTCAAGGGGTTGCGGTGAGCGTGTGCAGCCAGGACCTTCTTGTAACCCTGGTGATGGGTCACATGTTGGATCACATGGTCCATAGGGACCAATTGATGTGGTGTAGGCCGTGCATGCGAACTGCACCCGGCGGGTCCTGGCAGCTTCAGCTCAAGACGTTAAGTGTCATTGCGCATGCATGAGGAGTTGGAAAGTCCCCAGGCATGCACAGGAGTGTTAAGTCCTTCTCAGTCCCTGGCTTACTAGAGGTAGGGATCCGAGTGAAATGACACGCAGCACAAAAGGTTGTGTGTTCATAGACAGGGATAGCCCTGGAGCACGTCTGACTCACTGGGCTCTACCCCCTCCTTTTTATAGAAAAGAGTCATACATTTACAGACATGCGCACAAGCGCTCATATTTCACATCCTTTTACAAAAACAGTCTATACTAGAGATAAGGTTCAGTTTCTGGTATGTAGGTAAAAGTGTTGTGAAATTGGATTCTGGGCTCCCCCGGTGGCCACTTGTGGAATTTAACTTGTGTGCATCATCCCCTCTGTTCACCTGCTCCTATCAGGATGTGGGAGTCGCTATATAACCTTGCTCCTCTGTCAGTTTCATGCCGGTCAACAATGTAATCAGTAGCCTTTCTGTGCTTGTTCCTGCTACTAGACAACTCCCAGCTAAGTTGGACTTTTGTCCTTGTGTGTTTTTGCATTTTGTTCCTGTTCACAGCTGTTGTTTCGTTACTGTGTCTGGAAAGCTCTTGTGAGCGGAAATTGCCACTCTGGTGTTATGAGTTAATGCTAGAGTCTTAAAGTAATTTCTGGATGGTGTTTTGATAGGGTTTTCTGCTGACCATGAAAGTGCCCTTTCTGTCTTCATGCTATCTAGTAAGCGGACCTCGATTTTGCTAAACCTATTTTCATACTACGTTTGTCATTTCATCTTAAATCACCGCCAATATATGTGGGGGCCTCTGTCTGCCTTTTGGGAAAATTTCTCTAGAGGTGAGCCAGGACTGTCTTTTCCTCTGCTAGGATTAGGTAGTTCTCCGGCTGGCGCTGGGCATCTAGGGATAAAAAAACGTAGGCATGCTACCCGGCCACTTCTAGTTGTGCGGCAGGTTTAGTTCATGGTCAGTATAGTTTCCATCTTCCAAGAGCTAGTTCTCATATATGCTGGGCTATGTTCTCTCGCCATTGAGAATCATGACAGTTTGACCGGCCCAAAAAAGGGTTAAATTACTGGCTGAGAAAGGAGAGAAAAAAGAAGTCTGCTACAATTTTTTTTTTTTTTTTTTTTCCCTCTAGTTCTGAGTGTGCTCTTAATTGAATCTCTTGCTAGTCTGCCTATACTGCAGCCTTCCTCTCTTCCTCTCCTTCTAATCCTTGAATGGCTCTGTGTTCACCTGTTTCAAATGGATCTTCAGAGTGTAGCTACAGGTTTGAATAATCTCGCCACAAAGGTACAAAATTTGCAAGATTTTGTTGTTCATGCACCTATGTCTGAGCCTAGAATTCCTTTGCCTGAATTCTTCTCGGGGAATAGATCTCACTTTCAAAATTTTAAAAATAATTGCAAATTGTTTTTGTCCCTGAAGTCTCGCTCTGCCGGAGACCCTGCACAGCAGGTCAGGATTGTAATTTCCTTGCTCCGGGGCAACCCTCAAGACTGGGCTTTTGCATTGGCACCAGGGGATCCTGCGTTGCTCAATGTGGATGCGTTTTTTCTGGCCTTGGGGTTGCTTTATGAGGAACCTCATTTAGAGCTTCAGGCGGAAAAGGCCTTGATGTCCTTGTCTCAGGGGCAAGATGAAGCTGAAATATACTGCCAAAAATTCCGCAAATGGTCTGTGCTTACTCAGTGGAATGAGTGCGCCCTGGCGGCGATTTTCAGAGAAGGTCTCTCTGATGCCATTAAGGATGTTATGGTGGGGTTCCCTGTGCCTGCGAGTCTGAATGAGTCCATGACGATGGCTATTCAGATCGATAGACGTCTGCGGGAGCGCAAACCTGTGCACCATTTGGCGGTGTCTACTGAGAAAACGCCAGAAAATATGCAATGTGATAGAATTCTGTCCAGAAGCGAGCGGCAGAATTTTAGACGAAAAAATGGGTTGTGCTTCTATTGTGGTGATTCAACTCATGTTATATCAGCATGCTTTAAGCGTACTAAGAAGCCTGACAAGTCTGTTTCAATTAGCACTTTACAGTCTAAGTTTATTCTATCTGTGACCCTGATTTGTTCTTTGTCATCTATTACCGCGGACGCCTATGTCGACTCTGGCGCTGCTTTGAGTCTTATGGATTGGTCCTTTGCCAAACGCTGTGGGTATGATTTGGAGCCATTGGAGGCTCCGATACCTCTGAAAGGGATTGACTCCACCCCATTGGCTAGTAATAAACCACAATACTGGACACAAGTGACTATGCGTGTTAATCCGGATCACCAGGAGGTTATTCGCTTTCTGGTGCTGTATAATCTACATGATGTTTTGGTGCTGGGATTGCCATGGCTGCAATCTCATAACCCAGTCCTCGACTGGAGAGCTATGTCTGTGTTAAGCTGGGGATGTAAAGGAACTCATGGGAACGTACCTTTGGTTTCCATTTCATCATCTATTCCCTCTGAGATTCCTGAATTCTTGTCTGACTTTCGTGACGTTTTTGAAGAACCCAAGGTTGGTTCACTACCTCCGCACCGGGAGTGCGATTGTGCCATAGACTTGATCCCGGGTAGTAAATACCCTAAGGGTCGTTTATTTAATCTGTCTGTGCCTGAACACGCTGCTATGCGAGAATATATAAAGGAGTCCTTGGAAAAGGGACATATTCGTCCTTCGTCATCTCCCTTAGGAGCCGTTTTTTTCTTTGTGTCTAAGAAAGACGGCTCTTTGAGGCCGTGTATTGATTATCGACTTTTGAATAAAATCACGGTTAAATATCAATATCCGTTACCACTGCTTACTGATTTGTTTGCTCGTATAGAGGGGGCCAAGTGGTTCTCTAAGATTGATCTCCGTGGGGCGTATAATTTGGTGCGAATCAAGCAGGGGGATGAGTGGAAAACCGCATTTAATACGCCCGAGGGCCATTTTGAGTATTTGGTGATGCCTTTTGGTCTTTCAAATGCCCCTTCAGTCTTCCAGTCCTTTATGCAAGACATTTTCCGTGATTGTTTGGATAAATTTATGATTGTGTATCTGGATGATATTCTGATTTTTTCGGATGACTGGGACTCTCATGTCCAGCAGGTCAGGAGGGTTTTTCAGGTTTTGCGGTCTAATTCCTTGTGTGTGAAGGGTTCTAAGTGTGTTTTTGGGGTTCAGAAGATTTCCTTCTTGGGATACATTTTTTCCCCCTCTTCCATCGAGATGGATCCTGTCAAGGTTCAGGCTATTGGTGATTGGACGCAACCCTCTTCTCTTAAGAGTCTTCAGAAATTTTTGGGCTTTGCTAACTTTTATCGTCGATTTATTGCTGGTTTTTCTGATGTTGTAAAACCATTGACTGATTTGACTAAGAAGGGTGCTGATGTTGCTGATTGGTCCCCTGATGCTGTGGAGGCCTTTCGGGAGCTCAAGCGCCGCTTTTCTTCCGCCCCAGTGTTGCGTCAGCCTGATGTTGCTCTTCCTTTTCAGGTTGAGGTCGACGCTTCTGAAATCGGAGCTGGGGCGGTGTTGTCGCAGAGAAGTTCCGACTGCTCCGTGATGAGACCTTGTGCTTTTTTTTTCCCGTAAATTTTCGCCCGCCGAGCGGAATTATGATATTGGGAATCGGGAGCTTTTGGCCATGAAGTGGGCTTTTGAGGAGTGGCGTCACTGGCTTGAGGGGGCCAGACATCAGGTGGTGGTTTTGACTGACCACAAAAATTTAATTTACCTTGAGTCTGCCAGGCGCCTGAATCCTAGACAAGCGCGCTGGTCGTTGTTTTTCTCTCGGTTTAATTTTGTGGTGTCTTACCTACCGGGTTCTAAGAATGTTAAGGCGGATGCCCTTTCTAGGAGTTTTGAGCCTGACTCCCCTGGTAATTCTGAGCCCACAGGTATCCTTAAAGATGGAGTGATATTGTCTGCCGTTTCTCCAGACCTGCGGCGGGCCTTGCAGGAGTTTCAGGCGGATAGACCTGATCGTTGCCCACCTGGTAGACTGTTTGTTCCTGATGATTGGACCAGTAGAGTCATCTCTGAGGTTCATTCTTCTGCGTTGGCAGGTCATCCTGGAATCTTTGGTACCAGGGATTTGGTGGCAAGGTCCTTCTGGTGGCCTTCCCTGTCACGAGATGTGCGAGGCTTTGTGCAGTCTTGTGACGTTTGTGCTCGGGCCAAGCCTTGTTGTTCTCGGGCTAGTGGATTGTTGTTACCCTTGCCTATCCCGAAGAGGCCTTGGACGCACATCTCGATGGATTTTATTTCGGATCTGCCTGTTTCTCAGAAGATGTCTGTCATCTGGGTGGTGTGTGACCGTTTCTCTAAGATGGTCCATCTGGTTCCCTTGCCTAAGTTGCCTTCTTCTTCCGAGTTGGTTCCTCTGTTTTTTCAAAATGTTGTTCGTTTGCATGGTATTCCGGAGAATATCGTTTCTGACAGAGGGACCCAATTCGTGTCTAGATTTTGGCGGGCATTCTGTGCTAGGATGGGCATAGATTTGTCTTTTTCGTCTGCTTTCCATCCTCAGACTAATGGCCAGACCGAGCGGACTAATCAGACCTTGGAGACATATTTGAGGTGTTTTGTGTCTGCGGATCAGGATGATTGGGTTGCTTTTTTGCCTTTGGCGGAGTTCGCCCTCAATAATCGGGCCAGCTCTGCCACCTTGGTGTCCCCGTTTTTCTGTAATTCGGGGTTTCATCCTCGATTTTCCTCCGGTCAAGTGGAATCTTCGGATTGTCCTGGAGTGGATGCTGTGGTGGAGAGGTTGCATCAGATTTGGGGGCAGGTGGTGGACAATTTGAAGTTGTCCCAGGAGAAGACTCAGCTTTTTGCCAACCGCCGTCGTCGTGTTGGTCCTCGGCTTTGTGTTGGGGACTTGGTGTGGTTGTCTTCTCGTTTTGTCCCTATGAGGGTTTCTTCTCCTAAGTTTAAGCCTCGGTTCATCGGCCCATACAAGATATTGGAGATTCTTAACCCTGTGTCCTTCCGTTTGGACCTCCCTGCATCCTTTTCGATTCATAATGTTTTTCATCGGTCATTGTTGCGCAGGTATGAGGTACCAGCTGTGCCTTCCGTTGAGCCTCCTGCTCCGGTGTTGGTTGAGGGTGAGTTGGAGTACGTTGTGGAAAAGATCTTGGACTCTCGTGTTTCCAGACGGAAACTCCAGTATCTGGTCAAATGGAAGGGATACGGTCAGGAGGATAATTCTTGGGTCACTGCCTCTGATGTTCATGCCTCCGATCTTGTCCGTGCCTTTCATAGGGCTCATCCTGATCGCCCTGGTGGTTCTGGTGAGGGTTCGGTGCCCCCTCCTTGAGGGGGGGGTACTGTTGTGAAATTGGATTCTGGGCTCCCCCGGTGGCCACTTGTGGAATTTAACTTGTGTGCATCATCCCCTCTGTTCACCTGCTCCTATCAGGATGTGGGAGTCGCTATATAACCTTGCTCCTCTGTCAGTTTCATGCCGGTCAACAATGTAATCAGTAGCCTTTCTGTGCTTGTTCCTGCTACTAGACAACTCCCAGCTAAGTTGGACTTTTGTCCTTGTGTGTTTTTGCATTTTGTTCCTGTTCACAGCTGCTGTTTCGTTACTGTGTCTGGAAAGCTCTTGTGAGCGGAAATTGCCACTCTGGTGTTATGAGTTAATGCTAGAGTCTTAAAGTAATTTCTGGATGGTGTTTTGATAGGGTTTTCTGCTGACCATGAAAGTGCCCTTTCTGTCTTCATGCTATCTAGTAAGCGGACCTCGATTTTGCTAAACCTATTTTCATACTACGTTTGTCATTTCATCTTAAATCACCGCCAATATATGTGGGGGCCTCTGTCTGCCTTTTGGGAAAATTTCTCTAGAGGTGAGCCAGGACTGTCTTTTCCTCTGCTAGGATTAGGTAGTTCTCCGGCTGGCGCTGGGCATCTAGGGATAAAAAAACGTAGGCATGCTACCCGGCCACTTCTAGTTGTGCGGCAGGTTTAGTTCATGGTCAGTATAGTTTCCATCTTCCAAGAGCTAGTTCTCATATATGCTGGGCTATGTTCTCTCGCCATTGAGAATCATGACATAAAAGGTTACAATGTCAAGAAGGAATGCGTCCATAAAAGGAAATGTCAACTTTGCTTAAGTTTCTTGAAATAAGCCAGATGTCTCAGGAGAAAGACACAATGGATTCTTTCAGTCTAATCTCCACAATTCCCCCCTTTGACATATTCTTTTATTTTTATTACCACAGGGCTAAAGACAAAGCCTTTATTTTTGGTATTACACATGTACATGCTTGTATTCAATAAGAGAATCAAATCTAGTATTAATTCTTCCGTTTAACTCTCGCAACCTTTTCTTTGTTTTGCAATAAGTTTGTTCATTCTTTTTTTCTTTATACGGCAGTATACTAAAACATTTATGAAACAACAAAAAGTTAATACGGTAATAATAATTAGAATCACTAGAAGATAACATAAGAAAAGAAAAAAAAAATTTTATACTCTTGCATCTATTACACAAAGTTTATCTGTGCATACTGAGATACCCTTGAGCACAATCTGGAATAGTACGTATATGACTACAATAATCATAACTATATGTATAATGCTCTGCATAATCCCAGCAACCCACCCACCGATTCCTCTGAACCAGTTGGCTGGGTTAAGAAAAGAAAAGGTATCTGACCACCAGCTATCCTTATTCTGGTCATTATCTTTGTCATACTGATCTCTGAGTCGTTGTACGTCCTTTAATTTAAATGTCATACTCATCAGATTCATTACAAACCAGGTTCCCCGGTTTGCTTGTACAATCGCTTGCATTACCTTGAGGGAACAACTCAGAATGTTCCCAATTTCTATTGTGTATGTATCTTTCCAATACTACAGGTTTGAAGGCATCAGAGGAAGGGACGGTTGTACTGAAACTGAGCTGTAGATTTTCAGTGGGGACCTGTCCTAGATCAGTTAATCCAGTCTTATTCCTAGGTACCCATTTTCCTCCCTTGAATGCTAAATATTGTAGATGTGTATTACTCCCTGAGAGATTACCCTGCCACCAAGGAAATTCTACCCATCCCACAATTGGTATGGCGATTGTAGTATTCCACAGCCTAGCATTACCAGTTTGGTTATTGGCCAGTTTGTCTGAACAATTAGGCCAAGCGAATATTTCTTCTGCTGATACGGGAACTGCTAGAAAAGGTATACTTGTGGCTGATACCGGTGAATGGGTACAGATCCAACAATCTGTCAGGGTTTGTGTATTGTTTAACAAGTCATGCACTAATTTTCTATGATGTTGTACAAATCTATTGTTCAAAGGGGTTAGAGAATTTAGTCTTTCCCATGCCTTTGTCGTGGTTAATACTATTAACATCAATATCATGAGTTTATACTGCTTTTTTTGCAATGGCTTGCATGTATCCATGATGCCTTTCCTTCAAGCTTGACTGATGTAGGTGTTGTCAACAGGACTTGGAAGGGTCTGTCAAACCTTGGTTCTAGAGCCTTTCTGGTGTGTCTTTTTACATAGACTTGATCACCTGGTTCCAACTTGTGACTTCCTTCAATGTTGTCAGGATCTGGAAGGGAAGCAAAAACTTGTGCATGCACCTTAGTTAATTGTTTCTGAAGATTTTGTACATAAGAAGTCAATGACTCAATATTTAACACAAGTTGCTGTGGAAAATAACATCCTAAATTGGCAGTCCTACCAAACAAAATTTCATATGGAGACAGTTTAGTCTTACCCCTTGGGGTATTGCGTATTGAGTAAAGGGCCAGTGGAAGGCATTCTGTCCAAGGCTTTCCTGTTTCAGCCATGGCTTTCTGTATTTTTAATTTTAAAGTTCCATTCATGCGTTCCACCTTACCAGAACTTTGAGGATGGTACGGAGTGTGTAACTGACTTTCAACACCCAACATTTTCAGTACATTTTGAAATATTTCTCCAGTGAAATGAGTACCCCTATCTGACTCGATCACTTCAGGGAGACCGTAACGGGGTATCAGTTCGGCAACTAGCTTTACAGCAGTGTTTTTAGCTGAAGCCTTCCGAACTGGATAGGCCTCTGGCCACCCTGAGAACATGTCCACACACACCAACACATACTCATACCCATTACTTTTTGGCAGCTGGATAAAGTCTATTTGTAATCGCTGAAACGGATAGAGAGGTCGGACGTGGTGCTTCATAGGGGTCTTTGTTGTCTGTCCGGGATTATGTGCCAGGCATATAGCGCATGCAGCACAATAGTCTCTTGCATAGTTGCCAAAACCTGGAGCCAACCAGACTTGCTTTGCCAGTAGTGTCATTGCATTTGCAGACACATGAGTAGGGTGGTGTAGTCCACCAACTACAATCGGGTACCAGGCTCTAGGTAGACATATTAGTCCATCTTTCTTCCAAATTCCTGCTTGTTCTTCTGCCCCTTCCTTTTTCCATCTATCCCTCTCCTCTTCTCCTGCATCTTCCTGTGCTTGTCTCAGTCTATCTTCAGTATTTTCTGTGAGGTTTACAGTATGAACCTGTCGTAAGGGTTTGACTGCCGCTGCTTTGGCTGCTTTATCAGCCCTATCATTTCCCCTAGATTCCCTAGTGTCGAGTCTCACATGTGCAGCTACCTTAATTACTGCTACTTCTTTTGTTTCTTGTGCAGCCTCTAAAATCTGTTTGATCAAAGAAGCATGTTTTACAGGTTGTCCTGATGCTGTCATGTAACCTCTAGCTCTCCAGATTACTCCAAAATCAAACACAATACCATGTGCATACCTAGAATCAGTGTATATATTAGCTGTCTGATTCTCAGCTATTTTTAGCGCTTCGATCAATGCTGTTAGTTCTGCTTCTTGTGCAGACTGTTTTGGTGGAAGTGGTTCTGCTTTGAGAGTTTCAGATTCTGACACAACTGCATACCCTGTATGAAAGTTACCTGTGTCATCTGCAAACCTACTACCGTCTATAAACAGCTCTAAATCTGGATTTTGAAGTGGTGTTTCGGATACATTGGGTAAGCCTGCTGTTTCTTGTAAAATGAGCTCTGTACAATCATGTGTGTCTGTAGGGAAAAAATTTGCGTGTGGATCAGTGTCCTTATTCCCCCCTTCAGACTTGAGAGGTAGCAGTGTTGCTAAATTAAGAGTCTGAAGCCTTGCAAATGTGATAGTAGAGGGGAGCAGCAAAGAACACTGTAGCCGCAAATGTCTGGCCATGGAAATGTGTTTTGGTTGGACCTGGTTTAATATCCCATAAACATCATGTGTAGTTTGAACTGTGAGTGGATGCTCTAGGACAATTTCTGATGCTTTGTCCAACAATAGTGAGACAGCAACAACTACACGTACACAGGTTGGCGCTGCTCTAGCTACGGGATCTAACCTTGCTGAAAGATATGCAATTGGTCTTTGTTTCCCTGCATGCTTCTGGGTAAGAACTCCTGTAGCATGAGAATCAACTTCTGCAGCCATAAGCTGAAATGGTTTGGTGTAGTCTGGTAGCCCTAACGCTGGAGCTGAAACAAGGGCATCTTTTAATTGTTGGAACGAAATCTGACCTTCTTTTGTCAACAAATAAGGTTCACTTTTTACACAGTCATACAGTGGTTGCATTAGTTGACTGGCATGTATAATCCATTGTCTACAATGAGACACTATTCCTAAAAATGCTCGTAGCTGTTTATGATTTCTAGGCTCATTCATCTGTCTTATTGCTTCAGTTCTTTGAGGTGTAAGATGCTTTTTACCTTGAGAAATGCAATGACCTAGAAAGACCACTTTGATCTGACAAACTTGTAGCTTTTGTCTATTCACTTTACACCCTTCTTTTTCTAGAAAACATAGTAAACTTACAGTGGACCTTTCTGCAGTTTCTAGATCTGGGCAGCAAAGTAGTATGTCATCCACATACTGCAAAATTACTACCTGTGGTTCGGGTTCAAACCTCTGGAGGACTGTTTGTAGGGCATTTGAATAAAGAGTAGGGGAGTGTATCATTCCCTGTGGAAGGCGTGTCCACGCCAACTGTTTGCCCTTAAATGTAAATGCAAACAAGTGCCAACTATCTTGGTGTAAAGGAACCGAGAAAAATGCATTTGAAAGATCTATTACAGTAAACACTTGAGAACTGGCTGGTATCTGTGATAGTAACGTATGAGGATTGGGTACAACTGGGGTGATTGGATCTAGAACTTTGTTTATTTCTCTTAGATCATGTACCATACGATATTTGGGCATAGAACCCTTATCAAGAGTTCTCTTCTTGACTGGATACAGAGGAGTGTTAGCAGGTGATTGTATCTCTACCAAAACTCCTTTCTCTCTATATCCCTCTATCTGTTTTGTAATTGCTAATTCCTGCTGGGCACTCACAGGGTATTGTCTGAGCTGTGGGAGAACAGTTCCTGGTTGCACAGATAATTTTACAGGAGAGATATGCAATAATCCCACATCAGTGTCACCCTGTGCCCACAGTGTTTCTGGGATCATTGAGAGATCTAGATCTGTGGTGTACTCTTTTTCTTCAGTATAATCCTCAAAAGCCTGAATTCTGACATATTGTTCTAATGATTCTGCATCATCAGGGATAGTCAGCATAACTGTGCCATCTTCCCTAAAATTGATGTTAGCTTCTAATTTCTTTAGTACATCAGTTCCTAACAGACATGTTGGGGCACCTCTGGCATACAAAAATCTGGATGCAAAACATTTAGGTCCTAATGAGACCTCTAGGGGCACAGTATATGGCAGTGTTCGAATTACCCCATCATAACCCTCAGCAAAAGTTGTTTGTTCTGAAATATCTTCCGGATTCGGAAGAAAATCTTGATTCAAAATTGAGGAAGTTGCACCTGTATCTATCAAAAATGGAATCTCTCTCCCCCCACATTCACCTGTATCATAGGTCTTCTAGCTGGTAGGGAAGTTTGTAACACATCGAGTCAATCTGAATCTGGTATGGGACCATCTATGATGGTAGATTTCTGCTGGTTGTCCATTTGGGGAGGGTTATTTCTGGGAACAAATTTGCCTGACTTTATATCTGCCAACTTCTTCCTGCACTCTCTTTGGAAATGACCTGGCTTTTTACAGTAGTGGAAAGGAAAATTGTGTCTCACTCTTCCTCCTGTATTAGCTTGTGCTATTCTAACAGGCTTACGATTCTCTCTCATATCCATGGCTATTCCTAAACATCGTTGTTTCACAATATTTGGTTGTTCAATTGTTCTCCAATCTGGAGTAGAGGATTTAAATTTTTCTCTGATTTTCGGATCTAGCCCCTCTATTAATTGTTTTGTAAAAAGTCTCCTTACTAAAGCATCAGTCAAATCCAATCCTTCATCCCTAAAGCTATTTTCTAGTTCTTGACTATATTCTTCAATACTTTGCCCAAATTTCTGCATAATCACACCCGTAGATCCCCTTTCCCTCTGTTTTCCTCTCATGAAAATTATTAATGCCTCTGTGAACTGGGTACCTGATGCTTCTGTCTGTAAGGCACCCCCTTCTGCCACTGGTCTATTGGGCTGTAGGTGTGTCAATAATTCCTGAAAAAGTCCGGGGGACATTTTCATTCTACATAATTCTTCCCCGTCCGCCCAGACCCCGGCATGAGTCTGCATGATTTGTTGTATATACTGCGCAAATCGGATAGGATATTGAGTGGGATCAGGCGCATTATGCAGGAGGGACATACCCTCAGCAGGGGACCAAGGAAAGTATTGTCTGGTCTGATGATATCTGGTGTTCATTACCCCGTCAGCACCAGGTTCCCTAAAGGGTCTTGGTACTACCCTAACAGGGGCAAGTACAGCGCCATATCTAGGTGTACCACAGGCTAGGCAATCATTTCTCCAATCTGGATTTTGTTGTCCACAGTGTGAACATTCCCATCCTCCTACCCCACCAAGATTGGGATACAAGGCTGGAAATTGTTTTCCTCCTTCTGCTCTTCCAGATGGTACAAATGATTGGGCTTTTGGATCTAGGTAAGGTGGCGGGATTATGTCACAACTTTTTCCCTTCCCCATGATCCATTTGGAAGTGTCTGGATCGTACTTCCAATTCTCCTCTTTAGCTGTTTTTGAGACCTCTATCATACAGTGTATGATTTCTTCCCACCCATTGTCTTTGATAATTCCACCTCGTTCTTTACTCAGTTTTTCCCATTCTGTACTGAACATAAGTGCTTCTGAAATTCCCAATTTTTCTCTTACCCTCCTAATCTGCCTTCTGACTATCTTTCCACATCTTTCCTGTATGATATCTGCTGCTTCCACTTGTCCTAAGACGGTTTTTGTCTGTTTATTTCCCATTTTTCTCTTCAATATTAGCTATTTCTACCCCAGGTGACGTTTGGACAATCACTTACTCTATGGTGATGTCTCGTTGCCTTCTCTCCTAGGGAGCTAAAATATTGAAAGGCTTGTCTGCTCCATTTCTTCTAATATGCAGGACGTACTTAAGTGCTATTATGCACGCAAACAGACCCAGCAACACCATACAGATCACAAAACTTTCTGTGTCAGTTAGCATACTTGTCCCAGGCTCATGAAACCGCGTCCTGGGCTCATTCTATCAAACCTTATCCAGAAATGAAGGAGGTTAAGCACTTAATTGAGAGTCAAGCATGGGCGGAGGTCTCCCAGAAGGACGCAACCACATGACCCAGTTAGGCTGACTTCCGTGTATAAGGCTTATACCCCAACTATTTCGGCTTATTTTTCTACGCACTTTTGCTCTTCTTTCACAACATACCACAACCTTCACACTGTTCACACACTGCCAGGGACAGGACTCATAAATCTATACAATATGGTAACCCGAGTTTTATAGGTATCTACTCACTGCTAGACTAACCCAGCGTGACACGGCTCATAGAGATCTTTCGGATAATACAGGGCAGATAAAAGAGAACTAATAATGTCTCTTACCTGGCCAGGTTTTTCAGTTCATTTGCCGTCCATTATCCCAGATCTCCGTTGTCCGTATCCGCAGGTAAATCTCGAGCAAATACTCTCACCTCAGGTCCCTGTTCGGTGCGCCAAAGTAATGTTAAGTCCTTCTCAGTCCCTGGCTTACTAGAGGTAGGGATCCGAGTGAAATGACACGCAGCACAAAAGGTTGTGTGTTCATAGACAGGGATAGCCCTGGAGCACGTCTGACTCACTGGGCTCTACCCCCTCCTTTTTATAGAAAAGAGTCATACATTTACAGACATGCGCACAAGCGCTCATATTTCACATCCTTTTACAAAAACAGTCTATACTAGAGATAAGGTTCAGTTTCTGGTATGTAGGTAAAAGGTTACAATGTCAAGAAGGAATGCGTCCATAAAAGGAAATGTCAACTTTGCTTAAGTTTCTTGAAATAAGCCAGATGTCTCAGGAGAAAGACACAATGGATTCTTTCAGTCTAATCTCCACAGGAGGCATGAAGATGTCCAGCTGAGCACGGGACGCAGCGGGCAGCGGGCGGCAATGCGCATGCACACAGCCACAGTGGAGATGAAGCAAAACATAAACCCCTAAGGGAGAATGGATCCAATTTGTAGAAAGTATATGAGATGGTGTATACCTGATAGCACATAAAGGAAGCCAGCACAACATAGCACATACGAAGATACATATCAGCAAACTCAGTTTACAAAATGATGTCGAGGCATATCGCTGGGTATAGTCATAGCAAAGGGCAGGACGGTCGCTGTAGACAGCATGGGTCAGAAGTGGCTCTAGATAGTATAAATAACAACAGAAGGTGAAAATAAATGAAAAGAAATACATAAAAACAAAATATAAAATGCAGCATTCGGACTAGGGGGATAGAGAAGGGGCAAAGGGATGATGAACCAAATATTAAGATCACTCAAATAAAAATATTTAGGAATTTAAAGGAAATAGGCAAAGATAAGGGACTCATTAAGACCCTTGAGGGCCATAGTATCCAATGTAACAATTCACTTTGTTTCCCTCTGGGCTAGAAGCTCTTTATAATTGCCACCTCTGATCCCCATGTGAATGATATCGATACCTCTAACCATTAGCGAAGAACATAACAATTATGGTAGGTCTTAAAATGGCAGGGGATCGTTTTAAGGTCAGAGGGGTCGATCACTGTCTTGGCAGCAAGAATATCCCACACATGCTCCCATACTTGCACCCTAAGTTCTCAAGCAGTGAGACCAACGTATATATCTTGAAGCAGCCACATGTTGCATAGCAAATTATGATGTTGGTACTACTGCAAGATATACGCTGTCTGATCTGAAACTGTCTTGAGCCATCTATAGAGTGGAAACTAGAGCTGCACAGTACATTTGCACAGGCAAGACAGTGGCTGCATGGGATGGAACCTGTGAGGGGGGCTCTTGAACCAAACGGATTGGTACTGATAGGAATGTAATGACTTTTATCCAAAAGATCATCATGGTTTTTAAACCACCTGGAGGTTATGGAGAGAAAGCTACCCAAAGCAGGCCCCAGGGAGAGTTTGGCACTAGAATGGCCCAATATTTGGCAAGGATTTGGCTTATGCTATCCCATTCATGATTGTAGGTAGAGATGAACCTAATTTTTCCATCCCTAACAACATTGTCATTCTTAGATGAATAGCTTAGGCTATTATGAGGTGTTTTCCTTGCCCTATCTTACCCTCACCTTATACACCTGCAGCTGTATCCACAGGTCTCAAATCGTTTCTTGAGATCTGAGGCCAGGGCCTCAAACCTATCATTAGAGGAGCAAATTCACCTCATCCTTAGGAACTGTCCAACTGGGACGGCCCTAATGGTGGCTGGGTTGTGAGCTGAATCAGCATGTGTGAGACAATTAACAGATGTTGGTTTCCTATAAACGTTCATTTGGATGTGCCGGTCAGCATCAATTTCCAGAGAAACATCAAGGAAATCAATTTTGTTGTAATCAAAGGTGTAAGTCAATCTAATATTATATGAGTTTATATTAAGATATGCTATAAACTCCTCAAGCTGATGCACCACAGCAACTGAATGTATTGAATATATCTGAGTCAGCACAGCACATGGAAGGCGGCCGGCGTGCCCCCACCGCCAATTGGCTTATGAGGGCGCACAGACAGCACCCATGGCCATGCCACGCTTCTGCAAGTAAAATATGTCCTTAAAGACAAAGAAGTCATGGTTAAGGATAAAGTGCATCAGCTTGAGGATAAGCTCACATAAAGGGCCGTCCAGGGCAGAGGTCCCCAAGAAGAGGCAGATCACATCCAGACCCTGTGAGTGGCCAATATAGGTGTACAAGGCTTCAATATCTGCAGTTACAAGGATGGTATTTTTATCTACAAGAATGCCATCAACTCATGCCAGGATGTCCATCATGTTATGGACATATGATGGCAGTGTCTCACTGAGGGGCTTGAGGTAGTAATCAATAAATCTGCAAAGAGGATCACAGAGTCCCTTGATTCCCGAAATGATCAAGCACCCCAGGGGGTTGAGGGCATCTTTGTGGACCTTGAGAAGAAGATAAAAAGTGGGAATTTTAGGGAACCTGTTGTGAATTCCGTTCTCGGGCTCCTTCCTGTTGTCATGAGTGGTACTGTGTGAGTTTGTTCTTGGGCTCCCTCTGGTGGCCTTTAGCGATATGGCTGGTCTGTGGCTGGGTTCAGCTGCTTCATTTCCTGCTTTGCTGTTCCTATTTAACTCACCTGGACCTTCACTTGTTGCCTGCTGTCGTTGTATTCAGTCCTGATTCTGATCACTCCTGGATCTTCCTTGTGACCTGTCTCCTACTGGAGAAGCTAAGTCTTGCTTGTTCATTTTGCTCATTATTTCCTTGAAAACGTTTCTCAGTATATGATGAGTTCAGTCCAGCTTGCTTTAATGTGATTTTTCGCTTGCTGGTTAGTTCTGGGGTGCAGAGTGCGCCCCTCACATCGTGAGTCGGTGTGGGGGTTCTTGAATTCTCTGTGTGGTTTGTTTTTGATAGTTTTTGTACTGACCGTACAGATTCCTAGCTATCTTCAGTCTGTCTAGTGTTAGCGTGCCTCATTTGCTAAACCTGTTTCATTTCTACGTTTGTATTTTCCCCTTATCTCACCGTTATTATTTGTGGGGGGCTGTCTAAAACTTTGGGGTTATTTCTCTGAGGCAAGTGAGGTCTTTGCTTTCTCTCTAGGGGTAGCCAGTGTCTCAGGCTGTGAAGAGGCGTCTAGGTTTTTAGGTAATGCTCCACGGCTGCCTTTAGTTTGTGTGGATAGGATCAGGATTGCGGTCAGTATAGCTTCCACATCCCCAGAACTTGTCCTAATATTCTGGTTTACAGGTCAGGTCAGTTTTGTGATCCTACCACCAGATCATAACAGGAACCTGTCCATCAGTCCCTCCAGAACTACCTTAGTGATAGCACCAGCCTCATAAGCCCTAATGAGGATCTGCTGGAGTTCAAGTGAGAAAGAGGACACTGGATTAAATGACAATTTTACATATGTGTTAGGAATCGGATCTGCTAGTAGGTGAAAGGCTTCACATTCATATTTATCATTCCCTCCTTGTCCGCTGGTTCAAATACAACATCTGACAACAACTGTAATTGTATAATAGCTTGACACTGTTTAGGTGTAAGATTATCAAACTTGCATCTCAAGAAGAGCATCTTAAAATCCTCGGACACAAGTCTAGTGAAAATTTCAATAGCCAGACTAAGGACAGGGAGGGGAACCTCGTCGATCTGGGCAAAATAGAGATTGGGAACCTACCTTGGTGTGAATTGAATTGTTCAACAAGGAGATCCTCCAGGTTGTGCAGTGCCTCCCCCTCAGTTTCACTCATGGGTTCCTGAGATTGATTTTCGCTGTGTAGTTTTGACAATACCAGTTTGTGGGAAAAGAGTTGCAGATCCTTCAGGGCTGTGTAGTAGTTAATAGAATTAGTGAGGGAAAAAGTCAGGCCCCTACCCAAACCCTCCAATTGTACATTGGTGAAAACATGCATGGAAAGGTTCAGTACCTGAAGCTCCCCTGTTAGCCCCCAGGTGCAGCCCTCCCCCAGACAGTTTATTCTTTGCAGATTGTCTAGTTGCATTCATTTGGCAGTAGAGTTGGAGGTAGATTGGCCCCCATTTTGGGACATTTTAGGTGGCATATCATTATCACAAGATTTATTGGATATCATGGATATAGATCTTGACCTCAAATAGGAGGAATTCCTGTATTGTGAACGAGAGCAGTCATTGAGGTTGCGCCATCTATAAACCCTAGATGACTGTTTATCTTAGTTATCTCTCTTGAATTTTTTAGATTTAGTAGTTTGAATTTTGTTGTCCCAATTTTGAGGTTCTGCATTAATTTCATCATTAAATTTCTTGAATGTGTCACCTGTCATATCCCTTTGTAGAATCATTTGTAAACTTTCAATTTAAGTTTCTAGAGATTCCATGGAATTGGAGTTCATTTCCTTGAGTACCTTTGGAGCATGTATCCGTCAGTTCATTCAATTTGTTTTTATAGGTCTCATCCTGTATAGGAAAGGAGGGGAAAACTTGGATTCGGAGCCCCCTCGGGATGAGGCCTTTTTGGACGTACTGATCCAGGAATGCATGGTTCAACCATATTCATGTTCTCCTTCCGAGTTGGTCCTTAAACTGGTAGATGACCTCCTGGAAATCCCTATTAGGCCCCTCTGCACCCCCATCTGTGTTGTCTTCAAATACGTAATTAATCTGTGCACACCATGTGTAGTTGCGTGCTCAAAAATCCATAAGGGATCTGGGAGAAACTGTGAAAGACACAGTACATATTAGTAAATGCAGAAATCACAGTTGCATTCTAGATGCCAGGGTGGTGACACAAGTTGTGACCAACCCTACAAGGAAAATCAAGCTCCAAAATACATTAGTAAAAAGGCAAATAAGAAGTATCTGATTAATGTAGTAAAAACACATACAAATTTAATTAACATTTTAAAATGACAATAGAGTAAAATTATGAGATGCAAAAACAACACAAAAAACAAGGTCTTACATCATGGGGAGTAAGGCATGAATAAATGTCAGCCTCACGGGGAGGAGAGCAAAAAAGTGTGCAGAAATATCAGTTACTACACCCCGGTCAGCTTTGTCCAAGTCCATATAGGTCCATAGTAGACAATCAGCGTAATCATATAATGGTCATTAGGTATAGGAGAGGAGCAGAGCTTACCAAGGATGGATGGATGACCAAGAGCCGGATGGCAGGACCCCAATGTGTGTTTCGTGTGTTCCAGACGCTGATTTCTAAAGGGGTTGCGGTGAGCATGTGCAGCCAGGACCTTCTTGTAACCCTGGTGACGGGTCACATATTGGATCACATGGTACATGTGGACCAACTGAAGTGGCGTAGGCGGCGCATGCACACTGCACCCAAGGGGTTCTGACAGCTTCAGCACAAGATTTCAAGTATCATTACACATGCGTGGGGAGGGGGAAAGTCACTTATGACCCATGCTGTCTACAGTGACCTTCCTGCCCTTTGTGCTGTAACTACACCAAGTAATTTGCCTCAACAGCATTCTGTGAACTGAGCTTGCTGATATGTAACTTCTGATTTGCTATGCTGTGATGGCTTCCTTTATGTGCTATCAGGTATACACTGAGCTCATAAACTTTTTGCATATTGGATCCTTTCTCCCTTAGGGGTTAATGTTTTGCTTCACCTCCCTTGTGGCTGTGCGCGTGCGCATTGCTGCCCGCTGCGTCTCATGCTCAGCCGGACGTCTTCATGCCTCCTGTGCAGACCCTGGGACTTTTCAACTCCCCGCACATGCTCAATGATGTTTGACATCTTGTGCTAAAGCTGTCAGAACTAGCTGGGTGAAGTGCGCATTTGACTTCTGCTCCCACCAGCCTACGCCTGTGGCCGCTAATAATAGCGAGGGCAGTCGGTGGCTGATGGGAGTATTTATCAGCCAGAACCTGCACTCTAAATAAATAATTTAAGAAAAAAACACTATGGGTTACCCGGTATTTTTAATAACTAGCCAGGTAAAACTGACAGCTTGGGACTGGATGCCTCTGCTGTCAGCATTAGCAAGGCAGGTTATCAAGAGTAAAGGTACCCACATGCTGTTTCTCTAATTACTTAAATAAACAATTTAAAAAATGGCATGGGGTCCTCCCCATTTTTGATAAACAGCCTTGCTAAAGCAAACAGCTGGGGCTGGCATTCTTATTCTGATAAGGGGACATGGATATTGACTCCCACCAATCTAAAAATAGCAGCCCGCAGCCACCTTGAAAAGGCATATCTATTAGATGCACCAGTTCTGGCACTTTGCCAGGCTCTTCCCACTTGCCCTGTAGTGGTGCAAGTGGGGTTCATATTTGTGGGGTTGATGTCACCTTTATATTGTCTGGTGACATCAAGCCCATGGATTAGTAATGGAGAGGCGTCTATAAGACAGCTAACCATTACTAATCCTATAGTTGTATTATAAATAAAAACTCAGCAAGAATAATGTTGTTTATTTTAAATAAAAACAAAACACATGTTTCTTTTTTTATTTAAAAATAACAAACACAGTTATACCCATATAATGCCCATTCCATTGAATCGCTCATCTCCTGTAATAAAACAAAAATAAAAAACAAAACTCCCCTCTGCACCACAGTTCATTGGTCGAGCTGGAAACGCAGCTTTGGTGACTGGTGGTAACCTCGATGAGATCACCGCTGCTCACTGATGCTACGCTCGCAGCAGCTCATTCATCAGTGGTTCTCAGCGTGCACGGTCGCATCTTGGCAAACCCAGGCTGAAAACTAGTAATCCCCAGACATGGATTACGGCATGGGACAGAACATCGGACAGGCGAGGGATACTTTATTTTTATTTTTGTTTTATTACAGGATATGAGGGATTCAGCGGAATGGGCATTAGGTGAGTATAACTGTGTTTGTTATTTTTAAATAAAACAGGAAAAGTGGGGATTGCTTTTATTTCAAATGAAAAACTTTATACTTGCTGTGGTTTATTTACCATACAACTATAAGATTATTACCTCCGATCATAGCTGCAGGTTCACACTCTCACTTGACAGCATGGGAACCACGGCAGTCTGACCGACGGTTAGAAGCAGTGTTTGCCACACTGTCATGTATATGACAACGTTGCAAATAATGGATGTTTGGGTCCCCAATTCAAGCAAATGAGGTCCGTGTTTGGGTTCAGATCTGTGTACTGTTTTGGCACTCGAACCTAAACTTTTTTTAACTGTTCGGTTGAACCCACCAGACCCGAACATTCAAGGGTCCGCCCATCTCTACTCCTAAGCCCTGATTAGAGAAAGAGAGAATATTTCAATGCTTTTTTCAGATTACAATTGCCAATTTGGCAAAATTCACCTATTAATTTGATGAACATTCGCTGAACAATGCTGAACGCCATTGAAGTCAATGGGAGGCAAAAACAAAGGCATATACAACAGCTTCAAATGGGCCCAAAAGCTGCCAAAAAAGACAAATAAAGGGCAGACAAGCAGAAAGTGGCCACAATTCACCCACAGTACAAATTTTAGAATGGCAAGAGAGCAATCAGCCATGCATGAGATATCAGGGTGTAGGCCAGCATTTACAGCTTTGAATTGAACTTCAAATTAAGACGAGATGGGTGAGGCATCAGTGTAGGCCTGCTTGCTGTGCTGGGAGCCCTGATACTACATGCAACAGCTCAATCAACTTTTATGCTCAGCCACACTTAGGTAATATAAATATCAGTTTTGTAGGCTACAATTGTCAGAAGAATGTAAGGATATTAACACTCAAATAGATGACTCACAGGGAGTGGAGGCCTGATGGTCTCGGAAGTATACTGCTACAGGCAACACACATGAAGGAGACCCCACCAGAAGTTTACACATTTCCAAATATTAGTGGCAGACACCACCAAAATGGAATCAATTTCACTAGAGTAAAACTAGTATAATGAGGACAGACACTTTGTCCACTACTGACAACCCAGCAGATGGAGACTATAACAGGCAAGGTTGTGGAATCACTGTGCCATATTCGTCTGGAAGCCTGGAGGGGCGTAACTGGGTGGCCTAACAAACGGATAAGCGGCAGCAGGTGAAAACCGCAACCCAAGGAGGTGCTACGAGATGCCACTCCAAAGCTGACCTACAGAGGGTGGCAGCTGACCCATAGAGCGGGAAGGCTGGTATGGCCCGAAGTAGGGATAAAGAATGCAGGCAGGTACTGTAGGCACACTGGAACCACAGGTGCAGATGGGACCAGCTGAGGAACAGAAAAGCAGTGGCAGGTGCAGGCTGCACCCAATGTTACACAGATGGGCACTGGCAGATGCAGAATGGACCGGGTATTACAAAGATGAGCGCTGGCAGGTGCAGACTAGACCGGGTGTTACATTGAAGGGCAATGACAGGTGCGGGCTGGACCAGTTATTAAACAGATGAGCCCAGGCAGGTGCAGACTAGACTGGGTGTTACAGAGATAGGCACTGGCAGGTGAAGGCTGGATTGAGTGTTAGACATATGGGCACTGGCAGGTGCGGACTGGACCGAGTGTTACAAAGATGGGCACTGACAGGTGCAGACCGGATTAAGTGTTACACAGATGGGCACTGGAAAGTGTGTGCTGTACAGGGCTTAAATCAGATGAACACTGGCAGGTGCAGTGGACTGGCTGAGGAACAGAAGAACACTGGTAGGATTGCGGATTGAATAGGATGTTAGGTAGATGGGCACTGGTAGGTGTGATCTGGACTGGCAGTTAAACAGATAAGCACTGGCAGGTGCTGGCTGGACTGGGTGTTACACAGATGGACACTGATATGTGTGGACCGGGCCAAGTGTTACACAGATGGTCACTGGCAGATCAGGGCTGGATCAGGTATTACACAGATGGGCACTGGCAGGTGCGGACCTGAATGGGTGTTACACAGATGGGCCAGTAGTTAAACAGTTTAACAGATGAGCACTGACAGGTGCTAGCTGGACTGGCTATGGAACAGAAGAGCACTGGCAGATGTGGACTGAACAAGGATTGGCTCTGGCAGGCGCGGACTGGATCAGGTGTTACACAGTTGAGCACTGTCAGGTGGGGGCTGGATTGGGTGTTAGACAGATGGGCACTGACAGGTGCAATCCAGACCTGCAGTTAAACCAATGAGCACTGGCAGGTTCAGCCTGGACTGACTGAGGCACAGGAGAGCACTGGCAGATGCAGACTGAATCAGGTCTTAGACAGATGGGCACTGGCAGGGCAATCTGGACCTGCAGTTAATCTGATGAGCACTGGCAGGTGTGGGATAAACCAGGTGTTACACAGATGTGAATTGGCAGATGCAGACTGGATCTGTAGTTACACAGATGGGCATAGCAAAGGTACGTTGGATCAGGTGTTAAACAGATGGGCACTGGCATGTGCGCTCTAGAGTGGCAGTTAAACAGATGAGGAGTGGCAGTTAAACAGATGAGCACTGGCAGGTGTGGACTGGACAGGGTGTTACACAAATGGGCACTGGCACGTGTGGGCTATACCGGTTGTTAAACAGATGAGCACTGGTGGGTGTGGGCTGGACTGGCTGAGGATAAATCCAATGCAAGAAAAAATGAGCGGCAACAAGGGTACTAGTTCAACACTTTATCAGATGATAGATCACTGTTCACTGAAGTATGCGGTAAAATTATACTGGTATTAGGTGCATAGCATGAAAGCAAGTTAAATACATTGATGCAGCTTCTAGGGAAAAGAATGCAGCACTCACCAGTTAGAAAACATTCCCATGTCCTTTATTTAACCGCTCGTGGTGACGGACATACAGGTTTAACAAGGGATGCGGGGGAAAGAGGATGACGGCCACGATCACACACGAAACGGCTGTCGTCCTCTTTCCCCCACATGCCTCATTAAACCTGTATGTCCGTCACCTTGTCTACATCACAAATGGTTAAATAAGGAACGCAGAAATGTTTTCTAACTGGTGAGTGCTGCATTCTTTTCCCTAGAAGCTGCAAGGACTGGCTGAAGAACAGGAGAGAATGGGCAGGTGACGACTAGGACAAATATTACACAGATGGTCACTGGCAGGTGAGGGCTGAATTGGGTGTTAACACAGATGGGCACTGGCAGGTGCAGACTGGACAGGGTGTTACACAGATGGGCACTGGCAGGTGCAGGCTGCAACCAGTTGTTAAACAGATGAGCACTGGCAGGTGTGGGCTGTACTGGCTGAGGAACAGGAGAGCACTGGCAGGTGTGATCTGGACCAGGTGTTAGACTGATGGGCACTGGCAGATGCAGACTGGATTGCATGTTACACACATGGGCACTGGGGGTGTGTGGGCTGAATCGGGTGCTAGATAGATGTACACTGACAGGTGCGATCTAGACCTGCAGTTAAACAGAAGAGCACAGGCAGGTGCCGGCTTGAGCGGCTGAGGAACAGGATAGCATTGGCAGGTGCGGACTGAATCAAGTGTTAGACAGATTGGCGCTGGCAGGTGCAATCTGGACCTGTAGTTAACCACTTAATCCCATATGATGTACTATCCAGTCGAAGTGACCTGGGACTTAACTCCCAGTGATGGGATAGTACGTCATATGCAAGCGGCTGCGCTCACGGGGGAGCGCAGCCGATCGTGGCCGGGTGTCAGCTGACTATCGCAGCTGACATCCGGCACTATGTGCCAGGAGTGGTCATGGACCGCTCCTGGCACATTAACCCACAAAACACCGATCAAACATGATTGCAGCATTACGGGGGCATAGGGAAACATTGCGCAGGGAGGGGGCTCCCTGCGTGCTTCCCTGAGACCCTCGGTACAAGGCAATGTGCTCATCTTGTACCGAGCGTTTCTTCCCTGCAGGCCCCGGATCCAAAATGGCCACGGGGCTACTTTTGGGTCCTGCAGGGAGCTGGCTTACAAGAGCCTGCTCAGAGCAGGCGCTGGTAAGCCTGCAGCCCTGCTTGTCAGATCGCTGATCTGACACAGTGCTGTGCAAAGTGTCAGATCAGTGATCTGAACCTATAGTGTGACCCCCCCCTCCAGGACAACGTTATAAAGTAAAAAAAAATATTTAGATGTGTAAAAAAAAAAATTCCTAAAAAAAAAATGTTGTTCCCATAAATACATTTCTTTATCTAAATAATAATAATAAAAATAAAACTACACATATTAAGTATGGCCGCATCCGTAACGACCCCATCTATAAAACTGTCCTACTAGTTAACCCCTTCAGTGAACGCCGTAAAAAAAAACGAGGCAAAAAACAAGCTTTATTATCATACCGCCAAACAAAAAGACGGATATAAATAACCATGGTACCGCTGAAAACGTCATCTTGTCCCGCAAAAAAATGAGCCGGCATATAGCATCATCAGCGAAAAAATAAAAAAGTTACATTCCTCAGAATAAAGTGATGCAAAAATAATTATTTTTTCTATAAAATAGTTTTTATCATATAAAAGCGCCAAAACATTAAAAATTATATAAATGAGGTATCGCTGTAATCGTTCTGACCCGAAGAATAAAACTGCTTTATCAATTTTACCAAACGTGGAACGGTGTAAACGCCCCCCCCCCCCCCCAAAAAAAAAGAAATTCATGAATAGTTGTTTTTTGGTCATTCTGCCTCACAAAAATCGGAATAAAAAGCGATCAAAAAATGTCACTTGCCTGAAAATGATACCAATAAAATCATCATCTCGTCCGGCAAAAAACAAGGCCTCACATGACTCTGTGGACCAAAATGTGGAAAAATTTCAGCTCTCAAAATGTGGAGACGCAAAAACTATTTTTTTGCAATAAACAGCGTATTTTAGTGTATGACAGCTGCCAATCATAAAAATTTGCTAAAATACCCGCTATAAATAGTAAATCAAATACCCCTTCATCACCCCCTTAGTTAGGGAAAAATAATAAAATTAAAAAAATGTATTTATTTCCATTTTCCCATTAGCGTTAGGGTTAGGGCTAGGTCTAGGGTTAGGATTAAGGCTAGGGCTACGGTTAGGGCTAGGGTTAGGGCTAGGGTTAAAGTTAGGGCTAGGGTTAAGGCTAGGGTTAGGGTTAGGGCTAGGGTTAGGGCTAGGGTTAGGTTTAGGGTTGGGGCTAGGGTTAGGGTTGGGGCTAGGGTTAGGGCTACAGTTAGTGTTGGGGCTAAAGTTAGGGTTAGGGCTGGGGCTAAAGTTAGGGTTAGGGTTGAGGCTAAAGTTAGGGTTAGGGTTGGGGCTAAAGTTAGGGTTAGGGCCACAGTTAGGGTTGGGGCTAAAGTTAGGGTTTGGATTACATTTGCATTTGGGATTAGGGTTAGGGGTGTGTCAGGGTTAGGGGTGTGGTAAGGGTTATGGTTGGGATTAGGGTTAAGGGTGTGTTGGGGTTAGGGGTGTGGTTGGGGTTAGGGTTGTGGTTGGGATTAAAGGTCTGTTTGGGTTAGGGTTTCAGTTAGAATTGGGGGTGTCCACTGTTTAGGCACATCAGGGCTCTCCAAACGCGACATAGCATCTGATCTCAATTCCAGCCAATTGTGCGTTAAAAAAGTAAAACAGTGCTCCTTCCCTTCTGAGCTCTCCCGTGTCCCAAACAGGGGTTTACCCTAACATATTAAGTATCAATGTACTCAGGACAAATTGGACAACAACTTTTGGTATCCAATTTCTCTTGTACCCTTAGGAAAAAAAAAATTTGGGAAGCTAAAAAACATTTTTGTGGGAAAAAAATGTTTTTTTATTTTCATGGCTCTGCGTTATAAACTGCAGTGAAACACTTGGGGGTTCAAAGTTCTCACAACACATCTAGATAAGTTCCTTGGGGGGTCTAGTTTCCAATATGGGGTCACTTGTGGGGGGTTTCTACTGTTTAGATACATTAGGGGCTCTGCAAACGCAATGTGATGCCTGCAGACAATTCCATCTAAGTCTGCATTCCAAATGGCGCTCCTTCCCTTCTGAGCTCTGCCATGCGCCCAAACGGTGTTTCCCCCCCACATATGGGGTATCAGTGTTGTTAGGGCTAGCGGAACGCACCGAGTAAATAGAGATGTTTTTTTTATATTGGTGCATTCACAGCCTGTGGTCCACCGTGCAGGAGTACCTGCTGCTAGCAAATGGCGGCACTATATGGCGGTATGGACTAACTCAGTTAATTCACCGAGTAGCCGTGAAAGCAAAGCACTGTGCCCTGTTAGACTTCACAGAGGCACAGGCTAACTGCCCAAACAGAGAGCAGTCAGTGGTCACGCATGCACACAAAACTCCTCGCCGGAGGTACCAGCATTCTAGGGGCTTATTTCAGCCAGGTCTCTGAATACATACAAACACAAACTCCTCGCCGGAGGTGCCAGCATTCTAGGGGATTATTTCAGCCGGGTCCCTGAACACACTCTTACGTGACCACACTGGCGCAAAGCACATAACAAAGAACAATACTAGCGCATGGCCGAGCGGCCATGCGAGCCTTAAATAGTTGCAGCACGTACAGGACCTTCCTAGAAGGACCAATGAGAGGCTGCCACAGAGTGTGAGCACCTACAGGACCTTCCTGAAGGTCCAATGGCCTTACCTGCAGTATCTGATCATGTGACCCTCGATCTCCTCTGAGAGATCTTACTCTCGGCATGCTCAGAACGAGAAAAGCAGGACTTAGTCCCAGAAGCGTCTGCTCACCGCTGCCCAGCACTCACTTCAATGGCAGAAGCAGGAAAGGCAGCAGTAACTCTTTGTACAGAGTCAGACTGAGCGAGACGCTGGGACCGATGTCTCCGCTGAGCAGGCTCCACTGTGGCAGGAGAAGAATGGGAGACCGCAGCGGAGATGGCCCAAGATTCCCCTTGTGCAGAGGCAGGAACTCAACCCCTGACATTACCCCCCCTCCCTGGACCTCGCTACGTTTGAAAGCAGCAATGAGCTGCGGAGCCCGAATGTGCTCAGCAGGCACCCAGGACCGTAACCCTTCAAGTCCACCAAATAAATTTTTTTGCCACGAACCACCTTGCACCCCAAAATAGCGTTCACCTTGTAATCGTCCGTAGACGAACCCGATGTCCCGGCAGATGACTTAGAAAACCGGGACATGTATACGGGCTTAAGGAGGGACACATGAAAGGTGTCGGTGATACCTAGGCGTGGAGGAAGGGCTAGATGGTAGACCACAGGATTAACCTGTTCGAGGACCTTGAATGGACCCAAGTAGCGAGGAGCAAACTTAGTGGACTCAACACGCAGCCTGATGTTACGAGCGGAGAGCCACAATAAGTCGCCAGGAGCAAAGGTCGGGGCAGGGCGCCGATGTGCATCGGCAGAGGACCTCATTCTCTCCTTGGAGACCCATATGGCATCCTGAGTGCGGTCCCAAATGTCTCGTGCCTCCACTGCCCAGCCTGCCACCCTGGAATCAGCAGAGGACACGGGCATAGGCACAGGAACCCGCGGATGCTGGCAGTAATTAAGGAGGAAAGGAGTCTGACCTGTGGAGTCGGCTACAGTGTTGTTAAGGGCAAACTCTGCCCACGGTAACAAGGATGCCCAGTCATCCTGCCTGGCAGAAACAAAATGTCATAAATAAGTGACCAGAGTCTGATTGGCTCTCTCAACCAACCCATTCGTCTCGGGATGATAAGCCGAGGAGAGATTTAACTCAATACTGAGTAGACGACAAAGCTCCCTCCAGAATCGAGACGCAAACTGGGGACCCCGGTCACTGACAATCTTGTCCTGCATACCGTGTAAGCGAAAGATATGCTTGATGAACAAGGCTGCCAGAGCCCATGCAGAAGGTAGCCATGGAAGAGGCACCAAATGAACCATTTTGGAAAAATGGTCGGTGATCACCCAGATAGTGGTTCAACTACGAGACTTGAGTAAGCCCACCACAAAGTCCATCCCGACCATCTCCCAGGGCCTGTCCGCCACCGGCAGAGGGTAAAGCAACCCAGCTGGCCGTTGCCGAGGGGACTTGTTCTTGGCGCAAGAGACACACGCCCGAACATAGTCTGCGACATCACGAGCCATATGTGGCCACCTGTATGTCCTCGCCAGTAACTCAGATGTCCTTTTGGAACCAAAATGTCCACCCACCCTGGACGAGTGTGCCCAAGAGAGAACATCCGGTCGTAAACTGGATGGTACAAAAGTCTTGCCCGGAGGCACAGACTCTAGCAAAACCGGGGCCACAGTTCTCAGGCTCTTGGTGGGGACAATAACCCGAGGCTCCTCTTCCTCCTCCACAGATGACACAACTGAGCGAGAGAGAGCGTCGGCACGAATGTTCTTCTTTCCAGAAAAAAAATGGAGGGTGAAATGAAACCGGGAGAAGAACAAGGACCATCTGGCCTGGCAAGAATTTAACCGCTGGGCTGTCTGCAGGTACACCAAATTTTTATGATCTGTGAAGACTTGGAAGGGAAAACGAGCTCCCTCCAAGAGATGTCTCCACTCCGAGAAGGCCAACTTCATGGCTAGCAACTCCCTGTCCCCGATGGAATAATTCCTCTCTGCTGGTGAGAAGGTCTTAGAAAAGAAGAAGCAAGGATGCTTCCAACCTTGAGCATCCTTTTGGAAGAGGACTGCTCCAGCACCAACAGATGAGGCATCCACCTCCATGATAAATGGCTTATCTACATCGGGGCGATGTAGGATGGGAGCGCTAGTGAAGTGTGACTTTATGGAGTTAAAGGCCTTGGAGACCTCCTCAGACCACAATTTGGGATTTGCCCCCTTCTTGGTGAGGGCAAACAAGGGAGCTACCAAAGTTGAGAAGTGCGGAATGAACTGGCGATAATAATTAATGAACCCCATAAAGCGTTGCACCGCTTTAAGAGAATGGGGTTCCTGCCAGTCCATCACAGCCTGTAGTTTGGCAGGATCCATAGCCAATCCCTGGGCAGAGATGATATAGCCCAGGAAAGGTAAGGACTCCTGCTCGAACATACAGTTCTCCAACTTGGCATAGAGGGAGTTCGCCCGTAGGAGGTCAAAGACTTTGCAAACATCTCTCCGGTGGGAGTCAATATCTGGAGAGTAGATGAGAATATCATCCAGATAGACTACAACCGAGGTGGTGAGCATATCCCGGAAGATGTTGTTCACAAAGTCTTGGAAAACGGCTGGGGCATTACAGAGCCCGAAGGGCATCACCAGATATTCATAGCGCCCATCCCTGGTGTTAAAAGTCATCTTCCATTCGTCCTCCTCACGGATGCGAATCAGGTTGTAAGCACCCCGCAGATCTAGTTTATTAAACACCCTTGCTCCCCGAAGCCTATTGAAGAGCTCAGATATCAAGGGCAAAGGTTACTTATTCTTAACGGTGATGGGGTTAAGACCCCTGTAGTCTATACATGGACGCAGTTCCCCATTCTTCTTCTGCATGAAGAAGAACCCAGCCCCAGCAGGTGACACTGACCTCCTGATGAACCCTCTTGCCAGATTCTCTTGAATGTACTGAGACATTGCCTCCATCTCCGGGAGAGATAATGGATAAACTCGACCCCGGGGAGGCTCAGCACCAGGCAAGAGATCAATAGGACAGTCATAGGGGTGATGGGGCGAAAGGGTCTCAGCCGCCTTTTTGGAGAACACGTCTGCATAAGACCAATATTGCTTGGGGAGAGAGGATAGATCTGCGGGTACCTCTGTAGTCGCAACCTGAACGCACTCCCTCTGACACCTACCCCCACAAGATTCACCCCATCCCAGAATTCTGCCAGAGGACCACTCGATATGAGGAGAGTGGTACCGTAGCCAAGGTATCCCCAACAGGACCTCATCAATTCCCTCAGGAATGACGAGCAGAGATATAATCTACTGATGGTATGGCGACATGGACAGAGTAAGAGGGATGGTCTGGTGTGTTATCTGTGAGGGCAGTGTCGACCCATTCACCACTCGTACCGTTACTGGTTGAGCTAGCATAACCAGGGGTATTGCGTGATGTTGGGTGAAGGCAGAAGGCATAAAATTGCCCTCCGCCCCAGAATCCACGCAGAGCTCTACCGAGTGGGAGGATGAGCCTATAATAATTTTCCCCTTAAAGGACAATTTGGAGGCAAACGTCGCCGTGTCTAGTGTACCTCCACCTACTACCACTAGAAGCTGACGTTTCCTCGACCGCTGGGGACATCTGGTGGCAAGATGTCCTAACTGCTGGCAAACATGACAGACCTTGAGTGCACAAGCGGTCCGGAACTTCGATCCCGCACATGACACTTCCATGGCCTCATGTGACTCAGGAAACAGGACCAGAGATTCCAGAGGTTTGGCGAAGGTGGGAGCCAGCCGAAACCTCTGCCTAGACTGGGCTCGCTCTAACCTCTGCTCATTAAAATGGAGGTCAATTCGAGTAGAGACAGTTATTATCGCCTCCAGTGTGGCAGCAATCTCCCTAGTGGCCAGAGCGTCCTTAAAGTGATCAGCCAGACCCCTCCAAATTATAAGGATAAGGGCTTTATCAGATCACTCCAGCTCAGAAGCTAAAGTATGAAAGCGGACGGCAAAATGGCTGACCAAGGACTCACCCTGAGTTAATGCCAGCAGTTGGAGCGCCGTGTCATGGGTGACTTGAGGTCTAAAAAAGACCTGTTTCAGAGTGCCCAGGAACAGCGGAGCACTCTGCAGCACATGATCGCCACGATGTGCACATTATTAGCCAGACCCTGGCACTAGTATTCTGTTAGGGCTAGAGGAACGCACCTAGTAAATAGAGATGTTTTTATTGATATTGGTGCATTCGCAGCCTGGGGTCCACCGTGCAGGAGTTCCTGCTGCTAGCAAACGGCGGCACTATATGGCAGTATGGACTAACTCAGTTAATTCACTGAGTAGCCATGAAAGCAAAGCACTGTTCCCTGTTAGACTTCACAGAGGCACAGGCTAACTGCCCAAACAGAGAGCAGTCAGTGGTCACGCATGCACACAAAACTCCTCGCCGGAGGTGCCAGCATTCTAGGAGCTTATTTCAGCCTGGTCCCTGAATACATACAAACACAAACTCCTCGCCGGAGGTGGCAGCATTCTAGGGGCTTATTTCAGCCGGGTCCCTGAACACACTCTCACGTGAACACACTGGCGCAAAGCACATAAAAAAGAACAATACTAGTGCATGGCCATGCGGCCATGCGAGCATTAAATAGTTGCAGCACGTACAGGACCTTCCTAGAAGGACCAATGAGAGGCTGCCACAGAGCGTGAGCACCTACAGGACCCTCGATCTCCACTGAGAGCTCTTACTCTGGGCATGCTCAGAACGAGAAAAGCAGGACTTAGTCCCAGAAGCATCTGCTCACCGCTGCCCAGCACTGACTTCAATGGCAGAAGCAGGAAAGGCAGCAGTAACTCTTTGTACAGAGTCAGACTGAGCAAGATGCTGGGACCGACGTCTCCGCTGAGCAGGCTCCACTGCGGCAGGAGAAGAATGGGAGACTGCAGCGGAGATGGCTCGAGATTCCCCCAGAGCAGAGGCGGGAACTTGACCCCTAACAAGCGTACTCAGGACAAATTGGACAACTTTTTTGGTCCAATTTCTCCTCTTACCCTTTGGAAAATGGAAAACTGGGGACTAAAAAATAATTTTTGTGGAAAAAAAGGAATTTTTATTTTCATGGCTCTGCGTTATAAACTGTAGTGAAACACTTGGGTGTTTAAAGCTCTCACAACACATCTAGATAAGTTCCTTAGGGGGTCTATTTTCCAAAATGGTGTCAATTGTGGGGGGTTTCAATATTTAGGCACATCAGTGGCTCTCCAAATGCAACATGGCTTCCCATCTAAATTCCAGTCAATTTTGCATTGCAATGTCAAATGGCACTTCTTCCCTTCCGAGCTCTGCCATGTGCCCAAACAGTGGTTTACCCCCACATATAGGGTATCGGCGTACACAGGACAAATTGTACAACAACTTTTGGGGTCCATTTTCTCCTGTTATCCTTGATAAAGTTAAACAAGTTGGAGCTGAAGTAAATTTTTTGTGAAAAAAATATCATTTTTTTAAACATTCCAAAAATTCCTGTGAAACACCTGAAGGGTTAATAAACTTCTTGAATGCGGTTTTGAGCACCTTGAGGGGTGCAGTTTTTAGAATATTGGGACACTTGGTTACTTTCTATCATATAGACCCCTTAAAATTACATCAAATGTGATGTGATCCATAAAAAAAAATGGTGTTGTAAAAATGAGAAATTGCTGGGCAACTTTTAACCCTTATAACTCCCTAACAAAAAAAAAAATTTGGTTCCGTGTGGGAAATGTTACTTATTAAGCATTTTGTGTGACATACAGTACAGACCAAAAGTTTGGACACACCTTCTCATTTAAAGATTTTTCGGTATTTTCATGACTATGAAAATTGTACATTCACACTGAAGGCATCAAAACTATCAATTAACACGTGGAATTATATACCTAACAAAAAAGTGTGAAACAACTGAAATTATGTCTTATATTCTAGGTTCTTCAAAGTAGCCACCTTTTGTTTTGTTGACTGCTTTGCACACTCTTGGCATTCTCTTGATGAGCTTCAAGAGGTAGTCACCGGGAATGGTTTTCACTTCACAGGTGTGCCCTGTCAGGTTTCATAAGTGGGATTTCTTGCCTTATAAATGGGGTTGGAACCATCAGTTGTGCTGTGCAGAAGTCTGGTGGATACACAGCTGATAGTCCTACTGAATAGACTGTTAGAATTTGTATTATGGCAAGAAAAAAGCAGCTCAGTAAAGAAAAACGAGTGGCCATCATTACTTTAAGAAATGAAGGTCAGTCAATCCGAAAAATTGGGAACATTTTGAAAAATGTCCCCAAGTGCAGTGGCAAAAACCATCAAGCGCTACTAAGAAACTGGCTCACATGAGGACCGCCCCAGGAAAGGAAGACCAGGAGTCACCTCTGCTTCCGAGGAAAAGTTTATTTGAGTCCCCAGCCACAGAAATTCCAGGTTAACAGCAGCTCAGATTAGAGACCAGGTCAATGCCACATATAGTTCTAGCAGCAGACACATCTCTACAACAACTGTTAAGAGGGGACTTTGTGCAGCAGGCCTTCATGGTAAAATAGCTGCTAGGAAACCACTGCTAAGGACGGGCAACAAGCAGAAGAGACTTGTTTGGGCTAAAGAACACAAGGAATGGACATTAGACCAGTGGAAATCTGTGCTTTGGTCTGATGAGTCCAAATTTCAGATCTTTGGTTCCAACCACCGTGTCTTTGTGTGACGCAGAAAAGGTGAAAGGATGGACTCTACATGCCTGGTTTCCACTGTGAATTATGGAGGAGGAGGTGTGATGGTGTGGGGGTGCTTTGCTGGTGACACTGTTGGGTATCTGTTCAAAATTGAAGGCATACTGAACCAGCACGGCTACCACAGCATCTTGCAGCGGCATGCTATTCCATCCGGTTTGCGTTTAGTTGGACCATCATTTATTTTTCAACAGGACAATGACCCCAAAAACACCTCCAGGCTGTGTAAGGGCTATTTGACCAAGAAGGAGAGTGATGGGGTGCTACGCCAGATGACCTGGCCTCCACAGTCACCAGACCTGAACCCAATGGAGATGGTTTGAGGTGAGCTGGACCACAGAGTGAAGGCAAAAGGGACAACAAGTGCTAAGCATCTCTGGGAACTCCTTCAAGATTGTTGGAAGACCATTCCCAGTGACTGCCTCTTGAAGCTCATCAAGAAAATGCCAAGAGTGTGCAAAGCAGTCATCAAAGCAAAAGGTGGCTACTTTGAAGAACCTAGAATATGACATAATTTCAGTTGTTTCACACTTTTTTGTTAAGTATATAATTCCACATGTGTTAATTGATAGTTTTGATGCCTTCAGTGTGAATGTACAATTTTCATGGTCATGAAAATACAGAAAAATCTTTATATGAGAAGGTGTGTCCAAACTTTTGGTCTGTACTGTATCTATGTGATTTAAGGGCATAAAAATTCAAAGTTGGAAAATTGTGAATTTTTTTTCACAAATAAATGCAGGTAAAATCAAATACATTTTATCACTATCATGAAGTACAATATGTCACGAGAAAACATTGTCAGAATCATCAGGATCCATTGAAGTGTTCCAGAGTTAAACCCTCATAAAGGGACAGTGGTCAGAATTGTAAAAATTGGCCCGGTCATTAACGTGCAAACCACCCTTGCGGCTTAAGGGGTTAAACTGATGTGCACTATCAGGTGCGAGCTGGACCAGGTGTTACACAGTTGGGCATGGTAGATGCATGCCCGAAGACTTGTTAGATAGATAGGCACTGGAAGGTGCAATCTGGAGCGGCAGTTAATCCCCAGAGGTATTTTCGTTTGTGTGTTTTAGTTTTTTGCTTCCATTCTTCCTAGAGCCATAACTTTTTTATTTTTTGCCATGTTCACTAAGCACTAAAAGTGACCTTCCATTAAGATTCTCCAAGACATTATGAGTTTATAGACACCAAGCATGTCTAGGTTCACTTTTATCTATGTGGTGAAAAAAAATTCCTAAGTTTGTTAGAAAAACAAATTGCTACATTTTCCGATACCGTCTCCATTTTTCGTGATCTCTGGTTGTGGGAGGGCTTATTTTTTGTTCACTGAGATGGCATTTTTAAAATAAAATATTGGTGCAGATAAACTCTTTTGATCTCCCGTAATTGCATTTTAATGCAATGTTGCAGCAACCAAAAAAAAGTAATTTTGCCATTTTGATTTTTTTTCTCATTATGTTGTTTAGCAATTGGGTTAATTATTTTTCAATGTTGATATATCAGACGATTCCGAAAGTGGCAATACCAAAAATGTGTATGTTTGATTTTTTTATTGTTTTATTTTGAATGGGGCAAAAGTGGAGTGATTTGAACTTTTATATTTTTTATTTTTTTAAAAAAACATTGTTTTTTATGTTTGGCATGTTTCTATAGGCTCCATGGCAAACTAGAAGCTGCCATAACCCGATCGTCTCTGCTACATACAGGCGATGATCAGATTGCCTGTATGTAACAGAATTGCTCACTTGCTATGATCACCAACCACCGGGCAGCGCTCATAGCAATCCGACAGTGACAACCATAGAGGTTTGCTGGAGACCTCTGGTTGCCATGCCAACCCATTGGCGACCCGCCGTTATGTGACACGGACGCCGAATGGCGGGATTTCTGGCATGCTTGCCGGGAAGAGCGTGTTAAACGCTGCTGTCATTGTTTGACAGCCGCATTTAACTAGTTAACAGTCACGGGTGGATTGCGATTCCACATACAGCTGTTAAAGACACATGTCATCTGTTAAAAACAGCTTACATATGCTGGTAAAGATGTAGGCTCAGCGACGGAGCCCACATCAAAGGAAGGGAGTCCAACATTGGTGTACTATTATGCCCGATGTCATAAAGGGGTTAAACAAATGAGCACTGGCAGGTGCAGGCTGGACCAGCTGAGGAACAGGAGAGAACTGGCAGCTGCAGACTGGACTGAATGTTAAACAGATGAGCACTGGCAGGTGCGGGCTGAACCAGGTATTACACAGATGGGCATTGGTAGGTGTGAACTGGACGGGATGTTTAACAGATGGGCACTTGCAGGTGCAGACTGGATAAGGTTTCTGTTACACAGATGGGCTATCAGGTGCGGGCTAGACTGGACGTTACCGTTACACAGATGGGCAGTGGCAGCTGCTATATGTACACTTGCAGGTGCTATCTGTACTGACAGTTAAACAGATGAAAACTGGCAGGTGCAGACTGGACTGGCTGAGGACCCAGAGAGATGGCAGCTGTGGACTGGACCAGATGTTAGACAAATGGGCAGTGGCAGGTGCGATCTGGACTGGCAATTAAACAGATGAGCAATGGCAGGTGTGGGCTGGACCGGGTGTTACACAGATGTGCACTGGCAGGTGCATGCAGGATCAGGTGTTACACAGATGGGCACTGGCAGATGTGGACTGGATGGGCTGAGGAACAGGAGAGCACTGGGGGGTGTTAACTGGACCGGGTGTTACACAGATGTGAACTGAGAGTTTCGGGATGGACTGGGTGTTCAACAGATGGGCACTGGCAGGCATGGACTTGACCAGGTATTACACAGATTGGCACTGGCAGGTACGATCTGTACCAGTAGGCAAACACAAGAGCATTGGCAGATATTGGCTTGACTGGGTGTTAGACAGATGGGCACCGGCAGGTGTGGACTAAACTGTTTGTTAGACAGATGAGAACTGGCAGGTGCGGACTGGACTGGGTGTTACACAGATGGGCACTGGCAGGCATGGACTTGACAAGGTATTACACAGATTGGCACTGGCATTTACGATCTGTTCCAGTAGGCAAACACATGAGCATTGGCAGATATTGGCTTGACTGGGTGTTAGACAGATGGGCACTGGCAGGTGTGGACTACACTGTTTGTTAGACAGATGAGAACTGTCAGGTGCAGACTGGACTGGGTGTTAGACAGATGGGCATGGCAGGTGCTATCTAGACCAGCAGTTAAACAGATGAGCACTGGCAGGTGCAGGACTGACTGAGGAACTGGAGAGCAGTGGCAGGTGCGGACTGGTCTGAGTGTTAGACAGATGGCCTTGGGAGTTGCTGACTGGTCTGGATTTTACACAGATTTGCACTGGCATGTCAGGCTGGACTGTGTGTTACATAGATGGGCACTGGGAGGTGCATACTGGATTGGGTGTTACACAGAAGGGAACTGGAAGATGCTACTGTATCGTTAGTTAAACAGATAAGCATTGTCAGGTGCGGACTGGACCAGCTGAGGAACAGGAGAGCTGTGACAGATGTGGGTTGGACTAGGTGTTACACATATGGGCACTGGTAGGTGCTGACTGGACCTGGTTTTAAACAGATGGGCTCTGGCAGGTATGAGCTGGAACGGGTGTTAGACAGATGGGCACTGGCAGGTGCGATCTGGACTGGCAGTTAAACAGATCAGTCCTGGCAGATGCAAACTGGGCTGGCTGGGGAAATGAAGAGCACTGACAGATGCAGACTGGACCAGGTGTTAGATGGGCACTGGCAGGTTCGGGCTGGACTGGGTGTTACACAGATGGGCACTGACAGGTGCGGGCTGGACCGGGTGTTACACAAATATGCAATGTCAGGTGCAGACTGGACTGGGTGATACACAGATTGGCACTGGCAGGTGCGATCTGGACCAGCAGTTAAACAAATGAGCACAGATAGGTGCAGATTGGTCCAGCTGAAGAACAGAAGAGCACTGGCTGGTGCGGACTGCAGTTTGGAAATATTACACAGATGGGCACTGACAGGTGAGGCCTGTACCAGGTGTTACACAGATGGACACTCTCAGGGGCTACACCGGGTGACAGGCTTGGGATAAAGACTGTGGTATAGTTAGAAAAGAGGTTGGACATTATTGGGTCATGTTCACAGGTGGTGAGATGTGATTTAGAGAGTAAAAAGTAAAGTGGATCTTCCGTGAGGGTGAAGTTTGTTTTGGAGGAGAGTTGAGTATTTATGAGGAGGGGCTGTGGGGACTTTAGTGACAAAGTAAAACCTTTACCTTACATTGTCAATCTTCTGCTTTTAGAATAAGGCAAAGTCTTCAGCTGAGATGAGAGGAAAGGGAGGGGAAGCGGGTGGACGGAGGAGAGAATTGAAACTACTGAATAGCCGTTTAATGTTGTAAGACAGGCATGATATGAGAGATGAGATGTAGGCTACTCCACTCTCTTTCTTTGGCAGCCGCACAGTGGTACACTTTGTAGATGAGGGCCAGAAAGAAAATGTGCTCTAGTAGATGGCAAGATGCAGCTTTTCCGCCTTGTGAATAGAGACAGTTTCTGAAATTTAATGGCCTTCACAGTTGCCCAGTCACCATTACTTCTAAAAGAAAGATGTGCCTGTGCTACACCAGAATATCACTGACAACATCACACATTCCTTGAAAAATTCTAAGTCTGTCAATGTGCATTTTAACACTGACACCTAGATGAACAAGCATGGACTGGTGCGTTACATCTCACTGACTAGGCACTGGGTGATTCTGATGGCTGTGGGGGAAGGCGTGGAAAGGGTTGCTCCACAAGTCTTGGACTCCCCAAGGCTTGCAGTGCACTTGGGGATGGAGAACTAAACCATTACACATCATAAGAAAGAAAACTAAACTGCTGGACAACAGTGCTTTGTGAAATAAACTGCAGATTTGGTAAGGCTCCTAGTCACACACCTCCAGGTCTTCCTTGGACTTCAGCACAGTGGTTCCTCCACCCAACCCTTTGCAGTTTGCACAGGCCATGGAATACACTGGCCTCCAGGCATCTTCCATCTCGGACCTTTATCATGAGGTCTCCCACCAGAAGGATTATCAAGATAAGATTCTATCCTATCTATGGACCTGTCTAAACATGCTAACAGTACCAGACGTTTTCACATCCTCTCTGGTGGCAGTTACCAGGACAGTGACCTACCAGACTGCCAGTTATGCACCTGGTTCCTGACTTCATTTGTTGGCTCCTCCATGCTTTGGCCCTGTGTCGGGGGATCATTAACCAGTGCACTGTGCACTTGGAACTCCCGACTTATTAGTTTGCCTTGGACAAGCCAAAGTGGCCTTCATCATGTCACATCTATCTACTGCGACTCTAGCATGGCTCAATCCTCTGTGGGAGAAAGGGGATCCATTAGGGTTGAACCTACAGTCCTTCTTGGGGGCCTTCCCTAAGGTCTTTGATGAGCCTGGCAGCGTTTCTTCTGCAGCTTCTTCTCTGCTCCGGTTATGCCAAAGTAACCTCTCCGTGTGCCAGTATGCAGTCATTTTTCGCATCTTGCCTTTGAAATTCACTTGGAACAATGAGGCTCTGGTTAACTTGCTGAATGAAGTTAACAATTGAAAAAAAATATATTTTTACTGTTTAACAGTTCTACACACAGAACAATTTCACCGCCACTAAATAACAAGGGGAGATATGACATGCTGACTAATGATAGCAACTGCAAAAAAATATTTTTTTTACTGTGAAACAGCTCTGCACACAGAACAATTTCACTGTCACTGAATGACAAGGTGAAATACAGCATGCTGAATCACGTTAGCAACTGCAAAAATAATTTTGTTTACTGTGAAACAACTCTGCAACAATGAGCAATTTCACCGCCACTAGATGACAAAGTGAGATATGGTGTGCTGTATCATTTTTAGCAACTGAAAAAATATGATTTTGAAAGGTCTACTTGTGCATGAATCAGAATGGAAGAAGTGTACAACAAACTACTTTGAAATATGCCCTGCTGTATTTGACTTTCAACCTCACTAATCGCACAAAAAAATCTGCTAGAAGGTCGATTTCACAGCCACACAGGACACTTGCTATCTAAATTATCTGATTTAGAAACAAACACCTAGCTGATTAGCTAAAATCTATCAGCACCCAGGCTCAGCATCAGGAGCAGCCTCTCTGCGCTCTTAGGCTGGGATCACACACAGCGAGATACGGCCGAGTCTCACAGGTTAAAACCAAGCTCTGGCACTGGCACTCTGGAGCGGAGCGTGTGGCCGCATAGCAATACATGGAGCCGCATGCTGCGCTCCGGAGTGCCGGTGCCAGAGCTTGTTTTTAACCTGCGAGACTCGGCTGTATCTCGCTGTAGTGTGACTCCGGCCTTAGAGTGACAAAATGGTGCTAAAGCACAATGTCCACTCTATATAAAGAGGGACATGTGATTTCAGCAGCCAATGACACAAGTCATTGTGTTTGGACATTTTTGATGTTTTCTGTGCCCTGACTGGCTAGCCACAATGTGCACACATAAAGTTAGAAATTTTTTTTTACAAGCACGCCACTCCTCTGAGCTCTTACAACCTCCTACCCTCATGAAACACATACTCCACACTCATCATACACCACCATTATTCTAGGCAAAGTGCTCAAAATACTTTAGTGGCAACGCAAATGTTTTCCCTCACTTTTTACTGATTGTTATCGATTTTTTACGAATTTATGAAAATTTGCTGGTATTTCCGATCACAAATCTGAATCGGCCACATTTGTGCCAAATTTATGTTTGGGGATTGTTTTTCAAACGTATTCGCTCATCTCTTAATATAATCCACTCCTGCACAGGCCCCACTCTACATAGGGAGCCCTGTGTAACTGAAATGGCTACTGCAACAGTATGTCAGTCTATACAACTTCCGCATTAACTGTACTTAGAGAGTTATCATTGCTTGTAATCTGTTGAATTAGGTTGCTTGTTTTGGTAAAGGTGGCTGCAAAACATATTTCTTGGGGCTTGAGCCTTAGTTTTATATTGACCCTATCAATGTTCCTGGATATACTGAAAAAACATTATAAATACTCAGAATAATACATATTGTGTTCCTTTTCTTCAGGAAAACAGGAAATATGAACATGTTTTTCAGGGATTGTGATAACTGGCCTAATAGGCTTCAACAAATCAAAGACTTATTTCTTTTTCAAGCTAATATCAAATACATTGTGACAACTCTAGCACTAAAAGGTTATTTTACATAAATCTTATATGATTTTTAGTTGCTTCATGTGTCATTCGCTTCCACCATAGAGGCTGTTTGGTTGATACACCGACTACAAACACTGACATTTAAAGTTAAAGAACCAGAGAATTCAAATTGAAAAAAAACACTGATTTTGAGAACACGAGAACACTAAGCCAACAGAATAATTCTACTGCATTTTTTCCATTGCTACTTACAAACAAAATGATGATGTGTGCTGACTGTGTACGGGAAAGAAAAAGTGAAAATGTAAAAATAATAAAAAAAGAAAACGTGCATTTTTGTACAAAATGTTTTCAGAGTAATAATTGAATTGTCCATCAATAACAGAGAAATGCTCAGAGGTAAGATGATTGTTACTGCTATAAAATGACCAGAAGTTCATACAGTTCTTATTGTTATGTACACTGACATGTATATATACAGATTGTAGCGCTGTCTGATCACATGGTAAAACTAACCCACTAAAGCATTTTTGTTTATTTCAGTGGGCACAGGTTCTATCACAAAAATAGACCACAAAGCCCCAGAAGACAACTGCGCTTGAAATGGAGATGGACTTCGCATCTGGAATTGATATATCTTATGTTAATAATAACATTTATAGTAAAATTGAAAGTTAACATGAAGAAATTATAAGCTTTATTTAGTCTGTCAATTGAAGAGGTACTCAAAGCTCAATGGTTACAGTCACTTTAAGAATACGCTTGGCGTTTTTTTGTCACATTTGTTGGTGAATACTCTTGCAGAAGAGAACATTTGTAAATAAAGATGAACAGATTGATCTGTGGAGGATTGGGTTCAATGGGCCATCATAGATCAGTGGCTCCCATTAGAGCACAGATTGTATGCCAGAGTCAATTTCCATCTCCAGTGTTACTAGGTAAGGCTCTCTCTCTCCTGTAAAGTGCAAACTCTTCTAATCAGCAGAGTTCTCTTTCTCTCTTCTGGAGAGTGTAAGCTCTTATGGTTTGCGGGATCCTGTCTCTCTTATGTAAATTGTAAGCTTTTATGGTCCAATTCTCTTGTATAATGATGCCCTGCAATCTCTGTGAGGTCTTAACAATATGACTGTTTGGGCCATTAACTTTTTTAAAGATCTACGATTGACCTCCAACAGCTTTGTTTAAAGTCATCAACACTTACATTTCACTTATACATTTTTCCCAAAGTAGATAGTTGAAAGTTTCAAAATTCCAAAATGCTTTTCAAAAGTAGATCTTATCTTAACTTATAGCAACTGAATTCAAACAAAAATCTAAACAGGAACACTTGTAGTACTTTTCTTCACTCTGATCTCTAGGTGCCAGCCACAGTTATTCCATCCATAGAGTTAGTTAGGGATTTGTCACTTGTCAGAGTGCTTGCTGTTGTCTACTAACTGTAAACAATTATTCACTAAGAGATTAGCCCTGCAGTTAAGCATCTCAATGTCTATGAACTTTCTATATGGCAAGCCTGTTGTGGGCGGTGGTATCTTTATCAGTTCTTCTTCATTGTAAATCTAAAAGCCCTGATTGTGTCAGAACCACGACACCCAGTAATCTAAGTGACACATCATTGGATTCAGCTTCTGTTTTACTACGTCCTGCTATATATATATATATATATATATATATATATATATATATATATATACATATATCCACACTGCTCAAAAAAATAAAGGGAACACTTAAACAACAGAATATAACTCAAAGTAAATCAAAACTGTCCACTTAGGAGGCAACACTGTTTGACAATCAATTTCACATGCTGTTGTGCAAATGGAATAGACAACTGTTGGAAATTATTGGCAATTATCAAGACACACTCAATAAAAGAGTGCTCCTGCAGGTGGGGACCACAGACCACATCTCAATACTAATGCTTTCTGGCTGATGTTTTGTTCACTTTTGAATGTTGGTTGTGCTTTCACACTCGTGGTAGCATGAGATGGACTCTACAACCCACACACATGGCTCAGGTAGTGCAGCTCATCCAGGATGGCACATCAATGCGAACTGTGGCAAGAAGGTTTGCTGTGTCAGTCAGCGTAGTGTCCAGAGGCTGGAGGCGCTACCAGGAGACAGGCAATACACCAGGAGACATGAAGGGGGCCATAGGAGGGCAACAACTCAGCAGTAGGACCGCTACCTCAGCCTTTGTGCAAGTAGGAACAGGAGGAGCACTGCCAGAGCCCTGCAAAATGACCTCCAGCAGGCCACAAATGTGCATGTGTCTGCACAAACAGTTAGAAACTGGCTCCATGAGGATGGTCTGAGTGCCCGACGTCCACAGATGGGGGTTGTGCTAACAGCCTAACGCCATGCTGGATGATTGGCATTTGCCACAGAACACCAGGGTTGGCAAATTCGCCACTGGCACCCTGTGCTCTTCACAGATGAAAGCAGGTTCACACTGAGCACATGTGACAGACATGACAGAGTCTGGAGACTCTGTGGAGTGCGATCTGCTGCCTGCAACATTCTTCAGCATGATCGGTTTGGCAATGGTTTACCAATAGTGTGGAGTGGCATTTCTTTGAAGGGCTGCACAGCCCTACATGTGCTCGCCAGAGGTAGCCTGACTGCCATTATGTACCGAGATGAGATCCTCAGACCCATTGTGAGAACATATGCTGGTGCGGTTGGCCCTGGGTTCCTCCTAATGCAGGACAATGCCAGACCACATGTGGCTTGAGTGTGTCAGCAGTTGGTGCAGGATGAAGGCATTGAAACTATGGACTGGCCCGCCCGTTCCCCAGACCTGAATCCGATTGAACACAACTGGGACATCATGTCTCGCACCATCCACCAACGTCACTTTGCACACAGACTGTCCAGGAGTTGGTGGATACTTTAGTCCAGGTCTGGGAGGACATCCCTCAGGAGACCATCCACCGCCTAATCCAGAGCATGCCCAGGCATTGTAGGGAGGTCATACAAGCACATGGAGGCAACACACACACAAATGAACATCATTTCCTTGTCTCAAGGCATATCCACTGAAATTGGATCAGCCTGTAATTTGATTTTCCACTTTGATTTTGAGTATCATTCCAAATCCAGACCTCCATGGGATATTCATTTTGATTTACGTAGATCATTTTTATGTTTTATGTTGTTCTCAACACATTCCACTATGTAATTAATAAAGATTTGCAACTGAAATATTTCATTCAGTGATATCTAAGATGTGGTATTTTAGTGTTCCCTTTATTTTTTGAGCAGTGTATATATATATATATATATATATATATATATATATATATATATAATTGCCTAAGGTCCACTTTCATCTTTTTGTCTGTCTGTAGCGGAAATCCCACGTCTCTGATTGATCGCGACTGGCTGGGCGTGACCAAACAGTGACAGGCACAGTCCGGCCGTGAATTGGCCCCTCCCTACTCCCTCCAGTCAGTGCCCCCTCCATACTCCCCTCCAGTCAGCACCCACATAGTGTTTTAGCAGTCCGTTAAATGGACTGCATTACACCACGGCATAACGCAGTGTAACGCAGTCCGTTAATGCTGCCATTATCCCTGTAAATGTAACCAACTTTTTACTATTGATGCTGCCTTTAACATATAATGTTAAAAATAATTAAGAAAAAAATCATTATATTCTCACCTTCTGGCATCCGCGGCAGCCTTTCCCGCTCCTCGCGATGCTCCAGTCCCAAGAATTAATTGCAGCAATGACCCCAGCGGGTCATTGCCACAAGACATTACTGGGAACAGAGTGTCGCGAGGAGCATCGCTAAAGGCCTGGGCTGGTTCCAGGGGCCGCCGGAAGGTAAGTATATAACTATTTTTTATTTTAATCCTTTTTTAACAGGGATATGATGCCCACATTGCTATATACTACGTGGGCTGTGTTATATACTACATGGGCTGTGTTATATACTCCGTGTGCTGTGTTATATACTGTGTGGGCTGTGTTATATACTACGCCACTGTGCTATATACTACGTTGGCTGTGCTATATACTACGTGGCTGTGCTATATACTATGTGGCTGTGCTATATATTACGTGGCTGTGCTATATACTACGTGGGCTGTGTTATATACTGTGTGGGCTGTACTATATACTACTTGGCTGTGTTATGTACTACGTGGCTGTGCTATATACTACGTGGCTGTGCAATATATTATGTGGCTGCGCTATATACCACGTGGCTGTGTTATATACTACATAGCTGTACTATATAATATGTGGCTGTGCTATATACTACGTGGCTGTGTTATATATTACATAACTGTGCTATATACTACATGGCTGTGTTGTATACTACATAGCTGTGCTATATACTACATGGCTGTGCTATATACTACGTGGCTGTGCTATATACTATGTGGGTTGTGTTATATGCTATGTGGGCTGTGAGACTCTTTCACCCGGGGCCCTCAAACCTGGAGCTCGCCCTGGCTTCACTGATCGGTCACGCCCGGCCAGCCGCGAACAATCATCGACAGACCGGCTGCGAATTGGAGCGGGATTTGAACCAAACTTCGCCAATTGGTCGCGCCTGGCCGGCCGAATCCTATATATTCATTGCATTTTTCTGAAATCTTCATAAATAAACTACATACATATTCTAGAATATCTGATGCGTTAGAATCAGGCCACCATCTAGTATATATATATATATATATATATATATATATATATAAAATAATCTTTATTTTTATATAGCACTAACATATTCTGCAGCGCTTTACAGTTTGCACACATTATCATCACTGTCCCCGAAGGGGCTCACAATCAAAATTCCCTATCAGTATGTCTTTGGAATGTGGGAGGAAACAGGAGTGCCCGGAGGAAACCTACGCAAACACGGAGAGAACATACAAACTCTTTGCAGATGTTGTCCTTGGTGGGATAAGAACCCAGGACTCCAGCGCTGCAAGGCTGCAGTGCTATCCACTGCGACACCGTACACAGCTCTGGCAAAAATTAAGAGACCACTGCAACATTTTCAGCTTGTCTGATTTTTCTCTTTATAGGTATATTTTTGAGTAAAATGTAAATTGCTCTTTTCTTCTATAAACTACTGACAACATGTCTTCGAATTTCCAAGCACTAAATGTCGTATTTATTTAAAAAAAAATGAGAAATGGTCAAAATAACAAAAAAATGCAGTGCTTTCAGACTTCAAATAATGTTATGAAAACAAGTTCATGATCATTTAGAAACAACAATACTAATGATATAACTCAGGAAGAGCTCATAAATCAATATGCATCTTGGCATGCTTTCCACAAGTCTTTCACACTTCTTTTGGGTGACCTTATGCCACTCCTGGTACAAAAATTTAGGCAGTTCTTCTTTGTTTGATGGCTTATGATTATCCATCTTCCTCTTGATTACATTCCAGAGGTTTTCAATGGGGTTCAGGTCTGGAGATTCGGCTGGCCATGACAGGGTTTTGATGTGGTGGTCCTTCATCCACACATTGATTGACCTAGCTGTGTGGCATGGTGCATTGTCCTGCTGGAAAAGCCAGTCCTCAGAGTTGGGGAACATTGCCTGAGCAGAAGGAATCAACTGTTTCTCCAGGATAACCTTGATGTGGCTTGATTCATATGTCCTCCGCAAAGATTAACCTGCCCAATTCCAGCCTTGCTGAAGCATCCCAGATGCTCCACCAATTTTCACAGTGGGTGCAAGACACTGTGGCTTGTACACCTCTTCAGGTCTCTGTCTAACCATTAGACAACCAGGTGTTGGGAAAGCTGAAAATTAGACTCGTCATAGAAGATTACCTTACTCCAGTCCTCTATGGTCCAATCCTTATGGTCTTTGGCAAACTTCAGCCTGGCTCTCCTTTGCTTCTCATTGATGAAAGGATTTTTCCAAAATTTGCATGACTTGAGCCCTGCCGCTAGGTGCGTGCTATGAACTGTTCTTGCCGTGCACTTCACCCCTGCTGCCATTTGCCATTCCTTTTGTAGGTCACTTGATGTCATCCTGCGGTTGCTGAGTGACATTCGAATAAGATGACGGTCATCCCGGTCAGTGGAGAGTCATTCTCACCTTTTGCCGGTTTGTAGCTTTGCTGTCCTCAATATCTGCTGCTTGACCTTGTTGTAATGGACTGCAGTCTTAGAAAATTAAAGGATGGAGGCAACGTGTCGCTCACTGTATCCCTCTGCTAAAAAAGCCAGAATTGAGCCCTTCTTTCCCTCACTCAAGATTTTTTTTTGCAACTCCTTTGGCATGATTAAAAGTCATTTTCTAATTCCTATTACCTTTGGGATATTACTAGCACTTGTTTTGCCATCCAGCTTATCCCATTGCAAGAGGATTGTGAACACCACAGCAAGGTTTTTTTTATACTTTCCTTCATTAATTAAGATTTAGTTCAAGTGATCATCAAATCAGAAGCACATTAAGTAGAATGAGGTGTACTCTGGTTGGAATTCAACTGACACTGGAATGGAATGGCTGTCAGACATGTAGAGAAGCTGATTTTTATAAAACTGTGCAGCGGTCTCTTAATTTTTGCCAGAGCTGTATATATACAGCTCTGGCAAAAATTAAGAGACCACCACATCAATGCCCTGACATGGGCAGCCCAATTTTCAGACTTGTGAAGTGAGCGAGGGCAAGGCCGCCCATGCATATCCATGATCTGGCCCAGCAAAACTTCCACACTCAGATTCCATCTTAACAAACGTATCTTTACTGTTATACATTTTCATTAACACAGCGGAACACAATAATAGACAGTACGAAATATGCCTATTCACAGAAATAACGTGTAATAACAAACTATCCCTCACTGTCCCTATCCACATGTTACCAGTTCCTTTGCTCCAAGAGGTTATCTTCCCACGTCGCAGGCCTGTCGGTACTGCAGGGAGACGCTCCAGCCGAAGAGAAAACAACAGGGAGTAAACAAAACTCTGTCTCTCAGGTCCAGACTGTAATCCTTGGGGTTCAGCAGGTAAGGGTGGAATGTTCGGCCTCTCAACAGAGGACCCGCTTACAGTTCATGGGCTCCAGGATCTGTGAGGATGTCACCGCTGGGTGCTCCGCAGTGTGGGAGCTGGGAACGATCTGGATGTCAGCTTTCAAGAGAGAGAGGTCATCCAGGCAATCTTCTATATCGCATTTACAGGAGGACGCCAGCATACACAGACCTCTCTCTGCACAGAGAAGTTTCCCGGGCTCTTCTTCTTCTTCCTTCCCTTCTTGGTCACATGACATAACAGGGGGGAGTTTAGCCAATACAGCTTGTTTCTCTGTAATCACATTCGGCATAGGTATAACTTCTGGCCACACGGGGGCAGTGTCTGTCACAGATTCTATGTCAATGATAACAGAACAGTCACAGCCAGCCAGCTCACTACACTTGAACCCCATTGAAAACCTCTGGAATGTACTCAAGAGGATGATGTATAGTCACAAGCTATCAAGCAAAGAACTGCTTACATTTTTTTCACCAAAAGCAGTGTGAAAGACTGGTGGAAAGCATGCTAAGGCGCATGAAAGCTGTGATTGAAAATCATGGTTATTCCACAAAATTAACATAAATAAGGGCGCTGCACTATATACACTCAGCCTGCTGCAGCAAATATTAAGAACTAACTACCAAATAGTTCAAAAGATAAAGGCAAAGAGCAAGCCAAACATAAAAAACCGTGTGGGGAAATATCTGCGCTGCAGGTGTGTTAAATGCCCCCCATTGAGGGCCAAAAACAAGAATCGCACAGTTTTAAAAAATAATACCACTATTGGTACAGAGGAGAGCTTGATAGTATATCCTACACTTACTTTTCACTTACTTAGGTGCAGTGTGTATGGTTGTCATGAAGCGTCTCCAAGAGGTCCTTTTGGCTTACAGGCAACTTTATCCAGATGTCCACGTCTGGCTTCAATAAATCCGTGTACTTTCCAAAATATGAAATACAAAGGTGTAAACCTGTCCCGGCCGGTGACAGGCACCTGTATTGTATTATGAATAAAAGTCAACTCACAGGACGGTAGTGCGCGCTTCCAGTAGCAATTTGCCGACGAGGTGCAGCAGAGCTGCAGGACCTCGCGTGACGTCACAAGCACGTGGGGTATCACGTGACCGGCTAAAAGATGAGTATGGATCGCACCATAGACCAAAAAGCTAATCCAACGCGTTTCGGAGTCGGCGGACTCCTTCCTCAGGGATCATGACAACCATACACACTGCACCTAAGTAAGTGAAAAGTAAGTGTAGGATATACTATCAAGCTCTCCTCTGTACCAATAGTGGTATTATTTTTTAAAACTGTGCGATTCTTGTTTTTGGCCCTCAATGGGGGGCATTTAACACACCTGCAGCGCAGATATTTCCCCACACGGTTTTTTATTCCACAAAATATTGATTTCTGAACTCTTTCTGAGTAAAACATTAGTATTGTTGTTTCTAAATGATTATGAACTTCTTTTCTTTGCATGATTTGAGGTCTGAAAGCACTGGATTTTTTTTAATTTTGACCATTTCTTTTTTTAACCCCTTTACCCCAAGGGTGGTTTGCACGTTAATGACCGGGCCACTTTTTACAATTCTGACCACTGTCTCTTTATGAGGTTATAACTCTGGAAAGCTTCAAGGGATCCTATTGATTCTGACATTATTTTCTCATGACATATTGTAATTCATGATAGTGGTAAAATTTATTTGATATTACCTGCGTTTACCTGTGAAAAAAATGGAAATTTGGTGAAAATTTAGAAAATTTCGCAATTTTCCAAATTTTAACTTTTATGCCCTTAAATCACAGAGATATGTCACACAAAATACTTAATAAGTAACATTTGCCACATGTCTACTTCACATCAGCACAATTTTGAAACCAAATTGTTTTTGTTAGGGAGTTATAAGGGTTAAAATTTGAGCAGCAATTTCTCATTTTTACAACACCATTTTTTTAGGGACCACATCACATTTGAAGTCACTTTGAGGGGTCTATATGATAGAAAATACCCAAGTGGGAAACCTTTCTAAAAACTGCACATCTCAAGTTACTCAAAACCACATTCAAGAAGTTTATTAACTCTTCAAGTGTTTCACAAGAATTTTTGTAATGTTTAAAAAAAAATTAACATTTCACTTTTTTCACAAAGAATTTAATTCAGATCCAATTAGTTTTATTTTACCAAGGGTAACAGGAGAAATTGGACCCTAAAAGTTGTTGTTCAATTTGTCTTGAGCACGTTGATACCCTATATGTGGGGGTAAACCACTGTTTAAGCTCATGGCAGAGCTTGGAAGGGAAGGAGCGCCATTTGACTTTTCAATGCAAAACCGACCGGAATTGAGATGGGACGCCATGTCGCGTTTGGAGAGCCCCTGATGTGCCTAAACATTGAAACCCCCCACAAGTGGCACCATTTGGGAAATTAGACCCCCTAAGGAACTTATCTAGATGAGTGGTGAGCACTTTGACCCACAAAGTGCTTCACAGAAGTTTATAATGTAGAGTCATAAAAATAAAAAATCATATTTTTTCACAAAAATGATTTTTACGCCCTCCTTTTTTTATTTTCCCAAGAATAACCGAAAAAACTGGAACCCAAAAGTTGTGCAATTTGTCCTGAGTATGCTGATACCCCATATGTGGGGGTAAATTACTGTTTGGGCGCATGGCAGAGCTCGGAAGGGAAGGCGCCATTTGACTTTTCAATGCAAAATTGAATGGAATTGAGATGCATACCATGCCGCGTTTGGAGAGCCCGTGATGTGCCTAAACATTGAAACCCCCCACAAGTGACACCATTTTGGAAAGTAGACCCCCTAAGGAACTTATCTAGATGTGTTGTGAAAACGTTGAACCTCCAAGTGTTTCACTACAGTTTATAAAGCAGAGCCGTGAAAATAAAAATTCTTTTTTTTCCACAAAAATTATTTTATAGCCCCCAGTTTTGTATTTTCCCAAGGGTAACAGGAGAAATTGGACTCCAAAAGTTGTTGTCACATTTGTCCTGAGTAGTGTTGAGCATTCCGATACCGCAAGTATCGGGTATCGGCCGATACTTGCGGTATCGGAATTCCGATACCGGGATTCCGATACTTGCCGCGTATCGGATACCGGAATCGGAAGTTCTAAGATTCAAAAAGCAGAAATTCAGCCAATGAGATTGATTCCAAGTGTGGGCACATCCTGTTTAGCATGGAGGGCATGAAACTACTGGCAAGGCTGTGATTGGCTGGTGTAATGATGTCATGATGCAGTTTAAAAGTCGCTGGCGCCATTTTGCGATCACTCTGCTGTGAATTCAGTTAGTGACAGGACGCTGTTTGCTGACTGAGGGACAGTTTAGAGATAGCGATTTGCTTCTTTGTGCTTTCCAAAGGCTAATTTAGCAACCGCTGTGTTCACCTACTATTCACCTTGCTTTTGCCTTGTAGCGCTGTTTTCACAGCGATCTGCAGGGTCTGTGTGTGTGTGTGTGTGAGTGCAGCCCAGTCTCCAGTCTGAGTGCAGCCACATAGGCCATCCATAGTTGGTTGTATTCAGTTCAGGGAGGGTGGTTCATTGCCTCATACTGTTCCTTTTTTTTTTTTTTTCCCAAGTAGTGTAGTCTGCTGCTAATTTATTCAAAAAAATCCTATTAGTGTCTTTCCACCCGTCTCCAGCTAATTTGTGGAAAAACACTACATAGGATAAAGTAGAGGAGGGTTTTTGGGCCTTGCAGCGCCGTTTACGGCTGTCTGCACGGTCTCCGTGTGACTGCAGCTCGCCCTGTAATCTGTGAGCAGCTGTAGCCTGGTTGTCTCCAGCTCAGGGTTTTTCACTGCGTCATACCGCCAAATCAATTTTCTTTTTTTTCAAAGTAGTGTAGTCTGCTGCTAATTAATTTTAAAAAATCCTATTAGTGTCTTTCCACCCGTCTCCAGCTAATTTGTGGAAAAACACTACATAGGATAAAGTAGAGGAGGGTTTTTGGGCCTTGCAGCGCCGTTTACGGCTGTCTGCACGGTCTCCGTGTGACTGCAGCTCGCCCTGTAATCTGTGAGCAGCTGTAGCCTGGTTGTCTCCAGCTCAGGGTTTTTCACTGCGTCATACCGCCAAATCAATTTTCTTTTTTTTCAAAGTAGTGTAGTCTGCTGCTAATTAATTTAAAAAAATCCTATTAGTGTCTTTCCACCCGTCTCCAGCTAATTTGTGGAAAAACACTACATAGGATAAAGTAGAGGAGGGTTTTTGGGCCTTGCAGCGCCGTTTACGGCTGTCTGCACGGTCTCCGTGTGACTGCAGCTCGCCCTGTAATCTGTGAGCAGCTATAGCCTGGTTGTCTCCAGCTCAGGGTTTTTCACTGCGTCATACTGCCAAATCAATTTTCTTTTTTTTCAAAGTAGTGTAGTCTGCTGCTAATTAATTTAAAAAAATCCTATTAGTGTCTTTCCACCCGTCTCCAGCTAATTTGTGGAAAAACACTACATAGGATAAAGTAGAGGAGGGTTTTTGGGCCTTGCAGCGCCGTTTACGGCTGTCTGCACGGTCTCCGTGTGACTGCAGCTCGCCCTGTAATCTGTGAGCAGCTATAGCCTGGTTGTCTCCAGCTCAGGGTTTTTCACTGCGTCATACCGCCAAATCAATTTTCTTTTTTTTCCAAATAGTGTAGTCTGCTGCTAATTTATTCAAAAAAATCCTATTAGTGTCTTTCCACCCGTCTCCAGCTAATTTGTGGAAAAACACTACATAGGATAAAGTAGAGGAGGGTTTTTGGGCCTTGTAGCGCCGTTTACGTCTGTCTGCACGGTCTCCGTGTGACTGCAGCTCTATCTGTTGTCAGTTCAGCCCCCAAAAAATAAATAAATAATAAAGTTCACCAAACACACCAGTTACACCACTTTACATTTCTGTAGGCCACATTAGCTCATATTAAAGTCTAGTCCACACTTTAGATAATTAGTGCTTCTTATACCTGTTAGGAGGAGTTGCTCAGGAATAAGCACACAAATCCGTTAGTACTTTTCTGCTTATCTTTATCAGTCAACCAAGATGAAGAAGGCAGTGAGTAAGGCACGGGGGCGTGGGAGCCGTCGCGGAGCAGGGAGGGGACGTGGGGATTCTGTGCCTGCTGCGGGCACCGGTGACTCATCAGCACCCACTTTCACCAGGCAACAGTCGTTCATGCGAAGCTTTGTGTCCGAGCGCCGTACACCGCTGCTGCGTGAAGAACAAATTGAAGCTGTTGTCGGATGGATGGCAGCTAATGCATCAACTTCCATTAGTGCCACATCCTCTCAGACACAGAGCACTGGAGAGCAGCCATCTGTCTCTTCACCACCTGCCAAATTGCCCAGGCAGACAGAGAGCCCAGGACAGGAGCCGTCTCTACTTCTGTTCTCTGAATCTCTTGGCTTGGAAACAGGGGGCCAGCCAAGCAGCATTGGAGAAATGGAAGAAGAGGCAGGGTGCAGTGATGCCCAACAGCTTTTTCTGTCTTCCTCTGAAGAGGCGGGTGGGCCAGTGGCTCCGGTCACCACATCGCAGGCCGCATCAGCTGATGATGACACTCAGGTGCCACTTACTGGTGCGTGCTCTGCTGCTGAGACTACCCAGGAGGAGCAGTTGGGGGCAGAGGGTAGTGTAGATGATGAGGTCCTCGACCCATCTTGGCGTGAGGGACAGGAAGGTGGTGGGAGCAGCTCTGAGGAAGAGATTCCCCGTACGGCCCAAAGAGGGAGAGGGAGGGGGAAGACTGCGGATCCTGCAGCCTCCGCTTTGGCACCCGTTAGGAGCATGTCTCTTCCAAAAGCCAAAAAGGGCGCTCCCAAGACTTGCAGTGCCTGGTCCTTTTTTGACACAGTTGCAGATGACATTTGCTATGTCAGATGCAACGTGTGTCATCAAAAAGTCAAAAGAGGGAAAAATGTCAGCAACCTCAATACCTCCAACATGTGGAAACATGTGCGCAACAGGCACCCGGCGGAGTTAGAAAAACACACTGAAGAGGTAGGCCAACCAACAGCGGCAGCTACCACCTCTTCAGCTCGTGTTGCCTCTTCCTCTACCTCACACGCAGCTGGTTCGGCGTCCTCCCAGGATCGCCGTGGAAGAACCTCTGCCCCTGTTGTCCAGAGACCCGCTGTAATTCCACCCGCAGCGCCACTTTCCCAGTCATCCACACACTCCCAGCCCAGTCTACAGCCATCGGTAGTACAGGCATGGGAGAAAAGGCGGCCTTTCTCGTCAAACCACCCACGAGCACAGGCTCTGACTGCAGGCATTGCCAAACTTCTGTCACTGGAAATGCTGTCATTCAGGCTGGTGGAGACTGACAGCTTCCGTGACTTGATGTCATTGGCAGTCCCACAGTACAATGTGCCCAGCCGCTTTTACTTCAGCAGGCAAGCCGTCCCTGCCCTGCAGAAGCATGTGGAGGGACACATAAAACACGCGCTACTGAACGCCGTCAGTAGCAAGGTCCACCTCACCACCGATGCGTGGACCAGTCAACATGGACAGGGGCGATACCTTTCCCTCACTGCCCATTGGGTTAATGTCGTTGAGCCGGGTACAGACCGTGCGAGTGGCGCAGGACGTGTCCTGCCCACTCCAAGGATTGCAGGAATCCATTCTGTACGCATTGACTCCTCCTCTTACACCAGTTCCTCAGAATCATCGCTGCAGGAGCCGTCACAGTCCACCTCCACATGGACCCGTGATGAACGTGTACCTGTTACGACCGACATGAGCACAGCCGTGGCCAAACGTCAACAGGCCGTCTTGAAATTAATTTTCTTGGGGAATCGTAGCCACACAGCGCAGGAGCTCTGGAATGCCATCAAGCAGGAGAGCGATGTGTGGTTTGTGCCAGCGAATCTCCAGCCAGGCATGGTAGTGTGTGATAATGGCCGAAATCTGGTGGCAGCTCTGGGCCTCGGCAACCTCACTCACATCCCATGTCTGGCACATGTGCTCAATTTGGTCGTGCAGAGCTTTTTGAGGGACTATCCGGATCTTGATGCACTGCTGCACAAGGTCCGCCTAGAGTGTGCTCACTTGCGGCGTTCCAGCACGGCAAAAGCGCGCATTGCGGCTCTGCAGCGCCGACACCGCCTGCCGGAACATCGCATCATATGTGACCTACCTACCAGGTGGAATTCCACGTTACATATGTTGGAGCGGTTGTGTGAGCAGCAGCAAGCTGTAATGGAGTACCAGCTGCTTCAGGCGCAAAAAAGTCGCAGTCAGCGCCGTACAGACTTCACAACCACAGAGTGGGCCACTATGAATGACGTCTGCCAGGTTTTGCGTCCCTTTGATTATTCCACGCGGATGGCGAGTGCAGATGATGCACTAGTCAGCATGACTGTCCCCCTTATCTGCCTGCTTGAAAAATCACTGCAAGCGCTAAGGGATGATGTTGTGGAAGAGGTGGAGGATGAGGATTCACCATTTCCATCATCTTCTGGACAGTCAGCGCCACGTGGTTCCTCACAAACGCGTAGGCAGGGGACCGTTTGTGAGGAGGATGAGGAGGAGTCAATGGAGGAGGAAGACATCCGTCCAGAGGAGGGAGTTACACAATTGTCCAGTACTCAGTGTGTACAGCGAGGGTGGGGTGATGACGAGCGGGCAGAGATCACGCCTCCAGCAGGGGACAGCGTTTCTTGGGCAGTTGGCAGTCTGCAGCACATGGTGGATTACATGCTGCAGTGCCTGAGAAACGACCGCCGCATCGCCCACATTCTCAACATGTCTGATTATTGGGTGTTCACCCTCCTCGATCCTCGCTACCGGGACAACGTAGAAAGCCTCATCACACCGTTGAACCGGGAGCGAAAAATGCGGGAGTACCAAGACACACTGGTCAATTCCATCATCTTCTCCATTCCAACTGAGAGAAGTGCTGCTAGTGCATTCCAAAGCAGCTCAGTGCGTCCAGGCCGTGGTGGAGGCTCTGCACAAAGAGGGAGCAGAAGCAGTGCCTCTGCCCAAGGCAAGACCAGTATGGCCGAACTGTGGCACAGTTTTCTGTGCCCGCCACAAAAGTCTACACCATCACAGACGGCTCCAGTCAGCAGGAGGCAACGGTTCCGTCAGATGGTGACAGACTACATGTCTTGCCCTCTTGCTGTACTCCCAGACGGCTCTTCCCCTTTCAAGTTTTGGGTCTCAAAGCTGGATACATGGCCAGAGCTAAGCCAGTATGCATTGGAGGTGCTGTCTTGCCCTGCGGCCAGTGTATTATCGGAACGTGTCTTTAGTGCTGCAGGTGGTGTACTAACTGACCGTCGCATGCGACTATCCTCCGATAACGTTGACCGGCTTACTTTCCTGAAAATGAACAAGGCCTGGATCTCGCCGGAATTTGCCACTCCTCCTCCTGATTGAATAATTAGGTCACTGTATACGTTATCCAGGTCTCCTGTTGTGTTCATCTTTCTACCACCTGAACTTAAATTCCTGGGCTCCAACACCGCCAGTTGAGGCTCAGACGTGCCGTCTGCACAGTCAAAACATACGACCCAGTGTTATTGGGTTTCAGTAACGTCAGCTGATCCCCAGCTGTGTAGCCGGCAATGTGTCATGCGACCGCCACGCTGACACAACAACTGAAATGTAAGGGAATCTGTCCCCCCCCCCCCAAGGCGTTTGTTACTGAAAGAGCCACCTTGTGCAGCAGTAATGCTGCCCAAGGAAAAGGTAGCTATTTTTGTTTAGCTCCTTGCACACGCAGAACTTAACACTTATAAAATGTGTCCCCTGCAACCGTAAAACCGTCCCGGAGGTGGGACTTTCCTTCGTAATGTGACGCAGCCCAGCCGTCATTCCTACCCCCCCGGCGCCGCGCACCGGCTCCTCAGCGTTGTTTTATTCCGTCCAGGAGCCTGCGCTGTTATGTTATCCCGTGGCCAGGCACACTTAGCGCTGCCCGTCTTCTGGCATCATTTGGTGTCTGGATGGCTGCGCCTGTGCGGCCGCGCTGGCAGAGAGCCCGCCTCGCAGTGTCTTCTGATTTAATCCCACTGGGGGCCTGGGATCCATGGACATGCGCAGTGCATATCTGAACCTCCACCTCTCACTCATTTCCCTATGGCTTCTTCAGACTGTTTGGTGTCAGCTGGTCCCTAACAGCATGCCACGGCCGTGACACCGCACAGTCTGAAGAAGCCATAGGGAGATGAGTGAGAGGTGGAGGTTCAGATATGCACTGCGCATGTCCATGGATCCCAGGCCCCCAGTGGGATTAAATCAGAAGACACTGCGAGGCGGGCTCTCTGCCAGCGCGGCCGCACAGGCGCAGCCATCCAGACACCAAATGATGCCAGAAGACGGGCAGCGCTAAGTGTGCCTGGCCACGGGATAACATAACAGCGCAGGCTCCTGGACGGAATAAAACAACGCTGAGGAGCCGGTGCGCGGCGCCGGGGGGGTAGGAATGACGGCTGGGCTGCATCACATTACGAAGGAAAGTCCCACCTCCGGGACGGTTTTACGGTTGCAGGGGACACATTTTATAAGTGTTTAGTTCTGTGTTTGCAAGGAGCATGATGAAAAGAGCCACCTTTTCCTTTTGCATCTTTTGTGCTGCACAAGCTGGCTCTTTCAGCTACAAACGCCTTGGGGGGGGGTTAAAGGTTCCCTTTCGACTTTCTCAGGCTTCGGCCTACATTGTGTTCCTCTGCTTTTCCACCTGTCCCTGGGCTCCAACACCGCTAGTTGTTGCCTGGTAGTGCTGTACGCACAGTCCCAACAGTCGCTCCTCTGTTATTGGGGTTCAGTAACGTCAGCTGTTCCCCTGCTGTGTGTGTGGCAATCCCTCCTACCTCCTCCAACCTCCTCCTCCTCCACCTGTCCCTGGGCTCCAACACCGCCAGTTGCCGTCCAGAGGTGCTGTACGCACAGTCAACAGTCGCTCCTCTGTTATTGGGGTTCAGTAACGTCAGCTGTTCCCCTGCTGTGTGTGTGGCAATCCCTCCTACCTCCTCCAACCTCCTCCTCCTCCACCTGTCCCTGGGCTCCAACACCGCCAGTTGCCGTCCAGAAGTGCTGTACGCACAGTCAACAGTCCCTCCTCTGTTATTGGGGTTCAGTAACGTCAGCTGTTCCCCTGCTGTGTGTGTGGCAATCCCTCCTACCTCCTCCAACCTCCTCCTCCTCCACCTGTCCCTGGGCTCCAACACCGCCAGTTGCCGTCCAGAAGTGCTGTACGCACAGTCAACAGTCCCTCCTCTGTTATTGGGGTTCAGTAACGTCAGCTGTTCCCCTGCTGTGTGTGTGGCAATCCCTCCTACCTCCTCCAACCTCCTCCTCCTCCACCTGTCCCTGGGCTCCAACACCGCCAGTTGCCGTCCAGAAGTGCTGTACGCACAGTCAACAGTCCCTCCTCTGTTATTGGGGTTCAGTAACGTCAGCTGTTCCCCTGCTGTGTGTGTGGCAATCCCTCCTACCTCCTCCTACCTCCTCCTCCTCCACCTGTCCCTGGGCTCCAACACCGCCAGTTGCCGTCCAGAAGTGCTGTACGCACAGTCAACAGTCCCTCCTCTGTTATTGGGGTTCAGTAACGTCAGCTGTTCCCCTGCTGTGTGTGTGGCAATCTCTCCTACCTCCTCCTACCTCCTCCAACCTCCTCCTCCTCCACCTGTCCCTGGGCTCCAACACCGCCAGTTGCCGTCCAGAAGTGCTGTACGCACAGTCAACAGTCGCTCCTCTGTTATTGGGGTTCAGTAACGTCAGCTGTTCCCCTGCTGTGTGTGTGGCAATCCCTCCTACCTCCTCCAACCTCCTCCTCCTCCACCTGCCCCTGGGCTCCAACACCGCCAGTTGCCGTCCAGAAGTGCTGTACGCACAGTCAACAGTCCCTCCTCTGTTATTGGGGTTCAGTAACGTCAGCTGTTCCCCTGCTGTGTGTGTGGCAATCCCTCCTACCTCCTCCTACCTCCTCCAACCTCCTCCTCCTCCACCTGTCCCTGGGCTCCAACACCGCCAGTTGCCGTCCAGAAGTGCTGTACGCACAGTCAACAGTCGCTCCTCTGTTATTGGGGTTCAGTAACGTCAGCTGTTCCCCTGCTGTGTGTGTGGCAATCCCTCCTACCTCCTCCAACCTCCTCCTCCTCCACCTGTCCCTGGGCTCCAACACCGCCAGTTGCCGTCCAGAAGTGCTGTACGCACAGTCAACAGTCCCTCCTCTGTTATTGGGGTTCAGTAACGTCAGCTGTTCCCCTGCTGTGTGTGTGGCAATCCCTCCTACCTCCTCCTACCTCCTCCAACCTCCTCCTCCTCCACCTGTCCCTGGGCTCCAACACCGCCAGTTGCCGTCCAGAAGTGCTGTACGCACAGTCAACAGTCGCTCCTCTGTTATTGGGGTTCAGTAACGTCAGCTGTTCCCCTGCTGTGTGTGTGGCAATCCCTCCTACCTCCTCCAACCTCCTCCTCCTCCACCTGTCCCTGGGCTCCAACACCGCCAGTTGCCGTCCAGAAGTGCTGTACGCACAGTCAACAGTCCCTCCTCTGTTATTGGGGTTCAGTAACGTCAGCTGTTCCCCTGCTGTGTGTGTGGCAATCCCTCCTACCTCCTCCAACCTCCTCCTCCTCCACCTGTCCCTGGGCTCCAACACCGCCAGTTGCCGTCCAGAAGTGCTGTACGCACAGTCAACAGTCCCTCCTCTGTTATTGGGGTTCAGTAACGTCAGCTGTTCCCCTGCTGTGTGTGTGGCAATCCCTCCTACCTCCTCCTACCTCCTCCTCCTCCACCTGTCCCTGGGCTCCAACACCGCCAGTTGCCGTCCAGAAGTGCTGTACGCACAGTCAACAGTCCCTCCTCTGTTATTGGGGTTCAGTAACGTCAGCTGTTCCCCTGCTGTGTGTGTGGCAATCCCTCCTACCTCCTCCTACCTCCTCCTCCTCCACCTGCCCCTGGGCTCCAACACCGCCAGTTGCCGTCCAGAAGTGCTGTACGCACAGTCAACAGTCCCTCCTCTGTTATTGGGGTTCAGTAACGTCAGCTGTTCCCCTGCTGTGTGTGTGGCAATCCCTCCTACCTCCTCCTACCTCCTCCAACCTCCTCCTCCTCCACCTGTCCCTGGGCTCCAACACCGCCAGTTGCCGTCCAGAAGTGCTGTACGCACAGTCAACAGTCGCTCCTCTGTTATTGGGGTTCAGTAACGTCAGCTGTTCCCCTGCTGTGTGTGTGGCAATCCCTCCTACCTCCTCCAACCTCCTCCTCCTCCACCTGTCCCTGGGCTCCAACACCGCCAGTTGCCGTCCAGAAGTGCTGTACGCACAGTCAACAGTCCCTCCTCTGTTATTGGGGTTCAGTAACGTCAGCTGTTCCCCTGCTGTGTATACGGCAACGTGTACTGCGACCGCCACGCAGGCACAACAAGTTAAATGTAAGGGAACCTGACCCCCCCCCCCCAGGCGTTTGTTACTGAAGGAGCCACCTTGTGCAGCAGTAATGATGCAAAGGGAAAAAGTGCCTCTTTTCGTGATGCTCCTTGCACATGCTGAACCAAACACTTATGAAATGTGTCCCCACACAGCGTTACACCGTCCGGTAGGTGGAACTTTCCTTTGTCGTGTGACGCAGCACAGCCATCATTTTTACCCCCTTGGCGCCGTGCGCCCCCTCCTCAGCGTTGTTTGAATCTGTCCCGGAGCCTGCGCTGTTAGGTTAGCCCTTGGCCATGCACACATGTTGCGCTGCCCGTCTTCTGACCTCATTTGGTGTCAGGCTGGCTGCGCCTGTGCGGGTGCGCTGGCCGAGATCCCGCCTCGCAGTGTCGTCTAATGTAATCCCACCGCGGGCCTGTGATCCGTGCCCGTGCGCAGTGCATATCCTCTCCTCTCACTCCCCTCCCTATGGCTTCTTCAGACTGTGCGATGTCAGCTGGTCCCTAATAGCATGCCACGGCCGTGACACCGCACAGTCTGAAAAAGCCGTAGGGAGGGGAGTGAGAGGAGAGGATATGCACTGCGCACGGGCACGGATCACAGGCCCGCGGTGGGATTACATGAGACGACACTGCGAGGCGGGATCTCGGCCAGCGCACCCGCACAGGCGCAGCCAGCCTGACACCAAATGAGGTCAGAAGACGGGCAGCGCAACATGTGTGCATGGCCATGGGCTAACCTAACAGCGCAGGCTCCGGGACAGATTCAAACAACGCTGAGGAGGGGGCGAACGGCGACAAGGGGGTAAAAATGATGGCTGTGCTGCGTCACACGACAAAGGAAAGTTCCACCTACCGGACGGTTTAACGCTGTGTGGGGACACATTTCATAAATGTTAGGTTCCGCATGTACAAGGACCATAATTAAAAGAGCTAAGTTTACCTTTTCCAGCATTAGTGCTGTACACAATGGCTCTTTCAGCTACAAACGCCTGGGGGGGGGGGGGGTTAAAGGTTTCCTTTCAACTTGCTCGAGTGCAGGCTTCGGCCTACACTCCGCTCCCCCTGCTCCTCCTGCTGACCCTGGGCTCTAACACCGCCAGTTTTTGCCCAGATGTGCTAGCTGCACAGAGAAAAACACCTCGCCAATGTGTCAGTGGGGTCCAGCACCGCCAGCTGTTCCCCTGCTGTGTAGCCGGCAACGTGTCCTGCAAAAGCCACGCAGACACAACACACCCAAAGCTGCCGCCTGTGCAGGCTTCGGCCTACACTCCCCTCCCCCTGCTCCTCCTCCTCCTGCTCCTCCTCCTGCTGTCCCTGGGCTCTAACACACCGCCAGTTTTTGCCCAGATGTGCTAGCTGCACAGAGAAAAACACCAGCCAATGTGTCAGTGGGGTCCAGCACCGCCAGCTGTTCCCCTGCTGTGCAGCCGGCAACGTGTCCTGCAAAAGCCACGCAGACACAAGAACTGAAATTGAAGGGAACCTGTCCCCCCTCCCCCAGGCGTTTTTACGTTATCCAGCCACCTTGTACAGCGGTAATGCTGCATGTGTGCAAGGTGGCTCAGAAACGTATTCTCCTCGCACATGTGGAACTGAAAACACGTCTGCAATGTGTCCTCTGTGTGACCATTTAACCGTCCCGGTGGTGTGACTTTCCTTTGTAATGACACGCTGCAACCCCCTTGGTAGCGCTGCCCGTCTTCTGGCATCATTGTTTGGCTGCCTGCGCCTCTGCGGCCGCCCTGACCCACACAACGCCCCTCGGTGTCTTATTTATTGGGACTGCGAGGGTGTGATTGATGGGCAGGATCAGTGCATCAGTTCGCCTGTCCCTCCTCTCCTTCCGCCTTCTTCGGACTGTGCGGCTTCATGGCCGTGGCATGCGATAAGGGATCAGATGACGCCGCACAGTCTGAAGCGGGTGTAAGGACCCGAGTGTGAGAGGCCAACATATGTGCTGCGCCAGGCCCTGAATCCCAGCCCCGCAGTGTTTTAACAATGTTAAGACACTGCGGGGCTGGGATTCATGGTCATCGCGAACCGCACCGGCCGACATTACATGATGCCAGAAGATGGGCAGCGCTAACGGCGCTAGGCCAGGGGATAACACGACAGCGCAGACTCCTGTACAGCAAATAACAACGCTCGGGAGGCTGCACCCAGCACCAAGGTGGGATTCTTGACACCTGTGCTGCGTCTCATTACAAAGGGAACTCTCGCCTCCATTACACAGTTTGACTGTATAAAGGGCTAAATGTTATACGTGTTCCATTCAGCGTGTGCAAGGAGAAAAATTACAAGAGCAACCTTTGACTTGCGCAGCACTGCTGCTGCATAAGCTGTGGCTCTTCTACTTTGTAACCCCTGAGGGGGGGTTAAAGGTGACTTTTGAAATCGGTTCAATTAGGCTTCGGCCTACACTCTGCTCCACCTGCAGAGCCCGGGCTCCAACAACGCTAGTTGCTGTCCGGAAGTGCTGGCTGCACAGAGCCAAACACCTCGCCAATGTGTCAGTGGGGTCCAGCACCGCCAGCTGTTCCCCTGCTGTGTAGCCGGCAACGTGTCCTGCAAAAGCCACGCAGACACAACACACCCAAAGCTGCCGCCTGTGCAGGCTTCGGCCTACACTCCCCTCCCCCTGCTCCTCCTCCTCCTGCTCCTCCTCCTGCTGTCCCTGGGCTCTAACACACCGCCAGTTTTTGCCCAGATGTGCTAGCTGCACAGAGAAAAACACCAGCCAATGTGTCAGTGGGGTCCAGCACCGCCAGCTGTTCCCCTGCTGTGCAGCCGGCAACGTGTCCTGCAAAAGCCACGCAGACACAAGAACTGAAATTGAAGGGAACCTGTCCCCCCTCCCCCAGGCGTTTTTACGTTATCCAGCCACCTTGTACAGCGGTAATGCTGCATGTGTGCAAGGTGGCTCAGAAACGTATTCTCCTCGCACATGTGGAACTGAAAACACGTCTGCAATGTGTCCTCTGTGTGACCATTTAACCGTCCCGGTGGTGTGACTTTCCTTTGTAATGACACGCTGCAACCCCCTTGGTAGCGCTGCCCGTCTTCTGGCATCATTGTTTGGCTGCCTGCGCCTCTGCGGCCGCCCTGACCCACACAACGCCCCTCGGTGTCTTATTTATTGGGACTGCGAGGGTGTGATTGATGGGCAGGATCAGTGCATCAGTTCGCCTGTCCCTCCTCTCCTTCCGCCTTCTTCGGACTGTGCGGCTTCATGGCCGTGGCATGCGATAAGGGATCAGATGACGCCGCACAGTCTGAAGCGGGTGTAAGGACCCGAGTGTGAGAGGCCAACATATGTGCTGCGCCAGGCCCTGAATCCCAGCCCCGCAGTGTTTTAACAATGTTAAGACACTGCGGGGCTGGGATTCATGGTCATCGCGAACCGCACCGGCCGACATTACATGATGCCAGAAGATGGGCAGCGCTAACGGCGCTAGGCCAGGGGATAACACGACAGCGCAGACTCCTGTACAGCAAATAACAACGCTCGGGAGGCTGCACCCAGCACCAAGGTGGGATTCTTGACACCTGTGCTGCGTCTCATTACAAAGGGAACTCTCGCCTCCATTACACAGTTTGACTGTATAAAGGGCTAAATGTTATACGTGTTCCATTCAGCGTGTGCAAGGAGAAAAATTACAAGAGCAACCTTTGACTTGCGCAGCACTGCTGCTGCATAAGCTGTGGCTCTTCTACTTTGTAACCCCTGAGGGGGGGTTAAAGGTGACTTTTGAAATCGGTTCAATTAGGCTTCGGCCTACACTCTGCTCCACCTGCAGAGCCCGGGCTCCAACAACGCTAGTTGCTGTCCGGAAGTGCTGGCTGCACAGAGCCAAACACCTCGCCAATGTGTCAGTGGGGTCCAGCACCGCCAGCTGTTCCCCTGCTGTGTAGCCGGCAACGTGTCCTGCAAAAGCCACGCAGACACAACACACCCAAAGCTGCCGCCTGTGCAGGCTTCGGCCTACACTCCCCTCCCCCTGCTCCTCCTCCTCCTGCTCCTCCTCCTGCTGTCCCTGGGCTCTAACACACCGCCAGTTTTTGCCCAGATGTGCTAGCTGCACAGAGAAAAACACCAGCCAATGTGTCAGTGGGGTCCAGCACCGCCAGCTGTTCCCCTGCTGTGCAGCCGGCAACGTGTCCTGCAAAAGCCACGCAGACACAAGAACTGAAATTGAAGGGAACCTGTCCCCCCTCCCCCAGGCGTTTTTACGTTATCCAGCCACCTTGTACAGCGGTAATGCTGCATGTGTGCAAGGTGGCTCAGAAACGTATTCTCCTCGCACATGTGGAACTGAAAACACGTCTGCAATGTGTCCTCTGTGTGACCATTTAACCGTCCCGGTGGTGTGACTTTCCTTTGTAATGACACGCTGCAACCCCCTTGGTAGCGCTGCCCGTCTTCTGGCATCATTGTTTGGCTGCCTGCGCCTCTGCGGCCGCCCTGACCCACACAACGCCCCTCGGTGTCTTATTTATTGGGACTGCGAGGGTGTGATTGATGGGCAGGATCAGTGCATCAGTTCGCCTGTCCCTCCTCTCCTTCCGCCTTCTTCGGACTGTGCGGCTTCATGGCCGTGGCATGCGATAAGGGATCAGATGACGCCACATAGTCTGAAGCAGGTGTAAGAACCCAAGCGAGAGGCGAACATATGTACTGCGCCAGGCCATGAATCCCAGCCCCGCAGTGTTTAAACTATGTCAATACACTGCGGGGCTGTGATTCATGGGCATCGCGAACCGCACCGGCCAACATTAAATGAGGTCAGAAGATGGGCAGCGCTAACAGCGCTAGGCCAGGGGATAACACGACAGCGCAGACTCCTGTACAGCAAATAACAACGCTCAGGAGGCTGCACCCAGCACCAAGGTGGGATTCTTGACATCTGTGCTGCGTCTCATTACAAAGGGAACTCGCGCCTCCAACACAGTTTGACTGTATAAAGGGCTAAATGTTATACGTGTTTCATTCAGCGTGTGCAAGGAGCGAAATTAAAAGAGCAACCTTTGACTTGTGCAGCACTACTGCTGCATAAGCTGTGGCTCTTCTACTTTCTAACCCCTGAGGGGGGGTTAAAGGTTACCTTTGAAATTGGTTCAAGTAGGCTTCGGCCTACACTCTGCTCCCCCTGCAGAGCCCGGGCTACAACACCGCTCGTTGCTGTCCGGAAGTGCTGGCTGCACAGAGCCAAACACCTCGCCAATGTGTCAGTGGGGTCCAGCACCGCCAGCTGTTCCCCTGCTGTGCAGCCGGCAACGTGTCCTGCAAAAGCCACGCAGACACTTGCTCTTGTACCTTCTGCTCCACATCCTGGTTCCAGTACCGTCAGCTGGTTCCGGGCAGAGCCTTTGGCTTAGGTGCCTCCCTCTGGGTATCCGAGTTCCACCAACGTCAGGTGGTCCTTGGTAGTGCTTTCAGGCACGGGTACCTCCTGCTTAGTAACCGGGTTCCAGTAACGTCAGCTGGTCCTCGGTAGTTCCATTGGCTCTTGGACCTTCGGCTACCCATCCGGGTTCCAGCACCGTCAGCTGGTTCTCGGCAGTGTCTTTTGCTCTTGTACCTTCTGCTCCCCATCCTGGTTCCAGTACCGTCAGCTGGTTCCGGGCAGAGCCTTTGGCTTAGGTGCCTCCCTCTGGGTATCCGAGTTCCACCAACGTCAGGTGGTCCTTGGTAGTGCTTTCAGGCACGGGTACCTCCTGCTTAGTAACCGGGTTCCAGTAACGTCAGCTGGTCCTCGGTAGTTCCATTGGCTCTTGGACCTTCGGGTAGCCATCCGAGTTCCAGTTCCATCAGCTGGTTCTCGGCATTTTCTCAGCCTTCTTGTACCTTCTGCTACATTTCCAAGTTCAAGAGACTAAACACGATGACCCGGAAGAACACCCCTAAGATGACGACGACACCAGAGACGACAACCACCGTGATGACGACGACCCTGGAGACGATGACCCTGAAGACCACCCCGATGACGACGACCCCGGAGACCACCCCGATGACGACGACCCCGGAGACGACGACCCTGGAGACGACGACGACCTGGAAGACCGAGAAGCAGAAGAACAAGAGGCTGCAGAACAAAGAGCAGAAGGACATTAAGCATAACACAAAATATCAGAGCAAAAAAATATTATGTAAATTATAAGCAGAAGAAGACTAAGCAGTGTATGGGGGTGAGTCCGTTCCTCCTCGTGGTGCCCCTGGATAAAGCCTGATGCTGCAGGCCAAACTGAACGTGGACAAATGTAACTGGTTTGTGACAGGCAGAACGGAAGGTGTAATCTTCAAACTTTTATAGATAACAACTACGGGAATGCCTGTCACAAATAAGAATATGATGAAGAAGTTGAATATGATGAAGATAATAGTAAAATAAAAAGAATATGAACAATGTAACCCAAAAAATAATAGGTAGAAGATGAAGAAGAAGATGAATAAGGTGAAGAAGTTGATGTCAAAGAAGCTGATGATGAGGATAATTAAGAAGAAAGCGTGGGAGAAGTAAAAAAGAAGGTGAAGGGCGTGGAAGTAGTGAAACATCAATATCTGACATAAAAAAAAAAAAAATAACATAGTCAAATTCTTTCTAACGCCGAACTTCATAAAAAAAAATTAAAAATCCTGCTATTCTATTACATTGGGCTAAACCTCTGTCCCTTTAATATCTCCGCCACGTCCCCCAATACATCCTACATTATTCTTAGTTGTTTTCCTTCATGTAGAATGAACCTACAAGTTTATAAAGGGTTTATTTTAATTCCGATATTTTCGTCCCATTGACTTGCATTGGGATCGGGTATCGGTATCGGATTGGATCCGATATTTTGACGGTATCGGCCGATACTTTCCGATACCGATACTTTCCGATATCGGAAAGTATCGCTCAACACTAGTCCTGAGTACGCTGATACCCCATATGTGGGGGGAACCACCGTTTGGGTGCATGGCAGAGCTCGGAAGGGAAGGCGAGCCGTTTGGAATGCAGACTTAGATGGATTGGTCTGCAGGCGTCACGTTGCATTTGCAGAACCCCTGATGTACCTAAACAGTAGCAACCCCCCACAAGTGACCACATATTGGAAACTAGACCCCCAAAGGAACTTATCTAGATGTGTTGTGAGAACTTTGAACCCCCAAGTGTTTCACTACAGTTTATAACACAGAGCCATGAATATAAACAAAAAAAATTTCCTCAAAAATTATTTTTTAGCCCCGAGTTTTGTATTTTCCCAAGGGTAACAGGAGAAATTGGACCCCAAAATTTGTTGTCCAATTTGTCCTGAGTACGCTGATACCCCATATGTCATGGGTAAACCCCTGTTTGGGTGAATGGGAGTGCTCGGAAGGGAAGGAGAACTGTTTTACTTTTTCAACACAGAATTGGCTGGAACTGAGATCGGACGCCATGTCGCGTTTGGAGAACGCCTGATGTGCCTAAACAGTGGAAATCCCCAATTCTAACTGAAACCCTAACCCAAACACACCCCTAACCTTAATCCCAACCATAACCCTAACCACACCCCTAACCCTAATCCCAACCCTAATCCCAACAGTAAATGTAATCCAAACCCTAACTTTAGCCCCAACCCTAACCCTAACTTTAGCCCCAACCCTAACCCTAACTTTAGCCCCAACCCTAAACCTAACTTTAGCCCCAACCCTAAACCTAACTTTAGCCCCAACCCTAACCCTAACTCCACCTTAATGGGAAAATGGAAATACAGTCATATGAAAAAGTTTGGGCACCCCTATTAATCTTAAGCTTAATGTTTTATAAAAATTGTTTTTTTTGCAACAGCTATTTCAGTTTCATATATCTAATAACTGTTGGACACACAGTAATGTTTCTGCCTTGAAATGAGGTTTATTGTACTAACAGAAAATGTGCAATCTGCATTCAAACAAAATTTGACAGGTGCATAAGTATGGGCACCCTTATCATTTTCTTGTTTTAAATACTCCTACCTACTTTTTACTGACTTACTAAAGCACTTTTTTTGGTTTTGTAACCTCATTGAGCTTTGAACTTCATAGCCAGGTGTATGCAATCATGAGAAAAGCTACTTAACGTGGCCACTTGCAAGTTGTTCTCCTGTTTGAATCTCCTCTGACGAGTGGCATCATGGGCTCCTCAAAACAACTGTCAAATGATCTGAAAACAAAGATTATTCAACATAGTTGTTCAGGGGAAGGATACAAAAAGCTGTCTCAGAGATTTAACCTGTCAATTTCCACGGTGAGGAACATAGTAAGGAAATGGAAGAACACAGGTACAGTTCTTGTTAAGGCCAGAAGTGGCAGGCCAAGAAAAACATCAGAAAGGCAGAGAAGAAGAATGGTGAGATCAGTCAAGGACAATCCTCAGACCACCTCCAGAGAGCTGCAGCATCAACTTGCTGCAGATGGTGTCACTGTGCATCTGTCAACTATAGTCTTTTTACCTATAAAGAGAAAAATCAGACAAACTGAATATTTTGCAGTGATCTCTTAATGTTTAGCAGAGCTGTAGACACACATGAGCTTTTCCCAAAATTAGGATATCATCAAAACTTAAGTTAAACTCATATATTATAGAGTCATTATAAGCAGAGCAATCTTTTTCAAGTGTTTATTTCTGTTAATGTTGGTGATTATGGCTACAAGCAATGAAAACCCAAAAGTCATTATCTCAGTAAGTTAGAATAATTAACAAAAAACACCTTCAAAGGCTTCCTAAGTGTTTAAAAAGGCCCCTTAGTCTGTTTCAGTAGGTTCCACAATCATATAGAAGACTGCTTACTTGACAGATGTCCAGAATGCAGTCATTGACATACTCCACAAGGAAGGTAAGCCACAAAACGTTATTTCTAAAGAAGCTGGCTGTTCACACAGGGCTGAATCCAAACATATTAGTGGAAAGTTGAGTTGAAGGAAAAAGTGTGAAAGAAAAAGGTGCACAAGCAACAGAGATAACCACAGCCTTAAAAGGACTGTAAAGAAAATGCCATTCAAAAATTTGGGGGAGATTCACAAGAAGTGAACTGCTTCTGGAGTCATTGCTTCAAGAGCCATCACACACAGACGTATCCAGGACATGGGCTATAAGTGTCGCATTCATTGTGTCAAGCCACTCATGACCAATAAACAGCACCAGAAGCGTCTTACCTGGGCAAAGGAAAAAAATAAGTGGACTATTGTTCAGTGGTCAAAGGAATTGTTTTCAGATGAAAGTAAATTTTGCATTTCATTTGGAAATCAAAAATCAAAGTCCCAGAATCTGGAGGAAGAGGGGAGAGGCACACAGGTCTTGAGGTCTAGTGTGAAGTTTCCATAATCAGTGATGGTTTGGAAGCCATGTCATCTTCTGGTGTAAGTCCACTTATTTTTTTTATCAAGACTAAAGTCAGCACAGCCGTCTACCAGGAAATTATAGAGCACTTCATCCTTCTCTCTACTGAGAAGCCTTTTGGAGATGGAAATTTCGTACTACAGCAGAACTTGGCACTAGTGTTGAGCATTCCGATACCGCAAGTATCGGATATGGACCGATATTTGCGGTATTGGAATTCCGATACAGAGTTCAGATATTTTCAGCACATCGGATACTGGAATCGGAAGTTCCCACAATTCAAAGTGCCCGAATTCAGCCAATGAGGAATGATTAGAAGTGTGGGCACATCCTGTTCTGCATGGTAGGCATGTAAGTACTGGCATGGCTGTGATTGGCTGCTGAAATGATGTCATGATGCACTATAAAAGTCGCTGCCGCCATTTAGGGCTCACTCTCCTGTGAATTCAGTAAGGGACAGGAGGCTGTGTTCTGACTGAGGGCCAGTTTAGAGACAGCGATTTGCTTCATTGTGCTTTACCAAGGCTAATTTAGCAACCGCCGTGTGAGATCCTTGCTTTTGCCTTGCAGCGCTGTTCACAGCTGTCTGCAAGGTCTCTGTGTGTGTGAGTGCACATCGCTCTGTAGTCTGTCCGCAGCCACAGCCAGTTGTAGTCAGCTCAGAGTGCGTCACTGCCTCATACTGTTGTATCCATTGTCCTTTTTTGCAATTAGTGCAGCCTGCTGCACATTTTTTCAAATATTTCCTATTAGTGGCTTTCCATCCGTATCCAGCTAAATTGTGGAAAAAGACTACATAGGATTACATAGAGCAGCTTTTTTTGGCCTTGCAGTACCATTTACGGCTGTCTGCATGGTCTCTGTGTGAGTGCACATCGCTCTGTAGTCTGTCCACAGCCACAGCCGGTTGTAGTCAGCTCAGGGTGCGTCACTGCCTCATACCGTTCCATTGTCTGTTTCTCAATTAGTGCAGCCTGCTGCACATTTTTTCTAATTTATCCTATTAGTGACTTTCCCTCCGTATCCAGCTAAATTGTGGAAAAAGACTACATAGGATTACATAGAGCAGCTTTTTTTGGCCTTGCAGCACCATTTACGGCTGTCTGCATGGTCTCTGTGTGAGTGCACATCGCTCTGTAGTCTGTCCACAGCCACAGCCGGTTGTAGTCAGCTCAGGGTGCGTGACTGCCTCATACAGTTCCATTGTCTGTTCCTCAATTAGTGCAGCCTGCTGCACATTTTTTCTAATTTATCCTATTAGTGACTTTCCCTCCGTACCCTGCTAGATTGTGGAAAAACACTAAATAGGATTACATAGAGGAGCTTGTTTTGGCCTTGCAGCGCTGTTCACGGCTGTCTGCATGGTCTGTGTGTGAGCGCAGCTCACTCTGTAGTCAGTTCTGCAAAAAAAAAAAATAAATAATAAAGTTCACCAAACACACCACTTTACAGTTGTGTAGGCCACATTAGCTCATATTAAAGTCTAGACCACACTTTAGAAAATATGTGTTTTTTATACCTGTTAGGAGCTGTTCAGGAATAAGCACACTAAGCCCTTAGTACTTTTCTGCTTATCTTTATCAGTCAACCGAGATAAAGAAGGCAGGGAGTAAGGCACGTGGGTGTGGGCGCGGAGCAGGGAGAGGACGTGGGGATTCTGTGCCTGCTGTGAGCACCGTTAACTCATCATCACCCAGTTTCAGCAGGGAACAGTCCTTCATGCGTAGCTTTGTAGGAGCTTGCCATACACCGCTCTGCTGCGTGAAGAACAAATTGAAGCCGTTCTCGGATGGATGGCAGCTAACGCATTGACTTCAATTAGTGCCACATCCTCTCAGGCACAGAGCAATGGAGAGCACCCATCTGTCTCTTCACCACCAGCCAAATTGCCCGGGCAGTCAGAGAGCCCAGGACAGGAGCCATCTCTACTTCTGTTCTCTGAATATCTTGGCTTGGAAACAGGGGGCCAGCCAAGCAGCATTGGAGAAATGGAAGAAGAGGCAGTATGCAGTGATGCCCAACAGCTTTGTCTCTCTGACTCTGAAGAGACGGGTGGGCCAGTGCCTCCAGTCACCACACCACAGTACGCATCTGATGATGAGACTCAGGTGCCACTTTTTGGTGTGTACTGTGCTGCCGAGACTACCCAGGAGAAGCAGTTGGTGGCAGATTGTAGTGTAGATGATGAGGTCCTTGACACATCGTGGCGTGAGGTACAGGAAGGTGGTGGGAGCAGCTCTGAGGAGGAGATTCCCCAATGGACCAAACAGGGAGAGGGAGGAGGAAGACTGCGGTTCCTGTAGCCTCCACTTCGGCACCCGTTAGGAGCATGCCTTTTCCAAAAGCCAAAACGGGTGCTCCCAAGAATTGCAGTACCTGGTCCTTTTTTGACACAGTTGCAGATGACATTTGCTTTGTCAAATGCAAGGTGTGTCATCAGAAATTCAAAAGAGGGAAAAATGTCAGCAACCTCAATACCACAAATATGTGGAAACATGTGCGGACCAAGCACGCGGTGGAGCTACAAAAACTCACTGAAGACTTAGGCGAACCAACAGCGGCACCTACCACCTCTTCAGCTCGTGTTGTTGCCTCTTCCTCCAGCTCACACACAGATTTTTTGGCTTCCTTGCAGGATCGCCATGGAAGAACCTCTGGCACTGTTGTCCAGAGACCCACTGTAATTCCACCCACAGCCCCACGTTCCCAGTCATCCTCACACTCCCAGCCCAGTCTACTGCCATCAGTAGTACAGGCATGGGAGAAAAGGCGCCCATTCTCAGCAAACCACCCCCGAGCACAGGCTCTGAATTCTTGCATTGCAAAACTACTGTCCCTTGAAATGCTGTCATTCAGGCTGGTGGAGACTGACAGCTTCCGTAACTTGATGGCATTGGCAGTCCCACAATACAATGTGCCCAGCCACTTTTATTTCAGCAGGCAAGCCGTCCCTGCCCTGCACAAGCATGTGGAGGAACACATAAAACACGCGCTACTGAATGCCGTCAGTAGCAAGGTCCACCTCACCACTGATGTGTGGACCAGTCACCATGGACAGGGGGGATAACTTTCCCTCACTGCCCATTGGGATAATGTTGTTGAGCCTGGTACAGATCATGAGAGTGGTGAAGGATGTGTTTTGCCAACTCCAAGGATTGCAGAAATCCAGTCTGTACGCATTGACTCCTCCTCAGACACAAGTTCCTCAGAATTATTGCTGCAGGAGACGTCACAGTCCACCTCCACATGGACCCGTGAATGTTTACCTGTTATGACCAACATGAGCACAGCTGTGGCCAAACATCAACAGGCCGTCTTGAAATTAATTTCTTTGGGGAATTGAAGCCACACAGCGCAGGAGCTCTGGAATGCCATTAAGCAGGAGTGCGACGTGTGGTTTGTGCCAGCGAATCTCCAGCCTGGCATGGTAGTGTGTGACAATGGCCGAAATCTGGTGGCAGCTCTTGCCCTAGACAACCTCACTCACATCCCATGTCTGGCACATGTGCACAACTTGGTCATGCAGAGTTTTCTGAGGGACTATCCGGATCTTGATGCACTGCTGCACAAGGTCCGCCTAGAGTGTGCTCACTTGCGGCGTTCCAGCATGGCAAGATTGCGCATTGCAGCTCTGCAGCGCCGATTCCGCCTTCCGGAACATCGCATCATATGTGACCTACCCACCAGGTGGAATTACATGTTACATATGTTGGAGCGGTTGTGTGAGCAGCAGCCAGCAGTAATGGAGTACCAGCTGCATCAGGCGCAAAGAAATCGCACTCCACGCCGTTCAGACTTCACAACCACTGAGTGGGCCACTATGAATGACGTCTGCCAGGTTTTGCATTCCTTCGATGATTCCACGCAGTTGGCGAGTGCAGATGATGCACTAGTCAGCATGACTGCCCCCCTTATCTGCGTGCTTCAACAAACACTGCAAGTGCTAAGGGATGATGTTGTGAAGAGGTGGAGGATGAGGAGTCACCAATTCCATCAGCTTCTGGACAGTCAGCGCTACGTGGTTCCACACAAAGGCCTAGGCAGGGGACACTTTGTGAGGAGGATGAGGAGGAGTCAATGGAGGAGGAAGACATCGGTCCAGAGGAGGGAGTTAAATAATTCTCCAGTAGTCAGTGTGTAGAGCGAGGGTGGGGTGATGCAGAGTAGGCAGAGATCACGCCTTAAGCAGGGGACAGCGTTTCTTGGCCAGTTGGCAGTCTGCAGCACAAGGCTGATTACATGCTGCAGTGCCTGAGAAACGAACGCCGCATCGCCCACATTCTCAACACGGCTGATTATTGGGTGTACACCCTCCTAGATCCTCGCTACCAGGACAACTTACAAAGCCTCATAACACCGTTGAACCAGGAGCGTAAAATGCGGGAGTACCAAGACACACTGGTGAATTCCATCATCTTCTCCAGTCCAAATGAGAGCAGTGTTGCTAGTGCTTTACAAAACAGCTCAGTGCATCGAGGCATTTGAGGAAGCTCTGCACAAAGCGGGAGCAGAAGCAGTGCCTCAGCAAAAGGCAAGACCAGTATGGCCCAACTGTGGCACAGTTTTGTGTGCCCGTCACACATGTCTACACCATCACAGATGGCTCCAGTCAGCAGGAGGCAACGTTTCCATCAGATGGTGACAGACTACATGTCTTGCCCTCTTACTGTACTCCCAGACGGCTGTTCCCCCTTCAAATTTTGGGTCTCTAAGCTGGATACATGGCCAGGCCAGAGCTAAGCCAGTATGCATTGGAGGTGCTGGCTTGCCCTGCTGCTAGTGTATTATCGGAATGCGTCTTTAGTGCCGCAGGTGGTGTACTAACAGGCCGTCGCATGCGACTATCCTCCGATAACGTTGACCGGCTTACTTTTCTGAAAATGAACAAGGCCTGGATCTCACAGGAATTTGACACTCCTCTTCCAGATTAAACAATTGGTTGGCTACAGAATCCAGGTCTCCTGTTGCCTTCATGTTTCTACCACCTGAACATAATAGGGATAACATAACAGCGCAGGCTCCGGGACAGAATCAAACAATGCTGAGGAGGTGGCGCATGGCGCCAAGGGAGTAGGAATTACGGCTGTGCTGCGTCTCATTACGAAGGAAAGTCCTACCTCTGGGATGGTTTCATGGTATCAGGGGACACATTTTATAAGTGTTTAGTTCTGCGTTTGCAAGGAGCATAATTAAAATAGCCACCATTTCCTTTTGCATCATTTGTGCTGCCCAAGATGGCTCTTTCAGCTACAAACGCCTGGGGGGGTTAAAGGTTCCATTTCAACTTGCTCCAATTAAGCCTCGGCCTACACTCTGCATTCCCTGGGCTCCACACCGCCAGTTGTTGTTCGGAAGTTCTGTCTGCACAGTCAACAGTTGCTCCTCTGTTATTGGGGTTCAGTAACGCCAGCTGCTCCCCTGCTGTGTTGCGGCAATAACTCTAGCCTGCTCCTCCTGCATTCCCTGGGTTCCAACACCGCCAGTTGCTGTCCAAAAATGCTGTCTGCACAGTCAACAGTTACTCCTCTGTTATTGGGGTTCAGTAACGCCAGCTGCTCCCCTGCTGTGTTGCGGCAATAACTCTAGCCTGCTCCTCCTGCATTCCCTGGGCTCCAACACCGCCAGTTGCTGTCCGGAAGTGCTGTCTGCACAGTCAACAGTTGCTCCATTGTTATTGGGGTTCAGTAACACCAGCTGCTCCCCTGCTGTGTTGCGGCAATAACTCTAGCCTGCTCCTCCTGCATTCCCTGGGCTCCAACACTGCCAGTTGCTGTCCGGAAGTGCTGTCTGCACATTCAACAGTTGCTCCTCTGTTATTGGGGTTCAGTAGCACCAGCTGCTCCCCTGCTGTGTTGTGGCAATAACTCTAGCCTGCTCCTCCTGCATTCCCTGGGCTCCAACACTGCCAGTTGCTGTCCGGAAGTGCTGTCTGCGCAGTCAACAGTTGTTCCTCTGTTATTGGGGTTCAGTAACGCCAGCTGCTCCCCTGTTGTATTGCGGCAATGTGTCCTGTGAATGCCACGCTGACACCACAACTGAAATTTAAGGGAACCTGTCCCCCCCAGGCGTTTGTTACTGAAAGAGCCACCTTGTGCAGCAGTAATGCTGCACAAGAAAAAGGTGACTCTTTTTGTTGTGCTCCTTGAATATGCTGAACCTAACACTTATGAATTGTGTTCCCTCACACCGTGAAACCTTCCCGGAGGTAGGACTTTCCTTCGTAATAGGACGCAGCACAGCCATCATTCCTACCCCCTTGGCACCGTGCGACGCCTCCTCCGCATTGTTTGATTCTGTCCCGTAGCCTGTGCTGTTATGTTCAACCTTGGCCATACGCATTTAGTGCTGCCCGTCTTCTGACATCATTTGTTGTCAGGCTGCCGGCGCCTGTGCGGCCGCGCAGCCCGAGATCCCGCCTCGCAGTCTCTTCTGATTTAATCACACTGTGGGCCTGGGATCCATGGGCATGCGCAGTGCATATCTTCACCTCAGGCTCTCACTCATCTCCCTCCGCCTTCTTCAGACTGTGCGTCGTCAGCTGATCCCTAATAGCATGCCACAGCCGTGACGCCGCACAGACTGAAGAAGCCAGAAGGAGGGGAGTGAGAGGTGAAGAATGCACTACGCATGCCCATGGATCCCAGGCCAGCAGTGTGATTACATTAGACGACACTGCCAGGCGGGATCTCGGGCAGCGTGTCCGCACCGGCGCAGCCAGCCTGACACCAAATGATGTCTGAAGACGGGCTGCGCTAACTGCGCATGGCCAAGGTTGAACATAACAGCGCAGACTATGGGACAGATTCAAACAACGCTGAGGAGGCGGCGCATGGCGCCAAGGGGGTAGGAATGATGGCTGTGCTGTGTCCCATTTTGAAGGAAAGTCCCACCTCCGGGACGGTTTCACGGTATCAGGGGACACATTTTATAAGTGTTTAGTTCTGTGTTTGCAAGGAGCATAATTAAAAGAGCCACCTTTTCCTTTTGCATCCTTAGTGCTGCACAAGGTGGCTCTTTTAGCTACAAACGCCTGGGGGGGTTAAAGGTTCCCTTTCAACTTCCTCCAATCAGGCTTCGGCCTACAATCTGCTCCTCCTGCTGTCCCTGGGCTCTAACACTGCCAGTTGGTGCTCGGAAGTGCTGGCTGCACAGAGAAAAACACTCGCCACTGTGTCAGTGGGGTTCAGTAACGTCAGCTGTTCCTCTGCTGTGTAGCCGGCAATGTGTCCTGCAAATGCCACGCAGACACAACAGACACTAAGCTGCCTCCAGTGCAGGCTTCGGCCTACACTCTGATCCTCCTGATGTTCTCTGGGCTCTAACACCGCCAGTTGGTGCTCGGAAGTGCTGGCTGCACAGAGAAAAACACTCGCCACTGTGTCGGTGGGGTTCAATAACGTCAGCTGTTCCCCTGCTGTGTAGCCGGCAACGTGTCCTGCAAACGCCACACAGACACAACAGACACTAAGTTGCCTCCAGTGCAGGCTTCGGCCTACACTCTGCTCCTCTGCTTCTCCTTGATTCCCTGGGCTCTAACACTGCCAGTTGGTGCTCGGAAGTGCTGGCTGCACAGAGAAAAACACTTGCCACTGTGTCAGTGGGGTTCAGTAACGTCAGCTGTTTCCCTGCTGTGTAGCCAGCAATGTGTCCTGCAAACGCCACGCAGACACAACAGACAATAAGCTGCCTCCAGTGCAGGCTTTGGCCTACACTCTGCTCCTTCTGCTGTCCCTGGGCTCTAACGCCGCCAGTTGGTGCTCGGAAGTGCTGGCTGCACAGAGAAAAACACTCGCCACTGTGTCAGTGGGGTTCAGTAACGTCAGCTGTTCCTCTGCTGTGTAGCCGGCAATGTGTCCTGCAAATGCCACGCAGACACAACAGACACTAAGCTGCCTCCAGTGCAGGCTTCGGCCTACACTCTGCTCCTCCTGCTGTCCCTGGGCTCTAACACCGCCAGTTGGTGCTTGGAAGTGCTGGCTGCACAGAGAAAAACACTCGCCACTGTGTCGGTGGGGTGCAGTAACTTCAGCTGTTCCCCTGCTGTGTAGCTGGCAATGTGTCCTGCAAATGCCACGCAGACACAACAGACACTAAGCTGCCTCCAGTGCAGGCTTCGGCCTACACTCTGCTCCTCTGCTCCTCCTTGATTCCCTGGGCTCTAACACCGCCAGTTGGTGCTCGGAAGTGCTGGCTGCACAGAGAAAAACACTCGCCACACTGTCAGTGGGGTTCAGTAACGTCAGCTGTTCCCCTGCTGTGTAGCCGGCAATGTGTCCTGCAAACGCCACTCAGACACAACAGACACTAAGCTGCCTCCAGAGCAGGCCTCGGCCTACACTCTGCTCCTCCTGCTGTCCCTGGGCTCTAACACCGCCAGTTGGTGCTCTGAAGTGCTGACTGCACAGAGAAAAACACTCGCCACTGTGTCAGTGGGGTTCAGTAACTTCAGCTGTTCCCCTGCTGTGTAGCCGGCAATGTGTCCTGCAAACGCCACGCAGACACAACAGACACTAAGTTGTCTCCAGTGCAGGCTTCGGCCTACACTCTGCTCCTCTGCTCCTCCTTGATTCCCTGGGCTCTAACACCGCCAGTTGGTGCTCGGAAGTGCTGGCTGCACAGAGAAAAACACTCGCCACACTGTCAGTTGGGTTCAGTGACACCTGCTGTTCCCCTGCTGTGTAGCCGGCAACGTGTCCTGCAAACGCCACGCAGACAAAACAGACACTAAGCTGCCTCCAGTGCAGGCTTCGGCCTACACTCTGCTCCTCCTGCTGTCCATGGGCTCTAACACTGCCAGTTGGTGCTCGGAAGTGCTGGCTGCACAGAGAAAAACACTCGCCACTGTGTCAGTGGGGTTCAGTAATGTCAGCTGTTCCCCAGCTGTGTAGCCGGCAACGTGTCCTGCAAACGCCACGCAGACACAACAGACGCTAAGCTGCCTCCAGTGCCTACAGCGGCCTACACTCCGCTCCCCCTGCTGACCCTTGGCTCCAACACCGCTAGTTGGGGCTCTAGGAATACAATCTTGAATAGGTCCCCCTGGTTCCAGTACCGTTAGCTGGTTCCGGGCAGAGCCTTCGGCTTAGGTGCCTCCTTCTGGGTATCTGAGTTCCACCAATGTCAGGTGGTCCTTGGTAGTGCTTTCTGGCACGGGTACCTCCTGCTTAGTAACCGGGTTCCAGTAACGTCAGCTGCTCTTCGGTAGTTCCATTGGCTCTTGGACCTTCGGATACCCATCCGGGTTCCAGTACCATCACCTGGTTCTTGGCAGTGTCTTTTGCTCTTGTACCTTCTGCTCCCCATCCTGGTTCCAGTACCGTCAGCTGGTTCCGGGCAGAGACTTTGGCTTAGGTGCCTCCTTCTGGGTATCCGAGTTCCACCAATGTCAGGTGGTCCTTGGTAGTGCTTTCTGGCATGGGTACCTCCTGCTTAGTAACCGGGTTCCAGTAACGTCAGCTGGTCCTCGGTAGTTCCATTGGCTCTTGGACCTTCGGGTAGCCATCCAAGTTCCAGTTCCATCAGCTCGTTCTCGGCATTTTCTCAGCCTTCTTGTACCTTCTGCTACATTTCCAAGTTCAAGACCCTAAAGACGAGGACCCGGAAGACCGAGAAGCAGAAGAACAAGAGGCTGCAGAACAAAGAGCAGAAGAACATTAAGCATAACACTAAACATCAGAGCAACAGATATTATCTAAATTATAAGCAGAAGAAGACTAAGCAATGTATGGGGGTGAGTCCGTTCCTCCTCGTGGTGCCCCTGGAAAATGCCTGCTGCTGCAGGCCTAACTGAACGTGGACAAATCCTGTTGTAACTCTTTTGTGACAGGCAGAATGGAAGGTGTAATCTTCAAACTTTTATAGATAACAACTACTGGAATGCCTGTCACAAATAAGAATATGATGAAGAAGTATAATATGAAGAAGAATTATAGTTTAATAAAAAGAATATGAAGAATGTAACAAAAAAAATAATAGGTAGAAGATGAAGAAGAAGATAAATAAGGTGAAGAAGTTGATGTCAAAGATCCTGCTGCTGAGGATGATGAAGAAGAAAGTGTGGAAGAAGTAAAAAAGAAGGTGAAGGGCTTGGAAGTAGTGAAACATCAATATCTGACAAAATAAAAAAAATCTTAACATAGTCAATATCTTTGTAACTCCGAACATCTTAAAACAAAAATTAAAATTCCTGCTATTCTATTTGATTGGGCTAAACCTATATGCCTTTAATGTCTCCGCCACCTCCCCTAATACATCCTACATTATTCTTAGTTGTTTTCCTTCATTTAGAATGAACCTGCAAGGAAAGAAAGGGTTTATTTTAATTCCGATATTTTGGTCCCATTGACTTGCTTTGGTATCGGGTATCGGTATCGGTATCGGCGATATCCGATATTTTTTGAATATCGGCCGATCCAATCCGATACCGATACCTTCCGATATCGGAAGGTATCGCTCAACACTACTTGGCACCTGTCCACACTGCCAAAAATACCAATACATGGTTTGCAAACAACAGTATTGTGATAGAAATATATATATCATGTAGATCTCACTTGCATGTATACTCCTCTATAATCAAATATATACTTATATGCTCACAGCTAATATATACATTATAATCAATGGTTTAAAATGGCTGACAATGAACTGATATAACCCAGACAGATCATATGGGGTTTTCCATCCCTAAAAGCAGAACAGAGTCAGATGTTTGGTGACTGCTGATCAAGTGTTTCCACTTTGTCCTAGACACAGAGCTCGAGTTTGGTTGCTTGATCAGCAGTCATATGAGCATTAATCACAATATTCCATGTATGTTTAGATAACCAATGACAGAGGAGCTAGACAATATGGTAATTAACTAGCCACCCCTAACAACCCCTAACCACTCCTTTCTATGTGAAAATATAAAACTATGTATGTACAATAAAGTTTCAGTATTGATGGAATGTTGTTCTGTCACAGTTGTGTACAGTCCATTCTTGATGAGCGCTCAAAATACTCAGTCTAATTGGGAGCGGCCGCAGCACACACAGGGATATATTTATCCAACCCTAATATTTCCATAACAAAATGGCGCCCAACAGCGAGGCACGGATGAAACGCACTGGATCCTTCTAACCGGAGATACGGAAGTTGTAGCCGTGGCCTTGGCACAGGGGCAGGAGACTGCGCAGCTCCATAAGTAAGGTAAGAAAATGTTATCATCTTACCTGAAAGTCCCCTGTGCCCAGTCCTTGTCTATGCCTCTTGCCGGTCAGATGTGGTCATCAATTCCCAGGTAGTGTAAAAAGTCCGTAGCCACGAATCCACCCTGGGAGGTGTCTGCTGTGTACCGTGTATATGTTTTGTGTAAAATCCGAGAGAAGAAGGAAAAAGTGACTTTTGTTTGTGGTTGCTGGGAAACAGACCGCAGGAGGTCAAATCGCTCGATAAGTTATTGCAGGATTCCCGTGCATAGGAGGAACACGCAGAGTTCCGGGGCAGGTAGTCCCATGTTCCAGGCACGGGTAGTGATAACTTAAGAGGGCTACTGCAGATTCCCGTAGTGCCGGCGATCCAGTCAGGACGTCCGGACCGGGGTGGTAGATTTCCCGCTTGTTGTGCTTCTCACTCAGGCGGCCCGGGCGCAGGTGCGTCCAGTGCGATTGGCAGTAGTCTGTTCCCAGCGCAACCTGCATGTGTCACAGAATTTAAAAGGGCATCTCTCGGATTGTCTATCTGTTTCTGTTTGTGTCATGTACTATTGCCGCTTTAAGAAGCAGAAATAGTTCTCTTAAACTTCCTCTTTTTTCAGCTGAAGCGGAGATATGCATTGTAAATCAAACTGTCACATCTGTTTTTTTCTGACTGTTTTCAGCTGCAATGCTGGCTATGTGTAGTTTTTTTTGTGAAGAAGTGAAATTTAAATTGTTTCTATCATTTTTGATGTGACATAAGTGTTTTCAGAAACGTGATTTTAGTGACATTTGATATTATTGCAATGGCATACGGATTAAAAAGAGGAAGTGTGTCTCTGACTGTATTTGAGCGCAGAGATTCTAAAAAAAAAAAAAAAGAGAAAAGCCGTTTTAATTTTTAATTTTTTTTACTCTCTTAAAGGGTCTTTTTCTTTTTATGGCATTTTAAAGTTTTTTTTAATTAAGTTTTCCTCAATCTTCAATCTCTTTACCTTTTTATTTTTTATTTATTTATTTTTGAAAAAAGTTTTTTTTTTTTCCTTACTCTTGTATCAAAGTTTTGAGTTTTTGGTTGTGAACTAAGTTTTTGACGGTTTTTCTTATCGTTTTGGGTTTTTCTTAGAGTTTTATATACTCATTTTTAGAAGTTTTTTTTAGTACTGTTTTTTTTTTCATTTTTGTGTGTTTTTCATTTTCATTTTTTGCTTTTGCCATGGGGAATAGAGTGGCCGGGCAACAGGAAAGTCTTTTTACTTCCTGATGAGAAAACAGCCCCTAGATAGTGGCAGGACACGAAGGTGTTAAGTATGTGAAGATTTTGGAAGGTATAAAGTACGTGAAATTCATTAGAATGGCAGACTTCAAGCTGCGGAATGGCATGACGTAGAAAGGAAAATAAGGGAAGTTAGCTGATGTTAGATTGCTGAATACTAATACATGGTATGAAGTGGCAGCAGAGCTTACATCGTTTAGGTGGTACAGAAAGTTATGTGAGCAAACCGGGAAGTGATTTTTGTGGGTATGAGATGGGAGAATCTGCGCAGTAGGTAGTTATTTTTGCACAGTATGTGGCGCACCCCGTCTCTCCCTACAGGGAGAAGGCATAATTGCTCCTCTCTATTATTCTTGTTGTTCTCATCTATCCTCTTTTTTTTTCTCTGTCAGTCTTTTCTCTCTGCATTCTCTCTCCTTTCCTCTCCTCTTCCTCCACATTTTTTCTCTTCTCTCTCTTACCCTCCTTCTCCACCCTCCATCTTCTCCTCCCTCCTTCTCCACTCCCCCACCACACCTTTCTCCTCTCTCTCTCCGCCCTCTTCTCCTCAGCCTCTCACTCCCCTCTTTCTCCACTCCTCTCTTCTCCTCCCTCTCTCTCCACATTCTCTCTCTCTCTCCCCTCCTACTATTCCTTTGTCTCACTCCTCAACCCCTCCCCCTTCTTCTTCCTCTTTTTCCCTCCTTGTTGCCGGCTGGGCCAACGCCCAATTCAAACAATATGGTGCTTACAGCACAAGGTTTCCCTCTATGTCCCTGGCACAGTCCAGCCATTGCCAGTTGTGATATCGGGGAAAGAAGGTGAAAGCCCCCCCCACAGTGGGCAGCCGTAGACACATCAGGTAGCAGACAGCTCAGCCCTGGGTGCAGAGGGGGGAGGAATGATATCAGAACGAGCTCACTGACAGATCCTCCGTTACCTCATTTCACAGTCAACAATATTGTAACCCTTAAGGTTTTACATGAACTTTGATATCACCATGTATTGATAATGTACAGCTTCAGCACCGGTCAGAGCTGCCTACATCCACATTCACACCAACATGAAACTATAAGCCTAATCCATCACAGCTTCAGCAAGGGGGGAGACATCCTCACACAAAAAGGCAACTTCTAAGTCCAAAATCAGTCAGTGTACGACCCCAGAACAAGCTATCACAACTATTCCTCTGATGAAGATGAAGAGGGAACATCATACATGCTGTCTAGTACTAGAAAAGAAACCCACAGGCACCAAGAATGCAAGGGCAGATAGAGGCACCACCATTACACTATGTGCACTGCACTTCAAGTCAGGTGACAATCTTCCAGACCCAGGGATGCATCCCATGCCATTTTACCGAAGAATGTAGCAGAAGCAGTAAACATATGCAGCCACCTGGAATGATCTCTGTGCCATGAATGAAAATAGAAGCAGGTGATGCACTCTGGCCAATCATGAAGGAACAATTCAAATTTCCAGCAGAATCAGACGTACATGCTTGGGAGTCAGGGACACAGCTAATTGAACAGCTCAGAGAGTGGGCCAAAGGCAGATTGGCAGGACAAGCCATGACATGAGCCAAGATAAGACAGAGTCTGTAAAGAAGTTTCATTGCAGAGTAATGCAAGTATTCCAAGACTTGGGCTTCACCATTCATGACCAGATACACAGGCCTTTGGGCATGGACTGAGACAGCCAATCAGGAAACCACTGATAGTGGCTAGGCCTAGGAACAGGTCAATAGCAGTGGACTGACCCAGAAAAAATGTTTTATGTGCGCCTAGGAGACTGTTTATTGCCGATTGTCACCAAAACTGCCGCCATTATAGCACCGCAAAGAGCGCGAAGAAGGAAACGGGTGCCGTGCTGCTGAGAACGCTGGAAGGGGAGCCAGAGGTGAAGACGCTGCAAAGTGCCGACCAACACACCAGAAGAACCGCTGCAGACTCCAGAGAGGAGACACCGACCTCAATAAGGTTAGCAAAGGGGAGAAACTATGTTGGAGCAGGGGGAAGAAGTGATGGCAGATGCAGCCACAGCCCCTGTAATGCCCCAAGACCTTGGGTTGGATGCAGCCGCCGGTCTCATGGCACCCCCGGGCCTCGCCACGAATGCACCTGCAGGCCCCGTCTTACCACCGCAGCTTCAATCAGCAGGCCGGACCCCGCTGCCGCTACAGTACCCATCATGCCGTTGTCCACAGTAGCCAAAGGGATTGAGTCCCAACCAGGGGTGCAGAAGACAGCCCCTCTCATGGTGACCACTGACCTGGAAGCGCAACCACCCTACAAAGACAGAAGAAGTGTCAAGAGTTACATCTGTGGCAAGTTTGGCCATTACCAGAACCAGTGCAAAGCACCCACACCCCCGAAGAAACTGGACCCATGCAACCCAAGAGTTGGTCCAGAGAAACAGGTCAAGGAAGAAGTGCAGAAAGCAGTGAAGTACCCCGTCCATAGGACAGAGGAAAGCAAGCCAGGCCCGCAAGACACTATGCTCCTGACATGTAAAACTTCATCTGCAAGACCACTACCTCAAATTACCCTTAAAATGGATGGCGTTGTCAGATCCAAAGTGGTGCAGCCAGAAGTGTGATGACACCTGTGGAACTCACTGATCCCACCTGCCTATCAGAATCCTCTGTGTCTCGCATGGGCATTGATGGTCAAGTCAGACATTCTCAGCTTACAAAGCCACTGAGCGTGTGCACTCAGCCAGGACACTCTATCCTGTCCCAGTTTGTGGTGTAAAGGACCTGCCACTCAACCTGCTGGGAGCGAACCTACTGCAGAAGCTGAAGGCAACCACAGTGTTCCAGGAAGATGGGACAGTGACACTTTCTTCATCCCTGACCCGAGAAGAGTCATGCTGGCGGCCCTACAAGAACATTAAACAATCGATGAGGCCTACTCAAGAGGTACTGGACGTAGTACCAGAAAATCTATGGTCTAAGGGACCCCAGCACGTGAGAAAACCTCAAGTTGCCCCAGGACGGGTGTCACTCAAGCCATGTACCCCGTACCCTCGTAAGGCCCAGGCCAGGCCTAGAGTCAAGCTGCCTCTGACCAACTGAAGGTCTACCTGGAAATAGGAATCATTGTTCCTCGCACATCGCCTTGCAATACCCCACTTTTCCCCGTCAAGAAAAAGACTGTAAAAGGAGAGCCAGCCAAGTTCAGAATGGTATATGACCTGAGAGCTGTGAATGACGCCACAGTGTTTGAAACTGCATTTATGCCGAATCCGCACACTCTGCTCTCGAATGTGCCTGCCACAGCAAAAGTGTTCACAGTGAACAACCTGGCTAATGTTTTCTCCAGTGTTCCCTTTCATCCGGAAGACCAGTTCCTGTTTGCCTTAATGCACCAGGGGGGACAACACACATGGACAGTGATGCCACAGTGGGCCCAGAACAGCCCTTCACGGTTCACCAAAGCAATGTCCACAGTCCTCACCAACTGAGTCACAGAACATGCAGAAGTGACCCTGCTACAATACATGGACAATCTACTCCTTTGTGCAATTGACTTTGACACGTGTAAAGCCCATTCCTTGTATCTCCTACTCTACCTGGCGGAGCAGCACTGCAAGATCTCAAAGAACAAAGTCCAGTGGTGTCTGAAGCAAGATACATTCCAGAGACACTGTATTGCTCACCAGGCGAAACACCTGACAGATGACCGGAAGACCACAGAGGAGAAGATGGTTCTACAGGTCTTCCTTGGCCCCGTTCCTCCTGACTGATGCAGTCTTCAGCTCGTTCAATAAGTTAAAAGGCACAGTAGTCTCAGCACCAGCACTAGGCTCATCTGACTACGAGAAGCCATTCCGTCTCTACTTGATGAGAAAAGAAGGCCTTGCTACTGGAGTCCTGACACAGCTTCAGGGGGGAAAGCAGAGACTTTCGGACTACTTTTCAGCTTGCCTGGATCCAGTTGCAAGGGAAGCCTCTTCCTCCCGCATGAGAGCAGCAGTTGCAGCACACGCCCTCCTGGACAGGACTACTGACATCAGTGGAAAAACCATTGGAAATCCTGGCTCTGCATGACATCTCAGCAATCCTCAACCAAACCCAGCTAAAACATCTCTCCACCGCCAGGCATCTTCGCCTCCAGTGCTCTCTACTCCTGCCCAACAATGTCACCATCTCCAGATGCACAGTCCTCAATCCGCCCACTCTACTCCCACTCCCAAGGGGGGATACAGATACGGATCCTCAGATAAAAAGTCTGATCAAAATCTGCATGATACCTTCTGCAGGGATCTGAATTTGCTCCGGACGGATGACCATGATTGCTTCAGCATCATGCAACAGGAAACAGCAGGACTACCCAAGGTGGCAGAAGAGCCACTGACCAACCCAGAGTTGATCCTCTATGTGGATGGCTCCAGATTTGCAGATGATGAAGGAAGATTCCACACGGGAGGTGCAGCGACCAGCAATCAAGAGATCCTGTGGTCCAGAAGTCTGCCGCCCAGTCTGTCAGCCCAGGAAGCAGAACTGATAGCGCTGATGAAGGCCTACCAGATGGCAGAAGACAAGACTGAGAAAATGTATACCGATTCAAGGTACTTGCATGGCATAGCACACGACTTCGGACCCATCTGGGCTGCAAGGGACTTCATAACAACAAGCGGAACAACTGTGAAGCATCAATGGAGCCATTAAGGACCTGCTGAACACACTTCAACTTCCAAAAGTGGTGACAATGCTAAAAGTCAAAGCGCATGGAAAACTGAACACAGTAGGGGCACGAGGCAACAACATGGCGGATATGGCAGCCAAAGAAACAGTCAAGGGAAGACAATATGGACAAGTGGAAGAGGTCGTAGAGCCGGACGGCTACTACAGGACGGCTGAAGACAGGAAACCTGACAAGATGACATCCTGGGATCTGCTCAAAAAAGTTGCAAGAGCAAGCCCCAAAGGACAAGAAGGAATGCTGGATGCAGAAGTGAGCAACACATGAAGAATGAAGGGTATACTCAATGGACTACAATCCCTGTTTACCCCGAAGCATGCACCCTATGGTGGTCCAGTGGGCACATGAGCCCACACACAGATTAAAGGCACAGATGAATGATCCGATTGGTGCTTACTGGTTCGCCCCAGAAATCTCCACCCTAACAGCCAAGTTCATAAACAGCTGTCTGACCTGTGGCAAATGCAACCTTGGAAGAATGAAGAAAGTTCCCACACATCGTCTTGCCAGACCACTGTACCCCTTCCAGAGGATCCAGATAGACCACATCCAGATGCCGCCAAGTGGAGGATTCGAATATGCCCTTGTGGTCGTGGACGTGTTCTCAGGATGGCCAGAAGCTTTCCCAGTGAGGAACCAGTCAGCAAAGACTACTGCAAAGAAGCTACTCTCAGAGATGAGATATGCAGCCATGGGGTCCCAGAAGTGATAGAGAGTGACCAGGGACCTGCATTCACAGCAAACCTTACATGAGAGATCTAGTCAGCAGTAGGGTCAGACTTAGGCCTACACACTCCCAATCACACTACTCAGTGTTCAGGCACACTCCCAGAGGCCCAGAAAAGCTGTTACCATATGAAATTTTGTTTGTGTCTAGTCCCAGGTTAGGGGTATCCTTTCCCTCAGCAGCTGATTATGTAATATGATACTTTGTCTGCTTATGTAATTGAAATCACCAAGAAACTTGCTAACATCCATTCTCGAGTTTTTTTCTTCATTGCCAGATCCAGATTCAGTGTCCGGTATGCACTCCTAGAAGCCAGGAGACTGGGTGTTGGTGAAAAAGCTTGTAAGGAGAACACCACTCGATCCCAGATTTGATGATCCTGCTCAAGTGCTGCTGATGACACCAAACTCTGTGAAACTGGAGGGAAGACCCACTTGGATTCACTCATCGCATGGCAAGAAAGCTCCCCTACCAGAAGATGACATCCAAGCCAGAATGATGTTGCGGCCTGACCGAAAAAGATGACCTCCCTGATAAAGACTACACATCGCTCACTACACATGCTATTGACTAAGAGACTGATTGCAACGAACCCCCGTTAGGGACAGATCTCCTGACCGCCCATTTGCGAAAAGTCTGTATGGAGTGGGGCACAGGCGTTAGGCTTGTGTCAGTTCGCCGACAGCACAAAAGAGTTGCAGCGCTTTGGGACAGGAGGCTAGGATTAGGGCAAGTGATATCTAAGGGGGGCTTGTGATAGAAATATATATATCATGTAGATCTCACTTGCATGTATACTCCTCTATAATCAAATATATACTTATATGCTCACAGCTAATATATACATTATAATCAATGGTTTAAAATGGCTGACAATGAACTGATATAACCCAGACAGATCATATGGGGTTTTCCATCCCTAAAAGCAGAACAGAGTCAGATGTTTGGTGACTGCTGATCAAGTGTTTCCACTTTGTCCTAGACACAGAGCTCGAGTTTGGTTGCTTGATCAGCAGTCATATGAGCATTAATCACAATATTCCATGTATGTTTAGATAACCAATGACAGAGGAGCTAGACAATATGGTAATTAACTAGCCACCCCTAACAACCCCTAACCACTCCTTTCTATGTGAAAATATAAAACTATGTATGTACAATAAAGTTTCAGTATTGATGGAATGTTGTTCTGTCACAGTTGTGTACAGTCCATTCTTGATGAGCGCTCAAAATACTCAGTCTAATTGGGAGCGGCCGCAGCACACACAGGGATATATTTATCCAACCCTAATATTTCCATAACAGTATCACTGTGCATGATTGGCCAGCAGACTCGCCTTACCTTAACCCCATGTATTGTCAAGAGGAAGATGAGGGACATCAGACCCAACAATGCAGGCAAGCTGAAGGCTGCTATCAAAGCAGTCTGGACTTCCATAACACCTCAGCAGTGTCACAGGCTGATCTCTTCCATGCCACTCCGCATTAAAGCAGTAATTGATGCAAAAGGAGCCCCGACAAAGTATTGAGTACATTTACTGAACATACATTTCAGTAGGCCAACATTTTGGATTTTTAAAATAATTTTTCAAGCTGGTGTTATAAAGTATTCTAATTTACTGAGATAGTGACTTTTGTGTTTTCATTAGCTGTAAGCCATAATCATCAGCATTAACAGAAATAAACACTTGAAATACATAACTCTGCTTGTAATGACTCTATATAATATATGAATTTCACTTTTTGTATTGAAGAGCTGAAATAAATTAACTTTTTGATGATATTCTAATTTTGTGAGAAGAACCCGTATATGTATATCCTGTTGCATAAAATCTTTTCAGATGCATGAAAAGCTTTTTATCTCCATTTGAAATTAAGCAGGGAGTATGAAGTCAAAGTCAATTACTTTCTAGATCCCTATCTTTTTAGTGCCATTATCTAAAGGAATTTCTAATGTACTTGAATTAAAATTTTGCTACCATTCCCTAACTACAATATCTACCCGCTTTTCTACTTTTTCCTTCCTTTCTTCCTGATGATGCTTCGATTGAGAATCCCAGTGCATGCTGAGATATTCAAATGATCAGCAGTGATGAGCAGTAAACCAATACCGACGTGCCGAAACCAGTGACATCATCAGAAAGTTTTTGATGCAGATTTTGGTGATATTATGCTCTAAAAATCTGCACACATGCTTATCTTAATGTGGATTTCTTTTTTAAAGGTGTTGTCACAACTACACTACACTTGTCCATAAAAACATAATTGTTGAAATCTGTATCCTTTTTAGCTAGATTAGAAATTATTTAAGATCACAGATGGTAGGGGATTCTCATAGATCCACCCGCTGTTACTTTTTGTCATGAACAGCCCTCTGCTGCCCCCTTTCATCAGGACAATTAGCAATTGACCGATGACTAACAAAGCAGGCAGCTACTGTTTCAACTACTAGGAACAGGTAACTACTAGGTACACACAGAAACGCCTTATGTGGTAAATCACCTGTTGGTTTATTATAGCACAACACTCCCCAGCCACACCCTTGAGGTGGAGATATGGCAAGTACATGTCCCACCCATCTCTTACCTACTCAACAAAAAGCTTGGTCCCTTCATGGCTGATTAACCTCTTCAACACATAGCATGCTGGAGAGAAATAAATGGGTTTTTTGATCACGAAAGAAAGCAATCTTTTGTGACACCTACAGCTCTGGCAAAAATTGAGAGACCACTGCAAAATGTTCAGTTTGCCTGATTTTTCTCTTTATAGGTATATTTTTGAGTAAAATGTAAATTGTTCATTTATTCTATATACTTCTGACAACATGTTTCCGAATTTCCAAGCAATAACTTTTGTATTTTTTTCTGAAAAGGAGAAATGGTCAAAATTTAAAAAAAACAGTGCTTTCAGATCTCAAATAATGCAAAGAAAACAAGTTCATAATCATTTAGAAACAACAATACTAATGTTTTAACTCAGGAAGAGTTCAGAAATTAATATTTTTTGGAAAAAACACGATTTTTAATCACAGCTTTCATGCGTCTTGGCATGCTTTCCACCAGTCTTTCACACTGCTTCTGGTGCAAAAATGTAAGCAGTTCTGCTTTGTTTGATGGCTTGTGACAATCCATCATCCTCTTGATTACATTCTAGAGGTTTTCAATGGGGTTCAGGTCTGGAGATTGGGCTGCTCATGGCAGGGTTTTGATGTGGTGGTCTCTTAATTTTTGACAGAGCTGTATTTCTCCTCACACACATTGCCAGTGACCCTGTCACAATATATTGTTTATATACCTCAGTACGGTCACAGCCAACTCTACCATAAGTTGCAACCACAAATAGTTTTACAGGCCTTTTGGACATTCTATGCAGGTAGAGTATGGCTTCAGAGTGCAATTTACAGAGCAAAAGAAGCATAACTATTGCATTTTATATTTTATCCAGAAAGATGGACAGTGCTTATAAAAATATACAAAATATCTTACAAAAGGGACAAAACAATGAAGAATATACAATTACTAGTGTTGAGCATTCCGATACCGCAAGTATCGGGTATCGGCCGATACTTGCGGGTATCAGAATTCCGATACCGAGATCCGATACTTTTGTGTTATCGGGAATCAGTATCGGGATTAATCTCAATGTGTAAAAGAAAGAATTAAAATAAAAAAATAGGGATATACTCACCTCTCCGACGCAGCCTGGACTTTACCGCCGTAACCGGGAGCCGTTGTACCTAAAAATGCACGCTTGAAGGGCCTTAGATGACGTCACGGCGCTCTGATTGGTCCGTAGCGGTCGCGTGACCGCTACGGACCAATCACAAAGCAGTGACGTCACCTAAGGTCTTTCAAGCGCTTGAAAGACCTTAGGTGACGTCACTGCTTTCTGATTGGTCGCGTAGCGGTCACGCGACCGCTACGCGACCAATCAGAAGCTGCGGACGTCTTCTAAGGTATTTCAAGCGCTTGAAAGACCTTAGGTGACGTCACTGCTTTGTGATTGGTCGCGTAGCGGTCAAGCGACCGCTACGGACCAATCAGAGCGCCGTGACGTCATCTAAGGCCCTTCAAGCGCGCATTCTTAGGTACAACGGCTCCCGGTTACGGCGGTAAAGTCCAGGCTGCGTCGGAGGGTGAGTATATCCCTATTTTTTATTTTAATTCTTTCTTTTACACATTGATATGGATCCCAGGGCCTGAAGGAGTTTCCTCTCCTTCAGACCCTGGGAACCATACAGGATACCGTCCGATACTTGGTGTCCCATTGACTTGTATTGGTATCGGGTATCGGTATCGGATTAGATCCGATACTTTGCCGGTATTGGCCGATACTTTCTGATACCGATACTTTCAAGTATCGGACGGTATCGCTCAACACTAACAATTACATAAAAAAAAGAATAAACTAAAGAAATTACTAAACCTAATGTCACTGCAGTGGCACTGATTTATGGATGGAAGCGCTCCTATTGAAAATGTCTGAAAATGAGTATCTCCTCTTTCTCTCGAGAATTTGGGGGAAGGAAAGCAAAAGACTTCTATGAGATGGTGTGGAGATGGTCGGTGACACTGGTGGTGTTGATGCTTTCACATTCTCTCTTTGCAGTGGTAAAATGGCCCTGTTGACCGTGAGTGGCAAGAAGAGGCCGAAATCACAGCAGAAAAGGAAGCTTCGATTTCTCCTGCTTTTTAAAGTGTGTACTCCAATGCTCCTGCTTGAAATTCAGATTCCTTGTCGTACAGGTGGTGCTCAGAATCAGAATATTCGGGCCTCAATCAGAGTCTGATGGCACAGAGTGAAAACCACCTGTCCCTTGTCGGCAGCAGATTCCCTGAAGAAATGCCGTGCCAGGGATCTCTGTTGAGCTCTGTGTGGTGTTCTTATTTCAGCGGTGCAGTGGGCAGTAGCAGCCCACATAGTGTCAAAAGGCCGCCCACTGTGCCTTTTCACCCTGCTCCCTCTTTTTCAGTGCTGATGTGACAGCATGGACACCTACTCTTCCTTTGAACTGCACATGTCACTAGGATGGCCTGTGCTTCATATGTGGTTTAGGACCTCATCATTCTTTGCATCATCTTAATTCAACTACTCACCGCTGCCCTGTTTGCCAGTCTGCACACTGCAGAAACACACTGCAGTTGAAAAATGAGCTTCATCATCATCTGACACATCCGGTGGTCTGCTGACCTTGGGCACTAGCCCTCCCATGTACTCATCCTTCAACATAACAAGTGGTTGGGCACCAGTGTAGGTGGATGGGTCAAGGAACCTTATCCAGCAAAGTCATCAAAAAACAAAAGAGACTCTTGCATGACTTGGGGATGAGACTGGCCGATTTGCAAGGGAGTGATGTGAAAGCCGGATGACCATGGTACTGAGATGCCAACCATGCAATTTCTCTGATGGACCGGGTGAAAAATAATGGAAATAAGCTAGAGTCACTCTCAGCCATCTAATCATACACCTGTTTAACATCTTGTGGACTCATCATTCAAGCAGCAGTATTAAGGCCTACAAAAGGACACATAACGTTCTGCCACCTACATGAACCAGAGGAAGGTGTTGTATATGGCCACAAAGCAGGTACAGAATGACCATGTCCTCTCCCTGCATCAGCTACACCACCACCATCAGCGGCTATACCAGCACCAGCAGCTACTTCCATTTCCCCAATTTGATGTACTTCCCATATGTGGTTTTTCTAAACATTTCTCACAAAGAGATGGTGGTGGAAGAGTAGATTTATGTATTTGCAATAGTACTAGAAAACACACAGTGGTCCTGAAAAATATTTATTTGGCCTAGAAATGGCAACTAGATGGCTGATGCCAATTATTTTTTTCACAGTCTATTAAAAAACACATACAAGACCAGAAAAATTATTTTTTGGGACCAGAAATGGCAATGACATCGCTTATGCAATATATTTTGTGCATAACTACTAGAAAACATACAGCAGTCCTGAAAAATTATTTTTCGGGCCTAGAAATGTTAAAGAGACTACTGATGTGATACATTTTTTTCAAAACTACTAGAATACACAGCAGTCATGAAAAATTATATATTTGGCCAAGAAATGGCACCTAGACGCAGACTACTAAAAACACAGAGCAGGTTAAAGGAACAGTACTCACAATGTCTTATATGAACAGTACTCTTGATCGGGAAGTGGGTGCAGAGTACACACAGTGGCATAAAGGGAACCTGTCAGCAGGATTGTGCACAGTAACCTACACACAGTGTCAGGTCCATGTCGTTATACTGATTACAATGATACCTTGGTTGATGAAATCCGTCTTGTGTTTGTTGTTTAATCTATGCTTTCAGTTTGTAGTTAATGATATGCTCATGCCCTAAGGCGGATCTGGAGGGGGGTCTGCATGTGGTGCTCTGATTAGATATTCATAATGCAGCCTGCTGACAGGTCACTGATCCCTCAGTGACCTGCCCCCTAGTTTGCATAATGAATATCTGTATATACTTAAAAAAAAAACTTCTGCAGGCAGGTGACAGCCCAGGCACCTGCTCTGCAGCAAAATCACATGTTTTGTGTGCCATTAATACATTTTCCTTTTTTCACTAGCTGAATTTCCTGAAAAAAAATGTATCATTGGCACACAAAACATGCGGGTCACCTGACTGCAGAAGGTTTTTTTTTTAAGTAAATACAGATATTCATTACAAAACACCAGCAACCAGAGAGCCGCACAGCCTTCAATACCAGAGCCACAGGTTATCGTGAGGTAAGTAGAACCAGCTGGATGTCCGAGGCAAACATGGAGGTGCTTGCGTGGATATAGAAGTATATCATAAAGTAACTAGCAGCAGAAAAACGCCGTAGCACTCACCAAGTTGGCAGTTCAGAATTATTTTATTGAATCACACACAGAGAGACATCTTCACGGCTCGGGGATGTGGGGGAGTGCAGAGTATGTCAGACGAGACGACGGCCGTTTCGCACTAAGAAGAGCGCTTCCACGGGTCTGCCTGAGAGGAAGTGACGCCGCATTAAGAAGGTGAGTGATTACATCGCTCCTCCTGCGTCAATTTCCAATCAGGCGTAAAAGTGCACAGTGCTATTAAAAACATTTAAAATCAAGCATCAGAAATATAGAACTCTGGAATACATACTATACAAAAATATGTTACCGGAAGGGAAGAAGAATAGATAATTCTAAAGTGCAAAAATCACAGCGGAAAAAATAAATAACACAGTAATGAAGCTGATAAACAGCGGCTATTAGATAAATACAGATGCAGTCAGGCTGGAATATCTCAGGACCTGTGAAATAAGAGAAAACCATTAACAAGCCAAGTCAATTCACAGACACGGGCTGATAGGTACCGCTAACTGGGTGCGAAAATAGCATATAAAGTTATAACATAGTTACAATTTGAAACTATAAAAAAATGGACATATCCACTCTATCATTCATACCGGCTGGGCCGGTGGCTCGTGTTCGCAGAATCCATTTGGCCTCTTGTCATAACAATATTTTATGTAAATCGCCTCCCTGTGCGGGGAGAGAAATTCTCTCAATCCCCGCAAACGTCAATGCGTCTGGATCCCCTCCATGAATTTCTCTAATATGTTCGATCAATCTCGGGGCACCTTTTCCCGAAACAATAGATTTAGAGTGTTCTCTAAACCTTACATACAGTTTACGAATAGTTTTGCCAATATAGAACCTTTTGCACGGACAGAATATAACATAAACTACATACTCTGTCTTGCAAGAGATGAATTGTCGGACTGTATGTGTAATGGGGCCAATGTTTAATATTTGTCCAGTTATGTGAGAACGACAGAAGTGGCAATGACCACATCGATAATTCCCTTTCGGGATACCCCGTTCTAACCAAGTGGTTTTATCTTTGGTCACCCGATTATGTATTAACATATCCCTGACACGAGTCCCCCATCTGTTAGATATTAATGGACCACCTCCAGTTTTACTTGATAATTCTCTGTCTCTCTCTAGTACATGCCAGTGTTTTCGGATAGTAGATCTAATTTCCCGATCTAACGGACCATATTGGAAGCAAAACGTGAAACGTTGATCAGATATATCATGCCTATTTTCTCTTACACCCTGTGTCCTAGTCTCCACCCGACTGACTGCAGACTCTAATATTTCATCGGGATAGCCTCTATCACGGAGCCTGGACAAAAGCTCCTCAGATTGTCTTTTGAAACCTTCTTGCGTATTATTAATACGTCGTGTACGCAATAGTTGGCTATATGGCAGTGATTTTTTTGTGTGATGAGGGTGGAAGCTGTTATAATGTAAGATCGAATTTACTGCAATAGGTTTTCGAAATATGGATGTACATAGTCTATCTTCTATAACCTCCACATTAACATCCAAGAATTCTAAACTCATACCCCCAAATTTGTGGGTGAAAGACATGCCCATTACATTGTCATAATTAAGGTAGTCCACAAATAAATTAAATTCAGCTTCTGTGCCGTCCCACACTATAAATAAATCGTCGACATACCTGATGAAAAGTTTTATGTGTATCAAGAACCTATTCTTATGTGAGTAAATGTAGTCTTCTTCGAAGACAGCCATGTACAGGTTGGCGAATGTACATGCAGCCGGGGTCCCCATGGCAGTACCATTGGTCTGCCTGTACCAAATGTCAAGAAAGGTGAAGGCATTGTGACTTAATATAAAGTCCAATCCTCCACACACAAATTCAATATAGTCCTGACTTTTATTGGTGGTCTCCAATATACGTTTAATGGTATCCATGCCCAATTTCTGGGGGATATTAGTGTACAGGCTGACCACATCAATGGAGGCCATGGAGAACCCCGGCTGCCATTCGAAACCCTGTACCTGCTTCAAGAATGAATTGGTGTCCTTGATGTAGGACGGCACATCTGAAAGAAGGGGACGTAGGAGCCAGTTAATGTATTGGGATAAAGGCTCTGTTAAAGATGTGCCGTCCTACATCAAGGACACCAATTCATTCTTGAAGCAGGTACAGGGTTTCGAATGGCAGCCGGGGTTCTCCATGGCCTCCATTGATGTGGTCAGCCTGTACACTAATATCCCCCAGAAATTGGGCATGGATACCATTAAACGTATATTGGAGACCACCAATAAAAGTCAGGACTATATTGAATTTGTGTGTGGAGGATTGGACTTTATATTAAGTCACAATGCCTTCACCTTTCTTGACATTTGGTACAGGCAGACCAATGGTACTGCCATGGGGACCCCGGCTGCATGTACATTCGCCAACCTGTACATGGCTGTCTTCGAAGAAGACTACATTTACTCACATAAGAATAGGTTCTTGATACACATAAAACTTTTCATCAGGTATGTCGACGATTTATTTATAGTGTGGGACGGCACAGAAGCTGAATTTAATTTATTTGTGGACTACCTTAATTATGACAATGTAATGGGCATGTCTTTCACCCACAAATTTGGGGGTATGAGTTTAGAATTCTTGGATGTTAATGTGGAGGTTATAGAAGATAGACTATGTACATCCATATTTCGAAAACCTATTGCAGTAAATTCGATCTTACATTATAACAGCTTCCACCCTCATCACACAAAAAAATCACTGCCATATAGCCAACTATTGCGTACACGACGTATTAATAATACGCAAGAAGGTTTCAAAAGACAATCTGAGGAGCTTTTGTCCAGGCTCCGTGATAGAGGCTATCCCGATGAAATATTAGAGTCTGCAGTCAGTCGGGTGGAGACTAGGACACAGGGTGTAAGAGAAAATAGGCATGATATATCTGATCAACGTTTCACGTTTTGCTTCCAATATGGTCCGTTAGATCGGGAAATTAGATCTACTATCCGAAAACACTGGCATGTACTAGAGAGAGACAGAGAATTATCAAGTAAAACTGGAGGTGGTCCATTAATATCTAACAGACGGGGGACTCGTGTCAGGGATATGTTAATACATAATCGGGTGACCAAAGATAAAACCACTTGGTTAGAACGGGGTATCCCGAAAGGGAATTATCGATGTGGTCATTGCCACTTCTGTCGTTCTCACATAACTGGACAAATATTAAACATTGGCCCCATTACACATACAGTCCGACAATTCATCTCTTGCAAGACAGAGAATGTAGTTTATGTTATATTCTGTCCGTGCAAAAGGTTCTATATTGGCAAAACTATTCGTAAACTGTATGTAAGGTTTAGAGAACACTCTAAATCTATTGTTTCGGGAAAAGGTGCCCCGAGATTGATCGAACATATTAGAGAAATTCATGGAGGGGATCCAGACGCATTGACGTTTGCGCGGGATTGAGAGAATTTCTCTCCCCGCACAGGGAGGCGATTTACATAAAATATTGTTACGACAAGAGGCCAAATGGATTCTGCGAACACGAGCCTCCGGCCCAGCCGGTATGAATGATAGAGTGGATATGTCCATTTTTTTATAGTTTCAAATTGTAACTATGTTATAACTTTATATGCTATTTTCGCACCCAGTTAGCGGTACCTATCAGCCCGTGTCTGTGAATTGACTTGGCTTGTTAATGGTTTTCTCTTATTTCACAGGTCCTGAGATATTCCAGCCTGACTGCATCTGTATTTATCTAATAGCCGCTGTTTATCAGCTTCATTACTGTGTTATTTATTTTTTCCGCTGTGATTTTTGCACTTTAGAATTATCTATTCTTCTTCCCTTCCGGTAACATATTTTTGTATAGTATGTATTCCAGAGTTCTATATTTCTGATGCTTGATTTTAAATGTTTTTAATAGCACTGTGCACTTTTACGCCTGATTGGAAATTGACGCAGGAGGAGCGATGTAATCACTCACCTTCTTAATGCGGCGTCACTTCCTCTCAGGCAGACCCGTGGAAGCGCTCTTCTTAGCGCGAAACGGCCGTCGTCTCGTCTGACATACTCTGCACTCCCCCACATCCCCGAGCTGTGAAGATGTCTCTCTGTGTGTGATTCAATAAAAGAATTCTGAACTGCCAACTTGGTGAGTGCTACGGCGTTTTTCTGCTGCTAGTTACTTACAGATATTCATTATGCAATCTAGGGAGAAGGTCACTGAGGGATCAGTGACCTGTCAGCAGTCTGCATTGTGAATATCTATTGAGTGTACCACATACACCAACCCCGCATTAGGACACGAGAATCTCATTAACACAAAACTGAAAATAAAGATTAAACAACAACCACAAGATGGATTTAATCAACCAAGGTATCATTGTAATCAGTATAATGGCACCGACCTGACAGTGTCTGTAGGCTACTGTGCACAATCCTGCTGACAGGTTCCCTTTAAATGAACAGTACTCCTACATGCGGAGGGTGCTGAGTACACACATCGGCTTTTAGCACAGTACTCTCACAGGCAGAGGAGTGCAGAGTACATACAGTGGCTTAAATTTACAGTGCTCCCACAGGTGAGGGAGTGCAGAGTATACATAGTGGTTTAAATGAACAATATTCCCACAGGCAAGGGGGTGCTGAGTACACACAGTGTCTTAATGGAACAGTACTTCTACGGGTTGTACAGAGCACATACAGCTGCTTTAAGCTTAGTGCTCTTACAGGAAGAGTGTGCAAGGTACACACAGTAGCTTAAATGAACAGTACTCCCACTGGAGGGGGTGAAGACTACACTCAATGGCTTAAATAAAGAGTACTCCCACAGGAGCAGGGTGCAAAGTATACGCAATGGCTTAAGTGGACAGTACTCCCACATGTAGGGGTGTGCAGAGTACAAAGAGTGGCTTAAATGAACAGTACTCCCATAGGCAGGCAGATGCAGAGTACAAACAGAGGCTTAAATGAACAGTGTTCCCACAGGCAGGGGATGCAGAGTACACATAACAGCTTTTAGCACAGTGCTCTCACAGGCAGGTTTTCAGAGTATGCATGTTGTCTTTTAGCACAGTAGTTGAACAGTATTACCACAGATATGGGTGGAAGAGTACACACAGCATTTTTTTTTTTGCAGAGTGTGCAAATTGAATCTGTTTCTCACTCCAGCTGCATCATATCCACAAGCCAGGTCACATGGTGCTCCTGCCAATCGCAGCCATGTCAATATTGGGTATGGCTGTGATAGCTCCTGAAGTGCCCATAGTCTAAAGGCATGTTGATTTATTGTGCTGCAACCGTTCAACAAGCTTTTTTAGACTGACGATCCAGAAGAGGAAACTGGACATGCAGTAAAATGTCTGTGTTCGTGGTTCAGAAGGTGTCCATTATGGACCATAAGCTTTCCTATTTGGTTTTGCTCATCCCTACTTACTGCCTCATATGTGACATATCAAGAAGGTGGAACTTCACTTTGCTTATGCTGAAGAGACTGTGCGAGCAGCAACAGGTTATAGTGAAGTTTAAAATTCAGCAGGCATGGGAGAGTCTCTGCAGAACAACACCACCATGACTGAGTAGGTCTCCATGTGGGAGATGTGTGCCGTGTTGTGCCGATTTGAGTACTCAACTAATATAGACAGCGCTGATGATGCTATCATCCATGTTACAATAACATTTAACTGCTTCATTGAAAAAATGCTGCAGGTGATAATGGATGAGGTGGCAGCACAGGAGGGAGAGGAGGATGAATGCAATTATCAGGCCTGTCATCCACACAAGGCTGAGTTCCTGTATCAACAGGGGTCAAGTTCACAACTGTCCAGCCAAAGGATAGTTTTAGTGAATGAAGATGAAGAGGAGTACATTGGAGTGTGGTGGGGGAGGTACAAAGGACCCAGATGATACAACTCCCACCGAGGACAACTTGCTTCTTGGTTCTAGATTGTTTTTAATGTACTTTTAAATCATTTCCTAAAAAGAATTGTCCGCTACCTCTTTTCTGCGTCTTCAACTTTAACCGCCACCTTCACTGGGACCTCTGCCTCCAGGTTCTAGATTGTTATCTTTTTTCTTATTCTATATTTTTTTAAGTATTTTCCCTGAAAAAAAACCCACAAAAAGTGTTGACTGCACCGCTTCTTCCACCTACACCACCACATCCACCTATACTTGGACCTCCGCCTCCTGGTTCTAGAGAGTTATTTTTATTTTTTTCTATAATTCTATGCTCTTTAAAGAAATGTTCCTAAAAAAAAATAACACCCACAAAGTCAGGGATTGCTACCTCCTCCCTTGCCTTTTTCATTTACACCACCATGTGCACCACCAGCTGCTCCTCCACTTGGACTTCCTCCTGATTCAAGATTGTTTTGTATTTTATTTTAAGTCATTTTCATGTCCACATTTGTTTGCATGGCAATTGTCCTGCTCTTACCCCTATTTTGCTTCCTTTTTTCAGTCCCCTAGCCCTTACTATGACAATTTTACAGCCATTTACAGCATCAACATTTTAGTCCCTATTGACTTCAGTTGGGTTCGTGGTCAAGTTCGGGTTAAGTTCTGATGCCCAAACCAAACTATCGACTACCATTTGTCCAAACTCGATAAACCAGAACATTCACGGGTCACCTCATCCCTACTGATGACACTCTGATGGTAAAAACAGGCACATGGATCAAACACTGATGGCATTATGATGACCTATTGATGGAAAAGACTGACACTGATATAGTTTTTTCACAAATGTGTTTTATACTGACGTGTGCAGGAGGCCTAAATATGTAGGAAGAGGATGCCACATGACATGGAAAAAAGCAACCAGAGGGAGCTGTGACAAACACCGTACACAGGATATTGATGGGGATAAGTGATCGATGAGGTGAGTTTTTAATTTATTTTTTTCTTCTTCATCTATTATGCTCACAAGACCAAAGAGCAAAAGGAATATTTTAACTGTATCAAATTCGAACGAACTGCTGAATTGGAATTTTGGCTCATTCACTCATCACTACTAAGCCATATGCTTCAAGACCTGATATTTTTGTTTAAAGCTTTGCAATCACTGAATGCATGTTACAGTTGAATGCATACAATACTAACAGAATATTGTCCAATACCTTTGCTTAGTAGAAATGGTCCTAGTCTAATCTTTTGAACACAGTATGATGGTAAAGTGAAAAACCACATGATATAAAATTGGCAATTAGTTATTCTCCCTGCATGTTTTCACCTGTACATACACATCTGTACAATCTATATTTTCTTCAATTACTGATTTCTATTGCTTAACAGAACAACAGTTGAAACGTGTCTATTATTATGATAGCAATAATTAGAATAATAAATAAGTAGAATAAAATAAAAGTCACAGATCAAGAAATACTAGCTAGATAAAATTAGAAACTTACAAAACATGAACAGGGGTAAGACAGCTTTGGTTACAGAAATGAAACATAATGTAACACTGCCACCTTTTGGATTCTCTCGATTACCATTTTTCTCAGTAGCTACTTCAACAAAAGTAATATTCCTTGAAGATTAATGATGTTTACTTACTTGTTTGCCCCGTAATCCCACTTTCATTTATCTGTGTTGATTTTATAGTTACTAGACACTGAACATTCCTTAGTATAATGTAAAGCCTAATTCTTTTTTTTTTCTTTTTTTGTAAGGGAGAAGCAGGAGTGAACACATAGATGTTTTTTGGAACACTTTTTATAGCTGCCTACTGTATTTTTATAGTTATGCAGTTATACATTCATTATTGGAATCATTTTTTGTGCTTAGAATTTAAGGCAGGACAATCAAATGTTTGGTTATTTTTTTAACTTGACTTTATGAAATGTGTTTGTAGCATTAAATACAATATATAAATCAATGGTTTTACAGTATCCTCATCTTCTATGAGCAAAATCACTAAGCTACTTTTGTTTTCACCAGATGTCTTCAAGTAAAACATATCATTTAGACCTATAAAACTATTTTGGTCATAACTCATAAGATATCAACTGGCCAAAGGATAAGTGATAACTTCTAGATCTCTCAGTGCAGTGACAGGGCCATGACTAGGGAAATTGCCACTTGAATTTGCCAGAAATGTGCATTCTGGACACTGCTCCAATCTTTAAAGCTCATTTGTTTTACATAAATATAGCCCTAATAACTATGTACTATTTACATGGCCCCTGACAAAGCTGGTTGAACTTGGCATTGATGAAAGTTGCCTATGGTTTTTAACAACTACTGGGATACTAAGATGAGGACTGAATCTTAAGATAGGACTTTAACATGTGTTTTATACACTATTCTTCCTGGATACCTTGATATTCCCTGGGAGTACTTGTATAATACATTTTCTTGCCCTCTAATGGTGTGTTGGCCTTTCTTTGGACAACTCTGTTGCTTCCAGTTTTTCTTATAAAGATTATGTGATTTTGAGATTTTCTTTTGCACATTTTTTTAGTTATTACTATTTGTAAAACATAGCCTATAGGGAGTCATTTTTTTGTAGGTGTACACATATGTAAATTATTGTTGTCAATTTCATTCTAGAAATGCTGCATAGCTGCCACTAATTTTCCTTTTCATAATTTCATACCATCTAAAAATTTCTGAACAGTCTATAAAAAAGGCCATTTTTAAAACTGTCCATAAAACTATTGACACATCTATGATTTTTTTTAAGTTGGAGGATTTTGTATATGTTTTTGTGATTGCTATTATTGCTATTTGTACAGTGAGTGATGCTAATTTGTTCATATTAATATTCTAACTTATGTAACTAATTGTAATAATTCATTATGGTTTTAGATTAACCACTTAACCCCCGGAGCTTTTTTCAGTTTTGTGTTTTTGTTTTTCGCTCCCCACCTTCTCAGAGCCATAACTTTTTTATTTTTCCGTCAATATGGCCATGTGAGGGTTTGATTTTTGTGGGACGAGTTGTACTTTTGAATGACATCATTGGTTTTACCATGTCATGTACTAGGAAATGGGAAAAAAAATTCCAAGTGCGGTGAAATTGCAAAAAAAGTGTAATCCCGCACTAGACTCAGTAAATGCTAAAACTACCCATTTGCTTGCATTGCTTTTTTTCAAGACCTGTAAAGTTTTCAATTTTCAGTCAATAGGACTGTGTAACGACTTGTATTTTGTGCCTTGAGACAACTTTTTAATTAATACAATTTTGGAGTAGATATATTTTGATAGTCTATTACTGCATTTTTTGCAGTGTTGCAGCGGCATTTATTTTTTTTCTCATTACACCAGTAGGGCCAGGACATGACCTATTGTTCATATGAATCTGAGCATTGACTCTTGTGGTAGGTTGAATTGATGCTTGTTGATCTGTTGAATAGTTGCTGAATACCTGTTATATCAGTCCTTGCAGCCTTTGTTCTTCTATCCTTGATGGACAAAGGCGCAGGTTAATTGAGCCATCGATGTTTGGTAATTTGGTGAATACCTGCTGAGTACTTATTGTGTTAGTTCCTGCAGCTTGCTGTTTTGTAAATACTGAAGGGCAAAATATGGAGGTTAATCAAACACTAGAACAATGAAAGATGACCACCTCCCACCTCCCCCCAAACCTGTGGATAATGGCCTGAAAGACAGCTGTAGGTATAAAAAGGATGGCTCTCCTGCTACAGAGTGACTCTAGAGGACAGCAGCCAAGGCACTACGGCTCCAACAGAAGGAATAAAGATTTGAACCACTGCCCATCACTGAACTCATGGAGACATGAACCCAGGTTGGGAAAATCACGTCACCTGGCCACATAGTTCAATAGACTTTGTCAGCTTCTTTAGCTTGCCACTACCCACCAAAAATTGGGTGCTACTGGATTGGGCAGTCGGCACTGGAAGCTCCGAAGTCACAAATCTTCTATTTCCATGTGAGACAACGGAAGGGTGAGACTCTGTTCTTTGCACAATTTTGTGTATTTGTGGGACGGTACTATATGTATGTTGGTGATCCAATAAAGTATTACCCCACTGTGTTACCCTCACTCTGAGTTGTCTGGGTAGTATTCTGCCCACGGGAAAGGAGAACGGACATTTAGTGGGATGAGCCCTTGTCCATGTGTTCTTTCTAAAGACAGCTAGGACAAAGAACAAGAGCACCTATTGACCATCATGTCTCCACAGTACGGATACGTAAATGTGTATTTTTGTGTTATAATTATTCCTTCATAATTAACAGGGCAATAGGAGGGTGTTTTGAAATTTTATTTTTAATTTTTAAATTTAATTTCATTTTTAAAACACTTTTTTTTTCAATTTTCACTGTATTTTAATGTTAGTCTCCCTGAGCAACCCAATGGTACCCTGTGAGCATGTCACAGGAGCACAGATGGGTGCAAAGAATGATACTATCCCCTGCTGGCACATTGTAAATGCTGTTGTCAGAGACTGACAGCAGCATTTAACAGGTTAACTACTATGGGTGGAATTTTGCATCACACATAGCTATTAGAGGCAAATGAAGGCAAAATATCACAGCTATCATCTGCTGGCATAGATTTGTGTACATCAACTCGTCATATGTAAGAGGTTTAAGGAAACATATTATTTGGCAGTATTATTGATGATGATACCTTGTGAAACTACTGGTTCAGCAAGGCTGATAGGAACATACATTAATGCTGGAAGTTAGAGATGAGCGAATATACTCGTTGCTCGGGTTTTCCCGAGCACGCTCAGGTGGTTTCTGAGGATTTGTTAGTGTTCGGAGATTTAGTTTTCCTTGCCGCAGCTAGATGATTTGCGACTACTAGACAGCTTGATTACATGTGTTGATTCCCTAGCAACCAAACAACCCCCACATAAACTTAGGCTGGCTAATAGCTGTAAATCAAGCAGCTGAATCAACAAAAACTAAATCTCCGAACACTAACAAATACTCGATCACCCGAGCGTGCTCGGGAAAACCCGAGCAATGAGTATACTCGCTCATCACTTCTGGAAGTGTGATGAGGAGAATTTTGCTTAAATGATCATTGATTCTGTAAAGTTGTATTTTATTTATGTCAAACATCGACTGCATTATTCTTCTTACTCACTGTGCTCTTTTCCATGGAGTGGGGCACAAAGATGGGTGTAATGTGTTGCAAGCATACTGTAAGATTGCCCTTACTCAGTGTATTCGGGGACACTCGCTTTGCACGGGATTCAAGCACTTAGGCACAGTTTTTCTACTTAAACAGTCCACACGGTTTATTATGGCATCATAAACCTGATTATGCACAGTTCATCATATACACTTCATAGAACACAATAGGCACCAACCGGTGACATTAAGTTGCAGCTTTATCTTTAGACACTTCATATTCGGCTTTATCTCACGGACATTAAACATGCTGGACCTCTCACTTCGTCCAGTTACCATGGGTGAGACACAAATGCCAGATAACCACATTGTCTTAATATCATGCACAAAGTTGTGCAAAACTAAGCCTCAAAAAGAGGACAAGGAAAAACCAACTCCATATAGTATCTAGAAAGACTTGGAGGAAGGAGGAGTACTTAGGATTAAAAATATATTTTATTGTGAAAATAGTATAAAGTGTAACACATAATAAAAAATTATAAAAGGATGACATGAAAGATCATGAGTGTCAAACACCCCACACTGCTAGGCATATCAAAGCTAAAGTGCTAATATAGTGCGACAATGTAACCTTTTAAATAGATACTTATAGGATAGCACTTCCCTGAAGCTAGCACCAGATAAAGTAGGTAGCGCTATAAATAATGTGCTAACTCAATACGACCATGTGGTCATCTAAATAAATAACTATAATATGTCGCTTACCAGCAGCTGACACCAGATGGGGTGAATAGCACAAGAGAGATCCAACAGAGCCTCCAACATATGTTTCACTTTTTTGTTCTATTGCTTTCTTAAGGGGATAACTCATACTGCCTGCAAGGACCTTTTTATCCCATTGGTGGTTCATCTCTGTAATAATTATAGGGGATAACTCAGGAGACTCTTTGCGTGGAACAAGACAACTACAGGACACAGTTTTATAAGTGGTAAAGTCTATATTATCACACGGTGATTCAAACAGGTGCAGAGAGAAACTCAAGTCCACAACACTTGGTGCAAATATCAAATGCAGCTCAGCAGTCTATAGGAAACTTCAGAGGAAAACGCAATCAAGCAGAAAGTCTATGAAGCACAATTATTCTTGAGGATACGTGACACGAATAAGTCCTTGCTTAGTCCAAAACACAGATAGATATGCTTATAAGGCAGTTCAAATAATATATTAGCTCAACCAGGGAGGTCTGGGTAATAGTCTCAGGTACTCGCAGAGCAGAAACAGCTTACATGTCCAGCAAATGCAGATGGAAGCAAACATGAGCAGCAGATGAAGGAGGATTACTGGAACTGGTGTATGCAGCAGGAACTCAGAGCAGAGTAGCAGGATAACCCCACAGGTTCACAGGAGCAGGTATATAGCCAGGGAGTCACCAGAGGTCAGGAGCTGGATGAAAGGCAGAATACTCTAGCACAGACTGAAGGCTGGGGTGGAGTTTTATAGCAGGAAGACACAGTGCACATGAGACCAAAAACGCCATCTTGGAAAAGGGCATTAATGCACAAAAAGGTAATAAAAAATATTCAGAGTCCTGACAATCTCATTGCTGGTCACATGATGTGACCCGACCAATAGTATTGTCGTCTTGACGCATGTGTGCTGCGATCAGCAGGTCCTTCAGCGTCCGTCGGCATCAAGCACAATCGCGCATGCTTGGAAGCATGCATGAAAGGCTATGAAGCCGCTGCGACAGAAGAGGAGCCGCTGGATGACCAGGGCGCATGCACACTACCAAATACCTCCCTCAGAGAATACCGCAATCGAACAGCCACATGTAAACCTTCGAATTATCATACTATACTTCCAAAAACACTATTTAAATATCAGTACAATTTATAATAATCATGTATGATGCAAGAACAGGTACAACTAATAAGATTTTCCGATTAATGAAATGGGTTTAGATCCAAATTCAATGATGTGTTTAATTCTTCAAGCAGAGTATGCAGCATGACTGAAGATGTATGCAAGTCAAAAAGGGTATACACGGTTCAAGCAGGAAGTGAATAAAACTGTAAGGGTGACAATAAACCAAATTAGAATAACAAACATAAAAGGAAAAACAGTTAAAAAGTATGGATCAAGACATGATCAAGGAGGCGCAAAAGAGCTAGTGGGAGATGGAAAAGGGGGAAAAGGGAAAGAAGTGTAAGGGCCAATTTATAAAAACGAAGCAAAGCTCAATGTCTCGTTTAATCCATTCGGTGCCATGGTTTCTAATTGCACAATACACTTAGCCTCTTTTTGTGCCAGCAGTTTCTTGTTGTTCCCTCCCCTTATCCCCATATGTAGACTTTCTATGCCTCTGATTCGGAGCCCCGCGTCACAATTATGATGTGTCCTAAAATGACTCGAGATTGTCTTCAACTCAGAAAGGTCTACCACCGTTCTGGCGGCGCCAATGTCCTGAACGTGTTCACGTACCCTAACTCTAAGCTCCCTAGAGGTGAGGCCTGTGTATATCAAAGGACAGGTGCATACAGCATAATAAATAACATTACTCATCCCACAAGTAATGTGCTGTCGGATATTAAATTGTTTAAGGCCATCTGATCCCGAGTGCCACATACATTCCTGATCAGAGGGATGAAATGGCTCCTAACCAAAAGACTGCCAATATTAGGTGCTCTCCTGGAAATCATGGCTGGAAAATCACCCAGGGATGGCCCCAGGGCGGGCTCTGTCTTCAGTGTAGACCAGTGTTTGTTCAATATTGCCCTAATATTCTGCCACTCATGGTTATAGGTACTGATAAATCTAACAGTATCGGTATTGCCCTCTTTACTATGAGTATTTGTTTTATATAATAGGTCACTGCGCTGAATCTTCCTAGCCCTATCAAAGCCAAGTCTGATGCTCCTGCAGCTATATCCGTGTGATTCGAATCGAGACCGTAAGTCCGCAGCCTGAGTGTAAAATTTTTGATCCGATGAACAGATCCGCCTCATTCTTAGGAACTGTCCGACCAGGACAGCTCTAATAGTAGAAGGTTATGGGCTGAGTCAGCACAAATTAAAGTGTTCACGGAGGTGGGCTTCCAGTAGACATCAGTCTGGAGTACACATCGGCTACTGTCGAGCTCCAGAGTAACGTCCAATAAGTCCACCCTTGTGGGATGATATTGGTATGTCAGCCTAATGTTGTAAGAATTGGAATTGAGTTTGAACATAAATTTCTCGAGCTGCTGCGCCGTCCCACCCCACATGAAAAAGATATCATCGATATATCACAGCCAGCACAGCACAGCACATGGTCAGCGGCCTCCACGCCCCCGTCGCCAAAGAGGAATCTCTCCCAGTGCCCTAGGAAAAGATTAGTGTACAAGGGGGCACAGGCCGCACCCATGGCTGTGCCACGCTTTTGTAGATAGAATATATCTTTAAATACAAAGAAATTGTGGGTAAGGACAAAGCGCAGCAACTCGAGGATCAGTTTGCAAAGAGATCTGTCCAGGTCGGAGGTCCCCAAGAGGAAGCGGACCGCATCCAGACCGTGGGTATGATCATTACATGTAAATAGGGTTTGGACATCCGCAGTGACCAATAGAACATCCTGGTCCACTGAGACGCCATCGACCCTCGTGAGGACGTCTGTCGTGTCACGTACATAAGATGGTAAATTTTCCACCAATGGTTTCAAAAAGTGGTCTATAAATTTACATATTGGATCAGATAATCCTTCAATACCGGACACTATTGGACGTCCAGGAGGGTTGATGGCGTCCTTGTGGACCTTGGGCAAAGGATAAAAAGTTGGTGTCTTGGGAGTCCTGACTGTTAACCCCTCCAGCATTTTCTTATCAATAATATCCCCCTCGTAGGTTCTGATGAGGATCTGTTGTCACCGAGATGAGAAAGAGGCTATTGGATTGTATGACAATCTAGTGTAGGTATTATCATCTCTTAATTGACGGAACACTTCCTACTCGTACTTATCACATGGCCCGGTCATGATATTCCCCCCTTGTCAGCTGGTTTATAGACCACATCCTTATAGGACAGTAGTTCTTTGATGGCCTGCCGTTGTCGGTGTGTCAAGTTATCAAATCTACGTCTAGATGACAGTTTCTTAAAATCTTCCTACATCAATCTGGTGAAGATCTCAACAGCAGGACATAAAGACAAGGGGGAAATCTCGTTGATCTGGGCATGAGAGATGAAGGGAACCTACCTTGATGAGATGTTCATCAAGGAGGTCCTGAAGGTTCTGTAGCGCCACCCTCTCAATCTCGGTTAGTGATTATTGTATAGATGTCTCTTTTTGATGAAGTTTCCTCAGAATAAGTTTCTGGGAGAAAAGATGCAGATCTTTTGATGCTAAAAAATAATCAAAATAATTAGTGGGGAAAAAGGTCAGGCCCCTCCCAAGAACATCCAACTGGATATCTGAAAAGACACGAGATGACAGATTATATACCTGTAGTCCACCCTGGGGTCCAGACCCAGGCCTCCCTCCAGAAGAGCCCTTTTGTTTGGCACGGGATTCAAGCACTTAGGCACGGTTTTTCTACTTAAACAGTCCACACGGTTTATTATGGCATCATAAACCTGATTATGCACAGTTCATCATATACACATCATAGAACACAATAGGCACCAACCTGTGCCATTAAGTTGCAGCTTTAGGCTGGTTTCACACTTGCGTTTTTGTCTGCAGCGTTTTTTGCACAAAAAACGCATGCGTTTTTCCCCCCTATATTTAACATTGAAAACGCATGCGTTTTTTTTGTACGCGTTTGGTCGCGTTTTCAAACGCATGCGTTTTTTTTCTGCATGCGTTCTTTTTCAAAAATGCAACCTGTAGTATTTTTTTGCGCGTTTTTTTGCCGCGAAAAAACGCATGCGTTTTTTCGCGGCAAAAAAATGCATTGCTGTCTATGTAAACGCATGCGTTTTTAAGCACATGCGTTTGTTTGCGTTAAAAACGCATGCGTTTTTATAGAAAAAACCCAGAAAACAGACTGAAAAGCCACCCACCACCATCAAGGTGATAAAGGGATCCAAACCCTAACCCTAAGGGTATGTTTCCACGGTCAGGAAACGCTGCTTTTTTGACGCTGCGCAGAGCTGCAGCGTCAAACAAGCAGCGTCCAGATGTTCCAGCATAGTGGAGGGGATTTTATGAAATCCCGTCTCCACTATGCGTGGAAACCCGCACGCGGCGGCCCTGCGACTACGGACATGCTGCGCGTCTTTTCAGATCGCAGCATGTCCGTTCACCTTGCGGGGACGCAAGGCATATCACAGGGCGCTATGGGAGAGAGCGATCATCCCGGATGTGAAGAGTTAACACATCCGGCATGATCGCGTCCCAGAAAGGGGGCGGGGCTTAGCGCCGAGCAGCTTCGCCGCTGCGGCGATACCGCCGGCCATCCTGACAGTGGAAACATACCCTAACTCTACCCCTAACCTCACCCCTAACCATTTAATGAACATTTTCTGACAGTCATAGTGCCACGTATTTAAGTGCCACGTATCACTTATTTCAGTGCCACGTATTTCAGTGCCAAGTATTTCAGTGCCACGTATTTCAGTGCCACGTACCACGTATTCAGTGCCACGTACCACGTATTCAGTGCCACGTACCACGTATTTCAGTGCCACGTACCACGTATTCAGTGCCACGTACCACGTATTCAGTGCCACGTACCACGTATTTCAGTGCCACGTACCACGTATTTCAGTGCCACGTATTTCAGTGCCACGTATCACGTATTGAGTGCCACGTATTTCAGTGCCACATACCACGTATTCAGTGCCACGTACCACGTATTCAGTGCCACGTACCACGTATTTCAGTGCCACGTACCACGTATTTCAGTGCCACGTATTTCAGTGCCACGTATTCAGTGCCACGTATTTCAGTGCCACGTACCACGTATTCAGTGCCACGTACCACGTATTCAGTGCCACGTACCACGTATTTCAGTGCCACGTACCACGTATTTCAGTGCCACGTACCACGTATTTCAGTGCCACGTATTTCAGTGCCACGTATCACGTATTCAGTGCCACGTATTTCAGTGCCACGTACCACGTATTCAGTGCCACGTACCACGTATTCAGTGCCACGTACCACGTATTTCAGTGCCACGTACCACGTATTTCAGGGCCACGTATTTCAGTGCCACGTATCACGTATTTCAGTGCCACGTATTTCAGTGCCACGTATTTCAGTGCCACATATTTCAGTGCCACGTATTTCAGTGCCACGTATTTCAGTTACGTTTAGGGGATAGGGGTAGGGTTAGGGTGACCAGGACATTCTTCTAATAAAAAGCTACCCCTAACCCTAACCCTAGCTAATTCTACTATTAGTGGATTTTCTAGTTGATTTTTTCATGGGGGAAAAAAAAACAAAAACGCATGCGTCTAAAAAGCGCGGCATTTTGCCGCGATTACATGCGTTTTTTCACCACATGCGTTTTTTCAAAAACGCATGCAGATCAAAACGCAAGTGTGAAACCAGCCTTACATTTAGACACTTCATATTCAGCTTTATCTCATGGACACTAAACATGCTGAACCTCTCACTTCGTCCAGTTACCATGGGTGTCCATACGCCGAACAGTTCATCAATGTCCCTAGTCATATAGTGCACATGACATTGGGTGGCGGTCTCTAAACATGCTGATCCTTATCTGACCAGTTGCCATGGGTGACCGCACAGCACGCCATTCACTGGGTTACCTTCTAGGAGCTCCTGCTCCATACGCTGACTCCTGTCAGTACTCTCTCTCTCAGGGAAGCTGCCGAACTGGGATCACCATCCTGGGCAATGCTTTGCTCACCAGGCCACCTGACAGTCCAGATCCTCAGATGGGCTGTAGCTTCCCCACACGCAGTGCCATCACGGACTCTGCACACACGTCCGCTCTGTGCGCTATTCAGGATGTCCATCCCCATCTTGGACCATCCAACACACAGGCCCCGAGGTCCAAGATCTCCCCCTTGTGCTCTTCATGGATCTAGTCCTACTCCCAGGAACTCCCAACACAGAGGCCCTCCAGGACCTGGCACACAGACCACTCAGGTCCATCCATCTTCTCCCATGTAACCACATAGTCACATTATATACTTGTAACCACTCCCATAGCTGGGAGGTGTGTGTGGCTAGTTCAACCATTACAACTACAGATATGCCTCCATGCATATCCTGAGGAGCACAGGCAGCGCCCCCTAGCTGTAACAGGGGTCACTGCATCACAATACTTAAACTCGCCTTTTAAATGTTTGAAACAATAACCATAATGTCAAATTTTAAGACAGTCATTTTTAATAAAGGTGGACTGTATGATTCTTTGCTTGGTGCAAAGCATTTCCATGCATATGTAAATAGGATTTTAGCATTGTCGTATAATCTGATCTTTGCAGATAATCAGTATGGGAAGAAAGTACATCAGCAAAAGTTGTTATGGAAAATAATAAACACAGACAGTGTGCAAGATGGTAATAAAGTGAATGCTATTTATTTTGAATGTTTGCAAGCAATGTCAGACAATTTGAATCTTGATTAGTAGAATATCATTAACATAGTTCCCTTCAGTGTTGTCAACCTGTCTTTACATCGAGGACTTGAGCTGTGCTACTCTTTGTCAAATATTATAATAGTGAAACAGAACAGTATATCCATGGAAAATATATTTGGGAATAACTATTGAGCTATTGAAGCCAACAAAAAGCATACAGAGGTGCTGTTTTTGCCTTCAGTAGTCAACCTATCCATTTTAATCCATAATGCAAAAGAAAACAATTTTTCCATTATACTATGATTTTTTGCACTAGAGAAACCCATCTGTGCAATATCTTCAGCTTTGCTTTCACCACAAAGCAGATAATAACATTTTAATCATGTTTATACATTGCCCCTTTTTATTGTTGTTTTTTTTAAATTGCAGTGAGAACATAACAGTAGCCTAAGGCTCTGTTCACACCAGCATTTTTGAAAGCCCTTTTTCTGTTCCACTTTGGAAACATAGAGATTTAATTCACGTGGAGTACACAAATAAAAGCATAAGGAACCTATTGACTATAATGAAGTTTTTGTGGTTTCGTTATGACGTCTGTCTTTGTTATTGAAAAGTAGTACAGCATGATGTGCATTTTTCCCCACAAGAAAAATAGAAAAAATATACACTATAATGGAAAACCATAATGAACTATTAATGACTAACATTATGCTTCTGCTTGCAACTGTCATGTAATGGACCTGTAGTACATCCCATATCTCTGTTCATAAAAATTAGAGGGGTTTCACCAAGATAAATAAATACATCCTGTCTGAAATATACTGACAAAATAATAACCTTCTTAAAAAGAATTCAGTTCAGACGTACAGGAGGGCATCCTGAAAACAATGTTCCCATTATTAGGAAGTGGGTCTCAGTGAATGCAAGGGTTGCCAAAAATTTGGAGGCAATACGATGCCCCTCTGAAGAGACATAGAGGCGGGCCTCATGAGAAAATGCTCCCTTTATTAGGAAGTGGGTCTTCTATAGTGTTTGCCTATGCAGTGAACACAAGGGCTGCCAAAAATTTGGAGGCACTCCAATGCCCCGTGGAAGAGACTTGGAGGAGGGCCTCATAAAAAATGTTCCCATTACAAAGGAGCGGGTCTCCTATACTTGTGATGCAAACAAACATTTACCCCTGGGGGGTATACATGAACATACTGTATGACAATTTTTTTTTACTGGCATCATAAACACCCTTTACAAAAATTATGTGGGTGTTGCATCACAGACCACGGTCACCCTGGTGATAGGGTGGTGGAGGATGAGGATGAGGAGAAGGAGTAAGACAAGAGCAAATAGCCAAAAGCAGGAAGCGTATACCCATGTGTGGGTTTGAAGAGGTGCTTGGGATTAGACCTCCCGATAAAAGACACTGGATTTGAGTTTATGTTACGCTGCAATCATTCGGAGGTGTTGAGAAGAATGGCCCAATCCAGCCCTTGTTCATTTTTATAAGAGTCAGCCTGTCAACATTTTCATTATAATTCCATCAGGGGCACTAAAAACCCACTCTCACAAAACGCTAGTGGCAGGGCAGGCCAGGACCTCCAAGAGGTAGAGAGCCAGTTCGTGCCACGAGAACATCTTGGATACCCAATAATTATAAGGCACAGAGAAATCACAGAGGACTTTGGTACGGTCAGCAAGGTACTCACTCAGCATCTTCTCAAACTTTGCACTCCTTATGAGAGAACCCTGCACCTCATGGCCTGTGCGATGGGACAGAACTTTGCCAGTGTTCCCCTGCCTCTGCTGGATTTGAGTTGTGTCTCTCTAGCCAGTACTCTTTGGTTGTCCAGCGAACTGTGACCTCTGTCACCAGTGTTTTCAGATGAGAATTTTTTTACTAATTCCCCAACAAGGACCTTCTGGTAGTGCCCCATTTTAGTAGACCTGAAAGCCTTGGGAATAAGAGATAGAAAGTTCTCCATGTACCGTGGGTCTAGAAGTGTCACCAACCAGTAATGAATATCACTCAAAATTTTGAGAACGCAAGGGTCACCGGATAGGCAGCGTAACATAAACTCAGGCATGCATGCCAAACTGCTAACAGCCAAGACTTCCGTCACCTCACCAAGAGGATCACTGACCATGCTCTCCTCCTCCTCCTCCTCCCTGTACTCAGGCCATCCATGCTGAACAGATGGTAGGACAGTTGTGCTGGTAGTACCGTCTATAGTGCATGAAACTATCTCCTGTTCTTCCTCCTCCTCCTCATTGTCACCCAATCTATGTTTGGATGAGATGAGGCTGGGCTGTGTGTTCTCACCCTGTATTTTTCCATCTCATCATGCTCCGCCTGCAATGCATCCTCTTTGTCAGCAGAGAGTGTTTCAGAACACAGAGAAGTGGGATGGTGACTCTAATTATACCGTCATCACCACTCACCATCTTGGTGGAGTCCTCAAAGTGTTGAAGGATGGTACATATGTTTAACATCCATGTCCGCTCCTGAGGTCTTATGTGTGGAGTCTGAACTGAATACCGACGGCCTTGTTGATGCTGATAGTCAACAACTGCCCTCTTCTGCTCACCAATCCTTCCCAATATATGCAGTTTAGAGTTCCAACGCATGGGTGACATCACACATTAGTCAGTGAGCTGGAAGCTGCAAACGCTGCTAAAGCATGGCAAGGGAAGCAGAAGCTGTAGCTCACTTTCTAAAATGGGCACACAGTCAGATTACTTTGACAAGCAGATCCAGCAGTTCCAGGTAGGCTTTAAGAAACCACTGAACACACAAGGTTAAGCACATGGGCCAGACATTGTACTCGTGTGAGCTCACCTTTAGTGATAAGCGAACGTGCTGGCCACTATTCGCTACTCACCGGGGTATCAGGGTACTCGGGGTACTCGCCGAGCAGCAAGCATTTCTGGGATTATTTGGCGGTAACTGCAGTCTCCACCCAGCAGTTTAGGCAGTCTTTAGAGACCCAATCATGGTGCAGGGATTATCTGCCAGGCCATGAAATGCCGCAGCCATCTTTGTTGTGGTCATGCAGTGATTGGCTGGGCCGTACAGCATTATCCCGAGTATAAGAGACCAGTCGCCGCCCTGCTCGCCGCATTCTGTTCCTGTTTCAGCGAGAGTAGGGAGAGCTGCTTCCGAGATAGGGTCAGAATCGTGGTTTTAGAGTTAGTGTAGGTCTGCAACTCTTTCATCCACAACTCCTGAGAAACCAACAGTCCTTTTTAGGGCTAATTCGTGGGTCCCGATATTGCAGCACTAGGCAGGCAGGGCACAGCATATTCACATCAGTGCAAGCACTGCAGGCACTGTATGTTCGTCCATTGCTCCCACTGCATTTTCCCAAAGCTCCATAACTGCCTGCTGCTGCAGTTTATTTACTGTCTATATACCTTTTTTTAACCAAAAAATCCCCCCCTCAAAAAAAAATACATTCTGTTCTGTCAGACTGAGGCCTGTTGAAAAATCATAGTTTGTCAGGCATACGTAGCATAGTTGTGTGTGCTACCCTTGTGGCTGTGCGATACTCAAATTCTATACAGCGCTATTTAGCATCCAAAAAAATTGAAAGGCCACAGATTTGCCAGTGTGGTATTTCCGTTGCAGCCGTCAGCCGTCATATATCTCTGTGCTCCAAGTTAGGCCATTGGAGGCTGATGTACTTGTTTTGTGGCCATGTGATACTCAAATTCTATACAGCGCTATTTAGCATCCAAAAAATTGAAAGGCCACAGATTTGCCAGTGTGGTGTTTCTGTTGCAGACTTCATATATCTCTGTGCTCTAAGTTTGGGCATTGAAGGCCAGTATTCTTATTTTGTGGCTGTGTGATACTCAAATTCTATACAGCGCTATTTAGCATCCCAAAAAATTGAAAGGCCACAGATTTGCCAGTGTGGTATTTCTGTTAAAGACGTCATATATCTCTGTGTTCTAAGTTTGGGCATTGGAGGCCGGTGTACTTCTTTTTTGGCTGTGTGATACTCTAATTCTATACAGTGCTGTTTAGCATAAATTAACTTTAAAAAAAAAATTGAATACAGTCTGTTAGGTCAGGCTGAGGCCTGCCTGGTGTTTGGATTTGAAAAATCGTAGATTTGCAGGCATAGTGATCACATATTATTTCGCTAGTAATAAAGACATTTGTGTTGAGCATTTGAAATAGTGCAGTAGTCCATTTACAATGGTTAAGGCAAGGGGCAAGGGATGGGGAAGTGGACGTGATGCTGATGGTGCATGCAGAGGACGAGGCCGTGGGCAAGGTTAAAGTGGGCAACAACAAAGACACAGATCTTCTCGCTCGACCTTCACGTCCCAGTTTCTGGGGGACCGCAACACACCACTATTGAAGCCAGAGTAGTGTGAAACAGTTGTTGGTTGGATAGCGGATAATGCTTCCAGTCACTTAGCCACAACCACCTTGTCTTCCAAACGGTCAAGTCTGAGTAGCCGTGAGTGTGGCCAGGATATTCCTCACCCTGATCCTCCTTCCTCCCGCCATGCTGAGTGCCCTGAGACAACTGATCCCTCACTTGGACACTCTGAAGAGCTGTTCAATTTTTCATTTCAAGATTCAGAAATCTCTGCCGCTCAACTTGAAGTGGGGACAGATGAGATCGCATGTAGAGCTGCCAAAAGCTTTGACCAGCCCCGGTCACGCGAAGGCGATGGTGGGAAAGTGTCACAAGAGGTGGACGATGATGAGACACAATTGCCAGAAAGTCAGGAGGAGGAGCAGGGTGCAGATGTGGAAGACGAGGTGGTGGATTACATAGTGACTGACCCAACCTAGCAGGAGGACAAGCATAGCGAGCACAGCAGCACAAATGGGGAAGGAGGCATATCCCCCAACAGGCAGGAAGAAGCAGTATGGTGGCCACAGACAGAAGGCGTGCATCCGTTCCCCATAACACCAACATGAGTGAAGTTGCCATTCCACCTGTGAGATCTTCCCGAGTCTGGCTATTTTTTAAAGACTCTGCCGATAACCCCAAACAGGCCATTTGCAGCACCTGTCATGCCTGCATCAGCAGGGGTAGCAAAACAAACAGCCTGACCACCACCAGCATGATCAAGCACATGCAAGCAAAGCACCAGACTTTGTGGGCCGTACCCCAGGCTCCAGGACCACTGCCTGCTGGTCACACCACTGCTCCTTCCACTGTTTTGCGCACAAGCCAATCCCCAGTACACCGTGCATGTGAAGATGCCTCTAGCCCTGCACCTGTTGCACGTCCATGTCCTTGTCCCAGCTCAGCATTCAGTTGTCTATTACCCAGTCTTTGGAAGGCAAGCGGAAATACCCAGCCAATGCCCCACAGGCCACAGTCCTCAAATCTAATATTTGTCTTCTGCTTGCACTAGAAATGCTGCATTTTAGGCTTGTTGAGACAAAAGCTTTCCACAACCTGATGGCTGTGGCCGTCCCAAAGTACTCAGTCCCCAGTCGCTACTATTTCTCCCAGTGTGCCGTACCAGCATTACACCAGCATGTGTCCCACAACATTATCCGTGCCCTCAACAATGTCGTTACCGGGAAACTCCACCTAACCACGGACACATGGACAAGTGCTTGTGGGCAGGGATGGTACATCTCAATGACAGCACACTGGGTTAACATAGTGGAAGCCGGGACCCAGTTGAACCTTGGGATGGAACACATCCTCCCCACGCCGAGGATTGCTGGCCCTATGTCAATCAGGGCTGCCCCCACAGTCAATATCTCCTGCACCTCCTCCTCTTCATCCTTCATCTCTGAAATCAACACATCAGTCAGAAGCTGGAAGCACTGCAGCACTGCCTCAGCCAAGCTGCAACAGGCTGTGCTAAAGCTAATTCATAGGTGACAAACTGCACAATGCAGAAGAGTTGTGGACAGCGCTGAAAGAACATTCAGATGTTTGGATGACACCGCTGAACCTGCAGCCAGGCATGGTCGTGTGTAGCAATGGCCGTAACCTGGTGGCAGCTCTGAGGCAAGGTGAGCTCACACACATACCTTGCACCTTGCTTGGCCAATATGCTTAACCTCATGGTTCAACGTTTTCTGAAAAGCTACCGGATCTGCTAGTGAAAGTACACCATCTGTCTACCCATTTTAGAAAGTCAGCTACAGCTTCAGCTGCCCTTGCCGTGCTTCAGCAGCGGTTTCAGCTTCCAGCTCACCGACTGTTGTGTGATGTCCCCACGCGCTAGAACTCTAAGCTGCATATGTTGGAATGGATTTGTGAGCAGAAGAGTGCCGTTGTTGACTACCAACATCAACAAGGCTGTCGAATTTCAGGTCAGACTCCACACATAAGACCTCAGGAGTGGACAAGATGGTGAGCGGCGATGACGCCATAATTAGCATCACCATCCCACTTCTCGGCATTCTGAAAAACTCTCTGCTGACAATCAAAGAGGATGCATTGCAGGCCAAGCATGAGGACAAGGAGCAAGGAAACAAACAGAGGGATTACACTCAGCCCAGGCTCATGTCTTCTCAACGCGGATTGGTAGGCAATGAGGAGGAGGAAGAACAGGAGCTACTTTCATGCACTATAGATGGTACTACAAACACATCTGTATTAGATTCTGTTCCGCGGGGATGGCCTGAGGACAGGGAGGAGGAGGATGAGGATGAGGAGGAGGAGGACAGCATGGTCAGTCGTCCTGTTGGTGAGGACACGGAAGTCTTGCCTGTTAGCAGTCTGGCACGCATGGCTGACTTATGTTGCACTGCATTTCACGTGACCCTCGGATTATCAAAATTTTGGGTGACACTCATTACTGGTTGGTGACACTTCTAGACCCACGCTACAAGGAGAACTTTCAATCTCTTCTGCCAGAGGCAGAGAGGTGTACTAAAATGTTGCAGTACCACAGGGCCCTTGTAGCAAAATCACTGAGAAAATTCCCATGTGAGAATGCTGGCAGCATACGTCAGAGTTTGTTGTACAACCAAGGACTCCAAGCAAGAGAGACAGAAGTACAATCCAGCTCAGGCAGGGGAACAATGGCCAAGTTCTGGGACAGTTTTCTCAAACCCTCCCATTGTGGCAGCATAGAGGCAAGGGGTGCTGTCACAAGAAGTGCAATGTTTGGGAAGATGGTGAGGGAGTACCTTGCAGATCGTACAAATGTCCTCCTTGATTCCTCTGTGCCTTTTAATTATTGGGTATCCAAGTTGCACACATGGCATGAACTGGCTCTCTGCACCTTGGAGGTCCTGGCGTGCCCTGCTGCTAGCAGTCTGTCAGAGAGTGTTTTTAGTGCCGCTGGTGTAATTATAACAAATAAGGACATCCGCCTGTCAACTGAAAATGGTGACAGGCTGACTCTTATCAAAATGAACAAGGCATGGATTGGGAAAGACTTCTGTACAACACCAAATGAAAACAGCGAAACATAACCTCAAATACATTCTCTCTTTTGGGAGGTGTATTCTCATGCACCTCTTCACAACCACACATGGGTATCCTGTTATGATCTGGTGGCCTAAGAGCAGCATGAGACGTACTCTGGAGAAGGTGGTACCTGTACTGACCGCAGACCCTGAACTTAACACCACAACTAGAAGTAGCCGTGTAATGTACCTATCACTCCCTAGACATCTCGACACAGCCGGAGGACTAATTACCCCTAGAGATAGAAAAGGGAAAACTATCTTGCCTCAGAGAAAATCCCCAAAGGATAGACAGCCCCCCACAAATATTGACTGTCAGAGGAGAGGGAAAAAACATACACAGACTAAAATCAGAATTTAGCAAAGGAGGCCACTTCTAGCTAAATAGAAAGGATAGGACAGAGTACTATGCAGTCAGTAGTAAAACACTAGAAAATATCCACCACAGAAAATACAAAATCTCCATACCTAACTAAAGATATGGAGGGTATATCTGCATCTCCAGAGATACCAGCTTGGCTAAACAAATCCTTATACTGACCAAGCTGGACAAGACAAAAACAAGGAAAAGAACTGAACAATAAGGCCACAGCATGTGGACAGCAAAAAATCAAGGCCAGAACTTATCTTCGTTGAAATGAACAGCAAAGCAGGAGGGACCAGGCAGGGATGTGAATCCTCCAGGAACAATGGTCAACTGGCACTGACTAAAGGGTCAAGCAAGACTAAATAGCCCAGTCAGAATTGCAGAAAGTGAACACACCTGATAAATGCTGCGATTCAGAGACAGCAGAGCTACCACTTACAACCGCCGGAGGGAGCCCAAGAGCAGAATTCACAACAGTATCCGCTTCCAGATTTGGTCTGTTTGTTTTTATACTCCTTATCCTAATCCTCCTCATTCAGAACCACTATATCACTAGGGTGAACGTGGTCTGTATGGTGCATTTTGGCCAAGGGTGCTGTGATGGCACGCTTTTATTTTTTTTAAAAAGGAAAACACATTGTGGAATTGGGCATGGCATTACATTGGGCCTACTTCTTAACTTGGTCTCCTGCAATCTAAAATGTACCTGCCACTATATCACCAGGGTGAATGTGCTCAGTACTGTTATAGACTGTTGAAGTTTGGGCTAGGGGCATGCGATGGCACTAGTGTATTTTTAAAAAAGATACCGTATATACTTGAGTATAAGCCAACCCGAGTATAAGCCGACCCCCCTAATTTTGCCACAAAAAACTGGGAAAACTTAATCACTCGAGTATAAGTCTAGGGTGGAAAATGCAGCAGCTACCGGTAAATTTCAAAAGTAAAAATAGATACCAATAAAAGTAAAATTAATTGAGACATCAGTAGTTTAAGTTTTTTTGAATATCCATATTGAATCAGGAGCCCCATATAATGCTCCATACAGTTCATGATGGGCCCCATTAGATGCTCCATACAGACACTTGCCCCATATAATACTGCACAAACGTTATGGCCCCATAAGATCATCCATACAGTCACTTGCCCCATATAATGCTGCACAAGCGTTATGGCCCCATAAGATGCTCCGTACAGTCTCTTGCCCCATTATAATGCTGCACAAGCATTATGGCCCCATAAGATGCTCCGTACAGTCACTTGCCCCATATAGTGCTGCACAAACGTTATGGCCCCATAAGATCATCCATACAGTCACTTGCCCCATATAGTGCTGCACAATCGTTATGGCCCCATAAGATGCTCCGTACAGTCACTTGCCCCATATAGTGCTGCACAATCGTTATGGCCCCATAAGATGCTCCGTACAGGCACTGCCCGATATGCTTTTGCTGCGATAAAAAAAAATCACATACTCACCTCTCTTCGCTCAGGACCCCCGGCACTTTCAATATTTACCTGATCCTCGTGCGGCTCCGTCTTCAGCACTGACGTTCAGCAGAGGGCGCGCACTGACTACGTCACCGCACCCTCTGACCTGAGCGTCACAGCCAGAGGACGCTTATGACTGAGCTGCCCCGGAACGAGGAGCGGTAAATATCGCGCAGCGCTGTATACTCACCTACTGCTGGCGTGGTCCCTGCGCATCCCTGCTTCTTCCAGCGCTGCATCTTCTTCCTGTATTGAGCGGTCACAGTTACCGCTCATTACCGAAATGAATATGAGGCTCCATCTCTATGGGAGGTGGAGCCACATATTTGTTACTGTAATGAGCGGGACCATGTGACCGCTCAGTACAGGAAGAATATGCAGCGCTGGAAAAAGCAGGGACGCGCAGGGACCGCGCCAGCAGTGGGTGAGTATAATTAAATAGCCCCTGCCCCCCTCCCCTGCCGACCCCCCAGGTATGACTTGAGTATAAGCCGAGAGGGGGACTTTCAGCCCAAAAAAATGGGCTGATAATGTCGGCTTATACTCGAGTATATATGGTACCACTATTGGGGAATTGTTTGGCAGATCATGCACTGCATTAAAAGTCTCAGAGACCCACACAACTACATTTGCCCTAATTCTTAACTCTGTCTCCTGCAATGTCTCTTCCTTATCTCCGACGACATGACCAGGGTGCACGTGCACAGTACTGTTATAGGCCAGTGATTTTTGGGCACGGGGGCTGTGAAGGCACTATTTCATTTTCTAAAAACAGGACCCCACATTGGGGAATTGGGCATTACATTACATTGGGCCTACTTCTTAAGTCTGTCTCCTGCAATGTGTCCTTAAACTGCCACTAGATGACCAGGGTGCACTTGCTCAGTACTGTTATAGGCCGGTGATTTTTTGGCATGGGGGCTGTGAAGACAATATTTCATTTTGTAAAAACAGGACCCCACATTGGGGAATTGGGCATTATATTACATTGGGCCTTCTTCTTAAGACTGTCTCCTGCAATGTGTCCTTTAACTGCCACGAGATGACCAAATTAGCCCTCACCTCCGCTAAATAGACCTATTTCACTAACCTTGTATCGTCACTATCCTACAACCCAAAACAACTGTTCAGCACATTTAACTCCCTCCTCCACCCACCACTGCCACCTCCAACTCCCCTCATGTCCTCCGAGGACTTTGCCACCTACTTCAAAAACAAGATCGACCAAACAAGGCAAACCCTAACTGTTCCACCACCTCAACCACTCCATATACCAGACCTCTGCCCTTCCCTAATAACCTCCCTCTCCAACATCACTGAAGGAGAGCTTACTCGCCTCTTTTCCAAATCACACCTCACCACCTGTGCACTTGACCCCATCCCCTCCCACTTGCTCCCCAGCCTCACTAACATGCTTATTCCAGCCCTAACCCATCTCTTCAACCTATCGCTATCTTCTGGTACCTTCCCCTCTGCCTTCAAACATGCCACCATCACACCCATCCTCAAAAAAACTAACCTTGACCCAACTGCTATGCCCAGCTACCGCCCCATATCACTGCTCCCGTTTGCTTCAAAACTCCTTAAGCAGCATGTCCATGCTCAAATTTCCTCCCACCTCTCATCAAACTCTCTCCTTGACAACCTCCAATCTGGCTTCCGCCCCCACCACTCCACTGAAACTGCCCTGACAAAAATTACTAATGACTCAAACCTGATCCTAACCGCACACACTATAGGCAGCCGTGGAACATTTCCTGAAATCCTAGATGTCTCTTCATGGCCTAAGAAACTGACTACCCCTAAAGAGAAAGTAAAGACCTCACTTGCCTCAGAGAAATAACCCCAGAGATATAGAAGCCCCCCACAAATAATAACGGTGAGTTAAGAGGAAACGACAAACGCAGAGATGAAACAGGTTGAGCAAATGAGGCCCGCTAACGCTAGATAGCAGAAAATAGCAAGGGATCTGTGCGGTCAGTTAAAAACCCTATGCAAAAATATCCACGCAGAGAATGCGAGAACCCCCACACCAACTAACGATGTGGTGGGAGCAACTCAGCACCCCAGAGCACCAGCAAGCAAGGAAATCACATATTAGCAAGCTGGACAAAACTCATCATATACTAGGAAACATCTTGAACACAGATGAGCAAAAATAAGCAAACAAAACTTAGCTTCTCTTGAGAGACTGATAACGGATGTAGACAGGAGCAATCAGAATAGCACTGAATACAACGACAACAGGCAAGGAATGAAGGACCAGGTGGATTAAATAGGAAACCTGACTAGCAGATGACGAGACAGCTGATCCCAGCCAGAAACCTGCAAAATAACAAAAAGAGCCACCAGGGGGAGCCCAAAGAGAGAACTCACACAGTACCACTCACGAGTCGTGAGTCACGACCACAGGAGGGAGCCCGGAAACAGAGTTCACAACAGTACCACCCCCTTGAGGAGGGGTCACCGAACCCTCACCAGAACCCCCAGGGCGATCAGGGTGAGCCACATGGAAGGCACGAACCAAATCGGCCGCATGAACATCAGAGGCGACAACCCAGGAATTATCCTCCTGACCATAGCCCTTCCACTTAACCAAATACTGAAGCCTCCGTCTTGAAATACGAGAATCCAAGATCTTCTCCACCACGTATTCCAATTCTCCCTCAACCAGCACCGGAGCAGGAGGCTCAACAGAAGGAACCACAGGCACCACATACCTCCGCAACAAAGACCTATGGAACACATTATGGATGGTAAACGATGCCGGGAGGTCCAAACGAAATGACACAGGGTTGAGGATTTCCAAAATTTTATAAGGACCGATAAAACGAGGTTTAAACTTAGGAGAAGAAACCTTCATAGGAACATAACGAGAAGACAACCACACCAAATCCCCAACACGAAGTCGGGGACCCACACAGCGACGACGGTTAGCAAAGCGCTGAGCCTTCTCTTGTGACAACGTCAAATTGTCCACCACATGGTTCCAAATCTGCTGCAACCTATCCACCACAGAATCCACCCCAGGACAGTCAGAAGACTCAACCTGACCCGAGGAAAAACGAGGATGAAAACCAGAATTACAAAAAAAAGGCGAAACCAAAGGAGCCGAACTAGCCCAATTATTAAGGGCAAACTCGGCCAATGGCAAAAAAGTCACCTAATCATCCTGGTCAGCAGAAACAAAACATCTCAAATAAGTTTCCAAGGTCTGGTTAGTTCGCTCGGTTTGGCCATTCGTCTGAGGATGGAAGGCCGACGAAAAAGACAAATCAATGCCCATCTTAGCACAAAAGGACCGCCAAAATCTGGACACAAACTGGGATCCTCTGTCAGACACAATATTTTCAGGGATGCCATGCAGACGAACCACATTCTGAAAAAATAACGGAACCAAATCGGAGGAAGAAGGCAACTTAGCCAAGGGCACCAAATGGACCATTTTAGAAAAAAGATCACAAACCACCCAGATGACAGACATTCTCTGAGAGACCGGAAGATCCGAAATAAAATCCATGGAAATATGCGTCCAAGGCCTCTTAGGAACCGGCAAAGGCAAAAGCAAACCACTGGCACGAGAACAGCAAGGCTTAGCCCGAGCACAAATCCCACAGGACTGCAAAAAGGAACGCACATCCTGCGACAAGGAAGGCCACCAGAAGGATCTAGCCACCAAATCTCTGGTACCAAAAATCCCAGGATGACCCGCCAACACTGAAGAATGGACCTCGGAAATAACTCTGCTGGTCCATCTATCTGGGACAAACAGTCTCTCTGATGGCAACGGTCAGGTCTATCCGCCTGAAATTCCTGTAACACCCGTCGCAAATCTGGGGAAATGGCAGACGAAATTACCCCCTCTTTGAGGATACCAGCCGGCTCAGAAACTCCAGGGGAGTCAGGCACAAAACTCCTAGAAAGAGCATCAGCCTTCACGTTCTTCGAACCAGGAAGGTACGAGACCACGAAATCGAAACGTGAGAAAAACAACGACCAACGAGCCTGTCTAGGATTCAACCGCTTGGCCGACTCAAGATAAATCAAATTTTTATGATCAGTCAAGACCACCACACGATGCTTAGCTCCCTCTAGCCAGTGTCGCCACTCCTCAAATGCCCACTTCATTGCCAACAACTCCCGATTACCAACATCATAATTTCGCTCAGCCGGCGAAAATTTTCTTGAAAAGAAGGCACATGGCTTCATCACAGAGCAATCAGAGCTTCTCTGTGACAAAACAGCCCCTGCTCCAATTTCAGAACCATCAACCTCGACCTGGAAGGGAAGAGAGACATCTGGCTGACATAAAACTGGAGCCGAAGAAAACCGGCGCTTCAGCTCCTGAAAGGCCTCAATGGCCGCAGGAGACCAGTTAGTCACATCAGAACCCTTCTTGGTCAAATCCATCAAAGGTTTAACCACACCAGAAAAATTAGCAATGAAGCGACGGTAAAAGTTAGCAAAATCCAAGAACATCTGAAGACTCTTAACCGATGTAGGTTGAGTCCAATCATGAATAGCCTGGACCTTGACTGGGTCCATCTCAATAGAAGAAGGAGAAAAAATAAAGCCCAAAAAGGAAACTTTCTGGACTCCGAAGAGACATTTGGAACCCTTCACAAATAAGGCATTGGCACGCAGGACCTGAAATACCATCCTGACCTGCTTCACATGGGATTCCCAATCATCTGAAAAGACCAAAATATCATCCAGATACACAATCATAAATTTATCCAGATATTCTCGGAAGGTATCGTGCATGAAGGACTGAAACACAGAAGGGGCATTAGAAAGTCCAAAAGGCATCACCAAGTACTCAAAATGGCCTTCGGGCGTATTAAATGCTGTTTTCCATTCATCGCCCTGTTTTATACGCACAAGATTATACGCACCGCGAAGATCTATCTTGGTGAACCAACTAGACCCCCTAATCCGAGCAAACAGATCAGACAACAATGGTAAGTGATACTGGAATTTGACCGTGATTTTATTTAGAAGGCGATAATCTATACAGGGTCTCAACGAACCATCCTTCTTGGCCACAAAAAAGAATCCTGCACTAAGAGGGGACGAGGAGGGGCGAATATGTCCCTTCTCCAAAGACTCTTTTACATAGCTCCGCATAGCGGCATGCTCTGGTACAGACAAATTAAACAGTCGTCCCTTAGGGAACTTACTACCAGGAATCAAGTTTATAGCACAATCACAATCCCTATGAGGAGGTAGGGCACTGGATTTGGGCTCATCAAATACATCCTGGTAGTCCGACAAAAACTCAGGGACTTCAGAAGGAGTAGAGGAAGCAATTGATACCAATGGAGCATCGCCATGAATTCCCTGGCAACCCCAACTCAACACAGACATTGCTTTCCAATCCAGGACTGGACTGGATTATGAGCCTGCAACCATGGCAGACCCAACACGACAACGTCATGCAAATTATATAACACAAGAAAGCGAATCACCTCCTGATGTGCAGGAGTCATACACATGGTCACCTGAGTCCAGTATTGAGGTTTATTCTTGGCCAATGGTGTAGCATCAATTCCCTTCAATGGAATAGGGAACTGTAATGGCTCAAGAATAAAACCACAGTGCTTGGCAAATGACAAATCCATCAGATTCAGCGCGGCACCTGAATCTACAAAAGCCATAACTGAGTAGGATGACAGAGAGCAAATCAAAGTAACAGACAAAATGAATTTAGGCTGTACAGTACCAATGGTGACAGATTTAGCGAAGTTTTTTGTATGCTTAGAGCATGCTGAGATAACATGAGCTGAATCACCACAGTAAAAGCACAACCCATTCTGACGTCTATGATTTTGCCGTTCAATTCTGGTCAGAGTCCTATCACATTGCATAGACTCAGGTCTCTGTTCAGAAAACACCGCCAGATGGTGCGCAGGTTTGCGCTCCCACAAACGCCGATCAATCTGAATGGCCAAAGCGATTGACTCATTCAGACTTGCAGGCGTGGGGAACCCCACCATAACATTCTTAATGGCTAAAGAAAGACCTTCTCTGAAATTTGCAGCCAGGGCACACTCATTCCATTGAGTAAGCACCGACCATTTCCGAAAATTTTGACAATACACCTCAGCTTCCTCCTGACGCTGAGAGAGAGCCAGCAAGGCCTTTTCTGCCTGATTCTCAAGATTAGGTTCCTCATAAAGCAATCCAAGCGCCAGAAAAAATGCATCCACATTCAGCAATGCAGGATCTCCTGGCGCCAGGGAGAAAGCCCAATCTTGAGGGTCGCCACGTAACAGGGAGATAACAATTCTAACTTGCTGAGCGGAATCACCAGAGGAACGAGGTCTCAAAGAAAGAAATAATTTACAATTATTCTTAAAATTCAGAAACCTAGATCTATCTCCAGAAAACAACTCAGGAATAGATACATTTGGCTCAGACATAGGACTGTGAACAACAAAATCCTGAATGCTTTGCACCCTTTCAGCAAGATGATCCACACTAGAAGTCAGACTCTGAATATCCATGTCTGCCGCTGAACTCAAAGCCACCCAGAGATTAAGGGGATGAGAGAAGCTGGACAGACTGCAGCAAAGGGAGAGGAAAAAAAAAAATTGTACTCAGGACTTCTCTTATCCCACTTCTGCGATGCATTAAACACTTTTTGTCCTGTTGTACTGTTATGATCCTCAGTGGCTTAGGATCACAAATCTAACCAGCTAAGTAGAAGATAATAGGACGAGCTCTGGGGATGTGGTAACTAGACTGACCGCAAACCTGATCCTAACCGCACACACTATAGGCAGCCGTGGAACGTTTCCTGAAATCATAGACATCTCTTCACGGCCTGAGAAACTGACTACCCCTAAAGAGAAAGTAAAGACCTCACTTGCCTCAGAGAAATAACCCCAGAGATATAGAAGCCCCCCACAAATAATAACGGTGAGTTAAGAGGAAAAGACAAACGCAGAGATGAAACAGGTTGAGCAAATGAGGCCCGCTAACGCTAGATAGCAGAAAATAGCAAGGGATCTGTGCGGTCAGTAAAAAACCCTATGCAAAAATATCCACGCAGAGAATACGAGAACCCCCACACCAACTAACGATGTGGGGGGAGCAACTCAGCACCCCAGAGCACCAGCAAGCAAGGAAATCACATATTAGCAAGCTGGACAAAACTCATCATATACTAGGAAACATCTTGAACACAGATGAGCAAAAATAAGCAAACAAAACTTAGCTTCTCTTGAGAGACTGATAACGGATGTAGACAGGAGCAATCAGAATAGCACTGAATACAATGACAACAGGCAAGGAATGAAGGACCAGGTGGATTAAATAGGAAACCTGACTAGCAGATGACGAGACAGCTGATCCCAGCCAGAAACCTGCAAAATAACAAAAAGAGGCACCAGGGGGAGCCCAAAGAGAGAACTCACACAGTACCACTCACGACCACAGGAGGGAGCCCGGAAACAGAGGTCACAACAGGTTACTAATGCCGGCCTGCTGGTGATCGCTGCTGTGTAGCTGAGCTGATCGAGTTGTGCCAGCTTCTAGCCTCCCATGGAGGCTATTGAAGCATGGCACAAGCTAAAAAAAATGTTTTTAAAAATACGAAAAAAAATATATATATAACAGTTTAAATCACCAACCATTCACCCCATCCAAAATAAAAGAATTAAAAAAAAATCAAACCTACACATATTTGGTATCACCACATTCAAAATCGCCCGATCTATCAATAAAAAAAGCATTAACCTGATTGCTAAACGGCGTATCGAGAAATAAATTCGAAACGCCAGAATTACGTTTTTTTTTTGGTCGCCACGACATTGCATTAAAATGCAATAACGGGCGATCAAAAGAATGTTTCTGCACAAATGTGGTATCATTAAAAACATCAGCTTGCCTCACAAAAAATAAGCCCATACCCGACCTCAGATCACGAAAAATGGAGATGCTACGGGTATCGGAATATGGTGTATTTTTTTTTTTAGCAAACTTTTGAATTTTTTTCACCACTTAGATAAAAAATAAAATAGACATGTTAGGTGTCTATGAACTCGTAATGACCTGGAGAATCATAATGGCAGGTTAGTTTTAGCATTTAGTGAAGCTAGCAAAAAAGCCAATCAAGAAGAAGTGTGGGATTGCACTTTTTTTGCAATTTCACCGCACTTGGAATTTTTTTCTCGTTTTCTAGTACAAGACATGGTAAAACTAATAGTGTTGTTAAAAAGTACAACTTGTCCCACAAAAAATAAGCCCTCACATGACCATATAGACAGAAAAATAAAAAGTTATGGTTCTGGGAAGGAGGGGAGCGAAAAACGAAAACACAAAAACAAAAAAGGGCCGCGGCGGGAAGGGGTTAAAGAGCTCACTTGAAAAGCTCCTTTTTGTGTTGCCTGGTTGCTAACATTGGACACAATACACTTCATATAAATTTGATAAAGCACGGCTGTTACTTGGCCTCAGTAGTTCATTAAAAATATTGATTTGTCCACTTTATTTGTTTCTCTCCTTGCGAGCCTTAACTTTGTCTGCCTCAAATGTGCAATTGGAGAATATACAAATGGTGATTTGTAAACAAGATTGAAATACTGTATACCGAATGCATTCGGACAATCACATAGCTGCATTTCGTGTAAAACATTTAGATGTTACAGACAATGCTCATAGTGACAGAATCTTGATGAATGTCTGTTTATTCACTTCACAAACAGTTCTAAACCTCTATATGTTTGCTGTTTGTCATTGTAAAACATTAAGGTTTACAGAAACTAAGCCAGTGGTGGTTTGATCTAAATCCTTGTGGCTTTTATTTTCTAGGGGTGTATGGCCCCTCCTCTGATGACTCCATGATATCTAAGTTTCATCCAACCTTGAAAAGTGGCCACTTGAAGATGTGGGTGAAACTAGAGTTACTACATAGTGTTATTCACTATATAAGACCAGAGAAACATGACTAAGACAGATGCCAAAACTGGGGTACCTGTACATGTACGATGTGCTGATACCTGCATAATTGGGAACACCCATGCAGTGTAGTTAATATCACAGGGGTTCTCTGTCTTGGTGTTGCTTCTCTGATATTCCAGATGGATGATGTTTAAAAGCCTCTTGGTGATGATCTAAGTATACTGTATGTAGTTAATCTTCAAATATACAGTATGTAATCACTATATTTATTTAATTTTTATATGTAATTATTAACCTGTGTATGTTAACACATAAAAAACTGTACGCACTCACACTATTCAATCATACTATTCCTTGAATTTTGTAGTTTGCAATAAAATTGCCTTGTATTGCAAGTATAAGCCTTTTTTAAAGCCGTATCTGAACCTTAATGTTAAAAACATGTCAAATAAAATTGCAAAATTCTCCTGTAAGTAATTGTGTAAAGAGGGAGCCGTCATACCATTAAAAAAATACGAGAGGATTTTCCTGGGCCCATCCAGTATATGGGTTCCAAGGCCTAATGGGGTGCATATGACTATGTAGCAGGGCTCGCCTTCCTGTCAATGTATAAAACAAAGGAGTATGGAGCACAAAATGCACATTGTGAAGTGGATTTTCCTGGGACCATCCAGTATGTGGGTTCCAAGGCCTAAAGGTGTGCATATGACTATGCCGCAGGCCGGGCTTGCCTTCCTGCCAATGTACAAAACAAAGGAGTATGGAGCACAAAATGCCTATTGTGAAGTGGATTTTCCTGGGCCCATCCAGTATGTGGGTTCCAAGGCCTAATGGGGTGCATATGACTATGCAGCAGGGCTCGCCTTCCTGCCAATGTATAAAACAAAGGAGTATGGAGCACAAAATACATTTTTTTAAATGGATTTTCCTGGGCCCATCCAGTATGTGGGTTCCAAGGCCTAATGGGGTGCATATGACTGACTATGCAGCAGGGCTCGCCTTCCTGCCAATGTGTAAAACAAAGGAGTACGGAGTACAAAATGCATATTGTGAAGTAGATTTTCATGGTCCCATACAGTATGTGGGTTCCAAGGCATAATGGGGTGCATATGACTGACTATGCAAGAGGGCTCGCCTTTCTGCCAATGAATAAAACAAATTAGCATGGAGCACAAAATGCTCATAGTGAAGAGGATATTCATGGGCCCATCCAGTATGTGGGTTCCAAGGCCTAATGTAGTGCATATGACTATGCAGCAGGGCTTGACTTCCTGCCAATATATAAAACAAAGGAGTATGGAGCACAGAATACATATTATGAAGTGTATTTTCCTGAGCCCATCCAGTATGCAGAGTCCAAGGCCTAATGGACTGCATATGACTATGCAGCAGGGCTAGCCTTCCTGCCAATGTATAAAACAAAGGATTATGGAGCACAAAAGGCATATTGTGAAGTGGATTTTCCTGGGCCCATCCAGTATGTGGGTTCCAAGGCCTAATGGGGTGCATATGACTATGCATCAGGACTTGCCTTCCTGCCAATGTATAAAACAAAGGAGTATGGAGTAGGGTTGAGCGACTTTCATTTTTTAAAGATCGAGTCGGGTTTTGTGAAACCCGACTTTGTCCAGAGTCGAGTCGAGTGCAGTCGGCCGATTATCGCTAAAAGTCGGGGATCGACTGAAACACGAAACCCAATGCAAGTCAATGGGGAAGCATAGTCGGCAGTGAGTGGAGGCCAGGAAAACACCTACAGTGCCCATTTTAATGCCAAAAACATCCATTCTTGTTTCTGAAGCTTGTCAATCTTAATTAACTTTATAATAATAGTTGTTCATTGGAACTTGGGGGTCATTTGGCAAAAGTTGTGGGGGGTAGGGCTGGTTCAAGGTTTTAGTGGGCCCAGGAATCGTGGACTACGTCACAGCGGTGGAGCAGGGAGAGGTAAGTATTTCAACGTTGCAAGTGCTGTGATCCTGAGCAAGCAGGGGGGGCCCACTCGTTCTCATTGGCACTGGCACAGGGCCCCTCAAAGTACAGCAGTGTGTTTGCATGGCGGGGGCGCCTCCCACCAGCAGCGACACTTTTGCATACTCTGAGGGGCCCTGTGCCAGTGACGTCGCCAACGAGTATGCTCCCCCCACCTGATGAAGGAACCTGCACTTTCATCTGCACTGTCCTCTTTGTCCCTGTGTAAGGTGGTATAACATGCGGGAAGGGGAACCTTACTTTCAGCAGGGTCAGATTCTGGCTGTGTAGAGTGCAAGGGGAATGTAGTGGTCTAGGTCAATGTACCAAGACTCATCTAGCAGTGGCTGGGCAATGGGCAGGATGAGGAGGAAACAGATATAGGGCCAAAGAATAAAGTAGGCTAAATGCAGTTCAAAATTGGTAACAGGACTAAACAGGCGGCATTGCTTTGTTCAGTGGAGTAGCAAACCCAGGAGCAGCAGACACTGTTTTAAGGGCCCAAACACACTAATAGGCCAAATGCAGTTTAATATCTGATACTTTAGGCCAAAATCCTAAAGACTGAAGCTCAGCTTTATACAATGGAGGACAACACCAGGGAGGGGCAGACACCGTTAGTAGGCCCTAACCACCAAGCTTTTTAAAAAACAGCACTTAATGAGAGCCAGAAGGTTGAAGCTCAGCTTTATACAGTGGAGGACAAACACCAGGGAGGGGCAGACACTGTTAGTAGGCTGTAACCACCAAGTTTTTTAAAAACAGCACTTAATGAGAGCCAGAAGGTGGAAGCTCAGCTTTATACAGTGGAGAACAACACCAGGGAGCGGCAGACACCGTTAGTAGGCCGTAACCAAAGTTGAAGGCCAAATGCAGTTTAATATCTGATACTATAGGCCGAAAGCCAGAAGGTTGAAGCTCAGCTTTATTCAGTGGAGGCCAAACACCAGGGAGGGGCAGACACCGTTAGTAGGCCGTAACCAAAGTTGAAGGCCAAATGCAGTTTAATATCTGATACTATAGGCCGAAAGCCAGAAGGTTGAAGCTCAGATTTAGACAGTGGAGGACAATTTGAATTAGGGACTGCAGACAGACTTAGTAGACTGTCCCCTGTGGACCATGCATCCACCACATTAACCCATTGCGCCGTAATGGACACGTAATCTTCCGTGGCCATGCCTACAGGTCCATGCGTCTGTTGTCAGGTGCACCTTTGTACTCACAGATTGCCAGAGTGCATGGACAATGCGGTCTTTTACATGCTGGTGGAGGGTTGGGATGGCTTTTCTCGCAAAAGAAGTGTCGACTGGTTAGCTTGTAGCGTGGTACAGCGTAGTCCATCATGGCCTTATTAATAGTAAATAAAATATATAACTAGGCTCTATGAACTTTTAAATAGGTTCCTGGGGTACACGGGCAGCATTGGTGTGGTCAGTGGAGGAGTATTGCAAGAAGGGACCGCAGACAGGCTAACGAAGGCCTAACATAACAAACAATAGGCTCATGGCAGTTTTAAATCGGTTACATGGATACACAGGCAGGCACTCCAGGCAGCATTGTGGTCAGTGGAGGAGTATTGCAAGTAGGGACCGCAGACAGGCTAACAAAGGCCTAACATAACAAACAATAGGCTCATGGCAGTTTTAAATCGGTTACATGGATACACAGGCAGCTTTGTGGTCAGCGGAGGAGGAGTATTGCAAGAAGGGACCGCAGACAGGCTAACGAAGGCCTAACATAACAAACAATAGGCTCATGGCAGTTTTAAATCGGTTACATGGATACACAGGCAGGCACTCCAGGCAGCATTGTGGTCAGTGGAGGAGTATTGCAAGTAGGGACCGCAGACAGGCTAACAAAGGCCTAATATAACAAACAATAGGATCATGGCAGTTTTAAATCGGTTACATGGATACACAGGCAGCATTGTGGTCAGTGGAGGAGTATTGCAAGGAGTGTCTGACACAGTTAGTACTCCCAAAAAATAAATAGATGTTAATGTCTCGCAAAACAACAATAAATTAAAAAAGGGTGGCATGCTTAGGTACAGGGGTGGGCTCATCTGCAGAGTTTAAGACAAAGTAATTTGGCAGTAAATTACTATTTACTGGTGTCAATATAGGACACTGACCCAGACTACTTTAACTAGCATCATAGATGTCAACAAATTGGTATTGTTTGTCAGGGCCAGGCATTGAATGATGTCAGCGCATAGACTAAACATTGGTGGAGCTGTGCGAGATAATTTTGAACGTGGTAGAGCACAGTTTGAGCTGGGGGGGAAGTCTCTTGTGGCCGGCGGTACCGCCCCAGGGCCCCTCATGTTACAACGGTGTGTCTGACGTTGGGTGCGCACCACCACCGCCAGAGACACTACATTGTACTATGAGGGACCCAGTGGCAGTGCCATCGACCAAAAGCGGGCACACCCACCTCTTCAGACAAACAGCACTGTAACGGGTGTTTGCGCCAAGTGGCGAGACCACGGCCCCGTGGGGGGAGTTTTCCCATTGGGGAAGGTGTAAACATGTCGTATGCTGGACAAACAGCTGCTGCAAATTAAGAGATTGGAACACTCAGTAAGACCAGTCCACAAGCAAGCAATTTTTATAGGAAAGCTAGGTGTCAGCCGCGAAAGGTGGGGCAAAATATTTTGAAATCCAGGAGTGGTTCATTTTAATGAAGGTGAGATCATCCACATTTTGAGTAGCCAGACGAGTCCTTTTTTCGGTTAATATTGAACCAGCAGCACTGAATACTCTTTCTGATAGTGCAGCGCCCCCACTGCCGCAGGGCCGAGGGGTACCCGGTACCGGGCCTCTGAGTCTCTGCTCTGGGATTGTCACGGTGGCTAGACCCGGTCCGTGACCCTGCTGAGGGGCGCACAATAAAAGGTGGTGATATGGTGCTGATGTTATGGTGCAGTGTAGTGCCGGTCGCGGTCAATAACGAGGACACCAGGTTGCAGTCTCTTTACCTCTTTACTGAAGGCTTCTGAGTCCTCAATCCGGAATACGGTTAACCGGGCTGCGCAAGTCCGGCCGGTCCGATGGCACCTCCAGAGTTCCCTTTGCAGGTGGAAATCTGTGCCTACCTTCCTGCGCTTGTGTGTTGTGGTCCTCCCCTGCTGTGCTTACGGGATAGTCCCCACAACTGTTGTGTCTGTTTCTCGTGTTCCCTCACAACTCGATTCTGATGTTCTCCCTCTACGTCCCCCTGATCTTACGGTTAGGACGCACCCGTATGACGGGGAGGCTCGGAGCTCTTCCGGGACTCTAGCGTCGCCCCACTCCTGTTGTTACCCCCTGAGTCTTCCTGGGTCTGGGTGAGACAGCCCACCTGTAACTGACTGTCCTGCCGTAGGTTTGAAGTTTGGCTTGGAGCTCTATACTTCCTCGGCGTTCCGGCCACCGGTTATGCGCCTCAATAGGATGTTGCCTCGTCTTACAGCACGACTCCTACTGGTATTCTCCTTGTTGCGTTGATCTTGTTTCTCAATCAGCACAATATACCTCGCTTCTTGTCCTTTCTTGGGGTACCGCCGCTATATCGTGCAGGCGCGGTCCCGTAACGTTCTCTCTGGTTGCTAGGCCTCTGTCAGGATTCCACCCCTGACAGGGACCCCTCTGAATCTTCTCCTACAACACCCTCTGCCACAAGGTGTTGCCTGGTTCCAACCCAGTCAGCTTTCTCCCTAACTTCCTGCCTAACCCCCAGTTTTACCAGATTGTGAGGAGTGGCCTAATAAATAGAACCCTTAGCTCCCCCTGGAGGCCAGACTGTGAAGTGTATTGGTGTCTGTGATACCTGGTCAGATGAACTCCTTCAGTGCCATCAGACGTACCATAGCCCCCCTTAGCGGTGGAGCCACAGTACTGCAACGACCAGGACTCTGGGGCGCTGCACTCCCCCCCGGTTAAATCCAGTACTCCTGGACTGGGAAGAAAACAACAATACATGTTAGCAAAAAGACATACAATTTTGAAAATGCAACTACAAGTAAACTTTTTAACAGAGCTTCCCTTTATGGGAGGTGAGGACACTTGAACGTTACAAACATAGTTAAATACTTTAAACAACATACTATAAATACTTCTTACCCAACCGGGTATTCTACTAAGTGCAAAATTTGTGAACAATAATTTAACATTGCCTTTAAGGACGTACTCGCTGAATCCACTAAAGACCTTCTTATAACACATTATAAGGCTACTCAACGTTTTTGCATTCTCCTACTTTACGTCTGCAGGACCGCCTGTCCTAACTGCTCCAGACCTACTGCCTCTCCTTTCTGTACAGGACCGCCCCTTTCCGCCCGGGCCTACTGTCCTTCCACTACTATACACAGTATAGAACATATCATTTTTCTTTCAGTTCAAGATCACTGAGCCATCTCTGTATGGCTCCTAGGAGGACTCACTAACTAACCCCGTACGGGTTCACTTCCTGTCCTCGTTCTTCTATCGACATCATTAAACATTTCTTACAATCAACTAGTTGGCTACATTTAACTTTCACATATCAGCATTATTACTTTTCTTTTTAGAGCATGATCATTCTCTAAGTACTATCAATGAACATCCCCTTTAAGAGGGGACCAAGTCTCTATGAGGTAGTGCAACTTCTCAGGCTGCAAGTCTGTTCGCAATAAGGACTCCAGTAATGTTTTCAAAAAACAGTATCTTCGCAAAGTGTCCCTAAACGGGTTTTAGCAGCAAAACAGTAGAAACAGTTAACTATGTACAATCATTAAAGCATTTTTGCTTACTCAGTCTTCTTGTAGCTGTGCAGGAGGTGGTCTTCTATCCGCGGCCAATGCGGTTTCAGTACCAGTGGTTGATCTCTCAGGTGCCGTCAGATCACTCGGTGTCTGGATCTGAAGGCTAACCCTGTTTGCAAGTTCGGTAGCCGCCACAAGGCGGACGGTGGTTAGAGTAACAAGATCTGTCAAGCCCGGATCAGTCATGGTCGGGGCAACAGGTGACGCCCCTTCATGCTCACAGCGTTGGACATTCCGAGCGCACCACCCTTGCGCACTCCGGTGGCGGGTGTAGGTCACCTGATCCCCCCGTTGCAATGGGTCACCATATTGGTTACAGCAGGGAGTTTTCACGTTGTAACTAGTAACGAAGACGTCAGTTGGTAGTCCCGGTTCCTGTATGGAGCCCCAACCCCTCTTCGGGTGGAAGGCCAGCACAGTTCCCCGCTTTACCACGTCTTTCCTGCCGTGCGCAGACTTTCTGCGTTGCGTTTGTGGCGTGTCAGGTTGTTCCGTCTCGTCTCGGTGTCTCCAATGCAGGATTAAACATTGTTTATACTGTTCCCAAGTGAGCAAAGCAAGGGTAAGGCCGTCCTCCCGGGCTCCATCTGGCCCGGTCCAGGGGGTGTCCCACCGGAGGACCACCCCGTCTGGGCCCATGTCTATGGGTTCTCCCATCTCGGTCGGTAGTGGAGGTACCAGCTTCCCCATTGCGTCAGGGGTGAGGATCACCCGCTCCACCGAGAAGAAACAGTTATTGCTGGGGGGAGGAGCGGTCACGGGATCGGGATCGGTCAGGAGAGCTGGATCGGTCGGGGGAGCAGAATCGGCCGGGGGAGTAGGTGCGCCGTCCATACCTGCGCCTGATGTGATTCCACCGATGTCGATCTGTTCCGTGGACGAGGACACTGGAATCGGCGGCAACCTGGACCGCGGCTCCTCCTCGGCGGCCTCCCGATGTGGCTCTGCTCGCCATGGTTCCGTGGTCGGGATAGGTAGGCTCGGCTCCTCCGTCGGCGGCTCCAGGGAGTTCAGATCCTTCACTGGCGGTGGACGCGAGTCCACCTCTGATGGGTGAGGGCAGGCCGAGATCACTTCGCCGCTGCTCATGCACTTGCTGATCGTCATCGCCGCTGTCCGGCATTCGGCTGCAACGCATGCACCTGGCTCCGCCATTTCTCCGAGGTCGAGCTCCTTCTTCACCTCGTTCCCGCCATTGCAAATCAGGCGCGGTTCTCCTCTACTGCTGGGCAAGTCATCATCTTGCAGCAGAAGTCGGAGGGGGCGGTCGCTACTTCTGGCGCCGCTTTGGTAGTCTCCTCCCATGGCACGCCCTCCTTCTCCCTCTGCGCTCCCTGTGGCGCTGCAATGGCGGCGGGTTTTGGCGGGAACTTTTGGCGGCAAGTAACAATACACAGTCTTTGCAATAAGTCATAGTCCAAGTATAATAAATCACAGGTCCAAGGCACACATGACCTGATTCTTCAGGCTTAAGTAGATCCTGTTCGTGACGCCAAAGTTGCAGCGTCCCCACTGCCGCAGGGCCGAGGGGTACCCGGTACCGGGCCTCTGAGTCTCTGCTCTGGGATTGTCACGGTGGCTAGACCCGGTCCGTGACCCTGCTGAGGGGCGCACAATAAAAGGTGGTGATATGGTGCTGATGTTATGGTGCAGTGTAGTGCCGGTCGCGGTCAATAACGAGGACACCAGGTTGCAGTCTCTTTACCTCTTTACTGAAGGCTTCTGAGTCCTCAATCCGGAATACGGTTAACCGGGCTGCGCAAGTCCGGCCGGTCCGATGGCACCTCCAGAGTTCCCTTTGCAGGTGGAAATCTGTGCCTACCTTCCTGCGCTTGTGTGTTGTGGTCCTCCCCTGCTGTGCTTACGGGATAGTCCCCACAACTGTTGTGTCTGTTTCTCGTGTTCCCTCACAACTCAATTCTGATGTTCTCCCTCTACGTCCCCCTGATCTTACGGTTAGGACGCACCCGTATGACGGGGAGGCTCGGAGCTCTTCCGGGACTCTAGCGTCACCCCACTCCTGTTGTTACCCCCTGAGTCTTCCTGGGTCTGGATGAGACAGCCCGCCTGTAACTGACTGTCCTGCCATAGGTTTGAAGTTTGGCTTGGAGCTCTATACTTCCTCGGCCGGTTATGCGTATCAATAGGATGTTGCCTCGTCTTACAGCACGACTCCTACTGGTATTCTCCTTGTTGCGTTGATCTCGTTTCTCACTCAGCACAATATACCTCGCTTCTTGTCCTTTCTTGGGGTACCGCCGCTATATCGTGCAGGCGCGGTCCCATAACGTTCTCTCTGGTTGCTAGGCCTCTGTCAGGATCCCACCCCTGACAGGGACCCCTCTGAATCTTCTCCTACAACACCCTCTGCCACAAGGTGTTGCCTGGTTCCAACCCAGTCAGCTTTCTCCCTAACTTCCTGCCTAACCCCCAGTTTTACCAGATTGTGAGGAGTGGCCTAATAAATAAAACCCTTAGCTCCCCCTGGAGGCCAGACTGTGAAGTGTATTGGTGTCTGTGATACCTGGTCAGAAGAACTCCTTCAGTGCCATCAGACGTACCATAGCCCCCCTTAGCGGCGGAGCCACAGTACTGCAACGACCAGGACTCTGGGGCGCTGCAATAGCACACTAGCTGCTGGGCAAGCAAGCTCCTGCAATGCATATTCTGCCAATTCAGGCCAGGTGTCTAATTTGGATGCCCAGTAATCAAATGGGAATGATGGTTGAGGGAGAACATCGATAAGGGATGAAAAATAGTTAGTAACCATACTGGACAAATGTTGTCTCCTGTCACTTTGAATAGATGCTGCAGTACCTGTCCTGTCTGCGGTCATTGCGAAATCACTCCACAACCTGGTCAGAAAACCCCTCTGTCCAACGCCATTTCTGATCTGTGCACCTCTAACACCTCTGCCATGTAGCCCCCTGAGCTTGTGTGAGAACCATCACCGGCGCTGTGTGCTGGGAATGCCTGAATCAAACGGTCTACAAGAGTAGCTTGTTTGGTTGCTAATATTTGTTCGAGGTTCTCATGTGGCATAATATTTTGCAATTTGCCTTTATAGCGAGGGTCAAGGATGCAGGCCAACCAGTAATCATCATCGCTCATCATTTTAATAATGCGTGTGTCCCTTTTGAGGATATGTAAGGCATAATCCGCCATGTGGGCCAAAGTTCCAGTTGTCAAATCTGCGGTTGTGCTCGTTGGAGGGGCAGTTACAGGCAAATCTACGTCACTTGTCTCCCTTAAAAAAACAGAACCCGGCCTTGCAATGCCACTAATTTCTGTTGGCCCAGGAGAAGCTTCCTCATTCAAAAAGTACTCATCCCCATCATCCTCCTCGTCCTCCTCCTCCTCTTCGCCCGCTACCGCGTCCTCTACACGGCCCTGACCAGACAATGGCTGACTGTCATCAAGGCTTTCCTCTTCCTCGGCTGCAGACGCCTGCTCCTTTATGTGCGTCAAACTTTGCATCAGCAGACGCATTAGGGGGATGCTCATGCTTATTATGGCGTTGTCTGCACTAACCAGCCATGTGCATTCCTCAAAACACTGAAGGACTTGACACAGGTCTTGTAGCTTCGACCACTGCACACCTGACAACTCCATGTCTGCCATCCAACTGCCTGCCCGTGTATGTGTATCCTCCCACAAAAACATAACAGCACGCCTCTGTTCGCACAGTCTCTGAAGCATGTGCAGTGTGGAGTTCCACCTTGTTGCAACGTCGATAATTAGGCGATGCTGGGGAAGGTTCAAAGACCGCTGATAGTTCTGCATACGGCTGGAGTGTACGGGCGAACTGCAGATATGCGAGCAAAGTCTGCGCACTTTGAGGAGCAGGTCGGGTAACCCCGGGTAACTTTTCAGGAAGCACTGCACCACCAGGTTTAAGGTGTGAGCCAGGCAAGGAATGTGTTTCAGTTGGGAAAGGGCTATGGCAGCCATGAGATTCCTTCCGTTATCACTCACTACCTTGCCTGCCTCAAGATGTACAGTGCCCAGCCATGACTGAGTTTCATTCTGCAAGAACTCGGACAGAACTTCCGCGGTGTGTCTGTTGTCGCCCAAACACTTCATTGCCAATACAGCCTGCTGACGCTTGCCACTAGCTGTCTCATAATGGCACACCTGGTGTGCAACAGTGGCAGCTGCGGATGGAGTGGATGTGCGACTGCGGTCTGTGGACGAGCTCTCACTTCTGCATGAGGAGGAGGAAGAGGAGGAGGGGGGGAACGCCTACAGCCAACTCTTTCCTTGACCGTGGGCTAGGCAGAACTGTCCCAATATTGCTGTCCCCTGTGGAGCCTGCATCCTCCACATTCACCCAGTGTGCCGTGATGGACACGTAACGTCCCTGGCCATGCCTACTGGTCCATGCATCTGTTGTCAGGTGCACCTTTGTAGTCACAGACTGCCTGAGTGCATGGACGATGCGGTCTTTAACATGCTGTTGGAGGGCTGGGATGGCTTTTCTAGAAAAGAAGTGCCGACTGGGTAGCTCGTAGCATGGTACAGCGTAGTCCATCAGCGCTTTGAAAGCTTCGCTTTCAACTAACCGGTAGGGCATCATCTCTAATGAGATTAGTCTAGCAATGTGGGCGTTCAAAAACTGTGTACGCGGATGCGAGGATGAGTACTTCCTTTTCCTAACAAGAGTCTCATGTAGGGTGAGCTGGACTGGAGAGCTGGAGATCGTGGAACTAGCGGTGGTGCCGGTGGACATGGGTGACTGAGAGAGGGTTGGAGATGGTATTCTTGCCGGTGCCCTACATGCAGTGTTTCCTACTACTAACCTGGTGATTCCCTGACTGCTTTGGCCTGGCGATGAAAGCTGCACAGATACTGCAGGTGGTGTGGGAAATGGTCGGCTTACAGGGAGGGAATGGATGTAGCATTGCTGACTAGCTTCATTGGCCGAGGGTGCTGCAACCTTTAGGGACGTTTGGTAGTTAGTCCAGGCTTGCAAATGCATGGTGGATAAATTTCTATGCATGCAACTTGTATTTAGACTTTTAAGATTCTGACCTCTGCTTAAGGTAGTTGAACATTTTTGACAGATGACTTTGTGCTGATCATTTGGATGTTGTTTAAAAAAATGCCAGACTGCACTCTTTCTACTATCGGATACCTTTTCAGGCATTGCAGACTGAGCTTCTTTAACTGGATGGCCATGCTGTCCTCCAACTGGTTTTGGTTTTGCCACGCGTTTTTGTCCAGATACGGGCCCGGTAGATGGAACCTGTTGTGATGTTGACGCCTGCTGCGGCTCTTCCTCCTCCGCTTCAGAACTACTGCCGCCTGCACCCTGTTCCCCCAATGGCTGCCAATCGGGGTCCACAACTGGGTCATCTATGACCTCCTCTTCTATGTTGTGTGCAACTTCGTCTGTGTCACCGTGTAAGCCGGTGGTATTGCATTCGTGACGGGGCACCATAGTCTCCGCTGGTTTTGATTCTGCCTCAGTACACTGCGAGGGCAATGTTCTGGTCTGAGTCAAAGGAACAGCATAGTAATCTGGCTGTGGCTGTGCATCTGTGCACTCCATGTCCGATTCAACTTCTAATGGGCATGGCCTGTTAACTGTTTCACTGTCTAACCCAGGAACGGTATGTGTAAAGAGCTCCATGGAGTAACCTGTTGTGTCGACTGACGCATCCTTCACTGTTGTTTTTAGTGAAGGACACAAGGAAGCGACTTGTTCCTGACCGGGAGCATCCACTGACGATGCACTGCTCTGACATTTGGCACTTTCCGAGGAGGAGGCGAAAGAGCTAGAGGCAGAGTCAGCAATGAAAGCCAATACTTGTTCCTCCTGCTCCGGCTTCAAAAGTGGTTTTCCTACTCCCAGAAAAGAGAGCGTTCGAGGCCTTGTGTAGCCAGACAATGAACCTGGCTCAACAACTCGAGACTTTGGTGCTGTACTGCTTTTACCACAACCACCTGATGCTCCACCACCACTACCATCATTACCAGCTGACAATGACCGCCCACGGCCACGACCTCTTCCACTAGACTTCCTCATTGTTTGCAAAACGTAACCAAAGTAACGCTATTTGTTACTGTAAAACAACTTAAAAGGTGAACTCAAACTTCTGTAGGATTTATATATACCTTTATAGGTGCCTGACACTGAAAGGAAAATCAGGCCCAATGTTACACACTAGGTTTTCTGTGCCCCAATAATTTGAGACAGATGGCACACACAGGACCAGCACTCAAGCAGAAATGCCAATCTTAATCTCCCACTATTATTTTTTTTTTAAAAGGGAGAATTTACCCCCCCCAAAAAAAAGGCCAAGTATTACACAGTGGTTTTCGGTGCCACACAATGAGAGACAGATGCCACATACAGCAATGGCACGGAGGCAGACTTGCCAATATTTATCTCCCACTAATTTTTTTTTTGAAAAGGGAGAATGTACCCCCCCAAAAAAAATGGCCAAGTATTACACAGTGGTTTTCGGTGGCACACAATGAGAGACAGATGCCACCCACAGCAATGGCACGGAGGCAGACTTGCCAATATTTATCTCCCACTAATTTTTTTTTTTTGAAAAGGGAGAATGTACCCCCCAAAAAAAAAATTGACAAGTATTACACAGTGGTTTTCGGTGGCACACAATGAAAGACAGATGCCACACACAGGACTGGCACAGAGGCAGAGTTGCCAATATTTATCTCCCACTAATTATTTTTTTTTGAAAAGGGAGAATGTACCCACAAAAAAAAAAAAATGGCCAAGTATTACACAGTGGTTTTCGGTGGCACACAATGAGAGACAGATGCCACCCACAGCAATGGCACGGAGGCAGACTTGCCAATATTTATCTCCCACTAATTTTTTTCTTTTGAAAAGGGAGAATGTACCCCCCCAAAAAAAATGGCCAAGTATTACACAGTGGTTTTCGGTGCCACACAATGAGAGACAGATGCCACACACAGGACTGGCACAGAGGCAGAGTTGCCAATATTTATCTCCCACTAATTATTTTTTTTTGAAAAGGGAGAATGTACCCACAAAAAAAAAAATGGCCAAGTATTACACAGTGGTTTTCGGTGCCACACAATGAGAGACAGATGCCACCCACAGCAATGGCACGGAGGCAGACTTGCCAATATTTGTCTCCCACTAATTTTTTTTTTTTTTGAAAAGGGAGAATGTACCCCAAAAAAAAAAATGGCCAAGTATTACACAGTGGTTTTCGGTGGCACACAATGAGAGACAGATGCCACACACAGGACTGGCACAGAGGCAGAGTTGCCAATATTTATCTCCCACTAATTTTTTTTTTTTGAAAAGGGAGAATGTACCCCCCCAAAAAAAATGGCCAAGTATTACACAGTGGTTTTCGGTGGCACACAATGAGAGACAGATGCCACCCACAGCAATGGCACGGAGGCAGACTTGCCAATATTTATCTCCCACTAATTTTTTTTTTTTGAAAAGGGAGAATGTACCCCCCCAAAAAAAAATTGCCAAGTATTACACAGTGGTTTTCGGTGGCACACAATGAAAGACAGATGCCACACACAGGACTGGTACAGAGGCAGAGTTGCCAATATTTATCTCCCACTAATTATTTTTTTTTGAAAAGGGAGAATGTACCCACAAAAAAAAAAAATGGCCAAGTATTACACAGTGGTTTTCGGTGGCACACAATGAGAGACAGATGCCACCCACAGCAATGGCACGGAGGCAGACTTGCCAATATTTATCTCCCACTAATTTTTTTCTTTTGAAAAGGGAGAATGTACCCCCCCCAAAAAAATGGCCAAGTATTACACAGTGGTTTTCGGTGCCACACAATGAGAGACAGATGCCACACACAGGACTGGCACAGAGGCAGAGTTGCCAATATTTATCTCCCACTAATTATTTTTTTTTGAAAAGGGAGAATGTACCCACAAAAAAAAAAATGGCCAAGTATTACACAGTGGTTTTCGGTGCCACACAATGAGAGACAGATGCCACCCACAGCAATGGCACGGAGGCAGACTTGCCAATATTTGTCTCCCACTAATTTTTTTTTTTTTTGAAAAGGGAGAATGTACCCCAAAAAAAAAAATGGCCAAGTATTACACAGTGGTTTTCGGTGGCACACAATGAGAGACAGATGCCACACACAGGACTGGCACAGAGGCAGAGTTGCCAATATTTATCTCCCACTAATTTTTTTTTTTTGAAAAGGGAGAATGTACCCCAAAAAAAAAAATGGCCAAGTATTACACAGTGGTTTTCGGTGGCACACAATGAGAGACAGATGCCACCCACAGCAATGGCACGGAGGCAGACTTGCCAATATTTATCTCCCACTAATTTTTTTTTTTTTAAAAGGGAGAATGTACCCCCCCCAAAAAAAATGGCCAAGTATTACACAGTGGTTTTCGGTGGCACACAATGAGAGACAGATGCCACACACAGGACTGGCACAGAGGCAGAGTTGCCAATATTTATCTCCCACTAATTATTTTTTTTTGAAAAGGGAGAATGTACCCACAAAAAAAAAAAATGGCCAAGTATTACACAGTGGTTTTCGGTGCCACACAATGAGAGACAGATGCCACCCACAGCAATGGCACGGAGGCAGACTTGCCAATATTTGTCTCCCACTATTTTTTTTTTTTTTTAAAAGGGAGAATGTACCCAAAAAAAGAAAAAAATGGCCAAGTATTACACAGTGGTTTTCGGTGGCACACAATGAGAGACAGATGCCACACACAGGACTGGCACAGAGGCAGAGTTGCCAATATTTATCTCCCACTAATTATTTTTTTTTGAAAAGGGAGAATGTACCCCAAAAAAAAAATGGCCAAGTATTACACAGTGGTTTTCGGTGCCACACAATGAGAGACAGATGCCACCCACAGCAATGGCACGGAGGCAGACTTGCCAATATTTATCTCCCACTAATTTTTTTTTTTGAAAATGGAGAATGTACCCCCCCAAAAAAATGGCCAAGTATTACACAGTGGTTTTCGGTGGCACACAATGAGAGACAGATGCCACACACAGGACTGGCACAGAGGCAGAGTTGGCAATATTTATCTCCCACTAATTATTTTTTTTTTGAAAAGGGAGAATGTACCCACAAAAAAAAAAAATGACCAAGTATTACACAGTGGTTTTCGGTGCCACACAATGAGAGACAGATGCCACCCACAGCAATGGCACGGAGGCAGACTTGCCAATATTTATCTCCCACTAATTATTTTTTTTTGAAAAGGGAGAATGTACCCAAAAAAAAAAAAATGGCCAAGTATTACACAGTGGTTTTCGGTGCCACACAATGAGAGACAGATGCCACCCACAGCAATGGCACGGAGGCAGACTTGCCAATATTTATCTCCCACTAATTTTTTTTTTTGAAAAGGGAGAATGTACCCCCAAAAAAAAAAAAATGGCCAAGTATTACACAGTGGTTTTCGGTGGCACACAATGAGAGACAGATGCCACACACAGCAATGGCACGGAGGCAGACTTGTCAATATTTATCTCCCACTAATTTTTTTTTTTGAAAAGGGAGAATGTACCCAAAAGAAAAAAAAATGGCCAAATATTACACAGTGGTTTTCGGTGGCACACAATGAGAGACAGATGCCACACACAGCAATGGCACGGAGGCAGACTTGCCAATATTTATCTCCCTGCAGTTATCTCAGAAAAGTATGGCAGGCAGCTATAAAAAGGACTGCTGCACACAAAAGTGTGGACAAACACACAAGATAGCTGTGCAGAAAGGAAGGAAAAACAGGATTTGTGTTTTGAAAAAAGCAGTTGGTTTGCACAGCGGCGTACACACAGGTACAGCAACGCAGCTATCAGGGTCAGGGAGCCTTCTAGTGCAGCCCAATGAGCTACAGCGCTGAGGAAAAAAAAATGTAGCTTCCACTGTCCCTGCAAACAAAAGGTGGTGTTGGACAGTGGAAATCGCTACAGCACAAGCGGTTTGTAGCTTTATGTACCCTGCCTATCACTATCCCTGCTTCTGAAGAAGCGGCAGCAACCTCTCCCTACGCTCAGATCAGCAGCAGTAAGATGGCGGTCGGCGGGAACGCCCCTTTATAGCCCCTGTGACGCCGCAGAAAGCAAGCCAATCACTGCAATGCCCTTCTCTAAGATGGTGGGGACTGAGATCTATGTCATCACGCTGCCCACACTCTGCGTCCACCTTCATTGGCTGAGAAATGGCGCTTTTAGCGTCATTGAAACGCGACTTTGGCGCGAAAGTCGCGTACCGCATGGCAGACCCCACACAGGGATCGGCTCGGTTTCATGAGAAAAGTCGGCGACTTATGAAAATGAACGATCCGTTTCGCTCAACCCTAGTATGGAGCACAGAATGCATATTATGAAGTGTATTTTCCTGGGCCCATCCAGTATGTGGGTTCCAAGGCCTAATGGGGTGCATATGACTATGCAGCAGGGCTCGCCTTCCTGCCAATGTATAAAACAAAGGGGTATGAAGCACAAAATGCATATTGTGATGTGTATTTTCCTGGGCTCATCCAGTATATGGTTTCCAAGGCCTAATGGAGTACATATGACTATGCCGCAGGGCTTGCCTTCCTGCCAATGTACAAAACAAAGGAGTATGGAGCACAAAATGCCTATTGTGAAGTGGATTTTCCTGGGCCCATCCAGTATGTGGGTTCCAAGGCCTAATGGGGTGCATATGACTATGCAGCAGGGCTCGCCTTTCTGCCAATGTGTAAAACAAAGGAGTATGGAGTATAAAATGTATATTGTGAAGTAGATTTTCATGGTCCCATCCAGTATGTGGGTTCCAAGGTGCAATAGGGTGCATATGACTGACTATACAACAGGGCTCACCTTTCTGCCAATGAATAAAACAAAGGAGTATGGAGCACAAAATGCATATTGTGAAGTGGATTTTCATGGGCCCATCCAGTATGTGGGTTCCAAGGCCTAATGGGGTGGATGTGACTATGCAGCAGGGCTTGCCATCCTGCCAATGTATAAAACAAAGGAGTATGGAGCACAGAATGCATATTATGAAGTGTATTTTCCTGGGCCCATCCAGTATGTAGGGTCCAAGGCCTCATGGACTGCATATGACTATGCAGGAGGGCTCGCCTTCCTGCCATTGTATAAAACAAAGGAGTATGGAGCACAGAATGCATATTGTGAAGTGGATTTTCCTGGGTCCATCAAGTATGTGGGTTTCAAGGCCTAATGGGGTGCATATGACTACGCAGCAGGGCTCGCCTTCCTGCCAATGTACAAAACAAAGGAGTATGGAGCACAAAATGCATATTGTGCGGTGGATTTTAATGGGCCCATCCAGTATGTGGGTTCCTAGGCCTAATGGGGTGCTTATGACTAAGCAGCAGGGCTCGCCTTTCTGCCAATGTATAAAACAAAGGAGTATGGAGTAAAAAATGCATATTGCGAAGTGGATTTTCCTGGACCCATCCAGTATGTGGGTTCCAAGGCCTAATGGGGTGCATATGACTGTCTATGCAGCAGGGCTCGCCTTCCTGCCAATGTATAAAACAAAGGCGTATGGAGCACAAAATGCATATTGTGAAGTGTATTTTCCTGGGCTCATCCAGTATATGGGTTCCAAGGCTTAATGGAGTACATATGACTATGCCGCAGGGCTTGCCTTCCTGCCAATGTACAAAACAAAGGAGTATGGAGCACAAAATGCCTATTGTGAAGTGGATTTTCCTGGGCCCATCCAGTATTTGGGATCCAAGGCCTAATGGGGTGCATGTGACTATGCAGCACGGCTCGCCTTCCTGCCAATGCATAAAACAAAGGAGTATGGAGCACAAAATGCATTTTGTGAAGTGGATTTTCCTGAACCCATCCAGTATGTGGGTTCCAAGGCCTAATGGGGTGCATATGACTATGCAGCAGGGCTCGCCTTCCTGCCAATGTATAAAACAAAGGAGTATGGAGTAAAAAATGCATATTGCGAAGTGGATTTTCCTGGACCCATCCAGTATGTGGGTTCCAAGGCCTAATGGGGTGCATATGACTGTCTATGCAGCAGGGCTCGCCTTCCTGCCAATGTATAAAACAAAGGAGTATGGAGTAAAAAATGCATATTGTGAAGTGGATTTTCCTGGACCCATCCAGTATGTGGGTTCCAAGGCCTAATGGGGTGGATGTGACTATGCAGCAGGGCTTGCCATCCTGCCAATGTATAAAACAAAGGAGTATGGAGCACAGAATGCATATTATGAAGTGTATTTTCCTGGGCCCATCCAGTATGTGGGTTCCAAGGCCTAATGTGGTGCATATGACTATGCAGCAGGGCTCGCCTTCCTGCCAATGTATAAAACAAAGGAGTATGGAGCACAGAATGCATATTATGAAGTGCATTTTCCTTGGCTCATCCAGTATGTGGGGTCCAAGGCCTAATGGACTGCATATGACCATGCAGCAGGGCTCGCCTTCCTGCCAATGTATAAAACAAAGGTGTATGGAGCACAAAATGCCTATTGTGAAGTGGATTTTCCTGGGCCCATCCAGTATGTGGGATCCAAGGCCTAATGGTGTGCATGTGGCTATGCAGCAGGAGTCGCCTTCCTGCCAATGCATAAAACAAAGGAGTATGGAGCACAAAATGCATTTTGTGAAGTGGATTTTCCTGGGCCCATCCAGTATGTGGGTTCCAAGGCCTAATTGGGTGCATATGACTATGCAGCATGGCTCGCCTTCCTGCCAATGTAAAAAACAAAGGAATATGGAGCACAAAATACATATTGTGCGGTGGATTTTAATGGGCCCATCCAGTATGTGGGTTCCTAGGCCTAATGTGGTGCTTATGACTATGCAGCAGGGCTCACCTTCCTGAAAATGTACAAAACAAAGGAGTATGGAGCACAAAATGCATATTGTGAAGTGGATTTTTATGTTCCTATCCAGTGTATGGTTTCCAAGGCGTAATGGGGTGCATATGACTGACTATGCAATAGGGCTCACCTTTCTGCCAATGTGTAAAACAAAGGAGTACGGAGTACAACATGTATATTGTGAAGGAGATTTTCATGGTCCCATCCAGTATGTGGGTTCCAAGGCGTAATAGGGTGCATATGACTTACTATGCAACAGGGCTCTCCTTTCTGCCAATAAAACAAAGGAGTATGGAGCACAAAATGCACATTGTGAAGAGGATGTTCATGGGCCCATCCAGTATGTGGGTTACAAGGCCTAATGGAGTGCATATGACTATGCAGCAGGGCCCGCCTTCCTGCCAATGTATAAAACAAAAAAGTATGGAGCACAAAATGCATTTTGTGAAGTGGATATTCCTGGGCCCATCCAGTATGTGGGTTCCAAGGCCTAATGGGGTGCATATGACTATGCAGCATGGCTCGCCTTCCTGCCAATGTAAAAAACAAAAAAGTATGGAGCACAAAATGCATTTTGTGAAGTGGATATTCCTGGGCCCATCCAGTATGTGGGTTCCAAGGCCTAATGGGGTGCATATGACTATGCAGCATGGCTCGCCTTCCTGCCAATGTAAAAAACAAAGGAATATGGAGCACAAAATACATATTGTGCGGTAGATTTTAATGGGCCCATCCAGTATGTGGGTTCCAAGGCCTAATGGGGTGCATATGACTATGCAGCAGGGCTCGCCTTCCTGCCAATGTACAAAACAAAGGAGTATGGAGCACAAAATGCATTTTGTGAAGTGGATTTTCCTGGGCCCATCCAGTATGTGGGTTACAAGGCCTAATGGGGTGCATATGACTGACTATGCAGCAGGGCTCGCCTTCCTGCCAGTGTACAAAACAAAGGAGTATGGAGTATAAAATGCCTATTGTGAAGTGGATTTTCCTGGTCCCATCAAGTATGTGGTTTCCAAGGCCTAGTGGGGTGCACATGACTGACTAAGCAAAAGGGCTCGCCTTCCTGTCAATGTACAAAACAAAGGAGTATGGAGCACAAAATGCATATTGTGAAGTGGATTTTCCTGGGCCCAACCAGTATGTGGGTTCCAAGGACTAATGTGGTGCATATGACTATGCAGCAGGGCTTGCCTTCCTGCCAATGTACAAAACAAAGGAGTATGGAGCACAAAATGCATTTTGTGAAGTGGATTTTCCTGGGCTCATCCAGTATGTGGGTTCCAAGGCCTAATGGGGTGCATATGACTGGCTATGCAGCAGGGTTAGTCTTCCTGCCAATGTATAAAACAAAGGAGTATGGAGTAAAAAAATGCATATTGTAAAGTGGATTTTCCTGGGCCCATCCAGTATGTGCGATCCAAGGCCTAATGGGGTGCATGTGGCTAAGCAGCAGGGCTCGCCTTCCTGCCAATGCATAAAACAAAGGAGTATGGAACACAAAATGCATTTTGTGAAGTGGATTTTCCTGGGCCCATCCAGTATGTGGGTTCCAAGGCCTAATGGGGTGCATATGACTATGCCGCAGGGCTCGCCTTCCTGCCAATGTACAAAACAAAGGAGTATGGAGCACAAAAGGCATATTGTGAAGTGGATTTTCCTGGGCCCATCCAGTATGTGGGTTCCAAGGCCTAATGGGGTGCATGAGACTATGCAGCAGGGCTTGTCTTCCTGCCAATGTACAAAACAAAGGAGTATGGAGCACAAAAGGCATATTGTGAAGTGGATTTTCATGGGCCCATCCAGTATGTGGGTTCCAAGGCCTAATGGGGTGCATGAGACTATGCAGCAGGGCTCACCTTCCTGCCAATGTATAAAACAAAGGACTATGGAGCACAAAAGGCATTTTGTGAAGAGGATTTTCCTGGGCCCATTCAGTATGTGGGTTCCAAGGCCTAATGGGGTGCATATGACTGACTATGCAGCAGGGCTCGCCTTCCTGCCAATGTACAAAACAAAGGAGTATGGAGCACAAAATGCATATTGTGAAGTGGATTTTTATTTTCCTATCCAGTATATGGTTTTCCAGGCGTAATAAGCTTCATATGACTGACTATGCAACAGAGCTCGCCTTTGTGCCAATGTGTAAAACAACGGAGTACAGAGTACAAAATGCATACTGTGAAGTGTATTTTCATGGTCCCATCCAGTATATGGGTTCCAATGCCTAATGGAGTGCATATGACTATGCAGCAGGGCTCGCCTTCCTGCCAATGTATAAAACAAAGGAGTATGGAGCACAAAATGCATATTGTGAAGTTGATTTTCCTGTGCCCATCCAGTATGTGGGTTCCAAGGCCTAATGGGGTGCATACGACTGACTATGCAGCAGGGCTCGCCTTCCTGCCAATGTATAAAACAAAGGAGTGTGGAGCACAAAATGCATATTGTGAAGCGGATTTTCCTGGGCCCATCTAGTATGTGGGTTCCAAGGCATAATGGGGTGCATATGACTGTGCAGCAGGGCTCGCCTTCCTGCCAATGTACAAAACAAAGGAGTATGGAGAACAAAATGCATTTTATGAATTGGATTTTCCTGGGCCCATCCACTATGTGGGGTCCAAGGCCTAATGGACTGCATATGACTATGCAGCAGGGCTCGCCTTCCTGCCAGTGTATAAAACAAAGGAGTACGGAGCACAAAATGCATATTGTGAAGTGGATTTTCCTGGGCTCATCCAGTATGTGCGTTCCAAGGCCTAATGGGGTGCATATGACTGACTATGCAGCAGGGCTCGCCATCCTGCCAATGTATAAAACAAAGGAGTATGGAGCACAAAATGCATATTGTGATGTGGATTTTCCAGGGCCCATCAAGTATGTGAGTTCCAAGGCCTAGTGGGGAGCATATGACTGACTATGCAGCAGGGCTCGCCTTCCTGCCAATGTATAAAACAGAGGAGTATGGAGTAAAAAATGCATATTGTGAAGTGGATTTTCATGGTCCCATCCAGTATGTGAGTTCCAAGGCGTAATGGGGTGCATATGACTATGCAGCAGGGCTAGCCTACCTGCCAATGTATAAAACAAAGAGTATGGAGCACAAAATGCACATTGTGAACTGGATTTTCATGGGCCCATCCAGTTTGTGGGTTCCAAGGCCTATTGGGGTGCATATGACTATGCAGCAGGGCTCGCCTTGCTGCCAATGTGTAAAACTAAGGAGAACGGAGTACAAAATGCATATTGTGAAGTGGATTTTCTTGGGCTCATCCACATTGTGGGTTCAAAGCCTTATTGGGGTGCATATGAATTGGTAGTAGGGCAGGCCTTGAATTCAATGCAACACTTTTTCAGGAGTCCCCGCTGGACATCTTATGACAGGGGTATTGTGGTGCATCGTAATTCTTGGCAGCCCTTCCACTCAGCAGCATAGGCTACAACAGCTTAGGAGACCCACTGTTTCATAATGGCCCTTTAACCTTAGAATGCATGACATTAAAAATATACATATTAACGTATTGGGGGCCTTTTAGGCCCCCATGCACATAATGTAGAAAAACTCACTTAAATAACTTTCACAGGTTTATTTCAAAATTGCTCAATAAAATATGAATAGTGGACAAAATTTTAATTATAATTTTTCACAGAAAACACCAAAAAATCTTTTTTTTTCCCAAATTTCACACAAAGACATGAAAACACACAAAAACGCATAGAAATTTATAGCAAACTAGCTGCAGCTACATTTTTATTCTAACTTTCTTTTTTTATTATATTAGTCTTCCAAACAATTCTGACATGTTATTTTTTCAGAAGAGTGTTCTTTGCAAACAGTTTCCTTACAAGTGGAACAATATCGCTCAGTTTTCCTCTCTATGTTTCTTGGACACATGAAACAACGCTTTTGTTTTCTTTCTCCTGGCTCTGGAATAATCTGAAACTGTACGCCACACCGTTTCATTGCTTTTTTAGTTTGCTTTGGCAAGCATTTCAAGTCGCTTCGCTCTATCATGTGAGGCATTACAAGTTCATGACAAAGGTCCTTCAAGAATATGCGTCTCCTGTCCTTCCTCTGTGCATGAAATTCCGGATGAGTTTCTGTATAAATAATGAATGAATTTAGGGCTGCTACATCAAGCATATTTGAAAATAGTACTACAGGCCATCGTTTTGTTTGCCTCTTACACGAATATTCTCCCACCATCTCATCCATTTTATCTACACCTCCATTTGTTGTATTGTAATGCAGGATGATTTCTGGTTTCAATTTTTTGTCATTGCTGTCAACACTGCAATCGTGATGCATGGTACTGAGTAAAATTACAGATTTCTACTTCTTTGCCTTGTAAGATACCAAAGTTGCTTTGTTATTGAATCCAAAGACACTCTCATAAAGTGCTCGCTGACGATTGTGTTTCAGTGCTTCTGGAATTTCTCGTCTGTTTTGCTTTATAGTACCAACAAGTGTAATAGCTTTTGCAAGCAGAAAATTGCCTAGTTCAACATTGGTGAAATAATTGTCCATGGTAATGTTTCTACCTGAATTGAATATTGGAACAGCAAGAGTTTTGACTATTTCAGACCCCAGATCCTTCTGTACTGGTGCACCAACCTCTTTGCCACAGTAGATTACGCCATTTATGCCATAATAATTTGCAGAATCACACATCCAGAAGATTTTTATTCCATACTTGGCTGGCTTGCTGGGCATGTATTGTATGAACTTGCAGTGTCCTCTGAACGGTACAAGTTGCTCATCTACAGTAACATTAGTACTAGGATTGTAAAGTTTTGTGCAATTTTTGATAAATATGTTCCAGATATAACTGATAGGGGCTAATTTGTCTGTTTCAAACCTCGCTGCACGAGTTCGCTTATCATCAAAGCGAATGATTCTTCTAATTTCCTCATATCTGCCCACTGACATTGTCGCCTTATAGTGTGGATCAGAAAGTGGGTCCAGAAATAATTCTCGTATTGGGACATCATACGATTTTTGACTCCCTGCCAGCAGTAAAAGTCCAATATATGCATAAAGTTCCTCTTTTGAGATATTTTTCCAGGACTTATTTTTTGCAGAAGCGATACGTCTTCCTTCTAGGTTTGAACATAATAGGACCTCTTCTGCAATATTGTCAGAAAAATAAGTACAGAATACATCTTTAGGCCGGGGTCACACTAGACCGTAATACGGACGAGTGCTATGCGATAAAAAATCACATAGCACTCGGCCTAATGTTAACCTATGGTGCAGCTCCCATCATCCGATATTTTCTCCACCCTATTTCGGATCCGAGGGAACTCGCATCAGGCTGCGATTGTCAGCGTATCTCGGCCGAGACTCGCCAATGCAAGTCTATGGGTGCGAGAAAAAATCGGATTACACACGGACCATGCGTGTGCATTGCGAGAAATACGCAGCGGTGTTAGTGAAAAGTCGGTAATTCAATTGCCGGCTTTTCATTTCTCCTGCACAAACCCGACAGGATATGAGACATGGTTTACATACAGTAAACCATCTCATATCCCCTTTTTTTTTGCATATTCCACACTACTAATGTTAGTAAATCCAAAGCAAGAAAAAACGGAAGTAAAACGTCCTATTTCTTTCAAATTCAAGTATACTTTATTAAATGTTAAAAACTACCATGAAATATGAGTTAAAAAATGGAGACAACATTTACAAAACCGCACATAAACTACACATGCAACACATGTTATATGTATCTCTTGGGTGTATACATGCATATAGGGACCCCCTTGAAACAGTATTAATGCTCCTTTATTGTCTGGCTAAACCTTTTACAATGCCTAGTTCACATATATGGAGCTGCCCCACTATATAGTGAAGGTGATTGTTCCTGTGAGTGAGAGGAAGTGGTATATATAAAGTAAAGTGCTTAGTGCATTGTGCTAAACTTTTGTCCACACCTCACCTCCACAGCAACATCACACTCACCAAAGGGGCATTCTATTAATGCCTATAGCCTTTTTGGTCCCTTAAATCAGCATACACATATATTACATAGCTTAATAAATAACACAAGTTCTGTTACATGACCTGTTTAGTGCGATCCTAGGCCCCAACGCGCGTTTCGCGTTAGCTTCGTCCGGGGGTATGACAAGGTGACATTAAGCCAGATTAATAATGGAGAGGCGTCAATTATGTCACCTATCCATTATTAATCCAATTGTATGAAAGGGTTAAAAAACACACACACACATGATTTAAAAGTATTTTAATGAAATAAACACAGCGGTTGTTTTAATAATTTATTGCTCTCTCAATCCATCAGCAACACCCTCGCTTGGAAAAAAAATAAACGCACAAGATACATACCTTCTGATGTCCTATCACGTCCAACGAGGTAATCCATCTGAAGGGGTTAACTAGTATTACAGGCACGAGCTGCGATAAACCACTCACTCGTGCCTGTAATCCCCGGGTGCTGAAAGGAAAGCTGGATCTGTACTTACATTGAGTCGCGGTGATGCGCCCCTGCTGGATATTCTCATGAACTGCAGCCTGGGAACTTTTTCCCACCCTCCAGGTCATATGAGGACATCCACCAGGGGGCGCATCACCACGACTGTAGGAAATGTAGGTCAATGACCTACATTTCATTCATTCGCCGGGGATTACAGGCACGGAGCACAGCTGCATTTGCAGGGCTCCTGCTTGTAAAATATTTTAACCCCTTCAGATCATGGATTACCTCGTGGGACGTGACGGTTCAGCTGAGGGTATGTATCTTGTGCGTTTATTATTTTTCCAAGCGAGGGTGTTGCTGATGGATTGAGAGAGCAATAAAATACTGAAACAACCGCTGTGTTTATTTCATTAAAATAATTTTTAATAATGTGTGTGTGGGTGTTTTTTAACCCTTTCAGACAATTGGATTAATAATGGATAGGTGACATAATTGACGCCTCTCCATTATTAATCTGGCTTAATGTCACCTTACAATAGCAAGGTGGCATTAACCCTTCATTACCCCATATCCCACCGCTACAGGGAGTGGGAAGAGAGTGGCCAAGTGCCAGAATAGGCGCATCTTCCAGATGTGCCTTTTCTGGGGTGGCTGGGGGCAGATGTTTTTAGCCACGGGGGGGCCAATAACCATGGACCCTCTCCTGGCTATTAATATCTGCCGTCAGTCACTGGCTTTACCATTCTGGCGGAGAAAATTGCGCGGGAGCCCACGCCAATTTTTTCCGCCATTTAACCCTTTATTTTAGCAGCTACAGCGCTGAAATTTTGCACATACACACTACTAACATTAGTAGTGTGGAATATGCCAAAAAAATGGGGATATGAGATGGTTTACTGTATGAAAACCATGTCTCATATCCTGTCGGGTTTAGGCAGGAGAAATGAGAAGCCGGCAATTGAATTACCGGCTTTTCACAGATATCGCGCTGAATGAAATATAAATACAGAATATATATGTGTCTCAATCACATATATATATATATATATATATATATATATATATATATATATATATACTGTATATATGTTTTCCCGAACATTTGAGCACATAAATTCATTAGATGTCGGTTTTGCAAGCTTGCGAGAAAATCTCGGCATACGGATGCCATACGGATGTCACACGGATGTCACACGGATCATTTGATGCGAGGAAATCGCATCCTCGCACTGCACACGGATCACTGTATTTGAAACATTTGTGCGATTCTCGGCCGTGAAAAATGGACCGTTTTTTTATACGTTAAGTGTGTCCCCGGCCTTAGGGGTAAAGTAACTGGGACTTACCACAGCTCCTTGAGCCTGTCTCACAATATTGTGTGTTGGAGTACGTCCGACTAATTACTAGGATTATTAGGATTACTGTCCCAAAAAACATTTGTTTTGGATGTTCTGCTTATCACTTCTTGAGGATCCACTAGATTCAGTTCTTCATCATCAGAAGAATCACTGGATGAGGATGTTTGATTAGCTGGTGGCAGATATTCTTCATCAGACAAAGATAGTTCACTTTCATCATCGCTTTGAAACATAATCGCTTCAATCTCTTGGTCAGTAAGACACTTGGAGGAAGAGTGTGCCATTGCTGACTAGATGTTAGCAAACTAAAAAAAAAACCAATGAACAGAATCAGGGTTTCTACAGACGCTTCATTCGAAATTTTTCAGATATTGTCCGTCCCATTACTTCCTTGACAGAGAAGGAAAAGCCCTTTAAGTGGTCATCACAGGCTCAAGAAGCTTTTGATCAGCTTAAGATCTGTTTCACATCAGCACCGCTGTTGATACACCCAGATCCAACACTTTCATTCATTGTGGAGGTGGACGTTTCTGATAATGCTTTGGGGCTATTCTCTCCCAAAGAACGGGAGAGAAGGGACTGCTTCATCCTTGTGCTTTCTTTTCCCGTAGACTAACATCAGCAGAGAAGAATTACGATGTGGGAGACAGGGAATTGATGGCTATTATTGCGGCTTTCAAAGAATGGAGGCATCATCTGCAAGGAGCTGTACAACAGATCATAGTGCTAACTGACCATCGCAATTTAGAGTTCCTTAGATCCGCTAGATGTCTTTCTCCTCGTCAGGCTCGTTGGAACTTACTTTTAAATCAATTTAACTTTGTTATCTCGTACCATCCAGGTTCTCGTAATGGGAAGGCTGATGCTTTATCCCGAATCCATGCTGCAGATTCCGTACCTGGAGCCCCATCCAAGACCATTCTATCTGATGCCAATTTCATCAGAGTTATCCACGATCAGGACTTGTGGATGGAGTGCAGGGAGGCCTATGACGGTGATGTATTTATGGCCAACCCACCTGTGGATATTAATCTTGTCTTTAAGGGTGGCATGTGGTTCAGAGATCGACGTATCTACGTCCCTGAGGTCGTCCGTCTGCAGATCCTCAAGTTGGTACATGACTCCAAGTTGGCTGGTCACAGGGCAGTACAGAAGGCACAAGAGTTCCTGAGCCGATTCTTCTGGTAGCCAACTTGCCTGAAGGATACCAAGGACTATGTTCTCTCTTGCGAGGTATGTGCCCGTTACAAGACTCCTCATTGTGGCACCTATGGGTCTTCTACAACCATTACCTGTTCCGTCCCGCCCTTAGGGGTCTATATCAATGGACTTTATTGTGGAGCTGCCTACATCGGGGGGCATGAATACAATCATGGTGTTAGTTGATCGCCTGACTAAAGCTGCTCATTTTGTTCCATGCACCGGCCTCCCCTCAGCTAAAGATACAGTGAACTTGGTTATACAGAATATCTTTCAGTTGCATGGGGTCCCGGATGAGATCATCTCTGACCATGGAGTACAGTTCACTTCAAGATTCTGGAAGGGGTTTTGCTCTGCACTCAATATTAATGTCTGTCTCTCTTCCGCTAACCATCCCCAGACAAATGGTCAGACTGAGCGTACCAACCAGACGCTGGAACAATATCTAAGATGCTATGTCAGCCATCTCCAGGATGATTGGTTGGAGTTGCTTCCGTTAGCCGAATTTTCATATAATAATTCTCAGAGGCCTCCACTAAATTTACACCTTTCTTTGCCAATCTGGGTTATCATCCGTGTATCTTACCTAGGTCTCCAATTAATTCTCCGGTTCCGGCAGTGGAGGAAAGGCTGAGTGCGATGAGACAAAATCTGGAGGTTCTGACGGAATCCCTGACCACAGCTCAAGAACGTTATATGAGATCGGCTGATAGATTCCGTAAACCTGCACCCATGTTCAAGGTAGGAGATTCCGTGTGGTTGGCAACTAAGAATCTGAAGTTAAACGTTCCTTCACAAAAACTTGGACAGAAATTCATTGGCCCTTTCAAGATCAATGGTATTGTGAGTTCTGTGGCCTGCCGGCTGAAGCTGCCTAGGACTATGAAGGTACACCCAGTTTTTCATGTATCTTTACTAAAGCCTGTATCTCCTAATACCTTCCAGGGACGTGTTGTACCACCTCCGCAGCCAGTGGTGATTGATGGGCAAGAACAATTTGTGGTGGAGGAAATTATTGATTCCAGGATTCGCAGGAATCCTCTCCAATATCTGATAAGATGGCAGGGATATCCCCCTGAGGAAGACTCTTGGGAACCTGTGGAAAACATCAATGCCCAACAGAAGATTTCTTGTTTTCATCAGAGATTCCCTGAGAAACCAGGTCCAGGATCGTCCTGAGGCCGCTTCTAAGGAGGGAGTAATGTCAGGACTCTGAACATTTTTTACCTTTTGTGCATTACTGCCCTTTTCCAAGATGGTGTCTTTGGTCTCATGTGCACTGTGTCTTCCTGCTATAAAACTCCACCCCAGCCTTCAGTCTGTGCTAGAGTATTCTGCCTTTCATCCAGCTCCTGACCTCTGGTGACTCCCTGGCTATATACCTGCTCCTGTGAACCTGTGGGGTTATCCTGCTACTCTGCTCTGAGTTCCTGCTGCATACACCAGTTCCAGTAATCCTCCTTCATCTGCTGCTCATGTTTGCTTCCATCTGTATTTGCTGGACATGTAAGCTGTTTGCTGCTCTGCAAAAACCTGAGACTATTAACCAGGCCTCCCTGGTTGAGCTAAGATATGATTTGAACTGCCTTATAAGCTTATCTATCTGTGTTTGGACTAAGACAAGGATTTATTTGTGTCAAGTATCCTCAAGAATAACTGTGCTTCATAGACTTTCTGCTTGATTGCATTTTCCTCTGAAGTTTCCTATAGACTGCTAAGCTGCATTTAATATTTACACCAAGTGTTGTGGACTTGAGTTTCTCTCTGCACCTGTTTGAATCACCGTGTGATAATATAGACTTTACCACTTATAAAACTGTGTCCTGTAGTTGTCTTCTTCCACGCAAAGTGTCTCCTGATTTATCCCCTATAATTATTACACCTGCACCTCCTCCTCCTCTTCAGCCTCCATCTCTGAAATCAACACATCAGTCAGAAGCTGGAAGCACTTCAGCACTGCCTCAGCCAAGCGGCAACAGGCTGTGCTGAAGCTGATATGCATAAGTGACAAACCGCACAATGCTGAAGATTTGTGGACAGCACTGAAAGAGCAGTCAGATATTTGGATGAAACTGTTGAACCTACAACCAGGCATGGTCGTGTGTGACAATAGCCAATACCTGGTGGCAGTTCTGAGGCAAGGTGAGCTCACACACGTACCTTGCTTGGCCCATGTGCTTAAACTCGTGGTTCAACATTTTCTGAAATGCTACCCAGAGCTGCTGGATCTGCTATTGAAAGTCTCTTGCCATGCTTCAGCAGCGTTTGCAGCTTCCGGCTCACCGACTGGTGTGCGATGGCCCCACGAGCTGGACCTCTATGCTGCATATGTTGGAAAGGATTTGGAGCAGAAGAGGTCAGTTGTTGATTACCAACATCAACTAGGCCATCAATAGTCAGTTCAGATGCCACAAATAAGACCTCAGGAGTGGACATGTATGTTAGACATATGTACCATCCTGGAAAACGTTGAGGTCTGCACCAAGATGGTGAGCGGCAATGACACCATAATTAGCGTCACCATCCCGCTTCTCAGCATTTTGAAAACCTCTCTGCTCACAATAAAAGAGGATGAATTGCAGACAGAGTATGAGGACATGGAGCAAGGAACCATACGGGGGGATTACACTCAGCCCAGCCTCATGTCTTCCCAATGTAGATTGGTAGAAAATGAGGAGGAGGAGGAAGAACAGGAGCTACATTCATATGCTATAGACTGTACTACAAGCACAGCTGTCATACCGTCTGTTCAGAGGGAATGGCCTGAGGACAGGAAGGAGGAGGATGAGAAGGAGGAGGACAGCATGGTCAATCGTCCTGTTGCTGAGGACACAGAAGTCTTGCCTGTTAGCAGTCTGGCATGCACAGCTGACTTTATATTGCACTGCATTTCACGTGACCCTTGCATTATAAAAATTTTGGGTGACACTCATTACTGGTTGATGACACTTCTAGACTGACACTACAAAGAGAACTTTTAGTCTCTTCTGCCAGAGGCAGAGAGGTGTACTAAAATTTTGTAGTACCAAAGGGCCCTTGTAGCGAATTACTTAGAAAATTTCCATGTGAGAACACTGACAGCAGACACTAGAGTTTGTTGTACAACCAAGTAGTCCAAGTGAGAGAGACAGAAGTACAATCCAGCTCAGGCAGGGGAACAATGGAAAAGTTCTGGGACAGTTTTCTCAGACCCTCCCATCATGCCGGGACAGAGGCAAGGGGTGCTGTCACAAGAAGTGCAATGTTTGGAAGATGCTGAGGGAGTACCTTGCAGATCGTGCAAACGTCCTCCAGGATTCTTCTGTGCCTTTTAATTACTGAGTATCTGACACGTGGCATGAATTGGCTCTCTACGCCTTGGAGGTGCTGGCCTGCCCTGTGCTAGCGTTCTGTCCGAGCGGGTTTTTAGTGCCGCTGGTGGAATTATAACAGATAAGCGCATCTGCCTTTCAGCTGAAAATGCTGACAGACTGACTCTTATAAAAATGAACAAGGGCTGGATTGGGAAAGACTTCTGTACACCACCAAGTGAAAACAGCGAAACATAACCTCTAATACATTCTCTTTTTTGGGGAGATGTATTCTCATGCGCCTCTTCACAACCACACATGGGAATGCGCTTCCAGATTTGGGCTGTTTGTTTTTATCCTCCTCCTTATCCTCATCCTCATCATCCACAACCAGTAGAACACCAGGGTGAACGGATTCCATTATGCCATAGTCACAAATTTTTTTGGGGCAAGGGTGTTTTTATGATGCCCGTTACTAATTGGAAACCAAAACATTTGTTACTCCTACAGGGGGAAATGTCATAAAAAAGTGATGTACGTCTTTTATTCCCATTTATTCTTATATTTTCCATTTTCCCTATCTCTGGACAGTCCTCTAATGAGGTAGTGTATACCTCTACAATACAAAATAATTGATAGACTTTTATATTAGATTTTTATTTATAGCCCTGTCTCTGAGTTGTTGCTAGGGACAAACATATCTCGTTGGACACATTCTGGCTTCAAATCTATGAACCTGTGTTCGCCCCTCCCTTTTGTTATTTACTTTCATCGGTGAATTCACATTTTTTATGTATTTGATTTATTTCGTTATGATTTATCTTTATGTCTCCTTATTCTCCACCACTAGATCACCAGGCTTAACTTCTTCTGTGCTGCTACAGGCAGTCCAATTTTTGGGCAAGGGTGTCTATGATCCCCATGAAATATTTTTAACAATTTTTCCCCCATGGGCAAATGCTTGTCAGGCCATGCACTCCATTACAAGTCTCAGAGACTCACACACCTATATTGGGCCTAATTCTTAACTCGGTTTCCTGCAATGTCTCTTCCTTACCATCCACTAGATGACCAGGGTTAACGTGTTCTGTACTATTATAGGCCGGTAAATGTTGGCAAGAGGGGCTGTGATTAGTGTTTAGCATTCCGATACTGCAAGTATCGGGTATCAGCCGATATTTGCGGTATCGGAATTCCGATACCGAGTTCCGATATTTTTGTGATATCGGAAGTTCCCAGTGTATGGTTCCCAGGGTCTGGAGGAGAGGAGACTCTCCTTCAGGCCCTGGGATCCATATTCATGTAAAAAATAAAGAATAAAAATAAAAAATATGGATATACTCACCCCACCAGCGGCCCCGGCTCTCACCAGTCCAAGCGTCTGCCTCTGTTCCTAAGAATGAGAGCTGAAAAGGACCTTCGATGATGTTGCGGTTTGTGATTGGTCGTGTGAGCGGTCACATGAGCGGTCACGCGACCAATCACAAGCCGCGACGTCATCGAAGGTCCTTTTCAGCTCTCATTCTTAGGAACGGAGGCTGCCAGTTGCAGCGGTTACAACCAGGGCGCGTCAGAGGGTGAGTATATCCCTATTTTTTATTTTTATTCTTTATTTTACACATGAATATGGATCCCAGGGCCCGAGGGAGAGTTTCCTCTCCTTCAGACCCTGGGAACCATCCAGGATACCTTCCGATACTTGTGTCCCATTGACTTGTATTGGTATCGGGTATCGGTATCGGCGATATCCGATACTTTTTGGATATCGGCCGATACAATCCGATACCGATACTTTCAAGTATCGGAAGGTATCGCTCAACACTAGCTGTGATGGCAATAGCATATTTTTAAAAAAGTACCCCCATTGGGGAATTGTTTGTTAGCTCATATACTCCATTACAATTCTCAGAGACCCACACCCCTACATTGGGCCTACTTCTTATTGCGGTTTCCAGCAATGTATCTTTCTTATCTCCGACTACATAACCTTGGTGAACGTGTTCTGTACTGTTATAGTCTTGTGAATGTTGGACATAAAAAAGGTACCCCCCATTGGGGAATTGTTTCCCAGCTCATGCACTACATTACAAGTCTCAGAGATCCACACCCCTACATTGGGCCTACTTCTTAACTCGGTTTTCTGCAATGTATCTTCCTTACCTGCCACTAGATGACAAGGGTTAATGCTCTCTGTACTGTTATAAGCCACTGAATTTTGGGCAAGGGGGGCTGCGATGGCACTAGTTTATTTACTAAAAAATATACTCCCCATTGGGGAATTGTTTGTTAGCACATGCACTCCATTACAAGTCTCAGAGACCCACACCCCTACATTGGGCCTACTTCTTAACTCTTTTTCCTGCAATGTCTTTTTTTATCTCTGACTGCATGACCTGAGTTAATGAGTTCTGTACTGTTATAGGCAGGTGAATGTGGGGCAAGAGGGGCTGTGATGGCAATAGCATATGTTTATAAAAGGTACCTCCCACTGGGGAATTGTGTGTCAGCTCATGCACTCCATTACAAGTCTCAGAGACCCACACTCCTACATTGCGCCTACTTCTTAACTCAGTTTTCTGCAATGTCTCCTCCTTACCTTCTACTAGATGAGCAGAATTAACATGCTCTGTACTGTTATAGGCCACTGAATTTTGGGCAAAGGGGCTGTGATGGCGATAGTTTACTTATTAAAAAGGTAATCCCCATTGGGGAATTGTTTGTCAGCTCATGCACTCCATTACATGTTTCAGAGACCCACATCCCAACATTGGGCCTACTTCTTTACTCGGTTTCCTGCAATGTCTCTTCCTTACCTGCCACTGTATGACCAGGGATAATGTGCTCTGTACTGTTATAGACCACTAGACCACTGAATTTTTGGCAAGGGGGACTGTGATGGCAATAGTATGTTTTTAAAAAAGGTACCCCCCATTGGTGAAACCACATCCTTGTTGGCAAAGACTTCATAACATTTGTGTACCTTAAAGAGCTCACTTGAAAAGTTCCTTTCTGTGTTGCCTGGTTGCTCACATTTTACAAAATACACTTCATATAAATTTGACAAAGCAATGCTGTTAGTTTGGCTCAGTAGTTCATTACAAATATTTCTTTGTCCACTATATTAGTTTGTCTCCTTGACAGCCATAACTTTGGCTGCATCAAATGGTTCAATAAAAAAAAGTGATGGCTGAATGCTTGTAGATGCAGAGGACTTAATCAATTTTGGCTGAGATAACTTGCATGAGGGAAACTGCATGTTCCTTCTTTCTTTCTAGAATGATAAACAGGAATAATAAATGCCAGATCATCTATTGTGTCTCCAATATTTACTACACAGATGAATGGAACAGTTATGGAAAATTGAGCATGGTCACAGTTATTTTTTAGAACATCTTCACATTCTTGCAGATCTCACTTTTATTTTCGGAATACATAATAGCAGCTATTTTTAACATTACTTACCTATAGATACTAGTCAAGAAGATTGTTATGATTATCCAGAGTACTCAATGGGTGAAGCTTAAGTTTTTCTAGAAAGGCTGAATATAGTTATGATTGCTGTTAATAGTGTAGTGCGAATATACAAATGGCGATTTTGAATCCAAATTGAACTATACCGAATGCATTCACACAATTACATAGCTGCATTTCTTGTAAAACATTTACAGGTGTGACAGACAATGCTCATAGTGACACAATCTTGAGATGTGTTTGTTTATTCACTTCACAAACAGTTCTAGGCTTCTATGTGTCTGTTGTTTGGCATTGTAAAACATTAAGGTTTACTGAACCTCTGCCTGTGGTGGTTTTACCTAAATCCTTGTGGCTTTTATATTCTAAGGGTTTATGGCCCCTCGTCTGATGACTCCATGATATCTCAGTTTCATCCGACCTTGAAAGCTGGCCACTTGAAGGGCTGGGTGAAACTATAGTTACTACATAGTGTAAATCACTATATAAGACCAGAGAAACATGACTAAGAAAGATGCCAAAACTGGGGTACCTGTACATGTACAATTGCTCATTCTTGCATAATTGGGGACGCCCATGCAGTGTAGGTAATCTCCCAGGGGTTCTCTGTCTTGGTGTTGCTTCTCTGATATTCCAGACGGATGATGTTTAAAAGCCTCTTGGTGATGAAGTAAGTATACTGTAAGTAGTTAATATTTATATATACTTAATCATTATATGTATTTAATCCAAATATGTACTTAACCTTTGTATGTTAACATATACAAAAAGTGTACACACTCATACTATTCTATCATACTATTCCTTGAATTTTGTACTTTGAAATAAAATTGCATTGTATTGCAAGTATTAGCCTTCTTTAAAGCAGTATCTGAACCATAGTGTTAAAAACTTGGCAAATTAAATTTCCAAATTGTCCTGTAAATCATTCTGCAAAGAGGGAACATCATACCAATAAAAAAGACAAAAAGTTGATCGACCTTTAATGTAGTGCATCCTGCTCATAACATATTATGGGGATTCCATTACCATTTAAAAACCAGCTTGAGGTTTCATGGTACACAATTTTTTTATTTTTTTTCCAAGTAACAGTCTCTTGTCTCCAATCACGTCATTCAGACTGCATTGTTGGGTATTCTCAAAAGCTTAACTGAAAACAGACATAATTTTGTGTCACATTAGTAAACTTTATAGTCTTGCAAGGACTTAAAGTACTGTATATACTCGAGTATAAGCCGACCCGAGTATAAGCCGAGACCCCTAATTTTGCAACAAAAAACTGGGAAAACTTATTGACTCGAGTATAAGCCTAGGGTGGAAAATGCAGCAGCTACTGGTAAATGTCAAAAATAAAAATAGGTACCAATAAAAGTAAAATTAATTGAGACATCAGTAGGTTAAGTGTTTTTGAATATCCATATTGAATCAGAAGCCCCATATAATGCTCCATACACTTTATAATGGGCCCCGTAAGATGCTCCATATTAAAATATGCTCCATATAATGCTGCACAAATGTTGATTATGACCCCATAAGATGTTCCATAGAGAAATTTATACATTGTGCATATGACTATGCAGCAGTGCAGACATTGCTGTCACTGTGTAAACAAAGGACTACGGGAGTACAAAATGAATATTGTGAAGTAGATTTTCAGGGGCCCATAAAGAATGCGGGTTCCAAGGCGTAATGGGGTGCATATGACTATGCAGGAGGGCAGACATTGCTTTCACTGTGTAAACAAAGGAGTATGGGAATACAAAATGCATATTGTGAAGCGGATTTTCAGGGGCCCATCTAGTATGTTGGTTCAAAGATGTAATGGGGTTAATTTGACTATGCAGCAGCGCAGACACTGCTTTCACTGTGTAAACAAAGGAGTACGGGAGTACAAAATTAATATTGTGAAGCGGATTTTCAGGGACCCATCCAGTATGTGGGTTCAAAGGTGTAATGGGGTGCATATGACTATGCAGCAGCGCTGGCCTTGTTGTGAATGCGTTCCAAAAAGAGTACAGGAGTACAAAATGCATAATGTGAACTGGATTTTCAGGGGCCCATCCAGAATGTGGGTTCAAAGGTGTAATGGGGTGCATATGACTATGCAGCAGGGCAGACAATGCTGTCACTGTGTAAATAAAGGAGAAAGGGAGTACAAAATGAATATTGTGAAGTGGATTTTCAGGGGCCCATAAAGTGTGTGGGTTCCAAGGCGTAATGGGGTGCATATGTTTGCAGCAGGGCAGACATTGCTTTCACTGTGTAAACAAACAAGTACAGGAATGCAAAATGCATATTGTGAAGTGGATTTTCGGGGGCCCATCCAGAATGTGGGTACAAAGGCGTAATGGGGTGCATATGACTATGCAGCAGGGCAGACATTGCTTTCACTGTGTAAACAAAGGAGTACAGGAATACAAAATGCATATTGTGAAGTGGATTTTCAGGGGCCCATCCAGTATGTGGGTTCAAAGGCGTAAATGGGGTCAATATGACTATGCAGCAGGGCTGGCCTTACTGTGAATGCGTAACAAAAAGAGGAAGGGAGTATAAAATGCATATTGTCAAGTGGATTTTCAGGGGCCCATCCAGTATGTGGGTACAAAGGCGTAATGGGGTGCATATGAATTGGTAGCAGGCAGGCCTTGCATTTAATACAACATTTTTTCAAGAGGCCCTCCTGGACATCTTATTAAAGGGGTATTGTGGTGCGTCATAATTCATAGCAGCCCATCCACTCACAGTGTATTTAATAATGGCCCTTTAAGAAGATTAATGCTGCCTGATGCACCAGTAAAAATAGGCTCTGTGACTTTAAGAGTCCTTAATTGATAAATGAAACAAGATGAGTCTGCTAGGGTTGTTAAATGTTATAATGACATTTCCCAGTGAATGCATTTGTAGTGGTTGAAAGCAATGTTAAAGTTGAAAAACGCTTCAAAAACTCTGCGTCTGAACTAAGCCCAAGTGGGGGAGGAAATTTTCGGTCTGGGGTTAATTATTTTGCCTTACAGGCAAGTCATTACCCTGAAAAGGATGTTCCTTAACATATTTCCCAGAAAAATCCGTTTTGGTTTCTTTTTAGTGTGTTTTTTGCGGCATCGGGAAAAATAGCATGAATCTCGGAAAAAAATGTTTACAGCTGTGAACTAGGAGTCAGGAATGCTTCCAGGGGCAATGTCCCCATGTCATTTGAGAATTGTTTCCATCATTTTAAGATGTTTTTACACCTTAAAAGGACCCCCCCGGGAGAGGATCGTGGTAAAAATACTCGGGTCTCCCATAGACTAAGGGTACTGTCACACTATACGATTTACCAATGATCACGACCAGCGATACGACCTGGCCGTGATCGTTGGTAAGTGGTTGTGTGGTCGCTGGGGAGCTGTCACACAGTCAGCTCTCCAGCGACCAACGATGCCGAAGGCCCCGGGTAACCAGGGTAAACATCGGGTTACTAAGCGCAGGGCCGCGCTTAGTAACCCGATGTTTACCGTGGTTACCAGCGTAAAAGTAGAAAAAAACAAACAGTACATACTCACATTCCGGTGTCTGTCCCCCGGCGTTCTGCTTCTCTCCACTGTGTCTGCGCCAGCCAGAAAGCACAGCGGTGACGTCACCGCTGTGCTCGCTTTCCGGCCGGCCGGCGCTCACAGTGCAGAGAAGCAGAACGCCGGGGGACAGACACCGGAATGTAAGTATGTACTGTTTGGTTTTTTTTTACTTTTACGCTGGTAACCACGGTAAACATCGGGTTACTAAGCGCGGCCCTGCGCTTAGTAACCCGATGTTTACCCTGGTTACAAGCGAACGCATCGCTGGATCGCTGTCACACACAACGATCCAGCGATGACAGCGGGAGATCCAGCGACGAAAGAAAGTTCCAAACGATCTGCTACGACGTACGATTCTCAGCAGGGTCCCTGATCGCTGCTGCGTGTCAGACACAGCGATATCGTATGGATATCGCTGGAACGTCACGGATCGTACCGTCGTAGCGACCAAAGTGCCACTGTGTGACAGTACCCTTAAATTGGGCTCGTTGCTCGGGTAGAGTACCCGAGTATTCCAATTTGCTCGACCCGAGCAACGAGCACCTGAGCATTTTAGTGCTTGCTCAACACTATTGACCACCCATCATCTCTTTCTCCTCATCCTCCTCCATTTGTTCCTCGGCTCTTGCACCTTTACTAGCAGTTTGTCTGTACCATGAGCACCCCTGATTTCTGTAATCCACCCTCCCATGGCACCTGCATCTGTGATGACAGTCTAGAACTTAAAGATATTGTTATCACTTCGGCATACTCCTCTACATCCTCCTCTTCCTCTGTGACAACCACCTTGTCCTGCACACCATTCAAAGTGTGTGTATGTAGATGACCAAAATAGTGATGCTGATGATTAGAGATGACTGAATATTTCAATGTTCGGTTTGGATTATGATCTCCAAATATGCAATATTCGCCGATTAAGTCATCAAATATTCTCTGAACATATCTGAATGCCATTCAGGTTAATAGGAGGCAAAAACAAACCCATGCATATCACCTTATAATGGCCCAAATGCTGCCAAAACACATCAAATGAGGGGCAGACACCAGTAAAGTGGCCTCAATTCACCCACAGTGCTAATTATAGCATTGCACTGCAGCAATAAGCCAGGCCTGAGGTATCAGGGTCTGGGACAGCATTTACAGCTTTCAATTGAATGTCACAGTAAGATGAGGTGGGTGAGGGATCGGTGTAGGCCTCCTGTGCTGGGAGCTCTGATACCACATGCAAAAGCTCAGCCTGCTTTCATGCTCATCCACACTCAGGTGGCACAAATATGTAAATTTCATAGACTTCTATTTTCAAAAAAATCTAAGGATAGTAACACGGGTAGTTGACTCCAAGGAAGTGGAGGCCTCACGGTCTTGGAGGCCGACTGCTACAGGCAACACGCATGAAGAAGACCCAACCAGGAGTCTACACAGTTACAAAAATTAGTTGTAGATACCAAGAAAGTGGCACCAATTGTAATAAAGTAGAATTAGTATAGCGGGGACCAACCCCACTTCCACTACAGCCAAACCAGCAGATGGAAACTGTAACTGGCAAGGTGGTGGAATCACTGTTCCGTATCCCTCTGAAAGCCTGGAAGGGGTGCAACTAGGTGGCCTAACAAGTCCATACTCAGACAAGTAGCAGCAGGTCAAAACTGCAACCCAAGGAGGTACAAAGAGTAGGCACCAGGTGCTACTCCATGGCTGACCTACAGCTGGTAAGCTGCTGTGGCCCAAATGAGGGATTAAAAATGAAGTCAAGCACTGTAGGGACTCTGGAACCACGGATGCAGATGGGATTGGCTGAGAAACAGAAAAGCACTGCAAGGTGTGGGCTGAACCGGGTGTTAGACAGATGGGCTCTGGCAGGTGCAATCCGGACCAGCTCATGGACAAAAGAGCACAGACAGGCATGAGCAGACAGGTATAGAGTTAACAAGCAGACAGGCGGAGCTGGGGAGCTTGACAACTAGCAAGCATGCAAGGCAAACTAAGAACGTAGCTCAAGCATCTCCATATTGGAAGAGAATCTTTAAATAGAAGGTGTCGCCCAGTTAAAGGTTGGGAAAACCTTAGGTTGATGCTGGCGGGCCCTTTAAGAGGGAGGGGGTGCATGTGTGCCCCCTCTAAGATTAGTTCCTTGTCCTGCAACTGAACCTTGGTGGACACTAACACATAAGGGGCAAGATGAGGAAGTGGTGTGTGAGTGAGAGACACTGAATGTCCTGTCTGTTAGGTATGAGGAGATCCAACAAAGGGCCAAGTCTGTAATATCAACATATCAGAAAGTCTGTAGTAAGAGGGAATGGTCCATTGTGTCAAAGAGAGATGCCAGATCCAGCTGAAGGAGGAGGACAAATTCACGTCGCTTTCATTTGGCGGTTAGTAGGTCATTGGTGACTTTTGTCAGGTCAGTTTCAGTGGAATAGTGAGGTCTGAAGTCAGATTGTAAGCAATCAAAGAGGGAGCAAGAGGAGAGCTGGGGGGACAGCTTAAAATGGGCATGTTGTTCCAGTAATTTGGAGGCATAGGGGAGAAATTATATGGGGCGATAGGTAGACACAGATGATGGGTCAAGCGTGGGCGTTTTGAGGATGGTTGTGATCAAGGTATGTTTCAATTAGGATGGAAGATAACAGTTGTTAGTGACAGGTTGAAGGGGTGGGTTAGGCTTATGATGAGGTCTGTGGTAAAGATTTGAATGAGGTGGGACGTTATTGCATCATGCTAACAGGTGGTGAGGCAAAGTCTTCAGTTAATCGTTCTCTAATATACACATACTGTACTGCAAAGTATATAAATATATATCAATAACCATCTCATTAATAAGAAAAATCCCCTGTACAGATGCCAAAAACAAGTATATCAAACAAAGGAGGAAACTCAATCTGAATAGGTATAATAAAGGTGTGCAGGGCGCTGCCTATTTCCCAGGGTCTCTTGTCCATCAGCCCTATAGTCTTACCCAACCTAACAGGTAGTTTTCCCCTCAAATTATAGCATGATAGGCTCAGTGAATCTAGTCGGCCGAGTGTGTGTTCAGACCCACACGTATCGACGCTTAGAGCGTCTTCCTCAAGGTAAGTAGTGCCAAAGCGGTGTGTTCCCAGGTTTAAATAGACACATATTTTCATCAATACACCTACCAGGTGTGAGGAGCGATGGCGACGTAGGTACAACATTCCGGCGTACTGCAGAGCTTATTGCGCAAGCATAAAGAAGTTTCCTGCGGCCAGAACACAGATAGTTAGCGCATGCATCATTAGTATTAAAGCTCGCTAGGTCTATATGGCAATGGCGGTATGTGTCCACCAACACGACGTGTTGCTGAGCCTACTGCGCAGGCGCAAATATCTCTAGAGGCCGGCACTCTGCTCATCTGTCTGTGCATGCGCAGGAACAAATATGGACCTTGTGGTTGTTGTCTTGACAACCTGTATACAGAATTGGATAACAGTTACCATTTGATCACGATTAGGGTGTAGTAGCTCTACTACACCCTATGAATGTATGCGCATACATCTGTTACCGGTAACTAACTGTTCTTTGCATCCTTGTTATGATACTTTGTATTGCTGACCGAGTGCCAGCCTCTAGAGATATTTGCGCCTGCGCAGTAGGCTCAGCAACACGTCGTATTGTTGGACACATACCGCCATTGCTATATAGACCTAGCGAGCTGTAATACTAATGATGCATGTGCTAACTATCTGTGTTCTGGCCGCGGGAAACTTCTTTACGCTTGCGCAATAAGCTCTGCAGTACTCCGGAATGTTGTACCTACGTCGCCATCGCTCCTCGTTGTCATGATTAAGGGAGCTTAGTCTCCAGAAACGCGTTGAGATTTCTTACCCATGTGGTTCATGCTGAAGTCTGTATCCTCCATGTTTAAAAGTTTGTGAATAAAGAAAACTCTTTTTTACGGACTCGGTGAAGCTGGACATTCTCTTCTTTTTTAGTCAGAATTTGCGCAGCATTTTTACAGCTTCTGTTACTGGACGGGCAACTCCACTCCCTTTCTATGGCAGCCATACAACAGTACACTTTGTAGATGAGGGCCAGAAAGAACATGTTCTCCAGTTGATGGCAAGAGATGCATCAAGTGGCCTTTGCTCCTCTCCTCCACCTTAACATCACACATAGTACAGTCCTCAGTGATGGCACCCCGATTACCCTTTTCTTCCCCACAAAACAACTCTCCAAGTGCTCACCTGACTATGGGGAATCATAGATGGCAGAGTCTGCAGATCTCTTAACACATTGTATGCCATTGGGTATAGAAAGTGTACTCTAAAGATTCACAGAGTCAAGAGGAGGAAATCATCTGCACCGATGGCATAATTTTTTTTCACTTTTATCCATGGCTGGATGAAGTTTGGTCCGAGCATAAACCAAAACCTTGCCAACAGACGTTAACCTCGTTGGGTGAACTTGATCCATTTGTGACAATACTAATAGATTTGAGGCACCTGTGGACTGTACTGTGCTGTCAAGGCAGGAAGAGGAGGAGGGTGACTCTCAGGGTGAGGAGTGGGAGAACAGAGAGAATGACGATGAGGTGGTAGATCACACTTGGTGTAAACCCAGAGGCATTCAGCTCAGCAGCTCAGCAGAGGAGGAGGAGGAAGATGAGATTACATGAACACAGAGTTATGCAATCACGACAACCAATGCATCCTGAGGCCAAGCTCTGGCAGTGGACATCAGCGGTTGTAGTTCTGCAGTTGGCTATCTTGGGTCTTTTTTCAGATAGGCAGAAATTAAAAAATGCGTTAATCTGGGAATGTTACTGTGCTAAGATGCAAACTAGTGGGTCTTGCCAACCACTGTTCACACCATTAACCACATCTTCTGATTCTTCCTCCTCTCTGTGGCAAGTGTTGTCACACAGGTCTCCGGCCGAAGAACCTCCACTTGTTTACACCCTACATTTGGGGTGATTGAGAGCCTGTCAGTTCATACAGAATTGGACATGCCTGCTGTTTTTGACTGATCTTACATACCAAGCACACTCCATCTTTCTCAATCCACCGAAACATCTCCGCCTGCACCTCTTTCACAGTCCAGAAGCTTGTCGTGTTCACCCAACTCCACCTGTGTCAGTACAGCAGCAAACTCTTGTTTGTGCAGTTGTGTTCACGTAAAACATTCTTCCCTCCTACACATGGCAAAGTTGACAGCTTGAATTTCACCATCTTCAATCTGCTACTACTAATAACCTTTATTTATATATAGCAACACATTCCGCATAGCTTTACCAATCAACAGTTCACATAAAACAGTCAAAAGTTACCAAGTTAAATATAATCAAACAATTACAGGAAAAATAATGACGACCCTGCTCTTCAGAGCTTACAATGAGGTGGGGGTGACACCAATTACAGGTGCTTACTTACAATGATGGTACAACTATCTTGAGCAAATGGGGGATAGATAAAGACTGCATGATCTTTTTGTGTACTGTTGAGTTTGATGGCGAATTATGTTCAGAGAAGTAGAGAATAAGCTATATACAGTGGGGCAAAAAAGTATTTAGTCAGTCAGCACTAGTGCAAGTTCCACCACTTAAAAAGATGAGAGGCATCTGTAATTTACATCATAGGTAGACCTCAACTATGGGAGACAAACTGAGAAAAAAAAATCCAGAAAATCACATTGTCTGTTTTTTTAACATTTTATTTGCATTTTATGGTGGAAAATAAGTATTTGGTCAGATCAGAAACAAAATTTCATGTCAATACTTTGTAATCTATCCTTTGTTGGCAATGACAGAGGTCAAACGTTTTCTGTAAGTCTTCACAAGGTTGCCACACACTGTTGTTGGTATGTTGGCCCATTCCTCCATGCAGATCTCCTCTAGAGCAGTGATATTTTTGGCTTGTCGCTTGGCAACATGGACTTTCAACTCCCTCCAAAGGTTTTCTATAGGGTTGAGATCTGGAGACTGGCTAGGCCACTCCAGGACCTTGAAATGCTTCTTACGAAGCCACTCCTTCGTTGCCCTGGCGGTGTGCTTTGGATCATTGTCATGTTGAAAGACCCAGCCACGTTTCATCTTCAATGCCCTTGCTGATGGAAGGAGGTTTGCACTCAAAATCTCACGAAATATGGCCCCATTCATTCTTTCATGTACCCGGATCAGTCGTCCTGGCCCCTTTGCAGAGAAACAGCCCCAAAGTATGATGTTTCCACCACCATGCCTTACAGTAGGTATGGTGTTTGATGGATGCAACTCAGTATTCTTTTTCCTCCAAACACGACAAATTGTGTTTCTACCAAACAGTTCCAGTTTGGTTTCATCAGACCATAGGACATTCTCCCAAAACTCCTCTGGATCATCCAAATGCTCTCTAGCAAACTTCAGACGGGCCCGGACATGTACTGGCTTAAGTAGTGGGACACGTCTGGCACTGCAGGATCTGAGTCCATGGTGGCGTAGTGTGTTACTTATGGTAGGCCTTGTTACATTGGTCCCAGCTCTCTGCAGTTCATTCACTAGGTCCCCCCGCGTGGTTCTGGGATTTTTTCTCACCGTTCTTGTGATCATTCTGACCCCACGGGGTGGGATTTTGCGTGGAGCCCCAGATCAAGGGAGATTATCAGTGGTCTTGTATGTCTTCCATTTTCTAATTATTGCTCCCACTGTTGATTTCTTCACTCCAAGCTGGTTGGCTATTGCAGATTCAGTCTTCCCAGCCTGGTGCAGGGCTACAATTTTGTTTCTGGTGTCCTTTGACAGCTCTTTGGTCTTCACCATAGTGGAGTTTGGAGTCAGACTGTTTGAAGGTGTGCACAGGTGTCTTTTTATACTGATAACAAGTTTAAACAGGTGCCATTACTACAGGTAATGAGTGGAGGAAAGAGGAGACTCTTAAAGAAGAAGTTACAGGTCTGTGAGAGCCAGAAATCTTGATTGTTTGTTTCTGACCAAATACTTATTTTCCACCATAAAATGCAAATAAAATGATAAAAAAAACAGACAATGTGATTTTCTGGATTTTTTTTTCTCAGTTTGTCTCCCATAGTTGAGGTCTACCTATGATGTAAATTACAGACGCCTCTCATCTTTTTAAGTGGTGGAACTTGCACTATTGCTGACTGACTAAATACTTTTTTGCCCCACTGTATATGAAAAGAATTTTGATTAGGGAACGTGATAGGCCACCCTAAAACATGTGTTTTTAGGGTGCACCTAAAAATGTCTATGTTGTGGTTTTACTCCTAATTTTGAGGGGAAAAAGGGTCAGAAGCGAGTAATCTAGGTAGGAGATTGAACTGAACCGGACAAAATCCAGATCAGGGGTGTTACCATCTTTGTGTGTCTCAGAGTTTGAAATTTGTGAGAGGCTACGAGAATTGCCTAGAGACAGAAGCTGTGATGAAATTGGGAAAGTGGAGCTGTTGCAGTCTCTCTGGATATGGGTTGTCAATTCTGAGGACACGTTCCATTACTGCAGAGAGAATCCCTCCCCCATCTCCATACTGCATTGCCAGGGCTCACAGTAAACCAGGCAGTGTTTACAATAATACGCCTTGGAAATTGCAGTCATACAGATCAACAGTTGTGTACAGCTATCAACGAAGAGTTTGAGCAATGGCTGTCTACACTCAACCTGGAGCCAGTCTGCGTTAACAGTGCAAACCCGGTGGCGGCCCAACGCCGGATCAACCTTACACATGTGCCTTGCATGACTCACATCCTTAACCTGATAGTACAGCAATTCCTCAGATAGTGTCCCAGCCTGGATGCACTGCTGCAGAAACCAATGTCGTGTAATTTACCCAAAGAAATCTTTATTATTAAAATGAAGGCAAACAATGCCACCAAAAAGTGACCAAACCAAAACAAAACCAAAACGTGTTCAACCCAATTAAAATCTATGGGGTGTAACTAGCAATCCCTAAAGAGGAACCTGGATGATACCTGCCTGCCAGCGGAGGTTGACACCCTAGGGGGGAACGTATTGGCGCCCCCGCTCCACGATGACTAACCCTAGGGGCCCTGATGAACCCTACAGCCACTAGTGAGACCCTCTGCCCATGTGCTAAAGGACCTCTATATCTAGACAAGCAGGTACTGTCCTAGGGAAAGCTAGCACCCAAAGAGATATATAAAAACAACCTGAACACAACAGGAACAGAAACTGGTGTAGTGGATAATAGATATCAGCAGATGTTGGTAACCACTTTAGGTGGCTGGTTATTACACGCACACCCCTGTCATATCACGGGTTAGATACACCCTAATAAGTTTTCATACTCATCTCTTTTGTGCCTCAGGCCCTGCCAATCAAGGGTCTACTAGAATTATTATGGTTTGGTCACTTTTGGTGGCATTGTTTGCCTTCATTTTAATAATAAAGATTTCTTTAGGTAAATTACATGATTTTTGCGTTTTGAAACCCTATAATCCATCATAGACGTTATACTTAGAAACCAATGTCGTGCTGACTTCCACCATTCTACTTCAGTTGGTATAAAGATCTTTTGGACTACCGGTTAACCGGTTGATATATAATATGACCACACCGTGGAATTAAATGCTGCACATGTTGCAGTGACTGTGGCAGCAGTGCCGAGACCTGGTGCAGGATGATATTTTCTACATTCTAGAGCACACTTTAAATAGTGTGGGTGAGCAGGTGGTGGTGGTGCTGGGGGAAGAGGAGGAAACAGAGGAGGATACCTTTTGGGTTAACAATGTCTATAAGTCCAGGTCTGTCGTCTCACAGATGTTTGCCATGGGAGGACCAAATGGAGAAGGACCATGAAAAGGACTAGAAGGAAGAGGTGATGGACGTGCAAACGTTAGGAGATGAAGACGATAATGATTCCCTCTACATTATCCATGAGGGGATGAAGAAAGAAAGCTTGAGTGTTATACCACCACTAACACACTGTGGAGTTCAACCTCATGAAAGAGACAAACCTATGAGCTCCTTCTTGCAACACTATGTGCAACATGATTGTTACCAGTATAGTTATGATTCCAAATAGCACTGAATACTGGAATGCCAGTGTGTTCTATCCACAATACAAAAGTAAATTTTGCCTGTTGCTTCCCATCTGGAAAGGGACGCGCCCATACTGCAGTTTCAAAACATGCTGGAAGACAAACCTGACAGTTGTTTTCCCCAACACAGCAGTGAGGAACACATTTTGAATCACAGTGAAAGCCTTCCAACCACAGAATTGTTCAGTTATCAATGCTAAACCATTAGCAGTCTTACAGCACTGTAGTCCTGTGTTATAACATCACCAAGGGCAGCATCTGCAAAGAGTTTGTATGTTCTACTCGTGTTTGCGAGGGTTTACTCCCAGTAATTATTTTTCTGCCCACACTACAAAAACATACAGATAATAAATTTAGATTTTGAGTCCTAATGATGACAGTGCCAGTAATGTATGTAAAGTGAATGTTGAATTATTGGCACTATATAAATGATAAAACTTCACAAAAAATTGAAAGTGATGCTCAGCCACATTCAGGTGGCACACAGATCAGTTTTGCAAATTACTATTGTCAGAAAAATGTAAGGATAGTAACACGGGTAGTTGATTCAAAGATAGTGGAAAACTGCTGCTATTGGAGGTCTATCGCTAACGTCAACACACATGAAAGAGATCCAACGCGGAATCTGCACATTTACAAAAAATTATTTGCACACACCAACAAAATTACATCAATTTCACCACAGTACAAATAGTTTAATAGGGACCGGCAGGTCTTCCACTACACCCAACCCAGCAGATGAACTCCCAAGCAGGACTGTTCACATTTCCACAAATTAATGTTAACATCTCCAGCAACAGCAGCAACAGCAGGCACATAAGCCCCACTAAAGATATCAGATACTGCAATTACGCAAGAGCAATGCAGCACACTAAAAACTACAACATCCAGTAACAGAAGTTGTCAGTTGTCTTTGGATAGGATGTCACATTAGTGGTTAACTATTGCTTTCAGAAACATTAACACCTACCCCACATACAGCTCTAACAATAAGCCTAATCCCCCTTCCTGCATGACCTCACTTTTTCCCAGTCATGTTGCTCAGATAGTGTGCTATGTGCACACTATTTGTAACTAAAAATAGATTTCTTACTGTACACAACCTCAGCACACAGGTGAATTTCAGCAGCACAAAATTATTAGGTGAAATATGGTGTGATTAATCATGTTACTCTCAGCAGAAAGAATTGTTTCAGTGTCGATGAGGACAGTATGAAAAAGAAGATATGCTCCAAAAAATTTCAAAGTGAGATGTCCCTTACTGTATTTTTATTTGTTTTTTTTTTGTATTGTTTTTATGTGGATGAGCCCTGTATAACATTGACTACATGCTAAAAACAATTTCTAAGTGAGATTTAATTTAAGGTATTACGTTAGTAACAGAAGAATTTTGTGGGGGCCTGTCGATAAGACCTGTATAACAAAGACTAGATGCTACAAACAATTTCAAAGTGAGAAGTCCCTAACTGTATGACGTAGCAGCAGAAGAATTTTTGGGTGCCTGTCGATAATGTATAACATTGACAAGATGCTACAAACAATTTCACAGTAAAATGTCCCCTACTGCATAACGTTAGCAACAGAACATTTTTTGGGGGGCCTGTCAATGAGGCTGTATAACATTGACTAGATGCTACAAACAATTTCAAAATGAGATGTCCCCTACTGTATTGCGTTAGTAACAGAATAATTTTTTGTGATTGTCGATTAGGCCTGTATAACATTGACTAAATGCTACAAACAATTTCAAAGTGACATGTACCCTATAGTATTATGTTAGTAGCACAATATTTTTGGGGGCCTGTCGATAAGGCCTATATAACATTGACTAGATGCTCCAAACAATTTCAAAGTGAGATGTCCCCTACTGTATTACGTTAGTAACAGAAGAATTTTTGGGGACCTGTCGATAAGGCCTGTATAACATTGACTAGATGCCACAAACAATTTCAAAGGGACATGCCCCTTCTGCATTATGGCAGGAACAGAAGAATTTCTTTGGGCCTGTCAATGAGGCCTGTATATCATTGACTAGATGCTCCAAACAATTTCAAAGTGAGATGTGCCCTACTGTATTACTTTAGTTACACAAGAATTTTTTGGGGGCCTGTCAATGAGGCCTGTATAACATTGACAAGATGCTACAAACAGACTCAAATTGACATGTCCATTACTGTGTTACATTAGTAACAGAATAATTTTTGGGGGCCTGTCGATGAGGCCTGTATAACATTGGCTAGATGCTCCAAACAATTTCAAAGTAAAATGTCCCCTACTGTATTACATTAGTAACACAATACTTTTTTGGGGCCTGCCGATAAGGCTTGTATAACTGTTGTGAATTGAACTTTTTGGCTCCCTCTTGTGGTCACTAGCAACATGACACTTTGATTTTCTTTCCCCAGCTTGGTACCCACCTGGTTCGTTAGTCCAGGGGTGTTGCTATTTAAACTCCCTGGATTCTCAGTCTGGTGCCTGGCATCGTTGTAATCAGTTCCTTTCTGTTTGCTCCTGTCTGCTGGTCCTGGTTCTTTGCAAAATAAGCTATTTGCATTGCTCGTATTTTTGTCCAGCTTGTACTAAATGTGATTTCTGATATTGCTGGAAGCTCTAGGGGGCTGATATTCTCCCCCCGTGCCGTTAGACGGTTCGGGGGTTCTTGAATATTCAGCGTGGAAATTTTGATAGGGTTTTTGCTGACCGTATAAGTCATCTTCCTATATTCTGCTATTAGTCAGTTGGCCTCTCTTTGCTAAAACCTAGTTCATTCTTACGTTTGTCTTTTCTTCTTACCTCACCATTATTATTTGTTGGGGGCTTGTATCCAACTTTTGGGGTCTTTTCTCTGGAGGCAAGAAAGGTCTATTGTTTCCCTTCTAGGGTTAGTTAGTTCTCCGGCTGGCGCGAGACGTCTAGAACCGACGTAGGTACGTTCCCCGGCTACTGCTATTTGTTGTGCTAGGATCAGTTATACGGTCAGCCTAGTTACCACTGCCCTATGAGCTGGTTTTTTGTGTGTGCAGACTTGGTAATAACCTCTGGGACCCTCTGCCATTGGGGTCATAACAGTATGCAAGGCCAAAAGTAATACTTAATGCATTGCAGAAGTGGGATTATAAGAAAGGAAATTCTGAGGTTTTTTTTTTTTTTTCTTTCTTCCTCCCCTTTATCTCTGAGTGGCTTGAGCTTGCTGCAGACATGAATGTCCAGACTTTGATTACTAGTGTGGATCAGCTTGCTGCTCGTGTGCAGGGCATTCAAGATTTTGTTACTTGTAGTCCTATGTCAGAACCTAAAATACCTATTCCTGAACTGTTCTCTGGAGACCGATTTAAGTTTAGGAATTTCAGGAATAATTGTAAATTGTTTCTATCTCTGAGACCTCGTTCGTATGGAGACTCAGCTCAGCAAGTAAAAATTGTTATTTCTTTCTTGCGGGGCGACCCTCAGGATTGGGCCTTCTCGTTAGCGCCAGGAGATCCGGCATTGGCAAATATTGATGCGTTTTTTCTGGCGCTCGGGTTGCTTTACGAGGAGCCCAATCTTGAAATTCAGGCAGAAAAAGCTTTGCTGGCTATCTCTCAGGGCAAGGATGAAGCTGAAGTGTATTGCCAAAAATTTCGGAAATGGTCCGTGCTTACTCAGTGGAATGAGTGTGCTCTGGCCGCAAATTTCAGAAATGGCCTTTCTGAAGCCATTAAGAATGTTATGGTGGGTTTCTCCATTCCTACAAGTCTGAATGATTCCATGGCGCTGGCTATTCAAATTGACCGGCGTTTGCGGGAGCGCAAAGCCGCTAATCCTCTGGTGGTGTTGTCTGAACAAACACCTGATTTAATGCAATGTGGTAGAATTCAGACTAGAAATGAACGGAAAAATCAGACGTCAGAATGGGTTGTGTTTTTACTGTGGTGATCCTACACATGTTATATCAGCATGCTCTAAACGCTTAACAAAGGTGGTTAGTCCTGTCGCCATTGGTAATTTGCAACCTAAATTTATTTTGTCTGTGACTTTAATTTGCTCATTGTCTTCCTACCCTGTTATGGCGTTTGTGGATTCAGGTGCTGCCCTGAGTCTTATGGATTTTTCATTTGCCAAACGCTGTGGTTTTGTTCTTGAGCCGTTGGTAAATCCTATCCCTCTTAGAGGTATTGATGCTACGCCATTGGCGGAAAATAAGCCGCAGTTTTGGACACAGGTAACCATGTGCATGACTCCTGAACATCGGGAGGTGATTCGTTTTCTGGTTCTGCATAAAATGCATGATTTGGTCGTTTTGGGTCTACCATGGTTACAGACCCATAATCCAGTTTTGGATTGGAAGGCAATGTCTGTGTCAAGTTGGGGGTGTCAGGGAATTCATGGCGATTCCCCGCCGGTGTCTATTGCTTCCTCTACTCCTTCGGAAGTTCCTGAGTATTTATCTGATTATCAGGATGTATTCAGCGAGTCCAGGTCCAGTGCTCTTCCTCCTCATAGGGACTGTGACTGCGCTATAGATTTGATTCCGGGTAGTAAATTTCCTAAGGGAAGATTATTTAATCTGTCTGTACCTGAGCATACCGCAATGCGTTCGTATATCAAGGAGTCTCTGGAGAAGGGGCATATTCGTCCATCCTCTTCCCCTCTTGGTGCGGGATTCTTTTTTGTGGCCAAGAAGGACGGATCTTTGAGACCTTGTATAGACTATCGGCTTCTGAATAAAATCACTGTTAAATTTCAGTATCCTTTGCCTCCGTTGTCGGACTTGTTTGCCCGGATTAAGGGTGCCAAGTGGTTCACCAAGATAGATCTTCGTGGTGCGTACAACCTTGTGCGCATTAAGCAGGGAGATGAATGGAAAACTGCATTTAATACGCCCGAAGGTCATTTTGAGTACTTGGTGATGCCTTTTGGGCTCTCTAATGCCCCTTCAGTGTTTCAGTCCTTTATGCATTATATTTTCCGGAAGTACCTGGATAAATTTATGATCGTTTATCTGGATGATATTCTGGTTTTTTCTGATGATTGGGACTCCCATGTAAAGCAGGTCAGGATGGTGTTTCAGGTTTTGCGTGAGAATGCTTTGTTTGTCAAGGGCTCAAAGTGTCTCTTTGGAGTGCAGAAGGTTCCCTTTTTGGGTTTTATTTTCTCCCCTTCTGCGGTGGAGATGGACCCAGTCAAGGTCCGAGCTATTCATGATTGGACTCAACCCACGTCAGTTAAGAGTCTTAAGAAGTTCTTGGGTTTTGCTAACTTCTACCGTCGTTTTATCGCTAACTTTTCTAGCGTTGTTAAACCTTTGACGGATATGACCAAGAAAGGTTCTGATGTTGCTAACTGGGCTCCTGCAGCCGTGGAAGCTTTCCAAGAGCTGAAGCGCCGGTTTACTTCGGCGCCTGTTTTGTGTCAGCCTGATGTCTCACTTCCCTTTCAGGTTGAAGTGGATGCTTCTGAGATCGGTGCAGGGGCCGTTTTGTCGCAGAGAGACCCTGGTTGCTCTATAATGAGACCATGTGCTTTTTTTTCTAGGAAGTTTTCGCCTGCTGAGCGGAACTATAATGTTGGCAATCGGGAGTTGTTGGCCATGAAGTGGACATTTGAGGAGTGGCGTCATTGGCTCGAGGGTGCTAAGCATCGTGTGGTGGTCTTGACTGATCACAAAAATCTGATGTATCTCGAGTCTGCTAAACGCCTGAATCCTAGACAGGCCCGTTGGTCATTGTTTTTCTCCCGTTTTGACTTTGTGGTCTCGTACCTACCGGGTTCAAAGAATGTGAAGGCTGATGCTCTTTCTAGGAGCTTTGTGCCCGACTCTCCTGGAGTCTCAGAGCCAGCTGTTATTCTTAAAGAGGGAGTTATCTTGTCGGCCATTTCTCCAGATTTGCGACGTGTGTTGCAGAGATTTCAGGCTGGTAGACCTGACTCTTGTCCACCTGACAGACTGTTTGTTCCTGATAAATGGACAAGCAGAGTCATTTCCGAGGTTCATTCCTCGGTGTTGGCAGGGCATCCGGGGATTTTTGGCACCAGAGATTTGGTGGCTAGGTCCTTTTGGTGGCCTTCCTTGTCACGGGATGTGCGGTCGTTTGTGCAGTCCTGTGGGACTTGTGCTCGAGCTAAGCCTTGCTGTTCTCGTGCCAGCGGGTTGCTCTTGCCCTTGCCTGTCCCGAAGAGGCCTTGGACACACATTTCCATGGATTTCATTTCAGATCTTCCGGTGTCTCAGGGCATGTCTGTCATCTGGGTGGTATGTGATCGTTTTTCCAAGATGGTCCATTTGGTGTCCTTGCCTAAGCTGCCTTCCTCTTCCGATCTGGTTCCTTTATTCTTTCAGAATGTGGTTCGTTTGCACGGCATTCCTGAGAATATCGTGTCTGACAGAGGATCCCAGTTTGTTTCCAGGTTCTGGCGATCCTTTTGTGCTAAGATGAGCATTGATTTGTCGTTTTCATCTGCCTTTCATCCTCAGACTAATGGCCAAACTGAGCGAACAAATCAGACTCTAGAGGCTTATTTGAGGTGTTTTGTTTCTGCAGATCAGGATGATTGGGTGGCCTTCTTGCCATTGGCTGAGTTTGCCCTTAATAATCGGGCTAGTTCCGCTACTTTGGTTTCGCCATTTTTCTGCAACTCTGGTTTTCATCCACGTTTTTCCTCGGGACATGTTGAGCCCTATGACTGCCCTGGGGTAGATTCTGTGGTGGATAGGTTGCAGCGGATTTGGAATCATGTGGTGGACAACTTAAAGTTGTCACAGGAGAAGGCTCAGCATTTTGCCAACAGCCGCCGCGGTGTGGGTCCCCGACTTCGCGTTGGGGATTTGGTGTGGCTGTCTTCTCGGTTTGTTCCTATGAAGGTCTCCTCTCCTAAATTTAAGCCTCGCTTCATCGGTCCTTATAAGATTTTGGAAATCCTTAATCCAGTGTCCTTTCGCTTGGATCTTCCGGTGTCGTTTGCCATTCACAACGTGTTCCATAGGTCTTTGTTGCGGCAGTACGTTGTGCCGGTGGTTCCTTCTGTTGAGCCTCCTGCTCCGGTGTTGGTTGAGGGCGAGTTGGAGTACGTAGTGGAGAAGATCTTGGATTCTCGTCTCTCCAGACGGAGGCTTCAGTATCTGGTCAAGTGGAAGGGCTATGGTCAGGAGGATAATTCCTGGGTGGTCGCCTCTGATGTTCATGCGGCCGATTTGGTTCGTGCCTTTCACGCTGCTCATCCTGATCACCCTGGTGGTCTTGGTGAGGGTTCGGTGACCCCTCCTTAAGGGGGGGGGGTACTGGTGTGAATTGAACTTTTTGGCTCCCTCTTGTGGTCACTAGCGACATGACACTTTGATTTTCTTTCCCCAGCTTGGTACCCACCTGGTTCGTTAGTCCAGGGGTGTTGCTATTTAAACTCCCTGGATTCTCAGTCTGGTGCCTGGCATCGTTGTAATCAGTTCCTTTCTGTTTGCTCCTGTCTGCTGGTCCTGGTTCTTTGCAAAATAAGCTAAGTCCTGCTTCCTTATTTTTTGGTTATTTGCATTGCTCGTATTTTTGTCCAGCTTGTACTAAATGTGATTTCTGATATTGCTGGAAGCTCTAGGGGGCTGATATTCTCCCCCCGTGCCGTTAGACGGTTCGGGGGTTCTTGAATATTCAGCGTGGAAATTTTGATAGGCTTTTTGCTGACCGTATAAGTCATCTTCCTATATTCTGCTATTAGTCAGTGGGCCTCTCTTTGCTAAAACCTAGTTCATTCTTACGTTTGTCTTTTCTTCTTACCTCACCGTTATTATTTGTTGGGGGCTTGTATCCAACTTTTGGGGTCTTTACTCTGGAGGCAAGAAAGGTCTATTGTTTCCCTTCTAGGGTTAGTTAGTTCTCCGGCTGGCGCGAGACGTCTAGAACCGACGTAGGTACGTTCCCCGGCTACTGCTATTTGTTGTGCTAGGATCAGTTATACGGTCAGCCTAGTTACCACTGCCCTATGAGCTGGTTTTTTGTGTGTGCAGACTTGGTAATAACCTCTGAGACCCTCTGCCATTGGGGTCATAACAGTATGCAAGGCCAAAAGTAATACTTAATGCATTGCAGAAGTGGGATTATAAGAAAGGAAATTCTGAGGTTTTTTTTTTTTTTTTTCTTTCTTCCTCCCCTTTATCTCTGAGTGGCTTGAGCTTGCTGCAGACATGAATGTCCAGACTTTGATTACTAGTGTGGATCAGCTTGCTGCTCGTGTGCAGGGCATTCAAGATTTTGTTACTTGTAGTCCTATGTCAGAACCTAAAATACCTATTCCTGAACTGTTCTCTGGAGACCGATTTAAGTTTAGGAATTTCAGGAATAATTGTAAATTGTTTCTATCTCTGAGACCTCGTTCGTATGGAGACTCAGCTCAGCAAGTAAAAATTGTTATCTCTTTCTTGCGGGGCGACCCTCAGGATTGGGCCTTCTCGTTAGCGCCAGGAGATCCGGCATTGGCAAATATTGATGCGTTTTTTCTGGCGCTCGGGTTGCTTTACGAGGAGCCCAATCTTGAAAGGCGGCTGACCTAGGGGGACGATTTAAGGATCGAGGATATAGCCGAAGAAGTATTAGGAGGGGTTTTGAGAGGGCTAGGCAGACGCCTCGGAGAGATCTCCTATACACTGATGGCAGCAAACGTAAGAGAGAGACAAATGGAGACAAGGTTAGGTTTATAACAACTTATAACCATGAATGGTCTAATATGAGAGAGATTCTAAAAAAACATTGGTCCGTCTTAAAGACCGAACCTTCCTTTGCTCAGGCATTGGGTGATTTTCCACTAATGACTGCAAAGAGATCTCCAAATTTGAGTAATCTGCTTGTCCGCAGCCATTATGTTGCACCTATTACTAACCCCTTCAGTACTAGGGGCCCGATGTTGGGCTCCTTTCAATGCGGCCACTGTATGGCGTGTGATAATATTGTACGGGCCACAACTTTCAAATCTTCTGACGGGAGAAAGGAGTTCTCCATCAGGCAGCGTATTACGTGTGGTACATCCAACGTTGTGTAATTGAAAAGAAACGGAGGGCACCACTAAGTGCAAAGATATTGGGGCTCACCATGGACAAGGAAAGACCAGAAATAACTCAGAAAAAGAAAGATCATGTCCATAAAATTGGGAGCACCTCAAACCAATAACCAGATAATTTACAATAAAGGCTTTTATTAATAAATAACACAGCAACTAACACAGAAAACAGAATAAAAACATTTAAAAGTGCAAAATGCAACCAAAACCAGCACAAAAGTCATTCCCTGATGTAGGGGAAATGACAAAACCACAACCCTGCCCTCTTCCACTAAATACATATAAAGTGCAATAGCTAAAGCATTATAACAAGAAACCATACCAAGATTTTAAAAAAATACAAAAATATATATAAATGCTCCAACTAGAGCTCCGAATGCATGGCTGTATAGAAAAATTTTTTTTATATATATATATATACCTGGTATGTACATATATATACGCAGGGCGTTATCTGTATCACAATACCACCTGGCTGGCAAAATAATTCACAGTGAAGATTACCAATAAATAAGCAGTGTGTCAGGTGGACAAGATATACATACGCCCTATGGACCTCAATCTAGGCCTGGTAAATGCAGGACATGCTCGAGCAGATAGAGGAAAAAATAGTATGAGGGAAGGACAGGGACGTGGGGTGCGATCCCACGCGTATCGCCGCAAACCTAGCGGCTTCCTCAGGGAAAGAATAGCATCAATTCTTTCCCTGAGGAAGCCGCTAGGTTTGCGGCGATACGCGTGGGATCGCACCCCACGTCCCTGTCCTTCCCTCATACTATTTTTAGGTCCATAGGGCGTATGTATATCTTGTCCACCTGACACACTGCTTATTTATTGGTAATCTTCACTGTGAATTATTTTGCCAGCCAGGTGGTATTGTGATACAGATAACGCCCTGCGTATATATATGTACATACCAGGTATATATATATATATAAAAAAAATTTTTCTATACAGCCATGCATTCGGAGCTCTAGTTGGAGCATTTATATATATTTTTGTATTTTTTTAAAATCTTGGTATGGTTTCTTGTTATAATGCTTTAGCTATTGCACTTTATATGTATTTAGTGGAAGAGGGCAGGGTTGTGGTTTTGTCATTTCCCCTACATCAGGGAATGACTTTTGTGCTGGTTTTGGTTGCATTTTGCACTTTTAAATGTTTTTATTCTGTTTTCTGTGTTAGTTGCTGTGTTATTTATTAATAAAAGCCTTTATTGTAAATTATCTGGTTATTGGTTTGAGGTGCTCCCAATTATATGGACATGATCTTTCTTTTTCTGAGTTACATCCAACGTTGTGTACTACGCCATGTGTGGATGCTCTTTAATCTATATTGGATTAACATCTAGGGAATTGCGAATACGTGTCCGTGAACACGTCAGAGACATAGAGGCAGCTAGAACTGTAGATGATACCTCTGACCTGAAGACTATTCCTCGTCATTTCAAGCTATTTCATGATTGTGATGCGAGGACTCTTAAGGTCAGGGGTATCGAGAGCATCCACCTTGGACTAAGAGGGGGCAATTATAAAAAGGTTCTTGCCCAGCGTGAGGCCGGCTGGATTGTCCGAGTAGACACAATGACACCTAAAGGACTGAATGAGTCCCTAAGTTTTTCCTCTTTTCTGTGAGTCTTTTTTGGCATCCCGGGGGCATTAAATATTTGATACATTGTAGTATTTTACGCACATATGTAACATTGTGTATTAAGTTATGCCTCTTTTTCGTTTTTACTATTTCTCGCCCTCCATACCATCTTCCCCCGTGGGTGGGTGTCCACTGGGGATCCTACTTGTGTGATTTTATTCTGTTTTTAAATTTTCTTTATTAATATTTCTCTTTTTTTTATTATATATTTTTCAGTTTTAATCTACTGATGTCTGAGCGTTTTTTTCATCTCCTTATATTTATATCATCGTTGGCCGCAGCAGAATTTCTCCCACCACACTGCAAATTTCATCCGCCCTCAACAAAGTGGATTTGAGTGTCCAGCTCTTTAATTATGATATTCTATGTTGTTGCGATTTTATTATTTCTGTGGTGGGGGATGTATTAGTCCGTATATCAATGTGTGTTTTTTCATTGTATACTATAGATTGTCCCTTACGGATCATATCTGTCGGTAGACTGACTATTCTGTCTGCTTCTATCTTGTAATAAGCTTTTGCTTTTGAAGTTTTTTTCACTATATACTCACTGGCCGAGTCCATGCCGGGGTGCGCATGCGCCGCCTCTCTCCCTGTCCCCTGCCGTGGCGGCGTCTCCCCTGCCTCGCGCGTGCGCTCTGGGTCTCCGGCCCCAGGCGCGCCTGTGATGCATGACGCCCTCTACGGTTTGGGACTCGGCGTGCGGCGTGCGCATGCGCCGATTCATCCGGCATTCATTGGATACCGCCTGACATGTGACTTGTCACATGGTTATTTGCCGGCGATATGTAAGGCTGGTGGACACGCTCGGGGTCATCTCCCCTTGATAAAGCAATCTATTTTGTGGGCGAAACGCGCGTCGGGGACTGTGCCGGAGGATCCGACCCGGTGTGCGCCGTACTGGTGCTTAGCAGCGGTAAGAGCAGCCTCTATTACTTGTTACTCTACGCCAGTTTGGCTCATAGTCTTATATGTAGTGATGGCAGTAGGTCTCTTCCTATAATGGTATGCATGCTGGCCCCATAGACGGTGCACACTGTTGGACTCCCATCTACTTGTTTTACCATCCTGGTATTTTATTGTATCTTGTATAAAAACTTTTGTATGGACTAGCTATTATGTAAATTATATGTGCACTAATAAAGTATTTATTACCTACACACTCCGAGTTTTCTCCTATTCCCATGGCTCTTATGGAGTTGGTTTGTCTTGGTGAGGGGCTGTTTGGCACTATTTAGCGCTATTCTTTTCCCCTCAGTATCTAGTATGTTGCCTGGTTTTGGTATTATTGTTGTGCTAGGATCAGTTATACGGTCAGCCTAGTTACCACTGCCCTATGAGCTGGTTTTTTGTGTGTGCAGACTTGGTAATAACCTCTGAGACCCTCTGCCATTGGGGTCATAACATATAACATTAATTAGATGCTACAAGCAATTTCAAAGTGAGACGTCCCCTACTGCATTACGTTACTAACACAAGAATTTTTTGGGGACAGTCAATAAGGCCGGCATAACATTGACTAGATGCTACAAACAATTTCAACGAGACATGTGCCCTATTGTATTATGTTAGTAACACAATATTTTTGGGGGCCTGTCGATAAGGCCTATATAACATTGACTAGATGCTTCAAACAATTTCAAAGTGAGATGTCCATACTGTATTACAATAGTAACAGAAGAATTTTTGGGGGGTCTGTTGAAAAGGCCTATTTATCATTGACTAGATGCTCCAAACAATTTCAAAGTGAGATGTCCCCTACTGTATGACGATAGTAGCAGAAGAATTTTTGGCACCTCTCAATGACACCTGTGTAACATTGACTAGATGCTACAAACAATTTGAAAGTGAGTTGTCCAATACTGTATTACGTTAGTAACACAAGAATTTTGGGGGGCCTGTCAATAAGGCCGGTATAGCATTGACTAGATGCTATAAACTATTTCAAAGTGAGACGTCCCCTACTGTATGATGTTAGTAACAGAAGAACTTTTGTGGGCCTCTTGATGAGGCCTGTATAACACTGACTAGATGCTCCTAACAATTTCAAAGTGAGTTGTCCCCTACTGTATGGCGTTAGTAAAAGAAGAATTTTGGGGGGCCTGTCAATAAGACCTGTATAACATTGACTTAATGCTCCAAAAATTTCAAATTGACATTTCCCCTACTGTATTACATCAGTAACAGAAGAATTTTGGTCTCCATAACATTGACTAGATGTTAAAACAATTTCAAACTGAAATCTCCTCTTCTGTATTCGGTTAGTAACATAAAATATTTTTTTTTAGCATGGATGAGGCCTGTATAATCTAGAAGATTGTCCATGGAATTGGAATGCCCTCTTTTCTACACCTGCTGCTGGTAATGTTCAGGTTTTCTGGAAAAATATGGCCAACGTGTCGTTACATTAACTGATGAGGAAAAGGGCCATGACGATGGTGGGAATGGGAATGTATAACAGGATCAATAGCAGGGTGACAATGGAAAGTACGAGATCCTGGATCCAGCCTACAACGATTATTCATTTACCCAACACCAGTTATCAAAGAGCATTTGATGGTCATGAAAAAATAGGCGTAACAGATGAGCATCTCAAGCTAGATATGAAAGATGCCAGTGAGAAATTGGATGCTATAGATGCACATAATCTAGAAGATAGGCTCAAAGCAATTTCAAACTTAGATCTCAGCTGCTTTATCACGTTTGTAAAGAAAATAAAATAAATTAATTTTAATGTGCAACAGCTCTGCGCACAGAACAATTTCAACGCCACTAAATGAAAAGGTTGGATATGGCGGGCTGTATCACGTTAATTAACAGAAAGAAAAAAATAATAATGTGCTTGAGTTCTGCAGAGAGCTTCATATCACCGCCACAAAATGACAACGTGGAATACGGCAGGCTGTATCACACTGAGCAACAGAAAAAAGTATAATTTTTTTAATGCACATTAGGTCTGCAGACAGGTTCATCTCACTGCCACAACATGACAATATGGGATACGGCGGGCTGTATCACATTCAGCAACAAAAAAAATGTAATTTTTTTCTAATGCGCGTTAGGTCTGCAGACAGGTTCATATCACCGCCACAACATGACAATGTGGGATACAGCTGTCTGTATCACATTCACCAACAGAAAAAATTATAATTTTTTTAATGCACATTAGATCTGCACACAGCTTCATATCACCACCATAAAATGACAAGGTGGGATACAGCAGGCTGTTTCACATTTAGCTAGTGAAAAAATATTATTTTGAATGCTATACTCGTGCATGGAGCAAAATAGAAGCAGCACACAACACACTTGTAGAACATGTGCCCTGCTGGCTTTTGTCTGTGGACCTCAGTAATAGCCAAAAGAAAAATGTTGGAAGGTAAATTTAACAGCCACACAGGACATTAGCTAGCTACACTATCTGACTAATATTCAACCACCTAGCTAGCTAGCTAAAATTTGGGATACAACAGGCTTTTTCACATTTAGCTACTGAAAAAATATTAACTAGAATACTATACTCGTGCATGGAGCACAATAGAAGCAGTACACAACACACTGGTAGAACATGTGCCCTGCTCGCTTTGTCTGTGGCCCTCAGTAATGGCCAAAAATTGCTGAAAGGTAAATGTAACAGCCACATTGGACACTAGCAAGCTACACTATCTGACTGATATACAGCCACCTAATTAACTAGCTACAATCTTGTTTCTAACAGTGCCATCATCAGGAGCAGCCTCTCTGTGCTGTTACAGTGTCAAAATGGTGCTAAAACAAGATGTATGCTATTTATATGGAGAGGGACATGTGATTTCAGCAGCCAGTGACACAAGCTGTTGTGTCAGGACATTGTGGGTGTTTCCTGCACTCTGATTGGCTAGACGCAATGTGCACACATAAAGTTAGGAAAAATGACTCTTTACAAGAACGTCGCGCCCCCTCCCTTCATCAAACCAAATTCATCATGTGCCAAACACTCATGATACACCACCATTATTGTTCCTAAAGGGCTGAAAATACTTTTGAGGCAACGCAAATGTTTTCCCGCACTTTTTACCAAATGTTACTGATATTTTCCGATTTTATAACATTTTGCTCGTGTTTCCAATCACAAATCTGAATGTGCCTTATTCGTGCAGAATTTATGTTTGGGATCATTTTCTCAACAAATTCTCTCATCACTACTGATGACAGCAACCTCAGCGAAAACCATCTTAGTAGCCATTTTGAAACTCTGACAAAGGGTGCAGAGGTCCTTCATCTGTGCCCACTATGCAAGTGTCATTAGCTACACGTTCGTACTGCTTTGGGCCAGACTATGTAAAATGTCATACTTTAATGGGAGGCATTAAAAGTCACTGCAACAGGTGCAGAGTGGAATTCCACCGCGTCAGCACAGCACATTTCTAGTGGTTAAATGGTAGGCTCAAAGACCTCTGTAGCGATGCAAGTCAATGACATGAGGGGTGTGGATGCAAGAAATGAGCACAGAGCAATTGTGCTTTTTGCAGCGTCGCATGTAGGCTGAGATAGTGGCATAGAAAATGCTGTACCACCAGGTGTAGAAAGTGAGCAATGAAAGGCACATGTTTGAGGTTGCTGTACCATTATCGCACATGGCATTCTCTGACTCGAGGTTCAGTGGAGACAGCCATTGCTCAATCTTGGCCTGGATAGCTGTCCATAACTCTTGAGCTGTGTGGCTGAGATCTTCCAGGCATATTAATTTAAGCAAACTTCAGAAAAACTCTCCAACCACCAACTCCAAACACTGAACTTTCTCCTTCACCACTAAACCATGAAGTAGAACTATCACGGGCAACTACCAAGTGCCAGTGGCGTGCATATATAACAGAGGGGAGTGTTTAACCCCTTCCCGACCTGTGACACAGCGTATGCGTCATGAAAGTCGGTGCCAATCCGACCTGTGACGCATATACTGTGTCACAGAATGATCGCGTCCCTGCAGGCCAGGTGAAAGGGTTAACTCCAGTTTCACCCGACCTACAGGGGCAGGGGGAGTGGTACTTCAGCCCAGGGGGGGTGGCTTGGCCCCCCTTGGCTACGATCGCTCTGATTGGCTGTTGAAATTGAAACAGCCAATCAGAGCAATCGGTAATATTTCACCCATGAAAATTGGTGAAATATTACAATCCAGCCATGGCCGATGCCGCAATATCATCTGCCACGGCTGGAGACCCCAATCTGCCCCCCCACCGCCACCGATCTCCTCCTCTCCGTCCTGTCATGTCCCATGCTCCCCTCCGTTCTCCTGTCCGCTCCCCCGTCCTCCTGTCTGCTCCCCCCGTGCTCCGATCCCCCCTGTGCTCCGATCGCACCACCCCCATACTTATCGAGCTCCGATGTCCCTCCCGGCGTCCTTGGTCTTCTCCATGGGCGCCGCCATCTTCCAAAATGGCGGGCGCATGCGCAGTGCGCCCGCCGAATCTGCCGGCCCGCAGATTCTTTCCAGGTACATAGGTTTATCACAGCGATCAAAATAAAAAAATAGTAAATAACCCCCCCCTTTATCACCCCCATAGGTAGGGACAATAATAAAATACAGAAATTATATTTATTTTTGTTTTTCCATTAGGGTTACGGTTAGGGGTAGGGTTAGGGTTAGGGTTAGTGGTAGGGTTAGGGGTAGGGGTAGGGTTAGGGTTGCACTTAGGGTTGGGGTTGCACTTAGGGTTAGGGTTGCACTTAGGGTTAGGGTTGCACTTAGAGTTGCACTTAGGGTTAGGGTTGCACTTAGGGTTAGGGTTGCACTTAGGGTTGCACTTAGGGATAGGGTTGCACTTAGGGTTGCACTTAGGGATAGGGTTGCACTTAGTGTTGCACTTAGGGATAGGGTTGCACTTAGGGTTGCACTTAAGGTTAGGGTTGCACTTAGGGCTAGGGTTGCACTTAGGGCTAGGGTTATAATTAGGGTTAGTGTTAGAATTAGGGTTAGAATTAGGGTTAGGGTTGCAATTAGGGTTAGGGTTAGAATAAGGCTATGTGCACACGGTGCGGATTTGGCTGTGGATCCACAGCGGATTGGTCGCTGCGGATTCGTAGCAGTTTTCCATCACGTTTACAGTACCACGTAAACCTATGGAAAACCAAATGCGCTGTGCCCATGGTGCGGAAAATACAGCGCGGAAACGCTGCGTTGTATTTTCCGCAGCATGTCAATTCTTTGTGCGGATTCCACAGCGTTTTACACCTGCTCCATAATAGGAATCCGCAGGTGAAATCCACACAAAAAACACTGGAAATCCACGGTAAATCTGCAGGTAAAGCGCAGTGCGTTTTACCTGCAGATTTTTCAAAAACGGTGCGAAAACCCGCACACAAATTCGCAATGTGGCCACATAGCCTTAGAGTTAGGGTTGGAATTAGAGTTAGGGTTGGAATTAGGGTTAAGACTAGGGTTAGGGGTGTGTTGGGGTTAGGGTTGTGGTTAGGGTTGGGATTAGGGTTAGGGGTGTGTTGGGGTTAGTGTTGGAGTTAGAATTGAGGGGTTTCCACTGTTTAGGCACATCAGGGGGTCTCCAATCGCGACATGGCGCCACCATTAATTCCAGCCAATCTTGCGTTGAAAAAGTCAAATGGTACTCTCTCCCTTCCGAGTCCCGACGTATGCCCAAACAGTGGTTTACCCCCACATATGGGGTACCAGCGTACGCAGGAGAAACTGGACAACAACTATTGGGGTCCAATTTCTCCTGTAACCCTTGGAAAAATAAAAAATTGCGGGCTAAAAATTATTTTTGAGGAAAGAAAAATTATTTTTTATTTTCACAGCTCTGCGTTATAAACTTTTGTGAAGCACTTGGGGGTTAAAAGTGCTCACCACACATCTAGATAAGTTCCTTTGGGGGTCTAGTTTCCAAAATGGGGTCACTTGTGGGGGGTTTCTACTGTTTAGGCACATCAGGGGCTCTGCAAACGCAATGTGACGCCCGCAGAGCATTCCATCAAAGTCTGCATTTCAAAATGTCACTACTTCACTTCCCGAGCCCCAGCATGTGCCCAAACAGTGGTTTACCCCCACATATGGGGTATCAGCATACTCAGGAGAAACTGGACAACAACATTAGTGGTCAAATTTCTCCTGTTACAGTACCTTTGGGAAAATTAAACAATTCTGGGCTAAAAAATTATTTTTGAGGAAAGAAAACTTATTTATTATTTTCACGGCTCTGCGTTATAAACTTCTGTGAAGCACTAGGGGGTTCAAAGTGCTCACCACACATCTAGATAAGTTCCTTTGGGGGTCTAGTTTCCAAAATGGGGTCATTTGTGGGGAGTTTCTACTGTTTAGGCACATCAGGGGTTCTGCAAACGCAACGTGACGCCCGCAGAACATTCCATCAAAGTCTGCACTTCAAAATGTCACTACTTCCCTTCCGAACCCTGACGTGTGCCCAAACAGTGGTTTACCCCCACATATGGGGTATCAGCGTACTCAGGAGAAACTGGACAACAACTATTGGGGTCCAATTTCTCCTGTAACCCTTGGGAAAATAAAAAATTGCGGGCTAAAAAATTATTTTTGAGGAAAGAAAAATTATTTTTTATTTTCACAGCTCTGCGTTATAAACTTTTGTGAAGCACTTGTGGGTTCAAAGTGCTCACCACACATCTAGATAAGTTCCTTTGGGGGTCTAGTTTCCAAAGTGGGGTCACTTGTAGGGGGTTTCTACTGTTTAGGCACATCATGGGCTCTGCAAACGCAACGTGATGCCCACAGAGCATTCCATCAAAGTCTGCATTTCAAAACGTCACTACTTCACTTCCGAGCCCCAGCATGTGCCCAAACAGTGGTTTACCCCCACATATGGGGTATCAGCGTACTCAGGAGAAACTGGACAACAACTTTTGGGGTCAAATTTTTCCTGTTACCCTTGGGAAAATAAAAAAATTGTGGGATAAAAAATCATTTTTGAGAAAATAAAAATTATTTTTTATTTTCATGTCTCTGCGTTATAAACTTCTGTGAAGCACTTGGGGGTTCAAAGTGCTCAACACATCTTGATTAGTTCCTTGGGAGGTCTAGTTTCCAAAATGGGGTCACTTGTGGGGGAGATCCAATGTTTAGGCACACAGGGGCTCTCCAAACGCGACATGGTGTCCGCTAATGATTGGAGCTAATTTTCCATGCAAAAAGCCAAATAGCGTGCCTTCCCTTCCGAGCCCTGCCGTGCGCCCAAACAGTGGTTTACCCCCACAAATGGAGTATCAGCATACTCAGAACAAACTGGACAACAACATTTGGGGTCCAATTTCTCCTGTTACCCTTGGGAAAATAAAAAATTCCGGGCTAAAAATCATTTTTGAGGAAAGAAAAATTATTTTTTATTTTCACGGCTCTGCGTTATAAACTTCTGTGAAGCACCTGGGGTTTAAAATGCTCACTATGCATCTATATAAGTTCCTTGGGTGGTCTAGTTTCCAAAATGGGGTCACTTGTGGGGGAGCTCCAATGTTTAGGCACACAGGGGCTCTCCAAACGCGACATGGTGTCCGCTAACGATTGGAGCTAATTTTCCATTCAAAAAGTCAAATGGCGCGCCTTCCCTTCCGATCCTTGCCGTGCGCCCAAACAGTGGTTTACCCCCACATGTGAGGTATCGGCGTACTCAGGAGAAATTGCCCAACAAATTTTAGGATCCATTGTATCCTGTTGCCCATGTGAAAATGAAAAAATTGAGGCTAAATAAATTTTTTGTCAAAAAAAGTACTTTTTCATTTTTACAGATCAATTTGTGAAGCACCTGAGGGTTTAAAGTGCTCACTTTGCATCTAGATAAGTTCCTTGGGGGGTCTAGTTTCCAAAATGTGGTCACTTGTGGGGGAGCTCCAATATTTAGGCACAAGGGGGCTCTCCAAATGCGACATGGTGTCCGCTAAAGATTGGAGGCAATTTTTCATTCAAAAAGTCAAATGGCGTTCCTTCCCTTCCATGCCCTGCCGTGCGCCCAAACAGTGGTTTACCCCCACATATAAGGTATCAGCGTACTCAGGACAAATTGGACAACAATGTTCGTGGTTCAGTTTCTCCTTTTACCCTTGAAAAAATAAAAAATTGTTGGTAAAAGATCATTTTTGTGACTAAAAAGTTAAATGTTCATTTTTTCCTTCCATGTTACTTCTGCTGCTGTGAAACACCTGAAGGGTTAATAAACTTCTTGAATGTGGTTTTGAGCACCTTGAGGGGTGCAGTTTTTAGAATGGTGTCACTTTTGGGTATTTTCAGCCATATAGACCCCTCAAACTGACTTCAAATGTGAGGTGGTCCCTAAAAAAAATGGTTTTGTAAATTTTGTTGTAAAAATTAGAAATCACTGGTCAAATTTTAACCCTTATAACTTCCTAGCAAAAAAAAATTTTGTTTCCAAAATTGTGCTGATGTAAAGTAGACATGTGGGAAATGTTATTTATTAACTATTTTGTGTCACATAACTCTCTGGTTTAACAGAATAAAAATTAAAAATGTGAAAATTGTGAAATTTTCAAAATTTTTGCCAAATTTCCATTTTTTTCACAAATAAGTGCAGAAATTATTGACCTAAATTTACCACTATCATGAAGCCCAATATGTCACAAAAAAACAATATCAGAACCGCTAGGATCCGTTGAAGCTTTCCTGAGTTATTACCTCATAAAGGGACACTGGTCAGAATTGCAAAAAATGGCCAGGTCATTAAGGTCAAAATAGGCTGGGTCATGAAGGGGTTAACACTGAACAGCTGAGACAATTCAGGATGGATAGCTCTAGGAGATCAAGTGAACCGATTAACCCTTACCATGAAAGCAAGGAAGCCTGTACTTTTTAATAGGATAGTGAAGCAATTCTAATAAGTGCAGTTCACGTAACCAGATGCCTCGATCATGTGCCCCCACTCAGTCACGGTATATCCTTGACACCCCACCCTCTAACATTGGTTACCGAGCTGTGCTTGATTTTACTTTTTAATGCATTAAGAGTTAAAAAAAGTAATTGTAGCTCAAATACAACAAGACTGATTGCCAACTGCACTTTATCACTAATCCATCACACTGTATCTGGCATTCTAGCTAGCATCTATCCTATCTCTCTCTCTCTTTCTCTCTCCCCTTATCAATTTATTCTTTATATTATTCCAGACTTCTACTCTGTAGTATTTGTCAAATTATTTAGGGTTTTCTATCTTTGAGCTGTGAGCTATGACAAACTCACACTCTTAAAATCACCCCAACATGGCTGCTGCATTCATTGTTTGGGCTTTTATGCAGGCAAAATATCTACAAAGCTTTATGGGGATGCCTGTGAGGTTATGCCTGAAGTCTTGTGAGCTTTCTGTGATTAATTAACCACTAATGTCCGTTCAAATTACTAAATGGTATATCTTGAACTACACATAATACATTGCTAACTCAAACAACAAAAATAAAGGGTTGAGTTGAGAATAGATCCATTAAAATTTTATTTTATTAGGACAAAAAATAAAAAAAATAAATAAGAATAGAAGATTGGTATGCATGAAATGTCATATATGGGACACTGTTTAGGCGATAAACAATTACAGTAGTGAGAAGTTTACATGACAAATATAATCAAAAAATTTAATAATACTGTAGTGTCATATTTTACTTTATACCCTTATTAAACTAAATAGACCACAGTAAACAAATGCAATGATTAAGTTATCCAGTCAGAGCTCAAGCACAATAGTTAGAATTTGTCCTAATTGGGATTAGAAGGTAACAGAAAAGGGAGAGTGGTTCTAATAGGGATTGATAAGTAGCACACCAAGAGAGGATATTATTGCTTAGAAAATTACTAAAATATGGCTGATTAAATTTAAGTCAGTTTGCACTCTCCCAGTCCATGAAGATGTAAATCATGGGGAAAGAAGTCCTCCTGATAATGGATAAATGCAGCTTAAAATAAGAGTAAAAGTACAGAGTTACATGAGGGAAAGGTGTCAGTAGTATACCTAGTGAAAATGAGTGAAAGGCGTCAGTATTATACCTGGGGGAAATGATCCCCTTTTCTGTGACCTTCTAATCCCATCTAGGATGAATTCAAAGTATTGTGCTTGAGCTTTGACTGGATAATTTAATTATTACCTGTGTTTACCAATTTTTAACCGGGAGTCTATTAAGCTTAGTAAGGGTATAAAGTAATATATGACATTACAGTATTATTGAATTTTTTGATCATATTTAACTTCTGCTCCCTACTGTCATTGCTTATTGCCTAAACAGCATCCCCTACATGACATCTCTGTCTTACTAATCTTCTGTTTTTTTAAATATAATTTTTGTACCAATAAAATAGAATGGTGAAGAAAATATCCAAATTTTGTAAAAAAAAATCTGGGGCTGGTTGAGGGCTTATTGTTTGTGCGATGATCTGATGTTTTTATTGATACCATTGACGTGTATACAATCTTTTGATCACCCATTATTGCATTTTATTGCAATGCTGCAGCGACCAAAATAGACGTAATTCTGGTGTTTCGATTTTTTTTCTCACTACACCGTTTGGATTAATTCTTTTTACATATTGATAGATTGGGCGATTCTGAACACAGTGATACCAAATATATATATATATATATTTGAATTTTTTTATTGTTTTATTTTGAATGGGGCGAAAGGGGGGTGATTTGAACTTTTATATTTTTTTATTTTTAAAAACTTTTTCTACTTTTTACTTGCTTCAATAGTCTCCATGTGAGATTAGAAGCTGCAGTTGTCCGATCACCTCTGCTACATTAAGAAGGGCTGCAGCCCTGCTCTATGTAGCAGACATGCTCACTTGCTATGAATGCCAGCTATGACAACCACAAGGGTCTCCTGTTGATCCCGGGTTGTCATGCCAACCCATCGGCGACCCGCGGTCATGTGACACTGGCGCAGATGAGAAGAGGTAATGAAGCGCTTCCTGCGTGTGTATGTTAAATGCCACTGTCAGAATTTGATAGCAGCATTTAATACGTTAGCAGCCGTGGGTAGATCACGATTCCACCCGTGGCTGTTAGGGGCACATGCCAGCTGATTAAATAAGCTGTCATGTCCTGGAAAAGGTGTGGGCCCATTGCCAAGGGGAGGTGTCCAATGATGGACTTTGTCATTGGACGTTAAGGGGTTAAAGGGGTTTTAACTGTACTGTCTAAACTCAGATTGACAAAGATTTTATTGCCAAAGTAATATATTTATTTTAGTGTTCCTTTAAGTTTAAGCTGTTTTGCCACAACACTTTCAGCATAGAAGTCAACCTTTAAATCAGACAATTAGGCATTACATAGACTGTTAAACAATGGGAATTTTATTTAACTGTATATGCATTTTATAACCTTTGTATTTTATATATACAAGGAAAACAAATCCTCAAAGGAGAAATATAGCACAATCTTTTATTCTCTTTAATGTTGACCTTTTCCTCTTTATTGGCTAAATATGTAAAGCTTGCAATCTTTTTTATGTAAAGCACGTAATTATTTGTTGGCCATAAGTTTACTATAAATAATTGTAAAGGTTACCTGCATTGAAATCAGACATTTATAAAAATGTGTTGATTTTTCTTTTTCCTGGTTTTATTGCCTTTTACTTGCTTCTGTAAAAATAGCAGATGTGGATCAGATTATGGACAGAAATAACCATCGCAAACACTGAGCTTAAAATGGTTGTCGGGTCTAAATTGATAAGTCTGCAGTCACTCCGTGTGACAGCCGACTTATGAATCCCCAAATGTATGCACTCTGCATTGTGAGGATTCACCAGTTTCTGGGCCAGAAGTGGCAGTTATGTATGCTTTATGCATATTCCAGGCCAAAGCCTGTCCAGTGGACACGGCCTTGCTTAATACACTTGCATTGAGTCAGCCGCGCCCACTAGATGGCGGCTCCCATTGGACGGTAATATCACTAGATGGAGCACTGCCTGACTTAAAACAAGTATATGAAGCGAGGTAAGCCCAATAGATGAGCTTTGGCCGGGAGTATGCATAAACCATACATACCCGCCGGTCCCGGCAGAAGCCAGAAAATCCTCTCAGCGCACAGTTCGCGTGTGCTGGAGGAATTTATAAGTCTGCAGTCACACAGCGTGATTGTCAACTTATCAATTCATACTGGACAACCCTTTTAAACCAATAGTTTGAAAATGTGCCAATGTTGTTTGCATCAAAATACCTAATGTTGGTTAATTTTACGTATATTATTCTTCTAATACGCAATATCATTGAAACAAATTGCAACTTATGAATTGTTTTTCAGACCACAAAATGCAAAATCCTGGTGAAATAAAGGACTACGCATATTGGATTTCATCATATCAGATTCTGTGTTCTCAAAGTCCCGATGGTGTTGAAGAGCAGTCTGTTTACCTCTCCCTGTTGAAAAAACATGTATGTGAATATACTGTATTCATGTGAATATGCAGGTTGGGGGAAATAGTTAACAGTTTAGCAAGCTTTCAGTTTGTATGTGACCAATCTAGGACTTTAAGACTTCTTACTTTTGTCACACAAAGTACAATTTTCAATATAATTTGCAATTTGTGTAATACATTTTAAATACTTACAGGGATTGTCTTTGTAAACTGAACAGCATACACAACTGTTGTGAACTGTATTTTTAGGCTCCCTCTAGTGGTCACAAGCGGTACTGTGTAGTGTTGTCTTTCTGCAGGTTGGCTGCATCAGCTGGTTCGTTATCCTTGGTTGGTTTCCTATTTAACTCACCTGGATACTCAGTTCCTTGCCTGCTATCAATGTATTCAGTGCTCTTCAGATTCCTTGTGATTACCTTGCTCCCAGCCTCTCCAAGACAAGCTAAGTTTTTGTCCGTTCATTTTTTGATTATCAGCATTCATCATGTTTCTTGTCCAGCTTGCTAAGATGTGATCTCCTCGCTTGCCGGTTGCTCTAGGGGACTGAGTTTCTCCCCCCACACCGTTAGTTGGTGCGGGGGTTCTTGAAATCTCAGTGTGGATATTTTGTAAGGGTTTTTTACTGACCGCACAGACCCCTTTACTATTTTCTGCTATCTAGTATTAGTGGGCCTCATTTGCTGAATCTGTTTTCACCCCTGTGTATGTGCCTTCCTCTTACCTCACCGTTATTATTTGTTGGGGGCTTCTATATCTTTGGGGATTATTTCTCTGGAGGCAAGAGAGGTCTTTCTTTCTCTCTAGGGGTAGTTAGTTCCTCAGGCTGGCTCGAGACGTCTAGTATTTTTAGGCACGTTCACCGGCTACTTCTAGTGTGTTTGGATAGGTTCAGATTTGCGGTCAGTCCAGTTTGCCACCTCCCTAGAGCTTGTCCTGTCTTTGTTACTTAGCTGGAGTAATTTGTGATCCTCAACCACTAAGGATCATAACACACAACTACTGCAGCTTATCCCCTAGTCATTTTAACCAGATCTGAACTGAAAGATCCAAGAATGGCCACTGGACAGTGTACAGAAATGTACTGTTCTGGCTCAGTATACTGTGTATTTCTGATGACTGAAGCACCAGGTATCAGCTGATCAGTAGAGATGTATGCAGTATGTCAGGCATTCTCCCATCTGATAATGGTTCATCAATGTCATTTTCTCAGTCTCAATCAACCTCCTTAAGTCACCGATTCCACTCTTGGGTCCATTTAGAAAATTAGCCAGCAAGATAACAGTTCAGAAGGTAAAGCTTTAGCCAAAATTATTATTATTTTTTTTAATTTTCTGATTACATCCTGTAAGAAAATTATACTTTTCCTGTATTGTCATCTCTATGCAATTTGCATGGCATTCATATGGCATCTGTTTTTATACATCAGCAGTTAATAAAATTGACAAGACCAAATATAGTTTTCTATGTTAAAGAATTGCCATGTATCCATAAAAATTGGATGGTATACAGTTATTTTGAATGAGATCTGATATTTTTGTTAAATTGTAGACATTAGTGATGAGTGCTCGGAAAATGTGTTTTCCGAGCATTCTCGGCTGTTATCCAAGTATCTCAGGCATGCTCAGATAATATGTTCGAGTCCCTGAGGCTGCTTCTTTTGCAGCTGTTAGACAGACGCAACACATGCGGAGATTGCCTAACAAACAGGCAATCCCCACATGTGTTGAGGCTTTCAAACAGACGCAAAACTTACAGCCACAGTGATTCCAAAATGTTATCTGACCACGCCTAAGCATGCTTGGATAACACATTATCTGAGCGTGTTCGCTTTTCACTAATAGACTTTAAGGCTATGTGCACACGTTCAGGATTTTTAGCGTTTTTTTCGCGTTTTTTCGCTATAAAAACGTGATAAAAACGCGAAAAAAACGCTAACATATGCCTCCTATTATTTACAGTGTATTCCGCATTTTTTGTGCAAATGTTGCGATTTTTTCCGCGAAAAAATCGCATCGCGGAAAAAAAAGCAACATGTTCATTAAAAATGCGGAATTGCAGGGATTCCGCACACCTAGGAGTCCATTGATCTGCTTACTTCCCGCACGGGGCTGTGCCCACCATGCGGGAAGTAAGTAGATTATGTGCGGTTGGTACCCAGGGTGGAGGAGAGGAGACTCTCCTCCACGGACTGGGCACCATATAATTGGTCAAAAATAAAAGAATTAAAATAAAAAATAGTCCTATACTCACCCTCAATGTCCCCCACAGTGTTCCCGCCTCACTGCTGCACGCTGCCGTTCGGTTCCTGTAGCTGGTGTGCGGTGAAGGACCCTGCCGATGACGTCACGGTCCTGTCATTGGTCGAGACCGGTCATGTGACCGCTCACGTGACCGTGACGTCATGGAAGGTCCTGCGCGCACACCATCTATACGGAACGGACGCCGGTGAGGAGATCAGCTGTCTGCGGGTGAGTATAAGCATTTTATTTATTTTTTTTATTATTTTTAAACATTCTATCTTTTACTATAGATGCTGCAAAAGCAGCATCTATAGTAAAAAGTTGGTCACACTTGTCAAACAGTATGTTTGACAAGTGTGACCAACCTGTCAGTCAGTTTTCCAAGCAATGCTACAGATCGCTTGGAAAACTTTTGCATTCTGCAAGCTAATTACGCTTGCAGAATGCTAAAAAAACGCGAAAAAAACGGAAAAAAAACGCAAAAAAAAAATGCGGATTTCTTGCAGAAAATTTCCGGTTTTCTTCAGGAAATTTCTGCAAGAAATCCGGACGTGTGCACATACCCTAAAGAGCTACTCGCACCAAAAATATAGACAGCATTAGTGCATGCTGTGATTTTTTTCAAGCAGACAATAGATTTATGAAAAACTGGACATCTGAATAGTTCTAGTGCTGATAGTTTTTTTTTTCACTGATATAAGATTACATAAATCTTCCTGGTAAGTTTTGTATGCGAACACATAAACACATAAAGTTAAATGGGAACACAGTAAATTAAGCCGTATTAGTATACACTATTCGCAAGACTGATGGTAAAACATTAATTGTTTAACATTATTCATAAAATATGCTGATAAAATAATAGTTTACTATCACTTTTTGTTCAAACTGATAGTGCAGAAACCCAATATAGCAGCAGGCCACAGTATAGGTTTGGCATCTATGGTTATAAAATTGGAGTAGTAAAACATGTGCAAAAAACATATTGTTAGGGCAAGCGGAACGCACCGAGTAAATAGAGATGTTTTTATTGATATTGGTGCGTTTGCAGCCCGGGGTCCACCGTGCAGGAGTACCTGCTGCTAGCAAATGGCCATGCAAGCCTTAAATAGTTGCAGCACGTACAGGACCTTCCTAGAAGGACCAATGAGAGGCTGCCACAGAGCGTGAGCACCTACAGGACCTTCCTGAAGGACCAATGGCCTTAGCTGCAGTATGTGATCATGTGACCCTCGATCTCCACTGAGAGATCTTACTCTGGGCATGCTCAGAATGAGAAAAGCAGGACTTAGTCCCAGAAGCGTCTGCTCGCCGCTGCCCAGTACTGACTTCAATGGCAGAAGCAGGAAAGGCAGCAGTAACTCTTTGTACAGAGTCAGACTGAGCGAGATCCTGGGACCGACGTCTCCGCTGAGCAGGCTCCACTGCGGCAGGAGAAGAATGGGAGTCCGCAGCGGAGATGGCCCGAGATTCCCCCTGTGCAGAGGCGGGAACTCGACCCCTAACACATATATGCACATTTAATAAATGGGTGTTTTCACCAAAATTCAACCTTTCCTAAAAATTACATCATAAGAAATTGTCATGGGTGTGTCAGGTGTGACAGACAGTCATCCTGAATCTGGCTGTAGAATGTCTTTTCGTTTAGCTCAAGCACCTTCTTGATTTGTATCTCTGTTATAAAGAGATATCCTTCTGCCTGTAGGACCCAAGAGTTACCTCCATCTTCTGCTGCTAATAACACACCTGGACGGAAGGTTTAAATACATTCAATTGCTGCAGCATTGTGTGGGTGTTATCTCATTCTTGCCTTAGTCTTGTTGGAGGTTCTAGCAGTCGGCTAGTGTTTCTCTCCGAGGACCCTTGGAGAATTGCTGGTGTGACATCTCGGTTGTCTTCTCAAGCTAAGCGTTTTCCCCTCATCCATCTTCCTTCTCTGTCTTTAGTTTTAGTGGGGATTGACTAGTGCTACCCTATCCCCTCCCTATGTAGGGCCTAACAGTAGGATCAGGCAGGGATTAGGTTCCTGCTCGGCAATAGGTGCACAACCTATATAGGGACATTTAGGGCAGACAGGATGATTGTAGATCTGCCTAGTGGTCTCCTCTCCCCCTCCCCTAGTGTGTGGGCTTCCCATTCCTTATTCCCATTGTTGTGCACTTAGTTATCCTTCACCCAGCATGACAGAAATGATGGGCAAGTAAATGACAGGAGTGCACAAAAAAATAGTTTGTGAAATGCACACTTTGTGAAGTAGATAATTTCAGTTAAATATATTTATTTTGGGTAGATTAAGTTTGGATTTTTCAAAAGAATTACTTTCCCTTTCACAAAAATGATTGCAAAAAAATGCACAAATTTGATACAGACACTTGTGAAAAGTAAGCCCCCTGTCTCCTAGTGTCAAGGGACTGTTGGCACCTACCCGATCCCTCGAACTAGAGGCGCCCTAGTCTATCCCTATCCCTGGGTTACTCCTGTACATGGAGATGCCGGGTTTTTGTACCTATCTATGATCCTAACTTACCCCTATATCATCCCACTCCCACTCTGGGAGGTGAGGGGCTGAATTGTCTAGGAGAACACGAACACTAACCAGACAGACAGGGTTAACAGGGCAGGATAAAAGAAAACTTCAATTATACAAATACACTCAAAAAACAACAGAGTAGGAAATATAGGAGGTATAGGAAGGGAAAATCAAATGTGAGAGGATGAAGTAAAAACACACAAACCAACTCCTCACAATGGATCTCTTCTAAACTCGACCCTTTATTTTTGTGGCTTGAGTTAGTAATGTATTATCTTCTGTGATTTATGTAATCTTCTGCCACATGTAAAAAGGCGATGTGCATTTTTTTCAATTTTTGCAAATCAAATCTCAAATTGTTCGAAACACAAATTGTCTAAGACCTTCAAATTTAATAAAATGTGATGTAAATTTGATTTGCATTGCATTATTGCTAGTGATAAACAATGACATTTATTGTTGTAATTTTTTTTATGGCAACTGCAACAAAACACAAAAATATTAACTTCTAATTTACAAACAGAAGGCTAGATGTATGTTTTAAGTGGATATTTTTTTTTCCATGATGTTCAACACATGAGCAAATTATGATTATATAAACACATATGTAAATAGTTTGAAATAATAAAATATCTATTCAAATGTGAATTTCCTCTGAGTATCCACATTCTTGGAATGTTGTGATGTGAGGCTGTATAGTGAATCTGTTTCAATTTGTCCTAACAAATGTATGTAAATATACAGACATCTATATAGAGAATGAAAGCGGCGCTGGAGGTGAAGGGTGTAATTACCTGCTGCAGAATTTAAACAATCCCCACAAGATTGTAAAAGAATGAGTAGAATAAATAAATAAAATTCGCGCTGGTAAACCCAAAAAATGCCCAAGAACACTTGAAAAAGATGAGTGTGATAACCTCACACAATGTGTATTCCAGTGTGGAATAATCCTCAGGACACAGGGTCCATAATGGATTCAGTCAATACAAAGGGCTATATGGAAATGCTCCGCTGCTTTCAACACTGGTAACGCATTCAATAAGCTAAAAACAAGTCATGAATAATACCTTTGGGAGTTGGAACAGTTGATCTGTTGCCTCTATTGATTTTCCAAGAGGGCACAATGATGCGGTAAGAAGTCTTCAGAGAGTATTGGTCCCGGGGGGCTGTTCCGGCCGGTAACAGCAACTCTGAGTATAGAGGTCCAGCTGGGGGCGGAGATGCACCGTCTATGGTCGGCGACGCTACAACATGTGACTGGTGTGAGCGGCGCATACAGGACTTACGTGACGCGTGAACCAGGTGACCGCCCCACGTGACCGCTGGGTTGAGTACGGATCGCGGTAAGGACCAAAACAAACCAACGCGTTTCGAAAACAACTGTTTTCTTCCTCAGGGCTGGTCCTTGCCCGGGTTGAAGTTCCTTTTATAGCCTCCGCGATCTCGTTAACTAGTAAAAGCCAAACAACTCGACTCCACAGTTAAGTCCTCTAGGGGTCAGTGTATCCAATAGAAAAATCCATTTACTTTCAATCCTAGACATAGATTTTATGAAGTTACCGCCTCTCCAATGTGGATATACTCTTTCGATACCAAAAACCTCCATTGCTTGGACCATTCCTCCATGTATTTCAATAAAGTGCTTGGACAATGGGTGACCAATGAATTTATTCTTGATGTTCCGTATGTGCTCATTAATCCTAATTCTTAGGGGCCTTTTTGTACGCCCCACATACATTTTATGGCATGGACATTTAATAATATAAATTACTCCTGTTGTGGAACAGGTGATAAAGTCATTCATCTTATATTTGAGGTCCCCTTTACTTATACTCTCAGTTTTATGTGTCGTAATTTGTTTACACATGCTACACTTGCGGCACGGAAAGAAACCTTTTAGTGAGCTGTGAAAAAAAGAGGAATTATGAACACAAGGGAGTTTATTCTGAATAGTTGGAGCAACCATATTTCCCAGGTTAGCAGCTTTCTTATATATAAACCTGGGGCCATCAGATATTTTGTCACCAATAATCTTGTTATCTTTTAGAAGGTGCCAGTGTCTATTTACTATTTTCCGTAATAGGTAAGAGTTGGAGTTATATTGAGTAATTATAGGGATGGACTCGTTTATAACCTTCTGTTTTCCCGTGAAATTAATCAGGTCCAGGCGTGGTTTTGCAAGAACACTGTTTTTGGACATCCCCAATAAGTCTTGTTTATATCCTTTTTGTAAAAAATTTTTTGTCATGATCTCGGCTTCAGAATGGAAGTCTTCCGGTCTTGAACAGTTACGATAAATTCGCATAAACTGACTTTTAGGAATGTTGAGCAACCAAATCGGGAGATGGCAGCTGTCTAGGGGGATAAAACTGTTTGTATCAGTTGGTTTAAAAAACATCCTGATATTTTAAAACTATCAAGTAGTATCCAGAGCAGGATTTACAATAAAGAACAGGAAATTATAGATAAGAAAAATAAAAAATTTGGGAGAGATGAAGTACCTGTATGTACATTCAAAGATACCCCACAATCAGAACTGGACTTTGAAACTATTGATCAAGTTGATGGGAGCATCTCTGAGATATTCTCCTTACATCCAACTCCCTCCCCACTATCAAGAAGGGTTGAGTCATTAACTGAGGTAAACGATGCTGATCAACTAAACTCCCCAACGGAAAGTATCCATATCCAGTGTCAGTCACCTGTAGCTCTCCCCTCTACTTCAACCAGTACTCACAATCGTTTTCTGGTCCTGACCAGTAATAATCCAGAAACATCTAGCGAGCCAAACTTGGACATACATGGCACACCTCACAATGAAAGAGTTTCTGGAAATAAATCAAAAAAAGGGAAAGGGAAGTACCCAGCCATACCCAACATTGGGAAAAAAAACCACCACTAGACATCCTTTTTTTCAATTGGGAACAAAAAAACACGTAAAAGGGGCTGTCGAGGTGGGAAACTCACCAAAAAGAAAAAAATTATAAATGAGTTACCAACTAATTCTCAAAAGATCTTCAATTTAAGCAAACATATCCTTGACCCTGATGAAATGTCCTTATTACAAAAAGGTCTAAAATATGCCCCAGCTAGTCAATTTAATAAATTCGACGCCTATATTGGTATTAAGCTCTTTATGAGGAAACTTGCTATTAAAAAATACTACATAAAAAACCCTATTATTAGGAATCCTGAAGAAGCACCATCTAACTTATATGTGCATACAGACCTCAGGAACAAATCTAAGTTTCACCCCACCAATGAATACTCCGAACAGATGGAAGCATTCCAAAGGAATTTAACAGAGGACATCCGGCAATTGAATAACAAGAAATGTCAGAAATATAAATATAACTTAACCATGAAAGAAAAAAAGGCCATTCAATCGCTACAGCAAAATAAAAAACTAGTTATACGTCCGGCCAATAAAGGTGGGGGAATTGTTATTCTAGATCAGGAAGCATATGATTTAGAGGCTATGCGCCTCCTCAATGATCAAACAACATACAAAAAACTCAATAAAGATCCTACAGAGGAGTATACTAAAGATCTGAAAGATCTAACTAATAAAGGGTTTAATATGGGGCTGTTAAATAAACACGAATATGATTTCATCAATAACTCTACACCTAGACTGGCCGTTTTTTATTTTTTACCGAAAATACACAAAGATCAGACTAATCTACCGGGTAGACCAATTATATCTGGTATCCAGTGTCTAACTGCCAACTTGTCAAAATATGTTGATTGCCACCTACAGAGAATTGAACCTATGTTACCAGCCTACCTGAAGGACAGTGCCCATATTTTAAAATTGCTGCAAAATATCCAGTGGCAAGACCACTATATACTTGGCACACTGGATATTACTTCATTATATACAACTATAGACCATAACAAAGGGTGCAATGCTGCTAAATATTTTTTAAACAAGTTGTCTACTATTCCTAGTGAACAGACTGAATTTTTATACAATTCTATGCAATTTATTTTAACGCACAATTATTTTATATACGGGAAGAACTACTACTCCCAGCAGTGGGGTACTGCTATGGGGACCAGGTTCGCGCCCAGTTACGCCAACCTCTATGTGGGCAGGTGGGAAGAGACCGTGATCTACCCCGAGGGGCGACTCAGGGCGGACCTGGTCCTCTGGCAACATTTCATTGATGACATTGTTTTTATCTGGTCCGGCGGACCGCACACCCTTAACAGTTTTTTAAGTAATTTAAATAAAAATGAGTTCTTTTTAAAGTTCACTGCAAACATTAGTACCAATGTCATCAATTTTTTAGATTTGCAAATTTTTATTGATAATGGCGTCATCCAGACTCGCACATTTTTTAAACCAACTGATACAAACAGTTTTATCCCCCTAGACAGCTGCCATCTCCCGATTTGGTTGCTCAACATTCCTAAAAGTCAGTTTATGCGAATTTATCGTAACTGTTCAAGACCGGAAGACTTCCATTCTGAAGCCGAGATCATGACAAAAAAATTTTTACAAAAAGGATATAAACAAGACTTATTGGGGATGTCCAAAAACAGTGTTCTTGCAAAACCACGCCTGGACCTGATTAATTTCACGGGAAAACAGAAGGTTATAAACGAGTCCATCCCTATAATTACTCAATATAACTCCAACTCTTACCTATTACGGAAAATAGTAAATAGACACTGGCACCTTCTAAAAGATGACAAGATTATTGGTGACAAAATATCTGATGGCCCCAGGTTTATATATAAGAAAGCTGCTAACCTGGGAAATATGGTTGCTCCAACTATTCAGAATAAACTCCCTTGTGTTCATAATTCCTCTTTTTTTCACAGCTCACTAAAAGGTTTCTTTCCGTGCCGCAAGTGTAGCATGTGTAAACAAATTACGACACATAAAACTGAGAGTATAAGTAAAGGGGACCTCAAATATAAGATGAATGACTTTATCACCTGTTCCACAACAGGAGTAATTTATATTATTAAATGTCCATGCCATAAAATGTATGTGGGGCATACAAAAAGGCCCCTAAGAATTAGGATTAATGAGCACATACGGAACATCAAGAATAAATTCATTGGTCACCCATTGTCCAAGCACTTTATTGAAATACATGGAGGAATGGTCCAAGCAATGGAGGTTTTTGGTATCGAAAGAGTATATCCACATTGGAGAGGCGGTAACTTCATAAAATCTATGTCTAGGATTGAAAGTAAATGGATTTTTCTATTGGATACACTGACCCCTAGAGGACTTAACTGTGGAGTCGAGTTGTTTGGCTTTTACTAGTTAACGAGATCGCGGAGGCTATAAAAGGAACTTCAACCCGGGCAAGGACCAGCCCTGAGGAAGAAAACAGTTGTTTTCGAAACGCGTTGGTTTGTTTTGGTCCTTACCGCGATCCGTACTCAACCCAGCGGTCACGTGGGGCGGTCACCTGGTTCACGCGTCACGTAGGTCCTGTATGCGCCGCTCACACCAGTCACATGTTGTAGCGTCGCCGACCATAGACGGTGCATCTCCGCCCCCAGCTGGACCTCTATACTCAGAGTTGCTGTTACCGGCCGGAACAGCCCCCCGGGACCAATACTCTCTGAAGACTTCTTACCGCATCATTGTGCCCTCTTGGAAAATCAATAGAGGCAACAGATCAACTGTTCCAACTCCCAAAGGTATTATTCATGACTTGTTTTTAGCTTATTGAATGCGTTACCAGTGTTGAAAGCAGCGGAGCATTTCCATATAGCCCTTTGTATTGACTGAATCCATTATGGACCCTGTGTCCTGAGGATTATTCCACACTGGAATACACATTGTGTGAGGTTATCACACTCATCTTTTTCAAGTGTTCTTGGGCATTTTTTGGGTTTACCAGCGCAAATTTTATTTATTTATTCTAAATATACAGACAACCAAAGGAAAAAAATTGGCACATCTGAATATAGTACTTTAGAAATCTGAATATATTAGAACCTTAAAAGGTTTTTCCAACTTAATATTATTTTCAAAATCTGCTGTGCTTATTCAAAAATACAACAGTAATCACCTATTATTTCACTTACCATTGCAGCACTGAACCTCCAGAGTGGCTCATCATGTTCATTTACATTTAATCGGCATTTGACTGATGAAAACATTTAGTGACCAAAACGGTCATGTGTCTTGTAATTGGCATCATAATTCAGGAATGAGGGCCATGATGACAGTATCATGAGACTTGACCTCTCAAGCCACATATTGGCTATAGCCAACATGTGAGCAGAGACCATTATTTTTCTTACTACTTTTACACCACAAATATTTGTTTTGTTGTTTAAATGTTTTATAATTTTTTTTGGTGATTGCTATAGTATCTTTCTCATAGCCTTGTCAGAGATACAATAATAAATCAATATAATTAACATGTATTTTGTTACACTCCACATTGTAATACTGGCATGACCTTTCCCCATTTTGATCTACTTTAAATAAACAGCTAAAAATATGGTCATTTTTGTGTATAAAACTGTTGGCTTATCAGATTGAAGAGCTCACTTGAAATGTCAAGGCCGCATAATAATTAGAATCACTTTGCTCTTGTGTCAGGGGATGAATCCAATTGTACATCAGGTTGTTGGGGTTATGTAGAAATGTTTTTACTATTCATGAGTGTACGGTATAAAGCTTTGTCATTGCATAAGAGGGCACAGATGTCTGCACATTTATAAAAGTTTTAAGTGTTGTGAGATATTCAGAAAAGCCATTCAGAGTAATCATTGAAGCAATGTTAATGGCTGAAAGACCTTTATGTTATATTCTTTTATTGCAGAGCAGTCGTTACAGACTCTAAAGATATCTAAAGAGGTTCTACACTTATGATCAGTGTATTCATCCTATTCTTCTATATTTTCTCATTTTTTTCAATGCTTGTAAACATGGTTCCTTCTGTTATTGATTTAAAAACATAAAGGTAAACAGAACTTTCTATCTTACCCACCATCACACTTTTAACCTTTCTGAACCTATTCTATTCATCATTCATACTATGTTTTTTATTTAATCGAAGTGTTTTCTATAGTAAGACACCTCTGAAATAAAAATTCAGACGCCAGCATATAAGAGAACATGATGACCATTCATTGAAATACGTTAAAAAAATAAAACATCTATTCTGCCAAGGTTAAATGTTTCCTTACGAAATGCACTTTTTAATTCATTTTTGCACAAAAAACCCAGAATGTTAAAAGCAACATTTGCAATACGGATTGTGTCAAGGACACATAATTTCACTACATAGAGAAAAAATGAATTAGCATCTGCGTCACATATCTTTCTTTGCATGCAGAGGAATAAGAAGTGCATGTTGTATATGATGAATAACATTATATAGTCATTGCTAATGTTAAGAGCATTCATTTATGATTAGATACATATTTGAATAAAAATTGTTTTGGTGTTCTGTGTTAAATTTTTATGCAGTAATTGCAAAATTATCATATATTTTAAAAAAAGTTAAAAAAGTTAAAAAGTTATTATGTATTCATAGTGAATAGCAAATTTTAACTCATCCCACAGATGGATGACAACTTTCTAACTTGGTCCATCCCTTTTTAGGGTGCGGATTACATGTATGCATGAACATGTACATGTTTAATAAAGTTAGTTTTATTTATTATTGCTCTCTTGAACAAAAATGCTGCCAAAACACTGAAAGAATTGAAATGCTACATATCTAAAAAATGTTGCAGTTCCCAAATTAAATCAGAAGAAAAAACAAGAGTGTGCATGAGATTTCAGAAATGTCACAGGTTTGGCTTGTACTGTAAAAGACAGCTTTTAATTTGCATACCGAAGACACAGAAAAAAAAATCCTGCTGCAAAAATGCAATAAAAATGCTAAGAAAAACTCTGCAAAAACAATAGCCTTTCATGTCACATACAGTTGAGGCCAAAAGTATTGACACCCCTGCAATTCTGTCAGATAATACTCAGTTTCTTCCTGAAAATGATTGCAATCACAAATTCTTTGGTATTATTATCTTCATTTAATTTGTCTTAAATTAAAAAACACAAAAGAGAATGAAGCAAAAAGCAAAACATTGATCATTTCACACAAAACTCCAAAAATGGGCAAGACAAAAGTATTGGCACCCTCAGCCTAATACTTGGTTGCACAACCTTTAGCCAAAATAACTGCAACCAACCGCTTCCGGTAACCATCAATGAGTTTCTTACAATGCTCTGCTGGAAGTTTAGACCATTCTTCTTTGGCAAACTGCTCCAGGTCCCTGATATTTGAAGGGTGCCTGCTCCAAACTGCCATTTTTACTCTCCACAGGTGTACTATGGGATTCAGGTCTGGACTCATTGCTGGCCGCCTTAGAAGTCTTCAGTGCTTTCTCTCAAACCATTTTCTAGTGCTTTTTGAAGTGTGTTTTGGGTCATTGTCCTGCTGGAAGACCCATGACCTCTGAGGGAGACCCAGCTTTCTCACACTGGGCCCTACATTATGCTGCAAAATTTGTTGGTAGTCTTCAGACTTCATAATGCCATGCACACGGTCAAGCAGCCCAGTGCCAGAGGCAGCAAAGCAACCCCAAAACATCAGGGAACCTCCGCCAAGTTTGACTGTAGGGTCCGTGTTCTTTTCTTTGAATGCCCCTTTTTTTCTACTGTAAACTCTATGTTGATGCCTTTGCCCAAAAAGCTCTACTTTTGTCTCATCTGACCAGAGAACATTCTTCCAAAATGGTTTAGGCTTTTTCAGGTAAGTTTTGGCAAACTCCAGTCTGGCTTTTTTATGTCTCAGGGTAAGAAGTGGGGTCTTCATGGGTCTCCTACCATACAGTCCCTTTTCATTCAGACGCCGACGGATAGTACGGGTTGACACTGTTGTACCCTCGGACTGCAGGGCAGATGGAACTTGTTTGGATGTTAGTCGAAGTTCTTTATCCAACATCCGCACAATCTTGCGTTGAAATCTCTTGTAAATTTTTATTTTACGTCCACATCTAGGGAGGTTAGCCACAGTGCCATGGGCTTTAAACTTCTTGATGACACTGCGCACGGTAGACACAGGAACATTCAGGTCTTTGGAGATGGACTTGTAGCCTTGAGATTGCTCATGCTTCCTCACAATTTTGTTTCTCAAGTCTTCAGACAGTTCTTTGGTCTTCTTTCTTTTCTCCATGCTCAATGTGGTACACACTAGGACACAGGACAGAGGTTGAGTCAACTTTAATCCATGTCAACTGGCTGCAAGTGTGATTTAGTTATTGCCAACACCTGTTAGATGCCACAGGGAAGTTACAGGTGCTGTTAATTACACAAATTAAAGAAGCATCACATGATTTTTCGAACAGTGCCAATACTTTTGTCCACCCCTTTTTTATGTTTGGTGTGGAATTATATCGAATTTGGCTGTAGGACAATTCTTTTTGTGTTTTTTCATTTAAGACAAATTAAATGAAGATAATAATAATAAAGAATTTGTGTTTGCAATCATTTTCAGGAAGAAACTGAGTATTATCTGACAGAATTGCAGGGGTGTCAATACTTTTGGCCACAACTGTAAGTTAATATTAACCCCTTTCTACCAATCGCGGCCGGGTGTCAGCTGACTATCGCAGCTTACATCCGGCACTATGAGCCACGAGCGGTCACTGACCACCCCCAGCACATTAACCCCTGGCACACTGCGATCAAACATGATTGCAGTGTTCCAGCGGTATAGGGGAGGGGGCTCCCTGCGTGCTTCCCTGAGACCCTTAGAAATGCGATGTGATCGCTTTGCTCCGAGGGTCTCTTACCTCCTCCTCCCTGCAGGCCCAGACCCAAAATGGCCAAGGGGCTGCATCCGGGTCCTGCAGGGAGGTGGCTTACCAGCGCCTGCTCAGAGCAGGCGTCGGGAAGCCTCCAGGAGTGCACGTCAGATCGCTGAGCTGAGACAGTGCTCAGGAAAGTGTCAGATCAGCGATCTCAAATAATCAAAATATTGGGCGCACTACCATATAATGATAAAGCAAGTCATGGGTGCAAAGTCAGTAATAAACAAAATAGCAAAACCAAGAAGAAAAAGGATTACTGCCAAAACTCGCACACCAATAATACTACACAATAATTTATAAAAATAACAAGCTGATTTTATTGAACAATTCAAAAACATCACAAACAGTTAAAACATAATTAAAAAATACACACCATCCAAAATACACAGGACATAGAGACCAAATAGCAATATATAATATAACCACCCAAAACCAACCCCAAACTAATGGCTCATGGGGAGATATACAAAAATATATCCATATCCATATCCATAGGCAGCATAGTATACACCTGATTAACGCACACTGTACAGCCTATGCAGAAGTATATATCAAACAGCTGCCCAGGGAGTTGTGTAAAAAAAAAAAAAAGTAGCCAGAAAAGGGGAAGGGAGGGGGGGAGAGGGGTTAAATATAACCCATGAATAAAGGTGCTGAGCTAGATCTCAAAACTATATAAGGAGGAAACCCTCCATAAGAATACAACCTGGTATTTTAGAGCGATGCCCACGCATATCGCCTGACAAGCAGGCTTCGTCAGGGATCAGCGATCTGTCACTTTACTGTGATGTCCCCCCCGGGGCAAAGTAAAAAAGTAAAAAATAAAATCCTAAATAAATAATAATAAAAAATATATATTGTTCCAATAAATGATTATTATTATTATTATTATTATTATTTTTTTATTATAGCGCCATTTATTCCATGGCTCTTTACATGTGAGGAGGGGTATACATAATAAAAAGGTACAATAATCTTGAACAATACAAGTCACAACTGGTGCAGGAGGAGAGAGGACACTGCCCGTGAGGGCTCACAATCTACAAGGGATGGGTGTGGATACAGTAGGTAAGGATAGAGCTGGTCATGCAGTGGTTTGGTCAATCAGTGATTACTGCAGGTTGTAGGCTTGCCGGAAGTGGTAGGTCTTCAGGTTCTTTTTGAAGGTTTCGATGGTGAGGTGAGAGTCTGATATGTTGTGGTAGAGAGTTCCAGAGTAGGGGTGATGTGCGAGAGAAATCTTGTATGCGATTGTGGGAAGAGGAGATAAGAGGGGAGTAGAGAAGGAGATCTTGTGAGGATCAGAGGTTGCGTGCAGGAAAGTACTGGGAGACGAGGTCACAGATGTATGGAGGAGACAGGTTGTGGATGGCTTTGTATGTCATGGTTAGGCTATTGTACTGTAGTCTTTGGGTAATGGGGAGCCAGTGAAGGGACTGACAGAGGAGAGAGGCCGGGGAATAGTGGGGGAACAGGTGGATTAGTCGGGCAGCTGAGTTTAGAATAGATTGGAGGTGTGCGAGAGTGTTCGAGGGGCCACAGAGCAGGAGGTTACAGTAGTCGAGGCGGGAGATGATGAGGGCATGGACTAGGGTTTTTGCAGATTCTTGGTTTAGGAATGTACGGATCCGTGAAATATTTTTGAGTTGAAGGCGGCAGGAAGTGGAAAGAGCTTGGATATGCGGTTTGAAGGAGAGATCAGTGTCAAGGATTACCCCGAGACAGCGAGCTTGTGGGACTGGGGAGAGTGGGCAGCCGTTTACTGTAATGGATAGGTTCATTGGGGGGGTCCTGTGAGATGGGGGAAAGACAATGAATTCTGTTTTGTCCATATTAAGTATTAGAAATCTAGCGGAGAAGAAGGATGAAATAGCGGATTGACATTGAGGGATTCTGGTTAGTAGGGTGGTGATTAGTGTTGAACGATACCGTCCGATACTTGAAAGTATCGGTATCGGAAAGTATCAGCCGATACCGGCAAAGTATCGGATCTGATCCGATACCGATACCCGATACCAATACAAGTGAATGGGACTCAAGTATCGGAAGGTATCCCTGATGGTTCCCAGGGTCTGAAGGAGAGGAAACTCTCCTTCAGGCCCTGGGATCCATATTAATGTGTAAAATAAAGAATTAAAATAAAAAATATTGATATACTCACCTCTCCGACGCAGCCTGGACCTTACCGCTGTGAACCGGCAGCCTTCTTTGCTTAAAATGAGCACGTTCAGCACCTTCCATGACGTCACGGCTTCTGATTGGTCGCGTGCCGCTCATGTGACCGCCACGCGACCAATCACAAGCCGTGACGTCATCCCTCAGGTCCTAAATTCCTAGAAGGGAATACCCGATATCGGAATGCTCAACACTAGTGGTGATATCTGGTCCAGAGATGTAGATCTGTGTGTCATCAGCATAGAGATGATACTGAAAACCGTGAGATTCTATCAGCTGTCCCAGGCCAAAAGTGTAAATGGAGAAGAGCAGGGGCCTTAGAACTGAACCTTGCGGGACTCCAACAGATAGGGGGCGAGGTTAAGAGGTGGTGTGTGAGTGGGAGACGCTGAATGTCCGGTCAGTTAGGTATGACGAGATCTAGGATAGGGTCAAGTCTGAGATGCCAAGGGATGAGAGGGTTCGCAGCAACAGGAAATGGTCCACTGTGTCAAAGGCAGAGGACAGGTCCAGGAGGAGGAGGATAGAGTAGTGTCACTTGCTTTTGGTGGTTAAGTTAGGGCAGTTTCAGTGGAATGATGTGACCGGAAGCCTGATTGTAAGCGGTCAAAAAGGGAGCAGGAAGATAGATGGGAGGACAGTTCAAGATGGACGTGTTGTTCCAGTAGTTTTGAGGGCGATAGCTAGATACAGAGGATGGGTCAAGAGAGGGCTTTTTGAGGATAGGTGTGATTGAGGCATGTTTAAAGCTTGAGGGGAAAATACCAGTTGGTAGTGATAGGTTAAAGAGATGGGTGAGAGTTGGGATGAAGACTGTGACGAGGTTTGGGATGAAGTGGGAAGGGATCGGGTCAAGTGCACAGGTGGTGAGATGAGATCTTGAGAGTAAAGAGGAGAGTTGATCTTCTGTAATAGTGGAGAAGTTGGTTTTGGAGGTGGAGGGCTGGGTAGTTGGGAGAAAGGGCTCTGGAGGTTGTCGACTAAAACTGTCTCTGATATTCTCAATCTTCTGCTTTTCCTTTATCTAAAAAAAAATGATAAAAGTACACATATCTAGTATTGCCGCGTCCATAACAACCTGACCTATAAAACTGTCCCACTAGTTAACCCCTTAAGTGAACGCAGTAAAAAAAAACAAGGCAAAAAACAACGCTTTATTATCATACCGCCGAACAAAAATTGGAATAACACGCAATCAAAAAGACAGATATAAATAACCATGGTACCGCTGAAAACGTCATCTTGTCCCGCAAAAAACGAGCTGCCATGAAACATCATCAGTGAAAAAATAAAAAAGTTATAGTCCTCAGAATAAAGCGATGCAAAAATAATAATTTTTTTCTATAAAATTGTTTTTATCGTATAAAAGTGCCAAAACATAAAAAAAGATATAAATGAGATATCGCTGTAATCGTACTGATGCGAAAAATAAAACTGCTTTATCCATTTTACCAAACGCGGAACGGTATAAATGCCCCCCCAAAAGAAATTCATGAATAGCTGGTTTTTGATCATTCTGCCTCACAAAAATCGGAATGAAAAGCGATCATAAAATGTCCTGTGCCCGAAAATGTTACCAATAAAAATGTCAACTCGTCCAGCAAAAAACAAGACCTCACATAACTCTGCAGACCAAAATATGGAAAAATTATAGCTCTCAAAATGTGGTAACGCCAAAAATTTTTTTTGCAATAAAAAGTCTTTTAGTGTACATTACCCACTATAAATAGTAAATCAAACCCCCCTTCATCACCCCCTTAGTTAGGGAAAAAATAAAAAATTAAAAAAATGTATTTATTTCCATTTTCCCATTAGGGTTAGGTTTAGGGCTAGGGTTAGGGGTAGGGGAAGGTTCTATGGTTAAGGCTAGGGTTAGGGCTAGAGTTAGGGCTAGGGTTAGGTTTAGGGCTAAAGTTAGGGTTGGGGCTAAAGTTAGGGTTAGGGTTTGGATTACATTTACGGTTGGGAATAGGGTTGGGATTAGGGTTAGGGGTGTGTCAGGGTTAGGGGTGTGGTTAGGGTTACCGTTGAGATTGAGATTAGGGTTAGGGGTGTGTTTGGATTAGGTTTTCAGTTATAATTGGGGGTTTTCACTCTTTAGGCACATCAGGGGCTCTGCAAATGCAATGTGACACCTGCAGACCAATCCATCTAAGTCTGCATTCCAAATGGCGCTCCTTCCCTTCCGAGCTCTTCCATGCGCCCAAACGGTGGTTCCCCCCACATATTGGGTATCAACGTATTCAGGACAAATTGGATAACAACTTTTGGGGTTCAATTTCAACTGTTACCCTTGGAAAAATACAAAACTGGGAGCTAAAAATAATTTTTGTGGGAAAAAAATATATATTTTCACGGCTCTGCGTTATAAACTGTAGTGAATCACTTGGGGGTTCAAAGTTCTCACAACACATCTAGATAAGTTACTTGGGGAGTCTAGTTTCCAATATGGGGTCACTTGTGTGGGGTTTCTACTGTTTAGGTACATTAGGAGCTCTGCAAACGCAATGTGACGCATGCAGACCATTCCATCTAAGTCTGCATTCCAAATGGCGCTCCTTCCCGTCTGAGCTCTCCCATGCGCCCAAACGGTGGTTTCCCCCACATATGTGGTATCAGCGTACTCAGGACAAATTGGACAACAACTTTTGGGGTCCAACTTCTCCTGTTACCCTTGGGAAAATACAAAACTGGGGGCTAAAAAATAATTTTTGTGTGAAAAAAAAATATATATTTTCATGGCTCTGCGTTATAAACTGTAGTGAAACATTTGGGGGTTCAAAGCTCTCACAACACATCTAGATGAGTTTCTTAGGGGGTCTACTTTCCAAAATGGTGTCACTTGTGGGGGGTTTCAATGTTTAGGCACATCAGTGGCTCTCCAAACGCAATATGGCGTCCTATCTCAATTCCAGTCAATTTTGCATTGAAAAGTCAAATGCGCTCCTTCCCTTCCGAGCTCTGCCATGTGCCCAAACAGTGGTTTACCACCAAATATGGGGTATCAGCGTACTCAGGACAAATTGTACAACAACATTTGGTGTCCAATTTCTTCTCTTACCCTTAAGAAAATAAAACATTGGGGGTGAAAAGATCATTTTTGTGAAAAAATATGATTTTTTATTTTTATGGCTCTGCATTATAAACTTCTGTGAAGCACTTGGTGGGTCAAAGTGCTCACCACACATCTAAATAAGTTCCTTAGGGGGTCTACTTTCCAAAATGGTGTCTCTTGTTGGGGGTTTCATTGTTTAGGCATATCAGGGGCTCTCCAAACACAACATGGCGTCCCATCTCAATTCCAGTCAATTTTGCATTGAAAAGTCAAATGGCGCTCCTTCGCTTCCGAGCTCTGCCATGCGCCCAATCAGTGGTTTACCCCAACATTTGGGGTATCGGCGTACTCAGGACAAATTGTGCAACAACTTTTGGGGTCCATTTTCTCCTCTTACCCTTTGTAAAATAAAACAAATTGAAAAAATTTTAAATGTTCATTTTTATTTAAATATTCCAGAAATTCCTGTGAAATACCTGAAGGGTTAATAAACTTCTTGAATGTGGTTTTGAGCACCTTGAGGGGTGCAGTTTTTAGAATGGTGTCACAATTGGTTATTTTCTATCATGGAGACCCCTCAAAATGACTTCAAATGAACTGTTGTCCCTTAAAAAAAATGGTGTTGTTAAAATGAGAAATTGCTGGTCAACTTTTAACCATTATAACTCCCTAACAAAAACAAATTTTGGTTCCAAAATTGTGCTGATGTAAAGTAGGCATGTGGAAAATGTTACTTATTAAGTATTTTGTGTGGCATATCTCTGTGATTTCATTGCATAAAAATTCAAAGTTGAAAAATTGCAAAATTTTCAAAATTTTTGCCAAATTTCTGTTTTTTTTCACAATTAAACGCAGGTAATATCAAATAAATTTTTACCACTATCATGAAGTACAGTATGTCATGAGAAAACTGTCAGAATCACCGGGATCTGTTGCAGCGTTCCAGAGTTATAACCTCATAAAGGACAGAGGTCAGAATTCTAACAATTGGCCCGGTCATTAACGTGCAAACCACCCTTGGGGGTAAAGGGGTTAATAAACATACTAAAATGGGATTTAATTAGCCCTGCTACAGTATTTATTTCCCAAACTGTGCTTGAGTGGTAGGAGATCTGTTAACCTTTTGGGCAGCAATATGTGTCTCTTTATGCAAATTGCCTCTTCAGAGAGGAAGAGGACTAAACATGTATAGCACCACCCATTGGAAACATCAATCCTGCAAGTCACTATCGACCCGTTAACCAGCCTTGCAATATGACACAGGATAAAAGCCAAATCAGAATCTCAATTTGCAGACACAGTGTTTCGGGGTATTGCGCCTCAACAGTGCAAAGTATTAGAGATGAGTGAGCACTGAAATGCTCAGATGTTCATTACTCAAATCAAGCAATTTCTAATGCTCGGGTAAACATTTAGAGTAAAGAGTATAAAGGCAGTCAATAGGAAATCCAAGTATTTTTCCATCAGACCCTACAAGAAGTTCTATTGGGCAGTCAAAATGTTGAACTGGATGGAAAAAGTCCTGAATGGATGCAGAACAGTATAGGGAAGACCCCCTGGAAGCATTTTGGACTCCCAGATTACTGTTGAGAACCATGATGATTTACTCCACTTTGAGGACTGATAATAAAACATTCAAAATTGAACAGAAAATGAAGTTTACAGGAAAAAAAAGTAAAAAAATATTTTTTCCTGTATAATGACTTGGATATGAGGCTATATTTATAAGACATTTAAAAAAAAAATTATAACTTAAGTAAACCAAAAATATTTTTTTTTAAATGGAAGTTTCTGTGTAATTAATGAAGGAAGCAAGAAGTGTCAAAAATTAGGGACTCAGATACAATCTGTATTAGACATAAAGGAGAGCTTCATACACATTCTGTTCAAATGGTCATGTAGCGTTACTCCTAGACTCTTAAAGGCTATACACTAAGCGCCAATCCTGCCCAAAATAAGAAGCAGGGTCAGCCATATACCCTTGAAGACACCAACTGTACAGACTCAATCAAATATTATGAACAAAGTGTAGTTATGGTAATTCTACACTCATAAAAGCTCTGCACACACTCAAAAACCTGCCAATATTTACAAGCAGGGTCGCCCATACACCACTGACTGTGGTGCCTCATAAAAATAATTAAGAAAGTATATTTGTAATAATTGTACACTCATAAAGGCTTTGCACAAAGTTAAAAGCCAGGAAAATGTATAAGTAGGGTCATCCAGTCATCCATAGAAGGTAATAACTGGTGGACCTCATTAGAATATTCAATATTAAAAACACTTTATGTGCTGTTGTTATTTGGAGGTGTGGAAAAATCTGGTCTAATCCAGGCTCTGTTAATTTTTATCAGAGTGAGCCAGTTAGCACTTCTGTTGACAGACAAAAGCTCCTGTCTGTTTTGACCACCTCGGTGGCAATTAAAACCTATTAAGACAAGTCACTATTGGCAGGGCAGCACAACACCTCCAAGGCACAGAGAAATAGCTTATGTCAGGTGTCCAGCTTTGAGACTCAATAGCTGAAGGTCACAGAGGAATTAGAGGGTACACTGGTTTTGATGGCCAGGTATTGTTTTACTAGAACTAAAAGCTTTTCCCAACTTGTTAACAATACTCAGTAATCAGAGCATGGAAGCTGGGAGGGTGTCATGAAATTGGCCCAGGCCTTTGACAATATATCTTTGCCTCTGCTTATTGTCTTCTACGCCTCTCCTCCTTGGAACTGATGTAAGAGGTAGAGGAAACTATGATAGAAGTAGGGTTATCAATCTTTGTCATTGGTAACACATATGCCATCCCAGGGTGGGACTCGGCCCTGGCCTCCACAATGTTCATCAGTGTGCCATCAGGGACGTGTAATGTCCCTGGCCACAAGTGCTTGTGTATGTGTCCATCATTAAGTGGATAATCCTGGTAACGGCGTTGGTAAGGGCATTAGTGATAATCACCACTGGAGAAGCAGTGGAGGCTGGGGACCGAGTAACGAGGGACAAAATTTGCACACCTTCAAACCAGCGAAATGTCACAAGTTATGCTGTATATATTATAATAATCAATTTTTGAATAAACTAATTTTACACCTGTAGCAGGCTAATTTTGGAATCTATTTCAAACCAAAGAAAATTCACACAAACCAAGTTGTAGACTGTATGTGTCAGTAATCAATGTTTACAAGTTTTTGGAGGGTTATATACCAAAAAATGTACCCAAGAACATGATATACTGTATGGACGAGCATTATCATACCAACAATTTTTTTAACACGTTTTTGAGGGTTATATAGATATTGAATGTACCCCTAACATGTTATCCTGAATAGATGAGCAATATAATACTGATACATTTTTAACAAGGTTTTAGAGGGTTATATACCCCCAAAATGTACCTATGAACAGGTAATACCATATGGATGAGCAATTTAATACTGATACATTTTTCAACAAGTTTTTTTTAGGGTTATATAGCAACAAAATGTGCTCAAGAACACATAATACTGGTGAGCAATATAATACCGACAATTTTTTGAACAGGTTTTTTAAGGGATAGACACAGAAATCTACCCCAGACCATGGAATAGTGTATGGTTAAGAAATGTAACCCAGCAACATTTTTAAATGCTTTTGTGGAGTATGTTATATATCACAGAAATGTACCCCAGAGTGTTATATACCACCAAAATATGACAGAGCGTGTAATACTCTATGGAAGAGTAATCTAATCCAGAAATATTTTTCAACTCTTTTTGTGAATTTTACATACCACTGTAATGCAACAACAACCATGTTAAACTGTATGAATGAGTCATTGAATCCATAAAAAATGTATAACTTAAATATTTTGAAAGTGTAGGTGATGTACTTGATGGAGGGAAATTACAATCCCCACCTGTTGCTAGATTCCTGAGGATTGAAAACAAAATTTAAAATAAAGCTTACAGGCCTCCCTGAAAACAACAAACATGTCTGGTCCTGTAAACAGTCTCTCAGGCAAAGTGATCTTGGGCTCCACTAGGGGTTGCCTGGGAGACACGGTCCCCAAACTTGATGTTAGGGTGCTGCAAAATTACAGAGCATAGATGTGCCACCTCCAGGCTGAGTTGCTGCAGTTGCCCACCCAAAGCAGTCATAAGATCAATGTTGGATAAAAAATAAAGCTAATTGGCCAGAGTTAAAGCAATTACTTTGGCCAGGTGCTCCTTCCCTGGGGTGCCCTAGCTTTCCATTCTTCCCGCATTGCTTCTAATGGTGAAGACGCCAGGGCCAGGTACTTTGTTTAGATCCTGAATCTGCCTAAGTCTGTTCCCTCCCCCCACCCAGGGAAGAGAGGAGTAGTAGTGTATGGAAATACCCCAGATTAACAAGGGAACACGTACAGAGATAAAGAAAATACCAATCATACAAATATGCTCTCACAAACAACGTAGGGGAACACTGGGATGAAGAAAAGGAAAAACCAAAGTAGGAGAAAAAGTGGATTTGCATACATCCTAAACCAAGCAACAGTGTTTAGATAAATCCAAACACCTCCTCAAACAACAAAATTCCTGCATCACCTGAACCATGCAGCATGAAGCTCTCAGGCAAATATATATAGAATAGGGGAGTGGCCAACACTGAACAGCTGAGAGGAACAACACAGGTAAGCTTTCAGGAGCTCTCAACTGAACAGATTAACCCCTGCACTGCTAGAAGAATCCTGCACTGTTCAATATGATGGTGATGTGCTTCGTATCAGTTTAGGAGTAGGAGAAACCAGATAGTGCTGTCTTCTGGCTCCTCTCTGTTGTGGTAAACCTGTGACTAGAATTGAGTGAATATTTCAATGTTCGATTCGGATTATGTTCACCTAATTTGCAATTTTCGCCGATTAGGTTGCTGAATATTCACCAAACATTACCGAACACCATTATAATTAATGGGAGGCAAAAACAAACTCATGCACAGCACAGAACGGCCCCAAATGCTGCCAAAACACATCAAATGAGGGACAGACACCAGGAAAGTGGCCACAATTCACCCACAGTTATAATTGCAGCATAGAACTGCAGCAATCAGCCAGGCATAAGATATCGTGGTCTGGGACAGCATTTACAGCTTTCCAATGAATGTCACAGTAAGACGAGGTGGGTGAGAGATCGACGTAGGGCCTTTTTGCTGGGAGCCCTGATAAAACATGCAATACCTCTACCTGCTTTCATTCTGAACCACATTCAAGTGGCATAAATATCAGTTTTCTAGACTACAATTGACAGAAAAATTTAAGGATAGTAACATGGGTACTTGAGTGCAAGGAAGTGGAGGCCTGATGGTCTTGGAGGCCTACTGCTACAGGCAACACGCAAAAAGGAGACCAAACCAGGAGTGTTCACATTTCCAAAATTTATTTGCAGACACCACCAAAGTGGCATCAATTTCACCACAGTGGAAATAGTCTAATAGGGACCAACACATCTTTTTCTACACTCAATACAACAGATGGACACTCAGCAAGGAGTACAGCATACACCACCAAAGTGGCATCAATTTCACCACAGTAAAAATAGTGTAATAGGGACCGACAAGTCTCTCACTACACCCAATCCAACAGATGGACTCCCAGCATGGAGTGTTCACATTTTAAAAAATGAGGGCCTAGCACCACCGAAGTGGAATAGCTTTCACAAGAATAGAAAAAGTATAATTAGGACCGACACGTCTTCCACTACATCTAACTCAGCAGATGTAGACCAACCATGACTGTTCACATTTCCACAAATTTGTGTTAACATCATCAGCAACATCAGCCACAGAATCAACACTAAAGATATCACAGAGTGAAGTTACCTTACATTAACCCCTTCACCCCAAAGCCTTTGATATAACTTGCATTTATTTGTAAAAAAAAATGGAAATTTGGCAAAAATTTAGAAAATTTCGCAATTTTAAAAATTTTTGTTTTTAGGCCCTTAAACTAGAGAGTCATATCACACAAAATAGTTAATAAATAACCTTTTCCACATGTCTGCTTTACATTAGCACAATTTTGGAAACATAGCTTTTTTTGTTAGGAAGTTATAAGAGTTAAAAGTTGACCAGCGATTTCTCATTTAAAAAAAAAAAAAAATTAGCAAAACCATTTTTTAGGGACCACCTCACACTTGAAGTGACTTTGAGGGGCCTATATGACATAACATGCCCAAAAGTGAAAGCATTATAAAAACTAGACCCCTTAAGGTACTCAAAACCACATTCGAGAAGTTTATTAACCCTTCAATGCTTCACAAGAATTTTTGTAATGTTTAAAAAAATTAGCATTTTACTTTTTTCCACAAAAAATTTATTTCAGATCCAATTTGTTTTATTTTACCAAGGATAACACGAGAAATTGTACCACGAAGGTTGTTGTGCAATTTGTCCTGAGTACGCTGATACCCCATATGTGGAAGTAGACCACTGTTTGGGCGCATGGCAGAGCTCGGAAGGTAAGGAGCGCCGTTTGACTTTTCAGTAGTGTTGAGCATTCCGATACTGCAAATATCGGGTATTGGCCGAAATTCGCTGTATCGGAATTCCGAAACCGAGTTCCGATTTTTTTGCGATATCGGATAGCGGTTCGGAAGTTCCCATAGTGCAATAATGCACTATAATGGAGTGTGGGCGGTGCGTGGGCGGAGACTGTGCATGTGTGTGTGGGCGGGGTCTGTGCATGCCTGACGATGCTCTGTGCATGCCTGCCGGGGCTCTGTGCGGGCTGCCAGGGCTCTGTGCGTGCCTGCCAGGGCTCTGTGCGGGCTGCCGGGGGTCTGTGCGGCCTGCCGGGGCTCTGTGCGGGCCTGCAGGGGCTCTGTGCGGGCCTGCCGGGGCTCTGTGCGGGCCTGCCGGGGCTCTGTGCGGGCCTGCCGGGGCTCTGTGCAGGCTGCCAGGGGTCTGTGCGTATGTGCAGGCATCGTTTGATGGGACTACAAGTCCCATCGGACGATGCCTGCTACAGAGACAGTGATTGACACATTAGCCAATGATGGGATAGTAGTAGTCCCATCATCCGGCTAATGTGTTGAATGTAAAAAAGGTAAAAAAAACATACATACATACTACAGACATACTACATACTACATACTACATACATACTACATATATACATACATACATACATGCTACATTATTATATACAACATACATACTACATACATACATTCTGCTTACATACTACATACATACTACATACAGTACAGACCAAAAGTTTGGACACACCTCTTTTAAAGATTTTTTGGGATTTTCATGACTATGAAAATTGTACATTCACACTGAAGGCATCAAAACTATGAATTAACACATGTGGAATTATATACTTAACAAAAAAGTGTGAACCAACTGAAAATATGTCTTATATTCTAGGTTCTTCAAAGTAGCCACCTTTTGCTTTGATGACTGCTTTGCACACTCTTGGCATTCTCTTGATGAGCTTCAAGAGGTAGTCACCGGAAATGGTCTTCCAACAATCTTGAAGGAGTTCCCAGAGATACTTAGCACTTGTTGGCCCTTTTGCCTTCACTCTGTGGTCCAGCTCACCCCAAATCATCTTGATTGGGTTCAGATCTGGTGACTATGGAGGCCAGGTCATCTGGCGTAGCACCCCATCACTCTCCTTCTTGGTCAAATAGCCCTTACACAGCGTGGAGGTGTGTTTGGGGTCATTGTCCTGTTGAAAAATAAATGATGGTCCAACTAAACGCAAACCGGATGGAATAGCATGCCGCTGCAAGATGCTGTGGTAGCCATGCTGGTTCAGTATGCCTTCAATTTTGAATAAATCCCCAACAGTGTCACCAGCAAAGCACCCCCACACCATCACACCTCCTCCTCCATACTTGACGGTGGGAACCATGCATGTAGAGTCCATCTGTTCACTTTTTCTGCGTCGGAACCAAAGATCTCAAATTTGGACTCATCAGACCAAAGCACAGATTTCCACTAATGTCCATTCCTTGTGTTATTTAGCCCAAACAAGTCTCTTCTACTTGTTTCCTGTCCGTAGCAGTGCTTTCCTAGCAGCAATTTTACCATGAAGGCCTGCTGCACAAAGTCTCCTCTTAACAGTTGTTGTAGAGATGTGTCTGCTGCTAGAACTCTGTGTGGCATTGACCTGGTCTCTAATCTGAGCTGCTGTTAACCTGTGATTTCTGAGGCTGGTGACTCGGATAAATGTATCCTCAGAAGCAGAGGTGACTCTTGGTCTTCTTTTCCTGGGGCGGTCCTCATGTGAGCCAGTTTCTTTGTAGCGCTTGATGGTTTTTTTGCAACTGCACTTGGGGACACTTTCAAAGTTTTCCCGATTTTTCGGACTGACCGACCTTCATTTCTTAAAGTAATGATGGCCACTCATTTTTCTTTACTTAGAAATTGTATTATGGTAAGAAAAAAACAGCTAACAGTCTATTCAGTAGGACTATCAGCTGTGTATCCACCAGACTTCTGCACAATACAATTGATGGTCCCAACCCCATTTATAAGGCAAGAAATGCCACTTATTAAACCTGACAGGGCACACATGTGAATTGAAAACCATTCCCGGTGACTACCTCTTGAAGCTCATCAAGAGAATGCCAAGAGTGTGCAAAGCAGTCATCAAAACAAAAGGTGGCTACTTTGACGAACCTAGAATATAAGACATAATTTCAGTTGTTTCACACTTTTGTGTTAAGTACATAATTCCACATGTGTTAATTAATAGTTTTGATGCCTTCAGTGTGAATTTACAATTTTCATAGTCATGAAAATACAGAAAAATCTTTAAATGAGAAGGTGTTTCCAAACTTTTGGTCTGCACTGTACATAATACATACATACTACATACTTACATACATAGATACTACATACATACATACTACATACATACATACTACATACATTCATACATTACATACAATACATTCATATAGACATACAGTACTTATAACATAGATTACATACTCACCATTACTTGTTACTTTGTTCCCCCGAAGCCAGAGTCATCTGTAAAAAAAAGATTAAAATAACAAACAACCAATATACTCCCTGTCCGCAGAAATCCATGTGTGTCCCACGACGATCTCCCGTGGAGAACGGCAGCATCAGCTGGTGCGACCGCTCTCCAGGGGCTCCAGGAACACAATGACGGGAGGAAGGTATCCTTCTGCACTGTATTCCTCCGCCGCTCTAAAAAAATAGTCCCTAGTCTCACTTTTGGCATTGCTGTGGGAGAAATTTACCCACGCAGCAATTGCCATTAAATGAGACTTTTAACTATAGTAACCTCAGTGATGCACTGCAGGAGCCATTGTCTCCTGTCAGTGTGTCACTGAGGGTCCTATAGAGCAGTGACATCACCCGATGTCACTGTTCTATAGGGGAGATCGTCGTGGGACACTCGTTATTAATTGGACTAGGGCGGACAGGTAGTATATGGTTTATTATTTAAGTTTTTTGCAGGTGCTGAAGTATGGTAAGTATGGTTAAATGAAGAATATTAAAATACTTTTTTCCTAATGTGTGTGTGTTTTATTAACCCTTTATTACTATTGGATTAATAATGGATAGGCGTCTTATTGATGCCTCTCCGTTATTAACCCGGATTGTCTTACCGCTGTCTCTAACATCATGTCCTCCCTCTATCTGAAACTGAACCTGTCAAAAACTGAACTCCTCGTGTTCTCTCCCTCTACTGACCTACCTTTGCCTAACATTGCCATCTCCGTGTGCGGTTCCACCATTACTCCAAAGCAACATGCCCACTGCCTTGGGGTCATCCTTGATTCTGAGCTTTCATTCACCCCCCACATCCGATCACTGGCTCGCTCTTCTTATCTGCATCTCAAATACATTTCTAGAATTCGCCCTTTTCTTACTTTCGACTGTGCAAAACTCTTACTGTTTCACTTATTCATTCTCGTCTGGACTATTGTAACTCTCTACTAATCGGCCTCCCTCTTACCAAACTCTCCCCGCTCCAATCTGTCCTGAATGCTGCAGCCAGGATCATATTCCTCACCAATCGTTACACCGATGCCTCTACCTTGTGCCAGTCATTACACTGGCTACCCATCCACTCCAGAATCCAGTACAAAACTACTACCCTCATCCACAAAGCACTCCATGACTCAGCACCACCCTGCATCTCCTCTCTGGTCTCAGTCTACCACCCTACCCGTGCCCTCCGCTCCGCTAATGACCTAGGTTAGCATCCTCAATAATCAGAACCTCCCACTCCCATCTCCAAGACTTTACACGTGCTGCGCCGATTCTTTGGAATGCACTGCCCAGGTTTGTACGATTAATCCCCAATCCCCACAGTTTTAAGCATGCCCTAAAAACAAACTCATTTGTTCAGATTGGCCTACCATCTCAACGCATTAACCTAACTATCCCTGTGTGGCCTATTAAAAAAACAAAACAAAAAAAAAACCATAATCAGGTTGCTCGCATCATGTTCTCATGCACTTTATGCAGTTAATAGCACTCTGTTTCTGTACTGCTACACACTTAGGCAGTTAACTGGTTCATGCAGCTTTAATTAAATTTAATTAAAGCAATTGTTACCATCCACCTCTTGTGTCTCCCCTTTTCCTCATAGTTTGTAAGCTTGCGAGCAGGGCCCTCATTCCTCCTGGTATCCATTTTGAACTGTGATTTCTGTTATGCTGTAATGTCTATTGTCTGTACAAGTCCCCTCTATAATTTGTAAAGCGCTGCGGAATAGGTTGGCGCTATATAAATAAAAATTATTATAATTATTATTATTAATGTCACCTTACAACAGCAAGGTGACATTAACCCCTTATTAACCCATATCCCACAGTTACAAGGGAGTGGGAAGAGATGGGCTAAATGCCGGAATTGGCGCATCTTACAAATGCGCCATTTCTGGGGCGACTGTGGACTGGTATTTGTAGCCGGGGGGCCCCTCTCTAGGCTATGAATATCAGCCCGCAGCTGTCTGCGTAGCGTTTCTGGCTATAAAATATAGGGGGACCCCACGTCATTTTTTTGGGGGGTCCCCCTATTTTAATAGACAGTAAAGGCTACGCAGACAGCTGCGGGCTGATATTCATAGCAGGCTACAAATATTGGCCCCCGGCCATCAGCTTTCCCCCTCTGGCACAGAAAATTGCGTGGGAGCCCATGCCGTTTTTTTCAGTTTTGTTTTTTGTTTTTTTAAAATTCAACACTCATTAAGGCCTCTTTCACACTTGCGTCGGTACGGGTCAGTCGCGTTGTGAAATTCGTGCGTGACTTGGGCAGCGGATGCTGTTTTTCAACACATCCGCTGCCCATTCTGAAGTCCAGGGAGGAAGGAGCGGAGTTTCGGCCGCACATGCGTGGTAGAAAATGGCGAATGCGATGGACAAAAAAAAAACACGTTCACTTGAATGTTTTTTCATGCCGACGGTCCGCCAAAACACGATGGATCCACTGCATGACGGACGCGACGTGTGGCCATCCATCACAATCCGTCGCTAATACAAGTCTATGGGGAAAAAACGCATCCTGCGAGCACATTTGCAGGATCTGTTTTTTCCGCAGGATCCGTTTTTTTTTGCCAAATCCATTTTCTGCAGGATTAGTTTTTTTCCGCCGGATCCGTTTTTTCCACCGGATCCATTTTTTCTACCGGATCCGTTTTTTTTCTACAGGATCTGTTTTTTTTCACCGGATCCGTTTTTTTACGCGGGATCCGTTTTTTTCTGCCAGATCCGTTTTTTTTCAAAAACAGCATAAAAACATCAAAAACTGCATCAAAACTGCACCAAAAACCGCATCAAAAAATCTGCATCAAAAAGAGCATCAAAAACCACACCAAAAACCTGCATTAAAAACTGCACCAAAAACTGCACTGGTCTATGAGCCGCTCCATGCGGTCAGCAGCCATAGCACCAACAGATTCTTTTGGCGAACTCCTTTAGGAGTCGCATATATACTTTTGGTCGGTCTTTCCATTTACTGCATCCATCGTCTGATGAAGGTCATAGAGACCTGTTGTGAATTTGCTTTTTGCTCCCTCTAGTGGTTACTAGTTTTTTGACTCTGGTTTTTCTGTCATTCCTTTTATCCGCACCTGGGTCGTTAGTTAGGGGTGTTGCTATATAAGCTCCCTGGACCTTCAGTTCAATGCCTGGCAACGTAGTTATCAGAGCTAGTCTGCTGTGCTCTTGTCTACTGATCCTGGTTCCAGTTATATCAGCTAAGTCTGCCTTTTGCTTTTTGCTATTTGTTTTGGTTTTGTATTTTTGTCCAGCTTGTTCCTAATCTATATCCTGACTTTTGCTGGAAGCTCTAGGGGGCTGGTGTTCTCCCCCCGGACCGTTAGACGGTTCGGGGGTTCTTGAATTTCCAGTGTGGATTTTGATAGGGTTTTTGTTGACCATATAAGTTACCTTTCTTTATTCTGCTATCAGTAAGTGGGCCTCTCTGTGCTAAACCTGGTTCATTTCTGTGTTTGTCATTTCCTCTTACCTCACCGTCATTATTTGTGGGGGGCTTCTATCCAGCTTTGGGGTCCCCTTCTCTGGAGGCAAGAAAGGTCTTTGTTTTCCTCTACTAGGGGTAGCTAGATTCTCCGGCTGGCGCGTGTCATCTAGAATCAACGTAGGAATGATCCCCGGCTACTTCTAGTGTTGGCGTTAGGAGTAGATATATGGTCAACCCAGTTACCACTGCCCTATGAGCTGGATTTTTGTATTCTGCAGACTTCCACGTTCCTCTGAGACCCTCGCCATTGGGGTCATAACAGTTTGCCAGGCCAGTATTAAATGTTTAATGCATTGCAGAAGAGGGATTATAAGAAAGAAGATTCTGAGTTTTTTTTTTCTTCTTCCCCTTTACCTCAGAGTGGCTATGCTTGCTGCAGACATGAATGTCCAGACCTTGATTACAAGTGTGGACCAGCTGGCTACTCGTGTGCAGGGCATACAAGACTATGTTATCAGAAATCCTAGGTCAGAACCTAAAATACCGATTCCTGAACTGTTTTCCGGAGACAGGTTTAAGTTTAGGAATTTCGTGAATAATTGTAAATTGTTTTTGTCCCTGAGACCCTGTTCATCTGGAGATTCTGCTCAGCAAGTAAAAATTGTTATTTCGTTCTTACGGGGCGACCCTCAGGATTGGGCTTTTTCGCTGGCGCCAGGAGATCCGGCATTGGCTGATCTTGATGCGTTTTTTCTGGCGCTCGGTTTACTTTATGAGGAACCCAATCTTGAGATTCAGGCAGAAAAGGCCTTGCTGGCTATGTCTCAGGGGCAGGACGAGGCTGAAGTGTATTGCCAAAAATTTCGGAAATGGTCCGTGCTGACACATTGGAACGAGTGTGCACTGGCCGCTAATTTTAGAAATGGCCTTTCTGAAGCCATTAAGAATGTTATGGTGGGTTTTCCCATTCCCACAGGTCTGAATGATACTATGGCACTGGCTATTCAAATTGACCGGTGGTTGCGGGAGCGCAAAACCGCAAATCCCCTCATGGTGTTGTCTGAACAGACACCTAATTCGGTGCAATGTGATAGAAAAACCGCAAATTCCCTCATGGTGTTGTCTGAACAGACACCTGATTTAATGCAATGTGATAGAATCCTGACTAGAAATGAGCGGAAAATTCATAGACGCCGGAATGGCTTGTGCTACTACTGTGGTGATTCTACACATGTTATCTCAGCATGCTCTAAACGTATAGCTAAGGTTGTTAGTCCTGTCACCGTTGGTAATTTGCAACCTAAATTTATTCTGTCTGTAACTTTGATTTGCTCACTGTCATCTTATCCTGTCATGGCGTTTGTAGATTCAGGTGCTGCCCTGAGTCTCATGGATCTCTCATTTGCTAAGCGCTGTGGTTTTACTCTTGAACCATTAGAAAATCCTATTCCTCTTAGGGGTATTGATGCTACACCATTGGCAGCAAATAAACCGCAGTATTGGACACAGGTTACCATGTGCATGACTCCTGAACACCGCGAGGTGATACGTTTTCTGGTTTTACATAAAATGCATGATTTGGTTGTTTTAGGGCTGCCATGGTTACAGACCCATAATCCAGTCCTGGACTGGAAGGCTATGTCAGTCTCAAGTTGGGGCTGTCGTGGTATTCATGGGGATTCCCTGCCTGTGTCTATTGCTTCTTCTACGCCTTCGGATGTTCCGGAGTATTTGTCTGATTATCAGGATGTCTTCAGTGAGTCTGAGTCCAGTGCACTGCCTCCTCATAGGGACTGTGACTGTGCTATAGATTTGATCCCAGGCAGTAAATTTCCTAAGGGAAGACTGTTTAATCTGTCGGTACCTGAACATACCGCTATGCGTTCATATATCAAGGAGTCTCTGGAGAAAGGACATATTCGTCCGTCTTCTTCCCCTCTTGGTGCGGGATTCTTTTTTGTGGCAAAAAAGGACGGATCTTTGAGACCTTGTATTGATTATCGGCTTTTAAATAAGATCACTGTCAAATTTCAGTATCCTTTACCGCTGTTGTCTGACTTGTTTGCCCGGATTAAGGGTGCCAAGTGGTTCACCAAGATAGACCTTCGTGGTGCGTACAACCTTGTGCGCATTAAGCAAGGTGATGAATGGAAAACCGCATTCAATACGCCCGAAGGTCATTTTGAGTACTTGGTGATGCCTTTTGGGCTCTCCAATGCGCCTTCAGTTTTTCAGTCCTTTATGCATGACATTTTCCGGAAGTATCTGGATAAATTTTTGATTGTTTATCTGGATGATATTTTGGTTTTTTCTGATAATTGGGATTCGCATGTGGAGCAGGTCAGGTTGGTCTTTAAAATTTTGCGTGAAAATTCTTTGTTTGTCAAGGGCTCAAAGTGTCTCTTTGGTGTACAGAAGGTTCCCTTTTTGGGGTTCATTTTTTCCCCTTCTGCTGTGGAGATGGACCCAGTCAAGGTCCGAGCTATTCTTGATTGGACTCAGCCCTCGTCAGTTAAGAGTCTTCAGAAGTTCTTGGGCTTCGCTAACTTCTACCGTCGTTTTATCGCTAATTTTTCTAGCATTGTGAAACCTTTGACGGATATGACCAAGAAGGGCTCCGATGTAGCTAACTGGGCTCCTGCTGCCGTGGAGGCTTTCCAGGAGTTGAAACGCCGGTTTACTTCGGCGCCTGTTTTGTGCCAGCCTGACGTCTCACTTCCCTTTCAGGTTGAGGTGGATGCTTCGGAGATTGGGGCAGGGGCCGTTTTGTCGCAGAGAGGCCCTGGTTGCTCTGTTATGAAACCTTGTGCCTTTTTCTCTAGGAAGTTTTCGCCTGCCGAGCGAAATTATGATGTGGGCAATCGGGAGTTGTTGGCCATGAAATGGGCATTTGAGGAGTGGCGTCATTGGCTCGAGGGTGCTAAGCATCGTGTGGTGGTCTTGACTGATCACAAAAATCTGATGTATCTCGAGTCTGCTAAACGCCTTAATCCGAGACAGGCCCGCTGGTCATTGTTTTTCTCCCGCTTTGATTTTGTTGTCTCGTATTTACCAGGTTCAAAGAATGTGAAGGCCGATGCTCTTTCTAGGAGCTTTGTGCCTGATGCTCCTGGAGTCGCTGATCCTGTTGGTATTCTTAAAGATGGAGTTATCTTGTCAGCTATTTCTCCGGATCTGCGACGTGTGTTGCAGAGATTTCAGGCTGATAGGCCTGAGTCTTGTCCACCTGACAGACTGTTTGTCCCGGATAAGTGGACCAGCAGAGTCATTTCCGAGGTTCATTCCTCGGTGTTGGCAGGTCACCCGGGAATTTTTGGCACCAGAGATCTGGTGGCCAGGTCCTTTTGGTGGCCTTCCTTGTCAAGGGATGTGCGGTCATTTGTGCAGTCCTGTGGGACTTGTGCTCGAGCTAAGCCTTGCTGTTCTCGTGCCAGCGGTTTGCTCTTGCCCTTGCCTGTCCCGAAGAGACCTTGGACACATATCTCCATGGATTTCATTTCTGATCTTCCGCTATCTCAGGGCATGTCCGTTATCTGGGTGATATGTGATCGCTTCTCCAAGATGGTCCATTTGGTTCCTTTGCCTAAGCTGCCTTCCTCTTCCGATCTGGTTCCTGTGTTTTTCCAGAACGTGGTTCGTTTGCACGGCATCCCTGAGAATATTGTGTCAGACAGAGGATCCCAGTTCGTTTCCAGGTTCTGGCGATCCTTTTGTAGTAGGATGGGCATTGATTTGTCGTTTTCGTCTGCTTTCCATCCTCAGACTAATGGACAGACGGAGCGAACCAATCAGACTTTGGAGGCTTATTTGAGGTGTTTTGTCTCTGCTGATCAGGACGATTGGGTGACATTCTTGCCGTTGGCTGAGTTTGCCCTTAATAATCGGGCTAGTTCCGCCACCTTGGTTTCGCCTTTTTTCTGCAACTCTGGTTTCCATCCTCGCTTTTCTTCGGGTCATGTGGAGCCTTCTGACTGTCCTGGGGTAGATTCCGTGGTGGATAGGTTGCAGCAGATCTGGAATCATGTGGTGGACAACTTGAAGTTGTCACAGGAGAAGGCTCAGCGCTTTGCCAACCGCCGCCGCGGTGTGGGTCCCCGACTACGCGTTGGGGATTTGGTATGGCTTTCTTCCCGCTTTGTTCCTATGAAGGTCTCCTCTCCCAAATTTAAACCTCGTTTTATTGGGCCTTACAAGATATTGGAAATCCTTAATCCTGTATCTTTTCGTCTGGATCTTCCTGTGTCGTTTGCTATTCACAATGTATTTCATAGGTCCTTGTTGCGGCGGTACATTGTGCCTGTAGTTCCTTCTGCTGAGCCTCCTGCTCCGGTGTTGGTTGAGGGCGAGTTGGAGTACGTGGTGGAGAAGATCTTGGATTCTCGCCTCTCCAGGCGGAGGCTTCAGTACCTGGTCAAGTGGAAGGGCTATGGTCAGGAGGATAATTCCTGGGTGGTCGCCTCTGATGTTCATGCGGCCGATTTAGTTTGTGCCTTTCATGCCGCTCATCCTGATCGCCCTGGTGGTCGTGGTGAGGGTTCGGTGACCCCTCACTAAGGGGGGGTACTGTTGTGAATTTGCTTTTTGCTCCCTCTAGTGGTTACTAGTTTTTTGACTCTGGTTTTTCTGTCATTCCTTTTATCCGCACCTGGGTCGTTAGTTAGGGGTGTTGCTATATAAGCTCCCTGGACCTTCAGTTCAATGCCTGGCAACGTAGTTATCAGAGCTAGTCTGCTGTGCTCTTGTCTACTGATCCTGGTTCCAGTTATATCAGCTAAGTCTGCCTTTTGCTTTTTGCTATTTGTTTTGGTTTTGTATTTTTGTCCAGCTTGTTCCTAATCTATATCCTGACCTTTGCTGGAAGCTCTAGGGGGCTGGTGTTCTCCCCCCGGACCGTTAGACGGTTCGGGGGTTCTTGAATTTCCAGTGTGGATTTTGATAGGGTTTTTGTTGACCATATAAGTTACCTTTCTTTATTCTGCTATCAGTAAGTGGGCCTCTCTGTGCTAAACCTGGTTCATTTCTGTGTTTGTCATTTCCTCTTACCTCACCGTCATTATTTGTGGGGGGCTTCTATCCAGCTTTGGGGTCCCCTTCTCTGGAGGCAAGAAAGGTCTTTGTTTTCCTCTACTAGGGGTAGCTAGATTCTCCGGCTGGCGCGTGTCATCTAGAATCAACGTAGGAATGATCCCCGGCTACTTCTAGTGTTGGCGTTAGGAGTAGATATATGGTCAACCCAGTTACCACTGCCCTATGAGCTGGATTTTTGTATTCTGCAGACTTCCACGTTCCTCTGAGACCCTCGCCATTGGGGTCATAACAGAGACCGAAACGTTACGTTATGATTAATTATGTGGGATATTAAAAATAAGAATAAAAAGTTCATGAATTTTTTTTTTTGAGTGCCGGATTTTTACATGAATGTTGGATATAGGGGTTGGTGACCCTCTTCCGAGCACCTGAATCATTAAGGAGTGACGTATTGGATTAATTAAATTATTTTTTTACAGCGGCGGAGGAATACAGTGCGGAAGGATACCTTCCTCCCGTCATTGTGTTCCTGGAGCCCCTGGAGAGCGGTCGCATCAGCTGATGCTGCCATTCTCCGCGGGAGGTCGTCGTGGGACACTCGTGGATTTCTGCCCACAGGGAGTATATTGGTTGTTTGTTATTTTAATCTTTATTACAGATGACACTGGTTTCAGGGAACAAAATGACAAGTAATGGTGAGTATGTAATCTATGTTTAATGCACTGTATGTCTGTATTGTATGTACTGTATGTAGCATGTATGTAAAATGATGTATGTATGTATGTATGTATGTATGTATGTATGTATATATTTTTTTATTTATTTTTTTTACATTCAACACATTAGCCGGATGATGTTACTACTACTATCCCATCATTGGCTAATGTGTCAATCACTGTCACTTTAGCAGCCATCGTTCACTGGGACTTGTAGTCCCATCGGACGATGCCATAACCAAACAAAGCCCTAGTCGCACTACAAAGGTGTACACAAAATAGTATGGGGTGCAAGTGAGTGATAAATCAAATAAATAATGAGAGAATATCCACACCAAATATGCACACTACATACACAAAAATAAGAGACATGAAAATAAATCATATATGAAAAAACAAGATTTTTATTGACACACAACACACAATATAAAACATAATTAAAAACAGCAAAGAGCCTTGTCCATACACAATCATATAAATCTGAGTATAAGGGCTTGTTTCCATTTGCGAAAAACACGTCCGTGTCTCGCATGTGGAAACCAAGCTCTGGCGCCGGCACTCCAGAGCGGAGCGTGCGGCTCCATGTGTTCCTATGCGGCCGCACGCTCCGCTCCCAAGTGCCGGCACCAGAGCTTGGTTTCCACATGCGAGACACGGACGTGTTTCTCGCAAATGGAAACAAGCCCTAAGAGTGAATATCCAGCAAAATAGTGTGATAAGGACTACCTGAATGCAGGCCTGTGCAGCTATAGGCAAAAGGGGTTAATAGAAGCAAGCCAGAAAACAGTCCTTCAGGCTAGCAATATAAAGCCCCCTAGCAACCATAATAGTAACACACTGGGCAATATAACGAGCCAATACCTAGATGGCAAAAAACTGCACCTACATGGCTCATGGGATAGAAATACACCAAACTATCTAGCAAATAACAGTGGCCAAATGGACTCCAACATAAGTCCCAAGGTCACCATGCATATGGTCAGGCGATGCAGCAATACATAATGAAAGACCCCAGAAAATGCGGAGGCCAAGTTACCCAGTGCGAGGTAGCAACCCAAAAGCAGATCCACAGGAAAGCAGGTGGAGAGGACAAGGCCCAGTGCAGCCCCACGCGTATCGCCCTCACTGATAGGGCTTCATCAGGGTAGATGATAGCATGTGCCCGGACTCTTGTTTAAATATACAACCATTAGTAACATGTTTGATGGCCCACCTGTGAAGCCGCAGTGGAGACACCTGGTGGATGACGACAGAGATGGGAAAAAAAAAACTCTCCCATTACATATGATGGACACTCAAAGAACATACAAACCCATTCAAACCCCCGGTGGTACACACAGGCTCAAACCTACATGCATGTACAAGCAGTCACCAACAGGTGGTCACCTCTTTCATCTCTTTACTGCCCTACCTATGGATTTTTGCATGGCAAACTGAAAGCACCTTATAATTGTCCATATTGGATCATGGCAGGTTAGGACAGGGAGTAGGGGTTACTCTTTGTCCAGCACATTGATGACTAATCTGATATAATTTTTGGCTCATGGGATCTAGCCAGATTAGGATTTTTTTGTCCCTATTTCTAACCATCTATTCCCCCTCCCTTTTGGACATGGTATCACCTTGGTTTCGACTCATGAGGATCCTGGTCCCGCCTTTGGCGGTACAATCATTCCCTTTAACCTTTTGTGCTCCCCCATTTTAGCATCTCTTGGCATATTGGAGTCTTCCTTTTTACGAATGCATTTATAAACGGATCATCACGGTGCGAGGCACCTTGGCTTTACCTGGGGATTGTTTGTTATATTTCTGCCTCAGTCTTCCCAGTCTTGGGCACGTGTATTTTACTCATCCCCTTTTATATATAGATAATAATATGCATGTGCATGTTTTTGATATGTTGTTTTTTATATGCTGTATTTGATATTTAATAAAGATGTTTTTTTTCTACATCATACATTTATATTATATGATTATAATTTGCCTATTATGGCACTGCATGCATTTTGTGTATTTACTTTATTTATTTATTTATTTATTCATTTAGCTGTAATTGCAGGGCTCAATAACTCCAATGACTGTGGTGACTGATTGTACATGCGTGTTGGTTTGAGCCTGTGTGTACCCCCGGGGGTTTGAATGGGTTTGTATGTTCTTTGAGTGTCCATCATGTGTAATGGGAGAGGTTTTTTTTTTTTCCCCCCATCTCTGTTGTCATCCACCAGGTGTCTCCACTGCGGCTTCACAGGTGGGCCATCAAACATGTTACTAATGGTTGTATATTTAAACAAGAGTCCGGGCACACGCTATCATCTCCCCTGATGAAGCCCTATCAGTGAGGGCGATACGTGTGGGGCTGCACTGGGCCTTGTCCTCTCCACCTGCTTTCCTGTGGATCTGCTTTTGGGTTGCTACCTCGCACTGGGTAACTGGGCCTCAGCATTTTCTGGGGTCTTTCATTATGTATTACTGCATCTCCTCACCATATGCACCTTGGGACTTATGTTGGAGTCCATTTGGCCTCTGTTATTTGCTAGATAGTTTGGTGGATTTTTATCCCATGAGCCACGTAGGTGCAGTTTTTTGCCATCTAGGTATTGGCTCATTATATTGCCCAGTGTGTTACTATCATGGTTGCTAGGGGGCTTTATATTGCTAGCCTGAAGGACTGTTTTCTGGCTTGCTTCTATTAACCCCTTTTGCCTATAGCTGCACAGGCCTGCATTCAGGTAGTCCTTATCACACTATTTTGTTGGGTATTCACTCTTGTACTCAAATTTATATGATTGTGTATCGACAATGCTCTTTGCTGTTTTTAATTATGTTTTATATTGTGTGTTGTGTGTCAATAAAAATCTTGTTTTTTCATATATGATTTATTTTTATGTCTCTTATTTTTGTGTATGTGGTGTGCATATTTGGAGTGATGCTTTTTCTCCCATCGGACGATGCCTGCACACACGCACAGACCCCCAGCAGCCCGCACAGAGCCTCGGCAGCCCGCACAGAGCTCCGGCAGGCATGCACAGAATTCCCGGCAGCCTGCACAGAGCCTTGCAGGCATGTACAGAGCCCTGCAGGCACACACAGAGCCCCGGCAGGCCCGCACAGACCCCCGGCAGCCCACACAGAGCCCCGGCAGCCCGTACAGAGCCCCGGCAGCCCGTACAGAGCCCCGGCAGCCCGCACAGAGCCCCGGCAGGCACGCACAGACCCCCCGGCAGGCCGCACAGAGCCCCAGAAGCCCGCACAGAGCCCCGGCAGGCACGCAGAGCCCCGGCAGCCCGCACAGAGCCCCGGCAGGCACGCACAGACCCCTGGCAGCCTGCACAGACCCCCAAGAGGCCCATACAGAACCCTGGGAGACCCGCACAGACCCCACTTGCACACACAGACACGCGCAGTGTCCTCCCACACACCGCCCACACTCTTCCCCCCTCCGGAACAGGATGTAAAAGGACAGAAAGGGCTTATTTACATTCCGATATTTGTGTCCCATTGACTTGCATTGGTATCGTTATCGGCGATATCCGATATTTTTGGGATATCGGCCGATCCAATCCTATACCTATACTTTTGGATATCGGAAGGTATCGCTCAACACTAGTTTTCAGTGTAAAATTGGCTGGAATTGACAAAGGATGCCGTGTTGCATTTGCAGAGTCCCTTATGTGACTAAACAGTGGAAAAACCCCACAAATGACACCATGGCAGAGCTCGGAAGGGAATGAGTGCCGTTTTGGAATGCAGACTTTGATGGAATGGTCTGCAGGTGTCACGTTGCGTTTGCAGAGCACCTGATATACCTAAACAGTAGAAAGCCCCCAAAAGTGACTCCATATTGGAAACTAGACCCCCCAAGGAACTTACCTAGATGTATTGTGAGAACTTTGAACCCCAAAGTGTTTCACTAAAGTTTATAACGCAGGGCCGTGAAAATAAAAAATCATTTTTTTTCCACAATAATAATTTTTTAGCCCACAAATTTTCATTTTCACAAGGGTAAAAGGAGAAATTGGACCACAAAAGTTGTTGTGCAATTTGTCCTGAGTTCGCTGATACCCCATATGTGGGGGGAACCACTGTTTGGGCGCATGGCAGAGCTCGGAAGGGAAGGAATGCAGACTTTGATGGAATGGTCTACGGGCGTCACGTTGCGTTTGCAGAGCACCTGATGTACCTAAACAGTAGAAAACCCCCACAAATGACCCCATATTGGAAACTAGACCCCCCAAGGTACTTATCTAGATGTGTTGTGAGAACTTCGAACCCCCAAGTGTTTCACTGAAGTTTATAAAGGAGAGCCGTGAAAATAAAAAATTATTTTTTTCCACAAAAATGATATTTTAGCCCCCAAATTTTTATTTTCACAAGGGTAAAAGGAGAAATTGGACCACAAAACTTGTTGCTCAATTTGTTCTGAGTACGTTGCTACCCCATATGTGGGGGTAAACCACTATTTGGGCATACAGCAGAGCTGGGAAGGGAAGGAGCACCGTTTTACTTTTTCAGTGCAGAATTGGCTGGAATTTAAATCGGACGCATGTCGCGTTTGGAGAGCCCCTGATGTGCCTAAACAGTGGAAACCTCCCAATTTTAACCCTAACCCCAACATGCCTCTAACCCTAATCCCAACCCTAACCATAACACTAACCACACCCCTAACCCGAACACACCCTAACCCGAACACATCCCTAATCCTAATCCCAACCCTAACAACACCGCTGACCCCAACATACCCCTAACCCCAACACACCTCTAGCCCTAATCCCAACCCTAACCACACCCCTAACCCCAACATACCCCTAACCACAACACACCTTTACCTCTAATCCAAATCCTAACCCTAACCACAGCCCTAACCCTGACACACCCTTAACCCTAATCCCAACCTTTATCCCAACCCTTACCTCAACTCTAAACATAATCCAAACCATAACCCCAAATCTAACCCCACCCCAACCCTAACTTTAGCCCTAACCCTAACCCTAACCCTAATGGGAAAATGGAAATAAATACTTTTTAATTTTATTATGTTTCTCTAACTAAGGGGGTGATAAAAGGAGTTTGATTTACTACTTATAGCGAGTTTTTACAGCGGGTTTTTATATTTGGCTGCTGTCACACATTAAAACATGCTTTTTATTTCCAAAAAATAGTTTTTGCATCACCACATTTTGAGAGCTACAATTTATCCATATTTTGGGCCCAGAGAGTCATGTGAGGTCTTATTTTTTTGCGGGACGAGTTAACGTTTTTATTTGTACCATTTTCAAGCACATGGCATTTTTTGATCGCTTTTTATTCCGATTTATGGGAGGCAGAATGAGCAAAAACCAGCAATTCAGGAAGTGCTTACTTTTTAAAAAAGACATTTTATATGGTTGCGCGTTTGGGAACATTGATAAGGCAGCTTTATTCTTCATGTCAGTACGATTACAGCGATACCTCACTTAAATCTTTTTTTCATGTTTTGGCGCTTTTACACAATAAAAACTTTTATAGAAAAAATAATTATTTTTGCATCGCTTTATTCTGAGGGCTATAACTTTTTTATTTTTATGCTGATGGAGCTGTATGGTGGCTTGTTTTTTGCGGGACAAGATGATGTTTTCAGCAATATAATTTCTATTTATATCCGTTTTTTGGATCGCGTTTTATTACACTTTTTGTTCAGTGGTATCATGATAAAGAATTGTTTTTTGCCTCGTTTTTTATTTATTTTTTTATGATGTTCACTGAAGGCGTTAACTAGTGGGGCAGTTTTATAGAGCGGGTCGTTATGGATGTGGCGATATCATATATATGTACTTTTATTGTTTTTTTTTTAATTTACATAAATAAATGGATTTATTGGAAAAATATATTTTTTGTTCTTTATTTTGGGATTTTTTGAAAGCATATTTTTACACATTGTAATTTTTTTTACTTTATAACATTGTCCCAGGTTGGGACATCACTATATCATGCCAGATCACTGATCTGACACTTTGCATAGCGCAGTGTCAGATCAGCGATCTGTCAGGCAGTGAAGAAGGCTTGCCGGCACCTGTTCTCAGCAGGCGCTCACAAGCCACCTCACTGAAGGACCCGGAAGGACCCTATAGCCATCTTGGAGCCAGGGGTCTCCATGGAGACCACAAAACATTGCGATTGCATTGCGTTGTTATGGTAGGAGAGTGCAGGGAGCCCCCTCCCTGCGGGATTGTTTTCTATGCCACTGTCACTACTGACAGCAGCATCAGAGGGGTTAAATGCCCACGATCGGTGCTAGCACCAATTGTGGACATTACTGCGAGGTGTCAGCTGTCACATACAGCTGACACCTGCATGTGATCACCGCGGCGCTCATCGTGAGACCGCGGTGATCGTGCTGCTGTACTAGTACTGTGGCTGGCAGTTCCCTCATCGCAGTACTAGTACGGCGCATGTAAGGAAGGGGTAATGCATCACACAAAAAATGCAATATTACCTAGTCTGTACAGTCTGCGATTTGGGTGCAAAAGTCCTTGGATAACCATGACTTGTTCATCTTAATTAAAGTTAAAAACAACATTTTCAGGGAACAACTGAATGCTCTTATCCATCAGGACACCACCAGCAGCGCTGAAGACACATTCTGAGAGAATGCTGGCTGCCAAGCACGATAAAACCTCCAAGGCATGTGAGGTGATCTCAGGCCACTCCTCCATTTTGGAAGACCAAAATGTGAAAGGGTCCAAACCCTTCCTGACGGTATTGATATTTAGCTCTAGATACTCCTGCACCATCCCCTTCATTCGTTCACCACGTGTAAGACTTAAACTCTGCTGTGCTGGTGCACAAGTAAGTCTAAAAAAAGTGTCAAAGGACTCACAGAAATTGCTTTTTCCACTTACACCATTACTGCTGCTGCTAATGTTTTGGCGCTGATGAATTGGCGGGCCGTAGGTTGGAAGTCTACAGCTGTGATGTAAACTGTGTGCTTCACTGCTGTCTTGGGGGAAAAGTTCTCTTAACTTTGTATAAAAGTGCGTTTCCAGCATTCACAGGTCCCTTTCTTGGGCGGGGATCAACTGGCAAAATTAGTTTTTAGTACGTGAGTTTAATAAAGTGGCAACCCAGTAAGCAGCATTATTCCTAGTCATTACTATACGGGGATCATGTGTCATGTCGGACGCTGTTCATACTAGGGCGTTCGACAGACAGAGGTAATTCCGCTTTTGTCCACTATGCGCTCAGTGGCGTCGGCTAGATTTTATCTAGCTGGTCCAGGGTTAATTTAGCTGGTGCTCGGATTGGAAGCTGGGTCACGCCCACTGCCTTTAAATTGTTCTTCTGAACATTGGGTGTCGCTGATTATAGCTTCTGTCTTGTGCTTGGTTATCTCGGTCTGGAGTGGTGGTCTAGGAAAAGGAGTATCGTATCTGGTGGTGTATATTTCCCTTTGTCATATTTTCCGCCTTCCTATATTTGTATTTGTTTTGCCCTGTGCACTTATTGTGTATTCCTGAGTGACTGTGGCGTGGTGTATATTTTCCGTTATCCTTGTCTGTGCTAACTGTGGGTATTGGTTAGTGGTCTCTTTACTGGGAGGTGGGTGGTGGTATCAGCCAGTGGTTGTAACAGGAGATAGGGTGAGGATGGAGGCCCAGACATGCACACCATCAGTGTAAACTCTGGGAGAAGGGTCAGTCAGGGTTTCCCAGAGTTGAGGGAAATCGCAGGGGCCTGGGTTATTAGCTCTTGCCTACCTAAGTTTCCCGTGACACCTAAGTTTCCCGTGACATTATAATCAGCCTTCATCTTCACCTGTGGCAGCGGGGTTCTTCTTCGTTAAGAAGAAAGATGGCGGACTACTCCCGTGTCTGGATTTCAGGGAGTTGAACCAGATTACGGTTCGTGATCCATACCCTATGCCACTGATACCAGATTTGTTCAACCAGGTGGCAGGTGCTAAGTGGTTTACCAAGCTTGACCTCAGAGGGGCGTATAACCTCATAAGAGTCTGTCAAGGTGATAAGTGGAAGACAGATTTTAATACCCCTGAGGGTCATTTTGAAAATTTGGTAATGCTATTTGGGTTGACAAACGCACCAGCAGTGTTCCAACATTTCATAAATGATGTGTTCTCACATGTTTTGGGGAAGTTCGTTATTGTATACCTGGATGACATTCTCATATATTCTAGCGACCGTGATACTCATTTAGATCATGTCAGGCAGGTGTTACAGCTTCTCAGAGAGAATAAGCTCTATGGAAAACTTGAGAAATGTGTATTTTTGGTTCAGGAGTTGCCTTTCTTGGGTTATATTGTGTCTGCTTCTGGGTTTAAAATGGACGCCGCTAAGGTGCAAGCGGTGTTGCATTGGGAATGGCCTGATAACCTAAAAGCACTTCAGCGGTTCCTTGGGTTTTCAAACTACTATAGGAAGTTTATCAAGGATTTTTCTATCATTGCTAAACCGCTAACAGAGATGACTAAAAAGGGTACCAATTTCTCCGTTTGGCCTGAGGCCGCTGTGCGTGCATTTGAGTTTCTTAAGAACAGTTTTGTTTCGGCCCCCATTCTTGTGCAGCCAGATGTATCGAAACCTTTTGTTGTGGAAGTCGATGCGTCTGAGGTTGGTGTGGGGGCAGTGTTGTCACAAGGCTCATCCTTGAGCGATTTGCATCCTTGCACCTATTTCTCCAAGAAACTGTCGTCTGCCGAACGTAACTACGATATCGGCAACAGGGAGTTGTTGGCAATCAAGTTGGCCTTTGAGGAATGGCGACACTTCTTGGAGGGGTCGGTTCATCAGTTTACTGTAATTACCGACCATAAGAATTTGCTTTATTTGGAGTCTGCCAAGCGTCTATCTCCCAGGCAGGCTCGCTGGGCATTGTTTTTCACGCGGTTCAACTTTATTGTTACTTACAGACCTGGGTCTAAAAACACTAAGGCGGATGCTCTGTCCAGGTGTTTTCCAGGGGGGAACCTCGGGAAGATCCGGTACCCATCCTCCAAAAGGGTGTTGTGGTTTCGGCTCTCACAACCGAGGTTGAGGCTGAGATTGCTGAGGCTCAGGAGGAGAGACCACCAGAGCTTCCCATCAACAAAACGTTTGTACCGCTTCATCTCCGCTTAAAGGTTTTGGCAGAGCATCATGATGCTGTCCGGGCTGGCCACCCAGGGGTCAGGGGTACTTTGGAGTTGGTGTCACGTCGGTTTTGGTGGCCCAAAATCCGAAGCACGTGGTCTCATACGTGTCAGCTTGCACCACGTGCGCTAGGGCTAAGACGCCCCGCTCCCGTCCTTCTGGCACACTACTTCCTCTCGAGGTACCTAGTAAGCCATGGACGGAGATCTCCATGGATTTTATCACTGACTTGCCCTCCTCAGCTGGGAACACGGTCATTTTGGTGATTGTTGATCGGTTCTCAAAAATGTCGCACATTGTGTCTTTGCCTTCGTTGCCTAACGCTAAGACTCTGGCTCAGGTATTTGTGCAGGAGGTGGTCAGACTTCATGGGGTTCCATCTGACATAATTTCCGATAGAGGTACTCAGTTTGTGGCAAAATTTTGGAAAGCGTTTTGCTCACGGCTGGGGATCAAGTTGTCTCATTCTTCAGCGTTTCATCCTCAGTCGAATGGTCAGACCGAGCGTATGAACCAAAATTTGGAGCAGTACTTACACTGCTTTGTTTCTGATAACCAGGAGGAATGGTCGACGTTCCTTCTTTTGGCTGAGTTTGCCATCAATAATCACTGCCAGGAGTAGTGTTGAGCATTCCGATACCGCAAGTATCGGGTATCGGCCCATATTTGCTGTATCGGAATTCCGATACCGAGATCCGATACTTTTGTGGTATCGGGAATCGGTATCGGGATCGATATTAATGTGTAAAATAAAGAATAAAAATACAAAATATTGATATACTCACCTCTCCGACGCAGCCTGGACCTTACCGATGTAACCGGCATCTTCCGTTCCTAAGAATGAGCGCTTGAAAGTCCTTAGATGACGTAGCGGCCTGTGATTGGTCGCGGAGCGGTCACGTGACCGCTCCGCGACCAATCACAGGCCGCAACGTCATCTAAGGACTTTCAAGCGCTCATTCTTAGGAACGGAAGCTGGCGGTTACAACCAGGGCGCGTCAGAGGGTGAGTATATCAATATTTTTTTTGTTATTCTTTATTTTACACATTAATATGGATCCCACAGCCTGAAGGGGAGTTTCCTCTCCTTCAGACCCTGGGAACCATCAGGATACCTTCTGATACTTGGTGTCCCATTGACTTGTATTGGTATCGGGTATCGGTATTGGCGATATCCGATACTTTTCGGGTATCGGCCGATACCATCCGATACCGATACTTTCAAGTATCGGACGGTATCGCTCAACACTAGCCAGGAGTCTTCTGGGGAGTCTCCGTTTTTTTTGTGTTTACGGGCTACATCCTCAATTTTGTACTTTGAGTCAGGGGTAGTGTTGAGCGATACCGTCCGATACTTGAAAGTATCGGTATCGGAAAGTATCGTCCGATACCGGCAAAGTATCGGATCTAATCCGATACCGATACCCGATACCCATACAAGTCAATGGGACACCAAGTATCGGACGGTATCCTGTATGGTTCCCAGGGTCTGAAGGAGAGGAAACTCTCCTTCAGGCCCTGGGATCCATAACAATGTGTAAAAGAAAGAATTAAAATAAAAAATAGGGATATACTCACCCTCCGACGCAGCCTGGACTTTACCGCCGTAATCGGGAGCCGTTGTACCTAAGAATGCACGCTTGAAGGGCCTTAGATGAGGTCACTGTGCTCTGATTGGTCCGTAGCGGTCGCGTGACCGCTACGCGACCAATCACAAAACAGTGACGTCACCTAAGGTCTTTCAAGCGCTTGAAATACCTTAGAAGACGTCTGCAGCTTCTGATTGGTTGCGTAGCGGTCGCGTGACCGCTACGCGACCAATCACAAAGCAGTGATGTCTTCTAAGGTATTTCAAGCGCTTGAAAGACCTTAGGTGACGTCACTGCTTTGTGATTGGTCGCGTAGCGGTCACGCGACCGCTATGGACCAATCAGAGCGCAGTGACCTCATCTAAGGCCCTTCAAGCGCGCATTCTCAGGTACAACGGCTCCCGGTTACGGCGGTAAAGTCCAGGCTGCGTCGGAGGGTGAGTATATCCCTATTTTTAATTTTAATTCTTTATTTTACACATTGATATTAATCCCGATACCGATTCCCGATACCACAAAAGTATCGGATCTCGGTATCGGAATTCCGATACCCGCAAGTATCGGCCGATACCCGATACTTGCGGTATCGGAATGCTCAACACTAGTCAGGGGGGATCTTCCGGCGTCCCGGAGGAAGAACAGTTAGGAGCACAACTGTCATCAGAATGGAGGAGAGTTAAACAGTGCTTGTTGAGCGTGGGTGCTAAGTACAAACGTGTGGCTGACAGAAGGCATGTGCCAGGTCTGGACCTGAGTGTGGATGACTGGGTGTGGTTATCCACAAAAAACATAAGACTCAAAATACCATCCCTTAAATTGGGTCCTAGGTTTATTGGTCCATTTAAGGTCACCACTGTCATTAACCCAGTAGCTTACCGATTGGAGCTTCCTACGGTGTATAAGATACACAACGTGTTCCACAGATCGTTGCTAAAAAAGATGGTAGGTCTTGTGGATGCGACATCGATGCCTTCTCCAGTCTTGGTGGATGGTAATTTGGAATTTGAAGTCTCCAAGGTGGTTGACTCTCATGTAGTGCGCCGCACCTTACAGTACTTGGTACACTGGCGTGGTTATGGGCCGGAGGAGAGGTCTTGGGTACCAGCCTCGGACATTCATGCGGATCGGCTGGTCAGTATATTTCACCACCGTCATCTGGACAAGCCGGGTTCTATAAGTCGTGAGGGCCCTGGGGTCCCTCGTAGAAGATGGGGTACTGTCATGTCGGACACTGTTCATACTAGAGCGTTCGCCAGACAGCGGTAATTCCGCTTTTGTCCACTATGCGCTCAGTGGCGTCGGCTAGATTTTATCTAGCTGGTCCAGGGTTAATTTAGCTGGTGCTCGGATTGGAAGCTGGGTCACGCCCACTGCCTTTAAATTGTTCTTATGAACATTGGGCGTCGCCGATTATAGCTTCTGTCTTGTGCTTCGTGAACTCGGTCTGGAGTGGTGGTCTAGGAAAAGGAGTATCGTATCTGGTGGTGTATATTTCCCTTTGTCATATTTTCCTCCTTCCTATATTTGTATTTGTTTTGCCCTGTGCACTTATTGTGTATTCCTGAGTGACTGCGGCGTGGTGTATATTTTCCGTTATCCTTGTCTGTTCTAACTGTGGGTATTGGTTAGTGGTCTCTTCACTGGGAGGTGGGTCGTGGTATCAGCCACTGGTTGTAACAGGAGATAGGGTGAGGATGGAGGCCCAGACATGCACACATCAGTGTAAACTCTGGGAGAAGGGTCAGTCAGGGTTTCCCAGAGTTGAGGGAAATCGCAGAGGCCCGGGTTATTAGCTCTTGCCTACCTAAGTTTCCCATGACACCTAAGTTTCCCGTGACATCATGTTGCAGATAGTGCAGCAAGAAGGCACTCATATATCGGGCTCTACCATGAGATCCAAGCCAATGATGTGTTGGTGGTTGGGTAACAATTAGGCTCATTTCCTCTGTCCTCTCCCACTGACCCCAAAACAGAGAGGGGAGGATTAGCCTCTTTATCCCAGAGTTGCTCGCCAATTACCTCTTCCTCCTCCATTTGTTCCTCAGATCTTGCACCTTAGATAACATTTTGTCTGTGGTCATCACCAGCCGCCCTCGATTGCAGCACTCCACCCTTGCTTGGCACCCACCTGTGTGATGACAGTCTTGAACATCGAGACAATGCTATCCCTTGTGCAGCCTCCTCTGCTTCCTCCTCTTCTTCTGGTACCCCCATCTGTCCCGCAGGCTATTCAAAGTCTGCTCCATCATATAAATGACCGGGGTAGTGATGCTGATGATGGCGTTGTCAGCGCTAACCATCTTAGTAGCCATTTCAAAACTGTGAGGAAGGGTGCACAGGTCCTAAATCTGTGCCCACTCTGTAAATATACCACCTCCTTACTGCAGTGGCCCATGCTATTCGACATGACATACTGCGTCAGGGCTCGTTGCTGCTGCCACACTTGCTGCAGCATGTGCAGAGTGGAATTCCACCATGTAGGCACATTGCCTAGCAACCTGTTAACTGGCATGGACAAAGACCTTTGCATTGATGCAAGTCGATGAGCCGAGGGGTGCTAATGGCAGAAATGAGCACACAGCTTACATGCTTTCTGGCGCAGGTCACCCAGGCCAGGATAATGGCTGAGAAAATGCTGCACCACCAGGTTATAGATGTGAGCCATGCAAGGCAAATGTGTGAGCTTGCCTTGCTGTAGGGCCACCACAAGGTTCGCACCATTATCGGACACGGCCTTCACTGGAGGCAGGTACAGCGGAGAGAGTCATTGATCAAATTCAGCCTGGAGAGCTGTCCACAACTCTTCAGCTGTATGACTGCAATCTCCAAGGCATATCAATTCAAAGACTGCCTAATTGCGTTGCACCCTGGCTGTGTAGTACAGATCTGGTGGGGGTTCATTATGCATTGTTGGAACAGTGTCTCATGAAGGCAGAAGTTGAGGCCCTGTCACGATACCCGGGTATTAATGCTGCAGGGAAAACTGCATCCAGCAGCAACGGAGCTGGACCAGACACCGGGTAACTAACCTGATCACCAAAGAGAACTTCCACATGAGACAGAGTGATCTGGTAAAGCAAAAGGACCTACGATCATGTGACAGAGTGGGAGGCGGTCAGGGGTCGGAGCCAGATGTTGGGGAAACAGAGAAGGAACAAGCATAAAAGAATACTGAAACAAGCAGATGTCATAGCCAGGAGATTACAAGTTACCAGCAGGGAGAGTCAGGGAATAGCCAGAAGCCAAGCCAGAAGTCAGTAATCCATGAAAACGAATAAAGCAGGTGACAGCAAGACACAAAGCAAGCCAGCACACACTTCAGAGGTAAAGCATACAGACTGCAGAAAAACCTATAGCTGACAAGGATACCAGGTTAGGAGCGAGTATAGATAGCGCTCCAATCTTGAAAGAGAGGCTAACAACATTAACCCTGAGAGAACAGGACATTAACCTTGTCCTAACCATGACAGTACCTACCTTAACGGGGGGGCCACTGGACCCCCAGGCTTCTCAGGGTACCTGGCATGAAAAGCCCACACCAGTCGATCAGCAGGCACTGAATTGGCCAGAACCCATCATCGATCCTCAATAGAATATCCCTTCGAATGTATTAAGTACTGAAGCCTCCGATGCATCTGCTGTGAATCAATGATGCGCCCTACCTCATACTCCGGCTGACCCTCTACCAACACTGGCAGAACATTGGATGAGGAATCTTCTCTAACCATCCCCACAGGTTTTAATAGGGACCTGTGGAAGACATATGATATTTTGAAGGAGGTGGGCAACTGTAATCTATAGGCCACCGGGTTGATCACCTCTATAATCTTGTATGGACCTATAAACCTGGGGCCCAAGTTTGATGTTACAGGTAGACAACCACACCTTCTCCCCCACCGTCAGTGTAGGAGCTGACCCCCTCCTCCTGTCTGCAAAATGTTTGTACGTCCTTTGAGCTTTGGAGATATTACCCTGAACCTCCCTCCAAAGGGTTATTAACTGTTGCACTAGACCCTCAGCACCAGGGCAACCAGAATCCATGCGGGAAAATTCTCCAAATTGTGGAACAAATCCATAATTGACCTGAAAAGGAGATTTGCCAGAAGACTGATTAATACAACAGTTGAATGCTAATTCTGCCATGGGTAATACCTCACACCAGTCCTCCTGTCTGGAAGAAGCAAGGCATCTTAAAATTTGTTCCAATGACTGGTTGGTGCGTTCAGTCTGACCATTAGATTCCGGGTGATAAGCAGAGGAGAAAGACAACATAACCCCCAACTTCTTACAAAAAGCCCTCCAAAATCTAGCAACAAATTGCACACCCCTGTCAGACACCACATTCACAAGTACCCCATGCAACCGAACTATATGCTGAATGAACAAACGAGCTAAGGTTTCAGCAGAAGGCAACACAGATAACGGCACAAAGTGGGCTTGTTTAAAAAACTACTACCCAGACTACAGAGTTGCCCTTTGAAGTAGGAAGATTAGTGATAAAATCCTTGGACAGGTGTGTCCAAGGTTTATCCGGAATTGGCAAAGGTACCAATTCCCCAGCCGGCCAGACCAGAGAGCTCTTAGAGCGAGCACACACCCCACAATTATTCACAAATTTTTAATTTCAGTACCCATAGAAGGCCACCAAAAATTCCTAGCTACTGCCTCCAAGTAGCTGCAATCCCAGGGTGTGCACTCAACACAGAGTCATGAAATTCTTGCAGAAGTGTGAGATGGAAATGATCGGGTACAAACAACTTGCCAGAGGGTTTATTCTTGGGAGCTTGTGACTGTGCTTCCAAAATCACTCTCTGTAACTCAGATGAGATTTCAGCCACAACCACTCCAGGTTGAAGAATGGAGGAAGGATGTTCTGGAGGGGACACACAATCAAAACTTCGGGATAAGGCATCCACATTTACATTTTTAGACCCCGGTCAGAACGTAATGGTAAAATTAAACCGAGAAAAAAAAAGTGCCCACCGAGCCTGTCTGGGGATTAATCTCTTGACTCGATATAGGCTAAATTTTTAGGATAAGTGATGACCATAACGGGATAAGCAGCCCCATCCAAAAAATGCCTCCATTCTTCGAAGGCCAATTTAATTGCCAACAATTCCCTGTTGCCGACATCATAATTTCTCTCAGCCAAAGAAAATTTTTTAGAGAAAAAGGCACAGGGTTTAAGGTTAGTAAGGGTGGATGGGCCCTGAGACAACACTGCCCCCACCCCCACCTCCAATGCGTCAACCTGCACAATAAAAGGTCTTGACGGATCAGGTTGTATCAACACGGGGGGCTGAAATATAACATTTCATCAGTGTCTGGAAGGAATTTTTTGCGGCCACGGACCAATTTTTAACCTCCACCCCTTTGAGTGTAAGGTCCGTTAAGGGTTTTACCACCAGCGAAAACCCTTTAATGAACTTCCTATAATAGTTAGCGAAGCCCAGAAATCGCTGCAACCCCTTCAGGTCATGAGGTTGCACCCAATCAGAAATGGCCTGAACCTTCACCGGATCCATGCGGAACCCATCCCCAGATACAATTAATCCCAGAAAAGACAGTTCTTGCATAAAGAATGAGCACGTCTCCAGTTTTGTGTATAAATGGTTTTCCCTGAGTCTCACAAGAACTGTATGAAGTTGGTGTAAGTGAGACTGATTGTCCTCTGAGTACATCAAGATGCCATGCAGGTAAATTACAACATAGCGCCCAATCAGGTCAGAAAAAACAACATTAATGAAATTCTGTAACACAGCAGGGGCAATAGTGATTGCTCTTTCTGGGCATCATGGACTAGGCATACCGCTGTGTGTCTGCCAAAGAAAGGTAGTGGTGTAGCCTGTCCAGTAACATAAGTTGTCAGTTGTCTTTATATAGGAAGTGACTTTGCTTCACTAGTGCTTTCACTAGTTGCTTCACAGACAAGTCTTCCACTACACCAAATACAGCAGATGGACACCCAACCAAGAGTGTTCAAATGTAAACAAATGATGGCCTTACACCAAAAAAGTGGCATAAATTTCACTACAGTAGAAATAGTATAATAGGGACCAACAGGTCTTCTACTACACCCAACCCAGCAGATGGACACCCAACCAGTAGGGTTCACAATTAAACTAATGATGGCCTTACACCACAAAAGTGGCATCAATTTCACCACAGTGTAGATGCTATAATAGGGACCAACAGGTCTTCCACAACACCCAATCCAGCAGATGGAAACCCAACCTGGAGTTTTCACATTTTAAAAAATGAGGACCTGACACCACCAAAGTGGCATAACTGTCATAAGAATAGAAATAGTATAATTGGGACCCACGTGCCTTCCACTACAGAGTACCCAGCAGATGTAGACCATTAGTGATGAGCAAACGTGCTCGCCACTACTCGGTACTCACGCAAGTATCACTGTGCTCGGTGTACTCGGCGAGCACCAAGCATTTGTGGGATTATTTGGCGGGAGCTCGGGTCTCCTCCTTTAAATTTTGGCACTTTTTAGAGCACAGATCAGCATGCAGGGATTGTCTGCTATGCACTGTAATACCGCATCCATCTTTGTTGTGGTATTACAGTGATTGGCTGGCCACACAGCATCATCAGGTCTATAAGAGACCTGGCGCCGCCCTGCTAGGCGCATTCTGCTCAGCTATTGTAGGGAGAGCTGCTGCTGAGATAGGGTAAGATTCGTTCTTTGATTAGTTAGTGTGGGTCTACTAGTGTTCAATCAACAAATTCTGATAAACCAACAGTCCTTTTAAGGGCTATTTTAGGGGTACATAGATTGCAGTGCTAGGTAGGCAGGGGAGTCTATGTGCACTTATTCACATCAGTGCAAGGCATGCAGGCACTGAATGTGAGTATATACACTCACCGGCCACTTTATTAGGTACACCATGCTAGTAACGGGTTGGACCCACTTTTGCCTTCAAAACTGCCTCAATTCTTCGTGGCATAGATTCAACAAGGTGCTGGAAGCATTCCTCAGAGATTTTGGTCCATATTGACATGATGGCATCACACAGTTGCCGCAGATTTGTCGGCTGCACATCCCAAAGATGCTCCATACAAGGCAGGATGGATCCATGCTTTCATGTTGTTTACGCCAAATTCTGACCCTACCATCCGAATGTCGCAGCAGAAATCGAGACTCATCAGACCAAGCAACGTTTTTCCAATCTTCTACTGTCCAATTTCGATGAGCTTGTACAAATTGTAGCCTCAGTTTCCTGTTCTTAGCTGAAAGGAGTGGTACCCGGTGTGGTCTTCTGCTGCTGTAGCCCATCTGCCTCAAAGTTCGACGCACTGTGCGTTCAGAGATGCTCTTAGGCCTACCTTGGTTGTAACGGGTGGCGATTTGAGTCACTGTTGCCTTTCTATCAGCTCGAACCAGTCTGCCCATTCTCCTCTGACCTCTGGCATCAACAAGGCATTTCTGCCCACAGAACTGCCGCTCACTGGATTTTTTTTCTTTTTCGGACCATTCTCTGTAAACCCTAGAGATGGTTGTGCGTGAAAATCCCAGTAGATCAGCAGTTTCTGAAATACTCAGACCAGCCCTTCTGGCACCAACAACCATGCCACGTTCAAAGGCACTCAAATCACCTTTCTTCCCCATACTGATGCTCGGTTTGAACTGCAGGAGATTGTCTTGACCATGTCTACATGCCTAAATGCACTGAGTTGCCGCCATGTGATTGGCTGATTAGAAATTAAGTGTTAACAAGAAGTTGGACAGGTGTACCTAATAAAGTGGCCGGTGAGTGTAGATCTCACTGCATGCATCAAGAGGCTTCAATACTGTCTGCTGCTGTGTATTTTATATATATGTAGCTGCAGGAATCCGTGGCTAGGATTTTTTTCTATACCTGCTAATTTTATTACAAAGCAATCTATAGCCTCCTTTTTTCTACATTTATTTGCTTGGTCACACTGCAGACTACAGCCAGGTAATTTCAATACAAGAGCATGAAAATCTAACAAAAGTGTTTTTTTTTTGTCCCAGGTATCAGATGTGAGAAAATTCTGGCCTTTTTTTGGTACTATTGTAGTTTTTGGAGTGTCTTACAAGATTTTTGAGCACCATTTTGATAACCAAAAAATCTTTAGCTGGCCCAAAAATATTTAGCTACAGTACTTATATTTATCACTGTGATTTGTATGCCACATGTATCGCATATAATTGTGCTAAATATTTTACCATTTAAGTACTACAATTTTTTTTTAGTGTCATAGCTTACTTATTAACACAATTTAGGTGGGCCCAAAAAATCAAGGCCACATTTTGATCAGTCTGTTATCTCCGTCAGATGCCCGTTCTATCTGTGGTCTCCAAATACTTGCTTTTCATGCATACGTTCCACTTTTTTGTCTATCTGATACCCTTGTTCTACACAGTATTTTGTGGTTACAAAATTTAAAAAAAAATCCAGGCCACATATTGAAATATTCTGTAATCTCAGTAAGACCCCCGGTCTATCTGTGGTCTCCAAATACTTGCTTTTCAGGCATACATTCCACTTTTTTATCTCTCTGCTACCCTTGTTCTATACAGTATTTTGTGGTTAAATTTTTTTAAAAAAAATCCAGGCCACATATTGAAACAGTCTGTTATCTCAGTCAGACGCCCGGTTTATCTGTGGGCTACACAAACTTGCTTTTCAGGCATATATTCCACTTTTTTGGCATTGTGTTAGCCTACTTCGTGACAGTAAATTTCTTTTCAAAAATTTTAAAAAAAGGCCACATATTGAACAATGTGGTTTATCTGTCAGATGCCTCAAATTTTTGCATTTGAGTGCTCCTTTGAACTGGTTTTGGTGTGTCTTACCAATTACCAACATTCCATTGAATTAAAAGTGTGTTTTTCGGCACACTGATCACATATAAGTTTTGCCAAAATAAATCCATTTGTTTTGAACTTTGAAAATATTTCAGTAGTCCATTTAAAATGGGCAAGGCAAGGGGCAAGGGACGGGGAAATGGACGTAATCTGATGGTGCATGCAGAGGACGAGGCCGTGGCCTAGCTGAAAGTGGGCCACAACAAAGACCCACATCTTCTTGCTCGACCTTCCTGTCCCAGTTTCTAGGGGACCGCAGCACACCACTAATGAAGCCAGAGCAGTGTGAAATGGGTGTTGGTTGGATAGCGGATAATGCTTCCAGTCATTTAGCCATCACCACCACCACGTCTTCCACATGGTCAATACTGAGTATCCGTGAGTCTGGACTGCATATTACTCACCCTGATCCTCCTTTCTCCCCCATGCCGAGCGCCTTGAGACAACTGATCCCACACTTGGACACTCTGAAGAGTTGTTCACTTTTCCCTTTAAAGTTCCGGACTCTCGGATGGTCAGCTTCAAGTGGGGCAAGATGAGATCACATGTAGCAATGCCCAAAGATTTGAGCAGCCACGGTCACACAAAGGCGATTGTGAGAAAGTGTCACAAGAGGTGGATGATGATTAGACACAATTGCCAGAAAGTCAGGAGGAGGAGCAGGGAGCGGATGTGGAAGACAAGGTGGTAGATGACATAGTAACTGACCCAACCTGGCAGTAGGACATGCATAGCGAGGACAGCAGCACATATGGGGAAGGAGGCGTATCACCTCAACAGGCAGGAAGAAGCAGTGTGCTAGCCGCAGACAGAAAGTGTGCATCCGTTCCCCGTAACACCAACATGACGGAATTTGCCATTTCAACTGTTAGATCTTCCTGAGTCTGGTTATTTTTTAAAGATTCAGACGATGACCCCAAACAGGCCATTTGCAGCACCTGCCATGCCCGCAACATCAGGGGTAGCAAAACTACCAGCCTGACCACCACCAGCATGATCAGGCACATGGCAGCAAAGCACCCAACTTTGTGGGCCGAACCCCAGGCTCCAGCAACACTGTGTGGAGGTGACACCACTGCATCTTCCACTGTTTTGCGTACAAGCCAATACATGCAAAGATGCCTCATGCCCAGTATTTGTTGTTGCCCAAAGTCAACTAGCACCATCATCAAGCCCATCAATGTCCTTGTCCCAGCGCAGCCTTCAGTTGTCTATACCCCAGTTTTTGGAACTCAAGCGGAAATACCAAGCCAACACCCCACAGGCCACATTACTAAATTCTAACATTTCTTATCTGCTTGCACACGAAATGTTGCCTTTTAGGCTCATAGAGGCAGAAGCTTTCCGCAACCTGATGGCAGGAGCCATCCCAATGTACTTGGTACCCAGTCACCACTATTTCTCCCGGTATACCATAGCGGCATTACACCAGCACGTGTCCCACAACATTACCCATGCCCTCAACAATGCTGTTACTGGGATAGTCCACCTAACCATGGAGACGTGGACAAGTGCTTTTGGACAGTGATGGTACATCTCACTGATGGCACACTGAGTTAACATAGTGGAAGCCGGGACCCAGTCGGACCTTGGGATGGAACACATCCTCCTGATGCCAAGGATTGCCGAGGATCGTGGGCCCTACAATCAGGGTTGCCCCCACAGTCTACAGCTCCTGCACCTCCTCCTCCTCTTCAGCCTCCATCACTGAAATGAGCACATCAGTCAGAAGCTGGAAGCACTGCAGCACTGCCTCAGCCAAGTGGTAACAGGCTGTGCTGAAGCTAATCTGCTTAGGTGAAAAAACGCACAATGCTGAAGAGTTGTGGACAGCACTGAAAGAGCAGTCAGATTTTTGGCTGACACCGCTTATACTTCAGCCAGGCATTGTTGTGTGTGGCAATGGCTGAACCTGGTGGCGGCTCTGAGGCAAGGTGAGCTCACACACGTACCTTGCCTGGCCCATGTGCTTAACCTTGTTGTTCAACATTTTCTCAAGAGCTACCTGGATCTGCCGGATCTGCTAGTGAAAGTACGCCACCTGTCTGCCCATTTTAGAAAGTCAGTTACAGCTTCAGCCGCCCTTACCGTGCTTCAGCAGCTTTTGCAGCTTCCCTGCTCACCGACTGGTGTGTGATGTCCCCACATGTTGGAACTCTACACTGCATATGTTGGAAAGGATTTGTGAGCAGAAGAGGGCAGTTGTTGACTACCAGAATCAACAAGGCAGTTATTCAGTTCAGACTCCACACATAAGACCTCAGGAGTGGACATAGCTTACTTATTAACACAATTTAGGTGGGCCCAAAAAATCAAGGCCACATTTTGATCAGTCTGTTATCTCCGTCAGATGCCCGTTCTATCTGTGGTCTCCAAATACTTGCTTTTCATGCATACGTTCCACTTTTTTGTCTATCTGATACCCTTGTTCTACACAGTATTTTGTGGTTACAAAATTTAAAAAAAAATCCAGGCCACATATTGAAATATTCTGTAATCTCAGTAAGACCCCCGGTCTATCTGTGGTCTCCAAATACTTGCTTTTCAGGCATACATTCCACTTTTTTATCTCTCTGCTACCCTTGTTCTATACAGTATTTTGTGGTTAAAATTTTTTTTAAAAAAATCCAGGCCACATATTGAAACAGTCTGTTATCTCAGTCAGACGCCCGGTTTATCTGTGGGCTACACAAACTTGCTTTTCAGGCATATATTCCACTTTTTTGGCATTGTGTTAGCCTACTTCGTGACAGTAAATTTCTTTTCAAAAATTTTAAAAAAAGGCCACATATTGAACAATGTGGTTTATCTGTCAGATGCCTCAAATTTTTGCATTTGAGTGCTCCTTTGAACTGGTTTTGGTGTGTCTTACCAATTACCAACATTCCATTGAATTAAAAGTGTGTTTTTCGGCACACTGATCACATATAAGTTTTGCCAAAATAAATCCATTTGTTTTGAACTTTGAAAATATTTCAGTAGTCCATTTAAAATGGGCAAGGCAAGGGGCAAGGGACGGGGAAATGGACGTAATCTGATGGTGCATGCAGAGGACGAGGCCGTGGCCTAGCTGAAAGTGGGCCACAACAAAGACCCACATCTTCTTGCTCGACCTTCCTGTCCCAGTTTCTAGGGGACCGCAGCACACCACTAATGAAGCCAGAGCAGTGTGAAATGGGTGTTGGTTGGATAGCGGATAATGCTTCCAGTCATTTAGCCATCACCACCACCACGTCTTCCACATGGTCAATACTGAGTATCCGTGAGTCTGGACTGCATATTACTCACCCTGATCCTCCTTTCTCCCCCATGCCGAGCGCCTTGAGACAACTGATCCCACACTTGGACACTCTGAAGAGTTGTTCACTTTTCCCTTTAAAGTTCCGGACTCTCGGATGGTCAGCTTCAAGTGGGGCAAGATGAGATCACATGTAGCAATGCCCAAAGATTTGAGCAGCCACGGTCACACAAAGGCGATGGTGGGAAAGTGTCACAAGAGGTGGATGATGATTAGACACAATTGCCAGAAAGTCAGGAGGAGGAGCAGGGAGCGGATGTGGAAGACAAGGTGGTAGATGACATAGTAACTGACCCAACCTGGCAGTAGGACATGCATAGCGAGGACAGCAGCACATATGGGGAAGGAGGCGTATCACCTCAACAGGCAGGAAGAAGCAGTGTGCTAGCCGCAGACAGAAAGTGTGCATCCGTTCCCCGTAACACCAACATGACGGAATTTGCCATTTCAACTGTTAGATCTTCCTGAGTCTGGTTATTTTTTAAAGATTCAGACGATGACCCCAAACAGGCCATTTGCAGCACCTGCCATTCCCGCAACATCAGGGGTAGCAAAACTACCAGCCTGACCACCACCAGCATGATCAGGCACATGGCAGCAAAGCACCCAACTTTGTGGGCCGAACCCCAGGCTCCAGCAACACTGTGTGGAGGTGACACCACTGCATCTTCCACTGTTTTGCGTACAAGCCAATACATGCAAAGATGCCTCATGCCCAGTATTTGTTGTTGCCCAAAGTCAACTAGCACCATCATCAAGCCCATCAATGTCCTTGTCCCAGCGCAGCCTTCAGTTGTCTATACCCCAGTTTTTGGAACTCAAGCGGAAATACCAAGCCAACACCCCACAGGCCACATTACTAAATTCTAACATTTCTTATCTGCTTGCACACGAAATGTTGCCTTTTAGGCTCATAGAGGCAGAAGCTTTCCGCAACCTGATGGCAGGAGCCATCCCAATGTACTTGGTACCCAGTCGCCACTATTTCTCCCGGTATACCATAGCGGCATTACACCAGCACGTGTCCCACAACATTACCCATGCCCTCAACAATGCTGTTACTGGGATAGTCCACCTAACCATGGAGACGTGGACAAGTGCTTTTGGACAGTGATGGTACATCTCACTGATGGCACACTGAGTTAACATAGTGGAAGCCGGGACCCAGTCGGACCTTGGGATGGAACACATCCTCCTGATGCCAAGGATTGCCGAGGATCGTGGGCCCTACAATCAGGGTTGCCCCCACAGTCTACAGCTCCTGCACCTCCTCCTCCTCTTCAGCCTCCATCACTGAAATGAGCACATCAGTCAGAAGCTGGAAGCACTGCAGCACTGCCTCAGCCAAGTGGTAACAGGCTGTGCTGAAGCTAATCTGCTTAGGTGAAAAAACGCACAATGCTGAAGAGTTGTGGACAGCACTGAAAGAGCAGTCAGATTTTTGGCTGACACCGCTTATACTGCAGCCAGGCATTGTTGTGTGTGGCAATGGCTGAACCTGGTGGCGGCTCTGAGGCAAGGTGAGCTCACACACGTACCTTGCCTGGCCCATGTGCTTAACCTTGTTGTTCAACATTTTCTCAAGAGCTACCTGGATCTGCCGGATCTGCTAGTGAAAGTACGCCACCTGTCTGCCCATTTTAGAAAGTCAGTTACAGCTTCAGCCGCCCTTACCGTGCTTCAGCAGCTTTTGCAGCTTCCCTGCTCACCGACTGGTGTGTGATGTCCCCACATGTTGGAACTCTACACTGCATATGTTGGAAAGGATTTGTGAGCAGAAGAGGGCAGTTGTTGACTACCAGAATCAACAAGGCAGTTATTCAGTTCAGACTCCACACATAAGACCTCAGGAGTGGACATGGATGTCAGACATATGTACCATCCTCCAAAACTTTGAGAACTGCACTAAGATGCCATAATTAGCATCACCATCCTGTTTCTCTGCATTCTGGAAACCTCTCTGCTCACAATTAAAGAGGATCCATTGCAGGCGGAGCACAATGACATGGAGCAAGGAACCATACAGGGTGATTACATACAGAATAAAAAAGGGGGAGAAGCCAGCGCTGCTTGTGGTCAGAACGCAAAACATAAAGTGCACATGCACATATTGATTTCTAACTGAGTTTCAAAAATGAGACATTTAGCAAACAATTGATCAATTCTTTGAGCCACACCGCCACTTCACGGCATTCTCATAATGGGGCAGTCCTACTCTATGTTTTTTTATATTCGCAGTGCCATTACAGCCTCTAAAAAGCAAGACCACATTAAATGCAAGCTGTACCTGAAGGATTTCTGAATCACTCCCATGGCACCAGAGAGGACAGCACAGGTAAAGGTTGACCAAGTCTGGACATAGACATTTCAGGTCCAACCTCCACACTGCCTAACCAGCACCACAGATGAAGGGTGAGACAGGCTTGGAAACAGGTGCACAATCAAACAAAGCCTAGGGCAGGGGGCAGGGCAGGGCTGCTGTATGTGTGTACAGCAGCCTAGGTCAATCACGAAAACCCCCCAGAAAGAATGGCGTACATAACCCAGCGCGCACGGCCACAGTGGTGGTCAACCACAAACCAATAACAAAGTAAAAAAGGGGGAGAAGCCAGCGCTGCTTGTGGTCAGAACGCAAAACATAAAGTGCACATGCACATATTGATTTCTAACTGAGTTTCAAAAATGAGACATTTAGCAAACAATTGATCAATTCTTTGAGCCACCCCGCCACTTCACGGCATTCTCATAATGGGGCAGTCCTACTCTACATTTTTTATATTCACTGTGCCATTACAGCCTCTAAAAAGCAAGACCACATTAAATGCAAGCTGTATCTGAAGCATTTCTGAATCACTCCCATGGCACCAGAGAGGATAGCACAGATAAAGGTTGACCAGGTCTGGACATAGACAATTCAGGTCCAACCTCCACACTGCCTAACCAGCATCACAGATGAAGGGTGAGACAGGCTTGGACACAGGTGCATAATCAAACAAAGTCTAGGGCAGGGCAGGGCTGCTGCATTACATACAGCCCAGCCTCATGTCATCCCAACATGGATTGGTAGACAATGAGGAAGAGGAGGAAGAACAGGAGCTACTTTCATTCTCTATAGATGGTACTACAAGCACAACTGTCATACTGTCTGTTCAACGTGGATGGCCTGGGGACAGGGAGGAAAAGAATGAGGAGGAGGATGACAGCATGGTCATTTATTCTGTTGGTGAGGACATGGAAGTCTTGCCTGATAGCAACCTGGCACGCATGGCTGACTTTATGTTGTACTGTGTTTCCCGTGACCCTCGCATTATTAACATTTTCGGTGACACTCATTACTGGTTGGTGACACTTTTAGATTGATGCTACAAGGAGAACTTTCAATCTCTTCTTCCAAAGGTAGACAGGTGTACTAAGATGGTGGAGTACCACTGGGCCCTTGTAGCGGAATTACTAAAAAAAATCCCATCTGAGAACGATGGCAGCAGACGTCAAAATTTGGTGTACAACCAAGGAGTACGGGCGAGAGAAACAGAAGTACAATCCAGCACTGGCAGGGGAACAATGGCAAAGTTCTGGGACAGTTTTCTCAAACCCTCCCATCGCGCCGACACAGAGGCAGGGGGTGCTGTCACAAGAAGTACAGTGTTTGGGAAGATGCTGAGGGAGTACTTTGCTGATCAAATGTCCTCCATGATTCCTCTGTGCCTTTTAATTATTGGGTATCCAAGCTGGACATGTGGCATGAACTGGCTCTCTATGCCTTGGAGGTCCTGGACTGCTCTGTTGCTAGCATTCTGTCAGAGTGGGTTTTTAGTGTCGCTGGCAGAATTATAACTGATAAGCGCATCTGCCTGTCAACTGAAAATGCTGACACGGTGACTCTTATAAAAATGAACAAGGGCTGGATGGAGCAAGACTTCTGTACACCAGCGAATGAAAACAGCAAAACATAAACTCAAATACATTGTCTTTTTGGGGGAGGTGTATTCTCATGCACCTTTTCACAACCACACATGGGTATACTCGTCCTGATTTTGTCTATTTGGTGTTATCCTCCTCCTTATCCTCATCATCCAAAACCACTATAACACCATGGTGAACGTATTCCGTGATGCAAAAGTCACTCAATCTTTTGCAAGGGTGTTTTTTGATGCCCATTACTATTTGGAAACCCCCCCAAAAATTTTACTCACACAGGATAAACGTGTTCTGTGCTGCTACAGCCAGTCTATTTTTGGGCAACTGTGTCTATGATCCCCATAACAAATTTTTTAAAAATATACCCCCCTGGGGAAATGTTTGTTAGCCCATGCACTTAGTGTATGGGCATTATGAGCCTAGGAGACCCGCTCCTTTAAATTGGGCCTATTTTTTAGTGATGCCTTCCTCCATGTCTCATCATCCACCGCCACTAAATTAACAGGGTGAATGTGTTCTATGCTGCTACAGCCAGTCTATTTTTTGGGAAGGGTGTCTATGATCCCCATAAAAGATTTTTTTTAAATGTACCCCCCATGAGGAAATGTTTGTCAGCCTATACACTTAGTGTATGGGCATTACAAGTCTAGGAGACCCGCTCCTTTAAATTGATACTATTTTTTAATGAGGCCTTCCTCCACGTCTCATCATCCACTACCACTAGATCACCAGGGTAAATTTGTTAAATTTGTTCCGTGTTGCTACAACCAGTCTATTTTTTGGCAAGGGTGTTTATGATCCCCATAAAAAAAAATTTTTTAAACATAACCCCCATGGGGAAATGTTTGTCAGCCCATACACTTAGTGTATGGGTATTCCAAGTCTAGGATACCCACTCCTTTAAATTGGGCCTGTTTTTTTTAATGAGGCCTTCCTCCATGTTTCATCATCCACCACCACTAGATTAACAGGGTGAATGTGTTCATGCTGCTACAGCCAGTCTATTTTTGGGCAAGGGTGTCTATAATCCCCATAACAAATTTTTTTAAAAGTACCCCCCATGAGGAAATGTTTGTCAAGCCCATACATTTAGTGTATGGGCAATTTGAGGCTAGGAGACCCGCTCCTTTGTAATGGAACAGTTTTTGTTATGAGGCTCTCCTTCATGTTTCTTCCAAAGTGAGATTGGAGTGCCTGCATATTTGGATCAAGGCTGACCTTGTATTCAATGCATAAAGAAACAGTATGGCAGGACCAACTGAAGAATGTGAAGTGGATTTTCCTGTGGCCATCCAGTACCTGGGTTCAAAGGCTCCTTGGGGTTCATATGAATTGGTAGCAGGGCAGGCCTTGCAGTCAATGAAACATTTTTTCAGGAGGCCCTCCTGTACCTCTAATTAAAGGGGTATTGGGGTACGTCGTAATTCTTGGCAGCCCATCCACTCACTGCATAGGCAATAACACCATAGGAGACCCACTGTTTAATAATGGCCCTTTAAGAATATTAATGCCGCCAGATGCCCCTCTAAAAATGGGCTTTGTGACTTTAAGAGTCCCTCCTTCATAAATGAAACAAGATGTGTCTCCTTATGTGTCATACACCACATGGCCAACTAGGGTTGTTAAATGTCACAATGACATTTCCCAGTGAATGCGTTTGTATTGGTTGAAAGCAATGTTAAAGTTGAAAAACACATCAAAAACACTGCGTGTGAATATAGCCCAAGTGGTGGAGGAACATTTTGGTCTTTGGTTAATTATTTTGCCTTATATACAAAACATTACTCTGGAAACCTGTACCTTAACATATTTCCCAGCAAAATCCATTTTTTTTTCATTTTTGTATGTTTTTTGGTGCACCAGTAAAAATGGCGTGAAACTCTGATAACATTGTTTACAGCTGTGACCTAGGAGTCAGACATTCTTCCAGGGATGATCCCCATGATGTTCTCATGTCATTTGAGCAGTGTTTCCATCATTTTCAGATGTTTTTAGACTTTAAAAAGACCCATGGGGGGATCGCGGTAAAAATGCTTGGGTTTCCCATAGACTTATGCAGCGCCCCAGAGTCCTGGTCGTTGCAGTAATGTCGTTCTTCCACCGGGGGGAGTGATGTTACGTCTGAAGGCAATTAAGGAGATCTCTTCTCCAGGTAAACACAATGCATGCAACATGTTCACACTCCAGACCAGAAGGGGGAGCTCTAAGCCTGTTTAAGGTGAACTCCCCTATAAAACATCCTGATCTGGAGGGAAAAGGGGTTCAGAGTTCAGTTCCTGTCAGGAAGACAGAGGGAGAGGAAGGAGTCCTGGAGCCTGAAGTGCTGCAGCTCCTGGAAGAAGACACTAAAGTGAACATATTGCAGAGAGTGTGCAGGAAAGCAGAGGACAGGAGAGGAATATCAGAGGGAGATCAGTTAGGAGCAAGCTGCTTCCCTCTGAGGTGCAGGAATCCGATAGCCAGAATACCAAGGGAGTAAGGATCTCTATGCTTTACTTCAGAGACTGGCAGGACAGATAATTCCATGTTACCTGCCCGACCTATACCCATGAGGCACGGAGGCAACTTGTGTTCGGTCTGGGGCATGCTAGAGTCCCTGTAAAAAGCCTCAGCCCATCAGTCATACGGGTTGTTCCTATCCATCTGGGGGACAGAGAGAGAAAGACATAACATCTAGAACACCAACATCAGTTGTGAGGACCTTACCAAGATGCTCAGCAGGGAGGTACTACAACACCCAGGCGCTAGAGGAAGGCTACTGATTTCCACCTGGATAAGGGGACTCTGGATTTGCCTTCAGACCAGCCAGACTCTGCGTACCCTGTGATTTGGTGCTCTGGGCTGTGGATGCTAAAGCCTTCAGTAAAGGTAGAGACTGCAACCTTGTGTCCTCGTTCTTCACTGCGCCTCACACCATCCACCATCTACACTCTGGGAAGCCCTGGGGATACACTTCACCTGTGGGAAGGTACAACATCTAGATGCCATAACATCACCCCAGCGGACCCCTCACAGCAGCGTCGGTCACCCTGACCGAATACCACAGGTGGCATCACGAACATTATCCCTTTAAAGACCTTTCCCCCCATTTACAACGGATGTCCCTAGGGCCACAGACTGGGTCAGCCACCGTGACATCCCCACTGAGAACCGAAGGACCCGGTACCGAGTACCCCATAGCCCTACTGGGGGCGCTCCACTTACATTGGGTTCGGTGCTCGGGTCGAGTACCCGAGTATTCCAATTTGCTCGACCCGAGCAATGAGCACTCAAGCATTTTAGAGCTCGCCCATCACTATCAACCATGACTGTTCACATTTTCACAAATTTGTGCTAACATCAGCACCAGCAGCAACAACCACAGCTGGCACATAAGCCACACTAAAGATATCACAGAGTGCAGTTGTGTGACATTAGTGCATCACGCTAAAAATGCAATATCACCTAGTCTGTACAGTCTGCGATTGGAGTGAAAAAGTCCTTGGTGATCCATGACTTGTTCATCTTCATGAAAGTTTGGCAGTCTACACTTCAGGGAACAGCTGGCTGTGCTGATCTGTCAAGAAACCACCAGCAGAGCTGAAGACAAGTTCTGAGAGAACGCTGACTGCCGTGCACAATAAAACCTTTCAAGGTGTGTGAGGTGAGCTCAGGCCACTCATCCATTTTGGAAGACCAAAATTTAAAAGGGTCCAAACCCTCCCTGATGATATTGATATTCTGTTCTAGATACTCCTGCAGCATCCTCTCTATTTGTTCACCACAGGTATGACTTGGACTCTGTTGTGCTGGTGCAAGAGCTGGTTTAAAAAAAGTGTCAAAATACTCACAGAAATTGCTTCTTCCACTTACACCACTGTTGCTGATGCTGCTAATGTTTTGGCATTGATGAATTGACGTGCTGCAGGTTTGAAGTTTAGATCTGCGATGTGAACTGTGTGCTTCACTGCTGTTTTAGGGAAAAGCAGATGAATTTTTGGGTGGCCTCTGGATCAGGCCTCTATAACACACTAGATGCTACAAACTATTTGAAAGTCAGGTCTCCTACTATATGACATTAGGAAAAGAACAATTTTTGTGACCTCTGGATTAGGCCTCTATAACACACTAGATGCTGCAAACTATTTGAAAGTCAGGTCTCCTACTGTATGACACTAGGAAAATAAAAATTGTTGTGGCCTCTGGATCAGGCCTCTATAACACACTAGATGCTACAAACAGTTTGAAAGTCAGGTCTCTTACTGTATGACACTAGGAGCAAAATAATTTTGTGTGGCCTCTGGATCAAGCCTCTATAACGCACTAGATGCTACAAACTATTTTAAAGTCAGGTCCCCTACTGTGTGACACTAGAAACAGAAGAATTTTTTGGTGGCCTATGGATCAGGCCTCTATAACACACTAGATGCTACAAACTATTTTAACGTCAGGTTCCTTACTGTATGACACAAGTAAGAGAATATTTTTTGTGGCCTTTGGATCAGGCCTCTATAACGCACAAGATGCTGCAAACTATTTTAAAGTCAGGTCACCTACTGTACGACATTTAGCAACAGAAAAAATGTTTTGGTTATGTGTGAGAGATCTGCAGACAAGTTAATTTCAACCCCCAAAAATTCAAAGTGCCATATGGCCGTCTGTCTAACTTTTTGCAACTGAAAATGTATATTTTTTTTAATGTGTGTTAGGTCTGCAGACAGTTTCATATCACCACAGCACTAAATGACAAGTTGGAATACAGCAGGCTGTTTCATATTAAGCTAGTGAAAAAAACATTACTTAGAATGCTATACTCGTGCATGGAGCACAATAGAAGCAATGCACAACGCTCATGTGGGACATGCGCCATGCTGGCTTTGTCTGTGGACCTAAGTAATGGCCACCCCCAAAAAATGCTGGAAAGTAAATTTAACAGCAATACTGGACATTAGATAGCTACACTATCTGACTGATATAGAACCATCCAGCTAACAAGCTGATATATTGCTGCTAACAGTGCCAGCATCAGGAGCAGCCTCTCTGGGCTGTTACAGTGTCAAAATGGGGCTAAAACATCATGCCCACTCTATATATTGGGAGGGTCATGTGATTTCAGCAGCCAATGATACAAGCCATGGTGTCAGGACATTGTGGATATTTCCTGCACTGTGATTGGCTAGTCGCAATTTGCACACATAAAGTTAGGAAAAAAATAACAAAAAACGGTTACAAGAATGCCGTGCCTCTGAGCTCTGAAAACCTTCTCCCTTCATCAAACACATACACAATGCTCATGATACACCACCATTTTAGTTGCAAAAGTGCTGAAATTTTTGTGGTAACGCAAATATTTTCCCTCACTTATTACCAAATGTTACAGAATGTTAACAATTTTTTCTTATAAAATTTTGGTCATGTTTCTGATCATGAATCCAAATGTACCATAGATGAGGCCCGTAGAACATAAACTAGATGCTGTACACAAATTTAATGTGAGATCTCCCTACTATATAACATCATTAACAGAAGAAATAATTGTTTCAGTGTGGATGAAGGCTGTATAACTAAGAAGATATGCTGCAAACAATTTTAAAATTAATTCTCCCCTACTGTATGATTTTAGCGAGCAACAATTTTTGGGGGGCCTGTAGATGAGGCCTGTACAACATTGACTAGATGCTACAAACAATTTCAAAGTGATACGACCCCTACTGTATGACGCTACTAACAAAATAAATATTTTTTGGGCCTGTGGATGAGGCCTTTATAACATAGACTAGATGCTCTAAACAATTTAAAAGTGAGATCTCCCCTACTGAATGATGTTAGTAACAGAAGACTTCTTTTTGTGTGTGGATGACTCCTGTATAACATAGACTAGATGCTCAAAACAAATACAAAATTAGATCTACCCTACAGTATCACATTAGTAACAGAAAGAATATTTGTTTTTAGTGTGGATGAGGCTTGTATAATCTGAAAGGTTGGCTCAAAACAATTTCAAACTCGCATTTTGGCTGATGTATCACGTTTGTAAAAAAATATATATACAGTACAGACCAAAAGTTTTGACACACCTTCTCATTTAAAGATGTTTCTGTATTTTTATGACTATGAAAATTGTACATTCACACTGAAGGCATCAAAATTAACACATGTGGAATTGTATACTTAACAAAAAAAGTGTCACTTCACAGGTGTGCCCTGTCAGGTTTAATAAGTGGGATTTATTGCCTTATAAATGGTGTTGGGACCATCAGTTGCGTTGTGCAGAAGTCTGGTGGATACGCAGCAGATAGTCCTGCTGAATAGACTGTTAGAATTTGTATAATGAAAAAGCAGCTAAGTAAAGAAAAATGAGTGGCCATCATTACTTTAAGAAATGAAGGTCAGTCAGTCCGAAAAATTGGGAAAACTTTGAAAGTGTCCCCAAGTGCAGTGGCAAAAACCATCAAGCGCTACAAAGAAACTGGCTCACATGAGGACCGCCCCAGAAAAGAAAGACCAAGAGTCACCTCTGCTTCTGAGGATAAGTTTATCCAAGTCACCAGCCTCAGAAATCGCAGGTTAACAGCAGCTCAGATTACAGACCAGGTCAATGCCACACAGAGTTCTAGCAGCAGACACATCTCTACAACAACTGTTAAGAGGAGACTTTGTGCAGCAGGCCTTCATGGTAAAATAGTTGCTAGGAAACCACTCCTAAGGGCAGCCAACAAGCAGAAGAGACTTGTTTGGGCTAAAGAACACAAGGAATGGACATTAGACCAGTGGAAATGGTCTGGTCTGAGGAGTCCAAATTTGAGATCTTTGGTTCCAACCATCGTGTCTTTGTGCGACGCAAAAAAGGTGAATGGATGGACTCTACATGCCTGGTTCCCACCGTGAAGCATGGAGGAGGAGGTGTGATGGTGTGGGGGTGCTTTGCTGGCGACACTGTTGGGGATTTATTCAAAATTGAAGGCATACTGAACCAGCATGGCTACCACAGCATCTTGCAGCGGCATGCTATTCCATCCGGTTTGCGTTTAGTTGGACCATCATTTATTTTTCAACAGGACAATGACCTCAAACACACCTCCAGGCTGTGTAAGGGCTATTTGACCAAGAAGGAGTGTGAAGGGGTGCTACTCCAGATGACCTGGCCTCCACAGTCACCAGACCTGAACCCAATCAAGATGATTTGGGGTGAGCTGGACCGTAGAGTGAAGGCAAAAGGGCCAACAAGTGCTAAGCATCTCTGGGAAATCCTTCAAGATTGTTGGACGACCATTTCCGGTGACTACCTCTTGAAGCTCATCAAGAGAATGCCAAGAGTGTGCAAAGCAGTCATCAAAGCCAAAGGTGGCTACTTTGAAGAACCTAGAATATAAGACATAATTTCAGTTGTTTCACACTTTTTTATTAAGTATATAATTCCACATGTGTTAATTCATAGTTTTGATGCCTTCAGTGTGAATTTACAATTTTCAAAGTCATGAAAATGCAGAAAAATCTTTAAATGAGGTGTGTCCAAACTTTTGGCCTGTACTGTATATTTAAATGTGTAACAGCTCTGCACACAGAACAATTTCAATGCCACAAAATAACAAGGTGGAATATGGCAGGATGTATCAAGTTTAGCAACAGAAAAAATATTTTTTATATGTGCATGAAGTCTGCAGACAGCTTCACATCACCGTCACAAAATTGCAATGTCAGATACGGCAGGCTGTATCACTTTTAACAACAGAAAAAAAATGGTTAAGAAAACACACACACACATTATTTCAAAGTATTTGAGTACTATTGGATTAATAATGGATAGGTGTCATAATTGACGCCTCTCCATTATTAACCAGGCTTAATGTCACCTTACTATAGCAAGGTGACATTAACCCTTCATTACCCCATATCCCACCGCTACACGGGAATGGGAAGAGAGAGGCCAAGTGCCAGAATAGGCGCATCTTCAAGATGTGCCTTTTCTGGGGTGGCTGGGGGCAGATGTTTATAGCCAGGGGGGGCCAATAACCATGGACCCTCTCTAGGCTATTAATATCTGCCCCCAGTCACTGGCTTTACCACTCTGGTGGAGAAAATTGCGCGGGAGCCCACGCCAATTTTTTCCACCATTTAACCCTTTAATTTAATAGCTAGAGCCCCCAAATTTGACACACAGACACTTCTTACATTACTGAAGAGGAATATGTAATAACAGAAAGGATATGAGATGGTTAACTGTATGTAAACCATGTCTCATATCCTGTCGGGTTTGTGAAGGAGAGAGCAAAAGCCGGTATTTGAATTAGCGGCTTTTATGCTATCTAGCGCTGCATTAAATATAAATATATATTTCGATCAGAAGATCTTTCTCAAAGCCAATTGATGGCTTTGAGAAAGATCTTCTGATCGAAATGCGTTGCCATTTGCCCTTCACATTGGGAGTTGTAATCCGGAGGGAGCACAGTCATTTGTCTTATTTTAATGTAAAAAAAAATGCCGCGTTTGTACGCGTTTATATGCGTTTTTTTCACCACTTGCGGATGCGTTTTAAACGCTGCGGATTTAAACGCAAATGTGAAACTAGCCTTACATAGTCACCTTTATAAAACACTCCTGCCCACAGACCCAATTAATCAGTCAGACTCTTACCTCTACAACATGGGCAAACCAAAGAGCTTTATAAGGATGTCTTTATTTTCTCAGATGGTAAAGCAAACCACTCTTCTTGGCAAAAAGCCTCTAGTTCCTGTAAATTCCTGGGTTGTCTAGCATGAACTGCGTGGTTGAGATCTCCCCAAGGTTGCTCAATGATATTGCGGTCAGGTGAATGAGATGGCCAGTCCAGAACCTTCACTTTCTTCTGCTGTAGCCAATGACAGGTCGACTTAACCTTGTGTTTTGGATCGTTGTCATGTTGGAACATCCAAGTGCTGCTTCCGAGCTGATGAGTGCAAATTTGCCACCATTATTTGCTGCATTCACCTTTCCTTCAACTTTGACCATGTTTCCTGTGCCTTTGTACCTCATACATCCCCAAAACATCAGCAATCCACCTCCGTGCTTTACAGTAGGAATGGTGTTCCTTTCATCATAGGTCATGTTGACATCTCTGCAAATGTAACATTTACAGCTGTGGCCAAAAAGTTAAATTTTGGTCTCATCACTCCAAATTACCATATATACTCGAGTATAAGCTGACCCAAGTATAAGCTGACCCCCCTAATTTTGCCACAAAAAACTGGGAAAACTTAATGACTCGAGTATAAGCCTAGGGTGGGAAATGCAGCAGCTATCGGTAAATGTCAAAAGTAAAAACAGATACCAATAAAAGTAAAATTAATTGAGACATCAGTAGGTTAAGTGTTTTTGAATATCCGTATTGAATCAGGAGCCCCATATAATGCTCCATAAAGTTTATGATGGGCCCTATAAGATGCTCCATATTAAAGTATGCTCCATATAATCCTGCCTAAAGGTTAATAATGGCCCCATAAGATGCTCCATAGACACATTTTCCCAATATAATGCTGCACAAATGTTGATTATGGCCCCATAAGATGCTCCATAAAGATATTTGCCCCATATAATGCTGCACAAACCTTGATTATGGCCGCATAAAATGCCCCATACAGACACTTGCCCCATATAATGCTCCACAAACATTAATTATGGCCCCATAAGATGCTTCATAAAGATATTTGCCCCATATAGTGCTGCACAAACATTATGGCCCCATAAGATACTCCATACAGATATTTGCCCCATATAGTACTGCACAAATGTTAATTATGGCCCCATAAGATGCTCCATACAGACATTTGCCCCATATAGTACTGCACAAACGTTATGGCCCCATAACACTCCATACAGACAGTTGCCCTATACAATGCTGCACAAACGTTAATTATGGCCCCATAAGATGCTCCATACAGACATTTGTCCCATATAGTGCTGCACAAACGTTATGGCCCCATGCAGACATTTGCCCCATACAGTGCTGCACAAACTTTATGGCCCCATACAGACACTTGCCCCATATAGTGCTGCACAAATGTTATGGCCCCATAAGATGCTCCATACAGACACTTGCCCCATTTGCTGTTGCTGCGATAAAAAAAAAATCACATACTCACCTCTCCGTCGCTCAGGCACTCGGCACTTGCTATATTCACCTGCTCCTCGTTCCAGGCTCCGGTCCATCTTCAGCATCTTCTGCACTGACGTTCAGGCAGAGGGCGCACACTAACTACGTCATCGCACCCTCTAACCTGAGCGTCACTGCAGAAGACGCTGAAGAAGGAGCGGCGGCTGGAACAAGGAGCAGATGAATATCGGGCAGCGCTGCGCTCCCTATTATACTCATCTGCTCCTGGTGTCGTGTAGTCCCTGCTTCCCAGTGCCGTAGCTTCTTCCTGTACTGAGCGGTCACCATTACCGCTCATTACAGTAATAAATATGCGGCTCCATCCCTATGGGAGGTGGAGCCACATATTCATTACTGTAATTAGCGGTACCATGTGACCGCTTAGTACCGGAAGAAGCTGGGGCGCCGGGAAGCAGGGACCTGCAGGGACCGCGCCAGGAGCAGGTGAGTATAATTTGACAGCCTCCGCTCCCCCTCCCCTGCCGACCCCTGGGTATGACTCAAGTATAAGCCAAGAGGAGGACTTTCAGCCCCCAAAAATGGTCTGAAAATCTCGGCTTACACTCGAGTATATATGGTACCTTGTTTCAGAAGTTTTAAAGCTTGTGCTGTTTCGTGTTTTGTAGACGAGATACTTTGTGGCATTTGCGCAGTAATGGCTTTCTTCTTGTGACTCAACCATGCAGCCCATTGTTCTTCAAGTGCCTCCTTATTGTGCATCTTGAAACAGCCACACCACTAGTTTTCAGAGAGTCTTGTATTTCAGCTGATGCTATTTTTGGGGTTTTTTTTGCATCCAGATCAATTTTCCTGGCAGTTGTGGATGACATTTTTGTTGGTCTACTTGACCATGGTTTTGTTTTTGCAGAGCCCTTGATTTTCCATTTGTTAATCGCAGTTTGAATACTGCTGACTGGCATTATCAATTCCTTGGATACCTTTTTGTATCAATTTCCTGTTTTGTGCAGTTCAACTACCTTTTCCCATAGAACTGTTGACAATTCTTTTGCTTTCCACAAGACTCATAATCAAGAAACATCAGTGGCTGGATGAAAGATGCAAGAGTCTGTCTGGATCGCAGAAACTCACTCAGCTTTTATGCACACACATTTATTACAAGCAAGCAAGTCACAGGTGAGGATGTTACCTTTAGCAGCCATTCAAACCCATTTGTGTCAACTTCTGTGCATATTATCAGACCAAAATCACCAGGGTATGTGACATTTTTATCAGGGTCATTTGGATGTTTTAGGTTGTGATTAGTATTTATTTGGCTTCACTTCAAAGTTTTGGTGTTATCATTCATATTCACTGAAAAAGAGCCAAGAAAGAAACACACACATATATATATATATATATATATATATATATATATATATATATATATATATATATATATATATATACAGTGGGCACGGAAAGTATTCTTACCCCATTACATTTTTCACTCTTTGTTTCATTGCAGTCATATGGTAAATTCAAAAAAGTTCATTTTTTCCACATAAATGTACACCCTGCACCCCATCTTGACTGAAAAAGCAGACATGTAGATTTTTTTTCAAATTTAATAAAAAAGAATGACTGAAATATCACATGGTCATAAGAATTCAGACCCTTTGCTCAGACACTAATAAGTCACATGCTGTCCATTTCCTTGTGATCCTCCTTGAGATGGTTCTACTACTTCATTGGAGGCAAGCTGTGTTTAATTAAACTGATAGGACTTGATTTAGAAAGGCACACATTTGTCTATATAAGACCTCACAGCTCGCAGTGCATGTCAGACCAAATGAGAATCATGAGGTCAAAGGAACTGGCCAAGGAGCTCAGAGACCGAATTGTGACAAGGCACAGATCTGGCCAAGGTTACAACAGAATTTTTGCAGTACTCAAGATTCCTAAGAGCACAGTGACCTCCATAATCCTTAAATAGAAGAAGTTTGGGACCACCAGAATTCTTCCTTCACCTGGCCATCTGGCCAAACTGAGCAATCGTGGGAGAAGAGCCTTGGTGAGAGAGGTAAAGAAGAACCCCAAGATCACTGTGCCTAAGCTCCAGAGATGCAGTAGATAGATGGGAGAAAGTTCTACAAAGTCAACTATCACTGCAGCCCTCCACCAATCGGGCCTTTATGGCAGAGTGGCCCGATGGAAGCCTCTCCTCAGTGCAAGACATATCAAAGCCCATACAGCGTTTGCTAAAAACACATGAAGAACTCCAAGATTATGAGAAATAAGATTCTCTTGTCTGAAGAAATGAAGATAGACCTTTTTGGTGATACTTCTAAGCGGTATGTGTGGAGAAAACCAGGCACTGCTCATCACTTGCCCAATACAATCCCCACAGTGAAACATGGTGGTGGCAGTATCATGCTATGGGGGTGTTTTTCAGCTGTAGGGACAGGATGACTGGTTGTCATTGAAGCAAACATGAATGCTGCCAAGTACAGAGATATTCTGGATGAAAACGTCTTCCAGAGTGCTCTGAACCTCAGACTTGGCCGAAGTTTCACCTTCCAACAAGACAAAGACCCTAAGCACATAGATAAAATAACAAAGGAGTGGCTTCAGAACAACTCTGTGACCATTCTTGACTGGCCCAGCCAGAGCTCTGACCTAAACCCAGATGAGCATCTCTGGAGAGACCTGAAAATGGCTGTCCACCAACGTTCATCATCCAACCTGACATAACTGGAGAGGATCTGCATGGAAGAATGGCAAAGGATCCCCAAATAAAGATGTGAAAAACTTGTTGCATCATTCTCAAGAATACTCATGGCTGTACTAGCTGAGCAAAGGGTCTGAATACCTCTGTTTTAATAAATTTGCAAAAATTACTACATTTCTGTATTTTTTCAGTCAAGATGGGGTGCAGAGTGTACATTAATGAGACAAAAATGAACTTTTTTTAATTTATCAAATGGCTGCAATGAAATGAGTGAAAAATTTAAAGGGGTCTGAATACTTTCTGTACCCACTGTATATGTCAGTCAATATTTCATACACTGATGAAAGGCTGAAAACTCAGTGAGCATCCTATTGGTGTTAGGCGTGGCTAAGCTGCCTTCCTCATAATCAGTTCACGTGGTCTAGCCCAGCTATATTTAAGGGATGCTATCTTAACCCCTTAATCCCATACGACGTACTATCCCATCGAGGTGACCTGGGACTTAATTCACAGTGACGGGATAGTACGTCATAGGTGATCGGTCGCGCTCACGGGGGGAGCGCGGCCGGGTGTCAGCTGATTATCACAGCTGACATCCGGCACTATGTGTCAGGAGTGGTCACGGACCGCCCCCGGCACATTAACCCGTGGCACACTGCGATCAAACATGATCGCAGTGTTCCGGCGGTATAGGGAAGCATCGCGCAGGGAGGGGGCTCCCTGCGTGCTTCCCTGAGACCCCCCGGAGCAACGCGACGTGATCGCGTTGCTCCAAGCGTCTCTTACCTCCTATCCCTGCAGGCCCCGGATCCAAAATGGCCACGGGGCTGCATCCGGGTCCTGCAGGGATTACTTCCGGGTGCAGACCAGGCTCTGGTAAGCCTGCAGCACTAGAACTCAGATCGCTGATCTGACAGAGTGCTGTGCAAACTGTCAGATCAGCGATCTGTGATGTCCCCCCCGGGACAAAGTAAAAAAGTTTAAAAAAAAATTCCACATGTGTAAACAAAAAAATAAAAAAAATCCTAAGTAAAGAAAAAATATACAGTGGGGCAAAAAAGTATTTAGTCAGTCAGCAATAGTGCAAGTTCCACCACTTAAAAAGATGAGAGGCGTCTGTAATTTACATCATAGGTAGACCTCAACTATGGGAGACAAACTGAGAAAAAAAAATCCAGAAAATCACATTGTCTGTTTTTTTTATCATTTTATTTTCATATTATGGTGGAAAATAAGTATTTGGTCAGAAACAAACAATCAAGATTTCTGGCTCTCACAGACCTGTAACTTCTTCTTTAAGAGTCTCCTCTTTCCTCCACTCATTACCTGTAGTAATGGCACCTGTTTAAACTTGTTATCAGTATAAAAAGACACCTGTGCACACCCTCAAACAGTCTGACTCCAAACTCCACTATGGTGAAGACCAAAGAGCGGTCAAAGGACACCAGAAACAAAATTGTAGCCCTGCACCAGGCTGGGAAGACTGAATCTGCAATAGCCAACCAGCTTGGAGTGAAGAAATCAACAGTGGGAGCAATAATTAGAAAATGGAAGACATAAAAGACCACTGATAATCTCCCTCGATCTGGGGCTCCACGCAAAATCCCACCCCGTGGGGTCAGAATGATCACAAGAACGGTGAGCAAAAATCCCAGAACCACGCGGGGGGACCTAGTGAATGAACTGCAGAGAGCTGGGACCAATGTAACAAAGCCTACCATAAGTAACACACTACGCCACCATGGACTCAGATCCTGCAGTGCCAGACGTGTCCCACTGCTTAAGCCAGTACATGTCCGGGCCCATCTGAAGTTTGCTAGAGAGCATTTGGATGATCCAGAGTAGTTTTGGGAGAATGTCCTATGGTCTGATGAAACTAAACTGGAACTGTTTGGTAGAAACACAACTTGTCGTGTTTGGAGGAAAAAGAATACTGAGTTGCATCCATCAAACACCATACCTACTGTAAAGCATGGTGGTGGAAACATCATGCTTTGGGGCTGTTTCTCTGCAAAGGGCCCAGGACGACTGATCCGGGTACATGAAAGAATGAATGGGGCCATGTATCGTGAGATTTTGAGTGCAAACCTCCTTCCATCAGCAAGGGCATTGAAGATGAAACGTGGCTGGGTCTTTCAACATGACAATGATCCAAAGCACACCGCCAGGGCAACGAAGGAGTGGCTTCGTAAGAAGCATTTCAAGGTCCTGGAGTGGCCTAGCCAGTCTCCAGATCTCAACCCTATAGAAAACCTTTGGAGGGAGTTGAAAGTCCGTGTTGCCGAGCAAAAAGCCAAAAACATCACTGCTCTAGAGGAGATCTGCATGGAGGAATGGGCCAAAATACCAACAACAGTGTGTGGCAACCTTGTGAAGACTTACAGAAAACGTTTGACCTCTGTCATTGCCAACAAAGGAGATATTACAAAGTATTGAGATGAAATTTTGTTTCTGACCAAATACTTATTTTCCACCATAATATGAAAATAAAATGATAAAAAAACAGACAATGTGATTTTCTGGATTTTTTTTTCTCAGTTTGTCTCCCATAGTTGAGGTCTACCTATGATGTAAATTACAGACGCCTCTCATCTTTTTAAGTGGTGGAACTTGCACTATTGCTGACTGACTAAATACTTTTTTGCCCCACTGTATATATATTATTCCCATAAATAATTTTTTAAATCTAAATAATAAAAAAAAATAAAAGTACACATATTTAGTATCGCCGCATCCGTAACGACCCAATCTATAAAACTGTCCCACTAGTTAACCTCTTCAGTGAATACCGTAAGAAAAAAAAAAAACGAGCCAAAAAAACAACGCTTTATTATCATACCGCTCAACAAAAAGTGGAATAACACACGATCAAAAAGATGGATATAAATAACCATGGTACCACTGAAAACATCATCTTGTCTAGCAAAAAACAAGCTACCATACAGCATTATAAGCAAAAAAATAAAAAAGTTATAGTTCTCAGAATAAAGCGATGCCAAAATAATTATTTTTTCTATAAAATAGCTTTTATCGTATAAAAGCGCCAAAACATAAAAAAAGATATAAATGAGATATTGCTGTAATCGTACTGACCCGACGAATAAAACTGCTTTATTAATTTTACCAAAGGTGGAACGGTATAAACGCCTCCCCCAAAAGAATTTCATGAATAGCTGGTTTTTGGTAATTCTGCCTCACAAAAATCAGAATAAAAAGCGATCAAAAAATGTCATGTGCCCGAAAATGTAATCAATAAAAACGTCAACTCGTCCCGCAAAAAACAAGACCTCACATGACTCTGTGGACCAAAATATGGAAAAATTATAGGTCTCAAAATGTGGAGACGCAAAAACTTTTTTGCCATAAAAAGCGTCTTTTAGTGTGTGACAGCTGCCAATCATAAAAATCCGATATAAAAAAGCTATGAAAGTAAATCAAACCCCCCTTCATCACCCCCTTAGTTAGGGAAAAATAATAAAATTAAAATAATGTATTTATTTCCATTTTCCCGTTAGGATTAGGGCTAGGGTTAGGGTTAGGGCTAGGGTTAGGGTTAGGGCTAGGGTTAGGGTTAGGGTTAGGGCTATGGCTAGGGTTAGGGCTTGGGTTAGGGCTAGGGTTAGGGCTAGGGCTGGGGTTAGGGTTGGGGCTAGGGTTGGAGCTAAAGTTAGGGTTAGGGTTGGGGCTAAATTTAGGGTTAGGGTTACATTTACGGTTGGGATTAGGGTTAGGGGTGTGTCAGGTTTAGGGGTGTGGTTAGGGTTACCGTTGGGATTAGGGTTAGGGGTGTGTGGATTAGGGTTTCAGGTAGAATTGGGGAGTTTCCACTGTTCAGGCACATCAGGGGCTCTCCAAACGTGACATGGCATCCGATCTCAATTCCAGCCAATTCTGAATTGAAAAAGTAAAACAGTGCTCCTTTCCTTCGGAGCTCTCCCGTGCCCCCAAACAGGGGCTTATCCCAACATATGGGGTATCAGCGTACTCAGGACAAATTGGACAACAACTTTTGGGGTCCAAGTTCTCTTGTTATGCTTGGGAAAATAAAAATTTGGAGGGCTAAAAATCATTTTTGTGGGAAAAAAAAAGGATTTTTTATTTTCACGGCTCTGCGTTATAAACTGTAGTGAAACACTTAAGGGTTCAAAGTTCTCACAACATATCTAGATAAGTTCCTTGGGAGGTTTAGTTTCCAATATGGGGTCACTTGTGGGGGGTTTCTACTGTTTGGGTACATCAGGGGCTCTGCAAATGCAACGTGACGCCTGCAGACCAATCCATCTAAGTCTGCATTCCAAATGGCGCTCCTTCTCTTCCGAGCTCTGCCATGCGCCCAAACAGTGGTTCCCCCCACATACGGGGTATCAGCGTACTCAGGATAAATTGGACAACTTTTGGGGTCCAATTCCTCCTGTTACCCTTGGGAAAATACAAAACTGGGGGCTAATAAATCATTTTTGTGGAAAAAAAAAGAATTTTATTTTCACGGCTCTGCGTTATAAACTGTAGTGAAACACTTGGGGGTTCAAAGCTCTCAAAACACATCTAGATAAGTTCCTTAGGGGATCTACTTTCCAAAATGTTGTCACTTGTGGGGGGTTTTAATGTTTAGGCACATCAGGGGCTCTCCAAACACGACATGGTGTCCCATCTCAATTCCAGTCAATTTTGCATTGAAAGTCAAACGGCGCTCCTTCCTTTCCAAGCTCTGCCATGTGCCCAAACAGTCGTTTTCCCCCACATATGGGGTATCAGCGTACTCAGGACAAATTGCACAATAACTTTTGGTGTCCAATTTCTTCTCTTACCCTTGGGAAAATAAAAAATTGGGGGCAAAAAGATCATTTTTGTGAAAAAATATGATTTTTTATTTTTACGGCTCTGCATTATAAACTTCTGTGAAGCACTTGTTGGGTCAAAGTGCTCACCACACATCTAGATAAGTTCCTTAACGGGTCTACTTTCCAAAATGGTGTCACTTGTGGGGGGTTTCAATGTTTAGGCACATCAGGGGCTCTCCAAACGCAACATGGCGTCCCATCTTAATTCCAGTCAATTTTGCATTGAAAAGTAAAATGGCGCTCCTTCCCTTCCAAGCTCTGCTATGTGCCCAAACAGTGGTTTACCCCCACATATGGGGTATCATCATACTTAGGATTAATTGACAAAAAACTTTTGTGGTCTAATTTCTTCTCTTACACTTGGGAAAATAAAAAATTGGGGGTGAAAAGATAATTTTTGTGAAAAAATATGATTTTTTATTTTTACGGCTCTGCATTATAAACTTCTGTGAAGCACTTGTTGGGTAAAAGTGCTCACCACACATCTAGATAAGTTCCATAAGGGGTCTACTTTCCAAAATGGTGTCACTTGTGGGGGGTTTCAATGTTTAGGCACATCAGGGGCTCTCCAAACGCAACATGGTGTCCCATCTCAATTCCAGTCAATTTTGCATTGAAAAGTCAATTAGCGCTCCTTCGCTTCCGAGCTCTGCCATGCACCCAAACAATGGTTTACACCCACATATGGGGTATCAGCGTACTCAGGACAAATTGCACAACAACTTTTGGGGTCCATTTTCTCCTGTTACCCTTGGTAAAATAAAACAAATTGGAGCTGAAATAAATTGTGTGTGAAAAAAAGTAAAATGTTCATTTTTATTTAAACATTCCAAAAATTCCTGTGAAACACCTGAAGGGTTAATAAACTTCTTGAATGTGGTTTTGAGCACCTTGAGGGGTTCAGTTTTTAGAATGGTGTCACACTTGGGTATTTTCTATCATATAGACCCCTCAAAATGATTTCAAATGAGATGTGGTCCCTAAAAAAAAATGGTGTTGTAAAAATGGGAAATTGCTGGTCAATTTTAACCCTTATAACTCCGTAACAAAAAAAATTTTGGTTCCAAAATTGTGCTTATGTAAAGTAGACATGTGGGAAATGTTACTTACTAAGTATTTTGCATGACATATCTCTGTGATTTAAGGGCATAAAAATTCAAATTTGGAAAATTGCAAAATTTTCAAAATGTTCACCAAATTTCCATTTTTTTCACAAATAAACGCAAGTTATATCGAATAAATGTTGCCACCATTATGAATTACAATATGTCACGAGAAAACAATGTCAGAATCGCCAAGATCCGTTGAAGCGTTCCAGAGTTATAACCTCATAAAGAGACAGTGGTCAGAATTGTAAAAATTTGGCCATTAACGTGCAAACCACCCTCGGGGCTTAAGGGGTTAATCAGTATAAAAGAAAGGCCCTTACCCAGAAGTGCATTTTACTGCTTGTAGAGTGTATGGGAAAGATCTCAGGGCACACAACATAGGGATAAAAAAGGTATAATGCAATTAGGGTGTACTACTTCAATGCTGATGTACCAGATTGAAGACGGGATAGTCTCAGTCTGTGAATACAAAGACAAAGCTTCAAGTGTTATATAGGCAACTGTTGTAGCTGTGTAATCCCTCTATTTGAATGTGATTTATTAGATGTGATATAATGTTGTACATGCACAGTAATAACTACATTTTTTCACACATTACAAGCAAGGCAGGTCAGTATTAAAGGTAATCTGTCACCAGTTGTCTGCCAAGTTATTTCAGAGCAGAATGATGTAGCAGCAGAGACCCTGATTCCAGCAATGTGTCACATACTGTGCTGCTTGCTGCAGTTTTGATAAAATCACTGCTTTCTCTTATGCAGATTTAGCAGATTTATGAATTGTAAGCTTTGCATAGACTCTTTCACACAGCTGATTGGCAGCTTTCTATGTACACTGTTTGCAAAATATTAGGCACTTGAGTATTTTGATGATGTCATCATTCTAATGCATATTTTCCAACGCCAAGCAGTATATGCCTGAATGCTTATTGGTTTGATACATATCAGTGAAATTGTGTTATAAGGAGGATGTGGCCCAATAATATCAACACCCTTTATTAAGGTGTAGGGAATAATTATGGAGATTGCTTTCATCAGACAAAATGGGCCAAAAAGAGGTTTGACTGACTCTGCAAAGTCAAGAATTGTTACAAGCCTCACAGAGGAATGTAGCACTTTTGTAAAAGCTAAGATATTAGGGTTTGATCATAGAGTAATCAAATGTTTTGTTGCAAATAGTCAACAGGATTAACTGGCATAGATTTGAGAAGAATGAATGTGAAGCCATCATTTTGATACAGGAAAGATATATATCTTGGTACCGTGTTAGCCAGTGGATAGAAAAATATTTAGAATTGAGAGTCCTCAGTGGTTGATTCCTTTTAATGGCTAACTGAAAAGATGGTAACAAGTTTGAGACTACTCCAGTCCCTTCATCAGGCATAGACTGTTCCTGACTGTCTATGCCTGATGAAGGGACAGCAGTTGTCTCGTAAGCTTGCGATTTGTTAACATCTTTTCAGTTAGCCATTAAAAGGTATCAACCACTGAGGACTCTCAATTCTAAATATTTTTGTGAAGCCACCAGGAATCCATTATCCTCGAGTGCTGTTGTATTGGAGAACTGCAACCTTCATCGAGTGCCCAGAGGTTCAATGTGTTTAGTGCTCAGGGACATGTGGAAAGTAAGGGAGGATGAAACACAACCTCCACTGAGCACATGTCATAAGTTGAAACGTTGTGGTCATGCAGGCTTTCTGATAATGCCCTGCAACTATGACATCTTACATATTATCATACCTTGTGCAGTGGAGGTGAGTACCAGGGTAATCAGAGATCAGTGGTTCCCAGTGGATCAGAATTTGTATGGCAGGTCATTTTTTCATTTTCAGAGTCACTGTGTAAGTTTCTCTCTTGTGTAGAGTGTAAGCTATCATAGTCAGCAGGGTTGTCTCTTGCTCTCTCTCCCTCTTCTGAAAAGTGTAAGCTCTTATGATTATCAGAGTCTTCTCTTTCTCTCTTTTCTGTAGTATGTAAGCTCATATGGGCAGTGAAGTCCTCTCCCTCTGTATGTTTTCTCCCAATGTATCTTTTCTGATCAATTTCAAGCTTTACAGTATTGAGGTCTGAGCAAATGTATTCACAATTTTTGGGAAAACATTCGGCAAAACCAGCGAATTTGAATTTTAAAACATCCTATCACCATTAATTCCTATATATAAAAGTAGAAAAGAGCTGTTGGGAGCAGGGATGAGTAAATCTGATGAAATTTTTCCAAGAACAATTTTCATCAGCATTTCCTTGATCCACCCAGTCAGTGATTCTGTCATAGAAGGAAATTAACTTAGTCTGACATGACTTATCAGTTACAAACCCATGCTGACTCTGGTTAATCACTTCATTGTTATCCAGGTACTTACATACATGTTGTTTAATAATTTGTTCAAAGATCTTTCCTGGTATGGAAGTCAGACTCACCGGCTTATAGCTCCACCTTCTTCCCCTTTTTGAAGATAGGAACATTTGCTCTTCTCCAGTCTTCTGGGACTTCTCCTGTTCTCCAAGAATTTTGGAGAATGGTTCAAACATTTATTCTGCTATCTCCTTCAGTACTCTGGGGTGTAATTCATCTGGACCTGGAGACTTGAATTAATTTATGTTAGTTAAGTGTGTCCTCACTATCTTTCAGTTTATAGATATCCTGGATTCTTCTATTCCTTTAATAGGACAGTGAAGATCAGTTGATGTTACATTTCCTTTCTGATAGAAAACAGATGCAAAATAGGAATTTAAAAGTTCGGCCTTTTCAACATCCTTTCTTACCATTTCATCATTTTTGTCCTGTAAAAATCCTATAGCATCTTTGACTTTTCTTTTACTTTTTACAAATCCTTTTTATTGCTTTTGATGTCTCTTGCAAGCCTTAATTCATTGTCAGCTTTAGTTAATCTGATTCGTGCCCTGCAGGTTCTGCAGACAGCATTATATTCTTCTTTAGATATGCCTCCCTCTTTCCTTTTGATAAACATTTATTTATTTCTTTTTAGCATGTGTTCATCCATCCTAGTTTCCTTAAATGCTTTGCATTCTTCCCTCTTTTTGGAATTGTTAACTATTGGCATTTGAGAATCTCATTTTTCAAGATTTCCCAACCTTCTTGGACATTTTTGTCGTTAAGGAAATCCAGCTATTGGATCCCTCTGATTCTCTTTCTCAGTTCCTTAAAATCTGCCTTTCTGAAATCTAACCTTGAATCTTTACAGTCTTGAGTCTTTACAGGTCTTCCTCCTTTAGTTATCCAAAATTCTAAAATAGTAAGGTCGCTACCTCCTAGGGTCCCAGCCACTCTTAGGGTACTGTCACACAGTCACACTTTGGACGCTACGACGGCATGATCCGTGACGTCGCAGCGTTGTATGAGTATCGCTCCAGCGTCGTAGACTGCAGTCACACGTTGCAATCACGGCGCTGGAGCGATGCCGAAGTCCCCGGGTAACCAGGGTAAACATCGGGTTACTAAGCACAGGGCCGCGCTTAGTAACCCGATGTTTACCCTGGTTACCAGCGTAAACGTAAAAAAAACAAACCGTACATACTCACATTCCGGTGTCTGTCCCCCGGCGTTCTGCTTCTCTCCACTGTGTAAGCAGCAGAGCCGGAAAGCACAGCGGTGACGTCAGACGTCACCGCTGTGCTCGCTTTCCGGCTGGCAGGCGCTCACAGTGCAGAGAAGCTGAGACGCCGGAGGCCAGACACCGGAATGTAAGTATGTACTGTTTGTTTTTTTTTACTTTTACGCTGGTAACCACGGTAAACATCGGGTTACTAAGCGCGGCCCTGCGCTTAGTTACCCGATGTTTACCCTGGTTACAAGCGAACACATCGCTGGATCGCTGTCACACACAACGATCCAGCGATATCAGCGGGAGATCCAGCGACGAAAGAAAGTTCCATACGATCTGCTACGACGTACGATTCTCAGCAGGATCCCTGATCGCTGCTGCGTGTCAGACACAGCGATATCGTATGGATATCGCTGGAACGTCACGGATCGTACGGTCGTAGCGATCAAAGTGTGACTGTGTGACAGTACCCTTACCTCCTCAGCCATTTCCTCCCTGTTTAAAAGGATTAGATCCAAGGTAGCAGATCCCCTTGTTTTCTCCCCTACCTTTTGGAAGATAAAGTTGTCAGCAAGAGAGGATAAAAATTTGCTTGACCTGTTAGTTTTGCCTGAGAGAGATTCTCAACAAATGTCTGGATAGTTGAAATCTGCTATGACCACTATGTCATATTTTTTGGAGAACTTGGCCATTTGATGCATAAAGAGTTCATCCATATCTTCAGCTTGCACAGGCCACCTGTAGTAAATGCCTACAATGGTGACCTTTTCTCTCCTTGTATTCTTACCCAGTTTCCACAGAACTCCCCATCTTTGAAGCTTCAATCTCTGTGCAGATATAAGCTTTTCAAATATACAATGATATGCTTTCTTAATGTCATACATTGACAAACTAACACAATTATAAAATGCTTCAGTTTTCCCTTTGGGTTTTGAATCCTTCATATTCCAAATGTAATAATGTAATAAATAAATACGTTGTAATAATGTAATAATGTAAATAAGTTGTAAATAAGTTGTTCTCTGTTGCTCTCTGTAAATAAGTTGTTCTCTCCTTGTATTCTTACCCAGGTAGCTAGAAGGAATATAGAGCGCACATAGGGTCGTATCCGAGATAAAGGGAATATTCGTGAGAGATGAAATAAATTCACTCACCTATTATGGTTGTGTGAGACACAACCACTGCACTTAGCATTGGCAGCTGCTGCAAGCCCCGATGTGATGATCCTTTGCTAGGTGAATAGAATGGGGCATCAGACTGCGCTGCTCGCCTGTCAGAATAATGTACCCGAGAAGTCCAAGTAGATGAAATAGAGAATAGTCTTTATTTCTACGCGTTTCGTGGTGATCACACCACTTCCTCAGGACTGTCCTGAGGAAGTGGTGTGATCACCACGAAACGCGTAGAAATAAAGTCTATTCTCTATTACATCTACTTGGACTTCTCTGGTACATTATTCTGACAGGCGAGCAGCGCAGTCTGATGCCCCATTCTCTTCACCTAGCAATGAATTCTTACCCAAACAGTTTCCACAGAACTCCCCATCTCTGAAGCTTCAATCTCTGTGCAGATATACTCTTTTCTAACATACAATGATATGCTTTCTTAATGTCAGACATTGACAATCTAACACAATTATAAAATACTTCAGTTTTCCCTTTGGGTTTTGAATCTTTCATATTCCAAATGTAATAAATAAATGTAAATTGTTTTTATATTTTTGAATTTCAGGCATGGTTTTTAGATTTCTAAATAGCATTCCTATACCATCTAGTTTGTCATATAGCGCAAGTGCAGTGCCCCAGAGTCCTGATTGTTGCAATAATGTCATTCTTCCACCAGGGGGAGTGATATTATGTCTGATGGCAATAAAGGAGATCTTCCTACCAGGTATCACAAACCATACACTACACTTCACACTCCAGACCACCAGGGGGAGCCTTGCTCCTATCTACTAGGGCACTTCTCACAGAACGGTAAAACTGGTGGGCTGGATAGAAAGTTAGAGAGACGCTGGCTGGGCTTTGCCCAGGCAACACCTGTCAGGCAGACAGGGGGAAAAGAGGAACATCTGAGCTGCAGACAGAGGATCCCTGTCAGGGGTGGGATCCTGACAGAGGCCTAGCAAGACAGAAAGCTATGGAGCTGCGTCTGCCCCATGTGTGGCAGCATCCTAAGAAAGGACATGAAGAGAATTGTATTGTAAAGAGTGAGAAACGAAGGCACAGCATGAGGAGAAATCACCGGGAGGAGTTCTGCCCTGAAATAGGCTGCTTCCTTCTGAGGCGCGTAGCCAGTGGCCGGAACACCGAGGGAGTAATTGACTCTATGCATTACTTCAGAGACCGGCAGGACAGTCAATTCCAAGTTGGCTGCCCGACCTTAATACCTAAGAAGACACAGTGGCAAATTGTGGGGGTCGGGGCATCTCTAGGGTCCTTATAAACAAGCCTCAGGCCATCAGTCATATGGGTTTGTCCTATCCATACCATCTGGGGGACAGAGAGGAAGAAATAACATCTAGAACATCTACAAGAGTTGTTAGGACCTTACCGAGTTGCTCAGCAGGGAGGGACTACAACACACAGGCGCTAGTAGGAAGGCTACTGATTTCCACCTGGATAAGGGGACTCTGGATTTGCCTTCAGACCGGCCGGACTCTATCTACCCTGTGGTCTGTACCCTGGACTGTGGATTCTGAAGTCTTCAGTAAAAGGTAAAGAGACTGCAACCTTGTGTCCTCGTTATTCCCTGCGCCTTACATCATCCACCATCACCATCTACCCTTCTGGGAAGCCCTGGGGACATACTTCACCTGTGGGAAGGTATACCATCTACCTGCCATAACATCACCCCAGCGGACCCTTCACCGCAGCGTCGGTCTCCCTGACCGAATACCACAGGTGGCGTCACGAACTTCCCCTTAAAAGACCTTTCCCAAAACCATAAAAAACTCTATTCCTTTATTTCAAAGGGCCACGGACCGGGTCGGGCCACCGTGACATCCCCGCAGAACACTGAAGGACCCGGTGCCGAGTACCCCATTGCCCTTAACGTGGGGGCGCTCCACAAACACAACTGAAGACTAATGCAAAAATCTTCTTTCAAAGTCTTGACTGTGCACTAAATTTAATCTATATGCCTCAATAATGAGATTTTTTATTCAGTCCACACATGTGTTTAATTTTTACAGTTAAATATCACAAGTGCTTCTACATGAATCTGGAATCTGTCTTTTGTGTTTCCCATTGTTAAAGGACAGTTTAATTCAGTAACATCATGAAAAAACATTATTGCAGAATATATGTAAAAAAAATCTATTCGGAAATTACTTATAAGGAGAATTATTTTTGTATTTCTTCTATAGTATTTTTGGTTATTTTTCTGGTACAAAGGACAAAATATTTGCAATTGTAATAAAAGAGAGATATTAATCACATGTTCCAAAATATTCTTGTTCTCTGCTTAATAAAATGTCAGACAGCAGAAAAGCAAATGTCAGCAATTGTCAGTCAAAGTTCATACAACAGATGGCCCATGCATTAGCAATTTTAATTGCAAGTTGAATATGTATTTGACATATCTTTTGGGTGCAACATAAATATTAATTGTTTAGTTCAACTCAATGTTTTTTGCTTTTATGATTTGTGTAAGTTATTAATTTAACTTTGTATAAAAATATTTTAGTATTGTATCTCAAATTTAAAAAGGCTTTTGTCATTGCACAGTTAAGCACACATTTTAATAGAATTTAAACCTCACATATCATAGTCTGACACACAGACATTGCTAAGGGGAAATCACATTCTAATTAGTTTCACTAGAATATTTGGTGAAGACATTTATCACAATGTACTGAAATGTCTCAGACCTCTATATTACAAAATTATTACTAAACTGAAGATTCTGGAGTTTTAATTGGATAACCAAGGCTTTAGATAAATTATAAAATATTACTCCTAATTAATATAGCTCTATAATAAAAAAGAATAAAAGTACAAATATTTCAAGAGCCGAAATGTTCATAAATAGTGATGAGTGAGCATGCTCGCCACTACTCAGTACACGTCCAAGCATATCACTGCTAGGATGTGCTCGGAGTTTGCAGAGTATTTCTGGGGTTGCTCGGCAGGAGCTCTGGTCCCCTTCCTGCATGTTTGGTGCTCTTTAGACAGCCAATGAACATGCAGGAATTGCAGTGACTGGCTGGCTGCACAGCGTCATCAGGTCTATATCAGACCTGGCACTACCATGCATGTCACAGTCTACTCTGGAATCAGGCAGTGTAGAGAGAGGTGCTGCTGAGCTAGGGAGAGATTTGCTTTTTTCTTAGTTAGTGTAGGTATACCACAATATATTATACACATATCCATCTGAACTAACAGTCCTTCTGAGGACTAATCAGTGCTAGGCAGGCAGGCAGTGTATGTGAGTGACTGCAGTGCATATAGCAAGAGGGTCCATTCCAGTCTTGTCTGCTGCTGCTGCTTTTACAGATATTTCTAGACATAGCCCCAGGCATTAGGGCCCAGGAATAATTTTTTGGGGGGTTCTTAATCCTGATAATTTGCTTAAAAAGCAATCCAGAGAACACAATTTTTCTGCTCCATTTGCTTGTTGGCACTACAGAATACAGCCAGATCCTTTCCATATTACAGCTCTAAAAATCCATCTATTGAAACTTTTATTCGTCCATCACACGTATCACATAAGTGCGTTCAAAATTCTGCTATTTCTGGCCTTCATTTAAATTTTGTTGCAGTGTGTTAGTGAATTTATTGACACCAGTTTACTGTTAAAAATAGTTACCTACAGGCCAGCAATTTAAAACTGTGGTTTGTCTGTCACATGGATCACATATAAGTGAGCTCAAAATTCTGCCATTTCCGGCCTCCATTTAAATTTTGTTGCAGTGTGTTAGCATAGTTATTGACACCAGTTTGCTGTTAAAAATAGTTACCTACAGGCCAGCTATTAAAAACTGTGGTTTTAAGTCACATGGATCACATATAAGTTTGCTCCAAATTCAGCCATTTGAAGTGAATGTGGAAAATATTGTCCTTCATTTAAAATGGGCAAGGCGCATGGCAAGAGACATGGACCTGGACGTGATGGTGATGGTGCATGCAGAGGTTGAGACCGTGGGCAAGCTGAATTTGTGCCTCAACAAACACCCACATCTTCTTGCCTGACCTTCCTGTCCCAATTACTAGGGGACCACAGCACACCACTATTGAACTCAGAGCAGTGTCAAAACATTGTTGGTTGGATAGAGGATAATGCTTCCAGTCACTTTGCCACCACCACCACCCTGTCTTCCACATGATCAAGTCTTAGTAGCCATGAGTCTGGACCGCATATTGCTCACCTTGATCCTCCTTTCTCCCATCATGCCAAGTGCCCGGAGATAACTGATCCCACACTTGGACACTCTGAAGAGCTGTTCACTTTTCCATTTATAGATTCGGGACTCTCGTCTGGTCCACTTGAAGCGGGGCATAAGGAGATGGCATGCAGCGATGCCCAAATATTTGATCAGCCACGGTCAAACGAAGGTGATAGTGGAAAAGTGTCACAAGGGGTGGACGATGATGAGACCCAATTTCCAGAAAGTCAGGAGGAGGACCAGGGTGCGGAAGTGGAAGACGAGGTGGTGGATGATATAATAACTGACCAAACATGGCAGGAGGACATGCAGAGCGAGGACAGAAGCACACAGGGCGAGGGAGGTGCAGCACCCCAAAAGGCAAGAAGAAGCAGTGTGGTGGCCGCACACAGAAGGCAGGCAACCGTTCCCCATAGCACCAACAAGACTGAAGTTGCCAGTACAACTGTTAGGTCTTCCTCAGTCTGGTTGTTTTTTAAAGACTCTGCCGATAACCCCAAAAAGACCATAGCACCATCAGCAAGCACATTCACGTCCTTGTCCCAGTGCAGCGTTCAGTTGTCTATACTCTAGTCCTTGGAACACAAGCACAAATACACAGCCATCGCCCCACAGGCCACGCTACTAAATTCACACATTTCTTGACTGCTTGCTCTCTAAATGTTGCCTTTTAGGCTCGTGGAGACGGAAACTTTCTGCAACCTGATGGCAGCGGCCGTCCCTCGGTACTTGGTCCTCAGCTGCCACTATTTCTCCCAATGTACCATCCCCGCATTACACAAGAACATGTCCCACAACATTTTCCATGCTCTCAACAATACAGTTACTGGGAAAGTACACCTAACCACGGACACATAGAGAAGTGCTTGTGGGCAGGGATAATACATCTCGCTGACTGCACACTGGGTTAACATAGTGGAAGCCAGGACCCAGTCAGACCTTGGGATGGAACATGTCCTCCTGACACCGAGGATTGCAGGCCCTAGTTCAATCAGGATTGCCCCCACATTCTACAGCTCCTGCACCCCTTCTCCTCCTCTTCAGCCTCCATCTCCAAAATGACCACATCAGTCACAAGCTGGAAGCACTGCAGCACTGCCTCAGCCAAGCAGCAACAGGCTGTGCTGAAGCTAATATGCTTAGGTGACAAACCGGTCAATGTTGAAGAGTTGTGGACAGCTCTGGAAGAGTAGGCAGATCTGTGGCTGACACCGCTAAACCTATAGCCAGGCATGGTCATGTATGAGAATGTTCGGAACCTGATGGCAGCTTTGAGGCAATGCGAGCTCACACACATATCATGCCTGGCCCTCGTGCTTAACCTCATGGTTCAGCAGGTTCTCAAAACCTACCTGGAGCTGCCAGATCTGCTTGTCAAAGTATGCTGCCTGTGTGACCATTTTAGAAAGTCAGCTACAGCTTCCACCGCCCTTGCCGTGCTTTCCAGCGTTTGCAGCTTCCGGCTCACCAACTGGTGTGTGATGTCCCCACACATTGGAACTCTACACTGCAGATGTTGAGAAGGATTTGTAAGCAGAAGAGGGCAGTTCTTGACTACCGGCTTCAACAAGGCCTTCGGTATTCAGATCAGACTGCACACATAAGACCTCAGGAGTGGACATGAATGTCAGACATATGTACTATCCTCCAAAATTTTGAGGACTCCACCAAGATGGGGAGTGGCGATGACACCATAATTAGTGCCACCTTCCCGCTTCTCTGTGTTCTGAATTGCTCTCTGCTCACAATAAAAGAGGCTGCATTCAAGGCGGAGCACAATGAGATGGAGCAAGGAACCATACAGGGTGATTACACACAGCCCACCCTCTTCTTATCCCAATGTGAATTTGTTAATAATGAGGAAGAGGAGGAGGATGAGGAAGAGGAAGAACAGAAGATAGTTTCATGTGCTATAGATGGTAATACCTGCACATCTGTCATACCGTCAGTTCAGCATGGGTGGCCCGAGGACAGGGATGAGGAAAAGGAGGATGAGGAGGAGAGCATGGTCAGTCGTCTTCTTGGTGAGGACACAGAAGTCTTGCCTATTAGCAGTCTGGCACACATGGCTGAGTTTATGTTATGCTGCCTTGACAGTGACCCTCGTGTTCTCAAAATTTTGGGAGACAGTCATTACTGTTTGGTAACACTTCTAGACCCACGCTACAAGGAGACCTTACTATCGCTTATTCCCGAGGTGGACAGGTCTAATAAAATAGGGCATTACCAGAAGGCCTTTGTTGCGGAATTATTAAAAAAATTCCAATCTGAAGACAATGGTGGCAGAGGTCACAGATCTATGGACAACCAAGGAGTACAGGTGAGAGAGACACAACTCCAATCCTGCAGAAGCAGGGGAACACTGTCAAAGTTCTGGTAGACTTTTCTCAGACACTCCAATCACACAAGCCCTGAGGCGCGGGGTACTCTCAAAAGGAGTGCAAAGTTTGGGAAGATGCTGAAGGAGTACCTTCCTGACCGTACCAACATCCTTTGTGATTCCTCTGTGCCTTATAATTATTGGGTCTCAAAGCTGGATATGTGGCATGAACTGTCTCTCTATGCCTTGGAGGTCCTTGCCTGCCCTGCCACTAGCATTTTGTCAAAGCTCGTTTTTAGTGCCACTGGCAAATTATAACTGATAAGCTCATCCGCATGTCAACTGAAAATACTGACAGATTGACTCTTAGAAAAATGAACAAGGGGTGGATTGGCCAGACTTCTTGACACCACCGAATGATAACAGCATCAAATCCAGTGTCTTTTAATGGAAGGTCTATTCCTATGCACCTCTTCACTCCCACACCTGGATATACACTTCCTGATTTTGGCTATTTGCTGTTGTCTTACTCCTTCTCCTCCTCCTCATCATCATGCACCACCACTAGATCACCATAGTGACCATGGTCCGTGATGCAACACTCACATAATTTTTTGAATGGATGTTTATGATGCCCGCAAATTTTTTTTTTATACAGTATGTTGATGTAAATTCCAAGGGGGAAATGTTTGTCAGCCCATAAACTTACAGCATGGGCATTACAAGTATAGGAAACCTGCTCCTTTGGAATGGGAACAGATTTTTCAGAGGCCCTCCTCCATGGCTCTTCAAAGGGGCATTGGAGTGGCTCCAATTTTTTGGCAGCCCTTCTATTCACTGCAAAGGCAAACACTATGGGAGACCCACTTCTTCATAATCGGAACCTTTTTTGCTGAGGCCCCCTCTACGTCTGTTCAAAATGGCATTGGAGTGGCTCAAAATTTTTGGCAGCCCTTGCATTCACTGCATAGGCAAACAGTATGGGAAACCCACTTCCTAATAATGGGAAAATAATTTTATGAGGCCCTATTCCACATCTGTTTCAAGGGGTATTGGGGTTTGTACAAATTTGTGGCAGCTCTTGCATTCACTGCATAAGCAAAAAGTATGGGCGCCCCTCCATTTTGGGCATCCGCACCCTGTTGGAACACCCAGTATGGAGTGGCCTAATTTCTCAAGGAACCTTCCATCCCCTGGTTTCTCTTGAGCAGTCCGAAAAGTTCATCGGCATTCCGGGGATCACCCTGGGAAACCCAAGATATGTATGGGCCTCTTCAGTGAGTGCACAAATCGGTCCATCACCACCCGTTCTATTATCTGCACAGGCATAGGAGACTCCGGCTGCATCCACTTCTGGACCAGGTGCAACAGGTCAAACAGGGAGTGTGATGGTTTGTCCCAGTGATATGCCCAACAATGAACCCGCTGTGCCCTGATAGTTTTTCCCTCTCTGCGACACTTTCAAATACCGTCTGGAAAGCCTCAACATTGCAATTCTCCATTGTAGAATCTTCAGCCTCAACAATGCAGTTCTCCACTACATGTTGTTCAGCTTCAATAATGCAATTATCCACTGCAGGTTCTTCAGCTTCAATATTGAAATTCTCCAGTGTAGGTTCTTCAACCTCAACACTGCAATTCACTGTGGGTTCTCCAGCTTGAATATTGCAATTCTTCAGTGCAGGTTATTCAGTCTCAAAACTGCAATTTGCTAATGCAGTGTCTTAAGCCTCTACAATGCAATTCGCCAATGCCGGGTCTTTAACCTCAAAACTGCAATTTGACAATGCCTGGTCTTCAGCCTCAACACTGCAATTCTCCACTGCAGGTTCTTCAGTTTCAACACTGCAATTCTTAAATGCAGGTTCTTCAGCCTAAAACCTGCAATTCACCAATGCTGGGTCTTCAGCTTCAACATTGCAACTCTCCATTGTACATTCTTCATCCTCAACACTGAAATTCGCCAATGCCGGGTCTTCAGCCTCAACAATGCAATTCTTCAATGCCGGGTCTTCAGCCTCAAAACTGCAATTCTCAATTGTAGATTCTTCAGCCTTAACACTGCAATTCACCAATGTTGGTTCTTCAATCTCAAAACTGCAATTCTCCATTGTAGATTCTTCATCCTCAACACTGCAATTTTCAAATGCAGGTTCTTCATCCTCAAAACTGCAGTTCACTAATGCCGGGTCTTCAGCCTCAAAATTGCAATTCTCCATTGTAGATTCTTCAGCCTCAATACTGCAATTCACCAATGCTGGTTTTTCAGCCTCAAAATTGCAATTTGCCAATGCCAGATCTTCTACCTCAACACTGCAATTTGCTAATGCCAGGTCTTCAGCCTCAACACTGCAATTCGCCAATGCTGGGTCTTCAGCCTCAAAACTACAAATTGCCAATGCCGGATCTTTAGCCTCAACAATGCAATTCTCTAATGCAGGGTCTTCAGCCTCAACACTGCAATTCACCAATGCTGGGTCTTCAGCCTCAAAACTGCAATTCACCACTGCCGGATCTTCACCCTCAATACTGCAATTCGCTTATGCTGGGTCTTCAGCCTCAATACTGCAATTCGCCAATGCTGGGTCTTCAGCCTCAACACTGCAATTCACCAATGGCGGATCTTCAGCCTCAACACTGCAATTCAGTACATAGGCAAACAGTACGGTAGTACCAACTTCCTAATAATGGGAACATTGCTTTCAGGGGGGCATACTGTATGTCTGTTCAAAGGGTTATTGGGGTGCATCCACATTTGGGGCAGGTATTGCATTCACTGCATAGACAAACAGCATGGGAGTACCAACTTACTAATAATGGGAATATTGTTTTCAGGTGGCCATCCTATATATGTGTTCAAAGGAATATTGTGGTGCATCTAAATTTGGGGCAGGGTAAGCCTTGCATTCACTTCATGGGCAAACAGTATGGGAGTACCAACTTCCTATTAATAGGAATATTGCTTTCAGGAGGCCCTCCAGTATGTCTGTTTAAAGGGTCATTGTAGTGCGTCTAAATTTGGGGCAGGGCAGGCCTTGCATTTACTTCATGGGCAAACGGTATGGGAGTGCCAACTTCCTATTAATGGGAACATTGCTTTTAGGGGGGTACCCTGTATGTCTGTTCAAAGGGTTATTGGGGTGCGTCCACATTTGGGGCAGATGTTGCATTCACTGCATATGCAAACAGTATGGGAGTACCAACTTCCTAATAATGGGAATATAGCTTTCAGGGGGCCATCCTGTACATCTGTTCAAAAGGTTCTTGCTGTGCATCCACATTTGGGGCTGGTGTTGCATTCAGTGCATAGGCAAATAGTATGGGAGCATCAACTTCCTAATAATGGGAACATTCAAAGTGGTATAGGGGTGCGTGCAAATTTTGGGCAGCCCTGCCACTGACTGCATACTCAATAACAGTATAGGAGTCCCACTGTTTAATAATGGGAACAACAAAGCTTAGCCAGCTGATGACTCTCTAAGAATAGTGAGGGTTGACTGCTGGTCCTTTAAGAATACTAAAGGCCACCTGATGGCCTTATAAAAATAGATGTTGTGACTTTCAGAGTCCCTCCTTCATAATTGAAACAGGATGTGTCTGATGATGTGTCACACATCACATGGCCAGATAAGGTTGTAAAATGCTAAAATGACATTTCCCAGTGAATGCATTTGTCTTGGTTGAAAGCAATACTAAAGTTCAAAAACACATCAAAAACACTACTTGTAAACATAGCCCAAGGTGTGGAAGAGCTTTTTTGTTTTTTGTTATTTTGCCTTATATACAAGTCATTACCCTAGAAAGCATGTTCCTTGGCTACTTCATTTCCCCTCTGCGGACATCCCCACTATCATCATGGGCGACTTCAACATACCCATTGACAATTCCCTCTTAGCTGCCACTAAACTTCTATCTCTCACTTCCTCCTTCGGCCTCACTCAATGGTCTTCTGCAGCCACTCACAAAGATGGTCACACACTGGACCTCATCTTTACCCGCCTCTGCTCTCTATCTAGCCTCTCTAGCTCACCTCTTCCTCTTTCTGACCACAATCTACTCATATTCTCTTCCCTCTCCACTCCTTGTCTACAATCCCCACCCCGCAAACCTGCACACCCTCGCAGAAATCTTAAACACCTTGATCTATACTCACTCTCTGAATTCCTAATCCCTCTCACAGACATAAGTACCCTACACAATGCGGATGACGCTGCCGCTCTATATAACACCACAATAGCTGTAGCTTTGGAATTTCTTGCCCCTCTCACACATACCAAAGCTTGCAAAATCAACAGACAGCCCTGGCACACCAGCCTGACCAAAGAACTGAGGCGAGCTTCCAGGGCTGCTGAGCGGAGATGGAAAAGATCCCACTCCAATGAGCACTTCATCGCATTCAAAAGTCCCTCACTACTTTCAAGACCACACTCGCCACAGCAAAACAAACCTACTTCCTATCCTCCCTGTCTCACAACCCTAAACAGTTATTTATCACCTTCAATTCTCTCCTCCGTCCCCCAGCACCTCCTCCCTCCCCTCTCATCTTAGCTGAAGACTTTGCCTCATTTTTCAATCATTAGATTGAGAACATCAGAGACAGTTTTAGTCGACAACCCCCAGAGCCCTTCCTCACAACTACCCAGCCCTCCACCTCCAAAACCAACTTCTCCACCATTAGAGAAGATTGACTCTCCACTCTACTCTCAAGATCGCATCTCACCACCTGTGCACTTGACCCGGTCCTTCCCACTTCATCCCAAACCTCGCCACAGTCTTCATCAAAACCCTAACCCATCTCTTCAACCTATCACTAACAACTGGTGTTTTCACCTCAAGCTTTCAACATGCCTCAATTACACCTATCCTCAAAAAGCCCTCTCTTGACCCATCCTCTGTATCTAGCTATCGCCCTATATCACTTCTCCCCTATGCCTCAAAACTACTGGAACAACATGTCCATTTTAAACTGTCCTCCCATCTATCTTCCTGCTCCCTCTTTGACCGCTTACAATCAGACTTCCAGTCATACCACTCCACTGAAACTGCCCTAACTAAGGTGACCAATGACCTATTAACTGAGCAAGAGCAAGAGACACTACTCTATCCTCCTCCTGGACCAGTCCTCTGCCTTTGACACAGTGGACCATTCCCTGTTGCTGCGGACCCTCTCATCCCTTGGCATCTCAGACTTGGCCTTATCCTAGATCTCATCATACCTAACTGACCAGACATTCAGCGTCTCCCACTCAAACAACACTTCTTCAGCTCGCCCCCTATCTGTTGGAGTCCCGCAAGGTTCAGTTCTAGGGCCCCTGCTCTTCTCTATTAACACTTTTGGCCTGGGACAGCTCATAGAATCTCACGGTTTTCAGTATCATCTCTATGGTGATGACACACAGATCTACAACTCTGGACCAGATATCACCACCCTACTAACCAGAATCCCTCAATTTCTGTCTGCTATTTCATCCTTCTTCTCTGCTAGATTTCTAAAACTTAACATGGACAAAACAGAATTCATCATCTTTCCACCATCTCACACGACTCCCCCAACGAACCTATCCATTACAGTAAACAGCTGCCCACTCTCCCCAGTCCCACAAGCTCGCTGTCTCGGGGTAATCCTTGACACTGATCCCTCCTTCAAACCACATATCCAAGCCCTTTCCACTTCCTGCCACCTTCAACTCAAAAATATTTCATGGACCGTACATTCCTAAACCAAGAATCTCCTAAAACCCTAGTCCATATCCTCACCATCTCCCACCTCGACTACTGTAACCTCCTGCTCTGTGGCCTCCCCTCCAACACTCTCACACCCCTCCAATCTATTCTAAACTCAGCTCCCCGACTAATCCACCTGTCCCCCCATTATTCCCTGGCCTGTCCCCTCTGTCAATCTTTCACTGGCTCTCCATTACCCAGAGACTCCAGTACAAAAGCCTAACCATGACATACAAAGCCATCCATCACTTGTCTCTTCCATACAACTGTGACCTTGTCTCCCGGTACTTTCCTGCACGCAACCTCCGATCCTCACAAGATCTCCTTCTCTACTCCCCTCTTATCTCCTCTTCCCACAATCGCATACATGATTTCTCTCGCACATCACCCCTACTCTGGAACTCTCTACCACAGCATATCAGACTCTCACGTACCATAGAAACTTTCAAAAAGAACCTGAAGACCCACCTCTTCCGACAAGCCTACAACCTGCAGTAACCACCAATCAACCAAACCACTGCACGACCAGCTCTATTCTCACCTACTGTATTCTCACCTATCCCTTGTAAATTGTGAGCCTTCGCGGACAGGGTCCTCTCTCCTCCTGTACCAGTTGTGACTTGTATTGTTAAAGATTATTGTACTTCTTTTTATTATGTATACCCCTCTTCAGATGTAAAGCACCATGGAATAAATGCCGCTATAATAATAAATAACAATAATAGTAATAACAACATATTTCCTAGGAAAATCCTTTTTGGTTTCACTTTTGTATGTTTTATTGTGCGTCTGTAAAAGTGGCATAAGACTCTGACAACATTGTTCTCAGCAGTGACCTAGGAGTCAGACATGCTTCCAGGGGTCGTCCCCATGATGTTCCCATGTCATTTGAGCCCTGTTCACATCGATTTCCACAATTTCTAGTCCCTCTAATGACCCTGTTGTGAAATTGGATTCTGGGCTCCCCCGGTGGCCACTTGTGGAATTGTACTTGTGTGCATCATCCCTTCTGTTCACCTGCTCCTATCAGGATGTGGGAGTCGCTATATAACCTTGCTCCTCTGTCAGTTTCATGCCGGTCAACAATGTAATCAGAAGCCTTCTGTGCATGTTCCTGCTACTAGACAACTCCTAGCTAAGTTGGACTTTTGTCCTTGTGTGTTTTTGCATTTTGTTCCTGTTCACAGCTGCTGTTTCGTTACTGTGTCTGGAAAGCTCTTGTGAGCGGAAATTGCCACTCTGGGGTTATGAGTTAATGCTAGAGTCTTAAAGTAATTTCTGGATGGTGTTTTGATAGGGTTTTCTGCTGACCATGAAAGTGCCCTTTCTGTCTTCATGCTATCTAGTAAGCGGACCTCGATTTTGCTAAACCTATTTTCATACTACGTTTGTCATTTCATCTAAAATCACCGCCAATATATGTGGGGGCCTCTGTCTGCCTTTTGGGAAAATTTCTCTAGAGGTGAGCCAGGACTGTCTTTTCCTCTGCTAGGATTAGGTAGTTCTCCGGCTGGCGCTGGGCATCTAGGGATAAAAAACGTAGGCATGCTACCCGGCCACTTCTAGTTGTGCGGCAGGTTTAGTTCATGGTCAGTATAGTTTCCATCTTCCAAGAGCTAGTTCTCATATATGCTGGGCTATGTTCTCTCGCCATTGAGAATCATGACAGTTTGACCGGCCCAAAAAAGGGTTAAATTACTGGCTGAGAAAGGAGAGAAAAAAGAAGTCTGCTACAATTTTTTTTTTTTTTTCCCTCTAGTTCTGAGTGTGCTCTTAATTGAATCACTTGCTAGTCTGCCTATACTGCAGCCTTCCTCTCTTTCTCTCCTTCTAATCCTTGAATGGCTCTGTGTTCACCTGTTTCAAATGGATCTTCAGAGTGTAGCTACAGGTTTGAATAATCTCGCCACAAAGGTACAAAATTTGCAAGATTTTGTTGTTCATGCACCTATGTCTGAGCCTAGAATTCCTTTGCCTGAATTCTTCTCGGGGAATAGATCTCACTTTCAAAATTTTAAAAATAATTGCAAATTGTTTTTGTCCCTGAAGTCTCGCTCTGCCGGAGACCCTGCACAGCAGGTCAGGATTGTAATTTCCTTGCTCCGGGGCGACCCTCAGGACTGGGCTTTTGCATTGGCACCAGGGGATCCTGCGTTGCTCAATGTGGATGCGTTTTTTCTGGCCTTGGGGTTGCTTTATGAGGAACCTCATTTAGAGCTTCAGGCGGAAAAGGCCTTGATGTCCTTGTCTCAGGGGCAAGATGAAGCTGAAATATACTGCCAAAAATTCCGCAAATGGTCTGTGCTTACTCAGTGGAATGAGTGCGCCCTGGCGGTGATTTTCAGAGAAGGTCTCTCTGATGCCATTAAGGATGTTATGGTGGGGTTCCCTGTGCCTGCGAGTCTGAATGAGTCCATGACGATGGCTATTCAGATCGATAGGCGTCTGCGGGAGCGCAAACCTGTGCACCATTTGGCGGTGTCTACTGAGAAAATGCCAGAAAATATGCAATGTGATAGAATTCTGTCCAGAAGCGAGCGGCAGAATTTTAGACGAAAAAATGGGTTGTGCTTCTATTGTGGTGATTCAACTCATGTTATATCAGCATGCTTTAAGCGTACTAAGAAGCCTGACAAGTCTGTTTCAATTAGCACTTTACAGTCTAAGTTTATTCTATCTGTGACCCTGATTTGTTCTTTGTCATCTATTACCGCGGACGCCTATGTCGACTCTGGCGCTGCTTTGAGTCTTATGGATTGGTCCTTTGCCAAACGCTATGGGTATGATTTGGAGCCATTGGAGGCTCCGATACCTCTGAAAGGGATTGACTCCACCCCATTGGCTAGTAATAAACCACAATACTGGACACAAGTGACTATGCGTGTTAATCCGGATCACCAGGAGGTTATTCGCTTTCTGGTGCTGTATAATCTACATGATGTTTTGGTGCTGGGATTGCCATGGCTGCAATCTCATAACCCAGTCCTCGACTGGAGAGCTATGTCTGTGTTAAGCTGGGGATGTAAAGGAACTCATGGGGACGTACCTTTGGTTTCCATTTCATCATCTATTCCCTCTGAGATTCCTGAATTCTTGTCTGACTTTCGTGACGTTTTTGAAGAACCCAAGGTTGGTTCACTACCTCCGCACCGGGAGTGCGATTGTGCCATAGACTTGATCCCGGGTAGTAAATACCCTAAGGGTCGTTTATTTAATCTGTCTGTGCCTGAACACGCGGCTATGCGAGAATATATAAAGGAGTCCTTGGAAAAGGGACATATTCATCCTTCGTCATCTCCCTTAGGAGCCGGTTTTTTCTTTGTGTCTAAGAAAGACGGCTCTTTGAGGCCGTGTATTGATTATCGACTTTTGAATAAAATCACGGTTAAATATCAATATCCGTTACCACTGCTTACTGATTTGTTTGCTCGTATAAAGGGGGCCAAGTGGTTCTCTAAGATTGATCTCCGTGGGGCGTATAATTTGGTGCGAATCAAGCAGGGGGATGAGTGGAAAACCGCATTTAATACGCCCGAGGGCCATTTTGAGTATTTGGTGATGCCTTTTGGTCTTTCAAATGCCCCTTCAGTCTTCCAGTCCTTTATGCATGACATTTTCCGCGATTATTTGGATAAATTTATGATTGTGTATCTGGATGATATTCTGATTTTTTCGGATGACTGGGACTCTCATGTCCAGCAGGTCAGGAGGGTTTTTCAGGTTTTGCGGTCTAATTCCTTGTGTGTGAAGGGTTCTAAGTGTGTTTTTGGGGTTCAGAAGATTTCCTTCTTGGGATACATTTTTTCCCCCTCTTCCATCGAGATGGATCCTGTCAAGGTTCAGGCTATTGGTGATTGGACGCAACCCTCTTCTCTTAAGAGTCTTCAGAAATTTTTGGGCTTTGCTAACTTTTATCGTCGATTTATTGCTGGTTTTTCTGATGTTGTAAAACCATTGACTGATTTGACTAAGAAGGGTGCTGATGTTGCTGATTGGTCCCCTGATGCTGTGGAGGCCTTTCGGGAGCTCAAGCGCCGCTTTTCTTCCGCCCCAGTGTTGCGTCAGCCTGATGTTGCTCTTCCTTTTCAGGTTGAGGTCGACGCTTCTGAAATCGGAGCTGGGGCAGTGTTGTCGCAGAGAAGTTCCGACTGCTCCGTGATGAGACCTTGTGCCTTTTTTTCCCGTAAATTTTCGCCCGCCGAGCGGAATTATGATATTGGGAATCGGGAGCTTTTGGCCATGAAGTGGGCTTTTGAGGAGTGGCGTCACTGGCTTGAGGGGGCCAGACATCAGGTGGTGGTATTGACTGACCACAAAAATTTAATTTACCTTGAGTCTGCCAGGCGCCTGAATCCTAGACAGGCGCGCTGGTCGTTGTTTTTCTCTCGGTTTAATTTTGTGGTGTCTTACCTACCGGGTTCTAAGAATGTTAAGGCGGATGCCCTTTCTAGGAGTTTTGAGCCTGACTCCCCTGGTAATTCTGAGCCCACAGGTATCCTTAAAGATGGAGTGATATTGTCTGCCGTTTCTCCAGACCTGCGGCGGGCCTTGCAGGAGTTTCAGGCGGATAGACCTGATCGTTGCCCACCTGGTAGACTGTTTGTTCCTGATGATTGGACCAGTAGAGTCATCTCTGAGGTTCATTCTTCTGCGTTGGCAGGTCATCCTGGAATCTTTGGTACCAGGGATTTGGTGGCAAGGTCCTTCTGGTGGCCTTCCCTGTCACGAGATGTGCGAGGCTTTGTGCAGTCTTGTGACGTTTGTGCTCTGGCCAAGCCTTGTTGTTCTCGGGCTAGTGGATTGTTGTTACCCTTGCCTATCCCGAAGAGGCCTTGGACGCACATCTCGATGGATTTTATTTCGGATCTGCCTGTTTCTCAGAAGATGTCTGTCATCTGGGTGGTGTGTGACCGTTTCTCTAAGATGGTCCATCTGGTTCCCTTGCCTAAGTTGCCTTCTTCTTCCGAGTTGGTTCCTCTGTTTTTTCAAAATGTTGTTCGTTTGCATGGTATTCCGGAGAATATCGTTTCTGACAGAGGGACCCAATTCGTGTCTAGATTTTGGCGGGCATTCTGTGCTAGGATGGGCATAGATTTGTCTTTTTCGTCTGCTTTCCATCCTCAGACTAATGGCCAGACCGAGCGGACTAATCAGACCTTGGAGACATATTTGAGGTGTTTTGTGTCTGCGGATCAGGATGATTGGGTTGCTTTTTTGCCTTTGGCGGAGTTCGCCCTCAATAATCGGGCCAGCTCTGCCACCTTGGTGTCCCCGTTTTTCTGTAATTCGGGGTTTCATCCTCGATTTTCCTCCGGTCAAGTGGAATCTTCGGATTGTCCTGGAGTGGATGCTGTGGTGGAGAGGTTGCATCAGATTTGGGGGCAGGTGGTGGACAATTTGAAGTTGTCCCAGGAGAAGACTCAGCTTTTTGCCAACCGCCGTCGTCGTGTTGGTCCTCGGCTTTGTGTTGGGGACTTGGTGTGGTTGTCTTCTCGTTTTGTCCCTATGAGGGTTTCTTCTCCTAAGTTTAAGCCTCGGTTCATCGGCCCGTACAAGATATTGGAGATTCTTAACCCTGTGTCCTTCCGTTTGGACCTCCCTGCATCCTTTTCGATTCATAATGTTTTTCATCGGTCATTGTTGCGCAGGTATGAGGTACCGGCTGTGCCTTCCGTTGAGCCTCCTGCTCCGGTGTTGGTTGAGGGTGAGTTGGAGTACGTTGTGGAAAAGATCTTAGACTCTCGTGTTTCCAGACGGAAACTCCAGTATCTGGTCAAATGGAAGGGATACGGTCAGGAGGATAATTCTTGGGTCACTGCCTCTGATGTTCATGCCTCCGATCTTGTCCGTGCCTTTCATAGGGCTCATCCTGATCGCCCTGGTGGTTCTGGTGAGGGTTCGGTGCCCCCTCCTTGAGGGGGGGGGTACTGTTGTGAAATTGGATTCTGGGCTCCCCCGGTGGCCACTTGTGGAATTGTACTTGTGTGCATCATCCCTTCTGTTCACCTGCTCCTATCAGGATGTGGGAGTCGCTATATAACCTTGCTCCTCTGTCAGTTTCATGCCGGTCAACAATGTAATCAGAAGCCTTCTGTGCATGTTCCTGCTACTAGACAACTCCTAGCTAAGTTGGACTTTTGTCCTTGTGTGTTTTTGCATTTTGTTCCTGTTCACAGCTGCTGTTTCGTTACTGTGTCTGGAAAGCTCTTGTGAGCGGAAATTGCCACTCTGGGGTTATGAGTTAATGCTAGAGTCTTAAAGTAATTTCTGGATGGTGTTTTGATAGGGTTTTCTGCTGACCATGAAAGTGCCCTTTCTGTCTTCATGCTATCTAGTAAGCGGACCTCGATTTTGCTAAACCTATTTTCATACTACGTTTGTCATTTCATCTAAAATCACCGCCAATATATGTGGGGGCCTCTGTCTGCCTTTTGGGAAAATTTCTCTAGAGGTGAGCCAGGACTGTCTTTTCCTCTGCTAGGATTAGGTAGTTCTCCGGCTGGCGCTGGGCATCTAGGGATAAAAAACGTAGGCATGCTACCCGGCCACTTCTAGTTGTGCGGCAGGTTTAGTTCATGGTCAGTATAGTTTCCATCTTCCAAGAGCTAGTTCTCATATATGCTGGGCTATGTTCTCTCGCCATTGAGAATCATGACAGACCCCCAGGGGGCTGCGGTAAAAATACTCGAGTTTCCCTTTGCTCGGGTTGGGCATCCGAGCATTCCAGTTTGCTCGACCAGAGCAACGAGCACCCAAGCATTTTAGTGCTTGCCCATCACTAATCCTGACACCACAGTCCCTAGTGGTGCCTATAGGTAGAGAGATAGCCCTAACCAAAGAATTGTTAGATGGAAATTCAATGTTCCTTCTAAATAACCATAGGGCGGAGAATAATTAATTAACTAAAAGAGGAGAATTGTGCTGAACATACAAAAGTTCTTACAGTGAGAAAAGTAAATTAAAAAATATGAAAGAATAAAGCAATTGCTTTTGACAATTATACAGCCTACTTACTATAGTTAACGGCAGCGAGGTGCAAAGTATAGCAAAGAAACAACAAGGTGAAAATCGGTAGATCAAAGCTCATAGACTTTCTCCAAACATTATTACACTGTAGAACAACTAATTGAATATATCACCAGCAGGAAACACCCCATGGGGGACAGAATATAAAGCTGCGCCCAAAAAGGTGATAGGTGGACAAAGGAAAACACCTGTGTTAGACAGAATACAGTCAGAAAGTAGAACCCAAACACTCAAAGAAAAGGTGTGTCTCCTGTGGCTCATCAGAAAGCGAAGCTCATCACAAGACGCAAGCTCAAAGGATGAAATCCATGAGCAGGAATATATTAGGCACTATTCGTTACTCGCACAAATAGTATGGTATGAGGGACATACGTTACTCAGTGAGTAATTAGCTATTTGCCTCTGTAAATTTGCATGACCCGGCCAGCATGTTTGGCACTTTATTTGCAGCCAATGAACATGCTGGGCTTGCTTGCCAATCAGAGTAATGCCAAAATTATATTGGTTAAATAAATAGCGTATATTTATCAAGCAGCTGTGCGACTAGCTTAAAGCCTGCAGAGATACACAAACATCACTATTTACCAGCGGCAATCATTTTCCATACCCTGGCATATGTCCTTAAGGCGATGTAAAAAAATGCTATTGGTTAAATAAATAGCATATATTTATCAAGCAGTTCTGCAACTGGCGCAAAGCCTAATGAGATACGCAAATGTCTTTATTTACCAGCAATTTTCCTGAGTCTGCTGTTGCCGTGTGTAATAAAGCTGATAGCTAAAAAACATTAACTGCACATTGCTAGATACAATGAATTTGTACATAACACCTCTGTGAGGGTACATGTAAAAATTGAGATTTTTTTTCTTTCATAATGCAATCAATATGGGAAAGGATGATGTTAAGGAATGGGGCACGTGGATGTAATGGTGCCGGCCAAGGCTGTGTGAAAGATCAGAAAGTGACTTTATGTCTTTCTAGCTTCCTGTCAAAATTTGGTCAGTGCGCTCACCACTGTTGACACAAAACAAGTGCGAGAATGTTGTGGGTTGGATGGCAGACAAAGGCTCCAGTGTGTTGACAACTAGCACCATGAAGTCTTTCACATGATCCAGTCTCAGTAGCCAAGAAGCTGGGCTTCTGAATCATCAACCTGGTCCTCCTTCCTCCCCTCATCAAGAGTCCCAGGAGACATATGACCCAAATGCTGACCACTTCATGGAACTGTTTACATTCCCTTGCAATTATTCTGGACTCTTACAGTGCACCATTAAAGTGGTCACGAGGAGATGGTGTGCAGTGATGCACAAACATTTGAACACCCATGGCCAGAAAAAAGCCACGTTGGGGAAGGTCAATTCATGTCAGAAAAGGAGGATAATCTTGAAGTGCAGTTGCCATCAGGTCAGCCTAAAATCGCAACTCAGAAGGAGGAACAGATTGATGAATTGGAAGATGACGTGGTGGATGATGAGGCTGCTTATCCAACCTGGCACAGTGGCACACATAGTGAGCACAGCAGTGTAGAGAGGGATGGATCCGGAGCATAAAAACAGGCATGAAGAGGTAGTTATTTGACCAGAGGCTAAATAACAGGCCATGGGTGTGTATTTCCCCTGTATAGCTGTTCTTTTCTGAAAGTCCTTCAGACAAAATGACTGTAATTTGCCACACCTGCCATACCAAGGTGACAAGAGGCAAGAATACTACCAACCTGAGCACCACCAGCATGCAGACGCACATGGCAGTCAAGCACTCCAGTAGTTTGGTGGAACGCCTGGGTACAAAATCTGTGTCTGAGGATGAAACCACTGCCCCCTCCCCTGTATTATGGCCTTCCCAATCTGCTGTCCATCAAGCAGGTGCTGAGGCCTACTGCCCACAACCTGTAGTTGTACAGAAACAACAGTCACAACTATGTCCAGTTCATTGCCCCAACACAGCGTTGAGTAGTCCCTGCCCCAGACGTTTCACAGGAAGCAGAAATATCCACCCACCCACAGGCCAAAATGCTAAACACCCACATAGCCAGATTGCTAGTTCTGGAAATGTTGCCATTTCAGCTTGTGGGAACTGAGTCTTTCCATGTCCTCTTGGCAGTGGTAGCCCCATGGTACTCGATTCCAAGCCGCCACTATTTTTCCTGGTGTGTTGTCCCCGTGTTACATAAGCATGTGCTACACAATATTAGCTGTGCTCTGGTCAATGCAGTCACAGATGATGGTCCACCTAACCATAGCCATGGGGACAAGTTCTTGTGGACAGGGACGCTACATTTCCTTGATGGCACACTGGGTGAACCTGGTGAAGTCTGGGAGAGAGTCAGAGGCTGGAATATCACACATCTTACCCTCAACAAAAATAACAGGTCCAACTTCCATCAGGGTTTCAGTCTCCTCATATTCCAGTTCCTTTCTATCCTCGTCCTCCTTATCCTCAGCTGAATGAGCCTCCCCATCACTCCCTAGCTGTGAGCTATGCAGCACTGCGTTGGCGAAGTGGCAGCACGCTCTGCTGAAGATCATCTGTTTTGGTGATAAAGCTCACAATGCTGCAGAGCTGTTGAAAAGGATAAAGGACCAGACTGATCAGTGTCTCTCTCTGCTGAACCTCCAAATAGGTCTGGTTGTGTGCAATAATGGGCATTTTTTGGTGGCAGCTTTAAAGCTCGAAAGCTGGTACATGTTCCATGGATGGCCCACGTGATGAACTTAGTTATACAGCATTTTTTAAAAACATACCCTGACTTACCGGGCCTAATTACCAAGGTATGCCATGTCAGCGCCCATTTCCTGAAGTCATCTCAGGCTTTTGCCGGTATGACTGCGCTGCAACAGCACTTTAATTTGACTCATCACCAATTGATTCGTTACCTGCCTACATGCTGAAATTTGACCATTAATGTTGGCAAAGGTTAGCGAGCAGCAGAGGGCAGTGTCTGAATTCCAGCTTGGCAATGCCCATCAGAGTAACACTCTGCCCCCACACATAACAACTGCCTAGTGGGTGTGAATCGCTGACATATGTGAGGTTTTTCAAAAGTTTGAGTACTGCACCAAGATGATAAGTGCTGATGATGCTATTATCAGTGGAACCATCCCATTGCTCTGTCTATTAAAACATTTGCTTCAGAGTTGCAAAGAAGACGCTTTGACTGTCAAGCAGGTGGCTATGGAGCAAGATTTTACATTGGCTAATACCACACAGCCAAGCCTCACACAATATTCTCAGGACTCATTGGGTGATGATGAGGAACAGGAGGAGGAGGAACAGGAGTTTTTGGTCTTCACAACAGTGGGGACTCTCAATCCCAGCTTCATGTCTGTCCAGCATGGATGGCCTCAAGAGGCGTTGTGAGGAGGAAAGGATGGTTAGTGTTTTTCCTGGTTGGGACACTAAACGTATGACTCTTTGTAGTCTGCCACACATGGCACAGTTCATGTCCTAATGCCTTTCCCAAGACCCTCCCAAGAAAGACATTTTGTCCACCATGAAATACTAACTGTGCAGCTTTCTTGACCCATGTACAAGGAGAAATTTCCATCTCTCATGTCGGAGGCCGACATGCCATTTTCAGTGCATGCATGTCAGAAGGCTGTTGTTGAAGACTTGCTGAAAAGATTACTCTTAGAAAATGCTGCTGGCAGAGGTACTGGTTCTTTTCACTCACAATGATTACTGGGGAGGGTCATGAGCACCAGGTTGGGCCACCAATTGGGCCATTTAAATGAAACTGTCACATCAGCAAGGGCTATCTGTGGTTGTAACTATGATGAGGAGGGAAAAATTGACCAAGATGGTGGAGTAATTAAGTGACCATACCAGCATCCTTCCTGATTCTTCAGTGCCCTTTAAGTATTGGTTGTATAAGCTGCACACTTGGCCCGACCTTTCCTTGTACGCCTTGGAGTTGCTGCCATGCCCGGCCGCAAATGTGTTTTCCGAGCAAGTTTTTAGTTCGGCTGGTGCAATCATAATGGATAGGCGCACACGCCTGCTAACAGAAAATGCATACAGGCTTGCTATTGTAGAATTGAACAAGGGCTGGATTTCCTCCATCTTTGTAAGCCATGTGGATGACATTAACCCAAAGTAAATGCAGCCCAAATGTTCTTTATTGGAAGTTGTCTTCACTTCCATTCCTTACAATCCAAACCCATTTTGTTCTGGAAATGATGTCCTACTCCTCCTACTTCTGCAACAAGTACTTAGTGGTCTTATATGTATACCCCACGTGGTAATGTTTTAAAATTTTTGGAAACTTTTGTACATTGTGCAATGGTGAAACTTGTACTCTCTATCTCTAGCAATTCTAATAACTAGAAAATGTGTTGTGAGGTCACATCACGGTCTCTTTCAACTTGTATGATACAGACCCCTTGGTTAATTATTTTGAAAACTTTGTACATTGTTCACTGGTGAAATTTGTAACCCTTATCTCCTGCTATTGTATTGTTATAATTTTTTTATTGTGTTTCCCTTCTCATTATCTCTTTAGGCATGTATCTGTGAGCCTGATGTTGAATTTTGGGTCTGCACTTGTACATTGTGAAACATTAATGCATTAATATGCTTCATATGCAAATTGCCTCTTCTGAGAAAAAGAGGACTTAACTCTATAGCGCCACCTGTTGGAAGTAGCGATCCTACAAGTCACAATCAACCCTCTAACGAGTCGTGCAATATGACTTAGGATAAAAGCCAAATCAGTAGGGTTGAGCGAAACGGGTCGATCATTTTCAAAAGTCGCCGACTTTTGGCTAAGTCGGCGTCTCATGAAACCCGATCCGACCCCTGTGCTTGTCGGCCATGCGGTACGCGACTTTCGCGCCAAAGTCGCGTTTCAATGACGCGAAAAGCGCCATTTCTCAGCCAATGAAGGTGAACGCAGAGTGTGGGCAGCGTGATGACATAGATCCTGGTCCCCACCATCTTAGAGAAGGGCATTGCAGTGATTGGCTTGCTGTCTGCGGCGTCACAGGGGCTATAAAGGGGCGTTCCCGCCGACCGCCATCTTACTGCTGCTGATCTGAGCTTAGGGAGAGGTTGCTGCCGCTTCGTCAGAAGCAGGGAGAGCGTTAGGCAGGGTCCACTAACCACCAAACCGCTTGTGCTGTAGCGATTTCCACTGTCCAACACCACCTTCGGTGTGCAGGAACAGTGGAAGCTATTTTTTTTTTTTTTTCCTCAGCGCTGTAGCTCATTGGGCTGCCCTAGAAGGCTCCGTGATAGCTGTATTGCTGTGTGTACGCCACTGTGGAAACCAACTGCTTTTTTCAAAGCACATATCCTCTTGTTCCTTTCTGCACAGCTATCTTTTTTGTTTGTCCACACTTTTTATTTAATTTGTGCATCAGTCCACTCCTATTGCTGCCTGCCATACCTGGCTTAGATTACTGCAGGGAGATAGTAATTGTAGGACAGTCCCTGTTTTTTTTTTTTTTTTTTGTGGGAGATTAAGATTGGCATTTCTGCTACAGTGCCATCCCTGTGTGTGCCATCTCTCACTGAGTGGGCCATAGAAAGCCTATTTATTTTTTCCGTGATTTGTGTTCTAAATTCTACCTCAACACAAAAACACTACATCAATCAGTGGTAGAAAAATATTGGCCTCAGTCAGGGCTTGTGTGCCACTGCTGTGTGTGCTATCTCTTATTCAGTGGGCTATAGAAAGCCTATTTATTTATTTATTTTTTTTCTTATTATTTGGTTTCTAAAGTCTCCCTGAAAAAAAAAAAAAAAAAAAAAAAAAACAGTGGGAGAGTAATATTGCCCTTTCAGCTTGTGTGCCAGTCTTGACTCCTGGGTGTGCCACCTCTCTCTCTAATTGTGGGCCATAGAAAGCCTTTTTTTTTTTTTTTTTTTAAATATTATTGGGTTTCTAAAGTCTCCCTTAAAAAACAAAAAATACATAAAAAAACAGTGGGAGAGTAATATTGCCCTTTCAGCTTGTGTGCCAGTCTTGACTCCTGGGTGTGCCACCTCTCTCTCTAATTGTGGGCCATAGAAAGCCTTTTTTTTTTTTTTTTTTAAATATTATTGGGTTTCTAAAGTCTCCCTTAAAAAACAAAAAATACATAAAAAAACAGTGGGAGAGTAATATTGCCCTTTCAGCTTGTGTGCCAGTCTTGACTCCTGGGTGTGCCACCTCTCTCTCATTCAGTGGGCCATAGAAAGCATTTATTTTTTTTTTCCTTGATTTGTGTTCTAAAATCTACCTCAACACAAAAACACTACATCAATCAGTGGGAGAAAAATATTGGCCTCAGTCAGGGCTTGTGTGCCACTGCTGTGTGTGCTATCTCTCATTCAGTGGGCTATAGAAAGCCTATTTATTTATTTATTTTTTTTCTTATTATTTGGTTTCTAAAGTCTCCCTGAAAAAAAAAAAAAAAAAAAAAAAAAACAGTGGGAGAGTAATATTGCCCTTTCAGCTTGTGTGCCAGTCTTGACTCCTGGGTGTGCCACCTCTCTCTCTAATTGTGGGCCATAGAAAGCCTTTTTTTTTTTTTTTTTTAAATATTATTGGGTTTCTAAAGTCTCCCTTAAAAAACAAAAAATACATAAAAAAACAGTGGGAGAGTAATATTGCCCTTTCAGCTTGTGTGCCAGTCTTGACTCCTGGGTGTGCCACCTCTCTCTCTAATTGTGGGCCATAGAAAGCCTTTTTTTTTTTTTTTTTTAAATATTATTGGGTTTCTAAAGTCTCCCTTAAAAAACAAAAAATACATAAAAAAACAGTGGGAGAGTAATATTGCCCTTTCAGCTTGTGTGCCAGTCTTGACTCCTGGGTGTGCCACCTCTCTCTCATTCAGTGGGCCATAGAAAGCATTTATTTTTTTTTTCCTTGATTTGTGTTCTAAAATCTACCTCAACACAAAAACACTACATCAATCAGTGGGAGAAAAATATTGGCCTCAGTCAGGGCTTGTGTGCCACTGCTGTGTGTGCTATCTCTCATTCAGTGGGCTATAGAAAGCCTATTTATTTATTTATTTTTTTTCTTATTATTTGGTTTCTAAAGTCTCCCTGAAAAAAAAAAATACCTGAAAAAACAGTGGGAGAGTAATATTGCCCTTTCAGCTTGTGTGCCAGTCTTGACTCCTGGGTGTGCCACCTCTCTCTCATTCAGTGGGCCATAGAAAGGCTATTTATTTTTTTGGTTTTTTTAATATTATTTGGTTTCTAAAGTCTCCCTGAAAATAAAAGAAAAAAAACTTAAAAAAACAGTGGGAGAGTAATATTGCCCTTTCAGCTTGTGCGCCAGTCTTGACTCCTGGGTGTGCCACCTCTCTCTCTCTAATTGTGGGCCATAGAAAGCCTTTTTTTTTTTGTTTTTTTTTAAATATTATTTGGTTTCTAAAGTCTCCCTGAGAAAAAAAAATAAATAAATTAGGTGGGAGATTAATATTGACATTAGTGCTTGAGTGACAGTCCTGCGTGTGTGTCATCTCTGTGATTTTGTGCCACAGAAAACAGAGTGTGTAACATTGTGCCTGATTTTCCTTGTGGTCTCACCAACCTGTTAAGGGATATTGAAATCATACTGAAGTTATAGCTCACCGTGTAAGTTGTTTGACAGCAACAAATAAAGTTACTTTGGTTAAGATTTTAAAACAATGAGGAAGTCTGGTGCAAGAGGTCGTCGTGGGCGTTCATTGTCAGCTGGTAATGATGGTAGTGGTAGTGGAGCATCAGGTGGTCGTGGGGATAAAAATATTCCACCTAAGTCTGGAGCTGTGGAGCCAGTTTCGTCGTCAGGCTACACAAGGCCTCGAACGCTCTCTTTTCTGGGAGTAGGAAAACCGCTTTTAAAGGCGGAGCAGCAACAGCAAGTTTTGGCTTACATTGCAGACTCAGCCTCTAGCTCTTTTGCCTCCTCTTCCGAAACTGGTAAATGTAAAAGCAGCGCGTCGCTTGTGGATGTTCACGGTCAGGGACAAGTCGCTTCCTTGTCCTCCTCAGCAAAAACTACAACAAGAGAGAAGGATGCAGCAGGCGACACAACGGGTCACTCCATGGAGCTCTTTACACATACCGTCCCTGGCTTAGAAAGTGAAACATTTAACAGGCCATGCCCATTACAAGTAGATTCTGACATGGAGTGCACTGATGCACAGCCACAGCCAGAGTACTATGCTGCTCCTTTGACTCAGACCACCACATTGCCCTCTCAGGGTACAGATCCACAATCAGACCCTGATGAGACTATGTTGCCCCGCCACGAACGCTATACCACCGACCGACACAGTGACACAGACGAAGTTGCACACGAGCTCGAAGAGGAGGTAATAGATGACCCAGTTATTGACCCCGATTGGCAGCCATTGGGGGAACAGGGTGCAGGCGGCAGTAGTTCAGAAGCGGAGGTGGAGGAGGGGCCGCAGCAGGCATCAACATCGCAACAGGTTCCATCTGCCGGGCCCGTATCTGGCCCAAAACGCGTGTCAAAGCCAAAACCTGTTGGAGGACAGCGTGGCCATCCGGTTAAAGCTCAGTCTGCAATCCCTGAAAAGGGATCCGAGTCTAGGAAGAGTGCAGTCTGGCATTTTTTTAAACAACATCCAACTGATCAGCGCAAAGTCATCTGTCAAAAATGTTCAACTAGCTTAAGCAGAGGTCAGAATCTGAAAAGTCTAAATACTAGTTGCATGCATAGACACTTAACCACCATGCATTTTCAAGCCTGGACTAACTACCAAACGTCCCTTAAGGTTGTAGCACCCTCGGCCAATGAAGCTAGTCAGCAACGCAACATCCCTTCCGTCACTGTAAGGCCACCATTTTCCGCACCACCGGCAGTATCTGTGCAGGTTTCTTTGCCAGCCAAAAGCAGTCAGGGTCAGGGAACCACCAGTTTTGTAGGAGGAAATATTGCATCTAGGGCACCGGCGGAAACAATACCGTCTCTCAGTCTGCCATGTACACCGGCACACCCGAAAGTTCCACGATCTCCAGCTCTCCAGTCCAGCTCACCCTACATGAGACTCTGGTTAGAAAAAGGAAGTACTTATCCTCGCATCCGCGTACACAGGGTTTTAACGCCCACATAGCTAGACTAATCTCGTTAGAGATGATGCCCTACCGGTTAGTTGAAAGCGAAGCTTTCAAAGCCCTGATGGAGTACGCTGAACCACGATACGAGCTACCCAGTCGACACTTTTTTTCCAGAAAAGCCATCCCAGCCCTGCACCAGCATGTTAAACAGCGCATCGTCCATGCACTCAGGCAATCTGTGAGTACAAAGGTGCACCTGACTACAGATGCATGGACCAGTAGGCATGGCCAGGGACGTTATGTGTCCATCACGGCACACTGGGTGAATGTGGTGGATGCAGGGTCCACAGGCGACATCAATTTAGGGACAGTTGTGCCTAGCCCACGGTCTAGGAAACAGTTGGCTGTAGGCGTTCGCACCCCCTCCTCCTCCTCCTCCTCGTCCTCCTGCAGAAGCTACAGCTCTTCCACAGAACGCAGTCTGCCAACCACTCCATCGGCAGATGACACTGTTGCACACCAGTTGTCCCATTATGGGCCAGCTACTGCCAAGCGTCAGCAGGCTGTATTGGCTATGAAGTGTTTGGGCGACAACAGACACACCGCGGAAGTTCTGTCCGAGTTCTTGCAACAAGAAACGCAGTCGTGGCTGGGCACAGTAGATCTTGAGGCAGGCAAGGTAGTGAGTGATAACGGAAGGAATTTCATGGCTGCCATCTCCCTTTCCCAACTGAAACACATTCCTTGCCTGGCTCACACCTTAAACCTGGTGGTGCAGTGCTTATTGAAAACTTATCCTGGGTTCTCCGACCTGCTCCTCAAAGTGCGTGCACTTTGCTCACATATCCGACGTTCGTCTGTACACGCCAGCCGTATGCAGACCTATCAGCGGTCTTTGAACCTTCCCCAGCATCGCCTAATCATAGACGTTGCAACAAGGTGGAACTCAACACTGCACATGCTTCAGAGACTGTGCGAACAGAGGCGTGCTGTTATTTATTTGTGGGAGGATACACGGGCAGGCAGTAGGATGGCAGACATGGAGTTGTCAGGTGTGCAGTGGTCTAAGATACAAGACATGTGTCAAGTCCTTCAGTGTTTTGAGGAATGCACACGGCTGGTTAGTGCAGACAACGCCGTAATAAGCATGAGCATCCCCCTAATGCGTCTGCTGATGCAAAGTTTGACGCACATAAAGGAGCAGGCGTCTGCACCAGAGGAAGAGGAAAGCCTTGATGACAGTCAGCCATTGTCTGGTCAGGGCAGTGTACAGGACGAGGTAGCGGGCGAAGAGGAGGTGGAGGACGAGGAGGATGATGGGGATGAGTATATTTTTAATGCCGAACCTTTCCCGGGGGCACAGGAAATTGGTTGCGTGTCACGGCCGGGTTCTGGTTTTTTGAGGGACACAAGTGACGTAGATTTGCCTGCAACTGCCCCTCAACCAATCACAACCGGAGATTTGACAACTGGAACTTTGGCCCACATGGCGGATTATGCCTTACGTATCCTAAAAAGGGACACACGCATTACGAAAATGATGAACGATGACGATTACTGGTTGGCCTGCCTCCTTGATCCACGCTATAAAGGCAAATTGCAAAATATTATGCCACATGAGAACTTGGAACTAATATTAGCAACCAAACAATCAACTCTTGTTGACCGTTTGCTTCAGGCATTCCCAGCACACAGCGCACGTGATCGTTCTCACACGAGCTCCAGGGGGCAGCAGACTAGGAGTGTTAGGGGTGCACACATCAGAAGTGGCGTTGGACAGAGGGGTTTTCTGACCAGGTTGTGGAGTGATTTTGCTATGACCGCAGACAGGACAGGTACTGCTGCATCAATTGAAAGTGACAGGAGACAACATTTGTCCAGTATGGTTACTAACTATTTTTCATCCCTTATCGATGTTCTCCCTCAACCGTCATTCCCATTTGATTACTGGGCCTCCAAATTAGACACCTGGCCAGAATTGGCAGAATATGCATTGCAGGAGCTTGCTTGCCCGGCAGCAAGTGTCCTATCAGAAAGAGTATTCAGTGCTGCAGGTTCAATATTAACCGAAAAAAGGACTCGTCTGGCTACCCAAAATGTTGACGATCTAACATTCATTAAAATGAACCACAACTGGATTTCGAAATCTTTTGCCCCACCTTGCCCGGCCGACACCTAGCTTTCCTATGAAAAGCTCTTGCCTGTGAATTACTTTTCTAATGTCTAATTTGCTGCAGCTGATTGTACAGCATACGACATGTTTACACCTCCCTAAATGGCAAAACTCCCCACACGGGGCCGTGGTATCGCGACTTGGCGCAAGCACCCGTGAGACTGCTGTTTGTCTGAAGAGGTGGGTGTGCTCGCTTTTGGTTGACGGCATTGCTACTGGGTCCCTCATAGTACAATGTAGTGTCTCTGGCGGTGGTGATGCGCACCCAACGTCAGACACACCGTTGTAACATGAGGGGCCCTGGGGCGGTCCCGCCGGCCTCAAGAGAGTTCCCCCCTACCCCAGCTCAAAATGTGCTCTACCACGTGCAAAATTATGTCACACAGCTCCACCAATCTTTAGTCTATTCGCTGACATCATTCAATGTCTGGCACTGACAATACAAATTTGTAGACATCTATGATGCAACTTAAAGTAGTCTGTGTCTGTGTCCTATATTGGCACCATTAAATAGTTACTGCCAAATTACTATGTCAGAAACTCAGTAGATGAGCCCACCCCTGTACCTAAGTATGCCACCTTTTTTTTTGTTTTGGTTGTTTTGCGAGACATTAACATCTATTTATATTTTGGGAGTACTGGGACAGACACTCCTTGCACTACTCCTCCACTCACCACCAAGCTGCCTGTGTATCCATGTAACCGCTGTAAAGCTGCCATGAGCCTATTGTTTGTTATTTTAGGCCTTTGATAGCCTGTCTGCGGTCCCTACTTTAAATACTCCTCCACTCATCACCAGCTGCCTGCCCGTGTATCCATGTAACCGCTGTAAAACTGCCATGAGCCTATTGTTTGTTATTTTAGGCCTTTGATAGCCTGTCTGCGGTCCCTACTTTAAATACTCCTCCACTCACCACCAAGCTGCCTGTGTATCCATGTAACCGCTGTAAAACTGCCATGAGCCTATTGTTTGTTATTTTAGGCCTTTGATAGCCTGTCTGCGGTCCCTACTTTAAATACTCCTCCACTCACCACCAAGCTGCCTGTGTATCCATGTAACCGCTGTAAAACTGCCATGAGCCTATTGTTTGTTATTTTAGGCCTTTGATAGCCTGTCTGCGGTCCCTACTTTAAATACTCCTCCACTCACCACCAAGCTCCCTGTGTATCCATGTAACCGCTGTAAAACTGCCATGAGCCTATTGTTTGTTATTTTAGGCCTTTGATATCCTGTCTGCGGTCCCTACTTTAAATACTCCTCCACTCATCACCAGCTGCCTGCCCGTGTATCCATGTAACCGCTGTAAAACTGCCATGAGCCTATTGTTTGTTATTTTAGGCCTTTGATAGCCTGTCTGCGGTCCCTACTTTAAATACTCCTCCACTCACCACCAAGCTGCCTGCCCGTGTATCCATGTAACCGCTGTAAAACTGCCATGAGCCTATTGTTTGTTATTTTAGGCCTTTGATAGCCTGTCTGCGGTCCCTACTTTAAATACTCCTCCACTCATCACCAGCTGCCTGCCCGTGTATCCATGTAACCGCTGTAAAACTGCCATGAGCCTATTGTTTGTTATTTTAGGCCTTTGATAGCCTGTCTGCGGTCCCTACTTTAAATACTCCTCCACTCACCACCAAGCTGCCTGCCCGTGTATCCATGTAACCGCTGTAAAACTGCCATGAGCCTATTGTTTGTTATTTTAGGCCTTTGATAGCCTGTCTGCGGTCCCTACTTTAAATACTCCTCCACTCATCACCAGCTGCCTGCCCGTGTATCCATGTAACCGCTGTAAAACTGCCATGAGCCTATTGTTTGTTATTTTAGGCCTTTGATAGCCTGTCTGCGGTCCCTACTTTAAATACTCCTCCACTCATCACCAGCTGCCTGCCCGTGTATCCATGTAACCGCTGTAAAACTGCCATGAGCCTATTGTTTGTTATTTTAGGCCTTTGATAGCCTGTCTGCGGTCCCTACTTTAAATACTCCTCCACTCACCACCAAGCTGCCTGCCCGTGTATCCATGTAACCGCTGTAAAACTGCCATGAGCCTATTGTTTGTTATTTTAGGCCTTTGATATCCTGTCTGCGGTCCCTACTTTAAATACTCCTCCACTCATCACCAGCTGCCTGCCCGTGTATCCATGTAACCGCTGTAAAACTGCCATGAGCCTATTGTTTGTTATTTTAGGCCTTTGATAGCCTGTCTGCGGTCCCTACTTTAAATACTCCTCCACTCACCACCAAGCTGCCTGCCCGTGTATCCATGTAACCGCTGTAAAACTGCCATGAGCCTATTGTTTGTTATTTTAGGCCTTTGATAGCCTGTCTGCGGTCCCTACTTTAAATACTCCTCCACTCATCACCAGCTGCCTGCCCGTGTATCCATGTAACCGCTGTAAAACTGCCATGAGCCTATTGTTTGTTATTTTAGGCCTTTGATAGCCTGTCTGCGGTCCCTACTTTAAATACTCCTCCACTCATCACCAGCTGCCTGCCCGTGTATCCATGTAACCGCTGTAAAACTGCCATGAGCCTATTGTTTGTTATTTTAGGCCTTTGATAGCCTGTCTGCGGTCCCTACTTTAAATACTCCTCCACTCATCACCAGCTGCCTGCCCGTGTATCCATGTAACCGCTGTAAAACTGCCATGAGCCTATTGTTTGTTATTTTAGGCCTTTGATAGCCTGTCTGCGGTCCCTACTTTAAATACTCCTCCACTCACCACCAAGCTGCCTGCCCGTGTATCCATGTAACCGCTGTAAAACTGCCATGAGCCTATTGTTTGTTATTTTAGGCCTTTGATAGCCTGTCTGCGGTCCCTACTTTAAATACTCCTCCACTCACCACCAAGCTGCCTGCCCGTGTATCCATGTAACCGCTGTAAAACTGCCATGAGCCTATTGTTTGTTATTTTAGGCCTTCGAAGCCTGTCTGCGGTCCCTCCTTCCACTAGGCCTCCACTGACCAGACCACTGCTGCCCATGTACCCCTGGAACCAATTTTAAAGTGCCTACAGCCAGCCCATTTTATTGTGTTAGGCCTTCGAAGCCTGTCTGCGGTCCCTCCTTCCACTGGGCCTCCACTGACCAGACCACTGCTGCCCGTGTACCCCTGGAACCAATTTTAAAGTGCCTACAGCCAGCCCATTTTATTGTGTTAGGCCTTCGAAGCCTGTCTGCGGTCCCTCCTTCCACTAGGCCTCCACTGACCAGACCACTGCTGCCCGTGTACCCCTGGAACCAATTTTAAAGTGCCTACAGCCAGCCCATTTTATTGTGTTAGGCCTTCGAAGCCTGTCTGCGGTCCCTCCTTCCAATAGGCCTACACTGACAAAGGTACACCTGACAACAGACACATGGACCTGTAGGCATGGCCACGGAAGGTTACGTGTCCTTTGTGGCTCAATGGGTTAATGTATTGGATGCATGGTCCACACAGGGGACAGCCTGCTAAGTCTGTATGCAGTCCCTAATTCAAGTTGTCCTCAACTGAATAAAGCTGAGCTTCTACCTTCTGGCTCTCATTAAGTGTTTTTTAAAAAACAAAATGGTGGTTAGGGCCTACTAACGGCTTCTGCCCCTCCCTGGTGTTGCCCTCAACTGAATAAAGCTGAGCTTCTACCTTCCGGCTCTGATTAACTGCTGTTTTTAAACAAATTGCTGGTTCCGGCCTACTAACGGTGTCTGCCCCTGCCTGGTGTTGCCCTCAACTGAATAAAGCTGAGCTTCAACCTTCTGGCTCTCATTAAGTGTTTTTTAAAAAACAAAATGGTGGTTAGGGCCTTCTAACGGCTTCTGCCCCTCCCTGGTGTTGCCCTCAACTGAATAAAGCTGAGCTTCTACCTTCCGGCTCTGATTAACTGCTGTTTTTAAACACATTGCTGGTTCCGGCCTACTAACGGTGTCTGCCCCTGCCTGGTGTTGCCCTCAACTGAATAAAGCTGAGCTTCAACCTTCTGGCTCTCATTAAGTGTTTTTTAAAAAACAAAATGGTGGTTCCGGCCTACTAACGGTGTCTGCCCCTGCCTGGTGTTGCCCTCAACTGAATAAAGCTGAGCTTCAACCTTCTGGCTCTCATTAAGTGTTTTTTAAAAAACAAAATGGTGGTTAGGGCCTACTAACGGCTTCTGCCCCTCCCTGGTGTTGCCCTCAACTGAATAAAGCTGAGCTTCTACCTTCCGGCTCTGATTAACTGCTGTTTTTAAACACATTGCTGGTTCCGGCCTACTAACGGTGTCTGCCCCTGCCTGGTGTTGCCCTCAACTGAATAAAGCTGAGCTTCAACCTTCTGGCTCTCATTAAGTGTTTTTTAAAAAACAAAATGGTGGTTAGGGCCTACTAACGGCTTCTGCCCCTCCCTGGTGTTGCCCTCAACTGAATAAAGCTGAGCTTCTACCTTCCGGCTCTGATTAACTGCTGTTTTTAAACACATTGCTGGTTCCGGCCTACTAACGGTGTCTGCTCCTGCCTGGTGTTGCCCTCAACTGAATAAAGCTGAGCTTCAACCTTCTGGCTCTCATTAATTGTTTTTTAAAAAACAAAATGGTGGTTCCGGCCTACTAACGGTGTCTGCCCCTGCCTGGTGTTGCCCTCAACTGAATAAAGCTGAGCTTCAACCTTCTGGCTCTCATTAAGTGTTTTTTAAAAAAACAAAATGGTGGTTCCGGCCTACTAACGGTGTCTGCCCCTGCCTGGTGTTGCCCTCAACTGAATAAAGCTGAGCTTCAACCTTCTGGCTCTCATTAAGTGTTTTTTAAAAAACAAAATGGTGGTTAGGGCCTACTTACGGCTTCTGCCCCTCCCTGGTGTTGCCCTCAACTGAATAAAGCTGAGCTTCTACCTTCCGGCTCTGATTAACTGCTGTTTTTAAACACATTGCTGGTTCCGGCCTACTAACGGTGTCTGCCCCTGCCTGGTGTTGCCCTCAACTGAATAAAGCTGAGCTTCAACCTTCTGGCTCTCATTAAGTGTTTTTTAAAAAACAAAATGGTGGTTCCGGCCTACTAACGGTGTCTGCCCCTGCCTGGTGTTGCCCTCAACTGAATAAAGCTGAGCTTCAACCTTCTGGCTCTCATTAAGTGTTTTTTAAAAAACAAAATGGTGGTTAGGGCCTACTAACGGCTTCTGCCCCTCCCTGGTGTTGCCCTCAACTGAATAAAGCTGAGCTTCTACCTTCCGGCTCTGATTAACTGCTGTTTTTAAACACATTGCTGGTTCCGGCCTACTAACGGTGTCTGCCCCTGCCTGGTGTTGCCCTCAACTGAATAAAGCTGAGCTTCAACCTTCTGGCTCTCATTAAGTGTTTTTTAAAAAACAAAATGGTGGTTAGGGCCTACTAACGGCTTCTGCCCCTCCCTGGTGTTGCCCTCAACTGAATAAAGCTGAGCTTCTACCTTCCGGCTCTGATTAACTGCTGTTTTTAAACACATTGCTGGTTCCGGCCTACTAACGGTGTCTGCCCCTGCCTGGTGTTGCCCTCAACTGAATAAAGCTGAGCTTCAACTTTATGGCTCTCATTAAGTGTTTTTTAAAAAACAAAATGGTGGTTCCGGCCTACTAACGGTGTCTGCCCCTGCCTTGTGTTGCCCTCAACTGAATAAAGCTGAGCTTCAACCTTCTGGCTCTCATTAAGTGTTTTTTAAAAAACAAAATGGTGGTTAGGGCCTACTAACGGCTTCTGCCCCTCCCTGGTGTTGCCCTCAACTGAATAAAGCTGAGCTTCTACCTTCCGGCTCTGATTAACTGCTGTTTTTAAACACATTGCTGGTTCCGGCCTACTAACGGTGTCTGCCCCTGCCTGGTGTTGCCCTCAACTGAATAAAGCTGAGCTTCAACCTTCTGGCTCTCATTAAGTGTTTTTTAAAAAACAAAATGGTGGTTAGGGCCTACTAACGGCTTCTGCCCCTCCCTGGTGTTGCCCTCAACTGAATAAAGCTGAGCTTCTACCTTCCGGCTCTGATTAACTGCTGTTTTTAAACACATTGCTGGTTCCGGCCTACTAACGGTGTCTGCCCCTGCCTGGTGTTGCCCTCAACTGAATAAAGCTGAGCTTCTACCTTCCGGCTCTGATTAACTGCTGTTTTTAAACACATTGCTGGTTCCGGCCTACTAACGGTGTCTGCCCCTGCCTGGTGTTGCCCTCAACTGAATAAAGCTGAGCTTCAACCTTCTGGCTCTCATTAAGTGTTTTTTAAAAAACAAAATGGTGGTTCCGGCCTACTAACGGTGTCTGCCCCTGCCTGGTGTTGCCCTCAACTGAATAAAGCTGAGCTTCAACCTTCTGGCTCTCATTAAGTGTTTTTTAAAAAACAAAATGGTGGTTAGGGCCTTCTAACGGTGTCTGCCCCTCCCTGGTGTTGCCCTCAACTGAATAAAGCTGAGCTTCAACCTTCTGGCTCTCATTAAGTGTTTTTTAAAAAACAAAATGGTGGTTAGGGCCTACTAACGGTGTCTGCCCCTGCCTGGTGTTGTCCTCAACTGAACAAAGCTGAGCTTCCACATTCTGGCTTTCGGCCTATACTATCAGATATTAAACTGCATTTGGCCTACTAGTGTGGTTAGGCCCTTGAAACAGTGTCTGCTGCTCTTGGGTTTGCTACTCCACTGAACAAAGCAATGCCGCCTGTTTAGTCCTGTTACCAATTTTGATCTGCATTTAGCCTACTTTATTCTTTGGCCCTATATCTGTTTCCTCATCATCCTGCCCATTGCCCAGCCACTGCTAGATGAGTCTGCTGGTACATTGACCTAGACCACTACATTCCCCTTGTACTCTACACAGCCAGAATCTGACCCTGCTGAAAGTAAGGTTCCCCTTCCCGCATATTATACCACCTTACACAGGGACAAAGAGGAAGGTGCAGATGAAAGTGCAGGTTCCTTCATCAGGTGGGGGGGCATACTCGTTGGCGACGTCACTGGCACAGGGCCACTCAGAGTACGCAAAAGTGTCGCTGCTGGTGGGAGGCGCCCCCGCCATGCAAACACACCGCCGTACTTTGAGGGGCCCTGTGCCAGTGCCAATGCGAACGAGTGGGCCCCCCCTGCTTGCTCAGGATCACAGCACTTGCAACGTTGAAATACTTACCTCTCCCTGCTCCACCGCCATGACGTAGTCCATGTTTCCTGGGCCCACTAAAACCTTGAACCAGCCCTACCCCCACAACTTTTGCCAAATGACCCCCAATTTCCAGTGCCCAACTATTATTATAAAGTTAATTAAGATTGACAAGCTTCAGAAAACAAGAATGGATGTTTTTGGCAGTAAAATGTGCACTGTAGGTGTTTTCCTGGCCTCCACTCACTGCCGGCTATGCTTCCCCATTGACTTGCATTGGGTTTCGTGTTTCGGTCGATCCCCGACTTTTAGCGATAATCGGCCGACTTCACTCGACTCGACTCTGGACTATATCGGGTTTCACAAAACCAGACTCGATCTTAAAAAAATGAAAGTCGCTCAACCCTACAAATCAGTATCTCAATTCGCAGACACGGTGTTTCGGGCTGTTGGCCCTCGTCAGTGCGAAGCATGAGAACTGATTTGGCTAGGTGAGAGGCTCTGGACTGGGGTCAAAGGGGTATCGTTTCTCCTTATGGAGAGTGACATACCATCTCTGGCTTGTCAAGGTAAGGAGGCTTATTTGCCGTACAATGCTCCTCTGGGAAATTAAATATGCAAATTGCCTCTTCTGAGAAAAAGAGGACTTAACTCTATAGCGCTACTTGTTGGAAGTAGCGATCCTACAAGTCACAATCAACCCTCTAATGAGTCGTGCAATATGACATAGGATAAAAGCCAAATCAGTATCTCAATTCGCAGACATGTTTTTTAGGGCTGTTGGCCCTCGTCAGTGCGAAGCATGGGAACTGATTTGGCTAGGTGAGAGGCTCTGGACTGGGGTCTAAGGGGTATCGTTTCTCCTTATGGAGAGTAACATACCATCTCTAGCTTGTCAATTTAAGGAGGCTTATTTGCCGTACAATGCTCCTCTGGGAAATTAAATATGCAAATTGCCTCTTCTGAGAAAAAGAGGACTTAACTCTCTAGTGCCACCTGTTGGAAGTAGCGATCCTACAAGTCACAATCAACCCCCTAACGAGTCGCGCAATATGACTTAGGATAAATATAGGATTAATATGCTTCACACACTTCTTCAGGTTTCAGCTTTACACAGAATAATATTATGAGTAATGAAGCATGCTCTATGTTAGGGTTGGCGGAACGCACCGAATATATTTATTAGATGGGATTGGTGCGTTCACAACCCGGGATCCACCGTGCAGGAAAGAACCTGCTGCTAAGTAATTGGCGGCACTATATGGCGGTATGAATCAGCTTTGTTAGCTTCACAGAGTGGCCAAGAAAGCAAAGCTCTGTGCCCTGTTAGACTTTCACAGAGGCAAAGGCTAACTACCCAAATGAGAGCAGTCAGTGGTCATGCATGCACACAGAACTCCTCGCCGGAGGTGCCAGCGTTCTAGGGGCTTATTTCAGCCAGGTCCCTGAATACACACAAACACAATTTCCTCGCCGGAGGTGCCAGCATTCTAGGGGCTTATTTCAGCCAGGTCTCTGAACACATACAAACACATGACCACACTGGCGCAAAGCACATAACTTAGGAAGATACTAGCGCATGGCCGTGCGGCCATGCGAGCTTTAAATAGTTGCAGCACGTACAGGACCTTCCTAGAAGGACAAATGAGAGGCTGCTACAGAGCCTGCGCACCTACAGGACCTTCCTAGAAGCGCTGCGGAATATGTTGGCGCTATATAAATAAAAATAATTATTATATTATTATAGAAGGACCAATAGATTTGGCTGCAGTACCTGAGCATGTGAGGAAGGCGTTCCAGCTCCATAAAATTCAAATGCTTTATTTCTCCATTAAAAATTGGTGTAATACAAACAGTCCTTGCCTTAGCGCAAAAGTCCAAGTACAGAGTACATGCGACGCGTTTCGATCGTACCCGATCTTAGTCAATGCATGATTTTCTGAGATTTGCAATGATTGTTATCATTATATCATTATCATTATATGTTATTGTTTGATAACAATCATTGCAAATCTCAGAAAATCATGCATTGACTAAGATCGGGTACGATCGAAACGCGTCGCATGTACTTTGTACTTGGACTTTTGCGCTAAGGCAAGGACTGTTTGTATTACACCAATTTTTAATGGAGAAATAAAGCATTTGAATTTTATGGAGCTGGAACGCCTTCCTTACTTCGTTATGTATATCCATCTTAGTCCAAGATGATGTTCCGTGCCCCTGCCTGGATTGGTGAGCTGGCTGTGGCTTCTTATAGCCTTTTCTTTTTGCACCTGAGCATGTGACCCTTGATCTCCACTGAGAGATCTTACCCTGGGCATGCTCAGTGTGTGCAAAGCAGGACTTAGTCCCAGGAAAGCCTGCTCGCCGCAGATCAGTGCAGGGTACAACAGCAGAGCCTGGAGAGTCAGCAGTAACCCATTGCACAGTATCAGTCATAGCGAGATGCTGGGACCGATGTCTCCGCTGAGCAGGCTCCACTGCGGCCGATGCAGAATGGGAGACCGCAGCAGACACGGATCAAGATTCCCCCTGTGCAGCAGCGGAAACTTGACTCCCAACATTACCCCCCTCCTAGGTCCCTCCCCTCTTTGAGCCTCGCTACGCTCAAAAGCTGCAATGAGCAGCAGAGCCCGAATGTGCTCCACAGGCTCCCAGGTTCTATCCTCTGGACCGTGACCCTTCTAGTCCACCAGGTAAAATTTCTTGCCACGTACCACCTTGCACTCCATGATAGAATTCACCTCAAACACATCCGTGGATGAACCCGATGTCCCGGCAGATGACTCAGAAAACCGAGACAAATGAACGGGCTTTAAGAGGGAAATGTGAAAAGTATCGGTGATACCAAGACGTGGAGGAATAGCCAAACGGTAGACCACAGGGTTGACCTGTTCCACAACCTTGAACGGGCCAATGTAGCGAGGCGCAAACTTAGTGGACTCAACTTGCAGCCTTATGTTACGGGCGGAGAGCCACACTAAGTCGCCAGGAGCAAAGGTCGGAGCAGGGCACCGGTGTGTATCAGCCGAAACCCTCATTCTCTCCTTGGAGGCCTGGATGGCATCCTGTGTGCGGTCCCAGATGTCACGTGCCTCCACCGCCCAGTCTGCCACCCTAGAATCGGTGGATGACACGGGCATGGGCACAGGGACACGCGGATGCTGGCCGTAATTAAGGAGAAAAGGAGTCTGACCAGTGGAATCGGCTATGGCATTGTTCAAGGCAAATTCCACCCAAGGTAGCAAAGATGCCCAGTCATCCTGCAGAGACAAAATGTTGCAAGTATGTCACCAGAGTCTGGTTGGTTCTCTCTACCAACCCATTCGTCTTGGGGTGATATGCAGAGGAGAGATTCAGCTCTATGCTGAGTAAATGGCAGAGCTCTCTCCAAAACCGAGACACAAACTGGGGACCCCGGCCACTGACAATTTTATCAGGCATTCCATGTAAGCGGAAAATATGTTTTATGAACAACGCCGCCAAGGCCCGTGCAGAAGGTAACCGTGGAAGTGGCACCAAATGCACCATCTTAGAAAAATGATCAGTGACTACCCAGATAACGATGCAGCTACGAGACTTGGGTAAGCCCACCACGAAGTCCATCCCGACCATCTCCCAGGGCCTTTCTGCCACCGGCATGGGGTAAAGCAGCCCAGCAGGACGTTGCCGAGGAGACCGATTTTGGGCGCAGGAGACACACGCCCGAATATAGTCCCCGATGTCACGGGCCATATGCGGCCACCAGTACGTCCTCGCCAAAAGCTCAGATGTCCTCTTGGTCCCAAAATGTCCACCCACTATCTATCTAATTTTGTAAATACCCTTGCTCCCCATAGCCTATCAAAAAGCTCAGATATCAGGGGTAATGGGTACTTGTTCTTAACGGTGATGGCGTTAAGACCCCTGTAGTCTATGCATGGACGTAAGTCTCCAGTCTTCTTCTGTACGAAGAAGAACCCAGCCCCTGCAGGTGACACTGACTTCCTAATGAATCCTCTTGCCAGATTCTCTTGGATGTACTGAGACATTGCCTCCATCTCCGGGAGAGATAACGGATAGACTCGACCCCGGGGAGGCTCAGCACCAGGCCAGAGGTCAATAGGACAGTCATAGGGGCGGTGAGGTGGAAGGGTCTCCGCAGCCCTTTTGGAGAACACGTCTGCATAGGGCCAATAGTGCTTGGGGAGAGAGGAAAGATCTGCGGGTACCTGTGTTGTAGCAACCTGAACACACTCCCTCTGACATCTACCCTCGCAGGATTTACTACATCCCAAAATTCTCCCTGAGGACCACTCTATATGAGGAGAATGATAGCGTAGCCATGGTATCCCCAACAGGACCTCATCAATTCCCTCAGGAATGACTAATAGGGAGATAATCTCCTGATGTGATGGAGACACAGAAAGCGTGATAGGAATGATTTGGTGGGTAATCTGTGAGGGTAGTGTCGACCCATTTACCACTCGAACGGTTACTGGTTTGGTGAGCATAACCAGGGGTATTGCGTGACGCTGGGCGAAAGCGGATGACATAAAATTACCCTCCGCCCCAGAGTCCACGCATAGCTCTACCATAAGAGTGGATGGGCCTAAGGTAATTGTCCCCTTGAAGGACAACTTTGAGGCAAACGTCACCGTGTCTAGTGTACCTCCTCCAACTGCCACTAGACGCTGACATTTCCCCGACCGCTGAGGACACTTGGAGGCAAGATGTCCTGACTGCCGGCAAACATGACAGACCTTATGTGCATGAGCGGACTGGGACTTGGATCCCGCTCGTGTCACCTCTATGGCCTCATGTGACTCGAACGCCTGGACTGGAGATTCCAGAGGTCTGGCGAAGGTGGGAGCCAGCCGAAACCTCTGCCTACACTGGGCTCGCTCCAACCTTCACTCGTGAAAACGAAGGTCTATGCGAGTTGATACAGCTATGAGCTCCTCCAGTGTGGCAGGAATCTCCCTAGTAGCCAAAGGGTCCTTCAAATGGTCAGCCAGCCCCCTCCAAAATAAGGGAATGAGGGTTTTATCTGGCCATTCCAACTCAGACGCTTATGTCCGGAAGAGAACCGAAAAATGGCTGACCATGGTTGAACCCTGAGTCACAGCCAGCAGTTGGAGCTCTGTATCATGGGTGAATTGAGGCCCTACAAACACCTGTTTCAGAGTGTCCAGAAACCGAGGAACACCCCGCACCACATGATCGTTGCGCTCCCACAACGGCGTAGCCCACTCCAACGCCCTGTCCGACAAGAGAGAGATTATGAATCCCACCTTTGCCTGCTCTGTGGGAAAATGTGCAGCCAGGAGCTCGAGGTGTATACCACACTGGCTCATGAAACCCCTACAGGACTTACTGTCCCCAGAGTATCTCTTAGGCAATGGGAGATGAGATAAGGTCGGAACAGAGGTGGCAGTGGGTAAAGCTGCTGCAGCCATGCTAGCAGCCTGAACAGCTATTGCGGTAACATCCACCGCCGAGGTTGCACGCTCAAGAGATGTCAACCGACCCTCCAGCAGCTGTGTGTACCCCTGCAATTGCTGTTCATCCACCATTACTTAGCCAGATCCTGGTGCTAGTATACTGTTAGGGTTGGCGGAACGCACCGAATATATTTATTAGATAGGATTGGTGCGTTCGCAACCCGGGATCCACCGTGCAGGAAAGAACCTGCTGCTAAGTAATTGGCGGCACTATATGGCGGTATGAACCAGCTCTGTTAGCTTCACAGAGCGGCCGAGAAAGCAAAGCTCTGTGCCCTGTTAGACTTTCTCAGAGGCACAGGCTAACTACCCAAATAAGAGCAGTCAGTGGTCATGCATGCACACAAAACTCCTCGCCGGAGGTGCCAGCGTTCTAGGGGCTTATATCAGCCAGGTCCCTGAATACACACAAACACAATCTCCTCGCCGGAGGTGCCAGCATTCTAGGGGCTTATTTCAGCTGAGTTTTTGAACACATACAAACACATGACCACACTGGCGCAAAGCACATAACTTAGGAAGATACTAGCGCATGGCCGTGCGGCCATGCGAGCTTTAAATAGTTGCAGCACGTACAGGACCTTCCTAGAAGGACCAATGAGAGGCTGCTACAGAGCCTGCGCACCTACAGGACCTTCCTAGAAGGACCAATAGATTTGGCTGCAGTACCTGAGCATGTGACCCTTGATCTCCACTGAGAGATCTTACCCTGGGCATGCTCAGTGTGTGCAAAGCAGGACTTAGTCCCAGAAAAGCCTGCTCACCGCAGATCAGTGCAGGGTACAACAGCAGAGCCTGGAGAGGCAGCATTAACCCTTTGCACAGTATCAGTCATAGTGAGACGCTGGGACCGATGTCTCCGCTGAGCAGGCTCCACTGCGGCCGATGCAGAATGGGAGACCACAGCAGACACGGATTGAGACTTCCCCTGTGCAGCAGAGGAAACTCGACTCCTAACACTCTATATATGCTACTAGTTCGAAAATCGTACTCACGCATCCCTTTACACAGGGAAATTTGACATAATACTTCCATTAGCATATGCCATATACTGCTGACATACGCAGCACCCCAGTAGGTGGGTGGAACATCTGGGTACAAGATCTGTGCTTGAGGGTGAAACCACTGGCCCTTCCCCTGTGTGTTACGTTCTTCCCAATCTGTTGTCTAGGAAGGAGGCCCTGCTGCCTCTTGGGCACAACCTGCAGGTGCACAGACATCATAGTCCAGTTCGTTGTCCCGATGCAGCATTCAGTTGTCCCTTGTCAGCATACAGCTCTGGCAAAAATTAAAAGACCACTGCAAAATGTTCAGTTTGTCTGATTTTTTCTCTTTATAGGTATATTTTTGAGTAAAATGTAAATTGTTCTTTTAGTCTATAAACTTCTGACATGTCTCCGAAGTTCCAAGCAATAAATTTTGTATTTTTTTCTGACAAAGAAAAATGGTAAAAATTAAAAAAACAACAACAGTGCTTTCAGACCTCAAATAATGCAAAGAAAACAAGTTCACAATCATTTAGAAACGACAATACTAATGTTTTAACTCAGGAAGAGTTCAGAAATCAATATTTTGTGGAATATCCATGCTTTTTAATCATAGCTTTCATGCGTCTTGGCATGCTATCCACCGGTCTTTCACACTGCTTCTGGCGTAAAAGTTTAAGCAGTTCTTCTTTGTTTGATGGTTTGTGAGTATCCATCATCCTCTTGATTACAGTCCAGAGGTTCAATGGGGTTCAGATCTGGAGATTTGACTGCCTGTGACAGGATTTTGATGTGGTGGTTTCTTAATTTTTGCCAGAGCTATACATGTCTCCTCCCAAATTGTTAGTTAGATAGGGTATACATATTCATTAGCACTTTACAATATTCGGTGCTGGACAAAGACCATTACTGGCTTTTTCAGGTTCCTTAATGAAACTTGTGTGGCTTTATTAAACTGTCACTTCCCTTAAATTTTATAAATTTTGGTTAAAAAAAATAATGGTGGTGGGGTATTAGCCAATTTCTGCACATTTTAAACAGGTCAAAAAGACTGGGTTAATATGCTCCACAGACCTATTCAGGCCACAGCCGTACACATATTGGAACACGTTCACTACCATGCTAAGGCCTTTACCTGAGCTCTGAAGCACTGCCTGTCACCTGAGTAAAACAATCCACACACCTTGTCACTCTCTGAGACATATGCTGTAATTACTCCATTGTTGCTCAAAACCATGCAAAAAATAAATTCTGCCTGGTTGGATAGTTTCCAGAAGAAGTGGTAGGCTTGTGCAGATTGGTCAATGACACTCCTGTTTCTTTTCCTTGAGGAGGTTGTTTTCAAGTAAAATGAGGCTTGCACATGTTCCTGACATGGAGCAATGTTATGAAGAAGAAAAGGAGAGTGGAGGTTGTGGGGGATTTCCTACTAAGAAGAACAGAAGCCGCTATCTGCCGACTAGACATTACCTCAAGAAAAGTGTGCTTTCTCAAGGTGCCCAAATCAAAGAAATGTCTAATAGGCTATCAAGACTCTTCAGTGCTAAAGATGACTACCAATGCCCACTAATACACCTTGGAACAAATGACACAGCAAAAAAGGACTGGGAGACTATATGTAGACCTTTTGAAAACCTAGGCCGGAAAATGAAGGAACTAGGAGTGCAGGTCATCTTCTCATCCATCCTCCCAGTGGATGAACTTGGATCAAGTAGATTCAACAGTATTCTATGATGAACAAATGGCTACGTCGATGGAGCCATGTGCAACGCTTTGTGTTTTTTAGACCATGGAGTGAATTTCCTGTATGATGGACTCCTTGCTAGAGATGGGTTGCATCTTTAGAAAACAGGAAAACACACATTTGGTAGACACCTTCCTACACTCATCAGAATAGCTTTAAACTAGAGCAATATGAAATGGGAAATGTATGGCCATGAAAAAATATGCAGCTAATGAATTCTTTTGAGAATCCACCTACTAGAAGTGGCATTAAAGAACAAAAACAAATTCTGAATGAAAATTGAGGAGCAAGAGAAGCCAACTACAATCTAAAATGTGTCTATACAAATACACAGAGCATGGGAAACAAACAAGAACTGGAGCTGTTAACACAGGAAGAGAGATATGATGTCATAGGCATTAGTGAAACTTGGTTTGATGATATACATGATTGAAATGCAAACCTTGAAGGCTACAACTTATTTATTAGAAACAGGATTAACAAGAGGGGATATGGTGCTGCATTGTATGCTAGGAAAACGTACATCTCCAGAGATTCAAGCTTCAGAGTCTGGTAGCTCTGTAGAAACTGTTTGGGTAAGAATACAAGGAAAAAAAGAACAGAAAGGAAACTATTGTAGGTGTTTACAAATAGGCCACCTGGACAGTCTGAAGATATGGATACATTTTTTCACCCCATGTTGCGCAATTATAAAATTTTGTACTCCTGGTCAATAAATGCCACCTTTCCTGGTGTCCGCCCCTACTTTCATGGCTCAACTTTATAAACTTCTGTAAAGCACATGGGGGTTCAAGGTACACATGAGACATCTAGGTAAGTTCCCTGAGGGGTCCAGTTTCCAAAATTGTGTCAGGTGAGCAGTTTCCGCTGTTAAGGCACACCAGGGGCTCTCCAAAGGCGACATAGTGTCCCCAATTGATTCCAACAAATTTTACATTCAAAAAGTCAAATGGCGCTCCTTCCCTTCAAAGCCCTCCTGTGCGCCCAAACAGTGTTTTTTCCCACACATAGGAGGCATTGACGTGCTCAGGAAAAATTGATCAACACATTTTCTCCTGTTACCCTTGTGAAAATAAAAAAATGGGTTCTAAATAAAATTTTTGTGAAAAAAGTGAACTGTTAATTTTTTTCCTTCCACATTCTATTAGTTCCTGTGAAACACCTGAAGGATTAATAAACTTCTTGAATGTGGTTGTGAACACCATGACAGATTTTAGAATGGTGTCATTTTTGTTATTTTCTGTCATATAAACCCCTCAAAGTATCTTCAAATGTAAATTTTTTTTGAAAAATGAGAAATCACTGGTCAAGTTTTAACTATTTTTCTCATTATAAATTTATGTTTCAACAATTGTGTTGATGTAAAGTACACATGTGGGAAATATAATTTATTAACTAGTTTGTGTGGCATAACTCTCCTATTTAAGAACAGAAAAATTAAAAGTTTGAAAATTGCAACATTTTCCAAATTGTTGCAAAATTTCAGATATTTTCACAAACAAATGCAAATCATATCAAACAAATTTTACATTTCTATGAAGTACAATATGTCATGAAAAAATCAGAATCGATGGGAAGTGTTCCACAGTTATTACCACATAAAGTGTCACTGGTCAGAATTCTAAAATTGTAAAATTTGGCCTGGTCAGGCAGGTGAAAGCAAGCTTTGGGGTGAAGGTGTGAGTTTAGTTGACATGCTTGCCTGCTCCTCGAGGTAGACACTAGACCACTTTTGGTTAAAGACTCTTGGTGGTTTATTGCATCATACACCAAGAACCCAAACTGGTAACAGAAAATAGCCTGTCTGGCTCAAAAGAAAGTAAATACAGTGCCTTGCGAAAGTATTCGGCCCCCTGGAAATTTTCAACCATTTCCCACATATCATGCTTCAAACATAAAGATACCAAATGTAAATTTTTGGTGAAGAATCAACAACAAGTGGAACACAATTGTGAAGTTGAAGGAAATTTATTGGTTATTTTACATTTTTGTGGAAATTCAAAAGCTGAAAAGTAGGGCGTGCAATATTATTTAGCTCCTTTACTTTCAGTGTAGCAAACTCACTCCAGAAGTTCATTGTGGATCTCTGAATGCTCCAATGTTGTCCTAAATGCCTAATAATTATAAATATAATCCACCTGTGTGTAATCAAGTCTCCATATAAATGCACCTGCTCTGTGATAGTCTCCGGGTTCTGTTTGAAGCACAGAGAGCATCATGAAGACCAAGGAACACAAGAGGCAGATCTGTGATACTGTTGTAGAGAAGTTTAACCCCTTTCTGCCATTGGACGTACTATTCCGTCCATGTGGGGTGGGCCCTAATTCCCAAGGATGGAATAGTATGACCAGCTCGATCGGCCGCGCTCTCGGGGGGAGCGCGGCCGATCGCGGCCGGGTGTCAGCTGCCTATCACAGCTGACATCCGGCACTATGTGCCAGGAGCGGTCACAGATTGCCTCCGGCACATTAACCCCCGGCACACCGTGATCAAACATGATCGCGGTGTGCCGGCGGTACAGGAAAGCATTGCGCAGGGAGGGGGCTCCCTGCGGGCTTCCCTGAGACCCTCATAGCAACGCGATGTGATCGCGTTGCTGCGAGGGTCTCTTACCTCCTATCCCTGCAGGCCCCGGATCCAAAATGGCCACGGGGCTGCATCCGGGTCCTGTAGGGATTACTTCTGGGTGCAGACCAGGCTCTGGTAAGCCTGCAGCGCTGGAACTGAGATCGGTGATCTGACAGAGTGCTGTGCAAACTGTCAGATCAGCGATCTGTGATGTCCCCCTCGGGACAAAGTAAAAAAGTTTTTAAAAAAATGTCCACATGTGTAAAAAAAAAAAAGAAAAAAAAATTCCTAAATAAAGAAAAAAAAAACATTATTCCCATAAATACATTTCTTTATCTAAATAAAAAAAAAAATCACACAATAAAAGTACATATATTTACTATCGCCGCATCCGTAACGACACCACCTATAAAACTATATCCCTAGTTAACCCGTTCAGTGAACACCGTATAAAAAAAAAAAAAAAAAACGAGGCAAAAAACAACGCTTTATTCTCATACTGCCAAACAAAAAATGTAATAACATGCGATCAAAACGACGTATATAAATAACTATGGTACCGCTGAAAACGTCATCTTGTCCCGCAAAAAACGAGCCATGATACAGCATCATCAGCGAAAAAATAAAAAAGTTATAGTCCTCAGAATAAAGCGATGACAAAATAATTATTTTTTCTATAAAATAGTTTTTATCGTATAAAAGCGCCAAAATATAAAAAAATGATATAAATGAGGTATCGCTGTAATCGTACTGACCCGTAGAATAAAACTGCTTTATCAATTTTACCAAATGCGGAACGGTATAAACGCCTCGCCCAAAAGAAATTCATGAATAGCTGGTTTTTGGTTATTCTGCCTCACAAAAATCGGAAATAAAAAGCGATCAAAAACTGTCACGTGTCCGAAAATGTTATCAATAAAAACGTCAACTCGTCCCGCAAAAAACAAGACCTCACATGACTCTGTGGACTCAAATATGGAAAAATTATAGCTCTCAAAATGTGGTAACGCAAAAAATATTTTTTGCAATAAAAAGCGTCTTTCAGTGTGTGACAGCTGCCAATCATAAAAATCTGCTAAAAACCCGCTATAAAAGTAAATCAAACCCCCATTCATCACCCGCTTAGTTAGGGAAAAATTTAAAAAATTTAAAAAATTTATTTATTTCCATTTTCCCTTTAGGGTTAGGGCTAGGGCTAGGGCTAGGGTTAGGGCTAGGGTTAGGGCTAGGGTTAGGGCTAGGGCTAGGGTTAGGGTTAGGGCTAGGGTTAGGGCTAGGGTTAGGGTTAGGGCTAGGGTTAGGGTTGGGGTTAGGGTTGGGGCTAGGGTTGGGGCTATGGTTGGGGCTAGGGTTAAGGCTAAAGTTAGGGTTGGGGCTAAAGTTAGGGTTAGGGTTGGGGCTAAAGTTAGGGTTAGGGTTTGGATTACATTTACAGTTGGGAATAGGGTTGGGATTAGGGTTAGGGGTGTGTCTGGGTTAGAGGTGTGGTTAGGGTTACCGTTGGGATTAGGGTTAGGGGTGTGTTTGAATTAGGGTTTCAGTTATAATTTGGGGGTTTCCACTGTTTAGGCACATCAGGGGCTCTCCAAACGCGACATGGCGTCCGATCTCAATTCCAGCCAATTCTGCGTTGAAAAAGTAAAAAAGTGCTCCTTCCCTTCCGAGCTCTTCCGTGCGCCCAAACAGGGGTTTACCCCAACATATGGGGTATCAGCGTACTCGGAACACATTGGAGAACAACTTTTGGGGTTGAATTTCTCCTGTTAGCCTTGGGAAAATACAAAACTGGGGGCTAAAAAATAATTTTTGTGGAAAACTGTAGTGAAACACGTGGGGGTTCAAAACTCTCACAACACATCTAGATGAGTTCCTTAGGGGGTCTACTTTCCAAAATGGTGTCATTGGTGGGGGGTTTCTACTGTTTAGGTACATTAGGGGCTCAGCAAACGCAATGTGACGCCTGCAGACTATTCCATCTAAGTCTGCATTCCAAATGGCGCTCCTTCCCTTCCGAGCCCTCCCATGCGCCCAGACAGTGGTTTACCCCCACATATGGGGTATCAGCGCACTCAGGACAAATTGTACAACAATTTTTGTGGTCCAATTTCTTCCCTTACCCTTGGGAAAATAAAAAATTGGGGGCGAAAAGATCATTTTTGTGAAAAAATATGATTTTTTATTTTTACGGTTCTGCATTATAAACTTCTGTGAAGCACTTGGTGGGTCAAAGTGCTCACACACCACTAGATAAGTTCCTTAGGGGGTCTACTTTCCAAAATGGTGTCACTTGTGGGGGGTTTCAATGTTTAGGCACATCAGGGGCTCTCCAAATGCAACATGGCGTCCCATTTCAATTCCAGTCAATTTTGCATTGAAAAGTCAAATGGCGCTCCTTTGCTTCCGAGCTCTGTCATGCGCCTAAACAGTGGTTTACCCCCACATATTGGGTATCGGCGTACTCAGGACAAATTGTACAACATCTTTTGGGGTCCATTTTCTCCTGGTACCCTTGGTAAAATAAAACAAATTGGAGCTGAAGTAAATTTTGTGTGAAAAAAGTTAAATGTTAATTTTTATTTAAACATTCCAAAAATTCCTGTGAAACACCTGAAGGGTTAATAAACTTCTTGAATGTGGTTTTGAGCACGTTGAGGGTGCAGTTTTTAGAATGGTGTTACACTTGGGCATTTTCTATCATATAGACCCCTCAAAATGACTTCAAATGAGATGTGGTCCCTAAAAAAAATGGTGTTGTAAAAATGAGAAATTGCTGGTCAACTTTTAACCCTTATAACTCCCTAACAAAAAAAAATGTTGGTTCCAAAATTGTGCTGATGTAAAGTAGACATGTGGGAAATGTTACTTATTAAGTATTTTGTGTGACATATCACTGTGATTTAATTGCATAAAAATTCAAAGTTGGAAAATTGCAAAATTTTCAAAATTTTCGCCAAATTTCCATTTTTTCACAAATAAACGCAGGTAATATCAAAGAAATTTTACCACTGTCATGAATTACAATATGTCACGAGAAAACAGTGTCAGAATCACCAGGATCCGTTGAAGCGTTCCAGAGTTATAACCTCATAAAGAGACAGTGGTCAGAATTGTAAAAATTGGCCTGGTCATTAACGTGCAAACCACCCTTGGGGGTGAAGGGGTTAAAGCTGGATTTGGAAACAAAATGGTTTCCAAAACTTTAAACATCCCAAGGATCACTGTGCAAGTGATCACATTGAAATGGAAGGAGTATCTTACCACTGCAAATCTACCAAGACCAGGCCGTCCCTCTAAACTTTCATCTCAAACAAGGAGAAGACTGATCAAAGATGCAGCCAAGAGGCCCATGATCACTCTGGATGAACTGCAGAGATCTACAGCTGAGGTGGGACAGTCTGTCCATAGGACAACAATCAGTCGTACATTGCACAAATCTGGCCTTTATGGAAGTGTGGCAAGAAGAAAGCCATTTCTCAAAGATATTCATAAAAAGTGTTGTTTAAAGTTTGCAACAAGCCACCTGGGAGACACACCAAACATGTAGAAGAAGGTGCGCTGGTCAGATGAAACCAAAATTTAACTTTATTGCTGCCAAACAATTTAATTGGTGTAAAGGCAACACAGCTCATCACCCCGAACACACCATCCCTACTGTCAAACATGGTGGTGGCAGCATCATGATTTTGGCCTGCTTTTCTTCAGCAAGGACAGGGAAGATGGTTAAAATTGATAGGAAGATGAATGGAGCCAAATACAGGACCATTCTTGAAGAAAACCTGTTTGAGTCTGCAAAAGACCTGAGACTGAGATGGAGATTTGTCTTCCAACAAGACAATGATCACAAAAATAAAGCAAAATCTACAATGGAATGGTTCACAAATAAATGTATCCAGGTGTTAGAATGGCCAAGTCAAAGTCCAGACCTAAGTCCAATCGAGAATCTGTGGAAAGAGCTGCAAACTGCTGTTCACAAATGATCTCCATCAAACCTCACTGAGCTTGAGCTGTTTGCCAAGGAAGAATGGGCAATAATTTCAGTCTCTCGATGTACAAAACTGATAGAGACATACCCCAAGTGACTTGCAGCTGTAATCGCAGCAAAAGGAGGTGCAACAAAGTATTAAGTTAATGGGGCCAAATAATATTGCACGCCCCACTTTTCAGTTTTTGAATTTCCACAAAAATTAAAAAAAAACAAAAAATTTCATTCAACTTCACAATTGTGTTCCACTTGTTGTTGATTCTTCACCAAAAATTTATATTTGGTATCTTTTATGTTTGAACCATGATATGTGGGAAAAGTTTGAAAAGTTCCAGGGGGCCGAATACTTTCGCAAGGCACTGTAGTTCATACACAGTCTTGTCCAGTACTTCTGGAACAACACCTATGGCAACTCTCACAGGAGTTTCAGTATGGAGACTTCCTTCCGCCACGCAAAACAGACAGAGAAAAAAAACTGGCCGGACGTTTAACTCCCTCCAGCCACACCCTGGAGGTGGAGATATGGTGGGCAGATGTCACGCCCATTTCTGACCTACCCACCATGAAAGCCAGGCCCATATAGCGACTGGACTGCTCTTAGAATATATCATGCTAAAGAAAACACTTACGGCTTTCACATCACGTAGTAAAGTAATTTTTGTGACACATATCTCCCCTTTTGTAGGACATGTTACCCTGTCACAGGTGTGAACAAAATGTTTTACGTCACAAAAACAACAACAGAATTAATATTAAAATTGTTATAATAACAGTTTAAAGTAAAATAAAACGTAGTGGTAAAAAAACATCTGATATTCACAAAGGACAGTGAGATAATGAAGCTTTTTTAATATGTAACGTAACACTTATCCCAAAGCACACAAATCCCTAAGATTAGTCAACCTTGGAAAAATCCTGGTGCTCTGTTTGTTACCAAAGTATGAAAAGAAACCGACTTCAGTGCAAAGTTATAACAATCCCAGCACCTAAAGAGTGAAAGCAATGTATGAAGAGGCAATATAGGCTATATGTCTTGGAAAAAAAAAACAAAGTTATGGACGATTAATGCCCGATAGCAAAATTCTGGTTTTAGAATGTGCACAAAAAATGCCCTTAGAAACTTTGTTGATCAATGATTTAAAAATATATATTGTAGTAGTAGTAGTACCCTAATAGGGCCACAAGATGTCACATTGCACCAACTCTTCAGAAGAGTTGCCTTTTTATTCACCGGTTCTATATCAAAATAATTACTGACAATAGAAAATTAATCGTATGTCCTAGTTTGTTTCTTAGAATAGATGCTTTGCTTATATAGCTTTTACAACATCAATATTAAGTAAAAACTTTGACCCTAACTTCTTTAATTTATTATTTACTAATTTAGATATGCAGTAAATAAAAAAATAGAAGTGTAGCAGATGCTAAGCAAATGAGTGTGACCATTTCTTCTCAAATTGCAAAATGTGCTCTTAACAAGTTTCTTTTAAATATTATTTTTCTCTTTATCATAGCAGGCAGGATAATAATGAAAGGTGAAACCTACTGAATATAACGGTAAAACACAGAGTATTCACAATAGGTAATGATCATAGCATTCATTCTCTGTCTTCCTGCATGGAATTATATGCACAGATCACACAGAATAATTTGAAAACATTAACATTGTTGTAAGGAAAAAAACATTTCCAGTCTGCAGGGTGTTTTGCAGCTGCTGTAAAATGTTTTTAAATGCTGTTAAAAGCCATTTAGGCAAGTTGTCAGACTCCAAAATCTTGAACATAAGATAACACTCAATAATAAAAAAAAATGTTCCATTATATGGATAAAATTAGAAAACAGCTTAAAACCTGTGCTCAATAGTGTTGAGCATTCCGATACTGCAAGTATCGGGTATCGGCCGATACTTGCGGGTATCGGAATTCCGATACCGAGATCCGATACTTTTGTGGTATCGGGTATCGGTATCGAAACAACATTAGTGTAAAAATGTGTAAAAGAGAGAATTAAAATTAAAAATATTGCTATACTCACCTCTCCGACGCAGCCTGCACCTTACCGAGGGAAGCGGCAGCGTTCTTTGTTTAAAATTCGCGCTTTTCTTTCCTTTACGTGAAGTCCCGGCTTGTGATTGGTTGCGTCGCAGTCACATGGGCGACGCAACCAATCACAGCAAGCCGTGACGTAATTTCAGGTCCTTAAGGATTTTAAAATTACGTCCCGGCTTTGTGATTGGTTGCGTCGCAGTCACATGGACGACGCAACCAATCACAGCAAGCCGTGACGTAATTTCAGGCCCTTAAGGATTTTAAAATTACGTCCCGGCTTTGTGATTGGTTGCGTCGCAGTCACATGGGCGATGCAACCAATCACAAGCCGTGACGTCACGGGAGGCTAAACACGCGCGCATTTTAAAATGCGCGCTTGTCCAGCCTCCCGTGACGTCCCGGCTTGTGATTGGTTGCGTCGCGGTCAACCAATCACAAGCCGGGAGGCTGGACACGCGCGCATTTTAAAATTTTAAAATGCGCGCGTGTCCAGCCTCCCGGCTTGTGATTGGTTGACCGCGACGCAACCAATCACAAGCCGGGACGTCACGGGAGGCTGGACAAGCACGCATTTTAAAATGCGCGCGTGTCCAGCCTCCCGGCTTGTGATTGGTTGACCGCGATGCAACCAATCACAAGCCGGGACGTCACGGGAGGCTGGACAAGCGCGCATTTTAAAATGCGCGCGTGTCCAGCCTCCCGTGACGTCACGGCTTGTGATTGGATGCGTCGCCCATGTGACTGCGACGCAACCAATCACAAAGCCGGGACGTAATTTTAAAATCCTTAAGGGCCTGAAATTACGTCACGGCTTGCTGTGATTGGTTGCGTCGCCCATGTGACTGTGACGCAACCAATCACAAAGCCGGGACGTAATTTTAAAATCCTTAAGGACCTGAAATTACGTCACGGCTTGCTGTGATTGGTTGCGTCACCCATGTGACTGCGACGCAACCAATCACAAAGCCGGGACTTCACGTAAGGAAAGAAAAGCGCGAATTTTAAGCAAACAACGCTGCCGGTTCCCTCGGAGAGGTGAGTATAGCAATATTTTTTATTTTAATTCTTTCTTTTACACATTAATATGGTTCCCAGGGCCTGAAGGAGAGTTTCCTCTCCTTCAGACCCTGGGAACCATCAGGAATACCGTCCGATACTTGAGTCCCATTGACTTGTATTGGTATCGGGTATCGGTATCGGATTGGATCCGATACTTTGCCGGTATCGGCCGATACTTTCCGATACCGATACTTTCAAGTATCGGACGGTATCGCTCAACACTAGTGCTCAATGATGACATTGGGGGAGCTGCATCAATGTAAAGTCACTATGGATAAATGTACATGGGGATGTACCCATAATGGGAAGCTGCTAATTGGAGTTTGCTTCAACCCTCCTAATGTAGCTGAACAGGAAGACAATGAAATGCTGCAACAAATTAAAAAGGCAGCAAATAATAATAGGGTAATTATTATGGGGGATATTAAAGGGAACCTGTCACCTGAATTTGGCGGGACCAGTTTTGGGTCATATGGGCGGGGTTTTCGGGTGTTTGATTCACCCTTTCCTTACCCGCTGGCTGCATGCTGGCCGCAATATTGGATTGAAGTTCATTCTCTGTCCTCCGGAGTACACACTTGCGTAAGGCAATATTGCCTTGTGCTGGCGCGTACTCCAGAGGACAGAGAATGAACTTCAATCCAATATTGCGGCCAGCATGCGGCCAGCGGGTAAGGAAAGGGTGAATCAAACACCCAAAAACCCCGCCCATATGACCCAAAACTGGTCCCGCCAAATTCAGGTGACAGGTACCCTTTAACTATCCAAACATTCAATTATCAAAAACAGTTGAAACTTTTGGGCTAACATAAGGCTTAGAAGGAACAACTGGTTTCTTTGTATTTTTTTAGAGGAGAAGAATAAAGCTTTTCATATAAGATGCAAATAGTGTACACTGCACAAGAGAAAAGTTACAAAATGTTAACATGCTAGTACCAGGGTCCCATGATGACAATGCCAATATGCAGTACATTTTATGTTTCACATAAAGTTGAAATACCAAAAAAAATTATATTTTTGTGAAAAGATCTTTTAAATACGTAGTTAGGTCACAGAAAATGATTATTATGATCAAGTTGTCCACTTATTCTGTACCTGGTATAGCAGAATGAGGGTTGGAGTTAGTCCAAATCTGTCTCATTGACTTGGGTGAATAACTGACAAATGTGATCTGGTGAGGGGCCATATGTACACTCACCGGCCACTTTATTAGGTACACCTGTCCAACTTCTTGTTAACACTTAATTTCTAATCAGCCAATCACATGGCGGCAACTCAGTGCATTTAGGCATGTAGACATGGTCAAGACAATCTCCTGCAGTTCAAACCGAGCATCAGTATGGGGAAGAAAGGTAATTTGAGTGCCTTTGAACGTGGCATGGTTGTTGGTGCCAGAAGGGCTGGTCTGAGTATTTCAGAAACTGCTGATCTACTGGGATTTTCACGCACAACCATCTCTAGGGTTTACAGAGAATGGTCCGAAAAAGAAAAAAAATCCAGTGAGCGGCAGTTCTGTGGGCGGAAATGCCTTGTTGATGCCAGAGGTCAGAGGAGAATGGGCAGACTGGTTCGAGCTGATAGAAAGGCAACAGTGACTCAAATCGCCACCCGTTACAACCAAGGTAGGCCTAAGAGCATCTCTGAACGCACAGTGCGTCGAACTTTGAGACAGATGGGCTACAGCAGCAGAAGACCACACCGGGTACCACTCCTTTCAGCTAAGAACAGGAAACTGAGGCTACAATTTGTACAAGCTCATCGAAATTGGACAGTAGAAGATTGGAAAAACGTTGCTTGGTCTGATGAGTCTCGATTTCTGCTGCGACATTCGGATGGTAGGGTCAGAATTTGGCGTAAACAACATGAAAGCATGGATCCATCCTGCCTTGTATGGAGCATCTTTGGGATGTGCAGCCGACAAATCTGCGGCAACTGTGTGATGCCATCATGTCAATATGGACCAAAATCTCTGAGGAATGCTTCCAGCACCTTGTTGAATCTATGCCACGAAGAATTGAGGCAGTTCTGAAGGCAAAAGGGGGTCCAACCCGTTACTAGCATGGTGTACCTAATAAAGTGGCCGGTGAGTGTATATAAGTGCAGGGAAATTACCTGTTCATTCCTTTCCTTATTTTTTTTCTTTAGTTCACATTTTGGCCAGTCACCCTATATTTTATTCAATTTATCCTATGTAGTATTTTTGGTGTGTTTATATTGTAGTTAGATGCTTTCAGCATCATAGTTACATACTGCAATTTTACTATGATTTTACTTTTTCTTACTAATTAAGAATAAACATTTCCTACCTTGGCAGTATATCAAGGTGACTAAATCTCCCAAAATTGGAATAAAAACTTTTGTCCATATAAATCATGCACATTTTTGTCCATATAAATCATATACAGTGTGTCTGTTATGCATGGTAATAGAGCAGCAACATATTCCACTGTGCTTCACAGATAATGTTATCGCTAGGGCTCACAATCTCAATTTCCTATCAATATGTGTTTGGATTGTGGTATGCATCTTATGCAAACACATAAAGAACATACAAACTCAATATTGTTCTTAACCCTTTAATGTCCAATGATGGGCAAAGTCCTGTTTGGTGTGGGCTCCGGTGATAAGCCCACACCTTTTCCGGCACATGACAGCTGATCTGATCAGCTGACATGTGCCCCTAACAGCTGCGGGTGGAATCACGATCTACCCGTGGCTGTTAACATGTTAAATGCTGCTGTCAAACTCTGATAGCACGTCATTACCTCCACCGATAGGCGCCCGTATCACATGACCGTGGGTCGCCGATAGGTTGGCATGACAACCCAGGGTCAGCAGGAGACCCCTGTGGTTGTCATAACTGTATAGCTATGAGTGACGCCCAGCGGTCGGTGCTCATAGCAATTGAGTATATCTGCTACATAGAGCACGGCGGCAGCACAAGCGATCGGATGATCACAGCTTCTAGTCTTCAAGGGGACTATTGAAGCAAATAAAATGTTAAAAAAGTTTCTAACAAAATAAAAAAATATAAGAGTTCAAATCACCCCCCCCCTTTTGTCCCATTCAAAATAAAACAAGAAAAAAAATCAATATACACATATTTGGTATCGCCGCTTTCAGAATTGCCCAATCTATCAGTATATAAAAAGTATCAATCCAATCTGTAACCGGCTTAGCGAGAAAAAATCAAAATGCCAGAATTACGTTTTTTTTTGTCGCTGCAACAATGCAATAAAATGCAATAATGGGCGATCAAAAGATCTATCTACACCAAAATGTTATAAATAACAATGTCAGATCAGCGCACAAAATAAGCCCTCATCCGGTCCAAGATTACGGAAAAATGGAGACGCTACGGGTCTCAGAAAATGGCAACTCTTTTTTCTTACAAACTTTGGAATTTTTTTTCACCACTTAAATAAAAAAGAAACTAGACATTTTTGTTGTCCGTGAATGACCTGGAGAATCATATTGGAAGGTCAGTTTTAGCACTTAGTGAACATGGTAAAAAAAAAAAACATTGTGGAATTGCACTTTTTTTTTTTTTAGCAATTTCACTGCAATTTGAATTTTTTCCTGTTTTCCAGTTCATGATATGGTAAAATCAGTGGTGCCATTCAAAAGTACAACTCATCCCGCAAAAAACAAGCCATCACATGGCCATATTGATGGAAAAATATACCGTATATACTCAAGTATAAGCTGACCCGAGTATAAGCCGAACCCCTAATTTTGCCACAGAAATCTGGGAAAACTTAATGACTTGAGTATAAGCCTAGAGTGGAAAATGCAGCAGCTACTAATAAATTTCAAAAATAAAAATAGATACCAATAAAAGTAAAATTAATTGAGACTTCAGTAGTTTAAGTGTTTTTGAATATCCATATTGAATCATGAGCCCAATATAATGCTCCATACAGTTCCTGATGGCCCTATAAGATGCTCCATACAAAATATGCCCCATATAATGCTCCGTACAGTTCATGATGGGCTCCATAAGATGCTCCATATTAAAATATGCCCCATATAATGCTGCACAAATGTTGATTATGACCCCATAAGATGCTCCATACAGACATTTGCCCCGTACAATGCTGCACAAATGCTGATTATAGCCCCATAAGATGCCCCATAGACACATTTGCCCCATATAATGCTCCACAAATGTGGATTATGGCCCCATAACATGCTCCATAGAGATATTTGCCCCATATAATTCTGTGCATGGCCCCATACAGATATTTGCCCCATATAATGCTGCACATGGCCCCATAAGATGCTCCATACAGATATTTTCCCCATATAATGCTGCACATGGCCCCATACAGATATTTGCCCCATATAATGCTGCACATAGCCCCATAAGATGCTCCATACAGATATTTGCCCCATATAATGCTGCACATGGCCCCATAAGATGCTCCATACAGATATTTGCCCCATATAATGCTGCACATGGCCCCATAAGATGTTCCATACAGATACTTGCCCCATATAATGCTGCACATAGCCCCATACAGATATTTGTCCCATATAATGCTGCAAATGGCCCCATAAGATGCTCCATCCAGATAATTGCCCCATATAATGCTGCATATGGCCCCATAAGGTGCTCCATAAAGATAATTGCCCCATATAATGCTGATTAAGGCCCCATAAGATGCTCCATACAGATATTTGCCCCATATGCTGTTGCTGCTATTAAAAAAATATAAAAAATCACATACTCACCTCTCAGGCCCCTGGCACTTGCTATATTCACCTGCCTGTTCACCTGTTCCATCGCTGACCGCTGTGTCTTCCCATCCTCTGCACTGACGTTCAGGCAGAGGGTGGCACACACTAATCGCATCATCACGTCCTCTGACCTGAGCATCACTGCAGAGGACGTGGAAGACGCAGCAGCACCGTCGTGGAATGGGGAGCAGGTGAATATCGAGCACTGCGTTATAATCACCTGCTCCTGGAGTGGTCCCTGCACGTCTGTTCCCCGGCGCCAGCAGCTTCTTCCTGTAGTAGGCGGTCACATTGTACCGCTCATTACAGTAATGAATATGTGGCTCCACCCCTATGGGAGTGGGGTCCATATTCATTACTGTAATGAGCAGTACCGTGTGACCGCTCACTACAGGAAGAAGCTGCCGGTGCTGGGGAAAAGACATTCAGGGACCACGCCAGGAGCAGGTGAGTATTATTACACAGCTCTGCTCCCCCTCCCCTGCCAACCCCTGGGTATGACTCGAGTATAAGCCGAGAGGGCTACTTTCAGCCCAAAAAACGAATATACCTCTGGTCCTTTAGTGGTGGAATTTGAACCCAGGACCTAAGTTCTGAAAAGTAACAGTGCTATCCATTAAGCTATTAACCCCTTAACCCCAAAGGTGGTTTGCATGTTAATGACCGGGCCAATTTTTACAATTCTGACCACTGTCCCTTAATGAGGTTATAACTCTGGAACTCTTCAACGGATCCCGGTAATTCTGACAATATTTTCTTCTGACATATTATACTTCATAATAGTTGTAAAATTTATTTGATATTACTTTCGTTTATTTGTGAAAAAAATGAAATTTGGCAAAAATTTTGAAAATTTCGCAGTTTTCCAACTTTGAATTTTCATGCCCTTAAATCACAGAGATATGTTACACAAAATGCTTAATAAGTAACATTTCCCACATGTCTACTTTACATCAGCACAATTTTGTAACAAAATGTTTTTGTTAGGGAGTTATAATGGTTAAAAGTTGACCAGCAATTTCTCATTTTTACAACACCATTTTTTTTTAGGGACCACATCACATTTGAAGTCACTTTGAGGGGTCTATATGATAGAAAATACCCAAATGTGACACCATTCTAAAAACTGCACCTCTTAAGGTGCTCACAACCACATTTTAGAAGTTTATTAACCCTTCAGGTGCTTCACGGGAATTTTTGGAATTTTAAAAAAAATTAACATTTTACTTTTTTTCACAAAAAAATTATTTCAGATCCAATTTGTTTTATTTTACCAAGGGTAATAGGAGAAATTGGACCCCAAAAGTTGTTGTACAATTTGTCCTGAGTACACCGATACCCCATATGTGGGGGTAAACCACTGTTTAGGCACAGGGCAGAGCTCGGAAGGGAATGAGCACCGTTTGACTTTTTCAACGCAGAATTGGCTGGAATTGAGATCAGACGCCATGTTGTGTTTGGAGAGCGCCTGATGTGCCTAAACAGTGGAAACCCCCAGAAGTTACCACATTTTGGAAACTAGACCACCTAAGGAACTTATCTAGATGTGTGGAGAGCATTTTGAACCCCCAAGTGCTTCACAGAAGTTTATAATGTAGAGTAAAAAAATAAAAAAATCATATTTTTTCACAAAAATGATGTTTTAGCCCCCATTTTTTTCCCAAGGGTAACAGGGGAAATTGGACCCCAAAAGGTGTTGTGCAATTTGTCCTGAGTATGCTGATACCCCATATCTGGGGGGGAGCACCGTTTGGGTGCATGGTAGAGCTCGGTAGGGAAGAAGCACCATTTTGGAATGAACCTTGAACCCCCAAGTGTTTCAATAAAGTTTATAATGCAGAGCCATGAAAATAAAAAATCTTTTTTTCAACAAAAATGATTTTTTTAGCCCACAGTTTTGTATTTTCCCCAGGGTAACAGGAGAAATTGGACCCCAAAGGTTGTTCTCTAATGTCCTGAGCTATTACCCCATATGTGGGGGTAAACCACTGTTTGGGCGCACGTCGGGGCTCAGAAGGGAAGAAGTGGAGTTTTAAAATGCAGACTTTGATGGAATGGTCTGCTGGCATCACATTGCCTTTTCAGAGCCCCTGATGTGCCTAAACAGTAGAAACCCCCAATTCTAACTCCAACCCTAACCCCAACACACCCCTAACCCTAATCCCAACCCTAACCACATACCTAACCCCAACACACCACTAACCCTAATCCCAACCCTAACCATAACCCTAACCACACCCCTAACCCAAACACACCCCTAACCCTAATCCCAACCCCAACACACCCTTACCCCTAGTCACAACCCTAACCATAGCCCTAATCACATCCCTAACCCTGACACACCCATAACCCAACCGTAAACATAATCCAAACCCTAACCCCAAATCTAGCCCCAACCCTAACCTTAACTTTAGCCCCAACCCTAACCCTAATGGGAAAATGGAAATAAATACTTTTTTTTTATTTTATTATTTTTCTTTCAGGAAGGCAAATGATAAAGAAGGGTTTGATTTACTATTTATAGAGGGTTTTTATAGTGGGTTTTCATGTTTGGCAGCTGTCACACACTAAAAGACGCTTTTTATTGCAAAAAATAGTTTTTGCGTTACCACATTTTGAGAGCTATAATTTTTCCATATTTTGGTTCACAGAATCATGTGACATCTTGTTTTTTGCAGGACGAGTTGACATTTTTATTGGCACCATTTTAAGGTACATGACATTTTTTGATCGCTTTTTATTCTGATTTTTGTTAGACAGAATGAACAAAAACCAGCAATTCATGAATTTCTTTTGGGGGGGCATTTACGCCGTTCCCCGTTTGGTAAAATGGATAAAGCAGTTTTATTCTTCTGGTTGGTACGATTACAGCGATACCTCATTTATATCTTTTTTTTGGCACTTTTATGCAAAAAAAAGATTTTATATCAAAAAATATTTATTTTAGCATTGCTTTATTCTGAGGGCTATAACTTTTTTTATATCGCTGATGATGCTGTATTGTGGCTCCTTTTTTTGCGGGACAAGATTATGTTTTCAGTGGTACAATGTTTATTTATATCTGTCTTTTTGATTGCTTATTATTCCAGTATTTGTTCTGTGGTATGATGATAAAGCATTGCTTTTTGCCTCTCTTTTTATTTATTTTTTTACGGTGTTCACTGAAGGGGATAACTAGTGGGACAGTGTTATAGGTCGGGTCATTATGGATGCGTTGATACTAAATATGTGTACTTTTATTTTTTTATTTATTTACATGAAGAAATATATTTATTGGAACAATATTTTTTTTCTTTATTTGGTTTGTGGTGGTTAGTGGCGTCCACCAGAGTGGCACTGCACACACTCTCGTGCATCTGAATAATTATTATTATTTCATTCACTCTGACACCCCAGTTGCGGTGTCGAGCGTAAGAGGTCTAGATGAACTCTAATCCAGAGTCTTGGGATTGAGTTCTGTGACTCCTTGCTTGCGCTCTTTTGTGCGCTACCGCGGCCCTGTGACGCAACAGGGTTCGCTTTCTTCATACAGGGTGAAGTTAACCCATGTGTGAATCCATTTTGTACCGCTATATAGTCCGTCATTACTCAACAGCAGGTTCCATCTCTGCACGGTGGACCCCGGGCTGCGAACGCACCTTATTCTATCTATCTTATCATTTGGTGCGTTCCGCTAGCCCTAACAGTTATTTTGTCCCAGAGTGGGACATCACTACGTAGTGTCAGATCACTGATCTTACACTTTGCAGAGCACTGTATCAGATCAGCGATCTGACATGCAGTACTGGAGGCTTGCCGGCGCCTGCTCTCAGCAAGAGCTCGCATGCCACCTCCCTGCAGACCCGTAAGGACCCCCGCAGCAATCTTGGATCTGAGGCCTACAGGGAGGAGAATGGAGGAGACGCATTGTTCCAAGGGTCTCAGGGAAGCACGCAGGAAGCCCCCTCCCTGCGCGATGCTTCCCTATGCCGCCGGAACGCTGCAATCATGTTTGATCACAGTGTTCCAGGGGTTAATGTACCAGGAGTGGTCCATGACCCCACCTGGCACATAGTGCCGGATGTCAGCTGTGATATACAGCTGACACCCGGTCGCGATCAGCCGCCCTCCCCCTGTGAGCGCGGCTGATCGCCTATGACGTACTATCCCGTCCATGGGAATTAAAGGGCCACTGTCACCCCCCTCCAGCCGTTATAAACTAAAAGAGCCACCTTGTGCAGCAGTAATGCTGCATTCTAACAAGGTGGCTCTTTTAGTTTTTGATTCAGTTATTCCCTCAATAAAGCATTTTAAAATTTGTACAAAATAACCTGTCCTTAGACCTGGAGGCGGTCCGAAGCTTCCTCGGTGAATCTCCCAACAGCCGTCACTCTTCTCTTCTGGGGATGTGGTCGCCGCCCCCTGCGCGCTGTTTCTTCTTAAATCCGGTGCCTGCGCTGTGCGTGCCTGCCTGGGGCAGGCGCAGTCTTCATTGTCCGTCATAGGTCAGATGCAGAGTGCCTGACTGCGCCTGTGCCGGCAGTGCGGCCACCCTGTTGCTGAATCCCCGCCCCGCACTGTGTTATTCATTATGCACAGTGCGGGGCTGGGGTTCCTGGGCATGCGCACTGCGCTGTTCAGATGCTCCCCCAGCTCAGACGCTCCCCCAGCTCCCCCGCCTTCCAGCGTTGTTATTTGCGGCTGCCTCATTCCAAACGCTGGCAAGGAAACCTGTATATTACGGCAATGCTGGAAGGCGGGGGACCGGGGGCCCTTTAAGTCCCAGGTCACATGGACGGGATGGTACGTCCAGTGGCAGAAAGGGGTTAAACAGTGTTCTTTGACATGTTTCTTTACATACAGTGTGTCTTTACATACTTTGTTGTGTTATGCAGGATGAAAATACCTAGGTAGTCATTAAAGGTTGACATTTAAAATATTGTTTTGTATTTTAATAGATCAAAAGAGATATTATAATTGTAAAAATCATACATAGTTTTGTTTATTTTTATTGAAAGAGATGAAACATTTTTTATTACTGGCTAACATAGTTCAAAACTTTTTTTCTTTTGGCAAAAAAGAAAACCCAAGAAAATACAAATTATTGTTTGTTTGTTTTTAAATTGTACAGTAACTTATATGAAACACCAAAGAGTACTGAAAAAATAATAAAGCAAAAAAGGCCTCATGCAGCTAAAAATGGATAAAAATGTAAAAGTGTTGACAGCTGAAAAATGAAGAGGCAAAACCCCCCACAATATTTGGTCATTAAGATCTTTTCAGACCTGGCCATTAAGAGGTTACTATGCATAGCAACATAATAAGATATGTTTCCACCAATTACAAGTTTTAAGGCTACATAGGATGCCAACTAGAACTGACTTTTATGTCTAGCAGAATCATCTTGATTTATGAAACTGCATATAACTGTATATTCTTTCCTATGTTTGTAATATATTAAAGTAGTAGCTTGTTGCAAAAAAAAAAAAAATCCTAAGGAAATGGAAATTGTGTATATGTGTTTGCAGAGGCAACAGGTGGCTTGGAGGATAGTGCTCCTGGCCCACTCACATGGAATAATGGCCTACTAGCAAACCTGATCACTTATGATGCCTCAGAGTGTGTCTCCTTTGCTAGCATTGGAGTACATCCATTGTGAGGTTTGAATCCCTTGCGGCTTTAAAAGAGCTGTTCTGGATATTTAAAAAAATGTCTGCTTTCTTTCAGAAACAGCACCACTCTGACCATAGCATTATAACTTGTTTCTAGCATTGCAACTTCACCTATTTGATATGAATGGAGCTAAACAGTAATAACGTGTGCAACCCATGTTCCAGGAGAGGTGCTGTTTCTTAAATAAATCAGCCAAGGATTACCAATCACGACCAACCACTATCAGTATCACTATACGGTAATGATGTAACAATGTAGCATTGTGATAGTGCAGCGCCACAGAGTCCTGGTCGTAGCAGTAATGTTGTTCTTCCACCAGGGGGAGTGATGTTAGGCAATAAAGGAGATCTCTTTACCAGGTATCACAAACCACACAACACACTTCACACTCCAGGCCGCCAGGGGGAGCTACACTTCTATCTATTAGGGCACTCCTCACAATTAGGTAAAACTGGTGGTCTGGACAGGAAGTTAGGCAGAAGTGAGCTGGGCTTCACTCAGTGAGCTGCTATCTGGGATCCGCTCAGGTAGTGGGTCCCTGACAGGGGTGGGATCCTGTCAGAGGCCTAGACAGAAGGCCACGGAGCTGCGCCTGCCCCACGTGCGGCAGCATCCTAAGGAAGAGACATTAGACAAGAATTGTATTGTAGCAAGTGAGAAACGGATTCATAACAAAAGGAGAGGAATCCAGAAGGAGTTCTGCCCTGCAAAAGGCTGCCTCCTTTCTGAGGCGCAGGAATCCAGTAGCCAGAATACCGAGGGAGGAAGGATCTCTACGCTTTACTTCAGAGACTGGCAGGACAGTTAATTCCACGTTAGCTGCCCGACCTTATACCCAGGAGGCACGGTGGCAACTTGTGGAGGCTGGGGCGTGATATAATCCCTGTAAAAAGCCTCAGGCCATCAGTCATATAGGTTTGTCCTATCAGGGGGGACATCATCCATCAGGGTCCATCTGTCCATCTGTCCATCAGGGTCCACCCTGTCCATCAGGGGGACAGAGAGAAAGAGACATAACATCTAGAACACCAACATCAGTTGTGAGGACCTTAACGAGAAGCTCAGCAGGGAGGTACTACAACACCCAGGTGCTAGAGGAAGGCTACTGATTTCCACCTGGATAAAGGGACTCTGGATTTGCCTTCAGATCGGCTGGACTCTGCCTACCCTGTGGTCGGTACCCTGGACTGTGGATGCTGAAGCCTTCAGTAAAGGTAAAGAGACTGCAACCTTGTGTCCTTGTTCTTCACTGCGTCTCACACATCTACCATCTACACTCTGGGAAGCCCTGGGGATACACTTCACCTGTGGGAAGGTATACCATCTAGCTGCCATCACATCACCCCAGCGGACCCCTAAGCAGCATCGGTCATCCTGACCGAATACCACAGGTGGCGTCATGAACACTTTCCCTTTAAAGACCTTTCCCCATTTACATCAGACGTCCCTAGGGCAACGGGCCGGGTCAGCCACCGTGACATCCCCACGGAGAACTGAAGAACCCAGTACTGAGTACCGCATAGCCCTACTGGGGGTGCTCCAACTTTGGCGTCATGAACAGGATCTACTTAAGCCTGAAAATCGGGTCATGTGCACCTAAGAATTGTGCCAGAACTGTACTTGAACTGTGATTTATTGAAAAACTGTGTATTGCAAAAGACCCCCAAAAATTCCCGCGAAAACCTTCGCCATTACAGCGTCATGCGTGCAGGAGGAGTGGGGCATGTCATCGTGGGCATAGCCTGGAAGAACGGCGCGAAAATGGAGCCAACCCCTCACAGATACTACTACGTCAGAAAAATTGCCCATCAACCAAACGAATCCACCTCCTAGTCTGGGATGGTGGAGGAAGAAGGAACCGCCCTCCAGAAGAGGAAGGGGAGAACACCCCCAGTGCTGTCCACCAATCAGAAGCCGAAGAGGGCCCGTCGCCATGTATGAACCCGGAGGTTCTTGGCATGGAATTCGAGGAGCTGTGCCACCAGCTCCAGAAATCCTGGTACCGCGCAGCTGCCAGCGTCCAGGAGCAGCAGCACAGCCAGCTGTTGGAGCCACCACCTGCAGTGGAGGAGACCGGCACCGGAGACGCCGTGGCGGCAGGTAAGCAATCCGAACCTGCCCCGGCCACTGATGAGACCCTCCTAATTCCCATCGACTCCCTGCCATCGCCACCAAGAGACTCGGAGCCGTTGTCACCAGAGGCTCCACATTGCCCAACATCGCCCTCATCTGGCCAGGTGAGAGAAACAACAACCGCCGCTATTCCTGAAAGAGCACCTGTTGTTCTGTGCTCCAGATGTGTTGGTGCCTTAGTGGTGCAAAGAACTGTGAGTACACAGACCCCCATCAGGAGTGCGGATGCACTCTATGTAGTACCAGGTAGTCACCCGTATCCAGCAGGACTACCCTCGCTGGTACTACCTCCAGAACTGTTTATGTAGAGAAAAACCAACAAAATGTAAACAGTTCAAAAACATTTCCTTTTCTACCTTTAAACCCGACCAGAGTTATGCCTTAAAGGGGTCCTCAGTTATAGGAGGATTCCAAGTTCTACAGCTGTTTTGCACGAGTTCGTCATGGCTTTAAAGACTGTAGGATCATGGACGGTGAATGATTCCTGAACTGCTTGTACATAGTTTGCACCTTCTTAAAAGTGCATTCTACTGGTTTTACAAAGGAGGCTTTTACAGAGACTGCCTCTTAACAGAACCTGCTGTAAAAATAACTGTTTTGCCTTTCGGACCTGAAGAAAAACCCATTGGTGTGGTAGAATTCCGGGTCAGGATTATACGTCTTGTAGCCCACCCAAGACCAACGTTGGGAGTTCATCACGGGTCTCTCGCATCACGTCACCATTAAAAAGACTTGAATACTGATGATGTGATTGTTTGCACTTCCTCAGAAAAAGACTTGACTTTGCCCTAAAAGGGAATGAACATTTGTTGCACTGTGCCCAAAAAGTTAATATATTATAAAGTTAATATAATATACAGTGAGTTAATGCAGAATTAATTTGAATTTAGAATTGCTAATAATGTTTACATAGTTGTTAGTATCTAGTCAGAAAGTTAGATAATAGTACAATGTTTGATAATGCACTTTTGAATAAAATAAAGGAGCTTGTTGCGGAACATCAGCTAGGCGGAGTTGGTACGATAGGAGAATAGCTGAACAGGCATGAGTGTCTGTAGCTCCTAGTTGAAGCAAGGGACTGAGAATTAACTTGAGTATGTATTAAGATACAGTGAGCCCATGGGGGTTGATAGACTGTAAAAGTGGACCCGTGGGGGTTAGTGAGTTAGTGAATTAGTGAATTAATGAACTAGTGAGTTAGCTGGTTAGTCCAAAGTTTGCACTTAAGGAAAAATACTGTTTTTGCACTTAAATAAAATGTTACATTAAATAGATAGTATACCTGTGTGATGAGCAAGCAATTGTAAATATGTTCTTATTTGTAACGTTCAAGTGTTCTCACCTCCCATAAAGGGAAGCACAGTTAAATTAATTTGTTTTATAGCATTTCAAAAATCTGCATGTATTTTGCTAATGTATTGTTGTTTTCTTTTCCCAGTCCAAGAGTACTGGATTCAACGGGGGGGAGTGCAGCGCCCCAGAGTCCTGGTCATTGCAGTAATGTCGTTCTTCCACCAGGGGAGTGATGTTATGTCTGAAGGCAATAAAGGAGATCTCTTTACCAGGTATCACAAACCACACAACACACTTCACACTCCAGGCCGCCAGGGGGAGCTACACTCCTATCTATTAGGTCACTCATCACAATTAGGTAAAACTGGTTGTCAGGACATGAAGTTAGGCAGAAGCGAGCTTGGCTTCACCCAGTGAGCTGCTATCTGGGCTCCACTCAGGTAGTGGGTCCCTGACAGGGGTGGGATCCTGTCAGAGGCCTAGACAGAAGGCCACGGAGCTGCGCCTGCCCCACATGTGGCCGCATCCTAAGGAAGAGACATTAGACGGAAATTGTTTTGTAGCGAGTGAGAAGCGGAGACATAGCAAAAGGAGAGGAATCCAGAAGGAGTTCTGCCCTGCAAAAGGCTGCCTCCTTTCTGAGGCACAGGAATCCGGTAGCCAGAATACCAAGGGAGTAAGGATCTCTACACTTTACTTCAGAGACTGGCAGGACAGTTAATTCCACGTTAGCTGCCCGACCTTATACCCAGGAGGCACGGTGGCAACTTGTGGGGGCTGGGGCGTGATAGAGTCCCTGTAAAAAGCCTCAGGCCATCAGTCATATGGGTTTGTCCTATCCTATCCATCAGGGGGACAGAGAGAAAGAGACATAACATCTAGAACACCAACATCAGTTGTGATGACCTTACCGAGAAGCTCAGCAGGGAGGTACTACAACACCCAGGCGCTAGAGGAAGGATACTGATTTCCACCTGGATAAGGGGACTCTGGATTTGCCTTCAGACTGGCCGGACTCTGCCTACCCTGTGGTCGGTACCCTGGACTGTAGATGCTGAAGCCTTCAATAAAGGTAAAGAGACTGCAACCTTGTGTCCTCGTTCTTCACTGCGCCTCACACCATCTACCATCTACACTCTGGGAAGCCCTGGGGATACACTTTGCCTGTGGGAAGGTATACCATCTAGCTGCCTTCACATCACCCCAGCGGACCCCTAAGCAGCATCGGTCATCCTGACTGAATACCACAGGTGGCGTCAAGAACACTTTCCCTTTAAAGACCTTTCCCCCATTTACATCGGACGTCCCTAGGGCCACGGACCGGGTCAGCCACCGTGACATCCCCACTGAGAACTGAAGGACCCGGTACCGAGTACCCCATAGCCCTACTGGGGGCCCTCCAATACTTCAATCTTCTGACATGTAGTGTTTGTCTTAATCATAATTCCTTAGCAGTCACAGTCTAAATCTGAATATATAATTTATTAACAGCTGTATTCTTTTTTGTAAAGTAGTTGAACCTCAAAACTGAAATATATTGGCCCCCAACATATTCATAGTGACCTACAGAATGTGTCACTATAATTTGTATGCGTTTCTACAGCTGAAAATGTGTTTCTTTAGTTTGCCCGCTCAGATGAGTATTGTCCCTCCCATACTTGTGCTGAAACCCTAATAAACTTTTTCAAGTGCATATTTCTGTGAAGTAGGAACATTTGTTTGTATTCTCTTGAGAACAGGGAATAGTGTAAGCATTAATCTTCATGTTGTCTCTAATATTGCCACAATTTTATAGTAATATGGGGTCCAAAAGAAGGTAATATTTACATATTTTGTAAAAGAAACAACAGTGTTTTCTTGTAATTTAAGCATTAAAGCTATAAACATTTATAATATGTTATATTTTTGTTGTCTGTAAAACTTTTTGTTTTGCGTTACATGACGAATATGTAAAATAGCTCCTACTTTAAATATTTGTAAAACTGTAAAACTTTCATTGACAATTATATGTTATTTTATATTTTTATCGATAGAGGGCAGTATTGTTCTATTGGAAAATATTTTAGCTAAACAATATGACTTTGAATATGAATATTATGTCTTATCAGATCCGCTTCCTATGATTTAATGTCCCACACAGGTTAAAAATATATTTAAAATTTATATGTCCCTAATTTTAACCATATCATTAAACCAATGTAAAACTACAAACTAGAGAAAAATTATTTAGTGAAATATTTTGCCAATTATTGGTTTGGTTTTAATTTTAGGCAGATATAACTCATATAGATATAAAAATACTGGTAAAGGTTTCATGTACATCAGTCGTATGCATGAGGCAGTACAGTGGCACAGGGACTCAGGATGCTACCATATGGTGTTGTCAGGTGTCATATGTCGGAGATATTCTCTCACATAAGCAGTATGTCTAGGAAAGGAAAGTTCTATACTAACTTCAGTATGAAATGGACCATGGCACAATATTATCTGTAAAAATCATATGGAGTCCAGCAGTCAAATAGAATTATAGGTATCTTGGGGCCCCATGTGAGTGACTTACTAAGACTCCATACACATTACAAATTCTATACTAATATCATTCTCTAAAAATCTTGCCATTCCAGAAATTGTAATTTATTTATGGATTTCTATTTCTCGTGTTAACTAACCCATCAATTAACTCTTCTTCAATAAAAGTATTGTGACACTCAGAATGCGTTTGAGCTGTTCTCACTCCTACTTAAAAGTTTATGGGATTTAGTCAACATTGGTGAGAATAGAAGAAATACACAGGCTTGCGATTTCCAAAACTCTACAATGACATCTAGAATGTCCCTTTTATTTATAGGCTTGAATATACGTAGGTATGATGTTAGAAAGAAGACCACGAAGAACCGAAACAAAGAAAGTGACAATTCCAATATGTCTCTGAAGGTAATCGATCTGTCCAACAAAACCCTTACACAATCACAAGTTGGTGTCCTAAGCAGAGGTCTGCCTTTTTCACCCGCTAGTTGATTTGATTATTTTACTGCACTTAAAGACTTACATTTGTTTGCAATAATGTTAATTTTTTTTAAAAAAATGTAATAGAAACATTGATGAGTCTGTTTTTTTCCAACAGAAGAGCGGGAAGCACTAAATGTACTTCAAGACCTCCTGGATGAGCAATGAGATGTGAAAGAGGGTAAGTTACCAAAGTCATTAACACCTCCTTCTCAAAAATTCCCTCCTTTGTCATTGCATCCAATAATTGATATTTTCGTTAAACTGGTGAATGAGGAATTTAAAAATATCCCTTCAAGCTTACCTTATAATATTATACAATAGAAGAGAGGGAAGCACTGGACGAATTAAAACACATGATGGATATAGTCATTATGGCTTCAGACAAAGAGGAAATATAGTACTCTAGCCAATTCAGATGTATATACATGAAGTAAAAAACATCTAAATGACTCTTCAACTTCAAAAAATATATATTTTTAATCTACTGTCCAATTTCCAATCACAACTAATGAACATTTTATCCAATGCTTGTTCTAAAGGTCTACTCACCAAGAAAGAGATGGAAAATCTTGTCTACAACATTCCAATGATTGCCACATTCTATCTAATACCAAAAATCCACAAAAACCCCGAAAATCCTCCGGGACACCCCATCATTTCAGGTAATAACATTTTTTGTGAACCCATATGTAAATTTGTGGACTATATCTTGAGGCCATTAGTGGAAATCTTAGCCACCTATCTTAAAGACACATCAGATTTCTTGAAAAAAAATGATGAAATACATGTTGAAAAGGACACACTCATGGTAACGTGCAACATAGAATCTATTTACACATCTATACGCCACACAAATAGGGTTCGTTGCATGGATTTTTTTCTTAGAATGTCCACTCATAGCCATGAGATGGTGTATCTCATACTTGAACTTCTTAATTTCATCTTAGCACATTTCTTTGTGTCCCAGGGCTCCTTCTTCCTACAGCTCCAGGGAACAGCTATCGGGGCAGCCTATGCTAATCTGTTCCTGGGGCTGTGGGAGAGGGAGCTCTTCATTACTGATTAGGATTGTGTAACCAATAACATCCCCTTATGGTGTTGATTTATAGACAACATATTCTTTCTATGGAAGGTAACAATGATCAACATGTTACATTTATTCAAAACCTCAATAACAATACCAATAACATTCACCTGACTTTTAAAAGCGGTAGACATAATTTGGAATTCCTAGACATTCTATTGGATATTGATTCATCTGGTTTTATTCACACAGAAGTCTTCCAAAAACAAACGACAGCAAACATACTTTTGCATGCTGAATCGTCTCATCCCACATAACTGATTAACAGTATTCCTACAGAACAATTTCTGCATATATGCTAGATTTGTTCTCCTATAACTACATTTGAAAATCAAGCCAGTGATCTCAAGGAGAGGTTCTTGAATCATGGATACAATGACAAAGTGATACAAAGAGGTTATAGAAGGGCCAAATTCACCAATAGGAATAATCTCCTCTATCACCAAAAACAACACAAAGCAATGGATAAAGTCAGATTTATCTCCACTTTTAATACAAGAAATGGCAAGATGTGGAAATTTTTGAAAAAATATTGGAACATTTTACAACTAGTGTTGAGCGATACCGTCCGATACTTGAAAGTATCGGTATCGGAAAGTATCGGCCGATACCGGCAAAGTATCGGATCTAATCCGATACCGATACCCGATACCAATACAAGTCAATGGGACACCAAGTATCGGACGGTATTCTGTATGGTTCCCAGGGTCTGAAGGAGAGGAAACTCTCCTTCAGGCCCTGGGATCCATATCAATGTGTAAAAGAAAGAATTAAAATTAAAAAAAGGGATATACTCACCCTCTGACGCGCCCTGGACTTTACCGCCGTAACCGGGAGCCGTTGCACCTAAGAATGCGCGCTTGAAGGGCCTTAGATGACGTTACGGCGCTCTGATTGGTCCGTAGCGGTCGCGTGACCGCTACGCGACCAATCACAAAGCCGTTTCGTCACCTAAGGTCTTTCAAGCGCTTGAAATACCTTAGAAGACGTCCGCAGCTTCTGATTGGTCGCATAGCGGTCGCGTGACTGCTACGCGACCAATCACAAAGCAGTGACGTCACCTAAGGTCTTTCAAGCGCTTGAAAGACCTTAGGTGACGTCACTGCTTTGTGATTGGTTGCGTAGCGGTCACGCGACCGCTACGGACCAATCAGAGCGCCGTGACGTCATCTAAGGCCCTTCAAGCGCGCATTTTTAGGTACAACGGCTCCCGATTACGGCGGTAAAGTCCAGGCTGCGTCGGAGAGGTGAGTATATCCCTATTTTTTATTTTAATTCTTTCTTTTACACATTGATATTAATCCCGATACCGATTCCCGATACCACAAAAGTATCGGATCTCGGTATCGGAATTCCGATACCCGATACTTGCGGTATCGGAATGCTCAACACTATTTACAACTGAATCCAACCCTGTCTCCACATATAACTCCTAACCCATCAATTATGCACCGTATACCTAGAAACCTCAAAGACATCCTTATAATCATGTTCCTGTAATCATTTTAATATTAATAGATTTTTTCTATAAACTGTTTTTTATTAAACTATTTTGATATTGACCCACTCTGCACTATGTGCAGCCATATTATTGCTGCTGCTTATTTTTCCCCCCAAACAATTGTTTTTTTCCTGTATTATATTTATATCTCCTGCACCCGCAATTTTTTCCTGTTAAGAGACTTACTGATTATTCATTTTAATGTCTACTATTTCTAATAAATATTTAATTAGTATCAAATTGTGTTTTACTCGGTTGGTTTCTATGGGTACTGTCACACTAAACGATTTACCAACGATCACGACCAGCGATTCGACCTGGCCGTGATCGTTGGTAAGTGGTTGTGTGGTCGCTGGGGAGCTGTCACACAGTCAGCTCTCCAGCGACCAACGATGCTGAAGGCCCCGGGTAACCAGGGTAAACATCGGGTTACTAAGCGCAGGGCCGCGCTTAGTAACCCGATGTTTACCGTGGTTACCAGCGTAAAAGTAAAAAAAAACAAACAGTACATACTTACATTCCGGTGTCTGTCCCCCGGCGCTGTGCTTCTCTGCACTGTGTCTGCCAGCCGGAAAGCACAGCGGTGACGTCACCGCTGTGCTTGCTTTCCGGCCGGCCGGCGCTCACAGTGCAGAGAAGCAGAACGCCGGGGGACAGACACCGGAATGTGAGTATGTACTGTTTTTTTTTTTTTTACTTTTACGATGGTAACCAGGGTAAACATCGGGTTACTAAGCGCGGCCCTGCGCTTAGTAACCCAATGTTTACCCTGGTTACAAGCGAACGCATCGCTGGATCGCTGTCACACACAACGATCCAGCGATGACAGCGGGAGATCCAGCGACGAAAGAAAGTTCCAAACGATCTGCTGCGACGTACGATTCTCAGCAGGGTCCCTGATCGCTGCTGCGTGTCAGACACAGCGATATCGTATGGATATCGCTGGAACATCATGGATCGTACCGTCGTAGCGACAAAAGTGCCACTGTGTGACAGTACCCTATGTTCAATGGTCACACACTACATATTATTTCTAAATATGCGCTAATAGTTGCATATTCGGTAAAGTCTTTCTTTCAGTGTGATCTCATTAGAATTCTCATTCACTATACGATTTGGCAGGCGGGAGACATGAAACTCTTCCTTATGCTAACAATTCTAATCTATGTGTTTATGCCTGTCAAATAACTATTGTCCCTTACGAACACATGAAGTTGGTTAACTCACCTTTACATCATACAGTAAAAGAATAGGCATTAATTACATGGTGTAGACCATTCAGGTTGGGCAGCACTACATATCCCTTTCCCAGCCTTAACTGCAGAGGCAACTGTATATGAAGTAGGTGACATTTTGAGAATTGGTTTGACTGTAGCTGTGACATCTTTTTGCAAAACAGTGTTGAGATACTGCTGCAGCATTGGTCAGTTGGCCATAATGCAGGACAGGACAGAAACATTTTAATACTTTGATGAGCAGAAAATGTATTCGATTTCTGGAAACATTCAGTTAGACTGTTTGCATAAACTGGTACACAGATCATTATTTTGTGTATCGATACATACATAATAAATCCTGTAGCAAGCATATGCATTATAAATTGAAATATTTCTGAAAATCAACCCCACGACCCTAAAAGCAGTAAGCCAGTATAGCCAAAGGGGCTAGTCAGGATTCAAGTTTTGTGAACTTGCCTTCTTTTATGTTTCACGCCTCCATTATATCATCTAATACCGGCATAACCTTAGATGGGTTAATAAAGTGGCAGCGGGCTATGCCTTATAATTTACATATTCTTCCTTGTGAAGCTGTAAGATAGTCTAATACAATTGTATTTTAGTATCATCTGTCTTGTAAGAGGGCCACAATTTTGGTATCGCTCATCCTCCTTCTGAGCTTCCATCTTTTCACATTGTGCCCCATCTCTTCAGTAAAGCCATAATGCCCTTGCACATGAGCTATTATTAGCATATTTCATTGGCAATGACTCATGGACAAATTCAATTTTTCCTAGCTTGTTCTTTCCCTGGGTAGAGAAATTCACTTCAGTGTACTTATAAGGTATTTTCCCAAAATTAATTAGCTTTGGTATTCTGTTAGAATATCCTTTGCTCTCCTTCCACTCAAACCAGTTCTCCCCTTTACTTGAGAGGTTAACTTGCAACAACAGATTCTTGCTCCTCATCTGTGAGGATAACTACCAAGTTTCTGAAATTAACAAGTAAAGTAAGTTCTGTAATGTTCCAAAACAACTCCTCTTCCATCAAAGAAATGGCTAGATAGAGCATTGACTTAGTTGACATAGGAGAAAGAGTCAAAGCCAACAATCTTTAAGATTAGTCATCTCAACTTTAGACGGATGGTGCTTTATGTATTCATCCCACTCATCTTGGAGATACTTGTATCTAGCTTCAATTCTGATCATTCATGACCAACACAAAAACATATCTTAGACACATTTATGATGTAGTCTGAGTCATAATTACTTTTAATTAAACTTTTTAACAATAAGAAGTGCGATTCAGATGTCTTTCCATCCAATTTAGCTGAGGTTGTGGTGGTTATTTCAAATTAAACTTGCCCTCGAAAACTAGGCTCTAAACTTTTCCTCATGTTCTTTTTCATGACCACCCAGTCTGATGGCTTTAGTAAATGACACTGCTCCAGTCATTCTAGATTTGGCATAGAGGAGAAAACTTGGTGAAGGATTTGTGATTGTGTCATTTGTAGTGCACTGGCATATTATGTCAGATCTATACATTTTACTCTAAGGCCTAATTTCTATTTGTGCATAAACTCAGTGAATACATTGAGAGAAAGAATTGCATTGCACTCACACCAATGTTATTCAATAAGTCAATGCTCATCTGCAATTTTTTCCTTAGCCGAAATCGGACTGAGGAAAAAATTGTAGCATGCTGCGATTGACTGTGTAGATTGGACAAGGCTCATCAATGGGTGAGATAAAAAATCTGGAGGCCACAGACGATTCGTATGCAGTCCAATTTTGTAAGATACATTATCCTTCTGTTATGAAAAGTAGAGGCGTGTACACTACTATATATGGTGCCAAGGTAGGTTCCCACACCATGTGTAAGTCAAGAGAAATAACCCGGCACTCAACTTAATGCTGTGAGAGGTTTATTTGTAGTACCCAAAATGTTTCGGTCGTAATTCTGGACCTTCACCAGTTACGTACTAACTTAGTAGATATATCAGGTGTTGTGTCGGCGAACACACTGCAATCTGCGTCTGCTAATGGATTGCTTATGTGTAGCCGTATAGGGATTTTGAGTGGGCTGTTGCAGTATGTGTGCCTCCGTGCCCAGACACGGTGTCCCACACGGGGCCATGGTTATTGGCCCCCTCCCAGACTAGAAACATCAGCTCTCAGCCATCTCAGACATGGCGCATCCATAAGATGCAACAAATCTAGCAATTAGTCTTGCTCTTCCCAATTGCCTTGGTGCATTGGTAAGTGGGGTGACAGTTGGAGGTTGATGTCATCTTTCTATTGTCAGGTGACATCAAGCCCAGAGATTAGTAATAGAGAGGCATCTGTAAGATGCCTACATTACTAAAACCATATTGATATTATAAAAAAACACACACTTAGACTAAAGTCATTTATTTGAAATAATGACACAAGTTCCTTTATTGAATATAAGATATATATACGAGCACTTCTCACAAAATTAGAATGTCATCAAAAAGTTAATTTATTTCAGCTCTTCAATACAAGCAAAACTCATATTTTATAGAGTCATTACAAACAGAGTGATCTATTTCAAGTGTTTATTTCTGTTAATGTAGATGATTATGGCTTACAGCCAATGAAAATCCAAAAGTCATTATCTTAGTAAATTATAATAATTAACAAAAAACACCTGCAAAGGCTTCCTAAGCTTTTAAAAAGGTCCTTTAGTCTGTTTCAGTAGGCTTCACAATTATGAGGAAGACTGCTGATTTGACAAATGTCCAGAAGGCTGTCATTGACACACTCTACAAGGAGAGTAAGCCACAAAAGGTAATTGCTAAAGAAGCTGGCTGTTCACAGACTGCTGTATCCAAGCATATTAATGGAAAGTTGAGTGGAGCGATAAAGCGTGGTAGAAAAAGGTGCACAAGCAACCGGGAAAACTGTAGCCTTGAAAGGATTGTTAAGAAAAGGCCATTCCCAAATTTGGGGGAGATTCACAAGGAGTGGACTACTGCTGAAGTCACTGCTTCAAGAGCCACCACACACTGATGTATCTAGGACATGTGCTACAAGTGTCACATTCCTTGTGTCAAGCCACTCATGACCAATAGACAACGCCAGAAGCGTCTTACCATGGCCATGGAGAAAAAGAACTGGACTGTTACTCAGTGGTCCAAGGTGTTGTTTTCAGATGAAAGCAAATTTTCCATTTCATTTGGAAATCAAGGTCCCAGAGTCTGGAGGAAGAGTGGAGAGGCACACAATCCAAGCTGCTTGAGGGCTAGTGTGAAGGTTCCATAATCAGTGATGGTTTGGGTAGCCATGTCATCTGCTGGTGTAGATCCACTGTGTTTTATCAAGACCAAAGTCAGAACAGCCATCTACCAGGAAATTTTAGAGCATGTCATGCTTCCCTCTGGAGATGGAAATGTTATTCTTCAGCAGGACTTGGCACCTGTTCTCACTGCCAAAAGTACCAATAACTGGTTTACAAACCTAACTTAATTGATTTTTATTTTATTATTTACGGCTGAATGGTTATGACCTTATGATAACTTTTTGGTGTTTACATTATTCATGCATATTGCACTTCCATTATGAGTGCCTATGTTGCTACGGTATCATGTCCTAGGGTCACAAAGATCTATTATAGTATATAGATGTGGATGTTATCATTGTTGTTTTTAAATGTTTTTAATCATGTTTGTGCTTTGGTGACAAAGTAGATTTTGATATTTTCTGTACCTCAGTGTGCACCTTCTACATACGCATCAGTCTTTCCTCCAGTTATCACTCTGTTTGCAAAGACTCTATATAATATATGAGCTTCACTTTTTGATATTTTAATTTTGTGAAAAGCACCTGTTGTTAGGGCTAGCGGAACGCACCAAATAATATACAGGGAGATAAGAGGTGCATTCGCAGCCCGGGGTCCACCGTGCAGAGATGGAACCTGCTGCTGAGTAATGGCGGATGGACACTTACTCACACGTGGGTTTAGACCTCACCCAGTGTGAATGGAAGGGAACTCTGTTGCTTCACAGAGTCACAAAATATATGCTGCGCCCTGTTATTTGACACAAGGGGCAGCAGAAATACGCTAGTGGGATCCTTATGAATCACCCAACTAAACTGGTGATTGGACTTGCTCTGACCCTCGGTGGCTTTTGAGCCCGCACCTGAGGATGCCCTGAGTCAGATGCTGAGTCCAAGTGGGAATTCCCATGCTATACTGACCGGTTGTCAGGACAGGACTAACTAAAACATTTACCGCAATGAGTGCGTACAGCACCGCTCTGGCAGACGCCACTAACCACAATAACTAGGGCAAGGAAAAGGCACTGATTGTGCACAGCACCACACTGGCTGTCACTGCTTATAGACACTATAGCTTGTGCCTAGTGCTGGATGGCACAGTCTGGCGCTAGGTAGCTCAATCACCCAAGTACTTTCAACAACACTAGGGATGGGAATGATTATGGAGCTTTCACCAGATTCAGCCATACATCCACACACACACAATTTCAGTTTTATACTAGCGCATGGCCGAGCGGCCATGCAAACCTTTTATAGCTGTAGCCTTCCAGGACCTTCTTAGTGATCCAATCAGAGATGCTACAGGATCTGAGCATGTGACCCCCTACCTCCAATGAGAGGTCGTCCCGTGGGCATGCTCAGTAGAAGAAAAGCAGGACTTGGAACATCTGCTCGCCGCTGATCAATGCTGGTTACAAAGGCTGAGCCTGGAAAGGCAGCTGTAACCAAACACACAGTATCTGCTTGAGCCAGATGCTGGGATCGATGTCTCTGCTGAGCAGGCTCCACTGTGGCTAGAGGAGAATGGGAGACCGCAGCAGACATGGTTCAAAATTCCCCCTGTGCAGTTGCAGGAACTGGACACCTAACACCTGTAATTTATACAATGTGATTTTCTATCTCTCAATGTAAAAATTAACCTGCCCTTAAAATTATAGACTGTTCAAGTCTTTGTCAGTGGGGAAACTTACAAAATAAGCAAGGGATCAAATAATTATTTCCTTCACTCTAAATTAAACCATGCTCACATCATTGCCTACTGAACCGTGGTCTTCTGTAGCAAAAACAAAACAATATTCCTCACCTGTCTGCCGAGAAGATAATAATCCATGATGATTTTGAGTGCCGTCACACCAATGACTTCTCTCAAGGACAGCCAGCTACACACTTATCCAGGAGGTAATCATTAGAGATGAGCAAACATTTCAAGTTTCATTTTGGTTTGAATTCAACGAACGGAACAATGTTCGCCGAACAGCTTATCAAATTTATCTGAACCTCATTATTTTCAATGGGAGGCATAACCAAACACATAGACAACACATTAAGGTGGGGGGTGCAAAAAGTTGCCCAAAAAGCTCATGTTAGGGGCAGACACCATAAAAAGTGGCATAAATTGACCCACAGAAGAAATTTTATTAGAAGGAGAAACAGGAGCCTAGAGTACAAATATACAAAATGCTTTATTAATCAATTAATTAAAATATAGGACAAAGAACTATCAAAAATGAGCGTACCACAACAATACATGGAGGGGAACAAAAGTAAGGGCAGCCCTATCTATACATTTCCCAGCACTAGGTAACATGGACAAAGATTGGCTCCAATAAATAGTAAGAAATAGTAGATATCAATGTGGTGCACATTGCTGGAGAAATGGGACGCACGAGAAATAGTATGAGAAACTGCCATGTGGCTGTGCAGTACATGGTCTGAGGGCACGTGCCCTGTATAGTTAGGTGCAAAAACCCACCGCACAACAGCAATGACCAGATATAGTATGCTTACCCATGTGAAGGGAAATGGAGAGAGAAGGGTCCCGCCGGTGGAGAGGCCCCAACGCACGTTTCGCAGCGCTCGAACGCTGCTTTATCAAGGGGAAGGCATAACCAAACACATAGACAACACATTAAGGTGGGGGGTGCAAAAAGTTGCCCAAAAAGCTCATGTTAGGGGCAGACACCATAAAAAGTGGCATAAATTGACCCACAGAAGAAATTTTGTAATGGCGCAGCAGACAGCCATGTGCCATGCATGAGACAGGGTCTGAGCCAGCAATCACAGCTTGGAATTGAAGTTTCAATGAGGACCTAGTGGTTAAGGTAGCGGTGTAAGCCTTCTAGCTAGGAGACCTGATACCTCCTGCAACACCTCCCTTTTTTTTTTTTAATCCAGCCACACTCAGATGGCACAAACATCAGTTGTTATACAGTAGTATTGGCAGAAAATTGTAAGGAAAGTAACACAGGTATTTGCTGAAACTAAGTGCAGGCCTGCCTGTCTGGGAGAGCTACTTACACAGGCAACTCACCAGTTGGAGACCCAACTTGGAGTCTCCACATTTAAAAAAATAATTTTCACACACCACTAAATAGCACCAATTTTCACAGAGTAGAAATACTATAATTGGCCTCTGACACACCTTCCACCACATGCAACCAACAGATGGAGACCCAAGTTTGAGTCTCCACAATTAAAAAAGTAATTGTCACACACCACTAAAGTGGCATCAATGTACACAGAGTAGAAACTGCATAATAAGCCTCTGACACACCTTTTATTACTGGCAATGCAGCCAATAGAGACCCAACTTCGAGTCTCTACATTTCAAAAAATAATTGTCACATACCACTAAAGTATCATCAATTTCCACAGAGTAGAAATATTATAATAGGCCTCTGACACACCTTCCACCAAAGGCATTCCACCAGATGTAGACCCAACTTGAACTCTCCACATTTCTAAAAATTGTTTGTAACATCAGCAGCAGTAGCAACAGAAGGCACAGAAGATACCACAAAGATGACACAGACTGCAATAACGTGAGATCAATGCATGACACTAAAAACAACACCATCCGACTAGGCTGGTAAAACTGGTTCACCTAGGCAGTCTGCGACTGGAATGCAAAAGTTATTGGAGATCCATGACTTGTTCATTTTGTTGAAAGTTAGGAGGTATACACTTTCAGTGGACAGCTGGATGCACTTATCAGTCACGAAATTACCAGAAGCACTGAAGACACCTTCTGAGAGAACACTGGCTGTGGGGAATGATAAAACCTCCAAGGCGTGACAAGCGAACTCAATACAGTCTTCCATTTTTGAAGACCAAAATGCAAAAGGGTCCAACATCCCTAATAGCATCGATATTGAGCCCCAGATACTCCTGCATCTTCTTCAGTCGTTCACAAAGTCAGACATAAACTCTGTTCTGCTGGTGCACGGGCTGATCTAAAAAATGTGTGAAATGACTCAAAGAAATTGCTTATGCCACTTACACTGCTACTGCTAATGTTTTTGTGATGACGCCTTGACACTTCTGGATTTGGACGTCTAGAACTGGGATGCACACTGTGTGCCTCACTGCTGTCTGGGGAAAACCACTCTGAGGATTGTCTACAAAAGTGTTTCAATACTCCAGCATGTGCGCATCCCTTTCCAGGGGGAGAAGCATCATGCTAAATTTACTCTTGTACTGTGGATCTAACATAGTGGCAACCCAGTAGTCAGCACTATCTCTAACCCTAAGAATATGGACATCGTGTTGAAGATAGTGCAGCAAGAAGGTGCTCATGTGTCAGGTGCTTCCATGAGGTCCAAGTCCATGCTGTGCTGTTGGCGGGGTAACACTCAAGGTTGCTTCCTCCGTACCTTCCCGCCAAACACTTACAACAGAGAGGGGAGAATTATCCTTTTTATCTCCTGACTATTGAGCATCCATTTCCTCATTCTCCTCCATTTGTTTCTCGGCTTCTGATCCTTCACTAACAGTTTCTCTGGTACAATGAGCTCCCCCTTGATTGCTATAAGCCACCCTCCCACAGCACCCGCCTGTGCGACGACAGTCCAGAAATTTGAGATGCTGTAATTCCTTCCACTTCTTCCTGCTTCCAACTCTTCCCCTGAGACCACCACCTCCTCACGCAGACTATTCAAAGTGTGCTCCCGCAATTAAATTACCGGAATAGTGATTCTGATGATAGCATCGTCAGCGCTAACCATCTTAGTAGCCAGTTCGAAACTGTGCAGAAAGGAGCAGAGGTACTTCATCTGTTCCCACTCCACAAGTGTGATTTGCACCAAGTCCATACTGCATTGACCAAGGCTGTGCAAAAGAACATACTGCACCAGGGCTTGTCGCTACTGCCACAGTCACTGCAACAACTGCAGGGTGGAATTTGCAATTCAAATGGTTAACTGGTAGGCCAAAATATCTCTGCAGCAATGCCAGTCAATGACCTGTGGGGTGCGCATCCAGGCTGGGACAGTGGCAGAGGAATTGCTGTACTTCCAGGTCAAGTACGAGCCATGCAAGGCACATGTTTAAGGTTGCTTCGACATAGGGCCGCCACTAGGCTTGGGCCGTTATGACACATGGCCTTCCCTGTCTTTAGGTTCAGTAGAGACAGCCTTTGCTTCAACTCGACATTGGACAGCGTGACCCCACAATGCTCTGACCAACGGTAACGATCTTACCGGCAGTAATGTTACAGTCAATCAGAACCACCACTCCATTGTTTCCCACTCTGATACACATATGAAGTATTTAAAAAACACAAGTTAAAACTCAGCAAATACTCAACAAATATGCAAACATTTTTATGCCTGCATTTTTGCAGCGGATTTGACTGACTCAGTTGAAGTCAATCTGTGAAAAATACTAAAAATCCACAGAAAATTGACGTACTCCTGAAAAAAACGCAATGCAAATACTCAGTGGAAGATTACTGATCATCTACATAGCTTGCATTAGGATTTCCTAGCATTTTTAGCTCATTTTCACGCTGAAAAATCGCTGCGAAAAGGCACCAAAAATGCATTGTGCACACATACTTAATCATGTAGAAAATGGTAGGAAACTATACTACATGTGTTACTTACAGTAACTTCAGCTGCACTCATGTGCATTTTCCATTCCATATTGGCAAAATGTTGGAAGTGTAGTTTATCAGATGCTTCCCTCCTCCGTAATTGGTGGAAATGTTAACAGATTTATAATAATTGTAAAAACATTTTTTCAATATTTATCTTACTTAATGTATCTATTGCCCCTAATTATGCTACAATATAATCTATTGCACTATATATATTTTCAATTTTCTTCCAGATAATAATGATGCACTTATATTTAGTCAATAGATTAAGTATTGGTGGTATGTATAGAGATAAAATGTAATTTTCATTTAACTAGTTAATAGTTAACTAGTTAATAGCGGCGGGTGGATCGCGATTCCACTTGCCACTATTGCACGCACATGTCATCTGTACAAAACAGCTGACATGTCACTTCTTTGATGTGGGCTCAGCTTATGTCTCCCCAGGAGATAGTGAGCACCTCTATTGCCCGGATGACTCACATGTTCAAGATTTACGAGGAGACAATCAAGGAGGTAATGAATGGTGCAATGTTCGAGAACAGCTATGTGTTCAGAAGGGACCGGCCGGAGGTGGCAGACAGGGTGAGAACCCTAAAAGAAGTTTGTGGTAGTAATTGATAGGTTCGAGTTCCCATATCTGCACAGGGGGAATCTTGGGCCGTCTCTGCTGCGGTCTCCCATTCTTCTCCTGCCGCAGTGGAGTCTGCTCAGCAGAGACGTCGGTCCTAGCGTCTTGCTCAGTCTGACTCTGTACAGAGAGTTGCTGCTGCTTTTCCTGCTTCTGCCATTGAAGTCAATGCTGGGCAGCAGCGAGCAGATGCTTCTGGGACTAAGTCCTGCTTTTCTCGTTCTGAGCATGCCCAGAGTAAGATCTCTCAGTGGAGACCGAGGGTCACATGATCAGACACTGCAGCTAAGGTCCTGTAGGTGCTCACGCTCTGTGACAGCCTCTCATTGGTCCTTCTTGGAAGGTCCTGTACGTGCTGCAGCTATTTAAGGCTCGCATGGCCGCACGGCCATGCGCTAGTATTGCTTTCATTTATGTACTTTGCGCCAGTGTGGTCTTGTATGAGTGTGTTCAGGGAGCCAGATGAAATAAGCTCCTAGAATGCTGGCACCTCCAGCGAGGAGTTTGTATGCTTGTGTGTTCAGGGACCTGGCCGAAATAAGCCCCTAGAATGCTGGCACCTCCGGCGAGGAGTTTCGAGTTCATGCAAGACCACTCACTGTTCTTGTTTAAACAGTTAGCCTGTGCCTCTGTGGTGTCTAACAGGGCGCAGTGCTTTGAGTTCACAGCTGCTCTGTGAAGTAACAGAGATAGCTAACACCGCCATTTAGTTCCGCTATTTGCTGGCAGCAGGTTCTCCTGCACGGTGGACCCCGGGCTGCGAACACATCTATCCTAATAAAATATATACATTCATTAGGTGCATTCCGCTAGCCCTAGCATAATACTAGCGCCAGGGTCTGGCTAGTAAATGGCGGACATACAGCAATCTTTGCGGTATATCCAGCAGCTGGAGGGTAGGTTGGTGGCTCTCGAGAGCTCAACCTCAGCTGTGGATATTTCCGCAGTTGCTGTACAGGCTGCTAGCGTGGCTGCAGCAACCTTGTCCACTGCCACCCCTGTTCCAACATTTTCGCGCCTCCTGCTCCCAGAAAAATTTTCTGGAGAAAGCAGATCTTGTAGGGGATTCGTGAGTCAGTGCTCTATTCACCTTGAGCTTCTGGCTGCACGTTTTCCCACAGAGCGGGCTAAGGTGGGATTTATTGTGTCCCTCTTGTTGGACAGGGCGTTGGAATGCTGTGGGAGCGTGGCAATCATGTGGTGCAGAGTGCTCCGTTGTTTCTGAGCACTCTGAAACAGGTCTTCCTAGGACCTCAAGTCACCCATGATACGGTGCTCCAACTGCTGGCATTAACTCAGGGTGAGTCCTTGGTCAGCTAATTTGCCATCCGTTTCTGAACTTTAGCTTCAGAGCTGGAGTGGTCGGATAAAGCCCTTATCCCCATATTTTGGAGGGGGCTGGCTGATCACGTTAAGGACGCTCTGGCCACTAGGGAGATTCCAGCCACACTGGAGGAGTTAATAACTGTCTCTACCCGTATTGACCTCCGTTTTTACAAGCGGAAGTTAGAGCGAGCCCAGTGTAGGTAGAGGTTTCGGCTGGCTCCCACCTTCGCCAGACCTCTGGAATCTCCGGTCCTGGTTCCTGAGTCACATGAGGCCAGGGAGGTGTCACGAGCGGATTCTAAGTCCCGTACCGCTTGGGCATCCAAGGTCTGTCATGTTTGCCAGCAGTCTGGACATCTTGCCACCAGATGTTCCCAGCGGTCGAGGAGACGTCAGCCTCTAGTGGTAGTCGGTGGAGGTACTCTAGATAAGGCGACGTTTGCCTCAAAATTGTCCTTTAAGGGGACAATTATTATTGGCTCATCATCACACTTAGTAGAGCTCTGCGTGGATTCTGGGGCGGAGGGCAATTTCATGTCTTCCGCCTTTGCCCAACGTCACGCAATACCCCTGGTTATGCTAGCGCAACCAGTTACGGTACGAGTGGTGAATGGGTCGACACTGCCTTCACAGATAACTCACCTGACCATTCCTTTTACTCTGTCCATGTCGCGATCCCATCAGGAGACAATATCTCTGCTCGTCATACCTGAGGGTATTGATGAGGTCCTGTTGGGGATACCTTGGTTACGGTACCACTCTCCACATATCGAGTGGTCTTCAGGCAGAATTTTGGGATGGGGTGAGTCTTGTGAGGGTAGGTGTCAAAGGGAGTGCATTCAGGTTGCTACTACAGAGGTACCTGCAGATCTATCCTCTCTCCCCAAACAATACTGGTCTCATGCGGACGTGTTCTCCAAAAAGGCGGGGGAGACCCTTCCGCCTCACCGCCCCTATGACTGTTCTATTGATCTCTTGCCTGGTGCTGAGCCCCCCCGGGGTTGAGTTTATCCGTTATCTCTCCCGGAGACGGAGGCTATGTCTCAGTACATCCAAGAAAATCTGGCAAGAGGGTTCATCAGGAAGTCAGTGTCGCTTGCTGGGGCTGGGTTCTTGTTTGTTCAAAAGAAGAATGGGGAACTTCGTCCATGTATAGACTACAGGGGTCTTAACACCATCACCGTTAAGAACAAATACCCATTACCCCTGATATCTGAGCTTTTTGATAGGCTACGGGGAGCAAGGGTATTTACTAAATTAGATCTGCGGTGTGCTTACAACCTGATTCGCATCCGTGATGGGGACGAATGGAAGACGGCTTTTAACACCAGGGATGGGCACTATGAGTATCTGGTGATGCCCTTCAGGCTCTGTAGTGCCCCAGCCGTTTTCCAAGACTTTGTGAACGACATCTTCCCGGATATGCTCTCCACATCGGTCGTAGTCTATCTGGATGATATTCTCATCTACTCTCCAGATATTGACTCCCATCGGAGAGATGTTCGCAAAGTCTTTGAACTCTTACGGGAAAACTCCCTCTATGCCAAGTTGGAGAAGTGTGTGTTTGAGCAGGAGTCATTGCCATTTCTTGCTTATATCATCTCTGCCCAGGCTTTGGCTATGGATCCTGCCAAGCTACAGGCTGTGATGGACTGGCAGGAACCCTATTCTCTTAAAGCGGTGCAGCGCTTTATGGGGTTCATTAACTACTATCGATAGATCATTCCACACTTCTCAACATTGGTAGCTCCCTTGGTTGCCCTTACCAAGAAGGGAGCAAATCCCAAATTGTGGTTTGAGGAGGTCTCCAAGGCCTTTAATTCCATAAAGTCACACTTCGCTAGCACTCCCATCTTACATCACCCCGATGTAGACAAACCATTTATCATGGAGGTGGATGCCTCATCTGTTGGTGCTGGAGCAGTCCTCTTCCAAAAAGATGCTCAAGGTCGGAAGCATCCTTGCTTCTTCTTTTCAAAGACCTTCTCACCAGCAGAGAGGAATTATTCCATCAGGGACAGGGAGTTGCTGGCCATGAAGTTGGCCTTCTTGGAGTGGAGACATCTCTTGGAGGGAGCTCGTTTTCCTTTCCAAGTCTTCACAGACCATAAAAATTTGGTGTACCTGCAGACAGCCCAGCGGTTAAATTCTCGCCAGGCTAGATGGTCCTTGTTCTTCTCCCGGTTCCTTTTCACCCTCCATTTTCTTTCTGGGGAGAAGAACATTCGTGCTGACGCTCTCTCTCACTCTGTTGTGTCCTGTGGAGGAGGAAGAGGAGCCTCGGCTTATTGTCCCCACTGAGAGTCTGAGAACCATAGCTCCGGTTTCACTAGAGTCTGTGCCTCCGGGCAAGACTTTTGTACCATCCAATTTGCGACTGGAGGTTCTCTCGTGGGCTCATTCGTCCAGGGTGGGTGGACATTTTGGGACAAAAAGGACATCTGAGCTGTTGGCAAGGGCGTATTGGTGGCCACATATGGTCTGTGATGTCAGGGATTATATTCTGGCGTGTGTCTCCTGCACCAAAAATAAGTCTCCTCGACAACTGCCAGCTGGGTTACTCTATCCATTGCCGGTGGCAGACAGGCCCTGGGAGATGGTCGGGATGGACTTTGTGGTGGGTTTGCCCAAGTCTCGGGGCTGTACCATCATTTGGGTTATCACCGATCACTTCTCCAAAATGGTGCATTTGGTGCCGCTTCCGCGGTTACCTTCGGCACGGGCCTTGGCAGCGTTGTTCACAAAGCACATCTTTCGCCTACACGGTATACCAGACAAGATTGTCAGTGACCGGGGTCCCCAGTTTGCGTCTCAGTTCTGGAGAGAGCTTTGTCGTCTTCTCAGCATTGAGTTAAATCTCTCTTCCGCATATCATCCGGAGACAAATGGATTGGTAGAGAGGGCCAATCAGACCTTGGTCACATATCTACGACACTTTGTCTCAGCCAGGCAGGATGACTGGGCATCCTTGCTACCGTGGGCAGAGTTTGCGCTGAACAATGCGGTTGCCGACTCCACTGGACAAACCCCATTCCTCCTCAACTATGGTCAGCATCCGCGGGTACCTGTGCCTATGCCCGTGTCTTCTGCCAACTCCAGGGTGGCAGACTGGGCTGTGGAAGCACGGGATATTTGGGACCGCACTCAGGATGCCATTCAGGTCTCCAAGGAGAGAATGAGGTCCTCCACCAATGCACATCGGCACCCCGCTCCGACTTTTGCTCCCGGCGACTTAGTGTGGCTTTCCGCCCGTAACATCAGGCTGCGAGTTGAGTCCACTAAGTTTGCACCTCGTTACTTGGGCCCTTTCAAGGTCCTCGAACAGGTTAACCCTGTGGTCTATCGCTTAGCCCTTCCGCCACACCTGGGTATCACCGACACCTTCCATGTTTCCCTCTTGAAACCTGTATACATGTCCCAGGTTTTCCGAGTCATCTGCCGGGACATCGGGTTCGTCTACGGATGATTACGAGATGAACGCTATTTTGGGGTGCAAGGTGGTTCGTGGCAAAAAGTTTTATTTGGTGGACTTGAAGGGTTACGGTCCTGAGGATAGGTCCTGGGAGCCTGCTGAGCGCATTCGGGCTCTGCAGCTCATTGCTGCCTTCGAGCATAGCGAGGCCCAAGGAGGGGGGGGCCATGTTAGGGGTCGAGTTCCCGTCTCTGCACAGGGGGAATCTTGGGCCGTCTCCGATGAGGTCTCCCATTCTTCTCCTGCCGCAGTGGAGTCTGCTCAGTGGAGACGTCGGTCCCAGCGTCTCGCTCAGTCTGACTCTGTACAGAGAGTTGCTGCTGCTTTTCCTGCTTCTGCCATTGAAGTCAATGCTGGGCAGCAGCGAGCAGACGCTTCTGGGACTAAGTCCTGCTTTTCTCGTTCTGAGCATGCCCAGAGTAAGATCTCTCAGTGGAGATCAAGGGTCACATGATCAGACACTGCAGCTAAGGTCCTGTAGGTGCTCACGCTCTGTGGCAGCCTCTCATTGGTCCTTCTTGGAAGGTCCTGTACGTGCTGCAGCTATTTAAGGCTCGCATGGCCGCATGGCCATGCGCTAGTATTGCTTTCATTTATGTACTTTGTGCCAGTGTGGTCTTGTATGAGTGTGTTCAGGGACCCGGCTGAAATAAGCCCCTAGAATGCTGGCACCTCCGGCGAGGAGTTTGTATGCTTGTGTGTTCAGGGACCTGGCCGAAATAAGCCCCTAGAATGCTGGCACCTCCGGCGAGGAGTTTCGTGTGCATGCAAGACCACTGACAGTTCTTGTTTAGACAGTTAGCCTGTGCCTCTGTGGTGTCTAACAGGGCGCAGTGCTTTGAGTTCACGACTGCTCTGTGAAGTAACAGAGTTAGCTAACACCGCCATTTAGTTCCGCTATTTGCTGGCAGCAGGTTCTCCTGCACGGTGGACCCCGGGCTGCGAACGCATCTATCCTAATAAAATATATACATTCATTAGGTGCGTTTCGCTAGCCCTAACAGCATGGCTATCCGGGAGGGGATCCTTAGGAATGCGGGTCCTTTCTTGGAGAAATTCCAGAATGACCGCCGCTTTGCCAATATGAGGAAACCAGGCCAAACTGTCACTCTGCCCAGCTGGCCAGTCCTGAACAGAGTGTGTGTGTTGAGGAGAAGCAGCTACTAAGAAGGTTGTGTTGTCAGGAGTCCAGCCTAGTGCCACCCCCTCTGTGAGCACCCCACCCAGGGTTACCACCCCAACCTTGCCAGTTTAGTCCCTCCTAGTACCATCCCACCCAGGAGTGGCCCATCCAGTAATGTTTCATGTGGCAGTATTATCCTGCCTACTGTGAAAGTTCTACCCTGGGAATGGTTGGCTAGAGGAGACCTGCCCATCAATGATGTTCCACCCAGCTCCATCACTTCCCTCAGCTCTGCCACTTCAGCTCTGCATGACTCCGATGCTCCGCTAAATGGCTCCAATGCTCTGTGCAGCTCTGTCGCTCTTCAAAGCTCCACTCATTTCTGATGCTTTGCGCAGCTCCATTTGGCTCTGCCACTCCGCATCACTCTACCGCTCTGCATGGCTCCATTGCTTCACACAGCTCTGCTGCTCTACATGGCTCCACCGCTCCGCATGGCTTGATCACTCTACATGGCTCCATGCAGCAGCAGAAATCCCCGGTTGACCTTATGCGGTTCTCCTTTGGTGACAATGAGGTAACAGAAGCAGAGGGGAAGAGCAAAGGAAATATGGCAGAAAAAAAGAGAGAAGAAAGTGAAGACTGGTGCTGCATGGAACTTGGAAAGTTTCAAATTTATTAACTAGTCTGATGTTGCATCCACTTCCCGTGTGAACCCCACTGGTCAGGTGCGACTGACTCCTTCAGTGAGTTCGGGACCTAAGTCAGGTGGAAAGAGTGAAAAGGAGAGTGAGTATGGAGGAATTGCAGTCCCTGCAGTTCTCAGTACAGATTGTGGTGCTGTGGTTTTGGATGACATACCATACATTGAGTGTGCCATGAAATTTCCATCTCTTCTCTTTGCTTCTAAGCCGGTTGCCACCGGGGTTGTGGGGAAAAGCAGGGGGCATGCAGCTGCATCAAGGGGGCTGCATTTGAAAGAGAAAACTCTGTTCACAATTGGTGTGGGTCCCGGAGTTGGGATGGCAGGTGGTGCTGTTACTAATGGCGACGGTAAGGGGACAGGTAAAAGGACCGTGGAGAAGGGAGTAAGGACTATGTCTGCAGAGACTGTAAATAGCAAAACTGTAAATACTGTAAATATGGAAAACACTGTAAATTCTGTGGGGGCCATGCCTGGTCCCATCCTGTCAAGTGTGGAAAGTGGTGCGAATGGGGAGATAGAGAGTGAAGAGGGGGTTGTGAATGAAAGAGGGATGGAGGTAGTGACAGCGGATGGGGGCAGGAGTGGCATAATTGGGGAAGTTGGTGTGGAGGTGGGGGCGGCGGAGTGGTTATTGTTGGTTCCACTGCCCCCCAGTAGATGCAATCAGACCTCAGAGGTGTAGCTATGCAAGGGCCGCTGCTGGGATTGGAGGTGTGTCTGAGTTTTGTCTGATATACTTGGCAACGGTGACTTGCAACGACATGTTCTGGAGGCCCTGAAGAAGGATGAGGAAACCATCACTGTAGAGAATGGGGTGGTTAACCTGTCTTTTTGGACAAAAAGACATGGTTTATCAGCCTTCCAAGACAAAAGCACAGGGACTGTTTGGTCTCTCGCGACACCGGGGCAGGGTGGTGCTCGTAAGAATGTGATCAGTTTTTGGAAGGTGGGTGACGATGCGTGTACCTATAGGGGCAGGGTGCGGGAGCTCCTCCTGAAGATGGGCTTTAAGGCTCATGACATCTATGCCTTGATCCAACCCTTTGGCACCACCTACTTTGATGTCAGCTTTGTGAGGCCCGAGGGCATGGAGCTGTTCTGGTCACAATATGAGCTGACACATAATCGCCCTGAATGGTGGGGGGTTTGCAGTGCATGCAATCACCAGTCAGAATGCAGTCAGGAAAGTGACTGTATAGACAGGTAACAAGTCACTTTCCTGTGTGGATATTATGACCTGCTTGAGTCATTTAGGGGTTGTGGTCAATGTCCGGGAGAAGAATCATGACCGTTTTGGCTTCTGGTCAGGGGCCTGGACTTTCATGGTTAAGTTGAAGGTTTCAGATAATTCCGTTCTGCACTTTACCTCCTCAACATTCTTAGGGAGTAATCCGATCATGATCATCTATCAGGGGTAGCCAAAAGTCTACCACAAATATGGCAGCCCCTCACATTTTAGCACAGGGTGCAAGGTGGTGAAGTAACCTTTATATGGGGGTCAGGGTCACTTTGCTGCAACCTGTGGAGACATTAGGAGGAACCTGTCTGGGGATCTTGGTCATCCATTCAGCAGCTGTGCACACTCTCTTGCAAATGCAGTCCAGAATCCAGTGGGTTTTGTCCAGGATAGAGGATCCAATCCTGCAGATAAAGAGATGAGCAGAAGTGGGAGAAGTGAGGGACTGGTGAGGAGCAAGCAGCTGTCTCCTTCTGAGGTGAAGCAACAGGATAATCATCAGGGGAAAGGGGACAGGGAGTGATGTCTCTGTCTCGTGACCCTAACTCGAATAAACTTGCAGCTGAGGTCTTGGACAATGGAGGAGGATTCTGCTCCCCTACCAGTGGTGGATCTCATCAATTGGTACCATGTACTGTGCAACATCTCTCCTTCCCCCTCAAGGGGGAGGAGGGTCGTGGTGCCGAGTACTGCGGAAAATTTGACCGGTGCTCCGGAAGGCACTGGGCTTTCTTTGTCAGACGTGGACAGAAGGCCCATGGGGGAGGAATTCACGCCAGGTCCTCCAGACAAACGTAGGTTTGCAAGGAAGGAAGTTATGGATGTGTCAGTGTGCTTGAAATGTGGGATATCACCAGCCACATCTGAAAAGGAGCACGTTTCAGGGAGGGATGGAAAAAAAGGTTGCTGTTGAACTTAATCACCCATGATGGAGGCACTCACCCTTTTGATGCTGGCAACCATTAATGTTGCTAGCATAAAGTCAGATGTGGCTTGGTATAAGGCCTTTGATTATCTCAGTCACCTTGATAATGTCATTTTATTTTTGCAGGAGATCAGGTTGTCAGATCTGACATCTTTGCTGAAGGCAAGGCAGGAGTAGATGCATGGGCCCTCCTACAGGTCTCTTGTAGCTGAGCCGTATAGTGGGGTGGCGATTCTTTTTAAAACCACAGATGTTGACTGCCGATGGATAATTGAGTTTGGAATGGGGAGGTGCTTGATTTTGAAAGTGCTCATGAAAGGACTGTAGCTTTAGCTTACTAACATCTACGGCCCGCAGTCCAAGTGGGACCGTAAAAATATTTTTATGAAGATAAAATCCTTTCTGTTTTCCAGCTGACAATTGGTCTTTGGAGGGGACTTCAAAAATATCTCGAGGCCCCTGGATAGAGGAGGTTCCTGAGACCGACTGGCTTACGATAGTGTCACTTTAAATAGCAAAGTTAGCGAGTAGTGATGAGTGAGCACTAAAATGCTCGGGTGCTCGTTGCTCTGGTCAAGCATTTTGGAATACTCGGTACTCGACCTGAGCAACGAGCCAATGTAAGTCTATGGGAAACCCGAGTATTTTTACCATGATTCCCCCTGGGGGTCCTTTTAAGGTCTAAAAACGTCTGAAAATGATGGAAACACTGCTCAAAAGACATGGGAACATCATGGGGATCGCCCCTGGAAGCATTTCTGACTCCAAGGTCACAGCTGTAAGCAATGCTGTCAGAGTTTTACGGCATTTTTACAGGTGCACCAAAAAACATACAAAAACTAAACCAAAATAGATTTTGCTGGGAAATATGTTAAAAGGAACCTGTCACCCCCCCCAGGCATTTGTAACTAAAAGAGCCACCTTGTGCAGAACTAATGCTGCATTCTGACAAGGTGGCTCTTTCAGTTATGCTCCTTGCACACACTGAAATAAACACTTATAAAATGTGCCCCCTCATACTGTGAAATTGCCAGGGAGGCGGGTCTTTCCCCCCTAAATAGACGCAGCACAGCCTTCATTCATACCCCCTTGGCGCCGGGTGCCGCCTCCTCAGCGTTGTTTGAATCTTTCCCAGAGCCTGCACTGTTATGTTATCCCTTGGGCATGCGCAGTTAGCCTGCCCGTCTTCTGACATCATTTGATGTCAGGCTGACTGCGCCTGTGCGGCCGCGCTGCCCGAGATCCCGCCCTGCAGTGTCTTCAGATTTATTCACACTGTGGGGCTGGGATTCATGGGCATGCGCAGTGCATATCTTCGCCTCTCACTCATCTCCCTCCGCCTTCTTCAGACTGTGCGGCGTCAGCTGATCCCTAATGGCATGCCATAGCTAACTTTCCCTCTTACTAAAGTGGTACCGAATGATGCATACACAGCTCCCATGTCTATTTAGCGTGAGGTGGTTGAAAGATTATGTTTTCTGCTTTGTCCATGTCCACTTTTTGAAACGAGCAGAAAATAGCGGGAAGACATGTGATTTTGGTCAGTAAGGAGGTGATGTCAGGTACAGATAGGTAGATCTGTGTGTCATCGGCGTACTGATAATATTGCAAACCATGCCATTTCATCAGCTTTCCCAGGCCAAAGGTATAGATGAAGAAGAGTAGGGGTCCTAGAACTGAGCCTTGGGGAACACCGAAAGACCGGCGTCGAGGTGAGGAGGTGGTATGGGAGAGGGAGACACTGAATGTCCCCATAACAGCCTGGTTGTTTTTCAAAGACTCTGCCGATAACCCCAAAAACACCATTTGCACCACCAGCCATGCCCGCATTAGCAGGGATAGCAAAACTCCCATCCTAAACAACACAAGCATGATCAAGCACATGGCAGCAAAGCACCCGACTTTGTTGGTTGAACACAAGGCTCCATGAACAGTGTCTGTGGGTGATACCACTGCTTCTTCCGATGTTGTGCGTGCAAGCCAATCCCCTGTCCATGGTGCATGCAAAGATGCCTCATGCCCTGCATCTGCAGTTGCACACAAACTTAATTAGCACCATCAACATGCACGTCCACATCCTTGTCCCAGCACAGCATTCAGTTGTCGATACCCCAGTCCTTGGAACACAAGCGGAAATACGCAGCCAATGCCACAGTACTAAATTCATACATTTCTCGTCTGCTTGCGCTCAAAATGTTGCATGTTAGGCCCATGGCACATGTAAGCTTTCCTCAACCTGATGGCGGTGACCATTACAAGGTACTCGTTACCCAGCCACCACAATTTTTCCCGGTTTGCCGTCATGACATTACAAAAGCAAGCACATTTCCCACAACATTACCCGAGCCCTCAACAATGCTGTTACAGGGAAAGTGCACCTAACCACAAACACGTGGACTAGGGGGACAGGGATGGTACATCTAGCTGATGGCACGCTAGTTTAGCTAGAGGAAGCCATGACCCAGTCGGACATTGGGAGACAATGTTACAGATGTATGAGGACAGGTTGTAGAAGGCTTGGTATGTCATATTTAGGGTTTTGAACTATAGCCTCTGTGCAACTTGAAGGCAATGAAGGGCCTGGCAGAGAGGAGAGGCTGGGGAATAACAGATGGACAGTTGGATTACTCAGGGATCACATATTAGGATAGATTGGAGTGGTTCAAGAGTGCTAGAGGGGAGGCCAGAGACTAGAAGGTTGCAATAGTGGAGGCGGGAGATCATGAGGGAGTGCACAAACATTTTTGCAGTTTCTTGGAATTTACGGTTCCTGGAAATGTTTTTGAGTTGAAGTGGGCAGGAGGAGGCAAGGGATTGGATATGTATCTTGAAAGAGAGGGCAGAATCGAGGATCACCGCGAGGCCCCAAACATGCGGAACTCTTTGTACCGGTGTGCCGTCTCAGATTTACAGAGGCACATGTCCCACGACTAGTGTTGAGCGATACCTTCCGATACTTGAAAGTATCGGTATCGGATAGTATCGGCCGATACCCGAAAAATATCGGATATCGCCGATACCGATACCCGATACCAATACAAGTCAATGGGACTCAAGTATCGGAAGGTATCCTGGTTGGTTCCCAGGGTCTGAAGGAGAGGAAACTCTCCTTAAGGCCCTGGGATCCATATTCATGTAAAAAATAAAGAATTAAAATAAAAAATATGGATATACTCACCCCTCCAGCGGCCCCTGGACCTTACCGATTGTAACCGGCAGCCTCCGTTCCTAAGAATGAGCAGTTTAGGACCTTCGATGACGTCGCGGCTTGTGATTGGTTGTGTGCCGCTCATGTGACCGCTCACGCGACCAATCACAGGCCGCGACTTAATTGGTCTCATGAAACCGACCTGATCCCTGTGTGGGGTCGGCCATGCGGTACGCGACTTTCGTGCCAAAGTCGCGTGTCAATGACGCTAAAAGCGCCATTTCTCAGCCAATGAAGGTGGATGCAGACTGTGGGCAGCGTGATGACATAGATCTCAGTCCCCACCATCTTAGAGAAGGGCATTGCAGTGATTGGCTTGCTTTCTGCCGCGTCACAGGGGCTATAAAGGGGCAATCCCGCCGACCGCCACCTTACTGCTGCTGATCTGAGCGTAGGGAGAGGTTGCTGCTGCTTCTTCAGCAGGGATAGTGATAGGCAGGGTACATAAAGCCACAAACCACTTGTGCTGTAGCGATTTCCACTGTCCAACACCACCTTTTGTTTGCAGGGACAGTGGAAGCTACATTTTTTTTTCCTCAGCGCTGTAGCTCATTGGGCTGCCCTAGAAGGCTACCTGATAGCTGCGTTGCTTTGTGTGTACGCCGCTGTGCAAACCAACTGCTTTTTTCAAAGCACAAATCCTGTTGTTCCTTCCGTTCTGCACAGCTATCTTGTGTGTTTTTCCCCACTTTTGTGTGCAGCAGTCCTTTTTATAGCTGCCTGCCATACTTTCCTGAGATTACTGCAGGGAGATAAAGATTGGCAAGTCTGCCTCTGTGCCAGTCCTGTGTGTGGCATCTGTCTCTCATTGTGTGCCACCGAAAACCACTGTGTAATACTGGGCCTTTTTTTTTTTTTTTCTAAATTCTCCCTTTTAAAAAAAAAATAATTAGTGGGAGATAAAGATTGGCAAGTCTGCCTCTGTGCCAGTCCTGTGTGTGGCATCTGTCTCTCATTGTGTGCCACCAAAAACCACTGTGTAATACTTGGCCATTTATTTTTTGGGGGTAAATTCTCCCTGTAAAAAAAAAATAATTAGTGGGAGATAAAGATTGGCAAGTCTGCCTCTGTGCCAGTCCTGTGTGTGGCATCTGTCTCTCATTGTGTGCCACCGAAAACCACTGTGTAATACTTGGTCATTTATTTTTTTTGGGTAAATTCTCCCTGTAAAAAAAAAAAATTAGTGGGAGATAAAGATTGGCAAGTCTGCCACTGTGCCAGTCCTGTGTGTGGCATCTGTCTCTCATTGTGTGCCACAGAAAACCTAGTGTGTAATATTGTTTTTTTGTTTTTTTTTTGTTTTTTTTTAAATTCTCCCAGAAAAAAAAAATAGTGGGAGATTAAGATTGGCATTTCTGCTTGAGTGCTGGTCCTGTGTGTGCCATCTGTCTCAAATTATTGGGGCACAGAAAACCTAGTGTGTAACATTGGGCCTGATTTTCCTTTCAGTGACAGGCAACTATAAAGGTATATATAAATCCTACAGAAGTTTGAGTTCACCTTATAAGTTGTTTTACAGTAACAAATACCGTTACTTTGGTTATGTTTTGCAAACAATGAGGAAGTCTAGTGGAAGAGGTCGTGGCCGTGGGCGGTCATTGTCAGCTGGTAATGATGGTAGTGGTGGTGGAGCATCAGGTGGTCGTGGTAAAAGCAGTACAGCACCTAAGTCTCGAGTTGCTGAGCCAGGTTCGTTGTCTGGCTACACAAGGCCTCGAATGCTCTCTTTTCTGGGAGTAGGAAAACCACTTTTGAAGCCGGAGCAGGAGGAACAAGTATTGGCTTTCATTGCTTACTCTGCCTCTAGCTCTTTCGCCTCCTCCTTGGAAAGTGCCAAATGTCAGAGCAGTGCATCGTCAGTGGATGCTCCCGGTCAGGAACAAGTCGCTTCCTTGTGTCCTTCACCCAGAACAACAGTGAAGGATGCGTCAGTCGACAGAACAGGTTACTCCATGGAGCTCTTTACACATACCGTTCCTGGGTTAGACAGTGAAACAGTTAACAGGCCATGCCCATTAGAAGTTGAATCGGACATGGAGTGCACAGATGCACAGCCACAGCCAGATTACTATGCTGTTCCTTTGACTCAGACCAGAACATTGCCCTCGCAGTGTACTGAGGCAGAATCAAACCCAGCGGAGACTATGGTGCCCCGTCACGAATGCAATACCACCGGCTTACACGGTGACACAGACGAAGTTGCACACGACATAGAAGAGGAGGTCATAGATGACCCAGTTGTTGACCCCGATTGGCAGCCATTGGGGGAACAGGGTGCAGGCGGCAGTCTTTCTGAAGCGGAGGAGGAGGAGCTGCAGCAGGCATCAAGATCACAACAGGTTCCATCTGCCGGGCCCGTATCTGGCCAAAAACGCGTGGCAAAACCAAAACCAGTTGGAGGACAGCGTGGCCATCCGGTTAAAGAAGCTCAGTCTGCAATGCCTGAAAAGGTATCCAATAGTAGAAAGAGTGCAGTCTGGCATTTTTTTAAACAACATCCAAATGATCAGTGCAAAGTCATCTGTCAAAAATGTTCAACTACCTTAAGCAGAGGTCAGAATCTTAAAAGTCTAAATACAAGTTGCATGCATAGACATTTATCCACCATGCATTTGCAAGCCTGGACTAACTACCAAACGTCCCTAAAGGTCCCTAAAGTCAGCAACGCTACATCCATTCCCTCCCTGTAAGCCCACCATTTCCCGCGCCACCTGCAGTATCTGTGCAGCTTTTGTCGCCAGGCCAAAGCAGTCAGGAAATCACCAGGTTAGTAGTAGGAAACACTGCATGTAGGGCACCGGCAAGAATACCATCTCCAACCCTCTCTCAGTCACCCATGTCCACCGGCACCACCGCTAGTTCCACGATCTCCAGCTCTCTAGTCCAGCTCACCCTACATGAGACTCTTGTTAGGAAAAGGAAGTACTCATCCTCGCATCCGCGTACACAGGGTTTGAATGCCCACATTGCTAGACTAATCTCAATAGAGATGATGCCCTACCGGTTAGTTGAAAGCGAAGCTTTCAAAGCACTGATGGACTACGCTGTACCACGCTATGAGCTACCCAGTCGGCACTTCATTTCTAGAAAAGCCATCCCAGCCCTCCAACAGCATGTTAAAGACCACATCGTCCATGCACTCAGGCAGTCTGTGACCACAAAGGTGCACCTGACAACAGATGCATGGACCAGTAGGCATGGCCAGGGACGTTACGTGTCCATCACGGCACACTGGGTGAATGTGGTGGATGCAGGGTCCACAGGGGACAGCAATATTGGGACAGTTCTGCCTAGCCCACAGTCAAGGAAAGAGTTGGCTGTAGGCGTTCGCCCCCCCTCCTCCTCTTCTTCCTCCTCCTGCAGAAGCGAGAGCTCGTCCACAGACCGCAGTCGCACATCCACTCCTTCCGCAGCTGCCACTGTTGCACACCAGGTGTGCCATTAAGGGACAGCTAGTGGCAAGCGTCAGCAGGCTGTATTGGCAATGAAGTGTTTGGGTGACAACAGACACACCGCGGAAGTTCTGTCCGAGTTCTTGCAGAAAGAAACTCAGTCATGACTGGGCACTGTACATCTTGAGGCAGGCAAGGTAGTGAGTGATAACGGAAGGAATTTCATGGCTGCCATAGCCCTTTCCCAACTGAAACACATTCCTTGCCTGGCTCACACCTTAAACCTGGTGGTGCAGTGCTTCCTGAAAAGTTATCCGGGGTTACCCGACCTGCTCCTCAAAATGCGCAGACTTTGCTCGCATATGCGCCCTTCGCCCGTACACTCCAGCCGTATGCAGAACTATCAGCGTTCTTTGAACCTTCCTCAGCATCGCCTAATCATCGACGTTGCAACAAGGTGGAACTCCACACTGCACATGCTTCAGAGAGTGTGCGAACAGAGGCGTGCTGTTATGTATTTGTGGGAGGATACACGGGCAGGCAGTTGGATGGCAGACATGGAGTTGTCAGGTGTGCAGTGGTCGAAGCTACAAGACCTGTGTCAAGTCCTTCAGTGTTTTGAGGAATGCACATGGCTGGTTAGTGCAGACAACGCCATAATAAGCCTGAGCATCCCCCTAATGCGTCTGCTGATGCAAAGTTTGACGCACATAAAGGAGCAGGCGTCTGCAGCCGAGGAAGAGGAAAGCCTTGATGACAGTCAGCCATTGTCTGGTCAGGGCCGTGTAGAGGACGCGGTAGCGGGCGAAGAGGAGGAGGAGGACGAGGAGGATGCTGGGGATGAGTACTTTTTTAATGAGGAAGCTTCTCCTGGGCCAACAGAAATTAGTGGTGTTGCAAGGCCGGGTTCTGTTTTTTTAAGGGAGACAAGTGACGTAGATTTGCCTGTAACTTCCCCTCAAGCCAGCACAACCACAGATTTGACAACTGGAACTTTGGCCCACATGGCGGATTATGCCTTACGTATCCTCAAAAGGGACCCACGCATTATTAAAATGATGAGCGATGACGATTACTGGTTGGCCTGCATCCTTGACCCTCGCTATAAAGGCAAATTGCAAAATATTATGCCACATGAGAACCTCGAACAAATATTAGCAACCAAACAAGCTACTCTTGTAGACCGTTTGATTCAGGCATTCCCAGCACACAGCACCGGTGATGGTTCTCACACAAGCTGCAGGGGGCTACAGGGCAGAGGTGTTAGAGGTGCACAGATCAGAAGTGGCGTTGGACAGATGGGTTTTCTGACCAGGTTGTGGAGTGATTTCGCAATGACCGCAGACAGGACAGGTACTGCAGCATCTATTCAAAGTGACAGGAGACAACATTTGTCCAGTATTGTTACTAACTATTTTTCATCCCTTATCGATGTTCTCCCTGAACCGTCATTCCCATTTGATTACTGGGCATCCAAATTAGACACCTGGCCTGAATTGGCAGAATATGCATGGCAGGAGCTTGCTTGCCCAGCAGCTAGTGTGCTATCAGAAAGAGTATTCAGTGCTGCTGGTTCAATATTAACCGAAAAAAGGACTCGTCTGGCTACCCAAAATGTGGATGATCTCACCTTCATTAAAATGAACCACTCCTGGATTTCAAATTATTTTGCCCCACCTTTCCCGGCTGACACCTAGCTTTCCTATAAAAAGGTCTTGCTTGTGGACTGGTCTTACTGAGTGTTCCAATCTATTAATTTGCAGCAGCTGTTTGTCCAGCATACGACATGTTTACACCTCCCTCAATGGGAAAATTCCCCCCACGGGGCCGTGGTCTCGCCACTTGGCGCAAGCACCCGTTACAGTGCTGTTTGTCTGAAGAGGTGGGTGTGCCAGCTTTTGGTCGACGACACTGCCACTGGGTCCCTCATAGTACAATGAAGTGTCTCTGGCGGTGGTGGTGCGCACCCAACGTCAGACACACCGTTGTAACATGAGGGGCCCTGGGACGGTACCGCCGGCCGCAAGAGATTTCCCCCCCCCAGCTCAAACTGTGCTCTACCATGTGTAAAATTATTTCGCACAGCTCCACCAATGTTTAGTCTATGCGCTGACATCATTCAATGCCTGGCACTGACAATACCAATTTGTTGACATCTATGATGCTAGTTAAAGTAGTCTGGGTCAGTGTCCTATATTGACACCAGTAAATACTTACTGCCAAATTTCTTTGTCAGAAACTCAGCAGATGAGCCCACCCCTGTACCTAAGTATGCCACACTTTTTTTGGGTTGTTTTGCGAGACATTAACATCTATTTATTTTTTGTGAGTACTAACTGTGTCAGACACTCCTTGCAATCCTCCTCCGCTGACCACAATGCTGCCTGTGTATCCATGTAACCAATTTAAAACTGCCTTGAGCCTATTTTTTGTTATTTTAGGCCTTCATTAGCCTGTCTGCGGGCCTTCATTAGCCTGTCTGCGGTCCCTCCTTGCAATACTCCTCCTCCGCTGACCACAATGCTGCCTGTGTATCCATGTAACCGATTTAAAACTGCCTTGAGCCTATTTTTTGTTATTTTAGGCCTTCATTAGCCTGTCTGCAGGCCTTCATTAGCCTGTCTGCAGTCCCTCCTTGCAATACTCCTCCTCCGCTGACCACAATGCTGCCTGTGTATCCATGTAACCGATTTAAAACTGCCTTGAGCCTATTTTTTGTTATTTTAGGCCTTCATTAGCCTGTCTGCGGGCCTTCATTAGCCTGTCTGCGGTCCCTCCTTGCAATACTCCTCCTCCGCTGACCACAATGCTGCCTGTGTATCCATGTAACCAATTTAAAACTGCCTTGAGCCTATTTTTTGTTATTTTAGGCCTTCATTAGCCTGTCTGCAGGCCTTCATTACCCTGTCTGCGGTCCCTCCTTGCAATACTCCTCCACTGACCACAATGCTGCCTGTGTATCCATGTAACCGATTTAAAACTGCCTTGAGCCTATTTTTTGTTATTTTAGGCCTTCATTAGCCTGTCTGCGGGCCTTCATTAGCCTGTCTGCGGTCCCTCCTTGCAATACTCCTCCTCCGCTGACCACAATGCTGCCTGTGTATCCATGTAACCGATTTAAAACTGCCTTGAGCCTATTTTTTGTTATTTTAGGCCTTCATTAGCCTGTCTGCGGGCCTTCATTAGCCTGTCTGCGGTCCCTCCTTGCAATACTCCTCCGCTGACCACAATGCTGCCTGTGTATCCATGTAACCGATTTAAAACTGCCTTAAGCCTATTTTTTGTTATTTTAGGCCTTCATTAGCCTGTCTGTGGGCCTTCATTAGCCTGTCTGCGGTCCCTCCTTGCAATACTCCTCCACAGACCACAATGCTGCCTGTGTATCCATGTAACCTATTTAAAACTGCCTTGAGCCTATTTTTTGTTATTTTAGGCCTTCGTTAGCCTGTCTGCGGTCCCTCCTTGCAATCCTCCTCCACTGACCACACCAATGCTGCCCGTGTACCCCTAGAACCTATTTAAAAGTTCATAGAGCCTATTTATATATTTTATTTAATATTAATAAAGCCATGATGGACTACGCTGTACCACGCTACAAGCTAACCAGTCGACACTTCTTTTGCGAGAAAAGCCATCCCAACCTTCCACCAGCATGTAAAAGACCACATTGTCCATGCACTCTGGCAATCTGTGAGTACAAAGGTGCACCTAACAACAGATGCATGGACCTGTAGGCATGGCCACGGAAGGTTACGTGTCCATTATGGCGCAATGGGTTAATGTGGTGGATGCATGGTCCACAGGGGACAGCCTACTAAGTCTGTCTGCAGTCCCTAATTCAAATTGTCCTCCACTATCTAAATCTGAGCTCCAACCTTCTGGCTCTCCTTAAGTGCTTTTTTTAAAAAAATTGGTGGTTGGGGCCTAATACCTCTGTTTGCCGCTCACTGGTGTTCTCCTCAACTGAATAAATCTGAGCTTCAACCTTCTGGCTCTCTTTTTTTTTTTTTTTTAATTGGTGGTTGGGGCCTAATACCTCTGTTTGCCGCTCCCTGTTGTTTGTCCTCAACTGTATAAAGCTGAGCTTCAACCTTCTGGCTTTCGGCCTATAGTATCAGATATTAAACAGCATTTGGCCTTCAACTTTGGTTGCGGCCTACTAACGGTGTCTGCCGCTCCCTGGTGTTTGTCCTCAACTGTATAAAGCTGAGCTTCAACCTTCTGGCTCTCATTAAGTGCTGTTTTTTAAAAAATTGGTGGTTAGGGCCTACTAACGGTGTCTGCCGCTCCCTGGTGTTTGTCCTCAACTGTATAAAGCTGAGCTTCAACCTTCTGGCTCTCATTAAGTGCTGTTTTTTAAAAAGCTTGGTGGTTACGGCCTACTAACGGGGTCTGCCGCTCCCTGGTGTTGTCCTCCACTGTGTAAAGCTGAGCTTCAGTCTTTAGGCTTTTAGCCTATATTAGCAGATATTAAACTGCATTTGGCCTACTAGTTTGGTTGGGCCCTTAAAACAGTGTCTGCTGCTCCTGGGTTTGCTACTCCACTGAACAAATCAATGCCGCCTGATTAGTCCTGTTACCAATTTTGAACTGCATTTAGCCTACTTTATTCTTTGGCCCTATATCTGTGTTTCCTCCTCATCCTGCCCATTGCTCAGCCACTGCTAGATGAGTCTGCTGGTACATTGACCTAGACCACTACATTCCCCTTGCACTCTACACAGCCAGAATCTGACCCTGCTGAAAGTAAGGTTCCCCTTCCCGCATGTTATACCACCTTACACAGGGACAAAGGGGAAGGTGCAGATGAAAGTGCAGGTTCCTTCATCAGGTGGGGGGGCATACTCGTTGGCGACGTCACTGGCACAGGGCCCCTCAGAGTACGCAAAAGTGTCGCTGCTGGTGGGAGGCGCCCCAGCCGTGCAAACACACCGCTGTACTTTGAGGGGCCCTGTGCCAGTGCCAATGCCAATGAGAGGGCCCCCCCTGCTTGCTTAGGATCACAGCACTTGCAAACTTGACATACTTACCTCTCACTGCTCCACCGCCGTGACGTAGTCCACGTTTCCTGGGCCCACTAAAACCTTGAACCAGCCCTACCCCCCACAACTTTTGCCAAATGACCCCCAATTTCCAATGCCCAACTATTATTATAAAGTTAATTAAGATTGACAAGCTTCAGAAACAAGAATGGATGTTTTTGGCATTAAAATGGGCACTGTAGGTGTTTTCCTGGCTTCCACTCACTGTCGACTATGCTTCCCCATTGACTTGCATTGGGTTTCGTGTTTCGGTCGATCCCCGACTTTTAGCGATAATCGGCCGACTGCACTCGACTCGACTCTGGACAAAGTCGGGTTTCGCAAAACCCGACTGGATCTTAAAAAAATGAAAGTCGCTCAACCCTAGTCCTAAGTAACAATGATAACAATAATACAATAATTAAACAGAAATAAAACTACTCTGCTCATGACAGCTTACAGTCTACGCTAAGTAACAACGATAACAATTATTAAACCCAATAAAAACGATCCTGCTCGTGACAAATTACAATCTACAATGAGGTGGGGGAGATAAAAACTACAGGGGAATGTATTTACAATTATGTATTTACAATGATATTACTGAGGTTTGTCGAAAGTCGTGGAGGTTTGAGGACAAGGAGGAGGAGGAGACCAAGGTCAGTTGTCCTCTTGGTGAAGACATGGAAGTATCGACTGTTAGCAGTCTTGCACGCATGGCTGAGTTTATGTCACGCTGCCCTTCCCGTCATCCTCGTGTTCTCAAAATTTTGGGAGGCAGGCAATAGTGATTGGTGACACTTCTAGACCCATGCTACAAGGAGAACTTTATATATCTTATTCCAGAGGCATGTAGAGAAGCCGCGGAGACACCATCACGTGTTTCTCAATGCAAGCAATGAATAGCCAGGTCTTTCACCGGGAAGGAACAACCACGGGAAGGGCAGCATCCAATAAAGGAAAACCACCTATGCCAAAACATGGTATCCATCCACAGACAGCTGTTTCGGAGTATTTGCCCCTCATCAGTGTGGAGTGGGAAACTGGCTATTAGGAGCAGTGCCTAGTGAAAAGACTATAAACATAAGGATGAATGACCTCGGGGAGATCAAAACATCCAGAAACACGTGATGGTGTCTCCGCGGTGTTTAATGTTTTGATCTCCCTGAGGTCATTCATCCTTACAATTCCACAATTCCAATCCAGCAGAGGCAGTGGAACATTGGCAAAGTTTGGGGAGAGTTTTCTCAGACCCTCCCATTGCCCCGGCCCTGAGGCATGGGGGACTCTCACAAGGAGTGCTTTGTTTGGGAAAATGCTGAGGGAGTGCCTTGCTGACCATACCAACATCCTTTGTCATTCCTCTGTGCCCTTTAATTATTGTTTAGCAAAGCTGAACACAGAGCATGAACTGGCTCTCTCTACTGCGCACGTGCGCTGTACTCACGGTCATGGAGAACACGGTGCCTCGCTCTCTAGTGGTCACTGGACACATGGCTCCTCGCTTTCTGCAGTAATGCTTTTATTGGCGGGAGCAAACAGGAACAGTCCTTTGCGACGCCAGTGCTCTAAGGATGGAGCACACTGCTCAGCCTCCTATGTGCTGTTTGTCCAGGCCAAAATCTCTGCCGTCGTGCCCACTTTCTCATAAGCTGGCCCCCTGCTCTAGGTCACCACAACTTTCTGTTGCAGTTGGTCGCAGCACCGGTGCCTCAGGTGCATAGTGCACTGCCCCCCTTGCTGCTCACATGCTGACAGCTGGGGACTCACTCCTGCTTTGCATTTTTTTCCCTCAGCTTACGGCCAGGTTCCTGTCTAAACATGCCCCCTCTTCCTGGGTAATGGGGCCTGTCCGTTCCCATATTCCTTCCCTCGGGAAACAGGGGACGCAGCCTTGACAGTTCCGGACCCGGCGCAGCACAGATGCCCGCAGCCCGGTCATCTTGAGTCCAAACATATCTGACCAATCAGTTCTTTAATGCAAGCATCATAGAAGGCAAGTTCTTCTAATGTTCAAGATAAAATTGCACATTACATCCAGAACAGTTTCACTTTGAAGGACTTTGTGGCTCATATCAATTCACACAAGATGACACTAGTCTCATACTTCAAAATTTTGATGGTAATTTATTTCCCCACAGAAAGGTTGTGTATTTTCTGACTTATGTTACATCATTTGGATAATAATTATTCATACCTATTTGCTTCACAATATATTCAACTTTTTCTTCAAGGCTTCAGAATATAACGTTGTAAAAGTGAAAACAAGTTGGTGAAGTGTGCGTTAACTCAATTGTGAACGTAATTGTCATCTTTACTATTTCTCCATTCCGTGTGCGGCTAACCACCTCATTGATCTTATTGAGTTTCTTTGGCAAGAAAACAACAGCTCCATCAATACCACTTTTTATGCTAAATAGTGCTGTATATAAGTAGAGTAGCAGACAGCAAAAAAAGTGGTCCACCGACCTACAATGCCCAAACTTGGAGCACGCAGATATATGAGGGCTGTCACAGAAATACCGTGGTTTCTCAAGAGTTGTGGATTTAACAGTTGAAGATGTACACTAACTATAAAAACCACGAATCTGGAGCAGAATGTGGCGAGTAGGGCGGCGCCAGGTCTCTTATACTCAGGATGATGCTGTGCGGCCAAGCCAATCACTGCACGACCACAACAAAGATGGCTGCAGCTTTTCATGGCCTGGCAGACAATCCCTGCAGCATGATTGGGTCTCTAAAGTCCACCAAAAATGCTGGTTGGAGACACCAGTTACCGCCGAATAATTCCGGAAATGCTTGGTGCTCGTCGAGTACACCGAGCATAGCGACACTCAGGCGAGTAACGAGCAGTTATGAGCAGTTATGTACGCATGACACATGCGGATCTATGTGGATCCTATGCTGAGCACAGAAATGGTAATATGAGCCTGGCCTAAACATGTGACTTTTGAAGGTAATTTCCTTCACCATAATTTTTTAGGGTCTTCATTGCAAAAGGGGTGAACACATCTGCACATGCCGGTTTTTAGTTTTTTTGAACTCATAAATTTATTGTATTCCTTTATTTTTCTCACTTCACTTCACCAACTTAGACTATTTAGTACTGATGTATGACACAACTGGATTACAAAAATATTTAAACACAGGTTGTAATGCAACAAAATAGGTAATAAGCCAAGGAGATTTATGTAAACCACTGTAAATGAGCTGTTCAGGGCAATGGGCCAGACACTGAGCTGCATGAGAATGTGCCTTCAGATCTTATTTTATATGAAAAGAGGTGTTACCAGTGTAAGACATGTAACTAATGCAGAACAGTTGAACCGAGCTTTATTTCATAACACGCACATTAGCAGCTGCATCTCTCACAGTTCTGCTGGATTGTAACAATATTGCAACAGTAAGATGGAAGCTGAAGCACTGAGAGGATACTACAAATGGGTCAGCTATAATCACACACAGCTCAGCATTTGATCGAGAGAGCAGGTAGCAGTCATTACACAACACACTGGTTTCATATAAAATAATCTCTGGAGACAGATTCTCATTCAGATCAGTGCCTGGCAGAGCTCATTTAGATATAAGAAAAATATGGATTTCTCTTGAATATGACAATGGATTGCAGATATTAAGGTAACATTTTATTCAGTTTCCTATGACCTACAGTGGGTACGGAAAGTATTCAGACCCCTTTACATTTTTCACTCTTTGTTTCATTGCAGCCATTTGGTAAATTCAAAAAAGTTCTTTTTTTTTCACATTAATGTACATTCTGCATCCCATCTTGACTGAAAAAAAACAGAAATGATGAAATTTTTACAAATTTAATAAAACAGAAAACTGAAATATCATATGGTCATAAGTATTCAGACCCTTTGCTCCGACACTCATATTTAAGTCACATGCTGCTGTCCATTTCCTTGTGATCCTCCTTGAGATGGTTCTACTCCTTCATTGGAGTCAAACTGTGTTTAATTAAACTGATAGGACTTAATTTGGAAAGGCACACGTGTCTAGATAAGACCTCACAGCTCACAGTGCATGTCAGACCAAATGAAAATCATGAGGTCAAAGGAACTGGTCAAGTAGTTCAGAGACAGAATAGTGGCAAGGCACAGATCTGGCCAAGGTTACAACATAATTGCTGCAGTATTCAAGGTTCCTAAGAGCACAGTGGCCGCCAAAATCCTCAAATGGAAGAAGTTTGGGACCACCAGAAGTCTTTCTAGACCTGGCTGCCCATCCAAACTGAGCAATCGTGGGAGAAAAGCCTTGGTGAGAGGTAAAGAAGAACCCCAAGATCACTGTGGCTGAGCTCCAGAGGTCAGTAGAGAGATTACAGAAAGTTCCACAAAGTCAACTATCACTCTCAACACCCAGTACAGTCCACAAATGTGGCACCCAAACTCCCCTTGCTTTCCTTGCTTCAACTATCACTGCAGCCCTCCACCAGTCAGGCCTTGATGGCAGAGTGGCCCAACAGAAGCCTCTCCTCAGTGCAAGACATATGAAAGGCCACATAGAGTTTGCTAAAAACACATGAAGGACTCCCAGACTATGCTGGTATGTGTGGAGAAAACCAGGCACTGCTCATCACCTGCCCAATGCAATCCCAACAGTGAAACATGGTGGCAGCTTCATGCTTTAGGGGTGTTTTTCAGCTGCAGGGAACAGGACGACTGGTTGTCATAGAATGAAACATGAATGTGGCCAAGTACAGAGATATCCTGAATGAAAACCTCTTCCAGAGTGCTCTGGACCTCAGACTTGGCCGAATGTTCACCTTCCATCAAGACAATGACAATGACCCTAAGCACACAGCTAAAGTAACAAATGAGTGGCTTTAGAACAACCCTGTGACCATTCTTGACTGGCCCAGCCAGAGCCCTGACCCAAACCCAATTGAGAATCTCTGGAGAGACCAGAGAATGGCTATCCACCAACGTTCACCATCCAACCTGATGGAACTGGAGAGGATCTGCAAGGAAGAATGGCAGAGGATCCCCAAATCCAGGTGTGAAAAACTTGTTGCATCATTCCAAAGAAGACTCATGGCTGTACTAGCTCAAAAGGGTGCGTCTACTCAATGCTGAGCAAAGGGTCTGAATACTTATGACCATGTGATATTTCAGTTTCTCTTTTTTATTAAATTTGCAAAAGTTTCTACATTTCTTTTTTTTTAGTCAAGATGGGGTGCAGAGTGTACATTAAAGTTAATCTGTTACCCCAAAATTCGCCCATAAGCTAAGGCCACCGGCATCAGGGACTTATCTACAACATTCTCTAATGCTGTAGATAAGCACCCAATGTCACCTGAAAGATAAGAAAAAAAGGTTATGTTATACTCACCCAGGGGCGATCGCGGTCCGGGTCCAGCGCCTCCTATCTTCATACGATGACGTCCTCTTCTTTGCTTCCTGCTGCGGCTCCTGTGCAGACATACTTTATCTGCCCTGTTGAGGGAAGCGTAAAGTACTGCAGTGTGCAGGCGCCGGCACCTGCACACTGCAGTACTTTGCTCTGCCCTTAACAGGGCAGATAAAGTACGCCTGCGCAGGAACCGCGGCAGGAAGCAAAGAAGAGGACATCATCGTATGAAGATGGGAGGCGTTGTATTCCGGACCGCGATGCCCATCGTACCGGACTGCATCGGGGTCTGAATACTTTCCATACCCACTGTACATTCTCATGTAGCCAACAAATAAAGTTGCACTTTGTAGCATTATAGCATCAAAACATGTAATGTATGAAATATGAATTGCATTACTAGAAAACTAGCTCAAGAAAATGCATAAATTGGCGTTTCATGTGAACCCAGCAGCCACGATAAGTCGTTTAATGTTACTGTGAAACTATCTAATGTCAATCCTCTCCTAGGCTGAAGCCTGCATTTATGTAGGTAAATAGGATCCTGCTATGATTAGAACCAGCATGAAGAAACTAAAGTTGTTGCAATGTAGTAGATTAAAGTGTCTCTGTGCTTATAAAGTGCAATTGCTTGAAAATAACCAAGGAATCCCACAGTGGTGGGTATTCCCTCAGGGTACAGAGTGCTGTTATCCTGATAACAGAGAGATGCTAACAGAGGTGCAAACCTGTCTTCTGTTTGGAAACGACAGTCAATCTTTTGTTATTTGTATGCACAGGCTTTCTGACAGAGCACTTAACCCATCAGCCTAAATTGAAGAAAAAATTAAAAAAAGTTAAGGCTCTTGGCAGAAGAATGGGAAAAACAAAAACGAAAAATGGAAAATGGCCCGGAGGCAAAGGGGTTAAGGTACATATGCCCTATATATCACTAAAGAGCTATAAATATTTAGTTACTATAATGTTTTCATTTTAAGTATTTTCATTTTGATTTTGCTACAAATATTTCAGTACCCAAATACCAAAGTGAGATGTAATAGACATCCTTTCAAGTGTTTATGTTTTTATTAACCATTTCAACTTCTAAAACAAATTTATGTAGCATGTATGCTTTCACTTTTGGAAATTATTTTTATCTTAACAGGTTTTGAAAAATAGAATTAAGACAATTATATGGTGGGAGCATTCATGTTTGTAACTGTTAAATTACATCTATAAATATTTTATTCTTAAAATATTGTAGCGAATCAATGGCCATATTTTTAATTGTGTCCCTCCAGAGAATCAATTAGTGTATATGAATGTGCTGGAAATCATATTGCAGTTAGGAAACCTTTGTCAAACATTTAATATATTGCTGCTTCCTTTCTTCTGTTTGGAAAAGTAAAACCCCAAATCCTGTTTTTGGCTGTGAGTAAAGCATTTCCTGATTTGTTTTTGTTAAAATTATATTAAAGGGCACCTGTCACCCCGTTTTTTCCGTCTGAGATAAAAATACTGTTAAATAGGGCCTGAGCTGTGCATTACAACAGTGTATTTTGTGGACCCCGATTCCCCACCTATGCTGCCAAAATACGCTACCAAAGTAGCCGTTTTCGCCTGTCAATCAGGCTGGTCTGGTCAAAAGCGCGTGGTGTCTTCCCCCAGATCTTGCTTAGTTTTCCGTTGGTGGCGTAGTGGTTTGCGCATGCCCAAGGTCCCGAATCCACTGCACAGGGGAGTGAAAACAGCGCGATGTGCGTTATTTCCCTGTTGATCGGTGGGGGCGGCCATCTTCCTTTGGCCGCGCATGGGCAGATGGAGCGCTCTGCTGCCCGCGGCTTCAGCAAAATGGCTGCAGGATGCCGCACGTGCGCAGATGGAGATCGCGGCGGCCATTTTCCTGAAGCAGAATTCGCAATATTGCCTTGTGCTGGCGTGTACTCCGGAGGACAGAGAATGAACTTCAATCCAATATTGCGGCCAGCATGCAGCCAGCGGATAAGGAAAGGGTGAATCAAACACCCGAAAACCCCACCCATATGACCCAAAACTGGTCCCGCCAAATTCAGGTGACAGGTTCCCTTTAAGTTCAGGCTGCAGCTGTCTCTTTTCTATTTCGTTCAATAACTGCCCCTTCGGTAAAGAGAAGAAAAACAGACATAAGGTTCATACAGTAAATAAATGTAAATATTGCTATTATTAGGGTCAGTACCACTCTTACAAGTAGGTCAATTTGAATCTATAAAACTATGCTATTAACAAAATACTTTGTTGTTAAAAATATAAAAGTATATCATACCAAAATACAATTTTCACAAAATTTACTTAAAAAACACTTAGTGATGTTCACTCATACAAAAATGTTTAATCCCCCAAATTATTTAAGTCTTTGGTTTCCTTTGGGAATTGAGTAACTGTAGGGCTCAATTTGTACTGGTAGCTTAATGATTAAAGATGAAAACTTCTTTGCTGAGGTATCTGATTTTTAAACACCTCATTTTAATGTAAATCCTATTATTAAAATAAACTCTGATTTTAGTCTTACATGGTAATTGGATATATTACTTCACAGTTCAAACAATGTTTGTTATGGAATATGCACTCAACATTTTTATTCACACTGCATTGCAGTATCTATACAACTTCAAATATACTGCATATTATTCTAGTCAATAATTTGAAATTCTAAAAAAATATAAATAAAAGGAAATGTGTTGTAAAAAGAGGATTATTTTAAAATATATCAGAGCTTATAACACAATTAAAGAATAATGTAACGAAGACAAATGAAGTATATTTTGTATATTTTAAAATCACAATAAAGCTCTAAAAATGAAGAAATCACCGTATATACTCGAGTATAAGCCAGTCCGAGTATAAGCTGAGACCCTAATTTTGCCACAAACTGGGAAAACTTATTGACTTTAGTATAAGCCTAGAGTGGGAAATGCAGCAGCTACTGGTAAATTTTAAAAATAGATGCCACTAAAAGTTAAATTAATTGAGACATCAGTAGGTTAAGGGTTTTTGAATATCCATATTGAATCAGGACCCCATATTTTGCTCCATACAGTACATGATGGGCCCCATAAGATGCTCCATGCAAAATACACCCCATATAATTCTCAATAAAGTTCATGATGGGCCTCATAAGATGCTCCATATTAAAATATGCCCCATATAATGCTGCATAAAAGGTTAACGATGGCCTCATATGATGCTCCATAGAATATTATGCCCCATATAATGCTGCACAAAGGATGATGGCCCCATAAGATGCTCCATAGAATATTATGCCCCATATAATGTTGCATAAGGGTAGATGGCCCCATAAGATGCTCCATAGAATATTTTGCCCCATATAATGCTGCACAAAGGTTGATGGCCCCATAAGATGCTCCATAGAATATTATGCCCCATATAATGCTGCACAAAGGTGGATGGCCCCATAAGATGCTCCATAGAATTTTATGCCCCATATAATGCTGCACAAAGGTTGATGGCCCCATAAGATGCTCCATAGAATATTATGCCCTATATAATGCTGCACAAAAGTTGATGGCCCCATAAGATGTTCCATAGAATATTATGCCCCATATATTGCTGCACAAGGGTTGATGGCCCCATAAGATGCTCCATACAATATTATGCCCCATATAATGTTACACAAAGGTTGATGGCCCCATAAGATGCTCCACAGAATATTATGCCCCATATAATGCTGCACAAAGGATGATGGCCCCATAAGATGCTCCACATAATATTATGCCCCATATAATGCTGCACAAGGGATGATGGCCCCATAAGATGCTCCATAGAATATTGTGCCCCATATAATGCTGCACAAAAGTTAATGATGGCCCCATAAGATGCTCCATAGAATATTATACCCCATATAATGCTGCACAAAGGATGATGACCCCATAAGATGCTCCAGAGATTATTATGCCCCATATAATGCTGCACAAAGGCTGAGGGCACCATAAGATGCTCCATAGAATATTATGTCCCATATAAAGTTTCACAAAGGTTGTTGGCTCCATAAGATGCTCCATAGAATATGATGACCCTTATAATGCTGCACAAAGGTTGATGGCTCCATAAGATGCTCCTTAGAATATTTTGCCCCATGTAATGCTGCACAAAGGTTGATGGCTCCATAAGATGCTCCATAGCATATTATGCCCCATATGCTGCTCCATACATGTTGATGGCCCATAAAATGATCCATAGAATATTATGCCACTGTACTGCTGCTGCAATAAAAAACATACTCACCTTCCATTACTGGGCGCCGAATGCCATGGGCCTGAGCAGACGGGGACACCAGCGCGCTATGGGGTTCAGGTGCCGAAGTCACCGCTGGCTCAGGCCCCCAACATTTGCGATATTTACCTGTCCCTGTTCCACCACTGCGCGCTGCTGTGTCTTCCAGGTCTCTGCAGCGACTGTTCAGGCAGAGGGCACGCATTAAACACATCATCGCACCCTCTGACCTGAACATCACAGTCAGAGGATGGGGAAGACAGAGCCCGGAGGTGGAATGGGGTGGCTTACCCTCCCCTGTCATACTCACCCCCTCCTGGCACGGTCTCTCTGTATATCCCTGCTTCTCTGATAACTTCTGTGTTCAGCGGTCACATGGTACTGCTCATTAAAGAAATTAATGCTTTATCTGCCTGTGGGAGTGGAGTCGCTTCCATATTCATTACTTTAATGAGCGGTACCACATGACTGCTGAACACAGGAAGAGCTGTAGGCACCGGAGACCATCGGAGAAGCAGGGAGGTGCAGAGACCATGCCGGGAGCAGGTGAGTATGATGTGACAGCCGCCACTCCTGCCGCTCCCCCTTTCCCGCCGACCCCCTGGGACAATGAGTCGACTGTAAGCCGAGAGGGGCACTTTTTGCCTAAAAAATGGACTGAAAATCTCGTCTTGTACTCAAGTATATACTGTATTTGTAATCTTACTATATTCAGTAAACTGTTTAAAAAAATTGTTTGCCTCCTTAATATCCTGCAATGCCCCCAGAACTGTGTTAATTCAGTCATTTAAAACCTAAATACAAAAGGTTACATGACTGTTGACCTGACATCACTGCTTTAGCTAGCCAGTCACTGAGCTCATTGGATCATGCCATCAACCTCAGTGCATGAGCGCAAAGTTCATTGACTGGCTAGAGCTGTGACGTGCCCTGTTGATGTGACTACCATTCTAGTTATAACATCAGGAAAAGTGCACTGACAGAGTACAGGCTGTGTTTGCTATTTTATATACTTACACAGTTTCAGGCTTTTTGTCATATAATTCGATTCTGAGAAAACAGGAAGGTTTTACAAACATTGCATCACAACTGCTGGCATATATCCTGTCAATAAGGCATGGGCTATCACAATATAGATCACTTCTAGGAATGAGACTACAACTGGTATTAGATGTGTGGATGGGAACATACCAACTCACCTTCACTTTTCATTTGAAAACCAGTGTTAGGAAAAATGTGACATTGCATAAAGAATAAAATATGTAATATAGCACCAGAATGGTTTTATCAGCCCGGAGGCTGCACATGGGACATACTAGGATGTTCCAACATGACAATGATCCAAATCACAAGGCCAAGTCAACCTGTCATTGGCTACAACAGAACAAAGAGAAGGTTCTGAAGTGGCCATCTCAGTCTCCTGAACTCAATATCATTGAGCCACTCTGGGGAGATCTCAAGCATGCAGTTCATGCTAGACAGCCCAGGTATTTACAGGAACTGGAGGCTTTTTCCAAGAAAAGTGGGCAGCTTTACCATATGAGAAAATAAAGAACCTCATCCCCAACTGCCACAAAATTCTTCAAGCTGTCATTGATGTTAGAGGGTGCAATACAAGGTATTAAGAAATGGGGTATGTAAACTTTTGATCAGGGTCATTGGGATGTTTTGGGTTGTCATTATGATTTAAAAAAGAGAAAACACAGTAGTTTGACAATAAATGGCTTCACCCTACCACTAACCATGAGTGGAGAAAAAGTTTTGGTGTTATCATTCATATTCCCTGAAAAAAGGCCAAGAAAGAAAAAATTCTGCTGAGGTAGTATGTAAACTTTTGAGCACAACTGTAAGACCTTTGTAAGGGTACTTGTGAAAAATTAAGCTAGCATTTTTTGTTTTCATAAGTAGAATGCATTCAAGATGTGAAAGGGTGATTTTAAGGGACATGGATGTGATGGTGTCTACTAAGGCCGTGTGAGAGATCCGAAGGTGACTGTATCTCGTTCTAGGTTAGTGTCAAAATATGGGCAGCACACTACAGCACTAACATACCCAGAAAAGTGTGAGGATGTTGTGGGTTGGATAGCAGACAAGAGCTCCAGTGTGTTGACAAAATGCACCACAAAGTCATCTACAGGGTCCTGTCTCAGTAGCCAAGAGGCTGGGCCTCTGATTCCTCAATCTGGTCCTTCTCCCTCCCACCATCAAGAGTCCCAGGAGACATAGGACCCCAATACTGGCCGCTCTGAGGAACTGTTTATGTTCCCTTGTATTTTGTCAGGCCACTCAACATGTACCATTAAAGAGGGTCATGAGGAGTCGGAGTGCAGTGATGCCCAAACATTTGAGCACCCATGGCCAGGAAAAAGGCACATTGGGGAAGGTCAATAGATGTCTGAAGAGGTGAAGGATAATCATGAGGCACAGTTGCCATTAGGTCAGCCTCAAATCGTAACTCAGAAGGAGGATCAGAATGAGGAATTGGAAGCCGACGTGGTTGATAATGAGGCCACTGATTCAAACTGGCACGGTGGCATGCCTAGCGAGTAGTGTTGAGCATTCCGATACCGCAAGTATCAGATGATACTTGCGGTATCGGAATTCCGATACCGAGTTCCGATACTTTTGTGGTATCGGAAATCAGAATCGGAAGTTCCCAGTGTATGGTTCCCAGGGTCTGGAGGAGAGGAGACTCTCCTTCAGGCCCTAGGATCCATATTCATGTAAAAAATAAAGAATTAAAATAAAAAATATGGATATACTCACCCGTCCGGTGGCCCCTGGACCTTACCGATTGTAACCGGCAGCCTCCGTTCCTAAGAATGAGGAGTTTAGGACCCGCGACTTCATCAAAGGTCCTAAACTGCTCATTCTTAGGAACGGAGGCTGCCGGTTACAATCGGTAAGGTCCAGGGGCCACCGGACGGGTGAGTATATCCATATTTTTTATTTTAATTCTTTATTTTTTACATGAATATGGATCCCAGGGCCTGAAGGAGAGTTTCCTCTCCTTCAGACCCTGGGAATCATCCAGAATACCTTCCGATACTTGAGTCCCATTGACTTGTATTGGTATCGGGTATCGGTATCGGCGATATCCGATATTTTTCGGGTATCGGCCGATACTATCCGATACCGATACTTTCAAGTATCAGAAGGTATCACTCAACACTACTAGCGAGCACAGCAGTGCAGAGAGGGATAGATCCGTAGCAAGAAAACAGGCCAGAACAGTTAATGGTTTGCCCAGAGGTATAACTTGGTCAACTGTTCCACAACTCCCCCCCACTCACCTAGATAACAGGCCAAGGGTGTGTTGATACACATGCATGGATTTTTTTCTGAAAGTCCTTCAGATAAAACAACTTTAATTTGCAACATCTGCCAAACCAAGCAAAAAAGAGGCAATAAGGCTGCCATCCTGAGCACTACTAGCATGCAAAAGCACATGGCAGCCAAGCACCAAGCAGGTTGACGGAATGCCTGGGTACCAAATCTGTGTCTGAGGGTCAAATCACTGCCCCTTCCCCTGTGTTATGGCCTTCCCAATCTGCTGACCATGAAGCAGGTGCTCATGCCTCCTGCCCAAAACCAGCGTTTGCACACACACAGCAGTCAGCAGCCACAATCATTTCATTGTCCTAGCACAGCATTCAGTTGTCCCTGCCCCAAACATTTACTAAAAAGCTGAAATATCCAGCCACCCACCCACAGGCCCAAATGCTAAACACCCATATTGCCAGATTTATAGCCCTGGAAATATTGCCATTTCGACTTGTGGGAACTGAATCTTTCTGTGACCTCTAGGTGGTTACCACCCCACGATACTCGATTCCCAGCCGACACTATTATTCCCAGTATACTGTACCCACGTTACATAGGCACGTCTTGCACAATATCAGCCGTGTTCTGGCCAACATATTTACAGGGATGGTCTACCTAACTACAGACATGTGGACAAGTTCCTGTGGACAGGGACGATACATTTCCCAGACAGCACACTGGGTTAACCTGGTGGAGTCTAGGACAGACTCAGAGGGTGGGAAATCACACACCTTACCCACACCAAGAATAGTGGACCCAACTTCCATCAGGGTTTCAGTCTCCTCGCATTCCACTTCCTGTATCTCCTCCTTAGTGGAACTAGCCTTTCCATCACTCCCCAGCTGGGAAATCTGCAGTACTGCCTTGGCAAAGTGGCAGCACGCTCTGCTGAAGCTGATTTGTTTAGGGGATAAAGCTCACAATGCAGCCGAGCTGATGAAAGGGATAAAAGAGCAGACTGGTCAGTGTCTCTCTCTGCTGAACATCAAACCAGGTCTGTTAGTGTGAGATTATGGGCTTTATTTGGTGGCAACTTTAAGGCTCAGCAAGCTGGTACACGTTCCATGGATGGCCCATGTGCTTATCATGGTTGTACAGCAGTTTTTAAAAACATACTGTGACTTGCCTCACCTACTTACCAAGGTATGCCGTGTCAGCGCACATTTTCGAAAGTCATCTCAGGCTTTTGCCGGTTTAGCTTAGTTGCAGCAGCACTTTCATTTGCCTCATCACCGACTGATTTGAGACCTGCCCACACACTGGAATTCAACCTTCCATATGTTGGCAAAGCTTTGAGAGCAGCAGAGGGCAGTCTCTGAATTCCAGCTACTCAATTCCCTTCAGAGAAACACTCAACCCCCACACATAACAACTGCCGAGTGGGTGTGAATCGCTGACCTATGTGAGGTTTTTCAAATCTTTGAGTACTGCATCAAGATGATGAGCGCTGATGATGCTATTATGAGCGTAGTCATCTCAGTGATCTGTCTATTAAAAAGTTTGCTTCAGTATCTGAAAAAGGAAGCTTTGAATGCCAAGCAGGTGGTTATGGAGCAAGATTGCACAGTGGCTCATAGCCCACAGCCCAGCCTCACACAGTATTCTCAGGCCACATTGGGTGATGAGGAGGAACAGAAGGAAGAGGAGAAGGAGGAACAGGATTTTTTCCTTTGTGCTCTAGAGGGGACCCCCAATCCCAGCTTCTTGCCTGTCCAGCATGGATGGCATGAAGAGGAGGAAAAGGAGGCTATGCGCTGTGAGGAGAGGATGGTTAGCGTTGTGCCTGGTAAGTACGCTCATCATTTCACTCACTGTAGTTTGCTAGCCATGGCAGAGTTCATGTCCAGATGGCTTTCCCAAGACCCTCACATGAAAGAAATTTTTTCCACCATGAAATACTGGCTGTGCACATTTCTTGACCCATGGAACAAGGAAAAATTTGCTTCTCTAATGTCGGAGGCAGGTGTGCCATTTTCAGTGCATGCATGCCAGAGGGCCGTAGTAGACTTTTTCAAAACAGCAAGGGCTATCTGTGGGTGTAATTATGAGGTGGAGGGAGAAGTTGACCAAGATGGTGAAGGACTATTTAATTGACCATACCAGCATCCTTCCTGATTTTTGTGAAACCATTACTGTCTGCTGCAGTTGCTTATTTAATATATATCTAGCTGCAGTTATCTTTGGCATTCTTTTTTTACTTACCTTATATCTGCTCTTTTTATTCTAAAGCAATCCATAGCCCTCTTATTTCTACATTTATTTGCTTGGTCACGCTGCAGACTACAGCCAGGTCATTCTAATCGAAGAGCATGCAAATCTAATATTTTTTTTTTTGTCCCAGGCATGTGAGGGCACCAATTTTTTTCTGTCATAGCCAACTTGTCATAATTTAGTTGTGCCCAAAAAAATGAAGGCCACATTTAGCTCAGTCTATTATGTCAGGCTGAGGCCTTGTGTATCTGTGGTGGAAAATTGTAGCTTCACAGGCATACGTACCATAGTTCTGTGTGCTAGCCTTGTTCTACTTTTTTTTCTTTTCAAAAATTCACCAAAACCCCAAAAAAAATTTCACACAGTCTGTAATGTCAGATTGAGGCCTGTTGTATATGTGGTGGAGAAATCATAGTCTCGCAGGCATACATACCATAATTATGTGTGCTAGACTTGTTCTACTTTTTTTTGTTTTGAAAATTCACCAAAAAACAAAAAAAAACTCATACAGACTATTATGTCAGGCTGAGGCCTGTTGTATCTGTGGTGGAAAAATCATAGTCTCGCAGGCATATATAGCATAGTTCTGTGTGCTAGCATTGTTCTACTCATTTTTAAAAATGAAATTTGTTATCTGTGGCTGTAGCCTGTAGTATCTGGGGTGGAAAAATCGTAACTTTGAAGGCATACTGATCAGATATACTTTTGCTCCAGATAAATAAATTTGTGTTGAAAAATCGTAGTCTCGCAGGCATACGTACCATAGTTCTTTGTGTTAGCTTTGTTCTACTCTTTTTTTATTTTTTTTCAAAAATTCATAACAAAATTTAAAAAACATTTATACAGTCTGTTATGTCAGGCTGAGGCCTGTTGTATCTGTATTGGAAAAATCGTAGTCTCGCAGGCATACGTACCATAGTTCTGTGTGCTAGCCTTGTTCTACATCTTTTTGTTTCCAAAATTCACCAAAAAGCTAAAACAATTTCATACAGTCTGTAATGTCAGGCTGAGGCCTGATGTATCTGTGGTGGAAAAATCATAGCCTCGCAGGCATACGTACCATAGTTCTGTGTGCTAGCCTTGTTCTACTCTTTTTTTTTTATTTCACATACAACAGAAAAAATAATTATACAGTCTGTTATCTGTGGCTGTGGACTGTAGTATCTGGGGTGGAAAAATCATAGCTTTGAAGGCATACTGATCAGATATAATTTTGCTCCAAATAACTACATTTGTGTTGAGCTTTTGAAATAGTTCAGTAGTCCATATAAAATGGGCAAGGCAAGGGGCAAGGGACGGGGAAGTGGACGTGATGCTGATGGTGCATGCAGAGGACGAGGCCGTGGCCAAGCTGAAAGTTGGCCACAACAAAGACCCACATCTTCTCGCTCGACGTTACTGTCCCAGTTTCTAGGGAATCACAGCACACCACTATTGAAGCCAGAGTAGGGTGAAATGGTTGTTGGTTGGATAGCGGATAATGCTTCCAGTCACTTAGCTACCACCTCCATGTCTTCCACACAGTCAAGTCTGAGTAGCCATGAGGGTGGACCGGATATTCCTCACCATAATCCTTCTTCCTCCCACCATGCTGAGTGCCCTGAGACAAGTCATCCCACACTTGGACACTCTGAAGAGCTGTACAGTTTTTCCTTTCAAGATTCCGGACTCTCGGACGGTCAACTTGAAGTGGGGCCAGATGAGATCGCATGTAGTGATGCCCAAAGCTCTGACCAGGCACGGTCACACAAAGGCAATGGTGGAAAAGTGTCACAAGAAGAGGACAATGATGAGACACAATTGCCAGAAAGTCAGGAGGAGGAGCAGGGTGCGGATGTGGAAGACGAGTGGTGGATGACATAGTGACTGACCCAACCTGGGAGAAGGACATGCTGAGCGAGAATAGCAGCACAAATGGGGAAGGAGGCATATCACTCCAACAGGCAGGAAGAAGCAGTGTGGTGGCAACAGATAGAAGGTATGCATCCGTTCCCTGTACCACCAACATGAGGGTAGTTGCCATGCCAACTGATAGATTTTCCCGAGTCTGGTTATTTTTCAAAGACTCTGCCGATAACCCCAAAGAGGCCATTTGCAGCACCTGCCATTCCCGCATCAGCAGGGGTAGCAAAACTACCAGCCTGACCACCACCAGCATGATCAGGCACATGGTAGCAAAGCACCCGACTTTGTGGGCTGACCTCCAGGCTCCAGGAACACTGTCTACAGGTGACACCATTGCTTCTTCCACCCGTTTTGCATAGAAGACAATCCCCTGTCCACTGTGCATTTTTATTATTATTATTTATTTATATAGCACCATTGATTCCATGGTGCTGTACATGAGAAGGGGTTACATACAAGTTACAGATATCCCTTACAGTAAACAAACTAACAATAATGGACTGATACAGAGGGGCGAGGACCCTGCCCTTGCGGGCTTACATTCTACAGGATTATGGGGAAGGAGACAGTAGGTTGGGGGTTGCAGGAGCCCCGGTCTTGGTGAGGCGGTAGCTTCGATAGTGATGAGGCGGCAGCGGTGTCAGTGCAGGCTGTAGGCTTTCCTGAAGAGATGAGTTTTCAGGTTCCGTCTGAAGGATCCGACTGTGGTTGATAGTCGGACGTGTTGGGGCAGAGAGTTCCAGAGGATGGGGAATATTCTGGAGAAGTCTTGGAGGCGATTGGATGAGGAGCGAATAAGTGTGGAGGAGAGAAGGAGGTCTTGGGAGGACCAGAGATTACGTGAGGGAAGATATCGGGAGATTAGTTCAGAGATATATGGAGGAGACAGGTTATGGATGGCTTTGTAGGTCAGTATTAGTAATTTGAACTGGATACGCTGAGGGAATGGGAGCCAGTGAAGAGCTTTGCAGAGGGGGGAAGCAGAGGAGTAGCGAGGAGAGATGGATTAGTCGGGCAGCAGAGTTAAGGATGGACTGGAGAGGGGCAAGGGTGTTAGCAGGGAGGCCACATAAAAGGATGTTGCAGTAGTCAAGGCGGGAGATGATGAGGGCATGCACAAGAATTTTAGTAGATTGAGGGTTGAGGAAAGGATGGATTCTGGAGATATTTTTGAGCTGGAGGCGACAGGAGGTGGAAAGAGCTTGGATGTGTGGTTTGAAGGACAGGGCAGAGTCTAAGGTTACTCCGAGGCAGCGGACTTCGGGTACGGGGGAAAGCATGATGTCATTGATTGCGATAGATAGGTCAGGTAGGGAAGATTTGTGGGATGGAGGAAAGATGATGAGTTCAGATTTGTCCACATTGAGTTTGAGGAAGCGAGAGGAGAAGAAGGAGGATATGGCTGATAGGCACTCTGGGATTCTGGACAGCAGAGCGGTGACATCTGGGCCAGAGAGGTAGATCTGTGTGTCATCAGCATAGAGGTGGTACTTTATGAGTTGTCCCAAGCCAAGTGTATAGATTGAGAAGAGTAGGGGTCCTAGAACAGAGCCTTGGGGGACTCCAACAGAGAGAGGGTGGGATGAGGAGGTAGTGTGGGAGTGGGAGACGCTGAATGTGCGGTTGGAAAGGTACGAGGCGATCCGGGATAGGGCGAGGTCTTTGATGCCAAAAGTGCATGTGAAGATGCCTCTAGCCCTGCACCTGTTGTTGTCCACAGTCAAGCAGCACCATCATCAAACCCGTCCATGTCCTTGTCCCAGCACAGCCTTCAGTTTTCTATACCCCAGTCATTGTACTGCAAGCTGAAATACCCAGCCAATACCCCATAGGCCACAGTACTAAATTCTAACAGTTCACTTCTGCTTGGCTCAAAATGTTGCCTTTTTAAGCTCGTTGAGATGGAAGCTTTCTGCAACCTGATGGCGGCGGCCGTCCCAAGATACTGGGTCCCCAGTCGCCACTATTTCTCCGGGTGTGCAGTACTGGCATTACACCAGCATGTGTCCCACAACATTACCTGTGCCCTCAACAATGCTGTTACTGGGAAAGTCCACCTAACCACGGACACGTGGACAAGTGCTTGTGTTCGGGGATGGTACATCTCACTGATGGCACACTGGTTAACATAGTGAAAGCCGGCACCCAGTCAGACCTTGGGATGGAACACATGCTCCCCATGCCAAGGATTGCAGGCCCTACATTAATCAGGGTTGCCCCCACAGTCTACAGCTCCTGCACCTCCTCTTCTTCAGCCTCCATCTCTGAAATCAACAAATCAGTCAGAAGCTGGAAGCATTGCAGCACTGTCTCAGCCAAGCGGCAACAGGCTGTGCTGAAGCTATTCTGCATAGGTGACAAACTGCACAATGGAGAAGAGCTGTGGACAGCGCTGAAAGAACAGTCAGATATTTGGATGACACAGCTGAACCTACAACCAGTCATGGTTGTTTGTGACAATGGCCAGAACCTAGTGGCGGATCTGAGGCAATGTGAGCTCACACACGTACCTTGCATGGCCCATGTGCTTAACCTTGTGGTTCAATGTTTTCTGAAAAGCTATCTGGAGCTGCCGGATCTGCTAGTGTAAGTACGCCATCTGTCTGCAAATTTTAGAAAGTCAGCTACAGCTTCAGCCGCCCTTGCCGTGCTTCAGCAGCATTTCCATGCGTTGGATCTCTACACTGCATATGTTGGAAAGGATTTGTGAGCAGAAAAGTGCAGTTGTTGACTACCAACATCAACAAGGCCATCGATATTCAGTTCAGACTCCACACATAAGACCTCAGGAATGAACATGGATGTCAGACATATATACCATCCTACAAAACTTTGAGGACTGCACCAAGATGGTGAGCAGCGATGATGCCGTAATTAGCATCACTATCCAGCTTCTCAGCATTCTGAAACCTCTCTGCTCACAATTAAAGAGGATGCATTGGAGGTAGTGTTGAGCATTCCGATACTGCAAATATCGGAAATTCTGATACCGAGTTCCGATATTTTTGCGATATCGGATACTGGAATCGAAAGTTTCCATAGTGCAATAACTCACTATAATGGAGTGTGGGCAGTCCGTGGGCAGAGACTGCATGTCTCTGTGCGGGCGGGGTCTGTGCGGGACCGTGGGGGGTCTGTGCGTGCCTGCCGGGGGGTCTGTGCGGCCTGCTGGGGGTCTGTGCGGCCTGCCGGGGGGTCTGTGCAGCCTGCCGGGGGATCTGTGCGGCCTGCCGTGGGGTCTGTATGGCCTCTTGGGGGTCTGTGCAGCCTGCTGGGGGGTCTGTGCGGGTTGCCGGGGGGTCTTTCTGTCTGTGCAGGCATTGTCCAATGGGACTACAAGTCCCATCGGACAATGCCTGCTACAATGACAGTGATAGACACATTAGCCAATGATGGGATAGTAGTAGTCCCATCATCCGGCTATTGTGTTGAATGTAAAATAAGAATACTACATACAGTATATGCTACATACTACATGCATACTACATGCTACATACATGCTACATACATAATACATGCATGCTACATACATGCTACTTACATGCTACATCCATACTACATACATACTACATACATGCTACATACATACTACATACAAACATACTACATACATGCTGCATACATGCTACATACATGCTACATACATACTACATACATACTACATATATACTACATGTATACTACATATATACTACATACACACTACATACATGCTACATACATACTACATACATGCTACATATATACTACATACACTCACCGGCCACTTTATTAGGTACACCTGTCCAACTTCTTGTTAACACTTAATTTCTAATCAGCCAATCACATGGCGGCAACTCAGTGCATTTAGGCATGTAGACATGGTCAAGACAATCTCCTGCAGTTCAAACCGAGCATCAGTATGGGGAAGAAAGGTGATTTGAGTGCCTTTGAACGTGGCATGGTTGTTGGTGCCAGAAGGGCTGGTCTGAGTATTTCAGAAACTGCTGATCTACTGGGATTTTCACGCACAACCATCTCTAGGGTTTACAGAGAATGGTCCGAAAAAGAAAAAAAATCCAGTGAGCGGCAGTTCTGTGGGCGGAAATGCCTTGTTGATGCCAGAGGTCAGAGGAGAATGGGCAGACTGGTTCGAGCTGATAGAAAGCCAACAGTGACTCAAATCGCCACCCGTTACAACCAAGGTAGGCCTAAGAGCATCTCTGAACGCACAGTGCGTCGAACTTTGAGGCAGATGGGCTACAGCAGCAGAAGACCACACAGGGTACCACTCCTTTCAGCTAAGAACAGGAAACTGAGGCTACAATTTGTACAAGCTCATCGAAATTGGACAGTAGAAGATTGGAAAAACGTTGCTTGGTCTGATGAGTCTCGATTTCTGCTGCGACATTCGGATGGTAGGGTCAGAAGAATTTGGCGTAAACAACATGAAAGCATGGATCCATCCTGCCTTGTATGGAGCATCTTTGGGATGTGCAGCCGACAAATCTGCGGCAACTGTGTGATGCCATCATGTCAATATGGACCAAAATCTCTGAGGAATGCTTCCAGCATCTTGTTGAATCTATGCCACGAAGAATTGAGGCAGTTCTGAAGGCAAAAGGGGGTCCAACCCGTTACTAGCATGGTGTACCTAATAAAGTGGCCGGTGAGTGTACATGCTACATACACACTACATACATGCTACATACATGCTACATACATACTACATACATATATACATACAACATACATACTACATACATACATACTACATACATACATACATACTACATACATACTACATACAATAGGAAGCAAAAGAGGGGAGCAGCCAGCACTGCTTATGGTCAGAACGCAATACATAAAGTGCACATGCACATACTAATTTCTAACTGTATTTCAAAATGAGACATTTAGCAAACAATTGATCAATTCTTTGAGCTACCCCGCCACGTCATGGCATTCTCATAATGGGGCAGTCCTACTCTACATTTTTTATATTCGCTGTGCCATAAAGGCCTCCTAAAAAGCAAGACCACATTAAATGCAAGCTGTACCTGAAGCATTTCTGAATCACTCCCATGGTGCCAGAAAGGGCAAGCGCAGATAAAGGTTGACCAGGTCCAGTATAGACATTTCAGGTTTAACCCCCACACTGCCCAACCAGCACCACGGATAAAGGGTGAGACAGGCTGATATACAGGTGCACAATTAAACAGAGCCTGGGGCAGGGCAGGGCTGCTGTGTGTGTGTACAGCAGCCTATCAATCACAGTGAACACAGAAAGAATGGCGCACATAACCCAGCGTGCACGGCAACAGTGGTGGTCAGCCACATACCAATGTAAAAGCAAAAGAGGGGAGAAGCCAGCACTGCTTATGGTCAGAACGCAATACATAAAGTGCACATGCACATACTAATTTCTAACTGTATTTCAAAATGAGACATTTAGCAAACAATTGATCAATTCTTTGAGCTACCCCGCCACGTCACGGCATTCTCATAATGGGGCAGTCCTACTCTACATTTTTTATATTCGCTGTGCCATAAAGGCCTCCTAAAAAGCAAGACCACATTAAATGCAAGCTGTACCTGAAGCATTTCTGAATCACTCCCATGGTGCCAGAAAGGGCAAGCGCAGATAAAGGTTGACCAGGTCCAGTATAGACATTTCAGGTTTAACCCCCACACTGCCCAACCAGCACCACGGATAAAGGGTGAGACAGGCTGATATACAGGTGCACAATTAAACAGAGCCTGGGGCAGGGCAGGGCTGCTGTGTGTGTGTACAGCAGCCTATCAATCACAGTGAACACAGAAAGAATGGCGCACATAACCCAGCGTGCACGGCAACAGTGGTGGTCAGCCACATACCAATGTAAAAGCAAAAGAGGGGAGAAGCCAGCACTGCTTATGGTCAGAACGCAATACATAAAGTGCACATGCACATACTAATTTCTAACTGTATTTCAAAATGAGACATTAAGCAAACAATTGATCAATTCTTTGAGCTACCCCGCCACATCACGGCATTCTCATAATGGGGCAGTCCTACTCTATGCTTTTTATATTCGCTGTGCCATAAAGGCCTCCTAAAAAGCAAGATGACATTAAATGCAAGCTGTACCTGAAGCATTTCTGAATCACTCCCATGGCAGCCCTGCCCTGCCCCAGGCGCTGTTTAATTGTGCACCTGTGTCTCACCCTTTATCCGTGGTGCTGGTTGGGCAGTGTGGGGGTTAAACCTGAAATGTCTATACTGGACCGGGTCAACCTTTATCTGCGCTTGCCCTTTCTGGCACCATGGGAGTGATTCTGAAATGCTTCAGGTACAGCTTGCATTTAATGTGGTCTTGCTTTTTAGGAGGCCTTTATGGCACAGCGAATATAAAAAACGTAGAGTAGGACTGCCCCATTATGAGAATGCCGTGACGTCCAGGGCCGGACTGGCCATCTGACAATTCTGGCAAATCCCAGAAGGGCCTGTCTGGTTGTGGGCCTCTTTGTCTGCTACGTTATTAACAGAATCAGTGTTCTCTGTTAAGAGTTGTGACGGAGGTATCATTAGAAATATTGGTCTTGTAGTAAATCTTGCCTTCCTCCATGCAGGGTAATATTAGTAATTAGGGTTGAGCGAAACGGATCGGACAAATTAAAAAATCGCCGACTGTCGGCAAAGTTGGGTTTCATGAAACCTGACCTGATCCCAGTGTGGGATCGGCCATGCAGTCGGCGATCTTCGAACCAAAGTTGCGTTTCGTACGACGCTTTCACCGCCATTTTTCAGCCAATGAAGGAGGATGCAGAGTGTGGGCAGCGTGATGACATAGGTCTCGGTCCCCACCATCTTAGAGAAGGGCATGACAGTGATTGGCTAGCTTTCTGCGGCATCACAGGGGCTATAAAGGGGTGTGTACGCCGACAGCCATCTTACTTCTGCCGATCTCAGCATAGGGAGAGGTTGCTGCAGCTTCGTCAGAAGCAGGGATATAGTTAGGGAGGGAAGATTAACCCCCAAACCGCTTGTGCTATAGCGATTTCCACTGTCCAACACCACCTTTGTTTTGCAGGGACAGTGGAGGCTATATCTTTGTGCATCAGCTCTGTAGCTTATTAAGCTGCCTTATAAGGCTCCCTGATAGCTGCTTTGCTGTTTGCACCGCTACTGTGCAAACCAACTGCTTTTCTAAAAGCAAAAATCCTGTTGCTCCTTTCTGCAGTTATCTTGCTTATTTGTCCACACTTTTGTGTGCAGCAGTCCTTTTTGGTGCTGCCATACTTGTCCTGAGATCATTGTAGGGAGATAGAAATAGTACTATATATATACATACAATTATTAGGTTCTGTAGAAGAATGTAGATCTGGGGATTTATTATGATGGAATATAGGAATATAGGCTGAACTGGATGGACAAATGTCTTTTTTCGGCCTTACTAACTATGTTACTATGTTACTATGTTACTACAGTCCTTGGATTTTTTCAGATATCTTCAAGCCACTTGCTGCCATTTACATTGCGCTGTGTTACACACTGTGCCTGAGTTGTGGTGCTGTCTCCCCCCAAAAAAGGGAGATTCAAATTCTCACAAAATGGATATATGTCAGTTCTGTTAGTTTGTAATATATCAGCCAGCCACGTTCTGCCACTTACATTGTGTTGTAAAATACAGTGGGCCTGAGTTTGGGTTCAGTCTCCCCCCAAAAAAAAGTGAGATTGAAATTCTAACAAAGTGAATATACCTCAGTCCTCTTAGTTTGTGGTGTATCAGCCAGCCACTTGCTGCCACTCACATTGCGTTGTAAAATACACTGGGCCTGAGTTTGGGTTCTGTGTCCCAAAAAAAAAGTGAGATTGAAATTCTCACAAAGTGGATATACCTCAGTCCTCTTAGTTTGTGGTGTATCAGCCAGCCAGTTGCTGCCACTCACATTGCGTTGTAAAATACACTTGGCCTGAGTTTGGGTTCTGTGTAAAAAAAAGTGAGATTGAAATTCTCACAAAGTGGATATACCTCAGTCCTCTTAGTTTGTGGTGTATCAGCCAGCCACTGTCATGGGAAACCTAGGTAGGAAAGAGCTAATAACCCGGGCCCCTGCGATTTCCCTCAGACTAGGGAAACCCTGACTGACCCTCTCCCAGAATTTACACTGATGGTGTGCATGTCTGGGCCTCCACCCTCGCCCTATCTCCTGTTTCAACCCTAGGCTGAAACCACCACCCACCACCCAGTGAAGAGACCATACTCCAATACCCACAGTTAGCACAGACAAGGATAACGGAAAAACAAGCACCATGCCGCAGTCACTCAGGAATACACTATAAGTGCAAAGGGCAAAACAAATACAAATATGGGAAGGAGAAAATAAGACAAAGGGAAATACACCACCAGCAACGATACTCCAACTACTAACTCACCACTCCAGACCGAGATAACCACGCACAAGACAGAAGCTATAATCGGCGACGCCCAATGTTCAGGAGTACTATTTAAAGGCAGTGGGCATGGCCCAGCTTCCAATCCGAGCACCAGGTAAATTAACCCCGGACCAGCTAGATAAAATCTAGCCGACGCCAATGAGGGCATAGTAGACAAAAGCGGAATTACCACTGTCTGTCGAACGACCTGGTCTGAACAGCATCCGACATGACAGTACCCCACCTTCTACGAGGGACCCCAGGGCCCTCACGGCTTATAGGACCCGGCTTGTCCGGATAGTGGCGGTGAAAAAACCTGACCAGCCGATCCACATGAACGTCCGAGGCTGGTACCCAGGACCTCTCCTCAGGCCCATAACCATGCCAGTGTACCAAGTACTGTAAAGTGCGGTGCACTACACGAGAGTCAACCACCTTGGAGACTTCAAATTCCAAATTACCATCCACCAAGACTGGAGAAAGCATTGGTGTCGCGTCCACAAGACCCACCACCTTCTTTAACAACGATCTGTGGAACACGTTGTGTATTTTATACACCGTAGAAAGCTCCAACCGGTACGCTACTGGGTTAATGACAGCAGCGACCCTAAATGGACCAATAAACCGTGGACCCAAATTAAGGGATGGTATTTTGAGTCTTATGTTTTTTGTGGATAACCACACCCAGTCATCCACACTCAGGTCCGGACCTGGCACACGCCTACTGTCAGCCACACTTTTGTACCTAGCACCCACACTCAACAGGCGCTGTTTAACTCTCCTCCAGACTGATGATAATTGTGCTCCTAACTGGTCTTCCTCCAGGACGCCGGAAGAGCCCCCCTGACTCAAAGTACAAAATTGAGGATGAAGCCCGTAAACGGAAAAAAACGGAGACTCCCGAGATGACTCCTGGCGGTGATTATTGATGGCAAACTCAGCCAAAGGAAGAAATTTCGACCACTCCTCCTTGTTATCTGAAACAAAGCAGCGTAAGTACTGTTCCAAATTTTGGTTCATACGCTCGGTCTGACCATTTGACTGAGGATGAAATGCCGAAGAATGAGACAACTTGATCCCCAGCCGTGAACAAAATGCTTTCCAAAATTTTGCCACAAACTGAGACCCCCCTATCAGAAACGATGTCAGATGGAACCCCATGAAGTCTGACCACCTCCTGCACAAATACCTGAGCCAGAGTCTTAGCGTTAGGCAACGAAGGCAAAGACACAAAGTGCAACATTTTTGAGAACCGATCAACAATCACCAAGATGACCGTGTTCCCAGCTGAGGAGGGCAAGTCAGTGATAAAATCCATGGAGATTTCCGTCCATGGCTTACTAGGTACCTCGAGAGGAAGTAGTGTGCCAACAGGACGGGAGCGGGGCGTCTTAGTCCTAGCGCACGTGGTGCAAGCTGACACGTATGAGACCACATCCTGTCGGATCTTGGGCCACCAAAACCGACGTGACACCAACTCCAAGGTACCCCTAACCCCTGGATGGCCAGCCAGGACAGTATCATGATGCTCCGCCAAAACCTTTAAGCGGAGATGAAGCGGTACAAACATTTTGTTGATGGGAAGCTCAGATGGTACCTCCTCCAGGGCCTCGGCAATCTCAGCCTCAACCTCGGTAGTGAGAGCCGAAACCACAACACCCTTTTGGAGGATGGGTACTGGATCTTCCCGAGGCTCTCCCCCAGGAAAAGACCTGGACAAAGCATCCGCCTTAGTGTTTTTAGACCCAGGTCTGTAAGTGACAACAAAGTTGAACAGCGTGAAAAACAATGCCCAGCGAGCCTGCCTGGGAGACAGACGCTTGGCAGACTCCAAATAAAGCAAGTTCTTATGGTCGGTAATAACAGTAACCTGATGAACCAACCCCTCCAAAAAGTGTCGCCATTCCTAAAAGGCCAATTTGATTGCCAACAACTCTCTGTTGCCGATATCGTAGTTACGTTCGGTGGGCGACAGTTTCTTGGAAAAATAGGCGCATGGACGCAAACCGCTCAAGGATGAGCCTTGTGACATCACTGCCCCCACACCAACCTCAGACGCATCGACTTCTACAACAAAAGGTTTCGATACATCTGGCTGCACAAGAATGGGAGCCGAAACAAACCTGTTCTTAAGAGATTCAAATGCGCACACAGCGGCCTCAGGCCAAACGGAGAAATTGGTACCCTTTTTAGTCATGTCAGTTAGCGGTTTAGCAATGATAGAAAAATCCTTGATCCTTGATAAACTTCCTATAGTAGTTAGAAAATCCAAGGAACCGCTGAAGTGCTTTTAGGTTATCAGGCCATTCCCAATGCAACACTGCTTGCACCTTAGCGGCGTCCATTTTAAAACCAGAAGCAGACACAATATAGCCCAAGAAAGGCAACTCCTGTACCGAAAACACACATTTCTCCAGTTTTGCATATAGCTTATTCTCTCTGAGAAGCTGTAACACCTGCCTGATATGATCTAAATGAGTATCACGGTCGCAAGAATTTATGAGGATGTCATCTAGGTACACAATAACGAATTTCCCCAAAACATGCGAGAACACATCATTTATGAAATGTTGAAACACTGCAGGTGCATTTGTCAACCCAAATGGCATCACCAAATTTTCAAAATGACCCTCAGGGGTATTAAAAACCGTCTTCCACTCATCACCTTATAAGGTTGTACGCCCCCCTGAGGTCAAGCTTGGTAAACCACTTAGCACCTGCCACCTGGTTGAACAAATCCGGTATCAATGGCATAGGGTATGGATCACGAACCCCCAATGAAGAACCCCAATATGGAGTTTAACCTCAGCCACAAACTCAGTAATCTCCACCAGCAACGATACTCCAACTACTAGCTCACCACTCCAGACCGAGATAACCATGCACAAGACAGAAGCTATAATCGGCGACGCCCAATGATCAGGAGAACTATTTAAAGGCAGTGGGCATGGCCCAGCTTCCAATCCGGGCACCAGGTAAATTAACCCCAGACCAGCTAGATAAAATCTAGCCGACGCCAATGAGTGCATAGTGGACAAAAGCGGAATTACCGCTGTCTGTCGAACGACCTGGTATTAACAGCGTCCGACATGACAGCCACTTGCTGCCACTCACGTTGCATTGTAAGATACACTTGGCCTGAGTTTGGGTTCTGTGTAAAAAAAAAAGTGAGATTGAAATTCTCACAAATTCTCACAAAGTGGATATACCTCAGTCCTCTTAGTTTGTGGTGTATCAGCCAGCCACATTGCGTTGTGAAATACACTGGGCCTGAGTTTGGGTTCTGTGTCCAAAAAAAAAAGTGAGATTGAAATTCTCACAAAGTGGATATACCTCAGTCCTCTTAGTTTGTGGTGTATCAGCCAGCTACTTGCTGCCACTCACATTGCGTTGTAAAATACACTGGGCCTGAGTTTGGGTTCTGTGTCCAAAAAAAAGTGAGATTGAAATTCTCACAAAGTGGATATACCTCAGTCCTCTTAGTTTGTGGTGTATCAGCCAGCCACTTGCTGCCACTCACATTGCGTTGTAAAATACACTGGGCCTGAGTTTGGGTTCTGTGTCCAAAAAAAAGTGAGATTGAAATTCTCACAAAGTGGATATACCTCAGTCCTCTTAGTTTGTGGTGTATCAGCCAGCCACTTGCTGCCACTCACATTGTGTTGTAAAATACACTGGGCCTGAGTTTGGGTTCTGTGTCCCAAAAAAAAAGTGAGATTGAAATTCTCACACAGTGGATATACCTCAGTCCTCTTAGTTTGTGGTGTATCAGCCAGCCACTTGCTGCCACTCACATTGCATTGTAAAATACACTGGGCCTGAGTTTGGGTTCTGTGTCCAAAAAAAAAAAAGTGAGATTGAAATTCTCACACAGTGGATATACCTCAGTCCTCTTAGTTTGTGGTGTATCAGCCAGCCATTTGCTGCCACTCACATTGCATTGTAAAATACACTGGGCCTGAGTTTGGGTTCTGTGTCCAAAAGAAAAAAAGTGAGATTGAAATTCTCACAAAGTGGATATACCTCAGTCCTCTTAGTTTGTGGTGTATCAGCCAGCCACTTGCTGCCACTCACATTGCATTGTAAAATACACTGGGCCTGAGTTTGGGTTCTGTGTCCAAAAAAAAAAGTGAGATTGAAATTCTCACAAAGTGCATATACCTCAGTTCTGTTAGTTTGTCGTGTATCAGCCAGCCACTTTCTGCCACTTACATAGTGTTGTGTTATACACTGGGCCAGAGTTGTGGTGCAGTATCCCCCCCAAAAAAGGTAGATATACATTCTCAACAAGTTTAGATACACCTTCTACCTTGCTTTACAGTACCATATAACGGTTGTTATTTTGGTTACATTTTCCCAAAAATGAGGAAGTCTGGTGGAAGATGCCGTGGACGGTCGTTGCCAGCTGGTAATGATGGTGGTGGTGGTGGTGGAGCATCTGGTGGTAGTGGGAAAAGCAAAATAGCAGCTAAGGCTCGAGTTTTTGAGCCAGCGTCTTCTTCTGGCTACACAAGGCCTCGAAGGCTCCCTTATCTGGGAGTAGGAAAACCGCTGTTAAAGCCGGAGCAGCAGGAACAAGTTTTGGCTTTCCTTGTGGACTCAGCCTCTAGCTCTTTCGCCTCCTCTGCAGAAAGTTCCAAATTTAAAAGCAGCGAGTCGTCAGTGCATGCTCCCGGTCAGGAACAAGTCGCTTCCTTGTGTCCTTCCCCAAACCAAAAGTGAAGGATGCGTCAGGCGACACTACAGGTTACTCCATGGAGCTCTTTACACATACCGTGCCTGGGTTAGAAAGAGAAATTGTTAACAGCCCATTACAAGATTAATCGGACATGGAGTGCACTGATGCACAGCCACAGCTAGATTATTATGCTGTTCCATTGACTCAGATCACTATATTGCCCTCGCAGTGTACTGAGGCAGAATCTGACCCTGATGAGACTATGGTGCCCCGTCCCGAACGCTATAGCACCTTACATGGTGACACAGAGAAAGGTGCACATGACATTGAAGAGGAGGTGATAGATGACCCAGTTGTTGACCCAGATTGGCAGCCATTGGGGGAAGAGGGTGCCACTGACAGTAGCTCAGAAGCAGAGGAGGATGATTCGCAGCAGCCATCTACATTGCAACAGCTTTCATCTGGCAGGCCCGTCTCAGGCCAAAAACGTTTGTCAACCAAAAAAACAATTTTAGGACAGCATGGCCATCCGGTGAAAGTAGCACAGCGTGCAATGCCTGAAAAGGTATTCCATAGTAGGAATAGTGGAGTGTGGCAATTTTTTAACCAAGATCCGAATGATCAGTGCAAAGTTATCTGTAGGAAATGCTCAAAGACCTTAAGCAGAGGGAAGAATCCCAAAATTTAAATACAACGTGCATGCGTAGACATTTAATCAGCATGCACTTGCAAGCCTGGACTAACTACCAAATGTCCTGTACCGTTGGTGCACCTGCTCAGAATGAAGGTAGTCAGCAACGCTACATTGCTTCCCTGACTGTAAGCCCACCGATTAGGACACCACCAGCAGCAAATGTGGAGATATCGTCGCAAGGCCAAAGCAGTCAGGGAATCACAAGGTTTTTGGTAGGAAACACTGTATGTAGGTCAACCTCAAGAATACCATCACCAACCCTCTCTCAATCCGCCATGTCCACCACCACCACCACCGCTTGTTCCACCATATGCAGCTCTCCAGTCCAGCTTACCCTACAAGAGACTCTCATTAGGAAAAGAAAGTACTCATCCTCTCATCCGCGTACACAGGGTTTGAACGCCCACATTGCAAGACTAATCTCGTTAGAGATGACACCCTACCGGTTGGTTGAAAGCAAAGCTTTCAAAGCCCTGATGGCCTACGCAGTACCACGCTATGACCTACCCAGTCAGCACTTCTTTGCGAGAAAAGCTTTCCCAGCCCTCCACCAGCATGTCAAAGACCGCATTGTCCATGCACTGAGGCAATCAGTCAGTAGAAAGGTGCACCTCACAACATATGCATGGACCAGTAGGTATGGCCAGGGACGTTATGTGTCCATCGCAGCACACTGGGTTAATGTGTTGGATGCAGGGTCCACAGGGGACAACCATAGTGGGACAGTTCTGTCTAGCCCATGGTCTAGGAAACAGTTGGCTGTAGGCATTCGCCACCCCTCCTCCTCTTCCTCCTCCTCCAGAAGCGAAAGCTCGTCCACAGAGCGCAGTCGCATGACCACTCCATCCGCAGCTGCCAGTGTTGCACACGAGGTGTCCCATTATGGAACAGCTAGTGGTAAGCGTCAGCAGGCTGTGTTGGAAATGAAGTGTTTTGCCGCTCCTTGCTTTTCTCCTCCACTGAACAAAGCTGAGTCTCAATTTTCATCCTGTTTCGAATATTAAACTGCATTTGGCCTACTTGTTTGGTTGGGCCTACTAACGGTGTCTGCCGCTCCTTGCTTTTCTCCTCCACTGAACAAAGCTGAGCCGCAATTTTCATCCTGTTTCGAATATTAAACTGCATTTGGCCTACTTGTTTGGTTGGGCCTACTAACGGTGTCTGCCGCTGCTTGTTGTTCTCCACTGAACAAAGCAGTGCCGCCTGTTTACTCCTGTTACCAATTTTGAAATGCATTTGGCCCACTTTATTACTTGGGCCTACTAACTGTGTCTGCCACTCATTACAGTTTTCATCCACCGAACAAAGCAATGCCGCCTGTTTAGTCCTGTTACCAATTTTGATCTGCATTTAGCCTACTTTATTATTTGGGCCTCTATCTCTGTTTTTCCTCCTCATCCTGCCCATTGCCCAGCCACTGCTAGATGAGTCTGCTGGTACATTGACCCAGACCACTACATTCCCCTTGCACACTACACAGCCAGAATCTGACCCTGCTGAAAGTCAGGTTCCCCTTCCCGCATACTATACCACCTGACACGGGGACAAAGAGGAAGGTGCAGATGAAAGTGCAGGTTCCTTCATCAGGTGGGGGGGCATACTCGTTGGCGACGTCACTGGCACAGGGCCCCTCATAGTACGCAAAAGTGTCTCTGCTTGTGGGAGGCGCTACCGCCATCAAACACACCGCCATATTTTGAGGGGCCCTGTGCCAGTGCCAATGCGAACGAGTGGGCCCCCACTGCTTGCTCAGGATTGCAGCATTTGCAAAGTTGAAATACTTACCTCTCCCTGCTCCACCGCCGTGACGTAGTCCGCATTTCCTGGGCCCACGACAAACTTGAACCAGCCCTACCCCCCACAACTTTAGCCAAATGACCCCCAATTTTCAATGCCTAACTATTTTTATAAGGTAAATTAAGATTGACAAGCTTAAGTAACAAGAATTGATGTTTTTGGCATTAAAATGGGCACCGTAGGTGTTTTCCTGTCCTCCACTCACTGCCGACTTTGATTCCCCATTGACATTGGGTTTCGTGTTTCGGTCGGCCCCCGACTTTTCGCAATAATCAGCCGATTTCACCCGACCCAGTCGGGTTTCGCGAAACCCGACTCAATCCTAAAAAAGTAAAAGTCACTCAACTCTATTAGTAATATATTCCCATCTTGTGCTTGGAAATGGGGACAACATGGGCCTGTGTTTCAAATGCCAGGGCCGAATTTCAGCCCCAGTCCGTACCTGGTACCATCGCACTCAGGATCGCCCAAATCTATCAATAAAATAAAAGGATTAACCTGATTGCTAAACGGTGTAGCGAGTAAAAAAGTCAAAACGCCAGAATTACATTTGTTTGGCCGCCGCGACATTGCATTAAAATGCAAGAACGGGAGATCAAAAGATTGTATCTGCACCAAAACGGTATCATTAAAACATCATCTCGGCACACAAAAAATAAGCCCTCACCCAACCCAAGATCACGAAAAATGGAGACCCCATGGGTGTCTATGAACTCGTAAAATCCTAATAGCAGGTCAGTTTTAGCATTTAGTGAACCTAGTAAAAAAGGCCAAAAAACAAACCCCCTCACTTGGCCATAACGACAGAAAAATAAAAAAGCTATGGCTCAATGAATAAATTAATCTTGGTAAGTATATCCTCAATGAAAAAAAATAGAAAATTAAGTTATTCTCCCTGCAGCTGCTTGCTTACAGTTATAAGGGTGGTAAAGGGAGTGGTTACAGTTAGCAGTCACTATACTGAGAGCAGAGCAAGGCTGTAATAACTTCCTGGCACATTGATTGATAGCCTTCTTTGCAGCATGTGTGTGCAGAGCAGGCTGTCATTTACTGTATTGAGAGTAAATATTGTTCAATATATACTAAAATATAACTTATTATCACCAAGTTAAAACCATTAATGTACTCTTGTTATCATTAAATATTAGTGGGTATAATTACAATAAGCATTATCTATTATCAGGAGTGTATTCGAATGACTTTACTAAACCCTTCACCAGGAGATACTGTAAGTGCAAACTATTATACTATATTGTTCCATATAGGAGTCACTACAGGTAGTATTTATGTGTGGATTATATTTTCATAGTATGGGCAGGTACTGAGGCATTCTTTCTGGATTTTGTCCACTATTTAAACACTGAGAACACCATGAACATGAAGTTTACCTCCGTCTTTGGGGGGCCTGAGTTGGTGTTCTTGGACCGAAGTATATAGGAAACCCACTGCTTCTAATTCCTTCCAACACTTTTCCAGTGCACATCCACCCCATACAAAAATAGCCTTACCCTACAGCCAGTTTCTGAGGTTGAGATGGATAAACAGCATTCACACATGCTATTTGGAACAAGCCTTTGACCTCAAGGTCAATTTAGCTAAAAGGGGTTTTCCATTTAAGTCCCTGGACGAAGCAATGAATAGACCTGCAGCTCTGTCACAAAGGAATTTATCAGGTGTGAACAGTGACTAGGTTGTTCCAAAGGGAAAAGAAAAATTATTTGTATTCAGTTTTCAATTTGGCTCAATGGATAGTTGCATCATGGCAGCTATAAATAAAAACTGGGTAAAGACGCAGATTTGACAGAGATAATAAGTCTCGTAGACCTTTAATTGCAAATAAAAGGAGTACTAACTTAATGGATCAATTAGTACGAAATCGGTTACAATCCACATGGAGCAATTGGTTAGGCAGCTGCAAACCTAAAGGCAACTTTAAATGTGGTCAGTAGTGTTGAGCGATACCGTCCGATACTTGAAAGTATCGGTATCGGAAAGTATCGGCCGATACCGGCAAAGTATCGGATCCAATCCGATACCGATACCCGATACCAATACAAGTCAATGGGACTCATGTATCGGACGGTATCCCTGATGGTTCCCAGGGTCTGAAGGAGAGGAAACTCTCCTTCAGGCCCTGGGATCCATATTAATGTGTAAAATAAAGAATTAAAATAAAAAATATTGCTATACTCACCTCTCCGACGCAGCCTGCACCTTACCGAGGGAAGCGGCAGCGTTCTTTGTTTAAAATTCGCGCTTTTCTTTCCTTTACGTGAAGTCCCGGCTTGTGCTTGGTCGCGTGCCGCCCATGTGGCCGGGACGCAACCAATCACAGCAAGCCGTGACGTAATTTCAGGTCCTTCAGGATTTTAAAATTACGTTCCGGCGTTGTGATTGGTTGCGTCGCAGTCACATGGGCGACGCAACCAAACTCAGCAAGCCGTGACGTAATTTCAGGTCCTTCAGGATTTTAAAATTACGTCCCGGCTTTGTGATTGGTTGCGTCGCGGTCAACCAATCACAAGCCGGGAGGCTGGACACGCGCGCATTTTAAAATGCGCGCTTGTCCAACCTCCCGTGACGTCCCGGCTTGTGATTGGTTGCTTCGCGGTCAACCAATCACAAGCCGGGAGGCTGGACACGCGCGCATTTTAAAATGCGCGCTTGTCCAACCTCCCGTGACGTCCCGGCTTGTGATTGGTTGCTTCGCGGTCAACCAATCACAAGCCGGGAGGCTGGACACGCGCGCATTTTAAAATGCGCGCGTGTCCAGCCTCCCGGCTTGTGATTGGTTGATCGCGATGCAACCAATCACAAGCCGGGACGTCACGGGAGGCTGGACAAGCGCGCATTTTAAAATGCGCGCGTGTCCAGCTTCCCGGCTTGTGATTGGTTGATCGCGACGCAACCAATCACAAGCCGGGACGTCACGGGAGGCTGGACAAGCGCGCATTTTAAAATGCGCGCGTGTCCAGCCTCCCGTGACGTCACGGCTTGTGATTGGTTGCGTCGCCCATGTGACTGCGACGCAACCATTCACAAAGCCGGGACGTAATTTTAAAATCCTTAAGGACCTGAAATTACGTCACGGCTTGCTGTGATTGGTTGCGTCGCCCATGTGACTGCGACGCAACCAATCACAAAGCCGGGACTTCACGTAAGGAAAGAAAAGCGCGAATTTTAAACAAAGAACGCTGCCGCTTCCCTCGGTAAGGTGCAGGCTGCGTCGGAGAGGTGAGTATAGCAATATTTTTTATTTTAATTCTCTCTTTTACACATTTTTACATTAATGTTGTTTCGATACCGATACCCGATACCACAAAAGTATCGGATCTCGGTATCGGAATTCCGATACAGCAAATATCGGCCGATACCCGATACTTGCGGTATCGGAATGCTCAACACTAGTGGTCAGTGCTCCTTTTGCCAGTTCCATGTAACTGATAAGATTCTTAAAATTGGGCACATTACTCACCATATGTTATCTTTTGTCCCTGTAGTTTCTCTTATATCGGTAAGACCATTTTTCCTTTGTCTGTTTCCATGTACACTCTAGATCCATCATTACAGGAAAAGGTTCCAGGTGGCTTATTGATCACATGCAAGAAAAACATGCAGGGAATCCAGACTTGCTCACATTTGCAGGATTGGAACAGGTTCATTTGCCTCCACAAAGGGGCGATCTCCATAGGTTACTGTTTAGTGATGGGTGAGCACTAGTGATGAGCGAGTGTACTCGTTGCTCGGGTTTTCCCTAACACGCTCGGGTGGTCTCCGAGTATGTGTACGTGCTCGGAGATTTAGTCGCCCACCAATGACCCGCATCACGTGGTCACGGGTCACCGGTTCATTGGCATGGCAACCAGAGGTCTCCTGGAGACATCTATGGTTGTCACTGCTGGATTGCTGTGAGCGTCACCCATTGGTCGGCACTCAACGCAAATAAGTAATTCTACTACATAGAGGCAATCTCCTCTATGTAGCAGAGCCGATCGGGTTGTGGCAGCTTCTAGTCTCCCATGGAGACTACTGAAGCATGCCAAAAGTTAAAAAAATAAAAACAAAAATATAAAAAAGTTTAAAAAAAATTAAAGTTTAAATCACCCACCCTTTCGCCACATTCAAAATAAAACAATAAAGAAAAATCAAAATACACATATTTGGTACCATCCAGGGCCAGACTGGCCATCTGGCAATTCTTGCAAATCCCAGAAGGGCCTGTCTGGTTGTGGGCCTCTTTGTCTGCTACGTTATTAACAGAATCAGTGTTCTCTGTTAAGAGCTGTGATGGAGGTATCATTAGAAATATTGGTCTTGTAGTAAATCTTGCCTTCCTCCATGCAGGGTAATATTAGTAAAATATTCCTATCTTGTACCTCCAGCACTTGGGCTATGTTCACACGTAGCGTTTTTGATGCATTTTTCAACTCTAGCATTGCTTTCAACCTATACAAATGCATTCACTGGGAAATGTCATTGTAACACTTAACAATAGGGTTGAGCGAAACGGATCGTTCATTTTCATAAGTCGCCGACTTTTGGCAAAGTCGGCGTCTCATGAAACCCGACCCGATCCCTGTGTGGGGTTGGCCATGCGGTACGCGACTTTCGTGCCAAAGTCGCGTTTCAATGACGCTAAAAGCGCCATTTCTCAGCCAATGAAGGTGGACGCAGAGTGTGGGCAGCGTGATGACATAGATCTCAGTCCCCACCATCTTAGAGAAGGGCATTGCAGTGATTGGCTTGCTTTCTGCGGCGTCACAGGTGCTATAAAGGGGCGTTCCTGCTGACCGCCATCTTACTGCTGCTCATCTGAGCGTAGGGAGAGGTGCCGCTTTGTCAGAAGCAGGGATAGTGTTTTGCAGGGTACATTCACCCCCAAACCGCTTGTGCTGTAGCGATTTCCACTATCCAACACCACCTTTTGTTTGCAGGGACAGTGGAAGCTACATTTTTTTTTCCTCAGCACTGTAGCTCATTGGGCTGCCCTAGAAGGCTCCCTGATAGCTGCGTTGCTGTGTGTGTACGCCGCTGTGCAAACCAACTGCTTTTTTCAAAGCACAAATCCTGTTGTTCCTTCCTTTCTGCACAGCTATCTTGTTTGTTTGTCCACACTTTTGTGTGCAGCAGTCCTTTTTATAGCTGCCTGCCATACTTTTCTGAGATTACTGCAGGGAGATAAAGATTGGCAAGTCTGCCTCTGTGCCAGTGCTGTGTGTGGCATCTGTCTCTCATTGTGTGCCACAGAAAACCTAGTGTGTAATATTGGGCCTTTTTTTTTTTTTTAATTCTCCCTGAAAAAAAATAAATAAAATAGTGGGAGATATAGATTGGCAAATCTGCCTCTGTGCCATTGCTGTGTGTGGCATCTGTCTCTCATTGTGTGCCACCGAAAACCAGTGTGTAATACTGGGCCTTTTTTTTTTTTTTTGTAAATTCTCCCTGTAAAAAAATAAATAAATAGTGGGAGATAAAGATTGGCAAGTCTGCCTCTGTGCCATTGCTGTGTGTGGCATCTGTCTCTCATTGTGTGCCACCGAAAACCAGTGTGTAATACTGGGCCATTTTTTTTTGTAAATTCTCCCTGTAAAAAAATAAATAAATAGTGGGACATAAAGATTGGCAAGTCTGCCTCTGTGCCAGTGCTGTGTGTGGCATCTGTTTCTCATTGTGTGCCACCGAAAACCAGGTGTAATACTGGGCCATTTTTTTTTTTTTGTAAATTCTCCCTGTAAAAAAAAAAATAAATAGTGGGACATAAAGATTGGCAAGTCTGCCTCTGTGCCAGTGCTGTGTGTGGCATCTGTCTCTCATTGTGTGCCACCGAAAACCAGTGTGTAATACTGGGCCATTTTTTTTTTTTGTAAATTCTCCCTGTAAAAAAATAAATAAATAGTGGGACATAAAGATTGGCAAGTCTGCCTCTGTGCCAGTGCTGTGTGTGGCATCTGTCTCTCATTGTGTGCCACCGAAAACCACTGTGTAATACTGGGCCATAATTTTTTTTTTTAATTCTCCCTGAAAAAAAAAAAAAAATAGTGGGAGATAAAGATTGGCAAGTCTGCCTCTGTGCCATTGCTGTGTGTGGCATCTGTCTCTCATTGTGTGCCACCGAAAACCAGTGTGTAATACTGGGCCATTTTTTTTTTTTTGTAAATTCTCCCTGTAAAAAAAAAAAAAATAGTGGGAAATAAAGATTGGCCAGGTTCGTCGTCTGGCTACACAAGGCCTCGAACGCTCCCTTTTCTGGGAGTAGGAAAACCGCTTTTAAAGCCGGAGCAGCAAGAACAATTTTTGGCTTTCCTTGCTGACTCAGCCTCTAGCTCTTTTGCCTCCTCTTCTGAAAGTGCAAAATGTAAAAGCAGCGCGTCGTCAGTGGATGTTCACGGTCAGGGACAAGTCGCTTCCTTGTCTTCTTCACCCAGAACAAGAGAGAAGGATGTGTCAGGAGACACAACGGGTTACTCCATGGAGCTCTTTACACATACCGTTCCTGGGTTAGACAGTGAAACAGTTAACAGGCCATGCCCATTAGAAGTTGAATCGGACATGGAGTGCACTGATACACAGCCACAGCCAGATTACTATGCTGTTCCTTTGACTCAGACCAGAACATTGCCCTTGCAGTGTACTGAGCCAGAATCAAACCCAGCTGAGACTATGGTGCCCCGTCACGAACGCTCTACCACCGGCTTACACGGTGACACAGACGAAGTTGCACACGAGATAGAAGAGGAGGTCATAGATGACCCAGTTGTTGACCCCGTTTGGCAGCCATTGGGGGAACAGGGTGCAGGCGGCAGTAGTTCTGAAGTGGAGGAGGAGGAGGAGCCGCAGCAGGCATCAACATCACAACAGGTTCCATCTGCCGGGCCCGTATCTGGCCAAAAACGCGTGGCAAAACCAAAACCAGTTGGAGGACAGCGTGGCCATCCGGTTAAAGAAGCTCAGTCTGCAATGCCTGAAAAGGTATCCGATAGTAGAAAGAGTGCAGTCTGGCATTTTTTTAAACAATATCCAAATGATCAGCTCAAAGTCATCTGTCAAAAATGTTCAACTACCTTAAGCAGAGGTCAGAATCTTAAAAGTCTAAATACAAGTTGCATGCATAGACATTTATCCACCATGCATTTGCAAGCCTGGACTAACTACCAAACATGCCTAAAGGTTGCAGCACCCTCGGCCAATGAAGCTAGTCAGCAACGCTACATCCCTTCCCTCACTGTAAGCCCACCATTTACCGCAACACCTGCAGTATCTGTGCAGCTTTTGTCTCCAGGCCAAAGCAGTCAGGGAATCACCAGGTTCGTAGTAGGAAACACTGCATGTAGGGCACCGGCAAGAATACCATCTCCAACCCTCTCTCAGTCTGCCATGTCCACCGTCACCACCGCTAGTTCCACGATCTCCAGCTCTGCAGTCCAGCTCACCCTACATGAGACTCTTGTTAGGAAAAGGAAGTACTCATCCTCGCATCCGTGTACACAGGGTTTGAACGCCCACATTGCTAGACTAATCTCATTAGAGATGATGCCCTACCGATTAGTTGAAAGCGAAGCTTTCAAAGCGCTGATGGACTACGCTGTACCACGCTACGAGCTACCCAGTCGACACTTCTTTTCTAGAAAAGCCATCCCAGCCCTCCAACAGCATGTTAAAGACCGCATCGTCCATACATTCAGGCAGTCTGTGACTGCAAAGGTGCACCTGACAACAGATGCATGGACCAGTAGGCACGGCCAGGGACGTTACGTGTCCATTACGGCACACTGGGTGAATGTGGTGGATGCAGGGTCCACAGGGGCCAGCAATATTGGGACAGTTCTGCCTAGCCCACGGTCAAGGAAAGAGTTGGCTGTAGGCGTTCGCCCCCCCTCCTCCTCTTCCTCGTCCTCCTGCAGAAGTGAGAGTTTGTCCACAGACCGCAGTCACACATCCACTCCATCCGCAGCTGCCACTGTTGCACACCAGATGTGCCATTCTGGGACAGCTAGTGGCAAGCGTCAGCAGGCTGTATTGGCAATGAAGTGTTTGGGCGACAACAGACACACAGCGAAAGTTCTGTCCGAGTTCTTGCAGAAAGAAACAGTCATGGCTGGGCACTGTACATCTTGAGGCAGGCAAGGTAGTGAGTGATAACGGAAGGAATTTCATGGCTGCCATAGCCCTTTCCCAACTGAAACACATTCCTTGCCTGGCTCACACCTTAAACCTGGTGGTGCAGTGCTTCCTGAAAAGTTATCCGGTGTTACCCGACCTGCTCCTCAAAGTGCGCAGACTTTGCTCGCATATCCGCCGTTCGCCCGTACACTCCAGCCGTATGCAGAACTATCAGCGGTCTTTGAACCTTCCCCAGCATCGCCTAATCATCGACGTTGCAACAATGTGGAACTCCACACTGCACATGCTTCAGAGACTGTGTGAACAGAGGCGTGCTGTTATGTATTTGTGGGAGGATACACGGGCAGGCAGTTGGATGGCAGATATGGAGTTGTCAGGTGTGCAGTGGTCGAAGCTACAAGACCTGTGTCAAGTCCTTCAGTGTTTTGAGGAATGCACACGGCTGGTTAGTGCAGACAATGCCATAATAAGCATGAGCATCCCCCTAATGCGTCTGCTGATGCAAAGTTTGACGCACATAAAGGAGCAGGCGTCTGCAGCCGAGGAAGAGGAAAGCCTTGATGACAGTCAGCCATTGTCTGGTCAGGGCCGTGTAGAGGACACGGTAGCGGGCGAAGAGGAGGAGGAGGATGAGGAGGATGATGGGGATGAGTACTTTTTTTAATGAGGAAGCTTCTCCTGGGCCAACAGAAATTAGTGGTGTTGCAAGGCCGGGTTCTGTTTTTTTAACCCCTTAATGACAGCCAATACGTCTTTTAACTGACGTGAGATATAAGAGAATAGCCTCCCCATACAGGTGACAATCCAGCATCTGTCGGTTGTGCACTATAGCTGACAACTTGCTGCATCAGCCATGATCAGTGTTTGCACCATCCAAATCTGTTTAACCCCTTAGATGCTGCTGTCAGTAGTGACTACATCATTATAAATGGTTAACAGAGTATGAGGGCTTCCTCTTTATCCCACTTGGTGCCCTCAGATCATGATTGTGTGGTCCTGGTGTTTGCCATGTCAGTTCATGACCAAATAGCAGCCTTACAGTCTGACTGCTGTAGTAATCTGTTCAGAAGTTAGAGGCATTTAGGTGGTAAAAATAGACATTTTCATTTCTGTCATGCCACTCTGCATTAATTCCTGTAAAGCACCTGAATGGTTAACAAACTAACTGACTGCAGTTTTCAATATGTCAGGGGTGCTGTTTTTAAAATGGTATCACTTTTGGGGTTTTTCTAATATATAGGACCCCTAAAGTCACTTCAAACATGGACAAGTCCTTAAAAAAAAAAATTGTGTAAATTTCCTTGAAAATATGAAAAATTGATGCTACATTTTTAAACCTCATAAAATGCTAACAAAACAAAATAACATTTTACAAATGTAGCTGATATAAAGCAGACATGTGGGAAATCTTATTTATTAATGGTTCGCTGTGGTTTGACCATCTGGATTAAAGAGATAATCATTCAAATTTAGAAAAGTGCAAATTTTTTAACATTTTACTAAAATGTTTGATACTTTTTATAAATAAACACAAAACATATTGACCTAGATTTACCATTATCATAAAGTATAATGTGTCATGAAAAAACAGTCTCAAAATCACTGGGATTTGCTGAAGCGTTGCAGAGTTATTACCACATAAAATGACACTGGTCAGATTTCAAAAATTTGGCTCCGTCACTAAGGGGTTAAGGCAGACAAGTGACGTAGATTTGCCTGTAACTGCCCCTCAAACCAGCACAACCGCAGATTTGACAACTGGAACTTTGGCCCACATGGCGGATTATGCCTTACGTATCCTCAAAAGGGACCCACGCATTATTAAAATGATGAGCGATGATGATTACTGGTTGGCCTGCATCCTTGACCCTCGCTATAAAGGCAAATTGCTAAATATTATGCCACATGAGAACCTCGAACAAATATTAGCAAACAAACAAGCTACTCTTGTAGACCGTTTGATTCAGGCATTCCCAGCACACAGCGCCGGTGATGGTTCTCACACGAGCTGCAGGGGGCTACAGGGCAGAGGTGTTAGAGGTGCACAAATCAGAAGTGGCGTTGGACAGAGGGGTTTTCTGACCAGGTTGTGGAGTGATTTCGCAATGACCGCAGACAGGACAGGTACTGCAACATCTATTCAAAGTGACAGGAGACAACATTTGTCCAGTATGGTTACTATTTTTCATCCCTTATCGATGTTCTCCCTCAACCATCATTCCCATTTGATTACTGGGCATCCAAATTAGACACCTGGCCTGAATTGGCAGAATATGCATTGCAGAAGCTTGCTTGCCCAGCAGCTAGTGTGCTATCAGAAAGAGTATTCAGTGCTGCTGGTTCAATATTAACCGAAAAAAGGACTCGTCTGGCTACCCAAAATGTGGATGATCTAACCTTCATTAAAATGAACCACTCCTGGATTTCAAATTATTTTGCCCCACCTTTCCCGGCTGACACCTAGCTTTCCTATAAAATGGTCTTGCTTGTGGACTGGTCTTACTGAGTGTTCCAATCTCTTAATTTGCAGCAGCTGTTTGTCCAGCATAGGACATGTTTACACCTCCCTCAATGGGAAAACTCCCCCCACGGGGCCGCGGTCTCGCCACTTGGCGCAAGCACCCGTTAGAGTGTCGTTTGTCTGAAGAGGTGGGTGTGCCCGCTTTTGGTCGACGGCACTGCCACTGGGTCCTTCATAGTACAATAAAGTGTCTCTGGCGGTGGTGACGCGCACCCAACGTCAGACACACCGTTGTAACATGAGGGGCCCTGGGACGGTACCGCTGGCCACAAGAGAGTTCACCCCCCCCAGCTCAAACTGTGCTCTACCACGTGCAAAATTATCTCTCACAGCTCCACCAATGTTTAGTCTATCCGCTGACATCATTCAATGCCTGGCACTGACAATACCAATTTGTTGACATCTATGATGCTAGTTAAAGTAGTCTGGGTCAGTGGCCTATATTGGCACCAGTAAATACTTGCTGCCAAATTACTATGTCAGAAACTCATCAGATGAGCCCACCCCTGTACCTAAGTATGCCAATTTTTTTTTTTGTTGCTGTTGTTTTGCGAGACATTAACATCTATTTATTTTTTGTGAGTACTAAGTGTGTCAGACACTCCTTGCAATCGTCCTCCGCTGACCACACCAATGCTGCCTGAGTACCCCTGCGAGATGACTCTAAGTGCCTTGAGCCTATTTTTAGTTATTTTAGGCCTAGTAAGCCTGTCTGCGGTCCCTCCTTGCAATCCTCCTCCACTGACCACAATGCTGCCTGTGTATCCATGTAACCTATTTAAAACTGCATTGAGCCTATTTTTAGTAATTTTAGGCCTAGTAAGCCTGTCTGCGGTCCCTCCTTGCAATCCTCCTCCACTGACCACAATGCTGCCTGTGTATCCATGTAACCTATTTAAAACTGCATTGAGCTTATTTTTATTTATTTTAGGCCTAGTAAGCCTGTCTGCGGTCCCTCCTTGCAATCCTCCTCCACTGACCACAATGCTGCCTGTGTATCCATGTAACCTATTTAAAACTGCATAGAGCCTATTTTTATTTATTTTAGGCCTAGTAAGCCTGTCTGCGGTCCCTCCTTGCAATCCTCCTCCACTGACCACAACAATGCTGCCTGTGTACCCCTGCGAGATAACTCTAAGTGCCTTGAGCCTATTTTTAGTTATTTTAGGCCTAGTAAGCCTGTCTGCGGTCCCTCCTTGCAATCCTCCTCCACTGACCACAATGCTGCCTGTGTATCCATGTAACCTATTTAAAACTGCATAGAGCCTATTTTTATTTATGTTAGGCCTAGTAAGCCTGTCTGCGGTCCCTCCTTGCAATCCTCCTCCACTGACCACAATGCTGCCTGTGTATCCATGTAACCTATTTAAAACTGCATAGAGCCTATTTTTATTTATTTTAGGCCTAGTATGCCTGTCTGTGGTCCCTCCTTGCAATCCTCCTCCACTGACCACAATGCTGCCTGTGTATGCATGTAACCTATTTAAAACTGCATTGAGCCTATTTTTATTTATTTTAGGCCTAGTAAGCCTGTCTGCGGTCCCTCCTTGCAATCCTCCTCCACTGACCACAATGCTGCCTGTGTATCCATGTAACCTATTTAAAACTGCATTGAGCCTATTTTTATTTATTTTAGGCCTAGTAAGCCTGTCTGTGGTCCCTCCTTGCAATCCTCCTCCACTGACCACAACAATGCTGCCTGTGTACCCCTGCAAGATAACTCTAAGTGCCTTGAGCCTATTTTTAGTTATTTTAGGCCTAGTAAGCCTGTCTGCGGTCCCTCCTTGCAATCCTCCTCCACTGACCACAATGCTGCCTGTGTATCCATGTAACCTATTTAAAACTGCATAGAGCCTATTTTTAGTTATTTTAGGCCTAGTAAGCCTGTCTGCGGTCCCTCCTTGCAATCCTCCTCCACTGACCACAATGCTGCCTGTGTATCCATGTAACCTATTTAAAACTGCATTGAGCCTATTTTTATTTATTTTAGGCCTAGTAAGCCTGTCTGTGGTCCCTCCTTGCAATCCTCCTCCACTGACCACAATGCTGCCTGTGTATCCATGTAACCTATTTAAAACTGCATTGAGCCTATTTTTATTTATTTTAGGCCTAGTAAGCCTGTCTGCGGTCCCTCCTTGCAATCCTCCTCCACTGACCACAATGCTGCCTGTGTATCCATGTAACCTATTTAAAACTGCATTGAGCCTATTTTTAGTTATTTTAGGCCTAGTAAGCCTGTCTGCGGTCCCTCCTTGCAATCCTCCTCCACTGACCACAACAATGCTGCCTGTGTACCCCTGCGAGATAACTCTAAGTGCCTTGAGCCTATTTTTAGTTATTTTAGGCCTAGTAAGCCTTTCTGCGGTCCCTCCTTGCAATCCTCCTCCACTGACCACAATGCTGCCTGTGTATCCATGTAACCTATTTAAAACTGCATAGAGCCTATTTTTATTTATTTTAGGCCTAGTAAGCCTGTCTGCGGTCCCTCCTTGCAATCCTCCTCCACTGACCACAATGCTGCCTGTGTATCCATGTAACCTATTTAAAACTGCATAGAGCCTATTTTTATTTATTTTAGGCCTAGTAAGCCTGTCTGTGGTCCCTCCTTGCAATCCTCCTCCACTGACCACACCAATGCTGCCCGTGTACCCCTGGAACCTATTTAATAGTTCATAGAGCCTATTTATATATTTTATTTAATATTAATAAAGCCATGATGGACTACGCTGTACCACGCTACAAGCTGACCAGTCGACATTTCTTTTGCGAGAAAAGCCATCCCAACCCTCCACCAGCATGTAAAAGACCGCATTGTCCATGCACTCTGGCAATCTGTGAGTACAAAGGTGCACCTGACAACAGACGCATGGACCTGTAGGCATGGCCACGGAAGGTTATGTGTCCATTACGGCGCAATGGGTTAATGTGGTGGATGCATGGTCCACAGGGGACAGCCTACTAAGTCTGTCTGCAGTCCCTAATTCAAATTGTCCTCCACTGTATAAATCTGAGCTTCAACCTTCTGGCTCTCATTAAGTGCTTTTTAAAAAAAAAATTGGTGGTTGGGGCCTACTAACGGTGTCTGCCGCTCCCTGGTGTTGTCCTCCACTGTCTAAATCTGAGCTTCAACCTTCTGGCTCTCATTAAGTGCTGTTTTTTTAAAAATTGGTGGTTAGGGCCTACTAACGGTGTCTGCCGCTCCCTGGTGTTGTCCTCCACTGTATAAATCTGAGCTTCAACCTTCTGGCTCTCATTAAGTGCTGTTATTTAAAAAATTGGTGGTTAGGGCCTACTAACGGTTTCTGCCGCTCCCTGGTGTTGTCCTCCACTGTCTAAATCTGAGCTTCAACCTTCTGGCTCTCATTAAGTGCTTTCTTTAAATAAATTGGTGGTTAGGGCCTACTAACGGTGTCTGCCGCTCCCTGGTGTTGTCCTCCACTGTCTAAATCTGAGCTTCAACCTTCTGGCTCTCATGAAGTGCTTTCTTTAAATAAATTGGTGGTTAGGGCCTACTAACGGTGTCTGCCCCTCCTGGGTGTTGTCCTCCTCCTGAGTGTTCTCCTCCTCCTTGGTGTTCTCCTCCAGGTTGCCTTGTCTGAGCTTCAACCTTCTGTCTCTCATTAAGTGCTTTTTTAACAAAAAATTGGTGGTTAGGGCCTACTAACGGTGTCTGCCGCTCCCTGGTGTTGTCCTCCACTGTATAAAGCTGAGCTTCAGTCTTTAGGCTTTCGGCCTATAGTATCAGATATTAAACTGCATTTGGCCTTCAACTTTGGTTGGGGCCTACTAACGGTGTCTGCCGCTCCTGGGTGTTGTCCTCCTCCTGAGTGTTCTCATCCTTGGTGTTCTCCTCCAGGTTGCCTTGTCTGAGCTTCAACCTTCTGGCTCTCATTAAGTGCTTTTTTAACAAAAAATTGGTGGCTACGGCCTACTAACGGTGTCTGCCGCTCCCTGGTGTTGTCCTCCACTGCCTAAATCTGAGCTTCAACCTTCTGGCTCTCATTAAGTGCTTTCTTTAAATAAATTGGTGGTTAGGGCCTACTAACGGTGTCTGACGCTCCCTGGTGTTGTCCTCCACTGTATAAATCTGAGCTTCGACCTTCTGGCTCTCATTAAGTGCTTTCTTTAAATAAATTGGTGGTTAGGGCCTACTAACGGTGTCTGCCCCTCCTGGGTGTTGTCCTCCTCCTGAGTGTTCTCCTCCTCCTTGGTGTTCTCCTCCAGGTTGCCTTGTCTGAGCTTCAACCTTCTGTCTCTCATTAAGTGCTTTTTTAACAAAAAATTGGTGGTTAGGGCCTACTAACGGTGTCTGCCGCTCCCTGGTGTTGTCCTCCACTGTATAAAGCTGAGCTTCAGTCTTTAGGATTTCGGCCTATAGTATCAGATATTAAACTGCATTTGGCCTTCAACTTTGGTTGGGGCCTACTAACGGTGTGTGCCGCTCCCTGGTGTTGTCCTCCACTGTATAAAGCTGAGCTTCAGTGTTTAGGCTTTCGGCCTATAGTATCAGATATTAAACTGCATTTGGCCTACTAGTGTGGTTGGGCCCTTAAAACAGTGTCTGGTGCTCCTGGGTTTGCTACTCCACTGAACAAAGCAATGCCGCCTGTTTAGTCCTGTTACCAATTTTGAACTGCATTTAGCCTACTTTATTCTTTGGCCCTATATCTGTGTTTCCTCCTCATCCTGCCCATTGCCCAGCCACTGCTAGATGAGTCTGCTGGTACATTGACCTAGACCACTACATTCCCCTTGCACTCTACACAGCCAGAATCTGACCCTGCTGAAAGTAAGGTTCCCCTTCCCGCATGTTATACCACCTTACACAGGGACAAAGAGGAAGGTGCAGATGAAAGTGCAGGTTCCTTCATCAGGTGGGGGGGCATACTCGTTGGCGACGTCACTGGCACAGGGCCCCTCAGAGTACGAAAAAGTGTCGCTGCTGGTGGGAGGCGCCCCCGCCGTGCAAACACACCGCTGTACTTTGAGGGACCCTGTGCCAGTGCCAATGCCAACGAGTGGGCCCCCCCTGCTTGCTTAGGATCACAGCACTTGCAAACTTGACATACTTACCTCTCACTGCTCCACCGCCGCGACGTAGTCCACGTTTCCTGGGCCCACTAAAACCTTGAACCAGCCCTACCCCCCACAACTTTTGCCAAATGACCCCCAATTTCCAATGCCCAACTATTATTATAAAGTTAATTAAGATTGACAAGCTTCAGAAACAAGAATGGATGTTTTTGGCATTAAAATGGGCACTGTAGGTGTTTTCCTGGCCTCCACTCACTGCCGACTATGCTTCCCCATTGACTTGCATTGGGTTTCGTGTTTCGGTCGATCCCCGACTTTTCACGATAATCGGCCGACTGCACTCGACTCGACTTTGGACAAAGTCGGGTTTCGCAAAACCCGACTCGATCTTAAAAAAATGAAAGTCGCTCAACCCTACTTAACAACCTTAGCTGTCCATGTGGTGTGTGACACATCATCAGACACATCTTGTTTCATTTATTAAGGAGGGACTCTTAAAGTCACAAAGCCTATTTTTATAGTGGCATCAGGCGGCATTATTATTCTTAAAGTGCCATTATTAAACAGTGAGTCTTCTACACTGTTATTGCCTATGCAGTGAGTGGCTGGGCTGACAAAAATTAGGACGCACTACAATATCCCTTTCACGAAATGTAAAGGAGGGCCTCCTGAAAAAAATGTTCCCATGATAAGAAAGTGGGTCTCTCATAGTGTTTGCCTATGCATTGAATGCAAGGCCTACCCTGCCCCAAAGTTACACGCACCCCTATAAGCCTTTGAGCCCACGTACTGGATGGCCACAGGAAAACCTAGTTTACATTATTCATTTGGTACTGCCATACTGTTTGCCTATGCATTGAATGCAACGCCTGCCCTGCCCCAAAGTTACACGCACCCCAATAAGCCTTTGACCCCACATACTGGATGGCCACAGAAAAACCTAGTTTACATTATTCATTTGGTACTCCCACACTGTTTGCCTATGCATTGAATGTAATGCCTGCCCTGCACCAAATTCACACACACCCCAATAAGCCTCGGAAGAGACATAGAGGTGGTCCTCCTGAAAACAGTGTTCCTATTATTAGGAAGTGGGTCTCCCAAAGGGTATGCCTATGCAGTGAATGCAAGGCCTGCTAAAAATTAGGAGGCACTCGATGCCCCTTGAAAGAGATGTAAAGGAGGGCATCAGGAAAAAAATGTTCCCAATTTAAAGAAGCAGGTCTCCTATACTTGGAATGCCCATACACTAAGTGTATGGGCTGACCAACATTTCCCCATGGGGGGTACACATTTTTTTTCATTTTTTTTACGGGCATCATAAACAACCTTGTCTAAAAATAGAGTGGCTATTGCATCATGGAATACATTCACCCTGGTGTTCTAGTGGTGAGGGATGATGAGGATGAGGAGAAGGAGGAGGATAACACCTCCTCTACGTCTGAAGAGACGTGGAGGGTGTCCTCCTATGAATCTATTCCCAATTCAAAGGAGCGGGTCTCCTATACTTGGAATGCCTATACACTAAGTGTATGGGCTGACAAACATTTCCCTCTGGGGGGCACACGTAATTTTTTTTATTATTTGCGGGCATCATAAACACCCTTACAAAAAATAGACAGGCTGTAGCTTCACGGAACATGTTCACCCAGGTGTTCTAGTGGTGAGGGATGATGAGGATGAGGAGAAGGAGGAGGATAACACCAAATAGCCAAAATCAGGAAGCCTATACCCATGTGTGGTTGTGAAGAGGTACATGGGAATACACCTACCAAAAACAATACACTGTATACGGTTATGTTTCGCTGTTATCATTTGGTGGTGTACAGAAGTTTGGCCCAATCCAGCCCTTGTTCATTTTTATAAGAGTCAGCCTGTCAGAATTTTCAATAAAATATATAAGGCAGCACTCTGTAGTGCCAAATCTTGCAAATATGAAATATGAAAATTGATATGCATTACTGCACTAGAAATATGAAAAATTTAGAAAGTTTAGCGCATAAATTGGCCAATTCATTTGTACCTGGTAGCCACAAAAAGGCATTTCTTATTTACCAGGACCTATCAATACCATCCTGACTTAGAATAAAATCTTCATCTGTATGGGAACCTGTTAGTCCTCTCTTTGACTAAAAAGCTACATCTTAGGTTAGGTGGTTAGGTTAGGTTAGGTGGTTGGGTCCTGTCTTGATTAAAAATGCCTGGAGCTAAAAGGCAGAGTGTTCAGTCAGAAGGCTAATGAATACAAATATCAATATAAAAAAACTGACTGTCACATCCAAAAGAGAGGACTCACATATTCCCATACAGATGAAGACTTTATTCTAATTGAGGATGGCATTGATCGGTCCTGGTAAATGAGAAATGCCTTATCGTGGCTACCAGGTACACATGAATTGGCCAATTTATGTGCTAAACTTTCTCAATTTTTCATATTTCTAGTGCAGTAATGCAATTCAATTTTCATATTCCATGTTTGAAAGTTTTATTGCTGCCTTATGTATTTTATTGTACATGAGTTGGTGACTCTAGGTTAGCACCTGTTCACATTTAGTCTGTGTTTGCTTGTGACAGTCAGTATTTTGATATTTGTATTTATTAACCTTCTGACTGAGCACTCTGTTGAACAACGAGGTTAAGCACATGGGTCAGGCATGGTACGTGTGTGAGTTTGCCTCAACTCAGATCAGAGCTGATTAGCTTTAACACAGCCTGTTGCAGCTGGGCTGAAGCAGTGCTGCAGTGCTTCCAGCTTGTGACATATGTGCTCATTTAAGAGATGGAGGTTGAAGAGGAGGAGGAGGTGCAGGAGCTGTAGACTGTGAGGGCAATCCTGATTGATGTAGGGCCCACAATCCTCGGTGTCGGGAGGATGTGTTCCATCCCAAGGTCCGACTGGGTCCCAGCTTCCACTATGTTAACCCAGTGTGCTATCAGTGAGATGTACCTTCCCTGCCCACTGCACTTGTCCATGTGTCCCTGGTTAGGTGGACTTTCCCAGAAACAGCATTGTTGAGAACATGGGTAATGTTGTGGGACACATGCTTGTGTAATGCCGGGATGGCACACCAGGAGAAATATTGGCGGCAGAGTACCTTGGGATGGCTGCCGCCATCAGATTGTAGAAAGCTTCGGTCTCCATAAGCCTAAAAGGCAACATTTTGAGTGGAGGCAGATGAGAAATGTGTGAATTTAGTACTGTGGCCTGTGGGGCTTTGGCTATATATTTCGGCTTGGGATCCAATGACTGTGGTATGGACAACTGAAGTCTGTGCTGGGACAAGGACGCAGACATGCTTGATAATGATGCTAGTTGACTGTGGGCAATGACAGGTGCGGGGAATGAGGCATCATCACATGAAATGTGGACAGGGGAATGGCTTGCACGCACAACAGTGGAAGAAGCAGTGGTGTCACCCGCAGACACTGTTCCTGGAGCCTTGGGTTCAGGCCACAAAGTCAGGTGCTTTGCTGCCATGTGCCTGATCATGCTGGTGGTGGTGACGATGGTAGTTTTGCTACCCCTGCTGATGTGGGCATGGCAGGTTGTGCAAATGTCCCGTTTGGGGCTATCGGCAGTCTTTAAAAAGCAACCAGACTAGTGAAGACCTAACAGTTGGACTGGCAACTTCAATCATGTTGGTGTTATGGGGAACAGATGCAATCCTTATGTATGTGGCCACCACACTGCTTCTTGCTGGCTGTTGGGGTGCTATGCTGTTATGGTTCTCAATGGCAAGAGAACATAGCCCAGCAAACATAAGAACTAGCTCTTGGAAGGATGGAAACTAAACTGACCATGAACTAAACCTGCCGCACAACTAACAGTAGCCGGGTAGCGTAGCCTGCGTTTTATCCCTAGACGCCCAGCGCCGGCCGGAGGACTAACTAATCCTGGCAGAGGAAAATATAGTCCTGGCTCACCTCTAGAGAAATTTCCCCGAAAGGCAGACAGAGGCCCCCACAAATATTGGCGGTGATTTTGGATGAAATGACAAACGTAGTATGAAAATAGGTTTAGCAAAATTGAGGTCCGCTTACTAGATAGCAGGAAGACAGAAAGGGCACTCTCATGGTCAGCTAGAAACCCTATCAAAACACCATCCTGAAATTACTTTAAGACTCTAGTATTAACTCATAACATCAGAGTGGCAATTTCAGATCACAAGAGCTTTCCAGACACAGAAACGAAACTACAGCTGTGAACTGGAACAAAATGCAAAAACAAACAAGGACTAAAGTCCAACTTAGCTGGGAGTTGTCTAGCAGCAGGAACATGCACAGAAAGGCTTCTGATTACAATGTTGACCGGCATGGAAGTGACAGAGGAGCAAGGCTAAATAGCGACTCCCACATCCTGATGGAAACAGGTGAACAGAGAGGATGATGCACACCAGTTCAATTCCACCAGTGGCCACCGGGGGAGCCCAAAATCCAATTTCACAACACTATGCCTCCTTACCCATGTGTGCTGCTGTCCTCGTTCTGCATGTCCTCCTGCCAGGTTGGGTCAGTTACTATATCAGCCACCACCTCGTCTTCCACATCCGCACCATGGTGCTCCTCCTGACTTTGTGGCAATTGAGTCTCATCATCGTCCACCTCTTGTGGGCAGCACAGTGGAGCAGTGGTTAGCACAGCAGCCTTGCAGCGCTGGAGTCCTGGGTTCTAATCCCTCTCAGGACAACATCTGCAAAGAGGTAATTGCGTGGGTTTCCTCCCACATTCAAAAGACATACTGATAGGGAATTTAGATTGTGAGCCCCATCAGGGACAGCGAAGATAATGTGTGGAAAATTGTAAAGCGCTATGAAATATGTTAGCGCTATATATAAAAATAAAGATTATTATTATTATTGTGACACTTTCCCACCATCGCCTTCGTGTGACCATGGCTGCTCAAATATTTGGGCATTGCCAATCCTGAACCAATAAATGGAAAAGTCAACAGCTCTTCGGAGTTTCCAAGTGTGGGATCAGTTGTCTCCGCGCACTCGGCATGGTGGGAGGAAGGAGGATCAGGATGAGTAATATGTGGTCCAGACACACGGCTACTCAGACTTGCCCGTGTGGAAGACATGGTGGTGGTGGTGACAAAGTAACTGTAAGCATTATCCGCTATCCAACCAACAACAGTTGAGTGCAGCCATTGATCTATTTGCTATGTAAGTCTTTTTTGGTTATGCACCAGTTCAGATTAGATTGCTGTTCAGTCAGTTTACCTATATTTACTATGTACTATTTTTTCTGACTTGAACGCCCCCCCTTCACCATGCTGTGATTTTAATTACATCCAAACACAGTTGGTTCTGACCTTCCTATAAATCCAGGCTTTACCATGTTATTAGCCATAGGTAAGTGTTCACACTAGGCAGAGGTCAGGTACCCATCCGATCTGAGATTACCTTGATGTATGGTGGATGGGCTCACAACTTTTGGCCAAATCTTGTGCTAAGCATCTCATGTGTTTTTCATAGATTTCACAAGCCATTAAGCTATTCACATTTCATGTATCGCACATTTCCTTGCTTTAGTACAGTTGAGTGCAGCCATTGATCTATTTGCTATGTAAGTCTTTTTTGGTTATGCATCAGTTCAGATTAGATTGCTGTTCAGTCAGTTTACCTATATTTGCTCAAATATTTGGGCATCGCTAGTCCTGAACCAATAAATGGAAAAGTCAACAGCTCTTCGGAGTTTCCAAGTGTGGGATCAGTTGTCTACGCACACTTGGCATGGTGGGAGGAAGGATGATCAGGGTGAGTATTATGTAGTCCAGACTCATGGCTACTCAGACTTGCCCGTGTGGAAGACATGGTGGTGGTGGTGACAAAGTGACTGTAAGCATTATCCGCTATCCAACCAACAACCTTTTGACATTGCTCTGGGTTCAATAGTGGTGTGCTGCGGTCCCCTAGTAATTGGGACAGGAAGGTCAAGCGACAAGATGTAGGTGTTTGTTGTGGCCCAATTTCAGCTTGCCTACAGCCTTGGCCTCTGCATGCACCATTAGCATCACGTCCACTTCCCCATCCCTTGCCATGCGTCTTGCCCATTTTAAATTGACTACTGCAATATTTTCCACGTTCACTACAAATGTGATTAGTCTGCCACCGTTTAAATTATCTGAACTGTAGGTAAAAAAAATATATATTTTTAAACTTTTGTTAATAACTAGGATAAGACACAGCAAAACCAGTTCAAAGAAGCCCTCAAATGCCACAATTTTTAGCCCTTAGATAGAGCAGGCGTTTGACAGAGATACCACAGTGTTCAATATGTAGCCTGTATATTTTTTAATTTAAACAGAAAAATACTGCATTGAACTAGGGTAGCACACCACAAAAAAAGGTGATCGTAGGTCTGAAATGCCTAAGTTTGTAGCCCACAGATAGATCAGGTATCTGACAGAGGTACCACAATGCTCAATATGTGGCCTGTATTTTTGTATTTTTTACCCCAAAATACTGGTTAAAATTAGGGTAACAGACAGCAAATGCAGTGGAATGGAGGCCTGAAATGCCCACATATGTAACCCACAGAGAGATCAGGAGTCTGACAGAGAAACCACAATGTTCAATATGTAGCCTGCTTTTTTTTCCCAAAATATTGTTTAGAACTAGGGTAGCAGACAGCAAATACAGTGGAATGGTGGCCTAAAAAGCACAAATTTGTAGCCCACAGATAGCTCAGGCATCTGACAGAGATACTGCAATGTTCAATTTATGAACAAGAAAAAAAGGGTCTCTGGATTGCTTTGGAATAAAAAAATCAGGATGAAGATGCAAAAAAATTTTTTCCTAGCCACTGATACCTGGGGCTAGGTATATATGTAATAGGCAGCAGCAGCAGCAGACAGTAATGGAATGGACCCTCTTCATGCATGCAATGATATAAATATATGATGTATGCAATGATATCTATATACCCACTTACAGTGCCAGCATGCCTTGCACTGATATGTGTAGAGCCACATACACTCGCTTGCCTACCTAGCTCTGCAATCTATATACTCCGTAATTAGTCCTTGGAAGGACTGTTGGTTTAGCTGGATTTGTGTCAAATCTGATGGTATACCCACACCGATAATCCATCAAATCTTACCCTATCTCGGCAGCACCTGTCCCTACACTGTCTGAATCAGAAGCTGAATGCGATGAGCAGGGTGGCGCAAGGTCTCTTACAGACCTGATGACGCTGTGTGGCCAGCCAATCACTGTAATACCACAGCCAAGATGGCTACAGCATTATAGTGTGTGGCAGACAATCCTTGCTGTTGATTGGCTCTGTAAAGAGCGCCAATCGTGCACCCGAGCTCCCATCAAGCAAGCACAAAAATGTATGCGAGTATGCTTGCTCATCAGTAATACTGTTGCAAAAAGTGTCCAGGGTCTCTCCGGACTAAGTGACAAAATAGATATGACTGTGTTTCTCTAGAAGTGTATTATATATCTGCTGTTTTTATTTAAAGGTACTGTATATCTGATTAACATTTTTAAACATTTTGTGGTTCATTTTCTGTGTTGTTTCTTCTTATTTTCTGTTGGTTAGAATCACCTGTGAAGTATTCCCTATAATAGCGTACCTCATCATTTCCAGCTAGCACTAGACCCGTTGAAGCGCAGTAAGCGCAAAACGGCCGTCGTCCACACAAGGTTTCCGCTCCTCTCTTTTATGGACTAGATAAAGGACACTTTCATTGGATGGTGAGTGCCACCTTTTTTCTTTTTTTGGACTATATTTGATTTATCTTTTTGATGTACACCCATATTCCTACAGTTGTCTGGTGTTCAGCTAACACACAGGTAGGTTTTAAATTACAGCTGGGATAATCACAGATGTAAGTGATGGCAGTACACCACTTATCACAAATAGGTCATCATGTTTCTTATTGCAATTATACCTGTTTATATAGATGAAACATGGCATGGATAGCACCATCCATCCAATCAATATTAAGATGAAGGGGTTCTGCTGGCCTTACATTGCTGGGAATGAATGCATTCATCACTGACCACTATCTCCAAGAGGTTTTGGAGCCGTGCTTTAATCACAAGAAGTTTATCCCTGGAAAGTGTACTTCCCTCTCTGAGTAAACTAATCTCAGTCATGGTGTCTTTTACTCAGAGCAAATCTCCTGTGGTCATTACCTGTTCACTGCAGGAGGCCCCTTCTTCAATGGACGTTGAAATGTCAGCTCCCTCTCACTTCCCCAGTTATAATTAGCTTTTCTCTTCCCCAGCTATAATTAATCCCATATGTTCAATGTGGAGTCCTACTTCAATGGAGGTTGAAGTGTTGGTTCTTTTTCTCTTCACCAGCTATAATTAACCTCATATATTCAATATGAGGGTGATGTGTCCCCTCATAGCAGATGTCTTTTAGATTTTAATATTTAGATATGACATATTTAATATCAATTTGCTATAATGTTCTATTTTAAATATAATTTTACATTAATCTGAATTCAGGTAGCCACACTGTAACTAACAGTAAATGTGATTAAACCTACATTCTTATTAAAAATATTATCCCCATGAGCATTGATATTTATTTAAAATTGTTATTTATTGTGAGCCATCTGTTTGTATCTGAAATGAACCTAGCATTTACGATAGAAGTACTCAAGGGAAATATTCACCTAATTTTTACTCATGATACAAGTTTTCCAGCAGGTTAGCAAATAAATATGAATTAAATGTTGTGTATTCACATTGAGTTAGAATTAAACAAGCATATTTAGTTATCTATTATTTACAACTAGAGATGTTGGAATGTGCCAAATGTTGAATTTGCCAAATAACCCAGATTTTACAGAGAAATTTGATTTGCATTAAAGTTTTTTGCAGCAAATTAAATGTTTTCAGACCCTAGACTCTAGGGCGTAGAGCATAATAAATGGATGATGCTAAAAGAAGTAAAAGGAATGCTTGCCTTACCACTCACATGTCTCACTGGCTTTGTGCAAAATGTCGTCCAGTCCTCTATGCCTCTTCTATTTGCTTTTAAGTTTGCAAGCATCTTCTTCTGCCTTCTTCACTTTGTGGTGGCACTACCGGCTTAACCATGTCTCTGATGTCACTGTACAGTGTTCCATAGAGAACCACGTCGCAACATTACTGCGTGTATTGTGCAAGGCTTACTAAGTGCCTCTAGATGACAACATGTGTGGTGCCCCTGGGGTCCAGTCACCACAGAGGTACTGCACCTCATCCAGAGGTGTGGTATTCTACTCTCAGGTAAGAAGGGAGCACTGCCCAGGACTCTCACATCCAACACACCAGTTCAGTCAGGGCACCTTGGTGTACCCTTAGGGAGGAAGGGCTCCTCCCAGGCTGGATAGGAATGGGTGGTGGGAGTGGGTGGGGTAGGTAGAGTAGGGGAGGAGCTGATTAAAGGGGAGTCAGTCAGTAGGAGGGAGGAGAAGTAGTGAAGCAGATATGCATGGAGAGAAGAAGCTCCTGATGAGAGGGAGCTCGAGAGAGATAAAAGACTAAAAAGAGAGAGATTGCAGAGAAGGAGAGAGGAAGAAGGGGTCCTAGGGGCATGGTAAGTGCAGAAGCCACCCGTGGGGCCCATATCCAGGCGTGGAGGGACCAGGCCGCAGTCAGGGGACCGGCGCCAATTTAGTGGAATACTTCAAATTCAGCTAAGAAACCAGAGGCTGTGGCTTTTGCAAGAGTCATAGCCACATCCACCCATACTTCCCCAAAAAGGCAACTATATAGAATCCCAGGGACAGAGAAGACATCACCCAACCAGGTTCGTGGCTGCTGGCTTGGGACACTGTGGGTAAGGTGCTGGTCAGGAGAATTGGAAGCCAGTTTAGTGAGATAGCCAGAGATAGGCATATGAAAGAAGTCCTGGAAATGTGCATCCCAAACTAGCTGGGAGTTTGCTGGACCACTGACCCAGAGAACACAGCTTCTGGCTGGCGTTTGTGGACTGAAGAAATATGAGTAAAAGTGGAAACTGCACCTTACTGTTTCCTTGCATTATTTCTACAACACCTGCCCGGCCTACCACTACTACCATCATCTCATCATTTACTCATACAGTTGCCCTGGGGTCTAGCTCTACCTGTGGAGAGCTGTACCAACTCTGCTGCATCACCATCAGCCTCAGTGGACTCTGAAGCAGCGTCGGCTAACACCTTTATTGCCGAGTACCACAGGTGGTGTCACAAACATTTTCTCCCATAAACTTTATTTTTCCCTTTAATTACAATTTCACTTCTATTGGATGCCCAGGGCCATGGACCGGGTCACTGCTGCCGTGGCACATCCCCTTTGAGAACTGTCTGACCTGGCCAGAGTACCCCATGGCCCTTGAGGGCGCTCCACATGCACCACAATGGCAAGGCACTCAGAATCTTGAAGCCCTAGTTCAAAGTATAGCAAGTTGGAAAAGATTGGCATGACTTGGACAGCCCCAAAAAAATAGTGCAGAGGATCAGATGGGAGGCTGCAGGGGCAGTGGATGAGTTGAGATGAGTGCATAGTGATCGATAATTGGTTGAGCACAGGGTGCTCGGGCACTCTCATTGCTTGATTGAGTATCACGAGGGCTTGAGCGCCATGCTCAAGTCTTCATTTGCATGTTTGGCACCTGTTAAAGTATGTGCACACGTTGCAGATTTGCCAAATTTTCCGAGCAGATTCTGCATCTCTTGGCAGAAAACACAGGTAAAAGTCTGTGTGGGTTTGATGCGTTTTTTGATGTGTTTTTTGTGCGTTTTTTATGTGGATTTTCATGCATTTTGTTTCATGCAGATTTGTATGTGTTCTTGTAGGCTAAATAAAGATCTATTATTTAACAAAAAAAAAGAATTGTGATGTAATTTCCTTGTCCAACCTCTTCTTTTTCATACTCCATTGAAGATTAATGTTAACATAAACAGATATATAGATCTATAGATAGGCAGATAGATCTATAGATAGATAGATCTATAGATCTATTTATCTATCTATAGATCTATCTATCTATCTATCTATCTATCTGTCTATCTATCTATAGATCTATCTATCTATTGTAACGTCCCACACTTTCTGTGGATGGGATTATTCGCTTTGCTGGTCGCATACGCTGGGAAACTCAGGGTTAAAAAAACAAGTCCATTAGATTTATTAGTAAACAGCATAAACCGCTCCTCAAAAACTTGGTAGTATGCAGTAACCAGTACACTGTCCGTTACAAGCTCGGCTCTATAGAACAAACACAGTCTCTCACTGACCCCGGTCAGCATTAAACGGATTCCTGTCCGTTACCTGATGGTGTCGGCCACACAGGTTCCCGGATGCCTCTTATCCTCAGAGGTATCTCACAAACACTTCTCACTGACCCCGGTCAGTATCACTCACGGTTGTCAGACAGTCCACTACAGAGGTATCTCACAAACCTCCTTCCTCTGGCTCAAACTAGCCAGCACTGCTTCCCAGGCTGTGCGATGTCCAGCAAGAAGGTTTGGTCTGAGCCACACATGCAGGAACACTTCTCCTTCACTGCACACAGACTACTCTGTAGTGTCCAGCCATGACACATGGAAATCTATCCTCAATGATAGACTCCCAAACACTCATACATGTGCCAAACACACCTCCATTACATAATTGTAACCACAACCAGGTACCTATCACATGACTAGTCAGGTGATTGTAACATCACCGCAGGTCCTCAAACACACAACCATCTTAGGTGTTCAAACACACCCCTTTGGGTGGGTATGTACGTGACTGGACCCACCCATCTCTCCAAGTCACCTGGAAGCCTCCCAATGTATAGTAAAACCCTCAGCAGTAGATCTGCTGAGTAAAACACACCCACACTTCCATCACAGGGCCACCCATCTCTGTGATACATACCGCCCATTAATCACATGACCAGTTGCCATACCACACTATCTACAGGTCTATCTATCTGTTTATCTATTTTATAAAAGCTCACTTATTTGTAACACCCACTGCTTGTAAAAGGCTCAGTGTGAGCCAAAACGTTGCCCAGACATGTGGGTCTGATTAAACTCTACCACTTTTTTTCACCATAAGGATTTGGAGTGCTGCCTTCATTTTTCCTCTGTCTAAATCTGGGCAAGTATTGGACTTTTGCCTGGGAGGCCTGGCACCCATCATTGATTATTGTGCTGTACCAATTTTTTGTATATCTATAGATATATCTATCTATAGATGATAGATAGATACTGTATATCTATAGATATATGGATATATCTATAGATAGATGGATAGATACATCTATAGATCAGTGTTCCCCAACTCCGGTTCTCAAGAGCCACCAACAGATCATGTTTTCAGGATTTCCTTAGTATTGCCCAGGTGATAATCGCATTACCTGGAAAGGCAAGAATTCCATCACCTGTGCAATACTAAGGAAATCCTGAATACATGACCTGTTGGTGGCTCTTGAGGACCGGAAATGGGGAACACTGAACTGCTATGGATAGACAGATAATACCAAGCCCGATGTTTAGTAATGAATAGTGTTGAGCATTCCGATACCGCAAGTATCGGGTATCGGCCGATATTTGCTGTATCGGAATTCCGATACCGAGTTCCGATATTTTTGTGATATCGGAAATCGGAATCGGAAGTTCCCAGTGTATGGTTCCCAGGGTCTGGAGGAGAGGAGACGCTCCTTCAGGCTGTGGGATCCATATTCATGTAAAAAATAAAGAATTAAAATAAAAAATATGGATATACTCACCCGTCCGGCGGCCCCTGGACCTTACCGATGTAATCGGCAGCCTCCGTTCCTAAGAATGAGGAGTTTAGGACCTGTGATGACGTCGCGGCTTGTGATTGGTCGCGTGAGCGGTCACATGAGCGGTCACGCGACCAATCACAAGCCGCGACGTCATCGAAGGTCCTAAACTCCTCATTCTTAGGAACGGAGGCTTCCGGTTACATCGGTAAGGTCCAGGGGCCGCCGGACGGGTGGGTGTTGTGAATTTTGTTGTGGGTTCTGCTCTTGGGCTCCCTCCGGTGGTTATAAGTGGTAGTGTGTTGTGAATTCCACTCTTGGGCTCCCTCCGGTGGTTGTAAGTTGCATTTTTGTGAATTCTGTTCTTGGGCTCCCTCCTGTGGTTTTGAGTGGTATGGCTGCTTCTGGGATTTAGCATCAGCAGCTGTTTTCACTGATCGTCTTTCTGGCTCGGCTATATTAGTCTGGCCTGTTCTCTCATTCAATGCCAGTTGTCAATTGTTCCAGCCTGGAGTCACGGCTCTTTGGATTTCCCTGACACTCTGACCAGTTCAGCAAAGCTAAGTCCTTGCTTGTCCTTTTGCAGTTCACTTGTTGTGGACTTTGTTGTTCAGCACTTTCTATGTTTTGCTCATTTGTCCAGCTTATCAGTATGAACCTATTCAGCTAAGCTGGAAGCTCTGGGCAGCAGAGTTTGCCCTCCACACCTTTAGTCAGATATGGAGATTTTTGCATTTCTCTGCGGTGGACTTTTTCTAGTTTTTATTACCGCACAGTGTTCTATCCTGTACTAATTCTATCTAGCTAGAAGTGGCCTCCTTTGCTAAATCTTGTTTCATACTACGTATGTCATTTCCTTCTCCTCTCACAGTCATTATTTGTGGGGGGCTGTCCTATCCTTTGGGGATTTTCTCTGAGGCAAGATAGCTTTCCTGTTTCTACCTTTAGGGGTAGCTAGTTCTCCGGCTGTGAAGAGGTGTCCAGGGAGTGACAGGGACATCCCACGGCTACTGCTAGTGTCTGTGTTAAGATCAGGAACTGCAGTTTTGTATAGTTACCACCTGCTCAGAGCTAGTCGCATGTCGCTCCTACATCACCAGACCATAACAGTAGTGCTGCTGTTTGTCCTTCACAACAGTCATCAGCTGCTTCCACTTTGGACGGGGCTATTTAGTCTGGCTCCTTCCTTTAGTGAGTGCCAGTTGTCCATTGTTTTCTAGGGATCCACATCTCTGCTTGGTTTCTCCTTCTGGATTGTCCAAATCATCAAAGATAAGTCCTGGCTCTGTTTTTGCAGTCCACATGCGGTGGACTTAATAGTTCTGTGAATTGCTATGTTTTTTCTTGTCCAGCTTTGTCTGTGTATAGATTTATTCAGCCAAGTTGGAAGCTCTGGAGTCACAGAGTTACCCTCCATGCCTTTAGTTAGGTGTGAAGATTTTTGTATTCTCTGTGGTGGATTTTGTAGTATTTTTTATACTGACCGCACAGTACTCTATCCTGTCTTTTCTTTCTAGGTAGCGTGGCCTCCTTTGCTAAATTCTGTTTTCAGTCTGCGTTTGTAATTTCCCTCTCCTCTCACAGTCAATATTTGTGGGGGGCTGCCTTTCCTTTGGGAATTTTCTCTGAGGCAAGATAGTATTCCTGTTTCTTTCTTTAGGGGTAGTTAGTCCTCCGGCCGTGACGAGGTGTCTAGGGAGTGACAGGAACATCCCACGGCTACTTCTAGTTGATGTGTTAAGTTCAGGGTCTGCGGTCAGTATAGAGGCCACCTACTCCAGAGCTTGTCCATGCTGCTCCTAGGCCACCAGTTCATAACAGGTGAGTATATCCATATTTTTTATTTTAATTCTTTATTTTTTACATGAATATGGATCCCAGGGCCTGAAGGAGAGTTTCCTCTCCTTCAGACCCTGGGAACCATCCAGGATACCTTCCGATACTTGTGTCCCATTGACTTGCATTGGTATCGGGTATCGGTATCGGCGATATCCGATATTTTTTGGATATCGGCCGATACCATCCGATACCGATACCTTTGAGTATCGGAAGGTATCGCTCAACACTAGTAATGAACATAATAAAATGGTACATAAAAAGTTAAATAAAGATACATACACATAAAATCTTCGTTAGGGCAAGGTTACACTTGCGAGAAACTCGCACAAGTCTCTTGCATCAATACCCGGCACTGCCACCGGCACTTGGGACCGGAGCATTCAGATGCATAGAAATACATGCATCCGCACACTTCGGTCCCGAGTGCCACTGGCAGTGCCGGGTATTGAGGTGCAAGACTCATGCGAGTTTCCAGCAAGTGTGACCCCGGCCTTAAACGCAATATCTGTTTAATTTAATAAAAATGTAAAACAAAATGGCATGGGCTCCCACGCAATTTTCTGCGTCAGAGACGGAAAGCCAGTGACTGGGGGCCAAAGTTTCTAGCCTAAGAAGGGGTTAATACCCATGAATCTTCCCAGGCTTTGAATATTAGCCCGCAGCTGTATATTTAGCCTTTACTGGCTATTAAATAGGGTGACCCCCTAAAAAAACAATGGGGGTTCTCCTATAATTAATAGCCAGAAAAGGCTATGCAGACAGCTGCAGGCTGATATTCATATCCTAGGAAGGGACCATGGTTATTGGTCCCCCCCAGCTACAAACACCAGCTCTCAGCCGTCCCAGACATGGCACATCTCTAAGATGTGCCAATTCTGGCTCTTAGCCTCTCTCTTCCCACTGCCATGTAGCAGTGGCATATGGGGTAATTTTTGTGGGGTTGATGTCACCTTTGTATTGTAAGGTGACATCAAGCCGGTTTAGTAATGGAGAGGTGTCAATAAGACACCTGTCCATTACTAATCCTATAGTTTGTAAAGGATTAAATAAACACACAGCCAGAATAAAGTATTGTAATGAAATAAAACACTACACACATTTTTCCCATATTTATTGTACAGCTAATCCATGCGACGCCCTTGATCTCCTGCAAAAAAAATAAAATAGTAAACCAACACAAATTCTTCCTGGTCCAACGTAGTCCATTTAACACCGAGCGTCCCATGATGATCTCCCCTATAGAGCAGTCACATCAGGAGATGTGACCACTCTACAGGGCCTCCAGTGACACACTGACAGGAGACAATGGTTCCTGCAGTGTTATCACTGAGGGTTCAATGGAGTTCAGGCTCTTACTTTACGGCACTGCTGCATGAGAATTTTCCCACGCAGCGGTGCCGCAAGTGACATCGACCTCTGATGGTGGAGTGATACAGTGCGGGAGGATACCTGACATCATTGCATCACCGGAGCCCCTGGAGAGTGGTCACATCTGCCGATGTGACAGATCTCCATAGGAGATCGTCGTGGGACACTCGTTATTAAATGGATTATGTCAGAACAAGGAGTATACTGTTGATTTAGGGAGGATATTAGCGAAGGGAATGAGGATGTCGAGTCCATATGGGTCGAAATTCATGGAGGGAAAAATGGTAACAAAATTCTCATTGGAGTCTGTTACAAACCCCCAAATATAACAGAAATCATGGAAAGTCTACTTCTAAAGCAGATAGATGAAGCTGCAACCCATAATGAGGTCCTGGTTATGGGGGACTTTAACTACCCGGATATTAACTGGGAAACAGAAACCTGTGAAACCCATAAAGGCAACAGGTTTCTGCTAATAACCAAGAAAAATTATCTTTCACAATTGGTGCAGAATCCAACCAGAGGAGCAGCACTTTTAGACCTAATACTATCTAATAGACCTGACAGAATAACAAATCTGCAGGTGGTTGGGCATCTAGGAAATAGCGACCACAATATTGTACAGTTTCACCTGTCTTTCACTAGGGGGACTTGTCAGGGAGTCACAAAAACACTGAACTTTAGGAAGGCAAAATTTGACCAGCTTAGAGATGCCCTTAATCTGGTAGACTGGGACAATATCCTCAGAAATAAGAATACAGATAATAAATGGAAAATGTTTAAGAACATCCTAAATAGGCACTGTAAGCGGTTTATACCTTGTGGGAATAAAAGGACTAGAAATAGGAAAAACCCAATGTGGCTAAACAAAGAAGTAAGACAGGCAATTAACAGTAAAAAGAAAGCATTTGCACTACTAAAGCAGGATGGCACCATTGAAGCTCTAAAAAACTATAGGGAGAAAAATACTTTATCTAAAAAACTAATTAAAGCTGCCAAAAAGGAAACAGAGAAGCACATTGCTAAGGAGAGCAAAACTAATCCCAAACTGTTCTTCAACTATATCAATAGTAAAAGAATAAAAACTGAAAATGTAGGCCCCTTAAAAAATAGTGAGGAAAGAATGGTTGTAGATGACGAGGAAAAGGCTAACATATTAAACACCTTCTTCTCCACGGTATTCACGGTGGAAAATGAAATGCTAGGTGAAATCCCAAGAAACAATGAAAACCCTATATTAAGGGTCACCAATCTAACCCAAGAAGAGGTGCGAAACCGGCTAAATAAGATTAAAATAGATAAATCTCCGGGTCCGGATGGCATACACCCACGAGTACTAAGAGAACTAAGTAATGTAATAGATAAACCATTATTTCTTATTTTTAGGGACTCTATAGCGACGGGGTCTGTTCCGCAGGACTGGCGCATAGCAAATGTGGTTCCAATATTCAAAAAGGGCTCTAAAAGTGAACCTGGAAATTATAGGCCAGTAAGTCTAACCTCTACTGTTGGTAAAATATTTGAAGGGTTTCTGAAGGATGTTATTCTGGATTATCTCAATGAGAATAACTGTTTAACTCCATAGCAGCATGGGTTTATGAGAAATCGCTCCTGTCAAACCAATCTAATCAGTTTTTATGAAGAGGTAAGCTATAGGCTAGACCACGGTGAGTCATTGGACGTGGTATATCTCGATTTCTCCAAAGCCTTTGATACCATGCCGCACAAGAGGTTGGTACACAAAATGAGAATGCTTGGTCTGGGGGAAAATGTGTGTAAATGGGTTAGTAACTGGCTTAGTGATAGAAAGCAGAGGGTGGTTATAAATGGTATAGTCTCTAACTGGGTCGCTGTGACCAGTGGGGTACCGCAGGGGTCGGTATTGGGACCTGTTCTCTTCAACATATTCATTAATGATCTGGTAGAAGGTTTACACAGTAAAATATTGATATTTGCAGATGATACAAAACTATGTAAAGCAGTTAATACAAGAGAAGATAGTATTCTGCTACAGATGGATCTGGATAAGTTGGAAACTTGGGCTGAAAGGTGGCAGATGAGGTTTAACAATGATAAATGTAAGGTTATACACATGGGAAGAAGGAATCAATATCACCATTACACACTGAACGGGAAACCACTGGGTAAATCTGACAGGGAGAAGGACTTGGGGATCCTAGTTAATGATAAACTTACCTGGAGAAGCCAGTGCCAGGCAGCAGCTGCCAAGGCAAACAGGATCATGGGGTGCATTAAAAGAGGTCTGGATACACATGATGAGAGCATTATACTGCCTCTGTACAAATCCCTAGTTAGACCGCACATGGAGTACTGTGTCCAGTTTTGGGCACCGGTGCTCAGGAAGGATATAATGGAACTAGAGAGAGTACAAAGGAGGGCAACAAAGTTAATAAAGGGGATGGGAGAACTGCAATACCCAGATAGATTAGCGAAATTAGGATTATTTAGTCTAGAAAAAAGATGACTGAGGGGCGATCTAATAACCATGTATAAGTATATAAGGGGACAATACAAATATCTCGCTGAGGATCTGTTTATACCAAGGAAGATGACGGGCACAAGGGGGCATTCTTTGCGTCTGGAGGAGAGAAGGTTTTTCCACCAACATAGAAGAGGATTCTTTACTGTTAGGGCAGTGAGAATCTGGAATTGCTTGCCTGAGGAGGTGGTGATGGCGGACTCAGTCGAGGGGTTCAAGAGAGGCCTGGATGTCTTCCTGGAGCAGAACAATATTGTATCATACAATTATTAGGTTCTGTAGAAGGATGTAGATCTGGGGATTTATTATGATGGAATATAGGAATATAGGCTGAACTGGATGGACAAATGTCTTTTTTCGGCCTTACTAACTATGTTACTATGTTACTATGTTACTATGATTTATTATTTTATTTTTTTTACAGGTGGTCGAGAACATTGGGGATTAGCTGTATGGTATGTACTGTATGTGTATATGTATGTACTGTATCTCTAAATGTATGTACTGTATGTATACGTCTGTACTGTATGTCTATATGTGTTGCTTTTTTTTTACACTTGAACACAGTAGCTGGATGATGGGACTACTGCTGTCCTATCATTGGCTAGCTGTCACTGCAGCAGGCATAACCAGATGGGACTAGTAGTCCCATCGGACGATGCCTGCCTACATACAGGCCCTCACACACACACACACACACACAGCACCGCACACACCCACAGACACCTGCACACATACAGACACACACAGATAAACACAAACACTTGCACACAGACACACATATTCTTCTCCACACACACATTCTCTGCCCACACACAGTCTCAGCCCACACTCCACCCACACACTCTTCCTCCTCCGGATCTGCAGAATTTCTCGCACCCAACTCCACAACAAAAGCACAGATCTTTTTAAACCTGTGGTTTTACTGCGGATTTGACTGAATCAATGGAATTCAATGGGTACAGAAAAGCTGCAGATCCACAAAGAATTGACTTGCTGTGGAAAATAAAACTCTGCAAATCTACACATTTTTTTCCGCAGCATGTGCACACCAATTGTCAATTCCCCACTGACTAACATTGCTTGTGCACTACACTGTGGATTTGATGCAGAGATTGCCTGACATACTCTGAAATGCTGTAGCCATGATGGATACTGGCATTACTGTCCTCAGGAAGCCGTTTAGGGAGAGTTGTTATAGGAGGGAGAGCTTATTGTAGGGCAAGCAGTTAGTCAGGGTTTATTTCCTTACAGTCCTTGTATAGGTATACTGCTGCTGCAACCTAAAAACAACTGTTAATTAATGACTGTTAATTGACATTGATCTGGGGCACCATGCAAATCTCTGATTCTGTGAGTGATTGCGAGAAGATGCTTTGGTCAGATGAGACAAAAATTGAGCTCTTTGGCATTAATTCAACTCGCAGTGTTTGGAGGAAAAGAAATGCTGCAATGACCCAAAGAACACTATCCCCACTATCAAGCATGGAGGTGGAAATATTATGTTTTGGGGGTGTTTCTCTGCTAAGAGCACAGAACTACTTCGCCGCAACAATGGGAGAATGGATGGAGCCATGTACCGTAAAATCCTGAGTGACAACCTCCTTTCCACCTCCAGGACATTAAAAATGGGTCGTGGCTGGGTCTTCCAGCAAGACAATGATCCAAAACAAACAGCCAATGCAACAAAGGAGTGGCTCAAAAAGAAGCACCTTAAAGTCATGGTGTGGCCTAGCCAGTAGAGGTGAGCAAATATGTTTGGAAATAGATCGCCAAACATAAATTCGGCACGAATATGTTACATTCGGATTCGTGATCGGTAACATGAGCATTTTTCTTAAAATCAGAAAAAGTTGGTAACATTTGGTAAAAGATAAAAACGGACAATTCAGTAAAATTGTAGCGCCCCCACTGCCGCAGGGCCGAGGGGTACCCGGTACCGGGCCTCTGAGTCTCTGCTCTGGTGTTGTCACGGTGGCTAGGCCCGGTCCGTGACCCTGCTGAGGGGCATAGAGTGAATGGTGGATGTGGATAGTGGGTGGTGGTGGTGCGGTGCAGTAAATAACGAGGACACCAGGTTGCAGTCTCTTTACCTCTTTACTGAAGATCTCTGAGTCCTCAGTCCGGAATACGGTTCACCAGGCTGCGCAAGTCCGGCTGGTCCAATGGCACCTCCAGAGTTCTCTTTGCAGGTGGAAATCTGTGCCTTCCTGCTAGCGCTATGTGTTGTGGTCCTCCCCTGCTGTGCTTACGGAAAGTCCCCACAACTGTTGTGTCTGTTTCTCGTGTTTCCTCACAACAACTCGATTAGATGATGTTCTGCTAATCCTCCGTCCCTCCCGGTGTTATGGTTGGGACGCACCCGTATGACGGGTAGGCTCGGGGCTCTTCCGGGACCCTAGAGTCGCCCCTCTCCACAGGTTGCCCCCTATGTCTGCATAGGTGATTTAGGTGAGACAGCCCGCCTATGACTGACTGTCCTGCCGTTGGTTTGAAGTATTGCTTGGAGCTAGATATATGAATACTTCCTCGGCGTTCCGGCCGCCGGTTGTGCGCCTCAGTAGGATGTTGCCTCGGTCTTACAGCACGACTCCTACTGGTATTCTCCTTCTTGCTATGATCTCGTTTCTCACTCAGCACAATATATCTCGCTTCTGATCCTTTCTTAGGGCACCACCGCTATGCTGAGCAGGCACGGTCCCGTGACGTTCCTTCTTGTAGCCAGGCCTCTGTCAGGGTCCCAAACCTGACAGGAGCCCTACCGAATCTTCCCCCACAACACCCTCTGCCACCAGGTGTTTTCTGGTCCAACCCAGTCAGCTTTCTGTCTAACTTCCTGCCTGACCCCCAGTTTACCCACACAGTGAGGAGTGGCCTAATAAATAGCACCCTTAGCTCCCCCTGGAGGCCCGACTGTGAAATGTATTGGTGTATGTGATACCTGGTCAGATGAACTCCTTCAGTGCCATCAGACGTACCATAGCCCCCCTTAGCGGTGGAGCCACAGTACTGCAACGACCAGGACTCTGGGGCGCTGCACTCCCCCCCGGTTAAATCCAGTACTCCGGGACTGGGAAGAAAACAACAATACATGTCAGCAAAAAGACATACAATTTTTGTGAGTGCAATAACAATAAGCATATTTGAACAGAGCTTCCCTTTATGGGAGGTGAGGACACTTAAACGTTACAAACATGGTTAAATACTTTTAAATAACTTTTCTTACCCAACCGGGTATTCTACTAAGTGCAAAATTTTTAAACATTAATTCAACATTGCCTTTAAGGATGTACACTCTAAATCCACTAAAGACCTTCTTATAACACATTATAAGGCTTGAGCAACTGTGCTACATTCTCCTACTTTACGTCTGCAGGACCGCCTGTCCTACCGGCTCCAGACCCACTGCCTCTCCTTTCTTTACAGGACCGCCCCTTTCAGCCGGGCCTACTGCCCCTCCACTACTATACACAGTATAGAACATAACATTTTTCTTTCAGTTTGAGATTACTGAGCCATCTCTATATGGCTCCTAAGAGGACTCACCACTAACCCCTACGGGTTCACTTCCTGTCCTCATCCTTCTATTAGCATTATTGAACATTTCTTACAATTAACTAGTTAGTTACATTTAACTCTTACATATCAGCATTATTGCTTTCTCTTTTTAATACATTATTGCCACCCAACTGTCTTAAGGCAATACGGTTCATCAGCGCAATACGTGGACATCCCCTTTAAGAGGGGATCAAGTCTCTATGAGGTAGTGCAACTTCTCATGTTGCAAGTCTGTTCGCAGTAAGGACTCCGGTGCTGTTTCCAGGAACAGTTTATTCGCAAAGAGTCCTTCTTTTAAGTAAAACCAGTAGGGAGCACCTTTAAGAAGGTGCAAACTATATACAAGAAGTTTGTATCATGCACTGTTCATGATTCCAGCAGTTTCTTAGTAACGGAGCAAAAGGTAGAAAAACAAACAAAAAGCAATAGGGATCCCGGGTCAACAAAGGGATCCCTTTAAGAGTTAACCCTGGACGGGTTTTAGCAGCAACATAGCAGCAAAAACAAACAGTTAACTTATTTACATGTTCAGAAGATCAAGACATTTATTGGAACCATTCAGGAGGCAGCACCGGCGGAGGCAACCCCTTTGGGTATTGCGAGCCGCCCGGTACTGCATAAGGGGGTCTGTTGTCCCATCTGGGGGTCTGTGTACTCACAGTCTTCGATTCTGGGGCAGCAGGAACACCGGTCACCTGAGGAGGTGCTTCCTTGGCCACGACAGCGGTGGTGGTCATAATGCTACAAGTCGTGGTCTTTACAATGGTGCATGTTGGGGTGACCACGGTGGTCTCAGTGGTGATCGTAGGCCATCCACAAGGGGGCACCTTGGCCACGGGGGCCAGCTTCTCTGGCACCTTAGTCGGGGGTTCCATCGACTTCCGCTTGCAGACATTTAAAGCGAACCACCCCTTCTCTCCAAAGTGCCGGGTGTAGGTCACTTCATCCCCTGGGTAGAGGTCCCGGTCTGTTGTGAACTCTGTGTTCAGGCTCCCTCTTGTGGTCACTGGTGGTATGGTGTGACTTTTGCTTTGGGCTCCCCCTGGTGGCTTTGCCTGTTATCCTGCTGGTCTCTGGCTATCAGCTGGTTCGTTATCCTCTGGGAGTTTCCTATATAGCTCTGTTTTACTTCCACTTGTGGCCGGCTGTCGATGTAATCAGTGCTACTCAGATTCCTTCTGACTACCTTGCTCCCAGTCCATCCAGGATAAGCTAAGTTTTGTTTGCTCATTTTTTGATCAGCAGTGTTTATCATGTTTTCTGTTCCAGCTTGCTAAAATGTAATTCCCTTGCTTGCTTGTTGCTCTAGTGGGCTGAGTTTCTCCCCACACACCGTTAGTTGGTGTGTGGGTTCTTGAAATCTCAGGATGGATATTTTGTAAGGGTTTTTTATTAATCGCATAGACCCCTGCTCTATTTTCTGCTTTCTAGTACTAGTGGGCCTCTTTTGCTGAATCTGATTTCATCCCTATGTATGTGCCTTCTTCTTACTTCACCGTTAATATTTGTTGGGGGCTTCTGTATCTTTGGGGATTATTTCTCTGGAGGCAAGCGAGGTCTTTCTTTCTCTTTAGGGGTAGCTAGTTACTCAGGCTGGCTCGAGACGTCTAGGAATTTTTTAGGCACGTTCACCTGCTACCTCTAGTTGTTTTGGATAGGTTCAGATTTGCGATCAGTCCAGTTACCATCTCCCTAGAGCTCGTCCTTAGTTTAATCACTTGCTGATCTATTTGTGATCCTCAGCCACTAGGGATCATAACACCGGTCCGGGTGACCCTCCCTCAAGTGAGACTCGACATCCCTCCAGTTAACAAACACTTCTGCATACAGGCCCGACTCTTTAATGAAGCCCCAGCCTCCGCGGAGCTTGAAGGTGGTGATGACGCCCTGCCTGCGCGGGGCCTGGTGAGCGGTGGGGTCCTTGCGGGCCCGATCCTTGACCGCTAAATCTTTCTGGTGGTAGGCCTCTAGCCCGGCCTGGTATTCTTCCCGTTGCTTCCCCCACTGCTGCTCGAGCTGAACCCGTTATTCCTCCCAGCTTAGGGCCTGTACCATCTCCCCCTCTTGGGTCTTCACCCCGGGGAACCCCATAAGGTCAGATCCTGGGTTCACCCAGCGGCACACTGTGCGCTCTACGCGGACTTCACACAGCAGAGCGGTGGGTCGAAGCGGGCCTCTAAGCGGTGTTCCATGCCCGTGGGATCCTCCCATGGCAACAGGCGCTGAAGTCTATGGGTTCCAGGGAGAGGGGGTGCTGCAACGGGGCCTACTAGCAGGCTCTCGGCCGGCGGGACGGGGTCGGCAGACTCACCAGCCGATGCAGGCTCTCCCTCCGCGGCGGGTCCCTCTGGTGGCGTCGGTGAGGTCCTCGGCAACAGTATAAGATCCAATGCTGGAAGACTGCCATCCGGCGCCGCCTGGTGCGGAGCCTGGGCCTTCACGTTCAGCGGAAGGAGCTGGTCGAGCAAGCTCTCCATCTCAACCTGCAGGAATTCAGTGTTGTCCGCGGAGAACTGGCTGCTGCGCTCATCCGGGTAGTTGGGGGAGACTTCCGCTTCAACCCCACTTTCGGGTCCAGAGCTGCTGGCCATGGCGTCCTTCACGTGGGTCACTTCCTGGTCCTTTTCCCACTCTCTCCTTCGTGGGCGGTGTCATCTCCTCGGTCTCCGCCCTCCGTTGAGGATCAGGAGGCGGATCTCTGCTGCTGACGGACACGTCCTCACAGTACAGAAATATTTAGACTGGGCGGCCATTGTCCTTCACTCTCTTAAGCTTGTCTACGCCCAGTCCACGCCCCTCTTCTTCTCCTGCGCTGTAATGGCGGCGGTTTTGGCAGGGACTTTTGGTGGTAAATGGCAACACACAGTCTTTGCAATAAAGCACAGTCCAAGCACAATAAATCACAGTTCCAAGGCACACATGACCTGATTCTTCAGGCTTAAGTAGATCCTGTTCGTGACGCCAAGTTGTAGCGCCCCCACTGCCGCAGGGCCGAGGGGTACCCGGTACTGGGCCTCTGAGTCTCTGCTCTGGGGTTGTCACGGTGGCTAGGCCCGGTCCGTGACCCTGCTGAGGGGCGTACAGTGAATGGTGGATGTGGATAGTGGGTGGTGGTGGTGCGGTGCAGTAAATAACGAGGACACCAGGTTGCAGTCTCTTTACCTCTTTACTGAAGATCTCTGAGTCCTCAGTCCGGAATACGGTTCACCAGGCTGCGCAAGTCCGGCTGGTCCAATGGCACCTCCAGAGTTCTCTTTGCAGGTGGAAATCTGTGCCTTCCTGCTAGCGCTATGTGTTGTGGTCCTCCCCTGCTGTGCTTACGGAAAGTCCCCACAACTGTTGTGTCTGTTTCTCGTGTTTCCTCACAACAACTCGATTAGATGATGTTCTGCTAATCCTCCGTCCCTCCCGGTGTTATGGTTGGGACGCACCTGTATGACGGGTAGGCTCGGAGCTCTTCCGGGACCCTAGAGTCGCCCCTCTCCACAGGTTGCCCCCTATGTCTGCATAGGTGATTTAGGTGAGACAGCCCGCCTATGACTGACTGTCCTGCCGTTGGTTTGAAGTATTGCTTGGAGCTAGATATATGAATACTTCCTCGGCGTTCCGGCCGCCGGTTGTGCACCTCAGTAGGATGTTGCCTCGGTCTTACAGCACGACTCCTACTGGTATTCTCCTTCTTGCTATGATCTCGTTTCTCACTCAGCACAATATATCTCGCTTCTGATCCTTTCTTAGGGCACCACCGCTATGCTGAGCAGGCACGGTCCCGTGACGTTCCTTCTTGTAGCCAGGCCTCTGTCAGGGTCCCAAACCTGACAGGAGCCCTACCGAATCTTCCCCCACAACACCCTCTGCCACCAGGTGTTTTCTGGTCCAACCCAGTCAGCTTTCTGTCTAACTTCCTGCCTGACCCCCAGTTTACCCACACGGTGAGGAGTGGCCTAATAAATAGCACCCTTAGCTCCCCCTGGAGGCCCGACTGTGAAATGTATTGGTGTATGTGATACCTGGTCAGATGAACTCCTTCAGTGCCATCAGACGTACCATAGCCCCCCTTAGCGGCGGAGCCACAGTACTGCAACGACCAGGACTCTGGGGCGCTGCACTCCCCCCCGGTTAAATCCAGTACTCCGGGACTGGGAAGAAAACAACAATACATGTCAGCAAAAAGACATACAATTTTTGTGAGTGCAATAACAATAAGCATATTTGAACAGAGCTTCCCTTTATGGGAGGTGAGGACACTTAAACGTTACAAACATGGTTAAATACTTTTAAATAACTTTTCTTACCCAACCGGGTATTCTACTAAGTGCAAAATTTTTAAACATTAATTCAACATTGCCTTTAAGGATGTACACTCTAAATCCACTAAAGACCTTCTTATAACACATTATAAGGCTTGAGCAACTGTGCTACATTCTCCTACTTTACGTCTGCAGGACCGCCTGTCCTACCGGCTCCAGACCCACTGCCTCTCCTTTCTTTACAGGACCGCCCCTTTCAGCCCGGGCCTACTGCCCCTCCACTACTATACACAGTATAGAACATAACATTTTTCTTTCAGTTTGAGATTACTGAGCCATCTCTATATGGCTCCTAAGAGGACTCACCACTAACCCCTACGGGTTCACTTCCTGTCCTCATCCTTCTATTAGCATTATTGAACATTTCTTACAATTAACTAGTTAGTTACATTTAACTCTTACATATCAGCATTATTGCTTTCTCTTTTTAATACATTATTGCCACCCAACTGTCTTAAGGCAATACGGTTCATCAGCGCAATACGTGGACATCCCCTTTAAGAGGGGATCAAGTCTCTATGAGGTAGTGCAACTTCTCATGTTGCAAGTCTGTTCGCAGTAAGGACTCCGGTGCTGTTTCCAGGAACAGTTTATTCGCAAAGAGTCCTTCTTTTAAGTAAAACCAGTAGGGAGCACCTTTAAGAAGGTGCAAACTATATACAAGAAGTTTGTATCATGCACTGTTCATGATTCCAGCAGTTTCTTAGTAACGGAGCAAAAGGTAGAAAAACAAACAAAAAGCAATAGGGATCCCGGGTCAACAAAGGGATCCCTTTAAGAGTTAACCCTGGACGGGTTTTAGCAGCAACATAGCAGCAAAAACAAACAGTTAACTTATTTACATGTTCAGAAGATCAAGACATTTATTGGAACCATTCAGAAGGCAGCACCGGCGGAGGCAACCCCTTTGGGTATTGCGAGCTGCCCGGTACTGCATAAGGGGGTCTGTTGTCCCATCTGGGGGTCTGTGTACTCACAGTCTTCGATTCTGGGGCAGCAGGAACACCGGTCACCTGAGGAGGTGCTTCCTTGGCCACGACAGCGGTGGTGGTCATAATGCTACAAGTCGTGGTCTTTACAATGGTGCATGTTGGGGTGACCACGGTGGTCTCAGTGGTGATCGTAGGCCGTCCACAAGGGGGCACCTTGGCCACGGGGGCCAGCTTCTCTGGCACCTTAGTCGGGGGTTCCATCGACTTCCGCTTGCAGACATTTAAAGCGAACCACCCCTTCTCTCCAAAGTGCCGGGTGTAGGTCACTTCATCCCCTGGGTAGAGGTCCCGGTCTGTTGTGAACTCTGTGTTCAGGCTCCCTCTTGTGGTCACTGGTGGTATGGTGTGACTTTTGCTTTGGGCTCCCCCTGGTGGCTTTGCCTGTTATCCTGCTGGTCTCTGGCTATCAGCTGGTTCGTTATCCTCTGGGAGTTTCCTATATAGCTCTGTTTTACTTCCACTTGTGGCCGGCTGTCGATGTAATCAGTGCTACTCAGATTCCTTCTGACTACCTTGCTCCCAGTCCATCCAGGATAAGCTAAGTTTTGTTTGCTCATTTTTTGATCAGCAGTGTTTATCATGTTTTCTGTTCCAGCTTGCTAAAATGTAATTCCCTTGCTTGCTTGTTGCTCTAGTGGGCTGAGTTTCTCCCCACACACCGTTAGTTGGTGTGTGGGTTCTTGAAATCTCAGGATGGATATTTTGTAAGGGTTTTTTATTAATCGCATAGACCCCTGCTCTATTTTCTGCTTTCTAGTACTAGTGGGCCTCTTTTGCTGAATCTGATTTCATCCCTATGTATGTGCCTTCTTCTTACTTCACCGTTAATATTTGTTGGGGGCTTCTGTATCTTTGGGGATTATTTCTCTGGAGGCAAGCGAGGTCTTTCTTTCTCTTTAGGGGTAGCTAGTTACTCAGGCTGGCTCGAGACGTCTAGGAATTTTTTAGGCACGTTCACCTGCTACCTCTAGTTGTTTTGGATAGGTTCAGATTTGCGATCAGTCCAGTTACCATCTCCCTAGAGCTCGTCCTTAGTTTAATCACTTGCTGATCTATTTGTGATCCTCAGCCACTAGGGATCATAACACCGGTCCGGGTGACCCTCCCTCAAGTGAGACTCGACATCCCTCCAGTTAACAAACACTTCTGCATACAGGCCCGACTCTTTAATGAAGCCCCAGCCTCCGCGGAGCTTGAAGGTGGTGATGACGCCCTGCCTGCGCGGGGCCTGGTGAGCGGTGGGGTCCTTGCGGGCCCGATCCTTGACCGCTAAATCTTTCTGGTGGTAGGCCTCTAGCCCGGCCTGGTATTCTTCCCGTTGCTTCCCCCACTGCTGCTCGAGCTGAACCCGTTATTCCTCCCAGCTTAGGGCCTGTACCATCTCCCCCTCTTGGGTCTTCACCCCGGGGAACCCCATAAGGTCAGATCCTGGGTTCACCCAGCGGCACACTGTGCGCTCTACGCGGACTTCACACAGCAGAGCGGTGGGTCGAAGCGGGCCTCTAAGCGGTGTTCCATGCCCGTGGGATCCTCCCATGGCAACAGGCGCTGAAGTCTATGGGTTCCAGGGAGAGGGGGTGCTGCAACGGGGCCTACTAGCAGGCTCTCGGCCGGCGGGATGGGGTCGGCAGACTCACCAGCCGATGCAGGCTCTCCCTCCGCGGCGGGTCCCTCTGGTGGCGTCGGTGAGGTCCTCGGCAACAGTATAAGATCCAATGCTGGAAGACTGCCATCCGGCGCCGCCTGGTGCGGAGCCTGGGCCTTCACGTTCAGCGGAAGGAGCTGGTCGAGCAAGCTCTCCATCTCAACCTGCAGGAATTCAGTGTTGTCCGCGGAGAACTGGCTGCTGCGCTCATCCGGGTAGTTGGGGGAGACTTCCGCTTCAACCCCACTTTCGGGTCCAGAGCTGCTGGCCATGGCGTCCTTCACGTGGGTCACTTCCTGGTCCTTTTCCCACTCTCTCCTTCGTGGGCGGTGTCATCTCCTCGGTCTCCGCCCTCCGTTGAGGATCAGGAGGCGGATCTCTGCTGCTGACGGACACGTCCTCACAGTACAGAAATATTTAGACTGGGCGGCCATTGTCCTTCACGCTCTTAAGCTTGTCTACGCCCAGTCCACGCCCCTCTTCTTCTCCTGCGCTGTAATGGCGGCGGTTTTGGCAGGGACTTTTGGTGGTAAATGGCAACACACAGTCTTTGCAATAAAGCACAGTCCAAGCACAATAAATCACAGTTCCAAGGCACACATGACCTGATTCTTCAGGCTTAAGTAGATCCTGTTCGTGACGCCAAGTTGTAGCGCCCCCACTGCCGCAGGGCCGAGGGGTACCCGGTACTGGGCCTCTGAGTCTCTGCTCTGGGGTTGTCACGGTGGCTAGGCCCGGTCCGTGACCCTGCTGAGGGGCGTACAGTGAATGGTGGATGTGGATAGTGGGTGGTGGTGGTGCGGTGCAGTAAATAACGAGGACACCAGGTTGCAGTCTCTTTACCTCTTTACTGAAGATCTCTGAGTCCTCAGTCCGGAATACGGTTCACCAGGCTGCGCAAGTCCGGCTGGTCCAATGGCACCTCCAGAGTTCTCTTTGCAGGTGGAAATCTGTGCCTTCCTGCTAGCGCTATGTGTTGTGGTCCTCCCCTGCTGTGCTTACGGAAAGTCCCCACAACTGTTGTGTCTGTTTCTCGTGTTTCCTCACAACAACTCGATTAGATGATGTTCTGCTAATCCTCCGTCCCTCCCGGTGTTATGGTTGGGACGCACCTGTATGACGGGTAGGCTCGGAGCTCTTCCGGGACCCTAGAGTCGCCCCTCTCCACAGGTTGCCCCCTATGTCTGCATAGGTGATTTAGGTGAGACAGCCCGCCTATGACTGACTGTCCTGCCGTTGGTTTGAAGTATTGCTTGGAGCTAGATATATGAATACTTCCTCGGCGTTCCGGCCGCCGGTTGTGCGCCTCAGTAGGATGTTGCCTCGGTCTTACAGCACGACTCCTACTGGTATTCTCCTTCTTGCTATGATCTCGTTTCTCACTCAGCACAATATATCTCGCTTCTGATCCTTTCTTAGGGCACCACCGCTATGCTGAGCAGGCACGGTCCCGTGACGTTCCTTCTTGTAGCCAGGCCTCTGTCAGGGTCCCAAACCTGACAGGAGCCCTACCGAATCTTCCCCCACAACACCCTCTGCCACCAGGTGTTTTCTGGTCCAACCCAGTCAGCTTTCTGTCTAACTTCCTGCCTGACCCCCAGTTTACCCACACGGTGAGGAGTGGCCTAATAAATAGCACCCTTAGCTCCCCCTGGAGGCCCGACTGTGAAATGTATTGGTGTATGTGATACCTGGTCAGATGAACTCCTTCAGTGCCATCAGACGTACCATAGCCCCCCTTAGCGACGGAGCCACAGTACTGCAACGACCAGGACTCTGGGGCGCTGCACTCCCCCCCGGTTAAATCCAGTACTCCGGGACTGGGAAGAAAACAACAATACATGTCAGCAAAAAGACATACAATTTTTGTGAGTGCAATAACAATAAGCATATTTGAACAGAGCTTCCCTTTATGGGAGGTGAGGACACTTAAACGTTACAAACATGGTTAAATACTTTTAAATAACTTTTCTTACCCAACCGGGTATTCTACTAAGTGCAAAATTTTTAAACATTAATTCAACATTGCCTTTAAGGATGTACACTCTAAATCCACTAAAGACCTTCTTATAACACATTATAAGGCTTGAGCAACTGTGCTACATTCTCCTACTTTACGTCTGCAGGACCGCCTGTCCTACCGGCTCCAGACCCACTGCCTCTCCTTTCTTTACAGGACCGCCCCTTTCAGCCCGGGCCTACTGCCCCTCCACTACTATACACAGTATAGAACATAACATTTTTCTTTCAGTTTGAGATTACTGAGCCATCTCTATATGGCTCCTAAGAGGACTCACCACTAACCCCTACGGGTTCACTTCCTGTCCTCATCCTTCTATTAGCATTATTGAACATTTCTTACAATTAACTAGTTAGTTACATTTAACTCTTACATATCAGCATTATTGCTTTCTCTTTTTAATACATTATTGCCACCCAACTGTCTTAAGGCAATACGGTTCATCAGCGCAATACGTGGACATCCCCTTTAAGAGGGGATCAAGTCTCTATGAGGTAGTGCAACTTCTCATGTTGCAAGTCTGTTCGCAGTAAGGACTCCGGTGCTGTTTCCAGGAACAGTTTATTCGCAAAGAGTCCTTCTTTTAAGTAAAACCAGTAGGGAGCACCTTTAAGAAGGTGCAAACTATATACAAGAAGTTTGTATCATGCACTGTTCATGATTCCAGCAGTTTCTTAGTAACGGAGCAAAAGGTAGAAAAACAAACAAAAAGCAATAGGGATCCCGGGTCAACAAAGGGATCCCTTTAAGAGTTAACCCTGGACGGGTTTTAGCAGCAACATAGCAGCAAAAACAAACAGTTAACTTATTTACATGTTCAGAAGATCAAGACATTTATTGGAACCATTCAGAAGGCAGCACCGGCGGAGGCAACCCCTTTGGGTATTGCGAGCTGCCCGGTACTGCATAAGGGGGTCTGTTGTCCCATCTGGGGGTCTGTGTACTCACAGTCTTCGATTCTGGGGCAGCAGGAACACCGGTCACCTGAGGAGGTGCTTCCTTGGCCACGACAGCGGTGGTGGTCATAATGCTACAAGTCGTGGTCTTTACAATGGTGCATGTTGGGGTGACCACGGTGGTCTCAGTGGTGATCGTAGGCCGTCCACAAGGGGGCACCTTGGCCACGGGGGCCAGCTTCTCTGGCACCTTAGTCGGGGGTTCCATCGACTTCCGCTTGCAGACATTTAAAGCGAACCACCCCTTCTCTCCAAAGTGCCGGGTGTAGGTCACTTCATCCCCTGGGTAGAGGTCCCGGTCTGTTGTGAACTCTGTGTTCAGGCTCCCTCTTGTGGTCACTGGTGGTATGGTGTGACTTTTGCTTTGGGCTCCCCCTGGTGGCTTTGCCTGTTATCCTGCTGGTCTCTGGCTATCAGCTGGTTCGTTATCCTCTGGGAGTTTCCTATATAGCTCTGTTTTACTTCCACTTGTGGCCGGCTGTCGATGTAATCAGTGCTACTCAGATTCCTTCTGACTACCTTGCTCCCAGTCCATCCAGGATAAGCTAAGTTTTGTTTGCTCATTTTTTGATCAGCAGTGTTTATCATGTTTTCTGTTCCAGCTTGCTAAAATGTAATTCCCTTGCTTGCTTGTTGCTCTAGTGGGCTGAGTTTCTCCCCACACACCGTTAGTTGGTGTGTGGGTTCTTGAAATCTCAGGATGGATATTTTGTAAGGGTTTTTTATTAATCGCATAGACCCCTGCTCTATTTTCTGCTTTCTAGTACTAGTGGGCCTCTTTTGCTGAATCTGATTTCATCCCTATGTATGTGCCTTCTTCTTACTTCACCGTTAATATTTGTTGGGGGCTTCTGTATCTTTGGGGATTATTTCTCTGGAGGCAAGCGAGGTCTTTCTTTCTCTTTAGGGGTAGCTAGTTACTCAGGCTGGCTCGAGACGTCTAGGAATTTTTTAGGCACGTTCACCTGCTACCTCTAGTTGTTTTGGATAGGTTCAGATTTGCGATCAGTCCAGTTACCATCTCCCTAGAGCTCGTCCTTAGTTTAATCACTTGCTGATCTATTTGTGATCCTCAGCCACTAGGGATCATAACACCGGTCCGGGTGACCCTCCCTCAAGTGAGACTCGACATCCCTCCAGTTAACAAACACTTCTGCATACAGGCCCGACTCTTTAATGAAGCCCCAGCCTCCGCGGAGCTTGAAGGTGGTGATGACGCCCTGCCTGCGCGGGGCGTGGTGAGCGGTGGGGTCCTTGCGGGCCCGATCCTTGACCGCTAAATCTTTCTGGTGGTAGGCCTCTAGCCCGGCCTGGTATTCTTCCCGTTGCTTCCCCCACCGCTGCTCAAGCTGAACCCGTTATTCCTCCCAGCTTAGGGCCTGTACCATCTCCCCCTCTTGGGTCTTCACCCCGGGGAACCCCATAAGGTCAGATCCTGGGTTCACCCAGCGGCACACTGTGCGCTCTACGCGGACTTCACACAGCAGAGCGGTGGGTCGAAGCGGGCCTCTAAGCGGTGTTCCATGCCCGTGGGATCCTCCCATGGCAACAGGCGCTGAAGTCTATGGGTTCCAGGGAGAGGGGGTGCTGCAACGGGGCCTACTAGCAGGCCCTCGGCCGGCGGGACGGGGTCGGCAGACTCACCAGCCGATGCAGGCTCTCCCTCCGCGGCGGGTCCCTCTGGTGGTGTCGGTGAGGTCCTCGGCAACAGTATAAGATCCAATGCTGGAAGACTGCCATCCGGCGCCGCCTGGTGCGGAGCCTGGGCCTTCACGTTCAGCGGAAGGAGCTGGTCGAGCAAGCTCTCCATCTCAACCTGCAGGAATTCAGTGTTGTCCGCGGAGAACTGGCTGCTGCGCTCATCCGGGTAGTTGGGGGAGACTTCCGCTTCAACCCCACTTTCGGGTCCAGAGCTGCTGGCCATGGCGTCCTTCACGTGGGTCACTTCCTGGTCCTTTTCCCACTCTCTCCTTCGTGGGCGGTGTCATCTCCTCGGTCTCCGCCCTCCGTTGAGGATCAGGAGGCGGATCTCTGCTGCTGACGGACACGTCCTCACAGTACAGAAATATTTAGACTGGGCGGCCATTGTCCTTCGCGCTCTTAAGCTTGTCTACGCCCAGTCCACGCCCCTCTTCTTCTCCTGCGCTGTAATGGCGGCGGTTTTGGCAGGGACTTTTGGTGGTAAATGGCAACACACAGTCTTTGCAATAAAGCACAGTCCAAGCACAATAAATCACAGTTCCAAGGCACACATGACCTGATTCTTCAGGCTTAAGTAGATCCTGTTCGTGACGCCAAGTTGTAGCGCCCCCACTGCCGCAGGGCCGAGGGGTACCCGGTACTGGGCCTCTGAGTCTCTGCTCTGGGGTTGTCACGGTGGCTAGGCCCGGTCCGTGACCCTGCTGAGAGGCGTACAGTGAATGGTGGATGTGGATAGTGGGTGGTGGTGGTGCGGTGCAGTAAATAACGAGGACACCAGGTTGCAGTCTCTTTACCTCTTTACTGAAGATCTCTGAGTCCTCAGTCCGGAATACGGTTCACCAGGCTGCGCAAGTCCGGCCGGTCCAATGGCACCTCCAGAGTTCTCTTTGCAGGTGGAAATCTGTGCCTTCCTGCTAGCGCTATGTGTTGTGGTCCTCCCCTGCTGTGCTTACGGAAAGTCCCCACAACTGTTGTGTCTGTTTCTCGTGTTCCCTCACAACAACTCGATTAGATGATGTCGGTTAATCCTCCGTCCCTCCCGGTGTTATGGTTGGGACGCACCCGTATGACGGGTAGGCTCGGAGCTCTTCCGGGACCCTAGAATCGCCCCTCTCCACAGGTTGCCCCCTATATCTGCATAGGTGATTTAGGTGAGACAGCCCGCCTATGACTGACTGTCCTGCCGTTGGTTTGAAGTATTGCTTGGAGCTAGAAATATGAATACTTCCTCGGCGTTCCGGCCGCCGGTTGTGTGCCTCAGTAGGATGTTGCCTCGGTCTTACAGCACGACTCCTACTGGTATTCTCTTTCTTGCTATGATCTCGTTTCTTGCTCAGCACAATATATCTCGCTTCTGATCCTTTCTTAGGGCACCGCCGCTATGCTGAGCAGGCACGGTCCCGTGACGTTCCTTCTTGTAGCCAGGCCTCTGTCAGGGTCCCAAACCTGACAGGGGCCCTACCGAATCTTCCCCCACAACACCCTCTGCCACCAGGTGTTGTCTGGTCCAACCCAGTCAGCTTTCTGTCTAACTTCCTGCCTGACCCCCAGTTTACCCACACAGTGAGGAGTGGCCTAATAAATAGCACCCTTAGCTCCCCCTGGAGGCCCGACTGTGAAATGTATTGGTGTATGTGATACCTGGTCAGATGAACTCCTTCAGTGCCATCAGACGTACCATAGCCCCCCTTAGCGGCGGAGCCACAGTACTGCAACGACCAGGACTCTGGGGAACTGCAAAATCACAGAGTGACAGGTTAGAATAGAATAGATAGATTATATATTTAGATGTTAGCGACCCACACATATATATATATATATATATATATATATATATATATATATATATGCACTAGCTGAAGAGCCCGGCGTTGCCTGGGCATAGTAAATATCTATGGTTAGTTATAGCACCTCACTTCTCTTATTTTCCCATCACGCCTCTCATTTTCCCCCTCACATCTCTCATTTTCCCCCTCACTCCTCTTATTTTCCCCCTCACTCCTCTCATTCCCCCTAACTCTTGCCATTTTGACCTCACATCTGTCATTTTCCGATCACTCCACTATTTTCCCTCACTCCTCTCAATTTGCACTCACACCTTTTCATTTTCACCTCACACCCCTCATTTTCACCTCACACCCCTCATTTTCTCCTCAGTATATACATATTTGTCCCCTTATATATAGTATACACCTGTATGTCATCTCCTGTATATAGTATATACCTGTATGTAATCTCCTCTGTAAATAGTATATACCTGCTGTATGTCATCTCCTCCTGTATATTGTATATACCTATGTGTCATCTCCTCCTGTATATAGTATATACCTGTATGTCATCTCTTCTGTAGATACTATATACCTGTATGTCATCTCCTCCTATATAGAGTACATACCTGTATGTCATCTCCTGTATATAGTATGTACCTGTATGTCATCTCCTCTTGTATATAGTATATACCTGTGTGTCATCTCCTCTGTATATAGTATATACCTGTGTGTCATCTCCCCTGTATATAGTATATACCTGTGTGTCATCTCCTCCTGTATATAGTATATACCTGTGTGTCATCTCCTCCTGTATATAGTATATACCTGTATGTCATCTCCTCCTATATATAGTATATACCTGTGTCATCTCCTCCTGTATATAGTATGTACCTGTATGTCATCTTCTCCTGTATATAGTATGTAGCTGTATGTCATCTCCTCTGTATATAGTATATACCTGTGTGTCATCTCCCCTGTATATAGTATATACCTGTGTGTCATCTCCCCTGTATATAGGATATACCTGTGTGTCATCTCCCCTGTATATAGGATATACCTGTGTGTCATCTCCCCTGTATATAGTATATATGTGTGTGTCATCTCCTCCTGTATATAGTATATACCTGTGTCATCTCCTCCTGTATATAGTATATACCTGTATGTCATCTCCCCTGTATGTAGTATATACCTGTGTCATCTCCCCTGTATATAGTATATACCTGTGTGTCATCTCCCCTGTATATAGTATGTACCTTTATGTCATCTCCCCAGTATATAGTATATACCAGTGTGTCATCTCCTCCTGCATATAGTATATACCTGTGTGTTATCTCCCCTGTATATAGTATATATGTGGAGCTGGATGCTAGCATGACATAGACTAGTAGCTACTAGTGATGAGCGAGTGTGCTCATTACTGAAGACTTCCGAGCATGCTCGGGTAATCTCCGAGTATTTTGGGTATGCTCAGAGATTTACTGTAGTTTGTGTCACCACTAGTGTTGAGCGATACCGTCCGATACTTGAAAGTATCGGTATCGGAAAGTATCGGCCGATACCGGCAAAGTATCGGATCCAATCCGATACCGATACCCGATACCAATACAAGTCAATGGGACTCAAGTATCGGACGGTATTCCTGATGGTTCTCAGGGTCTGAAGGAGAGGAAACTCTCCTTCAGGCCCTGGGATCCATATTAATGTGTAAAAGAGAGAATTAAAATAAAAAATATTGCTATACTCACCTCTCCGACGCAGCCTGCACCTTACCGAGGGAAGCGGCAGCGTTCTTTGTTTAAAATTCGCGCTTTTCTTTCCTTACGTGAAGTCCCGGCTTTGTGATTGGTTGCGTCTCGATCAACCAATCACAAGCCGGGAGGCTGGACACGCGCGCATTTTAAAATGCGCGCTTGTCCAACCTCCCGTGACGTCCCGGCTTGTGATTGGTTGCTTCGCGGTCAACCAATCACAAGCCGGGAGGCTGGACACGCGCGCATTTTAAAATGCGCGCTTGTCCAACCTCTTGTGACGTCCCGGCTTGTGATTGGTTGATTGCGACGCAACCAATCACAAGCCGGGACGTCACGGGAGGCTGGACAAGCGCGCATTTTAAAATGCGCGCGTGTCCAGCCTCCCGTGACGTCACGGCTTGTGATTGGTTGCGTCGCCCATGTGACTGCGACGCAACCAATCACAAAGCCGGGACGTAATTTTAAAATCCTTAAGGACCTGAAATTACGTCACGGCTTGCTGTGATTGGTTGCGTCGCCCATGTGACTGCGACGCAACCAATCACAAAGCCGGGACTTCACGTAAGGAAAGAAAAGCGCGAATTTTAAACAAAGAACGCTGCCGCTTCCCTCGGTAAGGTGCAGGCTGCGTCGGAGAGGTGAGTATAGCAATATTTTTTATGTTAATTCTCTCTTTTACACATTTTTACATTAATGTTGTTTCGATACCGATACCCGATACCACAAAAGTATCGGATCTCGGTATCGGAATTCCGATACAGCAAATATCGGCCGATACCCGATACTTGCGGTATCGGAATGCTCAACACTAGTCGCCACAGCTGTGTGATTTGTGGCTGCTAGAGAGCCTGAATACATGTGGGGATTGTCTGTTTGTTAGGGAATCCCACATGTGTTCAGGCTGTCTAGCAGTCACAAATAATGCAGCTGCGGCGACACATATTAAATCTCTAAGCAAGCCCAAAATACTTGGAGATCACCCGAGCATGCTCAGAAATCTCAAGTATCGAGCACACTCGCTCATCACTAGTAGCCACATGAGCTTCATCCCATCTTTCCTATATGGATGAGGACTGATAAGGAGAATGAGGAGGAAGAGAGTGAGATAGAGATGCGGAGTAGGAGGAGATGGAGCGTAATCATCATGTTGGAAACAGGGAAGTGTTGGCTGTTGGTAGCTTGGCACATATGGCCGACTTTACATACCACTGTCTTTTCCATGACTCTCGTGTTGTTAATATCTTTGCAAAAAAAAAATAGTACTGGTTGTTCTCCATGGTAAACCCACCTTACATGGAGAACCTTGTATCTCTCTTTCCTGAGGTGGTGAGGTCTACTACATTGCAATACCTGGCCAACAAAACCTGCGTACTCCCTAATTCCTCTGTGACCTTCAACTATTGGGTCTCAAAACTGTACACCTGGCATTAGCTGTTCCTCTATAACTTGGAGGTAATGTGCTTCCCTGCCACTAGAATTTCATCTAAGTGGGTTTTTGGTGCTGCTGGGGGAGGTTATAATAGATAGGCGCTTTTGTCTGTCAACAGAAAATGCTAACAGGCTCACTCTGATTTAAATGAGCAAAGCCTGGATTATCCAAAACAAAGAAAAAAAAGAAAAAAATGGAGTGCACTCACCGGTCCAAAATTCAAACAGTCCTTTAATCAAAACATGTGCAGGTACACTGGGAGAGTACTCCCAGTGTACCTGCACATGTTTTGATTAAAAGACTGTTTGCATTTTGGACCGGTGAGTGCACTCCATTTTTTTCTTTGTTTTGGATTATCATGGACTGACAGGCGTGCACCCAAGTGTCCAGCAGCAGGCATACAGGCACAACAGCTTGGAATTTCTGTGGTGGTATTAGAAACAGTTAGTAGCAGTGCCATGCATCACTTTTTTCTTTTTATCTATAAAGCCTGGATTAGCCCTGACTTTTCTACATCACCAGATGTGAGCAGCACATAAAGTGTTTTTAATATTCAATATTTGAAAGAGGCTCTCCAGTTGTTGCCTTGAAGGGTCTATGGATGACCCTCCTTATATTTTTTCCTGGCTTTACACTGTATGCAGAGCCTTAATGAGTGTAGAAGTACCACAACTTGACATTTTAATGAGGCCCTCCAGTTTTTACCTTCAAGTGTGTATAGATAGCCCTGCTTGTAATTTTTGGCAGGCTTTGCTCTGTGTACAGAGCTTTTATGAGTGTAGGAGTACCACAACTACACTTTGTTCACAATATTTGAATGAGGCACTAAAGTTGCACTAAAAGTGTGTTGATGATCCTGCTTCAATTTTTTGTCAGGCTTTTCACTTTAAGAGTACCACTACAAGAAAATTTGAACAGAATGTGTATGAGGCCCTCCTTTTTGTCTAATATTGGGTGTATTTGAGTCCCTCTTCCATCTAATTTTTGGCAGTGTTTGCTTCTTTCATAAATTACACTGAAATTTGCAATTTTGTTTTATACAATGTTCATTTTTTTACTTAATTTATTATGTATTTGAAATCCTTTCAAAATTTTTGCCTTATATATGTCATTATACAGGAAATAATGTTTCTTATTGTTTTCCTGCAAACTGAAATTTCTCTTCGATTTTGAATGTTTTGTCAGTCCAAAAAGAGGAGTAAAAATGTGACACCAATGTTCTCAGCTGAGATCTGGGAGTCAGAGATATTTCCAGGGGTCTTCCTCATGCTGTTCGCCTTCCATTTAACACTTTTTTATCCATTTAAACATTTTTACTGCCCTCCTGACCTTATTGTAGGGTATGCTGGAAACATGCTCAGATTTCCCATTGACTTTCATTATACCCATTACTCAAAATGAGCATCCGAGCATTAAGAATTGCTCGGTTCAAGTAAGAAGCATCCGAGCATTTTAGTGGTCGCTCATCCTTATTTATTAGTCCTTATATGTCTTTAACAGTCTAGGGTGGAGCGGTGGTCCACCCACGATGGTTAACCAGTTGAATCCCACTGTCAATTACTGACAATGAGATTTAATATGGGCCATCCTAGATCGTGTCCTGCATCCAGCCCATCGGCGAGCCTGACATGTTTGCAGACCACCGATGGGTTGTCATGACAGCTAGGGGTCTGCAGAAGACCCCTGTGCCTGTCCGTGCGATACTCCTGTAAACGCCGACTCATGTATCATGATTTTTGCTATACATAGCAGTGATGAAACACTGATACATATAGTACAGGATACCGGATGGTCCCAGTTTCAAGTCTACTAAGTGGATTATTTAAATCTGTAAAAAAGTGAGAAGTTTTTAAATATACCGTATTTACTCTATACTCGAGTACAAGCCGACCCGAGTATAAGCCGACCCCCTTAATTTTGCAACAAAAAAACGGGAAAACGTATTGACTCAAATATAAGCCTAGGGTGGAAAATGCAGCAGCTACCGGTAAATGTCAAAAATAAAAATAGATACCAATAAAAGTAAAATTAATTGAGACATCAGTAGGTTAAGTGCTTTTGAATATCCATATTGAATCAGGAGCCCCATATAATGCTCCATGCTGCTCATTATGGCCCCATAAGATGCTCCATACAAAATAGGCCCCATATGAAGCTCCATACAGTTCATTATGGCCCCATAAGATGCTCCATATACAAATATGCCCCATATAATGCTCCATGCAGTTCTTTATGGCCCCATAAGATGCCCCATATAATGCTCCATTCAGTTCTTTATGGCCCCATAAATGCCCCATATAATGCTCAATGCAGTTCTTTATGGCCCCATAGATGCTCCATATAATGCTCCATGCAGTTCATTATGGCCCCATAGATGCCCCATATAATGCTCCATGCAGTTTAGTCCCCTTAGATGCTCCATATAATGTTCCATGCAGTTATGGACCCATAGAAGCCCCATATAATGCTCCATGCAGTTATGGCCCCATAGATGCCCCATATAATGCTCCATGCAGTTATGGCCCCATAGATGCCCTATATAATGCTCCATGCAGTTCTTTATGGCTCCATAGATGCTCCATATAGCATTGTGCAACATGTAATGCTGCTGCTGCTGTACTATAAAAAAAATAACACACTCACCTCTCGTCGCTGCCCGCTGCTCCTCAGCGTCCCGTCTCTCCGCACTGACTGTTCAGGCAGAGGGTGGTGCGCACACTAATACATCATCGTACCCTCTGACCTGAACAGTCACTGCAGAGGACACGAAAGATGAGGCGGCGGTGGAACGCAGAAAGGTGAATATGACATACTCACCGGCGCTCCTGGCGCGGTCCCTGCATGTCCCACGTCTCCGGGAGTGGCAGCTTCTTCCTGTAGTGAGCGGTCACGTGGCACCGCTCATTACAGTAAGGAATATGCGGCTCCACCCCTATGGGAGAGGAGTCCATATTCATAACTTTAATGAGCGGTATCAGTGACTACTGAACAGGGGAAGAAGCTGCCACGCCCGAAGACCGTGGGACATGTGGGGACCGCGCCAGGAGTGCTGGGAGCAGGTGAGTATTTGACAGGTGTCGCTCCCCCTCACCCGCCGCCCCCCCGCCTTCCATGACTCGAGTATAAGCCGAGAGGGGCACTTTCAGCCCATTTTTTGGGCTGAAAATCTCAGCTTATACTCGAGTATATACGGTATGTAAAAAGATTTTAAAAAATGCACAAAAATTTAAAACCTCCCCATTTTGCCCCACTAACAATAAAACAATATAAAATACACATATTTGATATCACTGTGTTCAGAAATGTATGATATATCAAAATATTAAATTAATCAGGTTGGCAATCGACGAGAAAAAAAAATTAAAACTCCAGAATTCTGTTTTTATTTATTTTTTTACTGCTGCAGCATTGCAGTAAAATGCAATAAGAGGCATTCAAAACATTTTATCTACACCAAATGGTATCAATAAAAATGTCAGGATGATAAAAATAAGCCACCTCCCAGCCCCAAATCCCGAAATATGGAAACGCTACAAATCTCGGAAAATGGCAGCATAAGCGAAAAAAAAATTTCTTTCAAATTTCCAAATTTTTTTCACCACTTAAAAAAATTATCTATACTTGTTTGGTATTTGTGTACTTGTACTGACCTGGAAATCCTATTGTCAGGTTAATTTTGCCATAAAATGAACATAATAAAAAAAAAAATAATTGTAAAATTTTACTTTTTTTTTACATTTTTAACGCACTCTGAATTTTTCTCCAGGTTTTCAGTGTATCACATAATAACCAATAAAATGAATGGTGTAGTTCAATAGTACAACTCACCTGCAATAAACAAGCCCTCATACAGCTACTTGGAACGAAATATAAAAAGTTGTGGCTCTTGGAAAAAAGGGAGGAAAAAATTAAAGCACAATAGTGGAACATCACAAGTTCATTAAGGGGTTAAGATGTCAACTCCAGGATGTAATTATACTGCCTCAAGCCGGTTTCACAAGTCCAGATAATTGCGGTACCCGAGAACATGGTACCGGAGTTATCCATGTCCGTGTGCTCACGTAATACATCTGTGTGGCACACGTGCTGCATTAGTACCACACAGATGGGCACCAGGAAGCAGCACTACAGTAAGCGCTGTCCCCTGCTTGTGGTGCTAAAGCCGGCTGTCATTCGTTATCCCCTGCTTGGCTGGCGATCAGTGTGAGCCAGGGAGAATGAATGAAAGAAAACCCGATGTGGGGCCGGCCCCCTCTATATTTTACAAGCAACCAGGCAAAACTCACAGGTGCGGGCTACTATTCTCAGGCTGGTAAGGGGCCATGGCTATTAGATGCGCCAATTCTGGAGCTTTACCCCATTAGTCCCACTGCCCTATAGCATTGGCATGTGAAGTAATGAGGGGTTAATGTCACCTTCCTATTGTAAGGTGACATTAAGCCAGCTTAGTAATGGAGAGGTGTCAATAAAACACCTATCCATTACTAATCCCACAGTTGTTAAAGAGTTAATAAAACACACACAGTAAGAAAAAGGTATTTTAATGAAATAAAACAATACACACAGTTTTTCCATCTTTATTCTTCTGCCATTCCAAGTAAAGCTATCGATCTCCTGGAAAAAAGTAAAAATAAAAAAAACAATATACCCATACCTGTACGCTGTACAGTCAAGTCCCACGCAGTAATCAATATCTGGGGCATTTACATTTAACAACTGGGAGCGCTGCTAATGCGGCCTCTCCCAGCTGTAAACTACTGGGGAATTAATGAAATGCAGGGAGCGGAACTTCGGTGACTGTCGGTGACATCACCGAAGCTGCACCCCATGGCGGCATGAACTCAAATTAACTCTTCAGCATGGGAAAAACCCCAAAGTCTAACTCCAACCTTAACACAGCCCTAACCATAAACCCTTACTCCAACAAACCCCTAACCCTAATCCCCACCATAACCACAACCATAAACCCAACACAATCCTAACCCTAATCCCAAAAGCACCCTAACCCCAACCATAACCTCAACACAACCATAACCCCAACACAACCATAACCCAACAAAACCATAACCCTAGCCCAACCCTAATCCTAGCTCTAACCCAAACCCTAACCCTAGCTGCAAAGAAAGGAAAAAACACATTTTTTATTTTATTATTTTTACCTAAGGGGGTAACAATAGGGGTTTGATTTACTATTTTTTTTATTTTGATCATGGTGATCGGGTCTATTACATTGATCAAAATGAACCAATAGGAAAAATCTATTGCCAGCAGATCTTGGGGGGTGCACTGTGCATGTTCCCACCATTTTCTTCTGGGAAAATTACACAGAGGGTCGGGGATAGAGCCGGAGGGTCTAGGGACGCCGGAGGTACCGGGGGGGGGGGGGGGCTTGGGGGACCCATTTCTCTCTCCTCTGGTATTCTACCCCATATCAGAGGAGAGATAATGAATGGAAAAGATTTTCTGACACTGGAGGCGCTATACACTTATTTCTCAGCGCCATTAAAATGCGACGCTGAGGTATAAGTACTCTTAACTGCCGTCAATAAAAGGTGTATTGGCAGTCTTTAAGGGGTTAAAAAGGACCCATAGGCAAGTCAAATCTAGACAGTGTTAGCTCTTATTTTACTCCTGCTGCTCCCCTGAGTACTCCATTTTTTTCATTTTTTAAAATAAATTATACTTTTTATTTAGTGCACCAAATATGTTAATTGTTATGGTTTTTCTCATGAAGGTGTTCCTCACAGGGGTAATGTTCAAAGCAACCTAAATGCATTACTCTAGAGAATTCTGTAAGCAATGTCATCACACTAAATAAAAAGACCCATATCTCTGGAACTATATTACAGATTTTATAAAGGAAAAATGCTAAATAATAGAGAACAGCAGAAATATAGTAAGAAAAAAAATTGTTTCTTTTGACATAATGACAGATGCTCAGATACTCTTTAAGGCCTTACATTTATTATACTACTACAGGAAATGCAAGCTTATCAAATGTGAAATAAATTGAAATTAAATTTTAAGGCAAAGATAATCTTGTGTCAAAAAAAGGGTCCTGCAGATGAGTTAAAAATTATTAAAGTGATTTACTAAAGTTGTGTCTTGTGCATCTCTTGGCTATGCAGACTTTCTGTACTTTCTGCTTGCATCAGCTTGTTAGGCAGGTGCTCCTTCTTGAGTGACAGTTTTGGTGAGCAGCTTCATCCTGCCATTACACATTAATGGGAAGTCAATGCTTATTCTAAGTCTACACTGTTTTCATTACTAGAGATGAGTGGATCACTTTGTGCAATGCAGCCCCACAATCCATGTCAGCAGCAGTGCAAATTCTCTGACTCTGCCAGGTTACCTGGCACAGCATTTGATTTGCCAGCCTGGTGTAGCATCATCTGTGCGACTAGGGCATGGGTGACATCTCACCAGCCCAGTTAATCGTAAGCTAACTGGAATTCACTCAGCTCCTGTCCTCGACTAGAGAGTACTGACCTGGACCATGGACTGGGGTTGCACAAAGCAACCTGCTAATCTCTAATCCTTATATTTACATATAACAATAATGGACCTGGCCTCTCCCCTCTGTCAATCCCTGCACTGGCTCCCCTTTACCCAAAGACTCCAATTCAAAACTCTAACCATGACATACAAAGCCATTCACAACCTGTGTCCTCTATACATCTGTGAACTCGTCTCTCGGTACTTCCCTGCATGCAACCTCCGATCTTCACAAGATCTCTTTCTCTACTTCCCTCTTATCTCCTCTTCCCACAATCGCATACAAGATTTCTCCCGCGTATCACCCCTACTTTGGAACTCTCTATCACAACATATCAGACTCTCGCCTACCATGGAAAACTCTCAAAAAGAATCTGAAGACCCACCTCTTCTGACAATTCTGCCACCTGCAGTAACTATCGACCAAACCGCTGCACGACCAACTCTACCCTCGCCTACTGTATCCTCACCCATCCCTTGTAGATTGTGAGCCTTTGCGGTTAGAGCCCTCTCTCCTCCTGTACCAGTCGTGACTTGTATCATTTAAGATTACTGTACTTGTTTTTATTATGTATATCCCCTCTTCACATGTAAAGCACGATGGAATAAATGGCGCTATAATAATAATAATAATGAACTTTGCACAAGCACAAGGATCAGGAAAATGAGAGCATTGATTAAGAGATCTATTGGAAAATGACAAGGCTGTGTGCTTGTGAATTGTGACTACTGAGATCCCTGTCAGGAGCTGAGAAGGAGGGAGATTGAAGTGAGCTAACTACTATTCTAAAGTCAGCATCTTGGAGAATCTGACTGGTATGTTTAGAGTTAATGATTCTTTTGGAATGTAACTACTGCACATTCTTCGGCAAGTACTTGGAAACCAGCTTTACACTATGAAAGATGAAAGCTTTCATTGCAGGAGAATGACACCTGTTAGAAAAAGAATGTAAATTGAGTATTATCCAACTAACAAAAGCAATATAATAACATGAGAAAACCCTTTTAACCCCTTAACGACCGCCGATACGCCTTTTAACGGCGGCCGCTAAGGGTACTTAAACCACAGCGCCGTTAATTAACGGCGCTGTGGAAAAAGTGAATAGCGCCCCCCAGAGTCGGATTTTCTCTGGGGTCTCGGTTGCCGAGGGTAGCCGAGACCCCAGAGAACATGATTCGGGGGGTTTTTACCGACCCCCGAGTTGCGATCGCCGGTAATTAACCGTTTACCGGCGGTCGCAACAAAAAAAAAAAAAAACGCGATTTGCCTTTTAATTTCTCTGTCCTCCGATGTGATCGCACATCGGAGGACAGAGAAATCGGGTCCCCGATGGCCCCCGATAGCCCCCCAATACTCACCTATCTCCCTCGGTGCTCCTCGTGGCTCCCGATGGGCGCCGCCATCTTTTTTCCGGGAAAAAATGGCGGGCGCACGCGCAGTACGCCCGCCGCCCGGCACCCGGAAGATCTTTGGGGTCTTGGCTGCCGGGGTAGCCGAGACCCCAAAGAACATGATCGGGGTCGGTTTGCACCTACCCCTGTTTTGCGATCGACGGTAATTAACAGTTTACTGGCGACCGCAAAAAAAAAAGCGATCTGTAATTCTCTGTCCTCTGATGTGATCGCACATCAGAGGACAGAGAAATAGGGGGATTCGGGGACCCTAACATACTCACCCGGTGTCCCTGGGTCCTCTTCTGTCTTCTCCTGCCAGCCGGCTTTTTCATCATGGCGGGCGCATGCGCAGTGCGCCCGCCATCTGCTGCCATCTGCCGGCCGGCAGGAGAGACGAGTTGGGGCTAAAATTAGGGTTAGGGTTAGGGTTAGAGTTAGGGTTATGGTTAGGGCTAGGGTTAGAGTTAGGGTTAGGGTTAGAGTTAGGGTTGGGGCTAAATTTAGGGTTAGGGTTAGGGCTAGGGTTAAGCTACTTTCACACTAGCGTTTTTTGGCTTCCGTCGTAATGCGTCGTTGGAGAAAAAACGCATCCTGCAAAAGTGCTTGTGGAGCGCCCCCACACCGCCGCAGGGCCGAGGGGTACCCGGAGCCGGGCCTCTGAGTCTCAGTTCTGGGGTTGTCACGGTGGTTAGACCCGGTCCGTGGCCCTGTCTGTCAGTGGGGGACGTCCGGTGAAATAAGCAGTGTTGTAATGGTGCAGTTGTGGGGTGCAGGTCGCGGTAAATAACGAGGACACCAGGTTGCAGTCTCTTTACCTCTTTACTGGAGATCTCTGAGTCCTCAATCCAGAATACGGCTCACCAGGCTGCGCAAGTCCGGCCGGTCCAATGGCACCTCCAGAGTCCTCTTCACAGGTGGAAATCGGTGCCTTCCTTCTTAGCGCTATGTGTTGTAGTCCTCCCCTGCTGTGCTTACAGAAAGTACCCCACAACTGTTGTGTCTGTTTCTTAAGTTCCCTCACAACTCGATTAAATGATGTTCTTCTAATCGTCCGTCCCTCCCTGATGTTACGGTTAGAACGGCACCCGTTTGTCGGGTAGGCCTGGAGTTCTTCCGGGACCCTAGAGACGCCCCTCTCCCGCAATTGCCTCCCAAGACTTCATAGGTGATATGTGTTAGACAGCCCGCCTGAGAATGACTGTCCTGCCGCTGTTTAGAGTATTGCTTGAAGCTGAATGTTATAATACTCCCTCGGCGTTCCGGCCACCGGTAATGCGCCTCAGTAGGGTGTTGCTTCGGTCTTACAGCACGACCCCTACTGGTATTCTCCTATCGCTTGATCTTGTTTCTCACTCAGCACAATCTATCTCGCTTCTAGTCCTTTCTTGGGTCCCGCCGCTTCCCGGAGCTGGCGCGGACCCATTACGCTCTTTCCAATGCCAAGCCTCTGTCAGGATCCCACCCCTGACAGAGACCCTACTGTCTCTTCCTCCACAACACCCTCTGCCACTGAGTGTTGCTTCGTCCAATCCAGTCAGCTTTCTGATCTAACTTCCTGCCTGACCCCCAGTTTACCCACTATGGTGGGGAGTGGCCTAATGAATAGAACCCTTAGCTCCCCCCGGAGGCCCAGCTGTGAAATGTATTGGTGTCTGTGATACCTGATCAGATGAACTCCTTCAGTGCCATCGGACGCACCGTAGCTCCCCATAGTGGCGGAGCCACAGTACTGCAACGACCAGGACTCTGGGGCGCTGCACTCCCCCCTGGTTAAACACAGTACTCCGGGACTGGGAAGAAAACAACAATACAAGTTAGCAAAAAGACATACAATTTTTGTTGAGTGTAATAACAATAAGCATATTTGAACAGGCTTCCCTTTATGGGAGGTAAGGACACTTGAACGTTACAAACATAGCAAAAATATCATAGCAACATGCTATAATTAACTTTTCTTACCCAACCGGGTATTCTACTAAGTGCAAACATTATTAACCAATAATTTAACTTTGCCTTTAAGGATATACACTCTTAATCCACTAAAGACCTTCCTATAATCACATTATAAGGTATTTTAACTTTTTTCATTCTCCTACTTGGATCTGCAGGACCGCCTGTCCTATCGGCACCAGACCTACTGCCTCTCCTTTCTGTTACAGGACCGCCCCGTTCAGCCAGGGCCTACTGCCTTTTCAACTACTATACACAGTATAGAACATAACTTTTCTTTCAATTTGAGAACACTGAGCCGGCTCTACTTGGCTCCTATAAGGACTCACCCACTAACCCTTACAGGTTCACTTTCTGTCCTTCGTAACACATTACTAACTTTCGATGGGGAACGCAGGGTTTACCTTCTATCCCCCCCCCTTTTCTTATCAACATTATCAACTATCTTCTTTTCCCAACATTTAACTTTTCTCATTACTTCCTTTTACTTTTTCTTTCAGAGAACATTATCAGCATTCTTCTACAATTAACTAATGGCATACATATAACTTTTACATGTAAATATTATCATCATTTTCTTCCATCGACATTATTGCTACCAGTCTTAAAGCAATATCACCATTTACGTGCAACAAATGAACATCCCCTTTAAGAGAGGACCAAGTCTCTGTGAGGTAGCGCATCTTCTCAAGCCACCAGTCCATACTCAGCAAAGGTTCCAGTACGTTATCTTCGCAAAGAGTCTTTGTTTAAGTAAAACCAGTAGGGAGCGCCTTTAATAAGGTGCAAACTATATACAAGGAAGTTCTGATCATGCACTGTTCATGATTTCTCAGTTTTTTAAAACTTGTGCAAAAACTTTTAGAAACGAAGCAAACAAAACAATAGGGATCCCGGGTCAACAAAGGGATCCCTTTAAGAGTTAGCCCTTTACGGGTATAGCAACAAAGTAGTGGAACAGTAACTATTTACAAATTCAGGGTATCGAGGTTTATTCTTTTAAGTCTGGGGGCGGTCTCCGTGAGTACTGCACTCCTCCCGCCACCACATAAAGGGCATCTGCACCCTGGATAGGGGTCTGGGTACTCACGGTTCTCCTCGGAGTGATGGTCCGCAGACACTTGGCACACAGGGCGATCGGGGGAATGGCCGCAGGTCTTGGGGAATCATCAGGGGGTGGTAGTGTCACCTCCGGCTTGTATTTGCGTACATGCAAGGCATACCACCCTTTATCCCCCCAATGGCGGGTATACTTAACTCGGTCTCCTGGATAGAGGTCCCGGCCTGGGTGTCCTTCAATGAGATGCGCCTCTACATCCCGCCGGTTTACAAACACTTCCAAGGCGAGACCGGGCTCCTTAATAAAGCCCCAACCTCCCTGCATCCGGAAGGTGTTGACCACGCCATACCGCTGCGGACCTCAATCCTCCTCAGTAGCCTGCCTGACTTGGGCTTTCTTCTGAAGGTCTTTCTCCCGCTCAGCCTGACGTCGGAGCTCCTTCTTGCGGGCCCACTCCTCCTCTTGCTGCCACAGCCGTTGGCGGTATTCCCTCTGGCGGATGACCTCAACACTCTCTCCCTCCTCCTGGGCATCCCCTGGGAACCCCATCAGATTGGTAGTGGCCGCGCGGGTCCATTTGAAGGTTACCCATTCTCCCTGGAGCTGCGTGGGTTGTTTAATGGGCTGTAGGGGGCGATCGGCCGTCTGCAGAGTTTCCCAGGGCCTCTCGCATTCAATGCGGCTACACACCCGTCCGGGTGGCCGTGGTGGGGGCGAGTCTATATCCACCAATAGGGGCTCCTCAATTGCCGCGTCCGGGTCGGCGCCGTTACCTTCTCCCGCCGCATCTCCTGTGTCGGTCTCCTCTGTAGTCGATGGTGAGAGCGACACCTGGGGCGGCTCCTCACCAGGGGCGGTTGCTCGCTGGCACAGACTCCGGAACTGCCGGCACAGCTCCTCCGCTTCCGCCCCGAGGATTTCCTGATTAGTGATGCAGCCGGGTAAAGACTCCGCCAGCTCCCATTGGTAGAACCTGGCACGGGTCTCCTCTCCCTCTCCGGGGTGGCTTCCGTGCTCCATGCTGCCAATCGGATTCTTCCTCGTGGTCTCCAGCAGTTCTTGCCCCTCCCCGTCCAGAGGGCGGCCTTTCTCTCCTCCACCATCCCACACTAGGAGGCGGGCCCTTCTCCTTGATGGGCACATTCTCTGGACATAGTAATAACGGTGAGGGGCGGGCTCCATTTTCGCGCCACTCTTCCAAGCTACGCCCACGAGGACACGCCCCATACTCCCTGCGCGCCACATAGTGTTATAATGGCGGCGGTTTTGGCGGGGAATGTCGGGACACAGTCTTTGCAACATAATACAGTCCAAGCACAGTAAATCACAGTTCCAAGGCACACATGACCTGATTCTTCAGGTTTAAGTAGATCCTGTTCGTGACGCCAAGATTGGAACGCCCCCACACCGCCGCAGGGCCGAGGGGTACCCGGAGCCGGGCCTCTGAGTCTCAGTTCTGGGGTTGTCACGGTGGCTAGACCCGGTCCGTGGCCCTGTCTGTCAGTGGGGGACGTCCGGTGAAATAAGCAGTGTTGTAATGGTGCAGTTGTGGGGTGCAGGTCGCGGTAAATAACGAGGACACCAGGTTGCAGTCTCTTTACCTCTTTACTGGAGATCTCTGAGTCCTCAATCCAGAATATGGCTCACCAGGCTGCGCAAGTCCGGCCGGTCCAATGGCACCTCCAGAGTCCTCTTCACAGGTGGAAATCGGTGCCTTCCTTCTTAGCGCTATGTGTTGTAGTCCTCCCCTGCTGTGCTTACGGAAAGTACCCCACAACTGTTGTGTCTGTTTCTTAAGTTCCCTCACAACTCAATTAAATGATGTTCTTCTAATCGTCCGTCCCTCCCTGATGTTACGGTTAGAACGGCACCCGTTTGTCGGGTAGGCCTGGAGTTCTTCCGGGACCCTAGAGACGCCCCTCTCCCGCAATTGCCTCCCAAGACTTCATAGGTGATATGTGTTAGACAGCCCGCCTGAGACTGACTGTCCTGCCGCTGTTTAGAGTATTGCTTGAAGCTGAATGTTATAATACTCCCTCGGCGTTCCGGCCACCGGTAATGCGCCTCAGTAGGGTGTTGCTTCGGTCTTACAGCACGACCCCTACTGGTATTCTCCTATCGCTTGATCTCGTTTCTCACTCAGCACAATCTATCTCGCTTCTAGTCCTTTCTTGGGTCCCGCCGCTTCCCGGAGCTGGCGCGGACCCGTTACGCTCTTTCCAATGCCAAGCCTCTGTCAGGATCCCACCCCTGACAGAGACCCTACTGTCTCTTCCTCCACAACACCCTCTGCCACTGAGTGTTGCTTCGTCCAATCCAGTCAGCTTTCTGATCTAACTTCCTGCCTGACCCCCAGTTTACCCACTATGGTGGGGAGTGGCCTAATGAATAGAACCCTTAGCTCCCCCCGGAGGCCCAGCTGTGAAATGTATTGGTGTCTGTGATACCTGATCAGATGAACTCCTTCAGTGCCATCGGACGCACCGTAGCTCCCCATAGTGGCGGAGCCACAGTACTGCAACGACCAGGACTCTGGGGCGCTGCACTTGCAGGATGCATTTTTTCTCCATTGGCTTGCATTAGCGACGCATTGCGACGGATTGCCACATGTCGCATCCGTCGTGCGATGGATGCGTCGTGCTTTGGCGGACCGTCGGCACAAAAAAAGCTACATGTAACTTTTTTATGCGACGTGTCCACCATTTCCGACCGCGCATGCGTGGCCGGAACTCCGCCCTTGCCTCCCCGCACCTCACAATGGGGCAGCGGATGCGTTGAAAAAACAGCATCCGCTGCACCCGTTGTGCGGCGCTTACAACGCTAGCGTCGGTACGTCGGCCCGACACACTGCGATGGGCCGAGTACGACGTTAGTGTGAAAGTAGCCTTAGGCTTCTTTCACACTTGCGTCGGTACGGGGCGGTCGCAATGCGTCGGCCCGACGTACCGACGCATGTTGTGAAAATTGTGCACAACGTGGGCAGCGGATGCAGTTTTTCAACGCATCCGCTGCCCAGTCTATGTCCTGGGGAGGAGGGGGCAGAGTTACGGCCACGCATGCGCGGAAATTCCAGAGGCGACGTACAAAAAAAAGGTTACATTGAACTTTTTTTGTGACGACGGGGGCTAAAGTTATGGTTAGGGTTGGGGCTAAAGTTAGGGTTAGGGTTGGGGCTAAAGTTAGGGTTAGAGTTAGGATTAGGGTTAGTGTTTGGATTAGGGTTGGGATTAGTGTTACGTTTGGGATTAGGGTTGGGATTAGGGTTACGTTTGGGATTAGGGTTTGGATTAGAGTTAGGGTTGGGATTAGGGTTAGGGGTGTGTTGGATTTAGGGTTTTGATTAGGGTTATGGTTAGGGTTGAGATTAGGGCTGTTTTGGGGTTAGGGTTGTGATTATCGTTAGGGTTGTGATTAGGATTATGGATCGGGTTGAGATTAGGGTTAGGGGTGTGTTGAAGTTAGGGTTGGAGTTATAATTTGGGGGTTTCCACTGTTTAGGTACATCAGGGGGTCTCCAAACACGACAGCCAATTTTGCGCTAAAAAAGTCAAATGGTGCTCCCTCCCTTCTGAGCTCTGCCGTGCGCCCAAACAGTGGTTTACCCCCACATATGGGGCATCAGCGTACTCGGGATAAATTGAACAACAACTTTTGGGGTCCAATTTCTCCTGTTACCCTTGTGAAAATAAAAACTTGGGTGCTAAAAATCTTTTTTGTGGGAAAAAAAATATTTTTTTATTTTCACTACTCTGCATTATAAACTTCTGTGAAGCACTTGAGCTTTCAAAGTTCTCACCACATATCTAGATAAGTTCCTTAGGGGGTCTAGTTTCCAAAATTTGGTCACTTGTCGGGGTTTCTACTGTTTAGGTACATCAGGGGCTCTGTAAACGCAACATAACACCCACAGACAATTCTATCAAAGTCTGAATTCCAAAATGGCGCTCCTTCTCTTCCGAGCTCTGCCGTGTGCCAAAACAGTGGTTTACCCCCACACTTGGGGTACCATAATACTCAGGACAAATTGGAGAACAAATATTGGTATCCAATTTCTCTTGATACCCTTGTGAAAATAAAAACTTGGGGGCTAAAAAATCTTTTTTGTGGAAAAAAAAATATTTTCTATTTTCACTACTCTGCATTATAAACTTCTGTGAAGCACTTGGGCATTCAAAGTTCTCACCACATATCTAGATAAGTTCCGTGGGGTGTCTAGTTTTCAAAATGGGGTCACTTGTGGGGGGTTTCTACTGTTTAGGTACATCAGTGGCTCTGCAAACGCAACATAACGCCCGCAGACCATTCTATCAAAGCCTGCATTTCAAAATGGCGCTCCTTCCCTTCCGAGCTCTGCCGTGCGCCCAAACAGTGGTTTACCCCCACATATGGGGTACCAGCATACTCAGGACAAATTGGACAACAACTTTTGGGGTCCAATTTCTCTTGTTACCTTTGTGAAAATAAAAATTTGGAGGCAAAAAAAATATTTTTTGTGGGAAAAAAAATATTTTTTATTTTCACTACTCTGCATTATAAACTTCTGTGAAGCACTTGGGCATTCAAAGTTCTCACCACATATCTAGATAAGTTCCTTGGGGGGTCTATTTTCCAAAATGGGGTCACTTGTTGGGGGTTTCTACTGTTTAGGTACATTAGGGGTCTGCAAACGCAACATAACGCCCGCAGACAATTCTATCAAAGTCTGGATTCCAAAATGGCGCTCCTTCCCTTCCGAGCTCTGCCGTGCGCCCAAACAGTGGTTTACTCCCACATATGGGGTACCAGCATACTCAGGACAAATTGGACAACAACTTTTGGGGTCCAATTTCTCTTGTTACCCTTGTGAAAATAAAAACTTGGGGGCTAAAAATCTTTATTGTTAAAAAATATATATTTTTTATTTACACGACTCTGCATTATAAACTTCTGTGATGCACTTGGGCATTCAAAGTTCTCACTACACATCTAGATAAGTTCCATGGGGGGTCTAGTTTCCAAAATGGGGTCACTTTTGGGGAATTTCTACTGTTTAGGCACATCAGGGTCTCTCCAAACGCGACATGGCGTCTGATCTCAATTCCAGTCAATTTTGCATTGAAAAGTCAAATGGCGCTCCTTTGCTTCCGAGCTCAGCCATGCGCCCAAACAGTGGTTTACCCCCACATATGGGGTGTCGGCGTACTCAAGACAAATTGTACAAAAACTTCTGGGGTCCATTTTCTCCTGTTACCCTTGGTAAAATAAAAATTTGGAGGCAAAAAGATCATTTTTGTAGAAAAAATGCGATTTTTTTATTTTCACGGCTCTACGTTATAAACTTCTGTGAAGCACCTGGGGGTTTAAAGTGCTCACCACACATCTAGATAAGTTCCTTAATGGGTCTAGTTTCCAAAATGGTGTCATATGTGGGGGGTCTCTACTGTTTAGGCACATCAGCGGCTCTCCAAACGTGACATGGCGTCCGATCTCAATTCCAGCCAATTCTACATTGAAAAAGTAAAACGACACTCCTTCTCTTCCAAGCTCTACGGTGCGCCCAAACAGTGGTTTACCCCCATATATGGGGTATCGACGTACTCAGGAGAAATTGCACAACAACTTTTGTGGTCTAATTTCTCCTGTTACCCTTGTAAAAATAAAAATTTGGGGGTAAAAAGATCATTTTTGTAGAAAAAATGAGATTTTTTATTTTCACGGCTCTACGTTATAAACTTCTGTGAAGCACTTGGGGGTTCAAAGTGCTCACAACACATCTAGATAAGTTCCTTAAGGGGTCTAGTTTCCAAAATGGTATCACTTGTTGGGGGTTTCCACTGTTTAGGCACATCAGGGGCTCTCCAAACGCGACATGGCATCCGATCTCAATTCCAGCCAATTCTGCATTGAAAAAGTCAAACGGTGCTCCTTCACTTCCAAGCTCTGCGGTGCGCCCAAACAGTGGTTTACCTCCACATATGGGGTATCGACGTACTCAGGAGAAATTGCACAACAACTTTTGTGGTCTAATTTCTCCTGTTACCCTTGTGAAAATAAGAATTTGTGGGCGAAAAAATCATTTTTGTGAAAACAAATGCGATTTTTTATTTTCACGGCTCTACGTTATAAACTTCTGTGAAGCACTTGGGGGTTCAAAGTGCTCACCACACATCTAGATTAGTTCCTTGGGGCGTCTAGTTTCCAAAATGGTGTCACTTGTGGGGGGTTTCCACTGTTTAGGCACATTAGGGGCTCTCCAAACGCGACATGGCGTCCGATCTCAATTCCAGCCAATTCTGCATTGAAACAGTCAAACGGTGCTCCTTCACTTCCAAGCTCTGCGGTGCGCCCAAACAGTGGTTTACCTCCACATATGGGGTATCGGCGTACTCAGGAAAAATTGCACAACAAAATTTGTGGTTAAATTTCTGTTTTTACACTTGTGAAAATTAAAAAAAATGGTTCTGAAGTAAAATGTTTGCAAAAAAAAGTTAAATGTTCATTATTTTCTTCTACATTGTTTTAGTTCCTGTGAAGTACGTAAAGGGTTAATAAACTTCTTGAATGTGGTTTTGAGCAGCTTGAGGGGTGCAGTTTTTAGAATGGTGTCACACTTGGTTATTTTCTATCATATAGACCCCTCAAAATCACTTCAAAGGTGATGTGGTCCCTAAAAAAAACATGGTGTTGCAAAAATGAGAAATTGCTGGTCAACTTTTAACCCTTATAACTCCCTAACAAAAAAAAAATTGTTTCCAAAATGTGCTGATGTAAAGTAGACATGTGAGAAATGTTATTTATTAACTATTTTTTGTGACATATCTCTCTGATTTAAGGGCATAAAAATACAAAGTTTGAAAATTGCAAAATTGTTAAAATTTTTGCCATATTTCCATTTTTTTCATAAATAATTGCAAGTAATATCGGAGAAATGTTACCACTAACTTGAAGTACAACATGTCACGAAAAAACAATCTCAGAATCAGCGGGATCCGATAAAGCATTCCAGAGTTATAACCTCTTAAAGTGACACTGGTCAGAATTGTAAAAATTGGCTCGGTCATTAAGTACCAAATTGGCTCTGTCACTAAGGGGTTAAGTGTCTAGCCTTTGCCAAACAAACTGTAAACTCATTTTTCATTTTAATGTATATAGAATTGCAGTTGCTTAACTGATCAAAGTAATATCAGGAAAATTGGTCAGCACTACTTTCTGGTGTCAGCTACTATTCCAGGAAATAAGATGCACGAACTTGTGTGTCTTGAAAGTGTTCTATACCAAAGTGAAGCACTCCATGAAGGTCCAAGCATAGAGAAGAATTTATGGTAGTCCCCAAATAATGAAAACATCTTATTTTATTGAATCGACCTAATAATTAGGATAAAGACTGCAGCTTTGAGAAAGCATCTGAAGACACAAAATGGCCATAGGCAGAGTGCCACATTCTCTATATTTTTATCCTGTTTGTCTGTTGTTGAAGTTTTGATTATTTGGTGATTACAATGACTTCTCTATGCCTGGTTAACTAATAAAAAATCAAAAGCAAATGACAAACTCCAAAATGTAACATATATTTAGAATAAAAATTTAATTTTCAGCAATGCAGCATTAAAAGATTTTCATGTCTTTTCATTCTGAAAAGTAATTGAATTATATGCAATGTGATATTGTGTTACAATGCTTGTTTAAAGTGCACAATGTTAATAAACATCAGACACTATATTAAGGAGTCTTCAAGCGTGTAAAATAATATGATTTCACAATGATTACATATTCACTCTACAGCTGGCTGAGTTTTTACATCTCCATTTGTCACTGACTATTGTGTCCAATTAAATGATTAGCTTTTAAAAACTGCTGCACATTATGAGAGTGAACTTGTGTTCCATTGCAATGAGTGATGCAGAAGCAAACTCATTACAGCATGTAATTCAACCATATTAAATAACAAACAGATGGCTGCTGTAAATGGGAGCTGCTTTTTCTCTTCAAAAGTGCCATGAAAAAGGTGTTTTTATTTATCTTTGTTTCCAGTTTCTTTCTGTTTTCTTGACAAGTGGGCAGCTGGTTGCTGAGGTTTTCAATTGATGCAAAAGAATGAAAAGCCTGTTTCCATTAATTTCTCCATAAAATAAGTCTTTGAATCATTTCTGTTATAAATGCATGTGCAGTAGCAAGCTGCTGCTTGATTAATTCACTTATTATAAAGATTTCATCTTTTATAAGAGGGCCTGCAGGTAATTTGTCTTGTTTAGTAAGATTAGAAAAATGTAATTATCTTTATACCTTAGGACCCCTATCAGTTTAATTGTGTTTTTCTAATTTCAAACATTAATTCTTGTTTTTATCTTAAATTGTAATATTTTAAACCTTCACTTTTCTGCAAAAAGTGCTTAGAGACACCGAGTAACATACATTTAGGTTAATAGCTAGCTGTGAAAGAGTTAACTATTTAAACATGTAGTGGTACAGTCTAAAGTAGGAGTATTTGTCATCGACAAGAAATAAATTAGGAGCTAAGTGCTGTTTCAGAACTTCACATGTCTAGTCATCATTTGCATTTGAAAAAGTTTTAAATAACCGTACACTATCTGGTGGTTGGAAGTAAATGTATGTATCCTCTACAGTCATAATTTGCCCTCATATCCACAGAGCATTATTTTTTTTTATTGAAAATATTGCCTACTTACCTTCTTGAAATCATTATCAGTGCAAAGAGAAGCTTTCTGGTTTACACAGTCGCACTGAGTTCTTAATGTACAGCACAGGCAGCAGTGCTCCAACTATGCAGTATGTCTAAAGCAGACTGATGGCACGAACACAGTAAGGTTTCCACAGCAGCCCTGCCATGTCTTGGTGCCTCTTAAGAGTTTGCTAATTCACAATTAGTCTAACAGTGACATTCACAATACTTTGCAATACAGTAGTATGGTAATATACAGAAACAATTGCTAGAGTGCAGGTTCAAGCCTTCTGAATGCTCTGGAGTCTTTAGTAGCTTCAATATTAGCAAGCTGCACACTCAATTTGTAGTAGGGGCAAAAAATCAAAAGTGATTTAGTTCAGCTTTTTACATACATAAATGTATTCAATCAGCCAGAATGGGACCTGATCTACCAAAGTTGCTCTCCCTTTTGATTCATAACAATATCCTGCATAAGGAACCACTCTCCATAAAGCCTATGTGCCCTGATAAGCATGGGTTGTTCTGTCATCCAGTTTTTATGTCTACAAAAGTATCTGTCTCAATCAAGCATTTGCTTTAACATGGCACTACAGGAGTGAGAGAAGTAGAACAAATGGTAAGTGTAATGTTAAGGAGTCATCAATCTTTGGGGACTATTCTCTATTTATTTTACAATGTAAACACCATATTTTTCGGACTATAACATGCACTTTGTTCCCCAAATAATTTTTGGGAAAATGGGGGTGCGTCTTCTAGTCAGAATGTACCGTACTAACAATTAGCAAGGTGGCAGCAGGAGATGGGCGATTCTTCCGGTGGTCCTACGCTAGAGGGTGATGATCTCACTCCCATCCTGGTCTGGCAGTTTCAGCAGGTTCGGCAGTACTTGTTGGTGCAGGGACTCCAGCAACATTTTGTGAAAGCCCCCACACTTCCATTGTCTTGATGCTGTGGCCTCTGGGAAAATGGCTGCCAGAGGCAATGCATGCGCAGATTGAGAACTCGGCAATGAGACGAGACAAGATCTCGCTGCAGAGATCTCAATCTGTGGCCATTTTCCCAGAGGCCACAGCATCAAGGCAATGAATGGGCTGGGACTCTGGGCTTTCACAAAATGTCAGCGGAGCCCCTGCACCACTGAGAACCACTGAACCTGCCACAACAGTCTGTGTCATATCATCACTGGACCACCAAACACTGCCTGTGATTCCCCCTCACCAGCACTGCTGATCCCCCCAAGGTAAGCTGAATTCAGGACTGTAAGATGGACACCCACTGGACATATTAATTTTTTTCCCCATTTTGCTTCTGAAAAATTGTGATGCATCTTATGGTCCGGTGCATCTTATAGTCCAAAAAATACGATACACTTATTTGTGGCTAAAATTAAAAATAGTACAAAAATTTTAACAAAACTCAATATTACAAAAATGATCTGCAGCCTCTTTTATTTAAGTAAAAAAAGTTTAAGGTGGACTTTTAATGGGTCTAAAAAGTTTTCTTGTTCTGATATCCAACTTACTGTCACGCCACCAACTGTCACTCCTTCTCAGCGCCACTCTATTCAATACGTTCACTACTCTGCTCCTCCTGGTGTCAGGCCGTTACTCTGAGTCCTCATGTAACACTTCAAACTTTGCTACATATCCCTGCTGCCTAAAATATCCTGATATGTCTAATATTTCTTGAGCAAAAATATTTAGTGTCACTATATAGGAAACATAGAAAATCAATTTAGCTAGACTAACATATAAAAGTGACCGGGCTAGTATAGTGAACACTTAAAAACAGTTTTAGACTACTCTTTATCAATGAAAAACACAAAAATAATAAATGAACAGACAACTTGACATATAAAGTTAAAAAGGTATCTCACACTGTGAGAGACATAGGTATAGACCTGCTAGTCTCAGCATTGGACAGTACTAGATGCAAAATTACATAATTAACCCCTTCAATACTGATTATGTAGCTTTCTGTCATCTGTCGCTTCCCTGCCTTTGATGCTTTAATCAGCCATCAAGTGCCTCTAACAGTCGCGGGTGGATCTTGGATCCACTTGCAGCTCTTAACTAGTTAAATGCCACTGTCAGTCACTGACAGTGGCATTCAACAAGCTCCAGCCAGAAGCGTGTCACAAACACTGTGCAGCAACGCTCATATCACGTGATTGCAGGACGCCGATGGGTTGTCATGAGAGCCAGGGGTCTGCAATTAACCCCCGTGCCTGTCAACAGGATGCTTTTGTGAATGCTCCTGGCTGTTGTTCATAGGAGATTGTGATTTTTGCTACACATAGCAGTGCTGGAGCACTGCTATGTACAGTTGTGCTCAAAATTTTACATACCCCAGCAGAATTTTTTCTTTCTTGGCCTTTTTTCAGAGAATATGAATGATAACACCAAAACTTTTTCTCCACTCATGGTTAGTTGTTGGGTGAAGCCATTTATTGTCAAACTACTGTGTTTTCTCTTTTTAAATCATAATGACAACCAAAAACATCCAAATAACCCTGATCAAAAGTTTGCATACCCTGGTGATTTTGGCCTGATAAAATGAACAGAAGATGACACAAATGGGTATGAATGGCTACTAATGGTAACATTCTCCCCGTGACCTGTTTTGCTTGTAATCAATGTGTGTGCATAAAAGCTGAGTGAGTTTCTGGGATCCAGACAGACTCTTGCATCTTTCATCCAACCACTGACATTTCTGGATTGTGTGAGTCATGGTGAAAATAAAAGAATTGTCAACGGATCTATTAGAAAAGGTAGTTGAACTGTATAAAACAGGAAAGGGATACAAAAAGATATCCAAGGAATTGATAATGCCAGTCAGCAGCATTCAAACTGTGATTAACAAATGGAAAATCAGGGGCGCTGTAAAAGTAAAACCACGATCAGGTAGACCAGCAAAAATGTCATCCACAAATGCAAGGAAAATTGTTCGGGATACAAAGAAAAACCCACAAATAACATCAGCTGAAATACAGGACTCTCTGAAAATTAGTGGTGTGGCTGTTTTAAGATGCACAATAAGGAGGCACTTGAAAAAAAATGGTCTACATGGTCGAGTAACCAGAAGAAAGCCATTACTGCGCAAATGCCACAAAGTATCTTACCTACAATATGCAAAACATCACAGAGACAAGCCTCAAAACTTCTGGAACAAGGTAATTTGGAGTGATGAGACCAAAATTGAACTTTTTGTCCACAACCATAAATGTTACATTTGGGGAAGAGGTCAACAAGGCCTATGATGAAAGGAACACCATTCCTACTGTAAAGCACAGAGGTGTGTTGCTGATGTTTTGGGGATGTGTGAGCATCAAAGGCACAGGAAACTTGGTCAAAGTTGAAGGAAAGATGAATGCAGCATGTTATCAGCAAATACTGGAGGCAAATTTGCACTCATCAGCCCGGAAGCTCCACATGGGACATACTTCAATGTTCCAACATGACAACTATGCAAATCACAAGACCAAGTTGACCTGTCATTGGCTGCAGTGGAACACAGTGAGGGTTCTGGAGTGGCAATCTCAGTCTCCTGACATCAATATCGTTGAGCCAATCTGGGGAGATCTCAAGCGCGCAGTTAATGCTAGACAGGAATTTACAGGAACTGGATTCTTTTTGCCAAGAAGAGTGGGCAACTTTACCAACTGAGAAAATAAAGAACCACATCCACAACTACCACAAAAGACTTTAAGCTGTCATTGATGATAGAGGGGACAATATATGGTATTAAGAAATGGGGTATGTAAACTTTTGATCAAGGTCATTTGGATGTTTTGGGTTCTCATTATGATTTAAAAACAGAGAACTCAGTAGTTTGACAATAAATGACTTCACCCAACCACTAACCATGAGTGGAGAAAAGGTTTTGATGTTATTATTCATATTTTCTGAAAAAAGACTAATAAAGCAAAAATCCTGCTGGGGTATGTAAACTTTTGAGCACAACTGTATTATACAGCTCTGTCAAAAATTAAGAGACCACCACATCAAAACCCTGACATGGGCAGTCCAATCTGCAGACCTGAACCGTATTGAAATCCTCTGGAATGTAATCAACAGGATGATGGAAAGTCACAAGCCATCAAACAAAGAACTGCTTAAATTTTTGCGCCAGGAGAAATGTGAAAGACTGGTGGAAAGCATGCCAAGATGCATAAAAGTTGTGATTAAAAATCATGGTTATTCCACAAAATATTGATTTCTGAACTCTTCCTGAGTTCAAACATTAATATTGTTGCTTCTAAATTATTATGAACTTGTTTTCTTTGCATTATTTGAGGTCTGAAATCACTGTTTTTTTTTTGCAATATTGACCATTTCTCCTTTTCAGAAAAAAAATAAAAAAATATATTGCTTGGAAATTCAGAAACATGTTGTCAGTAGTTTATAGAATATAAGAAAAATTTATATTTTAGTCAGAAATGTACCTATAAAGAGAGAAATCAGACAAATTGAACATTTTGCGATGGTCTCTTAATTTTTGCCAGAGATGAAAATATATATTATATCTCTCCCTACTAAATCCCTGCCTAACAAACAAAAACAACTAACCTTGACAGTCTTCAGCTCTTAAAAGAGCTTTTTGGAATAAATAATGCTCACTATAACTTTCTATCACTATCATACGCTCTTTTCACTATCTCTACACTGAAACTATGCTTTCCCTATGCTGTTTCCGGCTGCAATATGGACAAAACCGGCAGTCTTTAAATAGTCCCTATGACAGTGGAAGGCCAGCCAATCACAGTAATGCCACACCAAAGATGGCACCGGCATTACTGTCATTGGCAAGCCAGCCTAGCATGTTCATGCTGGGCTGGTCAATCGAATATACTGAAGCAAATGCCTAATTACTCACCGAGTAATGAATATCCCAAATATCGTACTGTTTGTGGGAGTAACTAATAGTGCCGAATATATTTATTCATCACTAAATGTTATCCTTTCCATACCTTCCCCTGCTTCCTCCTCTTTCTCTGGGACCACCATCTGCTCCTGCAGCTAAATAAAGTCTGTTCCAGCATATAGATGAATTTGCAGGATCCTGCATTTTCTCATAGACTTGTATTAGCGACGGATTCAAAGAGAGCAGGCGTGGCGGGAACGCTGGTAGGTGAGAATATTGCGATTTTAATTTTTTTTAACCTGGTTTGTGTTGTGTATGCGTTTTCGCAGCGGAAAACTGCTGCGAAGACGCATAATCAACAGGTGCACATAGGCTCGATGGGTCCGTCAGAAAGATGGCCCAGTGCACACGTTTTCCACAATCTGCATAGGATCCGTCATTTCAACGTCTTGACGGATCTTGTGCAGATTTGGAAGATGGAAGTGTGAAAGTAGCCTTAGTAGCCATTTCAAAGCTTTGCAGAAGGATGCCTTCGTCCTTTATCTGTGCCCACGCTGTAATCATGATATGCGCCATGCCCATACTGTGTTTGTCCATGCTATACAACATGACATACTGCATGATGGCTCATTGCTGCATCCGCAGTCGCTGCAACATGTGTAGAGTGGAATTCCACTGTTTCGGCTCATCCAATATCAACCTGTTAACTGGCGTGGGCAAAGACCTCTGTATGGATGCGAGTCAATGACCTGAGGGGTGCGAACTGCGGAAGTGACCACACAGCTTACGTGCTTCAGCAGCAGCTCACCCAGGCCAGGATACTGATGGAGAAAACACTGTACCACCAGGTTGTGGACGTGAGCCATGCAAGGCAAGTATGTGAGTTTGCCTCGGTGTAGGGCCGCCACCATGTTCGCAATATTATCAGACATGACCTACACTGGATGAAGGTTCAGCCATTGCATAAACTCAGCCTGGAAAGTTGTCCACAACTCTTAGGCTGTATGACTGCAATCTCAAAGGCATATCAATTTTAACACTTTCTGATTACAGTGACCCCTGACTGTGCAATACGGAGGTATAGCTCTACACTGATGGAATGCGTGTCTTTTTAAGGAAGAGGTTCAGGATGCAGGTGGAGGCCCTAAATGTGGTTGAGGAGGAGGCAGAAGAGGTGGAGGAAGTATTAAATATAGAGGTCTGCCCTGCAAGCCTTGGGGAATCCAAGACGTATAAAGTAGCACCTTCCATGCCTGCCCCCACAGCCACCAGAGTCACCCAGTGCCCAGTCAGTGAGATGTAATGCCCTTGCCAAGCTAGTTCATAAAAGTATCTGCGGTTAAATGCACCCTGGCAGACATAGATTTAGTCAAGGAATGGGTGATGTTGTCTTCGACATGCTGGTGTAGCATATTCACAGCTTTCTTAAAACATTCATGGTGACTGGACAACTGGTACTGGTGAACTGCAACAGCCATCAGCGTTTGTAAACCATATGCATCTACCAAGCAGAAAGGCAGAATTTCCCTGGCCAAAACATTGGAGTTGGTGGAGTTCAACCTCTTAGCTTTGTCGTGTGTAGGAGGAAACAATCTTTTACGTGACCACAACTGTGGGACTGTGGGCAGCAGCTGTGATTAATGTGGTGGCTGATGGTTGTTTAGGTCCACTCATCCTCAATTTAGCACAGTTGGATTCCCAAAGTAACGCATGTTGATTGCGCATGTGACGGTTTACGGTAGTAAAATTATTGCACTTTTCCCCTCTACTCTTCTTTTTTGCAATGTTGGCAGATTATGTGAGTTGGCTCATCCTTGTGGTGTCAAAAAAGGCCAAGGCTAGACAACCCTTGCCACCCTTGGAGCTGCAGACCGGTGAATGCTGCTGGCCACAGCTACAGTTGTGGCTGAGAATGCGTTGCTCATTGTGACTGCATTACTATGTGTCTGTGCTATATGGCACAATGTAACTTCCTCGTCTTCCTCCTCCTCCACCTCCTCAGATGACCTACTCAGCTGCATGGTTCTGTGTTCATGTCAAGTGGGATTTACCACCTCATCATCATCCTCTGTGTTATCACATTCCTCGCCCTGAGAGTCACCCTCCTCCTCTTCCTGCCCTGACAGCACAATACAGTCCACGTGAGCCTCCAATTTCTAAATCTCATCAGGTTCACCTGCCCCAGGGGTTAACATCTGGTGACAAAGGTCAGGATGCTGCTTGGACCCTACTGCATCCTGTCCTGGATCCAAGCTAAAAAAAAAAATTTGGGCATCTGTGCAAATTATTTCCTCCTCTTGACTCTGTGAAGCTTTTGAGCAGGCTTTTCTTGCCCATGGCATAGAATGTATGAACAGCTCTGCAGACTCACCCATCTGTGGTTCCATACAGTCAGTTGTATGGTTGGAGAGTTGGGACTTGGGAAAAGCAATGGTACTTTGGGGTGCCATCTTTGTCGACTGTACTGGATGTGATATTGAGGTGAATGAAGAGGAGGAGAGGCCACTTGAAGCTGCGCTTGTCATCCACTCGAGCACATGCTCTTTCTGGGCCTCATCAACGAGATGTACCGCTGTAAATTTGCCAACGAAAGTTAGTGAAATAGTCCGTCCAGTAACAGACAAATTTGCTTATCACTAGTGCAGAGCTCCCTAAATCAACCTCTTCTCCACTATGAATTTTTTTAGGAGGAAAAATATGAGGAGAGCATCATATATGTGATTTGGACATAGTCATGGTGATGCTGGTGGTGATGGTGTAGCTACTGGAGTGAGAGGATGTGGTTGATCTTTGCCTGTTACGTGTTCAAGTGAATCACCTTCCTCAGCTGAACGCAGGCAACAGGACATTCTAAGTCATTTCATAGGCCCAGGTACTGCTGGTAAAATGGTGAGACCAGAACATGTTGAGGTGAAGTTACATTGGATTACTGAGAATGCCACCAGTTCCTTCTCATTGTATTCCATTAGGTCCCCTGCAGAAAATACAGAATTGGCATCTGAGGGCCATAAGCTTTTGTCTTTCTATTCAACCCCTTGCAAATCAGCGAAGCATTCTAAACCCAAAGTAATGCAGCAGTCTGTTCTGCTTTTTGATTACTTTGCTGGCTGAGGTTCCATGGCCCATTCACCTGACAATGCCCCAGAAGTGGAAGAGTCTGAGTGCACTGATGCCCTAATCATTCTTATGTTGGAGGCTGAGTATATGGGAGGCCTAGTGCACACGGTTAGTGGACCACAGTAGCACATGTCAGATTATGATGAAATTCAGTTGCCAACTGTAGTGTTATTCTGCAGTGTGCAGATCTGCAAGGTGGGCAGAGTTGAGGAGAGGGTGGAAGATGATGTTGGAGATGATGAAGTGATAGACCTCACATGGAGCAGTTTGGAGGAAGAGATGGTGGTAATGCTGCCTCAGCAGCATGGAAACAGAGGGAGCCGGGTGCAAAGGCCCAGCGAGCAACCACTAGGCAGTATGTTGGCTGCTACTGCCCACCACACTGCTGAAATCTGAACATCAAAAACATCTCCAAGGAGCTCCCTGGCATTTCTTCAGGGAATGTACTGATGACAAGCAATGGGTGGTTTGCATGGTGTGCAATCAGACCCTAAAGCAAGGTATAAATGTTCTGAACCTGAACACCACCTGTATGACGAGACATCTAAATTTCATGCACTAGGTGCAATGGAGTACACATCTTGAAAGCATGACAGATCTCTTCCTGCTCTGTCTTCTACTCCTGTGTCGGCTTCTTCCTCCAGCTCACAATCAACAGGGCCACCTGCCTCCCCGCAAAGGGAGGATGTGACAGCATCCCCATGACCATTTCCTGCTAGTGGCACTGAGCATCTCCACATCATCCCATGGAAGTTATCAGCTTTCCATCCCCCAGACCCTCAAGAGAAAGAGGAAATGCCCCCTTAGCCACCCACGAGCCATGGTTCTGAATTACAACATTTCCAAATTATTGGCCTTTGAAATGCTGTCATTCTGGCTGGTAGAGACGGATAGTTAAAAAAAAACTTGAAGATGGTGACGAGCATCAGACTGGAGCACCTTGTGTCCACCAGAGAAAATCATTTTAGAGGCCCATTATGTAGTTACAAAGAAATAAATACCAGAGCATCAATTGTGCGGTCAAGCATGCTAATATCACGGTATAATTTAAGGTAGTACACATCTTAATGATATAGCAGGTGTAGGGGTAGCCCCCTCATAGAATATAATGTAGCCCCCTCCTAGTATTTAATGTAGCCTTCTCATATAATATAATGCAGCCCCCCATAGAATATAATGAAGTCACCCCAAAGAGTATAATGTAGCCCTCTCATATAGTATAATGCAGCCTATCCATAGAATATAATGTAGCCCCCTCATAGGGTATAATGCGGTTCCCCATAGAATATAATGTAGCCCCCTTATAGCGTATAATACATCCCCCATAGAATATAATGTAGCCCCCTCATAAGGTATAATGCAGCCCCCTCCATAGAATATAATGAAGCCCCCTCATAAAATATAATGTAGCCCCCTAAAATAGTATAATGCAGCCCCCCATATAATATAATGTAGCCCCCTCATAGGGTTTACTGTAGACCCCTCATATAGTATAATGCAGCCCCCACATAAAATATTATGTAGCCTCCTCATATAGTATAATGCACCCTCTCATGGGGTATAAAGCAGCCTCTCATAAAATATAATGTAGCCCCCTGAGAGTATAATGCAACCTTTTCATTGGGTATAATGCAGCCTCCCATAGAATATAATGCAGCACCCTCATAGGGTATAATACAGCCTGCCCCGTAGAATGTAATATAACCCCTCATATGGTATAATTCAGCCCCCCCATACAATATAATGTAGCCCTCTCAGGATATAATGCAGCCCCCCTCATATAGTCTGCAGCACCCCCATAGAACATAATATAGCCCCCTCATAGGGTATAATACAGCCACCTCTATAGCATATAATATAGCCCCTCATAGAGTATATTGCATCCCCCTTATAGGGTATAATGCAGCCCCCTCCATAGAATATAATGTAGCCCTCTCAAATAGTATAATGCAGCACCCAGAGAATATACTGAAGCCCCCTCATAGGGTATAATGCAGCCCCTAACATACTATAATGCAGCCACCACATATAATATAATGCAGACCCTAATAGTGTATAATGCAGCCTCCCATAGAATATAATGTATCCCCCTCATATGGTATAAAGCATCCCCCTCTTAGGGTATAATGCAGTCCTCCTCTTATAGTATGCAGCCCCCATAGAATATAATGCAGCCCTTTTATAGGGTACAATGCAGCCACCTCATAAGGTATAATGCAGCACCCTCCATAGAATATAATGCAGCCCTGTCATAGGTTATAATGCAACCCCCCTCATATAGTATGCTGCACCCCCATAGAATATAATGTAGTCCCCTCATAGGGTATAATGCAGCCCTCCCCATAGAATATAATATAGCCCCCTCAAAGAGTAAAATGCAGTCCCCTTATATATTAGGCAACCCACCCATAGAACATAATGTAGATCCCTCAGAGGGTATAATGTAACCCCCTCATAGGGTATATTACAGCCCCCCAAAGGACATAATGGTGCCCCCTATTGGGGTGTAATGCAGCCCCCTTATATAGTACATGCCCCCATATAATATAATGTAGCCCCCTCATAGGGTATAATGCAACCGCCTCATAGAGTATAATGCAGACCCCCCATAGAATATAATGTAGCCCCCTCAGGGTGTAATGAAACCCTGTCATGGGGTATACTGCAGCCCCCTCAAAAGGTATAATGCAGCCACCCTCCCCCATAGAATATACAGTCATATGAAAAAGTTTGGGCACCCCTATTAATCTTAAGCTTAATGTTTTATAAAAATGGTTATTTTTGCAACAGCTATTTCAGTTTCATATATCTAATAACTGTTGGACACAGTAATTTTTCTGCCTTGAAATGAGGTTTATTGTACTAACAGAAAATGTGCAATCTGCATTCAAACAAAATTTGACAGGTGCATAAGTATGGGCACCCTTATCATTTTCTTGTTTTAAATACTCCTAACTACTTTTTACTGACTTACTAAAGCACTTTTTTTGGTTTTGTAACCTCATTGAGCTTTGAACTTCATAACCAGGTGTATGCAATCATGAGAAAAGCTACTTAAAGTGGCCACTTGCAAGTTGTTCTCCTGTTTGAATCTCCTCCGAAGAGTGGCATCATGGGTTCCTCAAAACAACTGTCAAATGATCTGAAAACAAAGATTATTCAACATAGTTGTTCAGGGGAAGGATACAAAAAGCTGTCTCAGAGGTTTAACCTGTCAATTTCCACTGTGAGGAACATAGTAAGGAAATGGAAGAACACAGGTACAGTTCTTGTTAAGGCCAGAAGTGGCAGGCCAAGAAAAACATCAGAAAGGCAGAGAAGAAGAATGGTGAGATCAGTCAAGGACAATCCTCAGGCCACCTCCAGAGATCTTCAGCATCAACTTGCTGCACATGGTGTCACTGTGCATCGGTCAACTATACAACTATACAATGCACAAGGAGAAGCTGTATTGGAGAGTGATGCGAAAGAAGCCGTTTCTGCAAGCACGCCACAAACAGAGTCGGCTGAGGTATGCAAAAGCACATTTGGAGAAGCCAATATCTTTTTGGAAGAAGGTCCTGTGGACTCATGAAACCAAGATTGAGTTGTTTGGTAATACAAAAAGGCGTTATGCATGGCGGCAAAAAAACACAGTACGTTGTATAGTTGACCGATGCACAGTGACACCATCTGCAGCAAGTTGATGCTGCAGCTCTCTGGAGGTGGTCTGAGGATTGTCCTAGACTGATCTCACCATTCTTCTTCTCTGCCTTTCTGATGTTTTTCTTGCCCTGCCACTTCTGGCCTTAACAAGAACTGTACCTGTGTTCTTCCATTTCCTTACTATGTTCCTCACAGTGGAAATTGACAGGTTAAATCTCTGAGACAGCTTTTTGTATCCTTCCCCTGAACAACTATGTTGAATAATCTTTGTTTTCAGATCATTTGACAGTTGTTTTGAGGAGCCCATGATGCCATTCTTCAGAGGAGATTCAAACAGGAGAACAACTTGCAAGTGGCCACTTTAAGTAGCTTTTCTCATGATTGCATACACCTGGCTATGAAGTTCAAAACTCAATGAGGTTACAAAACCAAAAAAAGTGCTTTAGTAAGTCAGTAAAAAGTAGGTAGGAGTATTTAAAACAAGAAAATGATAAGGGTGCCCATACTTATGCACCTGTCAACTTTTGTTTGAATGCAGATTGCACATTTTCTGTTAGTACAATAAACCTCATTTCAAGGCAGAAACATTACTGTGTCCAACAGTTATTAGATATATGAAACTGAAATAGCTGTTGCAAAATAAACCATTTTTATAAAACATTAAGCTTAAGATTAATAAGGGTGCCCAAACTTTTTCATATGACTGTAATTCATCCCCCCATAGAATATGACACATTCCCCTAATAGGGTATAATGCAGCCCCGTCATAGGGTATAATGGATCCCCATCATAGGGTATAAGGCACCCCTATAGAATATAATGTAGACTCCCACACAGTATAATGCAGCCTCCCCTCCATAGAATGTTATATGTTATGGCTTTCAGTACTCACTCACTGATATAAATATACTGTATATATATATATATATATATATATATATATATATATATATAAAACCAAACACAATAATTACTTCTCATCGCTCTCGCGCTAATCCCGGCTCTGCTCTGATTTCAGCAGCTACACTGTTGTCTGTCCAGCACACACAAGGTGCACGAGGAAGTGATATCAGAGGCAGAGGGGAATGATGGGGAGGGAGCGTCATATTGCTTTCAACTGTATCAGCATCTATGATGCCGATATAGTTGAGTGTGGTGCATGCTGGGGGCAGCAGCCGTGAAGCAGCGGGTGACAGGAGGCAGGGGCTAGCTGCTGTGGCTAAAGCCTGTGCCTGCAGCAAAAGAGAAATGAATATTTACTGCTCCCCACTCCCATCGGAGTGGAGAGGAGTGAACATTCATTCTCTTTAGTAAAGAAAATAAATATTCACTCCTATCTATGCCCATCAGCAGCTGGCTCCTGTCTTCTGTCACCCACTGCTCCACCACTGCTTCTCCGCTTGCACCAGGTGGGCCCCTCTGACTTATGGGCCCCACAACAGCTGCGTAGTGTACCACTATTGGCATGTCCCTGCTTCTTCTTTCCTTCTTAGTACGCACCACTGTTCTCGGCTGTGCTCCCTGTTGTGAATTCTGTTCTCGAACTCCCTCCTGTGGTCATGAATGGTACTTCGGCGAGTTCTGTCCATGGACTCCCTCTGGTGGCTGTGAGTGGAGCTGCTGGTTCTGAGGATCCTTCTCCAGCTGACCTCATTTAGTTCTAGGCTGGCTGCTCTATTTAACTCCACTCAGATCGTTACTTGATGCCAGCTGTCAATGTTCTAGTACTGGTTCAGTTCTCTCTTGGATCTTGTAGATGACCTGTTTACTCCAGCAAAAGCTAAGTCCCTGCTAATTAAATTGTTTATCTCTGTTTTCTGTCCAGTTTGCTATCATGATTTTGCCAAGCTAGCTGGAAGCTCTGGGATGCAGAGTGGCACCTCCGCACCGTGAGTCGGTGCGGGGGTCTCTTTTGCACACTCTGCGTGGTTTCTATAGTTTTTAGTGCTGACCGCAAAGTTGCCTTTTCTATCCTCAGTCTGTTTAGTTAAGTCTGGCCTCCTTTTGCTGAAACCTATTTCATTCCTGTGTTTGTGACTTCCATCTTACCTCACAGTTAATATTTGTGGGGGGCTGCCTGTTTTCTTTGGGGAATTTCTCTGAGGCAAGGTAGGCTTTATTTTCTATCTTTAGGGGTAGTTAGCTCTTAGGCTGTGAAGAGGCGTCTAGGCAGAGTCAGGTACGCTCCACGGCTATTTCTAGTTGTTGTGATAGGATTAGGGGTTGCGGTCAGCAGAGCTCCCACTTCCCAGAGCTGGTCCTGTATTACTAGATTGCTCATCAGGTCATTCCTAGTGCTCCTAACCAACAGGTCACCATAACAGTACAGCTGGCCAGTAAAGTGTTAATGCATCTCAATAGAGGGATAAGAGAAGTTCTGAGACCATTTTTTTTTTCCTCTGCAGCGTGTTTTGTTTTTCCTTTCCCCTAAATCTCTGGGTGGTTCAGGACACAGGTGTAGATATGTACATTCAAGGTCTGTCCTCTTGTGTGGATCAACTCACTGCAAGGGTACAAGGCATTCAAGATTATGTAGTTCAGAATCCGATGTTAGAACCCAGAATTCCAATTCCTGATTTGTTTTCTGGGGATAGATCTAAGTTCCTGAATTTCAAAAATAATTGTAGACTGTTTCTTGCTTTGAAACCCCGCTCCTCTGGTGACACCATTCAGCAAGTAAAAATCATTATTTCTTTGCTGCGTGGCGACCCTCAAGACTGGGCATTTTCCCTTGCGCCAGGAGATCCTGCATTGCGTAATGTAGATGCGTTTTTTCTGGCGCTTGGATTGCTTTATGATGAACCAGATTTAGTGGATCAGGCAGAGAAAATCTTGCTGGCTTTGTGTCAGGGTCAGGATGTAGCGGAGGTATATTGTCAGAAGTTTAGAAAGTGGTCTGTGCTTACTCAGTGGAATGAGTGTGCCCTGGCGGCAATTTTCAGAAAGGGTCTTTCTGAAGCCCTTAAGGATGTTATGGTGGGATTCCCCACGCCTGCTGGTCTGAATGAGTCTATGTCCTTGGCCATTCAGATCGATCGACGCTTACGTGAGCGCAAAACTGGGCACCATTTGGCGGTATCTTCAGAGCAGAGGCCTGAGCCTATGCAATGTGATAGGACCTTGACCAGATCTGAATGGCAAGAATACAGACGTCAGAATGGGCTGTGTTTTTACTGTGGTGACTCCACTCATGCTATCTCTGATTGTCCAAAGCGCACTAAGAGTTTCGCTAGGTCTGCCACCATTGGTACTGTACAGCCAAATTTTCTTTTGTCCGTTACTCTGATTTGCTCTCTGTCATCCTATTCTGTTATGGCATTTGTGGATTCAGGCGCTGCCCTGAATTTGATGGACTTGGAGTTTGCCAGGCGCTGTGGTTTTTTCTTGGAGCCTTTACAGTATCCTATTCCATTGAGAGGAATTGATGCTACGCCTTTGGCCAAGAATAAGCCTCAGTACTGGACTCAATTGACCATGTGCATGGCTCCTGCACATCAGGAGGATATTCGCTTTTGGTGTTGCATAATTTGCATGATGTGGTCGTTTTGGGTTTGCCATGGCTACAGGTCCATAATCCAGTATTGGATTGGAAATCAATGTCTGTAACTAGTTGGGGTTGTCAAGGGGTACATGGTGATGTCCCATTGTTGTCAATTTCGTCTTCCCATCCTTCTGAAGTCCCTGAGTTCTTGTCGGATTACCAGGATGTATTTGATGAGCCCAAATCCAGTGCCCTACCTCCTCATAGGGATTGCGATTGTGCAATTAATTTGATTCCTGGTAGTAAGTTTCCGAAGGGCCGACTGTTCAATTTGTCTGTGGCAGAACATGCCGCTATGCGGAGTTACATAAAGGAGTCCTTGGAGAAAGGGCATATTCGCCCGTCGTCGTCACCGTTGGGAGCAGGGTTCTTTTTTGTGGCCAAGAAGGATGGTTCTCTGAGACCTTGTATAGATTACTGCCTTCTCAATAAAATCACCGTCAAATTTCAGTACCCTTTGCCTCTGCTGTCTGATTTGTTTGCTCGGATTAAGGGGGCTAGTTGGTTCACTAAGATAGATCTTCGAGGGGCGTATAACCTTGTGCGTATTAAACAGGGCGATGAATGGAAAACAGCATTTAATACGCCCGAGGGCCATTTTGAGTACCTGGTGATGCCATTCGGGCTTTCTAATGCTCCATCTGTGTTTCAGTCCTTTATGCATGACATCTTCCGAAAGTACCTGGATAGATTCATGATTGTATATTTGGATGATATTTTGGTCTTTTCGGACGATTGGGAGTCTCATGTGAAGCAGGTCAGAATGGTGTTCCAGATCCTTCGTGCTAATTCCTTGTTTGTGAAGGGATCTCAATGTCTCTTTGGAGTTCAGAAGGTTTCATTTTTGGGCTTCATTTTTTCCCCTTCTACTATCGAGATGGACCCTGTTAAAGTTCAGGCCATTTATGATTGGACTCAGCCTACTTCTGTGGAGCCTTCAGAAATTTCTGGGCTTTGCTAATTTTTACCGTCGCTTCATCGCTAATTTTTCTAGTGTTGTTAAACCATTGACTGATTTGACCAAGAAAGGTGCTGATGTGGTCAATTGGTCCTCTGTGGCCGTTGAGGCTTTTCAGGAGTTGAAGCGTCGTTTTTCTTCTGCCCCTGTGTTGTGTCAGCCAGATGTTTCACTCCCGTTTCAGGTCGAGGTGGATGCTTCTGAGATTGGAGCAGGGGCTGTTTTATCTCAAAGAAGTTCTGATGGCTCGGTTATGAAACCATGTGCTTTCTTTTCTAGAAAGTTTTTGCCTGCTGAGCGCAATTATGATGTGGGCAATCGAGAGTTGTTGGCTATGAAGTGGGCGTTCGAGGAGTGGCGACATTGGCTTGAAGGAGCCAAGCATCGCGTGGTGGTCTTGACGGATCACAAGAATCTGACTTATCTCGAGTCTGCCAAGCGGTTGAATCCTAGACAGGCTCGATGGTCGCTGTTTTTCTCCCGCTTCGATTTTGTGGTTTTGTACCTTCCGGGTTCTAAGAATGTGAAGGCTGATGCCCTTTCAAGGAGTTTTGTGCCTGATTCTCCGGGAGTTCCTGAGCCGGCTGGTATTCTCAAAGAGGGGGTAATTTTGTCTGCCATCTCCCCTGATTTGCGGCGGGTGCTGCAGGAGTTTCAGGCTGATAGACCTGACCATTGTCCAGCGGAGAAACTGTTTGTCCCTGATAGATGGTCTAGCAGAGTTATCTCTGAGGTTCATTGTTCGGTGTTGGCTGGTCATCCTGGAATCTTTGGTACCAGAGATTTGGTGGCTAGATCCTTTTGGTGGCCTTCCTTGTCACGGGATGTGCGTTCTTTTGTGCAGTCCTGTGGGATTTGTGCTCGGGCTAAGCCCTGCTGTTCTCGTGCCAGTGGGTTGCTTTTGCCCTTGCCGGTCCCGAAAAGGCCCTGGACGCATATTTCCATGGATTTTATTACGGATCTCCCTGTCTCTCAAAGGATGTCGGTCATCTGGGTAGTTTGTGATCGCTTTTCTAAGATGGTCCATTTGGTACCTTTGCCTAAATTGCCTTCCTCCTCTGATTTGGTTCCATTATTTTTCCAGCATGTAGTTCGCTTGCATGGTATTCTGTTATGACCCCAGTGGACAGGGTCTCAGAGGAACGTGTAAGTCTGCGAGATTCAAAAATCCAGCTCATAGGGCTGTGGTAACTGGGTTGACCAAATAGCTACTCCTAACGCCAACACTAGAAGTAGCCGGGGATCATGCCTACGGTGAACGCTAGATGACTTGCGCCAGCCGGAGAATCTAACTACCCCTAGGAGAAGAAAACAAAGACCTCTCTTGCCTCCAGAGAAAGGGACCCCAAAGCAAGATACAAGCCCCCCACAAATAATAACGGTGAGGTAAGAGGAAATGACAAACACAGAAATGAACCAGGTTCAGCAAAGAGAGGCCAGCTTACTAATAGCAGAATATAGCAAGATAACTTATCTGGTCAACAAAAACCCTATAAAAATCCACGCTGGAGATTCAAGAACCCCCGAACCGTCTAACGGTCCGGGGGGAGAACACCAGCCCCCTAGAGCTTCCAGCAAAGGTCAGGATACAGATAGGAACAAGCTGGACAAAAATACCAAACAAAACAAAAGCAAAAAGCAAGGAAGTAGACTTAGCTTGAAAAACAGGAACCAGGATCAGAGGACAAGAGCACAACAGATTAGCTCTGATTTCAACGATGCCAGGCATTGAACTGAAGGTCCAGGGAGCTTATATAGCAACGCCCCTGAACTAACGGCCCAGGTGAGGATATAGGAAAAGACAGACGCTCCAGAGTCAAAACACTAATGACCACTAGAGGGAGCAAAAAGCAAAATCACAACAGTACTCCCCCCTTAGTGAGGGGTCACCGAACCCTCACCACGACCACCAGGGCGATCAGAATGAGCGGCGTGAAAGGCACGAACTAAATCGGCCGCATGAACATCAGAGGCGACCACCCAGGAATTTTCTTCCTGACCATAGCCCTTCCACTTGACCAGGTACTGAAGCCTCCGCCTGGAGAGACGAGAATCCAAGATCTTCTCCACCACGTACTCCAACTCGCCCTCAACCAACACCGGAGCAGGAGGCTCAGCAGAAGGAACCACAGGCACAACGTACCGCCGCAACAAGGACCTATGAAACACGTTGTGGATAGCAAACGACACAGGAAGATCCAGGCGAAAGGATACAGGATTAAGAATTTCCAATATCTTGTAAGGACCAATAAAACGAGGTTTAAATTTGGGAGAGGAAACCTTCATAGGAACAAAGCGGGAAGAAAGCCACACCAAATCCCCAACACGTAGTCGGGGACCCACACCGCGGCGGCGGTTGGCAAAGCGCTGAGCCCTCTCCTGTGACAACTTCAAGTTGTCCACCACAAGATTCCAGATCCGCTGCAACCTATCCACCACAGAATCCACCCCAGGGCAGTCAGAAGGTTCCACATGACCCGAAGAAAAACGAGGGTGGAAACCAGAGTTGCAGAAAAACGGCGAAACCAAGGTGGCGGAACTAGCCCGATTATTAAGGGCAAACTCAGCTAGCGGCAAGAAGGTCACCCAATCGTCCTGATCAGCAGAGACAAAACACCTCAAATAAGCCTCCAAAGTCTGATTAGTTGGCTCCGTCTGTCCATTAGTCTGAGGATGGAAAGCAGACGAAAACGACAAGTCAATGCCCATCCTACTACAAAAGGATCGCCAGAATCTGGAAACGAACTGGGATCCTCTGTCTGACACAATATTCTCAGGGATGCCGTGCAAACGAACCACGTTCTGGAAAAACACAGGAACCAGATCGGAAGAGGAAGGCAGTTTAGGCAAAGGAACCAAATGGACCATCTTGGAGAAGCGATCACATATCACCCAGATAACAGACATGCCCTGAGACACCGGGAGATCAGAAATGAAATCCATGGAGATATGTGTCCAAGGTCTCTTAGGGACAGGAAAGGGCAAGAGCAACCCGCTGGCACGAGAACAGCAAGGCTTAGCTCGGGCACAAGTCCCACAGGACTGTACAAATGACCGCACATCCCTAGACAAGGAAGGCCACCAAAAGGATCTGGCCACCAGATCTCTGGTGCCAAAAATTCCTGGGTGACCTGCCAACACCGAGGAATGAACCTCGGAAATGACTCTGCTGGTCCACTTATCAGGCACAAACAGTCTGTCAGGTGGACAAGAATCAGGCCTATCAGCCTGAAATCTCTGCAACACACGTCGCAGATCTGGAGAAATAGCTGACAAGATAATACCATCCTTAAGAATACCAACAGGTTCAGCGACTCCAGGAGCATCAGGCACAAAGCTCCTGGAAAGAGCATCGGCCTTCACATTCTTTGAACCTGGTAAATACGAGACAACAAAAGTCAAAACGGGAGAAAAACAATGACCAGCGGGCCTGTCTAGGATTCAGGCGTTTAGCAGACTCGAGATACATCAGATTTTTGTGATCAGTCAAGACCACCACACGATGCTTAGCACCCTCGAGCCAATGACGCCACTCCTCAAATGCCCATTTCATGGCCAACAACTCCCGATTGCCCACATCATAATTTAGCTCCGCAGGCGAAAACTTCCTAGAGAAAAAGGCGCAAGGTCTCATAACAGAGCAACCAGGGCCTCTCTGCGACAAAACGGCCCCTGCTCCAATCTCTGAAGCATCCACCTCAACTTGAAAGGGAAGCGAGACATCAGGCTGGCACAAAACAGGCACCGAAGTAAACCGACGTTTCAACTCCTGGAAAGCCTCCACGGCAGCAGGAGCCCAATTAACCACATCGGAGCCCTTCTTGGTCATATCCGTCAAAGGTTTCACAATGCTAGAAAAGTTAGCGATAAAACGACGGTAGAAGTTAGCGAAACCCAAGAACTTCTGAAGACTCTTAACTGACGAGGGCTGAGTCCAATCAAGAATAGCTCGGACCTTGACTGGGTCCATCTCCACAGCAGAAGGGGAAAAAATGAACCCCAAAAAGGGAACCTTCTGTACACCAAAAAGACACTTTGAGCCCTTGACAAACAAAGAATTTTCACGCAAAATTTTAAAGACCATCCTGACCTGCTCCATCGAGTCCCAATTATCAGAAAAAAACAGAATATCATCCAGATAAACGATCAGAAATTTATCCAGATAGTTCCGGAAAATGTCATGCATAAAGGACTGAAAAACTGAAGGGGCATTAGAGAGCCCAAAAGGCATCACCAAGTACTCAAAATGACCTTCGGGCGTATTGAATGCGGTTTTCCATTCATCCCCTTGCTTAATGCGCACAAGGTTGTACGCACCACGAAGGTCTATCTTGGTAAACCACTTGGCACCTTTAATCCGGGCAAACAAGTCAGACAACAGCGGCAAAGGATACTGAAATTTGACAGTGATCTTATTTAAAAGCCGATAGTCAATACAAGGCCTCAAAGATCCGTCCTTTTTAGCCACAAAAAAGAATCCCGCACCAAGAGGGGAAGAAGACGGACGGATGTGTCCTTTCTCCAGAGACTCCTTGATATATGAACGCATAGCGGTATGTTCAGGTATCGACAGATTAAACAGTCTTCCCTTAGGAAATTTACTGCCTGGAATCAAATCTATTGCACAGTCACATTCCCTATGAGGAGGCAATGCACTGGACCTGGACTCGCTAAAGACATCCTGATAATCAGACAAGTACTCCGGAACTTCCGAAGGCGTAGAAGAAGCAATAGACACAGGCAGGGAATCCTCATGAATACCACGACAGCCCCAACTAGACACTGACATAGCCTTCCAGTCAAGGACTGGATTATGGGTCTGTAACCATGGCAGCCCCAAAACAACCAAATCATGCATTTTATGTAGAACGAGAAAACGTATCACCTCGCGGTGTTCAGGAGTCATGCACATGGTAACCTGTGTCCAATACTGCGGCTTATTTTCTGCCAATGGCGTAGCATCAATACCCCTAAGAGGGATAGGATTTTCTAATGGTTCAAGAATAAAACCACAGCGCTTAGCAAATGAGAGATCCATAAGACTCAGGGCAGCACCTGAATCTACAAACGCCATGACAGGATAAGATGACAGTGAGCAAATCAAAGTTACAGACAGAATAAACTTAGGATGCAAATTACCAACGGTGACAGGACTAACAACCTTAGATATACGTTTAGAGCATGCTGAGATAACATGTGTAGAATCACCACAGTAGTAGCACAAGCCATTCTGGCGTCTATGAATTTTCCTCTCATTTCTAGTCAGGATTCTATCACATTGCATCAAATCAGGTGTCCGTTCAGACAACACCATGAGGGAATTTGCGGTTTTGCGCTCCCGCAACCGCCGGTCAATTTGAATAGCCAGGGACATGGTATCATTCAGACCTGTGGGAATGGGAAAACCCACCATAACATTCTTAATGGCCTCAGAAAGGCCATTTCTAAAATTAGCGGCCAGTGCACACTCGTTCCAATGTGTCAGCACGGACCATTTCCAAAATTTTTGGCAATACACCTCAGCCTCATCCTGGCCCTGAGACATAGCCAGCAAGGCTTTCTCTGCCTGAATCTCAAGATTGGGTTCCTCATAAAGTAAACCGAGCGCCAGAAAAAACGCATCAATATCAGCCAATGCCGGATCTCCTGGCGCCAACGAAAAAGCCCAATCCTGAGGGTCACCCCGTAAGAATGAAATAACAATTTTTACTTGTTGAGCAGAGTCTCCAGACGAACAAGGTTTCAGGGACAAAAATAATTTACAATTATTCCTGAAATTCCTAAACTTAAATCGGTCTCCTGAAAACAGTTCAGGAATCGGAATCTTGGGTTCAGACCTAGGATTTCTGGTAACATAATCTTGTATACCCTGCACACGAGCGGCAAGCTGGTCCACACTTGTAATCAAGGTCTGGACATTCATGTCTGCAGCAAGCTTAAGCCACTCTGAGGTAAAGGGGAAAAGAAAAAAAAAAAAAAAATATGAGAGAGGGGAAAAAAAAAACTCAACATTTTCTTTCTTATAATCCCACTTCTGCAATGCATTAAACATTTAATACTGGCCTGGCATACTGTTATGACCCCAGTGGACAGGGTCTCAGAGGAACGTGTAAGTCTGCGAGATTCAAAAATCCAGCTCATAGGGCTGTGGTAACTGGGTTGACCAAATAGCTACTCCTAACGCCAACACTAGAAGTAGCCGGGGATCATGCCTACGGTGAACGCTAGATGACTCGCGCCAGCCGGAGAATCTAACTACCCCTAGGAGAAGAAAACAAAGACCTCTCTTGCCTCCAGAGAAAGGGACCCCAAAGCAAGATACAAGCCCCCCACAAATAATAACGGTGAGGTAAGAGGAAATGACAAACACAGAAATGAACCAGGTTCAGCAAAGAGAGGCCAGCTTACTAATAGCAGAATATAGCAAGATAACTTATCTGGTCAACAAAAACCCTATAAAAATCCACGCTGGAGATTCAAGAACCCCCGAACCGTCTAACGGTCCGGGGGGAGAACACCAGCCCCCTAGAGCTTCCAGCAAAGGTCAGGATACAGATAGGAACAAGCTGGACAAAAATACCAAACAAAACAAAAGCAAAAAGCAAGGAAGTAGACTTAGCTTAAAAAACAGGAACCAGGATCAGAGGACAAGAGCACAACAGATTAGCTCTGATTTCAACGATGCCAGGCATTGAACTGAAGGTCCAGGGAGCTTATATAGCAACGCCCCTGAACTAACGGCCCAGGTGAGGATATAGGAAAAGACAGACGCTCCAGAGTCAAAACACTAATGACCACTAGAGGGAGCAAAAAGCAAAATCACTACAGTATTCCGGAGAACGTCGTGTCGGACAGAGGTTCCCAGTTTGTTTTAAGGTTTTGGCGGTCCTTTTGTGCTAAGATGGGCATTGATTTGTCTTTTTCTTCAGCTTTCCATCCTCAGACAAATGGCCAAACCGAACAAACCAATCAGACTTTGGAAGCATATCTGAGATGCTTTGTTTCTGCTGATCAGGATGATTGGGTGTCCTTCTTGCCTTTGTCTGAGTTCGCCCTTAATAATCGGGCCAGCTCAGCCACTTTGGTTTCGCCCTTTTTCTGTAATTCTGGTTTCCATCCTCATTTTTCTTCAGGGCAGGTTGAGCCTTCAGAATGTCCTGGTGTGGATTCTGTGGTGGACAGGTTGCAGCAAATTTGGACTCACGTGGTGGACAATTTGACATTGTCCCAGGAGAAGGCTCAACGTTTCGCTAACTGCCGTCGCTGTGTTGGTCCCCGACTTCGTGTTGGGGATTTGGTTTGGTTGTCGTCTCGTTATGTTCCTATGAAGGTTTCGTCTCCTAAGTTTAAGCCTCGGTTCATTGGTCCTTATAAGATTTCTGAAATTCTTAATCCTGTGTCATTTCGTTTGGACCTTCCAGCTTCTTTTGCCATCCATAATGTGTTCCATAGGTCGTTATTGCGGAGATATGTGGCTCCTATGGTTCCCTCCGTTGACCCTCCTGCCCCGGTGTTGGTTGAGGGGGAGTTGAAGTATGTGGTGGAGAAGATTTTGGATTCTCGTATTTTGAGACGGAAACTTCAGTACCTGGTCAAGTGGAACGGTTATGGTCAGGAGGATACTTCCTGGGTTGTTGCCTCTGATGTTCATGCTGCTGATCTGGTTCGTGCCTTTCATTTGGCTCGTCCTGATCGGCCTGGGGGCTCTGGTGAGGGTTCGGTGACCCCTCCTCAAGGGGGGGTACTGTTGTGAATTCTGTTCTCGAACTCCCTCCTGTGGTCATGAATGGTACTTCGGCGAGTTCTGTCCATGGACTCCCTCTGGTGGCTGTGAGTGGAGCTGCTGGTTCTGAGGATCCTTCTCCAGCTGACCTCATTTAGTTCTAGGCTGGCTGCTCTATTTAACTCCACTCAGATCGTTACTTGATGCCAGCTGTCAATGTTCTAGTACTGGTTCAGTTCTCTCTTGGATCTTGCAGATGACCTGTTTACTCCAGCAAAAGCTAACTCCCTGCTAATTAAATTGTTTATCTCTTTTTTCTGTCCAGCTTGCTATCATGATTTTGCCAAGCTAGCTGGAAGCTCTGGGATGCAGAGTGGCACCTCCGCACCGTGAGTCGGTGCGGGGGTCTCTTTTGCACACTGCATGGTTTTTATAGTTTTTTGTGCTGACCGCAAAGTTGCCTTTTCTATCCTCAGTCTGTTTAGTTAAGTCTGGCCTCCTTTTGCTGAAACCTATTTCATTCCTGTGTTTGTGACTTCCATCTTAACTCACAGTTAATATTTGTGGGGGGCTGCCTGTTTTCTTTGGGGAATTTCTCAGAGGCAAGGTAGGCTTTACTTTCTATCTTTAGCGGTAGTTAGCTCTTAGGCTGTGAAGAGGCATCTAGGCAGAGTCAGGTACGCTCCATGGCTATTTCTAGTTGTTGTGATAGGATTAGGGGTTGCGGTCAGCAGAGCTCCCACTTCCCAGAGCTGGTCCTGTATTACTAGTTTGCTCATCAGGTCATTCCTAGTGCTCCTAACCACCAGGTCACCATAACAGCTCCCCTGCTCATAAAGAGGCAGCGCTTGCATTTGATAAATGGACCCAGCCAGTTGCTGAGAGGCATTTAGTGTAATAATGTCTAAATGTAAGAAGACTCCCTCTCCTGTTATGATCCTTAGTGGTTGAGGATCACAAATTACTCCAGCAAAGTGACTAAACATAGGACAAGCTCTAGGGAGGTGGAAAACTGGACTGACCGCAAAACTGAACCTATCCAACCACACTAGAGGCAGCCGGTGAACGTGTCTAAAATCCTAGTAGTCTCGAGCCAGCCTGAGGAACTAACTACCCCTAGAGAGAAAGAAAGACCTCTCTTGCCTCCAGAGAAATAATCCCCAAAAGATATAGAAGCCCCCAACATATAATAATGGTTAGGTAAGAGGAAGGCACATACACAGGGGTGAAAGCAGATTCAGCAAAAGAGGCCCACTAATTCTAGATAGCAGAAAACAGAAAAGGGGCCTATGCGGTCAGTAAAAAACCCTTACAAATATCCACACTGAGATTACAAGAACCCCCACACCAACTAACGGTGTGGGGGGAGAAACTCAGTCCCCTAGAGCAACCAGCAAGTAAGAAATCACATTTTAACAAGCTGGACAAAAAACATGATGAACGCTGATAATCAGAAACTGAACAAACAAAAACTTAGCTTGTCTTGGAGAGACTGGGAGCAAGGTAGTCACCAGGAATCTGAAGAGCACTGAATACATTGATAGCAGGCAAGAAACTGAGTATCCAGGTGAGCTAAATAGGAAACCAACCAAGGATAACGAACCAGGTGATGAAACCAACCTGCAGAAAGACAACACTACACAGTACCGATTGTGACCACTAGAGGGAGCCCAAAAATAGAGTTCACAACAGTACCCCCTCTTGAGGAGGGGTCACCGAACCCTCATCAAGACCCCCAGGGCGATCAGGATGAGCCGCATGGAAGGCACGAACCAAATCGGCAGCATGAACATCAGAGGCGACAACCCAGGAATTATCCTCCTGACCATAGCCCTTCCACTTAACCAGATACTGAAGTCTCCATCTAGAGATACGAGAATGCAAAATCTTCTCCACCACGTACTCCAATTCGCCCTCGACCAGCACCGGAGCAGGAGGATCAACAGAAGGAACCACAGGTACCACATACCTCCGCAACAAAGACCTATGGAACACATTATGGATGGCAAACGATGTCGGGAGATCCAAACGAAAAGACACCGGGTTAAGGATTTCCAAGATCTTATAAGGACCGATGAAGCGAGGCTTAAACTTAGGAGATGAAGCCTTCATAGGAACATACCGAGAAGACAGCCACACCAAATCCCCAACACGAAGTCGGGGACCCACACCGCGGCGGCGGTTGGCAAAGTGCTGAGCCCTCTCCTGTGACAATTTCAGATTGTCCACCACATGGCTCCAAATCTGCTGCAACAGAATCCACCCCAGGACAGTCAGAAGACTCAACCTGACCCGAGGAAAAATGAGGATGGAAACCAGAATTGCAGAAAAAAGGCTAAACCAAGGTAGCAGAACTAGCCCGATTATTAAGGGCAAACTCGGCCAATGGCAAAAAAGTCACCCAATCATCCTGATCAGCAGAAACAAAACATCTCAAATAAGTCTCCAACGTCTGATTAGTTCGCTCGGTTTGGCCATTAGTCTGAGGATGGAAGGCCAACGAAAAAGACAAATCAATGCCCATCTTAGCACAAAAAGTTCGCCAAAACCTGGACACAAACTGGGATCCTCTATCAGACACAATATGTTCAGGAATGCCGTGCAAGCGAACCACATTCTGAAAAAATAGAGGAACCAAATCGGAGGAGATAGGCAGCTTAGACAAGGGCACCAAATGGACCACCTTGGAAAAACGATCACACACCACCCAGATGACAGACATTTTCTGAGATACTGGCAGATCCGAAATAAAATCCATGGAAATGTGCGTCCAAGGCCTTTTCGGGACAGGCAAAGGCAAAAGCAAACCGCTGGCAGGAGAACAGCAAGGCTTAGCCCGAGCACAAATCCCACAAGACTGCACAAAGGAACGCACATCCCGCGACAAGGAAGGCCACCAGAAGGACCTAGCCACCAAATCTCTGGTACCAAAAATCCCAGGATGACCCGCCAACACCGAAGAATGAACCTCGGAAATAACTCTGCTGGTCCATCTATCCGGGACAAACAGTCTCTCTGGTGGACAACGGTCAGGTCTATCCACCTGAAATTTCTGCAGCACTCGTCGCAAATCTGGAGAAATGGCAGACAAAATCACTCCCTCTCTGAGAATACCAGCCGGCTCAGAAACTCCCGGAGAGTTAGGCACAAAACTCCTAGAAAGTGAATCAGCCTTCACGTTCTTCGAACCAGGCAGGTATGAGACCACGAAGTTGAAACGGGAGAAAAACAACGACCAACGAGCCTGTCTAGGATTCAGGCGCTTGGCAGACTCAAGGTAAATCAGATTTTTGTGATCAGTCAGGACCACCACACGATGTTTAGCTCCTTCGAGCCAATGTCGCCACTCCTTAAATGCCCACTTCATAGCCAACAACTCCCGATTACCAACATCATAATTTCGCTCGGCAGGCGAAAACTTTCTTGAAAAGAAAGCACACGGCTTCATCACAGAGCCCTCAGAGCTTCTCTGCGACAAAACAGCCCCTGCTCCAATCTCGGAAGCATCAACCTCGACCTGGAAGGGGAGAGAGACATCTGGCTGACATAAGACTGGAGCTGAAGAAAACCGGTGCTTAAGCTCCCGAAAGGCCTCCACGGCCGCAGGAGACCAATTAGTCACATCAGAGCCCTTCTTGGTCAAATCCGTCAAAGGTTTAACCACACCAGAAAAATTAGCGATGAAACGACGGTAAAAATTAGCAAAACCCAAGAACTTCTGAAGACTCTTAACAGACGTGGGCTGAGTCCAGTCATGAATAGCCTGGACCTTGACTGGGTCCATCTCCACAGTAGAAGGAGAAAAAATAAAACCCAAAAAGGAGACCTTCTGTACTCCGAAGAGGCATTTTGAGCCCTTCACAAATAAAGCATTAGCACGCAGGACCTGAAACACCATCCTGACCTGCTTCACATGGGACTCCCAATCATCAGAAAAAACCAAAATGTCATCCAGATAAACAATCATAAATTTATCCAGATATTCTCGGAAAATGTCATGCATGAAGGACTGAAACACAGAAGGAGCATTAGAGAGTCCAAAAGGCATCACAAAGTACTCAAAATGGCCTTCGGGCGTATTAAATGCTGTTTTCCATTCATCTCCCTGCTTAATGCGCACAAGATTATACGCACCACGGAGATCTATCTTGGTGAACCAACTGGCACCCTTAATCCGAGCAAACAAATCAGACAATAGTGGCAAAGGATACTGAAATTTGACTGTGATTTTATTCAGAAGGCGATAATCTATACACGGTCTCAAAGAACCGTCCTTCTTGGCCACAAAAAAGAATCCTGCACCAAGAGGGGAAGAGGATGGGCGAATATGTCCCTTCTCCAAAGACTCCTTTATATAACTCCGCATCGCGGCATGCTCTGGTATAGACAAATTAAAAAGTCATCCCTTAGGGAATTTACTACCAGGAATTAAATTTATAGCACAGTCACAATCCCTATGAGGGGGCAGGACACTGGACCTGGGCTCATCAAATACATCCTGGTAGTCAGACAAAAACTCAGGGACCACAGTAGGAGTGGAAGAAGCAATAGACACCAATGGAGTATCGCCATGAATTCCCTGACAACCCCAACTAGACACAGACATAGCTTTCCAATCTAAAACTGGATTATGAGCCTGCAGCCATGGCAGACCCAAAACGACAACATCATGTAAATTATGCAGAACAAGAAAGTGAATCACCTCCTGATGAACGGGAGTCGTGCACATGGTCATTTGCGTCCAATACTGAGGTTTATTCTCAGCCAATGGCGTAGCATCAATTCCCCTCAGAGGAATAGGAAATTCCAAAGGCTCCAGGACAAAACCACAGCGCCTGGCAAATGACAAATCCATCAGATTCAGGGCAGCACCCGAATCCACAAAGGCCATAACCGAGTAGGACGACAAAGAACAAATCAAAGTAACAGACAAAATAAATTTAGGCTGTATAGTACCAATGGTGACAGGTTTAGCAAACTTTTTTAAGCGTTTAGAGCATGCTGAGATAACATGAGCAGAATCACCACAGTAAAAGCACAACCCATTTTGACGTCTATGACTTTGTCACTCAATTCTGGTCAGGGTTCGATCACATTGCATAGACTCAGGTCCCTGTTCAGAAAATACCGCCAAAGGATGAGCAGATTTGCGCTCCCGCAAACGCCGATCAACCTGAATGGCTAAAGCCATAGAATCACTCAGACTTGTAGGGGTGGGGAACCCCACCATAACATCCTTAATGGCTTCAGAAAGACCTTCTCTGAAATTTGCAGCCAGGGCACACTTATTCCATTGAGTAAGCACTGACCATTTCCGAAATTTCTGACAATACACCTCTGCTTCATCCTGCCCTTGAGAGAGGGCCAGCAACGCTTTTTCTGCCTGATTCTCTAGATTAGGCTCCTCATAAAGCAATCCAAGAGCCAGAAAAAATGCATCCACATTAAGCAATGCAGGATGTCCTGGCGCCAGAGAGAAAGCCCAATCCTGCGGGTCGCCACGCAACAAGGAGATAACAATTTTTACTTGCTGAGCGGAATCACCAGAGGAACGAGGTCTCAGAGATAGAAATAACTTACAATTATTCTTAAAATTCTGAAACCTAGATCTATCTCCAGTAAACAACTCAGGAATGGGTATCTTTGGTTCTGACATAGGGCTATGAATAACAAAATCCTGAATACTTTGCACCCGTGCAGCAAGATGATCCACACTAGAAGTCAGAGTCTGAACATCCATGTCTGCAGCTGAGCTCAAAACCACTCAGAGTTCAAGGGGATGAAAGAAGCTAGACAGACTGCAGCACAAAAAAAAAAAAAATGTACTCAGGTCTTCTTTTAATCCCACTTCTGCGATGCAAAAAACACTTTGGGGCCTGCTATACTGTTATGATCCTTAGTGGTTGAGGATCACAAATTACTCCAGCAAAGTGACTAAACATAGGACAAGCTCTAGGGAGGTGGAAAACTGGACTGACCGCAAAACTGAACCTATCCAACCACACTAGAGGCAGCCGGTGAACGTGTCTAAAATCCTAGACGTCTCGAGCCAGCCTGAGGAACTAACTACCCCTAGAGAGAAAGAAAGACCTCTCTTGCCTCCAGGGAAATAATCCCCAAAAGATATAGAAGCCCCCAACATATAATAATGGTGAGGTAAGAGGAAGGCACATACACAGGGGTGAAAGCAGATTCAGCAAAAGAGGCCCACTAATTCTAGATAGCAGAAAACAGAAAAGGGGTCTATGCGGTCAGTAAAAAACCCTTACAAGAACCCCCACACCAACTAACGGTGTGGGGGAAGAAACTCAGTCCCCTAGAGCAACCAGCAAGTAAGAAATCACATTTTAACAAGCTGGACAAAAAACATGATGAACGCTGATAATCAGAAACTGAACAAACAAAAACTTAGCTTGTCTTGGAGAGACTGGGAGCAAGGTAGTCACCAGGAATCTGAAGAGCACTGAATACATTGATAGCAGGCAAGGAACTGAGTGTCCAGGTGAGCTAAATAGGAAACCAACCAAGGATAACGAACCAGGTGATGAAACCAACCTGCAGAAAGACAACACTACACAGTACCGCTTGTGACCACTAGAGGGAGCCCAAAAATAGAGTTCACAACACTCTCCCATCAGGAGTGGAGAAGCAACAAGTTTAATCATTAGGTAGAGTGGTGTTCTACCAGTTCAGTTGTGAGGTCCCATCTAGGTCCTAAACCCAAATCCCTGGTCCTGGTGTAGCCAGTCCTTTTCCCAAAGTCATCTGGTCCCAGTGTGGCCAGTGGCGGAAAAATGTGCTCTGGTCCCAGTGCCACCAGTTCTGTTCCCGAAGTTCAACAGACATTTGACAGAAACTGCACTCATCAAAGTGAGCAAAGACCTTCTGACAGCAAATTGTAATGGTGCCCACTTTCTGCTCATTCTTCTCAACCTTTCTTCAGCTTTTGACACTGTTGACCACCCTCTCCTACTCTCTAGGCTCCAGTCGTTAGGCATTAAGGACACTGCTCTATCCTGGTTCTCTTCCTATCTTTCTGACTGCTCCTTCAGTGTTCTGTTCACTGGCTCCACTTCATCTCCTCTTCCTCTCACTGTTGGGGTACCTCAGGGCTCAGTCCTTGGCCCCTTGTCTTCTCCTTCTACACGGCCCCAATTGGACAGACCATCAGCAGATTTGGCTTTCAGTACCATCTTTATGCTGATGATACACAACTATACATGTCATCCCCTGACCTTACCCCCGCTGTACTACAGAATGCCAGCGACTGTCCATCCGCAGTCTCCAACATCATGTCCGCTCTCTATCTGAAACTCAACCTTTCCAAAACTGAACTTCTTCAACTCATGTTGTCTACTAACCTCCCTAAATCTGATATTTCCCTCTCCGTGGGTGGCACCATAATAATGCCCCAGCAGCAGGTGCGCTGTCTGGGTGTTATGTATGACATAAATCTCTCCTTCACCTCCCATATACAATCTCCTGTCCGCTCTTGCCGCTTACACCTAAAGAACATCTCTAGAATCCGCCCATTTCTCACCATGGAAACAACAAAAACCCTCTCTGTCACCCTGATCCACTCCCGCCTGGACTACTGTAACACTCTAATTGGCCTCCCTGTTACTCAACTTTCCCCTCTCCAGTCCATCCTTAATGCAGCAGCTAGGGTAATTCACCTTGCTAATCGTTACTCTGACGTGTCCACTCTTCGCCAGTCATTACACTGGCTGACCATTCACTCTACGATCCAATTCAAAGTACTTGTTCTCACCCATAAAGCTCTCCACAGTGCGGCACCCCCTTACATCTCCTCCTTCATTTATGTCTATCAGCTTAGCCGATCACTGCACTCTGTGAATGACTTTTGACTAACCTCTGCACTAATCTGTACCTCTCACTACCGACTCCAAGACTTCTCCCATGTTGCACCAATCCTCTGAAATGGTCTACCCCAAGAAATTATGACCAACCACAACTTGCACAGTTTTAGGCGCTCCCTCAAAACACATTTGTTCAGAGCAGCCTATCACGTTCCCTAACCAAATTAATTTTATGTGTAAGAGTGCATGTGTAGCCCATTCACTATCTCCACCTATCCCCCACCCCCTGAAGATGGATGTACCTTCACTGTAAATACATCATTGTAAATACACACCTGTAATTTGTATCTTCCCCACCTCATTGTTGATTGTAATCTCTCACGAGCAGGGCTGTTTTATTTTACTTTAATCATTATATTACTGTTAACGCTGTTACCTATGACTGTTGTGTTTGAAACTGTTTAACTGTAAAGTGCTGCGGAATATGTTGGTGCTATATAAATAAAGAATTATATTATTATTATTATTATTATTATTATTATTATGATTATTCAGCCAGTTGCTGAGAGGCATTACTTGTAAGATGTTCACATGCAAGTTGGCTCCAGCCAATTGCTGGACATCATCTTGTATAAAATACATCCTCTCCCTTAGGAAGTGACCAAGCAGTGAGTTTAATCATTAGGTAGTGTAGTGTTCTACTAGCGCAGTTGTGAGTTTCCCTGGTCCCATAGTGGCCAGTGTCCTGAACTAAAATCCCTGGTCTCGGTGCAACCAGTGCCTGAATATTGTACACCGATTCTGATGTAGTCAGTCCCTTTCCCAAAGTCCCCTGTTTCCGGTGCAGCCATCACCTGATTTAGTCCTCTGGTCCTGGTGCTGCCAGTCCTGAATCCAAATTCCTCTGGTCCCAGTGTGGCCAGAGCCTGAACATACTTCCCCAGTCAATGCTCAGCTAGTCCCTGATCCAGTATCCTAAACCAGTATTACTGAACATAGCCCTAATTCATGTCAACGAGCAGCTACAGTACCAGTATCTGCCTAGGAGTGGTACCTGGCAGCTACCTGCAGTTCAGTCTGTCTCCACAATCACGAGCTTCAGTTGACCGCTGGTAGCCGCCTAACTAAGCCTCTTCCTAGGTAGACCTGATAAATACACCTCCATTAGGCATAACAAACATACTAATTTATACAGGAAAATAGCCAATTGAGCCAACACTGTGAGATATATCACTTACCCCTTATTTCTATGAACCTATAGGTAAACATCACAACTGCTTTATCCCACTTAGGTTGGGGTCACACTTACCATATGGAAAATTGGTCTGAGTCATCCTGCTGAGAGTCGCACAAGTGTTCTCCGTATGGTCATCCATGTGTAATGCGTTTGCAATGCAATGATGCGATTTTCTTTCACCTATGGATTCGTATGACATCCATATGATATGAGTATGGCTTTACATTTCTCACTGCTTTTCCCATTGAATTTTATGGCTCAATGGGCTGAAATGAGGAAAATTAGTGCATATTTCTTGCAAGCTACACTGATGGTCCGAGTGGTGTCCGATTTTTTTCTCGCACCCATAGACTTGCGTTGGCGAGACTCGGGGGATATACGTGTACAATCGCAGCATGCTGCGATTTCACTCCCACACTGAATACGCCCGAGAAAAAAAACGGTTATGGGAGCTGCCCCATAGATTTACAGTGGTCCAGGTAATATGGGATGTTTTCTCACATAGCACTCATTCTTACGCTAATGTGACCCCATCCTTAGGCTCACGTATTTCCATTTCAGTCACATATCAAATTAGTAAAATCAAAACTTTGAGTCAGCTCATATTTCTGCAACCAAATACATACCAACTTTAAAGCTTTTAACCAATATCTATTCCTTACACTTACCTTCGACTTTTATTTAAGAATATTGCAAATTTCTATATTTTAAAACTTAAACTTTCATGGTAATGGATAAAAAAAATCAATTCCCTTTGTAGATTTTGCACATGAAACATAGGAGATTTTCACATTTATACATTTTTATTTGCCATTTCCATCACATAGGTAGTGTCAAATAAAAAAAAAAACACTAGACACAGTTCAGTATTTATTTAAGTTAAACTGGTATTAATAGGCTACTCCATCAGAAATTCAGATCCAATAAAATATACCGCTTTGTCCACAGTAGCAGATTGCACTGTCACTGCCTCGCAAAAAGAGCATTGCAACACCATTAGTGGGCATAAATAATGCACACACTCTTCTACTCTACTCAGCTAAGTGCATAGAAACCTTGGGCTCATGTTGTCAGAAATTCAATGGATTAGTATCAAGATTTATTTTAAGTCTGTAAAGCTCTTTGCTCTTGACAGTGTTCAAAGCAGAAAGAGTGTTATCCTGAATGTGCATCTTAATACTGTCATGCCTGTCTTGTAAGAGTAGATGATGTATAGGCTTCTATGCTTCCTTTTAAAAGTTTAGCAGATGTAGGAATATATATTCATAGTACATATAAATATTGATTATAAATCCTATGCACCTAGGTTCAAACTATGATTAATTAAAACAAATTGAAGAGATTTGGTAACAGAATAAAATATGGTCTTGCAATCTCATTTTTAACCACAGGTTGAGAGACAAGGAGAAACAGAAAACAGATTGCATTACAAAAATTGATTTTTTTTTAAGATAAAATAAATTAATTAAATTGTGTATTATGAAAAATCCAAATATAATGTGCAATCATTGTCATATTTGTTCTCAATAATATGTAATTGCCAGATATATGAAATATAAATTGATATGAATACATTATTGTTGTTGCTCTAAGTTGTAATAATAGTAATAGTAGTATTAACAATAATAATGTGTTAGTAACTATATTTGTAATTAATGCTTAAATCATGATATATTGTACCTTAATTCATCTAAAATGAAAATACATTTTCTTTCTTTATTTTTTTATTACTTTTAAAAAGCAATATATATTTAATTTTTTCATAGGGAAATATTTAAGCATCTAGTTATTTAAAAAAATATATTAAAAGAAAAACCTCTTTGTTCACAGGTTTAAATTTATAAATATTTTAGATCGTATCTCAAGCAACTAATGCAATTTAAGACTGACAGTTCTTTAATGCTATCATTTTTAGAACCACAAGATTTGACGTGAAGGTCAATCCTTTACAGTTTCACAAAGACATTAAACCTTACTTTGAAATAAAGCATTAATATCTCCTTCTTGTATGGCCCATGAATTCCAATATTATTCATTGAACCAGCAGTGTCTAAACTATTCATCACTGAAGCCTGGGATTTTACAACCAAGAAATGTGTCAATAATAATTGTATCTATTCATGGGGTTTCATAATTCTGGGGATACGTCATAAAATAAATTACTTAGTTTAGATTACATTTTTATATATATTTAAGTGTTCTATATTGCTTAATGCAAGGTTAGATTAAAAATAAATACAATAGATGAAAGCAACACTGATCATTAAAAATGAATATACCTAACAAATATAAAATGAGATATAAAATGAAATAAAAATAATATTTAACTGCATTGTGTTGATAGCTTATTTTTACGCTTTTTGTATTTCTCTTTTTCTCTGCTTTATTTTTCATTTATTAATCTATAATGTGGTAGTGATGAGTGAATTTGTTCGAAAAATGATTGCCAAAGATGAAATTAACACAAATATGGCACATTCAAATTCGTGATCAGAAACAAGAGCAAAATTTTATAAAAGCGAAAAGAATCGGAAACATTTGGCAAAAAGTGTGGGAAAATGTTTGCACTAAAGCATTTTCAACACTTTGGCCATGATAATGGCGGTTTACATTGAGCATGGGACACGTGTTTGATGAGGGTAGGGGGTGGGGAGAGCTTAGAGGAGTGGCGTGCTTATAAACTGTAAAAAAAAGTTTGAACTTTGTGTGCACATTGCAGCTAGCCATTTAGGGCATAGGAAACATCTACAATGTCCTGACACAGCAGCTTATGTCATTGGCAGCTGATATCACTAGTCCCTCTCAATATAAAAAGCGCACATCTTGTTTTAGCACCATTTTCACACTTTTTTCATTTTCAACAGTGCAGAAGGTGCTCCTGATGCTGGGACTGCCTGCTGCTAGATTTTATCTAGTTAGCTAGATGGTTGTTTATTAGTCAGATCGCTTAGCTAGCTCGTGTTCGGTGTGGCTTTGAAATCGACCTTGCAGCAGATTTTTTTGTGTGCTATTACTGAGGTCCACAGACAAAAACAGCAGAGCATATTTCATACAAGTGTGTTGTGCACTGCTTCTATTGTGCTTCATTAAAGAGTAGACCTTTCTAAATCTTAATTTTTCACTTGCTAAAGGTGATCTTAACTTTTCACTTGCTAAATGTGATACAGCAAGGCATATGTCACCTTGTCATTAAGTGGTGTGGTGACATTGTTCTATGATTTGAGCTGTTTGCTACAAAAAAATATTTTTTTTGTCAGTTTCTACCGTGATTCAGCATGCCATATCTCACCTTGTTATTTAGTAGAGGTAAAATTCCACTGTCTGCATAGCCCATGCAAATTAAAACAAAAATAAACCTTTCTGTTGCTAAATGTGATACAGCCCGCCATATCCAACATTGTAATTTTGTGGTGGTGAAATTATTCATCTGCTCTGCAGATAGTTTTGAGATGAGCAAACATCATCGGCTACCTCCTTATTCAGCAAGCTATAGTGATTACCAAAAAAGCTGCAGTGTGAATCTGAAAACCTGGAGGGCTCTCGATTAGGGTTGAGCGAAACGGATCGTTCATTTTCATAAGTCGCCGACTTTTGGCAAAGTCGGCGTCTCATGAAACCCGACCCGATCCCTGTGTGGGGTCGGCCATGCGGTACGCGACTTTCGCGCCAAAGTCGCGTTTCAATTACACTAAAAGCGCCATTTCTCAGCCAATGAAGGTGGACGCAGAGTGTGGGCAGCGTGATGACATAGATCTCAGTCCCCACCATCTTAGAGAAGGGCATTGCAGTGATTGGCTTGCTTTCTGCGGCGTCACAGGGGCTATAAATGGGCATTCCCGCCAACCGCCATCTTACTGCTGCTGATCTGAGCGTAGGGAGACGTGCCGCTTTGTCAGAAGCAGGGATAGACAGTGTTAGGCAGGGTACATTCACCCCCAAACCGCTTGTGCTGTAGCGATTTCCACTGTCCAACACCACCTTTTGTTTGCAGGGACAGTGGAAGCTACATTTTTTTTCCTCAGCGCTGTAGCTCATTGGGATGCCCTAGAAGGCTCCCTGATAGCTGCGTTGCTGTGTGTGTACGCCGCTGTGCAAACCAACTGCTTTTTTCAAAGCACAAATCCTGTTGTTCCTTCCTTTCTGCACAGCTATCTTGTTTGTTTGTCCACACTTTTGTGTGCAGCAGTCTTTTTTATAGCTGCCTGCCATACTTTTCTGAGATTACTGCAGGGAGATAAAGATTGGCAAGTCTGCCTCTGTGCCAGTGCTGTGTGTGGCATCTGTCTCTCATTGTGTGCCACCGAAAACCAGTGTGTAATACTGGTCCTTTATTTATTTTTTTTTTTTTTATTGTTCCTTAAAAAAAAAAAAATTAAATAGTGGGAGATAAAGATTGGCAAGTCTGCCTCTGTGCCATTGCTGTGTGTGGCATCTGTCTCTCATTGTGTGCCACCAAAAACCAGTGAGTAATACTGGGACATAATTTTTTTTTTTTAATTCTCCCTGAAAAAAAAAAAAATAGTGGGAGATAAAGATTGGCAAGTCTGCCTCTGTGCCATTGCTGTGTGTGGCATCTGTCTCTCATTGTGTGCCACCGAAAACCAGTGTGTAATACTGGGCCATAATTTATTTTTTTTTAATTCTCCCTGAAAAAAAAATAAAAAATAGTGTGAGATAAAGATTGGCAAGTCTGCCTCTGTGCCAGTGCTGTGTGTGGCATCTGTTTCTCATTGTGTGCCACCGAAAACCAGTGTGTAATACTGGGCCATTTTTTTTTTTTACATTCTCCCTGTAAAAAAATAAATAAATAGTGGGAGATAAAGATTGGCAAGTCTGCCTCTGTGCCAGTGCTGTGTGTGGCATCTGTCTCTCTTTGTGTGCCACAGAAAACCAGTGTGTAATACTGGGCCATTTTTTTTGGGGGGGGTAAATTCTCCCTGTAAAAAAAATTAATAGTGGGAGATAAATATTGGCAAGTCTGCCTCTGTGCCATTGCTGTGTGTGGCATCTGTTTCTCATTGTGTGCCACCGAAAACCAGTGTGTAATACTGGGCCATAATTTTTTTTTTTTAATTCTCCCTGAAAAAAAATAAAATAAATAGTGGGAGATAAAGATTGGCAAGTCTGCCTCTGTGCCAGTGCTGTGTGTGGCATCTGTCTCTCATTGTGTGCCACCGAAAACCAGTGTGTAATACTGGGCCATAATTTTTTTATTTTGTAATTCTCCCTGAAAAAAATAAATAAATAGTGGGAGATAAAGATTGGCAAGTCTGCCTCTGTGCCAGTGCTGTGTGTGGCATCTGTCTCTCATTGTGTGCCACCGAAAACCAGTGTGTAATACTGGGCCATAATTTTTTTTTTTAATTCTCCCTGAAAAAAAATAAATAAATAGTGGGAGATAAAGATTGGCAAGTCTGCCTCTGTGCCATTGCTGTGTGTGGCATCTGTCTCTCATTGTGTGCCACCGAAAACCAGTGTGTAATACTGGGCCATTTTTTTTTGGGGGGGGGTAAATTCTCCCTGTAAAAAAAAAATTAATAGTGGGAGATAAAGATTGGCAAGTCTGCCTCTGTGCCATTGCTGTGTGTGGCATTTGTCTCTCATTGTGTGCCACCGAAAACCAGTGTGTAATACTGGGCCATTTTTTTTGGTAAATTCTCCCTGTAAAAAACAAATTAATAGTGGGAGATAAAGATTGGCAAGTCTGCCTCTGTGCCATTGCTGTATGTAGCATGTCTCTCATTGTGTGCCACCGAAAACCAGTGTGTAATACTGGGCGATTTTATTTTTTTTGGTAAATTCTCCCTGTAAAAAAAAAATAAATAGTGGGAGATAAAGATTGGCAAGTCTGCCTCTGTGCCATTGCTGTGTGTGGCATCTGTCTCTCATTGTGTGCCACCGAAAACCAGTGTGTAATACTGGGCCATTTTTTTTTTTTGGTAAATTCTCCCTGTAAAAAAAAAATAAATAGTGGGAGATAAAGATTGGCAAGTCTGCCTCTCTGCCATTGCTGTGTGTGGCATCTGTCTCTCATTGTGTGCCACCGAAAACCAGTGTGTAATACTGGGCCTTTTTTTTTTTTAATTCTCCCTGAAAAAAAAAATAGTGGGAGATTAAGATTGGCATTTATGCTTGAGTGCCGGTCCTGTGTGTGCCATCTGTCTCAAATTATTGGGGCACAGAAAACCTAGTGTGTAACATTGGGCCTGATTTTCCTTTCAGTGTCAGGCACCTATAAAGGTATATATAAATCCTACATAAGTTTGAGTTCACCTTATAAGTTGTTTTACAGTAACAAATACCGTTACTTTGGTTACGTTTTGCAAACAATGAGGAAGTCTAGTGGAAGAGGTCATGGCCGTGGGCGGTCATTGTCAGCTGGTAATGATGGTAGTGGTGGTGGAGCATCAGGTGGTCGTGGTAAAAGCAGTACAGCACCTAAGTCTCGAGTTGTTGAGCCAGGTTCGTCGTCTGGCTACACAAGGCCTCGAACGCTCTCTTTTCTGGGAGTAGGAAAACCACTTTTGAAGCCGGAGCAGGAGGAACAAGTATTGGCTTTCATTGCTGACTCTGCCTCTAGCTCTTTTGCCTCCTCCTCGGAAAGTGCCAAATGTCAGAGCAGTGCATCGTGGATGCTCCCTTGTGTCCTTCACCCAGAACAACAGTGAAGGATGCGTCAGTCGACACAACAGGTTACTCCATGGAGCTCTTTACACATACCGTTCCTGGGTTAGACAGTGAAACAGTTAACAAGCCATGCCCATTAGAAGTTGAATCGGACATGGAGTGCACAGATGCACAGCCACAGCCAGATTACTATGCTGTTCCTTTGACTCAGACCAGAACATTGCCCTCGCAGTGTGCTGAGGCAGAATCAAACCCAGCGGAGACTATGGTGCCCCGTCACGAACGCTATACCACCGGCTTACACGGTGACACAGACGAAGTTGCACACGACATAGAAGAGGAGGTCATAGATGACCCAGTTGTTGACCCCGATTGGCAGCCATTGGGGGAACAGGGTGCAGGCGGAAGTAGTTCAGAAGCGGAGGAGGAGGAGCCACAGCAGGCATCAACATCACAACAGGTTCCATCTGCCGGGCCCGTATCTGCCCAAAAACGCTTGGCAAAACCAAAACCAGTTGGAGGACAGCGTGGCCATCTGGTTAAAGAAGCTCAGTCTGCAATGCCTGAAAAGGTATCCGATAGTAGAAAGAGTGCAGTCTGGCATTTTTTTAAACAACATCCAAATGATCAGCGCAAAGTCATCTGTCAAAAATGTTCAACTACCTTAAGCAGAGGTCAGAATCTTAAAAGTCTAAATACAAGTTGCATGCATAGACATTTATCCACCATGCATTTGCAAGCCTGGACTGCCTAAAGGTTGCAGCACCCTCGGCCAATGAAGCTAGTCAGCAACGCTACATCCCTTCCCTCACTGTAACCCCACCATTTCCCGCAACACCTGCAGTATCTGTGCAGCTTTTGTCTCCAGGCCAAAGCAGTCAGGGAATCACCAGGTTCGTAGTAGGAAACACTGCATGTAGGGCACCGGCAAGAATACCATCTCCAACCCTCTCCCAATCTGCCATGTCCACCGGCACCACCGCTAGTTCCACGATCTCCAGCTCTCCAGTCCAGCTCACCCTACATGAGACTCTTGTTAGGAAAAGGAAGTACTCATCCTCGCATCCGCGTACACAGGGTTTGAACGCCCACATTGCTAGACTAATCTCATTTGAGATGATGCCCTACTGGTTAGTTGAAAGCAAAGCTTTCAAAGCGCTGATGGACTACGCTGTACCACGCTACGAGCTACCCAGTCGACACTTCTTTTCTAGAAAAGCCATCCCAGCCCTCCAACAGCATGTTAAAGACCGCATCGTCCATGCACTCAGGCAGTCTGTGACTACAAAGGTGCACCTGACAACAGATGCATGGACCAGTAGGCATGGCCAGGGACGTTACGTGTCCATCACGGCACACTGGGTGAATGTGGTGGATGCAGGGTCCACAGGGGACAGCAATATTGGGACAGCTCTGCCTAGCCCACGGTCAAGGAAAGAGTTGGCTGTAGGCGTTCGTCTCCCCTCCTCCTCTTCCTCCTCCTCCTGCAGAAGCGAGAGCTCGTCCACAGACCGCAGTCGCACATCCACTCCATCCGCAGCTGCCACTGCTGCACACCAGGTGTGCCATTATGGGACATCTAGTGGCAAGCGTCAGCAGGCTGTATTGGCAATGAAGTGTTTGGGCGACAACAGACACACCGCGGAAGTTCTGTCCGAGTTCTTGCAGAAAGAAACTCAGTCATGGCTGGGCACTGTACATCTTGAGGCAGGCAAGGTAGTGAGTGATAATGGAAGGAATTTCATGGCTGCCATAGCCCTTTCCCAACTGAAACACATTCCTTGCCTGGCTCACACCTTAAAACTGGTGGTGCAGTGCTTCCTGAAATGTTATCAGGGGTTACCCAACCTGCTCCTTAAAGTGCGCAGACTTTGCTCGCATATCCGCCGTTCGCCCGTACACTCCAGCCGTATGCAGAACTATCAGCGGTCTTTGAACCTTCCCCAGCATCGCCTAATCATCGACGTTGCAACAAGGTGGAACTCCACACTGCACATGCTTCAGAGACTGTGCGAACAGAGGTGTGCTGTTATGTATTTGTGGGAGGATACATGGGCAGGCAGTTGGATGGCAGACATGGAGTTGTCAGGTGTGCAGTGGTCGAAGCTACAAGACCTGTGTGAAGTCCTTCAGTGTTTTGAGGAATGCACATGGCTGGTTAGTGCAGACAACGCCATAATAAGCATGAGCATCCCCCTAATGCGTCTGCTGATGCAAAGTTTGACACACATAAAGGAGCAGGCGTCTGCAGCCGAGGAAGAGGAAAGCCTTGATGACAGTCAGCCGTTGTCTGGTCAGGGCCGTGAAGAGGACGCGGTAGCGGGCGAAGAGGAGGAGGAGGACGAGGAGGATGATGGGGATGAGTACTTTTTTAATGAGGAAGCTTCTCCGAAATTAGTGGCGTTGCAAGGCCGGGTTCTGTTTTTTTAAGGGAGACAAGTGACGTAGATTTGCCTGTAACTGCCCCTCAAACCAGCACAACTGCAGATTTGACAACTGGAACTTTGGCCCACATGGCGGATTATGCCTTACGTATCCTCAAAAGGGACCCACGCATTATTAAAATGATGAGCGATGACGATTACTGGTTGGCCTGCATCCTTGACCCTCGCTATAAAGGCAAATTGCAAAATATTATGCCACATGAGAACCTCGAACAAATATTAGCAACCAAACAAGCTACTCTTGTAGACCGTTTGATTCAGGCATTCCCAGCACACAGCGCCGGTGATGGTTCTCACACGAGCTGCAGGGGGCTACAGGGCAGAGGTGTTAGAGGTGCACAAATCAGAAGTGGCGTTGGACAGAGGGGTTTTCTGACCAGGTTGTGGAGTGATTTTGCAATGACCGCAGACAGGACAGGTACTGCAGCATCTATTCAAAGTGACAGGAGACAACATTTGTCCAATATGGTTACTAACTATTTTTCAGCCCTTATCGATGTTCTCCCTCAACCGTCATTCCCATTTGATTACTGGGCATCCAAATTAGACACCTGGCCTGAATTGGCAGAATATGCATTGCAGGAGCTTGCTTGCCCAGCAGCTAGTGTGCTATCAGAAAGAGTATTCAGTGCTGCTGGTTCAATATTAACCGAAAAAAGGACTCGTCTGGCTACCCAAAATGTGGATGATCTAACCTTCATTAAAATGAACCACTCCTGGATTTCAAATTATTTTGCCCCACCTTTCCCGGCTGACACCTAGCTTTCCTATAAAAAGGTCTTGCTTGTGGACTGGTCTTACTGAGTGTTCCAATCTCTTAATTTGCAGCAGCTGTTTGTCCAGCATACGACATGTTTACACTAGGGTTGAGCGAAACGGGTCGTGTTGTGAACTCCGTTTTCAGGCTCCCTCTTGTGGTCACAGATGGTATTGTGTGACTTTGTTTTTTTGGCTCCCCCTGGTGGTTTGGTTTATTGTCCTGCGGGTCTGCTGGATCAGCTGCCTCGTTATTCACCAGGGAGGCTCCTATTTGGCTCTGCTTCACTTCCACTTGTTGCCGGCTGTCAATGTATTCAGTGCTATTCTGATTACTCCTGTTTATCTCGTTTTCTGCCTCTTCAGGATAAGCTAAGTTCTGTTTGAATATTTCTTGCTCATCTGCCTGCAATATGATTTCTGTGTATGATGAGTCTAGTCCAGCTTGCTAACATGTGATTTCTTTTTGCTGGTAAGCTCTGGGGTACGGAGTTGCTTCCCCCGCACCGTTAGTTGGTGCAAGGGCTCGAGCAATCTCTCCGTGGATTTTTTGAATAGGGTTTTTTTATTGACCGCACAGTTTCCTTCCTATTTTCTGCTATCTAGTATTAGCGCGCCTCATTTGCTAAATCTGATTTCATCTCTGCGTTTGTGCTTTCCCCTTAACTCACCGTTAATATTTGTGGGGGGCTATTCTATATCTTTTTGTGGTCTTCCACTGAGGCAAGTGAGGACTTACTTTCCCTCCAGGAATAGTCAGTTTCTCAGGCCATGACGAGACGTCTAGGATTTTTTAGGTAACGTTCCACGGCTGCCTGTTATGACCCCAATGGCGAGGGTCTCAGAGGAACGTGGAAGTCTGCAGAATACAAAAATCCAGCTCATAGGGCAGTGGTAACTGGGTTGACCATATATCTACTCCTAACGCCAACACTAGAAGTAGCCGGGGATCATTCCTACGTTGATTCTAGATGACACGCGCCAGCCGGAGAATCTAGCTACCCCTAGTAGAGGAAAACAAAGACCTTTCTTGCCTCCAGAGAAGGGAACCCCAAAGCTGGATAGAAGCCCCCCACAAATAATGACGGTGAGGTAAGAGGAAATGACAAACACAGAAATGAACCAGGTTTAGCACAGAGAGGCCCGCTTACTGATAGCAGAATAAAGAAAGGTAACTTATATGGTCAACAAAAACCCTATTAAAATCCACACTGGAAATTCAAGAACCCCCCGAACCGTCTAACGGTCCGGGAGGAGAACACCAGCCCCCCTAGAGCTTCCAGCAAAGGTCAGGATATAGATTTGGAACAAGCTGGACAAAAATACAAAACCAAAACAAATAGCAAAAAGCAAAAGGCAGACTTAGCTGATATAACTGGAACCAGGATCAGTAGACAAGAGCACAGCAGACTAGCTCTGATAACTACGTTGCCAGGCATTGAACTGAAGGTCCAGGGAGCTTATATAGCAACACCCCTAACTAACGACCCAGGTGCGGATAAAAGGAATGACAGAAAAACCAGAGTCAAAAAACTAGTAACCACTAGAGGGAGCAAAAAGCAAATTCACAACAGCTGCCTATAGTTGTTTGCGGATAGGATCAGGTTGCGGTCAATCTAGTTACCACTTCCCCAGAGCTAGTAGTCTGTTCAGTTACTTAGCTAGTCTGACCTGAGATCCTTGCCACTAGGATCATAACAGTACAGCCGGCCTATAAAGTGTTAATTGCATGGCAGAAGCAGGAGAAATGAAGCTTGGAGATTTTTTTTTTTTTTGCTGCCGTGTGTCTAGCTGCTTTGTGTCTGGCTTCTCTCCTCCTCTTAATCTTGGTGTGGCTCTGAGTTCAGCTGCTGATATGGATATCCAGAGTTTAGCCTCCAGTGTAGATCATCTTGCAAGGGTACAAAGTATTCAGGATTTTGTTGTGCACAGTCCTATGTCAGAGCCTAGAATACCTATTCCAGAGTTGTTTTCTGGAGATAGATCTAGGTTCCTGAATTTTAAGAACAATTGCAAGTTGTTTCTTTCTTTGAAACCTCGTTCCTCTGGGGATTCTGTTCAGCAAGTTAAGATTATTATTAATTTCTTGCGTGGCGATCCTCAAGATTGGGCTTTCGCATTGGCTCCAGGGGATCCTGCGTTGCTCAGTGTGGATGCGTTTTTTCTGGCCCTTGGATTGCTCTATGAGGAACCTAATCTTGAGAACCAGGCTGAAAAAGCGTTGTTGGCCCTCTCTCAGGGGCAAGATGATGCAGAGGTGTACTGCCAGAAATTTCGGAAATGGTCGGTGCTTACTCAATGGAATGAGTGTGCCCTGGCTGCAAATTTCAGAAAAGGTCTTTCTGAAGCCATTAAGAATGTCATGGTGGGGTTCCCTACGCCTGCAGGTCTGAATGAGTCAATGACTCTGGCCATTCAGATTGATCGGCGTTTGCGGGAGCGCAAACCTGCGCACCATTTGGCGGTGTCTTCTGAACAGACACCTGAGTCTATGCAATGTGATAGAATTCTGACCAGAAGTGAACAGCAAAATTATAGAAGGCAAAATGGGTTGTGCTTTTACTGTGGTGACTCAGCTCATGTTATCTCAGCATGCTCTAAGCGCACAAAAAAGATTGATAAATCTGTCACCATCGGTACTTTACAGCCTAAGTTTATTTTGTCTGTTACCCTGATTTGTTCCCTGTCATCTTACCCGGTTATGGCTTTTGTGGATTCAGGTGCTGCCCTGAGTCTGATGGATTTGTCATTTGCCAGGCGTTGTGGTTTTGTTTTGGAGCCTTTACAATTCCCTATTCCACTAAGGGGAATTGATGCTACACCATTGGCTACGAATAAACCTCAATACTGGACACAAGTGACCATGTGCATGACTCCTGTTCATCAGGAGGTGATTCGCTTTCTTGTATTGCATAATTTGCATGATGTTGTCGTGTTGGGCCTGCCATGGTTGCAGACTCATAATCCAGTCCTGGATTGGAAAGCAATGTCTGTGTCAAGTTGGGGTTGTCAGGGAATTCATGGCGACGCTCCTGTGGTGTCAATTGCTTCATCCACTCCTTCTGAGGTCCCTGCGTTTTTGTCAGATTACCAGGATGTATTTGATGAGCCCAAACTCAGTTCTCTACCTCCTCATAGGGATTGTGATTGTGCTATAAATTTGATTCCTGGTAGTAAGTTTCCTAAGGGACGACTTTTCAATTTGTCAGTGCCGGAGCATGCTGCTATGCGGAGTTATATAAAGGAGTCTTTGGAGAAAGGACTTATTCGCCCCTCCTCCTCCCCTCTTGGTGCGGGGTTCTTTTTGGTGGCTAAGAAGGATGGTTCCTTTAGACCTTGTATTGATTATCGCCTTCTAAACAAAATCACGGTCAAATTTCAGTATCCTTTGCCATTGTTATCTGATCTGTTTGCTCGCATTAAGGGGTCTAGTTGGTTCACCAAGATAGATCTTCGTGGTGCGTATAACCTTGTGCGTATTAAGCAGGGTGATGAATGGAAAACTGCATTTAATACGCCCGAAGGCCATTTTGAGTACTTGGTGATGCCTTTTGGACTTTCTAACGCTCCTTCTGTCTTTCAGTCCTTTATGCACGACATCTTCCGCGAATATCTGGATAAATTTATGATTGTGTATCTGGATGATATTCTGGTTTTTTTGGATGATTGGGAGTCCCATATTAAGCAGGTCAGGATGGTGTTTAAGGTCCTGCGTGCCAATGCTTTATTTGTGAAGGGCTCAAAATGTCTTTTTGGAGTCCAGAAGGTCTCTTTTTTGGGTTTCATTTTTTCTCCTTCTGCTATTGAGATGGACCCAGTCAAGGTTCAGGCTATTCATGACTGGACTCAGCCTACATCTGTTAAGAGTCTTCAGAAGTTCTTGGGTTTTGCTAATTTTTACCGTCGCTTCATCGCTAATTTTTCTGGTGTTGTTAAGCCATTGACGGATTTGACCAAGAAGGGTTCTGATGTTACTAATTGGTCTCCTGCGGCTGTGGAGGCCTTTCGGGAGCTGAAGCGCCGGTTTTCTTCGGCTCCGGTCTTATGTCAACCAGACGTCTCCCTTCCTTTCCAGGTCGAGGTTGATGCTTCTGAGATTGGAGCGGGGGCTGTTTTGTCACAGAGAAGCTCTGATGGCTCTGTGATGAAGCTACGTGCTTTCTTTTCAAGAAAGTTTTCGCCTGCCGAGCGGAATTATGATGTTGGTAATCGGGAGTTGTTGGCTATGAAGTGGGCATTTGAGGAGTGGCGACATTGGCTCGAGGGAGCTAGGCATCGTGTGGTGGTCTTGACTGATCACAAAAATCTGATTTATCTCGAGTCTGCCAAGCAGCTGAATCCTAGACAGGCTCGTTGGTCGTTGTTTTTCTCCCGTTTCGATTTCGTGGTCTCGTACCTGCCTGGTTCGAAGAACGTGAAGGCTGATGCTCTTTCTAGGAGTTTTGTGCCTGACTCTCCGGGAGTTTCAGAGCCAGCTGGTTGGTTCCTCTATTTTTTCAGAATGTGGTTCACTTGCACGGCATCCCTGAAAATATTGTGTCTGACAGAGGATCCAAGTTTGTGTCCAGATTTTGGCGGATCTTTTGTGCTAAGATGGGCATTGATTTGTCTTTTTCGTCGGCCTTCCATCCTAAGACGAATGGCCAAACCAAGCGAACTAATCAGACCTTGGAAACTTATCTGAGATGTTTTGTTTCTGCTGATCAGGATGGTTGGGTGACTTTTTTGCCATTGGCCGAGTTTGCCCTTAATAATCGGGCTAGTTCTGCTACTTTGGTTTCGCCTTTTTTCTGCAATTCTGGTTTCCATCCTCGTTTTTCCTCGGGTCAGGATGAGCCTTCTGTGTTGTGAATTTACCTTTTGGCTCCCTCTAGTGGCTACTAGTGATTTGACTCTGGGTATGTCATTCATCCCTTGTATGCTCACCTGGGTCGTTAGGTCAGGGGTGTTTGTTGTGAATTTACCTTTTGGCTCCCTCTAGTGGCTACTAGTGATTTGACTCTGGGTATGTCATTCATCCCTTGTATGCTCACCTGGGTCGTTAGGTCAGGGGTGTTGCTATATAAGCTCCCTGGACCTTCAGTTCAATGCCTGGCAACGTTGATATCAGAGCTAATCTGTAGTGCTCTTGTCTACTGATCCTGGTTCCTGCTTGATTAAGCTAAGTCTGCCTTCTTGCTTTTTGCTATTTGTTTTGGTTTGCATTTTTGTCCAGCTTGTATATTATCTGTTTCCTGACCTTGCTGGAAGCTCTAGGGTGGCTGGTGTTCTCCCCCCGGGCCGTTAGACGGTTCGGGGGTTCTTGAATCTCCAGCGTGGATTTTGATAGGGTTTTTGTTGACCATATAAGTTATCTTACTAATTCTGCTATTAGTAAATGGGCCTCTCTTTGCTAAAATCTAGTTCATCTCTGTGTTTGTCATTTCCTCTTACCTCACCGTTATTATTTGTGGGGGGCTACTATCCTACTTTTGGGGTCTATTCTCTGGAGGCAAGAGAGGTCTTTGTTTTCCTCTTCTAGGGGTAGTTAGTCCTCCGGCTGGCGCGAGACATCTAGCGACCAACGTAGGCATGTTCCCCGGCTACTGCTAGTGTTGGCGTTAGGAGTAGATATTTGGTCAACCCAGTTACCACTGCCCTATGAGCTGGATTTTTGTACGTCGCAGACTTACTTGTTTCTCTGAGACCCTCACCATTGGGGTCATAACAGTTTGCCAGGCCAGTATTAAATGTTAAATGCACTGCAGAAGCGGGATTATAAGAAAGAAAGTTCTGAGTTTTTTTCTCTCTCTCTCATTTTTTTTTCTTTTCCCCTTTACCTCTGAGTGGCTTGTGTTTGCTGCAGACATGAATGTCCAGACCTTGATTACAAGTGTGGACCAGCTTGCTGCTCGTGTGCAGGGCATACAAGATTATGTTATCAGAAGTCCTATGTCAGAACCTAAGATACCGATTCCTGAACCGTTTTCCGGAGACCGATTTAAATTTAGAAATTTCAGGAATAATTGTAAATTGTTTTTGTCCCTGAAACCCTGTTCATCTGGAGACTCCGCTCAGCAAGTAAAAATTGTTATTTCTTTTTTACGGGGCGACCCTCAGGATTGGGCCTTCTCGCTGGCGCCAGGAGATCCGGCATTGGCTGACATTGATGCGTTTTTTCTGGCGCTCGGTTTGCTTTATGAGGAACCCAATCTTGAGATTCAGGCAGAAAAGGCCTTGCTGGCTATGTCTCAGGGCCAGGACGAGGCTGAAGTGTATTGCCAAAAATTTTGGAAATGGTCCGTGCTGACCCAGTGGAACGAGTGTGCATTGGCTGCTAATTTTAGAAATGGCCTTTCTGAAGCCATTAAGAATGTGATGGTGGGTTTTCCCATTCCCACAGGTCTGAATGATTCTATGGCCCTGGCTATTCAAATCGACCGGCGGTTGCGGGAGCGCAAAACCGCTAATTCCCTCATGGTGTTGTCTGAACAGACACCTGATTTAATGCAATGTGATAGAATCCTGACTAGAAATGAGCGGAAAATTCATAGACGCCAGAATGGCTTGTGTTACTACTGTGGTGATTCTACACATGTTATCTCAGCATGCTCTAAACGTCTTACTAAGGTTGTTAGTCCGGTCGCCATTGGTAATTTGCAACCTAAATTTATTCTATCTGTAACTTTGATTTGCTCACTGTCATCGTATCCTGTCATGGCGTTTGTGGACTCGGGTGCTGCCCTGAGCCTTATGGATCTGTCATTTGCCAAGCGCTGCGGATTTGTTCTTGAGCCATTGGAAAATCCTATCCCTCTTAGGGGTATTGATTCTACGCCATTGGCAAAAAATAAACCGCAGTTTTGGACACAAGTTACCATGTGCATGACTCCCGAACATCGGGAGGTAATACGTTTTCTTGTTCTGCATAAAATGCATGATTTGGTTGTTTTGGGTTTGCCATGGTTACAGACCCATAATCCAGTCTTGGACTGGAAGGCTATGTCAGTGTCAAGTTGGGGCTGCCATGGAATTCATGGAGATTCCCTGCCCTTGTCTATTGCTTCTTCTACGCCTTCGGAAGTTCCGGCGTATTTGTCTGATTATCAGGATGTCTTCAGCGAGTCTAAGTCCAGTGCACTGCCTCCTCATAGGGAATGTGACTGTGCAGTAGATTTGATTCCTGGCAGTAAGTTTCCTAAGGGGAGACTGTTTAATCTGTCGGTACCTGAACATACCGCGATGCGTTCATATATCAAGGAGTCTCTTGAGAAGGGGCATATCCGTCCTTCTTCTTCCCCTCTTGGTGCGGGATTCTTTTTTGTGGCCAAAAAGGACGGATCTTTGAGGCCTTGTATTGACTATCGGCTTTTAAATAAGATCACTGTCAAATTTCAGTATCCTTTGCCGCTGTTGTCAGATTTGTTTGCCCGGATTAAAGGTGCCAAGTGGTTCACCAAGATAGACCTTCGTGGTGCGTACAACCTTGTGCGCATTAGGCAGGGCGATGAATGGAAAACCGCATTCAATACGCCCGAAGGTCATTTTGAGTACTTGGTGATGCCATTCGGTCTCTCTAATGCACCTTCAGTTTTTCAGTCCTTCATGCATGACATTTTCCGGAAGTATCTGGATAAATTTTTGATTGCTTATCTGGATGATATTCTGTTTTTTTCTGATGATTGGGACTCGCATGTGGAGCAGGTCAGGATGGTTTTTGAGATTCTGCGTGAAAATTCTTTGTTTGTAAAAGGCTCAAAGTGTCTCTTTGGTGTACAGAAGGTTCCCTTTTTGGGGTTCATTTTTTCCCCTTCTGCTGTGGAGATGGATCCAGTCAAGGTCCGAGCTATTCATGATTGGACTCAACCCTCGTCAGTTAAGAGTCTTCAGAAGTTCTTGGGTTTTGCTAACTTCTACCGTCGTTTTATCACAAATTTCTCTAGCGTTGTTAAACCGCTGACGGATATGACCAAGAAAGGCTCTGATGTAGCTAACTGGGCTCCTGCTGCCGTGGAGGCTTTCCAGGAGTTAAAACGCCGGTTTACTTCGGCGCCTGTTTTGTGCCAGCCTGACATCTCACTTCCCTTTCAGGTTGAGGTGGATGCTTCGGAGATTGGGGCAGGGGCCGTTTTGTCGCAGAGAGGCCCTGGTTGCTCTACTATGAGACCTTGTGCCTTTTTCTCTAGGAAGTTTTCGCCGGCAGAGCGAAATTATGATGTGGGCAATCGGGAGTTGTTGGCCATGAAGTGGGCATTTGAGGAGTGGCGTCATTGGCTCGAGGGTGCTAAGCATCGTGTGGTGGTCTTGACTGATCACAAAAATCTGATGTATCTCGAGTCTGCTAAACGCCTGAATCCTAGACAGGCCCGCTGGTCATTGTTTTTCTCCCGTTTTGACTTTGTGGTCTCGTATTTACCAGGTTCTAAGAATGTGAAGGCCGATGCTCTGTCTAGGAGCTTTGTGCCTGATGCTCCTGGAGTTGCTGAACCTGTGGGTATTCTTAAGGAAGGAGTTATCGTGTCTGCTATTTCTCCAGATCTGCGACGTGTGTTGCAGAGATTTCAGGCTGGTAGGCCTGACTCTTGTCCACCTGACAGATTGTTTGTGCCTGCTAGATGGACCAGCAGAGTCATTTCCGAGGTTCATTCCTCGGTGTTGGCAGGGCACCCGGGAATTTTTGGCACCAGAGATCTGGTGGCCAGGTCCTTTTGGTGGCCTTCCTTGTCAAGGGATGTGCGGTCATTTGTACAGTCCTGTGGTACCTGTGCTCGAGCTAAGCCTTGCTGCTCTTGTGCCAGCGGGTTACTCTTGCCCTTGCCTGTCCCGAAGAGACCTTGGACACACATCTCTATGGATTTCATTTCTGATCTTCCGGTGTCTCAGGGCATGTCTGTCATCTGGGTGATATGTGATCGTTTCTCCAAGATGGTCCATTTGGTTCCTTTGCCTAAGCTGCCCTCCTCTTCTGATCTGGTTCCTGTGTTCTTCCAGAACGTGGTTCGTTTGCACGGCATTCCTGAGAATATTGTGTCGGACAGAGGATCCCAGTTTGTTTCCAGGTTCTGGCGATCCTTTTGTGGTAGGATGGGCATTGAGTTGTCGTTTTCATCCGCTTTCCATCCCCAGACTAACGGACAAACGGAGCGAACTAATCAGACTCTGGAGGCTTATTTGAGGTGTTTTGTCTCTTCTGATCAGGATGATTGGGTGACCTTCTTGCCATTGGCTGAATTTGCCCTTAATAATCGGGCTAGTTCCGCCACCTTGGTTTCGCCATTTTTCTGCAACTCTGGTTTCCATCCTCGTTTTTCCTCGGGACATGTGGAGCCTTCTGACTGTCCTGGGGTGGATTCCGTGGTGGATAGGTTGCAGCGGATCTGGGGGCATGTGGTGGACAACTTGAAGTTGTCACAGGAGAAGGCTCAGCGTTTTGCCAACCGCCGCCGCGGTGTGGGTCCCCGACTTCGCGTTGGGGATTTGGTATGGCTGTCTTCTCGATTTGTTCCTATGAAGGTCTCCTCTCCCAAATTTAAGCCTCGCTTCATTGGTCCTTACAAGATATTGGAAATCATTAATCCTGTATCCTTTCGCCTGGATCTTCCGGTGTCGTTTGCCATCCACAACGTATTTCATAGGTCCTTGTTGCGGCGGTACGTTGTGCCTGTGGTTCCTTCTGCTGAGCCTCCTGCTCCGGTGTTGGTTGAGGGCGAGTTGGAGTACGTGGTGGAGAAGATCTTAGATTCTCGTCTCTCCAGGCGGAGGCTTCAGTACCTGGTCAAGTGGAAGGGCTATGGTCAGGAGGATAATTCCTGGGTGGTCGCCTCTGATGTGCATGCGGCCGATTTAGTTTGTGCCTTTCACGCCGCTCATCCTGATCGCCCTGGTGGTCTTGGTGAGGGTTCGGTGACCCCTCACTAAGGGGGGGGTACTGTTGTGAATTTACCTTTTGGCTCCCTCTAGTGGCTACTAGTGATTTGACTCTGGGTATGTCATTCATCCCTTGTATGCTCACCTGGGTCGTTAGGTCAGGGGTGTTGCTATATAAGCTCCCTGGACCTTCAGTTCAATGCCTGGCAACGTTGATATCAGAGCTAATCTGTAGTGCTCTTGTCTACTGATCCTGGTTCCTGCTTGATTAAGCTAAGTCTGCTTCCTTGCTTTTTGCTATTTGTTTTGGTTTGCATTTTTGTCCAGCTTGTATATTATCTGTTTCCTGACCTTGCTGGAAGCTCTAGGGTGGCTGGTGTTCTCCCCCCGGGCCGTTAGACGGTTCGGGGGTTCTTGAATCTCCAGCGTGGATTTTGATAGGGTTTTTGTTGACCATATAAGTTATCTTACTACATTCTGCTATTAGTAAGTGGGCCTCTCTTTGCTAAAACCTAGTTCATCTCTGTGTTTGTCATTTCCTCTTACCTCACCGTTATTATTTGTGGGGGGCTACTATCCTACTTTTGGGGTCTATTCTCTGGAGGCAAGAGAGGTCTTTGTTTTCCTCTTCTAGGGGTAGTTAGTCCTCCGGCTGGCGCGAGACATCTAGCGACCAACGTAGGCATGTTCCCCGGCTACTGCTAGTGTTGGCGTTAGGAGTAGATATATGGTCAACCCAGTTACCACTGCCCTATGAGCTGGATTTCTGTACGTCGCAGACTTACTTGTTTCTCTGAGACCTTCGCCATTGAGGTCATAATAGTTTGCCAGGCCAGTATTAAATGTTAAATGCATTGCAGAAGCGGGATTATAAGAAAGAAAGTTCTGAGTTTTTTTTTTCTCTCTCTCATTTTTTTTTTCTTTTCCCCTTTACCTCTGAGTGGCTTGTGTTTGCTGCAGACATGAATGTCCAGACCTTGATTACAAGTGTGGACCAGCTTGCTGCTCGTGTGCAGGGCATACAAGATTATGTTATCAGAAGTCCTATGTCAGAACCTAAGATACCGATTCCTGAACCGTTTTCCGGAGACCGATTTAAATTTAGAAATTTCAGGAATAATTGTAAATTGTTTTTGTCCCTGAAACCCTGTTCATCTGGAGACTCCGCTCAGCAAGTAAAAATTGTTATTTCTTTTTTACGGGGCGACCCTCAGGATTGGGCCTTCTCGCTGGCGCCAGGAGATCCGGCATTGGCTGACATTGATGCGTTTTTTCTGGCGCTCGGTTTGCTTTATGAGGAACCCAATCTTGAGATTCAGGCAGAAAAGGCCTTGCTGGCTATGTCTCAGGGCCAGGACGAGGCTGAAGTGTATTGCCAAAAATTTTGGAAATGGTCCGTGCTGACCCAGTGGAACGAGTGTGCATTGGCTGCTAATTTTAGAAATGGCCTTTCTGAAGCCATTAAGAATGTGATGGTGGGTTTTCCCATTCCCACAGGTCTGAATGATTCTATGGCCCTGGCTATTCAAATCGACCAGCGGATGCGGGAGCGCAAAACCGCTAATTCCCTCATGGTGTTGTCTGAACAGACACCTGATTTAATGCAATGTGATAGAATCCTGACTAGAAATGAGCGGAAAATTCATAGACGCCAGAATGGCTTGTGTTACTACTGTGGTGATTCTACACATGTTATCTCAGCATGCTCTAAACGTCTTACTAAGGTGGTTAGTCCGGTCGCCATTGGTAATTTGCAACCTAAATTTATTCTATCTGTAACTTTGATTTGCTCACTGTCATCGTATCCTGTCGTGGCGTTTGTGGACTCGGGTGCTGCCCTGAGCCTTATGGATCTGTCATTTGCCAAGCGCTGCGGATTTGTTCTTGAGCCATTGGAAAATCCTATCCCTCTTAGGGGTATTGATTCTACGCCATTGGCAAAAAATAAACCGCAGTTTTGGACACAGGTTACCATGTGCATGACTCCCGAACATCGGGAGGTAATACGTTTTCTTGTTCTGCATAAAATGCATGATTTGGTTGTTTTGGGTTTGCCATGGTTACAGACCCATAATCCAGTCTTGGACTGGAAGGCTATGTCAGTGTCAAGTTGGGGCTGCCATGGAATTCATGGAGATTCCCTGCCCTTGTCTATTGCTTCTTCTACGCCTTCGGAAGTTCCGGCGTATTTGTCTGATTATCAGGATGTCTTCAGCGAGTCTAAGTCCAGTGCACTGCCTCCTCATAGGGAATGTGACTGTGCAATAGATTTGATTCCTGGCAGTAAGTTTCCTAAGGGGAGACTGTTTAATCTGTCGGTACCTGAACATACCGCGATGCGTTCATATATCAAGGAGTCTCTTGAGAAGGGGCATATCCGTCCTTCTTCTTCCCCTCTTGGTGCGGGATTCTTTTTTGTGGCCAAAAAGGACGGATCTTTGAGGCTTTTAAATAAGATCACTGTCAAATTTCAGTATCCTTTGCCGCTGTTGTCAGATTTGTTTGCCCGGATTAAAGGTGCCAAGTGGTTCACCAAGATAGACCTTCGTGGTGCGTACAACCTTGTGCGCATTAGGCAGGGCGATGAATGGAAAACCGCATTCAATACGCCCGAAGGTCATTTTGAGTACTTGGTGATGCCATTCGGTCTCTCTAATGCACCTTCAGTTTTTCAGTCCTTCATGCATGACATTTTCCGGAAGTATCTGGATAAATTTTTGATTGTTTATCTGGATGATATTCTGTTTTTTTCTGATGATTGGGACTCACATGTGGAGCAGGTCAGGATGGTTTTTGAGATTCTGCGTGAAAATTCTTTGTTTGTAAAAGGCTCAAAGTGTCTCTTTGGTGTACAGAAGGTTCCCTTTTTGGGGTTCATTTTTTCCCCTTCTGCTGTGGAGATGGATCCAGTCAAGGTCCGAGCTATTCATGATTGGACTCAACCCTCGTCAGTTAAGAGTCTTCAGAAGTTCTTGGGTTTTGCTAACTTCTACCGTCGTTTTATCGCAAATTTCTCTAGCGTTGTTAAACCGCTGACGGATATGACCAAGAAAGGCTCTGATGTAGCTAACTGGGCTCCTGCTGCCGTGGAGGCTTTCCAGGAGTTAAAACGCCGGTTTACTTCGGCGCCTGTTTTGTGCCAGCCTGACATCTCACTTCCCTTTCAGGTTGAGGTGGATGCTTCGGAGATTGGGGCAGGGGCCGTTTTGTCGCAGAGAGGCCCTGGTTGCTCTACTATGAGACCTTGTGCCTTTTTCTCTAGGAAGTTTTCGCCGGCAGAGCGAAATTATGATGTGGGCAATCGGGAGTTGTTGGCCATGAAGTGGGCATTTGAGGAGTGGCGTCATTGGCTCGAGGGTGCTAAGCATCGTGTGGTGGTCTTGACTGATCACAAAAATCTGATGTACCTCGAGTCTGCTAAACGCCTGAATCCTAGACAGGCCCGCTGGTCATTGTTTTTCTCCCGTTTTGACTTTGTGGTCTCGTATTTACCAGGCTCTAAGAATGTGAAGGCCGATGCTCTGTCTAGGAGCTTTGTGCCTGATGCTCCTGGAGTCGCTGAACCTGTGGGTATTCTTAAGGAAGGAGTTATCGTGTCTGCTATTTCTCCAGATCTGCGACGTGTGTTGCAGAGATTTCAGGCTGGTAGGCCTGACTCTTGTCCACCTGACAGATTGTTTGTGCCTGCTAGATGGACCAGCAGAGTCATTTCCGAGGTTCATTCCTCGGTGTTGGCAGGGCACCCGGGAATTTTTGGCACCAGAGATCTGGTGGCCAGGTCCTTTTGGTGGCCTTCCTTGTCTAGGGATGTGCGGTCATTTGTACAGTCCTGTGGTACTTGTGCTCGAGCTAAGCCTTGCTGCCCTCGTGCCAGCGGGTTGCTCTTGCCCTTGCCTGTCCCGAAGAGACCTTGGACACACATATCTATGGATTTCATTTCTGATCTTCCGGTGTCTCAGGGCATGTCTGTCATCTGGGTGATATGTGATCGTTTCTCCAAGATGGTCCATTTGGTTCCTTTGCCTAAGCTGCCGTCCTCTTCTGATCTGGTTCCTGTGTTCTTCCAGAACGTGGTTCGTTTGCACGGCATTCCTGAGAATATTGTGTCGGACAGAGGATCCCAGTTTGTTTCCAGGTTCTGGCGATCCTTTTGTGGTAGGATGGGCATTGAGTTGTCGTTTTCATCCGCTTTCCATCCCCAGACTAACGGACAAACGGAGCGAACTAATCAGACTCTGGAGGCTTATTTGAGGTGTTTTGTCTCTTCTGATCAGGATGATTGGGTGACCTTCTTGCCGTTGGCTGAATTTGCCCTTAATAATCGGGCTAGTTCCGCCACCTTGGTTTCGCCATTTTTCTGCAACTCTGGTTTCCATCCTCGTTTTTCCTCGGGACATGTGGAGCCTTCTGACTGTCCTGGGGTGGATTCCGTGGTGGATAGGTTGCAGCGGATCTGGGGGCATGTGGTGGACAACTTGAAGTTGTCACAGGAGAAGGCTCAGCGTTTTGCCAACCGCCGCCGCGGTGTGGGTCCCCGACTTCGCCTTGGGGATTTGGTATGGCTGTCTTCTCGATTTGTTCCTATGAAGGTCTCCTCTCCCAAATTTAAGCCTCGCTTCATTGGTCCTTACAAGATATTGGAAATCATTAATCCTGTATCCTTTCGCCTGGATCTTCCGGTGTCGTTTGCCATCCACAACGTATTTCATAGGTCCTTGTTGCGGCGGTACGTTGTGCCTGTGGTTCCTTCTGCTGAGCCTCCTGCTCCGGTGTTGGTTGAGGGCGAGTTGGAGTACGTGGTGGAGAAGATCTTAGATTCTCGTCTCTCCAGGCGGAGGCTTCAGTACCTGGTCAAGTGGAAGGGCTATGGTCAGGAGGATAATTCCTGGGTGGTCGCCTCTGATGTGCATGCGGCCGATTTAGTTCGTGCCTTTCACGACGCTCATCCTGATCGCCCTGGTGGTCTTGGTGAGGGTTCGGTGACCCCTCACTAAGGGGGGGGTACTGTTGTGAATTTACCTTTTGGCTCCCTCTAGTGGCTACTAGTGATTTGACTCTGGGTATGTCATTCATCCCTTGTATGCTCACCTGGGTCGTTAGGTCAGGGGTGTTGCTATATAAGCTCCCTGGACCTTCAGTTCAATGCCTGGCAACGGTGATATCAGAGCTAATCTGTAGTGCTCTTGTCTACTGATCCTGGTTCCTGCTTGATTAAGCTAAGTCTGCTTCCTTGCTTTTTGCTATTTGTTTTGGTTTGCATTTTTGTCCAGCTTGTATATTATCTGTTTCCTGACCTTGCTGGAAGCTCTAGGGTGGCTGGTGTTCTCCCCCCGGGCCGTTAGACGGTTCGGGGGTTCTTGAATCTCCAGCGTGGATTTTGATAGGGTTTTTGTTGACCATATAAGTTATCTTACTACATTCTGCTATTAGTAAGTGGGCCTCTCTTTGCTAAAACCTAGTTCATCTCTGTGTTTGTCATTTCCTCTTACCTCACCGTTATTATTTGTGGGGGGCTACTATCCTACTTTTGGGGTCTATTCTCTGGAGGCAAGAGAGGTCTTTGTTTTCCTCTTTTAGGGGTAGTTAGTCCTCCGGCTGGCGCGAGACATCTAGCGACCAACGTAGGCATGTTCCCCGGCTACTGCTAGTGTTGGCGTTAGGAGTAGATATATGGTCAACCCAGTTACCACTGCCCTATGAGCTGGATTTCTGTACGTCGCAGACTTACTTGTTTCTCTGAGACCTTCGCCATTGGGGTCATAATAGTTTGCCAGGCCAGTATTAAATGTTAAATGCATTGCAGAAGCGGGATTATAAGAAAGAAAGTTCTGAGTTTTTTTTTTCTCTCTCATTTTTTTTTTCTTTTCCCCTTTACCTCTGAGTGGCTTGTGTTTGCTGCAGACATGAATGTCCAGACCTTGATTACAAGTGTGGACCAGCTTGCTGCTCGTGTGCAGGGCATACAAGATTATGTTATCAGAAGTCCTATGTCAGAACCTAAGATACCGATTCCTGAACCGTTTTCCGGAGACCGATTTAAATTTAGAAATTTCAGGAATAATTGTAAATTGTTTTTGTCCCTGAAACCCTGTTCATCTGGAGACTCCGCTCAGCAAGTAAAAATTGTTATTTCTTTTTTACGGGGCGACCCTCAGGATTGGGCCTTCTCGCTGGCGCCAGGAGATCCGGCATTGGCTGACATTGATGCGTTTTTTCTGGCGCTCGGTTTGCTTTATGAGGAACCCAATCTTGAGATTCAGGCAGAAAAGGCCTTGCTGGCTATGTCTCAGGGCCAGGACGAGGCTGAAGTGTATTGCCAAAAATTTTGGAAATGGTCCGTGCTGACCCAGTGGAACGAGTGTGCATTGGCTGCTAATTTTAGAAATGGCCTTTCTGAAGCCATTAAGAATGTGATGGTGGGTTTTCCCATTCCCACAGGTCTGAATGATTCTATGGCCCTGGCTATTCAAATCGACCAGCGGTTGCGGGAGCGCAAAACCGCTAATTCCCTCATGGTGTTGTCTGAACAGACACCTGATTTAATGCAATGTGATAGAATCCTGACTAGAAATGAGCGGAAAATTCATAGACGCCAGAATGGCTTGTGTTACTACTGTGGTGATTCTACACATGTTATCTCAGCATGCTCTAAACGTCTTACTAAGGTGGTTAGTCCGGTCGCCATTGGTAATTTGCAACCTAAATTTATTCTATCTGTAACTTTGATTTGCTCACTGTCATCGTATCCTGTCGTGGCGTTTGTGGACTCGGGTGCTGCCCTGAGCCTTATGGATCTGTCATTTGCCAAGCGCTGCGGATTTGTTCTTGAGCCATTGGAAAATCCTATCCCTCTTAGGGGTATTGATTCTACGCCATTGGCAAAAAATAAACCGCAGTTTTGGACACAGGTTACCATGTGCATGACTCCCGAACATCGGGAGGTAATACGTTTTCTTGTTCTGCATAAAATGCATGATTTGGTTGTTTTGGGTTTGCCATGGTTACAGACCCATAATCCAGTCTTGGACTGGAAGGCTATGTCAGTGTCAAGTTGGGGCTGCCATGGAATTCATGGAGATTCCCTGCCCTTGTCTATTGCTTCTTCTACGCCTTCGGAAGTTCCGGCGTATTTGTCTGATTATCAGGATGTCTTCAGCGAGTCTAAGTCCAGTGCACTGCCTCCTCATAGGGAATGTGACTGTGCAATAGATTTGATTCCTGGCAGTAAGTTTCCTAAGGGGAGACTGTTTAATCTGTCGGTACCTGAACATACCGCGATGCGTTCATATATCAAGGAGTCTCTTGAGAAGGGGCATATCCGTCCTTCTTCTTCCCCTCTTGGTGCGGGATTCTTTTTTGTGGCCAAAAAGGACGGATCTTTGAGGCCTTGTATTGACTATCGGCTTTTAAATAAGATCACTGTCAAATTTCAGTATCCTTTGCCGCTGTTGTCAGATTTGTTTGCCCGGATTAAAGGTGCCAAGTGGTTCACCAAGATAGACCTTCGTGGTGCGTACAACCTTGTGCGCATTAGGCAGGGCGATGAATGGAAAACCGCATTCAATACGCCCGAAGGTCATTTTGAGTACTTGGTGATGCCATTCGGTCTCTCTAATGCACCTTCAGTTTTTCAGTCCTTCATGCATGACATTTTCCGGAAGTATCTGGATAAATTTTTGATTGTTTATCTGGATGATATTCTGTTTTTTTCTGATGATTGGGACTCGCATGTGGAGCAGGTCAGGATGGTTTTTGAGATTCTGCGTGAAAATTCTTTGTTTGTAAAAGGCTCAAAGTGTATCTTTGGTGTACAGAAGGTTCCCTTTTTGGGGTTCATTTTTTCCCCTTCTGCTGTGGAGATGGATCCAGTCAAGGTCCGAGCTATTCATGATTGGACTCAACCCTCGTCAGTTAAGAGTCTTCAGAAGTTCTTGGGTTTTGCTAACTTCTACCGTCGTTTTATCGCAAATTTCTCTAGCGTTGTTAAACCGCTGACGGATATGACCAAGAAAGGCTCTGATGTAGCTAACTGGGCTCCTGCTGCTGTGGAGGCTTTCCAGGAGTTAAAACGCCAGTTTACTTTGGCGCCTGTTTTGTGCCAGCCTGACATCTCACTTCCCTTTCAGGTTGAGGTGGATGCTTCGGAGATTGGGGCAGGGGCCGTTTTGTCGCAGAGAGGCCCTGGTTGCTCTACTATGAGACCTTGTGCCTTTTTCTCTAGGAAGTTTTCGCCGGCAGAGCGAAATTATGATGTGGGCAATCGGGAGTTGTTGGCCATGAAGTGGGCATTTGAGGAGTGGCGTCATTGGCTCGAGGGTGCTAAGCATCGTGTGGTGGTCTTGACTGATCACAAAAATCTGATGTATCTCGAGTCTGCTAAACGCCTGAATCCTAGACAGGCCCGCTGGTCATTGTTTTTCTCCCGTTTTGACTTTGTGGTCTCGTATTTACCAGGCTCTAAGAATGTGAAGGCCGATGCTGTCTAGGAGCTTTGTGCCTGATGCTCCTGGAGTCGCTGAACCTGTGGGTATTCTTAAGGAAGGAGTTATCGTGTCTGCTATTTCTCCAGATCTGCGACGTGTGTTGCAGAGATTTCAGGCTGGTAGGCCTGACTCTTGTCCACCTGACAGATTGTTTGTGCCTGCTAGATGGACCAGCAGAGTCATTTCCGAGGTTCATTCCTCGGTGTTGGCAGGGCACCCGGGAATTTTTGGCACCAGAGATCTGGTGGCCAGGTCCTTTTGGTGGCCTTCCTTGTCTAGGGATGTGCGGTCATTTGTACAGTCCTGTGGTACTTGTGCTCGAGCTAAGCCTTGCTGCTCTCGTGCCAGCGGGTTGCTCTTGCCCTTGCCTGTCCCGAAGAGACCTTGGACACACATCTCTATGGATTTCATTTCTGATCTTCCGGTGTCTCAGGGCATGTCTGTCATCTGGGTGATATGTGATCGTTTCTCCAAGATGGTCCATTTGGTTCCTTTGCCTAAGCTGCCGTCCTCTTCTGATCTGGTTCCTGTGTTCTTCCAGAACGTGGTTCGTTTGCACGGCATTCCTGAGAATATTGTGTCGGACAGAGGATCCCAGTTTGTTTCCAGGTTCTGGCGATCCTTTTGTGGTAGGATGGGCATTGAGTTGTCGTTTTCATCCGCTTTCCATCCCCAGACTAACGGACAAACGGAGCGAACTAATCAGACTCTGGAGGCTTATTTGAGGTGTTTTGTCTCTTCTGATCAGGATGATTGGGTGACCTTCTTGCCATTGGCTGAATTTGCCCTTAATAATCGGGCTAGTTCCGCCACCTTGGTTTCGCCATTTTTCTGCAACTCTGGTTTCCATCCTCGTTTTTCCTCGGGACATGTGGAGCCTTCTGACTGTCCTGGGGTGGATTCCGTGGTGGATAGGTTGCAGCGGATCTGGGGGCATGTGGTGGACAACTTGAAGTTGTCACAGGAGAAGGCTCAGCGTTTTGCCAACCGCCGCCGCGGTGTGGGTCCCCGACTTCGCGTTGGGGATTTGGTATGGCTGTCTTCTCGATTTGTTCCTATGAAGGTCTCCTCTCCCAAATTTAAGCCTCGCTTCATTGGTCCTTACAAGATATTGGAAATCATTAATCCTGTATCCTTTCGCCTGGATCTTCCGGTGTCGTTTGCCATCCACAACGTATTTCATAGGTCCTTGTTGCGGCGGTACGTTGTGCCTGTGGTTCCTTCTGCTGAGCCTCCTGCTCCGGTGTTGGTTGAGGGTGAGTTGGAGTACGTGGTGGAGAAGATCTTAGATTCTCATCTCTCCAGGCGGAGGCTTCAGTACCTGGTCAAGTGGAAGGGCTATGGTCAGGAGGATAATTCCTGGGTGGTCGCCTCTGATGTGCATGCGGCCGATTTAGTTTGTGCCTTTCACGCCGCTCATCCTGATCGCCCTGGTGGTCTTGGTGAGGGTTCGGTGACCCCTCACTAAGGGGGGGGTACTGTTGTGAATTTACCTTTTGGCTCCCTCTAGTGGCTACTAGTGATTTGACTCTGGGTATGTCATTCATCCCTTGTATGCTCACCTGGGTCATTAGGTCAGGGGTGTTGCTATATAAGCTCCCTGGACCTTCAGTTCAATGCCTGGCAACGTTGATATCAGAGCTAATCTGTAGTGCTCTTGTCTACTGATCCTGGTTCCTGCTTGATTAAGCTAAGTCTGCTTCCTTGCTTTTTGCTATTTGTTTTGGTTTGCATTTTTGTCCAGCTTGTATATTATCTGTTTCCTGACCTTGCTGGAAGCTCTAGGGTGGCTGGTGTTCTCCCCCCGGGCCGTTAGACGGTTCGGGGGTTCTTGAATCTCCAGCGTGGATTTTGATAGGGTTTTTGTTGACCATATAAGTTATCTTACTACATTCTGCTATTAGTAAGTGGGCCTCTCTTTGCTAAAACCTAGTTCATCTCTGTGTTTGTCATTTCCTCTTACCTCACCATTATTATTTGTGGGGGGCTACTATCCTACTTTTGGGGTCTATTCTCTGGAGGCAAGAGAGGTCTTTGTTTTTCTCTTCTAGGGGTAGTTAGTCCTCCGGCTGGCGCGAGACATCTAGCGACCAACGTAGGCATGTTCCCCGGCTACTGCTAGTGTTGGCGTTAGGAGTAGATATATGGTCAACCCAGTTACCACTGCCCTATGAGCTGGATTTTTGTACGTCGCAGACTTACTTGTTTCTCTGAGACCCTCGCCATTGGGGTCATAACACTTCTGACTGTCCTGGGGTGGATTCTGTGGTGGATAGGTTGCAGCAGATTTGGAACCATGTGGTGGACAATTTGAAGTTGTCACAGGAGAAGGCTCAGCGCTTTGCCAACCGCCGTCGCGGTGTGGGTCCCCGACTTCGTGTTGGGGATTTGGTATGGCTGTCTTCTCGGTATGTTCCTATGAAAGTCTCCTCTCCTAAGTTCAAGCCTCGCTTCATCGGTCCTCATAAGGTTTTGGAAATCCTTAACCCGGTGTCAATTCGTTTGGACCTCCCAGCGTCGTTTGCCATTCATAACGTGTTCCATAGGTCTTTGTTGCGGAGGTATGTGGTGCCTGTGGTTCCTTCTGTTGAGCCCCCTGCCCCGGTGCTGGTTGAGGGCGAATTGGAGTACGTGGTGGAGAAGATCTTGGATTCTCGTATTTCTAGACAGAGGCTTCAGTATTTGGTTAAGTGGAAGGGCTATGGTCAGGAGGATAATTCCTGGGTTGTCGCCTCTGATGTTCATGCGGCCGATTTGGTTCATGCCTTCCATGTGGCTCATCCTGATCGCCCTGGGGGTTTTGATGAGGGTTCGGTGACCCCTCCTCAAGGGGGGGTACTGTTGTGAACTCTGTTTTTGGGCTCCCTCTTGTGGTCACAAGTGGTACTGTGTGAGTGCTGTCTTTGGGCTCCCCCTGGTTGCTCTTTGTGTCTTTCTGCAGGTCCGAGGCTGTCTCGTTATCTGTTAGCTGGTTTCCTATTTAGCTCACCTGGACTTTCAGTGTTTGCCTGCTGTCGATGTATTCAGTGCTATCTTGATCTCTCCTGAATTCCTTCGCTATCAGTCTCTTCAAGAGAAGCTAAGTTTTCTGTTTGGTTATTTTTTGCTCATTAGTGTTCAATATGTTTTCTTGGTTATTTACTTGTCCTTGTCCAGCTTGCTATTATGTGATTTCCTTGCTTGCTGGTAGCTCTAGGGGGCTGAGTTTCTCCCCTCACAGTTGGTGTGGGGGTTCTTGTATTCTCAGCGTGGATATTTTGTATAGGGTTTTTACTGACCGCACAGTTCCCTGCCTGTCTTCTGCTATCTAGTATTAGTGGGCCTCATTTGCTGAATCTGTTTTCATTTCTACGTTTTGTATTTTCCCCTTACCTCACCGTTAATATTTTTTGGGGGCTTACTATATCTTTGGGGTAATTTCTCTGAGGCAAGTGAGGTCTTACTTTCCTTATAGGGGTAGCAAGTTTCTCAGGCTGCGTCGAGACGTCCAGGAATTTAGGCACGTTCACCGGCTGCCTTTAGTGTGTTTGGTTAGGATCAGGTTTTGCGGTCAGTCCAGTTACCACCTCCTTAGAGCTCGTTCTATGTTCAGTAACTTAGCTAGTCCTATCTGTGATCCTCAGCCACTAAGGATCATAACACATGTTATCCTGTATCAATCTCTCCTGATGAACCCGTCCATGGGGGTAACACGTCGAGACTTTACAAATCTGTTATGAGATTTATAGATCATCATGGCCTCAAGTCGCTTGGGGGAAGTGCCACAATCAGACAGATAAGTAAAAAATGCTTTAGGACTTTTAAGTCCTGGTGTTATAACATATATTTTTGAAATTAATATTGTGGTACCCCTGCGCAGTCATTATTATTTCCATTAGGGAACATCTATAATTTATTTATGTGAGAGATATTATTTTGGTTTATCACCATGTGTACTGTAGATACCTCTAACACCAACTATGGACAGAGAAAACACTTATCTTTCATGGCCCATTGTGTGCATGTTTTGAGTGGTATGAATACTCTACTGCAACTAGGGATGTGGTGAAAGCAATATGACTGGGAGCTATGTATGGTTCCAATAAAAGACAGTGGTTATCTGTCTCCTCCTATATACATTTTGCATCTTCCACAACTGTCATTAGCCCATCGCAAACAGCAACAGGGCACAGTAATGCATCCACAGTCTGCTCTTCAGATGTATGCTTCTTCGCAAAGTGCATGTCATGAACTTAAACATGCTAAATTTTTTAAAGAAATATGCCTGCTTGAAGCATTCTTATTTGAAGAAATATGCCCTCTACGCTTTGCAGAAACAGAACAACCTTCCTGAACGCCTTATGATTTGCAGTAATATGGGCATCAAAAAGTGTTCATATATTGTATACTGCAGCAGGCAAGCTGGAGTTTAGTATACTTTAAAATCTTTCATTGTAGGCTGATGAGGGATGTGTTTTGCCTACTTAAGCCCCTTGAAGAGTCAACATAAGTTGTCAGTAAAACTGTGACAGCAACAAATATATTTGTTATCCTCAAATTTATGGAGAAAAATACTAACAATAATGCAACAGTGGATAAAGGATTATCAACAACTTGTACATATTCGTTGCCTTTGGGCTGTTTGATATCCTAAAGGTCAATGTTACATGCAGCAGGGTGAAGTGAAGGGAAAATAAAGGTAAGAGTAAGAGCAGCAACAAGATGTGGAGAGGGAAATTGAGTTATCCTAAGCTCAGGCATGGGACAAAGCAGACAGTAAAAGTGAAATTCGCGATGATGTTAACAATAACAACAAACCATCACAACGGGTTGTGAAAAGTGAATAATAATGCCTTACAGTTATTACATCCCATAGTATAGCACAGCCATCCCATGGTATAGCACATTGCTTTGTATAACACTGACTATAATAGTTCTTATTAAACCCAAGACAGGGAATGCAGCACAGCAACCATTTTGGGATGAATGTATTTAGTGAGATGTCTCCACTCACAGCTAAGAAATAAAAATAGGGAGAAAAATAAAAAATCAGTTTCTACATCAAAGTATACATCTAAGGAACATTCAAGCTATCGCCACATACTGCAGATTTCTTGTAGAAGCTACTGCCACAGTTAAGTGTATCTGAATGGCGCATTCAAAAATGCTCATCCCTTTTGCCAAAGCAACCCTGGATTCAGGTTTATGAAATTGATTTTTAGGTGCAATCAACTTTACAATAAATCTGCAATCATCACTCTGATATGGTTACACTGGCAGCAATCGTGTTAGTATTGAACTTTAATGATTATGGTAAATAATGAACAAAATTGAAAAAACACATTGTAATAAGTACAGGATTAATTATAATTCTTTTTTCTTCCATCAGTTTATACTACCATAGAAATCCAGTTTCTGATTTTTGTTTTTTTGTTGCAAAAAACAATATTTTAATTAATAATGGAAAGTATTACATGATTTACACTTCAAAGTAATTTCTTATGTGCTGTGGTAAATTGCTGAATACTGTTGTCTATGATAATTTTAGCTTGAGTTCATGTCATACTTCATTTTAATATATAAGGTAAATTAAATGCTTTTTAATTAGTGTTCTAATCATTTTGATTACAAAAGAGGCAAGTATAAAATAAATGCTTATCTATCAGATAAAATCACTTTAAAAAAAGTTTCTATACTTTTATATTAAATACAATTTGATATGCATTCAACTTTTTTTTACAAGACAGTAAAAATATGTTTATTTGTATAGCTGATCTTGTCATAATGGATAGAAAAGAAGGTAAATGCATAATTTTTCTGAATTTTTATGCTAATACCACCTTCAGATTAAAGACAGAAAGGGGGGATTTGAACTTTTATATTTTTAAAATTTTTTTTATATTTTTAAAAACACTTTTTTTTTACTTTTTACTTCAATAGTCTCCATAGGAGACTAGAAACTGCCATAGCCCGATCAACTCTGCTACATAGAGGCGATGGTCAGATCGCCTCTATGTAGTAAAATTGCTGACTTGCTATGAGCGCCACCCACTGGGTGGCACTCACAGCAGCCGGCACTGACAAATATAGAGGTCTCCATGAGACATTTAAGTACTTAATATTCACGGGTGGATCGCGATTCCTCCCGCGGCTATTGCAAGCACATGTCAGCTATTCAAAACAACTGAGATGTCCCAGAAAAGATGTGGGCTCACCACCAGAGCCCACATCAAAGGGAGGGATACCAAAATTGGCGTACTATTATTCCCGATGTCGGTAAGGGGTTAAATAGGCATAATTAATATAAAAAAGGCTAAAAGGGATACAGTCATCTATATTTTCTTTACTCTGATATTAGGGCCCTGCTATGATCATCTATTATCTGATTCATTGTAACTAATTTTCATTCATGATTTATTATTGCATTAACAATAAAGATACCTACTTGGAAATTAGAAGTAGGTATTAAGAGTAGGCAGAGAAGCATACTCCATCCTGTGATGTGATGCAGTTAAAGCATTTAACATGGTGGAGTTGTCATTCCTATAGCAAATTCTTGGAACAGAATATTTTTAAACAACCCAGGGAATTGATGTAAAATTTTCCAAAGAATTTTTTAACAAACAGGACCAGAATAGATTATCCCATCTATTTCTTTCCTTCACCCTATAGTTAGAACCTTTATTGTGAAAAGTAAGACATGTTCATGCTAATCATAGAGATGAGGCACAAAAGAGAGCAAAAGAATATCCATAATACAGGGATCACCTGAACAACAATAATTTATTTAATTGGGTACCAAAAACAGCAAAACATGTACCACACAATAACATAGTAACATAGTTAGTAAGGCCGAAAAAATACATTTGTCCATCCAGTTCAGCCTATATTCCATCATAATAAATCCCCAGACCTACGTCCTTCTACAGAACCTAATAATTGTATGATACAATATTGTTCTGCTCCAGGAAGACATCCAGGCCTCTCTTGAACCCCTCGACTGAGTTCGCTATCACCACCTCCTCAGGCAAGCAATTCCAGATTCTCACTGCCCTAACAGTAAAGAATCCTCTTCTATGTTGGTGGAAAAACCTTCTCTCCTCCAGACGCAAAGAATGCCCCCTTGTGCCCGTCACCTTCCTTGGTATAAACAGATCCTCAGCGAGATATTTGTATTGTCCTCTTATATACTTATACATGGTTATTAGATCGCCCCTCAGTCGTCTTTTTTCTAGACTAAATAATTCTAATTTCGCTAATCTATCTGGGTATTGTAGTTCTCCCATCCCCTTTATTAACTTTGTTGCCCTCCTTTGTACTCTCTCTAGTTCCATTATATCCTTCCTGAGCACTGGTGCCCAAAACTGGACACAGTACTCCATGTGCGGTCTAACTAGGGATTTGTACAGAGGCAGTATAATGCTCTCATCATGTGTATCCAGACCTCTTTTAATGCACCCCATGATCCTGTTTGCCTTGGCAGCTGCTGCCTGGCACGGGCTGCTCCAGGTAAGATTATCATTAACTAGGATCCCCAAGTCCTTCTCCCTGTCAGATTTACCCAGTGGTTTCCCGTTCAGTGTGTAATGGTGATATTGATTCCTTCTTCCCATGTGTGTAACCTTACATTTATCATTGTTAAACTTCATCTGCCACCTTTCAGCCCAAGTTTCCAACTTATCCAGATCCATCTGTAGCAGAATACTATCTTCTCTTGTATTAACTGCTTTACATAGTTTTGTATCATCTGCAAATATCAATATTTTACTGTGTAAACCTTCTACCAGATCATTAATGAATATGTTGAAGAGAATAGGTCCCAACACTGACCTCTGCAGTACCCCCCTGGTCACAGCGACCCAGTTAGAGACTATACCATTTATAACCACCCTCTGCTTTCTATCACTAAGCCAGTTACTAACCCATTTACACACATTTTCCCCCAGACCAAGCATTCTCATTTTGTGTACCAACCTCTTGTGCGGCACGGTATCAAACACTTTGGAAAAATCGACATACCACGTCCAATGACTCACCGTGGTCCAGCCTATAGCTTACCTCTACATAAAAACTGATTAGATTGGTTTGACAGGAGCGATTTCTCATAAACCCATGCTGATATGGAGTTAAACAGTTATTCTCATTGAGATAATCCAGAATAACATCCTTCAGAAACCCTTCAAATATTTTACCAACAGTAGAGGTTAGACTTACTGGCCTATAATTTCCAGGTTCACTTTTAGAGCCCTTTTTGAATATTGGCACCACATTTGCTATGCGCCAGTCCTGCGGAACAGACCCCGTCGCTATAGAGTCCCCAAAAATAAGAAATAATGGTTTATCTATATTATATAAAAACAATTAAAAATGCCAATGGTCAAAAAAAAAAGAACCTTAACCAATTGTGGTCACCCCCAGACAAAACTCACATAGCACAATCATGAAATAGCACAATCAGAGAATAACATTTGACATAGTCAATATCTTAATGCATTAGAACAGATAAACAGATTATTGCAAAATACATATAAGTCTATGCAAGTCTATATAAGAAGATAGTTGGTATGCTGCCAGCCCTAATATAGAAATCAATTTTTAAAGGGTAAGAAAATTATAAAAAGACCTTTAAAAGGAAGGTGCCCTAATGAGAATAGCAAAGTTGTTACCAGATACAGAGCCAGCCCATGTGTCCAATAAATGAGGCCAAGGCAACTAGAGATTACCATATGGAGCTAAAGTGCTAAGTGCAGCTTGGGGGAAGGATGCCCCACGCATATCAACACTGAATATGTGTCTTCCTCAGGGGTAACTATAGAGCGAAAAGTGGAGACACAAAGCGCAAAATAGGTTGAATGGAGAGCGTGTAGAGATATTGGCTGCTGCAGATCCACAAGGCGTTCAACGGCTGTATGACATGATAAACTGTGTAGGAGGTGTGGGTTAAATCCGCGCTGCCTTAATAATGAAGTTTCAAAGGATAATGAAATTAGACAGTGGTTTATTCAACGCGTTTCAAAGTCAGTGCAACCCCTTCTTCAGGAGATTCCACATACAACATACCTCAGGGGTAAAGCTTTACAACAAAATGCAATAACAGGTGATCAAAACATGGCATCTACCCCAAAATTGTATCAATAAAAACATGAACTTAGGGTGCAAAAAATGAGCTGTCACCCAACCCCATGTCCCAAAAAATAAAAATATTACACCTCTCGGAAAATGCAAATTTTCCCTCTAATGTCCAAATTTTTTTTCACCACTTAATAAAAAAAACTATACATGCTTGGTATCGGCATATCATACTGACCTGGAGAATTATATTTCCACATCAGTTTTGCTGTATAGTGAACATAGCAAATAGAAAAACCTAAAAAATAATTGCAGACTTGCACTTTTTTGCAATTTCATCGTACTTGGAATTTTTTCTCGTTTTCCAGTACTCTATTTGATAAAATAAATGGTGTCATTTAAAAGAACACCTCATCCTTTAAAAACAAGCTCTCATATGTCTATGTTGATGGAAAAATAAAAAAGTTGCATCTCTTGGAAGAAGGGGAAGAAAAAACAAAAAAACAACAACATAAAAACAATATTAAGGGGTTAAAAAAATTGATTAGCTTGCTCTTTTTCATTGCAAACTGTATCTCTTTAACTACATTGATCCCCTCCCTGCAACTTTTTTACCAACTAACAGTTCTAATTTAATTGTTGAAAGGATTTCCAAAATTATATAAAACTGAAGGGGGTTGTAGCAAGTATATATGTTATCCCCTATTAATACGATATGGGATAACTTATTGATCAGTAGGAGTCAAACCGGTTGAAACCCTACTGATCTTCACTGAGGCAGAGGTTGAACATGTGCATCTTTACTCTCTCAGTCCCATAGAGAATGTAGCAGAGGAAGACAAGCTTGGTCCATGTACCGTAGGTCCCAATAGTTGCACCTTCAGGGATCAATATATAGGGATAACTTACTGTATATATTTGGTACAACTCATTTAATAAGAGATTTAACATAAAGAGGGAAGAAATCCAAGAGTGGTGATAAGCTGATTGATCTGTGATGGATCAACTTCGAGTTGAATTTCTTGAAATTCCCAGGTCACCGCAAATTCGAACACTTTGAAATTCAGTTTGTGAGATTCATAGTAAATAGTACAGTGTTATTTCACACACTGCTCAAGCATCAGCAAGCAGGCTAATGACATTTGTGCAGCTTTGCGGGACAACCAGAGGGGGTTTGTCACAGCCAGTATAAAACAGTGGGGCCAGCTAAGACGAGCCATTTTATGGTTGCACAAGGTAAGGATAGGAAGTAAGATTGCACAGTTCATTCTACTTAGGGATAGAAAAGGACCTAATCTGATTGTGATGAAATATTGCAGGGCTGAACAACATATGAAAATAGGAGTGGTATTTTTTGACTGAATAATAATTCAAAGATATAAGTAATACACGGTCGTGCTGTATCTATATACCATCAATTGTGTGACTGTGAATTGATTGTTCAGTAATATACTGCAGTTAGAGCACCTTAGGAACATCATTTTTTAATTCTAAAATCACACTTCAAACAAGTAGGGCAGTATTAAACGCCTTGGTGTTAATTCGGTCTCTCTCTCTTTCAAAATACATGCTTTCCCAGGAAAAAAAAAAATCATGGTAGAAGAAAAACTCTGTGCCAGTCATTACACTGGTTGCCTATCCTACTGAAAATAAAACTCACCTACAAAATGTGCTTTATTGCTCTACATCTCCTCAATAACCTCTATCTCTCACCCTACCCATACTAACAATGTCCATAGCTCGAACCACCCTCTCCTATCTCCAGATTTTTCTCAATCTACACTAGCTTTCTGAAATGCATTAGTCAGGCTAATTCCTTGTGTATACAGTTTTATGTGTACTGTAGACACATCATTATTGGCAGACCCATATATCTCATCACCAATCAGTTTTCCCTTCTTAACTGCTGTTTCCCACACACTACATGAATTTAGTAGCATTCTAAATGGGTAAATATGCATATACCAGCTAATGACCAATTCACTAATATTTACAAGAATACTCTGTTTTATATTAAAATATGGCTGGCGTAAACAATGCAGGCACTTTATTAACATTTGTGGCACCCCTATTTCCTTCTAGATTGTAAGTAAGACCATCTCTCCTCCTTAGAATTTTGAAGTGCTGCTGAGTATGTGCACACTCAGATGTCATCTATGTGACACGTTCTGGAATGGTGGGGAAAGCAGTACAGTTACCAATTTTCCAAGATGTTGGTTTCTGAATGCAACAAACATCACCCTTGCTTGGTCTGCTATGATAAACAAAACCAGGTCACACTGATGACAGTGTAATAGAGTGCAGGGTTACGTATGTCACCACGGAACAGACAGACCAACTGTTGAGGGGAATTTATTAACAGGAGTAGATTCTCCTCGCAGGGAGTAAACAGGGGGTTAATAGAGGTAAATCAATAGTAAACAGTTAAACGGAAACGAAAGGGTTAACGAGTGTTCTTGTAACTTATCAGTCCAGGGAGGTCCTGACTGAAGGGTCCTTATTCCAATGTGGGTACAGTCACCAGCAGCACTTGAAAAGTCTGAAGTCTTTCCTGCCTTCTGAGAACTGGAGACTCCTGAAGACTCCGGGGTTAAACTTTTGCAGCCTGTTCTTCTCAAAGTGAAACTGGAACCAGGAAATACCACAGTCTCCGTCGCTGCTGCAAGAGCCTCTGTGCACCAGGCTGACAGTCTCTCTGTAGTAACGCTGTCACACACACACTGGGTAGTTACTTATCACACTCAGGGATTCTTTGCTTGTCACTGCGGTCACCAGGGATTCTTTGCTTGTCACTGCGGTCACCAGGGCTGCACAGTCACTGTCTGATTCTGGAGGCTTCCAAATCTACACCCCCACATCCAGCCTTCACTCTGGTGGGTATCTCAGCCTCAGTGCCCTCACGGGGAGCACTACTTTTAGGGGAGCGCGGCGCTGCAGCCTGCCCTCTCTTTGGTGCGCTGCCTTCTCTCTGCTCTCCTGTTTTTTTCTGACCACACCTCTCTCTTCCCAGCAGTCACCTCGTCCCCTCTGTCCAGGGCAGAAAGTCTTCCCCCCAACAACCCAGCTGTCTGACTATGTGGTTCCAGGCAAGGAGCAGGGAAAGCAACCTCCTTACAACAGCTGCAGTCAGCACCACCATCTGGGAATAGTGCTAACTATAACTGTCACCATCCTCACCTGGTCTCCCTGCAATCAGCAAGACCAGGACATGCTGATGACAGTTATACACTATGTTCCAAATTATTATGCAAATAACATTTCCTCATATTTTCTCTAAATTACCTATCTGAATTGCAGTCATTGTTATTTTCCAGTCATCTACTATTCTAGTATAATTGCAATGTTTTGGAACAAACTGCCTATGGAAACAGAATCTTTAAAAGAAAAATAAACACTCAAAATGCATGTTCTAAATTATTATGCACAGCAGAGTTTTCAACCTTTTTTATTTTATTTTGAACAAAAAAATGGCCAATTGTGAAGTTATAAGCATTTTCAGCTTATTAAAAAATGAAATCAAACAGTTTTCAAGTGAAAACTTTATTCTAGGTGATGTTACATTTGCACATAGGACCCCTTGTTCGAAAGAAGCTTCTGAACTCTCTCATCCTTTGAATTTGTCAGTTTTTGGATGGTTTCTGCTTCAATTGTTTTGCATGTGGACAGAATACCCTCCCAAAGCTGTTGCTTAGATGTGAACTGCCTCCCTCCATCATAGACACTCCTTTTAATGATGCTTCAGAGGTTCTCAATGGGGTTGAGGTCAGGGGAAGATCGTGGCCACACCATAAGTTTGTCCTCTTTTATGCCCATAGCAGCCAGAGATGCAGATGTGTTTTTTGCAGCATGAGACGGTGCATTATCATGCATGAAAATGATCTTGCTGCGGAAAGCACGGTTCTTCCTCTTGAACCATGGCAGGAAGTGTTGTTTTAGACACTCCACGTAGATTATGGAGTTCATCTTTACCCCTTCAGGGATCATAAAGGGGCCGACAATCTCTCTCCCCATGATTCCAGCCCAAATCATTACTCCACCTCCTCCTTGTTGGCGCCTTAGCCGTGTTTTCATGGGGTGTCCATCAACCAGCCATCCTCCACTCCATCCATCTGGATCATCGAGCGCACTCATCAGTGAACAAAACAGTTTAGAAGTCAGTCTTCATGTATCGTTTGGCCCACTGGAGCCATTTCTGCTTGTGTGCAGTGGATAGAGGTGGTCAACAGGATGGCTTACGCACCTCTGAAGGACCTTGCATCTTGTTGTTTTGAGGACGTTGGAGGCACCAGGAGCTTCAAAAACTTGTCTGCTGCTATTGCAAGGCATTTTTGCAGCTGCTCTTTTAACCTTACGCAATTGCCTGTTGGAAAGAGTCCTCAATTTTTCCTTATCAGCACGCACACGTGTGTGCTGGGAATCAGCTACATACTTCTTGATTGTGCGATGATAACAATGAAGTGTCTTGGCAATGTTGATTGTAGTCATGCCTTGACCTAAATACTCCACAATTTGTTGCTTCTCAGCAGCCGACACATCCTTTTTCTTTCCCATTTTGGCAAAAAATGTAGGCTGCTTAATAATGTGGAACAGTCTTCTTAAGTATTCTTGCCTTTATTTGGACACACCTGCCAAACTAATTTGCACAGGTATCTGCAATTGCTTTCAGTGATATAAAGAGCCCTGACACACATCACCATCAATGAGTTTAAATGACAAACAAAAAAATTCTAACCTTATCACTCCTAAACTCTTTGTGCATAATAATTTGGAACACAGTGTAGTCAGCACTGCCATCTAGGAATAGCTTGCATTAAATAAATAAATGGTAACAATTCTGTAGGATTTTTCTTATTTTTAATAACCAGCAAAGAATAAACAGGCAGCTGCGGGCTGTTCTTAATAGTCTGGGAAGGACCATAAATATTGCTCCCCTCTAATTCTAATAACACCAGCCCTCAGCCACCTCAAAAATGGCGCATCCATTAAATGTGCCAATTCTGGTGCTTTGCCTCGGTTCTTCACAATTGCCCTGGTGCATTGACGATTGGTAATAGTTTTGGGGTTAATGTCAGCTATCCTGACATCAAGCCCAGAGATTAGTAATGAAGAGGCCCCTATGAGACAAACCAACTACTAACCCCATGGTCAAATGTAATAAAAATACACACAGAGAAAAGACCTTTAACTGTAAAAATCATTCACAGACAATGACCCTCATTTACCAATTTACTACCATTAAAATAAAAGCTATCGTCAATGGTCCACCACATGTCCATAATAAGTTTATGTGAGGGGGTATGATTGGAAAACTGCTTTTCTCACCTTGGAGGGACTGTTTGAGAATTTGGTTATGCCTTTCGGTCTGACTAATGCGCCAGCAGTTTTCCAGAATTTTATAAACCATGTCTTCTCTGACTTCGTTGGGCACTTTATTGTAGCCTATGTAGATGATATTTTGGTGTACTCAGCGGATAAGCAGGATCACATAGGTCATCTTTGTGCGGTTCTCTAGAGGCTCCGGGAGGGCTGTATTTTAACTAAACCTGAGAAATGTTTATTTGTTGTTCAGGAATTGTCCTTTCTGGGGTTTATTTTGTTGGCTGAGGGGTTTCGTATGGACCCTAGAAAGGTTCAGGCCATAGTTGATTGGGTGCAACCTAAAGATCTCAAGGGACTCCAGCATTTCTTGGGATTTGCAAATTATCGAAAATTTATAAAGGTGTTTTCGCAAATAGTCAAGCCCCTCACATATTTAACTCAGAAAGGGTCTGATGTTAAGAATTGGCCGGCTCCTGCTGTAGAGGCCTTTTCAGCATTAAAAAAATGTTTCATGTCCTCCCCTGTTTTGATTCAACCAGATCTATCTGAACCATTTATTGTAAAGGTGGATGCCTCTGAGGTGGGGGTTGGGGTGGTGTTGTCCCAGGGGCCTACCACTCTAACAAACTTAAGAACCTGTGCTTTCTTCTCTAGGAAATTCTTTCTCGCAGCTGCCTTAATATTTTTAGAACCTGGCCGAAAGGTGATAGAGAACTGAAACAGAGAGAAAAAAAAGTGACCATCTTGCCTGTCTCGGAGACAGTCTTTTGGCCAACTCAATATAAGACAGATTCTTATGGTCCGTAATTATAATGATTCTGTGGCAGCCCCCTCCAAAAAATGCCTCCATTCTTCAAAAGCCAATTTAAATCGAATCGAAAAAATCCAGCTCCAGGAAAATAAGTAATATTTTTTGTTAAAATCCAATTCAACTTTATTTAGAATACCATGATAAAAAATCCCAATAACAAGTGGCTGAGAGGAGGATCACGTAACAGCCCTCACTGAAAGCGTTTCAAACACTGTTGTGTTCTTAGTCTTCAGTAAGTACTGAAGACTAAGAAGACAACAGTGTTCGAAACGCGTTCAGTGAGGGCTGTTACATGATCCTCCTCTCAGTCACTTGTTATTGGGATTTTTTATCATCATATTATAAAGAAAGTTGAATTGGATTTTAACAAAAAATATGACTTCTTTTCCTGGAGCTGGATTTTTTCGAGTTTTTTTCAGAGCAAATTAATACAGAGATAAGCAAGCAAAACCGAGCTACTACATAGATAGAGCAACAAAACCAAGCCTCCTACATAGATATGGGAACAGAACCAAGCTTACCGCATACATATGGTACCAGAATCTAGATTACTACATTGATACAGTACCAGAACCAAGCTTACTGCTTACATATGGTACCATAAATGAGCTTATTTACAAACATACATACAACTCCAGAAACACGGACATGTATACACACAGTATGGCAGGGGCATTGCTAGAGTCATAAAAGATCAGGAGCCCAAGCCCCAAATTGCATGTCTCCCCATACGACCCCCCTATGGCCATTTAAAATAGCATCTATACATGTATGATTACAGTAAACCGCTGTTGCTAACCAAAAACATACAATGCAATGACCAATATTCTAAAATTACTGCTATAAAATGCCAAAATAATATGGCTACACAATGTCCACTACCATCACCACTACACAGCGAATACATAATATTCTAATATTACCATTACCTCTACATAACACTTTATACAAAGACCAATGATACCACCATACACCTTCTACTACATAATGACAGAAACACATTAAACTCTTACTAAATAAAAAAAGAAAAAAAACGCTACTAAAGAGCAATAATACCACCTTATAGTATATTGGTAGATACCAGCCCTGCACATACATGTGATTACAGTACAGTCATATATAGCAACTTACAGATGACATTCTTTCTGACTCGGGTGCCCCTATGAAAACTATTAATGTCCCCATTTATAACAAATAATGTCCTCTGAGTGCCACCCACCTCTGTATACCGTGGAAATGGAAAGTATTCATAACCTTTTACATTTTTCACTCTTTGTTTCATTGTAACCATTTGGTAAATTCAAAAAAGTTCTTTTTTTTCTCATTAATGTACACTCTGCACCCCATCTTGACTGAAAAAAAAAACAGAAATGTAGAAATTTTTGCAAATTAATTAAAAAATAAAAACCGAAATATCACATGGTCATAAGTATTCAGACCCTTTGCTCACTATTGAGTAGAAGCACCCTTTTGAGCTAGTACAGCCATGAGTCTTCTTGGGAATGATGCAACAAGTTTTTCACACCTAGATTTGAGGATCCTCTGCCATTCTTCCTTGCAGATCCTCTCCAGTTCTGTCAGGTTGGATGGTGAACGTTGATGGACAGCCATTTTCAAATCTCTCCAGAGATGCTCAATTGGGTTTAGGTCAGGGCTCTTGCTGGGCCAGTCAAGAATGGTCACAGTTGTTCTGAAGCCACTCCTTTGTTATTTTAGCTGTGTGCTTAGGGTCATTGTCTTGTTGGAAGGTGAACCTACGGCCAAGTCTGAGGTCCAGAGCACTCTGGAAGAGGTTTTCATCCAGGATATCTCTGTACTTGGCCGCATTCAGGTTTCCATAAATGACAACCAGTCATCCTGTCCCTGTAGCTGAAAAATACCCCATAGCATGATACAGCCACCACCATGTTTCACTGTTGGGGTTGTATTGGGCAGGTGATGAGCAGTGCCTGGTTTTCTCCTCATATACCACTTAGAATTATCACCAAAAAGGTCTATATTCATCTCATTAGACCAGAGAATCCTATTTCTCATAGTCTGGGAGTCCTTCATGGGTTTTTTAGCAAACTCTATGTGGGCTTTCATATGTCTTGCACTGAGGAGAGGCTTCCGTTGGGTCACTCTGCCATAAAGGCTCAACTGGTGGAGGGCTGCAGTGATAGTTGACTTTGTCAAACTTTCTCCCATCTCCCTTCTGCATATCTGGAGCTCAGCCCCAGCGATAGTATGTGACTGGTGTATATTATACAATGACTACAGACATCAGATATTACACCAGTCACATATCCAGTATATAACATCAGATATCTGTGCACGTAGTATATAACATACAGTATACAGGATATGTGACTGGTGTGTGATATGTCTACAAACATCAAATGTCACATACAGGATAGTATGTGACTGGTATATATTATACTATGCGTACAGACATCAGGTGTTAGACCATCACATACATTGTTATCTACTATAGAACTTCTGATGTCTGTTCACATAGTATAATACATACAGGATAATATATTACTTGCATGTGAAACACTGTTATACAAACATCAGATGTTATACAGTATACACATGTGTATGTGTGTAGATACGTATACATGAGAGTGTGTATACTGTATAACATCTCATGTCTGTATACAAAGTATAAGGCCATGTTCACACTTGCGCATATTTGCCATGTTTTTTCTGACCAGATTTGTTAACAAAACCTGAAGCAAAACCTGATGATAGCAAAGTGAATGAGAAACCTGAAGTGTCCTGCAGATGTTGAGTATTTTTGACTTAGGCTAAGCTCACACTAGGCATTTTTGCAACGTATTTTGATGCTTTTTTTATGCACATTTTCAGCAGCGTTTTACAGTACCAGCAAACTCTATGAGATTTCAGATATCTCATGCACACATATTGTTTTTTTTTAAATCAGTACTTTGTGCTTTCCATGTTTTTTTGCACAATGGAGCATGTCACTTCTTTCACCATTTGTTCACCCACTGAAATGAATGGGTGGTGAAAAAACGCTGACAAAACATACCAAAAACTCAGGAATCAGGTTTTGCAGTGATTTTTGTGCCTAAGGGCTTGTTCACACGATGCGGTTTTCGCTGCGGATCCGCAGCGGATTTGCAGCTGCGGATCCGCATCATTTTTCCATGCAGGGTACAGTACAATGTTACCCTATGGAAAAAGAAAACCGCTGTTCCCACGTTCCTTTTTTCCACTGGAAAATCCGCGCTGATTTTCTGCGGAAAAAAGAAGTGCAGGAAATAGAAAAAAATCCAGCTCAACGAGGTGGTGAAAAAGCAAAGTCTTGGTACTTTATTCACTTCATATCAAAAAATAGAGGATAAAACATGACTAAGGGTGCTATGTCACCAGAAACGCGTAGATAGTGTTTTTAATTATATTGTGCTGTTGTTTTATCCTCTATTTTTTGATATGAAGTGAATAAAGTACCAAGACTTTGCTTTTTCACCACCTCGTTGAGCTGGATTTTTTTCTATTTCCTGCATTCCTCACGCCTTGACACAGTGTTTCCGTGCTCCGAGCCTCCAGGGACTACAACTATGGTGAGCTGGATTTTTTCTTTTGGAAAAAAGAAGTACCATGTCAATTCTTTCTGCGGATTCCGCTGCGGGTTTCCACCTGCACCAATAGGAAAATGCAGCTGGAAACCCGCAGTGGAATCCGCAGTAGAAAAAGGACTGAAAACCGCAGTGAAAACCACCACAGGTTTTGCACTGCGGTTTTCCCAAATCAGGACCTGAAAATTCCGCAGCGAAAAAAGGATCGTGTGAACATAGCCATAATCTGATTCTATAGAATAGGACCTTTTTTTCAACACAAAACGTTATCAGCATGCACAAGAGACAAATCTAGCATGACAAAACTGCAGCAAAAACCTCATAAAAAATGCAGCGAAAAACGTGCTTTTTTTCTGCAGCTTCTTTCCTGCCAAGAGATCAGGTTTTGCTGCAGAAAAAAAACGTCTAGTGTGAACTTACCCTTTCAGATTTGGTGCAGAGAATAATCTGCAGCATGTCAATTCTCTGTTTTTTTTTTTCCTTGAATTTTTCACCACTGACTTCACTCAAATCTGTCAAAAATGCAGGAAAAAAATTACCGGTTTTGTAGCTGCGTTTTTCCTGCCAAGAAAGGCAGAAATGATGCAGAAATGTTACTTAGTTTGTTCACATACCCAAAGGTTATGTGCACACTATTTGGTGCAGAAATTTTGGCCCCATTTCTGTCTTTCTTGGCAGGAAAAACGCTGCATATAGTAGTTTTTTATGTGGTTTTTTACATGCATTTTTATTGCAGATTTTTCCCCACTTAGTACTGTAGTTTGAGTGAAATCTGCAGCAAAAGCTCTGATAAAATTGACGTACTGCAGATTTAAATCTGTACCAAATCTGCAAGGAAAAAATATAAGGAATGTTTGCACGGGACATCAGGATTCTCAGTCACTTGCTGGCATCAGGAAACCCTTTAAGTTTTGTGACAAATCTGTGCAGAAAAATCTGCGACAATCTGCAGCATGTGCATAGGCCCTAACACATACAAGATAACATATAACTGGCATTTGATACTGTTATACAGTATACACATTGTTGATATATGATAGTGTGTACACGGTATAACTGCTGATGTGTGTATTAGGGTATGTTTCTGAGTCGCCCACCAGTGCCATGGGGTGCTCGGTACCTGGTCCGGTGTTCACAGGGGGATGTCACAGTGGCTATGACCCGGTCCGAGGTCCAGGGAGCACATGTACAAGGGAAAGGTCTTTAAAGGGCATAGAGTTTATTTTTGTGACGCCACCAGTGGTATTCGGTCAGGGTGTCCGATGCTGCTTTAAGGGGTCCGCTGGGGTGATGTTATGGCAGCTAGATGGTATACCTTCCCACAGGTGAAGTATATCCCAAGGGCTTCCCAGTATGTAGATAGTAGAACGGTGAGAGGTGCAGTGAAGAACGAGGACACAGGATTGCAGTCTATTTACCTTGTTTACTGTTGGTTTCAGCAGCCACAGTCCTGAGCACCAGATCATAGGGCAGGTGGGTCCGGCCGGTTTGTAAGCAAGTCCAGAGTCCCCTTGTCCAGGTGGAAATCAATAGCCTTCCCTTGCTCTGTAGTGGTGAATTCCCTTACTGCTAAGCCTCTCGTAAGGTCCTCAGAGATGTGGTCTCTCTCTCTCTCTGTCCCCCGTATAGGATAGGACAAAACCCGTATGACTGGTGACTTGAGCCTGTTTATAGGGTCTCTTAGATAACCCAGCTCTGTGGGGTGTCACTGTGCCTCCTGGGTGTAGGTGCGGACAGGTAACGTGCAATTAGCTGTCCTGCCGGTCTCTGAAGTAAAGCGTAGAGGTCCTTACTACCTCTGTGTTCTGGCTACCAGTTATCTGCCCCTGAGAAGGAGGCAGCCTGCTTGGGGCTGGTCCCCCTCTGGTCTCCTCTCCCATGCTTTGCTTTCCTGCATGCCCACTGCAATGTATTCAGCTTCCTATTTGTTTCTTTCCTGGGAGCTGCAGCTCTTAGGGCATGCACAGCTCCATGAACCCTCTATCCTCCTCAGACGGCTGTCTGGAACTTTCTCTCACTTTCCCTACAGACTTCCAGTGGTATATTTATATATATATATATATATATATATATATATATATATATATATATATATATATATATAGGAAGTCACCTAGTAAGTAGGATCAAAAGCTCCCCCTGGTGGCCTGGAGTATGAATATGTTGCATGTTTGTGGTACCTGGTGACAGTTATCCTTTCTTGCCTCCAAACATAACATCACTCTCCCCATGAACAAAGCGACATGTGAGGACCAGGACCCTGGGACGCGGCACTCCCCCCGTTAAATCCAGTACTCCCAGACTGGGAAAAGAAGAACAACAATACATGTTAGTGCAAGAAGACATACAATTTTTTTGGAATGCTATAAAACGTATAAAACTAATTAATATTATGTAAACTAGAGCTTCCCTTTATGGGAGGTAAGGACACTTGAACGTTACAAAAACCTATTTACACAGTACGCGTACTTTTATTAATAGAACAACCTAATTAACCAGTGCAACAATTAACCAACTATGAAATGCGATGACCCTTACGGGTATACTATCTTTTAAGTGCAAAGTCTTTGTCCAACCCTCGCAGGTTACTTTATTTTCTCCATTTTATCCAAAAGTGCATCATCTACTTCTTTCATATAATACTATCAAAATATCAGTTTATTCGAGTTCACAATATCAGCTTACTAACTGCTATATACTATCAGCTATATAAAATACAATTCTATCTAAGTTAAGGTCTCAATTTTTATTCTTACTCAATATATTAATTCTTTAATATATTAACTTTCTGACATAAAGAATACATACTTAACTAACTTAGGATATTAATTTCAGCAAAGTGCAACAAATCAACATTCAAGTATTTTCAATACTGAGGTAGTGCAATTAGTACGCAAGTCAATCAATACTTTGTGACAGCAGCAACGATGTGAGGGACCCGTCATTAACCCGCAACGTTGGATTGGGCGTGCTTCAAGGCGTGTATCCAGACCCAGAATCCTGCCGCACCAGATGGGTTTTTCTTCAGGTCTCTGGAAAACAAAACAACTTTCAAAGCAATATTAGACATATTCTCTTTAAAAGCTTCTTTGTAAAACCAGTAGGAAGCACCTTTAAGAAGGTGCAAACTATTTACAAGTAAAAGTTTTTGAGCCATTCACTGTCCATGACTCCAGTATCTTTAAATGAAAGGTAACTGTGCAAAACATAGGATCCCTTTTAACGTGGGACCCCTTTAAGTATAAACCTGGTCAACTTTAATAAACTTGTAATTGTAACAGTCATTTTTGGAGCTTGGAAGCAACAATGAGTTAACTTTTAACTATGCACAGTCATGTTCAAACTTGCAAGCAAAACTGTTTATCTCAGTTGCCAGAGTAGCTCTGAACGGTGGCTACTGTTTCTTGACTGGGAAAAGCTTTCTGCAAATGTCACAACAGGTGACTCAAATGATTTCAGTTTAGTATCTGGGATCTGATGGCTCTATGCATATCTCTTTTCTCATCAATGTGCAGCGTGGCACAGTCGGTGGCCGTGGTCATTCACTGGAGCGGAGTCAGTAGCTGTGGCACGAGCAATCGCTGGAGCGGGGTCGGTCACTGGGGCAGGGTCGTTCCTCATACCTGCTTCAGATGCGGTCCCTCCGGTGCCAGTCTGCTCCTCTGCTGGGGTCAGGATCACTTGTTGCGGTGCCTGGTCTGCGGGCTGCAGGGCCTTGTGCTGCGGCGATGTCATATCTGTTTGCAGCATCTCGCTTTCCGGCGGTGTCTTACTTTCTGGCTCCGTTGGGGTCGTGAGCGCTGGTGGTAAGTTTTGTCGCTGTGCGGTCATCATCTTTTTGATCAGGGACTCCTTCCGTGCAGTCACCGCTGTCATCTGGGTCTGCAGGGGTTGTCGAGCCAGCTCCTCCATCTCTCTCTGCAGGAGGTCCTTGCTCATCATCGGTGATGGGTGCAGTTCTTGCAGGTCCCGGCTGGGGGAGTCCTCTTGATCCATTCCATGCTCCGGGGTCTGCTCACATCCCTCCGCCATCTTGATTCCTGGTTCTTTCTCCTTCCTCACATCACAGTGCTGGCAGGAGATGGGCATGATCTGCACGCCGCTCTGCTGGACCCGCCAACGATAGCACGCCCTTCTTTTCCAGTGCTCTGCGTGGCGCTGTAATGGCGGCGGTTTTGGCGGCAATTTTGGCGGTCTTTTACAGTGAACAGTCCCACAATAATGCACGGTTTAGGCACAGTTCTTTTCAGCGCACATGACCCGATTTGCTGGATCAGTCCATCCTGGACGTGATGACAAGATTAGTTGCCCCGCCAGGGCCGTGGGGTACTCGGTACCGGGTCCGGTGTTCACAGGGGGATGTCACGGTGGCTGTGACCCGGTCCATGGCCCAGTGCCCCCATGAAAAAAGGGAAAGGTCTTTAAAGGGAATAGAGTTTATGTTCGTGATGCCACCTGTGGTATTCATTCAGGGTGACTGACGCTGCTTTAAAGGGTCTGCTGGGGTGATGTTATGGCAGCTAGATGGTATACCTTCCCACAGGTGAAGTATATCCCCAGGGCTTCCCAGTATGTAGATAGTAGAATGGTGAGAGGTGCAGTGAAGAACGAGGACACAGGATTGCAGTCTATTTACCTTGTTTACTGTAGGTTTCAGCAGCCACAGTTCTCAGCACCAGATCACAGGGCAGGTGGGGTCCGGTGTCATGATCTCAATGGCAAGAGAACATAGCATAAGCATATATAGGAACTAGCTCTTGGAAGATGGGAACTGAGCTGACCATGAACTAAACCTAACGCACAACTAGCAGTGGCCGGGTAGCATGCCTACGTTGATTCTAGATGCCCAGCCCAGCCGGAGGACTAAATAAAGCTAGCAGAGGAAAATATTAGTCCTAGCTCACCTCTAGAGAAATACCCCGAAAGTAGACAGAGGCCCCCCACATGTATTGGCGGTGAGTTGAGATGAAATAACAAACGTAGTATGAAAATAGGTTTAGCAAATTTGAGGTCCACTTACTACATAGCAGAAGACAGAAAGGACACTTTCATGGTCAGCTGAAAACCCTATCAAAAACACCATCCAGAAATTACTTTAAAACTCTGGCATTAACTCATAACACCAGAGTGGCAATTCCCGTTCACAAGAGCTTTCCAGACACAGTAACGAAACTACAGCTGTGAACTGGAACAAAATGCAAAAACAAACATGGACAAGAGTCCAACTTATCTAGTAGTTGTCTAGGAGCAGGAACAAGCACAGAGAGGCTTCTGATAACATTGTTGACCGGCAAGCAACTAACAGAGCAGCAAGGTTATATAGCGACTCCCACATCTTGATGGGAACAGGTGAACAGAGAAGATGAAGACACCAGTTCAATTCCACCAGTAGCCACCGGGGGAGCCCAGAATCCAAATTCACAACAGTACCCCCCCCTCAAGGAGGGGGCACCGAACCCTCACCAGAACCACCAGGGCGATCAGGATGGGCCCTATGAAAGGCACGAACCAGATCGGAGGCATGAACATCAGATGCATTCACCCAAGAATTATCCTCCTGGCCGTATCCCTTCCACTTGACCAGATACTGGAGTCTCCGTCTGGAAACACGAGAGTCCAAAATTTTCTCCACAACGTACTTCAACTCACCCTCAACCAACACCGGAGCAGGAGGCTCAACGGAAGGCACAACCGGTACCTCATACCTGCGCAATAATGACCGATGAAAAACGTTATGAATAGAAAAGGATGCAGGGAGGTCCAAACGGAAGGAAACAGGGTTAAGAATCTCCAATATCTTATACGGGCCGATAAACCGAGGCTTAAACTTAGGAGAAGAGACCCTCATAGGGACAAAACGAGAAGACAACCACACCAAATCCCCAACAGAAAGCCGAGGACCAACACGACGGTGGCGGTTGGCAAAAAGCTGAGTCTTCTCCTGGGACAACCTCAAATTGTCCACCACCTGCCCCCAGATCTGATGCAATCTCTCCACCACAGCATCCACTCCAGGACAATCCGAAGATTCCACCTGACCAGAGGAAAATCGAGGATGAAACCCCGAATTACAGAAAAACGGGGACACCAAAGTGGCAGAGCTGGCCCGATTATTGAGAGCGAACTCCGCCAATGGCAAAAAAGCAACCCAATCATCCTGGTCAGCAGACACAAAACACCTCAGATATGTCTCCAGGGTCTGATTAATCCGCTCGGTCTGGCCATTCGTCTGAGGATGGAAAGCGGACGAAAAAGATAAATCTATGCCCATCCTAGCACAGAATGCCCGCCAAAATCTAGACACGAATTGGGTCCCTCTGTCAGAAACGATATTCTCAGGAATACCATGCAAACGAACAACATTTTGAAAAAACAGAGGAACCAACTCGGAAGAAGAAGGTAACTTGGGCAGAGGAACCAAATGGACCATCTTAGAAAAACGGTCACACACCACCCAGATGACAGACATCTTCTGAGAAACAGGCAGATCTGAAATAAAATCCATCGAGATGTGCGTCCAAGGCCTCTTAGGAATAGGCAAGGGCAACAATAATCCACTAGCCCGAGAACAACAAGGCTTGGCCCGAGCACAAACGTCACAAGACTGCACAAAGCCTCGCACATCTCGTGACAGGGAAGGCCACCAGAAGGACCTTGCCACCAAATCCCTGGTACCAAAAATGCCAGGATGACCTGCCAACGCAGAAGAATGAACCTCAGAGATGACTCTACTGGTCCAATCATCAGGAACAAACAGTTTATCAGGTGGGCAACGATCAGGTCTCTCCGCCTGAAACTCCTGCAAGGCCCGCCGCAGGTCTGGAGAAACGGCTGACAATACCACTCCATCCTTAAGGATACCTGTGGGCTCAGAGTTACCAGGCGAGTCAGGCTCAAAACGCCTAGAAAGGGCATCCGCCTTAACATTCTTAGAACCCGGTAGGTATGACACCACAAAATTAAACCGAGAGAAAAATAATGACCAGCGCGCCTGTCTAGGATTCAGGCGCCTGGCGGTCTCAAGATAAATCAAATTTTTGTGGTCAGTCAATACCACCACCTGATGTCTGGCCCCCTCAAGCCAATGGCGCCACTCCTCAAAAGCCCACTTCATGGCCAAAAGCTCCCGATTCCCAACATCATAATTCCGCTCAGCGGGCGAAAATTTACGGGAAAAGAAGGCACAAGGCCTCATCACGGAGCAGTCAGAACTTTTCTGCGACAACACTGCCCCAGCTCCGATCTCAGAAGCGTCGACCTCAACCTGAAAAGGTAGAGCAACATCAGGCTGACGCAACACAGGGGCAGAGGAAAAACGGCGCTTAAGCTCCCGAAAGGCCTCCACAGCATCAGGGGACCAATCAGCAACATCAGCACCCTTCTTAGTCAAATCGGTCAATGGCTTAGCAATATCCGAAAAACCAGCAATAAATCGACGATAAAAGTTAGCAAAGCCCAAAAATTTCTGAAGACTCTTAAGAGAAGAGGGCTGCGTCCAATCACAAATAGCTTGAACCTTGACAGGATCCATTTCAATGGAAGAGGGGGAAAAAATATATCCCAAAAAGGAAATCCTCTGTACCCCAAAAACACACTTAGAACCCTTCACACACAAAGAATTAGACCGCAAAACCTGAAAAACCCTCCTGACTTGCTGGACATGAGAGTCCCAGTCATCCGAAAAAATCAGAATATCATCCAGATACACAATCATAAATTTATCCAAATAATCGCGAAAAATATCATGCATAAAGGACTGGAAAACTGACGGAGCATTAGAAAGACCAAAAGGCATCACTAAATACTCAAAGTGGCCCTCGGGCGTATTAAATGCGGTTTTCCACTCATCCCCCTGCCTGATTCGCACCAAATTATACGCCCCACGAAGGTCAATCTTAGAGAACCACTTGGCCCCCTTTATGCGAGCAAACAAATCAGTCAGCAACGGCAATGGGTATTGATATTTAACAGTGATTTTATTCAAAAGCCGATAATCAATACATGGTCTCAAAGAGCCGTCTTTTTTTGACACAAAGAAAAAACCGGCTCCTAAGGGAGATGACGATGGACGAATATGTCCCTTTTCCAAGGACTCCTTTATATATTCTCGCATAGCAGCATGTTCAGGCACAGACAGATTAAATAAACGACCCTTTGGGTATTTACTACCCGGGATTAAATCTATGGCACAATCGCACTCTCGGTGCGGAGGTAACGAACCAAGCTTGGATTCTTCAAAGACGTCACGATAGTCAGACAGGAACTCAGGAATTTCAGAGGGAATGGATGATGAAATGGAAACCACAGGTACATCCCCATGAGCCCCCTTACATCCCCAGCTCAACACAGACATAGCTCTCCAGTCGAGGACTGGGTTGTGAGATTGCAGCCAAGGCAATCCTAGCACCAAATCATCATGTAGATTATACAGCACCAGAAAGCGAATAATCTCCTGGTGATCCGGATTAATACGCATAGTTACTTGTGTCCAGTATTGTGGTTTATTATTAGCCAATGGGGTGGAGTCAATCCCCTTCAGAGGAATAGGAGTCTCCAAAGGCTCTAAATCATACCCACAGCGTTTGGCAAAGGACCAATCCATAAGACTCAAAGCGGCGCCAGAGTCGACATAGGCGTCCGTGGTAATAGATGACAAAGAGCAAATCAGGGTCACAGATAGAATAAATTTAGACGGTAAGGTGCAAATGGAAACAGATTTACCAAGCTTTTTAGTGCGCTTAGAGCATGCTGATATAACATGAGTAGAATCACCACAATAGAAACACAACCCATTTTTCCGTCTAAAATTCTGCCGCTCGCTTCGGGACAGAATTCTATCACACTGCATACTCTCTGGCGACTTCTCAGTGGACACCGCCAGATGGTGCACTGGTTTGCGCTCCCGCAAACGCCTATCGATCTGAATAGCCATTGTCATGGACTCATTCAGACCCGCAGGCACAGGGAACCCCACCATAACATCCTTAATGGCATCAGAGAGACCCTCTCTGAAAGTCGCCGCCAGGGCGCACTCATTCCACTGAGTAAGCACAGACCATTTACGGAATCTTTGGCAGTAAATTTCCGCTTCATCTTGCCCCTGAGATAGGGACATCAAAGTTTTTTCTGCCTGAAGCTCCAAATGAGGTTCGTCATAAAGCAACCCCAAGGCCAGAAAAAACGCATCCACATTGAGCAACGCAGGATCCCCTGGTGTCAATGAAAAAGCCCAGTCTTGAGGGTCGCCCCGGAGCAAGGAAATCACAATCCTGACCTGCTGTGCAGGGTCTCCGGCAGAGCGAGATTTCAGAGACAAAAACAATTTGCAATTATTTCGAAAATTCTGAAACCCGGATCTATTCCCCGAGAAAAATTCCGGCAAAGGAATTCTCGGCTCAGATACAGGTGCATGACAAACAAAATCTTGCAAATTTTGTACCTTCGTGGCGAGATTATTCAAACCTGCAGTTACACTCTGAAGATCCATTACAAACAGGTGGACACAGAGCCATTCAAGGGTTAAGAGGAGGTAAGAAGCAGCTAGACAGCAATTAAGGGCTAGGCAGCAAAACTCTGAGGGGAAAAAAAAAAAAAATTTCCCTTCAACACTTCTTTTTCTCCTGCTTCAGCCCAAACAATTAACACTTTGCGGGCCGGTCAAACTGTCATGATCTCAATGGCAAGAGAACATAGCATAAGCATATATAGGAACTAGCTCTTGGAAGATGGGAACTGAGCTGACCATGAACTAAACCTAACGCACAACTAGCAGTGGCCGGGTAGCATGCCTACGTTGATTCTAGATGCCCAGCCCAGCCGGAGGACTAAATAAAGCTAGCAGAGGAAAATATTAGTCCTAGCTCACCTCTAGAGAAATACCCCGAAAGTAGACAGAGGCCCCCCACATGTATTGGCGGTGAGTTGAGATGAAATAACAAACGTAGTATGAAAATAGGTTTAGCAAATTTGAGGTCCACTTACTACATAGCAGAAGACAGAAAGGACACTTTCATGGTCAGCTGAAAACCCTATCAAAAACACCATCCAGAAATTACTTTAAAACTCTGGCATTAACTCATAACACCAGAGTGGCAATTCCCGTTCACAAGAGCTTTCCAGACACAGTAACGAAACTACAGCTGTGAACTGGAACAAAATGCAAAAACAAACATGGACAAGAGTCCAACTTATCTAGTAGTTGTCTAGGGGCAGGAACAAGCACAGAGAGGCTTCTGATAACATTGTTGACCGGCAAGCAACTAACAGAGCAGCAAGGTTATATAGCGACTCCCACATCTTGATGGGAACAGGTGAACAGAGAAGATGAAGACACCAGTTCAATTCCACCAGTAGCCACCGGGGGAGCCCAGAATCCAAATTCACAACAGTCCGGACGGTTTGGAAGCAAGTCCAGAGTCCCCTTGTCCAGGTGGAAATCAATAGCCTTCTCTTGCACTGTAGTGGTGTAGTCCCTTACTGCTAAGCCTCTCGTAAGGTCCTCTGTTATGGTGACCTGGTGGTTAGGAGCACTAGGAATGACCTGATGAGCAAACTAGTAATACAGGACAAGCTCTGGGAAGTGGGAGCTCTGCTGACCGCAACCCCTAATCCTATCACAACAACTAGAAATAGCCGTGGAGCGTACCTGACTCTGCCTAGACGCCTCTTCACAGCCTAAGAGCTAACTACCCCTAAAGATAGAAAATAAAGCCTACCTTGCCTCAGAGAAATTCCCCAAAGAAACAGGCAGCCCCCCACATATATTGACTGTGAGTTAAGATGGAAGTCACAAACACAGGAATGAAATAGGTTTCAGCAAAGGAGGCCAGACTTAACTAAACAGACTGAGGATAGAAAAGGTATCTTTGCGGTCAGCATAAAAAACTACCAAAAGACCACGCAGAGTGTGCAAAAGAGACCCCCGCACCGACTCACGGCGCGGAGGTGCCACTCTGCATCCCAGAGCTTCCAGCTAGCAAGGCAAAATCATGATAGCAAGCTGGACAAGAAAACAGTGGTAAACAAATAAGCTAGCAGGGACTTAGCTTTTGCTGGAGTAGACAGGTCATCTGAAAAATCCAAGAGAACTGAACCAGTACTAGGACATTGACAGCTGGCATCAAGTAACGATCTGAGTGGAGTTAAATAGAGCAGCCAGCCTAGGACTAAACGAGGTCAGCTGAAGAAAGAACCTCAGAACCAGCAACTCCACTCACAGAAACCAGAGGGAGTCCATGGACAGAACTCGCCGAAGTACCATTCATAACCACAGGAGGGAGTTCGAGAACAGAATTCACAACAGTACCCCCCCCTTGAGGAGGGGTCACCGAACCCTCACCAGAGCCCCCAGGCAAATCAGGACAAGCCAAATGAAAGGCACGAACAAGATCGGCAGCATGAACATCAGAGGCAACCACCCAGGAATTATCCTCCTGACCATAACCTTTCCACTTGACTAGGTACTGAAGTTTCCATCTCGAAATACGAGAATCTAAAATCTTCACCACATACTCCAACTCCCCCTCAACCAACACCGGGGCAGGAGGGTCAACGGAGGGAAACATAGGAGCCACATATCTCTGCAATAACGACCTATGGAACACATTATGGATGGCGAAAGAAGCTGGAAGGTCCAAACGAAATGACACAGTATTAAGAATTTCAGAAATCTTATAAGGACCAATGAAATGAGGCCTAAACTTAGGAGACGAAACCTTCATAGGAACAAAACGAGATGACAACCAAACCAAATCCCCAACACGAAGTCGGGGACCAACACAGTGACGGCGGTTAGCGAAACGTTGAGCCTTCTCCTGGGACAATGTCAAATTGTCCACCACGTGAGTCCAAATTTGCTGCAACCTGTCCACCACAGAATCCACACCAGGACAGTCCAAAGGCTCAACCTGCCCTGAAGAAAAATGAGGATGAAAACCAGAATTACAGAAAAAAGGCGAAACCAAAGTGGCCGAGCTGGCCCGATTATTAAGGGCGAACTCAGCAAAGGCAAGAAGGACACCCAATCATCCTGATCAGCAGAAACAAAGCATCTCAGATATGTTTCCAAAGTCTGATTGGTTTGTTCGGTTTGGCCATTTGTCTGAGGATGGAAAGCTGAAGAAAAAGACAAATCAATGCCCATCTTAGCACAAAAGGACCGCCAAAACCTTGAAACAAACTGGGAACCTCTGTCCGACACGATGTTCTCCGGAATGCCATGCAAACGAACCACGTGCTGGAAAAATAATGGAACCAAATCAGAGGAGGAAGGCAATTTAGGCAAAGGTACCAAATGGACCATCTTAGAGAAGCGATCACAAACTACCCAGATAACCGACATCCTTTGAGAGACAGGGAGATCTGAAATAAAATCCATGGAAATATGCGTCCAGGGCCTTTTTGGGACCGGCAAGGGCAAAAGCAACCCACTGGCACGAGAACAGCAGGGCTTAGCCCGAGCACAAGTCCCACAGGACTGCACAAAAGAACGCACATCCCGTGACAAAGAAGGCCACCAAAAGGATCTAGCCACCAAATCTCTGGTACCAAAGATTCCAGGATGACCAGCCAACACCGAACAATGAACCTCAGAGATAACTCTACTAGTCCATCTATCAGGGACAAACAGCTTCTCCGCTGGGCAACGGTCAGGTCTATCAGCCTGAAACTCCTGCAGCACCCGCCGCAAATCAGGGGAGATGGCAGACAAAATTACCCCCTCTTTGAGAATACCAGCCGCCTCAGGAACTCCCGGAGAATCAGGCACAAAACTCCTTGAAAGGGCATCAGCCTTCACATTTTTAGAACCCGGAAGGTAGGAAACCACAAAATCGAAGCGGGAGAAAAACAGCGACCATCGAGCCTGTCTAGGATTCAACCGCTTGGCAGACTCGAGATAAGTCAGATTCTTGTGATCCGTCAAGACCACCACGCGATGCTTGGCTCCCTCAAGCCAATGTCACCACTCCTCAAACGCCCACTTCATAGCCAATAACTCTCGATTGCCCACATCATAATTGCGCTCAGCAGGCGAAAACTTTCTAGAAAAGAAAGCACATGGTTTCATCACCGAGCCATCAGAACCTCTTTGAGATAAAACAGCCCCTGCTCCAATCTCAGAAGCATCCACCTCGACCTGAAACGGGAGCGAAACATCTGGCTGACACAACACAGGGGCAGAAGAAAAACGACGCTTCAACTCCTGAAAAGCCTCAAGGGCCGCAGAGGACCAATTGACCACATCCGCACCTTTCTTGGTGAAATCAGTCAATGGTTTAACAACACTAGAAAAATTAGCGATGAAGCGACGGTAAAAATTAGCAAAGCCCAGGAATTTCTGAAGGCTCTTCACAGAAGTAGGCTGAGTCCAATCATAAATGGCCTGAACTTTAACAGGGTCCATCTCGATAGTAGAAGGGGAAAAAATGAAGCCCAAAAATGAAACCTTCTGAACTCCAAAGAGACATTTAGACCTCTTCACAAACAAGGAATTAGCACGAAAGACCTGGAACACCATTCTGACCTGCTTCACATGAGACTCCCAATCGTCCGAAAAGACCAAAATATCATCCAAGTATACAATCATGAATCTATCCAGGTACTTTCGGAAGATGTCATGCATAAAGGACTGAAACACAGATGGAGCATTAGAAAGCCCGAATGGCATCACCAGGTACTCAAAATGGCCCTCGGGCGTATTAAATGCTGTTTTCCATTCGTCGCCCCGTTTAATACGCACAAGATTATACGCCCCTCGAAGATCTATCTTGGTGAACCAGCTAGCCCCCTTAATCCGAGCAAACAAATCAGACAGTAGCGGCAAAGGGTACTGAAATTTGATGGTGATTTTATTGAGAAGGCGGTAATCTATACAAGGTCTCAGAGAACCATCCTTCTTGGCCACAAAAAAAGAACCCTGCTCCCAACGGTGACGACGACGGGCGAATATGCCCTTTCTCCAAGGACTCCTTTATATAACTCCGCATAGCGGCGTGTTCTGGCATAGATAAATTGAACAGTTGGCCCTTCGGAAACTTACTACCAGGAATCAAATTAATAGCACAATCGCAATCCCTATGAGGAGGTAGGGCACTGGATTTGGGCTCATCAAATACATCCCGGTAATCTGACAAGAACTCAGGGACTTCAGAAGGATGGGAAGACGAAATTGACAACAATGGGACATGCCCATGTACCCCTTGACAACCCCAACTGGATACAGACGTTGATTTCCAATCCAATACTGGATTATGGACCTGTAGCCATGGCAAACCCAAAACGACCACATCATGCAGATTATGCAACACCAAAAAGCGAATATCCTCCTGATGTGCAGGAGCCATGCACATGGTCAATTGAGTCCAGTACTGAGGCTTATTCTTGGCCAAAGGCATAGCATCAATTCCTCTCAATGGAATAGGATACTGTAAGGGCTCCAAGAAAAAACCACAGCGCCTGGCAAACTCCAAGTCCATCAAATTCAGGGCAGCGCCTGAATCCACAAATGCCATAACAGAATAGGACGACAAAGAGCAAATCAGAGTAACAGACAAAAGAGATTTTGGCTGTACCGTACCAATGGTGGCAGACCTATCGAACCGCTTAGTGCGCTTAGGACAATCAGAGATAGCATGAGTGGAGTCACCACAGTAAAAACACAGGCCATTCTGACGTCTGTATTCTTGCCGTTCAGCTCTGGTCAAGGTTCTATCACATTGCATAGGCTCAGGCCTCTGCTCCGAAGATACCGCCAAATGGTGCACAGTTTTGCGCTCACGTAAGCGTCGATCGATCTGAATGGCCAAGGACATAGACTCATTCAGACCAGCAGGCATGGGGAATCCCACCATAACATCCTTAAGGGCACAAAGACACAAAGCCAGCAAGATCTTCTCTGCCTGATCCACTGAATCTGGTTCATCATAAAGCAATCCAAGCGCCAGAAAAAACGCATCTACATTACGCAATGCAGGATCTCCTGGCGCAAGGGAAAATGCCCAGTCTTGAAGGTCGCCACGCAGCAAAGAAATAATGATTTTTACTTGCTGAATGGGGTCACCAGAGGAGCGGGGTTTCAAAGCAAAAAACTGTCTACAATTATTTTTGAAATTCAGGAACTTAGATCTATCCCCAGAAAACAAATCAGGAATTGGAATTCTGGGTTCTAACATCGGGTTCTGAACTACATAATCTTGAATGCCTTGTACCCTTGCAGTGAGTTGGTCCACACAAGAGGACAGACCTTGAATGTCCATATCCACACCTGTGTCCTGAACCACCCAGAGATTTAGGGGAAAAGAAAAACAAAACATTTTGCAGAGGAAGAAAAAAAAAATGGTCTCAGAACTTCTCTTATCCCTCTATTGAGATGCATTAACACTTTACAGGCCAGCTGTACTGTAATGATGACCTGGTGGTTAGGAGCACTAGGAATGACCTGATGAGCAATCTAGTAATACAGGACCAGCTCTGGGAAGTGGGAGCTCTGCTGACCGCAACCCCTAATCCTATCACAACAACTAGAAATAGCCGTGGAGCGTACCTGACTCTGCCTAGACGCCTCTTCACAGCCTAAGAGCTAACTACCCCTAAAGATAGAAAATAAAGCCTACCTTGCCTCAGAGAAATTCCCCAAAGAAACAGGCAGCCCCCCACATATATTGACTGTGAGTTAAGATGGAAGTCACAAACACAGGAATGAAATAGGTTTCAGCAAAGGAGGCCAGACTTAACTAAACAGACTGAGGATAGAAAAGGTATCTTTGCGGTCAGCATAAAAAACTACCAAAAGACCACGCAGAGTGTGCAAAAGAGACCCCCGCACCGACTCACGGCGCGGAGGTGCCACTCTGCATCCCAGAGCTTCCAGCTAGCAAGGCAAAATCATGATAGCAAGCTGGACAAGAAAACAGTGGTAAACAAATAAGCTAGCAGGGACTTAGCTTTTGCTGGAGTAGACAGGTCATCTGAAAAATCCAAGAGAACTGAACCAGTACTAGGACATTGACAGCTGGCATCAAGTAACGATCTGAGTGGAGTTAAATAGAGCAGCCAGCCTAGGACTAAATGAGGTCAGCTGAAGAAAGAACCTCAGAACCAGCAGCTCCACTCACAGAAACCAGAGGGAGTCCATGGACAGAACTCGCCGAAGTACCATTCATAACCACAGGAGGGAGTTCGAGAACAGAATTCACAACAGTACCCCCCCTTGAGGAGTGGTCACCGAACCCTCACCAGAGCCCCCAGGCAAATCAGGACGAGCCAAATGAAAGGCATGAACAAGATCGGCAGCATGAACATCAGAGGCAACCACCCAGGAATTATCCTCCTGACCATAACCTTTCCACTTGACTAGGTACTGAAGTTTCCATCTCGAAATACGAGAATCTAAAATCTTCACCACATACTCCAACTCCCCCTCAACCAACACCGGGGCAGGAGGGTCAACGGAGGGAACCATAGGAGCCACATATCTCCGCAATAACGACCTATGGAACACATTATGGATGGCGAAAGAAGCTGGAAGGTCCAAACGAAATGACACAGTATTAAGAATTTCAGAAATCTTATAAGGACCAATGAAATGAGGCTTAAACTTAGGAGACAAAACCTTCATAGGAACAAAACGAGACGACAACCAAACCAAATCCCCAACACGAAGTCGGGGACCAACACAGCGACGGCGGTTAGCGAAACGTTGAGCCTTCTCCTGGGACAATGTCAAATTGTCCACCACGTGAGTCCAAATTTGCTGCAACCTGTCCACCACAGAATCCACACCAGGACAGTCCAAAGGCTCAACCTGCCCTGAAGAAAAATGAGGATGAAAACCAGAATTACAGAAAAAAGGCGAAACCAAAGTGGCCGAGCTGGCCCGATTATTAAGGGCGAACTCAGCAAAGGCAAGAAGGACACCCAATCATCCTGATCAGCAGAAACAAAGCATCTCAGATATGTTTCCAAAGTCTGATTGGTTTGTTCGGTTTGGCCATTTGTCTGAGGATGGAAAGCTGAAGAAAAAGACAAATCAATGCCCATCTTAGCACAAAAGGACCACCAAAACCTTGAAACAAACTGGGAACCTCTGTCCGACACGATGTTCTCCAGAATGCCATGCAAACGAACCACGTGCTGGAAAAATAATGGAACCAAATCAGAGGAGGAAGGCAATTTAGGCAAAGGTACCAAATGGACCATCTTAGAGAAGCGATCACAAACTACCCAGATAACCGACATCCTTTGAGAGACAGGGAGATATGAAATAAAATCCATGGAAATATGCGTCCAGGGCCTTTTTGGGACCGGCAAGGGCAAAAGCAACCCACTGGCACGAGAACAGCAGGGCTTAGCCCGAGCACAAGTCCCACAGGACTGCACAAAAGAATGCACATCCCGTGACAAAGAAGGCCACCAAAAGGATCTAGCCACCAAATCTCTGGTACCAAAGATTCCAGGATGACCAGCCAACACCGAACAATGAACCTCAGAGATAACTCTACTAGTCCATCTATCAGGGACAAACAGCTTCTCCGCTGGGCAACGGTCAAGTCTATCAGCCTGAAACTCCTGCAGCACCCGCCGCAAATCAGGGGAGATGACAGACAAAATTACCCCCTCTTTGAGAATACCAGCCGCCTCAGGAACTCCCGGAGAATCAGGCACAAAACTCCTTGAAAGGGCATCAGCCTTCACATTTTTAGAACCCGGAAGGTACGAAACCACAAAATCGAAGCGGGAGAAAAACAGCGACCATCGAGCCTGTCTAGGATTCAACCGCTTGGCAGACTCGAGATAAGTCAGATTCTTGTGATCCGTCAAGACCACCACGCGATGCTTGGCTCCCTCAAGCCAATGTCGCCACTCCTCAAACGCCCACTTCATAGCCAATAACTCTCGATTGCCCACATCATAATTGCGCTCAGCAGGCGAAAACTTTCTAGAAAAGAAAGCACATGGTTTCATCACCGAGCCATCAGAACCTCTTTGGGATAAAACAGCCCCTGCTCCAATCTCAGAAGCATCCACCTCGACCTGAAACGGGAGCGAAACATCTGGCTGACACAACACAGGGGCAGAAGAAAAACGACGCTTCAACTCCTGAAAAGCCTCAAGGGCCGCAGAGGACCAATTGACCACATCCTGTTGTGAATTTGGATTCTGGGCTCCCCCGGTGGCTACTGGTGGAATTGAACTGGTGTCTTCATCTTCTCTGTTCACCTGTTCCCATCAAGATGTGGGAGTCGCTATATAGCCTTGCTGCTCTGTTAGTTGCTTGCCGGTCAACAATGTTATCAGAAGCCTCTCTGTGCTTGTTCCTGCTCCTAGACAACTACTAGATAAGTTGGACTCTTGTCCATGTTTGTTTTTGCATTTTTGTTCCAGTTCACAGCTGTAGTTTCGTTACTGTGTCTGGAAAGCTCTTGTGAACAGGAATTGCCACTCTGGTGTTATGAGTTAATGCCAGAGTTTTAAAGTAATTTCTGGATGGTGTTTTTGATAGGGTTTTCAGCTGACCATGAAAGTGTCCTTTCTGTCTTCTGCTATGTAGTAAGTGGACCTCAAATTTGCTAAACCTATTTTCATACTACGTTTGTTATTTCATCTTGATTCACCGCCAATACATGTGGGGGGCCTCTGTCTCCTTTCGGGGTATTTCTCTAGAGGTGAGCTAGGACTAATATTTTCCTCTGCTAGCTTTATTTAGTCCTCCGGCTGGTGCTGGGCATCTAGAATCAACGTAGGCATGCTACCCGGCCACTGCTAGTTGTGCGTTAGGTTTAGTTCATGGTCAGCTCAGTTTCCATCTTCCAAGAGCTAGTTCCTATATATGCTGATGCTATGATCTCTTGCCATTGAGATCATGACAGTTTGACCGGCCCACTAAAGGGTTAAAATCCTTGGCTGAGAAAGGAGAGAAATAAGTAGTCTGCTGAAATTTTTTTTTTTTTTTTTTTTTTTTCTCTCTCTTTGAATGGCTCTGTGTTCACCTGTTTGCAATGGATCTTCAGAGTGTAACTGCAGGTTTGAATAATCTCGCCACGAAGGTACAAAATTTGCAAGATTTTGTTTGTCATGCACCTGTATCTGAGCCGAGAATTCCTTTGCCGGAATTTTTCTCGGGGAATAGATCTGGGTTTCAGAATTTTCGAAATAATTGCAAATTATTTTTGTCCCTGAAATCTCGCTCTGCCGGAGATCCTGCACAGCAGGTCAGGATTGTGATTTCCTTGCTCCGGGGCGACCCTCAAGACTGGGCTTTTTCATTGACACCAGGGGATCCTGCGTTGCTCATGGGGATGTACCTGTGGTTTCCATTTCATCATCTATTCCCTCTGAAATTCCTGAGTTCCTGTCTGACTATCGTGACGTCTTTGAAGAATCCAAGCTTGGTTCGTTACCTCCGCACCGAGAGTGCGATTGTGCCATAGATTTAATCCCGGGTAGTAAATACCCAAAGGGTCGTTTATTTAATCTGTCTGTGCCTGAACATGCTGCTATGCGTGAATATATAAAGGAGTCCTTGGAAAAGGGACATATTCGTCCATCGTCATCTCCCTTAGGAGCCGGTTTTTTCTTTGTGTCAAAAAAAGACGGCTCTTTGAGACCATGTATTGATTATCGGCTTTTGAATAAAATCACTGTTAAATATCAATACCCATTGCCGTTGCTGACTGATTTGTTTGCTCGCATAAAGGGGGCCAAGTGGTTCTCTAAGATTGACCTTCGTGGGGCGTATAATTTGGTGCGAATCAGGCAGGGGGATGAGTGGAAAACCGCATTTAATACGCCCGAGGGCCACTTTGAGTATTTAGTGATGCCTTTTGGTCTTTCAAATGCTCCGTCAGTTTTCCAGTCCTTTATGCATGATATTTTTCGCGATTATTTGGATAAATTTATGATTGTGTATCTGGATGATATTCTGATTTTTTCTGATGACTGGGACTCTCATGTCCAGCAAGTCAGGAGGGTTTTTCAGGTTTTGCGGTCTAATTCTTTGTGTGTGAAGGGTTCTAAGTGTGTTTTTGGGGTACAGAGGATTTCCTTTTTGGGATATATTTTTTCCCCCTCTTCCATTGAAATGGATCCTGTCAAGGTTCAAGCTATTTGTGATTGGACGCAGCCCTCTTCTCTTAAGAGTCTTCAGAAATTTTTGGGCTTTGCTAACTTTTATCGTCGATTTATTGCTGGTTTTTCGGATATTGCTAAGCCATTGACCGATTTGACTAAGAAGGGTGCTGATGTTGCTGATTGGTCCCCTGATGCTGTGGAGGCCTTTCGGGAGCTTAAGCGCCGTTTTTCCTCTGCCCCTGTGTTGCGTCAGCCTGATGTTGCTCTACCTTTTCAGGTTGAGGTCGACACTTCTGAGATCGGAGCTGGGGCAGTGTTGTCGCAGAAAAGTTCTGACTGCTCCGTGATTAGGCCTTGTGCCTTTTTTTCCCGTAAATTTTCGCCCGCTGAGCGGAATTATGATGTTGGGAATCAGGAGCTTTTGGCCATGAAGTGGGCTTTTGAGGAGTGGCGCCATTGGCTTGAGGGGGCCAGACATCAGGTGGTGGTATTGACTGACCACAAAAATTTGATTTATCTTGAGACCGCCAGGCGCCTGAATCCTAGACAGGCGCGCTGGTCATTATTTTTCTCTCGGTTTAATTTTGTGGTGTCATACCTACCGGGTTCTAAGAATGTTAAGGCGGATGCCCTTTCTAGGAGTTTTGAGCCTGACTCGCCTGGTAACTCTGAGCCCACAGGTATCCTTAAGGATGGAGTGGTATTGTCAGCCGTTTCTCCAGACCTGCGGCGGGCCTTGCAGGAGTTTCAGGCGGATAGACCTGATCGTTGCCCACCTGATAAACTGTTTGTTCCTGATGATTGGACCAGTAGAGTCATCTCTGAGGTTCATTCTTCTGCGTTGGCAGGTCATCCTGGCATTTTTGGTACCAGGGATTTGGTGGCAAGGTCCTTCTGGTGGCCTTCCCTGTCACGAGATGTGCGAGGCTTTGTGCAGTCTTGTGACGTTTGTGCTCGGGCCAAGCCTTGTTGTTCTCGGGCTAGTTGATTGTTGTTGCCCTTGCCTATTCCTAAGAGGCCTTGGATGCACATCTCGATGGATTTTATTTCAGATCTGCCTGTTTCTCAGAAGATGTCTGTCATCTGGGTGGTGTGTGACCGTTTCTCTAAGATGGTCCATTTGGTTCCTCTGCCCAAGTTGCCTTCTTCTTCCGAGTTGGTTCCTCTGTTTTTTCAAAATGTTGTTCGTTTGCATGGTATTCCTGAGAATATCGTTTCTGACAGAGGGACCCAATTCGTGTCTAGATTTTGGCGGGCATTCTGTGCTAGGATGGGCATAGATTTATCTTTTTCGTCCGCTTTCCATCCTCAGACGAATGGCCAGACCGAGCGGATTAATCAGACCCTGGAGACATATCTGAGGTGTTTTGTGTCTGCTGACCAGGATGATTGGGTTGCTTTTTTGCCATTGGCGGAGTTTGCTCTCAATAATCGGGCCAGCTCTGCCACTTTGGTGTCCCCCTTTTTCTGTAATTCGGGGTTTCATCCTCGATTTTCCTCTGGTCAGGTGGAATCTTCGGATTGTCCTGGAGTGGATGCTGTGGTGGAGAGATTGCATCAGATCTGGGGGAAGGTGGTGGACAATTTGAGGTTGTCCCAGGAGAAGACTCAGCTTTTTGCCAACCGCCACCGTCGTGTTGGTCCTCGGCTTTGTGTTGGGGATTTGGTGTGGTTGTCTTCTCGTTTTGTCCCTATGAGGGTCTCTTCTCCTAAGTTTAAGCCTCGGTTCATCGGCCCATATAAGATATTGGAGATTCTTAACCCTGTTTCCTTCCGTTTGGACCTCCCTGCATCCTTTTCTATTCATAACGTTTTTCATCGGTCATTATTGCGCAGGTATGAGGTACCGGTTGTGCCTTCCGTTGAGCCTCCTGCTCCGGTGTTGGTTGAGGGTGAGTTGGAGTACGTTGTGGAGAAAATCTTAGACTCTCGTGTTTCCAGACGGAGACTCCAGTATCTGGTCAAGTGGAAGGGATACGGCCAGGAGGATAATTCTTGGGTGAATGCATCTGATGTTCATGCCTCTGATCTGGTTCGTACCTTTCATAGGGCCCATCCTGATCGCCCTGGTGGTTCTGGTGAGGGTTCGGTGCCCCCTCCTTGAGGGGGGGGTACTGTTGTGAATTTGGATTCTGGGCTCCCCCGGTGGCTACTGGTGGAATTGAACTGGTGTCTTCATCTTCTCTGTTCACCTGTTCCCATCAAGATGTGGGAGTCGCTATATAGCCTTGCTGCTCTGTTAGTTTCTTGCCGGTCAACAATGTTATCAGAAGCCTCTCTGTGCTTGTTCCTGCTCCTAGACAACTACTAGATAAGTTGGACTCTTGTCCATGTTTGTTTTTGCATTTTTGTTCCAGTTCACAGCTGTAGTTTCGTTACTGTGTCTGGAAAGCTCTTGTGAACAGGAATTGCCACTCTGGTGTTATGAGTTAATGCCAGAGTTTTAAAGTAATTTCTGGATGGTGTTTTTGATAGGGTTTTCAGCTGACCATGAAAGTGTCCTTTCTGTCTTCTGCTATGTAGTAAGTGGACCTCAAATTTGCTAAACCTATTTTCATACTACGTTTGTTATTTCATCTTGATTCACCGCCAATACATGTGGGGGGCCTCTGTCTCCTTTCGGGGTATTTCTCTAGAGGTGAGCTAGGACTAATATTTTCCTCTGCTAGCTTTATTTAGTCCTCCGGCTGGTGCTGGGCATCTAGAATCAACGTAGGCATGCTACCCAGCCACTGCTAGTTGTGCGTTAGGTTTAGTTCATGGTCAGCTCAGTTTCCATCTTCCAAGAGCTAGTTCCTATATATGCTGATGCTATGATCTCTTGCCATTGAGATCATGACAACATCCGCACCTTTCTTGGTTAAATCAGTCAATGGTTTAACAACACTAGAAAAATTAGCGATGAAGCGACGGTAAAAATAAGCAAAGCCCAGGAATTTCTGAAGGCTCTTCACAGAAGTAGGCTGAGTCCAATCATAAATGGCCTGAACTTTAACAGGGTCCATCTCGATAGTAGAAGGGGAAAAAATGAAGCCCAAAAATGAAACCTTCTGAACTCCAAAGAGACATTTAGACCCCTTCACAAACAAGGAATTAGCACGAAGGACCTGGAACACCATTCTGACCTGCTTCACATGAGACTCCCAATCGTCCGAAAAGACCAAAATATCATCCAAATATACAATCATGAATCTATCCAGGTACTTTCGGAAGATGTCATGCATAAAGGACTGAAACACAGATGGAGCATTAGAAAGCCCGAATGGCATCACCAGGTACTCTAAATGGCCCTCGGGCGTATTAAATGCTGTTTTCCATTCGTCGCCCCGTTTAATACGCACAAGATTATACGCCCCTCGAAGATTTATCTTGGTGAACCAGCTAGCCCCCTTAATCCGAGCAAACAAATCAGACAGTAGCGGCAAAGGGTACTGAAATTTGATGGTGATTTTATTGAGAAGGCGGTAATCTATACAAGGTCTCAGAGAACCATCCTTCTTGGCCACAAAAAAAGAACCCTGCTCCCAACGGTGACGACGACGGGCGAATATGCCCTTTCTCCAAGGACTCTTTTATATAACTCCGCATAGCGGCGTGTTCTGGCACAGATAAATTGAACAGTCGGCCCTTTGGAAACTTACTACCAGGAATCAAATTAATAGCACAATCGCAATCCCTATGAGGAGGTAGGGCACTGGATTTGGGCTCATCAAATACATCCCGGTAATCTGACAAGAACTCAGGGACTTCAGAAGGATGGGAAGACGAAATTGACAACAATGGGACATCCCCATGTACCCCTTGACAACCCCAACTGGATACAGACGTTGATTTCCAATCCAATACTGGATTATGGACCTGTAGCCATGGCAAACCCAAAACGACCACATCATGCAGATTATGCAACACCAAAAAGCGAATATTCTCCTGATGTGCAGGAGCCATGCACATGGTCAATTGAGTCCAGTACTGAGGCTTATTCTTGGCCAAAGGCGTAGCATCAATTCCTCTCAATGGAATAGGATACTGTAAGGGTTCCAAGAAAAAACCACAGCGCCTGGCAAACTCCAAGTCCATCAAATTCAGGGCAGCGCCTGAATCCACAAATGCCATAACAGAATAGGACGACAAAGAGCAAATCAGAGTAACGGACAAAAGAAATTTTGGCTGTACCGTACCAATGGTGGCAGACCTAGCGAACCGCTTAGTGCGCTTAGGACAATCAGAGATAGCATGAGTGGAGTCACCACAGTAAAAACACAGGCCATTCTGACGTCTGTATTCTTGCCGTTCAGCTCTGGTCAAGGTTCTATCACATTGCATAGGCTCAGGCCTCTGCTCCGAAGATACCGCCAAATGGTGCACAGTTTTGCGCTCACGTAAGCGTCGATTGATCTGAATGGCCAAGGACATAGACTCATTCAGACCAGCAGGCGTGGGGAATCCCACCATAACATCCTTAAGGGCACAAAGACACAAAGCCAGCAAGATCTTCTCTGACTGATCCACTGAATCTGGTTCATCATAAAGCAATCCAAGCGCCAGAAAAAACGCATCTACATTACGCAATGCAGGATCTCCTGGCGCAAGGGAAAATGCCCAGTCTTGAAGGTCGCCACGCAGCAAAGAAATAATGATTTTTACTTGCTGAATGGGGTCACCAGAGGAGCGGGGTTTCAAAGCAAAAAACTGTCTACAATTATTTTTGAAATTCAGGAACTTAGATCTATCCCCAGAAAACAAATCAGGAATTGGAATTCTGGGTTCTAACATCGGGTTCTGAACTACATAATCTTGAATGCCTTGTACCCTTGCAGTGAGTTGGTCCACACAAGAGGACAGACCTTGAATGTCCATATCCACACCTGTGTCCTGAACCACCCAGAGATTTAGGGGAAAAGAAAAACAAAACACGTTGCAGAGGAAGAAAAAAAAAATGGTCTCAGAACTTCTCTTATCCCTCTATTGAGATGCATTAACGCTTTACAGGCCAGCTGTACTGTAATGATGACCTGGTGGTTAGGAGCACTAGGAATGACCTGATGAGCAAACTAGTAATACAGGACAAGCTCTGGGAAGTGGGAGCTCTGCTGACCGCAACCCCTAATCCTATCACAACAACTAGAAATAGCCGTGGAGCGTACCTGACTCTGCCTAGACGCCTCTTCACAGCCTAAGAGCTAACTACCCCTAAAGATAGAAAATAAAGCCTACCTTGCCTCAGAGAAATTCCCCAAAGAAACAGGCAGCCCCCCACATATATTGACTGTGAGTTAAGATGGAAGTCACAAACACAGGAATGAAATAGGTTTCAGCAAAGGAGGCCAGACTTAACTAAACAGACTGAGGATAGAAAAGGTATCTTTGCGGTCAGCATAAAAAACTACCAAAAGACCACGCAGAGTGTGCAAAAGAGACCCCCGCACCGACTCACGGCGCGGAGGTGCCACTCTGCATCCCAGAGCTTCCAGCTAGCAAGGCAAAATCATGATAGCAAGCTGGACAAGAAAACAGTGGTAAACAAATAAGCTAGCAGGGACTTAGCTTTTGCTGGAGTAGACAGGTCATCGGAAAAATCCAAGAGAACTGAACCAGTACTAGGACATTGACAGCTGGCATCAAGTAACGATCTGAGTGGAGTTAAATAGAGCAGCCAGCCTAGGACTAAATGAGGTCAGCTGAAGAAAGAACCTCAGAACCAGCAGCTCCACTCACAGAAACCAGAGGGAGTCCATGGACAGAACTCGCCGAAGTACCATTCATAACCACAGGAGGGAGTTCGAGAACAGAATTCACAACAGAACCCCCCCCTGAGGAGGGGTCACCGAACCCTCACCAGAGCCCCCAGGCAAATCAGGACGAGCCAAATGAAAGGCACGAACAAGATCGGCAGCATGAACATCAGAGGCAACCACCCAGGAATTATCCTCCTGACCATAACCTTTCCACTTGACTAGGTACTGAAGTTTCCATCTCGAAATACGAGAATCTAAAATCTTCACCACATACTCCAACTCCCCCTCAACCAACACCGGGGCAGGAGGGTCAACGGAGGGAACCATAGGAGCCACATATCTCCGCAATAACGACCTATGGAACACATTATGGATGGCGAAAGAAGCTGGAAGGTCCAAACGAAATGACACAGTATTAAGAATTTCAGAAATCTTATAAGGACCAATGAAATGAGGCTTAAACTTAGGAGACAAAACCTTCATAGGAACAAAACGAGACGACAACCAAACCAAATCCCCAACACGAAGTCGGGGACCAACACAGCGACGGCGGTTAGCGAAACGTTGAGCCTTCTCCTGGGACAATGTCAAATTGTCCACCACGTGAGTCCAAATTTGCTGCAACCTGTCCACCACAGAATCCACACCAGGACAGTCCAAAGGCTCAACCTGCCCTGAAGAAAAATGAGGATGAAAACCAGAATTACAGAAAAAAGGCGAAACCAAAGTGGCTGAGCTGGCCCGATTATTAAGGGCGAACTCAGCAAAGGCAAGAAGGACACCCAATCATCCTGATCAGCAGAAACAAAGCATCTCAGATATGTTTCCAAAGTCTGATTGGTTTGTTCGGTTTGGCCATTTGTCTGAGGATGGAAAACTGAAGAAAAAGACAAATCAATGCCCATCTTAGCACAAAAGGACCACCAAAACCTTGAAACAAACTGGGAACCTCTGTCCGACACGATGTTCTCCGGAATGCCATGCAAACGAACCACGTGCTGGAAAAATAATGGAACCAAATCAGAGGAGGAAGGCAATTTAGGCAAAGGTACCAAATGGACCATCTTAGAGAAGCGATCACAAACTACCCAGATAACCGACATCCTTTGAGAGACAGGGAGATATGAAATAAAATCCATGGAATTATGCGTCCAGGGCCTTTTTGGGACCAGAAAGGGCAAAAGCAACCCACTGGCACGAGAACAGCAGGGCTTAGCCCGAGCACAAGTCCCACAGGACTGCACAAAAGAATGCACATCCCGTGACAAAGAAGGCCACCAAAAGGATCTAGCCACCAAATCTCTGGTACCAAAGATTCCAGGATGACCAGCCAACACCGAACAATGAACCTCAGAGATAACTCTACTAGTCCATCTATCAGGGACAAACAGCTTCTCCGCTGGGCAACGGTCAGGTCTATCAGCCTGAAACTCCTGCAGCACCCGCCGCAAATCAGGGGAGATGGCAGACAAAATTACCCCCTCTTTGAGAATACCAGCCGCCTCAGGAACTCCCGGAGAATCAGGCACAAAACTCCTTGAAAGGGCATCAGCCTTCACATTTTTAGAACCCGGAAGGTACGAAACCACAAAATCGAAGCGGGAGAAAAACAGCGACCATCGAGCCTGTCTAGGATTCAACCGCTTGGCAGACTCGAGATAAGTCAGATTCTTGTGATCCGTCAAGACCACCACGCGATGCTTGGCTCCCTCAAGCCAATGTCGCCACTCCTCAAACGCCCACTTCATAGCCAATAACTCTCGATTGCCCACATCATAATTGCGCTCAGCAGGCGAAAACTTTCTAGAAAAGAAAGCACATGGTTTCATCACCGAGCCATCAGAACCTCTTTGAGATAACACAGCCCCTGCTCCAATCTCAGAAGCATCCACCTCGACCTGAAACGGGAGCGAAACATCTGGCTGACACAACACAGGGGCAGAAGAAAAACGACGCTTCAACTCCTGAAAAGCCTCAAGGGCCGCAGAGGACCAATTGACCACATCCGCACCTTTCTTGGTTAAATCAGTCAATGGTTTAACAACACTAGAAAAATTAGCGATGAAGCGACGGTAAAAATTAGCAAAGCCCAGGAATTTCTGAAGGCTCTTCACAGAAGTAGGCTGAGTCCAATCATAAATGGCCTGAACTTTAACAGGGTCCATCTCGATAGTAGAAGGGGAAAAAATGAAGCCCAAAAATGAAACCTTCTGAACTCCAAAGAGACATTTAGACCCCTTCACAAACAAGGAATTAGCACGAAGGACCTGGAACACCATTCTGACCTGCTTCACATGAGACTCCCAATCGTCCGAAAAGACCAAAATATCATCCAAATATACAATCATGAATCTATCCAGGTACTTTCGGAAGATGTCATGCATAAAGGACTGAAACACAGATGGAGCATTAGAAAGCCCGAATGGCATCACCAGGTACTCTAAATGGCCCTCGGGCGTATTAAATGCTGTTTTCCATTCGTCGCCCCGTTTAATACGCACAAGATTATACGCCCCTCGAAGATTTATCTTGGTGAACCAGCTAGCCCCCTTAATCCGAGCAAACAAATCAGACAGTAGCGGCAAAGGGTACTGAAATTTGATGGTGATTTTATTGAGAAGGCGGTAATCTATACAAGGTCTCAGAGAACCATCCTTCTTGGCCACAAAAAAAGAACCCTGCTCCCAACGGTGACGACGACGGGCGAATATGCCCTTTCTCCAAGGACTCTTTTATATAACTCCGCATAGCGGCGTGTTCTGGCACAGATAAATTGAACAGTCGGCCCTTTGGAAACTTACTACCAGGAATCAAATTAATAGCACAATCGCAATCCCTATGAGGAGGTAGGGCACTGGATTTGGGCTCATCAAATACATCCCGGTAATCTGACAAGAACTCAGGGACTTCAGAAGGATGGGAAGACGAAATTGACAACAATGGGACATCCCCATGTACCCCTTGACAACCCCAACTGGATACAGACGTTGATTTCCAATCCAATACTGGATTATGGACCTGTAGCCATGGCAAACCCAAAACGACCACATCATGCAGATTATGCAACACCAAAAAGCGAATATTCTCCTGATGTGCAGGAGCCATGCACATGGTCAATTGAGTCCAGTACTGAGGCTTATTCTTGGCCAAAGGCGTAGCATCAATTCCTCTCAATGGAATAGGATACTGTAAGGGTTCCAAGAAAAAACCACAGCGCCTGGCAAACTCCAAGTCCATCAAATTCAGGGCAGCGCCTGAATCCACAAATGCCATAACAGAATAGGACGACAAAGAGCAAATCAGAGTAACGGACAAAAGAAATTTTGGCTGTACCGTACCAATGGTGGCAGACCTAGCGAACCGCTTAGTGCGCTTAGGACAATCAGAGATAGCATGAGTGGAGTCACCACAGTAAAAACACAGGCCATTCTGACGTCTGTATTCTTGCCGTTCAGCTCTGGTCAAGGTTCTATCACATTGCATAGGCTCAGGCCTCTGCTCCGAAGATACCGCCAAATGGTGCACAGTTTTGCGCTCACGTAAGCGTCGATTGATCTGAATGGCCAAGGACATAGACTCATTCAGACCAGCAGGCGTGGGGAATCCCACCATAACATCCTTAAGGGCACAAAGACACAAAGCCAGCAAGATCTTCTCTGACTGATCCACTGAATCTGGTTCATCATAAAGCAATCCAAGCGCCAGAAAAAACGCATCTACATTACGCAATGCAGGATCTCCTGGCGCAAGGGAAAATGCCCAGTCTTGAAGGTCGCCACGCAGCAAAGAAATAATGATTTTTACTTGCTGAATGGGGTCACCAGAGGAGCGGGGTTTCAAAGCAAAAAACTGTCTACAATTATTTTTGAAATTCAGGAACTTAGATCTATCCCCAGAAAACAAATCAGGAATTGGAATTCTGGGTTCTAACATCGGGTTCTGAACTACATAATCTTGAATGCCTTGTACCCTTGCAGTGAGTTGGTCCACACAAGAGGACAGACCTTGAATGTCCATATCCACACCTGTGTCCTGAAACACCCAGAGATTTAGGGGAAAAGAAAAACAAAACACGTTGCAGAGGAAGAAAAAAAAAATGGTCTCAGAACTTCTCTTATCCCTCTATTGAGATGCATTAACGCTTTACAGGCCAGCTGTACTGTAATGATGACCTGGTGGTTAGGAGCACTAGGAATGACCTGATGAGCAAACTAGTAATACAGGACAAGCTCTGGGAAGTGGGAGCTCTGCTGACCGCAACCCCTAATCCTATCACAACAACTAGAAATAGCCGTGGAGCGTACCTGACTCTGCCTAGACGCCTCTTCACAGCCTAAGAGCTAACTACCCCTAAAGATAGAAAATAAAGCCTACCTTGCCTCAGAGAAATTCCCCAAAGAAACAGGCAGCCCCCCACATATATTGACTGTGAGTTAAGATGGAAGTCACAAACACAGGAATGAAATAGGTTTCAGCAAAGGAGGCCAGACTTAACTAAACAGACTGAGGATAGAAAAGGTATCTTTGCGGTCAGCATAAAAAACTACCAAAAGACCACGCAGAGTGTGCAAAAGAGACCCCCGCACCGACTCACGGCGCGGAGGTGCCACTCTGCATCCCAGAGCTTCCAGCTAGCAAGGCAAAATCATGATAGCAAGCTGGACAAGAAAACAGTGGTAAACAAATAAGCTAGCAGGGACTTAGCTTTTGCTGGAGTAGACAGGTCATCGGAAAAATCCAAGAGAACTGAACCAGTACTAGGACATTGACAGCTGGCATCAAGTAACGATCTGAGTGGAGTTAAATAGAGCAGCCAGCCTAGGACTAAATGAGGTCAGCTGAAGAAAGAACCTCAGAACCAGCAGCTCCACTCACAGAAACCAGAGGGAGTCCATGGACAGAACTCGCCGAAGTACCATTCATAACCACAGGAGGGAGTTCGAGAACAGAATTCACAACAGAACCCCCCCCTGAGGAGGGGTCACCGAACCCTCACCAGAGCCCCCAGGCAAATCAGGACGAGCCAAATGAAAGGCACGAACAAGATCGGCAGCATGAACATCAGAGGCAACCACCCAGGAATTATCCTCCTGACCATAACCTTTCCACTTGACTAGGTACTGAAGTTTCCATCTCGAAATACGAGAATCTAAAATCTTCACCACATACTCCAACTCCCCCTCAACCAACACCGGGGCAGGAGGGTCAACGGAGGGAACCATAGGAGCCACATATCTCCGCAATAACGACCTATGGAACACATTATGGATGGCGAAAGAAGCTGGAAGGTCCAAACGAAATGACACAGTATTAAGAATTTCAGAAATCTTATAAGGACCAATGAAATGAGGCTTAAACTTAGGAGACGAAACCTTCATAGGAACAAAACGAGACGACAACCAAACCAAATCCCCAACACGAAGTCGGGGACCAACACAGCGACGGCGGTTAGCGAAACGTTGAGCCTTCTCCTGGGACAATGTCAAATTGTCCACCACGTGAGTCCAAATTTGCTGCAACCTGTCCACCACAGAATCCACACCAGGACAGTCCAAAGGCTCAACCTGCCCTGAAGAAAAATGAGGATGAAAACCAGAATTACAGAAAAAAGGCGAAACCAAAGTGGCTGAGCTGGCCCGATTATTAAGGGCGAACTCAGCAAAGGCAAGAAGGACACCCAATCATCCTGATCAGCAGAAACAAAGCATCTCAGATATGTTTCCAAAGTCTGATTGGTTTGTTCGGTTTGGCCATTTGTCTGAGGATGGAAAACTGAAGAAAAAGACAAATCAATGCCCATCTTAGCACAAAAGGACCACCAAAACCTTGAAACAAACTGGGAACCTCTGTCCGACACGATGTTCTCCGGAATGCCATGCAAACGAACCACGTGCTGGAAAAATAATGGAACCAAATCAGAGGAGGAAGGCAATTTAGGCAAAGGTACCAAATGGACCATCTTAGAGAAGCGATCACAAACTACCCAGATAACCGACATCCTTTGAGAGACAGGGAGATATGAAATAAAATCCATGGAATTATGCGTCCAGGGCCTTTTTGGGACCAGAAAGGGCAAAAGCAACCCACTGGCACGAGAACAGCAGGGCTTAGCCCGAGCACAAGTCCCACAGGACTGCACAAAAGAATGCACATCCCGTGACAAAGAAGGCCACCAAAAGGATCTAGCCACCAAATCTCTGGTACCAAAGATTCCAGGATGACCAGCCAACACCGAACAATGAACCTCAGAGATAACTCTACTAGTCCATCTATCAGGGACAAACAGCTTCTCCGCTGGGCAACGGTCAGGTCTATCAGCCTGAAACTCCTGCAGCACCCGCCGCAAATCAGGGGAGATGGCAGACAAAATTACCCCCTCTTTGAGAATACCAGCCGCCTCAGGAACTCCCGGAGAATCAGGCACAAAACTCCTTGAAAGGGCATCAGCCTTCACATTTTTAGAACCCGGAAGGTACGAAACCACAAAATCGAAGCGGGAGAAAAACAGCGACCATCGAGCCTGTCTAGGATTCAACCGCTTGGCAGACTCGAGATAAGTCAGATTCTTGTGATCCGTCAAGACCACCACGCGATGCTTGGCTCCCTCAAGCCAATGTCGCCACTCCTCAAACGCCCACTTCATAGCCAATAACTCTCGATTGCCCACATCATAATTGCGCTCAGCAGGCGAAAACTTTCTAGAAAAGAAAGCACATGGTTTCATCACCGAGCCATCAGAACCTCTTTGAGATAACACAGCCCCTGCTCCAATCTCAGAAGCATCCACCTCGACCTGAAACGGGAGCGAAACATCTGGCTGACACAACACAGGGGCAGAAGAAAAACGACGCTTCAACTCCTGAAAAGCCTCAAGGGCCGCAGAGGACCAATTGACCACATCCGCACCTTTCTTGGTTAAATCAGTCAATGGTTTAACAACACTAGAAAAATTAGCGATGAAGCGACGGTAAAAATTAGCAAAGCCCAGGAATTTCTGAAGGCTCTTCACAGAAGTAGGCTGAGTCCAATCATAAATGGCCTGAACTTTAACAGGGTCCATCTCGATAGTAGAAGGGGAAAAAATGAAGCCCAAAAATGAAACCTTCTGAACTCCAAAGAGACATTTAGACCCCTTCACAAACAAGGAATTAGCACGAAGGACCTGGAACACCATTCTGACCTGCTTCACATGAGACTCCCAATCGTCCGAAAAGACCAAAATATCATCCAAATATACAATCATGAATCTATCCAGGTACTTTCGGAAGATGTCATGCATAAAGGACTGAAACACAGATGGAGCATTAGAAAGCCCGAATGGCATCACCAGGTACTCAAAATGGCCCTCGGGCGTATTAAATGCTGTTTTCCATTCGTCGCCCCGTTTAATACGCACAAGATTATACGCCCCTCGAAGATCTATCTTGGTGAACCAGCTAGCCCCCTTAATCCGAGCAAACAAATCAGACAGTAGCGGCAAAGGGTACTGAAATTTGATGGTGATTTTATTGAGAAGGCGGTAATCTATACAAGGTCTCAGAGAACCATCCTTCTTGGCCACAAAAAAAGAACCCTGCTCCCAACGGTGACGACGACGGGTGAATATGCCCTTTCTCCAAGGACTCTTTTATATAACTCCGCATAGCGGCGTGTTCTGGCACAGATAAATTGAACAGTCGGCCCTTCGGAAACTTACTACCAGGAATCAAATTAATAGCACAATCGCAATCCCTATGAGGAGGTAGGGCACTGGATTTGGGCTCATCAAATACATCCCGGTAATCTGACAAGAACTCAGGGACTTCAGAAGGATGGGAAGACGAAATTGACAACAATGGGACATCCCCATGTACCCCTTGACAACCCCAACTGGATACAGACGTTGATTTCCAATCCAATACTGGATTATGGACCTGTAGCCATGGCAAACCCAAAACGACCACATCATGCAGATTATGCAACACAAAAAAGCGAATATTCTCCTGATGTGCAGGAGCCATGCACATGGTCAATTGAGTCCAGTACTGAGGCTTATTCTTGGCCAAAGGCGTAGCATCAATTTCTCTCAATGGAATAGGATACTGTAAGGGCTCCAAGAAAAAACCACAGCGCCTGGCAAACTCCAAGTCCATCAAATTCAGGGCAGCGCCTGAATCCACAAATGCCATAACAGAATAGGACGACAAAGAGCAAATCAGAGTAACGGACAAAAGAAATTTTGGCTGTACCGTACCAATGGTGGCAGACCTAGCGAACCGCTTAGTGCGCTTAGGACAATCAGAGATAGCATGAGTGGAGTCACCACAGTAAAAACACAGGCCATTCTGACGTCTGTATTCTTGCCGTTCAGCTCTGGTCAAGGTTCTATCACATTGCATAGGCTCAGGCCTCTGCTCCGAAGATACCGCCAAATGGTGCACAGTTTTGCGCTCACGTAAGCGTCGATTGATCTGAATGGCCAAGGACATAGACTCATTCAGACCAGCAGGCGTGGGGAATCCCACCATAACATCCTTAAGGGCACAAAGACACAAAGCCAGCAAGATCTTCTCTGACTGATCCACTGAATCTGGTTCATCATAAAGCAATCCAAGCGCCAGAAAAAACGCATCTACATTACGCAATGCAGGATCTCCTGGCGCAAGGGAAAATGCCCAGTCTTGAAGGTCGCCACGCAGCAAAGAAATAATGATTTTTACTTGCTGAATGGGGTCACCAGAGGAGCGGGGTTTCAAAGCAAAAAACTGTCTACAATTATTTTTGAAATTCAGGAACTTAGATCTATCCCCAGAAAACAAATCAGGAATTGGAATTCTGGGTTCTAACATCGGGTTCTGAACTACATAATCTTGAATGCCTTGTACCCTTGCAGTGAGTTGGTCCACACAAGAGGACAGACCTTGAATGTCCATATCCACACCTGTGTCCTGAACCACCCAGAGATTTAGGGGAAAAGAAAAACAAAACACGTTGCAGAGGAAGAAAAAAAAAATGGTCTCAGAACTTCTCTTATCCCTCTATTGAGATGCATTAACGCTTTACAGGCCAGCTGTACTGTAATGATGACCTGGTGGTTAGGAGCACTAGGAATGACCTGATGAGCAAACTAGTAATACAGGACAAGCTCTGGGAAGTGGGAGCTCTGCTGACCGCAACCCCTAATCCTATCACAACAACTAGAAATAGCCGTGGAGCGTACCTGACTCTGCCTAGACGCCTCTTCACAGCCTAAGAGCTAACTACCCCTAAAGATAGAAAATAAAGCCTACCTTGCCTCAGAGAAATTCCCCAAAGAAACAGGCAGCCCCCCACATATATTGACTGTGAGTTAAGATGGAAGTCACAAATACAGGAATGAAATAGGTTTCAGCAAAGGAGGCCAGACTTAACTAAACAGACTGAGGATAGAAAAGGTATCTTTGCGGTCAGCATAAAAAACTACCAAAAGACCACGCAGAGTGTGCAAAAGAGACCCCCGCACCGACTCACGGCGCGGAGGTGCCACTCTGCATCCCAGAGCTTCCAGCTAGCAAGGCAAAATCATGATAGCAAGCTGGACAAGAAAACAGTGGTAAACAAATAAGCTAGCAGGGACTTAGCTTTTGCTGGAGTAGACAGGTCATCGGAAAAATTCAAGAGAACTGAACCAGTACTAGGACATTGACAACTGGCATCAAGTAACGATCTGAGTGGAGTTAAATAGAGCAGCCAGCCTAGGACTAAACGAGGTCAGCTGAAGAAAGAACCTCAGAACCAGCAGCTCCACTCACAGCCACCAGAGAGAGTCCATGGACAGAACTCGCCGAAGTACCATTCATAACCACAGGAGGGAGTTCGAGAACAGAATTCACAACAGTCCTCACAGATGCAGTGTCTCTCTCTCTCTGTCCCCTGTATAGGATAGGACAAAACCCGTATGACTGGTGACTTGAATCTGTTTATAGGGTCTCTTAGATATCCCGGCTCTGTGGGGTGTCACCATGCCTCCTGGGTGTAGGTGCGGACAGGTAACGTGCAACTAGCTGTCCTGCCTGTCTCTGAAGTAAGGCGTAAAGGTCCTTACTACCTTGGTGTTTGGCTGCCAGTTATCTGTGCCTGAGAAGAAGGCAGCCTGCTCGGGGCTGGTCCCCCTCTGGTCTCCTCTCCCATGCTTTACTTTCCTGCACGCTCACTGCAATGTATTCGGCTTCCTATTTGTCTCTTTCCTGGGAGCTGCAGCTCTTAGGGCATGCACAGCTCCATGAACCCTCTATCCTCCTCAGACGGCTGTCTGGAACTTTCTCTCACTTTCCCTACAGACTACCAGTTATATATATGGGGAGTTACCTAGTAAATAGGATCAAAAGCTCCCCCTGGTGGCCTGAAGTATGAATGTGTTGCATGTTTGTGGTACCTGGCGACAGTTATCCTTTCTTGCCTCCAAGCGTAACATCACTCTCCTCGTGAGGAACGCGACATTACTGTGACAACCAGGACACCCGCCCCTTCCAAAGCGCTGCCGGCTTTTGTACACACAGTGATTCTGCATGTGATCATTAAACACATGCGGAATCACCGCATCCTATACTGAGTGTCTCCGCAAGATAAATAGATATTCTGCTGTCTATAAAGAAGTTCCGCACGTGTGTATATGCAGGTCTGCTACCTGCATCTTTGAACGCATAGTGGAGATGGGATTTCATAAAATCCCCCCCACTATGCTGTAACATCTGGCTGCTGCAGTTGGACGCTGCGACTGTACGCTGCATCTAATCAGCAGCAAATATGCCCCATGGAAGCATACCCTTATTCTACGTACCAGGCTCAGGCTGGATCAGTCTAGTACAGGATTCTGTATTGTGTCTCTGGTCACTCTGAGATATAGGGATGAAGATGTATAGCATCAGATTGAACTTTCCTGCAGATCTGGTGACCCTGGAGCTGATAACCTGTCACTGACAGGGTGAGCCTGAAAGTTCACTCTCCTGCAATAAATCTCAGTGATCATCAGGAGAGCAGCCGCTGACTCTATACAGGCAGGCCCTGGACTTATCAGAGAGCTGAAGATTTACAGAACGCACCAGCAGGTCTCCTGTCTGATCTGCCCACAAGCTCCTCTCTGGCCGGAAAAAGATACAGCCTTGCTCCCTCCACTTCAGCATATGGCTGCACACAGGGAGCTGTGTCTGCTCTACTGTGATGCGGCTTGTACAGATAAAACAAGGCGTGCCTCCCAGGCGGCCTTAATCAGCTGCTTAGTATCCAGCCCGAGGAGCAAATGCCCCTCTGAAACCCGGCCCAGCCTGCCCCTGAAGGTATGGTTGTCTACCAGGAATATAAAGCTCTAGATTCCTTCAGCTAAGTTGGGGTCTAAATTCATTGGCCCTTTCAAAATTATGGAGGTGGACAACCCAATTTAATTCCATTTACGTCTTCCTTCGTCTTTCCAGATTCCTAACGTGTTTCATAATGCTCTTTTGAAACCTTTGGGTTCTTCTTCAGGGGAGTCTCCTTCTCCTCCACCACCGGTGTTGGTGGAAGGCCAGAATGAATTTGAGGAGGAAAAGATTGTGGACTCCTGCATAGTCCATCTTTCCCTCCAGTACCTTATTCATTGGAGGGGTTATGGTCCTGAGGATCGGTCCTGGGTTCCAGCGCAGTCAGTCCATGCGCAACGATTGGTCCAGGCCTTTCACACGAGCTATCCTGGGAAACCTGGGGGTCCGGTGGCCCCCCTTGAGAGGAGGGTACTGTCATGATCAGGGTCGGAGTTTGCTTTCTGCTTCTCCTCCTCTGGCCTGGTCATGGCGGGATTAACTATTTTTACCTCTCTTTGGTTTAGGGGTGGAAATTTCTTGGTGCTCTTGCTGGCAGCTCGTGTCAGTGATAGTTTTGGGCTTTGGCTTGAGCTGCTGATCCGTGATACCCCAGTCTATCTTTTGCCTCTGACTTCCCATACCTGTGTCTGACCTGTCCCCTGTAGCTGACTTAGTGTTACTCTGGTGTGTATTCCCCTTCATGTATGGCTCGGCTTGAACTCTGACTTCTTCTCGTCTCCCGTTTTTGTTATCACACGCTTGACAGGCGCTGACCTATTGGCCTAACTCTGATTTTGTTCTCTGTCTCATGTCTCTGATACCTCTGCTCAAGTCTTGTTCTGACCCTCTGATTGTATTTGACCACAAGTTCTGTTTTCCTCTTTAAACATTACGCTTACTGACCTTTACTGACTTGGCTCGTTTTGACCCCTCTCCATGCGTCTTTGTTTTATACATTGGCACTGAGGCGAGCCCTGCTGCATTGTCATATGCACCTCATTTGGCCTTGGAACCCACATACTGGATGGGCCCATGAAAATCCACTTCACATTATGCATTTTGTGCTCCATACTCCTTTGCTTTATACATTGGCAGGAAGGCGCGCCCTGCTGCATAGTCATATGCACCCCATTAGGCCTTGGAACCCACATACTGGATGGGTGCATTAAAATCCACTTCACAATATTCATTTTGAACTCCCGTACTTCTTTGTCTTACACATTAGCAGCAAGGCCAGCCCTGCTGCATAGTCAGTCATATGCACCCCATTAGGCCTTGAACCCACATACTAGATGGGCCCAGGAAAATTCACTCGTATTTTTAAATGGTATGATGGTTCCCTCTTTGCACAATTATTTACAGGAGAATTTGGCAATCTTATTTGACATATTTTTAACACTAAGGTTCAGATACGGCTTTAAAAAAGGCTAATACTTGCATTACAAGGCAATTTTATTGCAAACTACAAAATTCAAGGAATAGTATGATTGAATAGTGTGAGTGCGTACACTTTTGTATGTGTTAACATACACAGGTTAATTAGTGCATATAAGGATTAAATAAATATAGTGATTACGTATATATGAAGATTAACTACATACAGTATACTTAGATCATCACCAAGAGGCTTTTAAACATCATCCGTCTGGAAGATCAGAGAAGCAACACTAAGACAGAGAACCTCTGGGAGATTACCTACACTGCATGGGCGTCCCCAATTATGCAGGTATCAGCACACTGTACATGTACAGGTGCCCCAGTTTTGGCATCTGTCTTAGTCATGTTTCTCTGGTCTTATATAGTGAATAACACTATGTAGAAACTCTAGTTTCACCCACATCTTCAAGTGGCCACTTTTCAAGGTTGGACGAAACTGAGATATCATGGAGTTATCAGACGTGGGGCCATAAACCCCTACAAAATAAAAGTCACAATTATTTAGATCAAACCAGCACAGGCTTAGTTTCAGTAAACCTTAATGTCTTACAATTACAAACAGCAAACATGTACAGTAGAGGCTTAGAACTGTTTGTGAAGTGAATAATCAAACATTTATCAAGATTGTGTCACTATAAGCATTGTCTGTCACATCTCTCAATGTTATACAAGAAATGCAGCTATTTGATTGTCTGAATGCATTAGGTATACAGTATTTCCATCTTGTTTACAAATCTCCATTTGTGTATTCTCATTTGTACATTTGAGGCAGACAAAGTTAAGGCTCGCAAGGAGAGAAACTAATATAGTGGACAAAGCTATATTTTTAATGAACTACTGAGGCAAAGTAACAGCATTACTTTATCAAATTTATATGAAGTGTATTGTGTGAAATGTTAGCAACCAGGCAACACAAAAAGGAGCTTATCAAGTGAGCTCTTTAACCCCTTAGTGACAGAGCCAATTTGGTACTTAATGACCGAGCCAATTTTTACAATTCTGACCAGTGTCACTTTAAGAGGTTATAACTCTGGAACGCTTTATCGGATCCCGCTGATTCTGAGATTGTTTTTTCTTGACATATTGTACTTCAAGTTAGTGGTAACATTTCTTCGATATTACTTGCGATTATTTATGAAAAAAATGGAAATATGGCGAAAATTTTTAAAATTTTGCAATTTTCAAACTTTGAATTTGTATGCCCTTAAATCAGAGAGATATGTCACAAAAAATAGTTAATAAATAACATTTCCCACATGTCTACTTTACATCAGCACAATTTTCGAAACAATTTTTTTTGTTGTTAGGGAGTTATAAGGGTTAAAAGTTGACCAGCAATTTCTCATTTTTACAACACCATGTTTTTTTTAGGGACCACATCACCTTTGATGTCATTTTGAGGGGTCTATATGATAGAAAATAACCAAGTGTGACACCATTCTAAAAACTGCACCCCTCAAGCTGCTCAAAACCACATTCAAGAAGTTTATTAACCCTTTACGTACTTCACAGGAACTGAAACAATGTGGAAGAAAAAAATGAACATTTAACTTTTTTTTGCAAACATTTTAATTCAGAACCATTTTTTTTAATTTTCACAAGTGTAAAAACAGAAATTTAACCACAAATTTTGTTGTGCAATTTTTCCTGAGTATGCCGATACCCCATATGTGGAGGTAAACCACTGTTTGGGCGCACCGCAGAGCTTGGAAGTGAAGGAGCACCGTTTGACTGTTTCAATGCAGAATTGGCTGGAATTGAGATCAGATGCCATGTCGCGTTTCGGGAGCCCCTAATGTGCCTAAACAGTGGAAACCCCCCACAAGTGATACCATTTTGGAAACTAGACCCCTTAAGGAACTTATCTAGATGTGTGGTGAGCACTTTGAACCCCCAAGTGCTTCACAGAAGTTTATAACGTAGAGCCATGAAAATAAAAAATCGCATTTGTTTTCACAAAAATGATTTTTTCGCCCACAAATTCTTATTTTCACAAGGGTAACAGGAGAAATTAGACCACAAAAGTTGTTGTGCAATTTCTTCTGAGTATGTCAATACCCCATATGTGGGGGTAAACCACTGTTTGGGCGCACCGCAGAGCTTGGAAGTGAAGGAGCACCGTTTGACTTTTTCAATGCAGAATTGGCTGGAATTGAGATCGGATGCCATGTCGCGTTTGGAGAGCCCCTGATGTGCCTAAACAGTGGAAACCGCCCACAAGTGATACCATTTTGGAAACTAGACCCCTTAAGGAACTTATCTAGATATTCGGTGAGCACTTTGAACCCCCAAGTGCTTCACAGAAGTTTATAACGTAAAGCCGTGAAAATAAAAAATCGCATTTTTTCTACAAAAATGATCTTTTTGCCCCCAAATTTTTATTTTCACAAGGGTAACAGGAGAAATTAGACCACAAAAGTTGTTGTGCAATTTCTCCTGAGTACATCAATACCCCATATGTGGGGGTAAACCACTGTTTGGGCACACCGCAGAGCTTGGAAGAGAAGGAGTGTCGTTTTACTTTTTCAATGTAGAATTGGCTGGAATTGAGATCGGACGCCATGTCACGTTTGGAGAGCCGCTGATGTGCCTAAACAGTGGAGACCCCCCACAAATGACACCATTTTGGAAACTAGACCCCTTAAGGAACTTATCTAGATGTGTGGTGAGCACTTTAAACCCCCAGGTGCTTCACAGAAGTTTATAACGTAGAGCCGTGAAAATAAAAAAATCGCATTTTTTCTACAAAAATGATTTTTTGCCTCCAAATTTTTATTTTACCAAGGGTAACAGGAGAAAATGGACACCAGAAGTTGTTGTACAATTTGTCTTGAGTACGCCGACACCCCGTATGTGGGGGTAAACCACTGTTTGGGTGCATGGCTGAGCTCGGGAGCAAAGGAGCGCCATTTGACTTTTCAATGCAAAATTGACTGGAAATGAGATCGGACGCCATGTCGCGTTTGGAGAGCCCCTGATGTGCCTAAACAGTAGAAATCCCCCAAAAGTGACCCCATTTTGGAAACTAGACCCCCCATGGAACTTATCTAGATGTGTAGTGAGAACTTTGAATGCCCAAGTGCATCACAGAAGTTTATAATGCAGAGTCGTGAAAATAAAAAATATTTTTTTTTTAACAATAAAGATTTTTTAGCCCCCAAGTTTTTATTTTCACAAGGGTAACAAGAGAAATTGGACCCCAAAAGTTGTTGTCCAATTTGTCCTGAGTATGCTGGTACCCCATATGTGGGGGTAAACCACTGCTTGGGCGCACGGCAGAGCTCGGAAGGGAAGGAGCGCCATTTTGGAATGCAGACTTTGATAGAATTGTCTGCGGGCGTTATGTTGCGTTTGCAGACCCCTAATGTACCTAAACAGTAGAAACTCCCAACAAGTGACCCCATTTTGGAAAATAGACCCCCCAAGGAACTTATCTAGATATGTGGTGAGAACTTTGAATGCCCAAGTGCTTCACAGAAGTTTATAATGCATAGTAGTGAAAATAAAAAATATTTTTTTTTCCCACAAAAAAGATTTTTTTAGCCCCCAAATTTTTATTTTCACAAGGGTAACAAGAGAAATTGGACCACAAAAGTTGTTGTCCAATTTGTCCTGAGTATGCTGGTACCCAATATGTGGGGGTAAACCACTGTTTGGGCGCACGGCAGAGCTCGGAAGAGAAGGAGCGCCATTTTGGAATTCAGACTTTGATAGAATTGTCTGTGGGTGTTATGTTGCGTTTGCAGAGCCCCTGATGTACCTAAACAGTAGAAACCCCCACAAGTGACCAAATTTTGGAAACTAGACCCCCTAAGGAACTTATTTAGATATGTGGTGAGAACTTTGAATGCTCAAGTGCTTCACAGAAGTTTATAATGTAGAGTAGTGAAAATAAAAAAATATTTTTTTTCCCACAAAAAAGATTTTTAGCCCCCAAGTTTTTATTTTCACAAGGGAAACAGGAGAAATTGGACCCCAAAAGTTGTTGTCCAATTTGTCCTGAGTATGCTGGTACCCAATATGTGGGGGTAAACCACTGTTTGGGCGCACGGCAGAGCTCAGAAGAGGAGCGCCATTTTGGAATTCAGACTTTGATAGAATTGTCTGTGGGTGTTATGTTGCGTTTGCAGAGCCCCTGATGTACCTAAACAGTAGAAACCCCCCACAAGTGACCAAATTTTGGAAACTAGACCCCCTAAGGAACTTATCTAGATATGTGGTGAGAACTTTGAATGCTCAAGTGCTTCACAGAAGTTTATAATGCAGAGTAGTGAAAATAAAAAAATATTTTTTTTCCCACAAAAAAGATTTTTAGCCCCCATGTTTTTATTTTCACAAGGGTAACAGGAGAAATTGGACCCCAAAAGTTGTTGTCCAATTTATCCCGAGTACGCTGATGCCCCATATGTGGGGGTAAACCACTGTTTGGGCGCACGGCAGAGCTCAGAAGGGAGGGAGCACCATTTGACTTTTTTAGCGCAAAATTGGCTGTCGTGTTTGGAGACCCCCCTGACGTACCTAAACAGTGGAAACCCCCAAATTATAACTCCAACCCTAACTCCAACACACCCCTAACCCTAATCTTAACCCGATCCATAATCCTAATCACAACCCTAACGATAATCACAACCCTAACCCCAAAACAGCCCTAATCTCAACCCTAACCATAACCCTAATCAAAACCCTAAATCCAACACACCCCTAACCCTAATCCCAAACGTAACCCTAATCCCAACCCTAATCCAAACCCTAATCCCAACTCTAACCCTAACTTTAGCCCCAACCCTAACCCTAACTTTAGCCCCAACCCTAACCATAACTTTAGCCCCGTCGTCACAAAAAAAGTTCAATGTAACCTTTTTTTTGTACGTCGCGTCCGCCATTTCCGCGCATGCGTGGCCGTAACTCTGCCCCCTCCTCCCCAGGACATAGACTGGGCAGCGGATGCGTTGAAAAACTGCATCCGCTGCCCACATTGTGCACAATTTTCACAACGTGCGTCGGTACGTCGGGCCGACGCTTTGCGACCGCCCCGTACCGACGCAAGTGTGATAGAAGCCTAAGGCTACTTTCACACAAGCGTCGTACTCGGCCCATCGCAGTGTGCCGGGCCGACGTACCGACGCTAGCGTTGTAAGCGCCGCACAACGGGTGCAGCGGATGCTGTTTTTTCAACGCATCCGCTGCCCCATTGTGAGGGGAGGTGGGGGCGGAGTTCCGGCCACGCATGCGCGGTCGGAAATGGCGGACACGTCGCACAAAAAAGTTACATGTAGCTTTTTTGTGCCGACGGTCCGCCAAAGCACGACGCATCCGTCGCACGACGGATGCGACATGTGGCAATCCGTCGCAATGCGTCGCTAATGCAAGCCAATGGAGAAAAAACGCATCCTGCAAGCACTTTTGCAGGATGCGTTTTTTCTCCGACGCATTGCGACGGAAGCCAAAAAACGCTAGTGTGAAAGTAGCCTAACCCTAACCCTAGCCCTAACCCTAACCCTAAATTTAGCCCCAACCCTAGCCCTAACCCTAACTCTAGCCCTAGCCCTAACCCTAACCCTAACCCTAACTCTAACCCTAACCCTAACCCTAACTCTAACCCTAACCCTAATTTTAGCCCCAACTCGTCTTCTCCTGCCGGCCGGCAGATGGCAGCAGATGGCGGGCGCACTGCGCATGCGCTCGCCATAAGGAAAAAGCCGGCTGGCAGGAGAAGACAGAAGAGGACCCAGGGACACCGGGTGAGTATGTTAGGGTCCCCGAATCCCCCTATTTCTCTGTCCTCTGATGTGCGATCACATCAGAGGACAGAGAATTACAGATCGCTTTTTTTTTTTTTTTTTGCGGTCGCCGGTAAACTGTTAATTACCGGCGATCGCAAAACAGGGGTCGGTGCAAACCGACCCCGATCATGTTCTTTGGGGTTTCGGCTACCCCCGGCAGCCGAGACCCCAAAGATCTGCCGGGTGCCGGGCGGCGGGCGTACTGCGCGTGCACCCGCCATTTTTTCCTTGAAAAAAGATGGCGGCGCCCATGGGGACCCACGAGGAGCACCGAGGGAGATAGGTGAGTATTGGGGGGCTACCGGAGGCCATCGGGGACCCTATTTCTCTGTCCTCCGATGTGCGATCACATCGGAGGACAGAGAAATTAAACGGCACATCGCGTTTTTTTTTGTTGCGACCGCCGGTAAACGGTTAATTACCGGCGATCGCAACTCGGGGGTCAGTAAAAAAACCCCGAATCATGTTCTCTGGGGTCTCGGCTACCCTCGGCAACCGAGACCCCAGAGAAAATCCGACTCTGGGGGGCGCTATTCACTTTTTCCACAGCGCCGTTAATTAACGGCGCTGTGGTTTAAGTACCCTTAGCGGCCGCCGTTAAAAGGCGTATCGGCGGTCGTTAAGGGGTTAAGGTACACAAATGTTATGAAGTGTTTGCCAACAAGGATGTGGTTTCACCAATGGGGGTACCTTTTTGTAAAATTAGATTAGTGCCATCACAGCCCCCCTTGACCAAACTTCACTGGCCTATAACAGTACAAAGAACGTTCACACTGGTGATCTACTGGCAGGAACAGGACAGATTGCAGGAGACCGAGTTAAGAAGTAGACCCAAAGTAATATCATGCCCAATTCACCAATGTGTTGTCCTTTTTGGACTTAAAAATATAGTGGCATCACAGCCCACTTGCCCAAAATTCACTTGCCTGTAACAGTACAGACCAGGTTCACCCTGGTGATCTAGTGGCAGTTAAACAAGAGACATTGCAGGAGACAGAGTTAAGAAGTAGGCCCAATGGAATGCCATGCCCAATTCCCCAATGTGGGATCCTTTTTAGACTGATTAAAATAGTGCTGTCACAGCCCCCTAGCCCTAAATGCACCATACAGACCACGTTCACCCTGGTGATCTACTGGCAGGAACAGGACAGATTGCAGGAGACCGAGTTAAGAAGTAGGCCCAAAGTAATGTCGTGCCCAATTCCCCAATGTAAAATCCTATTTTAAAAAATAAGAGTGGCATGACAGCCCCCCTGGCCAAAATGCACCGTACAGAGCACGTTGACCCTGCTGATCTAGTGGCAGGTACAGGACAGATTGCAGGAGACTGATCTACTGGCAGTTAAACAAGAGACATTGCAGGAGACAGAGTTAAGAAGTAGGCCCAATGGAATGCCATGCCCAATTCCCCAATGTTGGGTCCTTTTTAGACTGATTAAAATAGTGCTGTCACAGCCCCCTAGCCCTAAATGCACCATACAGACCACGTTCACCCTGGTGATCCACTGGCAGGAACAGGACAGATTGCAGGAGACCGAGTTAAGAAGTAGGTCCAAAGTAATGTTGTGCCCAATTCCCCAATGTAAAATCCTTTTTTAAAAAAATAAGAGTGGCATGACAGCCCCCTTGGCCAAAATGCACTGTACAGAGCACGTTGACCCTGCTGATCAAGTGGCAGGTACAGGACAGATTGCAGGAGACTGAGCTAAGAAGTAGGCCCAAAGAAATGTCATGCCCAATTCCCCAATGTAAAATCCTTTTTTTAAAATAAAAGAGTGGCATGACAGCCCCCTTGGCCAAAATGCACTGTACAGAGCATGTTGACCTTGGTGATTTAGTGGCAGGTACAGAACAGATTGCAGGAGACTGAGTTAAAAAGTAGGCCCAAAGAAATGTCATGCCCAATTCCCCAATGTAAAATCCTTTTTAAAAAAATAAAAGAGTGGCATGACAGCCCCCTTGGCCAAATGCACCGTATAGAGCACGCTGACCCTGGTTATCTAGTGGCAGGTACAGGACAGATTGCAGGAGACCAAGTTAAGATGTAGGCCCAAAGAAATGTCGTGCCCAATTCCCCAATGTGTTGTCCTTTTTGGACTTAAACATATAGTGCCATCACAGCCCACTTGCCCAAAATTCACCGGCCTATAACAGTACTGAGCACGTGCACCCTGGTCATCTAGTGGCAGTTAAAGGACACATTGCAGGAGACAGACTTAAGAAGTAGGCCCAATGTAATGTAATGCCCAATTCCTCAATGTGGGGTACTGTTTTTACAAAATAAAATAATGTCTTCACAGCCACCGTGCCCAAAAATCACCGGCCTATAACAGTACAGAGCACGTTCACACTGGTTATCTAGTGGTTCAGGATGATGAGGATGAGGATAAGGAGGAGGATAACAACAAACAGACCAAATGTGGAAGTGTATACCCATGTGTGGTTGTGAAGAGGTGCATGAGAATACACCTCCCCAAAAGAGAGAATGTATTTGAGGTTATGTTTCGCTGTTTTCACTTGGTGGTGTCTCTTTTGCTTGGACTCCTTGGTTGTACAACAACCTGACGTCTGCTGCCAGCGTTCTCACATGGGAATTTTCTAAGTAATTCCGCTACAAGGGCCCTCTGGTACTGCAACATTTTAGTACACCTCTCTGCCTCAGGCAGAAGAGATAGAAAGTTCTCCTTGTAGCGTGGGTCTAGAAGTGTCACCAACCAGTAATGAGTGTCACCCAAAATTTTGATAATCCGAGGGTCACGTGAAATGCAGCGCAACATGAAGTCAGGCATGCGTGCCAGACTGCTAGCAGGCAAGACTTCCGTGTTCTCACCAACAGGACGACTAACCATGCTGCCCTCCTACTCCTCCTCATCCTCCTCCTCCTCCCTGTCCTCAGGCCATCCCCATTGAACAGAAGCTAATACAGATGTATTTGTAGTACCGTCTATAGCACATGAAAGTAGCTCCTGTTCTTCCTCCTCCTCCTCCTCCTCATTGCCTACCAATCCACGTTGAGAAGACATGAGGCTGGGCTGAGTGTAATCCCCCTGTATGTTTCCTTGCTCCATGTCCTCATGCTCCACCTGCAATGCATCCTCTTTGATTGTGAGCAGAGAGGTTTTCAGAATGCTGAGAAGTGGGATGATTACGCTAATTATGGCATCATTGCCGCTCACCATCTTGGTGCAGTCCTCAAAGTTTTGGAGGATGTTACATATGTCTGACATCCATGTCCACTCCTGAGGTCTTATGTGTGGAGCCTGACCTGAAATTCGACAGCCTTGTTGATGTTGGTAGTCAACAACGACTCTCTTCTGCTCACAAATCGTTTCCAACATATGCAACGTAGAGTTCCAGCATGTGGGGACATCACACAACAGTCGGTGAGCTGGAAGCTAAAAACGCTGCTGAAGCATGGCAAGGGCAGCTGAAGCTGTAGCTGACTTGCTAAAATAGGCAGACAGATGGCGTACTTTCACTAGCAGATCCGGCAGCTCCGGGTAGATTTTCAGAAAATGTTGAACGTTCAGTAACACAGAAAAAAAAGGGGTACTCCGGCCTACAATGACCAAACTTGGAGCAGACATATATGAGTGCTCTCACAGAAATACCACACTGGCAAATATGTGGCCTGTTTATGTTATTGTATGCTAAATAGTGCTGTAAATAATTTCAGAAACACACAGCAAAAAAAGGGGTCCTCCGGCCTACAATGACCAAAGTTGGAGCACACAGATATATGAGGGCTCTCACAGAAATACCACACTGGCATATACGTGGCCTGTTTATATTATTGTATGCTAAATAGTGCTGTATATAATTTCAGTAACACACAGCAAAAAAAGGGGTCCTCCAGCCTACAATGTCCAAACTTGGAGCAGAGATATATGAGGGCTCTCACAGAAATACCACACTGGCAAATATGTGGCCTGTTTATATTATTGTATGCTAAATAGTGCTGTATATAATTTCAGTAACACACAGCAAAAAAAGGAGTCCTCCAGCCTACAATGACCAAACTTGGAGCAGAGATATATGAGGGCTCTCACAGAAATACCACACTGGCAAATATGTGGCCTGTTTATGTTATTGTATGCTAAATAGTGCTGTATATAATTTCAGTAACACACAGAAAAAAAGGGGTCCTCCAGCCTACAATGACCAAACTTGGAGGACACAGATATATTAGGGCTCTCATGGAAGTACCACACTGGCAAATATGTGGCCTGTTTATATTATTGTATGCTAAAGTGTGCTGTATATACTGTAATTTTAGTAACACACAGAAAAAAAGGGGTACTACGGCCTACAATGACCAAACTTGGGGCAGACATATATGAGTGCTCTCACAGAAATACCACACTGGCAAATATGTGGCCTGTTTATGTTATTGTATGCTAAATAATGCTGTATAATTTCAGAAACACACAGCAAAAAAAGGGGTCCTCCGGCCTACAATGACCAAAGTTTGAGCACACAGATATATGAGTGCTCTCACAGAAATACCACACTGGCAAATATGTGGCCTGTTTATGTTATTGTATGCTAAATAATGCTGTATATAATTTCAAAAACACACAGCAAAAAAAGGGGTCCTCCGGCCTACAATGACCAAAGTTTGAGCACACAGATATATGAGGGCTCTCACGGAAATACCACACTGGCAAATATGTGGCCTGTTTATATTATTGTATGCTAAATAGTGCTGTATATACTGTAATTTCAGTAACACACAGCAAAAAAAGGGGTCCTCCGGCCTATAATGACCAAACTTGGAGCAGAGATATATGAGGGCTCTCAAAGAAATACCACACTGGCAAATATGTGGCCTGTTTATATTATTGTATACTAAATAGTGCTGTATATAATTTCAGTAACACACAGCAAAAAAAGGGGTACTCCAGCCTACAATGACCAAACTTGGAGCAAACAGATATATGAGGGCTCTCACGGAAATACCACACTGGCAAATATGTGGCCTGTTTAAATTATTGTATGCTAAATAGTGCTGTATATAATTTCAGTAACAGACAGCAAAAAAAGGGGTACTACGGCCTACAATGACCAAACTTGGAGCAGAGATATATGAGGGCTCTCACAGAAATACCACACTGGCAAATATGTGTCCTGTTTATATTATTGTATGCTAGATAGTGCTGTATATAATTTCAGTAACACACAGCAAAAAAGGGTTCCTCCGGCCTACAATGACCAAACTTGGAGCACGCAGATATATGACGGCTGTCACAGAAATACCACACTGGCAAATCTGTGGCCTTAGAATTTTTTTTTAATGCTAAAAAGTGCTGTATGGAATTTGAGTATCAGACAGCCCAAAAATAAGTACACCGGCCTACAATGCAAAAACTTGGAGCACAGAGATATATGAGGCCTTTTTCGGTGAATTTAAAACACCCAAAAAGTGGCATAAGGGTAGCACACACAACTATGCTACGTATGCCTAACAAACTATGATTTTTCAACAGCCCCCTCAGTCTGACAGAACAGACTGTATTTTTTTTTTTTGGGGGGGGTGAATTTTTTGAAAAAAAATAGCTATATAGTCAAAAAGCTTCAGCAGCAGCAGCAGGCAGTTATGGAGCTTTGGGAAGGATGCAGTGGGAGCAATGGACGCACATGCAGTGCCTGCAGGCCTTGCACTGATGTGGATATGCCATGCCTACCTAGCGCTGCAATATCGGGACCCACGAATTAGCCCTAAAAAGGACTTTTGGTTTCTGAGGAGTTGTGGATGTAAGAGTTGCAGGCCTACACTAACTCTAAAAACCTGATTCTGACCCTATCTCGGCAGCAGCTACTCCCTACTGAAACAGGAACAGAATGCGGCGAGCAGTGCGGCGCCAGGTCTCTTATTCTCGGGATGATGCTGTGCGGCCAAGCCAATCACTGCATAACCACAACAAAGATGGCTGTTGCATTTCATGGCCTGGCAGGCAGTCCCTGCACCGTGATTGGGTCTCTAAAGTCTGCCAAAAATGGTGGGTGGAGACAACAGTCACCGCCGAATAATCCCGGAAATGCTCACTGCTCACCGAGTACACAGAGGATAGTGATACTCGGGTGAGTAACGAGTAGTGGTGAGCAGGTTCGCTCATCACTATTAAAAATGTGTCAAAGGACTCACAGAAATTGCTTCTGCCATTTACACTACTGCTGCTGCTTCTGCTAATGTTTTGGCGTTGATGAATTGACATGCCGGAGGTTGAAAGTCTAGAACTGTGATGCGCACTGCGTGCCTCACTGCTGTCTTGGGGAAAACCTTTCTTAAGGTTGTGTAAAAGTGTGTTTCGATACTCTAGCATATGCGGGTCCTTTCACAGGGTGGGAAGTGTCTGTCAAAATGTTGTCTTATAACCTGGATCTAACAGAGTGGTAGCCCAGTAGTCAATACTATTTTGAATCACAACTATACGGGGATCATGTTGCAGTGCAGCAAGAAGGCACTCATTTGCCGGGCTCTTTCATGAGGTCCAAGCCCATGCTGTGTTGGTGGCTGGGTTACACTGACTCTTGTTTCCTCTGTCCCCTCCCGCCAACCATGAACAACAGAGAGGGGACGAGTATCCTCTTCATCTCCTAACAAATGCTCGCCAATCACCTTTTCTTCCTCATTTGTTCCTCTGATCTTGCACCTTTACTAACAGTTTGTCTGTTATCACCAGCCTCACTTGATCACAGTAATCCATCCTCCTTTGGCACTTGCCTGTATGAAGACAGTCTGCAACTTTGAGACAATGTTTTCCCTATCGCATTCTCCTCTGCTTCATCATCTTCCTCTGGGACTACCACCTCTTTGTGCAGGCTATTCAAAGTCTGTTCCAGTATATAGGTGATTGGAATACTGATGATGACTGCATCATCAATGCTAACCATCTTAGCAGCCATTTCAAAACTGTGCAGAAGGGCGCAGAGGTCCTTAATCTGTGCCCACTCAATTAATGTGATATGCACCATGTCCGTTCTGTGATAGCCCAGTCTATATGACATGGCATACTGCATCAGGGCTTGTTGCTGCTGCCACAGTCATTGCAACATGTGCAGAGTGGAACTCCACTGTGTCGGCACATCGCATATCAACCCATTAACTGGCATGGACAAAGACCTTTGCATCAATGCAAGTTGATGATTTTGAGGTGTGTGAATGGCGGAAGTGAACACAAAGCTTCCATGCTTTCTGAAGCAGCTCACTCAGGCCAGGATAATTGCGGAAAAAATGCTACCAAGTTGAAGACATGAGCCATGCAAGGCACGTGTGTGAGCTTGCCTCAGAAAAGGGCCGACACCAGGTTATCAGACACGGCCTTCCCTGGATGCAGGTTCAGCTGAGAGAGCCAATGCTCAAACTCGGCCTGGAGAGCTATCCACAACTCTTCAGCTGTTTGACTGTGATCTCAATGGCGAGATGTAATGCCCTTGGCCATGCTTGCCTGTCTAAATGTCTGTGAAATGCACTGTGACAGTTATAGATTTAGTCAATGAACGGGAGATATTGTCTGTGACATGCTGGTGTAGTGCATACATATCTTTCTTAGAGAAGTATTGGCAACTGGGCAACTGGTACTGGGGGATCAGCTTTTGTAAACCATCTGTATCTACCAGGCGGATAGACAATATTTCTGTGGTCATCAGATTGGAGATAATGTAGTTCAACCCCTTAATATTGTTATGTGTAAGAGGAAACAATTTTTTACATTACCACAACTGCGGGACCGTCGACTGGCCGCTGTGCTGATAGAGGGTGTAGTACGGTGAACTGTACAAACTGCTGGACCATGAGGGAGGTGCAGGCAAAGAAGTTACGGTGGATTGATAAAGGCATGGTGTGCTTTTTTTTTCAGATCGGTCAAAAACCGAAGGCATGTCAGCTTCCATTAGAGCTGACAGGCTCTGACTCAGACTGACTGGAGTGGGTAAAGATCTTGAGGATGTGCGATAAGAGACCTGCATCACATCACTTGGCATGGTAGCAGTTGAGGAGGAAGAAGCAGCAGATGTGATTGATGAGGCGGCTGATGGTTGTTGAGGTCTGCTAGTTCACCTTTTGGTGCAGTGTGATTCTCAGAGTAACACATGTTGATTGCGCATGTGATGGTTCATTCATATAGTAGTCAAATTAATGCACTTTTTCCCTCAACTCAGTTTTTTTGCAACATTGGCAGATTATGTGAGCTGGCTCAATCCCTTGCGTTGTCAAAAAAGGTCCAGGCTAGGCAACCCTTGCCGGCCCTGCAAGCTGCAGACTCACGAACGCTGAGGATGTGCGATAAGAGACCTGCATCACATCACTTGGCATGGTAGCAGTTGAGGAGGAAGAAGCAGCAGATGTGATTGATGAGGCGGCTGATGGTTGTTGAGGTCTGCTAGTTCACCTTTTGGTGCAGTGTGATTCTCAGAGTAACACATGTTGATTGCGCATGTGATGGTTCATTCATATAGTAGTCAAATTAATGCACTTTTTCCCTCAACTCAGTTTTTTTGCAACATTGGCAGATTATGTGAGCTGGCTCAATCCCTTGCGTTGTCAAAAAAGGTCCAGGCTAGGCAACCCTTGCCGGCCCTGCAAGCTGCAGACTCACGAACGCTGCTGGCCACAGCCACAGTTGTGGCTGAGAATGCATTGCTTGTTATGGTTGCATCACTACTTGTCTGTGTCGTACGGCGCAACATAACCTCCTCATCTTCTTCCTCCTCCTCCAACTCCACAGAAGATCTACTCAGCTGCGTGCCTCTGTATTCATGCTAATTTGGATCTACCACCTCATCATCATCCTCTGTGTTATCACATTCCTTGCCCTGATAGTCACCCTCCTCCTCTTCCGGCCCTGACAGCACAGTACAGTCCACGTGAGCCTCAGATATCTGAGTCTCATCAGGATCACACCCCATGGTGGGTTAACGTCTGGTGACAAGTGTTAGGATTTTTCCTGGACCCTACTTTGTCCTTCCTCTGATCCAATGTGAAAACATTTTTGGACATCGGTGCAATGCAGATGATTTCCTTCTCTTGACTCTGTGAAGCTTCTATGTACACTTCTAATGCCCATGGCATAGAATGTGTGAACAGCTCTGCAAACTCTCCCATCTGTGGTTCCCTACACTCAGTTGGGCGCTTGGAGAGTTGTGACACGGTGGGAAATAAAAAGAAAAAAATTCTTTATGTGCAACAACTCTGTACACACAACAATTTCACCACCACTAAGTGACAAGGTGGGATGTGGCGGGCTGTATCACGTTTAGCAACAGAAATGTTATCCTTTTTATGTGTATGAGTTCTGCAGACATCTTACTTTCACTGCTACAAAATGACAACGTGGGATATAGCGGGCTGTATTATGTTTAGCAAGAGAAAAATGTTTTGTTTTTTTAATCTGCATGAGCTATGCAGACAGTTGAATTTCATTGCCACTAAATGACAAGATGATATATGGCATGCTGAATCATGTTAGCAACTGCCCAAACTATTTTTTTTTTACTGTGCAACAGCTCTACACACAGAACAATTTCACCGCCGCAAAATTACAACGCAGGATACGGCGGGCTGTATCATGTTTAGCAACAGAAAAAAATATTTTTTTAATGTGCATGAGTTCTGCAAACAGCTTAATGTCACCACCACAAAATTACAACGTGGGATATGGTGAGCTGTATTACGTTTAGCAACAGAACATTTTTTTTTAATCTGCATGAGCTATGCAGACAGTTGAATTTCACCACAACTAAATAATAAGATGAGAAACAGCATCCTGAATCATGGTAGCAACTGCCCAAAAAAATATTTTTTCCTGGACAATAGCTCAAATCAATGAACAATGTCACCACACCATTAAATGACAAGGTGACATATTAATTGCTGTGTCATATTTAGCAACTGAAAAAATAAGATTTAGAAAGGTCTACTCATGCAAGGAGCACAATATAAGCGATGCACAATACACTTGTATAAAATGTGCCCTGCTGTCTTTGTCTTTGTACCTCAGTAATGGCACAAAAAAAATCTGTTGGAAGGTTGACTTCACAGCCACACAGGACACTAGCTATCTAAACTATCTAACTTAGATTTTAGCTAGCTAGGCATTAAACAGTCCCAGCGTCAGGAGCAGCCTCTCTGCACTGTTACATTGTCAAAATGGTGCTAAAACAAGTTGTCTGCTCTTTATATATAGAGGGACATGTGTCATGTGATTTCAGCAGCCAATGACACAAGCAGTTGTGCCAGGACATTGTGGATGTTTCCTGTGCTCTGATTGGCTAGCTTCAATGTGCACACATAAAGATAAAAAAAGAAAAGAAATACAACAACGCCCCTCTTTTGAGCTCTGCCAACCCCCTACCCTCATAAAACGCGTGTCCCACGCTAATCATACACCACCATTAACGTAGCCAAAGTGCTGAAAATACTTTGGCAATGCAAATATTTTCTGGCACTTTTTACCAAATGTTTCTTATTTTTTCCCGATTTTATAAAATTTTACTCTTGTTTCTGATCACGAATCTGAATGTACTATATTCGTACCAATTTTGTGTTTGGCGATCGTTTTTTGAACAAATTTGCTCATCACTAGTCTACAGTTCTGTCTACAGTGAGAGATCAAATTTCATTTGATGCCTGTTGAAAACAATGTAGAGTGGAGAATTGGAGAAGCTCAAGCAAAAAAGAAGCATAGTACACAAAAGGAAACTGATGCATTCTTGGGAATTGACCATAAAAAGTACAAAACTGCTAAAATAATAAGAGAAACAATGGTGAGAAGTAATGTTGTTTCTCATGTATGCACTCAACAGCATATGGTTAAAAGTTGTGTGAAAGTTTAATTGTACTTTAACCCCTTCCTGACGTCGGACGGGATAGTACGTCCGACATCAGGTCCCCTGCTTTGATGCAGGGCTCCGCGGTGAGCCCGCATCAAAGCCGGGACATGTCAGCTGTTTTGAACAGCTGACATGTGCCCGCAATAGCGGCGGGTGAAATCGCGATTCACCCGCCGCTATTAACTAGTTAAATGCCGCTGTCAAACGCAGACAGCGGCATTTAACTACCTGTTATGGACTGGTAATTTAGGAGCGACATGCGACTAGCTCTGAGCAGGTGGTAACTATACAGACCGCAGTTTCTGATCTTAACACAACACTAGCAGTAGCCGTGGGATGTTCCTGTCACTCCCTGGACACCTCGTCACAGCTGGAGAACTAGCTACCCCTAAAGGTATGAATAGGAAAGCTATCTTGCCTCAGAGAAGATCCCCAAAGGATAGGACAGCCCCCCACAAATATTGACTGTGAGAGGAGAAGGAAATGACATACGTAGTATGAAACAAGATTTAGCAAAGGAGGCCACTTCTAGCTAGATACATAGTACAGGAAAGAACACTGTGCGGTCAGTAATAAAAACTAGAAAAAGTCCACCGCAGAGATATGCAAAAATCTCCACACCTGACTAAAGGTGTGGAGGGCAAAATCTGCAGCCCAGAGCTTCCAGCTTAGCTGAATAGATCCATACTGATAAGCTGGACAAATGAGCAAAACATAGAATGTGCTGAACAATAAAGTCCACAACAAGTGGACTGCAAAAGGACAAGCAAGGACTTATCTTTGCTGAACTGGACAGAGTGTCAGGGAAATCAAAAAGAGCAGTGGCTCCAAGCAGGAACAATTGACAACTGGCATTGATTGAGGGATAAGGCCAGACTAAAATAGCCGAGCCAGAAAGACGATCAGTGGAAGCAGCTGCTGGTGCTAAATCCAAGAAGCAGCTATACCACTCAAAACCACAGGAGGGAGTCCAAGAGCAGAATTCACAAAAGTGCTACTTACAACCACCGGAGGGAGCCCAAGAGGGGAATTCACAACAGTACCCCCCCTTGAGGAGGGGTCACCGAACCCTCACCAGAGCCTCCAGGCCGATCAGGACAAGCCAAGTGAAAAGCACGAACCAAATCGGCAGCATGGACATCGGAGGCAACCACCCAAGAATTATCCTCCTGGCCATAACCCTTCCACTTAACAAGATACTGAAGCCTCCGCCTCAAAAAACGAGAATCCAAAATTTTCTCAACCACATATTCCAACTCCCCTTCAACCAACACCGGGGCAGGAGGATCAACAGAGGGAACAATGGGTACCACATATCTCCGCAACAAAGATCTATGGAAAACATTGTGGATGGCAAAAGAGACTGGAAGGGCCAAACGAAAAGACACTGGATTGATAATCTCAGAAATCTTATAAGGACCAATAAACCGAGGCTTGAACTTAGGGGAAGAAACCTTCATAGGAACATGGCGAGAAGATAACCAGACTAAATCCCCCACAAGAAGCCGAGGACCAACACACCGACGGCGGTTAGCAAAACGCTGAGCCTTTTCCTGAGACAACGTCAAATTGTCTACCACATGAGTCCAAATCTGCTGTAACCTGTCCATCACAGAATCTACACCAGGACAATCAGAAGGCTCAACCTGCCCTGAAGAAAAACGAGGATGGAAACCAAAATTACAAAAAAAAGGTGAAACCAAAGTAGCCGAACTGGCCCGATTATTAAGGGCAAACTCGGCCAAAGGCAAGAAAGCCACCCAATCATCCTGATCAGCAGACACAAAGCATCTCAAATAGGTTTCCAAGGTTTGATTAGTTCGCTCAGTTTGGCCATTTGTCTGAGGATGGAACGCCGAAGAAAAAGATAAATTAATGCCCATCCTAGCACAAAAGGCCCGCCAAAACCTGGAAACAAACTGGGAACCTCTGTCAGACACAATATTTTCTGGAATGCCATGCAAACGAACCACATGCTGAAAAAACAATGGAACCAAATCAGAGGAGGAAGGCAATTTAGGCAAAGGTACCAAATGGACCATTTTAGAGAACCGGTCACAAACCACCCAGATAACAGACATCCTCTGGGACACAGGAAGATCCGATATAAAATCTATGGAAATATGCATCCAGGGCCTCTCAGGGACAGGCAAAGGCAAAAACAACCCACTAGCGCGGGAACAGCAAGGCTTAGCCCGGGCACAAGTCCCACAGGACTGCACAAAAGAACGCACATCCTGCGACAAGGAAGGCCACCAAAAGGACCTAGCCACCAAATCTCTGGTACCAAAAATCCCAGGATGACCGGCCAACACCGAACAATGGACCTCAGAAATTACCTTACTTGTCCATCTATCAGGAACAAACAGCTTCCCCACAGGACAGCGGTCAGGTTTATCAGCCTGAAATTCCTGAAGCACCCGCCGTAAATCAGGGGAGATGGCAGAAAGAATCACCCCTTCCCTAAGAATGCCAACCGGCTCAAGAACTCCAGGAGAATCAGGCAAAAAACTCCTAGAGAGGGCATCCGCTTTAACATTCTTAGATCCCGGAAGATATGAAACCACAAAATCGAAACGGGAGAAAAACAGGGACCATCGAGCCTGTCTAGGGTTCAGCCACTTGGCCGACTCGAGGTAAATCAAATTCTTATGATCGGTCAAGACCACAACGCGGTGCTTGGCTCCCTCAAGCCAATGTCGCCACTCCTCAAATGCCCACTTCATAGCCAACAACTCCCGATTGCCGACATCATAATTGCGTTCCGCAGGCGAAAACTTTCGGGAAAAGAAGGCACATGGTTTCATCAAGGAACCATCAGAATTCCTCTGTGACAAAACTGCCCCTGCCCCAATCTCAGAAGCGTCAACCTCAACCTGAAAAGGAAGAGAAACATCCGGCTGACGCAAGACAGGGGCAGAAGTAAATCGGCGCTTAAGCTCCTGAAAGGCCTCAACAGCCTCAGAGGACCAATTTGTCACATCAGCACCTTTCTTCATCAAATCGGTCAGGGGCTTAACCACACTAGAGAAGTTGGCAATGAAACTGCGATAAAAATTAGCAAAGCCCAAAAATTTCTGAAGGCTCTTCACAGATGTGGGTTGAATCCAGTCATGAATGGCTTGGACCTTAACAGGATCCATTTCTATAGACGAAGGAGAAAAAATAAACCCCAAAAAAGAGACCTTCTGAACTCCAAATAGGCACTTAGACCCCTTCACAAATAGAGCATTATCACGAAGGATCTTGTCGGGACCACACTCAGTCGGAGCAGCCTTTGGGAGTGGGGAATCACCAGAAATAATACACAAGACACGTCTCGTATAGTATATCACTGGGAAGCCTCTGAAGCACGCCTGCCTTCAAGGTGCTATCCCCTCTTTATATAGTTGTACAGGTAGTTTCAGTGGTTATACAAGTTTTGCTTGTTTAAACAAAGAGAGAAAAGAGAAGACAAAAAAAAAACAGTTTCGGCTAAGTGATAGTTTCACAACAAACAAAACAGTACAGTTTCGCCTAAGTGGCAGTTTCACAAACAAAAAATAGGATTTCACACTATGGCTAAAATGTCCTTGAATGGACAGGTCAATATTGATCACAAATTCTTTTTGGTTCATTGAGGTAACCATTTTTGTTCCGCTCTTCACAATCCCCCCTTTGACATATTCCATTCAAAACCTTGTCGTATAGACGATTATTTTAGTCATTCTTTTTGTGATATTAAAAAAAAACAACTTTATATTCTCGCATCCATTACACAAAATTTATTTGTGCATACCGAGATACCCTTGAGTACAACCTTGAATAATACATATATAATTACAATAACTATAACTGTATGTATTAGGCTTTGCATAATCCCGGTAACCCACCCACCGATCCCCCTGAACCAATTGGCCGGGTTAAGAAAAGAAAAGGTATCTGACCACCAGCTATCCTTATTTTGGTCATTGTCTTTGTCATACTGATCCCTGAGTCGTTGTACGTCTTCTAATTTAAATCTCATACTCATAGTACTATTCGGGTCTATATAATGACAGCAGGTGGGTCCGATGATTTGACACATACCCCCTTGTGAGGCAGTTAGGTAATCCAATACCAGGGTATGTTGGTTAGTGACTATTATAAGCTGATTCTGTACAGCTATACTAGTATTTAATATGTCCAATATATCCCAAATCTGGTCATCTAGATAATCCGTGGCTCTAACTAATTTATCCCACATCTGTGTTAACATAGGATAAATAAAAATGGTACTAGCAATTTTGTTGGGAATTCCCATTTGTACTATATGTGGCCTCCCCGAGGGACGTGGTAAGTTATCTGCAGCTCTTTTATACAGTGTGTGCTTGGGCACGGCTTGCATATTCACTTGTTTGTTCGAAATTATGAAAGTAGCCGGGGTTAGGCGTCCTAATGTACAAGTACCCTTTATACCTACGGGAAGCCATTTATATGCTCCTTCTCCGCATATCTAAAATGTACCCTCAGGCAGATCCCACAAAGCTGAGTGCTGCAATACCAATCTGTGAGCCAAATCCACAAAACTAGATACATTCTGAAGCATACACCAAGAGGGTTTTTGTCCCAAGGGGCTACAGTACCCGGCTGCGGGATTCCCACATACATGCATTCCGTTGACATACTCATCGGATTCATTACAAACCAGGTTCCCCGGCTTACTTGTACAACTGTTTGCATCACCTTGGGGGTACAACTCGGAATGTTCCCATTTTCTATTATGTATGTAGGGTTGAGCGAAACGGGTCGTTCATTTTCATAAGTCGCCGACTTTTGGCAAAGTCGGCGTCTCATGAAACCCGATCCGATCCCAGTGTGGGTCGGCCACGTGGAACGCGAACTTGGCGCCAAAGTCGCGTTTCGAATGACGCCTTCCCCGCCATTTTTTTGAGCCAATTAATTGTGGGCAGCGTGATGACATAGGTTCCGGCTCCTGCGGCATCATAGTGCTATGTTACGTTTTCGGACGTAGTAATTTCCGGAGTCAAAAAATAACATATGCCTTGCACGGAGGAGAGAGAGAGAGAGAGAGAGAGAGAGAAGAGAGAGAGAGAGAGAGAGAGAGAGAGAGAGAGAGAGAGAGAGAGAGAAAATATGAATTAAAAAAAATAATAATTTCATTGACATACATTGGGTTTCGTGTTCCGGGTCCGGAACCCGACTTTACAGTAGAATCGGCCGATTCCATACGATCCGACATCCGAGAAGGTCGGGTTTCACAAAACCCACCTCGATCCTAAAAAAGCTAAGGTCGCTCAACCCTATATGTATGTACCTTTCCAATACTGTAGGTTTGAAAGCATCAGAGGAAGGGGTGGTTGTACTGAAACTGAGCTGTAGATTTTCAGTGGGGACCTGTCCTAAATCAGTTAATCCAGTCTTATTCCTAGGTACCCATGCTCCTTCTCTGAGTGCTAAATATTGTAAGTTGCCTATTTTTCCTGTAAGATTGCCCTGCCACCAAGAAAATTCTACCCATCCCACAACTGGTATGGCGATTGTAGTATTCCATAGTCTAGTATTGCCAGGTTGGTTGTTGGCCAGGTTGTCTGAACAATTAGGCCAAGCGAATATTTCTTCAGCTGACACGGGAACTGCTAGAAAAGGTATACTTGTGGCTGATACTGGTGAATGGGTACAGATCCAACAATCTGCCAGGGGTTGCGTATTATTTAACAAATCATGCACTAATTTTCTATGATGTTGTACGAATCTATTGTTCAAAGGGGCTAGAGAATTCAATCTTTCCCATGCCTCCGTTGAGGTTAACATTATTAACATCAATATCATGAGTCTTATACTGCTTTTTTGCAATGGCTTGCATGTATCCATGATGCCTTTCCTTCAAGCTTGACTGCTGTTGGAGTTGTTAACAGGACTTGGAAAGGTCCGTCAAATCTCGGTTCCAGAGTCTTTCTGGTGTGTCTTTTCACGTAGATTTGATCACCAGGTTCCAACTTGTGGCCTCCTTCGAGATTTTCTGGATCTGGAAGGGAAGCAAAAACTTGCGAATGCACTTTAGTTAAACGTTTTTGTAATTCTTGTACATAAGCAGTTAAAGTCTCAGTATTCAACATCAGTTGTTGTGGAAAATAACAACCCAAATTTGCTGCTCTACCAAAAAGAATCTCATGTGGTGACAGCTTAGCCTTCCCCCTTGGGGCGTTTCGGATGGAATACAGGGCAAGTGGAAGACACTCGGTCCAAGGCTTTCCTGTTTCTGCCATGGCCTTCTGGATTTTTAATTTTATTGTTCCATTTAATCTTTCCACTTTACCTGAACTCTGTGGGTGATACGGAGTGTAAAACTGGTTTTCTACTCCCAACATTTTCATAACATTCTGGAATATTTCTCCAGTAAAATGGGTACCCCTATCTGACTCGATCACCTCAGGCATGCCGTAACGGGGTATCAGTTCATGTGCTATTTTAATGGCAGTAGTTTTTGCTGAGGCTTTACGAACTGGATAAGCCTCTGGCCACCCTGAGAACATGTCCACACACACAAGCACATATTCGTATCCATTGTACCTAGGAAGCTGGATGTAGTCGATCTGGAGTCTTGAAAGGGATACAGTGGTCTTACATGATGCTTGGTTGGGGTTTTAATGGTCTGACCTGGATTGTGTGCCAGGCATATAGCGCATGCAGCACACATGTTCCGAGCGAAATTACCAAAGCCTGGAGCCAACCACCTTTCTTTTACCTTGAGCGTCATACCGTTTGCTGATACATGCGTAGGTAGGTGGAGGTCACTCGCCACTGCGGGGTACCAGGCTCTGGGTAAACACAACAAAGTTCCTTTTTTCCATAATCCTTGCTGATCTTCTGCCCCTTTTTTCTGCCACTGCCCTCGTTCTTCATCGTCTATCTGTTTCTGAGCTTCCTTCAATCTCTCCTCATCATCTTCAGAGCTATCTAGTGTGTGGGCATGATGTAAGGGTTTACGTGCTGCCTGTTTTGCTGCTTTGTCGGCTTTATCGTTACCCCTGGCTTCCTCGGTGTCGAGTCTCACATGTGCAGCTACCTTTATCACCGCTATTTCTTTAGTTTCTTGTGCTGCCTCCAGAATCTGTCTAATGAGGGAGGCATGTTTAACAGGTTGGCCTGAAGCAGTCATATAACCTCTGGCTCTCCATATTACGCCAAAATCGAAAATAATGCCATGTGCATATCTAGAATCAGTGTATATGTTTGCTGTCTGATCTTTGGCTATTTTTAGAGCTTCAACTAATGCCGTAAGTTCTGCTTCTTGTGCAGACTGATTAGCAGGGAGAGGTTCTGCTTTCAGCACTTCATGCTGAGTTACTACCGCATAACCTGTATGAAATTGTCCATTCATATCTGCATATCTACTGCCATCTATGAAAAGTTCAAATGTAGCATTACAGAGTGGCTTGTCACGTACATTACGTAAGCCCTGAGTCTCTTGTTCCATTAATTGTACACAATCATGCATTGACTCTGATGGGTCAAAGGAGTTGGAGAGTGCAGTTTCCTCAGGTATGGTACCCCCCTCAGACTCTAAAGGGAGCAAAGACGCGAGATTAAGAGTCTGAACCCTGGCAAAGGAAATGTTGGGCGGCAGTAGTAGGGAACATTGGAGACGGAGGTGTCTGGCCATTGAAATATGTTTAGGTTGGACCTGGTTAAGAATGCCATGTACATCATGAGTGGTCTGAACTAGAAGTGGGTGATCAAGAACAATCTCAGAAGCTTTATCTAATAACAGTGAAATTGCGGCTACTACTCTTACACAAGAAGGTGCGGCTCTAGCTACAGGGTCCAGATGAGCTGATATGTATGCCACAGGTCTCTGTTTGTTTCCATGTTTTTGTGTGAGCACCCCTGTAGCATGTGAGGATATCTCAGCTGCCATCAATTGAAAAGGTTTAGTGTAGTCTGGGAGTCCCAGAGCCGGAGCTGATACCAGTGCTGTTTTCAAAGAGGAAAATGACTGTTTAGCCTCTTCACTGAGTGAATATGGCGTGTTGGCAATACAGTCATATAAAGACTGCATGAGTTGACTTGCATGTATGATCCACTGTCTACAGTGTGAAACAATACCCAGGAAAGCACGCAGCTGTTTGTGATTCCTGGGTTCAAGCATGTTACGTATGGCTTCCGTACGTTGAGGTGTGAGATGTCTGATGCCCTGTGATATGCAGTGACCTAAGAACACGACTGTTTGTTGACAAGCCTGGAGTTTCTGTCTATTTACTTTACAGCCTTCTTGCGCTAGGAAAATTAAGAAATTAACAGTTGAGGTAACTGCCGTCTGCTCATCAGGGCAACAAATAAGTAAGTCATCTACATACTGTAGAATGACTACTCCTGGTTCTGGGGTGAAATTTTTCAGCACGGTCTGCATTGCTTCAGAGTACAAAGTTGGTGAGTGTACCATACCTTGTGGCAATCTTGTCCATGCTAATTGTTTACCCTTGAATATAAAGGCAAACAAATGCCAACAGTTCTTATGTAGTGGCACAGAAAAAAATGCGTTTGATAAGTCAATTACCGTAAAATATGCAGCAGTGCTGGGAATTTGAGACAGTAAGGTATGAGGATTCGGTACCACAGGGGTGACCGGTGCCAAAACCTTATTGATTTCCCGTAGGTCGTGCACCATGCGATATTTCACCATAGTTTCTTTGGAGGAAACTTTCTTTTTAACAGGATATAAGGGTGTATTGGCGGGTGACCTGATTTCTACCAAAACACCTTGTAACACATAATCCTGAATTTGTTGAGAAATCGCCAGTTCTTGCTGGGCGCTGATGGGGTATTGCCTAAGCTGAGGTAAAATGGTTCCCGGGGCAGTTTCTAACAGTATAGGAGCTACTGATAAGAATCCTACATCAGTGTCTCCTTTTGCCCATAGGCTGTCAGGAACCCGAGACAAGTCAATTTTTGCTTGTTGAGTGTAAATTTCGGGAAAATCCTCCATTGCCTGTATTCTAACATATTGTTCCAGAGTTTCTGCATCTTCAGGGATGGTCAGCATAACTGTGCCATTTTCTCTAAAATGGATGTTTGCGTGCATTTTACTTAAGACATCAGTACCTAGCAAGCAGGTAGGTGCACCTTTAGCAAATAAAAATTTGGATACAAAGGTTTTAGGGCCAAAGCTCACATTTAAAGGTTTTGTAAAGGGCAACGCCTGAATTTTACCATCATACCCTTCTGCATATGTTACCTTTGAGGATATATTGTCAGGATATGGTAAAAAGTCTTGATTTAAAATGGAGGATGTTGCTCCTGTATCTATCAGAAAAGGTACATTTTTACCCTCAACCTCAACTTGTATTATTGGTCTTCTAGAAGGAAGAGAGACCTGCATAACCTTCAGTCATTCTGAGCTGTCTGTTTGATCAGGCGCTGGGTTATTTATCCTATTTTTGGGTACAAAGGTTCCTGAATCTATATCTGCTTTTCTCTTCCTACATTCCCTTTGGAAATGTCCTGGCTTCTTACGGTAATGACAAGTAAACTTTTGATTAGCAGAGCCAGTATTAGCCTGTGCAATTCTTACTGGCTTAGAATTTTCTCTTAAGTCCATTTCTATCCCTACAGCTTTCTGTCTAGCCAGGTGTGGGTCTTCCAAGGTTCTCCAATCAGGGGTTGCGGCCTTAAGCTTTTCCTTCACTTTTGGAGACAATCCATCTATAAAGGTTTTTGTAACTAACCTCATCATTCCTGAAGCGGTTAGATCCATGCCTTCATCTCTGAAATTATTTTCTACACTTAGATAATATTCATCTACTGATTGTCCAGATTTCTGAGCCACCACTCCCGTTGTTCCTCTCTGCCTCTGTTTTTCCCTCATGAAAACCATTAAGTGATCTACAAATTGCGTACCTGATTCTATCGTTTGTAAGGCACCATCTCCTGCCTGGGGCCTATGTACCTGTAGATTTGCTAATAGCTCCTGGAAGAGTCCAGGAGTCATTTTCATTCTACATAATTCTTCTCCATCTGCCCAAACTCCAGCGTGAGTCTGCATAATTTGCTGTATATATTGTGCAAATCTAACTGGACACTGGGTGGGATCTGGTGCGTTATGCAAGAGAGACATGCCTTCAGCGGGGGACCAAGGGAAATATTGTCGAGTTTGGTGATATCTAGTTCCCATTACTCCATCAGCACCAGGTTCCCTAAAGGGTCTTGGTACTACCCTAACAGGGGCAAGTACAGCGCCATGTCTAGGTGTACCACAGGCTAGGCAATCATTTCTCCAGTCTGGATTTTGTTGTCCACAGTGCGGACATACCCATCCTCCTGGTCCGGCTAAACTTTGAGGTGGTGTTTGGAGAAAAGATGGGGCATGTGGGTTAAGGTATGGGGGTGGGGTGTTCTTACATTCCACATTTTGTTTTTCTCCATAGCCTGCGGGTCTAATACACCACTTTTTATTCTGTTGATTATATGTCCATCCCTCTTTTTCTGCTACCCCAGAGACATCAATCAACGCTTGGATCTGATCTATCCATTTCTTGTCTCTGATTATGCCTTTTTTTTTTTTCCTGAATTCCTTCCCATTTTTTTCTACTAAAGGCTTCTGCCTTAGTAACTCCAAACTTACTAAAAATCTTTCTCAGCCCCTTAGTGGCATCTTCACCACTTCTCTCCTTTATGATAGTATAGATATCTAATTCTTCTGGTTCCGACTTTGTTTGCTTATTCCCCATTTTCTTATCCTGAGCTTTTTTTCTTTTCTTGCCCTAGGTGGCATTTGGGTATGAGAATACCTCGTTACCTTCTTCCTAAGGAGCTAGGATGTTTAACGGCTTCTGCGTACCGTGCTGATGTAAGAAAATCCTGATTCCTACACCTATAGCAAACAACACAAATGCAACCAGACAGAGGATCAAAATACAACGTATCTTGTCCCAGGCTAATTTATCTGTCCTGGGCTCATACTATCATACACTTATCCGTCACCAGGTTTTCGTCAAAGACAGGATCAGAGATTGAACATAGGCGCGGAGGTCTCCCCGAAAGGACGCAACCACGTTGCCCAGTGGGACAGTCACTTCTTCTGTTTCAACACCCTGGGCGGCTTATAGGGCTATTCCCAACTTCCACACACCTTCTATTCACATTCACTCTCATTCAATGCCGTACTCCGTGAGGTGGTCAATTCCTAAGTAGTTCAAGAACCCGAGCTATAGGTATCCTCCTCTACTAGAACTACCCGCTAAAGGACACGACACAGAAAATCTTACGGACAGTGCAGGGCAGATATAAGAGATCTAACAGTGTCTCTTACCTGGCCAGGTTTTTATTCATCTGCCGTCCATTATCCCAGATTCTCTTTTCGTTCGTATTCTGCCGGTGTTCTTGAAGGAGTACACAGACCTCGGGTCCCTGTTCAGGTGCCAGGAAATGTCGGGACCACACTCAGTCGGAGAAGCCTTTGGGAGTGGGGAATCACCAGAAATAATACACAAGACACGTCTCGTATAGTATATCACTGGGAAGCCTCTGAAGCACGCCTGCCTTCAAGGTGCTATCCCCTCTTTATATAGTTGTACAGGTAGTTTCAGTGGTTATACAAGTTTTGCTTGTTTAAACAAAGAGAGAAAAGAGAAGACAAAAAAAAACAGTTTCGGCTATGTGATAGTTTCACAACAAACAAAACAGTACAGTTTCGCCTAAGTGGCAGTTTCACAAACAAAAAATAGGATTTCACACTATGGCTAAAATGTCCTTGAATGGACAGGTCAATATTGATCACAAATTCTTTTTGGTTCATTGAGGTAACCATTTTTGTTCCGCTCTTCACAATCTGGAATACCATCCTGACCTGCTTCACATGAGACTCCCAATCATTGGAAAAAATCAAAATATCATCCAAATACACAATCAAGAATTTATCAAGATAATTGCGAAAAATGTCATGCATGAAGGACTGAAACACAGAAGGAGCATTAGAAAGCCCGAAAGGCATCACCAGGTATTCAAAATGGCCTTCGGGCATATTAAATGCAGTTTTCCATTCGTCACCATGTTTAATACGAACAAGATTATATGCCCCTCGAAGGTCAATCTTGGTAAACCAACTAGCCCCCTTAATCCGAGCAAACAAATCAGAGAGCAAAGGTAAAGGGTATTGGAATTTGACCGTGATCTTATTAAGAAGGCGATAATCAATACAGGGTCTCAAGGAGCCATCCTTCTTGGCAACAAAAAAGAATCCCGCTCCCAATGGTGACGAAGACGGCCGAATATGCCCCTTCTCCAAGGACTCCTTAACATAGCTCCGCATAGCGGTATGTTCTGGCACAGACAGGTTGAAAAGTCGGCCCTTAGGGATCTTAGAGCCTGGAATCAAGTCAATAGCACAATCACAGTCCCTATGTGGAGGAAGGGAACTGGACTTGGGCTCATCGAATACATCCTGGAAATCTGACAAAAATTCAGGAACATCAGAAGAGGGGGAAGAGGAAATTGACATTAAAGGAACGTCACTATGTACCCCTTGACAACCCCAACAAGTCACAGACATCGATTTCCAATCCAACACTGGATTGTGTACTTGTAACCATGGAAAACCCAGAACAACAAAATCATGTAAATTATGCAACACCAGAAAACGACAATCTTCCTGATGTGCTGGAGCCATGCACATAGTCAGCTGAGTCCAATACTGAGGTTTATTCTTGGCCAACGATGTAGCATCAATACCCCTCAAAGGAATAGGGCTCTGCAAAGGCTGCAAAGAAAAACCACAGTGCCTGGCGAATTCTAAGTCCATTAAGTTCAGGGCAGTGCCTGAATCCACAAATGCCATGACAGAGAAAGATGACAATGAGCAAATCAGGGTCACAGACAGGAGAAACTTAGGCTGTACAGTACTAATGGTAACAGATCTAGTGACCCTCTTAATACGCTTAGGGCAATCAGAGATAGTATGAGCTGAATCACCACAGTAAAAACATAGCCCATTCTGACGTCTGTATCTTCTCTGTTCCGCTCTGGTCAGAATCCTATCACATTGCATAGGCTCAGGACTCTGTTCAGAGGATGCTGCCATATGGTGCACCACTTTGCGCTCGCGCAGGCGCCGATCAATCTGAATGGCTAGAGACATAGATTTGCTCAGACCAACAGGCGTGGGGAACCCCACCATAACATCTTTAAGGGCTTCAGAAAGACCCTTTCTGAAAATTGCTGCCAGAGCGTCCTCATTCCATTTAGTGAGCACAGACCATTTTCTAAATTTCTGGCAGTATAATTCTGCCGCTTCCTGACCCTGACACAGGGCCAACAAGGTTTTTTCCGCATGATCCACAGAGTTAGGTTTGTCATACAATAATCCGAGTGATTGAAAAAATGCATCTTCATTAAGCAATGCCAGATCCCCTGACTCAAGGGAGAATGCCCAGTCCTGAGGGTCACCACGCAGCAGAGAAATAACTATTTTAACTTGCTGAGTGGGGTCACCAGAGGAACGGGGTTTCAGAGCAAAAAACAATTTGCAGTTATTTTTAAAGTTCAAAAACTTAGATCTATCCCCGTAAAACAAATCTGGAGTAGGAATTCTAGGCTCTAAGGCTGGAGTCTGAACAACATAATCTTGGATACTCTGAACTCTTGCAGCAAGCTGATCCACATGAGAAAACAAACCCGGAACATCCATGTTCGCACCCAAATCCACCCAGAGATTAAGAGGAAGGAAAAAGACAAAACAGACTAAAGAAAAAAAAATGGCGCAGAACTCTTTTTCTTTTCCTTCTTTTGAGATGCATTCAACTCATTTTTGGCCAGTTGTACTGTTATGGACTGGTAATTTAGGAGCGACATGCGACTAGCTCTGAGCAGGTGGTAACTATACGGACCGCAGTTTCTGATCTTAACACAACACTAGCAGTAGCCGTGGGATGTTCCTGTCACTCCCTGGACACCTCGTCACAGCCGGAGAACTAGCTACCCCTAAAGGTAGGAATAGGAAAGCTATCTTGCCTCAGAGAAGATCCCCAAAGGATAGGACAGCCCCCCACAAATATTGACTGTGAGAGGAGAAGGAAATGACATACGTAGTATGAAACAAGATTTAGCAAAGGAGGCCACTTCTAGCTAGATACATAGTACAGGAAAGAACACTGTGCGGTCAGTAATAAAAACTAGAAAAAGTCCACCGCAGAGATATGCAAAAATCTCCACACCTGACTAAAGGTGTGGAGGGCAAAATCTGCAGCCCAGAGCTTCCAGCTTAGCTGAATAGATCCATACTGATAAGCTGGACAAATGAGCAAAACATAGAATGTGCTGAACAATAAAGTCCACAACAAGTGGACTGCAAAAGGACAAGCAAGGACTTATCTTTGCTGAACTGGACAGAGTGTCAGGGAAATCAAAAAGAGCAGTGGCTCCAAGCAGGAACAATTGACAACTGGCATTGATTGAGGGATAAGGCCAGACTAAAATAGCTGAGCCAGAAAGACGATCAGTGGAAGCAGCTGCTGGTGCTAAATCCAAGAAGCAGCTATACCACTCAAAACCACAGGAGGGAGCCCAAGAGCAGAATTCACAAAAGTGCTACTTACAACCACCGGAGGGAGCCCAAGAGGGGAATTCACAACACTACAGCATCCGGCCGGGTGGCCGGAAATGACGTCATCGCTGACTCCGTCACATGATCAGGGGTCGGCGATGCTTCAGTATTGTAACCATAGAGGTCCTTGAGACCTCTATGGTTACTGATCGCCGGTAGCTGTGAGCGCCACCCTGTGGTCGGCGCTCACAGCACACCTGATTTTCTGCTGCATAGCAGCGATCTGATGATCGCTGTTATGTAGCAGAGGCGATCGAGTTGTGCCTGCTTCTAGCCTCCTATGGAGGCTATTGAAGCATGGCAAAAGTTAAAAAAAAAGTTTAAAAAAATGTGAAAAAAATAAAAAAAACATAAAAGTTTAAATCACCCCCTTTCGCCTCAATCAAAATAAATCAATAAAAAAAAATCAAACCTACACATATTTGGTATCGCCGCATTCAGAATCGCCCGATCTATCAATAAAAAAAAAGCATTAACCTGATTGCTAAACGGCGTAATGCGAAAAAAATCCGAAATGCCAGAATTAAGTTTTTTTGGTCGCCGTGACATTGCATTAAAATGCAATAACGGGCGATCAAAAGAACGTATCTGCACCAAAATGGTATCATTAAAAATACCAGCTCGGCACACAAAAAATAAGCCCTAAACTAACCCCAGATCATGAAAAATGGAGACGCTACGAGTATCGGAATATGGCGCAATTTTTTTTTTCTTTAGCAAAGTTTGGAATTTTTTTTCACCACTTAGGTAAAAAATAACCTAGTCATGTTAGGTGTCTATGAACTCATAATGACCTGTAGAATCATAATGGCAGGTCAGTTTTAGCATTTAGTGAACCAAGCCAAGCAAAAAACAAGTGTGGGATTGCACTTGGATTTTTTTTCCCGTTTTCTAGTACACAACATGTTAAAACCAATGATGTCGTTCAAAAGTACAACTTGTCCCACAAAAAATAAGCCTTCACATGGCCAAATTGACGGAAAAATAAAAAAGTTATGGCTCTGGGAAGGAGGGGAGTGAAAAACGAATACGGAAAAACGGAAAATCCCACGGTCATGAAGGGGTTAAATACAATGCTAACCCATCTGCCAACATCTTTGAGGTTTTAGGGTCCGGTCAGTTAAAATCAACAATATGAAAAATTACCAATATTTATTGTAATAATACAATATGCGAGAATATGAAATATATGCACAATATCAGAGTTAAGCTAAAATTCTCTTGTCATTTTTTCCCATTTATTAAATAGGCTTGTAAAATGTAATGGTTGGAACACATGTGATATTGATAAGTCAAATTTGTCCTACTTGAAAATTGAAAGAATTTGGATTTCTTATTTCTTTAAAAAATGTATTAGTAAAACTATTATATTTCATGTGCAGTAGACTAGATGAGCCTCAATAAGACAATAACAAATGTTGGTAATTGATATGTTCATACCAAATATGGTCTCTACGACAGCAAAATTTAAACACATTTTAGCAATTTAAAAGAAGTTAATAAAAATCTGTTGCCCTAAACACTCAAACAAATAGAGCCATGTGTATATATACTTTGAAACAAACACATGTGCCATATGTAAATAACCAGTATACACAAAGCTGGATGAACAATCTGAGTGTTTTTCTTGCCAAAATCAAGCTGATAGTATAGGAAATAAATGACAATTTAGCAATAAAGCCACGGTGCGAGCTGTCACTGTATTCTTTGTCAGGGGCAAATTGAAAGTGGTGTTAGCGACTTTCACTAAGCAACTGTTGGTATAGGTAGTTATCTTCTCTTCATTGGTGATTTAGCATTACATTAGCAGTAAGTCAACTTTGCTACTCTACCTTTAAGAAACTTTGTCAGCAGATCGTGCATGGACGAATATCGTTGGTGGGATAGCTGTGTCCATGGGTTCGAGAAGAGATACAGCTGTATTATTTCATATACGATAAGAAATTTTATCTTCAAACTTGGGGGACAGCAATTGGGACCAAATTTGCTCCCAGTTACCCCAACCTATATGTAGGCACCTGGAAAGAATCAGTGATATACATCCATAGACAATCGGTATTTTGATCTTGTCATTTCCGTCTGGGAAGATTCCTGAGAAGCTAAACTAAACCATAATGATTATTTGTTATCCTTTACTCCTACCATCAGTTCAGCAAATATAGACTTTGGAGACCTCACAATATTAGCAGATCAGAATCAATTAGTTTCCAAAAGCTTCCGGAAAGAGGTTGACTCTAATAGCTTTATACTAACTACAAGCTGTCACCTTCCATCATGGCTGCTGAGTATGCCAAAAAGACAATTCACCCATATTCGGCGAAATTGCAGATTATGTGGAGGAGGCCCAATTCCTGGAGAAACAATTCATAGATAAAAGCTATGCAATGGAAGCTTTGGAATCTACACCAAAGAGGTACAAGAAATGTCAAGATCCAAATTCATTCATAACAGCAAGTGTTTGGTGCAACAGATTTTTATTAACTTTTTGTAAGCTCTATTCAAAGATTTTCACATAGTTCTTTATATCTGCTTTGCTGCTTTCCTACAAATTCACTCTATTACTTTTTGGAGCACTAATGTATTTATTTTTATTTACATTTTAGCAGTTGTTGATTCACTTGATCTAATCTTCTGTATGTCGATTGATTAAAAGAGAAAATGCGATTCATAGAATCAACCCACCTTCTTCCATTACTCCATAGTCTATTTCCACAGTTTACATATGCATGGCTTCTAGTACCTTTGAAGGTGACCTGAGGTCAATATTGTTACTCCCACTGATCTACTCCTGTTTGTATAACCAAACCCAAGAAACTGTAATGCACTGTGTATTCTGAAATAATTTCATATTAGCTATAATTAATTTTTCAGCAGTGAAATAATAGCTTTTATGTGGAAATAAGAGAGATAGGTCAATCAGTGAGCCTTGAGATCCAAAACCCACACGTAATACAGTGGTAATTTCTTAATTAACTTCTTGAAAAGTAATAACCACTTCATATTGAGAAATCCCACTAAGCTGCTTTTTTAGGGGCCGTCACAATTTTGGCCTTGACTAAGTTGCTCAGATCTGTTTTTCTAACTTTCAAATATTAAGAAATGGTTGTTCATTTACTGCAAAATACAGTTAGGTCCATATATCTTTGGACAGAGACAACATTTTTCTAATTTTGGTTATAGACATTACCACAATGAATTGTAAACAAAACAATTCAGATACAGTTGAAGTTCAGACTTTCAGCTTTCATTTGAGGGTATCCACATTAAAATTGGATGAAGGGTTTAGGAGTTTCAGCTCATTAACATGTGCCACCCTGTTTTTAAAGGGACCAAAAGTAATTGGACAATTGACTCCCAGGCTATTTCATGGACAGGTGTGGGCAATCCCTTCGTTATGTCATTCTCAATTAAGCAGATAAAAGGCCTGGAGTTGATTTGAGGTGTGGTCCTTGCATTTGGAAGGTTTTGCTGTGAAGTAAACATGCGGTCAAAGGAGCTTTCCATGCAGGTGAAACAAGCCATCCTTAAGCTGTGAAAACAGAAAAAACCCATCCGAAAAATTGCTGCAATATTAGGAGTGGCAAAATCTACAGTTTGGTACATCCTGAGAAAGAAAGAAAGCACTGGTGAACTCATCAATGCAAAAAGACCTGGGCGCCCACGGAAGACAACAGTGGTGGATGATCGCAGAATAATCTCCATGGTGAAGAGAAACCCCTTCACAACAGCCAATCAAGTGAACAACACTCTCCAGGAGGTAGGCATATCAATATCCAAATCTAACATAAAGAGAAGACTGCATGAAAGTAACTACAGAGGGTTCGCTGCACGGTGCAAGCCACTCATAAGCATCAAGAATAAAAAGGCTAAAAAACATCTAAAAAAGCCAGCACAGTTCTGGAAGAACATTCTTTGGACAGATGAAACCAAGATCAACCTTTACCAGAATGATGGAAAGAGAAAAGTATGGCGAAGGCGTGGTACAGCTCATGATCCAAAGCATACTGAATCATCTGTAAAAGACGGCGGAGGCAGTGTGATGGCTTGGGCATGCATGGCTGTCAGTGGCACTGGGTCACTAGTGTTTATTGATGATGTGACACAGGACAGAAGAAGCCGAATGAATTCTGAGGTATTCAGAGCCATACTGTGTGCTCAGATCCAGCCAAATGCAGCAAAACTGATTGGTCGTCGTTTCATACTACAGATGGACAAAGACCCAAAACCTAAAGCCAAAGCAACCCAGGAGTTTATTAAAGCAAAGAAGTGGAATATTCTTGAATGGCCAAGTCAGTCACCTGATCTCAACCCAATTGAGCATGCATTTCACTTGTTAAAGACTAAACTTCAGACAGAAAGGCCCACAAACAAACAGCAACTGAAAACCACCGCAGTGAAGGCCTGGCAGAGCATCAAAGAGGAGGAAACACAGCATCTGGTGATGTCCATGAGTTCAAGACTTCAGGCAGTCATTGCCAACAAAGGGTTTCCAACCAAGTACTAAAAATGAACATTTTATTTAAAATTATTGAATCTGTCCAATTACTTTTGGTCCCTTTAAAAACAGGGTGGCACATGTTAAGGAGCTGAAACTCCTAAACCCTTCATCCAATTTTAATGTGAATACCCTCAAATGAAAGCTGAAAGTCAGAACTTCAACTGCATCTCAATTATTTTGTTTAAAATTCATTGTGGTAATGTCTATAGCCAAAATTAGAAAAATGTTGTCTCTGTCCAAATATATATGCACCTAACTGTAGATCCCACCACTTGGTAGATGCCACTGTCACAAGATATGGCTGATCATTGTATTGTAACAATAATAGAGAGGAGAGCTATTTGCCAGCTGGAAGGCAATATTTCAAAACCATCCTGCTATTTAACCATTTAGAAATAATAATCAGAACCACTTATTGCATGAGTTGCAAAAAATGTATCTATCCTAGAAATTACGTTAGGATCATAGTTGTGGCACATCATTATCCCTAAGTAAGCGGGAATTATTGTAGCATTTTTGTTCCGAAGCTATTTGTGCTTCAAACAAACAATACAGCAGACTGTTGTATGTTACATATCCTGTATGGATTACAAGTATTTAAAGTTATTATAAATAAATTGCATACTATTGTGCTGTAATGTAGTGATTTGAAAATTAGAAAGCATGAAACGTAAATTAAAGACATATTTGATTATTAATCTGCATAAAATATGGTATGCCATATTTTCTTTATCCTTTGCATCTTATTTAGATTAATAACATAATTTTATAAATAATAATATAAATAATAAATAAATGTATATGGTAATGATAAACGTGGGACATGGTAGATTAATTGCAAATCTGTTCTCCTTGAAATCTGTTTCTAGGATATTAACTGCAAAGCAAGTTATATATAGCTAAAATGCATGTTTAATTTGTGCAGAAATCATGGTGTGATGAAGACAATTAAGAGCCTCAGAGGGAATAATTATATTACTGCGTGGAGCTGGTGGATCTCAAATTGCTTGATGCTTGGACTTTAAATTGGCTTGTGCTCCTGTTGTGAAAGTCACCCATATTGCAAACTATACTGTAGAAAAAAAAACATAATTTTTTCAAAGTCATAACAGAAAGTGAGTCTACTTTATTTTTTTGCTTTCATTACCATTATTTATTGATATGTAAATGTATTCAGTAATTAGATGTGCACATTTGCTATAATCCATATACAATATTTGTATTGTTAATAATCAACAATTGTATAATACAATTTAAAATGAGAAATGCTTAGATAATATCTGTAATATATTTTTTAAATTGCAAATTGTATTTTAGAAGATTTATTCATTATATTTTATATGCTAATATATTTAAAAAATCCAAATGACAAGATATTTTGGAAAAAATAAAATATTTTGGAAATTATTACTTTTGAGGGGAAAAAAAAGTGTAGCTCCAGTGAATGAGAATGCTAGCTCTTGTGCCTGAAACTTAGAAATTATGTCTGTCGATGCTTCAGGAGAGGAGTTACAGATTGTAAAGGTGAGAGAGGTGCTGTTCTATATCATGGAATCTACATTTCAACAATTGTGCTTTTTCTGAGGCTCAATCCATGTCCATCTACATGTCCATGTTTTGTTAATGGACAGCCTACAAATGCAATACAGAAGGCAACAATATGATGTCATACTGTGCATTTACGTCTAAGACCCAATGTATTATTTTGTCATATCATATCAAACTCAAACATATGTGAATGCACTTTCAGGCAATAGTGTGTCTGCATGTGAATAGCCTATGAATGCAAAACAAATTTTGAATGGGGACTTAGTAAAAGGTCATTGCCAACCAGCACTAAAAGTAAAAAAAAAATATAACTTAGACTGTATGGCAATGTACTGTGATATCTATATACATATACAGTACCTTGCGAAAGTATTCAGCCCCCTGGAACTTTTCAACCTTTTCCCACATATCATGCTTGAAACATAAAGATAGCAAATGTAAATTTTTGGTGAAGAATCAAAAGTGGAACACAATTGTGAAGTTGAACGAAATGTATTGGTTGTTTTAAATTTTTGTGGAAATTCAAAAACTGAAATGTGGGGCGTGCAATATTATTCGGCCCCTTTAGCTTAATACTTTCTTGCGCCACCTTTTGCTGCGATTACAGCTGCAAGTCACTTGGGGTATGTCTCTATCGGTTTTGTACATCGAGAGACTGAAATTCTTGCCCATTCTTCCTTGACAAACAGCTCGAGCTCAGTGAGGTATGATGGAGATCGTTTGTGAACAGCAGTTTTCAGCTCTGTCCACAGATTCTCGATTGGATTGAGGTCTGGACTTTGACTTTCTAACACCTGAATACGTTTATTTGTGAACCATTCCATTGTAGATTTTGCCTTATGTTTGTGATCATTGTCTTGTTGGAAGACAAATCTCCGTCCCAGTCTCAGGTATTTTGCAGACTCCAACAGGTTTTCTTCAAGAATAGTCCTGTATTTGGCTCCATCTATCGTCCCATCAATTTTAACCATCTTCCCTGTCCCTGCTGAAGAAAAGCAGGCCTATACCATGATGCTGCCACCACCATGTTTGACAGTGCAGATGGTGTGTTCAGGGTGATGAGCTGTGTTGCCGTTACGCCAAACATATCGTTTGGCAATGTTGCCAAAAAGTTCAATTTTGGTTTCATTTGACCAGAGCACCTTCTTCCACATGTTTAGTATGTCTCCCAGTTGGCTTGTTGCAAACTTTAAACAACACTTTTTATGGATATCTTTGAGAAATGGCTTTCTTCTTGCCACTCTTCCATAAAGGCCAGATTTGTGCAGTGTATGACTGATTGTTGTCCTATGGACTGACTGTCCCACCTCAGCTGTAGATCTCTGCAGTTCATCCAAAGTGATCATGGGCCTCTTGGCTGCATCTCTAATCAGTCTTCTCTTTGTTTGATATCAAAGTTTAAAGGGACGACCGGGTCGTATAGATTTGCAGTGGTATGATAATCCTTCCATTTCAATATGATCGCTTGCACAGTGCTCCTTGGGATGTTTAAAGTTTTTGAAATCATTTTGTATCCAAATCCTGCTTTAAACTTCTTCACAACAGAATCATGGACCTGCCTGTTGTGTTCCTTGGTCTTCATGATGCTCTTTGTGTTTCAAACAGAACCCTGAGACTTTCACAGAGCAGGTGCATTTATACCGAGACTTGATTACACACAGGTGGATTACATTTATCATTATTAGGCATTTAGGACAACATTGGATCATTCAGAGATCCACAATGAACTGGAGTGAGTTTGCTGCACTGAAAATAAAGGGGCCAAATAATATTGCACGCCCCACTTTTCAGTTTTTGAATTTCCACAAAAATGTAAAATAACCAATAAATTTCATTCAACTTCACAATTGTGTTCCATTTGTTGTTGATTCTTCACCAAAAAATTACATCTGGTATCTTTATGTTTTAAGCTTGATATGTGGGAAAAGGTTGAAAAGTTCCAGGGGGCCGAATACTTTTGCAGGGCTCTGTATATCTAAAAAAGTTAGAAGAGAAAACAAGAGGATCAGCAATCTTGAACCTAATTCTTACCAAAAGGGAGGAAATGGTTGAGGAAGTAAAGGTGGCTGGGAATTTAGGAGGGAGCGATTATGCTGGCCTCAAATTTTGGATTACAAGAGGAGGAAGACTAGCGAGGACTCAGACATTAAATTGGGACTTCAGAAAGGCTTTAATAGACTCAAAAAGAGGGTGGAAAAGGTCCAATGGCTGGATGTTCAAAAGGACAGAAATATTCAAGAAGGATGGGAGATTTTGCTAAATGAAATTCTCACCACACAATAGGTAACAATTCTGAACAGAAGGAAGAATTGGAAGCATTTAACCCCTTTCTGCCAGGTGACAGAATAGTAGGTCAGCTGGCAGTATCCCTCGCTTTGAGGTGGGCTCCGGCGCTGATCCCACCTCAAAGCCGCGACATGTCAGCTGTTTTCAACATGTGCCAGCAATGGGTGCGAGTGGAATCGCGATCCGCCCACGCCCATTAACTAGTAAAATGCCACTATCAAACTCTGACAGCGGCATTTAACAAGGGCTGCCGGCCGCATGGCCTGAAGTACGTGCACCGCTGACCCCGTTCACGTGATCGGGGGTCATTGGTGCATTGCCATCACAACCAGAGGTCTCCTCGAGACCTCTATGGTTGTTGATGGTAGATTGCTATGAGCGCCACCCTGTGGTCGGTGCTCATAGCAAGCCTGTAATTCTGCTGCATAGAGGTGAGCTGTGCATCACCTCTATGTAGCAGAGGCGATCAAGTAGTGGATGGTTCTAGCCTCCCATGGAGGATATTGAAGCATGACAAAAAAATTTAAAAAGTGTTTAAAAATATAAAAAATAAATAAATAAAAGTTCAAATCACCCACCTTTCGCCCCAATCAAAATAAAACAATTAAAAAAATCAAACCTACACATACTTGGTATCGCCACGTTCAGAATCGCCCAATCTATAAAAAAAGGATTAATCTGATCGCTAAATGGCGTAGCAAGAAAAAAAATCAAAGTGCCAAAATTATGTTTCTTTGGTTGCCGCGACATTGCATTGAAATACAATAACGGGCGATCACAAGAACGTATCTGCACAAAAGTGGTATAATTAAAAATATCAGCTCGGCATGCAAAAAATAAGCCCTCACCCAACCCCAGATCACAAAAATGGAGACGCTACCAGTATCGGAAAATTGCACAATTTTTTTTTTTTTGTAGCAAACTTTGGAATTTTTTTTTACCACTTAGATAAAAAAAACTATACATATTTGGTGTCTATGAACTGGAGAATCATAATGGCCAGTCAGTTTTAGCATTTAGTGGACCTAGAAAAAAATACAAACAAAAAACAAGTGTGGGATTGCACTTTCTTTGCAATTTCATCACACTTATTTTCCTGTTTTCTGTTACACGACATGGTAAAACCAATGGTGTCGTTCAAAAGTAAAACTTGTCTTGCAAAAAAATAAGCACTCACATAGCCATATTGACTGAAAAATAAACAAGATATCTCTCTGGAAATAAGGGGAGCGAAAAATGAAAACAAAAATGGAAAAAAAGCTCTGGGGGTTAAGCTGTTAAAGAGACTAGGTGGTTGAACACAGAACTTAATCACTTGTTAAAAAGGAAAAAAGAAACGTATATCAAATGGAAAGATTGGACCACATCTAAAGAATAATCTATTGTTGTTTGCAAGGAATGCAGGGCAAGCGTTAGAAAAGCTAGAGCTGGTAATAAAGTAATAAAGTAAGGAATGCAAGGGAGACCAAAAAGCAGCAATAAAGGATATGGGGGGCAAGTCAAATGCAAAAGAAAAATCAAAGATACTATAGGATTCTTACAGGATGAAAAGGCTGGAGTGGTCAAAAATGATGCTGAGATTACCAAAACTTTTAAATCCTATTTTGCAACTGTGTTGCCTAAGAAAGCTCATGTAACTTCAACTGATCTTCACGGTGCCATGGAAGGAATAAAATAATCCACTCTATCCATAAAAAGAGAGATGTAGAGCGAACACTTAGCTAATTTAAGTGAATTAAATCTCCTGGTCCAGGAAAGGTATTTGAACAAATTATTAAACATCATGCAAGTAAGTACTTGGATAAGAATACAGTAATTAACCTTTGCCAGCATGGGTTTGTAGCAAACAAGTCATGCTAGACTAATCTAATTTCCTTTTATGTAGGAATCACTGACTGGGTAGATCAGGGAAATATGGTAGATGTAGTATATATACTTCAGCAAAGCATTTGATAAAGTATCTCATACTATTATTAATAAAAAAAATTGCCAATTATGGGATTGATAAGGTTGTGGTTAGGTGGATTCAGAACTGGCTCAGTGATCATACTCAAAGAGTGGTGATAAATGGTGGCACATCCAATTGGAAAAGTGTTTCAAGTGGGATACACGATGCTCTGTCCTGGCCCGAGTGTTGTTCAACATTTTAATAAATAATCTAGATAAGGAAACTTAATGTAAACTAATGAAATTTGCAAATTTGCAGACAATGCAAAACTTGGAGGGATAGCTAACACTAGAGAAGACAGACAGGATACAGAAGGATCTAGTTAAGCTTGAACAATGGGCAGTGACTAATAGAATGGTATTTAACAGGGAGAAAGATTCCACATCTGGGCAAGAAAAACTAGAATTGCATCTATAGAGTAGGAGGAATAGAACTAAGAAACAGCAAGTGTGAAAAAGACTTGAGTATACTAATAGATCACAAACTGCACATGAGTCAACAGTGTGATGCAGCAGCAAGAAAGGCAAACACTGTTCTAGAAAGTGTTTAGATCACGTATACCAATTATCCCCCTCTCCTCCTCATTGGTCAGGCGTCATCTGGAATAATGTGTCCAGTTCTGGACACTACATTTTAAAAAATACCTTGAAAACCTGGAGCAAGTTCAGAGAAGAGCTACCAGGATGGTAAGTGGACTGCACAGTGTGTCCTGCGAGGAACAGTTAACAGATCTGGGTATGATTCGCTGGCAAAAAAGAAGGCAAAGAGGAGACTTAATAGCTCTCTACAAATATCTGAAGGGATATCACAGTGTAGAGAGATCATTATTATTCTTATTTGCACATGGAAAAATGAAAAGCAATGGAATGAAACTGAAAGGGAGAAGATGCAGATTAGATATTTTTGACAGTGAAGGTGAACAATGATTGGAACAGGCTGCCTTGAGTTTTCAAACAGAGGCTGGACAGACATACGTCTGAAATGGTTTAGTGAATCCTACATTGAGCAGGGTGTTGGACACGATGACCCTTGAGGTTCCTTCCAACTCTAACATGCTGTGCTTTTATGATTCTACAGTGGGGAAAATAAGTGTTTGATACACTGCTGTACAAGTTTTCCCACCTACAAAGAATGGAGAGGTCTCTATGTTTTATTGCAGGTACCCTTCAATTGTGAGAGACAGAATCTAAAAATAAAAACAAAATATTGCATTGTATGATTTTTAAATAATTAACTTTAATTTTATTACATTAATTAAATATTTGATTATTTACCAACCAGCAAGAATTTTGGCCCTCACAGGCCTGTTAGTTTTTCTTTAAGAAGCCCTCCTACTGTGCACTCATTACCTGCATTACCTGTACTAACTGCACTTGTTTGAACTCAATACCTCAATGGGCAGCACGGTGGCGCAGTGGTTAGCACAGCAGCCTTGCAGCGCTGGAGTCCTGGGTTCAAACCCCACCAAGGACAACATCTGCAAAGAGTTTGTATGTTCTCTCCATGTTTGCGTGGGTTTCCTCAGGGTACTCCGGTTTCCTCCCACATTCCAAAGACATACTGATAAGGAATTTAGATCGTGAGCCCCATCGGGGACAGCGATGATAATGTGTGCAAACTGTAAAGCGCTGCGGAATATGTTAGTGCTATATAAAAATAAAGATTATTATTAATACCTGTATAAAAGACTCCTGTCCACACAATCAAAATCAATCAAACTCCAACCTCTCCACCATAGCCAAGACCAAAGAGCTGTCTAAGAACACCAAAATTGCAGATCTGCACAAGGCTGGTATGGGCTACAGGACAATAGGCAAGCAGCTTGGTGAGAACGTAACTACTGTTGGCACAATTATTAGAAATTGGAAGAAACTCAAGATGCTTGTCAATATTCCTCAGTCTAGGGTCTCTATGCAAGATTTTGCCTCGTGGAGTAAGACTGATGCTGAGAAAGGTCAGGAAACAGCGAGAACCAGAAGGGATGACCTGGTCAATGACCTGGAGTGAGCTGGGACCACGTCTTTAACAATACCATTACTAACTTACTGCGCCGTCATGGATTAAAATACTGCAGGGCACGCAAGGTCCCCCTGTTCATGCCAGCAAATATCCAGGCCCATTTGAAGTTTGCCAATGACCATCTGGATGATCCAGAGGAGGCATAGGAGAAGATCATGTAGTCAGATGAGTCCAAAATAGAACATTTTAGAATTATCTTCATTTGCCATATTGAAGGAAGAAGAACAATGAGCACAACCCCAAGAACACTGTCCCAACTGTGAAGCATGGAGGGGGAAACATCATACTTTGAGGGTGCTTTTCTGAAAAGAGGACTGCACAATATTAAAGGGAGGATGGATGGGGTCATGTATCCCAAGATTTTGGCCAACAATCTCCTTCCCTCAGTAAGAGCTGTGATGCAGTGACCCATGTGGCAGCCAAGGGGCACTGTGTGTGTGCTTCAGGATGCACATAGACGCATAATTATGGTGGTGAATTAGTGACCGGCAGGATTGTAAATGGCCGGTATGTGTCGTAGAGGGAGTCTGTGCTGTAAGCCCAAAATGTAAGGATTTTTTGCTTTTTTTTCATTGTTTTTTGCTATAAAAATGCGATAAAACCGTGAAAAACATGCATACATTAAGCATCCTATTATTAGAATGCAATGTGCAATTTTTGTTCACATGTTGCGTTTTTTTCCGTGGCGGAATCGCATTCCGGAAAAAAACACAGCATGTTCATGCTTTGTGCCGAAAAGCGGGGATTCCGCATACATAGGAATGCATTGATCCACTTACTTTCTGCACTTGGCTATGCCCACCATGCGGGAAGTAAGTGGATCATGTGCAGTTGGAACCCAGGGTGGAAGAGAGGAGATTCTCCTCCAGGCCCTGGGAACCATATAATTGTTAAAAAAAGAAATAAAATAATAAATCGTGATATTCTCATCTTCCGGCATCCCTCGCAGCGTTCCTGCTCCTCGCGATGCTTCCGTTCCCAGTGATGCTTTGCAGCAATGACCTGTGATGACGTAGCGGTCTCGCGACCAACCGGTCAATCAGTTTTCTAAGCGATGCTACAGATCGCTTGGAAAATGCTAGCGTTCTGCAAGCTAATTAAGTTTGTAAAACGCTCATGTTTAGCGGGAAAATGCATGCCAATTCTGCATGCATATTACCTGCGGCACAGTTGCAGAATTGCCGTGGAAATTTTCCAGGCAATTCCGGACGTGTGCACATAGCCTTATAGTTCCACAAGTTTTGGTTTTGTTTACTTATTAGGGAGGGCTCATAGGGCTAGTTTGAAGAGCAGGGCAGGTCGAACTAGCCACACACACACACACATCTCCCACCTATGGGAGTGGTTACAACTATGTAATGTGACCAGGGTGTGGGTCACATGGTTGAGAGTGTATGGACCTGGAAGGCTCAGAGTGTTAGTCCTGGAATAGCCTGTGTCTTGGAATATCCTGGCATAGACTGAATCCCTGAAAGCACCTGCTGAGAGTGTGAGTCCTGGAATGGTCAGTTTGTTGGATTGTCCTGGAGTGGACTGGAGTCCTTGAAGCACCTGGTGAGACCATGGACTGATGGCCTGTGTGTTAGAAGTGCTTGGGACTGGACTTCCTGAAAAGCGCACGGAGAGGCCGCATCTACAGAGCCTGTGACGGCCACTGTGTTGGAGAAGCTACAGTTCCTACTGCAGGTCTGGACTATCTGAGATGCCCTGGTCACAAGGACGGTGACCCCAGTGAGGCAGCTTTCCCCTGGGAGCCAGCACTTACAGGAGTCAGTGTGTGGAGCCAGAGCTCCTATAAGGTAACTCCAGATAACAGGGGGTTACGGACAGAGACGTATCTGCCATTGGAACAGACTGTCGGTGGTTAATGTGTTCCGTTGATGTATATAATGAACTGTAATGAACTGTTCATGATGCAGTTTATGATGTTTAATAAACCGAAATAGACTGTTTATGTAGATAAACCATGCTTGAGTGCTTTAATCCTGTGCCAAGCAAGTGTCCCCAATACAAACAGTAGGTGCAATGCCATGCCACATTTGGTGCGAGACTGCGGGCAATGGTTCAGAAAGCACCTGTAAGTCATCTTGCTGTGGCTTGGTGGGGTCATGAAGAGTACAAGCATAAGGCTGTAACTCGGTGGGGTTACGAAGAGTTGCTGTGGATCGGCAGGTCCACGAAGTATGAGGTGCGGAGTCATACAGAGCCTCGCAGGAGGAGCTGCAGTTGCAGCAAGAGGTTCTGCAGCAGCCAGAGCTGCAGTGGCAGCAGCAGCGGCTTGTGATCGGCAAGCGGAGGTGCCGGTGGTTTGTGACTGCAGCAGGAGCTGTGGTAGTGCCAGCAGGAGCTGGTGAGGTGTCATAAGGACATTGGTCTAGATCGTGCAGACTCTTAAAGGGCCAGTGCAAGGCCAGAGACACATTGGTGTACTGTACAAACTGGGGCCTGAGAGTATGGTAGGGAGTCCACAGGGTGTACCCCAGGAAAGGGGTGATGTCCCTAATAGGGGTGGTGTTCCAAAAAAGGGGATGGTAACCAAAACAGGGATGGTTGCCAAAAAAAGGACGGAATCCCAAAAGGGGGTGGTATCCCAAAAGGGAGTAGTTGCCCAAAAGGGGGTGGTGACTGTAAAGGGGTTTAATCCCAAAAGGAGGAAGTAACCCAAATGGTGGTGGCAAAAAAAGAGGCGGCAGTGAATGCCCCACTGGACTGTAGCCAGGAACAACGTAGTTTATGCTTTGTAGGTTCATGCTGTGCTGTGGATTGCTTGACTAATAAAGAGTACCGGAAGTGCTAGTTACCCAAAAAGGGTGGAGCCTCCCAAAGTTAAAGGGGTTGTACAGATGGATGGTTGCCAGGGACAATGGTATTATGCATGTCCAATTTGCCATAAGAACTACCCTCCTGGTAAGACGCTACATGGGTGTGTTCTGGAACTGAAAGCAGAGGTAGAAGATGTATTTGGCCTGGTCGATTCGGGGAGCTCGTTGACCCTTGTAAAGTCTGTGGAGGATCAATTTGTAATGTCCAAAAAGAAGATAGAGGTCACTTGCATCCATGGGGACACTAAGGTTTATTCAGTAGCCCTGTTGCACCTTGAGTCAGTCAGGGGCCATACAAGTTTGGAGGCCGCCATAGTTCCAAACTTACCTTGTCCAATGATAGTAGGCCAGGACTCTAAGTTATTCTCAGACTTGTGGTAGGAGGGTGTTCCTCTACAGCAGGAGGATGGAGGTCTTTATACTGTTGAGGGGCCATACATTAAGACAGTAATACCTCCCAAAATTGAAGGGTCAGACATCGGGTTGACAAGTGGGAATGGTGCGTCTGCCTAACTTACTGACATGATGTCACCTGATGGATACCACAAAATGACTGATAATGATGTGGTAGATAAAGAGTTGAGCTGACACCCAAATAGAAAGGAACTTGAGGCAACTTCAGCATACTGTGGGGTGTGACACAGACTCCGGGGGTGACTGTGACAGGTCATTGCCAGTAGCAACCATTAGGGCTGAGTACAATGGTGTGCTGACAGAAGCACTGACACAGTGGAACAACACTGTTCCACAAGATGAAGTCAGGATGACAGTGGAAGCCATATCAGAACATGTGACTGGATGGAAATGTGGGTCTGACTAACTCTGGGACTTGGCAGAGGTGACCATAGGTGTGACCGTTGAAGACAGGGAAGCTCCAGGAATGGGGTCCGACACCGTTAGAAATTTGGACCGCTGGTTCCAGGATGACCGATCGGGTGGTGGTTAGGGTTGAGCGACTTTTCATTTTTTGAGATCGAGTCGGGTTTCACGAAACCCGACTTTCTCAAAAGTCGGGTCAAGTGAAATCGGCCAATCTTATTGAAAAGTCGTGGTCGGGGATCGGCCAAAACACGAAACCCAATGCAATTCAAAGGGGAAGCATACTTTTTTAATATTTGCTTCAGCGCGATAATGTTGAAAAGCCGGTAATTCAATTGCCGGCTTTTCATTTCTCCTGCCTAAACCCGACATGATATGAGACATGGTTTACATACAGTAAACCATGTCATATCCCCCTTTTTTTGCATATTCCACACTACTAATGTTAGTAGTGTGTATGTGCAAAATTTCGGCGCTGTAGCTATTAAATTTAAGGGTTAAATCGCGGAAAAAATTGGCGTGGGCTCCTGTGCAATTTTCTCCGCCAGAGTGGTAAAGCCAGTGACTGAGGGCAGATATTAATAGCCAGGAGAGGGTCCATGGTTATTGGCCCCCCCATGGCTAAAAACATCTGCCCCCAGCCACCCCAGAAAAGGCACATCTGGAAGATGCGCCTATTTTGGCACTTGGCCACTCTCTTCCCACTCCCGTGTAGCGGTGGGATATGGGGTAATGAAGGGTTAATGCCACCTTGCTATTGTAAGGTGACATTAAGCCAGATTAATAATGGAGAGGCGTCAATTCTGACACCTATCCATTATTAATCCAATTGTATGAAAGGGTTAAAAAACACACACACAGATGATTAAAAAGTATTTTAATGAAATAAACACACAGGTTGTTTTAATATTTTATTGCTCTCTCAATCCACCTGAAGACCCTCGCTTGGAAAAATAATAAACCAACAATATACATACCCTCTGATGAACTGTCACGTCCCACGAGGTAAATCCATCTGAAGGGGTTAAAATAGTTTACAGGCAGGAGCTCTGCTATAATGCAGCTGTGCTTGTGCCTGTAAACCCTGGCGAATGAAGGAAATGTAGGTCAATGACCTATAGTTACCTTCAGTCGCGGTGATGCGCCCCCTGGTGGATGTAGTGGAATATGCAAAAAAAAGGGGGATATGACATGGTTTACTGTATGTAAAGGCAGGAGAAATGAAAAGCCGGCAATTGAATTACCGGCTTTTCAACATTATCGCGCTGAAGGAAATATAAATATATATATATGTGTCTCTATGACATATATATATATACATATATAAAAAACGAAACCCGACTTTGGATTGCAGATCGTGTACCACCGACCCGATCCCAGAGTGGGATCGGGTCGGGTTTCACGAAACCCGACTTTGCTGAAAGTCGGCGACTTTTGAAAAGTGCCGATCTGTTTCGCTCAACCCTAGTGGTGGTGACTCCCATTCAGACAGTGACGAAATCATAAAAGAGTGCAGTAAAGCTGACTCTGGTACAAGTGGCAAGTCTTCCTCCCATCACCTGAGACGTAAAAGAGGCAAAGGGACTGAACAAATTGCACCCTCTGAGAAGATTGATAAAGAGGAGAATTCGACCGCTGTCACCCGACAACTTGAGGTCTGTCAACAGCTGGCGAATGAGAGGTTGAAGGTGTCGAGTTTGGAAGCCGCCAATTCCACACAGTTGGATCAGGTGCATCACCTAGGGTCTGAGCTCTCGGTAGTCAAGTCTCAGCTCAGAGAGAAAGAAGCACAGGAGGTCCAGGATCTTGCCAATCAGTTGACTCTTGAGAAGCAAAAGGTGACAGATTTACAGGCCGAGTTAAGGCATTTGAGACATGCAGCTGAGCACAGAGCTCAGAGGTCACCTGTCAACATGGCAAAGTGTGAACTAAACATTAAGGGAAGATGTGGAAGTGCTCAGAGAAACTTTAGGAGGTCTTCTGCAAGAGAAGGAGATGCTGGTCGTAGACTCATATCGGCCGTGCCAGAGTCATAATGAGGTGAAGCTGCCAATGCCCATCCTGGCCAGGGGTCTGGAAGAGTGTAAAGTGGTTGAAGAGTTGGCACTAAAAGCAGAACAAGACAGTCACCCAGTCATGGCAGATGTCTTGTTGGAAAGGTCCAAAGCAAAACGGGAGCCGTCTGTCCATGGAGAGAATGAGGCTCCACTCTTCAAGTCTGTGATAGATGTACCCGAAGACATGTGAGAAGCATGCACCAGTGAGGATGTGCATGAGGTCTTTAAAAAAGAAGTAGAAGCCTGTAGTGTGAACTGGGCATCAGAGATGAAACAGTTGGTGTTACTGTCGACTAGGGAAGTAACAGTGAACTGGGTGGCTATTCTGAAGGATATGCATCTACAGTGCCTCCGCACAAAACAGATGATCTTGTTGAGAAATTAGGAAGTCGCTCAACATTTGGAGCATGCCAGAAAATCTCAAAGTTGACTGAGCTTTGTGGTAGGTGTCGTTCAAGTACCCAGAAATCTGGTGGAAAAAGTCAGTGGAAGATTTGGAAAACTGATGTAGGACCTGGTGAATATATCCGGTGTGGCAAGAGTGAGGATTCCAGATGTCGGTGAAGTCCAGGTAGCTGGTGAAGATGGGATGGTTCCATTTGTCGTAATTGGCTCAGTAGAAAGCCTCAGGAACATTCAAATGCTTCTTGAATACCGGATGACATATCTGAAGGAGATAGAGCAGCTAAGACTGGACCATCTGAAGTTACTAAACAGCTGCAGAATATAACATGGTGACCACTTTCAACCCAGGGTATGGAGATATGAAAAGATACACTAAAGAATAGAAGAGTTCAAAGTAGTGACTCCTCTGTTAGCTCAGGGCTGAGTGACCCAGGCGGGAGACCCGGTAGCAGATATAATAACTAGGGTTGAGCGACTTTCATTTTTTTAAGATCGAGTAGGGTTTTGGGAAACCCGATTTTGTCCAGAGTCGAGTCGAGTGCAGTCGGCCGATTATCGCTAAAAGTCGGGGATCGACCGAAACACGAAACCCAATGCAAGTCAATGGGGAAGCATAGTCGGCAGTGAGTGGAGGCCAGGAAAACACCTACAGTGCCCATTTTAATGCCAAAAACATCCATTCTTGTTTCTGAAGCTTGTCAATCTTAATTAACTTTATAATAATAGTTGGGCATAGGGAATTGGGGGTCATTTGGCAAAAGTTGTGGGGGGAGTAGGGCCGGCTCAAGTTTTTCGTGGGCCCAGGAAATGCGGACTACGTCACGGCGGTGTTGCAGGGAAAGGTAAGTATTTAAAAGTTGCAAGTGCTGTGATCCTGAGCAAGCAGGGGGGGGGCCCACTCGTTCGCATTGCCACTGGCACAGGGCCCCTCAAAGTACGGCGGTGTGTTTGCATGGCGGGGGCGCCTCCCACCAGCAGCGACACTTTTGCGTACTCTGAGGGGCCCTGTGCCAGTGACGTCGCCAACGAGTATGCCCCCCCACCTGATGAAGGAACCTGCACTTTCATCTGCACCTTCCTCTTTGTCCCTGTGTAAGGTGGTATAACATGCGGGAAGGGGAACCTTACTTTCAGCAGGGACAGATTCTGGCTGTGTAGAGTACAAGGGGAATGTAGTGGTCTAGGTCAATGTACCAGCAGACTCATTTAGCAGTGGCTGGGCAATGGGCAGGATGAGGAGGAAACAGATATAGGGCCAAAGAATAAAGTAGGCTACATGCAGTTCAAAATTGGTAACAGGACTAAACAGGCGGCATTGCTTTGTTCAGTGGAGTAGCAAACCCAAGAGCAGCAGACACTGTTTCAAGGGCCTAACCACACTAGTAGGCCAAATGCAGTTTAATATCTGATAGTATAGGGCGAAAGCCAGAATGTGGAAGCTCAGCTTTGTTCAGTTGAGGACAACACCAGGGAGTGGCAGACACCTTTAGTAGGCCGGAAAAGCCTATTGCATTTTTTAAAATGGTAATTTGGAGCAGAAGGTTGAAGCTCAGCTTTATTTAGTTGAGGGCAACACCAGGGAGGGGCAGAAGCCGTTAGTAGGCCCTAACCACCATTTTTTTTTTAAAACCACTTAATGAGAGCCGGAAGGTTGAAGCTCAGCTTTATTTAGTTGAGGACAACACCAGGGAGGGGCAGAAGCCGTTAGTAGGCCCTAACCACCATTTTTTTTTTTTAAAACCACATAATGAGAGCCGGAAGGTTGAAGCTCAGCTTTATTTAGTTGAGGACAACACCAGGGAGGGGCAGAAGCCGTTAGTAGGCCCTAACCACCATTTTTGTTTTAAAACCACTTAATGAGAGCCGGAAGGTTGAAGCTCAGCTTTATTTAGTTGAGGACAACACCAGGGAGGGGCAGAAGCCGTTAGTAGGCCCTAACCACCATTTTTTTTTTTAAAACCACATAATGAGAGCCGGAAGGTTGAAGCTCAGCTTTATTTAGTTGAGGACAACACCAGGGAGGGGCAGAAGCCGTTAGTAGGCCCTAACCACCATTTTTGTTTTAAAACCACTTAATGAGAGCCGGAAGGTTGAAGCTCAGCTTTATTTAGTTGAGGACAACACCAGGGAGGGGCAGAAGCCGTTAGTAGGCCCTAACCACCATTTTTTTTTTTAAAACCACATAATGAGAGCCGGAAGGTTGAAGCTCAGCTTTATTTAGTTGAGGACAACACCAGGGAGGGGCAGAAGCCGTTAGTAGGCCCTAACCACCATTTTTGTTTTAAAACCACTTAATGAGAGCCGGAAGGTTGAAGCTCAGCTTTATTTAGTTGAGGACAACACCAGGGAGGGGCAGAAGCCGTTAGTAGGCCCTAACCACCATTTTTTTTTTTAAAACCACATAATGAGAGCCGGAAGGTTGAAGCTCAGCTTTATTTAGTTGAGGACAACACCAGGGAGGGGCAGAAGCCGTTAGTAGGCCCTAACCACCATTTTTGTTTTAAAACCACTTAATGAGAGCCGGAAGGTTGAAGCTCAGCTTTATTTAGTTGAGGACAACACCAGGGAGGGGCAGAAGCCGTTAGTAGGCCCTAACCACCATTTTTGTTTTAAAACCACTTAATGAGAGCCGGAAGGTTGAAGCTCAGCTTTATTTAGTTGAGGACAACACCAGGGAGGGGCAGAAGCCGTTAGTAGGCCCTAACCACCATTTTTGTTTTAAAACCACTTAATGAGAGCCGGAAGGTTGAAGCTCAGCTTTATTTAGTTGAGGACAACACCAGGGAGGGGCAGAAGCCGTTAGTAGGCCCTAACCACCATTTTTTTTTTTAAAACCACATAATGAGAGCCGGAAGGTTGAAGCTCAGCTTTATTTAGTTGAGGACAACACCAGGGAGGGGCAGAAGCCGTTAGTAGGCCCTAACCACCATTTTTGTTTTAAAACCACTTAATGAGAGCCGGAAGGTTGAAGCTCAGCTTTATTTAGTTGAGGACAACACCAGGGAGGGGCAGAAGCCGTTAGTAGGCCCTAACCACCATTTTTTTTTTTAAAACCACATAATGAGAGCCGGAAGGTTGAAGCTCAGCTTTATTTAGTTGAGGACAACACCAGGGAGGGGCAGAAGCCGTTAGTAGGCCCTAACCACCATTTTTGTTTTAAAACCACTTAATGAGAGCCGGAAGGTTGAAGCTCAGCTTTATTTAGTTGAGGACAACACCAGGGAGGGGCAGAAGCCGTTAGTAGGCCCTAACCACCATTTTTGTTTTAAAACCACTTAATGAGAGCCGGAAGGTTGAAGCTCAGCTTTATTTAGTTGAGGACAACACCAGGGAGGGGCAGAAGCCGTTAGTAGGCCCTAACCACCATTTTTGTTTTAAAACCACTTAATGAGAGCCGGAAGGTTGAAGCTCAGCTTTATTTAGTTGAGGACAACACCAGGGAGGGGCAGAAGCCGTTAGTAGGCCCTAACCACCATTTTTTTTTTTAAAACCACATAATGAGAGCCGGAAGGTTGAAGCTCAGCTTTATTTAGTTGAGGACAACACCAGGGAGGGGCAGAAGCCGTTAGTAGGCCCTAACCACCATTTTTGTTTTAAAACCACTTAATGAGAGCCGGAAGGTTGAAGCTCAGCTTTATTTAGTTGAGGACAACACCAGGGAGGGGCAGAAGCCGTTAGTAGGCCCTAACCACCATTTTTTTTTTTAAAACCACATAATGAGAGCCGGAAGGTTGAAGCTCAGCTTTATTTAGTTGAGGACAACACCAGGGAGGGGCAGAAGCCGTTAGTAGGCCCTAACCACCATTTTTGTTTTAAAACCACTTAATGAGAGCCGGAAGGTTGAAGCTCAGCTTTATTTAGTTGAGGACAACACCAGGGAGGGGCAGAAGCCGTTAGTAGGCCCTAACCACCATTTTTGTTTTAAAACCACTTAATGAGAGCCGGAAGGTTGAAGCTCAGCTTTATTTAGTTGAGGACAACACCAGGGAGGGGCAGAAGCCGTTAGTAGGCCCTAACCACCATTTTTTTTTTAAAACCACATAATGAGAGCCGGAAGGTTGAAGCTCAGCTTTATTTAGTTGAGGACAACACCAGGGAGGGGCAGAAGCCGTTAGTAGGCCCTAACCACCATTTTTGTTTTAAAACCACTTAATGAGAGCCGGAAGGTTGAAGCTCAGCTTTATTTAGTTGAGGACAACACCAGGGAGGGGCAGAAGCCGTTAGTAGGCCCTAACCACCATTTTTTTTTTTAAAACCACATAATGAGAGCCGGAAGGTTGAAGCTCAGCTTTATTTAGTTGAGGACAACACCAGGGAGGGGCAGAAGCCGTTAGTAGGCCCTAACCACCATTTTTGTTTTAAAACCACTTAATGAGAGCCGGAAGGTTGAAGCTCAGCTTTATTTAGTTGAGGACAACACCAGGGAGGGGCAGAAGCCGTTAGTAGGCCCTAACCACCATTTTTTTTTTTAAAACCACATAATGAGAGCCGGAAGGTTGAAGCTCAGCTTTATTTAGTTGAGGACAACACCAGGGAGGGGCAGAAGCCGTTAGTAGGCCCTAACCACCATTTTTGTTTTAAAACCACTTAATGAGAGCCGGAAGGTTGAAGCTCAGCTTTATTTAGTTGAGGACAACACCAGGGAGGGGCAGAAGCCGTTAGTAGGCCCTAACCACCATTTTTTTTTTTAAAACCACATAATGAGAGCCGGAAGGTTGAAGCTCAGCTTTATTTAGTTGAGGACAACACCAGGGAGGGGCAGAAGCCGTTAGTAGGCCCTAACCACCATTTTTGTTTTAAAACCACTTAATGAGAGCCGGAAGGTTGAAGCTCAGCTTTATTTAGTTGAGGACAACACCAGGGAGGGGCAGAAGCCGTTAGTAGGCCCTAACCACCATTTTTTTTTTTAAAACCACATAATGAGAGCCGGAAGGTTGAAGCTCAGCTTTATTTAGTTGAGGACAACACCAGGGAGGGGCAGAAGCCGTTAGTAGGCCCTAACCACCATTTTTGTTTTAAAACCACTTAATGAGAGCCGGAAGGTTGAAGCTCAGCTTTATTTAGTTGAGGACAACACCAGGGAGGGGCAGAAGCCGTTAGTAGGCCCTAACCACCATTTTTTTTTTTAAAACCACATAATGAGAGCCGGAAGGTTGAAGCTCAGCTTTATTTAGTTGAGGACAACACCAGGGAGGGGCAGAAGCCGTTAGTAGGCCCTAACCACCATTTTTGTTTTAAAACCACTTAATGAGAGCCGGAAGGTTGAAGCTCAGCTTTATTTAGTTGAGGACAACACCAGGGAGGGGCAGAAGCCGTTAGTAGGCCCTAACCACCATTTTTTTTTTTAAAACCACATAATGAGAGCCGGAAGGTTGAAGCTCAGCTTTATTTAGTTGAGGACAACACCAGGGAGGGGCAGAAGCCGTTAGTAGGCCCTAACCACCATTTTTGTTTTAAAACCACTTAATGAGAGCCGGAAGGTTGAAGCTCAGCTTTATTTAGTTGAGGACAACACCAGGGAGGGGCAGAAGCCGTTAGTAGGCCCTAACCACCATTTTTTTTTTTAAAACCACATAATGAGAGCCGGAAGGTTGAAGCTCAGCTTTATTTAGTTGAGGACAACACCAGGGAGGGGCAGAAGCCGTTAGTAGGCCCTAACCACCATTTTTGTTTTAAAACCACTTAATGAGAGCCGGAAGGTTGAAGCTCAGCTTTATTTAGTTGAGGACAACACCAGGGAGGGGCAGAAGCCGTTAGTAGGCCCTAACCACCATTTTTGTTTTAAAACCACTTAATGAGAGCCGGAAGGTTGAAGCTCAGCTTTATTTAGTTGAGGACAACACCAGGGAGGGGCAGAAGCCGTTAGTAGGCCCTAACCACCATTTTTTTTTTAAAACCACTTAATGAGAGCCGGAAGGTTGAAGCTCAGCTTTATTTAGTTGAGGACAACACCAGGGAGGGGCAGAAGCCGTTAGTAGGCCCTAACCACCATTTTTTTTTTTAAAACCACATAATGAGAGCCGGAAGGTTGAAGCTCAGCTTTATTTAGTTGAGGACAACACCAGGGAGGGGCAGAAGCCGTTAGTAGGCCCTAACCAAAGTTGAAGGCCAAATGCAGTTTAATTTCTGATACTATAGGCCGAAAGCCAGAAGGTGGAAGTTCCGATTTAGACAGTGGAGGACAATTTGAATTAGGGACTGCAGACAGACTTAGTAGGCTGTCCCCTGTGGACCATGCATCCACCACATTAACCCATTGCGCCGTAATGGACACGTAATCTTCCGTGGCCATGCCTACAGGTCCATGCGTCTGTTGTCAGGTGCACCTTTGTACTCACAGATTGCCAGAGTGCATGGACAATGCGGTCTTCTACATGCTGGTGGAGGGTTGGGATGGCTTTTCTCGCAAAAGAAGTGTCGACTGGTTAGCTTGTAGCGTGGTACAGCGTAGTCCATCATGGCCTTATTAATAGTAAATAAAATATATAACTAGGCTCTATGAACTTTTAAATAGGTTCCAGGGGTACACGGGCAGCATTGGTGTGGTCAGTGGAGGAGTATTGCAAGTAGGGGCTGCAGACAGGCTATCAAAGGCCTAAAATAACAAACAGTAGGCAGTCATGGCAGTTTTACATCGGTTACATGGATACACAGGCAGGCACTCCAGGCAGCATTGTGGTCAGTGGAGGAGTATTGCAAGTAGGGGCCGCAGACAGGCTATCAAAGGCCTAAAATAACAAACAATAGGCTCATGGCAGTTTCACAGCGGTTACATGGATACACGGGCAGGCAGCTTGGTGGTGGTGAGTGGAGGAGTATTTAAAGTAGGGACCGCAGACAGGCTTCAAAGGCCTAACATAAGAAAATGGGCTGGCTGTAGGCACTTTATAATTGGTTCCAGGGGTACACGGGCAGCAGTGGTCTGGTCAGTGGAGGAGTATTTAAAGTAGGGACCGCAGACAGGCTTCAAAGGCCTAACATAAGAAAATGGGCTGGCTGTAGGCACTTTATAATTGGTTCCAGGGGTACACGGGCAGCAGTGGTCTGGTCAGTGGAGGAGTATTTAAAGTAGGGACCGCAGACAGGCTTCAAAGGCCTAACATAAGAAAATGGGCTGGCTGTAGGCACTTTATAATTGGTTCCAGGGGTACACGGGCAGCAGTGGTCTGGTCAGTGGAGGAGTATTTAAAGTAGGGACCGCAGACAGGCTTCAAAGGCCTAACATAAGAAAATGGGCTGGCTGTAGGCACTTTATAATTGGTTCCAGGGGTACACGGGCAGCAGTGGTCTGGTCAGTGGAGGAGTATTTAAAGTAGGGACCGCAGACAGGCTATCAAAGGCCTAACATAACAAACAATAGGCTCATGGCAGTTTCACAGCGGTTACATGGATACACGGGCAGGCAGCTTGGTGGTCAGTGGAGGAGTATTTAAAGTAGGGACCGCAGACAGGCTATCAAAGGCCTAACATAACAAACAATAGGCTCATGGCAGTTTCACAGCGGTTACATGGATACACGGGCAGGCAGCTTGGTGGTCAGTGGAGGAGTATTTAAAGTAGGGACCGCAGACAGGCTATCAAAGGCCTAAAATAACAAACAATAGGCTCATGGCAGTTTTACAGCGGTTACATGGATACACAGGCAGCTTGGTGGTGAGTGGAGGAGTATTTAAAGTAGGGACCGCAGACAGGCTATCAAAGGCCTAAAATAACAAACAATAGGCTCATGGCAGTTTCACAGCGGTTACATGGATACACGGGCAGGCAGCTTGGTGGTGGTGAGTGGAGGAGTATTTAAAGTAGGGACCGCAGACAGGCTTCAAAGGCCTAACATAAGAAAATGGGCTGGCTGTAGGCACTTTATAATTGGTTCCAGGGGTACACGGGCAGCAGTGGTCTGGTCAGTGGAGGAGTATTTAAAGTAGGGACCGCAGACAGGCTTCAAAGGCCTAACATAAGAAAATGGGCTGGCTGTAGGCACTTTATAATTGGTTCCAGGGGTACACGGGCAGCAGTGGTCTGGTCAGTGGAGGAGTATTTAAAGTAGGGACCGCAGACAGGCTTCAAAGGCCTAACATAAGAAAATGGGCTGGCTGTAGGCACTTTATAATTGGTTCCAGGGGTACACGGGCAGCAGTGGTCTGGTCAGTGGAGGAGTATTTAAAGTAGGGACCGCAGACAGGCTATCAAAGGCCTAACATAACAAACAATAGGCTCATGGCAGTTTCACAGCGGTTACATGGATACACGGGCAGGCAGCTTGGTGGTCAGTGGAGGAGTATTTAAAGTAGGGATCGCAGACAGGCTATCAAAGGCCTAAAATAACAAACAATAGGCTCATGGCAGTTTTACAGCGGTTACATGGATACACAGGCAGCTTGGTGGTGAGTGGAGGAGTATTTAAAGTAGGGACCGCAGACAGGCTATCAAAGGCCTAAAATAACAAACAATAGGCTCATGGCAGTTTCACAGCGGTTACATGGATACACGGGCAGGCAGCTTGGTGGTGGTGAGTGGAGGAGTATTTAAAGTAGGGACCGCAGACAGGCTTCAAAGGCCTAACATAAGAAAATGGGCTGGCTGTAGGCACTTTATAATTGGTTCCAGGGGTACACGGGCAGCAGTGGTCTGGTCAGTGGAGGAGTATTTAAAGTAGGGACCGCAGACAGGCTTCAAAGGCCTAACATAAGAAAATGGGCTGGCTGTAGGCACTTTATAATTGGTTCCAGGGGTACACGGGCAGCAGTGGTCTGGTCAGTGGAGGAGTATTTAAAGTAGGGACCGCAGACAGGCTATCAAAGGCCTAAAATAACAAACAATAGGCTCATGGCAGTTTTACAGCGGTTACATGGATACACAGGCAGCTTGGTGGTGAGTGGAGGAGTATTTAAAGTAGGGACCGCAGACAGGCTATCAAAGGCCTAAAATAACAAACAATAGGCTCATGGCAGTTTCACAGCGGTTACATGGATACACGGGCAGGCAGCTTGGTGGTGGTGAGTGGAGGAGTATTTAAAGTAGGGACCGCAGACAGGCTTCAAAGGCCTAACATAAGAAAATGGGCTGGCTGTAGGCACTTTATAATTGGTTCCAGGGGTACACGGGCAGCAGTGGTCTGGTCAGTGGAGGAGTATTTAAAGTAGGGACCGCAGACAGGCTTCAAAGGCCTAACATAAGAAAATGGGCTGGCTGTAGGCACTTTATAATTGGTTCCAGGGGTACACGGGCAGCAGTGGTCTGGTCAGTGGAGGAGTATTTAAAGTAGGGACCGCAGACAGGCTATCAAAGGCCTAACATAACAAACAATAGGCTCATGGCAGTTTCACAGCGGTTACATGGATACACGGGCAGGCAGCTTGGTGGTCAGTGGAGGAGTATTTAAAGTAGGGACCGCAGACAGGCTATCAAAGGCCTAAAATAACAAACAATAGGCTCATGGCAGTTTTACAGCGGTTACATGGATACACAGGCAGCTTGGTGGTGAGTGGAGGAGTAGTGCAAGGAGTGTCTGTCCCAGTACTCCCAAAATATAAATAGATGTTAATGTCTCGCAAAACAACCAAAACAAAAAAAAAAGGTGGCATACTTAGGTACAGGGGTGGGCTCATCTACTGAGTTTCTGACATAGTAATTTGGCAGTAACTATTTAATGGTGCCAATATAGGACACAGACACAGACTACTTTAAGTTGCATCATAGATGTCTACAAATTTGTATTGTCAGTGCCAGACATTGAATGATGTCAGCGAATAGACTAAAGATTGGTGGAGCTGTGCGACATAATTTTGCACGTGGTAGAGCACATTTTGAGCTGGGGTAGGGGGGAACTCTCTTGAGGCCGGCGGGACCGCCCCAGGGCCCCTCATGTTACAACGGTGTGTCTGACGTTGGGTGCGCACCACCACCGCCAGAGACACTACATTGTACTATGAGGGACCCAGTAGCAATGCCGTCAACCAAAAGCGAGCACACCCACCTCTTCAGACAAACAGCAGTCTCACGGGTGCTTGCGCCAAGTCGCGATACCACGGCCCCGTGTGGGGAGTTTTGCCATTTAGGGAGGTGTAAACATGTCGTATGCTGTACAATCAGCTGCAGCAAATTAGACATTAGAAAAGTAATTCACAAGCAAGAGCTTTTCATAGGAAAGCTAGGTGTCGGCCGGGCAAGGTGGGGCAAAAGATTTCGAAATCCAGTTGTGGTTCATTTTAATGAATGTTAGATCGTCAACATTTTGGGTAGCCAGACGAGTCCTTTTTTCGGTTAATATTGAACCTGCAGCACTGAATACTCTTTCTGATAGGACACTTGCTGCCGGGCAAGCAAGCTCCTGCAATGCATATTCTGCCAATTCTGGCCAGGTGTCTAATTTGGAGGCCCAGTAATCAAATGGGAATGACGGTTGAGGGAGAACATCGATAAGGGATGAAAAATAGTTAGTAACCATACTGGACAAATGTTGTCTCCTGTCACTTTCAATTGATGCAGCAGTACCTGTCCTGTCTGCGGTCATAGCAAAATCACTCCACAACCTGGTCAGAAAACCCCTCTGTCCAACGCCACTTCTGATGTGTGCACCCCTAACACTCCTAGTCTGCTGCCCCCTGGAGCTTGTGTGAGAACGATCACGTGCGCTGTGTGCTGGGAATGCCTGAAGCAAACGGTCAACAAGAGTTGATTGTTTGGTTGCTAATATTAGTTCCAAGTTCTCATGTGGCATAATATTTTGCAATTTGCCTTTATAGCGTGGATCAAGGAGGCAGGCCAACCAGTAATCGTCATCGTTCATCATTTTCGTAATGCGTGTGTCCCTTTTTAGGATACGTAAGGCATAATCCGCCATGTGGGCCAAAGTTCCAGTTGTCAAATCTCCGGTTGTGATTGGTTGAGGGGCAGTTGCAGGCAAATCTACGTCACTTGTGTCCCTCAAAAAACCAGAACCCGGCCGTGACACGCAACCAATTTCCTGTGCCCCCGTGAAAGTTTCCGCATTAAAAATATACTCATCCCCATCATCCTCCTCGTCCTCCACCTCCTCTTCGCCCGCTACCTCGTCCTGTACACTGCCCTGACCAGACAATGGCTGACTGTCATCAAGGCTTCCCTCTTCCTCTGGTGCAGACGCCTGCTCCTTTATGTGCGTCAAACTTTGCATCAGCAGACGCATTAGGGGGATGCTCATGCTTATTACGGCGTTGTCTGCACTAACCAGCCGTGTGCATTCCTCAAAACACTGAAGGACTTGACACATGTCTTGTATCTTCGACCACTGCACACCTGACAACTCCATGTCTGCCATCCTACTGCCTGCCCGTGTATCCTCCCACAAATAAATAACAGCACGCCTCTGTTCGCACAGTCTCTGAAGCATGTGCAGTGTTGAGTTCCACCTTGTTGCAACGTCTATGATTAGGCGATGCTGGGGAAGGTTCAAAGACCGCTGATAGGTCTGCATACGGCTGGCGTGTACAGGCGAACGTCGGATATGTGAGCAAAGTGCACGCACTTTGAGGAGCAGGTCGGAGAACCCAGGATAAGTTTTCAATAAGCACTGCACCACCAGGTTTAAGGTGTGAGCCAGGCAAGGAATGTGTTTCAGTTGGGAAAGGGAGATGGCAGCCATGAAATTCCTTCCGTTATCACTCACTACCTTGCCTGCCTCAAGATCTACTGTGCCCAGCCACGACTGCGTTTCTTGTTGCAAGAACTCGGACAGAACTTCCGCGGTGTGTCTGTTGTCGCCCAAACACTTCATAGCCAATACAGCCTGCTGACGCTTGGCAGTAGCTGGCCCATAATGGGACAACTGGTGTGCAACAGTGTCATCTGCCGATGGAGTGGTTGGCCGACTGCGTTCTGTGGAAGAGCTGTAGCTTCTGCAGGAGGACGAGGAGGAGGAGGAGGGGGTGCGAACGCCTACAGCCAACTGTTTCCTAGACCGTGGGCTAGGCACAACTGTCCCTAAATTGATGTCGCCTGTGGACCCTGCATCCACCACATTCACCCAGTGTGCCGTGATGGACACATAACGTCCCTGGCCATGCCTACTGGTCCATGCATCTGTAGTCAGGTGCACCTTTGTACTCACAGATTGCCTAAGTGCATGGACGATGCGCTGTTTAACATGCTGGTGCAGGGCTGGGATGGCTTTTCTGGAAAAAAAGTGTCGACTAGGTAGCTCGTATCGTGGTTCAGCGTACTCCATCAGGGCTTTAAAAGCTTCGCTTTCAACTAAACGGTAGGGCATCATCTCTAACGAGATTAGTCTAGCTATGTGGGCGTTAAAACCCTGTGTACGCGGATGCGAGGATAAGTACTTCCTTTTTCTAACCAGAGTCTCATGTAGGGTGAGCTGGACTGGAGAGCAGGAGATCGTGGAACTTTCGGGTGTGCCGGTGTACATGGCAGACTGAGAGACGGTTGGAGACGGTATTGTTTCCGCCGGTGCCCTAGATGCAATATTTCCTCCTACTAAACTGGTGATTCCCTGACCCTGACTGCTTTTGGCTGGCAAAGAAACCTGCACAGATACTGCCGGTGGTGCGGAAAATGGTGGCCTTACAGTGACGGAAGGGATGTTGCGTTGCTGACTAGCTTCATTGGCCGAGGGTGCTACAACCTTAAGGGACGTTTGGTAGTTAGTCCAGGCTTGAAAATGCATGGTGGTTAAGTGTCTATGCATGCAACTAGTATTTAGACTTTTCAGATTCTGACCTCTGCTTAAGCTAGTTGAACATTTTTGACAGATGACTTTGCGCTGATCAGTTGGATGTTGTTTAAAAAAATGCCAGACTGCACTCTTCCTAGACTCGGATCCCTTTTCAGGGATTGCAGACTGAGCTTTAACCGGATGGCCACGCTGTCCTCCAACAGGTTTTGGCTTTGACACGCGTTTTGGGCCAGATACGGGCCCGGCAGATGGAACCTGTTGCGATGTTGATGCCTGCTGCGGCCCCTCCTCCACCTCCGCTTCTGAACTACTGCCGCCTGCACCCTGTTCCCCCAATGGCTGCCAATCGGGGTCAATAACTGGGTCATCTATTACCTCCTCTTCGAGCTCGTGTGCAACTTCGTCTGTGTCACTGTGTCGGTCGGTGGTATAGCGTTCGTGGCGGGGCAACATAGTCTCATCAGGGTCTGATTGTGGATCTGTACCCTGAGAGGGCAATGTGGTGGTCTGAGTCAAAGGAGCAGCATAGTACTCTGGCTGTGGCTGTGCATCAGTGCACTCCATGTCAGAATCTACTTGTAATGGGCATGGCCTGTTAAATGTTTCACTTTCTAAGCCAGGGACGGTATGTGTAAAGAGCTCCATGGAGTGACCCGTTGTGTCGCCTGCTGCATCCTTCTCTCTTGTTGTAGTTTTTGCTGAGGAGGACAAGGAAGCGACTTGTCCCTGACCGTGAACATCCACAAGCGACGCGCTGCTTTTACATTTACCAGTTTCGGAAGAGGAGGCAAAAGAGCTAGAGGCTGAGTCTGCAATGTAAGCCAAAACTTGCTGTTGCTGCTCAGCCTTTAAAAGCGGTTTTCCTACTCCCAGAAAAGAGAGCGTTCGAGGCCTTGTGTAGCCTGACGACGAAACTGGCTCCACAGCTCCAGACTTAGGTGGAATATTTTTATCCCCACGACCACCTGATGCTCCACTACCACTACCATCATTACCAGCTGACAATGAACGCCCACGACGACCTCTTGCACCAGACTTCCTCATTGTTTAAAAATCGTAACCAAACTAACTTTATTTGTTGCTGTCAAACAACTTACACGGTGAGCTATAACTTCAGTATGATTTCAATATCCCTTAACAGGTTGGTGAGACCACAAGGAAAATCAGGCACAATGTTACACACTCTGTTTTCTGTGACACCAAATCACAGAGATGACACACACGCAGGACTGTCACTCAAGCACTAATGTCAATATTAATCTCCCACCTAATTTTTTTTTTTTTTTTTCTCTGTGAGACTTTAGAAACCAAATAATATTTAAAAAAAAACAAAAAAACAAGGCTTTCTATGGCCCACTGAATGAGAGATGGCACGCACAGGAGTGGCACACAAGCCCTGACTGAGGCCAATATTTTTCTCCCACTGATTGATGTAGTGTTTTTGTGTTGAGGTTGATTTTAAAACACAAATGAAGGAAAAAAATAAAAAGGCTTTCTATGGCCCACAATTAGAGAGAGAGGTGGCACACCCAGGAGTCAAGACTGGCACACAAGCTGAAATGGCAATATTACTCTCCCACTGTTTTTTTATGTATTTTTTTTTTATTTTCAGGGAGACTTTAGAAACCAAATAATATTAAAAAAAAAACAAAAAAACAAGGCTTTCTATGGCCCACTGAATGAGAGGGACAGAGGTGGCACACCCAGGAGTCAAGACTGGCACACAAGCTGAAATGGCAATATTACTCTCCCACTGTTTTTTTATGTATTTTTTTTTTATTTTCAGGGAGACTTTAGAAACCAAATAATATTAAAAAAAAAAAAAAAAACAAGGCTTTCTATGGCCCACTGAATGAGAGGGACAGAGGTGGCACACCCAGGAGTCAAGACTGGCACACAAGCTGAAAGGGCAATATTACTCTCCCACTGTTTTTTTATGTTTTTTTTTTTTTTATTTTCAGGGAGACTTTAGAAACCAAATAATATTAAAAAAAAAACAAAAAAACAAGGCTTTCTATGGCCCACTGAATGAGAGGGACAGAGGTGGCACACCCAGGAGTCAAGACTGGCACACAAGCTGAAATGGCAATATTACTCTCCCACTGTTTTTTTATGTATTTTTTTTTTATTTTCAGGGAGACTTTAGAAACCAAATAATATTAAAAAAAAAAAAAAAAACAAGGCTTTCTATGGCCCACTGAATGAGAGGGACAGAGGTGGCACACCCAGGAGTCAAGACTGGCACACAAGCTGAAAGGGCAATATTACTCTCCCACTGTTTTTTTAGGTTTTTTTTTTTTTTTCAGGGAGAATTAGAAACCCAATAATATTAAAAAAAAAAAATAAATAGGCTTTCTATGGCCCACTGAATGAAAGGGAGAGAGGTGGCACACCCAGGAGTCAAGACTGGCACACAAGCTGAAAGGGCAATATTACTCTCCCACTGTTTTTTTATGTATTTTTTGTTTTTTCAGGGAGACTTTAGAAACCCAATAATATTTAAAAAAAAAAAGAAATAGGCTTTCTATGGCCCACTGAATGAGAGGGAGAGAGGTGGCACACCCAGGAGTCAAGACTGGCACACAAGCTGAAAGGGCAATATTACTCTCCCACTGTTTTTTTAGGTTTTTTTTTTTTTTCAGGGAGACTTTAGAAACCAAATAATATTAAAAAAAAAAAAAAAAAAAAAAATAGGCTTGCTATAGCCCACTGAATGAGAGATAGCACACACAGCAGTGGCACACAAGCCCTGACTGAGGCCAATATTTTTCTCCCACTGATTGATGTAGTGTTTTTGTGTTGAGGTAGATTTTAGAACACAAATCACGGAAAAAATAAATAGGCTTTCTATGGCCCACTGAATGAAAGGGAGAGAGGTGGCACACCCAGGAGTCAAGACTGGCACACAAGCTGAAAGGGCAATATTACTCTCCCACTGTTTTTTTATGTATTTTTTGTTTTTTCAGGGAGACTTTAGAAACCCAATAATATTTAAAAAAAAAAATAAATAGGCTTTCTATGGCCCACTGAATGAGAGGGAGAGAGGTGGCACACCCAGGAGTCAAGACTGGCACACAAGCTGAAAGGGCAATATTATTCTCCCACTGTTTTTTTAGGTTTTTTTTTTTTTTTTCAGAGAGAATTAGAAACCAAATAATATTAAAAAAAAAAAATAAATAGGCTTTCTATGGCCCACTGAATGAAAGGGAGAGAGGTGGCACACCCAGGAGTCAAGACTGGCACACAAGCTGAAAGGGCAATATTACTCTCCCACTGTTTTTTTATGTATTTTTTGTTTTTTCAGGGAGACTTTAGAAACCCAATAATATTTAAAAAAAAAAATAAATAGGCTTTCTATGGCCCACTGAATGAGAGGGAGAGAGGTGGCACACCCAGGAGTCAAGACTGGCACACAAGCTGAAAGGGCAATATTATTCTCCCACTGTTTTTTTAGGTTTTTTTTTTTTTTTTCAGGGAGAATTAGAAACCAAATAATATTAAAAAAAAAAAATAAATAGGCTTTCTATGGCCCACTGAATGAAAGGGAGAGAGGTGGCACACCCAGGAGTCAAGACTGGCACACAAGCTGAAAGGGCAATATTACTCTCCCACTGTTTTTTTATGTATTTTTTGTTTTTTCAGGGAGACTTTAGAAACCCAATAATATTTAAAAAAATAAATAAATAGGCTTTCTATGGCCCACTGAATGAGAGGGAGAGAGGTGGCACACCCAGGAGTCAAGACTGGCACACAAGCTGAAAGGGCAATATTACTCTCCCACTGTTTTTTTAGGTTTTTTTTTTTTTTCAGGGAGACTTTAGAAACCAAATAATATTAAAAAAAAAAAAAAAAAAATAGGCTTGCTATAGCCCACTGAATGAGAGATAGCACACACAGCAGTGGCACACAAGCCCTGACTGAGGCCAATATTTTTCTCCCACTGATTGATGTAGTGTTTTTGTGTTGAGGTAGATTTTAGAACACAAATCACGGAAAAAATAAATAGGCTTTCTATGGCCCACTGAATGAAAGGGAGAGAGGTGGCACACCCAGGAGTCAAGACTGGCACACAAGCTGAAAGGGCAATATTACTCTCCCACTGTTTTTTTATGTATTTTTTGTTTTTTCAGGGAGACTTTAGAAACCCAATAATATTTAAAAAAAAAAATAAATAGGCTTTCTATGGCCCACTGAATGAGAGGGAGAGAGGTGGCACACCCAGGAGTCAAGACTGGCACACAAGCTGAAAGGGCAATATTATTCTCCCACTGTTTTTTTAGGTTTTTTTTTTTTTTTTCAGGGAGAATTAGAAACCAAATAATATTAAAAAAAAAAAATAAATAGGCTTTCTATGGCCCACTGAATGAAAGGGAGAGAGGTGGCACACCCAGGAGTCAAGACTGGCACACAAGCTGAAAGGGCAATATTACTCTCCCACTGTTTTTTTATGTATTTTTTGTTTTTTCAGGGAGACTTTAGAAACCCAATAATATTTAAAAAAAAAAATAAATAGGCTTTCTATGGCCCACTGAATGAGAGGGAGAGAGGTGGCACACCCAGGAGTCAAGACTGGCACACAAGCTGAAAGGGCAATATTACTCTCCCACTGTTTTTTTATGTATTTTTTGTTTTTTCAGGGAGACTTTAGAAACCCAATAATATTAAAAAAAAAAAATAAATAGGCTTTCTATGGCCCACTGAATGAGAGGGAGAGAGGTGGCACACCCAGGAGTCAAGACTGGCACACAAGCTGAAAGGGCAATATTATTCTCCCACTGTTTTTTTAGGTTTTTTTTTTTTTTTTCAGGGAGAATTAGAAACCAAATAATATTAAAAAAAAAAAAAAAAAAAAAAAAATAGGCTTGCTATAGCCCACTGAATGAGAGATAGCACACACAGCAGTGGCACACAAGCCCTGACTGAGGCCAATATTTTTCTCCCACTGATTGATGTAGTGTTTTTGTGTTGAGGTAGATTTTAGAACACAAATCACGGAAAAAATAAATAGGCTTTCTATGGCCCACTCAGTGAGAGATGGCACACACAGGGATGGCACTGTAGCAGAAATGCCAATCTTAATCTCCCACAAAAAAAAAACAAAAAAAAAAAAAAAACTGTCCTACAATTACTATCTCCCTGCAGTAATGTAAGCCAGGTATGGCAGGCAGCAATAGGAGTGGACTGATGCACAAATTAAATAAAAAGTGTGGACAAACAGAAAAGATAGCTGTGCAGAAAGGAAGGAACAAGAGGATATGTGCTTTGAAAAAAGCAGTTGGTTTCCACAGTGGCGTACACACAGCAATACAGCTATCACGGAGCCTTCTAGGGCAGCCCAATGAGCTACAGCGCTGAGGGGAAAAAAAAAAAAAATAGCTTCCACAGTCCCTGCACACCGAAGGTGGTGTTGGACAGTGGAAATCGCTGCAGCACAAGCGGTTTGGTGGTTAGTGGACCCTGCCTAACGCTCTCCCTGCTTCTGATGAAGCGGCAGCAACCTGTCCCTAAGCTCAGATCAGCAGCAGTAAGATGGCGGTCGGCGGGAACGCCCCTTTATAGCCCCTGTGACGCCGCAGACAGCAAGCCAATCACTGCAATGCCCTTCTCTAAGATGGTGGGGACCAGGATCTATGTCATCACGCTGCCCACACTCTGCGTTCACCTTCATTGGCTGAGAAATGGCGCTTTTCGCGTCATTGAAACGCGACTTTGGCGCAAAAGTCGCGTACCGCATGGCCGACAAGCACAGGGGTCGGATCGGGTTTCATGAGACGCCGACTTAGCCAAAAGTCGGCGACTTTTGAAAATGATCGACCCGTTTCGCTCAACCCTAATAATAACGAAGAGTTCGATGAAGACTAAACAGTAGGCTCGACTGGATGGTGGATTCATGACCGCAACAACAGTAGGAGGTGGCCATGGAAAGAAGTGTCACGTGAAGGGGTACACTTGCAAAGTGGATTGACTAAAAAGGGTCTGGTGACAGACAGATGGTGACTCAAGGGTTGAAGCCCAAGGCCAACAAACTGGCCACTGTGGGTGGTGGAGACCTAACAAAGGTGTGATGCTTAATGATGCCCAAATCTGACTGAGACGGTTCTCTCGACTTGAAGGACAAGGTGATATGGGTACCCGGTATCGAAACCCCTGGTTTATGTCAAGTGTTCAACCCCATAAATTTGAACAGAGGGAGGGGCTATGTGATGCAGTGACCCATGTTGCAGCCAGGGGGCTCTGTGTGTGCGCTTCAGGATGCGCTTGGACGCATAATTATAATGGTGAATTAGTGACTTCCAGGATTGTAACTGGCCGGTATGTGTCGCAGAGGGAGTCTGCGCCGTAAGCCCCAAATTATGTGGTTATGCATGGACTTATAGTTACACAAGTGTTTGTTGTGTTTACTTATAAGGGAGGGCTTATAGGGCTAGTTTGAAGAGATGGGCAGGTCGCACTAGCCACACACACACACCTATGGGAATGGTTACAACTATGTAATGTGACCAGGGTGTGGTCACATGGTTGAGAGTGTATGGACCTGGAAGGTTCAGAGTGTTAGTCCTGGAATAGCCTGTGTGTTGGAATGTCCTGGGATGGACTGGTTTCCTGAAAGCACCTGCTGAGAGTGTGAGTTCTGGAATGGTCAGTGTGTTGGATTGTCCTGGAGTGGAGTGGAGTCCTGGAAGCACCTGGTGAGACCATGGACTGATGGCCTGTGTGTTGGAAGTGCCTGGGACTAGACTTCCTGAAAAGTGCACGGTGAGGCCGCATCTACAGAGCCTGTGACGGCTACTGTGCTGGGGAAGCTACAGTTCCTACTGCGGGCCTGGACTATCTGCGGTGCCCTGGTCACAAGGACGGTGACCCCAGTGAGGCAGCTTTCCCCTGGGAACCAGTACTGACAGGAGTCAGTGTGTGGAGCCAGAGCTCCTGTAAGGTAACTCCAGATAACAGGGAGTTATGGGCAGAGACGTATTTGCCATTGGGACAGACTTTTGGTGGTTAATGTGTTCCGTTGATGAATATAATGAACTGTAATTAACTGTTTGTGATGTGGTTCATGATGTATAATAATCTGGAATAGACTGTTTATGTGGAGAAGCCATGCCTGAGTGCTTTAATCCTGTGCCAAGCGAGTGTCCCCCAACACAAACAGTAGGCGCAACGCCACAGAGCATTGAAGATGGGTCATGGTTGGGTCTTCTAGCATGACAATGAATCAAAACACACAACCAGGGCAACCAAGAAGTGACTCCATAAGAAGCATTTCAAGGTCCTGGAGTGGCCTAGCCAATCTTCAGATGTGAACCTGATAGAACATTTTTGGACGAACCTGAAACTCAATGTTGCCCAGCAACAGCCCTGAAACCTGAAAGATCTTGAGAATAACTGTATGGAGAAGCAGGCCAAAATCCCTGCTGCAGTCTGTGCAAGCTTAGTCAAGAACTACAGGAAATGTTGATCTCTGTAATTGCAAACAAAGGTTTATGTACCAAATTATAAGTTCTGTTTTTCTATTGTATCAAATACTTACTGTATATAAATAATATATGAGGTATTGGTCGATATTTTGGCCAAGATATGTAAGCTCGCAATCCGGGCTCATAACATTTTTTCATCTTTTTCGAGTCAACTTTATGTTTTTGGGATCAATATGATTACATATCTCATTTACTGTATATAATTTTTTTTTTACGTTTGCTTTTACACAATAAAAACAATTTTTTTTTTTAGAAAAAAGTATTGTTTTTGCATCGCCCTATTCTGAAAGCTATAACATTTTTATTTCTCTCCTGGTGAGCTATATGATGGCTTGATTTTTTGTGGGATAAGATGACGTTTTCAGCATTACCATTTTTATTTCCATTTGACTTTTTGATCGTGTTTTATTCAACCTTTTGTTCTGCAGTAAGATGAAAAAGCATAGTTTTTTGACCCATTTATTTATGTTATGCACTGAAGGAGTTATCTAGTGTCACAGTTTTATAGGTCAGGTCATTCCAGATGTGGCGATACAAAATATGTGTACTTTTTATAATTACATACATATACATATTTATTGGTTTAATGTTTTTTTGTTTTCTATTATTATTTATTTTGTGATTTTTTTTAAATAGATTTTTAAAAATGTGTAACTTTTTTACTTAGTTCATGCGCGGGACTTCAATTTTTATTTTTATGACCATTGTCTCATTGCAACACACACTGTTAGGTAGAAAGTGGGATCATATACGAGGGTTGATACAGTATGTGTCCCAAAGGATGCGGATGGAGTCTTATTAAACTCACTGGAATGCCTTGTGTTTACAGCAGAATGCCTGTGAGTCACATGGCAAGATAAAAGGAAGTGTGGATTGGGTCCAAGTAGTTGATCCAGTCAGACGTTTAGGAAAAACCCAACAAGGGCTTTATTTTTTTAGAGGCATTTGCAGGTTTGGTAGTGGGGCGAATCTCTATCTCCACTCCAGGTTTTTTAAGTGACTCTATTGCCACCATTCCATTTAATCTCATAGTTTGGCTTTGGGTGTGTCAGCTTGGAGTTTGCAAGCTGCAGAGCAGGAGGCTCTGCGCTACCCACGCTTGTGTGAAACTAACACAGAGCCAGGGGTTTCACAGCGGCTGACACACCCAGGAGTTACAGCAATGTCATTGCTAGTGTTGAGCGATACCTTCCGATATCAAGAAGTATCGGTATACGATTGGATCGGCTGATATCCAAAAAATATCTGATATCGCCGATACCGATACCCGATACCAATGCAAGTCAATGGGACATAAATATCGGAATGTAAATAAGCCCTTTCTGTTCTTCTACATCCTGTTCCAGAGGGGGGAAGAGTGTGGGCGGTGCGTGGGCGGACACTGTGCATGTCTGTGTGCACGGGCGGGGTCTGTGCGGGCCTGCCGGGGATCTGTACAGGCATCTCGGGGGTCTGTGCATGCCTGTCGGGGCTCTGTGTGGCCTGCCGGGGCTCTGTGCGTGCCTGCCAGGACTCTGTGCGTGCCTGCCGCGACTCTGTGCGGCCTGCCGGGGCTCAGTACACGCCTGCCGGGGCTCTGTGCGTGCCTGTCGGGGCTCTGTGCCGGCTGCCGGGGCTCTTTGTGGCATGCCGGGGCTCTGTGCGAGGTTCTGTGCGGCGTCCCAGGGCTCTGAGCGGCATGCCGGGGCTCTGTGCGGCGTGCCGGGGCTCTGTGCGGGCTGCCGGGGCTCTGTGCAGGCATCGTCAGATGGGACTACAAGTCCCATCGGATGATGCCTGCAACAGTGACAGTGATTGACACATTAGCCAATGATGGGACAGTAGTAGTCCCATCATCCGGCTAATGTGTTGAATGTAAAAAAAAACCCAAAACATACATACTACATACATACTACATACATGCTACATGCATACTACATGCATACTACATGCATACTACATACAATACATTCATACATTACATACAATACATACATACAGACATACAGTACATTAAACATAGTTTTCATACTCACCATTACTTGTCACTTTGTTCCCCGAAGCCAATGTCATCTGTAAAAAAGATTAAAATAACAAACAACCAATATACTCCCTGTCCGCAGAAATCCATGAGTGTCCCACGACGATCTCCTGTGGAGAACGGCAGCATCAGCTGATATGACCGCTCTCCAGGAACACAATGACGCGAGGAAGGTATCCTTCCGCACTGTATTCCTCCGCCGCTGAAAAAAAATAGTCCCTAGTCTCACTTTTGGCATTGCTGTGTGAGAAATTTTCCCAGGCAGCAATTGCCATAAAGTGAGACTTTGTCCTAAGGTAACCTCTCAGTGATGCACTGCAGGAGCCATTGTCTCCTGTCAGTGTGTCACTGATGGTCCTATAGAGCAGTGACATCATCCGATGTCACTGTTCTATAGGGGAGATCGTCGTGGGACACTCGTTATTAATTGGACTACGGTGGACAGGTAGTATACGGTTTATTATTTTACATTTTTTGCAGGCGCTGAAGTATGGTAAGTATGGTTAAATGAAGAATATTAAAATACTTTTTTCATAATGTGTGTGTTTTATTAACCCTTTATTACTATTGGATTAATAATGGATAGGCGTCTTATTGACGCCTCTCCGTTATTAACCCGGCTTAATGTCACCTTACAATAGCAAGGTGACATTAACCCCTTATTGCCCCATATCCCACCGCTACACGGGAGTGGTAAGAGAGGGGCTAAGTGCCGGAATTGGCGCATTTTACAGATGTGCCATTTCTGGGGCGGCTGCGGACTGGTATTTGTAGCCGGGGGGCCAATATCCATGGCCCCTCTCTAGGCTATGAATATCAGCCCGCAGCTGTCTGCGTAGCCTTTCTGGCTATAAAATATAGGGGGACCCCACGTCATTTTTTGGGGGTCCCCTATTTTAATAGCCAGTAAAGGCAACGCAGACAGCTGCCGGCTGATATTCATAGCAGGCTACAAATATTGGCCCCCGGTTGTCGGCTTTCCCCCTATGGCGCAGAAAATTGCGCAGGAGCCCAAGCTGTTTTTTCTTTTTTTTTAATTCAACGCTCAATAAGGAATCTTTCACACTTGCGTTGGTACGGGTCCGTCACTATGCGTCGGGCCGACGTACCAACGCACGTTGTGAAATTTGTGCACAACATGGGCAGCAGATGCAGTTTTTCAATGCATCCACTGCCCATTCGAAAGTCCGGGGAGGAGGGGGCGGAGTTTCGGCTGCGCATGCGCGGTAGAAAATGGCGGACGCGAAGGACAAAAACCATTTAGTGCCAATGGTCCACCAAAACATGACGGATACGTTGCACGACGGACGCGACGTGTGGCCATCCGTCACGATCCGTCACTAATACAAGTCTATGGGTAAAAAACGCATCCTGCGACCACATTTGCAGGATCCGTTTTTTTCCCAAAACGACGGATTGCGACGGATTGCTAAAAACGCAAGTGTGAAAGTAGCCTTAGAAACATCAACCTTTCTATTATATATCTATGGATATACAGTATCTATCTATAGATATATTTATAGACAGATATATCTATAGATACATAGATGTATCTATCCATATATCTGGCTGCTTTCACACATCAGGTTTTTGCCATCAGGCACAATCTGTCGAGTTTTGAAAAAAACGGATCCGGCAGAAAAAAACAGATCTGGTGGAAAAAATGGATCCAGCGGAAAAAAACGTATCCTGCATACATACAAACACATGGAAAACACATAGAAAACACCTTAAAAGGTGTCCAAAAGCTGACAAACAGCTCAGAAGACACAACAAACACATGGAAAAGTCACAACTATATATAGTCATGCGAAAAGAAAAGAGGTGGAGGAGTAAAAGGAGGAGGAGACACAGATATAGGCATGTCATGCCTTTCTATAATCAAGAAAGGCTGGAGTAAAAATCTAAACTCACTCTACCAACACCCAGACGTCTTGACAAAAAAAATAAAAAAATAAATATCTTTAGGTAGAATGGCGGCGGGTCCATTCAGAACACTTTCCTTAGAAGACGTAGTGGTACCCCCGTTGGGAGTTGGGCCAAAAAATGAACCCAATACATTCAGACTAATCCACCATTTGTCATATCCAAGGGGCAGGTCAGTAAACGACAACATTGACGCGGAACCAAGTACAGTACTATGTACTGTACCTCCTTTGACAAGGCAATCAGGCAGGTCAAGAAGTTGGTATGGGGCACCCTAATGGCCAAAACAGACATTGAGGGGGTGTTCCGGTTACTACTTGTGCCTCTAAATAGTGTCCTCCCATTGGGCTGCTTCTGTGAAGAAGTATACTACATAGATCGCTGTTTGCCCATGAGGTGCTTTATATCCTGCTCACTCTTTGAGGTGTTTAGTTGCTTCCTCGAATGTGTCGTCATGGGCGTTTGTAAGGCAGCACATATTATCCATTACCTTGACGACTTCTTATGCCTAGGCCCAAAAGATTTACCACAGTGTGAAAACACATGGTAGTCCACCTATGAGAAGGAGAGAGCTGGAGGGAGAGTGGACACCCCACAGCCGAGGGGTTAGATTGAGAAAGAAAAAAGGCGGTGTAGCTTGCTTCATGGGTGGGGTACTCTGCTGAGTAGCAGAAATTTCTAGTAGGCCCAAAAGGATTTCCTGGGCTAGATGCCATTACAAAACAGTAGTTAGGTAAACAGGCGGTGTAGCTTTCTTCATGGGTGGGGTATGCTGCTGAGTAGCACTAAATTCTACTAGGCCCAAAAGGGTTTCCTGGGCTAGATGCCATTACAAAATAGTAGTTAGGTAAACAGGCGGTGTAGCTTGCTTCATTGGTGGGGTACGCTGCTGAGTAGCACTAAATTCTACTAGGCCCAAAAGGATTTCCCGGGCTAGATGCCGTTACAAAATAGTAGTTAGGTAAACAGGTGGTGTAGCTTGGTTCATGGGTGGGGTACACTGCTGAGTTGCACTAAATTCTACTAGGCCCAAAAGGATTTCCCGGGCTAGATGCCGTTGCAAAATAGTAGTTAGGTAAACAGGTGGTGTAGCTTGCTTCATGGGTGGGGTACACTGCTGAGTAGCACTAAATTCTACTAGGCCCAAAAGGATTTCCCGGGCCAGATGCCGTTGCAAAATAGTAGTTAAGTAAACAGGCGGTGTAGCTTGCATCATGGGTGGGGTACGCTGCTGAGTAGCACTAAATTCTACTAGGCCCAAAAGGATTTCCTGGGCTAGATGCCATTGCAAAATAGTAGTTAGGTAAACAGGCGGTGTTGCTTGCTTCATGGGTGGGGTACGCTGCTGAGTAGCACTGAATTCTACTAGGCCCAAAAGGATTTCCCGGGCTAGATGCTGTTACAAAATAGTAGTTAGGTAAATAGGCGGTGTAGCTTGCTTCATGGGTGGGGTATGCTGCTGAGTAGCACCAAATTCTACTAGGCCCAAAAGCATTTCCTGGACAGATGCCGTTAAAAAATAGTAGTTAGGTAAACAGGCAGTGTAGCTTGCTTCATGGGTGGGGTACGCTGCTGAGTAGCACTAAATTCTACTAGGCACAAAAGGATTTCCTGGGACAGATGCCGTTAAAAATAGTACTTGGGTAAACAGGCGGTGGGTGGCGGGGCTACTCTGCTGACTAGCAGACACTGAAGCTTTGAAGCAGACCTCTGAATTCCAGGCCATAGTATGAGTAAACAACTCTGCAGACGACCCCACCCACCTGAAATTGACGATGGCAACATCATGTAAAACTCAGCAAGGGGACTAAATAAAAGAGTCTCTATTTTTTCAAAAAATTTGGCCACAGACACCACTTAAGTGGCATCAATTTCGACAGAGTTTTTTAAAACGGTTGGTGAGGTGATTTTCAAAAATCATCAAGCTTTTAGTCTCCCCAAGATGATACAGGGGTAGAAAGGTAGAAAAGTCCTTGCAGATCCAGGATTTGTTCATCTTGATGAACGTTAGTCTGTCTACATTGTCACTGGACAGCCGCGTGCGCTTATCTCTCAGCACACCACCAGCAGCGCTGAACACACGTTCAGAAAGAACGCTGGCTACGGGGCACGACAAGATCTCCAAGGCGTGAGTGGCGAGCTCAGGCCATTTTTCAAGATTGGAAGCCCAAAATGAGCAAGGGTCCAGTTCCACAGTCATGGCATCGATGTTAACTTGGAGAAACTCTTGTACCATCCTCTCTAGGCATTGGCTGTGCGTCAGACTTCTTGTCTCCTGTGGCCTTGCAAAGGATGGCCTAAAAAAATCTTGAAACAATTGGAAAAAATTGTTACCACCAGATACGATGTTACTGTTACGGTTAGAGTGATGACTCGATAGCCCCATGGTTGGCAAGTTAGAACTCAGAGATTGACTACATAAACCACTGGTGTTTTGTGGAAAAGCAGATGTTAGATTCTGTAACAGTCTCTGCTGATACTCCTGCATGCGTGAATCCCTTTCTATGGCAGGAATTATTTAGCCAAATTTGCTTTTGTACCGGGGATCTAACAGTGTGGCAACCCAGTAGTCAGCATTACTTTGGATTCTGACAATCCGAGGGTCATGTTGCAGGCAAGAAGGCACTCATGTGTCTTGCGCATCCAGGAGGACCAAGTCCTTGTTGTCTTGCTGGTGGCGAGTTGAGAATCATGCTTCCTTCGTCTGCCCTCTCCCCCCAACCTCGCACAACAGAAATTTGATCAAGGTCTCCCTCATCTGATGAGTCTTCCATGCCCAGCGCCAGTTAGTCCTCCACTTTTTCCTCACCTCCTGCACCTTCCTCAACAGTTTGGCTGATACCATGCGCCCTCGGTAATCCCTCTCCCCCAGCTTGCAATGCCAGCCGCCTTGGTGCTGCCAACCTTCTTGACATTCGAGATATGATCCATTCTGCATACGACTTCTCCTGTTCCTCCTCCTCCTCCTCTTGTTCCACCACCTGACTCCGGACACTGTGTAAGGTGTGCTCCAGCATGTAAATCACCGGAATGGTCATGCTTATAATGGCATCATCAGCACTAAACATCTTCGTTGCTATTTCAAAACTGTGTGGAAGGGTGCTGTTGTGAATTCCGCTCTTGGGCTCCCTCCGGTGGTTGTAAGTGGCATTTTTGCGAGTTCTGCTCTTGGGCTCCCTCCGGTGGTTTTAAGTGGTACTGCTGCTCCTTTAATTTAGTAGCAGCAGCTGCTTCCACTGATTGTCTTTCTGGCTCGACTATTTAGCCTGGTTCTATCCTTCAGCCTGTGCCAGTTGTCAATGGTTCCTGGTTGGATTCACATCTCTGCTTGGATTTCCCTGATATTCTGACCAGTTCAGCAAAGATAAGTCCTTGCTTTGTTCTTTTGCAGTCCACTTGTTGTGGACTTAATCTTTCTGCACTTTCTATGTTTTTCTAGTCCAGCTTTTCAGTATGGATTTATTCAGTTAAGCTGGAAGCTCTGGGAAGCAGATTTACCCTCCACACCTTTAGTCAGGTGTGGAGATTTTTGTAAACCCTGTGGTGGATTTTTCTAGTTTTTTATACTGACCGCACAGTATTCTTTCCTGTTCTATTTATCTAGTTAGACTGGCCTCCTTTGCTACATCCTGGTTTCATTCTGCGTATGTCATTTCCCTCTCCACTCACAGTCAATATTTGTGGGGGGCTGTCCTATCCTTTGGGGATTTTCTCTGAGGCAAGATAGCTTTCCTGTTTCTATCTTTAGGGGTAGTTAGTCCTCCGGCTGTGACGAGGTGTCTAGGGAGTGACAGGAACATCCCACGGCTACTTCTAGTGTTGTGTTAAGCTCAGGAACTGCGGTCAGTACAGGTACCACCTCCTCCAGAGCACATCCCATGTTGCTCCTAAACCACCAACTTATAACAGGGTGCATAGGTCCCTGATCTGAGACCACTCCTGTAGGGTGATTTGCCCCACCTCTTGATCTCGTTGGCCCAGGTTATACATCATAACATATTGCACCAGGGCTCGTCGGTGCTGCCACAGTCGCTGCAACATGTGCAGAGTTGAATTCCACCGTGTAGGCACATCGCATTTCAGCTGGTGAACTGGCAGGCCCAACGACTTCTGTAGAGATGCAAGTCGTCGAGCTGCGGGATGCGAACGGCAGAAGTGAGCACAAAGCGACCGTGCCCTCTGCAGAAGCCCATTTAGTCCTGGATAGTGGGATAAAAATTGCTGGACAACCAGGTTCAAAACGTGAGCCATACAAGGCACGTGTGTGACATTGCCCCGGTGAAGGGCAGTACCCAGGTTTGCAGCATTGTTGCACACAGCCTTTCCTGGCTGCAGGTTGAGTGGAGACAACCATTGATGGAACTCGGTCTCCAGAGCTGACCACAACTCCTCAGCTGTGTGACTCACATTTCCCAGACATTTCAATGTAAACACTGCCTGATGTCGTTGAGCCCTGGTGACAGCATAGTGAGGAGGTGTGCAGGATTCCTTCTGCGCTGTTACAACGCGGGTGGCATTACCAGACAGGCTTTGGGTGCAGGTGGAGGACCGAGAGGAGGTTGAGGAGGCAGAAGCAGTGGAGGAAGTTCTAGATGCAGAGGATCGATGAGCAACTCGTGGGGATGGCAAGAATTGGACAGCAGCCCCTTCTCCTGATGTCGCCGGAGTTACCCAGTGCCCAGTCACCGACATGTAACGCCCCTGTCCATGTCTACTCATCCAAGTGTCTGTGGTGAAATGCACCCTGTCACACACAGAGTTTCTCAAGGAAGCAGTGACGTTGTGTGTGACATGCTGGTGTAGCGCAGGCACAGCTTTCTTTGAGAAGTAGTGGCGACTGGGCATCTGGTACTGGGGCACTGCGATGGACATAAGGTCTCGAAAATCTTCTGTGTCCACCAGGTGGAAAGGCAGCATTTCAGTAGCCAGCTTGCAGATGGAGAAATTCAACCTCTTAGGTTTGTCATGGCTAGGAGGAAATGGTCTTTTACTTGTCCACATCTGAGGGACTGAGGGCTGGCTGCCGTGCTTAGACGGAGTTGAGTAGGGTGTCCCCGGCAAACTGCTGGTTTGTGAGGAAGGTGCAGGCGGAGATGTTATGTTGCCTTGATCAAAATGTGGTGTCGATGTCGGAGAGAGCTCAACACCAGCAACACCAGCAGGTGTTTCTACTTGCAAATGTCCTGACGACCTGCCAATCACACGGCTGTTGCAGGTAAAGAGGTGGAAGGTCTGCATCCAAAACCAAGTGCGACTGCTGTCCCCACAGTCACAGAGGATGAAGAGGACGCGGATGCACTTGATGGGGCAGAAGGTGGTTGACCCACTAGGCCGCATTGTAGCACAGTGATCTTCCCACTGCAACTTATGCCTATATTCATGTGACGGTTCATGCATGAAGTACTCAAGCTAGTGATTTTTTGGCCTCTACTGAGATTTTGTTGACAAATCTTACAGACAACATGAGTTGGGTCATCCTTTGTAAAAAAAAATGCCCAGGCTATGCAAGGCTTAGAGCCCCCGTGCGACCTGAAGAGCCACCACGACTTCTGGTCTGAGGCACAGTTGGGGTTGATGATGCAGTTGTTGACGTGCTTCCAGTACTCCGTCTCTGTCCAGGAAGGCGCACCGTTACCTCATCATCAGACTCGTCACTAGCATCCTCCTCCACCTCCTCTGCTGACCTCATGGACTGGCGGACTGGGGGTTGACAGTAAGTGGGGTCTACAACTTCGTCATCATCATCCTGTGTTCTCACATCCATCATCCTCAGAGCCAACCTCTTCCTGCCCCGACCGAAAAGTCAAGTTTTCGTTCCAATCAGGTATCTCAGTCTCATCATCATCTTCCTCATTATCTCCACCAACAGGAGTTACAATTTGGGAACGCGGGTCTACATTATGCTCAGAACCATCTTCATCTGGGCCTGGATCCGACTCACAAAGATTCTGGGCATCAGTGCAGATCATTTCTTCGTCTGGATTCACAGAAGCTCTGGAGCAGACCTCTGATTCCCAGGCTATAGTATGCATAAACAGCTCTACAGACTCAACCATGTGTGTTACCCCATGCTCAGATGGGCAGCTGGAGACTTGGGAGCTGTGAGGAAGCAAGTGCGATTGGGGTGACAACTCTGAGGACTGGAGTAGCTGTGATGTTGAAGTTCACATGGAGTACAGCCCACTTGAACAAGCACTTGATATCCGTTCAAGCACCTGCTGTATTTGTGCCTCATCTGGAATTTTTGTCGATGCTTGTAGCGATGGTCGTAAGAAAGGGATCATATCAGATTGTCCACGAAAAGAAGTAGACATCTTACTTTGGCTGGAAGATGGTCTTTCTTCTGCAGATGTTACTGTTGCTTTACCACCTAACCCACGGACACAACCTTTTTTTCCCTTTCCAACACGCCTATTCCCCATTCCACCAGCAGCAGGCCTTTTGCCACTCATTTTAGTGCTTAACTAATTGGCAACTCTGTATATGTAGTTGTTAGCACAACAACCGATGGATGAAAACCGAGCAGAACTGAGTAGCCAAACTGTGGTACTAGGCCCAAAACTATTAACTGGATAAGATGCAGTGAAAATTGAGATACACAGACGGTATAGTTTGTTTCACAGGCGAGCTACTCTACTGACATGCACACACTGCTCCTAGGCCCAAAACTATTAATTGGATTAGATGTAGTGAAAATAGAGATACACAGGCGGTGTAGTTAGTTTCACATGTGGGCTACTCTGCTGATGTGCAGACACTGCTCCTAGGCCCAAAACTATTAACTGGATTAGATGCAGTGAAAATTGAGATACACAGGCGGTATAGTTTGTTTCACAGGCGGGCTACTCTGCTGACGTGCAGAAACTGCTCCTAGGCCCAAAACTATTAACTGGATTAGATGCAGTGAAAATAGAGATACACAGGCAGTGTAGTTAGTTTCACAGGCGGGCTACTCTGCTGACGTGCAGACACTGGTCCTGGGCCCAAAACTGTTAACTGGATTAGATGCAGTGAAAATAGAGATACACAGGCGGTGTAGTTAGTTTCACAGGTGGGCTACTCTGCTGACATGCAGACACTGCTCCTAGGCCCAAAAATATTAACTGGATTAGATGCAGTGAAAATAGAGATACACAGGCGGTGTAGTTAGTTTCACAGGCGGGCTACTCTGCTGATGTGCAAACACCGCTACAAAGCCCAAAACCCAAAAACGATTTACTGGGTTAGATGCAGTAAAAATTGAGATACACAGGTTGTGTAGCTAGCTTCACAGGTGGGCTACTCTGCTGACGTGCAAACACAGCTACTAAGCCCAAAACCCCAAAACTATTTACTGGATTAGATGCAGTGCAAATTGAGATACACAGGTGGTGTAGCTAGCTTCACAGGCGGGCTACTCTGCTGATGCGCAGACACTGCTACTAAGCCCAAAACCCCAAAACGATTTACTGGGTTAGATGCAGTAAAAATTGAGATACACAGGCGGTGTAGCTAGCTTCACAGGTGGGCTACTCTGCTGACGTGCAGACACTGCTACTAAGCCCAAAACCCCAAAACGATTTACTGGGATAGAAGCAGTAAAAATTGAGATACACAGGCGGTGTAGCTAGCTTCACAGGCAGGCTACATATATGACTATCAGACAATGCTACTAGCCCAAAAGGATTGGCTGAGCTAGATTACACCAAATGCTGTGACTAACACTTGCAGAGCACTGGCTCAGACCTGCCTGGCAAACAGTGCTATGAACTGCTGTAACCTACCCTGAAAAGGGCTGATATTACAACTAGTCCCGACTCCTCCCGACTCCGTAAACCTATCTCTCTGACAATTCGCTCCAAAAAAACACTCTTAGTCTGTATAGCACCTGCAGCAGCAGGGGTGCCGTCTAACACTAAGCTGCAGCAGTGAGGAAATGGTGGCAATGGGGCAGATGGCTGGTTCTTATAGGGCAAGGACATGTGACATACACAGCAAATGACACATGCCCTTGCTTGTGTGCATCACATGCACATTGCTGTGTGTGTGTGTGCACTGCTGATAGGCTGAAAGAATGCACCGCCCCTCTGTAAATGCGGGAAAGAAAAGAAAATGGAGATTGGCGTTATTTCAGCACAGATCTATCCCCAGCCCCCCCGCCCACTATACACTGAAACAGTCTATTAACAATGATAATGCATGTAGAAAAGACACGGATACACCATCATGTGTTTCTCAACGCAAGCAATGAATAGCCAGGTCTTTCACCAGGAAGGAACAACCATGGGAAGGGCAGCATCCAATACAGTTCTGGATCACTGAGTTGAAAAACACGTGATGGTGTCTCCGCGGTGTTGGATGTTTTGATCTCCTTGAGGTCATTCATCCTTATGTTTATAGTCTTTTCACTAGCCACTGCTCCTAATAGCCAGTTTTCTTCTCCACACTGATGAGGGGCAAATAGCCCAAAACAGCTGTCTGTGGATGGATACCAGGTTTTGGCATAGGTGGTTTTCCTTTATTGGATGCTGCCCTTCCCATGGTTTTTCCTTCCCGGTGAAAGACCTGGCTATTCATTGCTTGCATTGAGAAACACGTGATGGTGTCTCCGTGGCTTTTCTACATGCATTTGCACATTTCCCTTTAGGGATGGGGGCAGTGTTCTGGATCACTGCGTTGAAAAACACGTGATGGTGTCTCCGCGGTGTTGGATGTTTTGATCTCCCTGAGATCATTCATCCTTATATTTATATTATATTAACAATGATAAAGTTTTAATGTGCAAATCAAGCTAGGCTTTTGGTGAATGAACAGTTATCGAACAGAAACTCGAACAGCCGAATTTTCAGCAAATTGTTCGGGTTCGTCAAACGATTCGAACACCACCCAAAACAGCTCGAATTTGAAATTGGCGAACAGTTCGACTCGAACACCACTCATCTCTACTAGGGACTATTTGTTTTACAGCGGCGGAGGAATACAGTGCGGAAGGATTACTTCCTCCTGTCATTGTGTTCCTGGATCCCCTAGAGAGCGGTTGCATCAGCTGATGCTGCCGTTCTCCACGGGAGATCGTCGTGGGACACTTGTGGATTTTTGCGGACAGGGAGTATATTGGTTGTTTGTTATTTTAATCTTTTTTACAGATGACACTGGCTTCGGGGAACAAAGTGACAAGTGATGGTGAGTATGAAATCTATGTTTAATGTACTGTATGTCTGTATGTATGTATTGTATGTAATGTATGAATGTATTGTATGTAGTATGTATGTATGTAGTATGTATGTAGTATGTATGTATTATGTTTGTATGTAGTATGTATTTAGTATGTATGTAGTATGTATGTATGTAGTATGTATGTAGTATGTATTTATGTACGTAGTATGCATGTAGTATGTATGTAGTATGTATGTAGTATGCATATAGTATGTATGTAGTATGTAGTATGTATGTAGTATGTATGTATAAAGTATGTAGTACGCATGTAGCATGTATGAAGTATGTATGTATGTAGTATGTATTTAGTATGTATGTAGCATGTATGTAGCATGTATGTATGTAGTATGTATGTATGTATGTAGTATGTATGTAGTATGTAGTATGTATGTATATAGTATGTATGTAGTATGCATGTATGTATGTAGTATGTATGTAGTATGAATATAGTATGTATGTAGTATGTATGTAGTATGTATGTATGTAGTATGTATGTAGTATGTATGTATGTAGTATGTATGCAGTATGTATATATGTAGTATGTATGTAGTATGTATGTATGTAGCATGTATGTAGTATGTATGTAGTATGAATATAGTATGTATGTAGTATGTATGTATGTAGTATGTATGTAGTATGTATGTATGTAGTATGTATGTAGTATGTATGTATGTATGTATGTATGTAGTATGTATGTATGTATGTATGTAGTATGTATGTAGTATGTATGTATGTATGTAGTATGTATGTATGTAGTATGTATGTAGTATGTATATATGTAGTATGTATGTAGTATGTATGTATGTAGTATGTATACACTGAAACAGTCTATTAGTAATGATAAACAGTTTTAATGTGCAAATCAAGTTAGGCTTTTGGTGAATGAACAGTTATCGAACAGAAATTCGAACAGGGGAATTTTAAGCAAATTGTTCGGGTTCGTCGAACGACTCTAACACCGCCCAAAACAGCTCGAATTTGAAATTGGCGAACAGTTCGACTCGAACACCGCTCATCTCTACTAGGGACTATTTGTTTTACAGTGGTGGAGGAATACAGTGTGGAAGGATTACTTCCTCCCGTCAGTGTGTTCTTGGATGCTCTGGAGAGCGGTCGCATCAGCTGATGCTGCCGTTCTCCACGGGAGATCATCGTGGGACACTCGTGGATTTCTGCGGACAGGGAGTATATTGGTTGTTTGTTATTTTAATCTTTTTTACAGATGACACTGGCTTCAGGGAACAAAGTGACAAGTGATGGTGAGTATGAAATCTATGTTTAATGTACTGTATGTCTGTATGTATGTATTGTATGTAATGTATGAATGTATTGTATGTAGTATGTATGTATGTAGTATGTATGTAGTATGTATGCATGTAGTATGTATGTAGTATGTATGTAGTATGTATGAAGTATGCATGAAGTATGTATGTATGTAGTATGTATGTAGTATGTATGCAGTATGTATGTAGCATGTATGTAAGTAGTATGGTTGTAGTATGTATGTATGTAGTATGTACAGTATGTATGTATGCAGTATGTATGTATGTAGTATGTATGTAGTATGTATGTATGTAGTATGTATGTAGTATGTAGTATGTATGTAAGTGGTTTGTATGCAGTGTGTAGTATGCATGTATGTAGTATGTATGTATGTAGTATGTACGTAGTATGTATGTATGTAGTATGTATGTATGTATGTAGTATGTATGTATGTATGTAGTATGTAGTATGTATGTATTATGTATGTATTATGTATGTATGTAGTATTTATATAGTATGCATGTAGTATGTATATAGTATGTATGTAGTATGTATGTATGTAATATGTATGTATGTAGTATGTATGTATGTAGTATGAATGTAGTATGTATGTATGTATGTATGTATGTAGTATGTATGTATGTATGTAGTATGTATGTATGTAGTATGTACGTAGTATGTATGCATGAAGTATGTATGCAGTATGTATGTAGTATGTATGTATGTAGTATGTATGTATGTAGTATGTATATAGTATGTAGTATGTATGTATGTATGTATATAGTATGTATGTAGTATGTATGTAGTACGTATGTATGCAGTAAGTATGTAGTATGTATGTATGTTTTATGTATGTAGTATGTATGTATGTAGTATGTATGTAGTATGTATGTAGTATGTATATAGTATGCATGTAGTATGTAGTATGTATGTAGAATGTAAATAGTATGTAGTATGTATGTAGTATTTTTTTTACATTCAACACATTAGCCGGATGATGGGACTACTACTGTCCCATCGTTGGCTAATGTGTCAATCACTGTCACTGTTGCAGGCATTGTCCGATGGGACTTGTAGTCCCATTGGACGATGCCTGCACTCACGCACAAGGCACAGATGATTGGCCTCGGGGAGACCAAAACATCCAACACCGCGGAGACACCATCACGTGTTTCTCAACGCAGTGATCCAGAACACTGCCCCCATCCCTTATGGCAAATATGCAAATGCATGTGGGATAGCTGCGGATACACCATCACGTGTTTCTCAACGCAAGCAGTGAATAGCCAGGCCTTTCCCCGGGAAGGAACAACCACGGGAAGGGCAGCATCCAATACAGGAAAACCACCTATGCCCGAGGCCAATCATCTGTGCCTTTACAGCCTTTTACTAGGCACTGCTCCTAATAGCCAGATTCCTACTCCACACTGATGAGGGGCAAACACCCCGAAACAGCTGTCTGTGGATGGATACCATGCTTGGCATAGGTGGTTTTCCTGTATTGGATGCTGCCCTTCCCGTGGTTGTTCCTTCCCGGGGAAAGGCCTGGCTATTCACTGCTTGCATTGAGAAACACGTGATGGTGTCTCCGCAGCTATCCCACATGCATTTGCATATTTCCCATAAGGGATGGGGGCAGTGTTCTGGATCACTGCGTTGAGAAACACGTGATGGTGTCTCCGCGGTGTTGGATGTTTTGGTCTCCCCGAGGCCAATCATCTGTGCCTTTACAGCCTTTTACTAGGCACTGCTCCTAATAGCCAGATTCCTACTCCACACTGATGAGGGCAAACACCTAATTCTAGGCATTCAGGACCTGAAAATTACGTCACGGCTTGTGTGATTGGTCGCGTCACGGTCACATGGGCGGCACGCGACCAATCAGAAGCCGTGACGTCACAGAAGGCAGTAAACGCGTGCATTTTAAGCAAAGAAGTCTGCCGGTTCCCTCGGTAAAGTGCAGGCTGCGTCGGAGAGGTGAGTATATCAATATTTTTTATTTTAATTCTTTATTTTACACATTAATATGGATCCCAGGGCCTGAAGGAGAGTTTCCTCTCCTTCAGACCCTGGGAACCATCAGGGATACCGTCCGATACTTGAGTCCCATTGACTTGTATTGGTATCGGGTATCGGTATCGGATTAGATCCGATACTTTGCCGGTATCGGCCGATACTTTCTGATACCGATACTTTCAAGTATCGGACGGTATCGCTCAACACTAGTTCTGTGTCCAAAACAAATAAGTGAGATTCAAATTCTCACAAAGTGGATATACCTCAGTCCTCTTAGTTTGTGGTGTATCAGCCAGCCACTTGCTGCCACTTACATTGTGTTGTGTTATACACTGGGCCTGAGTTGTGGTGCAGTCTCCCCCCCAAAAAAGGGAGAATTACATTCTCAAGAAGTTTATACACACCTTCTACCTTGTTTTACAGTACCATATAACGGTTGTTATTTTGGTTAGATTTTCCCCAAAATGAGGAAGTCTGGTGGAAAAGGCCGTGGGCGGTCGTTGCCAGCTGGTACTGATGGTGGTGGTGGTGGTGGTGGAGCATCTGGTGGCAGTGGGAAAAGCAAAATAGCAGCTAAGGCTGGAGGTGTTGAGCCAGCGTCATCGTCTGGCTACACAAGGCCTCGAAGGCTCCCTTATCTGGGAGTAGGAAAACCACTTTTAAAGCTGGAGCAGCAGAAAAAAGTTTTGGCTTTCCTTGCTGACTCAGCCTCTAGCTCTTTTGCCTCCTCTTCAGAAAGTTCCAAATTTAAAAGCAGCGAGTCATCAGTGGATGCTCCCGATCAGGAACAAGTCGCTTTCTTGTGTCCTTCACCCAAACCAACAGTGAAGGATGCGTCAGGCGACACAACAGGTTACTCCATGGAGCTCTTTACACATACCGTGCCTGGGTTAGAAAAGGAAATTGTTAACAGCCCATTACAAGATGAATCGGACATGGAGTGCACTGATGCACAGCCACAGCTAGATTATTATGCTGTTCCATTGACTCAGATCACTACATGGTGCACATGACATTGAAGAGGAGGTGATAGATGACCCAGTTGTTGACTCAGATTGGCAGCCTTTGGGGGAAAAGGGTGCCGCTGACAGTAGCTCAGAAGCAGAGGAGGATGATCCGCAGCATCCATCTACATTGCAACAGCTTTCATCTGGCAGGCCCGTCTCAGGCCAAAAACGTTTGTCAACCAAAAAAAACAGTTTTACGACAGTGTGGCCATCTGGTGAAAGTGGCACAGCGTGCAATGCCTGAAAAGGTATTCCATAGTAGGTATAGTGGAGTGCGGCAATTTTTTAATCAATATCCGAATGATCAGTGCAAAATTATCTGTAAGAAGTGCTCAAAGACCTTTAGCAGAGGGAAGAATCCTCAAAATTTAAATACCATGTGCATGCGTAGACATTTAACAACCATGCACTTGCAAGCCTGGACTAACTACCAAACGTCCCGTACCGTTGGTGCACCTGCTCTGAATGAAGGTAGTCAGCAACGCTACATTGCTTCCCTCACTGTAAGCCCACTGGTTAGGACACCACCAGCAGCAAATGTGGAGGTATCATCGCAAGGCCAAAGCAGTCAGGGAATCACAAGGTTTTTGGTAGGAAACACTGTATGTAGGTCAACATCAAGAATACCATCACCAACCCTCTCTCAATCCGCCATGTCCACCACCACCGCTTGTTCCACCATATGCAGCTCTCCAGTCCAGCTCACCCTACAAGAGACTCTCGTTAGGACAAGAAAGTACTCATCCTATCATCCGCGTACACAGGGTTTGAACGCCCACATTGCTAGACTAATCTCGTTAGAGATGATGCCCTACCGGTTGGTTGAAAGCGACCCAGTCGGCACTTCTTTGCGAGAACAGCCATCCCAGCCCTCCACCAGCATGTCAAAGACTGCATTGTCCATGCACTGAGGCAATCAGTCAGTGGAAAGGTGCACCTCACAACAGATGCATGGACCAGTAGGCATGGCCAGGGAAGTTACGTGTCCATCACAGCGCACTGGGTTAATGTGGTGGATGAAGGGTCCACAGGGGACAGCCATAGTGTGACAGTTCTGCCTAGCCCACGGTCTAGGAAACAGTTGGCTGTAGGCGTTCGCCACCCCTCCTCCTCCTCCCCCTCCTCCTCCAGAAGGCAAAGCTCATCCACAGAGCGCAGTCGCACGACCACTCCATCCGCAGCTGCCAGTGTTGCACACGAGGTATCCCATTATCGAACAGCTAGTGGTAAGCGGCAGCAGGCTGTGTTGCAAATGAAGTGTTTGGGTGACAACAGACACACTGCGGAAGTTCTGGCCGAGTACTTGCAGCAAGAAACTCAGTCATGGCTGGGCAATGTACATCTTGAGGCAGGCAAAGTAGTCAGTGATAACGGAAGGAATTTTATGGCTGCCATAGCCCTTTCAGAACTGAAACACATACCTTGCCTGGCTCACACCTTGAACTTTGTGATGCAGTGCTTCCTGAAAAATTATCCGGGGTTACCAGCCCTGCTCCTCAAGGTGCGAAGACTTTGCTCGCACATCCGCCGGTCGCCCGTACACTCCAGCCGTATGCTGAATCATCAAAGATCGCTGAATCTTCCCCAGCACCACCTAATAATCGACGTTGCAACAAGGTGGAACTCCACACTGCACATGCTTCAGAGGCTGTGCGAACAGAGGCGTGCTGTAATCTATTTGTGGGAGGCTACACATACACGGGCAGGCAGTTGGATGGCAGACATGGAGTTATCTGGTGTGCAGTGGTCGAAGCTACAAGACCTCTGTCAAGTACTTCAGTGTTTTGAGGAATGCACATGGCTGGTAAGTGCAGACGATGCCATCATAAACATGAGCATCCCAGTAATGCTTCTGCTGATGCAAAGTTTGATGCACATTAAGGAGCAGGCGTCTGCAGCCGAGGATGAGGAAAGCCTTGATGACAGTCAGCCATTGTCTGCTCAGGGAACTCTCCTGGATGAGTTGGCAGATGAAGAGGAGGAGGAGGATGATGGGGATGAATATTTATGGGAGAAGGATGCTTCTCAGGGGGCAATAGAAACTGGTGGCGTTGCAAGGTCAGGTACAGGGTTTTTGCGGGACACAAGTGATGTTGATTTGCAAGAAAGTGCTCCTCAACCCAGCACAAGCAGTGAATTTACACCTGGAACATTGGCACACATGGCTGAGTAGGCCGTGCGTATCCTAAAAAGGGACCCCCGCATTATCAAAATGATGACCGATGACGATTACTGGTTGGCCTGCCTCCTGGATCCACGATATAAAGGAAAATTACAAAATATCATGCCACATGAGAATATTGAGCAAATATTGGCTACCACACAAGCAACTCTTGTAGACCGTTTTGTTCAGGCATTCCCAGCACACAGCGGCGGTGATGGTTCTAACACGAGGCATAGTGGGCAACATGGCAGAGGTGTTAGAGGTGCACAAATCCGAAGTGGCATTGGACAGAGGGGTTTTATGACCAGGTTGTGGAGTGATTTCGCAATGACCGCTGACACGACAGGTACTGCTGCATCGATTCAAAGTGACAGGAGACAGCATTTGTCCAGTATGGCTACAAAAAACTTTTCTGCCCTTATCGATGTTCTCCCTCACAGGTCATTCCTCTTTGATTACTGGGCATCTAAAATAGACACCTGGCCTGAATTGGCAGAATATGCATTACAGGAGCTAGCTTGCCCTGCTGCTATTGTGCTATCCGAAAGAGTCTTCAGTGCGGCTGGTTCAGTACTGACCGAAAAAAGGGCACGTCTGGCTACCGGAAATGTCGATGATCTAACCTTCATTAAAATGAACCAATCATGGATTTCCAATTATTGTGCCCCACCTTCCCCTGCTGACACATAGCTTGCCTGAGAAATGTCTTGCTTTTGGCCTCCTCTTACTGACTGCTCCAATTCCTCCATTTGCAGCTGCTGAATGTCCACCATAGGCCATTTTTATACCTCCCTAAATGGGCTGACTCCCCCCACAGGGCTGTGGTCACCACCTGGCGCAAGCACCCATGCGAGTGCCGTTTGCCTGGACAGGTGGGTGTGCCCACTCTTGGGAGCCGGCACTGGCACAGGGTCCCTCATAGTACAATGAAGTTTCTCTGATGGTGGTGGTGCACAACCAACATCAGACACACCGTCGTAATATGAGGGGCCCTGTGCCAGTACCGCTGCCCACGAGAGAGTGTTCCCCCCAGCTCAAACAGTGTTCTACCACTTGTAATACTTACCTCTCCCTGCTCCACCACTGTGTAGTCTGTGCTGTTAAATCCTTCAATGGCACTGCCAATACAAATTTGTTGAAATGATAGATGATAGTTAAAATATACAGGGGCCCTGTTAATACTTTGTGCCTACTACCACTGTCTGCTACTCAACTTTTTTGCAGAAATTTTGCCCACTTTATTATTTGGGCCTACTAATTGTGTCTGCCACTCATTACAGTTGTCCTCCACTGAACAAAGCAATGCCGCCTGTTTAGTCCTGTTACCAATTTTGGACTGCATTTAGCCTACTTACTTATTTGAGCCTACTCACTGTGTCTGCCTCTCATTACAGTTGTCCTCCACTGCACAAAGCTATGCTACCTGTTTAGTCATTTTACCAGTTTTGAACTGCATTTAGCCTACTTATTTAGGCTTACTAATTGTGTCTGCCTCCCATTACAGTTTTCCTCCACTGCACAAATCTATGCCGCCTGTTTAGTCCTGTTAACAGTTTTGAACTGCATTTAGCCTACTTATTTAGGCCTACTATCTGTGTCTGCCTCCCATTACAGTTGTCCTCCACTGCACAAAGCTATGCCGCCTGTTTAGTCCTTTTACCAGTTTTGAACTGCATTTAGCCTACTTACTTTATTGGGCCTACTAACTGTGTCAGCCTCTCATTACAGTTGTCTTCCTCCGCTGAACAAAGCAATGCCGCCTGTTTAGTCCTGTTACCAATTTTGAACTGCATTTAGACTACTTACTGATTTGGGCCTTCTCACTGTGTCAGCCTCTCATTACAGTTGTCCTCCTCCGCTGAACAAAGCAATGCTGCCAGTTTAGTCCTGTTACCTATTTTTAACTGCATTTAGCCTACTTACTTTTTTGGGCCTTCTAACTGTGTCAGCCTCTCATTACAGTTGCTCTCCTCCACTGAACAAAGCTGAGCCACCAGTTTACTCCTGTTTCAAATATTAAACTGCATTTGGCCTACTTGTTTGGTTGGGCCTACTAACGGTGTCTGCCGCTCCTTGCTTTTCTCCTCCACTGAAAAAAGCTGAGCCGCCAGTTTACTCCTGTTACCAATTTTGAACTGCATTTAGCCCACTTTATTACTTGGGCCTACTAACTGTGTCTGCCACTCATTACAGTTTTCCTCCACTGAACAAAGCAATGCCGCCTGTTTAGGCCTGTTACCAGTTTTGAACTGCATTTAGCCTACTTTATTATTTGGGCCTATATCTGTGTTTCCTCCTCATCCTGCCCATTGCCCAGCCACTGCTAGATGAGTCTGCTGGTACATTGACCCAGACCACTACATTCCCCTTGCACTCTACACAGCCAGAATCTGACCCTGCTGAAAGTCAGGTTCCCCTTCCCGCATACTATACCACCTTACACGGGGACAAAGAGGAAGGTGCAGATAAAGTGCAGGTTCCTTCATCAGGTGGGGGGGCATACTCGTTGGCGACATCACTGGCACAGGGCCCTTCATAGTACACAAAAGTGTCTCTGCCAGTGGGAGACACCACCGCCGTCAAACACACCGCTGAAATTTGAGGGGCCCTGTGCCAGTGCCAATGCGAACGAGTGAATTCTGTCTGGGCTCCCTCTGGTGGCCTTTAGCGTTACTGCGGGTCTGTAGCAGGGCTCAGCTGCCTCATTTCCTGCTATGCTGGTTCCTATTTAACTCCACCTGGACCTTCACTTGTTGCCTGCTGTTGTTGTATTCAGTACTGGTTCTGATCTCTCTGGACTTCCTTGTGACCTGTCTCCATCCGGAGAAGCTAAGTCGTGGTAGTTCTTGTTTTCTCATATTTCTCTTGAATATGTTTCCCAATATATGATGAGTTCAGTCCAGCTTGCTTATATGTGATTTTTCACTTGCTGGAAGTTCTGGGGTGCAGAGTGCGCCCCTCACATCGTGAGTCGGTGTGGGGGTTCTTGTATTTTCTGCGTGGATAGTTTTTGATAGTTTTTGTACTGACCGCACAGATCCCTTGCTATCTTCAGTCTATTTAGTGTTAGCGGGCCTCATTTGCTTAAACCTGTTTTTCATTACTACGTTTGTATTTTCCCCTTAACTCACCGTTATTATTTGTGGGGGGCTGTCTAAAACTTTGGGGTTATTTCTCTGAGGCAAGTGAGGCTGTGCTTTCTCTCTAGGGGTAGTTAGTTCCTCAGGCTGTGAATAGGCGTCTAGGTTTTTAGGTAACGCTCCACGGCTGCCTTTAGTGTGTTTGGATAGGATCAGGGTTGCGGTCAGTATAGTTTCCACATTCCCAGAGCTCGTCCTAATCTCAGGTTTATTTATCAGGTCAGTTTTGTGATTCCACCACCGGATCATAACAGTACAGCAGGCCGTAAAAGTGTTAATGCATCGCAAAAGAGGGATAAGAGAAATCCTGAGTTCATTTTTTTTCCTCTGCAGTGTGTCTAGCCTCTCTCCTCCCCTTAATCTCTGGGTGGTTCAGAATTCAGCTGCAGCTATGGACATTCGGAGTCTGTCTTCTAGTGTGGATCATCTCACTGCTAGGGTACAAAGCATTCAGGACTTTGTAGTTCACAGTCCTATGTCTGAACCTAAAATACCAATTCCTGAGCTGTTCTCCGGAGACAGATCTAGGTTTTTGAACTTTAAAAATAATTGCAAATTATTCCTTTCTCTGAGACCTCGTTCCTCTGGGGATTCTGTTCAGCAAGTTAAAATTGTTATCTCTTTGTTACGCGGTGACCCTCAAGATTGGGCATTCTCTCTGGCGCCAGGAGATCCTGCATTGCTAAATGTGGATGCGTTTTTTCTGGCGCTTGGATTGCTTTATGAGGAACCAAATCTTGTAGACCAAGCAGAAAAGGTTTTGCTGGCTCTCTCCCAGGGTCAGGATGATGCTGAGGTTTACTGTCAGAAGTTTAGAAAATGGTCTGTGCTCACTAGTGTTGAGCGATACCGTCCGATACTTGAAAGTATCGGTATCGGAAAGTATCGGCCGATACCGGCAAAGTATCGGATCCAATCCGATACCGATACCCGATACCAATACAAGTCAATGGGACTCAAGTATCGGACTGTATTCCTGATGGTTCCCAGGGTCTGAAGGAGAGGAAACTCTCCTTCAGGCCCTGGGATCCATATAAATGTGTAAAATAAAGAATTAAAATAAAAAATATCGCTATACTCACCTCTCCGACGCAGCCTGGACCTCAGCGAGGGAACCGGCAGCGTTGTTTGTTTAAAATTCGCGCTTTTACTTGGTTACGTGAAGTCCCGGCTTGTGATTGGTCAGGGCGGCCATGTTGCCGGGACGCGGACCAATCACAGCAAGCCGTGACGAAATTACATCACGGCTTGCTGTGATTGGTCCACGTCCCGGCAACATGGCCGCCATTAACCAATCACAAGCCGGGACGTCACGGGAGGCTGGACACGCGCCTATTTTAAAAAGCGCGCGTGTCCAGCCTCCAGTGACGTCCCGGCTTATGATTGGTCACGGCGCCCATGTTGCCGGGACGCGGACCAATCACAGCAAGCCGTGACGAAATTACGTCACGGCTTGCTGTGATTGGTCCGCATCCCGGCAACATGGCCGCCATTAACCAATCACAAGCCGTGACGTCACGGGAGGCTGGACACGCGCGCTTTTTAAAATGGGCGCGTGTCCAGCCTCCCGTGACGTCCCGGCTTGTGATTGGTTGCGCCGCGGTAAACCAATCACAAGCCGGGAGGCTGGACACGCGCGCATTTTAAAATTTTAAAATGGGCGCGTGTCCAGCCTCCCGGCTTGTGATTGGTTGATCGCGGCGCAACCAATCACAAGCCGGGACGTCACGGGAGGCTGGACACGCGCCCATTTTAAAATGCGCGCGTGTCCAGCCTCCCGTGACGTCACGGCTTGTGATTGGTTGCGTCTCCCATGTGACTGCGACGCAACCAATCACAAAGCCGGGACGTAATTTTAAAATCCTTAAGGACCTGAAATTACGTCACGGCTTGCTGTGATTGGTTGCGTCTCCCATGTGACTGCGACGCAACCAATCACAACGCCGGAACGTAATTTTAAAATCCTGAAGGACCTGAAATTACGTCACGGCTTGCTGTGATTGGTTGCGTCCCGGTCACATGGGCGGCACGCAACCAATCACAAGCCGGGACTCACGTAAAGGAAAGAAAAGCGCGAATTTTAAACAAAGAACGCTGCCGCTTCCTTCGGTAAGGTGCAGGCTGCGTCGGAGAGGTGAGTATAGCAATATTTTTTATTTTAATTCTCTCTTTTACACATTTTTACATTAATGTTGTTTCGATACCGATACCCGATATCACAAAAATATCGGATCTCGGTATCGGAATTCCGATACAGCAAGTATCAGCCGATACCCGATACTTGCAGTATCGGAATGCTCAACACTAGTGCTCACTCAATGGAATAAGTGTGCCCTGGCAGCAATTTTCAGAAAGGGTCTTTCTGAAGCCCTTAAGGATTTTATGGTGGGGTTCCCCACGCCTGCGGGTCTGAATGAGTCAATGTCTTTGGCCAATCAGATTGATCGGCGTTTGCGGGAGCGCAAACCGGTGCACCATCTGGCGGTATTTTCTGAGCAGAAGCCTGAGTCTATGCAATGTGACAGGATTCTGACCAGAATTGAACGGCAAAATCACAGACGTCAGAATGGGTTGTGCTTTTACTGTGGTGATTCTGCTCATGTTATCTCAGATTGTTCTAAGCGCACAAAAAACTCTGCTAAGTCTGTCACCATTGGTACTGTACAGCCTAAATTCATTTTGTCTGTTACTTTAATTTGCTCTCTGTCATCCTACTCAGTTATGGCTTTTGTGGATTCAGGTGCCGCCCTGAATTTGATGGATTTGTCTTCTGCCAGGCGCTGTGGTTTTATCTTGGAGCCTTTGCAATTCCCTATTCCACTAAAGGGAATTGATGCCACGCCATTGGCCAAGAATAAACCTCAGTACTGGGCTCAAGTGACCATGTGCATGACTCCTGTACATCAGGAGGTGATTCGCTTTCTTGTGTTACATAATTTGCATGATGTTGTCGTGTTGGGTCTGCCATGGCTGCAGGCTCATAATCCAGTCCTGGATTGGAAAGCAATGTCTGTGTCAAGTTGGGGTTGCCAGGGAATTCATGGCGATGCTCCTTTGGTGTCAATTGCTTCTTCTACTCCTTCTGAAGTGCCTGAATTTTTGTCGGACTACCAGGATGTATTTGATGAGCCCAAGTCCAGTGCCCTACCTCCTCATAGGGATTGTGACTGCGCTATAAATTTGATTCCTGGTAGTAAGTTCCCTAAGGGATGACTTTTTAATTTGTCTGTACCAGAGCATGCCGCTATGCGGAGTTATATCAAGGAGTCTTTGGAGAAGGGGCATATTCACCCATCCTCGTCCCCTTTGGGTGCGGGGTTCTTTTTTGTGGCCAAGAAGGACGATTCTCTGAGACCCTGTATAGATTATCGCCTTCTAAATAACATCACGGTCAAATTTCAGTATCCTTTGCCACTGTTGTCCGATCTGTTTGCTCGGATTAGGGGGGCCAGTTGGTTCACCAAGATAGATCTTCGTGGAGCGTATAATCTTGTGCGTATAAAGCGGGGCGATGAATGGAAGACAGCATTTAATACGCCCGAAGGCCATTTTGAGTACTTGGTGATGCCTTTTGGGCTTTCTAATGCCCCTTCTGTGTTCCAGTCCTTCATGCACGACATCTTCCGAGAGTATCTGGATAGATTTATGATTGTGTACCTGGATGATATTTTGGTCTTTTCTGATGATTGGGAATCTCATGTGAAGCAGGTCAGGATGGTATTTCAGGTCCTGCGAGCCAATGCCTTGTTTGTGAAGGGCTCTAAATGTCTCTTCGGAGTCCAGAAGGTTTCCTTTTTGGGCTTTATTTTTTCTCCTTCTACCATTGAGATGGACCCAGTCAAGGTCCAGGCTATCTATGACTGGACTCAACCTACATCGGTAAAGAGTCTTCAGAAGTTCTTGGGTTTTGCTAATTTTTACCGTCGCTTCATCACTAATTTTTCCAGTGTGGTTAAGCCTTTGACGGATTTGACCAAGAAGGGTTCTGATTAGTGTTGAGCATTCCGATACCGCAAGTATCGGGTATCGGCCGATACTTGCGGGTATCGGAATTCCGATACCGAGATCCGATACTTTTGTGGTATCGGGTATCGGTATCGAAACAACATTAATGTAATAATGTGTAAAAGAAAGAATTAAAATAAAAAATATTGCTATACTCACCTCTCCGACGCAGCCTGGACTTCACGGAGGGAACCGGCAGCGTTCTTTGCTTAAAATTCGCGCGTTTACTTCCTTCCGTGAAGTCCCGGCTTGTGATTGGTCGCGTGCCGCCCATGTGGCCACGACGCGACCAATCACAGCAAGCCATGACGTAATTTCAGGTCCTTCAGGATTTTTAAAATTACGTTCTGGCTTGTGATTGGTCGCGTCGCGGTCACATGGGCGACGCGACCAATCACAAGCCGTGACGTCACGGGAGGCTGGACACCCGCGCATTTTAAAATGTGCGCCGCGCGCATTTTAAAATGCACGCGTGTCCTGCCTCCCGTGACGTCCCGGCTTGTGATTGGTCGCAGCGCCCATGTGGCCGCGACGCGACCAATCACAGCAAGCCGTGACGTAATTTCAGGTCCTTCAGGATTTTTAAAATTAAGTTCTGGCTTGTGATTGGTCACGTCGCGGTCACATGGGCGACGCGACCAATCACAAGCCGTGACGTCACGGGAAGCTGGACACCTGCGCATTTTAAAATGCGCGGGTGTCCAGCCTCCCGTGACGTCACGGCTTGTGATTGGTCGCGTCGCCCATGTGACCGCGACGCGACCAATCACAAGCCAGAACGTAATTTTAAAATCATGAAGGACCTGATATTACGTCACGGCTTGCTGTGATTGGTCGCGTCGCGGCCACATGGGCGGCACGCGACCAATCACAAGCCGGGACTTCACGTAAGGAAGTAAACACGCGAATTTTAAGCAAAGAACGCTGCCGGTTCCCTCGGTGAGGTGAGTATAGCAATATTTTTTATTTTAATTCTTTCTTTTACACATTAATATGGATCCCAGGGCCTGAAGGAGAGTTTCCTCTCCTTCAGACCCTGGGAACCATCAGGGATACCGCCCGATACTTGAGTCCCATTGACTTGTATTGGTATCGGGTATCGGTATCGGATTGGATGCGATACTTTGCCGGTATCGGCCGATACTTTCCGATACCGATACTTTCAAGTATTGGACGGTATCGCTCAACACTAGTTCTGATGTGACGAATCGGTCTCCTGCGGCCGTGGAGCCTTTCAGGAGCTGAAACGTCGGTTTTCTTCGGCTCCTTTCTTGCGTCAGCCGGATGTCTCTCTTCCCTTCCAGGTCGAGGTTGATGCTTCGGAGATTGGAGCAGGGGCTGTCTTGTCACAGAGAAGCTCTGATGGCTCTGTGATGAGGCCATGTGCTTTCTTTTCAAGAAAGTTTTCGCCTGCCGAGCGGAATTATGATGTTGGTAATTGGGAGTTGTTGGCAATGAAGTGGGCATTTGAGGAGTGGCGACATTGGCTTGAGGGAGCCAAACATCATGTGGTGGTCTTGACGGATCACAAGAATTGGACTTATCTTGAGTCTGCTAAACGGTTGAATCCTAGACAGGCTCGATGGTCGCTGTTTTTCTCCCGTTTCGATTTCGTGGTTTCATACCTTCCGGGTTCGAAGAACGTGAAGGCTGATGCCCTTTCTAGGAGCTTTGTGCCTGACTCTCTGGGAGTCTCTGAACCGGCTGGTATCCTCAGAGAAGGGGTGATTTTGTATGCCATCTCCCCTGATTTGCGACGGGTGCTGCAGGAATTTCAGGCCAATAGACCTGACCGTTGTCCACCGGAGAGACTGTTTGTCCCGGATAGATGGACCAGTAGAGTCATTTCCGAGGTTCATTCTTCGGTGTTGGCGGGTCATCCAGGGATTTTTGGTACCAGGGATTTGGTGGCTAGGTCCTTCTGGTGGCCTTCCTTGTCGCGGGATGTGCGTTCCTTTGTGCAGTCCTGTGGGATTTGTGCTCGGGCCAAGCCTTGCTGTTCTCGTGCTAGTGGATTGCTTTTGCCCTTGCCTGTCCAGAAGAGGCCCTGGACGCATATTTCCATGGATTTTATTTCGGATCTTCCAGTCTCTCAGAGGATTTCTGTTATTTGGGTGGTTTGTGATCGTTTTTCTAAAATGGTCCATTTGGTGCCCTTGCCTAAGCTGCCTTCCTCCTCTGATTTGGTTCCACTGTTTTTTCACAATGTGGTTCGTTTGCATGGTATTCCTGAGAACATTGTGTCTGACAGAGGATCCCAGTTTGTGTCCAGATTTTGGCGGTCCTTTTGTGCTAAGATGGGCATTGAATTATCTTTTTCATCGGCCTTCCATCCTCAGACGAATGGCCAAACCAAACAAACTAACCAAACCTGGGAGACTTATCTGAGATGTTTTGTTTCTGCCTATCAGGATGATTGGGTGACTTTTTTGCCATTGGCTGAGTTCGCCCTCAATAATCGGGCTAGTTCTGCTACTTTGGTTTCGCCTTTTTTTTGCAATTCTGGTATTCATCCTCGTTTTTCCTCAGGTGAGGTTGAGCCTTCTGACTGTCCTGGGGTGGATTCTGTGGTGGATAGGTTGCAGCAGATTTGGAACCACGTGGTGGACAATTTGACGTTGTCACAAGAGAAGGCTCAGCGCTTTGCTAACCGCCCTCGCTGTATGGGTCCCAGACTTCGGGTGGGGGATTTGGTATGGTTGTCTTCTCGTTATGTTCTGATGAAGGTTTCCTCTCCTAAGTTCAAGCCTCATTTCATCGGTCCTTATAAGATTTTAGAAATCCTCAACCCTGTGTCTTTTCGTTTGGACCTCCCAGCATCGTTTGCCATTCACAATGTGTTCCATAGGTCATTATTGCGGAGATATGTGGTGCCTGTGGTTCCTTCTGTTGATCCTCCTGCTCCGGTCTTGGTCGAGGGAGAATTGGAGTATGTGGTGGAGAAGAACTTGGATTCTCGTATTTCGAGACGGAAGCTTCAGTACTTGGTTAAGTGGAGGGGCTATGGTCAGGGGGATAATTCCTGGGTTGTCGCCTCTGATGTCCATGCGGCCGATTTGGTTCATGCCTTTCATTCGGCTCGTCCTGATCGGCCTGGGGGCTCTGGTGAGGGTTCGGTGACCCCTCCTCAAGGGGGGGTACTGTTGTGAATTCCGTCTGGGCTCCCTCTGGTGGCCTTTAGCGTTACTGTGGGTCTGTAGCAGGGCTCAGCTACCTCATTTCCTGCTATGCTGGTTCCTATTTAACTCCACCTGGACCTTCACTTGTTGCCTGCTGTTGTTGTATTCAGTACTGGTTCTGATCTCTCTGGACTTCCTTGTGACCTGTCTCCATCCGGAGAAGCTAAGTCGTGGTAGTTCTTGTTTTCTCATATTTCTCTTGAATATGTTTCCCAATATATGATGAGTTCAGTCCAGCTTGCTTATATGTGATTTTTCGCTTGCTGGAAGTTCTGGGGTGCAGAGTGCGCCCCTCACATCGTGAGTCGGTGTGGGGGTTCTTGTATTTTCTGCGTGGATAGTTTTTGATAGTTTTTGTACTGACCGCACAGATCCCTTGCTATCTTCAGTCTATTTAGTGTTAGCGGGCCTCATTTGCTTAAACCTGTTTTTCATTACTACGTTTGTATTTTCCCCTTAACTCACCGTTATTATTTGTGGGGGGCTGTCTAAAACTTTGGGGTTATTTCTCTGAGGCAAGTGAGGCTGTGCTTTCTCTCTAGGGGTAGTTAGTTCCTCAGGCTGTGAATAGGCGTCTAGGTTTTTAGGTAACGCTCCACGGCTGCCTTTAGTGTGTTTGGATAGGATCAGGGTTGCGGTCAGTATAGTTTCCACATTCCCAGAGCTCGTCCTAATCTCAGGTTTATTTATCAGGTCAGTTTTGTGATTCCACCACCGGATCATAACAGGCCCCCCTGCTTGCTCAGGATCACAGCACTTGCAAAGTTTAAATACTTACCTCTCCCTGCTCCACCGCCGTGACGTAGTCCACATTTCCTGGGCCCACGAAAAACTTGAGCCAGCCCTACCCCCCCACAACTTTAGCCAAATGACCCCCAATTTTCAATGCCTAACTATTAGTATAAGGTAAATTAAGATTGACAAGCTTAAGTAACAAGAATTGATGTTTTTGGCATTAAAATGGGCACTGTAGGTGTTTTCCTGTCCTCCACTCACTGCCGACTTTGATTCCCCATTGACTTGCATTGGGTTTCGTGTTTCGGTCGGCCCCCGACTTTTCGCAATAATCGGCCGATTTCACCCGACCTTGACTTTTGACAAAGTCGGGTTTCGCGAAACTCGACTCTATCCGAAAAAAGTAAAAGTCACTCAAATCTAATCCTAAGCACTGCGAGACCGCCCTTTAAAGAGAAACATTGGCAATGCATAAAGCCCAGCAAGCGCCAACGTTTATCTAAAGTGTGCAGTCAGGATGCAGTACACAGCTACAATAAAAGCTAGCTGTTATAGTTGCTGTTTTCAGGCAGGTGCCAGCTTTATAACCCAGCAAGGATTTGCGGGCTCAACTTGCGAGCCATACACATACACTTGACGTGCTATTCTTGTACAGTAGATGTATGTAAAAGGTTAATGCAAAATCTAATTCTTCATGAAAGATGCTTCTTGTATTTTACATTAATAATCTAGTACAGTGAATTTATATTAGCATTTTGCTTTACTGTTTTCTAAAGTGATAGTAAACTAAAGCTATTTTTTGGAATTTGGATTATATATTGAATGTTTCTATTAACCAATTAACCTAAAATATTTAAATTCAAAGCCATAGAATTAAATTAATATTCTTTAAAGTATAGAATGTTTGCATTAAATATGTTATTTTTATATTTTAATCTATATTTAATATAAGAGATGTTTATCTACTGTTTTAAGAACAGAAGAGGAAAATATTGATTTCAATGTCTCCTTTTCTTACTCTACACCCGTGTGAGTCAAATGTCTAGTTATCAATATTATTTGACTTATTACATATTTTCTATTATTGATTAGCTTAACAATGCTTGTCATAACTGATTAATGGACACTTAAGAATGTTAAATATTTAAAAGTATAAATTTAACTTTCAAATCTAAATGTAAGTAGACAAAATCTTTAGACAGCAGCAAGTGATGCACAGCTGCAGACAATCTCCAATGCATTTTTTTTTTTGGTTAGGAAATTTATATATTACACTAGATTGTGGCCCGATTCTAACGCATCAGGTTTTCTAGAATATGTATGTAGTTTATTTATGAAGATTTAAGAATAATGCAATGAATACACAGGATTCGGCCAGCCGGCCGGGCGCCACCAATCAGCGAAGCGTGGTTCAAATCCCGTGCCAATTCATGGTCGGACTGCGCCTGTGAAGCCAGGGCCGGCTCCAGGTTTTTGAGGGCCCCGGGTGAAAGAGTCTGAGTGGGCCCCCCCTTTAACACATACCACGATTCATGATGCACAGATACAGCAGAAAAATATAGCACAGCCATGTAGCATATAACACAGCCCACGTAGTATACAACACAGCCCACGTAGCATATAGCACAGCCACGTAGCATATAACACAGCCCACGTAGTATATAACACAGCCCACATAGCATATAGCACAGCCCACTTAGCATATAACACAGCCCACGTAGTATGTAACACAGCCACGTAGTATGTAACACAGCCACATAGTATATAGCACAGCCACATAGCATATAACACAGCCCACATAGTATATAACACAGCCCACATAGCATATAGCATATAACACAGCCACGTAGTATATAGCACAGCCATGTAGTATATAGCACAGCCACGTAGTATATAGCACAGCCACATAGTATATAGCACAGTCACATACTATATAGCAGAGCCACGCAGTATATAACACAGCCACGTAGTATATAGCACAGCCACGTAGTATAAAGCACAGCCATGTGGTATATTGCACAGCCACGTAGTATATAGCACAGCCCACATAGTATTTAACACAGCCCATGTAGTATATAGCACAGCCCATGTAGTATATAGCACAGCCCACGTAGTATTTAACAGAGCCCATGTAGTATATAACACAGCCCACATAGTATATAGCACAGCCCACGTAGTATATGGCACAGCCCACATAGCATATAGCACAGCCCACATAGTATATAGCACAGCCCACGTAGTATATAACACAGCCCACACAGTATATAACACAGCCCATGTAGTATATAGGACAGCCCATGTAGTATATAGCACAACCCACGTAGTATATAACACAGCCCACACAGTATATAACACAGCCCTCGTAGTATATAACACAGCCCACTTAGTATATAGCACAGCCCACCTAGTATATAGCACAGCCACAAAGTATATAACACAGCCACTTAGTATATAGCAGTGTGGGCACCACATCCCTGTTAAAAAAAAGAATTAAAATAAAAAAAGTTATATACTTACCTTCCGGCGGCCCCACGATCCAGCCCAGGCCTTTAGCGATGCTGTGGCCAGGTCTGTTCTCAGTGATGCTTTGTGGCAATAACCCGTGATGATGTAGTGGTCTCGTGAGACCGCTATGTCATCTGGGGTCATTACCGCAAAGGATTACTGGGACCTGAGCATCGCGAGGAGTGGGAAAAGCTGCTGGGGATGCCGGAAGGTGAGAATATCACAATTTTTTTTATTATTTTTAACATTATGTTTTTACTATTGATGCTGCATAAGCAGCATCAATAGTAAAAAGTTGGTCACACTTGTCAGAAGTGGTGACGGACCCGGAAATACTGCAGGCAGCGTTTCCGGGTCCATCACAGAATGCTAGTGCATGCCCCGTTTTGCATGCGTTGGCGATGCGCCCTGTAACAGGGTTAATGGCAGCATTAATGGACTGCATTACACCATGTTATGCCATGGTGTAGCACAGTCCGTTTAAAGGACTGCTAAAGCGCTATGTGGGTGCTGACTGGAGGGGAGTATGGAGGGGGCACTGCTGGAGGGGATTAAGGAGGGGCCAATTCGCGACCAATCAGCGACGCGGGATTTCCGTGACCGACAAACTGACAAATAGACAAACAGACAGAAGTGGACCTTAGACGATTATATATATATAGATTACTTTGCACTTTATTTTGTAAGAGATCAAGTATACCTAAAAGAGCATTAGTTATTGTATAATCAAACCACTTGTATGATAAGCAAAGCATGTATAGTGAAAAACTGCTCTCAATGTGTCTCCATCGCTTTCATAGTAGGGAATATTTTAGTGCTACTGACGATCATGCATAAAGATTGAGTGAGGAGATAAGATCAGTAAAATATGGCATAGATTACAAGATCAAAGTGTCTAGTACACTGTGGATCTTATTTACATAAATATTTTGGATGGTGTTTATTGGGCCTTTTGACTTGCATTCATAGGCAGCATTGTGTTATTTAATAATGGGGCATTATGGTTGAAACTAGCAGTGACATAGTGGATCGATTACTGGAAGGGACATTGAGGCTTCCCTTGTTATGAAAGCACTGTGAGTTTCATAAGTTTTTTTTTTGCAGGCACTATTAATGGTGTGGCTGTCACATTAAAGGGGCTATTGTGACTCTTACTTTTATGACTGTTCTATGGATATTAGGATGCAGAGATGGCAACTGCTTTGCTGGCAGCGCATCTAAAGTCAGAGTGGCCCACCGGGGAACCAAAGGTTTTCCCAGTTGTCTCAGGCACTTACACCTGCTGGCATACAGGGCCGGCAGCTTCCAAGGGCCCCCGCTGCTCCAGGGGCCCCAGACAGTGGTGTGTCGCTAATAGCAGTACAACCAGCTGCTATGGGGCCCGTGAGTCAGGGGGCAGGGGGGCCCACCCGGTATCAGCAGAGCAGAAGCTGGAGACAGGAGCCTTTCCCCGCTGCTAAAGACAAATTAATATTCACTTTTCCCCATACCCTCATGGGCATAGAGAGGAGTGAATATTCATTTCACTTTAATAGCAGGCAGAGTTAGCTGCAGGCAGAGGCTAACACTGCCCACATGTAAAGCCGAAGCGGCTGCATTGGGGCCCCGGAGGTAGGCCCTTGCAGAGTGACTAACATTGAGGGCAATTTGCAGGCAATGACAGCAGAGCAGAGCTGCAGGGATCCGATGACATACTGCTTCCTGCCCGGCGCTTCCTGTCTGAAACAGCAGCAGCTGGATGTCATCATCATTCAGCACGCAGCTGTTTCAGAGAGAAAGCTGCTGGTGATGAAGATCCTGCCAGGATGTGCTGCGGCTGCAGAGAAGGTGTGGAGAGGTGAGTGGTGCTGTATGTCTGTCTGCGTGCATGTGTGTGTATGTAGTGCAGTGCTGTGTGTGCATGTGGTGCATTGATGTGTGTGTGAGAGTGGTGCGGTGCTGTGTGTGTATTGGAGAGGGCAATAATGTGGGTGATGGAGAGAGCAGTGATGGGGTGGTGGGGGAGAATGCAATGTTGTTGGTGGTGGAAAGGACGATGAGGGTGAGGGAGGAGGCAATGATGGAGATGGTGGAAAGGGCAATGATGGGGTGGTGGGGAGAAGGCAATGATGGTTGTGGTGGAAATGACAATGATGATGGTGGTGGGAGGCAATGATGGTTGTGGTGGAAAGTACAATGATGGTGTTTGGGAGGCAATGATGGAGGTGTTGGAATGGGCAATGATTGGGGTGGTGGGGGGTAAGGCAATGATGGAGTAGATAAAGAGGGAAATGATGGGAGTGGGGGGTTAGAAAGCAATGTTACAGGTGCGGGAAAGGGCAATGATGGGAGTGGTGGGGAGAAGGCACTGATGGGGTGGTGGGGGAGAAGGCAATGATGGTTGTGGTGGAAAGGGCAATGGTGGTGGTGGGGGAGGAGGTAATAATAGAGGTGGTGGAATGGGCAATGATCTGGGTGGTGAGGGAGATGACAATGATGGAGGTGGAGAAAAGGGCAATGATAGGGATGATGGGTGAGAAGGCAATGATGGAGGTGGTGATGAGGACAGTGATGGGGTGGAGGGGGAGAACAATTATGGAAGTGGAGGAGGGCTGTATTATACCCCATGAGGGGGGCTGTATTATACTGTATAAGGGAGGCAGCATTATACCCTATGAAGGGGGCAGCATTATACCCTATGAGGGGGGCTGCATTATACCCTATGAGGGGTTCTGCATTATACTATATGAGCGGGCTGCATTATACTATATGAGGGGGGATGCATTATACTATATGAGAGGGCTGCATTATGCCCAATGAGGGGGTTTCAGTATATTTAATGGGAGCTGCATTATACATTATGAGGGGGCTGCATTATGCCCTATGAGGGGGCAACATTATATTCTATGGGGGCTGCATTATATTCCATGAGGAAGGCTACATTACAGTCTATGAGTTAGGCTACATTATATTCTGTGAGGGAGGCTACATTATATTCTATGAGAGGGGCTACTTTATATTCTATGAGGCGGCTACGTTATATTCTATGAGGGGGCTACCCCAACCTCTGCTGCATAATTAAGATGTGTACTACCTTACATTATACCCTGATAATAGTATGTTTTACCACACAATTGGTGGTCTTGTATTTATTTCTATGTAGTTACATAGTGGGTCCCAAGAATTATTTTCTCTGGTGGCCCAAAGTGCTTCAGTCCAATGCTGAGCGCATCTATTATTATTATTATTATTATTATTATTATTATTATTATTAAAGAAGCATTTTAGCTAATTTTACTATGTAGTGCAAAAGGGGTTATTAAGGAAGAATAATTTAGGAGTTTTTTAATGCCTTTTTATATATTTTTTTTACTTAATATGTCATGTCTAGTATGTAACCATCTTGATTCCTTCTTCCCCTATGATGTCGTTCCATAATACAAAAACTATTTGCCATGATGCAAAAGTCTCATCATAATGATATAATTTTTCTATGATGGCATTCAGTAACAAATCAATGACAAAGAGCTGTTTTCTGATGTAAAGAGCAGAGTCTCAGTGTATCCTGTGTGATGTATGTGGCAAATTCTAAGTATATCATATGTAATGTATACATCAGAGTTCCAGTGTATTACCTTGTGAGATATATACTGAAAAGCAGGGGTGTACATGAAAATCATGGGACCCCATAGAAAAAGCTCAAGTTGGCCCCTCCCCCTAAAAAAATAATGGGACCACAGAAGAGCATATCTCACAACTTTGCAGCATTTACAAAATAATTTTCCTGCAACTGGATACCTAGATCACCCTTTTATTGCACCCAAAAAGTATGATACCCACTAAAGTGACCCCTAAACACTGTATGATACCCCACATGAATTCCTCCACAGTACCCTCCACACACCAGTATGATGACCCTACTTTACCCCACCTCTACTTCCCCGGCAAAGTATGGTGACCTCAATACAGTATGATCCCTCAACTGTGACCCTCATACAGCCCTCCATTTAGTACTTTATAATGGGTCTATTACATACAATTTAATGTCCGCCAGGCCTCACCACACTGTATTATGGCCCCCACATAGCCCTCCACACAGTATGATGGACACTACACAAATCTTCACACTGAATAATTGCTTGCATACAGTATAATGGCCATCACATAGCTCTACATAATGTATAAATGCTCCCATATAGCCCTTCAAATATTATAATGACCCCCACATAGCCCTTCATATAGTTTATTGGGCACCATAGTCCTCCATATTATATACTGCACCCTGTCATGATCTCTGCAGGCAGAGATCATAGCAAGCCTATAGAGGGACAAGCTCTCGGAAGATGGAACTATACTGACCATGAACTAAGCCTGCCGCGCAACTAGAAATAGCCAGGTAGCATTTCCTATTTATCGCTAGATGCCCAGCTCTGGCCTAAGACCTAAATAGCTAGCAGTGGGAAATATAAGACCTGGCTCACCTCTAGAGAAATATTCCAAAGAAGACAGTAGCCCCCCACATATAATGACGGTGAGTTCAGATGAAACAACAAACGCAGCAGGAAAATAGTCTTAGCAAATTTGAGGTCCGCTTACTAGATAGCAGAAGACAGATAGTATACTTTCATGGTCAGCAGAAAAACACTAACAAAACACCATCCAGAGATTACCTTAAACTCTGGCATTAACTCATAACGCCAGAGTAGCAATCCCTGATCAACGAGAGCTTTCCAGACACAGTAACAAAACTTCAGCTGTGAACTGGAACAAATAGGCAAAACAAAACATGGACAAAAGTCCAACTTATCTAGTAGTTGTCTAGAAGCAGGAACAAGCACTGAGAGGCATCAGATAACATTGTTGACCGGCAAGAAACCACCAGAGAAATGAGCTTAAATAGCGACACCCACTACTGATGGAATCAGGTGAAACAGGAAAGAGGATGACAAGTCCAATTCCACAAGCGGCCACCGGGGGAGCCCAGAATCCAAATTCACAACAGTACCCCCCCCTCAAGGAGGGGGCACCGAACCCTCACCAGATCCACCAGGGCGACCAGGATGAGCCCTATGGAAGGCACGAACAAGATCAGAAGCATGAACATCAGATGCATTGACCCAAGAATTATCCTCCTGGCCGTAACCCTTCCAGTTGACCAGATACTGGAGTTTCCGTCTGGAAACACGAGAGTCCAAAATTTTCTCCACAACGTACTCCAACTCACCCTCAACCAACACCGGAGCAGGAGGCTCAACTGAAGGTACAACAGGTACCTCATACCTGCGCAATAACGACCGATGAAAAACGTTATGAATGGAAAAGGACGCAGGGAGGTCCAAACGGAAAGAAACAGGATTAAGAATCTCCAATATTCTATAAGGGCCGATGAACCGAGGTTTAAACTTAGGAGAAGAGACCCTCATAGGGACAAAACGAGAAGACAACCACACTAAATCTCCAACACAAAGCCGAGAACCAACACGACGATGACGGTTGGCAAAACGCTGAGTCTTCTCCTGGGACAACTTCAAATTGTCCATAACCTGCCCCCAAATGTGATGCAATCTCTCTACCACCGCATCCACTCCAGGACAATCCGAGGATTCCACCTGACCGGAGGAAAATCGAGGGTGAAACCCCGAATTACAGAAAAACGGGGACACCAAGGTGGAAGAACTGGCCCGATTATTGAGGGCGAACTCTGCCAATGGCAAAAAAGCAACCCAATCATCCTGGTCAGCAGAGACAAAACACCTCAGATATGTCTCAAGGGTCTGATTAGTCCGCTCGGTCTGGCCATTAGTCTGAGGGTGAAAAGCAGACGAAAAAGACAAATCTATGCCCATCCTAGCACAGAATGCCCGCCAAAATCTAGACACAAATTGGGTACCTCTGTCAGAAACAATATTCTCAGGAATACCGTGCAATCGGACAACATTCTGAAAAAACAGAGGAACCAACTCAGAAGAAGAAGGCAACTTGGGCAGAGGAACCAAATGGACCATTTTAGAGAAACGGTCACAGACCACCCAGATGACAGACATCTTCTGGGAAACAGGCAGATCTGAAATAAAATCCATCGAGATGTGTGTCCAAGGCCTCTTAGGAATAGGCAAGGGCAACAGCAGTCCGCTAGCCCGAGAACTACAAGACTTGGCCCGAGCACAAACGTCACATGACTGCACAAAGACTCGCACATCTCGTGACAGAGAAGGCCACCAGAAGGATCTTGCCACCAAATCCCTGGTACCAAAAATTCCGGGATGACCTGCCAATGCAGAAGAATGTACCTCAGAGATGACTCTGCTGGTCCAATCATCCGGAACAAACAGTCTATCAGGCGGACAACGATCCGGTCTATCCGCCTGAAACTCTTGCAAGGACCGCCGCAGATCAGGAGAAACGGCCGACAAAATTACTCCCTCCCTAAGGATACCTGTGGGTTCAGAATTACCAGGAGAGTCCGGGTCAAAACTCCTAGAAAGGGCATCTGCCTTAACATTCTTAGAACCCGGTAGGTATGACACCACAAAATTAAAGCGAGAAAAAAATAAAGACCAGCGCGCCTGTCTAGGATTCAGGCGTCTGGCAGTCTCAAGATAAATCAAATTTTTGTGGTCAGTCAATACCACCACCTGATGTCTAGCCCCCTCGAGCCAATGGCGCCACTCCTCAAACGCCCACTTCATGGCCAAAAGCTCCCGATTCCCAACATCATAATTCCGCTCTGCGGGCGAAAATTTGCGAGAAAAGAAGGCACAAGGCCTAATGACGGAGCAGTCGGAACCTTTCTGCGACAACACTGCCCCAGCTCCGATCTCCGAAGCGTCAACCTCAACCTGAAAAGGCAGATTCACATCAGGCTGACGCAACACAGGGGCAGAGGCAAAACGGCGCTTAAGCTCCTGAAAGGCCTCTACAGCATGAGGGGACCAATTAGCAACATCAGCGCCTTGTCTGGTCAAATCAGTCAGTGGTTTAACGACATCCGAAAAACCAGCAATAAATCGGCGGTAAAAGTTGGCAAAGCCCAAAAATCTCTGAAGACCCTTAAGAGAGGAGGGCTGAGTCCAGTCACAAATAGCTTGCACCTTGACGGGATCCATCTCAATGGAAGAGGGAGAAAAAATATACCCCAAAAAGGAAATTTTCTGGACCCCAAAAACGCACTTAGACCCCTTCACACATAAAGAATTAGACCGCAGAACCTGAAAAACTCTCCTGACCTGCTGGACATGAGAGTCCCAGTCATCAGAAAAAATCAGAATATCATCCAGATATATTATCATAAATTTATCCAGAAAATCGCGGAAAATATCATGCATAAAAGACTGGAAAACTGAAGGGGCATTAGAAAGACCAAAAGGCATGACCAAATACTCAAAGTGGCCCTCGGGCGTATTAAATGCGGTCTTCCACTCATCCCCCTGCCTGATCCGCACCAAATTATACGCCCCACGAAGATCAATTTTAGAGAACCACTTAGCACCCTCTATACGAGCAAACAAATCAGTAAGCAATGGCAATGGGTATTGATACTTAACAGTGATCTTATTCAGAAGCCGATAATCAATACATGGTCTCAAAGAGCCGTCTTTTTTTGAGACAAAGAAAAACCCAGCTCCCAAGGGAGAAGAAGATGGACGAATATGTCCCTTTTCCAAAGACTCCTTTATATATTCCCGCATAGCAGCATGTTCCGGCACAGACAAATTAAACAAACGACCCTTTGGATATTTACAACCCGGTATCAAATCTATGGCACAATCGCACTCACGGTGCGGAGGTAACGACCCAAGCTTGGGTTCGTCAAAGACGTCTTGATAATCAGAGAGGAACTCAGGGACTTCAGAGGGAATGGACGACGAAATAGAAACCAAAGGTACGTCCCCATGAATACCCTTACATCCCCAGCTCAACACAGACATTGCTCTCCAGTCCAAGACTGGGTTGTGAGACTGCAACCATGGCAATCCCAGTACCAAATCGTCATGTAAATTATACAGCACCAGGAAACGAATAATCTCCTGGTGATCCGGATTGATACGCATGGTTACTTGTGTCCAGTATTGTGGTTTATTATTAGCCAATGGGGTGGAGTCAATCCCCTTCAGAGGAATAAGAGTCTCCAAAGGCTCTAAATCAAAACCACAACGATTGGCAAAGGACCAATCCATAAGACTCAGAGCGGCGCCAGAGTCAACATAGGCGTCCGTGGCAATGGATGACAAAGAGCAAATCAGGGTTACAGACAAAATAAACTTAGACTGAATGGTGCTAATGGAAACAGACTTATCAAGCTTCTTTGTACGCCTAGAGCATGCCGATATAACATGAGTAGAATCCCCACAATAGAAACACAATCCATTCTTCCGTCTAAAATTCTGTCGCTCGCTCCTGGACAGAATTCTATCACACTGCATACTTTCTGGCGTCTTTTCCATAGACACCGCCAGATGGTGCACCGGTTTGCGCTCCCGCAGACGCCTATCAATCTGAATAGCCATTGTCATGGACTCATTCAGACCTGCAGGCAAAGGGAACCCCACCATAACATCCTTAACGGCATCAGAGAGACCTTCTCTGAAAGTTGCCGCCAAGGCGCACTCATTCCACTGAGTAAGCACAGACCATTTACGGAATTTTTGGCAGAAAACTTCAGCTTCGTCTTGCCCCTGAGATAGTGCCATCAAAGTTTTTTCTGCCTGAAGTTCCAAATGAGGTTCCTCATAAAGCAAGCCCAAGGCCAGAAAAAACGCATCCACATCGCGTAACGCAGGATCCCCTGCTGGCAATGAGAAGGCCCAATCTTGAGGGTCACCCCTGAGCAAGGAAATTACAATCCTAACCTGCTGAGCAGGGTCTCCAGCTGAACGAGACTTCAGGGACAAATAAAGCTTACAATTATTTCGGAAATTCTGGAAGCTAGCTCTATTCCCTGTGAAGAACTCCGGCAAAGGAATTCTCGGCTCAGATACCGGAGCATGTACCACAAAATCTTGTAAATTTTGTACTTTCGTGATGAGATTATTCAAACCCGCAGTTACACTCTGGAGATCCATTATTGTCAGGTGCACACAGAGCATACAGAGATTAGGAGGAGAGAGAGAGAAAAGACTGCAGCAAGGCAGACTGGAGGAAAAAAAAAAAAAAAAATTCCAGCAGACTTCTTATAACTCTCCTTTCTCAACCAGGGTCTTTAACACTTTATGGGCCGGTCAAACTGTCATGATCTCTGCAGGCAGAGATCATAGCAAGCCTATAGAGGGACAAGCTCTCGGAAGATGGAACTATACTGACCATGAACTAAGCCTGCCGCGCAACTAGAAATAGCCAGGTAGCATTTCCTATTTATCGCTAGATGCCCAGCTCTGGCCTAAGACCTAAATAGCTAGCAGTGGGAAATATAAGACCTGGCTCACCTCTAGAGAAATATTCCAAAGAAGACAGTAGCCCCCCACATATAATGACGGTGAGTTCAGATGAAACAACAAACGCAGCAGGAAAATAGTCTTAGCAAATTTGAGGTCCGCTTACTAGATAGCAGAAGACAGATAGTATACTTTCATGGTCAGCAGAAAAACACTAACAAAACACCATCCAGAGATTACCTTAAACTCTGGCATTAACTCATAACGCCAGAGTAGCAATCCCTGATCAACGAGAGCTTTCCAGACACAGTAACAAAACTTCAGCTGTGAACTGGAACAAATAGGCAAAACAAAACATGGACAAAAGTCCAACTTATCTAGTAGTTGTCTAGAAGCAGGAACAAGCACTGAGAGGCATCAGATAACATTGTTGACCGGCAAGAAACCACCAGAGAAATGAGCTTAAATAGCGACACCCACTACTGATGGAATCAGGTGAAACAGGAAAGAGGATGACAAGTCCAATTCCACAAGCGGCCACCGGGGGAGCCCAGAATCCAAATTCACAACAGCACCCCATAATCCTCCATATAGTATACTGCTACCCATAGTCCTCCATATAGTATAATGCACCCCCATAGTCCATAAAGTATAATGCAATCCCCATAGTCCTCCAAAGACCATGCAGTATAATGCATCATCATAGTCCTCCATGCAGTATACTGCACCCCATAGTCCTACATACATTATCAGGCACTCCCCATAGTCATCCATTTAGTATAATGCCATCCCCATAGTTCTCCATACAGTATAAAGCACTCCCCATAATCCTCCATACAGTACAATGCACTCCCCATAGTCCTCTATATAGTAGAATGTGCTCCCCATAGTCCTCCATCCAGTATAATGCACTCCCCATAGTCGCCCATACAGTAAAATGCACTCCCATAGTCCTCCATATAGTATAATGCACCACCCATGGTTCTACATATAGTTTAATGCACCCCCTTAGTCCTCCATACAGCATACTGCACTCTCCATAGTGCTCCATAGTTCATACAGTATAATGCACTCCCCAGAGCGACCGCTCTGAAGTGCCACACATCTCAGCACAGTGAGTGTGCCATGTAGTGATGTCATCACACTGGCTGTGCTGAGATGTCGGACTTTGAGAAAGAATGATGGTTGAAGAAGTGTCAGCTGATGCTCCCTTCTCCATCATTGCTTGTAACTGTATCAGCATGCAGGATGCCAATATAGTTGAACTTGTGATGACCTGCACTTCCCATAGTCCTTTATACAGTATAATGCACTCCCCATAATCCATACAGAATAATGCTCTCTTGATAGTCCTTCATAGTCCATACAGTATAATGCACTTCTCATAGTCCTCAATACAGAATACTGCGCTCCCAATAGTCCTCCATTCTGTATTCTGCAGTCCCCATAGTCCTCCATACAGTATACTGCAGTCCCCATTGTTTTCCATACAGTATATAATTCACTCCCCATAGCCCATGCCGTATAATGCATTTCCCATAGTCCTCCATACACTACTCTGTACTCCCCATAGTCCATCCAGTATAATTAAATCCCCATAGTCTATATAGTATAATGCACTACTCATTGTACTCAATAGAGTTTATTACACTCCCCACAGTCCTCCACACAGTATAATGTACACCCCATAGTCTTCCATACAGTATGCCGGACTCCCCATAGTCCTCCATACAGAATACTGCACTCCCCATAGTCCACAGTACAATGCATTCCCCATAGTTTATACAATATAATGGACTCCCCATAGTCTATTTAGTATAATCCATTTCTCTTAATCCTCTATACAGTATTATGTCTGACACAATTTATAAAAAAAGAAAAACAATAATTGCCTTTTCTCCTCATTCCCCCGCTGCTCTGGTTTCTGCAACGAGTGCTCTGAAGCACAGCACATCTCAGTCCAGCAATGTAGTGACATCATAGCACCATTGACTAAAACGTCAGACTCCAATAAAGAATGATTGTGGCTGGAGTGTCAGCTGACTCTCCCTCCCCCATCTTTGCTTGTAACTATATCAGCATGCAGAATGCCGATACAGTTGAACTTCTGATGACTGGTGGAGGGGGAACCCAATTCTGGCACTGACACCAGACTCCAAAGCAGCTGCCTGACATGCCTATGTAATTTATACAGCAGGAAATCTTATGTATTTAGCACAATTTTAGTGAATTCTATGTTATGTAGACAGAAGAGCCTCAGTCTATACTATTTGATGTACAGTTGATATAAAAAGTATACACACCGCTGTGAAAATGCCATACCAAAGCCAATAATTTCAGACCTTTTTCCACCTATTCCTGCTGTGCATTTGAAAAACAAACTAAAATATTTTGGGGTGGAAAGAGAAAAATAAAGCATTGAAATAATGTTGCATACATATGAATACCCTTAAACTAATATTTTGTTGATGTATCGTTTCAATTTATGATAACATTCAGTCTTTTTGTGTAGGAGTCTCAGCATGACATATTTAGAATTTACACTCTTTGACGACTCACTCTTACTGAATTAAAGCTCTGAATTATCAGATTGTGATGGCATCTCTAATGTGCAGCGCTCTTCAGTTAAACCCACAAATTTTTAATTGGATTCAGGTCTTGACTCTGGCTGGGCAATTTCACAACTCAGATCATCTTCTGACAAAGCCTTTGTTTTGCAGCTTTCTCGGTACTGTATATGTTTTTGTAAACTAGGGTGTTTGCTCTCATGGGATGCATTTAGATAGTTCTGGGCAGCCCGCCCGATCTAATAGTATGGAAGTCACTAATAGGCTGTTAGCCAGACACTGTGCATTACCTACAGTTGTGGGCAAAAGTATTGACACCCCTGCAATTCTGTCAGATAATACTCAGTTTCTTCCTGAAAATGATTGCAAACACACATTCTTTGTTATTATTATCTTCATTTAATTTGTCTTAAATGAAAAAACACAAAAAGAAATGTGCTAAAGCCAAATTGGATATAATTCCACACCAAACATAAAAAAGGGGGTGGACAAAAGTATTGGCACTGTTCAAAAAATCATGTGATGCTTCTCTAATTTGTGTAATTAACAGCACCTGTAACTTACCTGTGGCACCTGACAGGTGTTGGCAATAACTAAATCACACTTGCAACCAGTTGACATGGATTAAAGTTGACTCAACCTCTGTCCTGTGTCCTTGTGTGTACCACATTGAGCATGGAGAAAAGAAAGAAGACCAAAAAACTGTCTGAGGACTTGAGAAACCAAATTGTGAGGAAGCATGAGCAATCTCAAGGCTACAAGTCCATCTCCAAAGACCTGAATGTTCCTGTGTCTACCGTGCGCAGTGTCATCAAGAAGTTTAAAGCTAAAGGCACTGTGGCTAACCTCCCTAGATGTGGACGGAAAAGAAAAATTGACAAGAGATTTCAATGCAAGATTGTGCGGATGTTGGATAAAGAACCTCGAGTAACATCCAAACAAGTTCAAGCTGCCCTGCAGTCCGAGGGTACAACAGTGTCAACCCGTACTATCCGTCAGCGTCTGAATGAAAAGGGACTGTATGGTTGGAGACATAGGAAGACCACACTTCTTACCCCGAGACATAAAAAAGCCAGACTGGAGTTTGCCAAAACTTACCTGAAAAAGCCTAAAATGTTTTGGAAGAATGTTCTCTGGTCAGATGAGACAAAAGTAGAGCTTTTTGGGCAAAGGCATCAACATAGAGTTTGCAGGAGAAAAAAAAGGCATTCGAAGAAAAGAACACGGTCCCTACAGTCAAACATGGTGGAGGTTCCCTGATGTTTTGGGGTTGCTTTGCTGCCTCTGGAACTGGACTGCTTGACCATGTGCATGGCATTATGAAGTCTGAAGACTACCAACAAATTTTGCAGCATAATGTAGGGCCCAGTGTGAGAAAGTTGGGTCTCCCTCAGAGGTCATGGGTCTTCCAGCAGGACAATGACCCAAAACACACTTCAAAAAGCACTAGAAAATGGTTTGAGAGAAAGCACTGGAGACTTCTAAGGTGGACAGCAATGAGTCCAGACCTGAATCCCATAGAACACCTGTGGAGAGATCTAAAAATGGCAGTTTGGAGAAGGCACCCTTCAAATATCAGGGACCTGGAGCAATTTGCCAAAGAAGAATGGTCTAAAATTCCAGCAGGGCATTATAAGAAACTCATTGATGGTTACCGGAAGCGGTTGGTCGCAGTTATTTTGGCTAAAGGTTGTGCAACCAAGTATTAGGCTGAGCGTGCCAATACTTTTGTCTTGCCCATTTTTGGAGTTTTGTGTGAAATGATCAACGTTTTGCTTTTTGCTTCATTCATTCTCTTTTGTGTTTTTTCATTTAAGACAAATGAAGATAATATAATACCAAAGAATTTGTGATTGCAATCATTTTCAGGAAGAAACTGAATATTATCTGACAGAATTGCAGGGGTGCCAATACTTTTGGCGGCAACTGTATGTGTGACCAGCACCCTATACAAGCCTCTTTTGTGCAATCTAATACTAAGCATTCACCCCCTCCATGAGTTAGTAGGTTGTGAGTGGCTGCTTAATCAGTATTCGCACTTGTATTGCCACCATCTTTATTAAATGGGTTTGCTGCATCCTGAGAGGGCACTAGTTCTGAGACTTGCGCAGTTAAGCACTACAGTCCCTTTTTTCTGTTTGTGGAGTCCGTAAACTATTCTATGGTAATTTGCTCTTTAATAGTCAAATAATGCTCCTTCCCTCCCGAGTTTTGCCATGGGGCTAATTAGTACTGTACATATAGAGTATTGCTACATTCTGCAGTAGTGTTGAGCATTCCGATACCGCAAGTATCGGGTATCGGCCGATATTTGCGGTATCGGAAATTCCGATACCGAGTTCCGATATTTTTGTGATATCGGAAATCGGAATCGGAAGTTCCCAGTGTATGGTTCCCAGGGTCTGGAGGAGAGGAAACTCTCCTTCAGGCCCTGGGATCCATATTCATGTGTAAAATAAAGAATAAAAATAAAAAATACACTGCGATGACGTCGCGGCTTGTGATTGGTCGCATGAGCGGTCATGCGACCAATCACAAGCTGCGACGTCATCGAAGGTCCTTCACTCGCTCATTCTTAGGAACGGAGGCTGCCGGTTGCAGCGGTTACAACCAGGGCGCGTCAGAGGGTGAGTATATCCCTATTTTTTATTTTTATTCTTTATTTTACACATGAATATGGATCCCAGGGCCTGAAGGAGAGTTTCCTCTCCTTCAGACCCAGGGAACCATCCAGGAGCACTTCCGATATTTGTGTCCCATTGACTTGTATTGGTATCGGGTATCGGTATCGGCGATATCTGATATTTTTCGGATATCGGCTGATACAATCCGATACCGATACTTTCAAATATCGGAAGGTATCGCTCAACACTATTCAGCAGAAATTGCATGACACATTTTGGTGCCATTTTTACCCATTTTACCTTGTGAAAATGTAAAATCTGAGGCTAAAAAAATGTTTTTCTAGTAAAAATGCGGTAATTTTTTCCTCACCGCCCAAAGGTGTAAGATTTTGTGACATGCATGTGGTGTCAATATGATCACTGCACCCCTAGATAAATTAATTAAGAGTGTCGTTTGTAAAATGGGATCAATTATTGGGGATTTTTCTGGGACCTCAAGGGCTCAGCCAATGTGACATAGCACCCACCAAAGTTACATAATGTATGCAAAATATGCACTACAATATGGCGCTCCTCAAAAAGTAATTTTTGATCATTTATAGGGTACTAATGCACTCAGGAGACAATGCTCAGCAAATTGTACTGCTAATTTTCTCTTATTATCCCTTTTGAAAATTATAAACTTGGGGTCGCAACAACATTTTTGTGGAAAAATAGTAATATTTAATTTACTCAGCCCAATGTAATACAAGTTTGTGAGTCACCTGAGGGTTAAAAATACTCACTACTCCCAAAATGAGTTTACCTGTGAGGGGGTCTTTGCTGTTTTGGCATGTCAGGGGTTCTTCAAATCCAATATGGTCTCCCATCCTATTACAGCCAAAATAGGAATACATCCTCTCCGAGCCCTGCCATACGCCCAAGCAGTAGTTTTCCACTGCATATGGGATATCAGTGTACTCAGTAATAATTGCACAACATTTTTTTTTCCTGCTATTCTTGTGAAAATAAAAAAATTGGGGGAAAAATTTGATTTTTTTTTTTATTATTACTGCTCACCATGATAAAATTCTGTGAAGCCTCTGGGGGCTCAAGGCACTCACCACACATGTAGATAAATTATTTAAGCAGGGTAGTTTCCAAAATGTCACTTGTGAGGGGTTTTCACTGTTAAGGCACCTCAGGGGCTTTCCAAATGCAACATGGCATTCGCTATCGTTTGCCAATTTTGCATTCCAAGTCAAATGGTGCTCCTTTCCGAGCCCTGCCGTGCACCCTAATAGTAGTTTTTCACCACATATTGGGTATCAGCGTACCCAGAAGAAATTGAACAATTAATTTTATAGTGCATTTTCTCCCTCTACCCTTGTGAAAATAAAAAATGTGCTGTGACAGAAACATTTTTGTGGGAAAAAGTTAAACTTTTATTATTCCTTCCACGTAGCTTTAGTGTCTGTAAGTCACCTGATGTGTTAATAAACTTCTAAAATGTGGTTTTGAGCAGTTTGAATGGTGATGTTTTTATAATAGTGTCACATTTGGGTATTTTCTGTCATCCTGTCACAAGTCACTTCAAGTTTGATGTGATTCCTAAAAAAATTGTTTTTTTCAAATTTTGTTGCAAAAAGTAGAAATTGCTGAAAAACCTTTAACCCTTCGAACTTCCTAACAACACAAAAAAGTGTCAAAAATTGTGCTGATGTAAAGTAGACATGTTTTAAATGTGACGAGAATGTCACAACCTGGTTTCTCCAAACATCTCCATGGAGCAAGGTTACTGATGGGTCCCAATCCCAAAACTTTCCCAAAAATATCCATGAGGCTCAGGTGACCTGTCTAAATCCTGACTACCCCAATTGTATCAATGGTTTCAGTGATGGTCAGTGGAGCAGATTTGCATTCTTTCAGCCAGAGCTGTGGTCACCTAAGCTGGAATCCTGAAGAATGTCAAATCTCTGTCCCTCGTGGTAGAGCCATGATGTCCTGGCTGCTGTCTTGTAGAGTGTTCCTGGCTGTGGTTTGGTAAAGAGTCTCTTGTTCTTCGTATCTCTGGATATCTTGCTACATAGGCATATCCCCCTTATATAGTTTGCAACTGTTGTCCTTCAAGCCATCGTCCAGAGGCCAAGAGGAAGGTGTGATGAGATTAACTCGACTTGTTTGAATATTTAATCAATTTGAATAGTTTTTACTTCTCTATTTTGCAAGTCAACAAGCCACATGGCCCCATACAATGATCAATCAACATCTTATTAACATCTTATCAAACATTGATTGTTCAAAGATTCTGCATCTCTGTCTTTCAAAGAAAGCAAGACAAGATATGAGGCAAACATCAGCCACTCAAAAATGTAAAAAATCTATTTTTAAGAGTCATATGACAATATTGTATTGTTCTTGACCAACTGAAGAACAAACACATAAATTCAAAAGTTGCCATAAAGATAACATAATTCTATGCCACCTGAATTGCTGAATTTACGTCTGGATCGTTAAGATTAAATGCCATGTTATCACAGTTATTTATTAACTAAGAAATGAGCAGTATTGAGGACTGATTATAGCCAAGGGAACTTACTGCAGTAGTTGAAACACCCAATACTCTTACTACCTTTCAAAATTGTAACATGTCCAGCAGTGTCATCAGTTCAGAGCTATCAGCAATAGAGATCAGAGAACCCGAACAGTATATTTCGGGGGCCATAAGGGACACCTAGTGCTTGTGCACAGATCCCAAACACAGACTTTTCTCAGAAGATAGTGTTACTGTGTGAGTTCATCAGCCTGAACTAAGCTTTTTGAAAGCTATTTTTGATAACACTGTTTTATATTTTCTGGTTATCAAAAAGAGAGGGTCTCACAACCATTTTTTACATTTATTTAAATAATTATTTTTTTTTTAAATGGCGTTGGGGCCTCCCCATTTTTGGTAAATAGCCAAGCTAAAGCAGACAGACGGGGGCTTGTATTCTTAGGTTGGTAAGACCCATGGATATTTGGTACTACCCAGCCTAAAAATAGCCGCCTGCGGCTGCCCCAGAAAAGGCGCATCCATTAGATGCACCAATTCTGATGCTTTGCCCTGCTCTTCGCTCTTGCCCTGGAGCATTGGCAAGTGGGGTAATATTTTGTGGTTGATATCAGCTTTTTAATGTCAGCTAACAATAAGTCCAGGGGTTAGTAATGGAGTGATGTCTATCAGACACCCCCATTACTAACACTGCATTCTGAAATAAGAAAGACACACAAAGATAAAAGTTCTTTAACTGAACAAAATACTCCCGAAAAATTCCTCTCTTTTACCCATTTATTAAGATAAAATTAAAAAAATTATAAGTAATCCTCACCTTTCTGCAGTTAATCCATATTGTTAAGATCAACTCTGCTATATCTGGATGCTGTGGTGTGAGCGGTGACAACAGGAACATGACCACTCACCACGGAGTCCGGAAAACAGTGGGCTTAGAGTGAGAACTGCTGGCTGCAGTAATGAGCAGAGACATAATTAAGGTTAAAGCATGTCACAGACTGTGGTTCTCATGGAAACCTCTGTGTGAGCCGGCCTGTTACATACGGTTACCTTACCGTAAGATCACCTGAGTTCATAGTAGCTGGTTCTCACGCTGCACAGCACCAGTGCCAGACTGATGAACAACTGCAAATCTGGCACTTGGCACTTCAGCACTCCTCAGATTGGCACTCAAGCAACTGTGAGACCCAGTGGCTGTGAACTCATAGTTCACAGCCACCAGGTGTCCTGGCAGCTATGAGGCCTGAAAACCTTGAAGGAGACTTTAAGATTAATGGAGTTTCCAAGTACTGGAACACCTGGAGACTGTGAACTAAGATTACCTTGGGTGTGTATTTTTCTGTACTTGTTATTAAATAAATGAAAAAAATGATGTAGGGTCCCCCCTATTTTTAATAACCAGCTTAGAGAAAACAAACAGCTGTGAGCTGGTGTTATTATTCTGGGAAGGGGCCAATATCCACAAAGGTTCCCTGCTTATTAATATAATCTCACAGCTGTCTATTTAGACTTTACTGGTAATTAAAAAGGGGGACCCCAAAAAAAATGATGTGGGGTCCCCCTATTTTTAATAACCAGCAAAAGCTAAACAGACAGCTGTGGACTGATCTTAATATTCTGAGAAGGGGCCATGGATATTGGCTTTTTCCCAGACTAATAACATCCCTCAGCCACCTCAGAAATGGAGCATCGAGTAGATGCACCAATCCTGGCAAATAGCCTCAGCCCTTTCAGCTTTCCCTGAGGCTTAGGCAAGCAGAGGAATATTTTGAGGTTGAAACAGTTTTGTAATGTTAGTTGACATCAAAACCAGGGGTGAGTAATAGAGAGGTGTCTAGTACACCCTCAGTACTAATCCTGTAGTCAAAAGTAATAAAGACATACACAGAGAAAAGTCCTTTAATTGAATAACACACTCCACAACCAATCCCCTCTTTTACTCATTTATTAAGATAAAATTAAAAATAAATTTAATCCTTACCTGTCCACCATTCCGTAATGATGCGGTCTCACAATGATCCCTGACTCTGCTACATCCACATGCAGTGCTGAATGGTGAAATTAGTAATGTGACTGCTCAGCATAGTGTCCGGAACATACTAATAACCAGTAAAGGCTATGCAGACAGCTGTGAGATTATATTAATTGTCAGGGCAGCTTTATGTTTATTTCAGCTTTCCCAGAGCTGGGTATTAAAATAAGGGGGACTCCAAGCCATTTTTTGTCTTTTATTTTTTTTTACTAGCTAAATACATGTACAGTAAGCTAATTATAAATCACATTGAGATCTTTCTTACTATGCAAAGGCGTCGGCTGGTGAATTCTCTCATCAGCGTCACCTGTTCTCGCTGCTATCAGCATGACCAGATGTACGAGGATGAGACTAGAAGTCATCAGCTGATGCCTGACTAGCGGTAACCTCTGTATGACAGCTTGAGAACCAAAGTGCTCTGACCAGTGGTAACATCAGCAAGGTTACTGATGATCAAAACTGATGTTTCCTGTGCCGACTCACAGATGACAGAGTGGAAACTGCCAGAATTTCAAGCCCCATATTCACGTGAAAGGGTCCTGGTTAAGGATCAAGTTCTGGTACCGTTCGGTTACCTGAACGCAAGTTTTTTATGAATACCTGACCTGAACATCCATGGATCTGCCTACCCTTAGTCAGCAAACATTGTGACCTAGCTATATAGATATATCAATCTGGCCAGAAGTGATCTTCTTTGACGAATTGAAGTAAAAAAGCCATATCTTCAACATGGAAACAAAGCAAAGTGGTTCAATTATGCACAAAAACTAGGAAACTGGGAAACAGAAAAAGGGCAGCAAGTGCTCTGGACTGAGGAGTCAAAATGATAAATATTTGGTTGTGACAGAAGTCAGTTTGATTGTCAAGGGGTCAAAGACCAGAACAATAATAAGTGTCTGCAGCAACAATGAGGCATGTTGGAAGTTTTGTGCAAGTTGGGGCTGCATTTCAGCAAATAGACTTAGGGATTTGGTGAGGAATAATTGTGTTGGTGTGCTTAATGCTGAGATATACAAGCAGATACTTATCCATCATGCAATGCCATAGGAATATATCTGATTTACTGCAAATTTATACTGCAGCAGGACAATGACCCAAACATAGAGCTGTAGTAGAAATAATAACCTAAACTAGAGTAAATGCCTTTAATTGAAAGCAAGGACAATTTCTGCCTTGAAATTGTGAGGAGGGACTGCAGAGGAATGCATTTGTTATCTTTCAAGGATGAGAATGGTACATCCTGTGCAATTTGGATTACTACATACAGCTATGATGTGAACGAATTAGAGAAATTCAGTACAGAGGTTATTCCAACCATCTTGGAGAACTAACCAAAGATCTACTGTAGATGTAGGCTTGAAATGAAATTATTTGCAGTGGTATGATACTCCTTCCATTTCAATATGATCGCTTGCCTTGCACAGTGCTCAATGGGATATTTAAAATTTTGGAAATCATTTTGTATCCAAATCCCGCTTTAAACTTCTTCACAACGGTATCACGGACCTGCCTGTTGTGTTCCTTGGTCTTCATGATGCTCTCTGTGCTTCAAACAGAACCCTGAGACTATCACAGAGTAGGTGCATTTATACGGAGACTTACACACAGGTGGATTATATTTATCATCATTAGACATTTAGGACAACATTGGATCATTCAGAGATCCACAATGAACTTCTGGAGTGAGTTTTCTGCACTGAAAGTAAAGGGGCCGAATAATATTGCACGCCTCACTTTTCAGCTTTTTAATTTCCACAAAAATTTAAAATAACCAATAAATTTCGTTCAACTTCACAATTGTGTTCCACTTGTTGTTGACTCTACACCAAAAATTTACATTTGGTATCTTTATGTTCAAACATAATATATATTTGTGGGAAAAGGTTGAAAATTTCAAGGGGGCCAAATACTTTCGCAAAGCACTGTATGTGCAAGTGTTCCTAGAAGTATTGATAATTTGATGCTGTTTTGAAGGTAAAGATTGGTGTACACCAAATATTGATTTTATTTAGATTTCTCATATTTTCATTCACTTTATATTTTGCTAATTGATAAAAATGTAACTGTTAACTGAAAAAAATTATTTTTTGCGAGCATTCTTACTTTGCAGCATTTTTCCCCACATGCTGAAAACTTTTGCACAGTACTGAATATAAAAAAAGAAAACATGTTTTTATGTCCCTCAAAAATTGCTTTAAAATAGTTTTGTTTATATTAAGTTAGTTATGGAATTACTCACATCAATTGTCTAAATAGTTACAAGGAGTACAAAGTCTTATTTTATTATCTTGTATAATTTTGCATCTGATTCTTTTTAACTGTTTGCAATTTCCATTCTACAAACCTTTACAGTGACATGGCACAAAGTAGATATTTCATACATTGTATTTTGGATGAGTTCTCTGTGCCATACACAATAACTGCTGGTATCAATTAGTGATGAGACGACTCGTGGAAGTTTGGGTTCGGCGGATTAGGACGAACTTTCATCCCAAGTTTGGTTTTGTTACCCGAACTTGACCCCAAAACCAAACTAAATGTAAGTCAATGGGGACCCAAACTTTGGTGCTATAAAATGGATATTAAATGGGTGCAGTAAGAGCATGGGGGATGCAAGGTGGGTACAAATGTTAGCAAAATGGGGAAAAATATTTAGAATTGAGAGTCCTCAGTGGTTGATACCTTTTAATGGCTAACTGAAAAGATGGTAACAAATTGCAAGCTTTCGAGACTACATACGTCTCTTCATCAGGCAAGGACTAAAACAAATTCTGAAGAATCACATATTTATGCACAACATAGTATATAAAAAAAAAAAAAAAAAAAAAAAAAAGGGAGAGGGGAAAAAAACCATGGATAAGCCAGGTGACATGAAGCAGAATTACCATGGGTGATAAACAGTTACGTCCATAAATATTGGGCCAATTCTTAGATAAGGATTGTTTTATTGTCCTGTGATTAGGGTCTGGTTCTGTTGTGATGAGCCCACATGGTCTGATGGGTAAGTTCATTAGTTGATGTAAAAAGACATAAATCCGTGTGACACATTCATTCCTGCATTTAGAGTGTCAAAGGTCGTCATCAGTTTATATTCCCAGACTCTCCTGTCTTTCTGCGATTTGAAGTTACCCTTTAATACAAGTAATTTCATGTCCATAATGTTATGATTTGGGAGACAGAAATGTATTGCCACAGGTATATCCATTCTTTTTTCTCTTATTGTATGGCGATGAGAGTTCATCCTTGTTCTCAGTTTCTGCCCTGTCTCCCCCACATACAGACACCCAGTTGGACATTTAGTACAAATAATTAAGTACACCACATTAGAAGTGACGCAGCTGAATGTACCTGGTATCTTGTAGTCCTGATGTGAATTGGGGATCTTTATCTTGTCCGTGGTCATTATAAATGGACAGGTTTTACATTTTTTCTGGTTGCAAGGAAAGGTACCTGCAGCTGTTGGAGAGGACAGGGAGCTCTTGACAAGGATGCTTCTTAGATTTGGGGGCTGCCTAAAACACAGTAGTGGGGGGTCTGGAAAAATTGCTTGTAGTCGGGCATCTTTTTGCAGTAAAGGTTGTAATTTCCGTGCAGCTCCCCTTAGTGCCTCCAGATTTGGATTGTAGGTAACTACTAGAGGTACCCGGTTATTTTCTTCTTTAGTTTTGTGATGTAGCAGGTGATTCCTTGATATTCTGGTGGCTCTTGTGATCTGATTTTCAATTGTTCTTGGATGGTAGCCCTGATTCAAAAAGGTCTTTCTGAGGCGACCAAGGTGTTCATCTCTATCCATTGGGTTGGAACATATACGATTGTATCTGATGGCTTGGCTGTAGACAATGGAGTTTTTTATGTGTTTTGGATGGAAACTGTCCCATTTACGACCTGGTCTGAACAGCGTCCGACATGACAGTACCCCGCCTTCTACGAGGGACCCCAGGGCCCTCACGGCTTATAGGACCCAGCTTGTCCGGATGAAGGCGGTGAAACAACCTGACCAGCCGGTCAGCATGAACGTCCGAGGCTGGTACCCAGGACCTCTCCTCAGGCCCATAACCACGCCAGTGTACCAAGTACTGTAAAGTGCGAAGCACTACATGAGAGTCAACCACCTTGGAGACTTCAAACTCCAAATTACCATCCACCAAGACTGGAGGTGGCATAGGCGCCGCATCCACAGAACCCACCACCTTCTTTAGAAGAGACCTGTGGAACACTTTGTGTATCTTATACACCGTAGGGAGCTCCAATCGGTACACAACTGGGTTAATGACGGCGGTGACCCTAAATGGACCAATAAACCGTGGACCCAATTTAAGGGACGGTATCTTGAGTCATGTTTTTTGTGGATAACCACACCCAGCCATCCACACTCAGGTCCAGACCTGGCACATGCCTACCGTCAGCCACACGGTTGTACCTAGCACCCACACTCAACAGGTGCTGTTTAACTCTCCTCCAGACTGATGACAATTGTGTTCCTAACTGGTCCTCCTCCGGAACGCCGGAAGAGCCCCTCTGACTCAAGGTACAAAATTGAGGATGTAGCCCGTAAACACAAAAAAATGGAGACTCTCCAGACGACTCCTGGAGGTGATTATTGATGGCAAACTCAGCCAAAGGAAGAAAGGTAGACCACTCCTCCTGGTTATCAGAGACAAAGCAGCGTAAGTACTGTTCCAAATTTTGGTTCATATGCTCAGTCTTACCATTTGACTGAGGATGAAACGCCGCTCATGTGACCGCCACGCGACCAATCACAAGCCGTGATGTCATTCTCAGGCCCTAAACTCCTCATTCTAGGAATTTAGGACCTGAGAATGACGTTGCGGCTCAGAAGCCGTGACGTCATGGAAGGCCCTAAACGTGCTCATTTTAAGCAAAGAAGGCTGCCAGTTACCAGCGGTGATGTCCAGGGGCCTCCGGAGAGTTGAGTATATCAATATTTTTTATTTTAATTCTTTATTTTACACAGTAATATGGATCCCAGGGCCTGAAGGAGAGTTTCCTCTCCTTCAGACCCTGGGAACCATCAGGATACCTTCCGATACTTGGTGTCCCATTGACTTGTATTGGTATCGGGTATCGGTATCGGCGATATCCGATACTAGGGTTGAGCGAAACGGGTCGATCATTTTCAAAAGTCGCCGACTTTTGGCTAAGTCGGCGTCTCATGAAACCCTATCCGACCCCTGTGCTTGTCGGCCATGCGGTACGCGACTTTCGCGCCAAAGTCGCGTTTCAATGACGCGAAAAGCGCCATTTCTCAGCCAATGAAGGTGAACGCAGAGTGTGGGCAGCGTGATGACATAGATCCTGGTCCCCACCATCTTAGAGAAGGGCATTGCAGTGATTGGCTTGCTGTCTGCGGCGTCACAGGGGCTATAAAGGGGCGTTCCCGCCGACCGCCATCTTACTGCTGCTGATCTGAGCTTAGGGACAGGTTGCTGCCGCTTCATCAGAAGCAGGGAGAGCGTTAGGCAGGGTCCACTAACCACCAAACCGCTTGTGCTGCAGCGATTTCCACTGTCCAACACCACCTTCGGTGTGCAGGGACTGTGGAAGCTATTTTTTTTTTTTTTTCCCCTCAGCGCTGTAGCTCATTGGGCTGCCCTAGAAGGCTCCGTGATAGCTGTATTGCTGTGTGTACGCCACTGTGGAAACCAACTGCTTTTTTCAAAGCACATATCCTCTTGTTCCTTCCTTTCTGCACAGCTATCTTTTCTGTTTGTCCACACTTTTTATTTAATTTGTGCATCAGTCCACTCCTATTGCTGCCTGCCATACCTGGCTTACATTACTGCAGGGAGATAGTAATTGTAGGACAGTTTTTTTTTTTTTTTGTTTTTTTTTTGTGGGAGATTAAGATTGGCATTTCTGCTACAGTGCCATCCCTGTGTGTGCCATCTCTCACTGAGTGGGCCATAGAAAGCCTATTTATTTTTTCCGTGATTTGTGTTCTAAAATCTACCTCAACACAAAAACACTACATCAATCAGTGGGAGAAAAATATTGGCCTCAGTCAGGGCTTGTGTGCCACTGCTGTGTGTGCTATCTCTCATTCAGTGGGCTATAGCAAGCCTATTTTTTTTTTTTTTTTTTTTTTTTTAATATTATTTGGTTTCTAATTCTCCCTGAAAAAAAAAAAAAAAACCTAAAAAAACAGTGGGAGAATAATATTGCCCTTTCAGCTTGTGTGCCAGTCTTGACTCCTGGGTGTGCCACCTCTCTCCCTCTCATTCAGTGGGCCATAGAAAGCCTATTTATTTTTTTTTTTAAATATTATTGGGTTTCTAAAGTCTCCCTGAAAAAACAAAAAATACATAAAAAAACAGTGGGAGAGTAATATTGCCCTTTCAGCTTGTGTGCCAGTCTTGACTCCTGGGTGTGCCACCTCTCTCCCTTTCATTCAGTGGGCCATAGAAAGCCTATTTATTTTTTTTTTTTAATATTATTTGGTTTCTAATTCTCCCTGAAAAAAAAAAAAAAAACCTAAAAAAACAGTGGGAGAATAATATTGCCCTTTCAGCTTGTGTGCCAGTCTTGACTCCTGGGTGTGCCACCTCTCTCCCTCTCATTCAGTGGGCCATAGAAAGCCTATTTATTTATTTTTTTAAATATTATTGGGTTTCTAAAGTCTCCCTGAAAAAACAAAAAATACATAAAAAAACAGTGGGAGAGTAATATTGCCCTTTCAGCTTGTGTGCCAGTCTTGACTCCTGGGTGTGCCACCTCTCTCCCTTTCATTCAGTGGGCCATAGAAAGCCTATTTATTTTTTCCGTGATTTGTGTTCTAAAATCTACCTCAACACAAAAACACTACATCAATCAGTGGGAGAAAAATATTGGCCTCAGTCAGGGCTTGTGTGCCACTGCTGTGTGTGCTATCTCTCATTCAGTGGGCTATAGCAAGCCTTTTTTTTTTTTTTTTTTTTTAATATTATTTGGTTTCTAAAGTCTCCCTGAAAAAAAAAAAAAACCTAAAAAAACAGTGGGAGAGTAATATTGCCCTTTCAGCTTGTGTGCCAGTCTTGACTCCTGGGTGTGCCACCTCTCTCCCTCTCATTCAGTGGGCCATAGAAAGCCTATTTATTTTTTTTTTTAAATATTATTGGGTTTCTAAAGTCTCCCTGAAAAAACAAAAAATACATAAAAAAACAGTGGGAGAGTAATATTGCCCTTTCAGCTTGTGTGCCAGTCTTGACTCCTGGGTGTGCCACCTCTCTCCCTTTCATTCAGTGGGCCATAGAAAGCCTATTTATTTTATTTTTTTAATATTATTGGGTTTCTAATTCTCCCTGAAAAAAAAAAAAAAAACCTAAAAAAACAGTGGGAGAGTAATATTGCCCTTTCAGCTTGTGTGCCAGTCTTGACTCCTGGGTGTGCCACCTCTGTCCCTCTCATTCAGTGGGCCATAGAAAGCCTTGTTTTTTTTTTTTTTTTTAATATTATTTGGTTTCTAAAGTCTCCCTGAAAATAAAAAAAAAATACATAAAAAAACAGTGGGAGAGTAATATTGCCATTTCAGCTTGTGTGCCAGTCTTGACTCCTGGGTGTGCCACCTCTGTCCCTCTCATTCAGTGGGCCATAGAAAGCCTTGTTTTTTTGTTTTTTTTTTAATATTATTTGGTTTCTAAAGTCTCCCTGAAAATAAAAAAAAAAAAAACATAAAAAAACAGTGGGAGAGTAATATTGCCCTTTCAGCTTGTGTGCCAGTCTTGACTCCTGGGTGTGCCACCTCTGTCCCTCTCATTCAGTGGGCCATAGAAAGCCTTGTTTTTTTTTTTTTTTTTAATATTATTTGGTTTCTAAAGTCTCCCTGAAAATAAAAAAAAAATACATAAAAAAACAGTGGGAGAGTAATATTGCCATTTCAGCTTGTGTGCCAGTCTTGACTCCTGGGTGTGCCACCTCTGTCCCTCTCATTCAGTGGGCCATAGAAAGCCTTGTTTTTTTGTTTTTTTTTTAATATTATTTGGTTTCTAAAGTCTCCCTGAAAATAAAAAAAAAATACATAAAAAAACAGTGGGAGAGTAATATTGCCATTTCAGCTTGTGTGCCAGTCTTGACTCCTGGGTGTGCCACCTCTCTCTCTAATTGTGGGCCATAGAAAGCCTTTTTATTTTTTTCCTTCATTTGTGTTTTAAAATCAACCTCAACACAAAAACACTACATCAATCAGTGGGAGAAAAATATTGGCCTCAGTCAGGGCTTGTGTGCCACTCCTGTGCGTGCCATCTCTCATTCAGTGGGCCATAGAAAGCCTTGTTTTTTTGTTTTTTTTTAAATATTATTTGGTTTCTAAAGTCTCACAGAGAAAAAAAAAAAAAAAAATTAGGTGGGAGATTAATATTGACATTAGTGCTTGAGTGACAGTCCTGCGTGTGTGTCATCTCTGTGATTTGGTGTCACAGAAAACAGAGTGTGTAACATTGTGCCTGATTTTCCTTGTGGTCTCACCAACCTGTTAAGGGATATTGAAATCATACTGAAGTTATAGCTCACCGTGTAAGTTGTTTGACAGCAACAAATAAAGTTAGTTTGGTTACGATTTTTAAACAATGAGGAAGTCTGGTGCAAGAGGTCGTCGTGGGCGTTCATTGTCAGCTGGTAATGATGGTAGTGGTAGTGGAGCATCAGGTGGTCGTGGGGATAAAAATATTCCACCTAAGTCTGGAGCTGTGGAGCCAGTTTCGTCGTCAGGCTACACAAGGCCTCGAACGCTCTCTTTTCTGGGAGTAGGAAAACCGCTTTTAAAGGCTGAGCAGCAACAGCAAGTTTTGGCTTACATTGCAGACTCAGCCTCTAGCTCTTTTGCCTCCTCTTCCGAAACTGGTAAATGTAAAAGCAGCGCGTCGCTTGTGGATGTTCACGGTCAGGGACAAGTCGCTTCCTTGTCCTCCTCAGCAAAAACTACAACAAGAGAGAAGGATGCAGCAGGCGACACAACGGGTCACTCCATGGAGCTCTTTACACATACCGTCCCTGGCTTAGAAAGTGAAACATTTAACAGGCCATGCCCATTACAAGTAGATTCTGACATGGAGTGCACTGATGCACAGCCACAGCCAGAGTACTATGCTGCTCCTTTGACTCAGACCACCACATTGCCCTCTCAGGGTACAGATCCACAATCAGACCCTGATGAGACTATGTTGCCCCGCCACGAACGCTATACCACCGACCGACACAGTGACACAGACGAAGTTGCACACGAGCTCGAAGAGGAGGTAATAGATGACCCAGTTATTGACCCCGATTGGCAGCCATTGGGGGAACAGGGTGCAGGCGGCAGTAGTTCAGAAGCGGAGGTGGAGGAGGGGCCGCAGCAGGCATCAACATCGCAACAGGTTCCATCTGCCGGGCCCGTATCTGGCCCAAAACGCGTGTCAAAGCCAAAACCTGTTGGAGGACAGCGTGGCCATCCGGTTAAAGCTCAGTCTGCAATCCCTGAAAAGGGATCCGAGTCTAGGAAGAGTGCAGTCTGGCATTTTTTTAAACAACATCCAACTGATCAGCGCAAAGTCATCTGTCAAAAATGTTCAACTAGCTTAAGCAGAGGTCAGAATCTGAAAAGTCTAAATACTAGTTGCATGCATAGACACTTAACCACCATGCATTTTCAAGCCTGGACTAACTACCAAACGTCCCTTAAGGTTGTAGCACCCTCGGCCAATGAAGCTAGTCAGCAACGCAACATCCCTTCCGTCACTGTAAGGCCACCATTTTCCGCACCACCGGCAGTATCTGTGCAGGTTTCTTTGCCAGCCAAAAGCAGTCAGGGTCAGGGAATCACCAGTTTAGTAGGAGGAAATATTGCATCTAGGGCACCGGCGGAAACAATACCGTCTCCAACCGTCTCTCAGTCTGCCATGTACACCGGCACACCCGAAAGTTCCACGATCTCCTGCTCTCCAGTCCAGCTCACCCTACATGAGACTCTGGTTAGAAAAAGGAAGTACTTATCCTTGCATCCGCGTACACAGGGTTTTAACGCCCACATAGCTAGACTAATCTCGTTAGAGATGATGCCCTACCGTTTAGTTGAAAGCGAAGCTTTTAAAGCCCTGATGGAGTACGCTGAACCACGATACGAGCTACCTAGTCGACACTTTTTTTCCAGAAAAGCCATCCCAGCCCTGCACCAGCATGTTAAACAGCGCATCGTCCATGCACTTAGGCAATCTGTGAGTACAAAGGTGCACCTGACTACAGATGCATGGACCAGTAGGCATGGCCAGGGACGTTATGTGTCCATCACGGCACACTGGGTGAATGTGGTGGATGCAGGGTCCACAGGCGACATCAATTTAGGGACAGTTGTGCCTAGCCCACGGTCTAGGAAACAGTTGGCTGTAGGCGTTCGCACCCCCTCCTCCTCCTCCTCGTCCTCCTGCAGAAGCTACAGCTCTTCCACAGAACGCAGTCGGCCAACCACTCCATCGGCAGATGACACTGTTGCACACCAGTTGTCCCATTATGGGCCAGCTACTGCCAAGCGTCAGCAGGCTGTATTGGCTATGAAGTGTTTGGGCGACAACAGACACACCGCGGAAGTTCTGTCCGAGTTCTTGCAACAAGAAACGCAGTCGTGGCTGGGCACAGTAGATCTTGAGGCAGGCAAGGTAGTGAGTGATAACGGAAGGAATTTCATGGCTGCCATCTCCCTTTCCCAACTGAAACACATTCCTTGCCTGGCTCACACCTTAAACCTGGTGGTGCAGTGCTTATTGAAAACTTATCCTGGGTTCTCCGACCTGCTCCTCAAAGTGCGTGCACTTTGCTCACATATCCGACGTTCGCCTGTACACGCCAGCCGTATGCAGACCTATCAGCGGTCTTTGAACCTTCCCCAGCATCGCCTAATCATAGACGTTGCAACAAGGTGGAACTCAACACTGCACATGCTTCAGAGACTGTGCGAACAGAGGCGTGCTGTTATTTATTTGTGGGAGGATACACGGGCAGGCAGTAGGATGGCAGACATGGAGTTGTCAGGTGTGCAGTGGTCGAAGATACAAGACATGTGTCAAGTCCTTCAGTGTTTTGAGGAATGCACACGGCTGGTTAGTGCAGACAACGCCGTAATAAGCATGAGCATCCCCCTAATGCGTCTGCTGATGCAAAGTTTGACGCACATAAAGGAGCAGGCGTCTGCACCAGAGGAAGAGGGAAGCCTTGATGACAGTCAGCCATTGTCTGGTCAGGGCAGTGTACAGGACGAGGTAGCGGGCGAAGAGGAGGTGGAGGACGAGGAGGATGATGGGGATGAGTATATTTTTAATGCGGAAACTTTCACGGGGGCACAGGAAATTGGTTGCGTGTCACGGCCGGGTTCTGGTTTTTTGAGGGACACAAGTGACGTAGATTTGCCTGCAACTGCCCCTCAACCAATCACAACCGGAGATTTGACAACTGGAACTTTGGCCCACATGGCGGATTATGCCTTACGTATCCTAAAAAGGGACACACGCATTACGAAAATGATGAACGATGACGATTACTGGTTGGCCTGCCTCCTTGATCCACGCTATAAAGGCAAATTGCAAAATATTATGCCACATGAGAACTTGGAACTAATATTAGCAACCAAACAATCAACTCTTGTTGACCGTTTGCTTCAGGCATTCCCAGCACACAGCGCACGTGATCGTTCTCACACAAGCTCCAGGGGGCAGCAGACTAGGAGTGTTAGGGGTGCACACATCAGAAGTGGCGTTGGACAGAGGGGTTTTCTGACCAGGTTGTGGAGTGATTTTGCTATGACCGCAGACAGGACAGGTACTGCTGCATCAATTGAAAGTGACAGGAGACAACATTTGTCCAGTATGGTTACTAACTATTTTTCATCCCTTATCGATGTTCTCCCTCAACCGTCATTCCCATTTGATTACTGGGCCTCCAAATTAGACACCTGGCCAGAATTGGCAGAATATGCATTGCAGGAGCTTGCTTGCCCGGCAGCAAGTGTCCTATCAGAAAGAGTATTCAGTGCTGCAGGTTCAATATTAACCGAAAAAAGGACTCGTCTGGCTACCCAAAATGTTGACGATCTAACATTCATTAAAATGAACCACAACTGGATTTCGAAATCTTTTGCCCCACCTTGCCCGGCCGACACCTAGCTTTCCTATGAAAAGCTCTTGCCTGTGAATTACTTTTCTAATGTCTAATTTGCTGCAGCTGATTGTACAGCATACGACATGTTTACACCTCCCTAAATGGCAAAACTCCCCACACGGGGCCGTGGTATCGCGACTTGGCGCAAGCACCCGTGAGACTGCTGTTTGTCTGAAGAGGTGGGTGTGCTCGCTTTTGGTTGACGGCATTGCTACTGGGTCCCTCATAGTACAATGTAGTGTCTCTGGCGGTGGTGGTGCGCACCCAACGTCAGACACACCGTTGTAACATGAGGGGCCCTGGGGCGGTCCCGCCGGCCTCAAGAGAGTTCCCCCCTACCCCAGCTCAAAATGTGCTCTACCACGTGCAAAATTATGTCGCACAGCTCCACCAATCTTTAGTCTATTCGCTGACATCATTCAATGTCTGGCACTGACAATACAAATTTGTAGACATCTATGATGCAACTTAAAGTAGTCTGTGTCTGTGTCCTATATTGGCACCATTAAATAGTTACTGCCAAATTACTATGTCAGAAACTCAGTAGATGAGCCCACCCCTGTACCTAAGTATGCCACCTTTTTTTTTTGTTTTGGTTGTTTTGCGAGACATTAACATCTATTTATATTTTGGGAGTACTGGGACAGACACTCCTTGCACTACTCCTCCACTCACCACCAAGCTGCCTGTGTATCCATGTAACCGCTGTAAAACTGCCATGAGCCTATTGTTTGTTATTTTAGGCCTTTGATAGCCTGTCTGCGGTCCCTACTTTAAATACTCCTCCACTGACCACCAAGCTGCCTGCCCGTGTATCCATGTAACCGCTGTGAAACTGCCATGAGCCTATTGTTTGTTATGTTAGGCCTTTGATAGCCTGTCTGCGGTCCCTACTTTAAATACTCCTCCACTGACCAGACCACTGCTGCCCGTGTACCCCTGGAACCAATTATAAAGTGCCTACAGCCAGCCCATTTTCTTATGTTAGGCCTTTGAAGCCTGTCTGCGGTCCCTACTTTAAATACTCCTCCACTGACCAGACCACTGCTGCCCGTGTACCCCTGGAACCAATTATAAAGTGCCTACAGCCAGCCCATTTTCTTATGTTAGGCCTTTGAAGCCTGTCTGCGGTCCCTACTTTAAATACTCCTCCACTCACCACCACCAAGCTGCCTGCCCGTGTATCCATGTAACCGCTGTGAAACTGCCATGAGCCTATTGTTTGTTATTTTAGGCCTTTGATAGCCTGTCTGCGGTCCCTACTTTAAATACTCCTCCACTCACCACCAAGCTGCCTGTGTATCCATGTAACCGCTGTAAAACTGCCATGAGCCTATTGTTTGTTATTTTAGGCCTTTGATAGCCTGTCTGCGGTCCCTACTTTAAATACTCCTCCACTGACCAGACCACTGCTGCCCGTGTACCCCTGGAACCAATTATAAAGTGCCTACAGCCAGCCCATTTTCTTATGTTAGGCCTTTGAAGCCTGTCTGCGGTCCCTACTTTAAATACTCCTCCACTGACCAGACCACTGCTGCCCGTGTACCCCTGGAACCAATTATAAAGTGCCTACAGCCAGCCCATTTTCTTATGTTAGGCCTTTGAAGCCTGTCTGCGGTCCCTACTTTAAATACTCCTCCACTGACCAGACCACTGCTGCCCGTGTACCCCTGGAACCAATTATAAAGTGCCTACAGCCAGCCCATTTTCTTATGTTAGGCCTTTGAAGCCTGTCTGCGGTCCCTACTTTAAATACTCCTCCACTCACCACCACCAAGCTGCCTGCCCGTGTATCCATGTAACCGCTGTGAAACTGCCATGAGCCTATTGTTTGTTATTTTAGGCCTTTGATAGCCTGTCTGCGGCCCCTACTTGCAATACTCCTCCACTGACCACAATGCTGCCTGGAGTGCCTGCCTGTGTATCCATGTAACCGATGTAAAACTGCCATGACTGCCTACTGTTTGTTATTTTAGGCCTTTGATAGCCTGTCTGCAGCCCCTACTTGCAATACTCCTCCACTGACCACACCAATGCTGCCCGTGTACCCCTGGAACCTATTTAAAAGTTCATAGAGCCTAGTTATATATTTTATTTACTATTAATAAGGCCATGATGGACTACGCTGTACCACGCTACAAGCTAACCAGTCGACACTTCTTTTGCGAGAAAAGCCATCCCAACCCTCCACCAGCATGTAGAAGACCGCATTGTCCATGCACTCTGGCAATCTGTGAGTACAAAGGTGCACCTGACAACAGACGCATGGACCTGTAGGCATGGCCACGGAAGATTACGTGTCCATTACGGCGCAATGGGTTAATGTGGTGGATGCATGGTCCACAGGGGACAGCCTACTAAGTCTGTCTGCAGTCCCTAATTCAAATTGTCCTCCACTGTCTAAATCGGAACTTCCACCTTCTGGCTTTCGGCCTATAGTATCAGAAATTAAACTGCATTTGGCCTTCAACTTTGGTTAGGGCCTACTAACGGCTTCTGCCCCTCCCTGGTGTTGTCCTCAACTAAATAAAGCTGAGCTTCAACCTTCCGGCTCTCATTATGTGGTTTTAAAAAAAAAAATGGTGGTTAGGGCCTACTAACGGCTTCTGCCCCTCCCTGGTGTTGTCCTCAACTAAATAAAGCTGAGCTTCAACCTTCCGGCTCTCATTAAGTGGTTTTAAAACAAAAATGGTGGTTAGGGCCTACTAACGGCTTCTGCCCCTCCCTGGTGTTGTCCTCAACTAAATAAAGCTGAGCTTCAACCTTCCGGCTCTCATTAAGTGGTTTTAAAACAAAAATGGTGGTTAGGGCCTACTAACGGCTTCTGCCCCTCCCTGGTGTTGTCCTCAACTAAATAAAGCTGAGCTTCAACCTTCCGGCTCTCATTATGTGGTTTTAAAAAAAAAAATGGTGGTTAGGGCCTACTAACGGCTTCTGCCCCTCCCTGGTGTTGTCCTCAACTAAATAAAGCTGAGCTTCAACCTTCCGGCTCTCATTAAGTGGTTTTAAAACAAAAATGGTGGTTAGGGCCTACTAACGGCTTCTGCCCCTCCCTGGTGTTGTCCTCAACTAAATAAAGCTGAGCTTCAACCTTCCGGCTCTCATTATGTGGTTTTAAAAAAAAAAATGGTGGTTAGGGCCTACTAACGGCTTCTGCCCCTCCCTGGTGTTGTCCTCAACTAAATAAAGCTGAGCTTCAACCTTCCGGCTCTCATTAAGTGGTTTTAAAACAAAAATGGTGGTTAGGGCCTACTAACGGCTTCTGCCCCTCCCTGGTGTTGTCCTCAACTAAATAAAGCTGAGCTTCAACCTTCCGGCTCTCATTATGTGGTTTTAAAAAAAAAAATGGTGGTTAGGGCCTACTAACGGCTTCTGCCCCTCCCTGGTGTTGTCCTCAACTAAATAAAGCTGAGCTTCAACCTTCCGGCTCTCATTAAGTGGTTTTAAAACAAAAATGGTGGTTAGGGCCTACTAACGGCTTCTGCCCCTCCCTGGTGTTGTCCTCAACTAAATAAAGCTGAGCTTCAACCTTCCGGCTCTCATTAAGTGGTTTTAAAACAAAAATGGTGGTTAGGGCCTACTAACGGCTTCTGCCCCTCCCTGGTGTTGTCCTCAACTAAATAAAGCTGAGCTTCAACCTTCCGGCTCTCATTAAGTGGTTTTAAAACAAAAATGGTGGTTAGGGCCTACTAACGGCTTCTGCCCCTCCCTGGTGTTGTCCTCAACTAAATAAAGCTGAGCTTCAACCTTCCGGCTCTCATTATGTGGTTTTAAAAAAAAAAATGGTGGTTAGGGCCTACTAACGGCTTCTGCCCCTCCCTGGTGTTGTCCTCAACTAAATAAAGCTGAGCTTCAACCTTCCGGCTCTCATTAAGTGGTTTTAAAACAAAAATGGTGGTTAGGGCCTACTAACGGCTTCTGCCCCTCCCTGGTGTTGTCCTCAACTAAATAAAGCTGAGCTTCAACCTTCCGGCTCTCATTATGTGGTTTTAAAAAAAAAAATGGTGGTTAGGGCCTACTAACGGCTTCTGCCCCTCCCTGGTGTTGTCCTCAACTAAATAAAGCTGAGCTTCAACCTTCCGGCTCTCATTAAGTGGTTTTAAAACAAAAATGGTGGTTAGGGCCTACTAACGGCTTCTGCCCCTCCCTGGTGTTGTCCTCAACTAAATAAAGCTGAGCTTCAACCTTCCGGCTCTCATTAAGTGGTTTTAAAACAAAAATGGTGGTTAGGGCCTACTAACGGCTTCTGCCCCTCCCTGGTGTTGTCCTCAACTAAATAAAGCTGAGCTTCAACCTTCCGGCTCTCATTAAGTGGTTTTAAAACAAAAATGGTGGTTAGGGCCTACTAACGGCTTCTGCCCCTCCCTGGTGTTGTCCTCAACTAAATAAAGCTGAGCTTCAACCTTCCGGCTCTCATTATGTGGTTTTAAAAAAAAAAATGGTGGTTAGGGCCTACTAACGGCTTCTGCCCCTCCCTGGTGTTGTCCTCAACTAAATAAAGCTGAGCTTCAACCTTCCGGCTCTCATTATGTGGTTTTAAAAACAAAAATGGTGGTTAGGGCCTACTAACGGCTTCTGCCCCTCCCTGGTGTTGTCCTCAACTAAATAAAGCTGAGCTTCAACCTTCCGGCTCTCATTATGTGGTTTTAAAAAAAAAAATGGTGGTTAGGGCCTACTAACGGCTTCTGCCCCTCCCTGGTGTTGTCCTCAACTAAATAAAGCTGAGCTTCAACCTTCCGGCTCTCATTAAGTGGTTTTAAAACAAAAATGGTGGTTAGGGCCTACTAACGGCTTCTGCCCCTCCCTGGTGTTGTCCTCAACTAAATAAAGCTGAGCTTCAACCTTCCGGCTCTCATTAAGTGGTTTTAAAACAAAAATGGTGGTTAGGGCCTACTAACGGCTTCTGCCCCTCCCTGTTGTTGTCCTCAACTAAATAAAGCTGAGCTTCAACCTTCCGGCTCTCATTAAGTGGTTTTAAAACAAAAATGGTGGTTAGGGCCTACTAACGGCTTCTGCCCCTCCCTGGTGTTGTCCTCAACTAAATAAAGCTGAGCTTCAACCTTCCGGCTCTCATTATGTGGTTTTAAAAAAAAAAATGGTGGTTAGGGCCTACTAACGGCTTCTGCCCCTCCCTGGTGTTGTCCTCAACTAAATAAAGCTGAGCTTCAACCTTCCGGCTCTCATTAAGTGGTTTTAAAACAAAAATGGTGGTTAGGGCCTACTAACGGCTTCTGCCCCTCCCTGGTGTTGTCCTCAACTAAATAAAGCTGAGCTTCAACCTTCCGGCTCTCATTATGTGGTTTTAAAAAAAAAAATGGTGGTTAGGGCCTACTAACGGCTTCTGCCCCTCCCTGGTGTTGTCCTCAACTAAATAAAGCTGAGCTTCAACCTTCCGGCTCTCATTAAGTGGTTTTAAAACAAAAATGGTGGTTAGGGCCTACTAACGGCTTCTGCCCCTCCCTGGTGTTGTCCTCAACTAAATAAAGCTGAGCTTCAACCTTCCGGCTCTCATTATGTGGTTTTAAAAAAAAAAATGGTGGTTAGGGCCTACTAACGGCTTCTGCCCCTCCCTGGTGTTGTCCTCAACTAAATAAAGCTGAGCTTCAACCTTCCGGCTCTCATTAAGTGGTTTTAAAACAAAAATGGTGGTTAGGGCCTACTAACGGCTTCTGCCCCTCCCTGGTGTTGTCCTCAACTAAATAAAGCTGAGCTTCAACCTTCCGGCTCTCATTATGTGGTTTTAAAAAAAAAAATGGTGGTTAGGGCCTACTAACGGCTTCTGCCCCTCCCTGGTGTTGTCCTCAACTAAATAAAGCTGAGCTTCAACCTTCCGGCTCTCATTAAGTGGTTTTAAAACAAAAATGGTGGTTAGGGCCTACTAACGGCTTCTGCCCCTCCCTGGTGTTGTCCTCAACTAAATAAAGCTGAGCTTCAACCTTCCGGCTCTCATTAAGTGGTTTTAAAACAAAAATGGTGGTTAGGGCCTACTAACGGCTTCTGCCCCTCCCTGGTGTTGTCCTCAACTAAATAAAGCTGAGCTTCAACCTTCCGGCTCTCATTATGTGGTTTTAAAAAAAAAAATGGTGGTTAGGGCCTACTAACGGCTTCTGCCCCTCCCTGGTGTTGTCCTCAACTAAATAAAGCTGAGCTTCAACCTTCCGGCTCTCATTAAGTGGTTTTAAAACAAAAATGGTGGTTAGGGCCTACTAACGGCTTCTGCCCCTCCCTGGTGTTGTCCTCAACTAAATAAAGCTGAGCTTCAACCTTCCGGCTCTCATTAAGTGGTTTTAAAACAAAAATGGTGGTTAGGGCCTACTAACGGCTTCTGCCCCTCCCTGGTGTTGTCCTCAACTAAATAAAGCTGAGCTTCAACCTTCCGGCTCTCATTAAGTGGTTTTAAAACAAAAATGGTGGTTAGGGCCTACTAACGGCTTCTGCCCCTCCCTGGTGTTGTCCTCAACTAAATAAAGCTGAGCTTCAACCTTCCGGCTCTCATTATGTGGTTTTAAAAAAAAAAATGGTGGTTAGGGCCTACTAACGGCTTCTGCCCCTCCCTGGTGTTGTCCTCAACTAAATAAAGCTGAGCTTCAACCTTCCGGCTCTCATTAAGTGGTTTTAAAACAAAAATGGTGGTTAGGGCCTACTAACGGCTTCTGCCCCTCCCTGGTGTTGTCCTCAACTAAATAAAGCTGAGCTTCAACCTTCCGGCTCTCATTATGTGGTTTTAAAAAAAAAAATGGTGGTTAGGGCCTACTAACGGCTTCTGCCCCTCCCTGGTGTTGTCCTCAACTAAATAAAGCTGAGCTTCAACCTTCCGGCTCTCATTAAGTGGTTTTAAAACAAAAATGGTGGTTAGGGCCTACTAACGGCTTCTGCCCCTCCCTGGTGTTGTCCTCAACTAAATAAAGCTGAGCTTCAACCTTCCGGCTCTCATTAAGTGGTTTTAAAACAAAAATGGTGGTTAAGGCCTACTAACGGCTTCTGCCCCTCCCTGGTGTTGTCCTCAACTAAATAAAGCTGAGCTTCAACCTTCCGGCTCTCATTAAGTGGTTTTAAAACAAAAATGGTGGTTAGGGCCTACTAACGGCTTCTGCCCCTCCCTGGTGTTGTCCTCAACTAAATAAAGCTGAGCTTCAACCTTCCGGCTCTCATTATGTGGTTTTAAAAAAAAAAATGGTGGTTAGGGCCTACTAACGGCTTCTGCCCCTCCCTGGTGTTGTCCTCAACTAAATAAAGCTGAGCTTCAACCTTCCGGCTCTCATTAAGTGGTTTTAAAACAAAAATGGTGGTTAGGGCCTACTAACGGCTTCTGCCCCTCCCTGGTGTTGTCCTCAACTAAATAAAGCTGAGCTTCAACCTTCCGGCTCTCATTATGTGGTTTTAAAAAAAAAAATGGTGGTTAGGGCCTACTAACGGCTTCTGCCCCTCCCTGGTGTTGTCCTCAACTAAATAAAGCTGAGCTTCAACCTTCCGGCTCTCATTAAGTGGTTTTAAAACAAAAATGGTGGTTAGGGCCTACTAACGGCTTCTGCCCCTCCCTGGTGTTGTCCTCAACTAAATAAAGCTGAGCTTCAACCTTCCGGCTCTCATTATGTGGTTTTAAAAAAAAAAATGGTGGTTAGGGCCTACTAACGGCTTCTGCCCCTCCCTGGTGTTGTCCTCAACTAAATAAAGCTGAGCTTCAACCTTCCGGCTCTCATTAAGTGGTTTTAAAACAAAAATGGTGGTTAGGGCCTACTAACGGCTTCTGCCCCTCCCTGGTGTTGTCCTCAACTAAATAAAGCTGAGCTTCAACCTTCCGGCTCTCATTAAGTGGTTTTAAAACAAAAATGGTGGTTAGGGCCTACTAACGGCTTCTGCCCCTCCCTGGTGTTGTCCTCAACTAAATAAAGCTGAGCTTCAACCTTCCGGCTCTCATTAAGTGGTTTTAAAACAAAAATGGTGGTTAGGGCCTACTAACGGCTTCTGCCCCTCCCTGGTGTTGTCCTCAACTAAATAAAGCTGAGCTTCAACCTTCCGGCTCTCATTATGTGGTTTTAAAAAAAAAAATGGTGGTTAGGGCCTACTAACGGCTTCTGCCCCTCCCTGGTGTTGTCCTCAACTAAATAAAGCTGAGCTTCAACCTTCCGGCTCTCATTAAGTGGTTTTAAAACAAAAATGGTGGTTAGGGCCTACTAACGGCTTCTGCCCCTCCCTGGTGTTGTCCTCAACTAAATAAAGCTGAGCTTCAACCTTCCGGCTCTCATTATGTGGTTTTAAAAAAAAAAATGGTGGTTAGGGCCTACTAACGGCTTCTGCCCCTCCCTGGTGTTGTCCTCAACTAAATAAAGCTGAGCTTCAACCTTCCGGCTCTCATTAAGTGGTTTTAAAACAAAAATGGTGGTTAGGGCCTACTAACGGCTTCTGCCCCTCCCTGGTGTTGTCCTCAACTAAATAAAGCTGAGCTTCAACCTTCCGGCTCTCATTATGTGGTTTTAAAAAAAAAAATGGTGGTTAGGGCCTACTAACGGCTTCTGCCCCTCCCTGGTGTTGTCCTCAACTAAATAAAGCTGAGCTTCAACCTTCCGGCTCTCATTAAGTGGTTTTAAAACAAAAATGGTGGTTAGGGCCTACTAACGGCTTCTGCCCCTCCCTGGTGTTGTCCTCAACTAAATAAAGCTGAGCTTCAACCTTCCGGCTCTCATTATGTGGTTTTAAAAAAAAAAATGGTGGTTAGGGCCTACTAACGGCTTCTGCCCCTCCCTGGTGTTGTCCTCAACTAAATAAAGCTGAGCTTCAACCTTCCGGCTCTCATTAAGTGGTTTTAAAAAAAAAATGGTGGTTAGGGCCTACTAACGGCTTCTGCCCCTCCCTGGTGTTGCCCTCAACTAAATAAAGCTGAGCTTCAACCTTCTGCTCCAAATTACCATTTTAAAAAATGCAATAGGCTTTTCCGGCCTACTAAAGGTGTCTGCCACTCCCTGGTGTTGTCCTCAACTGAACAAAGCTGAGCTTCCACATTCTGGCTTTCGCCCTATACTATCAGATATTAAACTGCATTTGGCCTACTAGTGTGGTTAGGCCCTTGAAACAGTGTCTGCTGCTCTTGGGTTTGCTACTCCACTGAACAAAGCAATGCCGCCTGTTTAGTCCTGTTACCAATTTTGAACTGCATGTAGCCTACTTTATTCTTTGGCCCTATATCTGTTTCCTCCTCATCCTGCCCATTGCCCAGCCACTGCTAAATGAGTCTGCTGGTACATTGACCTAGACCACTACATTCCCCTTGTACTCTACACAGCCAGAATCTGTCCCTGCTGAAAGTAAGGTTCCCCTTCCCGCATGTTATACCACCTTACACAGGGACAAAGAGGAAGGTGCAGATGAAAGTGCAGGTTCCTTCATCAGGTGGGGGGGCATACTCGTTGGCGACGTCACTGGCACAGGGCCCCTCAGAGTACGCAAAAGTGTCGCTGCTGGTGGGAGGCGCCCCCGCCATGCAAACACACCGCCGTACTTTGAGGGGCCCTGTGCCAGTGGCAATGCGAACGAGTGGGCCCCCCCCCTGCTTGCTCAGGATCACAGCACTTGCAACTTTTAAATACTTACCTTTCCCTGCAACACCGCCGTGACGTAGTCCGCATTTCCTGGGCCCACGAAAAACTTGAGCCGGCCCTACTCCCCCCACAACTTTTGCCAAATGACCCCCAATTCCCTATGCCCAACTATTATTATAAAGTTAATTAAGATTGACAAGCTTCAGAAACAAGAATGGATGTTTTTGGCATTAAAATGGGCACTGTAGGTGTTTTCCTGGCCTCCACTCACTGCCGACTATGCTTCCCCATTGACTTGCATTGGGTTTCGTGTTTCGGTCGATCCCCGACTTTTAGCGATAATCGGCCGACTGCACTCGACTCGACTCTGGACAAAATCGGGTTTCCCAAAACCCTACTCGATCTTAAAAAAATGAAAGTCGCTCAACCCTATCCGATACTTTTCGGGTATCGGCCGATACTATCTGATACCGATACTTTCAAGTATCGGACGGTATCGCTCAACACTACTATCCACAAAAACAGTAATTGGCAGCTCACTGCCAGCAACAAAAACCTTAGCAGGGAGCATGCACTGAGAAACCACCATGGAGGATATACATAAGATCAGACTGGTCTCCTCCACACCCTCTGAGTTCAGAAGTTTTCCGCCGTTGCATTTTTCTTAGGCAGCAGAGGACAGATGTTAATAAAATGACCAGTTTTACCACAGAAAAACAGGCTCCCTGCTTCCTGAGCTCAGGGGCTCGATGCTTGACATGTGACACCCCTGCGATTTGCATAGGCTCCGTGGGCTCACCTGCAGCAACCTCGCGTGAACCTAAACCCTCTCCCATAGGCGGTGTCTCATGCTCCCCCTGACGCAAATGGCGATCAATGCGGACAACCAGACTCATAGCAGAATCTAGAGAAGTAGGAGTCTCGTACATCAGAAGGGCTTTTTTAACCCTTCCAGAAATCCCATGCATAAACTGACTCCGCAATGCTGCATCATTCCATTGGATATCGATCGCCCAGCGACGAAATTCAGAACAGTAATCCTCTGCAACTCGCTCCCCCTGGCGAATAGAGCGTATCTTAGATTCTGCCAGAGCCATTCTGTCAGGTTCATCGTAGATTTTCCCAAGAGAAGAAAAAAAACTCTCCACAGAGACAAATGCCGCAGAATCAGATGGCAAAGAAAACGCCCATGCTTGGGGATCCCCACTTAACAATGACAACACCAGGCCCACACGCTGAGCCTCATTACCCGAAGATATCGGGCGCATACGGAAATATAGTTTGCCAGCTTCACGAAAAGAAACACATTTACTGTGTTCCCCAGCAAATTTTTGAGGCAACGGAAATTTAGGCTCAGTAACTCTTCCCGTCGCTCCAGCTTGCACATTGGACTCTGCTAGTCCCTGTTGCTGCACTGCCCCCCTCAACTCAGTGACCTGTAGGGACAGCGCCTCCAACTGGCGGGTTATGGAAGTCATGGGATCTATGACAAAAAAAAAAAAAAGAAACCCCTTTTTTTTTTTTTTTCTTTGTTGTTGGGCCGATTATAATGTCAGGGAGAGACTAGGTGAGCGACAGCTTATAACCCGAGCTCCTGCAATTTCCCTAAGACTAGGGAAATCCTGACTGACCCTCTACCTGAAGTTTACACTGATGGTGTGCATGTTCAGGCCTCGAACCTCACCCTAACTCCTGAGCTCAGCCCTAGGCTGAAACCTCAACCCACCACCCAGTGAAGAGGTAATACTTAACCCCTTCGTGCCATGTGCCGTACTAGTATGGCGCTGCCGGCACTGCATTAGTGCCAGCCGCAGTACTAGTACGGCGCATTGATCACCGCGGTCTCGTGCTGAGCGCCGCGGTGATCGGGTGCGGGTGTCAGCTGTATATGACAGCTGACACCCCGCAGCAATGCCCACGATCGGCGCTATCGCCGATCGCGGGCATTTAACCCCTCTGATGCTGCTGTCAATAGTGACAGCGGCATAGAGGGGGATCGCGCAGGGACGGGGGCTCCCTGCGCTCTCCCACCAGAGCAACGCGATGAGATCGCGCTGCTCCGGTGACCTGGAAGGAGTCCCCGGATCCAAGATGGCCGAGGGACTCCTTCCGGGTCATGAGATGACCCTGCTTGCCGGCGTCTGCTGAGAATTCCTCATAGCAGGTGCCGGCAAGCCTCTGCAATGTGCCTGTCACATCGGTGATCTGACAGAGTGCTGTGCACACTGTCAGATCACCGATCTGTGATGTCCCCCCCTGGGACAAAGTAAAAAAGTAAAAAAAAAAAATTTCCACATGTGTAAAAAAAATAAATAAAATAAATTCCTAAATAAAGAAAAAAAAAAAATTCCCATAAATACATTTCTTTATCTAAATAAAAAAAATCACACAATAAAAGTACACATATTTAGTATTGCCGCGTCCATAACGACCCCACCTATAAAACTATATCACTAGTTAACCCCTTCAGTGAACATCGTAAAAAAAAAAAAAAAAACGAGGCAAAAAACAACGCTTTATTCTCATACCGCCAAACAAAAAGTGGAATAACACGCAATCAAAAAGACGTATATAAATAACCATGGTACCACTGAAAACGTCATCTTGTCCCACAAAAAAAAGCTGCCATACAGCATCATCAGCAGAAAAATAAAAAAGTTATAGTCCTCAGAATAATGCGATGCAAAAACAATTATTTTTTTATATAAATTAGTTTTTATTGTGTAAAAGCGCCAAAACATAAAAAAATTACATAAATGAGGTATCGCTGTAATTGTACTGACCCGAAGAATAAAACTGCTTTATCCTTTTTACCAAACACGGAACGGTATAAACGCCCCCCCTAAAAGAATTTCAGGAATTGCTGGTTTTTGTTCATTCTGCCTCCCAAAAATCGGAATAAAAAGCGATCAAAAAATGTCATGTACCCAAAAATGGTACCAATAAAAACGTCAACTCGTCCCGCAAAAAACAAGATCTCACGTGACTCTGTAGACCAACATATGGAAAAATTATAGCTCTCAAAATGTGGTGATGCAAAAACTATTATTTGCAATAAAAAGCGTCTTTTAGTGTGTGATGGCTGCCAACCATAAAAATCCGCCCAAAAAACGCTATAAAAGTAAATCAAATCCCCCTTCATCACCCCCTTAGTTAGGGAAAAATAATAAAATTTAAAAAAATATATTTATTTCCATTTTCCCGTTAGGCTACTTTCACACTAGCGTCGGTAAGGGGCCGTCGCGCTGCGTCGGCCCGACATACCGACGCATACTGTGCAAGCGCCGCACAACGGGGGCAGCGGATGCTGTTTTTCCACGCATCCGCTGCCCCATTGTGAGGTGCGGGGAGGTGGGGGTGGAGTTCCAGCCGCGCATGCGCGGTCAGAAATGGTGGACCGTCGGCACAAAAAAAGTTACATGTAACGTTTTTTGCTGCCGGAGGTCCGCCACAACACGACGCAACCGTCGCACGACGCTTGCGACGTGTGTCAATACGTCGCTAATTTTAGTCTATGGGGAAAAAACGCATCCTGCAGATGACTTTGCAGGATGCGTTTTTTTGCCAAAACGACGCATTGCGACGTATGCAAAAAAACGCTAGTGTGAAAGTAGCGCTAGGGTTAGGGCTAGGGTTAGGGTTGGGGTTAGGGCTAGGGTTAGGGCTGGGATTAGGGTTGGGGTTAGGGTTTCAGTTAGAATTGGGGAGTTTTCACTGTTTAGGCATATCAGGGGCTCTCCAAACGCGACATGGCGTCCGATCTCAATTCCAGCCAATTCTGCTTTGAAAAACTAAAACAGTGCTCCTTCCCTTCCGAGTTCTCCTGTGCGCCCAAACAGTGGTTCCCCCAACATATGGGGTATCAGCGTTCTCAGGACAAGTTGGACAACAACTTTTGTTGTCCAATTTGTCCTGTTACCCTTGGGAAAATAAAAACGTGGGGGCTAAAATATAATTTTCGTGGAAAAAATTTTTTTTTTATTTTCACGGCTCTGCGTGATAAACTGTAGTGAAAAACTTGTTAGTTCAAAGTTCTAACAACACATCTAGATAAGTACCGTGGGGGTCTAGTTTCCTATATGGGGTCATGTGTGGGGGGTTTCTACTGTTTAGGTACATCAGGGGCTCTGCAAATGCAACATGACACCTGCAGACCAATCCATCTAAGTCTGCATTTCAAACGGCGCTCCTTCCCTTCCGAGCTCTGCCGTGCGCACAAACAGTGGTTCCCCCCCATATATGGGGTATCAGCGTACTCAGGACAAATTGGACAACAACTTTTGTTGTCCAATTTCTCCTGTTACCCTTGGGAAAATAAAAATGTGGGGGCTAAAATATAATTTTCGTGGAAAAAAATTTTTTTTTATTTTCACGGCTCTGCGTGATAAACTGTAGTGAAAAACTTGTTAGTTCAAAGTTCTAACAACACATCTAGATAAGTACCGTGGGGGTCTAGTTTCCTATATGGGGTCATGTGTGGGGGGTTTCTACTGTTTAGGTACATCAGGGGCTCTGCAAATGCAACATGACACCTGCAGACCAATCCATCTAAGTCTGCATTTCAAACGGCGCTCCTTCCCTTCCGAGCTCTGCCGTGTGCACAAACAGTGGTTCCCCCCCATATATGGGGTATCAGCGTACTCAGGATAAATTGGACAACAACTTTTGTTGTCCAATTTGTCCTGTTACCCTTGGGAAAATAAAAACGTGGGGGCTAAAATATAATTTTCGTGGAAAAAAAAATATTTTTTATTTTCACGGCTCTGCTTGATAAACTGTAGTGAAACACTTGTTGGTTCAAAGTTCTCACAACACATCTAGATAAGTTCCGCGGGGGGTCTAGTTTCCAATATGGGGTCACTTGTGGGGGGGTTTCTACTGTTTAGGTACATCAGGGGCTCTGTAAATGCAACATGACACCTGCAGACCAATCCATCTAAGTCTGCATTTCAAACGGCGCTCCTTCCCTTCCGAGCTCTGCCGTGCGCACAAACAGTGGTTCCCCCCAATGTATGGGGTATCAGCGTACTCAGGACAAATTGGACAATAACTTTTGTGGTCCAATTTCTCCTGTTACCCTTGGGGAAAAAAAAATTGCGGGATAACACATCATTTTGTGTAAAGAAAAAATGATTTTTTAATTTTCACAGCGCTACATTCTAAACTTTAGTGAAACAATTGGGGGTTAAAAGTGCTCACCACACATCTAGATAAGTTCCTTAGGGGGTCTTCTTTCCAAAATAGTGTCACTTGTGGGGGTTTCCACTGTTTAGGCACGTCAGGGGCTCTCCAAACACGACATGGGTTCCGATCTCAATTCCAGCCAATTTTGCATTGAAAAGTCAAATGGTGCTCCTTCCCTTCTGAGCTCTGCCATGCGCCCAAACAGTGGTTTATCCCCATATATGAAGTATCAGCGTACTCAGGACAAATTGCACAACAACGTTTGGGGTCCAATTTATCCTGCTACCATTGGGAAAATAAAAAATTTGGGGCAAAAAGATCATTTTTTGTGAAAATTAATATTAATTTTTTTTTACGGCTCTACATTATAAACTTCTGTGAAGCACTTGGAGGTTCAAAGTGCTCACCACACATCTAGATTAGTTCCTTAGATGGTCTACTTTCCAAAATGGTGTCACTTGTGGGGGTTTCCACTGTTTAGGCACGTCAGGGGCTCTCCAAACATGACATGGGTTCCGATCTCAATTCCAGCCAATTTTGCATTGAAAAGTCAAATGGCGCTCCTTCCATTCCGAGCTCTGCCATGTGCCCAATCAATGGTTTACCCCAACATGTGGGGTATTGGCGTACTCAGGACAAATTGTACAACGACTTTTTTGGTCCAATTTCTCCTGTTACCCTTGGTAAAATAAAACAAATTGGATCTGAAGTAAAAATTTTGTGAAAAAAAAGTTAAATGTTCAATTTTTTTTAAACATTCCAAAAATTCCTGTGAAGCACCTGAAGGGTTAATAAACTTTTTGAATGTGGTTTTGAGTACCTTGAGGGGTGCAGTTTTTAGAATGTTGTCACTTTTGGGCATTTTCTGTCATATAGACCCCTCAAAGTCACTTCAAGTGTGAGGTGGTCCGTAAAAAAAATGGTTTTGCAAATTTTGTTGCAAAAATGAGAAATCGCTGGTCAACTTTTAACCCTTATAACTCCATAACAAAAAAAAATTATGTTTCCAAAATTGTGCTGATGTAAAGCAGACATGTGGGAAATGTTGTTTATTAACTATATTATGTGATATAACTCTCTAATTTAAGGGCATAAAAACGAAAAATTTGAAAATTGCTAAATTTTCATAATTTTCGACAAATTTCTGTTTTTTTCACAATAAATGCAAGTCATATCGAAGAAGTTTTACCACTATCATAAAGTACAATATGTCACTAGAAAACAATCTCAGAATCACCATGATCCGTTGAAGCTTTTCAGAGTTATGACCTCATAAAGTGACAGTGGTCAGAATTGTAAAAATTGGCCTTGTCACTTAGGTGAAAACAGGCTTTGGGGTGAAGGGGTTAAATACCCACAGTTAGCACAGACAAGGATAAAGGAAAATATACACCATGCCGCAGACACTCAGGAATACACTATAAATGTGCAGGGCAAAATAAACACAAATATAGGAAGGAGTAAATAAGACGAAGGAAAATACACCACCAGCAACGAATCTCCAACCACCAGCTCTCCACTCCAGACCGAGATAACAACGCAAGACAGAAGCTATAATCGGCGACGCCCAATGATCAGGAGAACTATTTAAAGGCCATGGAAATGGCCCAGCTTCCAATCCGAGGATCAGGTAAATTAACCCCGGAACAGCTAGACAAAATCTAGCAGATGCCAATGAGTAAATAGTGGTCAAAAGCGGAATTACCGCTGTCTGTCGGACGACCTGGTCTGAACAGCGTCCGACATGACACATACTTTAAGAATGCTGCATTTAATTACAGAAATAAGAAATGTTTATATAATTTAATATTATTTAGGCTACATTGAAAGTATTATGCTATACACATTACATTTTATTTTCTATCTCATAATTATGTTTGGCTGCTTGAATCATATCATTATTTATCATAGAGGAATTAAACAGACTTATGGAAAAGATATAACACCTGGAATTAATTGCCAATTAACAAAAAAAATATTTTATGCATATTCAACCACATAAGAAAAAAATCGTATCTATCATTATATTGTAATAAAGTATCTCAGGGATAGGGATTTAGACTTTTGCATACCACATAAACCTTGCATAACTGTGTGTGTTTTTTAATTAGTCTAATTTAAAAAAAGACAAACATTTTTATTAATTTTATTCCTGCTCAAAGTGAATTTGATTATTTTAGACACACCTATGAAAATAAACAATTGAAAGTCAGACATTGCTTTTCAACCATGCTTCCATAGCATTAAAAAAAAAATAAAACTCATTAAATAGGCCAAGACATAGGCACACGTTAAATCAAGGTGTATCCACTAACTAGCATCACAGGTGTCTACAATCTTGGAATCAGTGAGTGGGCCTGTATATAGGGCTACAGATACTCACTGTGCTGTTTGGCGACATGGTGTGTATCACACTCAACATGGACCACAGGAAGCGAAGGAAAGAGTTGTCTGAGGAGATTAGAAAGAAAAGTATAGACAAACATGTTAAAGGTAAAAGTTATGAGACCATCTCCAAGCAGATTGATGTTCCTGTGACTACAGTTGCACATATTATTCAGAAATTTAAGATCCATGGGACTGTAGCCAACCTCCTTGGACGTGGCCGCTGGAGGAAAATTGATGACAAATCAAAGAGACAGATAATACAAATGGTAACAAAAGAGCCCAGAAAAACTTCTGAACAGATTAAAGGTGAACTTCAAGCTCAAGGAACATCAGTGTCAGGTCGTACCATCCGTCATTGTATGAGCCAAAGTGGACTTCATGGGAGACGACCAAGGAGGACACCATTGTTGAAAACAAATCATAAAAAAGACTGGTATTTGCCATACTACATGTTGATAAGCCACAAACCTTCTGGGAGAATGTCCTATGGACAAATGAGACAAAAATTGAAATTTTTGCGAAGGCACATCAGCTCTATGATCACAGATGGAAAAATGAAGCATATCAAGAAAAGAACACTGCCCCTACTTTGAAACATAGAGGAGGCTCTGTTATGTTCTGGGGCTGCTTTGCTGCATCTGGAACAGGGTATCTAGAATCTGTGCAGGGTACAATGAAATGTCAAGACTATCAAGGATTCTAGAGAGAAAAGTGCTGCTCAGCGTAAAAAAACTTGGTCTCAGTCGCAGGTTATGGGTTTTGCAACAGGATAATGACCCAAAACACAGAGCTAAAAACACCCAAGAATGGCTGAAAGGAAAACATTGGACTATTCTGAAGTGGCCTTCTATGAGCCCTGACCTAAATCCTATTGAGCATCTTTGGAAAGAGTTGAAACATGCCATGTGGAAAAGGCAACATTCAAACACGAGTCAACTGAAGCAGTTTGCACTTGAGCAGTGGAGAAAAATACCTTCCAAGAGGTGCAGAAGTCTCATTGATAGTTACAGGAATCGTTTGATTGTAGTGATTGCCTCAAAAGGTTGTGCAACAAAATAATAACCCCTTTCTGACATCTGACGTGCTATCCCATTGAGGTAGTATGGGCCCGTATGACCACCGACGGGATAGTACGTCATCACCGAACAGCCGTGCTCATGGGGGGAGCGCGGCCGATCGGGGCCGGTTGTTAGCTGAATATCACAGCTGACATCCGGCACTATGTGACAGAAGTGGTCACGGACCACTCCTGGCACATTGACCCCCGGAACACTGTGATCAAACATGATCGCAGCATTCCAGCGGCATAGGGAAGCATCAAGCAGGGAGGGGGCTCCTTGCCTGCTTCCCTGAGACCCTCGGAACAAGGCGATGTGACCGCTTTGTTCAGAGGGTCTCCTTCCTCCTGCTCCCTGCAGGCCCTAGATCCAAAATGGCCATGGGGGGCCTTCCAGGTCCTGCAGGGAGGTGGCTTGCAAGCCTCCTGCAGTGCCTGTCAGATCGCTGATCTGACACTATACAGTGATATCCCACACTGGGACAAAGTAAAAAAGTAAAAAAAAATATTTACATGAGTAAAAAAAAAATAAAAAATCCTAAATAAAGAAAAAAAAAAAATATATATATATATTGTTCCAATAAATACATTTCTTTATCTAAGTAAAAAAACAATAAAAATACACATATTTAGTATCGCCGTGTCCGTAAGGACTCGACCTATAAAACTGTCCCACTAGTTAACCCCTTCAGTGAACACTGTAAAAAAATGAGGCAAAAAACAACGCTTTATTATCATACCACTGAACAAAATGTGGAATAACATGAGATCAAAAGACAGATATAAAAAAACATGGTACCGCTGAAAACGTCATCTTGTCCTGCAAAAAATGAGCTGCCATACAGCATCATCAGTGAAAATACAAAAAAGTTATAGTCCTTAGAATAAAGCGATGCAAAATTTTTTTTTTATATAAAATAGTTTTTATCGTATAAAAGCGCCAAAACATAAAAAAAGATATAAATGAGGTATTGATGTAATCGTACTGACCCAAAAAATAAAACTGCTTTATCAATAAAAACGTCAACGTGTCCCACAAAAAACAAGACCCCACATGACTCTGTGAACCAAAATATGGTAAAATTATAGCTCTCAAAATGTGGAGATGCAAAAACAATTTTTTGCAATAAAAAGCGTCATTTACTGTGTGACAGGTGCCAATCATAAAAATAATAAAATTAAAAAATAGAATTAGACTTACCTGTAATTCGTTTTCTAGGAACCTTCCACGACAGCAGTATCGGAGGTTGCCTCCCCGCCCTAATAGGGGACAGGAAACAAAGAGGTTAAATACCCCTCCCCTTCCTGCAACCACAAGTGTTTTTTCTGGACACAGTAGCATGAATAGTTACCACTCAAGTGCAGGAATCATCTAATAAATACATCAGATAGGGAGGGAAATTAGTGCTGTCATGGAAGGTTCCTAGAAACCGAATTACCGGTAAGTCTAATTCTATTTTCTCCAGTCACCTTCCACGACAGCAGTATCGGAGTAATACCAACCGCTAATTTCTTTAGGGAGGGACAACTGCTTGGAGAACGCGTCTGCCAAACGATAGGTCCCTATTGAAGTTGAGCCTGTAGTGTCTGGTGAATGTATGGACTGACGACCAGGTGGTGGTTCTGCATATCTTCTCCGATGATGCGTTTCCCCCTTCTGCCCAGGAACTCGAGACTGAATGGGTAGAGTGGGCTTTAAGAGAAGCTGGAGGTGTAAGCTTCTGGGATGAGTATGCAAGACTAATGGCATTTTTAATCCAATTAGCGATTGTGCTTTTGGCTGCTTTCTTGCCCTTATTTCGTCCTGACCACTGGGCGAACAGGTTTTGGTCCAACCTCCAGCTTTCTGTCTGTTGGAGGTAAAATAGGTCCACTCTACGGACGTCCAGGGTGTGAAAGGCTTCTTCTTTTGGATTAGAAGGATTTGGACAGAATGAGGGTAGTATGATGTCTTGATTTCTGTGGAAGTCCGAAACTACCGTATTTTTCTGACCATAAGACGCACTTTTTTCCTCCAAATTTGGGAGGAAAGTGTGGGTGCGTCTTATGGTAGGGATGTAGCATGTGGGGAGGGGGGCAGCAGCGAGTGGGATCACAATGTTATCCCACTTCAGGAGGCATAAAAATGTCCCCATTGCCGGGAATCAGCTGCTGAGGAAACTGTTATGTAGAGCTGGTGGTTAGGAGCACTAGAAATGACCAGATGAGCAAACTAGTAATACAGGACGAGCTCTGGGAAGTGGGAGCTCTGCTGACCGCAACCCCTAATCCTATCACAACAACTAGAAATAGCCGTGGAGCGTTCCTGACTCTGCCTAGACGCCTCTTCACAGCCTAAGAGCTAACTACCCCTAAAGATAGAAAATACAGCCTACCTTGCCTCAGAGAAATTCCTCAAAGAAATAGGCAGCCCCCAACATATATTGACTGTGAGTTAAGATGGAAGTCACAAACACAGGAATGAAATAGGTTTCAGCATAGGAGGCCAGACTTAACTAAACAGACTGAGGATAGAAAAGGTATCTTTGCGGTCAGCATAAAAAACTAACAAAAAACCACGCAGAGTGTGCAAAAGAAACCACCGCACCGACTCACGGTGCGGTGGTGCCACTCTGCATCCCAGAGCTTCCAGCTAACAGGACAAAATCATGATAGCAAGCTGGACAAAAAACAGTGGTAACAAATAAGCTAGCAGGGACTTAGCTTTTGCTGAAGTAGATAGGTCATCTGAAAGATCCAAGATAACTGAACCAGTACTAGGACATTGACAGCTGGCATCAAGTAACGATCTGAGTGGAGTTAAATAGAGCAGCCAGCCAAGGCCTAAACGAGATCATCTGGGGAAGGAACCTCAGAACCAGCAGCTCCACTCACAGCCACCAGAGGGAGTCCACGAACAGAACCCGCCGAAGTACCATTCACAACCACAGGAGGGAGCTCGAGAACAGAATTCACAACAGTACCCCCCCCTTGAGGAGGGGTCACCGAACCCTCACCAGAGCCTCAAGGGCCAATCCGGACGAGCCAAATGAAAGGCACGAACAAGATCGGCAGCATGAACATCAGAGGCAACCACACAGGAATTATCCTCCTGACCATAACCTTTCCACTTGACTAGGTACTGAAGTTTCCGTCTCGAAATACGAGAATCCAAAATCTTCTCCACCACATACTCCAACTCCCCCTCAACCAACACCGGGGCAGGAGGATCAACAGAGGGAACCATAGGAGCCACATATCTCCACAATAATGACCTATGGAACACATTATGGATGGCGAAAGAAGCTGGAAGGTCCAAACGAAATGACACAGGATTAAGAATTTCAGAAATCTTATAAGGACCAATGAAACGAGGCTTAAACTTAGGAGACGAAACCTTCATAGGAACAAAACGAGATGACAACCAAACCAAATCCCCAACACGAAGTCGGGGACCAACACAGCGACGGCGGTTAGCGAAACGTTGAGCCTTCTCCTGGGACAATGTCAAATTGTCCACTACGTGAGTCAAAATTTGCTGCAACCTGTCCACCACAGAATCCACACCAGGACAGTCCGAAGGCTCAACCTGCCCTGAAGAAAAACGATGGTGGAAACCAGAATTACAGAAAAAAGGCGAAACCAAAGTGGCCGAACTGGCCCGATTATTAAGGGCGAACTCAGCCAAAGGCAAGAAGGACACCCAATCATCCTGATCAGCAGAAACAAAGCATCTCAGATATGTTTCCAAAGTCTGATTGGTTCGTTCGGTTTGTCCATTTGTCTGAGGATGGAAAGCTGAAGAAAAAGACAAATCATTGCCCATCTTAGCACAAAAAGACCGCCAAAATCTTGAAACAAACTGGGAACCTCTGTCCGACACGATGTTCTCCGGAATGCCATGTAAACAAACCACATGCTGGAAAAACAATGGAACCAAATCAGAGGAGGAAGGCAATTTAGGCAAAGGTACCAAATGGACCATCTTAGAGAAGCGATCACAAACCACCCAGATAACTGACATCCTCTGAGAGACAGGGAGATCTGAAATAAAATCCATGGAAATATGCGTCCAGGGCCTTTTCGGGACCGGCAAGGGCAAAAGCAACCCACTGGCACGAGAACAGCAGGGCTTAGCCCGAGCACAAGTCCCACAGGACTGCACAAAAAACGCACATCTCGTGACAAGGAAGGCCACCAAAAGGATCTACCCACCAAATCTCTAGTACCAAAGATTCTAGGATGACCAGCCAACACCGAACAATGAACCTCAGAGATAACTCTACTAGTCCATCTATCAGGGACAAACAGCTTCTCCGCTGGGCAACGGTCAGGTCTATCAGCCTGAAACTCCTGCAGCACCCGACGCAAATCAGGGGAGATGGCAAACAAAATTACCCCCTCTTTGAGAATACCAGCCGGCTCAGGAACTCCCGGAGAATCAGGCACAAAACTCCTTGAAAGGGCATCAGCCTTCACATTCTTAGAACCCGGAAGGTACGAAACCACAAAATTGAAGCGGGAGAAAAACAGCGACCATCGAGCCTGTCTAGGATTCAACCGCTTGGCAGACTCGAGATAAGTCAGATTCTTGTGATCCGTCAAGACCACCACGTGATGTTTGGCTCCTTCAAGCCAATGTCGCCACTCCTCAAATGCCCACTTCATAGCCAACAACTCTCGATTGCCCACATCATAATTGCGCTCAGCAGGCGAATACTTTCTAGAAAAGAAAGCGCATGGTTTCATCACACAGCCATCAGAACCTCTTTGAGACAAAACAGCCCCTGCTCCAATCTCAGAAGCATCCACCTCGACCTGAAACGGGAGCGAAACATCTGGCTGACACAACACAGGGGCAGAAGAAAAACGACGCTTCAGCTCCTGAAAAGCCTCAACGGCCGCAGAGGACCAATTGACCACATCAGCACCTTTCTTGGTTAAATCAGTCAATGGTTTAACAACACTAGAAAAATTAGCGATGAAGCGACGGTAAAAATTAGCAAAGCCCAGGAATTTCTGAAGGCTCTTCACAGAAGTAGGCTGAGTCCAATCATAAATGGCCTGAACTTTAACAGGGTCCATCTCGATAGTAGAAGGGGAAAAAATGAAGCCCAAAAATGAAAACTTCTGGACTCCAAAGAGATATTTAGACCCCTTCACAAACAAGGAATTAGCACGAAGGACCTGGAACACCATTCTGACCTGCTTCACATGAGACTCCCAATCGTCCGAAAAGACCAAAATATCATCCAAATATACAATCATGAATCTATCCAGGTACTTTCGGAAGATGTCATGCATAAAGGACTGAAACACAGATGGAGCATTAGAAAGCCCGAATGGCATCACCAAGTACTCAAAATGGCCCTCGGGCGTATTAAATGCTGTTTTCCATTCGTCGCCCCGTTTAATACGCACAAGATTATACGCCCCTCGAAGATCTATCTTGGTGAACCAGCTAGCCCCCTTAATCCGAGCAAACAAATCAGACAGTAGCGGCAAAGGGTACTGAAATTTGACGGTGATTTTATTGAGAAGGCGGTAATCTATAAAAGGTCTCAGAGAACCATCCTTCTTGGCCACAAAAAAGAACCCTGCTCCCAACGGTGATGACGACGGGCGAATATGCCCTTTCTCCAAGGACTCCTTTATATAACTCCGCATTGCGGCGTGTTCTGGCACAGATAAATTGAACAGTCGGCCCTTCGGAAACTTACTACCAGGAATCGAATTAATAGCACAATCGCAATCCCTATGAGGAGGTAGGGCACTGGATTTGGGCTCATCAAATACATCCCGGTATTCTGACAAGAACTCAGGGACTTCAGAAGGATGGGAAGACGAAATAGACAACAATGGGACATCCCCATGTACCCCTTGATAACCCCAACTGGATACAGACATTGATTTCCAATCCAATACTGGATTATGGACCTGTAGCCATGGCAAACCCAAAACGACCACATCATGCAGATTATGCAACACCAAAAAGCGAATATCCTCCTGATGTGCAGGAGCCATGCACATGGTCAATTGAGTCCAGTACTGAGGCTTATTCTTGGCCAAAGGTGTAGCATCAATTCCTCTCAATGGAATAGGATACTGTAAGGGCTCCAAGAAAAAACCACAGCGCCTGGCAAACTCCAAGTCCATCAAATTCAGGGCAGCGCCTGAATCCACAAATGCCATAACAAAATAGGATGACAAAGAGCAAATCAGAGTTACGGACAAAAGAAATTTTGGCTGTACCGTACCAATGGTGGCAGACCTAGCGAACCGTTTAGTGCGCTTAAGACAATCAGAGATAGCATGAGTGGAGTCACCACAGTAAAAACACAGCCCATTCTGACGTCTGTATTCTTGCCGTTCAGCTCTACGATAAGGTCCTATCACATTGCATAGGCTCAGGCTTCTGCTCAGAAAACACCGCCAAATGGTGCACATTTTTACGCTCACGTAAGCGTCGATCGATCTGAATGGCCAAAGACATAGACTCATTCAGACCAGCAGGCGTGGGGAATCCCGCCATAACATCCTTAAGGGCTTCAGACAGATCCTTTCTGAAAATTGCCGCCAGGGTACACTCATTCCACTGAGTAAGCACAGACCACTTTCTAAACTTCTGACAATATACCTCCGCTTCATCCTGACCCTGACACAAAGCCAGCAAAATTTATTCTGCCTGATCCACTGAATCTGGTTCATCATAAAGCAATCCAAGCGCCAGAAAAAACGCAGCTACATTACGCAATGCAGGATCTCCTGGCGCAAGGGAAAATGCCCAGTCTTGAGGGTCGCCAAGTAGCAAAGAAATAATGATTTTTACTTGCTGAATGGGATCACCAGAGGAGTGGGGTTTCAAAGCAAAAAACAGTCTACAATTATTTTTGAAATTCGGGAACTTAGATCTATCCCCAGAAAACAAATCAGGAATTGGAATTCTGGCTTCTAACATCAGGTTCTGAACTACATAATCTTGAATGCTTTGTACCCTTGCAGTGAGTTGATCCATACAAGAAGACAGACCTTGAATATCCATATCTACACCTGTGTCCTGAACCACCCAGAAGTTAAGGGGAAAAGAAAGACAAAACACACTGCAGAGAAAAAAAAATGGTCTCAGAACTTCTCTTATCCCTCTATTGAGATGCATTAACACTTTGTGGGCCAGCTGTACTATTATGTAGAGCTGGTGGTTTGGAGCACTAGAAATGACCAGATGAGCAAACTAGTAATACAGGACGAGCTCTGGGAAGTGGGAGCTCTGCTGACCGCAACCCCTAATCCTATCACAACAACTAGAAATAGCCGTGGAGCGTTCCTGACTCTGCCTAGACGCCTCTTCACAGCCTAAGAGCTAACTACCCCTAAAGATAGAAAATACAGCCTACCTTGCCTCAGAGAAATTCCCCAAAGAAATAGGCAGCCCCCAACATATATTGACTGTGAGTTAAGATGGAAGTCACAAACACAGGAATGAAATAGGTTTCAGCATAGGAGGCCAGACTTAACTAAACAGACTGAGGATAGAAAAGGTATCTTTGCGGTCAGCATAAAAAACTAACAAAAAACCACGCAGAGTGTGCAAAAGAAACCACCGCACTGACTAACGGTGCGGTGGTGCCACTCTGCATTCCAGAGCTTCCAGCTAACAGGACAAAATCATGATAGCAAGCTGGACAAAAAACAGTGGTAACAAATAAGCTAGCAGGGACTTAGCTTTTGCTGAAGTAGACAGGTCATCTGAAAGATCCAAGATAACTGAACCAGTACTAGGACATTGACAGCTGGCATCAAGTAACGATCTGAGTGGAGTTAAATAGAGCAGCCAGCCAAGGCCTAAACGAGATCATCTGGGGAAGGAACCTCAGAACCAGCAGCTCCACTCACAGCCACCAGAGGGAGTCCACGAACAGAACCCGCCGAAGTACCATTCACAACCACAGGAGGGAGCTCGAGAACAGAATTCACAACAGGAAACCCTGTGGTCCCGATGATTAAATGCAGTGAATATTCATTAGATACTCCCCGCCCACCTATCAGCTGAGCAGTGAGCCGGGAGCAGCACATGAATACTGCACTTAAGCAGGGACACACATGGTTTCCTCAGCGCTGATTCCTGCAGCAGCTGGGGAGATCCATGTGTCTGGGGGAGGAGGAGGCAGCAGCAGCAGGGTCTGGGGGAGAAGAGATCGCTGCATACCTTCCTGGGCTGGAGCTGAGTGCTGTACAGTGTGCACAAGGAGGACCTGTGATGATGTCAGAAGTGGGCAGGCTGGAGCATCACATGGCAGCACAGAGCCCTCCCTCTTCTTGACATCATCACAGGTCCTTCAGACTCCAACACTAGAATCTGCTGGCTTCCATTACCTGTGCTGTGGAAAGGCAACAAGAGGGAGGGCTCTGTGTGTGCAGTCATGGGATGCTTTTACCTCACCACAGGCTGGCTGGCTGCCACAATTAAGAGGTTAGTCTTTCCAAAACACAATAAAGCACTCTGCCACTCCTTTAGTGAACTATAACTCCCAGCATGTCATAGGATCTGCAGGACATGCTGGGAGTTATAGTTCTCCCATGGGATTTTAAAGCAGCACTCCAGTGTTATTTTGCAGTGCTGGAGTGGTGCTTTCAATATAAGCCCTGTGCCCCCATTCTTATACTCACCCTCCAGCATCTTCATATAGTACTTCACAGACACCACACTGGTCCAGCAGCTTCCAACATAATAACATACTATTATATATAATAACACCACATATTATAGTATGTTATTAAATATTTTACCACATTTTTTTGCTTCAAATATTTTTTTCCCTATTTTCACCTCCAAAACCTGTGTGCGCCTTATAGTCCGGAGCGTCTTATAGTCCAAAAATACGGTACCTTGGGCATAAAGGAAGGGTCTAATTTGAGGATTATACTGTCCATGGTTATGGTCAGGAATGGCTCCTGGACTGATAAGGCCTGTAGTTTCCCTATACGCCTGGCGATAGTGATAGCTACCAGGAAGACGGTCTTAAGGGTCAGGACTTTTAAGCTGGAGGCTGAAAGGGGTTCAAAGGGGTCACCGGTCAGACCTTTTAAGACAAGATTTAAGTCCCAAGGAGGGGTGTGGATGTGAAGTCTCGGACGGATTCTAGTTGCCGATGTTATGAATCGCTTGATCCATCGGTGGTTTGCTAGATCTTGGTCGAAGAAAGACCCAAGAGCTGACACCTGAACCTTTAAAGTACTAGGTGAAAGCCCCAGTTCGAAGCCCTTCTGGAGGAATTGAAGGATCTGTGCAATATTTGGGTTGAATGAATCCGGCCTATTCGGGAAACACCATGATGAAAATTTTTTCCAAACTTTGCCATATATGGCGTTAGTTATTGGCTTCCTACTCTTTTGTAGGGTTTTGATTACTTCCTGTGAGAGACCTCTGGCTTTCAGGATCTCGGCCTCAGTATCCAGGCTGCTAGTTTTAGCTTGTGTAGGTCCGGATGGATCAGTGGACCTTGTTGAAGAAGGTCTCGTCTTTGGGGAAGCAGAATCGGGCCCTCTAGACACATGCTTGTTAGTGCGCTGAACCAGCTTCTCCCTGGCCACCATGGGGCTATCAGAATCATTGTAACTTGATCCATCCGGATCTTCTGTAGCGTTCGGGGTAGCAATGGGATTGGTGGGAAGGCATATGCCAGGGCAAACTCCCAGGGGTGGGAGGAAGCATCCAGTCCCTGCGCCTCATTTGAGGAGGTCAGGGAGAAGAAGGTGTTTGATTTTGTATTCCGGTTGTTGGCGAACAGGTCCACATCGGGAGTTCCCCATCTCTGGACTAAGGATAGGAATACATCCTGATTTAGAGACCATTCTCCTGGATGGAAGTCCCTCCTGCTGAGGTAATCTGCCTGGGAGTTATCCAATCCCTTTATATGAACTGCAGAGATGGACAGGAGGTGATTCTCGGCCCAGGAAAAAATCCTTCAGCCGTTATCTTTAGGCTCAAGTGTCCTGTGCCCCCTTGGTGCCGAAGATAGGCCACAGTGGTCATATTGTCGGACATCACCCGTACATGGTGACTTTGGATGAGGGCAGATGCGGCTCTTAGCGCCTCCTCCACTGCTTTTAATTCCCTCAGATTTGAGGAGCTGTGTCTTACATCTGGGGCCCACAGCCCCTGAAAGTGGGAGCCTTCGATCACGGCGCCCCAATCTGTCTGACTTGCGTCTGTCATGAGTATTCTGAGAGGACTCTGATCCCAGTTGACTCCCAGATGTAGGTTTTGGGAGTTCAGCCACCATGAGAGGGACGATCTCACATGAGAGGGAAGGGGAATCTTCCTGGTTAGAGCCATCCGGTGTCCTCTTGAATATGTCAGGATGTGAGATTGCAGAATTCTTGTATGGGCTTGGGCCAAGGAGACTGCCTGGATGCATGATGTCAATGAACCCAGGATTGACATAGAGTCTCTTAGAGTCGGGGTTTTTTGGCTTCTGAACCTGGAAATCCTGTGGATATGATCGATCCGATGGTCCTTGGGTAGAAAATACATCCTTTTCTCCGAGTTCGGAAGAACTCCTAGGAATTTCTTCTGTGGAGATGGCCGGAGATCTGATTTTGCCAAATTCGGGATCCACCCGAGTGACTTTAGGATATTGAGGACCTTTGTCACATCCTGATTGAGACGTGAAGTGGATGGGGCAATGATGAGAAAGTCATCCAAGTATGGAATGACACAGACCCCCTGTTGACGGATAAAGATTACCGCTTCTGACATGATCTTGGTGAAGACTTGTGGAGCAGACGAGACTCCGAAAGGAAAGACATTGAATTGGTAATGGCTGATTCGCTTGTTTTGGGAAATCGTGAACCTGAGGAACCTCCTGTGATCTGGGTGTATTGACACATGGTAGTATGCGTCCCTCAGGTCCAGCGTCGCCATTACCCAGTCCTGACCAATCAGCGGGATTGCTGATCTGATTGATTCCATTTTGAATCTTTGGTATTTTATTACCTGATATAGAGATTTCAGGTTTATTATGATACGGTGTTTCCCAGAGGGTTTTTTCACCAGAAAAAGGTGGGAATAGTGACCTTCTCCTGTTTCCTGATGTGGTACCTGGGTAATTACCTCTGCTTGAAGCAGGCTTAGAATATCCATCATCAGAGATTCTCGAAGTCCTGGAGACTGTAGAGAAGTGATGGTTAGACAGTGAGGGGGAGAACTCTCGAACTCCAATTTTAGGCCCTCCCGAATGGTACGCAGGACCCACTGATCCATGGTGATCGTCTGCCATTGGGAGAGGAATCGCGAGAGTCAACCCCCGACCGGAGAGCAGTCATTGCTTCTCAGAGGTCTGCTGGGGTTGGGGGACCAGGATATTTCTGTTTTTTCCTCCTTTGGGATAGCTCCTCCGTCCCAATTTGCCTTTGCCCCTGTAATTTTGTTGGGGAGCTTGGTCACGGGGGGAACGAAAAAAACGCTTTCTAGGGTTCTTTTGTTCCGGAAGGACTTTCTTCTTATCTGAAGCTTTGTCCAAGATTTCATCCAGGACAGGCCCAAATACATAATGACCCCGGAAGGGAATACCACAAAGCTTGGATTTTGGGGTAATATCCCCTCCCCAGGATTTAAGCCACAAGGCCCTTCTAGCCGAATTAGTGAGGACAGCTGATCTAGCGGCTACCCGTACTGATTCTGTGGAAGCGTCTGCGAGGAATCCAGTCGCCTTCTGAAGCAGAGGGAGAGAATTAAGAATCTCTTCCCTAGGGGTACCCTGTACAAGGTGATTCTCCAGGGTACACAGCCAGAGAAACAAGGATCTGGCTACACAAGTTGAGGCCATGTTAGATCTGGTTGAAGTGTCCCAAGATTTCCTCAATAAGCTCTCAGTTTTCCGATCCATGGGATCTTTCAGCTGAGAGGAATCTTCAAAGGGTAGAGCCATTTTTTTGGTTACCCTTGACACTTGAACATCCACTTTGGGCATTTCTAATAGAGAATAGTCTCCCTCAAGGGGGAAACGATTCTTAAACTCCGATGGGATGTTTAACCCCTTTTCCGGGAGGCCCCACTCATGGAGGATAAGACTTTCGATATTTTCGTGAATGGGGAATCCCTTCACTGATTTAGGTTTTAAGCCCCCAAACATGTCGTCCTGTACTGAATGGCCCTGTACTTCCTCTTCTACTTCCATGGTGCCCCTCACCATGGACACTAACTCTTCCATATCCTCAGAGGAGAAGAGATATTTTTTATTGTCAGATTTGGGAGCAGAAGTAGAACCTTCATTCTCCCAACTGTCGTCTGAACCTGAGTTATGTATCTTGCCCGAGTCAGTGTCAGAAACTACCAGAGCCATCTTCCTATTCTTAGGAGGGGGAGGCTGCGGTGTTGGGGTTTGAGAAAAGGCCGCCATAGAGGACTGAACCTCTTGTCTGATGAGGGTTCTGATGCTGTCCATGAGTGAGGGCTCTTCACTACGCAGGACTTCGTCTGTGCATGGATGGCAGAGCTTCTTTTTATATGTGGAGGGAAGCTTGGATGCACATGCAGCACACTTGCGGCTGGGCATTTTATCCTTCCTATGGGCAGGGACCTTGTCTCCCTAGAACGAGAGAGAAAGGTGAACTAAGTCACTTAAATTAAAAATGGACAGCAAGGGACATCATCCCACTACTTACAGTAGGGGGTGTACGCTGGGCTCCGCAGGAGCAGAGAGTAGGGGTTTGTCACCCTCCATATGGTCAGTGGTCCAGTAAAGAGGGTCACAGACAGAAGGTCTTACCTGGAGGCTTCCCCAGCCAGGAATAAATACTTTATCGAGGCTCCCAGCAAATTTGGTGCTCCTCCTCCTCATTAGCGTCCATGGGGGGGTCAGAGATGCCCGTCATGGCTGCCTCTGGATGTGCTGGCAGGGGACACTGGCCAGCGCGAGCGGGAGTTTCAGCGTATGGAGCCGAAGAAACTGTAAGTTCGGGTGCGTGTCACTTCCGGTGCGCGCGCGCCACCACCAGCAGCAGCGTGGAGGAAAGAGGAAGCCGGGGAGCTGCAGGAGGACTGCCCTGATTTGCCTCCCAAAAAAGGCGTGGGTAGGGTGGGTGGAGGTCCCAAGTCATGCGGTGGACGCAGAGATGGGAGCAGTCCAAAGGAGGAGGAGAGCGGAGCTCCCGACCTCAACTGCCCGGCTTCAGGTAACAGTGCTCCCAATCGCCGGCCATGGCAGCACTATCAGAGAACCTCTTCATGCCCCATAGGGGACAGGAAAAACACTGGTGGTTGCAGGAAGGGGAGGGGTATTTAACCTCTTTGTTTCCTGTCCCCTATTAGGGCGGGGAGGCAACCTCCGATACTGCTGTCGTGGAAGGTGACTGGAAAAAAATGTATTTATTTCCATTTTCCCATTAGGGTTAGGGTTAGAGTTGGGGCTAAAGTTAGGTTTAGGGTTGGGACTAAAGTTAGGGTTAGCGCTAAAGTTAGGGTTAGGGTTGGGGCTTAAGTTAGGGTTAGGGTTGGGGCTAAAGTTAGGGATGGGGCTAAAGTTAGGGTTAGAGTTTGGATTACATTTACGGTTGGGATTAGTTTTAGGGCTGTGGTTAGGGTTGTGGTTGGGATTAGGGTTAGGGGTGTGTTGGAGTTAGTGGTGTGGCTAGAGTTGGGATTAGGGTTAGGGGTGTGTTGGGTTAGGGGTATATTTGGGATTAGGGGCATGTTTGGGTTAGGGGTGTGGTTAGTGTTATGGTGAGGGATGGGATTAGGGTTAGGGCTGTGTTTGGGTTAGGGTTTTAGTTAGAATTGTGGGGTTTTCACTGTTTAGGCACATCAGGGGCTCTCCAAATGCGACATGGTGTCCGATCTCAATTCCAGCCAATTTTGCATTGAAAAGCCAAACGGCGCTCCTTCTCTTCCGAGCTCTGCCATGCGCCCAAACAGTGGTTAACCCCCACATATGGGGTATCTGTATACTCAGGATAAATTGCACAAAAACTATTGCAGTCCAATTTCTTCTGTTACCATTGGGAAAATAAAAAATTAGAGGTGAAAAGATAATTTTTGCGAAAAAATATGATTTTTTGTTTTTTGGCTCTACATTATAACCTTCTGTGAAGCACTTGGTAAGTCAAACTGCTCACCACACATCTAGATAAGTTCCTTAGGGGGTCTACTTTCCAAAACTGTGTCACTTGTGGAGGTTTCAAAGTTTAGGCACATCGGGGGCTCTCCAAACGCGACATGGCGTCCTATCTCAATTCCAGTCAATTTTGCATTGAAAAGTTAAACGGCGCTCCTTCCCTTCCGAGCTCTGCCATGCGCCCAAACAGTGGTTTACCCCCACATGTGGGGTATCAGCGTACTAAGGACAAATTGTGCAACAAATTTTGTGGTCCAATTTTTCCTGTTACCCTTGGTAAAATAAAACAAATTGGAGCTGAAATAAAACATTTTGTGAAAAAAAGTTATATGTTCATTTTTTGTTAAACATTTCAAAAATTTCTGTGAAACACCTGAAGGGTTAATAAACTTCTTGATTGTGGTTTTAAGCACCTTGAGGGGTGCAGTTTTTAGAATGGTGTCACACTTGGGTATTTTCTATCATATAGACACCTCAAAGTGACTTCAAATGTGATGTGGTCCCTAAAAAAAATTGTGGTGTAAAAATGAGAAATTGCTGGTCAATTTTAACCCTGATAACTCCCTAACAAAAAAAGTTGGTTCCAAAATTGTGCTAATGTAAAGTAGGCATGTGGGAAATGTTACTTATTAAGTATTTTGTGTGATATATCTCTGGGATTTAAGGGCATAAAAATTCAAAGTTGGAAAATTGCGAAATTTTCAAAATTTTTGGCAAATTTCCGTTTTTTTCTTAAACGCAGGTAATATCAAAGAAATTTTAACACTATCATGAAGTAAAATATGTCATGAGAAAACAATGTCAGAATTCTGTGGATCCGTTGAAGTTATAAAGTTCCAAAGTTATAACCTCATCAATGGACAGTGGTCAGAATTGTAAAAATTTGCCCAGTCATTAACGTGCAAACCACCCTTGGGGGTAAAGGGGTTAAGTTAAGAGTACCATCATTTCTGTCGAGGCCTATTTCATGAGTTTTATTTTTTTTAAATTCTGTGGAAGCATGGTTGACAAGCAATGTCTGACTTTAATTTGTTCATTTTCAAAGATTTTTTATTTATTATTACTTTTGTCAGATTCAAGTTATTTCTGTGACCATTGTGGGTTTTTCTGTCATGAAACAAGCAGTACCAACAATTTTGACCATGTGTGTAAAATTAACCCCTACCATTGCCAATTATGGGGCATGCTACTCAGAAAGGACTAGGGTTTTACTTACATCAGCACTAACATTAATACTAAAGATGTGAAAATCAATTTGATATGTATCAAAATTTGAGTTCAAATTTAGGAACATCGCTTGTCACAGCGAATTTATATACTTTTAAATTTGATTTTTACATATTAAAAAAACCTGCTGCCATTTTACATATTGCAGAAGATTTCAACAGCCACAGAAGACGCTCATGACTTCAGTTGAAAGAGCTTCCCCATAATGACTTGCAACTATCACGTCTCATAGCAACTATCACATCTCACAGCTAATCAGGAAAGACTATCATAGCCTATGTATAAGTAAATGCAGCGAATGCATCAACCATTTTAGCATGATTTTAGCATGATTTAGGAAATTGAGTAGTCAGCAGTGCTCACTGTTCAGCTCCAGAGATATGTAAATAAAGCCTTTAAAGATTGGGCAAATACAGTTATGCTCAAAAGTTTACATAACCCGGCAGAATTTTTGCTTTCTTGACTGACCTTTTTTCAGAGAATATGAATGATAACACCAAAACTTTTTCTCCACTCATGGTTAGTGGTTGGGTGAATCCATTTATTGTCCAATTACTGTGTTTTCTCTTTTTAAATCATAATGACAACCCATAGGTGTGTGCCCACCAATCTAGAGCATCTGCCCACTGCTTGCATTGCAAGTTTGTAATGGCTGGTGGATAACAAGTCTTTTAGGTTTCTTGCTCTCTTAGTTATGAGTTTAGGTTGTTTACTAATGAATGAGGCAAATTTTGGTTCACTAAGTAAAATTCCCCAGTTCTTCAGCAAAATATGGTGTATGTTACCCCAATGGTTATTATGAGGATTGCAGCATGATGTCTAGCTTTTGAAGAACTTTTGGTATACTTCACTTTGTCAGGCAGGTCCTGTTTAAGTAATTTCTTGATTGAGAACAGGTGTGGAAAAAAACAGGCCTGAGTGTGGCAAGGGAATTTTAACTCAGCTTTCCAATGATGTGATAAACCACAGTTAATTTATGTTTTAAAGGGGAAGGGCAATTGCTCTTTCACACAGGGCCTTGTAGGTTTGGATTTATTTTTCCCTTAGACCTTAATATTGTCTTTCATTTAAAAAATGCATTATGCATTTTCTTTTGTTATCTTTGTCTAATACTTAATATTGTTTGGTGATCTGAAACATTTATGAGTGACAAACATGCAAAGAATAGGAAATAAGGAAGGGGCAAACACTTTTTCATACAAATGTAGCTGTGACCTTCCGGAAGAGTGATGTACATATGCAACCTTCATTTTTTTATATTTTAAGATACAGGAACTCCACTAAAGTTAATGAGATGTTAGAGGTAAGAGAAATATTCCATGGGTTACATTTCAGGTTAGATATGAAGACATTGCATTCAGTCAAAGATCCAGACTAAAATAAAAGTATGTCATCCATATAGTGGTACCACTATAACACACGTGCCTGGAAGGATGTTAAAAGGTGTACATGTGTCTCCTCCCACCAACCTAATAAAAGGTTTAATTAAACAAAAAGAAAAGAGTGGGCCTTAGAGCAATTCTTGAAAACATATATAGAAATTTTATTGAAAAATTCTGACAAAACAATAATATTATCATAACAGCAATTAACCCCTTAGTGACAGAGCCAATTTGATACTTAATGACCAGGCCAATTTTTACAATTCTGACCACTGTCACTTTATGAGGTTATAACTCTGGAACGCTTCAACGGATCCTGCTGATTCTGAGACTGTTTTTTCGTGACATATTGTACTTCATGTTAATGGTAACATTTATTCGATATTACTTGCGATTATTTATGAAAAAAATGGAAATATGGCAAAAAATTTCAAAATTTAGCAATTTTCAAACTTTGGATTTTTATGCCCTTAAATCAGAGAGATATGTCACAAAAAATAGTTAATAAATAACATTTCCCACATGTCTACTTTACATCAGCACAATTTTGGAAGTAACATTTTTTTTTGTTAGGGAGTTATAAGGGTTAAAAGTTGACCAGCAATTTCTCATTTTTACAACACCATTTTTTTTTTAGGGACCACATCACATTTGAAGTCATTTTGAGGGGTCAATATGATAGAAAATAACCAAGTGTGACACCATTCTAAAAACTGCACCCCTCAAGGTGCTCAAAACCACATTCAAGAAGTTTATTAACCCTTTACGTGCTTCACAGGAACTGAAACAATGTGGAAGGCAAAAATGAACATTTAACTTTTTTTTGCAAACATTTTGCTTCAGAACCATTTTTTTTTATTTTCACAAGTGTAAAAACAGAAATGTAACCATAAATGTTGTTGTGCAATTTCTCCTGAATACGACGATACCCCATATGTGTGGGTAAACCACTGTTTGGGCGCACCGCAGAGCTTGGAAGAGAAGGAGCGCCGTTTGACTTTTTCAATGCAGAATTGGCTGGAATTGAGGAAACCCCCCACAAGTGACCCCATTTTGGAAACTAGACCCCTTAAGGAACTTATCTAGATGTGTGGTGAGCACTTTGAGCCCCTAAGTGCTTCACAGAAGTTTATAAAGTAGAGCTGTGAAAATAAAAAATTGCATTTGTTTACACAAAAATGATCTTTCGCCCACAAATTCTTATTTTCACAAGGGTAACAGGAGAAATTAGACCACAAAAGTTGTTGTTCAATTTCTCCTGAGTATGTTGATATCCCATATGTGGGGGTAAACCACTGTTTGGGCGCACCGCAGAGCTTGGAAGAGAAGGAGTGCCGTTTTACTTTTTCAATGTAGAATTGGCTGGAATTGAGATTGGACGCTATGTCGCATTTGGAGAGCCCCTGATGTGCCTAAACAGTAGAAGCCCCCCACAAGTGACCCCATTTTGGAAACTAGACCCCTTAAGGAACTTAACTAGATGTGTGGTGAGCACTTTAAACCCCCAGGTGCTTCTCAGAAGTTTATAACATAGAGCCGTGAAAATAAAAAATCGCATTTTTTCTACAAAAATGATCTTTTTGCCCCAAAATTTTTATTTTGACAAGGGTAACAGGAGAAATTAGACCACAAAAGTTGTTGTGCAATTTCTCCTGAGTACATCAATACCCCATATGTGGGGGTAAACCACTGTTTGGGTGCACTGCAGAGCTTGGAAGAGAAGGAGTGCCATTTTACTTTTTCGATGTAGAATTGGCTGGAATTGAGATCGGACACCATGTCGCGTTTGGAGAGGCCCTGATGTGCCTAAACAGTGGAATCCCCCCACAAGTGACCATTTTGGAAACTAGACCCCTTAAGGAACTTATCTAGATGTGTGGTGAGCACTTTTAAACCCCCAGGTGCTTCACGGAAGGTTATAGCGTAGAGCCGTGAAAATAAAAAGTCGCATTTTTTTTTCAAAAATGATTTTTTTGCCCCCAAATTTTTATTTTCACAAGGGTAACAGGAGAAATTAGACCACAAAAGTTGTTGTGCAATTTCTTCTGAGTATGGCGATACCCCATATGTGGGGGTAAACCACTGTTTGGGCGCACCGCAGAGCTTGGAAGAGAAGGAATGCCGTTTTACTTTTTCAATGTAGAATTGGCTGGAATTGAGATCGGACACCATGTCGCGTTTGGAGAGCCCCTGATGTGCCTAAACAGTAGAAACCCCCCACAAGTGACCCCATTTTGGAAACTAGACCACTTAAGGAACTTATCTAGATGTGTGGTGAGCACTTTAAACCCCCAAGTTCTTCACAGAAATTTATAAAGCAGAGCCGTGAAAATAAAAAATCCTTTTTTTTTCCTCAAAAATGATTTTTTTAGCCTGCAATTTTTTATTTTCTCAAGGGTAACAGGAGAAATTGGACCCCAAAATTTATTGTGCAATTTATGCTGAGTAGGCTGATACCCCATATGTTGGGGTAAACCACTGTTTGGGCGCATGGCAGAGCTCGGAAGGGAAGGAGCGCCGTTTTGGAATGCAGACTTTGATAGAATGGTCTGCGGGCGTTATGTTGCGTTTGCAGAGCCCTTGATGTACCTAAACAGTAGAAACCCCCCACAAGTGACCCCATTTTGGAAACTAGACCCCCCAAGGAACTTATCTAGATGTGTGGTGAGAACTTTGAATGCCCAACTGCTTCACAGAAGTTTATAATGCAGACTCGTGAAAATAAAAAATATTTTTTTTTTCCACAAAAAAGATTTTTTAGCCCCCAACTTTTTATTTTCACAAGGGAACAAGAGAAATTAGACCCCAAGAGTTGTTGTCCAATTTGTCCTGAGTACACTGATACCCCATGTATGGGGGGGACCACTGTTTGGGTGCACGGCAGAGCTCGGAAGGGAAGGAGCGCCGTTTTGGAATGCAGACTTTGATAGAATGGTCTGCGGGCGTTATGTTGCATTTGCAGAGCCCCTGATGTGCCTAAACAGTAGAAACCCCCCACAAGTGACCCCATTTTGGAAACTAGACCCCCCAGGGAACTTATCTAGATGTGTGGTGAGAACTTTGAATGCCCAAGTGCTTCACAGAAGTTTATAATGCAGAGTCATGAAAATAAAAATAAAAATTTTTTTCCACAAAAAAGATTTTTGAGCCCCCAAATTTTTATTTTCACAAGGGTAACAAGAGAAATTGGACCCCAAAAGTTGTTGTCCAATTTGTGCTGAGTACACTGATACCCCATGTGTGGTGGGGACCACTGTTTGAGCGCATGGCAGAGCTCGGAAGGGAAGGAACCCCACTTTGGAATGCAGACTTTGATAGAATGGTCTGCGGGCATTATGTTGCGTTTGCAGAGACCCTGATGTACCTAAACAGTAGAAACCCCCCACAAGTGACCCCATTTTGGAAACTAGAGCCCCCAAGGAACTTATCTAGATGTGTGGTGAGAACTTTGAATGCCCAAGTGCTTCACAGACGTTTATAATGCAGAGTTGTGAAAATAAAAAATATTTTTTTTTTCCACAAAAAAGATTTTTTAGCCCCCAAGTTTTTATTTTCACAAGGGTTACAGGAGAAATTGGACCACAAAAGATGTTGTCCAATTTATCCCGAGTACGCTGATGCCCCATATGTGGGGGTAAACCACTGTTTGGGTGCAGGGCAGAGCTCGGAAGGGAGGGAGCACCATTTGACTTTTTGAGCGCAAAATTGGCTGTGGCGTTTAGAGACCCCCTGATGTACCTAAACAGTGGAAACCCCCCAAATCTAACTCCAACCCTAACCCCAACACACCCCTAAGGCTTCTTTCACACTTCAGTTGTTTGGCGTCAGTCAGCTCCGACACAGTGACGGATCCGTCACAATTGTTGAGAAAACGGTTCTAACGGATCCATTTTTTTGACGGATCCGTTACTTGGGGGTTGTCTGGGAAAAGTATCTACTTTTTGGAGCTTGTGCAATTGAAAAAGCGGATTGGGACGACGGATCCGCCGAAATGACGGTAACAACGGATCCGTCGCCCATAGGCGGCCATTCTATGGAATGACGAATGCGACGGATCCGTCGCGAACCGCCATTTTGGCGCAGACAAAAAACGTTACAATGGCCGTCAATGTCTAGATGACCTCCGCCAAATCTCGATGGATCCGTCACATGGCGGATGGAACGGACGACCATCCGCCACAAGCCATCGCTAATGCATGTCTATGGGAAAATAGCGGAACCGCCAAAAAAAGTGGCGGATCCGCTATTTGATGAAAATGGCGGTTTCAGACTGACGCCAAAAGACTGAAGTGTGAAAGAGGCCTAACCCTAATGCCAACCCGATCCATAATCCTAATCACAACCCTAAGGATAATCGCAACCCTACCTCAAAACAACCATAACTCTAATCAGAACCCTAAATCCAACACACCCCTAATCCTAATCTCAACCCTAACCTCAAACCTAACCCTAATCCCAATACACCCCTAATCCCAACCCTACCCTTAACCCTAATCCCAAACCTAACCGTAATCCCAAACGTAACGCTAATGCCAACCCTAATCCAAACCCTAATCCCAACCCTAACCCTAACTTTAGCCGCAACCCTAGTCCTAACTTTAGCCCCAACCCTAACCCTAACCCTAAATTTAGCCCCAGCCCTAACCCTAAACCTAAATTTAGCTCCAACCCTAACCCTAAATTTAGCCCCAACCATAGCCCTAACCCTAAGCCTAGCCCTAGCCCTAACCCTAGCCCTAACCCTAACCCTAGCCCTAACCCTAAGCCTAGCCCTAACCCTAACCCTAATTTTAGCCCCAACTCTTCTCTCCTGCCGGCCGGCAGATGGCAGCAGAGAGCGGGCGCACTGCGCATGCGCCCGCCATTTTCTTTTCATAGGAAGAAGCCGGCGGCCAGGAGAAGACACAGGAGGACCCAGGGACACCGGTAAGTATGATAGGGTCCCCGAATCCCCCTATTTCTCTGTCCTCTGATGACGATCACATCTGATGCGATCACATCAGAGGACAGAGAATTACACATCACTTTTTTTTTTTTTGCGGTCGCCGGTAAACAGTTAATTACCGGCGATCGCAAAACAGGGGTCGGTAAAAACCGACCCCGATCATGTTCTTTTGGGTCTCGGCTACCCCCAGCAGCCGAGACCCCAAAGATCTCCCAGGTGCTGGCCGGCGGGCGCACTGCGCGTGCACCCGCCATTTTTAAGATGGCGGCGCCCATGGGGAGCCACGAGGAGCACCGGGGGAGACAGGTGAGTATCGGGGGGGGCATCAGGGGCGACCGGTGACCCCATTTCTCTGTCCTCCGATGTGCGATCACATCGGAGGACAGAGAAATTAAATGGGAAATCGCGTTTTTGTTTTTTTTTGCGATCGCCGGTAAACGGTTAATTACCGGCGATCGCAACTCGGGGGTCGGTAAAAAAAACCCCGAATCATGTTCTCTGGGGTCTCAGCTACCCCCGGTAACCGAGACCCCAGAGAAAATCCGACTCTGGGGGGCGCTATTCACTTTTTCCACAGCGCCGTTATTTAACGGCGCTGTGGTTTAAGTACCCTTAGCAGCCGCCGTTAAAAGGCGTATCGGCGGTCGTTAAGGGGTTAAATACTGAGAAAATCAGGGTGTAATGACATCAAGGTGCCACATCCGCAAAACAATTGGTAAGGTTGTAGTCAAAAAGAAATAATACACATATGCATGTATAGCCAAGTATAGCGTATACTACAAAATCATGTAGTGGTGACCGTTGGAAGTTTCTATTCAGAAATTCATACAGAAACCCAGAGTATAAAATAACTGTATAATACAGGTGAACATCCGGGTCAAAGTAATGATGCAGAGAGAATAATAACAAAGTGCAACGAACATGTATTATAGAATTAGGCCGGGGTCTGCTTTTCCACCTCCTGCATCCAGGTTGGTTCATTATGGGCATTTCTTCCCCTTTATTATGTCTGACATAACTCACTGCATGTCATTTATGGATTTGTGTCTAATGTGTGTATAATCTTATTAGTATCGGCCTAATTCTATAATACGTGTTCAATGGACTTTGTTATTATTCTCTCCGCATTATTACTTTGACCCGGATGTTCACCTATATTACACAGTTATTTTATACTCTGGGTTTCTGTATGAATTTCTGAATAGAACCTTCCAACGGTCACCACTACATGATGTTGTAGTATACTTGGCTATCTGCATTGGGATTATACATGCATATCTGTATTATTTCTTTTTGACTACAACCTTACCAATTGTTTTGCGGACGTGGCACCTTGATGTCATTACACCGTGATTTTCTCTGAATTTAATTGCTTTTATGATAATATTATTGTTTTGTCAGAATTTTTTCAATAAAATTTCTATATGTGTTTTCAAGAAATGCTCTAAGGTCCACTCTTTTCTTTTGGTTTAATGCTTATATTTTTGTGGATGAGCTTATGATTTATGGCCCTTATTTTTGGAACTAATAAAAGGTTGGCTTAACAGCAAGATCAGTGGGCACCCATGGCAGTGACGGACACCTGTTTGAATAAAGTGAGGTAAAAAATGAAATAGTGATTCTCAAGTACAAATCATAATAGATCCAAGATTAATTAATCATGTAACTGGTCACCTGTGGTTTTGAAATCCAGAAAGATGGAAACAGCCTGTAGACCAAGATCATGATCAATGCATATAAGGACTTGACGTCCAGTTTTCCCAGTAAGGTATTTGAAGGCATGTTTAATTCCATCCAACTGTGCAATCAGGTATGACAAGTCACGTACAAATTACCCTAAAACAAAGACCAAAAGACTGTAAGTAGAAGTCCAGGTAAATACATTTATACATGGGCGTTCATATAAACCTCCAATCTCAGAAATAATGGGTCCGCCCCGGGTTCTTGAATAGATTTATGAATTTTATGGAGCATCAAAAATGGTCACTACCAGATGTTTGTGGTTAAAAACTTCCATTCTTTTATAACAAAGACAGGTAGTGTGGTGAACACTCTTGCTGAGATCTGAGGTGCTGATGAAGTGGGATGGCAATTCCAGTAATAGAGCAATGTTCAATCACTGCACACTCTTAATAGATGCTTGTGAGGACTTTATTGTAAAGATGTAGATGCAGCAATAACACAATTCATGAATAGTGTTGAGCATTCCGATACCGCAAGTATCGGGTATCGGCCGATACTTGCGGTATCGGAATTCCGATACCGAGTTCCGATATTTTTGTGGTATCGGAAATCGGAATCGGAAGTTCCCAGTGTATGGTTCCCAGGGTCTGGAGGAGAGGAGACTCTCCTTCAGGCCCTGGGATCCATATTCATGTAAAAAATAAAGAATTAAAATAAAAAATATGGATATACTCACCCGTCCGGCGGCCCCTGGACCTTACCGATTGTAACTGGCAGCCTCTGTTCCTAAGAGTGAGGAGTTTAGGACCCTTGATGACGTCGCGGCTGGTGATTGGTCGCGTGCCACTCATGTGACCGCTCACGTGACCAATCACAAGCCGCGACGTCATCGCAGGTCCTAAACTCCTCATTCTTAGGAACGGAGGCTGATGGTTACAATCGGTAAGGTCCAGGGGCCGCCGGATGGGTGAGTATATCCATATTTTTTATTTTAATTCTTTATTTTTTACATGAATATGGATCCCAGGGCCCGAAGGAGAGTTTCCTCTCCTTCAGACCCTGGGAACCATCCAGGATAGCTTCCGATACTTGTGTCCCATTGACTTGTATTGGTATCGGGTATCGGTATCGGCGATATCCGATATTTTTCGGGTATCGGCCGATACTATCCGATACCCATACTTTCAAGTATCGGAAGGTATCGCTCAACACTATTCATGAATAAGGAATTGGTGCAGGAATAGAGAAATTGGTGAGGGGACAAGAACATAACATTTTAACACTCATAGGGTCTTATTCATATAGTCACTGTTGGCAAAGTTCACTGAATGGTATAAAGGATATTCTGCTTGCAAAAAGACACCTGGGTCAAGAGTAGGTCCGGCGCACCTGCGCCTTGGATTGTAGGCTACAATATCCTTTATACCGTTCACTGAACTTTGCCAAGAGCGACTATATTTATGAGACCCTATAAGGATTGAAACTTTATGTTCATGTGGCCTCACCATTTTCTCTATCCCTGCACCAATTCCTTATTCATGAATTGTGTTATTGCTGCTTCTTCATCTGTACAATAAAGTCCTCACAAGCATCTATCAAGAGTGTGCGGTGATTGAACATTACTCTTTTATAACAAAGGCATAATTTTTCTTGAAGCTGACCAATGCTCTGTGCTTCTCATTGTTTTGATTTTTCTGTTTATTAGCATTGTTTTTCAAATTTTAGATGTCCCGGCAGATGGTTTGGTAGAATATCTGTACAGCCGGAAACAATAATAAGGATGGGGTTGCTTGAGATAGTAGGCGATGTGTAAATTCGGTCCTTTTAACTTTATGATGGAAGTTTTCTTCAAGTAGCTACAAGTAGTGATGAGCGAATGTGCTCGCCACTACTCATTACTCACCCAAATATCACTGTACTCGGTGTACTCAGCGAGCACTGAGCATTTCTGGGATTATTCGGCTGGAGCTTGGGCCTCCGCCTTGCATTTTTGGCAGTCTTTAGAGCGCCAATCAACATGCAGGGATTGTCTGCTATGCACTGTAGTGCCGCAGCCATCTTTGTTGTGGTATTACAGTGATTGGCTGGCCGCACAGCATCATTAAGTCTATAAAAGACCTGATGCCGCCCTGCTTGGCGCATTCAGCTCCAGACTCAGCTAGTGTAGGGAGAGCTGCTGCTGAGATATGGTCAGATTTGGGCTTTTATTAGTTAGTGTGGATCTATTAGTGTTCAATACACAAATCCAGCTAAACCAATAGTCCTTTTAAGGGCTAATTAAGGAGTATATAGATTGCAGTGCTAGGTAAGCAGGGGAGTCTATGTGTGCATATTCACATCAGTGCAATGCCTGTAGGCACTGTATGCGAGTATATAGATCTCACTGCATACATCAAAAAGGTCCATTACTGTCTGGTGCTGCAGATTTTATATACCATATTTTCCGGCGTATAAGATGACTTTTTAACCCCTAAAAATTGTCCCAAAAGTCGGGGGTCGTCTTATACGTTGGGTACGGGTGCACAGAGCGATCCTGGATGGTTCCTAGGGTCTGAAGGAGAGGAGACTCTCCTTCAGGCCCTGGGATCCTTATTCATGTAAAAAATAAAGAATACAAATAAAAAATATGGATATATTCACCCCTCCGACGGACCCTGGACCTCAGCGGTGCAAGCGTCTGCCTCCATTCCTAAGAATGCAGTGAGTGAAGGACCTTAGATGACGTCGCGGTCACATGAGCGCTCACGTGACCGCTGATGTGACCGCGACGTCATCGAAGGTCCTTCACTCACTGCATTCTTAGGAGTGGAGGCAGACGCTTGCACCGCTGAGGTCCAGGGTCCGTCGGAGGGGTGAGTATATCCATATTTTTTTTATTTTTATTCTTTATTTTTTACATGAATATGGATCCCAGGGCCTGAAGCAGAGTCTCCTCTCCTCCAGACCCTGGGAACCACACACCGTATAAGATGACTGGGCGTATAAGATGACCCCCATCTTATACGGCGGGTATATCCCAAATTCCATATTTTATATGGAAAAGTTGGGGGTCGTCTTATACGCCCAGTAGTCATATACACCAGAAAATATGGTATATATATATTGTAGCGTTTCGCCCACTACGTGTCTTGGGGATACTCGCTTGGCAGCAGAATAATCATAGACAGGCACAATTTTTCACATAAACAGTTCGTGTGGTTTATTATACTCTCAGCATAAACCACTGTAGGCCATGTTACATATCACAGACCTCACATAGACCTTTACTTCATCATATATGGCTTTACAAATCATTCATTATTCAAGCCTGTATCTCTCCAGGCACCGGGTGACTGCACAGTTCCACAACTGTCCTATGTTAGCGCACACAGTTCTTTTCCCCATACCAGGGGTTACCTCTCAGGAGCACCTGCTCCACAGGTAAACTCCACGTCAGTCCCAGGTCCTCAACACGGACTGTCCAGGTCGGTGGTCTCACAGTGCTTCCAGGACAACTACGCTCCCAGGAGCCTCCAACACTGACGTCAAGGTCCTACAGCACACAGGCCACTCAGTGCCAAAGCCTAACCATGTGCTATTCAGGAATACCCAGGATTTCCACACAGGCTTCCAGGGCCTTGCACTTGGACCATTCAGATCCAAACACAGGAACCATGTGACCCACACCTTGGTTACATTACATATCTGTAACCACTCCCCTGGGTGGGAGTGTGGGTGTGTGAGGCTAGTTTGATCCTCCCAGCTCATCACAACTATGCCTCCAAGTGCATCTTGAAGTGCACATTCAGCACCCCCTGGCTGTAAGATTGGTCACTGCACCACAATATATATATATATATATATATATATATATATATATATATATATATATATATATATATATATATATATATATGTATACATATATATATATATATATATATATATTTACCTAGCTGCAGGTATCTGTGGCTAGGAATAATTTTTTTTTGCACCTGAATCCTGCTAATTTTATTACAAAGCAATCCAGAGCACACTTTTTTTACTACATTTACTGTATTTGCTTGTTCACACTGCAGACTACAGCCAGATCATTTTAATACAACAGTGTGAAAATCCATCAATTTAAAATGGCTTTGTCTATCCCAGGCATCACATCTGAGTGCGCAGAAAATTCTGGTACTGTAGTATTTTTTGGAGTGTCTTACAAAATTTTTGAACACCATTTTGCTGACCAAAAAATATTTAGCTACAGTTCATATATTTATCAGTGTTTTGTACGCCACACGCATCAAATATCATTATCATAAATATTTTACAATTTTCGTACTCCAACAATTTTGTTTTTAGTGTCATAATCTACTTATTGACACATTTTTTGTGGGCCAAAAAAATCCAGGCCAAATATTTAACAGTGTTCTATCTTCGTCAGACGCCAGATCTATCTGTGGGCTACAAATTGTGGCATTTCTGGCCTATACTCCACTGTTTTTGCTGTTACCCTAGGTCTATACAGAATTTTGGGGTAAAAAAAAAAAATTAAAAAAACTCCAGGCCACATTTTGAACAGTCTGTTATCTCTGTCAGATGCCTGATCTATCTGTGCTCTACAAATAGTTTATTTTCAGGCCTACATTCCACTTGTTTTTGCGGTCTGCTGGCCTAGGTCTATACATTATTTTAGGGAAAAAAATAAAAAAATACAGGCCACATGTTGAACAGTCTGGTATCTCTGTGACACACCTCATCTATCTGTGGGCTACAAAGTGTGTTTTGAGGCTTCCATTCACCTTTTTTTGCTGTGTGCTACCCTGGCTCTAAACACTATTTTGGGGTAAAAAAAATAAAAAATATAGGCCACATATTGAACAGTCTGGTATTGCTGTCTTACGCCTGATCTATTTGTGGCCTACAAATTGTGGCAATTCAGGCCTACATTCCACTGTATTTGCTGTCTGTTACCTTAGTTCTGTACACTATTTTGGGTGAAAAAAAATTGCAGGCCACATATTGAACAGTTTGTTATCTCCGTCAGATGCCTAGTATATCTGTGCTCTACAAATAGTTGCTTTTCAGGCCTACATTCCACTTTTTTTGCTGTCTGCTACCCTAGGTCTATACACTATTTTGGGGTAAACAAAATTTTTAAAAGCTCCAGGCCACATTTTGAACAGTCTGTTATCTCCATCAGACTCCTGGTCTATCTGTGCTCTACAAATTGTGGCATTAGATTAGAGGTTTGCATTCACGTTTTTTTAAATAGGCAAGGCGCGTGGCAAGGGACAGGGAAGTGGACATGATGGTGATGGTGCGTGCAGAGGTTGAGGCCATGGGCAAGCTGAAAGTGGGCCACAACAAACACTCACATCTTATCGCTTGATATTCATGTCCCAATTACTTGGGGACTGTAGCAGCATACCACTATTGAAACCAGAGCATGTTGAAAAAGTTGTTGGTTTGAGAGTAGAAAAAGTTGTTGGTTGGATAGTGGACAATACTTCCAGTTACTTTGCCACCACCACCAGCACCCTGTCTTCCACATGGTCAAGTCTGAGTAGAAATGAGCCTGGACCGCATATTCCACACCCTGATCCTCAGTCCTCCCACCATGCTGAGTGCCCTGAGACAACTGATTCAACACTTGGACATTTCAAAGAGCTGTTCACTTTTCCATTTCTCGATTCGGGCCTCTGGCCTGGTCCACTTGAAGCGGGGCAAGATGAGATTCCATGTAGCGATGCCCAAATATTTGAGCAGCAATGGTCACACAAAGGTGACAGTGGGAATGTGTCACAAGAGGTGAACGATGATGAGACACAATTGCCAGAAACTCAGGGTGAGGACCAGGGTGCAGAAGTGGAAGAAGAGGTGTTGGATGTTATAGTATCTGACCCAACCTGGCAGGAGGACATGCAGAGCGATGACAGCAGCACGCAGGGGAGGGAGGTGTAGCACCCCAACAGGCAGGAAGAAGCAGTGTGGTGGCCGCAGACAGAAGGTGGGAAACCGTTCCCCACAACACCAACATGACGGAAGTTGCCAGTCCAACAGTAAAGTCTTCCTGAGTCTGGTTGTTTTTTAAAGACTCTGCCGATAACACCAAAGAGGCCATTTGCACCACCTGCCATGCCCACATCAGCAGGGGTAGCAAAACTACCAGCTTTACCACCACCAGCAGCATGATCAGGCACATGGCAGCAAAGCACCTGACTTTGTGGGCCGAAACACAGGCACCATGAACCATGTCTGCAGGTAACACATTGCTTCTTCCACTGTTGTGCATGAAAGCCAATCCCCTGTCCACAGTGCATGCGAAGATGCCTCCTTCCCTGCACCTGTCATTACCTACACACAACTAGCACCATCATCAAGCACGTCCACATCCTTGTCCCAGCACAGCTCTCAGTTGTCCATACCACAGTAATTGGAACACAAGCGGAAGTACGCATCCAACGCCCCATAGGCCACAGTACTAAATTCACATATTTCTCATCTGTTGCGCTCAAAATGTTGCCTTTTAGGCTCATGGAGATGGAAGCTTTCTGCAACCTGATGGAGTCAGCCATCCCAAGGTATTCAGTCCCCAGCCACCACTATTTCTTCTGGTTTACTGTCCTAGAATTACACAAACACGTGTCCCACAACAATACCCGTACCCTCAACAATGCTGTTACTGGGAAAGTCCACCTAACCATGGACACATAGACATGTGATTGTGTGCAGGGATGGTACATCTTGCTGACGGAACACTGGGTTAACACAGTGGAAGCCGGAACCCAGTCGGACCTTGGGATGGTGCACATCCTCCCAACCCCGAGGATTGAGGGCCCTAGGTCAGTCTGGGTTGCCCCCACAGTCTACAGCTCCTGCACGTCCTCTTCAGCCTCCATATCTGAAAGTAGCACATCATTCACAAGCTGGAAGGACTGCAGCACTTCCTCAGCCAAGAGGCAAAAGGCTGTGCTGAAGCTAATATATTTAGGTGATAAACAGCACAATACTGAGGAGTTGTGGGCAAGAGCAGGCAGATCAGTGGCTGACACCTCTGAACCTACAGCCAGGCATCATAATAATAAATAATAATAATAATAATTTTATTTATATAGCGCCAACATATTCTGCAGCGCTTCACAAATTATAGAGGGGACTTGTACAGACAATAGACATTACTGCATAACAGAAATCACAGTTCAAAATAGATACCAGGAGGAATGAGGGCCCTGCTCGCAAGCTTACAAACTATGAGGAAAAGGGGAGACACGAGAGGTGGATGGTAACAATTGCTTTAGTTATTTGGACCAGCCATAGTGTAAGGCTCGGGTGTTCATGTAAAGCTGCATGAACCAGTTAACTGCCTAAGTATGTAGCAGTACAAACACAGAGAGCTATTAACTGCATAAAGTGTATGAGAACATGATGCGAGGAACCTGATTATGTTTTGCTTTTTTGTTTGTTTTTTTAGTAGGCCACACAGGGATAGTTAGGGTAATGCATTTAGGCCATAGGCCAATCTGAACAAATGAGTTTTTAGGGCACGCTTAAAACTGTGGGGATAGGGGATTAATCGTATTAACCTAGGTAGTGCATTCCAAAGAATCGGCGCAGCACGTGTAAAGTCTTGGAGACGGGAGTGGAAGGTTCTGATTATTGAGGATGCTAACCTGAGGTCATTAGCGGAGCAGAGAGCACGGGTAGGGTGGTAGACTGAGACCAGAGATGAGATGTAGGGTGGTGCTGAGCCATGGAGTGCTTTGTGGATGAGGGTAGTAGTTTTTTACTGGATTCTGGAGTGGATGGGTAGCCAGTGTAATGATTGGCATGATTGGATGAAGGTAGAGGCATCGGTGTAATGGTTGGAGAGGAATATGATCCTGGCTGCAGCATTCAGGACAGATTGGAGTGGGGAGAGTTTGTTAAGATGGAGGCCGATTAGTAGAGAGTTACAATAGTCCAGAAGAGAATGAATAAGTGAAACAGTAAGAGTTTTGCAGAGTCGAAAGTAAGAAAAGGGCGAATTCTAGAATTGTTTTTGAGATGCAGATAAGAAGAGCGAGCCAGTGATCGGATGTGGGGGGTGAATGAAAGCTCGGAATCAAGGATGACCCCAAGGCAGCGGGCATGTTGCTTTGGAGTAATGGTGGAACCGTACACGGAGATGGAAATGTCAGGCAAAGGTAGGTTAGTAGAGGGAGGAAACACGAGGAGTTCAGTTTTTGACAGGTTCAGTTTCAGATAGAGGGAGGACATGATGTTAGAGACAGCGGTAAGACAATCACTGGTGTTTTCTAAAAAGGTCGGCGTGATAACAGGAGAAGAAGTGTATAATTGGGTGTCGTCAGCATAGAAATGGTACTGGAAACCAAATCTACTGATTGTTTGTCCAATAGGGGCAGTACACAAAGAGAAGAGGAGGGGGCCTAAGACTGATCCTTGAGGAACCCCAACAGTAAGGGGAAGGTGAGAGGAGGAGGAACCAGCAAAACATACAGTGAAGGATCGGTCAGAGAGATAGGAGGAGAACCAGGAGAGAACTGTGTCCTTGAGGCCGATGGAGCAGAGCATAGTGAGGAGGAGCTGATGATCCACAGTGTCGAATGCTGCGGAGAGATCCAAGAGAATTAGCATGGAGTAGTGACCATTAGATTTAGCTGTTAGTAGGTCATTAGAGACTTTAGTGAGAGCAGTTTCAGTAGAGTGTAAAGAGCGGAAGCCAGATTGAAGAGGGTCGAGAAGAGAGTTATCTGAGAGATAGTGGGTAAGACGGGAGTGGACCACACGTTCGAGGAGTTTAGAGATGAAGGGAAGATTAGAGACAGGTCTATAATTAGCAGCACAGTTTTGATCGAGGGATGTTTTTTTAAGTTATGGATGTATGATGGCATGCTTAAATGAGGAGGGAAAAATACCAGAAGTGAGAGAAAGGTTGAATATTTTTGTTAGGTGAGAGTTGACAGCCGGGGAAAGGGACTGGAGGAGATATGACGGAATGGGGTCACTGGTGCAAGTGGTCGGGTGGGAAGATGCAAGGAGCCTGATTACTTCTTCTGAAACTGGTTCAAAGTCCGAGAGTGAACTAGATGCAGTGGGAGAGGGAGGACAGTGCATGATATGAAGAGATTGGAAGATGATTTCCTGTCGAATGTGGTCAATTTTTTCTTTGAAGTAATTGGTTGGGGCCTGCACTCTTGGGTTGAGTAGGGACTGGAAAGTGTCAAAGAGACGTTTAGGGTTATTGGACAGTGAGGTGATGAGGGTGTTGAAATAGGTTTGTTTGGAGAGGTGAAGGGCAGAGTTGTATGTTTTTAGCATGACCTTATAATGGATGAAATTTTCGGGTAGATAAGATTTTCTCCACAGATGTTCGGCGCACCTGGAGCATCGCTGCAGGAAACGTGTTTGCAGCGTGTGCCACGGTTGTCGCCGTCTGTGCTGAGTTGTTCTATGTATAGGAGGTGCAGCTTCATCCAAGGCTCTTTGCAGGGTTTCATTGTAATGCTTCAGAGCAGAATCAGGACATGAGATGGAGGAGATTGGGGCCAATGAGGACTGCAAGTTCTTCATAAGTTTCTGGGTGTTGATGGCCTGTATGTTTCTATAAGTGTGGAAAATGGGGTTGACCTGAGCAGGATGGCAGTTCTTGATAGAGAATGAAAGAAGGTTGTGGTCAGAGAGCGGGAGAGGGGAGTTTGTGAAATCGTCCACTGAGCAAAGCCAGGAGAAGACCAAGTCGAGGGAGTTTCCATCTTCATGCGTTGGAGAGTTAGTATGCTGCGAAAGGCTGAAAGAGGAGTTTAGAGATAAAAGGTGAGAAGCAGATGGGGAGAGGGGAGAAGCAATGGGGATGTTGAAATCACCCATGATGAGAGTGGGGGTGTCACAGGAGAGAAAGTGTGGAAGCCAGGTGGCAAAGTGATCCAGGAACTGATGAGAGGGGCTGGGAGGGCGATACACCACCGCCACTCGCATGGAGAAGTGGATGTAGAGTCTGACAGCATGGACCTCAAAGGAAGGGAAGACAAGTGAGGGTACTTGGGGGATAACTTGGAAGGTACAGTTGGGTGAAAGGAGCAGACCAACACCTCCACGTGCTCTGTTGTCCGATTTTGGGGTATGAGAAAAGTGTAGTCCACCATATGAAAGAGCAGCAGCAGCGGTGGTGTCTGACTGCTGGATCTAGGTTTCAGTAAGAGACAGGCGATTAAGAGAATTAGAAAGGAAGAAGTCATGAATGAAGGCGAGTTTATTACACACAAAGCGAGAATTCCAAAGGGCACAATTGAAAGAGACAGAAGGCATGCATGGAATATTAATAAGGTTAGAGGGGTTTCTGTGTGTAGCAATTGGGAGGTTTGACTGGCTATAACATGGGGTGCCGGGGTTGGGAGAGATGTCTCCAGCAACTAGGAGATGGAGGATAGAAAGAGTGAGCAGATGGTTAAGTGATTTGTGAGAGCGTCTCTTGTGGTGGATGGTGGGACTGAATGGATCTGCGCTGTTAAGCAATGTGAACAGAGCATGAGTGCTATACATAGGAGAGGCAAGGACAGAGGGGCCGATATGGATGGAGTGTAAAGAGTTTATGCAAGGGCGGTGAATGTGAGTGAATGCAGCAGCCAGGATATAGATTATACAAATACATATGGGGAGTATTTGTTGTGTTCCAAATGAATAGGGAATAGATTTAGATTGTCTTACCTGTCTCCTGCCCTGTCTAACTGCCATGTTATAACTGCGAGTACTTAGAAAAAGTACTTTGAATAAATGTACACGAATAATAGTGCACTAATGCACCCCTGCACGAATGCCATGCCTGGCCCATGTGCTTAACCTCGTGGTTCAGTGGTTTATCAAAGCCTACCTGTAGCTGCCAGATCTGCTAGTGAAAGTACACCACCTGTGTGCGCATTTTAGAAAGTCAGCTACAGCTTCAGCTGCCCTTGCCATGCTTCAGCAGTGTTTGCAGCTTCTGGCTCACTGACTGGTGTGTGATGTCCCAACGCGTCGGACTCCCCACATAAGACCTCAGGAATGCAGATGGATGTCAGACACATGTACCATCCTGCAAAACTTTGAGGAATCCACCAAGATGGTGAGCAGAGCTGACACCATAATTTGGATCAACATCTCACTTCTCTGCTTTTTGAAAAGCTCTCTGCTCAAAATGAAAGAGGGTGCTCTGCAGGTATGGAGCAAGGAATCAAACAGGGTGATTACACACAGCCCAGCCTCATGTCATCCCAATGTGGATTGGTTGACAATCAGGAATAGGAGGAGGAAGATGAAAAGGAGCTACTTTTATGCGCTATAGACTGTACTAAAAGCACAACTGTCATACCGTCTGTTCAGCGTGGATAACCTGTGGACAGGGAGGAGGAAGACACCTTGGTCAGTCATCCTGTTGGTGAGGACACGGAAGGCTTGCCTGTTACCAGTCTGGCATGCATGGCTAACTTTATGTTACGCTGCCTTTCCCGTGACCCTCGCATTATGAAAATTTACGGTGACACTCTTTACTGGTTGTTGACACTTCTAGATGCACGCTAGAGAACTTTCAATCTCTTCTTCCAGAGGCAGGCAGGTGTACTAAAATGGTGCAGTACCAGAGGGCCATTGTTGCTGAACTATTAAAAAAACAACTCCAATCCAGCAGAGGCAGGGGAACAATGGCAAAGTTCTGGGACAGTTTTCTCAGACCCTCCCATTGCCATGGCCCTGAGGTGCGAGGTAATGTCACAAGGAATGGAATGTTTGGGAAGATGCTGAGGGAGTACATTGCTGACCATAACAGCGTCCTCCGTGATTCCTCTTTACCCTTTTAATTATTGGGTATCCAAGCTGGACATGTGGCATGAACTGGCTCTCTATGCCTTGGAGGTCCTGGCCTCCCCTGCCACTAGTGTTTTGTCAGAGCAGATTTTTAGTGTCACTGGTGGAATTATAACAGATAAGCGCATTCGCCTGTCAACTGAAAATGCAGACAGGCTGACTCTTATAAAAATGAACAAGGGCTGGATTGGGCCAGACTTTTCTACACTACCAAATGATAACAGCGAAACATAACCTCCAGTACAGTGCCTTTTTGTGAGGTATATTCCCATGCACCTCTTCACACTCACACATGGGTATACGCTTCTTGATTTTGGCTATTTGGTGTCCTCCTCCTCCTTCTCCTCATCCTCATCATCCTCCACCACTAGAACACCAGGATGAATGTGTTCCGTGATGCTACAGCCAGTCTAGTTTTTTGTAAGGGTGTCTATGACGCCTGTATTTTTTTTTTTTAAAGTACCCCCAGGGGGAAATTTTTGTCAGCCCATGCACTTAGTATATGGACATTCCAAGTATAGGAGACCTGCTCCTTTATAATGGGAACTTTTTTTATGAGGCCTTCCTCCTCGTCTCTTTCAAGGGGCATTGGAGTGGCTCCTAATTTTTCGCAGGCCTTGCATTCACTGCATAGGCAAACACTATGGGAGACCCACTTCCTAATAATGGGAACACTGTTTTCACAAGGCCCACCTCTACATCTCTTCCAAGGGTTATTGGGGTGCCTCCTAATGTTTGGAAGGCCTTGCATCCACTGCATAGGCAAACACTATGGGAGACCCACTTCCTAAAAATGGGAACATTGTTTTCAGGAGGCCCACCTCTATGTCTCTTCCAAGGGTTATTGGGGTGCCTCCTAGTTTTTGTCAGGCCTTGCATTCACTGCATAGGCAAACACTATGGGAGACTCACTTCCTAATAATGGGAACAATGTTTTCAGGAGGCCCACCTCTATGTCTTTTCCAAGGGTTATTGGGGTGCCTCCTAATTTTCGGCAGGCCTTGCATTCACTGCATAGACAAACAGTCTGGGGTAACAAATAATGTGAAATGGGTTTTCCAGTGGCCATCCAGTACCTGGGTTCAAAGGGTTATTGGGGTGCATATAACTTTGGGGCAGGCCATGGCTTGCATTCAATGCATAAGCAAACAGTATGGGTGGCAGACTTTCTTCTAATGGGAACAATTCTGTCCTGTGGCCCTCAAGTACATCTGCTGAAAAGGTAATTGGGATGCATGTAAATTTGGTGCAGGGCAGGCCTTGCATTCAATGCATTAGCAAACAGTATGGGAAACACACTTTCTTCTAATGGGAACAATTTTGTCACGAGCCCCTGAAGTAAGTCTGCTGAAAGGGTTATTGGGCTGCATGTAACTTTGGTGCAGGGCAGGCCTTGTATTCAATGCAACATTTTTTCAAGAGGCCATCCTGTATGTCTTGTGAAAGGGGTATTGGGGTGCGTCCTCATTTTTGGCAGCCCAGCCACTCACTGCATAGGCATTAACAGTATTGGAGACCCACTGTTTAATAATGTCCCTTTAAGAATATTAATACCACCTGATGCCCCTCTAAAAAAGGCTCTGTGACTTTAAGAGTCCCTCCTTCATAAATGAAACAAGATGTGTCTGCTTATGTGTAACACACACCCCACATGGCCAGCTAGGGTTGTTAAATGTTACATTGACATTTCCCAGTGAATGCATTTGTATTGGTTGAAAGCAATGCTAAAGTTGAAAAACGCATCAAACAGCTGCGTGTGAACATAGCCCAAGTGGTGGAAAAACATTTTGTTTCGGGTTAATTATTTAACTTTATATACAATTCATTACCCTGGAAAGGATATTCCTTAACATATTTCCCAGAAAATCCATTTTGGCTTCGGTTTTGTATGCTTTTTGGTGCACCTGTAAAAATGTAGTGAAACTCTGACAATATTGTTTACAGCTGTGATCTAGGAGTCACAAATGCTTCCAGGGGTATTTACCATGATGTTGCCATATCATTTGAGCAATGTTTCCATAATTTTCAGACATTTTTAGACCTTAAAAGGACCCCCGGGGGATCGCGGTAAAAATTCTAGGGTTTCCCATAGACTTACATTGGGCTCATTGTTCTGTCCGAGTACCCGAGTATTAAAAATTGCTTGACCCGAGCAACGAGCACCTGAGCATATTAGTGCTCGCTCATCACTAGTTACAAGAAATTTCGAAAAGTCTGTGGTTCTTCCTCAGGTACCGTGTCAACGTCAGGTTGCTTATGGAAAAGAAATGTTATTTGTCTCAGAAAAGATATACAGTAGGTCTTTAGTTGGTTCATACTTGTCCAAAATCTTTGTTGGTGAAAAAGTGAGGCCCTTGGACAACTTTTCTTCATGATTAGGGAGGTGGTATTTTGAAAGATTAATGATTTGTAAGTTACCTGATTTAGAGTGGCCAGTGTTTAACATCTCTGTTTGGATTGGTAACAACCATGGGAATTTCTTGTTTTGTTTTCCTAAATTTTGCAGGCTTGCGTTTGCCCCTCCTGGTGCATTTACTTGGTCGCTTCTGGCGGATGACAGAAAATCACTGGAATGGCTAAAGTGGTAACAATCGCTCTATTAGTGTTTTTGTTAAATTTATTGGACCTGCGGATGCCAACATATGTCCATTTTTTTAGGCCTTTTTCTCATCAAAATCATCATGAGAACATTTCATTTTTCTCCCCTGGAAAATGTCCCTTTCAAATCGATCTATGTTTTCCTTCAATTGTTGTTGGAAAGGTGATTCTAGTGTATCTTGATCAAAACACTTCAATTTAATGTCCCTACTTTTAATATCATCCTTCAGTTTTTGTGAGCAATGTTATATCATGTTCAAATATCATATTAATAATGATTGAGGAACATGTCAGTAAACCTGTGACCCGAATATAAAGCAAAATCCTATATAGAAAAGAAATGCCAGAAATAATGACCTTGTATAGTCAATGAATATAACTTATAAAATGTAACCCTCAAAAATATTCATCAGACCAAAGTGTATACTAAACAAAAAAAGATTTTAATTTTAATTTAACAAAATCACAATTATATCACCATAGCAATTCATATATTTGAAATCTTTATTGACAATTGACAAGATAAAATAATTGAAAGCAATAAAATAAAAAAAATATTTTTTTAGTATTTAAAAATATTTAAAAAATATATATATATATAACATATAAAATGTGTACATATATCTCCTTTGAATGCGGTTTGTGGAGATTCAAATTTTGTTGAAACCTACGTGTGCGCAGGGCAGGGCATACCCAAACTGATTGGCACAGAATATGTCTAAAGTCTTAGGCCGGTTTCACATTTGCGGTTGTGTCCACAGCGTTTCTTCCACAAATATCCACATGCATTGTGTATTCCTATCTTTAATATTAGGGACGCATGCGTCTGCGATCGTTTGCTTTTTGCCGCGTTTGACGACACATGCGTTGTTTCGTCGTCTGCGGCTTGTAGCGGAAATGCAATATGTAGTAATTTTTAGAGGCGTCAATTTGCTGCCTGGAAACGTATGCGGTAGATTGCGCAAGGAATGCGCCAAAAAAACGCATTGCTGTCTATATGAACGCATGCGTTCACAAGCGCATGCGTTTGCTTGCGTTCATGAACACATGCGTTCCACAAGAGAAAAACATGTCTCTGATAAGCCACCCCCCACATACAAGGTGATAAAGGGAGGGAGTGGACATTTGCAGGTCACTACTCAGCAGACACTGAAGCAGACGAGACACAGGCTACATCCTTGGAGGAAAACAAGACACTGAACAATAAGAGTATATCATATCCAATGCCTTTATTTTCTATTTTCTGTCTCTACATGTCCTAATTTCTGCCATTTCTTTCTTTCTGCATGCATCAGAATGTCTTCTTCTTCTGATGAGGGGCAACGTCCTGGGCTTTCTGAAGTAGAACATGTCAGTGAGGTGAGTACTTGCCTCCTCAGATTGGTAAGTATTCACTATCACATCTACACATATGACAATTTTTGTTTTTCATTTTTTTAGAGCTCTTCTTCTACTGCGGCAGAGACTGGGCAGGAGCAGCGGAGTCACGGTGGGGTGGCAAGGCAGCAGCGTGTACGTATACAAGGCTGACTGTTTACTGTATCCTCACTTTAGTATTCTTGAATCTTCCTTTCTTTACATTGCTATTTCTTTACATTTTTCTTCTGGAATCCTTTTGTATCTTGACTTTCCTATTCATGCCATTTCTCAGCCTCTGTTTTCTTTCTTTTCCTTATGTTAATTGACCCAACATTAATGTCTTTATTTAATTTTTAGGTTCCAGAACGGGATGAAGACCTCATAAAAAATGACCTCCTCATCTCCCTGGTCCAGGAGCGAGTCCCGTTGTGGGACACCCGGGATCCACTGCACTCAAACAACGTGACGATCCGGCGCCTATGGAATGAGGTGGCCAAAGCGATGTGGGGTGGCTGGGACAATGCCCCGAATCGGGTCCGAACTGCATTTGGTAAGTATTGCAATGCAGTGTGAAGCAGCAGAGACCTTGGCCGTGCTCACACAACTGTGTGTCATGAAAGAAACTCTCAGGAGTTTCTCTCATCACACACAGTTGTATGAGCACGGCCAAAAGTCCATTTTCTGACCATAATGTTTTTTTAACAGTGGCCAAAGTCAATACACATTGGCGTTCGATGAATGACCCCTTCAACAAGGACCTGCGTCAAGAGAGCCGTGTTCCCAGTGGTTCAGGAGCAAGGATCAGAAAATACAAATACCATCGCGTTCTGGCATTTTTAAGACCGGTTCTTGCCCAGAGAACGTAAGTATTTTTCCCTTACATTAGGTTGTATTGTATTGCCATAATCTGTATATTTCTATTCCACAGGATTTTGCATCAGGTTAATTTTTGGTATTAATTTTTTTTTTTACTTTTTTCACAGCACACGGAGCACTACTGTTGGCCCAGGTTCTGGAGCAGTCCTTCATCAGACAGCCACGGACCCGTCCCAGCCATCCAGCAGCACTGCAGCAAGTGGGCCTGCCACACTAATTGGAGAACAGGAAGCTGGTCCATCAGGTGTTCCCCTTTCCCAGTCCTCTGCCACTGCCCCTTTTTTTGGGGCTCCTCCCGGCAGCAGCAGAGGGCATCGGACAGGTCCCTCATGCCTGATTTTTGCACTTGAGCTCGATTTTTCACGAAGGACTCAAGGCTTTGGGTGACCGAATGGATATTTCACTTAGCCAAATGAATACACATATCCAGGAGGTCACCAAAAGCCTTGACCAAGTAAAAGCCGACCTCCAGAGGCCAGCACATTATTTTTTAAACCACATTGAGCATTGCATATCGGGACACCTTACTCCTGATCTCCAGCTGAGTGTCATGCAGGCCTGCAATGATGCTTACATGCAGGCTATGCAGCAGAGTCGGTATTTTCAGCAGACAGTGGCGACATATCCACCTGTGCCTTCACTGTCACGATTAACCTCAATGCTGACCTCTGCTGCATACCACTACACGGCCACCTCTATTCCTAGCACTGCCGGACACCAGTACAACACCACCACGATGCCGAGTGCTGTTGGACAGCCCACCGCCACCACCATGACAACCGCTGCTCCTGCTTGGACCTCCTCCACTGACACGATGATGCAGCAGGACCCAGGCATGGCCTTCCATACCACCACCACGATGCAGCAGGACACTGGCTTGGCCTTCCGCTCTACGAGTGCTATGGACTCTGGCATGGCTGCACGCTCTACGAGCACTATGGACTCTGGCATGGCTGCACGCTCTACGAGCACTATGGACTCTGGCATGGCTGCACGCTCTATGAGCACTATGGACTCTGGCATGGCTGCATGCTCTACAAGCACTATGGATTCTGGCATGGCTGCACGCTTTACGAGCACTATGGACTCTGGCATGCCTGCACGCTCTACGAGCACTATGGACTCTGGCATGGCTGCATGCTCTACGAGCACTATGGACTCTGACACAGTGCAGCCGGACCCTAACAGGTCACACACCATGACCATGCCACGACATATGAGCCCACCGAGGCTTCCCAGAACCCAGCAATCACAAAAAAACAAAAAAAAACAGCGGACTCTTAGTATTCCTCCCCTTCACCTCCCAGTGTGTCTGCAATGTCAGGTTTGTCTCACCCTTTCCTCAAGCCTCTCATGTGTCAAGCCCTATCCCCGAACTACCAGACCCCACTAGTTTCATTGCCCCTTCTCCTGCCACCTCTGCGTCGTCCACGGTTAGCCAGGCCTCAGTGCTTCACACCCCCCGTTTACATCACTCTACCCCAAGTCGGTGCAGTTAAAGAAATATTTTGGTTGTTAAAAAATAAATACAAGTTTTCTTGCCCCAATTATGTTTGGTTTATTGTGTCTTTCACTGCCGGCAACACACACCGTGCGCCAAATAAGAAACTTCGCCACACAGTTTATTTTTTGGCCACATCATATCTCCAGTAGTTAGCAAATAAAAGACTGCAGCTTTGTGTGTCTTTAGTATAGAGATATGAGGTTGGCCAAAAAATTAATTCATGTATTATCTCCATAATCTCTTCCGTCTGCTTAGTCTGTGACTAGTGTTGCAGTCTGTAGAGAAAATGGCGGAAATACAATGCAGAACTATACTGAACAAGTCAGGTGTCCAAAAACTCATTAGTTAGGACACCTGACCTGGTGAGTAGAGAACTGCCTTGTATAACCTCCATTTTCTCTTCTGTGTACGTAATCTATTCCACACAAAGTGAAGGGACGATGGTGGTCATACACGGCATATCAATGCTCACCTGCACAGGTGTCAGAAATAGTGAATTCATGAGGCTGTTGTATGTGCATCATGAATTCATTATTTCTGACACCTGACTTGATGAGTATAAATCTCTTTAGCATGACAGTAATTGTCTCTTCAGTCTGTGTCCAACGGCTACTGCAGAACAGAATAAGGACGCAATGACATCAACAAGCTTACCACTAAAGCAACATGGCTGCCGTCACACTGGCAGTATGTGGTCAGTGTTTTATATCAGTATTTGTAAGCCAAAACAAGGAGTCGAACAATTAGAGGTAAATTATAATATTAACATAATAACTAGCACCTCTGCCTTTATCACTAGTATTGAGCATTCCGATACCGCAAGTATCGGGTATCGGCCGATATTTGCGGTATCGGAATTCCGATACCGAGTTCCGATACTTACCGCATATCGGATACCGGAATCGGAAGTTCCCAGAATTCAAACTGCATGAATTCAGCCAATGAGGAATGATTACAAGTGTGGGCATATCCTGTTCAGCATGGTCGGCATGTAACTACTGGCAAGGCTGTGATTGGCTGCTGAAATGATGTCATGATGCTCTATAAAAAACGCTGCCACCCTTTCTGGCTCACTCTGCTGTGAATTCAGTTAGGCATAGGACGCTGTGTTCTGACTGAGGGCCAGTTGAGATAGCGATTTGCTTCATTGTGCTTTTTCCAGGCTAATTTAGCAACCGCTGTGTGTTCACTTTGCTTTTGCCTTGCAGCGCTGTTTTCACAGCGATCTGCATGGTCTCTGTGTGTGTGTGTGTGAGTGCAGCCCACTCTGTAGTCTGTGTGCAGCCACAGCTGGTTGTATTCAGCTCAGGGTGGTTCACTGCCTCATACTGTTCTATCCATTGTCCTTTTTTGCAAATAGTGCAGCCTGCTGCACATTTTTTCAAATAATTCCTATTAGTGGCTTTCCACCCGTATCCAGCTAAATTGTGGAAAAACACTACATAGGATAACGTAGAGGAGGTTTTTTGGGCCTTGCAGCGCCGTTTACGGCTGTCTGCACGGTCTCCGTGTGAGTGCAGCTCGCCCTGTAGTCTGTGTGCAGCCACAGCCGGTTGTATCCAGCTCAGGGTGGGTCACTGCCTCATACCGTAAAATACATTGTCCTTTTTTGCAAATAGTGCAGGCTGCTGCACATTTTTTCAAATAATTCCTATTAGTGGCTTTCCACCTGTATCCAGCTAAATTGTGGAAAAACACTACATAGGATAACGTAGAGGAGGTTTTTTGGGCCTTGCAGCGCCATTTACGGCTGTCTGCACGGTCTCTGTGTGAGTGCAGCTCGCCCTGTAGTCTGTGTGCAGCCACAGCTGGTTGTATCCAGCTCAGGGTGCATCACTGCCTCATACCGTAAAATACATTGTCCTTTTTTGAAAATAGTGCAGGCTGCTGCACATTTTTTCAAATAATTCCTATTAGTGGCTTTCCACCCGTATCCAGCTAAATTGTGGAAAAACACTACATAGGATAACCTAGAGAAGTTTTTTTGGGCCTTGCAGCGCCGTTTACGGCTGTCTGCACGGTCTCCGTGTGAGTGCAGCTCGCCCTGTAGTCAGTTCTGCCAAAAACAATAAATAAATAATAAAGTTCACCAAACACACCACTTTACAGTTGTGTAGGCCACATTAGCTCATATTAAAGTCTAGTCCACACTTAAGAAAATTAGTGTTTCTTATACCTGTTAGGAGCTGTTCAGGAATAAGCACACTAAGCCATTAGTACTTTTCTGCTTATCTTTATCGGTCAGCCAAGATGAAGAAGGCAAAGAGTAAGGCACGTGGGCGTGGACGCGGAGCAGGGAGAGGATGTGGGGATTCTGTGCCTGCTGCGGGCACCGGTGACTCATCATCACCCAGTTTCAGGAGGGAACAGTCCTTCATGCGCAGCTTTGTCGGAGAGCGCCATACACCACTGCTGCGTGAAGACCAAATTGAAGCCGTTATCGGATGGATGGCAGCTCACGCATCGACTTCAATTAGTGCCACATCCTCTCAGGCACAGAGCACTGGAGAGCACCCATCTGTCTCTTCACCACCTGCCAAATTGCCCAGGCAGTCAGAGAGCCCAGGACAGGAGCCGTCTCTACTTCTGTTCTCTGAATCTCTTGGCTTGGAAACAGGGGGCCAGCCAAGCAGCATTGGAGAAATGGAAGAAGAGGCAGTGTGCATTGATGCGCAACAGCTTTGTCTCTCTGACTCTGAAGAGGCAGGTGGGCCAGTGCCTCCGGTCACCACACCGCAGTACGCATCTGATGACGACACTCAGGTGCCACTTTCTGGTGCGTGCTATGCTGCCGAGACTACCCAGGAGGAGCAGTTGGTGGCAGAGGGTAGTGTAGATGATGAGGTCCTTGACCCATCATGGTGTGAGGAACAGGAAGGTGGTGGGAGCAGCTCTGAGGAAGAGATTCCCCGAACGGGCCAAAGAGGGAGAGGGAGGGGGGAGACTGTGGATCCTGTAGCCTCCACTTCGGCACCCGTTAGGAGCATGTCTCTTCCAAAAGCCAAAAAGGGCGCTCCCAAGACTTGCAGTGCCTGGTCCTTTTTTTGACACAGTTGCAGATGACATTTGCTTTGTGAAATGCAAGGTGTGTCATCATAAAATCAAAAGAGGGAGAAATGTCGGCAACCTCAATACCTCAAATATGTGGAAACATGTGCGGACCAGGCACGCGGTGGAGTTACAAAAACACACTGAAGATCTAGGCCAACCAACAGCGGCAGCTACCACCTCTTCAGCTCGTGTTGCCTCTTCCTCCAGCTCACACTCAGCTGGCACAGCTTCCTCCCAGGATCACCATGGAAGAACCTCTGGCACTGTTGTCCAGAGACCCACTGTAATTCCACCCGCAGCACCACGTTCCCAGTCATCCTCACACTCCCAGCCCAGTCTACAGCCATTGGTAGTACAAGCATGGGAGAAAAGGCGGCCTTTCTCGGCAAACCACCCATGAGCACAGGCTCTGACTGCAGGCATTGCCAAACTTCTGTCACTGGAAATGCTGTCATTCAGGCTAGTGGAGACTGACAGCTTCTGTGACTTGATGTCATTGGCTGTCCTACAGTACAATGTGCCCAGCCACTTTTATTTCAGCAGGCAAGCCGTCCCTGCCCTGCACAAGCATGTGGAGGGACACATAAAACACGCGCTACTGAACGCCGTCAGTAGCAAGGTCCACCTCACCACCGATGCGTGGACCAGTCACCATGGACAGGGGCGATACCTTTCCCTCACTGCCCATTGGGTTAATGTTGTTGAGCCAGGTACAGATCATGCGAGTGGCGCAGGACGTGTCCTGCCCACTCCAAGGATTGCAGGAATCCAGTCTGTACGCATTGACTCCTCCTCATACACAAGTTCCTCAGAATCATCGCTGCAGGAGCCGTCACAGTCCACCTCCACATGGACCCGTGAACGTTTACCTGTTACGCCCGACATGAGCACAGCCATGGCCAAAGTCAACAGGCCATCTTGAAATTAATTTCTTTGGGGAATCGAAGCCACACAGCGCAGGAGCTCTGGAATGCCATCAAGCAGGAGAGCGATGTGTGGTTTTTGGCAGCGAATCTCCAGCCAGGCATGGTAGTGTGTGACAATGGCCGAAATCTGGTGGCAGCTCTGGGCCTCGGCAACCTCACTCACATCCCATGTCTGGCACATGTGCTCAATTTGGTCGTGCAGAGTTTTTTGAGGGACTATCCGGATCTTGATGCACTGCTGCACAAGGTCTACATAGAGTGTGCTCACTTGCGGCGTTCCAGCATGGCAAGATCGCGCATTGCAGCTCTGCAGCGCCGACACCGCCTGCCGGAACATCGCATCATATGTGACCTACCTACCAGGTGGAATTCCACGTTACATATGCTGGAGCGGTTGTGTGAACAGCAGCAAGCAGTAATGGAGTACCAGCTGTATCAGGCGCAAAGAAGTCGCACTCCGCGCCGTTCAGACTTCACAACCACAGAGTGTGCCACTATGAAGGACGTCTGCCAGGTTTTGCGTCCCTTCGATTATTCCATGTAGATGATGCACTAGTCAGCATGACTGTCCCCCCTTATCTGCCTGCTTCAACAAACACTGCAAGCGCTAAGGGATGATGTTGTGGAAGAGGTGGAGGATGAGGAGTCACGATTTCCATCAGCTTCTGGACAGTCAGCGCCACATGGTTCCTCACAAACGCGTAGGCAGGGGACACTTTGTGAGGAGGATGAGGAGGAGTCAATGGAGGAGGAAGACATCCATCCAGAGGAGGGAGTTACACAATTGTCCAGTAGTCAGTGTGTACAGCGAGGGTGGGGTGATGAAGAGCGGGCAGAGATCATGCCTCAAGCAGGGGACAGCGTTTCTTGGACAGTTGGCAGTCTGCAGCACATGGTTGATTACATGCTGCAGTGCCTGAGAAACAACCACCACATCGCCCACATTCTCAACATGGCTGATAATTGGGTGTACACCCTCCTCGATCCTCGCTACCGGGACAACATACAAAGCCTCATCACACCATTGAACCGGGAGCGTAAAATGCTTGAGTACCAAGACACACTGGTGAATTCCATCATCTTCTCCAGTCCAACTGATAGAAGTGCTGCTAGTTAGTGTTGAGCGATACCGTCCGATACTTGAAAGTATCGGTATCGGAAAGTATCGGCCGATACCGGCAAAGTATCGGATCTAATCCGATACCGATACCCGATACCAATACAAGTCAATGGGACTCAAGTATCGGACGGTATCCTGATGGTTCCCAGGGTCGGAAGGAGAGGAAACTCTCCTTCAGGCCCTGGGATCCATATTAATGTGTAAAATAAAGAATTAAAATAAAAAAATATTGCTATACTCACCTCTCCGACGCAGCCTAGACCTCACCGAGGGAACCGGCAGCGTTGTTTGCTTAAAATGCGCGCTTTTACTTCCTTCCGTGACATCACGGCTTGTGATTGGTCGCGTGCCGCCCATATGGCCGCGACGTGACCAATCACAGCAACCCGTGACGTAATTTTCAGGTCCTCAATGCCTAATTCTAGGCATTCATGATTTTAAAATTACGTTCCGGCTTGTGATTGGTCGCGTCGCGGTCACATGGGCGACGCGACCAATCACAAGCCATGACGTCACGGAGGGCAGGAGACGCGCGCATTTTTAAAATTACGTCACGGCTTGTGATTGGTTGCGTGCCGCCCATGTGACCGCGACGTGACCAATCACAGCAAGCCGTGACGTAATTTCAGGTCCTGAATGCAGAAATAGGCATCAGGACCTGAAATTACGTCACGGCTTGCTGTGATTGGTCGCGTCGCGGTCACATGGGCGGCACGCAACCAATCACAAGCCGTGACGTAATTTTAAAAATGCGCGCGTCTCCTGCCTCCCGTGACGTCACGGCTTGTGATTGGTCGCGTAGCCCATGTGACCGCGACGCGACCAATCACAAGCCGGAACGTAATTTTAAAATCATGAATGCCTAGAATTAGGCATTGAGGACCTGAAAATTATATCACGGCTTGCTGTGATTGGTGGCGTCGCGGCCACATGGGCGGCACGCGACCAATCACAAGCCGTGACGTCACGGAAGGAAGTAAAAGCGCGCATTTTAAGCAAACAACGCTGCCGTTTCCCTCGGTGAGGTCCAGGCTGCGTCGGAGAGGTGAGTATAGCAATATTTTTTATTTTAATTCTTTATTTTACACATTAATGTTGTTTCGATACCGATACCCGATACCACAAAAGTATCGGATCTCGGTATCGGAATTCCGATACCCGCAAGTATCGGCCGATACCCGATACTTGCGGTATCGGAATGCTCAACACTACTGCTAGTGCTTTACAAAGCAGCTCAGTGCGTCCAGGCAGTGGAGGAGGCTCTGCACAAAGAGGGAGCAGAAGCAGTGCCTCTGCCCAAGGCAAGACCAGTATGGCCCAACTGTGGCACAGTTTTGTGTGCCCGCCACAAATGTCTACACCATCACAGGAGGCTCCAGTCAGCAGGAGGCAACGGTTCCATCAGATGGTGACAGACTACATGTCTTGCCCTCTTACTGTGCTCCCAGACGGCTCTTCCCCTTTCAAGTTTTGGGTCTCTAAGCTGGATACATGGCCAGAGCTAAGCCAGTATGCATTGGAGGTGCTGGCTTGCCCTGCGGCTAGTGTATTATCGGAACGCATCTTTAGTGCTGCAGGTGGTGTACTAACAGACCGTCGCATGCGACTATCCTCTGATAACGTTGACCGGCTTACTTTTCTGAAAATGAACCAGGCCTGGATCTCGCAGGAATTTGCCACTCCTCTTCCTGATTAAATAATTGGGTGACTGTCTACAGTATCCAGGTCTCCTGTTGTGTTCATCTTTCTACCACCTGAACTGTAATTCCTGGGCTCCAACACTGCCAGTTGAGGCTCAGAAGTGCAGGCTGCACAGTGACAACATACGACCCAGTGTTATTGGGTTTCAGTAACATCAGCTGATCCCCAGCTGTGTAGCCGGCAATGTGTCCTGCGACCGCCATGCTGACACAACAACTGAAATGTAAGGGAACCTGTCCCCCCCAGGCGTTTGTTACTGAAAGAGCCACCTTGTGCAGAAGTAATGCTGCACAAGGAAAAGGTAACTATTTTAGTTTAGCTCCTTGCACACGCAGAACTTAACACTTATAAAATGTGTCCACTGATACCGTAAAACCGTCCCGGAGGTGGGACTTTCCTTTGTAATGTGACACAGCACAGCCGTCATTCCTACCCCCTTGGTGCCGTGCGCCGCCTCCTCAGCGTTGTTTGATTCTGTCCCATAGCCTGCACTGTTATGTTATCCCTTGGCCAGGCACACTTAGCGCTGCCCATCTTCTGACATCATTTGTAGTCAGGCTGACTGCACCTGTGCGGCCACGCTGGCCGAGATCCCGCCTCGCAGTGTCTTCTGATTTAATCACACTGCGGGCTGGGATCCATGGCCATGAGCAGTGCATATCTTCACCTCAGGCTCTCACTCATCTCCCTCTGCCTTCTTCAGACTGTGCGCCGTCAGCTGATCCCTAATAGCATGCCATGGCCGGGACGCCGCACAGTCTGAAGAAGCCGGAGGGAGGGGAGTGAGAGGTGAGGATATGCACTGCGCATGCCCATGGATCCCAGGCCCGCAGTGGGATTACATTAGACGACACTGTGAGGCGGGATCTCGGGCAGCACGGCCGCACAGGCGCAGCCAGCCTGACACCAAATGATGTCAGAAGTCGGGCAGCGCTAAGTGTGCCTGGCCAAGGGATAACATAACTGCTCAGACTCCGGGACAGAATCAAACAACGCTGAGGTGGCGGCGCACAGCACCAAGGGGGTAGGAATGACGGCTGTGCTGCGTCCCATTACAAAGGAAAGTCCCACCTCCGGGACGGTCTCACGGTATCAGGGGACACATTTTATAAGTGTTTAGTTCTGTGTTTGCAAGGAGCATAATTAAAATAGCCACCTTTTCCTTTTGCATCCTTAGTGCTGCACAAGATGGCTCTTTCAGCTACAAATGCCTTGGGGGGGGGTTAAAGGTTCCCTTTCGACTTGCTCCAATCAGGCTTCGGCCTACACTGTGTTCCTCTGCTCCTCCTGCTGTCCCTGGGCTCTAACACCGCCAGTTGGTGCCTGGATGTGCTGTCTGCACAGTCAACAGTCGCTCCTCTGTTATTGGGGTTCAGTAGCGTCAGCTGCTCCCCTGCTGTGTGTGCGGCAATACCTCCAATCTGCTCCTCCTGCTGTCCCTGGGCTCTAACACCCCCAGTTGGTGCCTAGAAGTGCTGTCCGCACAGTCAACAGTCGCTCCTCTGTTATTGGGGTTCAGTAACGTCAGCTGCTCCCCTGCTGTGTGTGCAGCAATACCTCCAATCTGCTCCTCCTGCTGTCCCTGGGCTCTAACACCCCCAGTTGGTGACTAGAAGTGCTGTCCGCACAGTCAACAGTCGCTCCTCTGTTATTGGGGTTCAGTAACATCAGCTGTTCCCCAGCTGTATGTGCGGCAATACCTCCAATCTGCTCCTCCTGCTGTCCCTGGCCTCTAACACCGCCAGTTGGTGCCTGGAAGCGCTGTCCGCACAGTCAACAGTCGCTCCTCTGTTATTGGGGTTCAGTAACGTTATCTATTCCCCAGCTGTGTGTGCCGCAATACCTCCAATCTGCTCCTCCTGGTGTCCCTGGGCTCTAACACTGCCAGTTGGTGCCTGGAAGTGCTGTCCGCACAGTTAACACTTGCTGCCATGTTATTGGGGATCAGTAACGTCAGCTGCTCCCTTGCTGTGTGTGTGCAATACCTCCAATCTGCTCCTCCTGCTGTCCCTGGGCTCTAACACTGCCAGTTGGTGCCTGGAAGTGCTGTCCGCACAGTCAACAGTCGCTCCTCTGTTATTGGGGTTCAGTAACGTCAGCTGTTCCCCAGCTGTGTGTGCGGCAATACCTCCAATCTGCTCCTCCTGCTGTCCCTGGGCTCTAACACTGCCAGTTGGTGCCTGGAAGTGCTGTCCGCACAGTTAACACTTGCTGCCGTGTTATTGGGGTTCAGTAACGTCAGCTGCTCCCCTGCTGTGTGTGCGGAAATACCTCCAATCTGCTCCTCCTGCTGTCCCTGGGCTCTAACACCGCCAGTTGGTGCCTGGAAGTGCTGTCCGCACAGTCAACAGTCGCTCCTCTGTTATTGGGGCTCAGTAACATCAGCTGTTCCCCGGCTGTGTGTGCGGCAATACCTCCAATCTGCTCCTCCTGCTGTCCCTGGGCTCTAACACTGCCAGTTGGTGCCTGGAAGTGCTGTCCGCACAGTCAACAGTCGCTCCTCTGTTATTGGGGTTCAGTAACGTCAGCTGTTCCCCAGCTGTGTGTGCGGCAATACCTCCAATCTGCTCCTCCTGCTGTCCCTGGGCTCTAACACCGCCAGTTGGTGCCTGGAAGTGCTGTCCGCACAGTTAACACTTGCTGCCGTGTTATTGGGGTTCAGTAACGTCAGCTGCTCCCCTGCTGTGTGTGCGGAAATACCTCCAATCTGCTCCTCCTGCTGTCCCTGGGCTCTAACACCGCCAGTTGGTGCCTGGAAGTGCTGTCCGCACAGTCAACAGTCGCTCCTCTGTTATTGGGGCTCAGTAACATCAGCTGTTCCCCGGCTGTGTGTGCGGCAATACCTCCAATCTGCTCCTCCTGCTGTCCCTGGGCTCTAACACTGCCAGTTGGTGCCTGGAAGTGCTGTCCGCACAGTTAACACTTGCTGCCGTGTTATTGGGGTTCAGTAATGTCAGCTGCTCCCCTGCTGTGTATCCGGCAACGTGTCATGCGACCGCCATGCTGGCACACTAACAAACATTTACATGCCTCCAGTGCAGGCTTCGGCCTACACTCTGCACCTCCTGCTGTCCCTGGGCTCCAACACTGCTGGTTGCTGCCCGGAAGTGCTGTTTGTACAGAGCCAAACACCTCGCCAATGTGTTAGTGGGGTTCAGTAACGCCTGCTGCTCCCCTGCTGTGTATCCGGCAACGTGTCGTGCGCCCGCCACGCTGGCACAACTAAAATTTAAGGGAACCTGCCCCCCCCAGGCGTTTGTTACTGAAAGAGCCACATTGTGCAGCAGTAATGCTGCACAAGGAAAAGGTGCCTATTTTCGTTGTGCTCCTTGCACACGCTGAACCTAACACTTATGAAATGTGTCTCCTCACACCGTTAAACTGTCCCGGAGGTGGGACTTTCCTTTGTAATGTGACACAGCACAGCCGTCATTCCTACCCCCTTGGCGCTGTGCGCCGCTTCCTCAGCGTTGTTTGATTCTGTCCCGGAGCCTGCGCTGTTATGTTATCCCCTGGCCAGGCACACTTAGCGCTGCCCATCTTCTGACGGCATTTGGTGTCAGGCTGGCTGTGCCTGTGCGGCCGCGCTGGCCGAGATCCCTCCTCGTAGTGTCTTCTGATTTAATCACACTGCGGGCCTGGGATCCATGGCCATGCGCAGTGCATATCTTCACCTCAGGCTCTTACTCATCTCCCTCCACCTTCTTCAGACTGTACGCCGTTAGCTGATCCCTAACAGCATGCCACGGCCGGGATGCCGCACAGTCTGAAGAAGCTGGAGGGGAGTGAGAGGTGAGGATATGCACTGCGCATGCCCATGGATCCCAGGCTCACAGTGGGATTACATTAGACGACACTGCAAGGCGGGATCTCGGGCAGCACGGCCACACAGGCGCAGCCAGCCTGATACCAAATGATGTCAGAAGATGGGCAGCGCTACATGCACCTGGCCAAGGGATAACATAACAGCGCAGGCTCCGGGACAGAATCAAACAACGCTGAGGAGGCGGCACATGGCACCAAGGGGGTAGGAATGACGGCTGTGCTGCGTCACATTATGAAGAAAAGTCCCACCTCCGGGACAGTTTTATGGTGTGAGGGGACACATTTCATAAGTGTCTAGTTCAGCATTTGCAAGGAGCATAATTAAAAGAGCCACCTTTTCCTTTTGCAGCATTAGTGCTGTACAAGATGGCTCTTTCAGCAACAAACGCCTGGGGGGGGTTAAAGGTTCCCTTTCAACTTGCTCCAGTGCAGGCTTCGGCCTACACTCTGCTCCTCCTGCTGTCCCTGTGCTCTAACACCACCAGTTGGTGCCCGGAAGTGCTGGCTGCACAGAGAAAAACACCCGCCAATGTGTCCGTGGGGTTCAGCAACGCCAGCTGTTCCCCCGCTGTGTAGCCGGCAACGTGTCCTGCAAATGCCACGCAGACACAACAGACCTAAAACTGCCTCCAGTGCAGGCTTCGGCCTATAATCTGCTCCCTCTCCTCCTGCTGTCCCAGGGCTCTAACACCGCCAGTTGGTGCCCAGAACTGCTGGCTGCACAGAGAAAAACACCAGCCAATGTGTCAGTGGGGTTCAGCAACACCAGCTGTTCCCCCACTGTGTAGCCGGCAACGTGTCCTGCAAATGCCACGCAGACACAACAACTGAAATTGAAGGGAACCTGTCCCCCCAGGTGTTTTTATGTCTATTAGCCACCTTGTACAGCAGTAATGCTGCATTTGTACAAGGTGGCTCATTCAGTTATTCTACCTGCACACGTCGAACTCAACACGTCTAAAATGTGTCCCCTGAGACCATTAAACCGTCCCTGAGGTGTGACTTTCCTTTGTAATGACACGCAGTAACCCCCTTGGTAGCGCTGCCCGTCTTCTGACATCATTGGTTGGCTGGCTACGCCTCTGTGGCTGCCCTGCCCGACACAACGCCCCTCGGTGTCTTATTTATTTTGACTGCGAGGGTGTGATTCATGGGCATGAGCAGTGCATATCTTTGCCTGTCACTCATCTCCTTCCGCCTTCTTCAGACTGTGCGGCTTCATGGCCATGGCATGTGATAAGGGATCAGCTGACACCGCACAGTCTGAAGCAGGTGTAAGGACATGAGTGAGAGGCGAACATATTTGCTGCACAAGGCCATGAATCCCAGCCCCGCAGTGTGAATTAATGAAAACACACTGCGGGGCTGGGATTCATGGGCATCGCGAAACGCACCGGCCGACATGAAATGATGTCAGAAGACGGGCAGCACTAACAGCGCAGGGCCAAGGGATAACACAACAGCGCAGACTCCTGTACAGCAAAATGCGACGCTCAGGAGGCCGCGCCAAGCACCAAGGTGTTTTTTTTGACAGCTGTGCTGCATCTTATTAAGAAGGGAACTCACGCCTCCAAGACAGTTTTGACTGTATAAGGGGCTAAATTTTATACGTGTTTCATTCAGCGTGTACAAGGAACAAAATTAAAAGAGCAACCTTTGACTTGTTCAGCATTACTGCTGCACAAGGTGGCTCTTCTAGTTTGTAACACCTGAGGGGGGGGGTTAAAGGTTACCTTTAAAATTGGTTCAATTAGGCTTCGGCCTACACTCTGCTCCTCCTGCAGACCCTGGGCTCTAACACCGCCAGTTGGTGCCCGGAAGTGCTGGCTGCACAGAGAAAAACTCCCGCCAATGTGTCAGTGGGGTTCAGCAATGCCAGCTGTTCCCCCGCTGTGTAGCCGGCAACGTGTCCTGCAAATGCCACGCAGACACAAAGCTGCCACCAGTGCAGGCTTTGGCCTACACTCTGCTCCTCTGCTCCTCCTGCTGACCCTGGGCTCTAACACCACCAGTTGGTGCCCGGAAGTGCTGGCTGCACAGAGAAAAACACTCGCCAATGTGTCAGAGGGGTTCAGCAACGCCAGCTGTTCCCCTGCTGTGTAGCCGGCATCGTGTCCTGCAAACGCCACGCAGACACAAAGCTGCCGCCAGTGCAGGCTTCGGCCTACACTCTGCTCCCCCTGCTGACCCTTTGCTCCAACACCGCTAGTTGGGGCTCTAGGAAGACAATCTTGAATAGGTCCCCATCCTGGTTCCAGTACTGTCAGCTGGTTCCGGGTAGAGCCTTTGGCTTAGGTGCCTCCTTCTGGGTATCCAAGTTCCACCAACGTCACGTAGTCCTTGGTAGTGCTTTCAGGCACTGGTACCTCCTGCTTAGTAACCGGGTTCCAGTAACGTCAGCTGGTCCTCGGTAGTTCCATTGGCTCTTGGACCTTCGGCTACTCATCCCGGTTCCAGTACCATCAGCTGGTTCTCGGCAGTGTCTTTTGCTCTTGTACCTTCTGCTCCCCATCCTGGTTCCAGTACCATCAGCTGGTTCTGGGCAGAGCCTTTGGCTTAGGTGCCTCTTTCTGGGTATCCGAGTTCCACCAATGTCAGGTGGTCTGTCACGATATGGTATGAAATATCATATAAGTTTAGTTCTCTTGCTAGCATGCTGTGGGCTAAGCCCCCCCTTCTTGGAGTGATTCTGCAACAGCTTGTAGCTGCGAATTCCTGACTTTCTGCTCACAAGCCCTCATCCCACTCGCCAAGGTATTTACGACCAGCATTTCCTGTAGTGGAAAGTGACCAGCTTTAACTGGATTAGAAACTTCCAGAATCATGAAAGTCCTTTGTTCTGTTTTTGGAAGATATTAGGCCAACCATTTAAGATAGGAACACGAAAATATATATTCTTAATCTCCATCAGAGCATCTATCCAGCACTCTAAACATGACCTTCTAACTCCATCAGGTAGAGAAGTAGGGATTTCTCTGTAAATATACATCCCAAATAGGACATATTTGATCTCACTAGAATGCCAGCGATAATACGAGATGAATGCTGGGTGTGGTATGATTATGACATGTTGTGTAGCGAAGTTACGGGCATCAGATATATTTAATGCACAGTTAGTAAAACTGAAGAGGCAGGAGGGTTTGGAAAAGCCAGCCCTTTCTGTGATGTCACAGGCTGTAGGTTTTAAGTTTCAACCAGGCTTCCAGGAGTCAGTTTTTCAGTTTTTACCTGAGCTGTCTGTCTGCTGTCTATCCAGACCTACTGATGCATTTTGACAGATGGAAACTCCACTAGCCTGGTTGCCTGCAATGCTTTGAACACATGTAAGTGTTATTCTCATGTAATCCTTGTTTTCTTTTATATAATTACCTTGTACATATTTGCAATTGTCTCATTTGTAACATCTTTGAAAAATTCTTTGATAAAGCACTGCCCAAATTTTGTGGGGTATAATATTTAATACTAGTTCTTTCTCCATGCTCTAAAATGTACCCTAAGTCTCCTGAAGGGAATTACGCTACTGTGTTGGGTTAGCTTCGGACCTGTTTAATCGGAGCTGGTGGCAGCAAAAACGTGTGCACTGGACCTTGGGTGATGATGTAGCGACTGCAGCGTTAATAATTATTGTTCCTGCCTGAGTGGGAGTAGTTATCGCGTCGCTGCAGCGTGCCCAATAGCCAGTACATAGCAGGTAGCCGTTCTGGCGACTAATTACCCTAGGTGCAGTACCTAATCTGACCTGAGAGTAAAGGGAGCGCCAGAGAGCTGCAAGTGTTAAGTGGAACTGTAAGCGGGATACATAAGTCCCTGCAGTTCGTGGTATATAGAAGAGCAGTGGGATACCTAGAATAAGCCCTTGCTGTAAACTAAGAGGTCAATAGCCTCATGTGTGTCTTTTTATCACATTGTGGAGTGGAGGGATAATGAAGATAAGCCCCCCTGCACATGTGATAGCCGTCTGTTGGCCTAAAGTCACCCCGATCCATGACGTAGGGGTGACGGTCACGGTGTGGATCCCTGACATATTGGTGGAAGCGGTCAGGGGTTCGTGACATGGTCCTTGGTAGTGCTTTCTGGCATGGGTACCTCCTGCTTAGTAACCGTGTTCCAGTAACGTCAGCTGGTCCTCGGTAGTTCCATTGGCTCTTGGACCTTCGGCTACCCATCCGGGTTCCAGTACCGTCAGCTGGTTCTCGGCAGTGTCTTTTGCTCTTGTACCTTCTGCTCCCCATCCTGGTTCCAGTACCGTCAGCTGGTTCCGGGCAGAGCCTATGGCTAGGTGCCTCCTTCTGGGTATCCGAGTTCCACCAATGTCAGGTGGTCCTTGGTAGTGCTTTCTGGCACGGGTACCTCCTGCTTAGTAACCGGGTTCCAGTAACGTCTGCTGGTCCTCGGTATTTCCATTGGCTCTTGGACCTTCGGGTAGCCATCCGAGTTCCAGTTCCATCAGCTGGTTCTCGCCATTTTCTCAGCCATCTTGTACCTTCTGCCACATTTCCAAGTTCAAGACCCTAAAGACGACGACCAGGAAGACCACCCCTAAGATGACGACGACACCAGAGACGACAACCACTGAGATGACGACGACCCTGGAGATGATGACCCTGAAGACCACCCCGATGACGACGACGACCCCGGAGACGACGACCCTGGAGACGACGACATGTAAGACCGAGAAGCAGAAGAACAAGAGGCTGCAGAACAAAGAGCAGAAGAACATTAAGCATAACACTAAATATCAGAGCAAAAGATATTATCTAAATTATAAGCAGAAGACTAAGCAGTGTATGGGGGTGAGTCCGTTCCTTCTCGTGGTGCCCCTGGATAAAGCCTGATGCTGCAGGCCAAACTGAACGCGGACAAATGTAACTCTTTTGTGACAGGCAGAACGGAAGGTGTAATCTTCAAACTTTTATAGATAACAACTACAGGAATGCCTGTCACAAATAAGATTATGATGAAGAAGTAGAATATGAAGAAGAATAATAGTTGAATAAAAAGAATATGAAGAATGTAACAAAAAAAAATAATAGGTAGAAGATGAAGAAGAAGATGAATAAGGTGAAGAAGAAGTTGATGTCAAAGATGCTGATGATGATGAAGAAGAAAGTGTGGGAGAAGTAAAAAAAAGGTGAAGGGCGTGGAAGTAGTGAAACATCAATATCTGACAAAATAAAAAAATTCTTAACATAGTCAATATCTCCGAACATCTTAAAGAAAAATAAAATTCCTGCTATTCTATATGATTGGGGTAAACCTCTATGCCTTTAATGTCTCCGCCACCTCCCCTTATTCTTAGTTGTTTTCCTTCATGTAGAATGAACCTACAAGGAAAGAAAGGGTTTATTTTAATTCCGATATTTTCGTCCCATTGACTTGCATTGGTATCGGGTATCGGCGAGATCCGATATTTTGCCGGTATCGGCCGATACTTTCCGATACCGATACTTTCCGATATCGGAAGGTATTGCTCAACACTATTTATCACCCACTCCTGGTTTTGGATTACAAATACTGATATAAAATACAGACAAAATACTGCTAGTTTTAGGACAGCCTTGGTTTGTAGAGGAAATACATAGGAGACACGGTCAACACAACCAAAAATAAAGTTTATTAATGAGAAATATTATTAACATTTAAGAAAATTACTAGTACAGATAAAATTACAACAGGTCATTTACACAACATTGTCCTGCCATGACACACGTCCAATATCACAATCAAAAAAGGCAGCAAATTGGTCCCACATGTGACCAACTTCAGCAGTTGACCACAGCGGGTGATGCTGGTAATCGGGCAGTGGGTGTGCAACTGGTTCATCCAGTTCAATGTTGGGCCGCTCCTTAGCCATAATGTAATTGTGCAGAACCACACAGGCTTTGACCACCTCGTCAACTGTCTCGATTTTTAGATTTATGGCTGATGCAAGAATGCACCATTTTGAGACTAGAATCCCAAAGGTACACTCTACAGTTCTTCATGCCCTGGTCAGTCTGTAGTTAAAGATCCTTTTAGTGTGGTTCAAGTCACGACTGGAATATGGCTTCAGTAGGTTTTCACACATCTGAAAGGCCTCATCCCCAACCATAACAAATGGCATTGGTGGACCTTGACTGTTGGGGAATGGTTGTGGCCGTGGAAAATTAACATTTTTGCCGTACACACGGCGGCCCATAACAGAGTTCTTAAAAGTCTGGGAATCGTTGCCATGGCCAAAAGCTCCAATGTCCACAATGATGAAGCGACAGTCCGCATTGGCTATTGCCATGAGCACAACAGAAAAATATTTTTTGTAATTGAAGTACTCCGATCTTGTTCTGGCTGGTTTGATAATGTGAATGTGCTTTCCATCAACCGCTCCCAAACAGTTTGGGAAATCACACACTCCAGAATTTTTCCGCAATTTCAAGCCACATGTCCAAGGTGGGTAGGGGTATAAACTCATCCCGGAGTACATTCCACAAAGCCCGGCAGGTGTCCGCAACTATTCCGGACAGGGTGGATATTCCAAGCCGGTATTGGAAGTGGAGGGATGATAAACTCTCTCCGGTTGCAAGAAATCTGTAAGAAAAACAAACAAACAAAAAATTACAATCTATTCTATTTATGGTGTGGTTATGCTAAAGACAGAAAGGAAAATACCCCAAAAATACATGTCAGAAAACCCAAAATTTGGACTGTCATTGGTTTAGATTTGGAACGTACCTTAATGTAACCAGCAGACGTTCCTCGGGTGGAATCGCTCTACGGAGCTGGGTGTCCTGTCTCCGTATGGCTCCTTGGATACGAGCAAGCAAGTCCCGGAACGAGACTTGTGACATCCATGTATATTCATGGAATTTCCACGGGTTGGTATTAAGCTCACCATACAGCGTGTGATAGGCTCCACGGCTCTCACGTAGTTCGATAATGGGGTGTCTCCAAAAATGCCTACGCCGTCTCCTTCTCCATCTTTCGCGATTTCTGTCTTGCTCCCAAGCAAACGCACAGGCAAGAAACAGCTTGATGCTTAAATCCAGGTTGAAGTAAAAGCTCTCCATGTGAAGATCCATTCTGACACAGCACACAGGAGCAAAATCTGAAGATTTCAGATGTTCAAGGGTCTATATATAGAGATCCCATAATACACACCCTCTGAAGTCCCATTGGCGGTTTCTGGTTATCTAGATTTTTCTCCTGTAAAATTTGTAACCATGCCCACCAAAAATGGAAATGCAGGAAAAAAAGCATAGAAAAGCTTGCAAACGCTGCGTATTTTTAACCGCATGCGTTCCCGCATGTGTCTAAAAAATGCCGCATTTGTACGTGTTTCCATGCGTTTTTTCCTGCACTTGCGGATGCGGATTAAACGCTGCGGAATGCTGATGTGAAACTAGCCTTAGTCAACCTTCCAAGCAGGGAAGATTTGCACCTTATGTCCCCTATCGACTAAATCCAATTTGAGATCTTCCTCCAGGCTTCTAATGTTCCACAAAGTTTTTGTTACTGATTTGTTTAGGTAAATCAATTCGGATGACAGTTTATAGAAGGAATCATCCACTTTATTATTCTGAACTGTACCAAAAATCCCAGAAACCTGACTATTCCAAGGTGCTTCTTACAACTCTAAATCCATAACAGTTAAAAAATGGGTGCCACTAGGGATGAGCGAAAATGCTACGTGACACATGGATATCACTTGAGTATCTGGGTGCACAGATGTGCTCGGCACGCGACGAGTGTTAGCTGGTGATTGAATTTGAAACTCGAAACCCCGCCCCACATGATTGGCATCTGCTACACAGCAAATGAGCATGAGGAGATTGCCTGTAATACCATAGCAATATTGGCAGTGCCATTATTGTGATTGGCTGGCCGCATTACCTCATCAAAGGTTATAAAAGGAATGATGCCTACACGCTCGATTCACTGACGCCATTGAACAGTTCAGTAGAGATGGGCGAACCCGGACAGTAAAGTTCAGCGTCTGTAGCAAGCACCTAGTATTCGGGCACAGACACCAAACATGGACTTCACTAAGAATTCTGTGTTACTGTTCGGGTTCAGCTGCCCAAACATCGGGTGTTCGTCGTGCTGTCATGTGCATGCAAAAAAAAACCCATTTTGGTTTCCCCTGTATTTTTTTTTTACCGGCCAGGCAAAACTCACAGCTGGAGGCTGCAAGCCTCAGCTGTCATCTTCAGCAAAGCTAGTTATGAAGAATAGAGGGGCTCATGCGGTATTTTTTAATTATTTAAATAAATAATTTAAAAAAAATGCATGGGGTCCCCCCTTTTTTGACAACCAGCCTTGCAAAAGCAGACAACTGGGGGCTGGTATTCTCTGGCTGGTAAGGTGCAATGGATATTGGCCCCTTCCCAGCCTAAAAATAGCAGCCCACTACTGCCCAAGAAAAGGCACATTTCCGGACCCAAACATCTAGATGTCCGCCCATCTCTACAGTTCAGGAACAGTTTTTATTGGAGGAAGAGAGTTCTTGTTCGGGCCTGTGTGTGCACGGTTTAATGAATCAGAGCCAGCCATGACTGAGTTTCTTGCTGCAAGTACTCTGCCAGTACTTCCGCGGTGTCTGTTGTCGCCCAAACACTTCATTTCCAACACAGCCTGCTGACACTTACCACTAGCTGTTCCATAATGGGACACCTCGTGTGCAACACTGGCAGCTGCGGATGGAGTGGTAGGGCGACTGCGCTCTGCGGACGACCTTTCGCTTCTGGAGGAGGAGGAGGAGGGGTGTCGAAGGCCTACTGCCAACTGTTTCCTAGACCGTGGGCTAGGCAGAACTGTCACACTATGGCTGTCCCCTGTGGACCCTGCATCCACCACATTAACCCAGTGCACAGTGATGGACACGTAACGTCCCTGGCCATGCTTACTGGTCCATGCATCTGTTGTGAAGTGCACTTTTCTACTGACTGATTGCCTGAGTGCATGGACAATGCGGTCTTTGACATGCTGGTGTAGGGCTGGGATGGCTTTTCTCGCAAAGAAAGTGTTGACTGTTATGATCCTAGTGGCTGAGGATCACAAAACGGACTAGCTAAGTTTATGAACATAGACACGAGCTCTAGGGAGGTGGTAACTGGACTGACCGCAAACCTGATCCTAACCAACACACTAAAGGAAGCCGGTGAACGTGCCTAAAATCCTGGATGTCTCGACGCAGCCTGAGAAACTATCTACTCCTGGAGGGAAAGTAAGACCTCACTTGCCTCAAGAGAAAACACCCCAAAGATATAGGAAGCCCCCAACAAATAATAACGGTGAGGTAAGGGGAAAACACAAACGTAGAAATGAAAACAGATTAAGCAAATGAGGCCCGCTAATACTAGATAGCAGAAGACAGATAGGGAACTGTGCGGTCAGTAAAAAACCCTATGCAAAATATCCACGCTGAGAATACAAGAACCCCCACACCAACTAACGGTGTGAGGGGAGAAACTCAGCCCCCTAGAGCTACCAGCAAGCAAGGAAATCACATATTTTGCAAGCTGGACAAGAAAACAAAAATAAACCAAGAAACATATGACCACTGATGGTCAAAAAATGAACCAAGCAAAACTTAGCTTCTCTTGAAGAGACTGATAACGAAGGACTGCAGGAGAGCTCCAAAATAGCACTGAAGACATTGACAGCAGGCAACAACTGAGAGTCCAGGTGAACTGAATAGGAAACCAACTAAGAGATAAAGAGACAGCTGATCCTGCCTCAGACCTGCAGAATGACACAAAGAACCACCAGAGGGAGCCCAAAGACAGCACTCACACAGTACCAGTTGTGACCACAAGAGGGAGCCCAAAAACAGAGTTCACAACAGTACCCCCCCCTTGAGGAGGGGTCACCGAACCCTCTTCAAAACCCCCAGGGCGATCAGGATGAGCCACATGGAAGGCATGAACCAAATCGGCCGCATGAACATCAGAGGCGACAACCCAGGAATTATCCTCCTGACCATAGCCCTTCCACTTAACCAAATACTGAAGCCTCCATCTAGAAATACGAGAATCCAAGATCTTCTCCACCACGTACTCCAATTCGCCCTCAACCAGCACCGGAGCAGGGGGTTCAACAGAAGGAACCACAGGCACCACATACCTCCGCAACAAAGACCTATGGAACACGTTATGAATGGCAAACGACGCTGGGAGGTCCAAACAAAATGACACCGGGTTAAGGATTTCCAAAATCTTATAAGGACCGATGAAGCGAGGCTTGAATTTAGGAGAGGAGACCTTCATAGGAACATACCGAGAAGACAGCCATACCAAATCCCCAACAAGAAGTCGGGGACCCACACCGCGACGGCGGTTGGCAAAGCGCTGAGCCTTCTCCTGTGACAACTTCAAATTGTCCACCACATGGTTCCAAATCTGCTGCAACCTATCCACCACAGAATCCACCCCAGGACAGTCAGAAGGCTCAACCTGACCCGAGGAAAAACGAGGATGAAAACCAGAATTGCAGAAAAAAAGCGAAACCAAAGTAGCAGAACTAGCCCGATTATTAAGGGCAAACTCGGCCAATGGCAAAAAAGTCACCCAATCATCCTGATCAGCAGAAACAAAACATCTTAAATAAGTTTCCAAGGTCTGATTAGTTCGCTCGGTTTGACCATTCGTCTGAGGATGGAAGGCCGACGAAAAAGACAAATCAATGCCCATCTTAGCACAAAAGATCAGCCAAAATCTGGACACAAACTGGGATCCTCTGTCAGACACAATATTTTCAGGGATGCCGTGCAAGCGAACCACATTCTGAAAAAATAGAGGAACCAAATCGGAGGAGGAAGGCAACTTAGGCAAGGGCACCAAATGGACCATTTTGGAAAAACGATCACACACCACCCACATGACAGACATTCTCTGAGAGACTGGAAGATCCGAAATAAAATCCATGGAAATGTGCATCCAAGGCCTCTTCGGGAAAGGCAAAGGCAAAAGCAAACCACTGGCACGAGAACAGCAAGGCTTAGCCCGAGCACAAATCCCACAGGACTGCACAAAGGAACGCACATCCCGCGACAAGGAAGGCCACCAGAAGGACCTAGCCACCAAATCTCTGGTACCAAAAATCCCAGGATGTCCTGCCAACACCGAAGAATGAAACTCGGAAATAACTCTGCTGGTCCATCTATCTAGGACAAACAGTCTCTCTGGTGGGCAACGGTCCGGTCTATCCGCCTGAAATTTCTGCAGCACTCGTCGCAAATCTGGGGAAATGGCAGACAAAATCACTCCCTCTCTGAGGATACCAGCCAGCTCTGAAACTCCCGGAGAGTCAGGCACAAAACTCCTAGAATGAGCATCAGCTTTCACGTTCTTCGAAACAGGCAGGTACGAGACCACGAAATCGAAACGGGAGAAAAACAACGACCAACGAGCCTGTCTAGGATTCAGCCGCTTGGCAGACTCGAGATAAATCAGATTTTTGTGATCAGTTAAAACCACTACACGATGCTTAGCTCCCTCAAGCCAATGTCGCCACTCCTCAAATGCCCACTTCATAGCCAACAACTCCCGATTACCAACATCATAATTTCGCTCGGCAGGTGAAAACTTTCTTGAAAAGAAAGCACAAGGCTTCATCACAGAGCAATCAGAGCTTCTCTGCGACAAAACAGCCCCTGCTCCAATCTCAGAAGCATCAACCTCGACCTGAAAAGGAAGAGAGACATCAGGCTGACACAAAACTGGAGCCGAAGAAAACCGGTGCTTCAGCTCCCGAAAGGCTTCCACGGCCGCAGGAGACCAATTAGTCACATCAGAACCCTTCTTGGCCAAATCCGTCAAGGGTTTAACCACGCCAGAAAAATTAGCAATGAAGCGACGGTAAAAATTAGCAAAACCCAAGAACTTCTGAAGTCTCTTAACAGATGTAGGCTGAGTCCAGTCATGAATAGCCTGGACCTTGACTGGGTCCATCTCAATAGTAGAAGGAGAAAAAACAAAAAACCCAAAAAGGAAACCTTCTGTACTCCGAAGAGACATTTTGAGCCCTTCACAAATAAGGCATTAGCACGCAGGACCTGAAATACCATCCTGACCTGCTTCACATGGGACTCCCAGTTCTCAGAAAAGACCAAAATGTCATCCAGATACACAATCATAAATTTATCCAGATATTCTCGGAAGATGTCATGCATAAAGGACTGGAACACAGAAGGAGCATTAGAGAGTCCAAAAGGCATCACCAAGTACTCAAAATGGCCTTCGGGCGTATTAAATGCTGTTTTCCATTCATCCCACTGCTTAATGCGCACAAGGTTATACGCACCACGAAGATCTATCTTGGTGAACCAACTGGACCCCTTAATCCGAGCAAACAGATCAGACAACAATGGCAAAGGATACTGAAATTTGACCGTGATTTTATTTAAAAGACGATAATCTATACAAGGTCTCAGAGAACCATCCTTCTTGGCCACAAAAAAGAATCCTGCACCAAGAGGGGAGGAGGACGGGCGAATATGTCCCTTCTCTAAAGACTCCTTTATATAGCTCCGCATTGCGGCATGTTCTGGTACAGACAAATTAAAAAGTCGTCCCTTAGGGAACTTACTACCAGGAATCAAATTTATAGCACAATCACAATCCCTGTGAGGAGGCAGGGCACCGGATCTGGGTTCATCAAATACATCCTGGTAGTCCGACAAAAACTCAGGGACCTCAGAAGGAGTGGAAGAAGCAATTGATACCAAAGGAGCATCGCCATGAATCCCCTGGCAACCTCAACTTGACACAGACATAGCTTTCCAATCCAGAACTGGATTATGGGCCTGCAGCCATGGCAGACCCAACACGACAACATCATGCAAATTATGCAGCACAAGAAAGCGAATCACCTCCTAATGTACAGGAGTCATGCACATGGTCACTTGAGTCCAATATTGAGGCTTATTCTCAGCCAATGGTGTAGCATCAATTCCCCTCAGTGGAATAGGGAATTCCAAAGGCTCCAGGACAAAACCACAGCGCCTGGCAAACGACAAATCCATCAGATTCAGGGCAGCACCTGAATCCACAAAAGCCATAACCGAGTAGGATGACAAAGAACAAATTAAAGTAACAGACAAAATGAATTTAAGCTGTATAGTACCAATGGTGACAGGTTTAGCGATTTTTTTAACACGCTTAGAGCATGCTGAGATAACATGAGTTGAATCACCACAGTAAAAGCACAACCCATTTTGATGTCTATGATTTTGCCGCTCAATTCTGGTCAGAACTCGGTCACATTACATAGACTCAGGTCTCTGTTCAGAAAACACCGCCAGATGGTGCGCAGATTTGCGCTCCCACAAACGCCGATCAATCTGAATAGCCAAAGCCATTGAGTCATTCAGACTTGCAGGTGTGGGGAACCCCACCATAACATTCTTAATGGCTTCAGAAAGACCTTCTCTGAAATTTGCAGCCAGGGCACACTCATTCCATTGAGTAAGCACCGACCATTTCCGAAATTTTTGACAATACACCTCAGCTTCATCCTGGCCCTGAGAAAGAGCCAGCAAGGCCTTTTCTGCCTGGTTCTCAAGATTAGGTTCCTCATAAAGCAGTCCAAGCGCCAGAAAAAATGCATCCACATTCTGCAATGCAGGATCTCCTGGCACCAGAGAGAAGGCCCAATCTTGAGGGTCGCCACGTAACAAGGAGATAACAATTTTAACTTGCTGAGTGGAATCACTAGAGGAACGAGGTCTCAAAGATAGAAATAATTTACAATTATTCTTAAAATTCAGAAACCTAGATCTATCTCCAGAAAACAACTCAGGAATAGGTATTTTTGGCTCTGACATAGGGCTATGAACAACAAAATCCTGAATGCTTTGCACCCTTGCAGCAAGATGATCCACACTAGAAGTCAGACTCTGAATATCCATGTCTGCAGCTGAACACAAAACCACCCAGAGATTAAGGGGATGAGAGAAGCTGGACAGACTGCAGCAAAGTTAGAGAGAAAAAAAAAATTGTACTCAGGGCTTCTCTTATCCCACTTCTGCGATGCATTAAACACTTTTTGGGCCTGCTGTACTGTTATGATCCTAGTGGCTGAGGATCACAAAACGGACTAGCTAAGTTTATGAACATAGACACGAGCTCTAGGGAGGTGGTAACTGGACTGACCGCAAACCTGATCCTAACCAACACACTAAAGGAAGCCGGTGAACGTGCCTAAAATCCTGGACATCTCGGCGCAGCATGAGAAACTATCTACTCCTGGAGGGAAAGTAAGACCTCACTTGCCTCAAGAGAAAACACCCCAAAGATATAGGGAGCCCCCAACAAATAATAACGGTGAGGTAAGGGGAAAACACAAATGTAGAAATGAAAACAGATTAAGCAAATGAGGCCCGCTAATACTAGATAGCAGAAGACAGATAGGGAACTGTGCGGTCAGTAAAAAACCCTATGCAAAATATCCACGCTGAGAATACAAGAACCCCCACACCAACTAACGGTGTGAGGGGAGAAACTCAGCCCCCTAGAGCTACCAGCAAGCAAGGAAATCACATATTTCGCAAGCTGGACAAGAAAACAAAAATAAACCAAGAAACATATGACCACTGATGGTCAAAAAATGAACCAAGCAAAACTTAGCTTCTCTTGAAGAGACTGATAACGAAGGACTGCAGGAGAGCTCCAAAATAGCACTGAAGACATTGACAGCAGGCAACAACTGAGAGTCCAGGTGAACTAAATAGGAAACCAGCTAAGAGATAACGAGACAGCTGATCCTGCCTCAGACCTGCAGAATGACACAAAGAACCACCAGAGGGAGCCCAAAGACAGCACTCACACAGTACCAGTTGTGACCACAAGAGGGAGCCCAAAAACAGAGTTCACAACAGTTGACTGGGTAGGTCATAGCGTGGTACTGCGTAGGCCGTCAGGGCTTTGAAAGCTTTGCTTTCAACCAACCGGTAGGGCATCATCTCTAATGAGATTAGTCTAGCAATGTGGGCATTCAAACCCTGTGTACGCGGATGAGAGGATGAGTACTTCCTTTTCCTAACGAGAGTCTCTTGTAGGGTGAGCTGGACTGGAGAGCTGCATATGGTGGAACTAGCGGGGGTGGTGGTGGACATGGCAGATTGAGAGAGGGTTGGTGATGGTATTCTTGATATTGGCCTACATGCAGTGTTTCCTCCCAAGAACAGGGTGATTCCCTAACTGCCTTGGCCTTGCGACGATACCTCCACGTTTGCTGCAGGTGGTGTCCTAAAAGGTGGGCTTACAGTGAGTGAAGCAATGTAGCGTTGCTGACTACCTTCATTCTGAGTGGGTGCACCAACATTACGGGACGTTTGGTAGTTAGTCCAGGCTTGCAAGTGCATGCTGGTTAAATGTCTACACATGCACGTTGTATTTAAATTTAAATTTCCTGCCCTCTGCTAAAGGTCTTTGAGCATTTCTTACAGATAACTTTGCACTGATCATTCGGATCTTGGTTAAAAAATTGCCACACTGCACTCTTCCTACTATCGCATACCTTTTCATGCATTGCATGCTGTGCTACTTTCAACGGATGGCCATGCTGTCCTAAAACTGTTTTAGTTTTAGACACACGTTTTGGGCCTGATACGGGCCTGCCAGATGAAAGCTGTTGTGATGTTGATGCCTGCCGCGGATCATCCTCCTCCACTTGAGAGCTACTGGAACAGCATAATAATCTAGCTGTGGCTGTGCATCTGTGCACTCCATGTCCGATTCATCTTGTAATGGGCTGTTAACTATTTCCCTTTCTTACCCTGGCACGGTATGTGTAAAGAGCTCCATGGAGTAAACTGTAGTGTCGCCTGCATCCTTCACTTTTGCTTTGGGTGAAGGACACAAGGAAGCGACGTGTTCCTGACCGGGAGCATCCACTGATGACTCACTGCTTTTATATTTCAAACTTTCGGAAGAGGAGGTGAAAGAGCTAGAGGCTGAGTCAGCAATGAAAGTCAAAACTTGTTCCTGCTGCTCCGGCTTTAATAGCGGTTTTCCTACTCCCAGATATGAGAGCCTTTGAGGCCTTGTGTAGCCAGACGATGACGCTGTCTGAACAACTCGAGCCTTAGGTGCTATTTTGCTTTTCCCACTACCACCAGATGCTCCACCACCTCCATCATTACCAGCTGGCAATGACCGCCCACGGCCTCTTCCACCAGACTTCCTCATTTTGGGGAAAATGTAACCAAACTAACAACCATTATATGGTACTATAAAACAAGGTAGAAGGTGTATATAAACTTGTTGAGAATTTAAATCTCCATTTTTTGTGTGGAAGACTGCTGCAAAAACCAGGCCCGCTGTATTACACAATGTAAGTGGCAGAACCTGGCAGGCAGATATACGACAAACAGAACTGATGCAGATCCACTTAGTGGCAATTTAAATCTCCCTTTATTATGTGGGAGACTGCTGGAAAAAACCAGGCCCGCTGTATTATACTACACAATGTAAGTGGCAGAACATGGCAGGCAGATATACGACAAACATAACTGATGCAGATCCACTTAGGGGCAATTTAAATCTCCCTTTATTATGTGGGAGACTGCACAGCGGCGTACAAACAGCAATGCAGCTATCAGGGAGCCTTATAAGCTACAGAGCGGAAGCACAAAAATCTAGCCTCCACTGTCCCTGCAAAGAAAAGGTGGTGTTGGACAGTGGAAATCACTACAGCACAAGCAGTTTAGGGGTTAATCTTCCCTCCCTAACTATGTCCCTTCTTCTGACGAAGCTGCAGTAACCTCTCCCTATGCTCGGATCGGCAGAAGTAAGATGGCGGTCGGCGTGCACGCCCCTTTATAGCCCCTGTGATGCTGCAGAAAGCAAGCCAATCACTGTCATGTCCTTCTCTAATATGGTGGGGACCGAGACCTATGTCATCACACTGCCCACACTCTGCGTCCTCCTTCATTGGCTGAGAAATGGCGCTGAACGCGTCATACGAAATGCGACTTTGGCGCGATGATCGCCGACCACATGGCCGATCCCACACTAGGATCGGGTCGGGTTTCATGAAACAAGACTTTGCCGAAAGTCGGTGATTTTTGAATTTGTCTGATCCGTTTCGCTCAACCCTACTCAAGAGAATTTCTCTATAATCCTCCTTATAAATTTTTCCTGGCTTTGCACTTTGTGCAAAGCCTTTATGAATGTAGGAACTGGAGTACGTAAACTACACTTTTAAATATTTTAATGATGCCGGCCAGTTGTCGCCTTTCAGGGGACTATGAATGGTGGTATTATCCTACCTAGAATTCTTTACTGACATTGTACTTTTGCACCTTGTGGAAAGCCTTTATGAGTGTTGAAGTGACACGGCTAACACTTTGTTCATATCATTTCAATGAGGTATTACAGTTGGTGCCTTCAAGGGTGTGTGGGTGACCCTGCTTGTAGTTTTTAACAGGCTCTCCACTAAGTGCATAGCTTTTATGAGTCTAGTAGTACCTCTGCATGACAATTTGAACAGAATATGTAAGAGACCCTCCTTTATCTCTAAAACAGGTTGTGTCTGGGTCCCTCTTCCATCATATGTTTGGCAGTTCTTGCTTCCTTCATAAAACACTGAACTTTCCAATGTTTAAAAAAAATCACTTTTGGTTTACTTAAATTATTATTTTTTTAAATTTAATTTTTTTTTAAATCTTTTAAAATGTTGTCTTATTTACAAGTCATTATACAGGAAAGAATGTTTCTTAACATTTTTTTCTGTAAACTAAAAATTTCTCGTCAATTTAGAATGGTTTATTGACAGTCCTTAAAGTGGAGTAATAGTGTGACACCATTGTTCTCAGCAGTGATCTGGGAGTCAGAGATTCTTCCAGGGGTTTTCCTCATGCTGTTCTGCTTCCATTCAGCACTTCTTTCGTTCATACATTTTAACATTTTCACTGCCCTCTGATCTCCTTGTAGGGTTTGCTTGAAAAATGCTCGGATTTCCATTGCCTGCGATTATACTCATTAATCGAAACTAGCACCTGAGCATTTAGGAATTGCTAGGTTCTAGTAACAAGCATCTGAGCATTTTAGTGCTCGCTCATCCCTATGTGCCACTATTCAGAGAATTTGGGGATATAAAGAACCACCAAAAACAATAACAGCTGAGTAAGAAATGCTCAGGGCTCCGCTAACAGTGGGATCACCAATTACACACCTAAGCAAAGCAAGCACACCTGTGTATATGAAAAGAAGTGTGCAAAGCAGTCAGGATCGCTAAATACAATTAATAAAGACATTTTTATTTACACAGCATGAACACACAAAGACATACATTAAAAAAATGATTAAAAAGCCATAAAAAGTTTAAGTGCACAACCGAATGTGTCCATATAAGAACCAACACCCCTACTCCAATGTGCATGTTGAGGTGACTCACAATAATACACTAGTTGTAACTGTATAAATATTGAAAAACCTGGAGTAAAATGATAATCAACTGATCAACATAACATGCATATAAATCTAAACAAGCCAAGAAAAGCACTCATGCATGTACAATTGTTACCAAAATAATAATGTAAATCAGATCAATCAACACTGTTCTAATAAATATAAGTCCCGTTGGCATTTCTAATAAAATAAGATGTAAATTTGCCAAAAAATATAACGTACAGATTATTAGCATAAAGCTATAGAAATAAAGCTATAAAATCAAGTGACTGTCAGTCAGAAAGATAGTCAAACAACAGTGGGACCTTTATGCAGCAACAGTGAAATGAGGCGCAAGAACCCTATTCTTTATATCAACAGTCTCGATCATAGTTTTGCCTTTCCTAAAACCCTCTTTTTCTCCTTTCTTCAAAGGTTATTTGGATATATTATACACCTCCTGTAAGTGCCAATGGCGCCTCAACTATCTCACGATTGGGATGTATCTTCACCATGAATGATCAGATTTTCTTCAGTATAAACTAGGACTCTCATGTTCTAATTTGGACACAGTCCTATACTCCACTTTATTTGCTGCAATTTTATGATCAAGATCCTTTGTACTTTATTCCATTTGTTTTTAAGGCTTTTCCTCCAATGTGTCACTCATAGAGCTGCCTGTGTGTAACAAGATTGCCTATTTGTATATAGTTGGACTACCTTCATACAAACATACTCACTCTTGTGGGTTTTGAATTATTATATCAGTCTTGTTACTCTTTATATTTTTCTTTAATGACTCTCTTATAGGATACACATTGGTAGCTATTATAGATATTGCAAGATTTTTCACTACCATGTAGCAGAGTTTATTTTGAATGCTATATGTAAAATCTCCCTGCTTTATAGCAAATTTATTTTGGAAGTCAGTTCACCTTTTTATACTTACCTGACTACCAAATGTAACCAGACTTTCCTTAGCATTGCTATTAATATTTGACCAAATAATTAGTTATTATCCTCTATTTAAGCCATAGTTATCTCTATTCTTTTGACACAAGCACTACTTTATTATTTTTAACACGAGTATAAATCATGCATCTATTTATAGAAGTGAACCTATATTCACTGTTATTTCCTTTCTTGAACCATCATTTGATGATAGACTTGTTTGTATACATATTGATTGTGATTTTATCAGACTTACCTCAGCACATGTATTAGTGTCTTTCAAATCAGCTGCTGTGAACTGGGCTAACCTTACTGACATCGCCGCTCGTTAGAGCAGCCAGGTTCTTGCGCTACACAGCATGAGAAATGGCAGTGGCTCCAGTCTACGGAGCAATGCAGTCAGGAGAAATTGCCCAACAAAATAGGTGTTCCCTTTTGGCCTATGAGATCTTATAAAATTAAAAACTTGGGGCTAAAACAACAATTTAGTGGTAAAAATATATTATTTTTTCATAACCCAGTTATAAAATTCTATGAGACACATGTGGTGCCAATATGCTCACTATACCTCTATTATACCCCCATTGCTGGGTGTAGTTTGTAAAGTGGGGTCACTTATGTGGGGTCTGCTTTTCTGGCACCTCAAGGGCTCTTCCAATGTGACATGACAGCCTCAAACCATTCCAGCAAATTATTTACTCCAATATATCGCTTCTTCCCTTATGAGCTCTACACGGTGCCTTAAAAGTAGTTTTCTATCACATATGGGGTGTTTTACTCAGGAGAGATCTGGTATAAATTGTTCCTTTTATTTTTTCCTCTTACCCATTTTGAAAATTTAAAAAAATTGGATTCAGAGCAACGGTTTACTGGAAAAAAAGGGTAATTTTTCATGTAACACATTTTTGTTAATTGCCTTAGGGTTAAAAATCCTAGATAAATGCTGCAAGAGGTGTAGTTTCCAAAATGGGCTTACTTGTGTGGATTTATGGTGTTTTGGCATGCCATGGGCTCTTCAAATGTGACATAGCATCCACAATCTATTCCAACCAAAATGGCACTCCAAAATTCTAATAGTGCTCTTTCCCTTCCAAACCCTGCCTTGTGCTCAAACAGTAGTTTTCCACCACATATAGGGTATTGATGTTCTAAGAAGAAGTTCCACAACAAATATTGAGATCCACTTTCCCCTTGTGAAAGAGTACCCTTGCAAAAATGAAAGTTTTGGGGCAAAAGCAACATTTTTGTGGGAAAAATGTATTTTTTTATATTCACAGCTCAATATTATAACATTCTGTGATGCACCAATGGATTCAAGGTGCACACCACAGGTCAAAAAAGAAACCTTGAGGAGTGTAGTTTCCAATATGGGGGTCATTTCTGAGGTGTTTCTACTGCTTAGGCATATAAGTTGCTCTGATGGGGGTTAAGGGGCTGTTAAGGCATTTTAAAATTATGAAAGCAAATTAGCCAAAAATTGAACATTTAACTATGACCATAGTAGTGCTGGGTGTCCTCACTGTGCAGTGATGAGGCAGTGACCCAAAAAAGTTCAAAATAAATGTAGCTTTAATGTCCAAACTTACAAACAAAACAGTATCCTCCGGATCGCAGCCGGAAAACAAGACAGTTTGTAAATGCGTCCTGGACAGGCCTCTTCAAATGATCCCACAGATGTTCAATGATATTCAGGTCTGGGGACTGGTATGGCCATTCCAGAACAGTGTAATTGTTCCTCTGCATGAAAGCCTGAGTAGATTTGGAGCGGTGTTTTTAATCATTGTCTTGCTGAAAGATCCATCCCCTGCGTAACTTCAACTTTGTCACTGATTCATGAACATTATTGTCAAGAATCTGCTGATACTGAGAGGAATCCATGTGTCCCTCAACTGTAACAAGATTCCCGATGCCGGCATTGGCCACACAGCCCCAAAGCATGATGGAACCTCCACCAAATTTTACTGTGGGTGGCAAGTGTTTTTCTTGGAATGCTGTGTTTTTTTGCCGCCATGCATAATGCCTTTTTGTATGACCAAACAAGTCAATCTTGGTTTCCTCAGTCCACAGGACCTTCTTCCAAAAAGAAATTGGCTTCTCCAAAAGTGCTTTTGCATACCTCAGCCAACTCTGTTTGTGGCAAGCTTGCAGAAATGGCTTCTTTCGCATTACTCTCCCATACAGCTTCTCCTTGTGCACAGTGCGTTGTATAGTTAACCAATGCACAGTGACACCATCTGCAGCAAGTTGATGCTGCAGCTCTCTGGAGGTGGTCTGAGGATTGTCCTTGACTGATCTCACCATTCTTCTTCTCTGCCTTTCTGATGTTTTTCTTGGCCTGCCACTTCTGGCCTTAACAAGAACTGTGCCTGTGTTCTTCCATTTCCTTACTATGTTCCTCACAGTGGAAATTGACAGGTTAAATCTCTGAGACACCTTTTTGTATCCTTCCCCTGATCAACTATGTTGAATAATCTTTGATTTCAGATCATTTGACAGTTGTTTTGAGGAGCCCATGATGCCACTCTTCAGAGGAGATTCAAACAGGAGAACAACTTGCAAGTGGTCACTTGAAGTAGCTTTTCTCATGATTGCATACACCTGGCTATGAAGTTCAAAGCTCAATGAGGTTACAAAACCAAAAAAAGTGCTTTGTAAGTCAGTAAAAAGTAGGTAGGAGTATTTAAAACAAGAAAATGATAAGGGTGCCCATACTTATGCACCTGTCAAATTTTGTTTGAATGTAGATTGCACATTTTCTGTTAGTACAATAAACCTCATTTCAAGGTAGAAACATTACTGTGTCCAACAGTTATTAGATATATGAAACTGAAATAGCTGTTGCAAAAAAAACTATTTTTATAAAACATTAAGCTTAAGATTAATAGGGGTGCCCAAACTTTTTCATATAACTGTATTTATGTAAAAAAAAAGCCCAAACAATAAGAGTACACATTAGGGTTGAGCGAAACGGATCGGACAAATTCAAAAATCGCCGACTTTCGGCAAAGTCGGGTTTCATGAAACCCGACCCGATCCTAGAGTGTGATCGGCCATGAGGTCGCCAATCTGCGTGCAAAAGTCACGTTTCATATGACGCTTTCAGCGCCATTTTTCAGCAAATAAAGGAGGACGCAGAGTGTGGGCGGCGTGATGACATAGGTCTCGGTCCCCACCATCTTAGAGAAGGGCATGACAGTGATTGGCTTCTTTCTGCGGCGTCACAGGGGCTATAAAGGGGCATGCACGCCGACCGCCATCTTACTTCTGCCGATCTTAGCATAGGGAGAGGTTGCTGCAGCTTCATCAGAAGAAGGGATATAGTTAGGGAGGGAAGATTAACCTCCAAACTGCTTGTGCTGTAGCGATTTCCACTGTCCAACACCACCTTTTTTTGCAGGGACAGTGGAGGCTATATTTTTGTGCATCAGCTCTGTAGCTTATTAGGCTGCCTTATAAGGCTCCCTGATAGCTGCATTGCTGTTTGCACGCTGCTGTGCAAACCAACTGCTTTCTTAAAAGCAAAAATCCTGATGCTCCTTTCTGCACAGTTATCTTGTTTATTTGTCCACACTTTTGTGTGCAGCAGTCCTTTTTATTCCTGCCATACTTGTCCTGAGATCATTGTAGGGAGATTGAAATTGTACTACAGTCCTTGTATTTTTTCATATATCTTCCAGCCACTTTCTGCCACTTACATTGTGTTGTTTTATACACTGGGCCTGAGTTTTGGTTCAGTCTCCAAAAAAAAAGTGAGATTCAAATTCTCACAAAGTGGATATACTTCAGTCCTGTTAGTTTGTCGTATGTCAGCCAGCCACTTTCTGCCACTTAGATTGTGTTGTTATATACACTGGGCCTGAGTTTTAGTTCAGTCTCCCCCCCAAAAAAGGGAGATTTAAATTCTCAACAAGTTTACATACACCTTCTACCTTGTTTTACAGTACCATATAATGGTTGTTATTTTGGTTAGATTTTCCAAAAAATGAGGAAGACTTGTGAAAGAGCCCGTGGGCGGTGGTCGCCAGCTGGTACTGATGGTGGTGGTGGTGCATCTGGTGGTAGTGGCAAAAGCACAATAGCACCTAAGGCTGGAGGTGCTGAGCCAGCGTCATCGTCTGGCTACACAAGGCCTCGAAGGCTCCCTTATTTGGGAGTAGGAAAACAGCTTTTAAAGCCAGAGCAGCAGGAAAAAGTTTTGGCTTTCCTTGCTGACTCAGCCTCTAGCTCTTTCGCCTCCTCTTCAGAAAGTTCGAAATATAGAGGCAGCGAGTCGTCAGTGGATGCTCCCGGTCAGGAACAAGACGTTTCCTTGTGTCCTTCACCCAAATCAAAAGTGAAGGATGCGTCAGGCGACACTACAGGTGTCATGTCGGATGCTATTCACACTAGGGCGTCCGACAGACAGCGGTAATTCCACATTCATCCACTATACGCTAAGTGGCGCCGGCTAGACTTTATCCAGGCTGTCTGGGATTAATCTAGCTGGTAATCGGGTTGGAGTCTGGGTCACGCCCGTGGCCTTTAAATAGTCATTCTGGACTTTGGGCGTCGCCGATTATAGCTTGTGTCTTGTGCCTGGTGATCTCGGTCTGGAGTGGTGGTCTAGGAGAAGAAATATCGTATCTGGTGGTGTATTATCCTTTGTCATATTTCTCCTTCCTATATTTGTATTTGTTTTGCCCTGTGCACATTATAGTGTTTTCCTGTGAGTCTGCGGCGTGGTGCGTTTTTAATTATCCCTGTCTGTGCTTTCTGTAGGGGTTGGTGTGTGGTCTAATCACTGGGTGGCGGGTGGAGGTTTCAGCATAGGACTGAAACTGGAGTCAGGGTCAGGCCTGGTGGCCCAGACAAGCACACCATCAGTGTAAATTCTGGGAGAGGGACAGACAGGGTTTTCCCTAGTCTGAGGGATATTGCAGGCGCCCGGGTAATCAGCTGTAATCTACCCAGTACCCGCATGACATTATAATCATCCAAAATAAATTTTGGATGCCATGGATCCCATGATTTCCATAACCCGCCAGTTGGAGGCGCTGTCCTTACAGGTCACTGAGTTGAAGGGGGCAGTTCAGCAACAGGGTCTTGTAGTATCTAATGTGCAAGCTGAAAATGCAGGTAGAGTTGCAGAGCCAAAGATTCCTTTACCTGAGAGGTATGCTGGGGAATGCAGTAAATTTGTTGTTTTTCGTAAGGCTTGCAAATTATATTTTTGTATGCGCCCGGTTTCCTCAGGTAATGAGGCTCAGCGTGTGGGCCTGGTATTGTCATTACTGAACGGAGACCCCCAAGCATGGGCATTTTCATTACCATCTGATTCAGCTGCATTTAACTCAGTGGAGATTTTTTTTTCTGCTCTTGGGCTCATATATGATGATCCTGACAGATTGGCTATAGCAGAATCTAAAATACGCACTCTCCGCCAGGGGGAGCGAATGGCGGAGGATTACTGTTCTGAATTGCTGCGGAGTCAGTTTCTACATGGGGTTTCGAGAAGGGTTATACAAGCCCTCCTGATGTATGAGACTCCTGCTTCTCTAGAGTCTGCTATGAGTCTTGTTGTCCGCATTAATCGCTGTTTGCGTCAGGGGGTGCAAGAGACGCCGATTATGGGGGAGGGCGTAGGTGCACGTGAGGTTGCTGCAGGTGAGCCCATGGAGCCTATGCAAGTCACAGGGGTGTCACATCATCGAGCCCCCTCACTCAGGAAGCAGGAAGCCTGTTTTTGCTGTGGTAAAAAAGAGCATTATGTTAATGCTTGTCCTCTGTTTTCTAAGAAAAGCGCAATGGCGGAATACTACTAATCTCAGAGGGTGTGGAGGAGGCCAATCTGAGCTTATGCATATCCTCCATGGTGGTCTCCCGATGTATGCTTCCTGCCAGAGTTATGGTCGCTGGCAGAGAGCTGCCAATCACTGTTTTTGTGGATAGTGGGTCGGCCACAAATCTCATTGATGAGGAGTTTGCGCGCACGGCCGGGTTCACGGTCGAAAAACTGCCTCATCCTATCCAGGTGGTCACCATCAAGGCTACTCCACTCCCACAGGGGGAGATTACTGAGTTTGTGGCTGAGGTTAAACTCCACATTGGGGTCCTACATTCTGAGCAAGTTACATGTAGGGTGCTCAGTAATCTTCCTGCACAAATGGTTCTGGGTTTTCCATGGTTGTCTATGCACAACCCGGTGATTGACTGGAAAACTCAGGACATAATTCAGTGGAGCGGATTCTGCCAGGAAAATTGCCTGGCCACATGTGTGTCCACTGTGACTCCTAGCATTCCTGAGTCACTGCTGGATTTCGCAGGTGTGTTCTCTGAGAAGGGTTGCTCAGAATTGCCACCACATCAACCCTATGACTGTACTATTAGGTTTACACCAGGGGCCACATTGCCGAAACTAGGATGTTTAACATCTCTGGTCCTGAGAGGCAAGCTTTAAAAGACTACATTGCTGAGAGTTTGAACAAAGGGCACATCAGGCCTTCGTCCTCGCCGGTGGCAGAAGGGTTCTTCTTCGTTAAGAAGAAAGATGGCGGACTACGCCCGTGTCTGGATTTCAGGGAGTTAAACCAGATTACGGTTCGTGATCCATACCCTATGCCACTGATACCTGATTTGTTCAACCAGGTGGCTGGTGCTAAGTGGTTTTCCAAGCTTGACCTCAGGGGGGCGTACAACCTCATAAGAGTCCATCAAGGTGATGAGTGGAAGACTACTTTAAATACTCCTGAGGGTCATTTTGAAAATTTGGTGATGCCATTTGGGTTGAAAAACGCGCCTGCTGTAGTTCAACATTTCATAAATGATGTGTTCTCGCATGTACTGGGGAAATTCGTTATTGTGTACCTAGATGACATTCTCATTTATTCATGCAACCGTGATACATATTTAGAGCATGTGAGGCAGGTGTTACAGCTACTCAGAGAAAATAAGCTCTATGCAAAACTGGAGAAATGTGTTTTTTCAGTTCAGGAGTTGCCTTTCTTGGGTTATATTGTGTCTAGTGTTGAGCGATACCTTCCGATATGCAAAGGTATCGGTATCGGATTGGATCGGCTGATACCCAAAAAGTATCGGATATCGCCGATACCGATACCCGATACCAATGCATATCAATGGGACACAAAATATCGGAATGGTTCCCAGGGTCTGAAGGAGAGGAAACTCTCCTTCAGGCCCTGGGATCAATATTCATGTATAAAATAAAGAATAAAAATAAAAAATATTGATATACTCACCCCTCTGACGGCCCCGGCTCTCACCGGTCCAAGCGTCTGCCTCCGTTCCCTAAGAATGAAGAGTGAAGGACCTTCGATGACGTCGCGGCTTGTGATTGGAAGCTTAATCGCTCATGTGACCGCTCACGCGACCAATCACAAGCCACGACATCATCGCAGGCCCTACACTCACTCATTCTTAGGAACGGAGGCTGCCGGTTACATTGCTAAGGTCCAGGGTCCGCCGGAGGGGTGAGTATATCAATATTTTTTATTTTTATTATTTATTTTTTACATGAATATGGATCCCAGGGCCTGAAGGAGAGTCTCCTCTCCTCCAGACCCTGGGAACCATACGCACCGCTCACTTCCGATTCCGATTTCCGATATCGCAAAAATATCGGAACTCGGTATCGGAATTCCGATACAGCAAATATCGGCCGATACCCGATACTTGCAGTATCGGAATGCTCAACACTAATTGTGTCTGCTTCAGGGTTTAAAATGGACACCGCTAAGGTGCAAGCAGTGCTGCATTGGGAACGGCCTGAAAACCTAAAAGCACTCCAGCGGTTCCTTGGATTTTCTAATTATTATAGAAAATTTATCAAAGATTTTTCTACCATTGCTAAACCGCTTACTGACATGACGAATAAGGGTACCAATTTCTCCGCCTGGCCTGAAGCTGCTGTGCGCGCATTCGAATTTCTGAAGAACAGTTTTGCTTCACCCCCCATTCTGGTGCAACCGGACGTATCAAAACCGTTTACTGTGGAAGTTGATGCGTCTGAGGTTGGAGTGGGGGCGGTGCTGTCACAAGGCTCATCCTTTGGCGAGTTGAGTCCATGCGCCTACTTTTCCAAGAAGCTGTCGACCGCCGAACGTAACTACGATATCGGCAACAGGGAGTTTTTGGCTATCAAGTTGGCTTTTGAGGAATGGCCACACTTCTTGGAGGGGTCGGTCCACCAGGTTACAGTTATCACCGACCATAAAAATCTGCTTTATTTAGAGTCAGCCAAGCGTCTGTCCCCCAGGCAGGCTCGCTGGGCATTGTTTTTCACGCGATTCAACTTTTTTGTTACGTACCAACCGGGGTCTAAGAACACTAAGGCAGATGCTTTATCCAGGTCTTTTCCGGGGGAGAACCTCGGGAAGATCTGGTACCCATCCTCCAAAATGGTGTAGTGGTCTCGGCTCTCACAACAGAGGTTGAGGCTGAGATTGCCGAGGCTCAGGAGGAAGTACCACCAGAGCTTCCCATTAACAAATCATTTGTACCGCTTCATCTTTGCCTAACGGTGTTGGGTGAGCATCATGATGCTGTTCTGGCTGGCCATCCAGGGGTTAGGGGTACCTTGGAGTTGGTGTCGCATCGGTTTTGGTGGCCCAAAATCCGACAGGACGTGGTCTCGTACGTATCAGCATGTACCACGTGTGCTAGGGCTAAGACACCTCGCTCCCATCCTGCTGGCTCGTTACATCCTCTAGGGGTAGCCAGTAGGCCATGGATGGAGATCTCCATGGATTTTATTACTGACCTACCCTCCTCAGCTGGGAACACGGTCATCTTGGTGGTTGTTGATCGGTTCTCAAAGATGTCGCACTTTGTGTCCTTGACTTTGTTGCCTAACGCTAAGACTGGCTCAGGTTTTTGTGCAGGAGGTGGTAAGACTTCATGGGGTCCCGTCTGACAGTGTCGGATAGGGGTACTCAGTTTGTGGCAAAGTTTTGGAAAGCATTTTGCTCACGGCTGGGGATCAAGTTGTCGCATTCTTCGGCGTTTCATCCTCAGTCAAATGGTCAGACCGAGCGTATGAACCAGAATTGGGAGCAGTACTTACGCTGCTTTGTCTCTGATAACCAGGAGGAGTGGTCTACCTTTCTTCCTTTGGCTGAGTTTGCCATTAATAATCACCGCCAGGAATCGTCTGGAGAGTCCCCGTTCTTTTGTGTTTACGGGTACCATCCTCAATTTTGTACTCTGCGTCAGGGTGGCTCTGCTGGCGTTCTGGAGGAGGACCAGCTAGGAGCACAACTGTCATCCATTTGGAGGACAGAGAAACAGTGCTTGCTGAGCGTGGGTGCAAGGTACAAACGAGTGGCTGACAGTAGACTTGTGCCAGGTCCGGACCTGAGTGTGGGTGATTGGGTGTGGTTGTCCACAAAAAAACATAAAACTCAAAGTACCATCCCTGAAATTGGGTCCAAGGTTTATTGGTCCATTTAGGGTCGCCGCCATCATTAACCCGGTAGCCTACCGATTGGAGCTTCCTACGGTTTATAAGATAAACAACGTGTTTCACAGATCTCTTTTAAAGAAGGTGGTGGGTTCTGTGGATGCGGCACCGATGCAACCTCCAGTCTTGGTAGATGGCAATTTGGAGTTTGAAGTCTCCAAGGTGGTTGACTCTCATATAGTGCGCCGCACATTACAGTACCTGGTACACTGGCGTGGTTATGGGCCGGAGGAGAGGTCTTGGGTACCAGCTTCGGACATACATGCAGACCGGCTGGTCAGTATGTTTCACCGCCGCCATACGGACAAGCCGGGTCCTATAAGTCATGAGGGCCCTGGGGTCCCTCGTAGAAGGTGGGGTACTGTCATGTCGTACGCTATTCACACTAGGGCATCCGACAGACAGCGGTAATTCCACATTTGTCCACTATACGCTCAGTGGCGCCGGCTAGACTTTATCCAGGCTGTCCGAGGTTAATCTAGCTGGTAATCGGGTTGGAGGCTGGGTCACACCCATGGCCTTTAAATAGTCATTCTGGACTTTGGGCGTCGCCGATTATAGCTTGTGTCTTGTGCCTGGTGATCTCGGTCTGGAGTGGTGGTCTAGGAGAAGAAATATTGTATCTGGTGGTGTATTATCCTTTGTCATATTTCTCCTTCCTATATTTGTATTTGTTTTGCCCTGTGCACATTATAGTGTTTTCCTGTGAGTCTGCGGCGTGGTGCGTTTTTAGTTTTCCCTGCCTGTGCTTTCTGTAGGGGTTGGTGTGTGGTCTAATCACTGGGTGGTGGGTGGAGGTTTCAGCTTAGGACTGAAACAGGAGTCAGGGTTAGGCCTGGTGGCCCAGACAAGCACACCATCAGTGTAAATTCTGGGAGAGGGACAGACAGGGTTTCCCCTAGTCTGAGGGATATCGCAGGCGCCCGGGTAATCAGCTGTAGTCTACCCAGTACCCGCATGACAATAGGTTACTCCATGGAGCTTTTTACACATACCGTGCCTGGGTTAGAAAGGGAAATTGTTAACTGCCCATTACAAGATGAATCGGACATGGAGTGCACTGATGCACAGCCACAGCTTGATTATTATGCTGTTCCATTGAATCGGATCACTACTTTGCCCTCGCAGTGTACTGAGCCCGAATCTGACCCTGATGAGACTATGGTGCCCAGTCCCGAACGCCATAGCACCTTACACGGTGACACAGATGAAGTTGCACATGACATTGAAGAGGAGGTGATAGATGACCCAGTTGTTGACCCAGATTGGCAGCCATTGGGGGAAGAGGGTGCCGCTGACAGCTCAGAAGCGGAGGAGGATGATCCACAGCAGCCATCTACATCGCAAGAGCTGTCATCTGTCAGGCCCGTATAAGGCCAAAAACGTTTGCCAAAAACAAAAACAGTTTTAGGACAGCGTGGCCATCCGGTGAAAGTAACGCAATGTAAAGCAATGCCTGAAACGGTATTCCATAGTTGGAAGAGTGTAGTGTGGCAATTTTTTAACCAAGATCCGAATGATCAGTCAAAAGTTATCTGTAAGAAATGCTCAAAGACCTTTAGCAGAGGGAAGAATCTTCAAATTTTAAATACAACGTGCATGCTTAGACATTTAACCAGCATGCACTTGCAAGCCTGGACTAACTACCAAATGTCCCATACCGTTGGTGCACCTGCTCAGAATGAAGGTAGTCAGCAACGCTACATTGCTTCCCTCACTGTAAGCCCACTGGTTAGGACACCAACAGCAGCAAATGTAGAGGTATCGTCGCAAGGCCAAAGCAGTCAGGGAATCACAAGGTTATTGGTAGGAAACACTGTATGTAGGCCAACATCAAGAATACCATCACCAACCCTCTCTCAACCCGCCATGTCCACCACCACCACTGCTACTTCCACCATATGCAGCTCTCCAGTCCAGCTCACCCTACAAGAGACTCTCGTTAGGAAAAGAAAGTTCTCATCCTCTCATCCGCATACACAGGGTTTGAACGCCCACATTGCTATACTAATCTCGTTAGAGATGATGCCCTACAAGTTGGTTGAAAGCAAAGCTTTCAAAGACCTGATGGCCTACGCAGTACCACGCTATGACCTACCCAGTCAGCACTTCTTTGCGAGAAAAGCCATCCCAGCCCTCCACCAACATGTCAAAGACCGCACTGACCATGCACTGAGGCAATCAGTCAGTGGAAAGGTGCACCTCACAACAGATGCATGGACCAGTAGGCATGGCCAGGGACGTTACGTGTCCATCACGGTGCACTGGGTTAATGTGGTGGATGCAGGATCCACAAGGGACAGCCATAGTGGGACAGTTCTGCCCAGCCCACGGTCTAGGAAACAGTTGGCTGTAGGCGTTCGCCACCCCTCCTACTCCTCCTCCTCCTCCTCCAGAAGCGAAAGCTCATCCACAGAACGCAGTCACATGACCACTCCATCCGCAGCTGCCAGTGTTGCACACGAGGTGTCCCATTATCGAACAGCTAGTGGTAAGCGTCAGCAGGCTGTGTTATAAATAAAGTGTTTGGGCGAAAGCAGACACACCGCGGAAGTACAGGCCGAGTACTTGCAGCAACAAACTCAGTCATGGCTGGGCAGTGTACTTCTTGAGACAGGCAAGGTAGTCAGTGATAACGGAAGGAATTTTATGGCTGCCATAGCCCTTTCAGAACTGAAACAAATACCTTGCCTGGCTCACACCTTGAACCTGGTGGTGCAGTGATTCCTCAAAAATTATCCGGAGTTACCAGCCCTGCTCCTGAAGGTGCAAAGACTTTGCTCGCACATCTGCTGGTCGCCCGTACACTCCAGCCGTATGCTGGACCATCAGCGATCGATGAATCTTCCCCAGCACCGCCTAATAATCGACGTTGCCACACTGTACATGGTTCAAAGGCTGTGCGAACAGAGGCGTGCTGTAATTAATTTGTGGGAGGATACACATACACGGGCAGGGACTTGGATGGCACACATGGAGTTGTCTGGTATGCAGTGGTCAAAGCTACAAGACCTCTGTCAAGTCCTTCAGTGTTTTGAGGAATGCACACGGCTGGTGGTAAGTGCAGATGACACCATCATAAGCATTCATTCCCCTTTGATTACTGGGCATCTAAAATAGACACCTGGCCTGAATTGGCAGAATATGCATTACAGGACCTCGCTTGCCCTGCTGCTAGTGTGCTATCAGAAAGAGTCTTCAGTGCTGCTGGTTCAATACTGACTGAAAAAAGGACACGTCTGGCTACCCAAAATGTTGATGATCTAACCTTCATTAAAATGAACCAATCATTGATTTCAAATTATTTTGCCCCAACTTCCCCTGCTGACACGTAGCTTGCCTGAAAAATGTCTTGCTTTTGGCCTCCTCTTATTGAGTTCTCCAATTCCTCCTTTTTCTGCTGCTGAATGTCCACCATAGGCCATTTTTATATCTCCTTAAATGGGCTGACTCCCCCCACAGGGCCGTGGTCACCACCTGGCGCAAGCACCCGTGCGAGTGCCGTTTGCCTGGACAGGTGGGTGGGCCCACTCTTGGGTGACGGCACTGGCACAGAGTCCCTCATAGTACAATGAAGTGTCTCTGACGGTGGTGGTGCACAACCGTCAGACACACCTTCATAATATGAGGGGCCCTGTGCCAGTACCGCCACCCACGAGAGAGTGTTCCCCCAGCTCGAACAGTGCTCTACCACTTGCAATACTTACCTCTCCCTGCTCCACCACTGTGTAGTCTGTGCTGTTAAATCCTTCAATGACACTGCCAATACAAATTTGTTGAAATTATAGATGATAGTTAAAATATACAGGGGCCCTGGCCTCCATTTAGACCAGTTAATACTTTGCGCCTACTACCACTGTCTGCTACTCAGCAGAGGAGCCCACCCCTATACCTAGCTATGCCACCTGTTTATTTATGAACAATTTTTTGGCAGACATTTAGCCCACTTTATTATTTGGGCCTACTAACTGTCTGACACTCATTACAGTTTTCCTCCACTGAACAAAGCAATGCCGCCTGTTTAGTCCTGTTACCACATTTGAACTGCATTTAGCCTACTTTATTATTTGGGCCTACTAACTGTGTCTGCCACTCATTACAGTTAGTTTTCCTCTACTAAACACAGCAATGCCGCCTGTTTAGTCCTGTTACCACATTTGAACTGTATTTAGCCTACTTTATTATTTGGGCCTACTAACTGTGTCTGCCACTCATTACAGTTTTCCTCCACTGAACAAAGCAATGCCGCCTTTTTAGTCCTGTTACCGATTTTGAACTGCATTTAGCCTACTTTATTATTTGGGCCTATATCTGTGTTTCCTCCTCATCCTGCCCATTGCCCAGCCACTGCTAGATGAGTCTGCTGGTACATTGACCCAGACCACCTGATACCCTTATGAAAATGCAAAATTTGGAGCTAAAAAAGATTTATTTAGGAAAAATGTGATTTTTGTTTTTATTTCCACGGCTCTACATTATAAACTTCTGTGAAGCACCTGTGGGTTCAAGGTGCTCAATACACATCTAGATAAATTTCCCAGTAGGTCTAGTTTCCAAAATGCGGTAACTTGTGGGGGGTTTCCACTGTTTAATCACATCAGTGGCTGTCTAAACATGACATGACGTCCGCTAATTATGCCAGCATATTTTACATTCAAAAAGTGAAATGGCTCTCCTTCTCTTCCAAGCCCTGCTGTGTGGCCAAACAGTGGTTTTCCCCTAGATATGGGGTATTGGCATGCTCAGGAGAAATTGCACAGCAAATTGTATGGTCCATTTTCTCCAGCAACCCTTGTTAAAGTAAAAAAAATAGGTCTAAAGGAAAATTTTTGTGAAAGGAAGTTAAATGTTTATTTTTTTCTTCCACATTCCATTAATTCTTGTGAAGCACCTGAAGGGTTAATAAACTTCTTGAATGTGGTTTTGACTTGAGGACCTTGAGGGGTGAAGTTTTTGAAATGGTGTCACTTTTGGGTATTTTTTGTCATATAAGCCCCACAAAGTCACTTCAAATGTGAGGTGGTACTTAAAAAAATGGTTGTGTGACACACAAGACCAGTGTAGTTGTTATAAGTCTTTGGAAATTGTTTATCACATCGCTGTCCAATTAATGTTCTACATAGGGTAGGTTCTGCGTAAGAAAATAAGCTATGGACATTCAGACTTGAATAGATTAGGAATTTCACATCTCCATCAGCTCATGAAGTGTCAGTGCAAAACAAGCTTGCCAGCAATATAAGAAAAACTTAAGCTATACTTTTACCCCATATCTTTGCTCTCACCTTTCTGATAGGTAGGTTGCATCTTCATATAGTGTCTGGTCATTATTACAGATAAGTGAACCTTTCAAGATTTGTTTCTGGTCAATTCGCCAAACGTTTAGATGTTTGCAGAACATTTTCGCCGAACAGTTTGACTTAAGTACCCGAATCTCATTCAATGGGAGACCAAACCAAATGTATACACAACACCGTAAGGGGTGACAAAAGCTTCCCAAATATCTAAAATTAGGGTACTGTCACACAGTGGCACTTTGGTCGCTACGACGGTACGATCCGTGACGCTCCAGCGATATCCATACGATATCGCAGTGTCTGACACGCTACTGTGATCAGGGACCCTGCTGAGAATCGTACGTCGTAGCAGATCGTTTGAAACTTTATTTCGTCGCTGGATCTCCCGCTGTCATCGCTGGATCGTTGTGTGTGACAGCGATCCAGCGATGCGTTCGCTTGTAACCAAGGTAAACATCGGGTTACTAAGCGCAGGGCCGCACTTAGTAACCCGATGTTTACCGTGGTTACCAGCGTAAAAGTAAAAAAAAAAAAACGTACATACTCACATTCCGGTGTCCTTCAGGTCCCTTGCCGCCTGCTTCCCACTCTGACTGACTGCCGGCCGGAAAGTGAGAGCAGATCACAGCGGCGACGTCAACGCTGTGCTGTGCTTTCACTTTACGGCGGCACTCAGTCAGTGCGGGAAGCAGACGGCAAGAAACCTGAAGGACACCGGAATGTGAGTATGTACGGTCTGTGTGACAGCTCTCCAGCGACCACACAACGACTTTCCAACGATCACGGCCAGGTCGTATCGCTGGTCGTGATCGTTGGAAAGTTGCAGAGTGTGACAGTACCCTTAGGGGCAGACTCCATGAAAAGTGGCATCAATTGACCCACAGTAGAAATTTGCAAATGGCACAGCAGCAGTCAGCCATGGGCCATGCATGAGGTATCATCGTCTGGCCCAGCATTTATAGCTTGTAATTGAAGTTTAAAAGAGGACCTGGTGGTTAAGGGAGCAGTGTAACCCTTCCTAGCTGGGAGCCCTGATACCTCATGCAACACCTCCAATTTTTTTTTATTATTCCAGCCTCACTAAGATGGCACAAACATCAGTTTCATACAGTACTATTGATAGAAAATTTTAAGGAAAGTAACACAGGTTGTTGGCTGATCAATTGACCCACAGTAGAACCTTTTGTAATGGCACAGAAGCAGTCAGCCATGGACCATGCATCAGGTATCAGGGTCTGGCTCAGCATTTACAGCCTGTAATTGAAGTTTCAATGAGGACCTGGTGGTTAAGAGAGTGGTAAGCCTTCTTAGCTGGGAGCCATGATTCCCATTCAACACTTTCAATTTGTTTTTTATTCCAGCACGGTGGCCACACTCAAATGGCACATGCATAAATTACATAGAGTACCAATGGTAGAAAAATGTAAGGATTGTAACACAGGTAGTTGAGTGAAAGTAAGTGCAGGCTTGCCTGTCTGGGAGCCTACTTCTACAGGCAACACACATGAAGTAGACCTAATATTCTCCACATTTCAAAACATTATTGACACACACCACTAAAGTGGAATCAATTTCCAGAGTAGAAACAATATGATAGGCCTCTGACACCCCTTCCACTACATGCAATCCACCAGATAAAGACACAACTTGGAGTCTCCACATTTAAAAAAATTATTGTCACACACCACGATGGTAACCAGGGTAAACATCGGGTTACTAAGCGCGCCCCTGCGCTTAGTAACCCGATGTTTACCCTGGTTACAAGCGAACGCATCGTTGGATCGGTGTCACACACACCGATCCAACGATGACAGTGGGAGATCCAGTGACGAAAGAAAGTTCCAAACGATCTGCTACGACGTACGATTCTCAGCAGGGTCCCTGATCGCTGCTGCGTGTCAGACACAGCAATATCGTATGGATATCGCTGGAACGTCACGGATCGTACCGTCGTAGCGACAAATGTGCCACTGTGAGACAGTACCCTAAGAGGTGACTTAATAGCTTTCTACAAATATCTGAAGGGATGTCACAGTGTAAAGAGATAAACCTTTTTCTCATTTGCAAATGGAAACACGAGAAGCAATGGAATCCAACTGAAAGAGAGAAGATACAGATTAGACATTAGAAAAAAGTTTTTGACAGTGAGTGTGATCAATGAGGAGAACAGGCTGCCATGAGAGGTAGTGAGTTCTCCTTTAGTGGAAGTCTTCAAACTGAGTCATGAAAGACATCTGTCTGAGATGGTTTTGAGAATCCTGCATTGGCAGGGGATTGGACATGATGACTCTGGATGTCCCTTCCAACTCTAACATTCTATGATTCTATAATTACTGTTAGGCACATCTCCATAATACTTAGGCCACACCTTCCCTCTATAAGGTGGCAGCTGTACAGATTGTGAATGGGAGGTATGTGTTCCCGAGGTGCCAAGCCTTGGTGATGTAAGACCAGGAGAAGCAGGCTCCAGCACACATAGTGCTGAAAGGTGTTTTAATGGGCCCAGATTTTGAGTCTGGGTTTTACGAGCAGCTGAAAGACCTGGGTGGCATGGGATAAGCTGCTCACTTACCTCCAGTCCAGGTCTTGGAATGTCTGATTTAAGGCAGCTTGTGCTGTCTCTCTTGGTCTGTGTGAGTGCAAGGTGAAGAGGCTTTGTATAAGCTTCGCAGACCTTGCTGGAGTGTGAGAGTAAAGTACTAAGATTTAAACAAGTGAGCCTCTGCTTTATATGGATGGTTATTTTCCATTTTTGTTCTGTTATGCCATAATGTACCTAGAAGAGGCTGTTCTATTTTGTTAAACCAGAAGGCTTATGAACTTTTAATAAGCCGACCCTTTGTTTTGAAGAGACAAACTGAATCCTGTTTGTGAACCAGTGTCTACTATAGAGCCCATCCCCTCATTATTGGTGCTGCAAATGAGGGCAAAAATGCCAGTGGATATGTGACTGCTGTCTGGAAACTGCATGTCCTTGGTAAAAGCAACGGTAGCAATGCAAGAATAGCCTGAAACCATGGAGGAGCTTATTAAACAACTGGAACAGGCAAATAAGCAGCAGCAAGCCCACCAGGAGAGGAATAAACTGTTGATGCAGCAGTTAATGTTAAAGGGAACCTATCACCCCGTTTTTTAAAGATTAGATAAAAATAGTGTGAAATAGGGGCAGAGCTGGGCTTTACATTAGTGCCTCTTTGGTGCCTTTACACCCCCGTTAGGCTGCCCAAATACCTTAGTGAAGTGTCCGTTTTGTCCTGTCACTCAAGCTGATCAGGTCGGATGGGCGTGGTCACAGCGCTGTTTGTCCCCCAGGATCCTGCTCATCATTACGTTGGTGGCGTAGTGGTGTGCGCATGTCCAGCAGATGAATCCACTGCCCAGGAGATGAATAACGGCGCGGTCTTCGCTATTCAGCCGTTTACCGGTGGGCGCGGCCATCTTTCCTGTGGCCGCGCCTGCGCAGATGGAGCGCTCTGCTGCCCGGGGCTTCAGGAAAATGGCCGCCGCGATCTCCATCTGCGCACGCGCGGAATCCCGCGGCCATTTTCCTGAAGCCCCGGGCAGCAGAGCGCTCCATCTGCGCAGGCGCGGCCACAGGAAAGATGGCCGCGCCCACCGGTAAATGGCTGAATAGCGAAGACCGCGCCGTTATTCATCTCCTGGGCAGTGGATTCATCTGCTGGACATGCGCACACCACTACGCCACCAACGTAATGATGAGCAGGATCCTGGGGGACAAACAGCGCTGTGACCACGCCCATCCGACCTGACCAGCTTGAGTGACAGGACAAAACGGACACTTCACTAAGGTATTTGGGCAGCCTAACGGGGGTGTAAAGGCACCAAAGAGGCACTAATGTAAAGCCCAGCTCTGCCCCTATTTCACACTATTTTTATCTAATCTTTAAAAAACGGGGTGATAGGTTCCCTTTAATACAGCAGCAGCAACAGTAGTAGGAACAGATGATGCTCCTGGCAGAAACTGTCAGAGAAGGTGCACCAACTCTACGCTGAAGCGACAAGACCCAAGTAAAAAAACTGTGAGAGGAATTGCAAAAGATGACTAAGGAGGATGACATTGAGGAATTCCTGGTTGTATTTGAGAGGGTGGCAGTCCATGAGAGACTGCCACTGGGGCGGCATCTTTGATCTGGCCCTACCAGACGCCAAAGAGTATGGCAAGCTTAAGGCTGAGATCTTAGCTCGTCAGGGCATAAACCAGGCAGTTAGAGTACAACGGGTTCACCCCTGGGACTTTGACAGGAACAAATGTACACTGTCACAAATGAGAGTGGTCCACTCTCTACCGGAGCCAATTCAGTCCTGCGTTGCCCAGGGAGATCCCCAAAGTGTAGATGACCTGGTGGACCCAGTGGAGAGGTACCGGGCAGTCGAGGGTTCCCTGGGTGGGCAAGTAGCGTAAAGTCACCTTTCTGAGATTCCCAAAGGGGATGGATCACTGCAGCATAGGCTGGTTTTGCTCTTATTTTGCCTACCCCACCTGCAGCATGGTTCCTCATCCTGGCGAGGGGCCTCTGGAGTGCTCAATGCCTGTAAATGGGGTGCGAGTGACTGGACTGTTGGACCTGGAAAGGGCCACACTTCCTCATCAGCTGGTCCCTGAGAAAGGTGGTGTGAGTGAATTACATCCATTGGGACTCTAAGAACAATTCTGTGGCTCAGGTGGATGTAAACACAGACTATGGCACTGGTTCTCAGGAAGTGGGGGTCGTCAAGGACTTAACCCCATAATCATCTGACATGACTTTGCATTGATCTGGGACTTATGGGGGAAAGCAGGGTTGCCTGGTTTCAGGGATGAAATCCAGATCAGCCCTAAAAAAAAACCTTTTTGCGGGCTATAAAGGATAGTTTCCTTTTTGTGTGCTTATTGACGTGAAGGATCAAGCAGCATCCCATGATGCCAACATCCCTGAGCTGGAGGTGTGCAAGGGAAACTTTGGAACTACCCAATTCAGAGACTTAACTCTTAAATGGGCATTTGAAAATGTGATGGTGTTAAATTGGGTGCCTCAAGAGCTAGGAGCCAACAGTTGGTTCCCTCATTTTGCTATGAATGGGGATTTTCTATATAGAGTAACCAAGCCAAGGGGTGAGGTGATAGAGCAGTTACTGGTGATAGGATGCAGGGTGTTAGACATGGCTCATTCCCATGTGTTTGGTCATCACCTGGGGGCAGATAAGACCCAGGAACGGATCCTCCAGAGATTCATCTGGCCTGGTTGCTATAGAGAAATTATGAGTGTCATAGAAAATATTAAGACCCCTAAAGACATTGTGGTGAGAGGGCATTCACCCCCTCCCTCCTTCTCTGTCACACAGATTTACAGTAGGGAAAACAGCTTAAGATCTAAACCTTCTTGGTGTAGAATTGCACAATAGACATAGGGAAGTAGGAATTTCATATAGCTTGGAAATGACAAATCTAATTAAAATTCCATTTGAAGCTCAGACTCCCTGGAGGGGACTGGCGAGACAGGATAACTATTGTGCCATCCTGGATGACCTATTGTTCCTCCAGGATGAAACTGCTATGGTAGAAAGGCTTCCCTCAGACTTTTGTATTTCCGACGGGAAGATATGAATATTGGGGTTGGGATAGATCCGATAGCGATGTGACATACATTTTCAACTTCAGGACTAATTGTGGAAGAATACACATATTTTTTCATAACTGTGATACATGCCTATAAGCCCCAAATTAATAGTGGCCATATCACTGACAACAGCCATGTCATGTTTGGTCTCTGAGTAACGGTAAAATCTAAATAAAAAGTATGGCATAAATCTCAAACTTTTGCAATAATCAGGAGTTTTGTTAATGTTGGGAATTTCATAAAATCCTGAAGGGCTGAGAACATCCCACAACCTGGCCAAAATAAGGTCAGCAAGGGGCATGTGTAAGGAAGATACGTATCATTGCAGGCTTAATCTCAGTTACCTGACATTTCCAATCTCATTGCTTCCATCCGCTAGCTGAGCCATTTCTCTGTCCAGCATAGTAAGTTTCTTTGTTGTTTCATTTTTATTTTATGTATCTATATATGCTGTATTGTTTAGTCCCCTTTGAAAAATCTGTTGTATATTTTATAAACACTGCCTATCATTCTGGATTAAATATAAAATGTACTAGTTTTGTTTAATTTGTTGTGTAAACCACACCCTGGAGCTATACGCTACCAGAACCAGGCGTCCAGTCAGCCTGTATAAAAAATGACCGGTGGTGGCAGCGAATAGTTCTTATGCTATCATGGAGTTAACAGTGACTGTACCTGGGATAAATACATATTCCATATGTTGGAATCGAAGGTGTATATACAATGCACTCACTGACCTATTCCCATTTTCCTGCCTGGAAACAGTTGCAGCCTCCTACGTTAATCGTCGGTCAATTGTGGAATTGTCCAAACGTTGGGGGGCAGAAGAGGGCTGTTCATGACATAAAGATAACAGCATGGGTGATTCAGTTACGACCCCACTGGCTGTGATCTTTGACAATGAAGTATTGTCGTTCCTACCCAACATGCCAGCTAACCTCCCCGGTGGCCCACTTCCGCAGTCCCCTAGTACAGTTGCCCATCTTCAACATTCCATTTGAAGGCATAGCGATGGATTTGGTAGGGCCCGTGATGAAGTCCGCAGGAGGACATCAAAATACATTGATGGTCCTGGATGTTGCTACATTGTACCCAGATGCTGTACCCTTAAGAAATTCCTGTGCAAAGTGTATCTCCCATTTGCTGCTCAATATCTTCTCTCGAACATGTCTGCTAAAGGAGATACTAATGAACCAAGGGACCCCATTCATGAAACTCAGAACCTCAGTGTACCATCCCCAGAAGGACGGATTGGTGGAAAGGTTTAACAAAACCTTGAAGGCAATGTTGAAGAAAGTTGTGGAGAAGGACGGCCAAGACTGGGACTATATGATATTCCCCGTCAGGGACGTTTCTCAAGTTTCTACAGGCTTTTTCCAGTTAGAACTACTCTATGGATGTGGTGATAGAGTCCTGGGAAGCTGAGACCACACCCTATAGAAGCGTGGTAGAGCATATCGCCCAGATGCAAGAGAGGATTGCCAATGTGATGCACATTGTGCAGGAGCACCTCCTCAAGGCACAGGAAGCACAGTCCAGAGTGTATAATAGGTCAGCCAGGGCGAGCCAGTTCAACCCAGGAGATTGAGCACTTGTGCTGGTGCCCATGGTGAAGAGCAAATTCCTGGCCAAGTGGCAGGATCCCTATAAGGTGGAAGAGAAAATAGGTGAAGTCAACTATAAAATCCACCAACCATTGAAGAGGAAACCCTACCAGGTTTACCATGTCAAACTGATTAAACCATGGCAGGGCAAAGAACCTGTGGAAGATCCTTGTCTGGTGGCCAAGTCCAAAGTCAGCATGGAAGATGTTAAGGTGGTGGACACCTTGTCCCACTCACAGAAACAGCAATGTTGGGAGCTGTGGAATAAAGACATATTTTCTGAGTTGCCAGGTCTCACTCAGGTAATAGAGCATGAGGTACCCATATGGCCTCATGTTCACATCACATGAAACTGTATCGGACTCCAGAGATCTGCTGAGTGGTGATCTTGAAAGAGGTGAAACAGATGCTGAATTTTGAAGTTATTGAAGAGTGCTAGAGTGGCCAAAACCAGATGAGGAGTGGCAATTCTGAAAAGACTACAGGAAGCTCATTGAGGTCTCGATATTTGATGCCTACCCAATGCCTAGGGTAGATGAACTGATTGAAAGGCTAGAGCTGGCCAGATACATTACCACTCTTGACCTTACAAAAGGGTATTCACAAATTCCTATTTCCAAGATGCCAAGGAGATGACAGCCTTCTCAATGCCAGACCATTGATTTCAGTACACAAGAATGCTGTTTGGGATGCAAGGAGCTCTGGCTACATTCTAGAAAGCCACAGACCAGATCCTAGCTCTCCACAGAAAGTATGCAGCTGCCTACCTGGATGATATTGTGATCTTCAGCCAGGATTGGGGAACCCATTTGAGCAAAAATCGGGTGATACTTGATGCTCTACAGAAGGCAGGGTTTTCCATAAACCCGAAGAAATGTGCCATGGGCATAGAGGAAGCCAAATACTTGGGTTATTGCATAGACAGGGGTGAAATAAAACCCCAAATAAACTTTATGTGATCCAGAGTTGGCCACAACCTCTCTCAAAGAAGATGGTCAGGGTGATCCTTCGCATTTTGGGCTACTACCACCAGTTCATGCCTAACTTCACCATGATAGCCTCCTTTCTGACAGACCTCTTTAAAGGAGCAAAGTTGGCTGTGGCTAAGTGGTCTCCAGAAGCTGAGACAGTTATCCCTGTGTAAACAGCCAGTGCTGGTGGTACCATATTTCTCTAAGTTTGTGGTCCAAGTGGAAACTTCAGATATTGGGCGGGGCACTCTCTTATCAAACGTGGTGAACGGGGATGAGCACCCCATAATGTATCTAAATTTTAAACTGTCATCTTATGAGTAGAATTACTCCATAGTAAAGAAGGAATGTTTGGCCATCAAGTGGGTGTTGGACACTCTAAGATACTACCCTTTAGGCAGAAAATTCAGGCTAGTGTCAGACCATGCCCTGCTGAGGTGGATGAAGGAGAAGAAGGGGAATAATGCGCAAGTGACCATCTGGTTCCTAGCACTTCAAGATTTTAGCTTTCATGTAGAGCATATGCCCAAGAAACAGCATGGTAATGCTGATGCTTTGTCGAGGGTCCACTGTATGATGTGGAAGAGGCCAAGGGGGGTATGTAAGGTGGCAGCTGGACAGGTCATGGATGGGAGGGATGTTGACCTAAGGTGCCAAGCCTCGGTGATGTAGGACCTGGAAAATCAGGCTCCATCACACATAGTGCTGAGAGATGTTTTAATTGGACCTGGATTATGAGTCTGGGGTTTTTGAGCATCTGAAAGAGCTTGGTGGGATCAGCTGCTTATTTACCTCAAGTCCAGGCTTTGTAATGTTTGATTTAAGGAAGCTGGAGCTTTCTCACTCTGTCAGTGTTCATGTAAGAGGAGGCCTTGTATGTGCTGTTCTTAACTTTCTGAAATATGAGAGTAAGGGCTCATACTATCTGCGAGAAAAACAAACTATTGCAATCCATTAAAAATCGAACTGCACTCAGACCAATGTTAATCTATGAGAAATGGGACTGAAAAAAATGCAGCATGCTGCGATTGTCCTCTTATCTTGGACTCAACTTGCCAATGAAAGTCAATGGGTGCGAGAAACAAATAGCACCGCACTCAGACCATGCAAGTGCCATTCGATTTTTACACACCCATGTCCTTGAAAAGCTGACATGTCAGCAGCCTTGTACAGTAAAATCACATCATGACCTGACAGAATTGAATTTATAGATATATATAATGAGAACAGTGCTTATGTGGCTTATTGTGCATGTATTTTTTTTAACAAATATATTATTTTCTGAAAGAAAGTCTTGTGGTCCCCCTGACAATACCCATCGAGCTTCCAAGGCTATTAATATCCGCTCACAGCTGTATACATAGTCTTTCCTGGATATTAAATTGAAGGATTCCAAAAAAATAATGACGTAGGGTCCCCCTATAATTAATAACCAGCAAAGGCTGGGCAGACAGTTATGGGCTTATAACTATATAAGATATTGGCCCCCTCCCAGACTAAAAGCATCAGCTCTCAGACACTCCAGAAATGGTGCATCCATAAGATACATCAAATCTGGCTCTTAGCTTCTCTCTTCTCATTTGCCCTGGTCTGTTGGCAAGTGGTATTGTCAGGTGACATCTAGCTCAAACGTTGGTAATGGAGAGGCGTCTACAAGACACTCCCATTACTAACCCCATAGTCAAATAGTAACAAAAGTTACACCCAGAATAAAGTAATTTATTTGAACAAATGACACAGACTCCTTTAATGAATCTACATTTACCAAAAACAGTAACACTTCAAGTCTCAATTTACTGAAACCCATGTCTCCTGTTAAAAAAATGATAAATCAACATAATTCCCATCTGACACCAAAGAACTCCCTGCACCTCATTGACATCACATTCAGAGACAGTGAACTCATTACATCAGCACGAGCACAGTGGGAAAAGTTCTACTGAACTGAGTTAATTTGACTCTGAACTTCGATAACCTTTCTGAAGGCACTGCAAGGAGTTCATTGGATATGAATGCCACTCAACTTTACCACGTCACCATGAAACACTGAGCTGAGCAAGCACATGCAGCTCAGTGTCTCTGCTGGATGGCAGGTTGTATAGTCACATCATGCAACAATGCAGCCTGCCATCTAGATGTAGCAGAGCTAGATGTGTCACAGGACAAATGGATTATGATCTTCATATTGGGGACAGGTGAGGATAATGTTACTTTATTATTGTCTTTTCTTACAGGAGACATGAGCTTCAATGGATTTTGTGTAAGGTGAGTAGAACTGATTTTGATAAATTTAGACTCAATAAAGGAGTTTGTGTCATTATTTCAAATAAAGGACTTTATTCTGGGTGTTATTTGTTTTTACAATTTGAGCATGGGGTTAATAATGGGTGCATCTTATAGACGCTTCTCCATTACTAACTTCTGGGTTTGATGTCACCTAACAATACAAAGGTGGCATCAACCCCAATACTATCACCACAGTTGCCACCTCATCAAGGCATGTGGGAAGAGCGATGCCTAAAGCCAGAAATAGCACCTCACATGGACGTGCCTTTTCTGGAATTGCTGAGAGCTGATGTTTTTAGTCTGGGAGGGGGCCAACATCATTGGCTCCTCCTAGACTATTAATATCAGCTCACAGCTGACTGTCTAGCCTTTGCTGGTTATTAATTATAGGGAGATCTTACATATTTTTTTGGTGGCCCTCCATTTTAATAGCCAGTAAAGGCTAAGTATACAGTTGTGAGCTGATTTTAATAGCCTGGGAAGCTCCAGGGGTATTACCCCTTTCCTAGGCTATAAACATCTGCCCCAGCTGTCCACTTTCTCTCTACTGGTTAGTAAACTGGCGGGGGACACCACAACGTTTTTTTTCCAGAAAGGAATTTATTTACAAAAAAAATGTACAGTAAACTACTGTACAAAGCACTTTATATATCTGAATCACATATTTTAGTATCTATCTATCTATCTATCTATCTATCTATCTAAGAAATAGAAAAATAGAGCAGCACATTCAGCATGGAAAGAATCTGGGTGCAAAAGAGCTTCCACAGGCATATACTGTACCAAACCTTGCATGTAGTAGTCCAGAAAAGGAAGCAGCACACCACTGTTTTTGAATAAAGAGCTATTTTATTTAGCCCATGATGGCAACATTTCGGTTCAGTGTAGCTTGAAAAAGGTTCGCTACACTGAACCAAAATGTCACCATCATGGGCTAAATAAAATGGCTCTTTATTCACAGACAGCTATCTATCTAGCTATAATAATTAAAGAAAAATTGGCAGCACTACCAAAAAAAACGGATGCAGTAAAACCTGTAAAGGTGATGTCCAAACCTCCAAAGTAGAATATCAGGAAAAACAGGCAGTACTCCAAAACTCAAAATGAAAAACCATGGCTTTACTGATCCATTAGCAGCAATGTTTCTGCAGATTTCTCTGCCTTTCTCAAGAAATTTGCTAAAACGTTGCTGCTAATGGATCAGTAAAGCCACGGCTTTTCATTTTGATTTTTGGAGTGCTGCCTGTTTTTTTCTGATTATCTACCTATCTAGTAGCCCAAAAAAAGCAGCACACCACTGTCTGTAAATAATAAGCTAATTATTAAGTCTGTGAAGGGTTAAACTACGAAAAATTAAAGCAGGCTTCATTTTGTGCTTTTCGAATCCATCTTGCTGTTTTGAGATAAATTTTTGTTACTAGGCTAAAGTTCAAAGTTGTTATGAGACCTTGATTATTCCAGCCCGAACAAGATATGACACTAAGGGTGTATTGATCTACGGGACCTTGACGTGCAGGCTGTTCCTGCATTCTTATAGGTTAAGAACTGTGAGCGTGTTCTTATGTTGATTGGTTGAAGTGTAACTTGTTAAGATTATGAAAAGTGCAACACAATAAACGGGGCTTAGAGATCTGATCGATCCTCCCAAACAGAGACACACGTCTCTGTCTGGTCTTTTTCTGTTGCCAGCAACGACTTGTGGATCAATTTGAAAATCACTGAGTTAACCCTGAAGGGTCACTTCAGATCCTTCCTCAACAAGTCCATAATGGCGACATTTCGGTTCATTGTAGTGAACCTTTTTCAAGCTATCTATCTAGCTATCTGTATATCTATCTAATCTTTCCGTCTTTCTCTCTCTCTCTCTCTCTCTCTCACTCTCACTCTCTCTCCTTCCAAAGAATATTTCAATGGAAACCTATGTGTAAATTACATAGATAATTGTTCTATGTAAACGCTTATGTTAAAATTGAATTGAATTGCATTGAAATTGGAAATAAAATGTAACTCAGATGCAAGGTGTTAAAAATCAAATTGTACTTACATGAAAATCGCATGACATTTGCATGACACTCGTCCCACTTTTCTGGACTGAAATTGGACCTTTCTTAACAGTGATAGGTATGAGCCCTTAAGAACTGAGATTTAAACTGGTAAACTCGCGCTGTACATGGACTGGTTATTTTTCATTGTTGTTCTGTTATACCTTTTTGAACTTCGAACAAGCTGCTTTACTTTGTTAAACCAGATAGTTTATGAACGATTAATAAACCGCCCCTTTGTTTTGAATTGATTAACTAAATCCTGTGTGTGAACCAGCATCTACCATAAAGCCTATTCCGCTCACCTCTTTACAGCTCACCTGATCTGCTGTATCCAATAAGTATTGTATTCAAGTTTATACAGTTTGGAGTTGTAAAATCGGAATAAAAATAATTATATAGTCAAAATACTCACTTGCTTAATAATACTGCACACAGTGTATTTGTTTTTTTTAAGCATTCTTAGCCCTGAGCGTCCAATTAATAAAACACTAGGGTTTATGAGGCTAAAACGCTTCAAAAATATTAACTAAACACTCAAAAAGAAACTTTGGCATAGTTGTGACTATTTTTAACCATTCTATTGATTACTATTTTAAAGTATGGAATAGCTTAAAATAGAAAAAAATTGACAGGTCACATCTTTAAAAAGCTTGGTCACATCTTTTTTTTCCTAAAAAAAAACTGAAGCTAATTAAAAATTATCAAAAGGACTGGGCATACAGGCTATGCTCCCAAGATGCTTTTGTTGAGTTTTTAATGTTGCAGATTTTTTGCAGAATTTTTGCACCTATTAAGTAAATAGAATTACTTGCATTTTTTTAAAAAACACGCAAGGTAAACAATCCCCAAAAACGTCATCGTGGGAATGTAGTCATAAACAGTAAGCCATTATTTCTATAGAAATGAATGAGGAGTCTTTCAAGCTTTTTTTAGCAAATTTTGATTAGTTGATTTTTGTAGCAGACGTGTTCCACGTAGCAAACCACAATCCCTTGAAGAAGTTTTCCTGCAGGATCAGAATTAGCTAAAGGTAGCAAATGGCAAGAAATGAACGCTCTATTACCTGTCTAATACATTTTCCTACTCCAAGCCCATTGACCTTTTCTTATTTTTGATTTTTCCAGAACCACAATAGTCACTACACCATACATGAATTGAAGTGTAAGGCTACGGTCACACTATCAGTATGAGGTCAGTATTTTACATCAGTATTTGTAAGTCAAAACAAGGAGTGGAACAAACAGACGGGGAAGCTATAATAGAAACATGTCACCAAGTCTGTATTTTTGACCCACTCCTGATTTTGGCTAACAAATACTGATGTGAAATACTGACCAAATACTGATAGTGTGACCGTAGCCTTAAAGGTGTATCCTTGCATTTGCTGATTTTCATTAATTTTCTTTCAGCTGCTATTTATAAAGTAAAGTTAAAATCTTATAACCAAACTTATCATTCAAAATGTAAATTTCTGTTGAAAAATATAGAAACAAAATGAGTTATAACATACACTATACTGTTCTTTAAAAGTTATACCCTCAAAGTCATGTTGCATATTCATTGCATGTGTTTTTATTTATTTTCAAAACTAAACTCCTGTTCTAATTTGTTTAATTTTTCCTTTGAAAAGGCACAGATATAATGGACAATATTTTGGAAAAATGCCAAAGCACAACAGGGTAACCATCTGTACCAGGCATATTTCCAGATTGAAGAAAGGGCAATTCAACTGAACTACTGTATATTCATTGTACAAGAGGCATCTGGTTTCCAAAACAGTAAATCCATTAGTGTGATATGACAAAGCTATAAATTAAAAAACATATTCATTATAAATATCCTTCTGATTTTGGCATAGCATTTTACATCTTGCCATGTACTGTGTGTTTGACATGCAAAATAATGGTAACATTCTTCACAATTAACAAACTCTGTCTTCATTTACTTTACTTTATTTTATTAATTGATTAAAATTTTTCAATATTGTAATATTGTATTGATAAAATAATATTGTAACTGCAATTCTTAAATCATAACATTTTACTTATCCAAGAAAACAGCAAGACATACTCTTTTATTTGACCAAGGCCAATGGTATGTACATACATTCAGAATTTGCTGCAAACGTTTCTGCTTCAAATACATGTCTCTTGGCAGGAAAATCACTGCATAAAAAACATCACTTTTCTTACGTATTTTCGTGTGCCTCTTTGATGCATTTTTTTAATGAATTTTTCCAAGTCATTAGGGTAAGTGAAAATTACTGCAAAAACGCTGAAAGAATTGATATGGTGCACATTTGAAACTGCTTCAAATCTACACGGAAAAAAATAGCATCATGGGCATGATATTTAAAAATCTCTGATTTTTCCCAGCGCCTGCGCACTGCAATATTTTGCTCTGCCTTCAACAGGGCAGAGAAGTACACCTATGACTGAGCAGGAGTGCGATGCCGAGCAGACTGTGTGGATGATGTCTCATCCACAAGAACCAAGAAGGAGGATGGCATCGCAAGAAGATGGGAGGTCCTGGACTAAGAAGATAGACAACCCTCAGACCGGACTGCCCCGCAGGTGAGTATAATAAAAGTTATTTTTCAGTTCTTCAAGGTCAGGTTGGGGGCAGATACACAGCATTATAGAGTGCTATATATCCGCCCTGAAAGGCGGTGACCACATCTCATATCGGCCTAACCTGGTGACAGGTTCCCTTTAAAAACATTAAGGACCGATGCCACCTTAACCCTTTTTCCCCCAAAGATGGTTTGCACATTAATGACCAGGCCAATTTTTATAATTCTGACCAGTGTGACTTAATGGGGTAATAACTCTGGAATGCTTTAACACTAGAAGTCCCAGAAAGTTCTAGCTCCCACCCTGAAGTCCTGAAAGAGGGTCAAATGACCCTTAGTCCAAACTGACAACTCTGATGGCTCCAATTAGCATCCTTTCATTTGTAAATGTGGCCATTGCCTGAGGAATCTGCGGGGGGCAATTGTGTTGATCCACCTCAACAAGAGTGTAAACACATTGCAACAAAACCAGACAAGTTTGGCATCAAGTTTTGGGTGGCTTGCGACTTGAAATCAAAGTACATCTGTAATGTCCTCCCATATCTTGGCAAGGACCCCAGTCGTCCCAGCGGGAGAGACTGTCTGAAACTGTAATGATGAGGCTGATTGAACCATTCATGGACAAGGGCAGAACTGTAACCACAGACAATTTCTTTACATCATTGTCACTTGCACAACGACTGCTTAGCCGGAAAATCACTATCCTCGGCACAGTCAACAAGAGTCGCCGGGAAATTCCTCAATTCGCTAGACAGATGGACCGCACTGAATTCACCACTCAGGTGTTTTCAACCACTGGTGCCACACTGACAGTGTATGCACCCAAACGAAAGAAGGCCGTCTACATCGTACATCTACCATCGATGCATGAACAATTGTGCAAATGAGAGATGTGTTGACTGCTACAAATACACGTGTGGCAAATGTACCAGGGACATACCCAGGCAGCGCCAGGTATGTTCCGACAGTGCAGACAGACTGCTGAGTGAGTGCTGAAATGCTAGTCACACAAGAAGGACATGCCACTCACACACACACGCAGCCCCCCACTGCAGCCTATTGTAAATATGTGTGGAATTGTTTTATTCCTTGTATTTTTTAAATTATTTTTATAACAAAAATAAAAAGCATGGAAAAAAATAACAGTTGTTCTTTTGTATATTTTTCACACTAAATTTCAGTCCTCTTGTGCGATTTTAACGCAATTTTTTTCCGCTAGTGTGCTTGAGGCCTTAGACACAAATGCTTCTGGTCATTACTCACAGCTGTACCTTGCTCTAAAATTTCTGATTCTCTATTTAAAATATATAAAAAATGATTCATTGTTTCAGTGTTTTTTTGCTCAAATAAAACTAAGCTAAATTCAATATGTATAGTCTTTATATTATCAAATACAATAAACTGAATAGAACTAACTAGAAACTAAGGGTACCGTCACATTTAGCGACGCTGCAGCGATCTAGACAACGATGCCGATCGCTGCAGCGATGCTGTTTTGTCATTGTGTGGTCGCTGGAGAGCTGTCACACAGACAGCTCTCCAGCGACCAATGATGCCGAAGTCCCCGGGTAACCAGGGTAAATATCGGGTTACTAAGCGCAGGGCCACGCTTAGTAACCCGATGTTTACCCTGGTTACCAGTGTAAATGTAAAAAAAAAAAAACACTACATACTTACATTCCGGTGTCTGTCGGGTCCCCCGGCGTTCTGCTTCCCTGCACTGTAAGCGCCGGCCGTAAAGCAGAGCGGTGACGTCACCGCTGTGCCCTGCTTTACGGCCAGCCGGCGCTGACACAGTGCAGGGAAGCAGAACGCCGGGGGACGCGACAGACATCAGAAGGTGAGTATGTAGTGTTTGGTTTTTTTTACATTTACACTGGTAACCAGGGTAAATATTGGGTTACTAAGCGCGGCCCTGCGCTTAGTAACCCGATGTTTACCCTGGTTACCAGTGAAGACATCGCTGGATCGGTGTCACACACACCGATCCAGCGATGTCATCGGGTGATCCAGCGGCGAAATAAGGTGCTGGCCTTCTAGCTCCGACCAACGATGTCACAGCAGGATACTGATCGCTGCTGCATGTCAAACACAACGATATCGCTATCCAGGATGCTGCAACGTCACAGATCGCTAGCGATATCATTGTTAAGTTGTTCAGTGTGAAGGTACCTTTAATGGCTAAACTCAATGGAAAACAACAACCTCCTGTGGTGCGACAGTAATGGCCTTAATTACAGAACAAAAGACGGTGATTAGAGGATGCTAGCTAAAATCCTTCAGGTCATTCGACCCGTCTCTGGGTTCCAAAGGTAGAAATGTTAAATGACCCCTCTCTGGGACTGCTAGTGTTAATGGTTCCTGGTGATTCTGAGAATGTTTTTGTGACATATTATACTTCATGCTAGTGGTAAAATTTATTTGATATGACTTGTGCTTATTTGTGAAAAAAAGGAAATTTGGCAAAAATCTTTAAACTTTCACAACTTTCCAACTTTGAATTTTCATGCCCTTACATCACAGAGATATGGCACACAAAATACCTAATAAGTAACATTTCCCACATGTCTACTTTACATCAGCACCATTTTTGAACCAAAATGTTTTTGTTGTTAGGAAGTTATAAGGGTAAAAAGTTGACACGCGATTTCTCATTTTTACAACAAAATTTACAAAGCCACTGTTTTTAGGGCCCACATCACATTTGAAGTCCCTTTGCGACATATATATGATAGAAGATACCCAAGAGTGACACCATTTTAAAAACTACACCCCTCAAGGTGCTCAAAACTACATTTAGGAAGTTTATTAACCCTTCAGGTGCTAAACATTTATCTTTTTTTTCACAAAAAAAGTACTTCAAATCCAATTTTTTTATTTTGACAAGGGTAACAGGAAAAAATGGTCCCTAAAATTTATTGTGTAATTTCTCCTGAGCATGCTGATACCCCATATGAGGGAGAAACCCTTGTTTGTGTGCACGGCAGGGCTCAGAAGGGAATGAGCGCCATTTAACTTTTAGAATATCAAAATTTCCTGGAATCATTAGCGGATGTCAAGTGCCATTTGGAGTGATGTGCCTAAACCCCCCAAGTGACTCCATTTTGGAAGCTAGAGCCCTCACGGAATGTATTTAGATGCTTGGTGAACACCTTGAACCCCCATGTGCTTTACAGAAGTTTTTAGTGTTGAGCCATTACAATGAAAAAAACACATTTTACCCACAAAATGTTATTTTGGCCCCAAATTTTGCATTTTCATAAGGGTAACAGGAAGAATTGCATGATACAATTTTTTGTGCAGTCTCTCCTGAGTATGCCGATACCCCATATGTGGTAGAATACCACTTTTGAAGCACAGTGCAAAGCTCAGAAAGAAAGAGTTCACATTTTGCTGGAATGGTTTGAGGGTGACATGTCACATTGGCAGAGCCCCTGAGGTGCCAGAATAACAGTAATCAAATTGACACCACATGTGCATCTCTGAATTTTATACCACTGAGCTGTAAAGAAAGAAGAAATTACATTTTCACCACTAAAATATTGTTTTAGCCCAAAGCTTTTCATTTTTCTAAGGGCAAATAGGGATTTTTTTTTTATAACAGAAACATTTTTCAGGCACAGTTCCGAAGACAAGGAGCAACAGATTTTATTCTTATGGTTTGCAGGTGCCATGACCCACTGGGAGAGCCAGGTGCCAGAACAGCAGAATCACCCATAAGTGACCCCATTTTGCAAACTACACCTGTAATACTATTGTAGGAACTCAAGGATTCTGATAGCATGGGGCAATGAACAGACAGAGGTGGGTTTCTTTAGTGCAAATAGTGTATTTGTACAACAGCAATAACACCCAAAATAATATACTGATAACCCACAGTGTCCTGAAAAGAAACGAGTCCTTGAAATATATACAGTAAATCGGCAGAGTTCTTAAGGCAGAGTCCTCAGCAAGGTGAACAAAAGGTGAGTGTGACAGGTGACGTGGTGTAGATCCAAACACTGTCAGTGCAGAAAGAGTCAAATCCAGGTATGAAGTAAACACAGGGAAGTCCAGAACAAGTCCACAAGTTCATCCCAGGTGTGGCATGAACACAGGTAAGTCCAGAAACTAGTTCACAAGTTGATCCCAGATTTGGCATAAACACAGGTAAGTTCAGGAACAGGTTCACATAAGTATTTTACTGGTGTTGTTTCCAACAGCTCCCACCGGGGTAGTAAATGAAGGATTACGTAGCAACTCTCAGTCCAGAAACAAGTCCATAAACAAAGTTCCCAAAACACAGTTCTTACAAGGAGGAATGAACCAAGGGTTAAGTTCCAAGTCAGCAGACTAATGATAACATAGAGAGTGTAGCTTACATATGCAGGGAATGTCCAGAGCCAGAGGTAGAGACACACTCAGAACCAGCAGCTGAGCTGAAGGAGAACAGAATCAGAATACTCCAGCAAAGAGGCTGACACCTGACCCAGGTTTTAAACAAACAAACAGGGAGTAGAGCAGACAAAAACAGCAAACTCCATCTTAACAAAGGGCAAAATCATTCACAAGGTGACTTAAAAAACCCGGAATACTGACAACACCTCTCAATGAATTCATCCAGGGGTGCAGTGATCATTTTGACACTACTGGTGTGTAACAGAATTTTACACCATTGGGCAGTGAAGAAAAAATAATACATTTTTACCACCAAAATGTAGTTTTAGCCCCAGATTTTACATTTTCACACAAGAAATGGGTAAAAATGGCACCAAAATTTGTCCCACAATTTCTACTAAATATGGCAATACCCTATATGTGGCTGTACAGTACTATTTAGCCACTCGAAGAGACTCGAGAGGAATGGAGCTCTATTTGCCTCCTGGAGCACAGATTTTCCTTGAACAGTTTGCAGACTTCGTATAAAGAGCCCCTCTTTGATAGAAGAAGAGAATCCTCCCTCAAGTGACCCCATTTTGGAAACTAAAACTCTTGGGGAATTTATCTGCAGGTGTAGTAACAATTTTGACTCCATGGGTATTTTCAAGAAAGCAGCAGCAATGAATTTTGCTAAGTGAAAATTGTAATCTGCCATTCTAGTGAGCAGTATGCTCTAGTGACCAGTACATTATGCCCAGCTCGTGCTTCTGGAGGCATGCACCTGTAACTTAGGAGGGCTCTATTTGCTACAGATACACAAAATGTGGATGCCATATTTGGCTTAGGTACACTGTGGGGCTCAGAAGGGAGGTGGGCATTTGGTTTTGAGAGCGGATAATTTGCTGATTTTATTTTGGTGGGTGAGGAGCCATTTAATTTTTCCAGAGCCTTTGTGCTACCAGTAAAGTGGAAGTCCCCTAAATTTATGTTAACAGATGACAGACCTAAGTGGGGACTTGATTTTTTTGTGGATTGAGTTTAAGCTTTTATTGACAACATTTTACATCATGATTGAGATCACATTAATCTGGCGCTCTACGCTGAGCACTTACTTTGGGGTTTCCATCTAAATCTCTGAGTGACATGAGTCAGATGAAACCCCTAAGGGATTCATCCACTAAAATGAGGCAGCAGAGTTACCCTGGACTCTGTCTGGCCCTTGTTCAGTGGTGTCCTTCTTTTCAGAAGTGCACAAAACTGAAGCTGACGGCACTTTTATGCAATCCTAAAAATACAGACATCACCAGATCACAGGTCAGATGGGATCTACAGTGCCTCCATCTGCCTCATTATAGGGAAGCTTCCACCGGAGGTTCAGCCTGAATCACGTATTTCGGAGATTTACACGGAAACCCCAATGCAAGCGCTCAGCGCAAACGGCAGGATAAATGTGCACAGGGCCTTACTGCGAACTTTGGGAGGCAGAATGAAAAAAACAACAGTAGGTGAAGAATTGGTTTTATTTTTGCTTATGCCGTTCCTCGTGCGGTATAATTAATTATCTATCTTTATTCTTTGGGTTGGCACTTTTTATTGAAAAAAATAGTTTTTGCATCATCACATTTTGAGAGCTATAATTATTCCATACTTTGTCCCACGTAGTCTTGTGAGGGCTTTTTTTTTGCGGGACGAGTTGATGTTTTTATTTGCTCCATTTTCGGGCACATTACGTTTTTTGATCGTTTTCTATTCCGATTTTTGGAAGGCAGAATAACCAAAATCCAGCAATTCAGCAATTTCTTTTGAAGGGAGGGGTTTATGACATTCTGTGTGCGGTAAAATTAATAAGGCCATTTTATTCATTAGGTCAGTACGAATACAGTAATACCTCATTTATATGTTTTTTATGTTTTGGCGCTTTTACACAATAAAAACTATTTTATAGAAAAATCATTATTTTTTCATCGCTTTATTCTGAGAGCTATTAACTTTTTATTTTTTCTGCTGATGAACCTGTATTTCAGCTTGATTTTTGCGGGACAGGATGAATTTTCAGTGGTACCATGTTTATTTATATCCGTCTTTTTTATTGCGCTTTATTCCACTTTTTGTTCAGTGGTATGATGATAAATCATTGTTTGTTGACTAGTTTTTATTTATTTTTGATGGTGTTCACTAAAGGGATTAACCAGTGGGACAGTTTTATAGGTACCCAATTTGTACCCTATTTTTTGTCACAAATTGATGGAAATAATTTAACTAAGTCACCCCAATGCTTCCCCCCTAAAAACGGAAGAAAGGAGCTATACATTTGTTGAGGAGTTATAAAAAATATGGAATAACATAACTTTGACACTATACACACTATGCTAAATCTATTTACTTGCTGTAAAATGGGCTTGCAATTAACTTTTTGATATATGTATTTTCACAGCAACATGAGGCAACTGACACAGTTCCAAAAAAGCCATATAGTCATTCCATCAGTCACAAAATCTGCCAAAATATGTGTCAAGGGAAACAGTTTTGAAAATCTTGAGAAAATGCCAAATAAAGAGAAGCAGCATTAAAAGTAGGAATAGAAATCGTCAACTGAAAACCTGTGACAAGTTCACACTGGCCCTCAATGGGATACACAACAGTATTCTTAAATAATGGCCTCAAAAGTACTACAAATGCAAAGTTTAAAAGTCATTTGTTTGTTGTGGAAACCTTTAGTTTAAATGATTATTTTTCATAACTGGATAACACAGGACGATCAGGAATTACATAGGATCAGATGTATTATATGAAGGAAAAATATTTAGAATTGAGAGTCCTCAGTGGTTGATACCTTTTAATGGCTAACTGTAAAGATGGTAACAAATTGCAAGCTTTTGAGACTACTGAGGTCCCTTCGTCAAGCATAGACTAATACAAATTCTGAAGAATCACAAATTTATGCACAAAACAGCACAGAAATAATGTCATAAGACAGGTGACGTGAAGCAAACTACCATTATGGGAGAGTAATAAACAGTTATGTCCATAAATATTGGAAAAGTTCATAGATATGGAGTGTGAATGTTTTATGTCCTCTGATTGAGGTTTGGTTCTGTGTGTGATGCCCCCACAAGGTCTGAGGAGCATATTCCATAATTGATGTAAAAAGACATAAATCCATGTGACACATTCATTCCTGCAGTGAGAGTGTCAAAGGTTGTCATAAGCTTATACTCCCAGACCCTTCTGTCTCTCTGAAATTTGAAAATTTGTAATCTCATGTCCATGATGCTGTGATCTGGGATACAAAAATGTTTTGCCACAGGTAGATCCATTCTTTTTTCTCTTATTGCGTGGCGGTGAGAATTCATCTTGTTCTCAGTTTTTGCCCTGTCTCTCCTACATACAGACCCCTAGTTGGACATTTAGTGCAAATAATTAGGTACATCACATTAGATGTGATGCAGCTGAAAGTACCTGGTATCTTGTAGTCCTGATGTGAATTGGGGATCTTTATCTTGTCCATGTTTATTATAAATGGATAGGTTTTACATTTTTTCTGGTTGCAAGGAAAGGTTCCTGCAGCTGTTGGAGAGGACAGTGAGCTTCTGACAATGATGCTTCTTAGATTTGGGTACCTAAAACACGGCAGTGGGGGGTCTGGAAAAATGGATTGTAAGCGGACGTCTTTTTGTAATAAAGGTTGTAATTTCCTTGCAGAGCCCTTAGCACCTCCAGATTTGGATTGTAGGTGACTACTAGAAGCACCCGGTTATTTTCTTCTTTAGCTTTGTAATATAGCAGGTGATTCCTTGATATTCTAGTTACTCTTGTAATTTGGTTTTGAATTGTTCTTGGATGGTAGCCCTGATTCAAAAAGTTATTTCTGAGGTGACCAAGGTGTTCATCCCTATCCATGGGGTTGGAACATATACGATTGTATCTGATGGCTTGGCTGTAGATAATAGATCTTTTTATGTGCTTTGGATGGAAACTGTCCCATTTACCCCTTCCCGACTTGTGACGCCACGTAAACGTCATGAAAGTCAGTGCCAAGCCGACCTGTAACGCCTATGTTTTGCCATGCCAGAATTACGTTTCTGCTGTTCGGGTGAACGGGTTAACTGAAATGTCACCCAACCTGCAGGTACAGGGGGACAAGTACTTGAGCCAAGGGGGGTGGCTTTGCCCTCCCATGGCTATGATCGCTTCTGGTGACATCTTTGTCACCCCCAGATCTGATTGGAGCTAGTATCCATGTGACACTATCTCTCCAATCAGATGTGGAGGAGTGGAGTAAACTATGGCTGCCTCGCACTTCAGCTTCATCCTGCACCTGGAAGCTGAAGAGCCACGTGTCTGCTTGCTGCCCTGCTACCGACTGACCGCGATTACCGCCCCTGCCCCGGTGATCGCTCTCTGCCCTGCTGATTGCCCCCTGCCCCGTAATCGCCCTCCTGCCTGGGTAATCACCCCCCTGCCCTGCTGATCACCCCTGCACCGCTGATTGCCCCTCTGCCCCACTGATCACCCCCCTGCCCCGGTGATCACCCCCTCACTCCCCAGTATTCTCATTAGAGTTAGAATTGGGCTAAGGTGAGTAGGGCTAAAGTTAGGGTTGGGTTTGTGGCTAAATTTAGGGTTACGGTTGGGGCTAAAGTTAGGGTTAGGGTTGGGATTAGGGTTAGGGTTGGGGTTAAGGTTGTGATTAGGGTTAGAATTGTTTTTTTCACTGTTTTGACACATCAGGGGCTCTAAATATGCGACATGACACCTGTGGACCATTCCATCAAAGTCTGCATTCCAAAACGTCACTACTTCCCTTCTGAGCCCCGGCGTGTGCCCATACAGAAGTTTTCTCCCACATATGGGGTATAAGAGTACTCAAGACAAATTGGACAACAACTTTTGGGGTTCAAATTCTCCTGTTACCCTTGGGAAAAAAATGGGGACTAAAAGATCATGTTTGTGGAAAAAAAATGTTTTTTTTTATTTTCACGCCCAGGCGCTATAAACTTTAGTGAAACACCTGGGGGTTCAAAGTTCTCACCACGCATCTAGATAAGTTCCTTGTGGGTGTAGTTTCCAAAATGGGTCACTTGTGGGGGGTTTCCACTGTTTAGGCACATCAGGGGCTCTCCAAACGCGACATGATGCCGGCGGACCATTCCATCAAAGTCTGAATTCCATTTTTATTTTCACGCCCGGGCTCTATAAACTTTAGTGAAACACCTAAGGGCTCAAAGTTCTCACCACACATCTAGATAAGTTCATTGGGGGGTCTAGTTTGCTAAATGGCATCACTTGTGTGGGAGCTCCAATGTTTAGGCACACAGGGGCTCTCCATACGCAACATGGTGTCTGCGAACGATTGGAGCTAATTTTCAATTCAAAAAGTCAAATGGAGCTTCTTCTCTTCCGAGCCCTACCTTGCACCCAAACAGTGGTTTATGACCTCATGTGAGGTATCGGTGTACTCAGGAGAATTGACCAACAAATTTTAGGATCCATTTTACCCTGTTGCCCATGTGAAATTGAAAAGATTGAGGCTAAAAGAAAATTTTTGTGAACAAAAAAATAACTTTTTCATTTATATTGATCAATTTGTGAAGCACCTGGGGGTTCAAAGTGCTCACTGTGCATCTAGATAAGTTCCTTGGGGGGCCTAGTTTCCAAAATTGACTCACTTCTGGGAGAGTTGAAATATTTAGGCACACAGGGGCTCTCCATATGCGACATGGTGGCCGCTAAAGATTAGAGCTAATTTTCCACTGAAAAAGTCAAATGGCTCTCCTTCCCTTCCGAGCTCTGCCGTTCGCCCAAACAGTGGTATATGAACACATATGAGGTATAGGTGTGCTCAGGAGAAATTGCTCAATACATTTTAGGATCCATTTTATCCTGTAGCCCATGTGAAAATGAAAAAATTGAGGCTAAAAAAATTTTTGTGAAAAAAGTACTTTTTCATTTTTATGGATTAATTTGGGAAGCACCTGGGGGTTAAAAGTGCTCACTATGCATCTAGATAAGTTCCTCTCAGGTCAATTTTCCAAAATGGGGTCACTTGTGGAGGAGCTCCAATGTTTAGGCACACAGGAGCTCTCCGTACGCTACATGGTGTCCGCTAACTATTGGAGCTAATTTTCCATTCAAAAAGTCAAATGGCACTCCTTCCCTTCCGAGCCCTGCCGTGCACCCAAACAGGGGCTTATGACCACATATGAGATATCGTTGGATTTTTTCACAAATAACCACAAAAATTATCAACCTAAGTTTACCACTGACATGAAGCCCAATATGTCACGAAAAAACAGTCGCAGAATCGCTAGGATCCGTTGAAGCGTTCCTGAGTTATTACCTCATAAAGGGACACTGGTCAGAATCGCAAAAAATCGCCAGGTCATTAAGGTCAAAATAGGCTGGGTAATGAAATTAAGGTATGTTGGACGGTCGATTGGCTTCTGATACAGGGATGTTTCTATATAATTGTTCTGCAGCTTAATGATGGTCGATGCGTAGAGGATTAAAATATAACTTTTACTAGATTCCTTTTCAAAACCACAATATGTCCATAATCATAATCAAAAAAGTGCAAGGTGCATATGACAGACAAACATACAACACTAGTGGATTGTGCTATGAATCAATATTAGAGACCAAAATATGACTAAATACATATAAAGTCCTAGACTCTAATTGACAATATTGCACACAAGTCTCTTGATCATTGTGTTACTACCGTAATATGCCACTGTGATAAACAGGGTGTGGTTAATTCAATATAGCGCAATAACCACTGAAGTTCAACACACCTCACGTTCTGGGTATGAGAAAACAATGCCTCAGGAACCCTAGTGGGTATGGTTGCTTCTTATTCCGGATTTCTAAACTAAATCCGTATAAAAACCACTGTAGGATTTTACCCCCATACAAAAATAGGCTTGTAACATTAATTATCCAACCTAGGGGTTAACAATAAAGATCAGTGGATTCCTAGATGCAGTCAAAATGCCATATTTCCCATAATATTTACAAGATGCATTGACTATACATTTGCTCATAACATTTACAGGAATTCATCTCAACTGTGACTGGCACATGTATAAAAAGAACGATCTCACCCGCCTGGAACCATACTACAACATGATGTCTTGTTCCAATAATGGCGATGGATCCGTTCCCCCTCCTCTGGTCCCGACGCGTTTTGTTTATTCTCATCGGGGGATACCGTTGAGGTTATTTCATAATTGCCATCCAGCCGACGTAACATCCAGCTGTCCCTAACATCCATGCGCGTGGTAAGTAATATGTAAGTCGGCCTTTTTAAATGCGCCTTGTGTCAAGACTTCCAGTCTGCATGAAGAGTGGTGCCGATCACCTGACCGGATATACATACATTGGAACGCACCAGCTGACCAGACGTTCGGACAGTCGAGTACCCCACCTCACCTGGAGCGCAAACATACTCAATGCGCATGCGCTCCTGTCGGAGGCTATTATGTAATGCCTATGGGATGCGCAGTCAGCTGTATCTATCAGCTGATATATCATGCATTGCGCATACCTTTATATGGGATATTTAGCTGTATATCACACATATCTTATGGGCGTGTATATTCGAATATCCCTAACTGTACCACCTTTTATGTACAAGTTTACACTATTACGGTAAGACACCTATTATGATATCATTGGCTGTAGTTGGCTATAACAAGACTGAGGATTGTGCAGATCCAGTACTGTGGCATATTACGGTAGTAACACAATGATCAAGAGACTTGTGTGCAATATTGTCAATTAGAGACAAGGACTTTATATGTATTTAGTCATGTTTTGGTCTCTAATATTGAATCATAGCGCAATCCACTAGTGTTGTATGTTTGTCTGTCATATGCACCTTGCACTTTTTTGATTATGATTATGGACATATTGTGGTTTCAAAAAGAATCTAGTAAAAGTTATATTTTAATCCTCTACGCATCTACACATAATTATTAGGATTACACCTCAAGCTGATTATATAGCTTAATGATGGGGTCCAAAAAGATAATTTCAGTGCTGGAGTAGTTGAGTGTTAAGTTGATGGTAGGATTAAATTGATTAAACTGTTCATGGAACGTCTTTAGCTGTGGCTCAGACTTCATCCAGATGATTAAAATATCATCAATGTAGCGGTAGTAGGCCAGAGGCCTGATGGGACATGAGGACAAAAAGTCACTTTCAAGCTTGGCCATGAAAAGATTTGCACACTGTGGAGCCATTTTACTTCACATTGCTGTGCCAATCTCCTGTAGATATACAACTCCTTGCAAAAATTATGGAATCACCGACCTCGGAGGATGTTTATTCTGTTGTTTAATTTTGAACAAAAAAAGCAGATCACAGACATGGCACAAAACTAAAGTCATTTCAAATGGCAAGTTTCTGGCTTTAAGAAACACTAAAAGAAATCAAGAACAAAAAATGTGGTAGTCAGAAATGGTTACTTTTTTAACCAAGCATAGGGGAAAATTATGGAATCACTCAATTCTAAGGAAAAAATTACAGAATCATGAAAAACAGACAAGCAAAAAAACACTCCAACACATCACTAGTATTTTGTTGCACCAACTCTTGCTTTTATAACAGCTTGCAGTCTCTGAGGCATAGACTTAATGTGTGTCAAACAGTACTCTTCATCAATCTAGCTCCATCTCTCTCTGTTTGCTGTTGCGAGATCAGTCTTGCAGGTTGGAGCCTTGTCATGGACCACTTTCTTCAACTTCCACCAAAGATTGTCAATTGGATTGAGATCCAGACTAGTTTTTGCTCTATGGCAGGATGCATTATCATCTTGAAAAAGGATTTCATCATCCCCAAACATCCTTTCTATTGATGGGATAAGAAAAGTGTCCAAAATATCAACATAAACTTGTGCATTTATTGAAGATGTAATGCCAGCCATCTCCCCAGTGCCTTTACCTGACATGCAGCCCCATAACATCAATGACTGTGGAAATTTACATATTCTCTTCAGGCAGTCATATTTATAAATCTCATTGGAATGCTACCAAACAAAAGTTCCAGCATCATCACGTTGCACAATGCAGATTCACGATTCATCACTGAATATGACTTTCATCCTGTCATCCACAGTCCACAATTGCTTTTCCTTAGCCCATTGTAACCTTGTTTTTTCTGTTTAGGTCTGTTTATGATGGCTTTCGCTTAGCTTATCTGTATGTAAATCCCACTTCCTTTAGGCGGTTTCTTACAGTTTGGTCACAGATGTTGACTGCAGTTTCCACCCATTCATTCATCATTTGTTTTGTTGTGCATTTCCTGTTTTGGAGACATATTGTAAGGGCTATCGGAATGCACCGAGTAAATATAGATGTTTATTATTATTGGTGCGTTCGCAGCCCGGGGTCCATCGTGCAGGAGGAACCTGCTGCTAGTGAATGGTGGCACTATTTAGCAGTATAGGCTAGCTCTGTTACTTCACAGAGTAGCCATGAAAGGAAAGCACTGCGCCCTGTTAGACTCACAGGAGCACAAGCTAACTGCCAAACTGATAGCAGTCAGTGGTCATGCAAACATACAATCTCCTCACTGAAGGTGCCGGTATTCTAGGGGCTTATTTCAGCCGGGTCCCTGAATACAATTACTCAATCTCCTCACCGGAGGTGCCGGTATTCTATGGGCTTATTTCAGCCAGGTCCCTGAACACATACAAACGTAACCACACTGGCGCAAAGCACATAACTTGGATTGATACTAGCGCATGGCCGTGCAGTCATGCGAACCTTTTATAGCTGCAGCAAGTACAGGAACTTCCCAGAAGGACCAATGGGAGGCTGCCACAGAAGTTGAGCACCTTCAGGACCTTCCTAGAGGACCAATGGGATTAGCTGCAGTATCTAAGCATGTGACCCTTGATCTCCAATGAGAGATCTTACCCTGGGCATGCTCAGAAGGGGAAAAGCAGGACTTAGTCCCAAAAATGTCTGCTCGCCACTGCCCAGTACTGGCTACAATTGAAGAAGCTGGAAAGGCAGCAGTAACCCTTTGCACAGAGTCAGACTGAGCGAGACGCTGGGACCGATGTCTCCGCTGAGCAGACTCCACTGCGGCAAGAGAAGAATGGGAGACTGCAGCAGAGATGGCCTGAGATTCCACCTGTTCAGAAGCGGGAACTTGACCCCTAACATAATGCCCCCTCCTAGGGCCCCCCTCCTTGGATCTCGCTACGCCCGAAGGCAGCAATGAGCTGCGGAGCCTGAATGTGCTCAGCAGGCTCCCAGGACCAGTCCTCAGTCCACCAAATAAATTTTTTTGCCACGTACCACCTTGCACCCCAAAATAGCGTTCACCTTGTAATCGTCCGTAGATAAAACCGATGTCCTGGCAGGTGACTTGGAAAACTGGGACATATATACGGTGCTTCAAGAGGGACACATGAAAGGTGTCGGCGATACCCAGGCGTGGCGGAAGGGCAAAACGTTAGACCACAGGGTTAACCTGTTCAAGGACCTTGAAAGTGCCCAAGTAGTGAGGTGCAAACTTAGTGGACTCAGCTCGCAGCCTGATGTTATGGGCGGAGAGCCACACTAAATCTCCAGGGGCAAAGTTCAGAGCAGGGCGCCGATGTGCATCGGCAGAGGACCTCATTCTCTCCTTGGAGGCCCGAATGGCATCCTGAGTGCGGTCCCAAATGTCCCGTGCCTCCACCGCTCAGTCTGCCACCCTGGAGTCGGCGGAAGACACAGGCATAGGCACAGGTACCCGCGGATGCTGACCATAGTTAAGGAGGAATGGAGTCTGTCCAGTGGAGTCGGCTACGGCGTTGTTCAGCACAAACTCTGCCCATGATAGTAAAGATGCCCAGTCATCCTGCCTGGCTGAGACAAAATGTTGCAGATATGTGACCAAGGTCTCGTTGGCCCTCTCTACCAACCCATTCATCTCGGGATGATATGCAGAAGAGAGATTTAACTCAATGCTGAGAAGACGACAAAGCTCTTTCCAGAACTGAGACGCAAACTGGGGACCCTGGTCACTGACAATTTTGTCCGGCATACCGTGTAGGCCGAAGATGTGTTTTATAAACAACGCCGTCAAGGCAGAAGGTAGCCATGGAAGCGGCACCAAGTGCACCATTTTAGAAAAATGATCGGTGATAACCCAAATGATGGTACAGCCATGAGACTTGGGCAAGCCGACCACAAAGTCCATCCCAACCATCTCTCAGGGCCTGTTTGCCACCGGCAAGGGATAAAGTAACCCAGCTGTCCATTGTCGAGGAGACTTATTTTTGGCTCAGGAGACACACGCCCGAATATAATCTCCTACATCACGGACCATATGCGGCCACCAGTATGTCCTGGTCAGCAGCTCAGGTGACCTCTTTGTCCCAAGATATCCACCCACCCTGGACAAATGAGCCCAAGAGAGAACCTCCGGTCGCAAGTTAATAGCTACAAAAGTCTTGCCCGGAGGAACCGACTCTAGCGAAACCAGAGCTACAGTTCTCAGGCTCTCAGAAGTGACAATAAGCTGAGGCTCCCCTTCCTCCTCCTCAGAAGACACAACAGAGCGAGAGTGGGCGTCAGCATGAATGTTCTTCTCCCCAGCGAGATAATGGAGGGTGAAGTGGAACTGGGAGAAGAACAAGGACCATCTGGCCTGACGAGAATTTAGCCGCTGGGCTGTTTGTAAATATACAAAATTTTTGTGGTCTGTGAAGACTTGGAAGGGAAAGTGAGCCCCCTCCAAAAGATGTCTCCACTCCGAGAAGGCCAACTTCATTCCTAGTAACTCCCTGTCCCCGATGGAATAATTTCTCTCCGCTGGTGTGAAAGTCTTGGAAAAGAAGAAGCAAGGATGCTTCCGACCTTGAGCATCCTTTTGGAAGAGGACTGCTCCAGCACCAACGGATGAGGCATCCACCTCCATTATAAACAGCTTATCAACATCGGGACGATGTAGGATGGGAGCGCTAGCAAAATGAGACTTAATAGAAGAGAAAGCCTTGGAGACCTCCTCAGACCACAATTTGGGATTTGCTCCCTTTTTGGTGAGGGCTACCAAGGGAGCTACCAAAGTTGAGAAGTGGGGAATGAACTGGCGATAGTAATTAATGAACCCCATAAAGCGCTGCACCGCTTTAAGAGAATGGGGTTCTTGCCAGTCCATCACAGCCTGTAGTTTGGCAGGATCCATAGCCAATCCCTGGGCGGAGATGATATAGCCCAGGAAAGGTAAAGACTCCTGCTCAAACATACACTTCTCCAACTTTGCATAGAGGGAATTCACCCATAAGAGGTTGAAGACTACGCCAACATCTCTCCGGTGGGAGTCAATATCTGGCAAGAAGATGAGAATATCATCCAGATAGACTATGACCGAGGTGGAGAGCATATCCCAGAAGATATCGTTAACAAAGTCTTGGAAAACGGCCGGGGCATTACAGAGCCCGAAGAGCATCACCAGATACCCAAAGTGCCCATTCCTGGTATTAAAAGCCATCTTCCATTCGTCCAATCATGGATGCGAATCAGGTTATAAGCACCCCACAGATCTAATTTGGTAAATACCCTTGCTCCCCGTAGCCTATCAAAGAGCTCAGAAATCAGGGGCAACGGGTACTTATTCTTAATGGTGATGGCGTTAAGACCCCTGTAATCTATGCATGGACGTAATTCTCCGTTCTTCTTCTGCACAAAGAAGAACCCCGCCCCTGCAGGTGACACTGACTTCCTAGTGAACCCTCTTGCCGAATTCTCCTGGATGTATTGGGACATAGCCTCCTTTTCCGGGAGAGAGAGGGGATAGACCCGTCCCCGAGTAGGTTCTGCTCCAGGTATGAGATCAATAGGACAGTCATAGGGGCGGTGAGGCGGAAGGGTCTCTGCAGCCTTTTTGGAGAACACGTCAGCATAGGACCTTGGGAAGGGAAGAAAGATATGCGGGTATCTCGGAAGTGGAAACCTGAATGCACTCCCTCACACATCTGCCCTTACATGATTCACTCCAACCCAATATGCTCCCAGAGGTCCACTCAATATGTGGGGAGTGGAAACGGAGCCAGAGTATTCCCAGCAGAATCTCGTCCATTCCCTCGGGAAGGACAAGAAGGGAAATAATCTCCTGGTGGGAAGGGGACATGGATAACTTGAAAGGGACAGTCTGGTGTGTGATTTGTGAGGGAAGTGTCGACCCATTCACTACTCTAACAGTCACCAGTTTGGCGAGCATCACCAGAGGTATTGCATGGCGCAGAGCAAAAGCTGAGGACATGAAATTCCCCTCTGCTCCAGAGTCCACACACAAAGCTCGACTGTTACAGTGGAGGAGCCTAACGTGATTGTCCCTTTAAAGGACAGCTTGGAGGAAAATGCCGCTGTGTCTAGTGAACCTCCTCCAATAGTTACTAGACATGATCGTCGTGGTCATTTATTGGCATAATGTCCTAGCTGTTGGCAATTTTTACAAACCACGGGCACTCGAGAGGTCCGAGACTTTGGTCCTGCTTGAGAAACCTCCATGGCCTCATGGGAGTCGGACACCTGAACGTAAGATTCTAGAGGTCTGGCTAAGGTGGGAGCCAGCTGAAACCTCTGCCTACACTGGGTCCGCTCTAACCTCCGCTCGTTAAAATGGAGGTCGATGCAGGTAGATATTGTAATGAGCTCCTCCAGTGTGGCGGGAATCTCCCTGGTGGCCAAGGCGTCCTTCACATGGTCTGCCAGTCCTTTCCAGGACACCGGAATAAGGACTTTATCCAGCCACTCCAGCTCAGAGGCCAGAGTCCGGAATTGGATGGCGAACTGGCTGACCATGGACGAACCCTGTGTAATTGCCAACAATTGGAGCGCGGTATCATGGCTGACACGAGGTTCCAAAAAGACCTGTTTCAGAGCTTCCAGAAAGAGAGGAGTACTCTGCACCACACGATCATCACGCTCCCACAGATGTTTATTATTATTGGTGCGTTCGCAGCCCGGGGTCCACCGTGCAGGAGGAACCTGCTGCTAGTGAATGGTGGCACTATTTGGCGGTATAGGCTAGCTCTGTTACTTCACAGAGTAGCCGTGAAAGGAAAGCACTGTGCTGTGTTAGACTCACAGGAGCATAAGCTAACTGCCAAACTGATAGCAGTCAGTGGTCATGCAAACATACAATCTCCTCACCGGAGGTGTTGGCATTCTAGGGGCTTATTTCAGCCGGGTCCCTGAATACAATCACTCAATCTCCTCACCGGATGTGCTGGTATTCTAGGGCCTTATTTCAGCCGGGTCCCTCAATACAATCACACATGACCAAAGCACATAACTTGGATTGATACTAGCGCATGGCCGTGCGCTCATGCGAACCTTTTATAGCTGCAGCAAGTACAGGACCTTCTTAGAGGACCAATGTGATTAGCTGCAGTATCTAAGCATGTGACCCTTGATCTCCAGCGAGAGATCTTACCCTGGGCATGCTCAGAAGGGAAAAAGTAGGACTTAGTCCCAAAAACGTCTGCTTGCCACTGCCCAGTACTGGTTACAATGGCAGAAGCTGAAAAGGCAGCAGTAACCTTTTGCACAGAGTCAGACTGAGCGAGACGCTGGGACCGACATCTCCGCTGAGCAGACTCCACTGCGGCAGGAGAAGAATGGGAGACTACAGTGGAAATGGCCCAAGATTCCCCCTGTACAGAGGCGGGAACTTGAGCCCTAACACATATTTCTTTAACCCCTTAGTGACAGAGCCAATTTGGTACTTAATGACGAAGCCAATTTTTACAATTCTGACCACTGTCACTTTATGAGGTTATAACTCTGAAACGCTTTAACAGATCCCACTGATTCTGAGAATGTATTTTTGTGTCATTTTGTACTTCATGTTAGTGGTAAAATTTATTCGATATTACTTGCGTTTATTAATGAAAATAAAGGAAATATGGCAAAAAAAAACATTTGCAATTTCCAAACTTTCCAAATCAGAGAGATATGTCACACAAAATAGTTAATAAATAACATTTCCCACATGTCAACTTCACATCAGAACAATTTTGGAAACAATTTTTTTTTGTTAGGAACTTATACGGGTTAAAATTTCACAAGCAATTTCTCATTTTTACAACAAAATTTACAAAACCATTTTTTTAGGGACCATCTCACATTTAAGTCACTTCGAGGGGTGCTCATGACATAAAATACCCAAAAGTGAAATCATTCTAAAAACTACACCCCTCAAGGTGCTCAAAACCACATTCAAGAATTTTATTAGCCCTTTACGTGCCTCACAGGAAGTGAAGCAACGTGGAAGGAAACAATTAACATTTAACTTTTTAAAATTTGTTGTGCAATTTCTCCTGAATACGACGATACCCTACTTCTGGGGGTAAACAATTGTTTGGGTACACGGCAGAGCTTGGAAGAGAAGGAGTGCCGTTTGACTTTTTCAATGCAGAATTGGCTGGAATTGAGATCGAATGCCATGTTGTGTTTAGAGAGCCCCTGATGAGCCTAACCAGTGGAAACCCCCCACAAGTGACACTATTTTGGAAACTAGACCCCTTAAGAAACGTATCTAGATGTGTAGTGAGCACTTTGAACCCACAACTGCTTCACAGAAGTTTATAATGTAGAGGCCATGAAAATAAAAAATCATATTTTTTCCACAAAAATGATTTTTAGCCCCCAAATTTTTATTTTCACTATGGTAACAGGAGAAATTAGACCACTAAAATGTTATGCAATTTGATCTGAGTACAACAATACCCCATATGTGGGGGTAAACCACTGTTTCGGCACACAGCAGAGCTTGGAAGAGAAGGAGTGCCATTTGACTTTTTCAACGCAGAATTGGCTGTAATTGAGATTGGACGCCATGTTGCATTTTTGACCCCCTGATGTGCCTAGACGGTGGAAACCCCCACAATTGACACCATTTTGGAAACTAGACCCCTTAGGGAACTTATCTAGATGTGTGGTGTGCACTTTGAACCCCCAAAATGAGATTGGACGCCATGTTGCATTTTTGACCCCCTGATGTGCCTAAACAGTGGAAACCCCCACAATTGACAACATTTTGGAAACTAGACCCCTTTGAGAACTTATCTAGATGTGTGGTGTGCACTTTGAACCCCCAAGTGCTTCACAGGAGTTTATAACGTAGAGCCGAATAAAAAAATTAAATTTTTTTCCACAAAAATGATATTTTTGCTCCAAAATTTTTATTTTCACAAGGGTAGCAGAAGAAATTAGACCACAAAAGTTGTTGGGCAGTTTGTCCTGAGTATGCCGATACCCCATATGTGGGAGTAAACCACTGTTTGGGCACATGGCAGAGCTCGGAAGGGAAGGAGTGCCGTTTAACTTTTTTCAATGATGAATTGGCTGTAATTGAGATCGAACGCCATGTTGCGTTTGGAGAGCCCCTGATGTGCGTAAACATTGAAACCCCCCACAAGTGACACCGTTTTGGAAAGTAGACCCCCTAAGGATCTTATCTAGATGTGTGTGGAGCACTTTGACCCACCAAGTGCTTCACAGAAGTTTATAATGCAGAGCCGTAAAAATAAAAAATCATATTTTTTCACAAAAATGATTTTTTCACCCCCAATTTTTTATTTTCCCAAGGGTAAGAGAAGAAATTGGACCGCAAGAATTGTTGTGCAATTTGTCCTGAGTACGCTGATACCCTATATGTGGGTGTAAACCATTGTTTGGGTGCATGGCAGAGATCAGAAGGGAAGGAGCGCCATTTGACTTTTCAATGCAAAATTGACTGGAATTGAGATGGGATGCCATGTTCGTTTGGAGAGCCCCTGATGTGCCTAAACATTGAAACCCACCACAAGTGGCACCATTTTGGAAAGTAGACCCCTTAAGGAACTTATCTAGATGTGTGGTGAGCACTTTGACCCAACAAGTACTTCACAGAAGTTTATAATGCAGAGCCGTAAAAATAAAAAATCATATTTTTTCACAAATTGATTTTTCGCCCCCAATTTTATATTTTCCCCAGGGTAAGAGAAGAAATTAGACCACAAAAGTTGTTGTACAATTTGTCCTGAGTACGACGATACCCCATATGTGGGGGTAAACCACTGTTTGGGCGCATGGCAGAGCTCGGAATGAAAGGAGCGCCATTTGACTTTTCAATGCAAAATTGCCTGGAATTGAGATGGGACACCATGTCGCGTTTGGAGAGCCCCTGATGTGCCTAAACATTAAAACCCCCACAAGTGACAACATTTTGGAGAGTAGACCCCCTAAGGAACTTATCTAGATGTGTTTTGAGAGCTTTGAACCCCCAAGTGTTTCACTACAGTTTATAACGCAGAGCCGTGAAAATATTTTTTTTTCACAAAAATGTTATTTTAGCCCCCAGTTTTGTATTTTTACAAGGGTAACAGGATAAATTGGACCCCAATAGTTGTTGTCCAATTTGTCCTGAGTATGCTGATACCCCATATGTGGGGGGAACCACTGTTTGGGCGCATGGCAGATCTCGGAAGGGAAGGAGCTCCATTTGAAATGCAGACTTAGATGGATTGGTCTGCAGGCATCACGTTGCATTTGCAAAGCCCCTGATGTATCCAAACAGTAGAAACCCCCAACAAGTGACCCCATATTGGAAACTAGACCTCCCAATGAACTTATCTAGATGTGTTGTGAGAACTTTGAACCCCCAAGTGTTTCACTACAGTTTATAACGCAGAGATGTGAAAATAAAAATTCTTTTTTTTTTCACAAAAATTATTTTTTAACCCCCAGTTTTGTATTTTCACAAGGGTAACAGGATAAATTGGACCCCATAAGTTGTTGTGAAATTGGTTTTGAGTACGCTGATACCCCGTATGTGGGGGTAAACCCCTGTTTGGGCGCACGGGAAAGCTCAGAAGGAAAGGAGCACTGTTTTACTTTTTCAGCGCAGAATTGGCTGGAATTGAGATCGGATGCAATGTCGCATTTGGAGAGCCCCTGATGTACCTGAACAGTGGAAACTCCACAATTCTACCTGAAACCCTAATCCAAACACACCCCTATCCCTAATCCCAACGGTAACCCTAACCACACCCCTAACCCTGACACACCCCTAACTCTAATCCCAACCCTAATCCCAACCGTAAATGTAAACGTAAATCCAAACCCTAACCCTAACTTTAGCCCCAACCCTAAACCTAAATTTAGCCTTAACCCTAACTTTAGCCCCAACCCTAACCCTAACTTTAGCCCCAACCCTAACCCTAACTTTAGCCCCAACCCTAACCCTAACTTTAGCTCCAACCCTAGCGCCAACCCTAACCCGAGCCCTAACCCTAGCCCTAACCCTAACCCTAGCCCTAACCCTAACCCTAGCCCTAACCCTATCCCTAACCCTAGCCCTAACCCTAGCCTAATGGGAAAATGGAAATAAATACATTTTTTTAATTTTTTTTATTTTTTGCTAACTAAGGGGGTGATGAAAGGGGGTTTGATTTACTTTTATAGAGGTTTTTTAGCGGATTTTTATGATTGGCAGCCGTCACACACTGAAACACGCTTTTTATTGCAAAAAATATTTTTTGGGTTACCACATTTTGAGAGCTATAATTTTTCCATATTTTGGTCCACAGAGTCATGTGAGGTCTTGTTTTTGCTGGACGAGTTGACGTTTTTATTTGTCAGATTTTCGGGCACGTGACATTTTTTGATCGCTTTTTATTCCGATTTTTGTGAGGCAGAATGACCAAAAACCAGCTATTCATGAATTTCTTTAGGCATTTATACCATTCCGCGTTTGGTAAAATGGATAAAGCAATTTTATTCTTCGGGTCAGTATGATTACAGCGATACCCCATTTATATCATTTTTTTATGTTTTGGTGCTTTTATACGATAAAGATAAAAACTATTTTATAGAAAAAATAATTATTTTTGCATCGCTTTATTCTGAGGACTATAACTTTTTTATTTTTTCTTTGATGACACTGTATGGCAGCTCGTTTTTTGCGGGACAAGATGACGTTTTCAGAGGTACCATGGTTATTTTTTATTTTTTTATTCTGTCTTTTTGTTTGCATGTTATTCCACTTTTTATTTGGGATATGATAATAAAGCGTCGTTATTTGCCTCGTTTTTTTTTTTAACGGTGTTCACTGAAGGGGTTAACTAGTGGGACAGTTTTATAGGTTGGGTCGCTACGGACGCGGCGATACTAAATATGTGTACTTCTTTTTTTTTTTTTAGATAAACAACCTGCTCGCTCCTGAAAAACATATACCACACATCCAGGTATGCATATATTATAGTTGAAATGACCATAGACACATGTGGTGCTTATTCCTGGTAGATAAATCACACTTGTAAGCTTAAATAAATATACCAAAGATACTTCTTACCATGTGGAAGTGTAGTCCGCAGGATAATGTGTGTTGTGCTGGACTCCCGCCAACCTGCTCGTGATGGGTACCGGGGATGGTGTGCGGTATCTCACCGGTAGAAGCGGCAGGTACGGGGACAGTGCGATCCGTGGGTGGTAGCGGTCAGGGGGCGCACGTGGGCTGGTGCTGCCTTGATCGGTGCGAGGTGTCGCTGCTCAGTGTAGAGCCAGGAGACGTCCCGGCCGGAGGCGTCCCTGGTTACACTGAAGGAAAAAAAGGGATGGCCGCCGCTGACATGCAGCGTGTGACGTCACGGGCCTATGGAGCCTTACTAGGACAAAAAGGCTTACCTACGCGTTTCGAAGGGTAAACGCCCTTCTTCATGCTGATGAACCGGATCTCTGCCCACAAAGTTCAAAAGCAGTAAGACCACGACTTACTCATGTTTCAGGAAGAGCTGAGCCTATTGCAGCCCACGGGATGGCGATGCCCATTGATTTGATAACAGACCGTGTTGGACATGGTATGCGCATGGAACCTGTGACTTCTGGTTCGCAGGTCCGTAAGTGACAATTGTGTGCATGGGAATCATGTGATAAACTATCGAGCATTATGGGACGTAAGTCTGGATGGCACAATAGTGTGGGGACATCTTATGGTTGGCAACATAGAGAACTATTAAAAAGGAGCTATATTATAATGCGGTTTTGCTTGGCATGTAAAAATTGAGAAAAAGAGAGGAACTCCTCCTGATTGGAAGATGGAATGATTGCTTACAGACATATTGGAATGTAATTTATGGTATGATGTGTTGCATCATAAATAACAGAGGAGCATGTTAGACAACATGAAAAGAAAATGAATAGGAAGTAAAAGAAACAAAGAAAAGACTGTAGGTATTTTTTTCTGTGATTCACTGTCTGCCATGATGAGTTTGTTTTTTTTTTTATTTTGGGGTTGGCGGAAACATAGTAAAAGGGGTTCTGTAACCCGACCGTTTGATGGTAGCCTCTCAATAGAATAGACCTGTTCTTCCAGATCGTTATGTGAATTCTGTATGAGAAAGGGTGATACATATGCACAAAAGCTACCCTTTGGGTTGCTTGTGCCCTTCGGCTAGGTTGGTGTTTCCAACCTTGTTGTAAAATCCTATCTGGATATCCTCTTACTGAGATTTTCTGGGAAATTTCTTCTAATCGTTGGCTGTGGATTGTCTCATTTGAGACAATTCTCTTGACCCTTTCAAATTGGGAGGTGACCCTCTCAAATTGGGAGGTGGGTATCGCTTTTTTGGTAGCAAGGGGGTGACGGGTCAAGAAATTCAGAAAATTGTTATGATCTGTGGTTTTGACAAATAAATCTGTAGAGACAATGCCTCTCTCATAATTCTTGATGGTAATGTAAAGGAAGTTAATTTTGCTATCGTTGTAGTGTACTTAAAATGTGAGTTCAGGAAAAATGGCATTGATATAACTATTAAAATAAAGCAAGGAGTCCAAACAAACTGTTCCTCAAATGCAGACACTTAACAATTTGCTTAGTGGGGGCCACATTGGACCCTATTGCTGTACCCTGAGTTTGTAAATAGAAAACAAACTGAAAAAGAAAACATTTTCCTTAAGTACAATAATTACTAAGTCAATGCAGAAGTTGATGACATCAATAGACTTACCGGAGTGATTCAATAGGGTGTGGACCACGGCAATACTTTTTTCATGTGTTATGGAGGTATAAAGACTTGAAACATTCCAAGTTTAGCCAACTATCCTAGGATAGTTTTGCTGTGGGAAAGTGGTAAAGGGTCCCTAATTTTAGAGATTAGATTTTAGAGATTTAGATTTTTCGTGGAGTGCTGCGAGTGGTGATAAGATGGAGTCTGTGGAGGCCCTATGGGTTTGCTCAAGCATTTATGAATCTTCAGCAATATGTGAAAAAACAGGTTATGGGTGTTAGGTGTCGAGTTCCCACTGCTGCACAGGGGGAATCTCGAGCCATGTCCTCTGCTGTCTCCCAGTCTTCTCCAGCCGCAGTGGAATCTGCTCAGAGACGTTGGTCCCAGCGTCTGGCTCAAGCTGATACTGTGCGTCTGGTTACAGCTGCCGCTCCAGGTTCAGCCTTTGTAAGCAGCATTGATCAGCGGCGAGCAGATGTTCCTGGTCCTGCTTTTTGTCTACTGAGCATGACCGTGGAATGATCTCTCATAGGAGGTCGGAGGTCACATGCTCAGGTCCTGTAGCGGCTCTGATTGGACCACTAAGAAGGTCCCGGAAGGCTACATCTATAAAAGGCTCGTATGGCACACCATGCACTAGTATAAACTTGCTAACGTGTGTGTGTGGATGTATGCCTGTCGACGGATGAAAGCTCCGAATCATTCCTATCCCTAGTGTTGTTGACTGTTCGCGAATTGTGGAAGCTACCTAGTGCCTGACAGTGCTATCCTGCACAGCTAGCACACGATACAGCGTGTGATAGCAGTGACCGGCAGTGCGGCGCCGTGCACTAATAGAGCGCTTTCCTGGACCATGTCTGGGTGTCTAGTGGCGTCCGCCAAAGCGGCACTGCACGCACTCTTGTGCACTAAATTATCAGTTATATTAATCTCTGCACCCCCTTAGCGGTGCCGAGAGAAAGAGGTCTAGAGGAACTCTTTCCCTGAATCTTGGGACAGAGTTCTGTGATTCTTTGCTTGTGCTCTTTGTGCGGTACCGTGGCCCTGTGACACAAGAGGGTTCGCTTCCTTCATACCGGGTGAAGCTAACCCGTGTGTGTATCCACATTATACCACCATATAGTCCATCATTACTCAGCAGCAGGTTCCATCTCTGCATGGTAGACCCGGGCTGCGAATGCACGTTATACCATCCTTATAATTATTTGGTGTGTTCCGCTAGCCCTAACAGATGGGATTCTTTTTAAGTAAAAGTTCTGCAGTCTTTGTATCAATAACCTGTCTAGTGGTATAATGATCAACTACTCCCTTAATTTTGTTCTCTTTTATTTTTTAGGATTTACAGGTAATATGCAATATACCTTTATGTTAGTTCTGACATGATTTCATCTACATACATGCTCTTGACCATTATTACTGTGACTCCTCCTTTATCTGCTGGTTTGATCATTATCTACTATATAATTGTCTAAGGGTCACTTCCGTCTTTCTGCCTGTCTGTCCTTCTGTCTGTCACGGATATTCATTGGTCGTGGCCTCTGTCTGTCATGGAATCCAAGTCGCTGATTGGTCATGGCAAAACACCCACGACCATTGCCACGACCAATCAGCGATGCCCACAGTCTGGAAGAAAATGGCCGCTTCTTACTCCCCGCACTCAGTGCCCCCGCCCCCCTCCATACTCCCCTCCAGTCAGCGCTCACACAGGGTTAATGGCAGCGTTAACCGATCGCGCTATGCCGCTGTGTAACGCACTTGGTTAACGCTGCTATTGACCCTGTGTGACCAACGTTTTACTATTGATGCGGCCTATGTGGCATTAATAGTAAAAATATCTAATGTTAAAAATAATAAAAAAATAAAAAATCGTTATATATTCACCATCCGTCGGCCCCTCGGATCCACAACAGGCCTTTCCCGCCCGTGACGCTACGTCATCATCTCGCGAGACTGCAGCATGGGCCGGTTACCAGAGCGTTGCGAGCGGGAAAGGCCTGTTGTGGATCCGAGGGGCCGACGGAGGGTGAGTATATAACGATTTTTTATTTTAATTCATTTTTTTAACAGGGATATGATGCCCACATTGCTATATACTACATGGGCTGGGCAATATACTCTGTGACTGGGCAATATACTACGTGACTGGGCAATATACTACGTGGCTGGGCAATATACTATGTGACTGGGCAATATACTACATGGCTGGGCAATATACTGCGTGACTGGGCAATATACTACGTGACTGGGCAATATACTACGTGGCTGGGCAACATACTACATGGACTGGGCAATATACTATGTGACTGGGCAATATACTACGTGACTGGGCAATATACTATGTAACTGGCCAATATACTACATGGCTGGGCAATATACTACGTAACTTGGCAATATACTACGTGACTGGGCAATATACTACGTGACTGGGTAATATACTATGTAACTGGCCAATATACTACATGGCTGGGCAATATACTACGTAACTGGGCAATATACTACGTGACTGGGCAATATACTACGTAACTGGCCAATATACTACATGGCTGGGCAATATACTACGTGACTGGGCAATATACTACGTGGCTGGGCAATATACTAAGTGGCTGTGCTATATACTACGTGGACATGCATATTCTAGAATACCCGATGCGTTGGAATCGGGCCACCATCTAGTCATCAATAAGAATTCTTAGTGTTTGTCTGTCTACTTGGCTTAGGTGGGGGGCAATGTAGTTTGTTCATTTCTATAGATATTCTTAGATCTGATATGCCCCTGTCAAGAAGAGATATGAACGTTTCCACAGGGTGACTATTTTTGGTGGCATAAATGTGCTGCTTAATCTAAGGCACAAACTTTGAAGATTAATGGGTGTTAGAGGCAATGTGGGTTTTGTCGTTTTACTTCCCTGTGTGGAAAATAAAGCTTTGAGTCTCAGATTACAGTAAAAACTCTGTAAGTCGATCTAAATGATAGGACTTTCTGCAGAAGGGCCACTTGAATGGGACTGAGATTCTTCGATGAGATGTTGACCACTAATGAGTCAGGGTGTACATGGGATCTTGTCGTCAATCTGGATCACATGATTCCTGTAGTACTGGCTCCCACATCTCGGTTGCCTCTTTGTAATTGTCTGTATCACTGTCCTAAAAGGGCACATGCAACCCAAAGGGCAGCTTTCATGCATATGTATTACCTTTTCTCACACAAACTTCACAAAGCGATCTGGAAGTACTGGTCTATTCTATTGAAAGGCTACCCTCAAACTGTCGAATTCCAGAGCCCATTCTTACCATGTTTCCGACCGACTGCAAAATCTAAAAAATAAACTCTTCAGGGCAGACATTGGATCATAGAAAAATTTATCTACACAGCCTATATGCAACACATTTTCATGTTTAAACTGTCTCCAATGCAATAATTTCCTCAAAGGGGGATTCATATATCACACACATACAGGTAAAGGGATTTGGATAAAGGGATTCTTCAACAGGGAGTCAACACACATTGTGTATTCCATCAAATGTCCCTGTAGTCTATTTTATGTAGGTGAGAGCGTCCAAAAGGTAAGGGACAGAATCTCTCAGAATAAGTCTACTACCAGGTGTGAGAGACTAACCCTCCTCCTTCCCAATTACTTAAAAAAGTGACATAATATTGCACAACTGAAATACCAGGTCATAGAACAAAATCAGTAGACGTGGTGGAGACAGAATAACCCAATTGAAAAGACGAGAGGCCCTCTGGATACACTATCTACAAACCCTGGCATCAAGGGGTCTAAATAGAGATTTTTATTTAACTGTCTTTTAAAATATTTTTCTCAAAACTGTTAATCCTGTTATTAATAATTTTACTATTGATATAGACATGGAGCACTTTGAAGGAGTCCCTCCCACCACACCAAAGCCTACCTATATTGATAAATTTTTAGCCCATCGCTTCAAAAACCATTCACCCCAGATGTATGTCTGTTCTCTGTTTCTCTGTATCCTACAAGTAAGTATTCATTTCATTTTCTTTATTTATTTTTGTATTTATTTTAATTCTATTTATTTTTTCTCCTTACTGTTTTTTGTTTGTGTTTTTGTTTTTTCTTCATTACATTTCATTTTTATTTTTGTTTTTTATTTTCAGTTTTCACTTTTCAATTTTCATAGTTTCAATTTTTTTACTTTTATTTTTTTATTTTTCTTTGTTTCTTTTATTTTCTTTTCCTTTTCCTTTCTTTTCATGTTGTCCAACATGCATCTCTGTTGTTTAGGATGCAGCATGCCATACCATAAATTACATTCCAATATGTCTATGAGCAATCTTCCCATCTTCCAGTCAGGAGTTCCTTTCTTTTTCTCAATGTTTACATGCCTAGCAAAACCTCATTCCACATAGTGTATACTTTTCCACATTCACCTAGACTTACATTTAGCAGTGTTTTTCAATTTTTTGGTTTTCATTATAGCTCCAGCAACTCATTACCACTCTTATCTTGAAGAGGCTTATGCTTGAGACGGATACGCATATGCTATTTGTTTGAACTTTTCTGAATCTATTTGAAGGTGCTGAATGAGATATTTTTGGAGATGTATACAGTCATATGAAAAAGTTTGGGCACCCTTATTAATCTTAAGCTTAATGTTTTATAAAAATGGTTTATTTTGCAACAGCTATTTCAGTTTCATATATCTAATAACTGTTGGACACAGTAATGTTTCTGCCTTGAAATGAGGTTTATTGTACTAACAGAAAATGTGCAATCTGCATTCAAACAACATTTGACAGGTGCATAAGTATGGGCACCCTTATCATTTTCTTGATTTAAATACTCCTACCTACTTTTTACTGACTTACTAAAGCACTTTTTTTGGTTTTGTAACCTCATTGAGTTTTGAACTTCATAGCTAGGTGTATGCAATCATGAGAAAAGCTACTTAAAGTGGCCACTTGCAAGTTGTTCTCCTGTTTGAATCTCCTCTGAAGAGTGGCATCATGGGCTCCTCAAAACAACTGTCAAATGATCTGAAAACAAAGATTATTCAACATAGTTGTTCAGGGGAAGGATACAAAAAGCTGTCTCAGAGATTTAACCTGTCAATTTCCACTGTGAGGAACATAGTAAGGAAATGGAAGAACACAGGTACAGTTCTTGTTAAGGCCAGAAGTGGCAGGGCAAGAAAAACATCAGAAAGGCAGAGAAGAAGAATGGTGAGATCAGTCAAGGACAATCCTCAGACCACCTAGTGAGAGCTGCAGCATCAACTTGCTGCAGATGGTGTCACTATGCATCGGTCAACTATACAACGTACTGTGTTTTTTTGCCGCCATGCATAACGCCTTTTTGTATTACCAAACAACTCAATCTTGGTTTCATGAGTCCACAGGACCTTCTTCCAAAAAGAAATTGGCTTCTCCAAATGTGCTTTTGCATACCTCAGCCCACTCTGTTTGTGGCGTGCTTGCAGAAACGGCTTCTTTCGCATCACTCTCCAATATAGCTTCTCCTTGTGCAAAGTGCGTTGTATAGTTGACCGATGCACAGTGACACCATGTGCAGCAAGTTGATGCTGCAGATCTCTGGAGGTGGCCTGAGGATTGTCCTTGACTGATCTCACCATTCTTCTTCTCTGCCTTTCTGATGTTTTTCTTGGCCTGCCACTTCTGGCCTTAACAAGAACTGTACCTGTGTTCTTCCATTTCCTTACTATGTTCCTCACAGTGGAAATTGACAGGTTAAACCTCTGAGACAGCTTTTTGTATCCTTCCCCTGAACAACTATGTTGAATAATCTTTGTTTTCAGATCATTTGACAGTTGTTTTGAGGAGCCCATGATGCCACTCTTCGGAGGAGATTCAAACAGGAGAACAAATTGCAAGTGGCCACTTTAAGTAGCTTTTCTCATGATTGCATACACCTGGTTATGAAGTTCAAAGCTCAATGAGGTTACAAAACAAAAAAAAGTGCTTTAGTAAGTCAGTAAAAAGTAGTTAGGAGTATTTAAAACAAGAAAATGATAAGGGTGCCCATACTTATGCACCTGTCAAATTTTGTTTGAATGCAGATTGCACATTTTCTGTTAGTACAATAAACCTCATTTCAAGGCAGAAACATTACTGTGTCCAACAGTTATTAGATATATGAAACTGAAATAGCTGTTGCAAAAATAACCATTTTTATAAAACATTAGGCTTAAGATTAATAGGGGTGCCCAAACTTTTTCATATGACTATATATATATATATATATATATATATATATATATATATATATATATATATACATATATATACATATATATATATATACACACACACACACACACACACTACCTTTAAAAAGTTTAGGGTCACTTTGAAATTTCCTTATTTTTGAAAGAAAAGCACGTTTTTTTCCAATTAAGCTAACATTAAATGATTCAGAAATACACTCTATACATTGTTAATGTGGTAAATGACTATTCTAGCTGCAAACGTCTGGTTTGTAATGCAATATCTTCATAGGTGTATAGAAAAACCATCACTCCAGTGTTCTTAACGTTATTTGTGTTTACTAACTGTGTAAGAAGGCTAATGGATGGTTTGAATACCCTTGAAAACCCTTGTGCTGGTATGTTAGCACAGCTGAAAAAAGTTTGACTAATTAGAGAACCTATAAACCTGACCTTTCCTTGAGCTAGTTGAAAATCTGGAGCATTACATTTTTTGGCTCTATTAAACTCTCAAAATGGCCAGAAAGAACTTTCATGTGAACCTCGACAGTCTATTCTTGTTCTTAGAAATGAAGACTATTCCATGCAAGAAATTGCCAAGAAACTGGAGATTTCCTACAACGGTGCGTACTACTGCCTTCAGAGGAGAGCAAAAACAGGCTCTAACCAGAGTAAAAAGAGAAGTGGGAGGCCTTGCTGCACAATTGAGCAACAAGACAAGTACATTAGAGTCTGTAGTTTGAGAAATCGATGCCTCACAGGTCCTCAACTAGCAGCTTCATTAAATAGTACAAGCAAAATGCCAGTATCAACATCTACAGTGAAGAGGCAACTCCCAGATGCTTGCCTTCAGTGAAAAGAGTGGCAAAGAAAAAGCCATATCTGAGACAGGATAATAAATGGAAAAGATTAATATGGGCAAAAATAGTAGTTACTCACCGATAACGGTGTTTCTCTGAGCCCATGACGGCACCACGGAGAGAGGGGATCCGCCCACCAAGGACAGGAAACCTACAGATAAAAAGGCGGTACCTCTCTCCCGCATCAGTTTGTTTACAGAGCATAAAGGGAACATCAGGTTAATGATTACAAATGTTACTACATTACTAAACCTTTAATAAAGATACCGCGTGCTTATAGATTATATACATAACTAAACATTATAAATGTGTGCACACCCACGCGTGAGGGAGGGAATGTACGGGTGCCGTCATGGGCTCAGAGAAACACCGTTATCGGTGAGTAACTACTATTTTCTCTGTCCCCCATGACGGCACCACGGAGAGAATTGCAGAGACTGTCTACATTAGGGAGGGACTACCGCTTCCAGAACCCTTCTACCAAAGGTAAGGTCTGAAGAAGAATTTAAGTCCAACCGATAGTGCCTAAAGAAAGTTGAGGGTGAAGACCAAGTAGCAGCTCTACATATCTGGTCTATTGTCGCTCCGGCTCTCTCTGCCCAGGAAGCCGCCATCGCCCTAGTTGAATGAGCTTTAACTTCCCCTGGAGCTGGCATCCCACTTGAAGTATAAGCAAGGTTGATGGCATCTCTGATCCACCTTGCCAACGTACCCTTGGAGGCCTTCTTGCCTTTCCGAGGGCCCTGAAAACACACAAAGAGAGAACCTTCCTCTCTACACTCCCTAGTAGCCTCCAGGTAATGGATGAGACACCTTCTAACATCCAATGTGTGTAGTGATTTTTCCCCCTCGTTTTTAGGGTTAGGACAAAAGGAGGGAAGAGAGATCTCTTGGGACCTATGGAACCGGGAGGCCACTTTTGGTAAGTATGCTGGATCAGTTTTTAACACCACCCTGTCCTCCAATATTAGCGTGAAGGGTGGCCCGGCTGACAAGGCTTGTATGTCGCTAATTCTTCGGGCTGAAGTGAGGGCTACCAAAAGGGAGGTCTTAAAGGATAGAATCTTTAAGGGAAGTTCTTTTAAGGGCTCAAAGGGTGCTTTGGTGAGGGCCGTAAGAACTAGATTTAAGTCCCACTGTGGGGCTCTACGTGATGGTAGAGGCCTAGATCTTTCTGCCGCCTTAATGAATCTGGACACCCAACGATTCTTTGCTAGATTGTAATTAAATAGTGCCCCCAGTGCGGCAATATGAACCTTCAGTGTGTTAGTGGCTAGGCCTTTTTCCAGCCCATTTTGCAGAAATTCTAACACTAATTTGAGAGGGATTCCTTCGGAGATTTTTGCCCCTGAGGAAGAGAGGAATTTCTTCCAGATTTTACCATACTGTCTAGTAGTTGTTAATTTCCTACTTTTTAAGAGGGTTGACACTAGACCTTGAGAAAAACCTTTCTCTATCAGTAACCCCCTCTCAAATTCCAGGCTGTCATGTGTAACCTCGCTACCTGCGGGTGTGTTACTGGTCCCTGGAATAGGAGATTGGGCAGGTCTGGGAGTATCCAAGGGTCTGTTATGGACATCCTTCTGGCCCAGGAAAACCAAGTTCTCTTCGGCCAGTAAGGGGCAATCAATATCACCCGGGCGCTGTCCTCCCTTATTTTCCTCAGAACCGCTGGTATCAGTGTGATAGGGGGAAACGCATAGGCTAGCTTGTGTTTCCAAGGAATCATGAAAGCATCCAGCGCCACCGGGTTCCCTGCTGGGTTTATGGAACAAAAGGGGGTCACCTTCCGATTTAGATTGTTCGCGAAGAGATCTATTGTCGGAACCCCCCACATCTCCGTTATCCGATTGAATATGGACTGGTTCAGTTCCCATTCCCCCTGTTTTAGGCAGACCCGACTTAGGTAGTCTGCCTTGACATTGTCCACCCCTTTTATGTGAAGTGCCGTCAAAGATGCTAAATTTTCCTCGGCCATCTGTAAGATTGAATGTGTGACTTCCATCAGTGGTTGAGAGTGTGTTCCCCCTGATGGTTTATGTAGGCCACTACCACTCTGTTGTCTGAAAACAGTCTTACATGATGTGAGTGAAGGGGTTTTTGGAATTCTGTAAGAGCGAATTTTACTGCCAGTAACTCCCTCATGTTGGAGGATGCTTCTTTTACGTCGTCTGACCATGTCCCCTGAACCACTAGATCGTGTAGGTGAGCCCCCCACCCGAAGGGACTTGCGTCTGTGGTTACCACTTTTGACACTGGAATCACCCATGGTAGACCGCGGCCCAAGTTGCTGTCTTTTGTCCACCAATCTAGCGAGAGAATTGTGTTTAATGAGAAGGTGAACCGACCTTCTAAATTTCCCTTCAGGAAAATTTCTTCCGCTAATGTCTGCCATTGCAGCTCCCTTGTATGTGCCTGGGCCCATTGGACGGCAGAAATGCAGGCCGTCATGGACCCGAGGAGAGACATTGCCTCTCGAAGTGATATAGAGGGAAGATCTCTTGCCCTGGACACTAACCCCACCACCTTTTGGATCTTTTCTTGGGGTAGGCGACATTCCTGGGAGATGGAATCCAACGTGATCCCCAGGTACTCCTGAATCTGACTCGGTATTAGTTTGGACTTCTTCAGATTCAGGAGCCACCCCAAGCTTTCCAAAGAGTCCATAACTAACTGTAGCTGGTTTTTGCAATGTTGGGGAGAGTTGCCCATTATCAGGAAATCGTCCAGGTATGGGACGATTAGGGTGTTTTGTTTCCTCAGGTCTGCCATGACTTCGGCTATCAATTTGGTAAATACCCTTGGGGCTATTGCGAGACCAAATGGTAGGGCTGTAAACTGGTAGTGCTTTACCATCCCTCCTATTTCGATTGCCACCCTGAGGAATTTTTGGAAGTCTTTGTGAATGGGGACGTGGTAGTATGCGTCCTTTAGGTCGAGCACTACCATGAAACAATGCGGAAACAACATTTTGACTGCTGTCTTTATTGTCTCCATTTTGAAAGGTTCCACAATCAGGTGTTTGTTTAAATTTTTTAAATTGATAATCGTCCTGAAAGATCCGTCTGGCTTTTTCCTGAGAAAAATCGGAGAGTAGAACCCTCTCCCTCTTTCTCGGGGGGGGACCTCCAGAAGAACCCCTTTGTCTAGCAATGTTGTGAGTTCCTGTTCCAGAGCTATCCGCTCCTGTGGAGAAGCTCTCTGGGATGTCACCAGGAAGAATGGCTGAGGGAACGTAAGAAATTTGAATTTTAGTCCCGACTGTACCAAATCCAGAATCCAGGCACTGCTGGTTATCTTTTCCCAGGCTGAAAGGAAGAGGGACAATCTTCCTCCCACCTGGGGCAAAAGTTCATTGTGATGGTTTTTTGGGATCGGTGGGGCTTTTGTTGAAGATAAACCCTTTGCTCTTATTCTTTTTGTCTTCCCATCTGTCCTGCGGTCTAGGTGGCTTCCTACGGAAGAATTTTTTACTCCGAAAAGGACGTATATAAGATGGGTATTGCAGGACGGGAAAGGACTTCTTTTTGTCCCCTGCCTTTTCCAAAATATCATCCAGAGTAGAGCCGAAAAGAAATTCTCCCTCACAAGGAATATTACAAAGTTTAGCCTTTGTTTGGAGGTCTCCGGGCCAACATTTGAGCCAGAGGGCTCTTCTGGCTGCATTGGAGAACACCGCTGACCTGGCCGAAAGCCTGATTGAGTCTGCCGACGCATCGGCCAGAAAAGCGGCTGCCCCTTTCATTACTGGTAGGGTATTCAGTATACTGTCTCTGGATGCTTTATCTTTGAGCTGGGATTCCAGCTGGTCAAGCCACACCATAAGGGAGCGGGACGTGCAAGCTGCGGCCACCGCTGGTTTTAGGCCCCCTCCTGCTGCTTCCCAGGAACTTTTTAGGAAAGCATCCGCTTTTTTATCCATGGGATCCTTTAAGACCCCCATGTCTTCAAAAGGTAGGGCAAACTTTTTTGACGCTTTAGCGATTGCCACGTCTAATTTAGGTGCTTTTTCCCAAAAGGAGCATGCAGGGTCTTCAAAAGGGTATTTCCTTTTGGGTGTAAGTAGGGCCTTTCTTAAAGGTTTTTTCCATTCTTTATTTATTAAGGCTTGTATTTTGTCATTAAGGGGAAACACCCTTCTTTTTTTCTGCTCCAGTCCACCGAACATGATGTCTTGGACTGATTTTTTAGTGTGGGAATCAGCGAGGCCCATGGTACTTCTGACTGCTTTAATTAGGGAGTCTGTTTCTTCTAATGGGAAACAACTACGACCTCTCTGAGAAGAGGATGATGAAGAGGATGATGAAGAAGAATCGGAGGAATTTGAACTAATCTCCCCACTATCTGAGGGACTAGAGTCAGATATAGGGATATTTTGTTTAATCTTTTTACGTTTTTTACCCTCCTGGAGAGACTTAAAGGTATCTTCCACCTGAGTTTTAATTAATGTTTTGAGTTCTGTGGCGAACCCTGGAAGCCCTTCACATAGAGTCTCTTCCATACAGGATTTACATAATCTTTTTTCCCAGGAGGCAGGTAAATCTTCTTTACAAAGGGCGCAGATCCTATGTTTGGACTTCCCTGCGCTCTTCCTTCCCTAGAACAACAAAAGAAAGGTAGGCTCTATTAGCCGGAGCATTCACGGAGATCACTCACCACCTGAGAACCCTCAGTACCGGCTGTGGATGGTCCGTATCGACAGTATGGTGCTCCTTCGATCCGGATGTAGCACTAGAATTTTTGCTGTGCTGAGATCCAGACCGTGCTCCAGTTGCACGCCGCTGGACATGAGAGGTAGCTTGCCCCTGCTGCCGGCGTTTTTGCTGCTGCTGCTGCGGTGCCTGCGTTTGCTGCGCTGGTGAGCCCTGCAATTCGGGGTCACTCATGGCTGCTGAGGAACGCTGGCTGTACTCCAATAGAGCAACTAGCCAGGGAGACAGGACTCATTTAAATAGTCAGCGCGCCGGTTCCCGCGCGCTCCCCGATGCTAGATTTGCGCATGCGCGAATCCCAGCATGCACCGTGCCGTCCCAGCAAGCTTTGCGCCGCCCAGAATGCCCTGCTTCGACCAGCAGACATTGCGGCACCCGCGCATGCGCGTTACCAACCCGGAAGTGCGGCACCATGCCGCTTGATGCTTCCTGGTGCGCTGTTCACGCGCGCATTGTCGCGCCGTGCACCACCTTATGGAGGGACCCCTCACCGTGGTTTTTGCGGGTGTGTGCCATGTGGAACCCCCACGCAGTGAGGATTCCTCTAGGAGCCGCAGCGCTGCTGCTGCAGCCCCCCGCTCACCCTAGAGACCTACTGATCCCAGCGGTGGCGCATCGGGTGGCCCAGCCTAGCCGAGGCAGGGAACCCCCGCTGCCTGAACCGGTCTGACTGGCCCCGGAATCCAACGACGATCTGAGGTAAGATCTGCTGCAGGTCCCGTCAAGGACAGGAAACCAAACTGATGCGGGAGAGAGGTACCGCCTTTTTATCTGTAGGTTTCCTGTCCTTGGTGGGCGGATCCCCTCTCTCCGTGGTGCCGTCATGGGGGACAGAGAAAAACACAGACATTGGACAGAGGAAGATTAGAAGAAAGTGTTATGGACAGACAAATCCAAGTTTGAGGTGTCTGGATCACACAGAAAAACATTTGAGAGACACAGAACAACTGAAAAGATGCTGGAAGAGTGGCTGACACCATCTGTCAAGCATGGTGGAGGTAATATGATGGTCTGGGGTTAGTTTGGTGCTGGAAAAAAGTGGGAGATTTCTACAAGGTAATAGGGATATTGAATAAGGAAGGCTATTACTCCATTTTGCAATGCCATGTCATACCTTGTGGACAGCGCTTGATTGGAGCCAATTTCATCCTACAACAGGACAATGACCCAAAGCACACTTCCAAATTATGCAAGAACTATATAGGGAAGAAGCAGGCAGCTGGTATTCTATCTGTAATGGAGTTGCCAGCGCAGTCACCAGATTTCAACCCCATTGAGCTGTTGTGGGAGCAGCTTGACCATATGGTACGCAAAAAGTGCCCATCAAGCCAAACTAACTTGTGGGAGGGGCTTCTGGAAGCATGGGGTGAAGTTTTTCCAGATTACCTAAGCAAATTAACTACTAGCATGCCAAAGGTCTGCAATGCTGTAATTGTTGCAAAGCGAGCATTCTTTGACGAAAGCAAAGTTTGAAGGAGAAAATTATTATTTCAAATAAAAATGTTTTTTTCAAACCTTGTCAATATCTGGACTAGATTTTAAATTTATTTGGCAACTCATTTGCTTAATAAAAGTATGAGTTTTCATATAAAACACAAAATTATCTAGGTGACCCTAAACTTTTGAATGGTAGTGTATATAAATTGCAACAAAATCACTGATAAGGTGCTTGAAGGTAGATACAGTGGGTACGGAACATGTTCGGACCCCTTTAAAATTTTTCACTCTTTCTTTGAAAGTCAAAAGTTTAAACAATGTTATCCGTTTGTTTGTCAGTGTAAAGCTCAAACTTATTTTTTTCATTGCCAATTTCACAGTTCTCTCATGGTTCACACTTATTTTTCTCATTTTAATTTTCTTTAACATCAATATTAAAGGTTTACTGAATCGACTTCCACTACATTTATCCATTTACTTTAAATTCTTGCATTTCTCCGTTATATTAGACTCCTAACTTCCTCACTTCCGTTATTTGACTTTTTACTTCTACCATCTAGTGGCATAGCATACTCATTAGTTACACACATGTCTCAAGCCTGGAAAATACCTTCACACAATTACCTGCAAGTTCAAAGAGTGGTCTCCCTTTCACAAGCTGTAAAGATAAACTAAGTTAAATTCCTCTATACTTACCTTTTCTATGCATTTCTATTATTATTTTCTTTATTTTTATTCCTAAAATTTAAACATTTAAGAGGTGTTCTACTAAAATGTATATTCTGTTCATCAATTTAATCATTTTAAATAAGTATTTTTGTGAATACCTGGGCTGTAATGTGTGGTGAAACACCGCCCAAAGCTCAGTCAATCGAGGGATATGCGTGTCACTTGGTCATGTCTGGCTTAATCGAGGACTAGAGTTGAGCGACTTTTACTTTTTTAGGATCAAGTCGGGTTTCGCGAAACCCGACTTTCTCAAAAGTCAGGTCGGGTGAAATCGGCCGATTATTGCGAAAAGTTGGGGGCCGACTGAAACACGAAACCCAATGCAAGTCAATGGGGAATCAAAGTCAGCAGTGAGTGGAGGACAGCAAAACACCTACAGTGCCCATTTTAATGCCAAAAACATCAATTCATATTACTTAAGCTTGTCAATCTTAATTTACTTTATAATAATAGTTACGCATTGAAAACAGGGGGTCATTTGGCTAAAGTTGTGGGGGGTAGGGCTGGCTCAAGATTTTCTTTGGCCCAGGAAACGCGGAATACGTCACGGCAGTGGAGCAGGGAGAGGTAAGTATTTCAACTTTGCAAGTGCTGTGATCCTGAGCAAGCAGGGGGGGGCCACTAGTTGGCACTGGCACAGGGCCCCTCATAGTACGGCGGTGTGTGCGGGCGGCGCCTCCCACTGCCAGAGACACTTTTGCGTACTATGAGGGGCCCTGTGCCAGTGATGTCGCCAACGAGTATGCCACCTGTCATGATTCCCAATGGCAGGGACTTAGGCAAAAAACGGACAAGCTCTAGGAAGGATGGTATCTTAGGTAACCGCGATACTGAACCTAACACGCAACTAAAAATAGCCAGGGGGTGTGCCTACGTTGTCTCTAGACACCTCGCGCCAGCCGGAGAACTAACTACCCCTAATAGAGGAATACACAGACCTGACTTGCCTCCAGGGAAACCCCAAAGGTTATTGTAGCCCCCCACATATAATAACGGTTAGGTAAGTGGAAAACACAAATGCAGTATGAATATAGATTCAGCAAAGCGAGGCCCTCTGACTAGATAGCGGAATATACCAAAGAGGACTTCGCGGTCACCTCAAAACCCTGAACAGCCATCCTGGAATTACCTTAACTCCGTTGTCAACTCATGACACCGGAGTAGCAATTCCAGATCACTAGAGCTTCCAGCCGCACGAGATATGAAAATGCATGCTGGACAAAACAAACACAAAAGCCAAAGTTTCAACTTAGCTGACTTGCAGACTTGGAGCAGGAAGCAAGCAACAAGGTGTTCTGATAACATTGATTGCCGGCACTGCAATGACTGGGAAGCCAGACTAAATAGGAGACTCCTAATTTCCTAATGGAAACAGGTGCACTGGAAAAAACAAGACACCAGTCAACCAGTACCACCAGTAACCACCAGAGGGAGCCCAAAAACAGAATTCACAACAGTACCCCCCCCCTTAAGGAGGGGGCACTGAACCCTCATGAGAACCACCAGGGCGATCTGGATGCGCCCTATGAAAGGCGCGAACCAAATCCGAAGCATGTACATCAGAGGCAGTCACCCAAGAATTATCCTCCTGACCGTATCCCTTCCATTTAACCAAATACTGAAGTCTCCGTCTGGAAATGCGAGAGTCCAAAATCTTCTCCACAACATACTCCAATTCACCCTCCACCAGCACAGGAGCAGGAGGCTCAACAGAAGGAACAACCGGTACCTCGTACCTCCGCAACAACGACCGATGGAAGACATTATGAATGGTGAAAGATGCTGGTAGATCCAAACGAAAAGATACAGGATTAAGAATCTCCAAAATCTTATAAGGACCTATAAACCGAGGCTTAAACTTAGGAGAGGAGACCTTCATAGGGACAAAACGAGAAGACAACCACACCAAGTCCCCAACACGGAGATGATGACCCACACGACGATGACGATTAGCAAACTGCTGAGTCTTCTCCTGAGACAGCTTCAAATTGTCCACCACATGACTCCAAATCTGGTGCAGTCTATCCACCACAGTGTCCACTCCAGGACAATCCGAAGATTCCACCTGGCCAGATGAAAAACGAGGGTGAAACCCTGAATTGCAAAAGAAAGGAGAAACCAGAGTGGCAGAACTGGCCCGATTATTGAGGGCAAACTCTGCCAACGGCAAAAAGGCGACCCAATCATCCTGATCAGCAGACACAAAACACCTCAAATAAGTCTCCAAGGTCTGATTAGTTCGCTCCGTCTGGCCATTAGTCTGGGGATGGAACGCAGACGAAAAAGACAAATCAATGCCCATCCTGGCACAGAACGCTCGCCAGAACCTGGACACAAATTGAGATCCCCTGTCAGAAACGATGTTTTCCGGGATACCATGTAAACGAACCACATTCTGAAAAAACAAAGGAACCAACTCCGATGAAGAAGGCAATTTGGGCAAGGGTACCAAATGAACCATCTTAGAAAAACGGTCACACACCACCCAAATGACAGACATTTTCTGAGAAACCGGGAGATCCGAGATAAAGTCCATAGAGATGTGCGTCCACGGCCTCTTCGGAATAGGCAAGGACAACAACAATCCACTAGCCCGAGAACAGCAAGGCTTGGCCCGAGCACAAACATCACAAGACTGCACAAAGGTACGCACATCCCGAGACAAGGAAGGCCACCAGAAGGATCTGGCCACCAAATCTCTGGTACCAAAAATTCCAGGGTGGCCTGCCAACACAGAAGAATGAACCTCTGAGATGACTCTACTGGTCCACTCATCTGGAACGAACAATCTCCCAGGCGGACAACGATCAGGCCTATCAGTCTGAAACTCCTGCAAAGCACGCCGCAAGTCTGGGGAGACAGCAGACAAAATCACTCCATCCTTAAGGATACCCGTAGGCTCAGAATCACCAGAGGAGTCAGGCTCAAAACTCCTAGAAAGAGCATCTGCCTTCACATTTTTCGAGCCCGGCAAGTATGAAACCACAAAATTAAACCGGGAGAAAAACAAAGACCAGCGCGCCTGTCTAGGATTCAGACGCCTGGCGGACTCAAGGTAAATCAGATTCTTGTGATCAGTCAAGACCACCACCTGATGTCTAGCACCCTCAAGCCAATGACGCCACTCCTCAAATGCCCACTTCATAGCCAAGAGCTCCCGATTACCGACATCATAATTTCGCTCGGCGGGCGAAAATTTTCGAGAGAAGAATGCACATGGTCTCATCACTGAGCAATCGGGACCTTTCTGCGACAAAACCGCCCCTGCTCCAATCTCGGAAGCATCAACCTCAACCTGAAAAGGGAGCGAAACATCAGGCTGACGCAACACAGGGGCAGAAGAAAAGCGGCGCTTAAGCTCCCGAAAGGCCTCCACAGCCGCAGAGGACCAATTGGCAACATCAGCACCCTTCTTAGTCAAATCAGTCAGAGGTCTAACCACACTTGAAAACCCTGTTATAAATCGACGATAGAAATTAGCAAAGCCCAAGAACTTCTGAAGACTCTTCAGGGAAGTAGGCTGCGTCCAATCACAAATAGCCCGAACCTTGACAGGATCCATCTCAATAGAAGAAGGGGAAAAAATATACCCCAAAAAGGAGATCTTCTGAACCCCAAAAATGCACTTTGAACCCTTTACAAACAAAGAATTGGACCGCAAAACCTGAAAAACCTTCCTAACCTGTTGAACATGCGACTCCCAGTCATCCGAAAAAATCAAAATATCATCCAAATACACAATCATAAATTTATCCAGGTATTTACGGAAAATATCGTGCATAAAGGACTGAAAGACTGAAGGAGCATTAGAAAGACCAAAAGGCATTACCAAATACTCAAAATGGCCCTCGGGCGTATTAAATGCAGTTTTCCACTCATCTCCCTGCTTAATCCGCACCAAATTATACGCACCCCGAAGATCAACCTTAGAGAACCACTTTGCCCCTTTAATACGAGCAAATAAATCAGTCAATAGTGGCAAAGGATACTGGTATTTGACTGTAATCTTATTCAATAGATAATAAATAATAATAGATAATCAATACAGGGCCTCAGGGAGCCATCTTTTTTACCCACGAAAAAAAAACCTGCTCCTAAAGGGGATGAGGATGGACGGATATGTCCCTTTTCCAAGGACTCCTTAATATACTCTCACATAGCAGCATGCTCAGGCACAGACAGATTGAACAAACGACCCTTGGGAAACTTGCTGCCAGGAATCAATTCTATAGCGCAATCACAATCCCGGTGAGGGGGAAGAGAACCAAGTTTAGGCTCCTCAAAAACATCACAAAAATCAGACAAAAATGCCGGAATTTCAGAGGGAGTAGATGAAGCAATGGAAACCAAAGGTACTTCCCCATGAGCCCCCCAACATCCCCAGCTTAACACAGACATTGTTTTCCAGTCGAGGACTGGATTATGAGTTTGCAACCATGGCAATCCAAGCACTAAGACATCATGCAAGTTATGCAACACAAGGAAGCGAATCACCTCCCGATGGTCAGGAGTCATACACATAGTCACTTGTGTCCAGAATTGTGGTTTATTCCTAGCCAAAGGTGTGGAGTCGATACCCTTCAGAGGGATAGGAACTTCCAAAGGCTCTAGGCTAAACCCACAACGTCTGGCAAAGGACCAATCCATAAGACTCAAGGAAGCGCCAGAATCCACATAGGCATCCACAGTGATAGATGACAATGAACAAATCAAAGTTACAGACAAAATAAACTTAGATTGTAAGGTGCCAATTGAAAAAGACTTATCAACCTTTTTTGTGCGTTTAGAGCATGCTGATATAACATGAGCAGAATCACCACAGTAGAAGCACAACCCATTTTTGCGCCTATAATTCTGCCGTTCACCTCTGGACAGAATTCTATCACATTGCATAATCTCTGGTGCCTGCTCAGAAGACACCGCCAAATGGTGCACAGGTTTGCGCTCCCGTAAACGCCGATCAATCTGAATAGCCATAGTCATGGATTCATTCAGACCTGTGGGCGTAGGAAACCCCACCATGACATCTTTAACGGCGTCAGAGAGACCTTCTCTGAAATTCGCCGCCAGGGCGCACTCATTCCACTAAGTAAGCACAGACCATTTTCGAAATTTTTGACAATATATTTCAGCTTCATCATGCCCTTGAGAGAGGGCTATTAAGGCCTTTTCAGCCTGAATCTCCAAATTAGGTTCCTCATAGAGCAACCCCAGTTCCAGAAAAAACACATCCACACTGAGCAGCGCAGGATCCCCTGGTGCCAATGCAAATGCCCAATTCTGGGGGTCACCCCGCAACAAGGAAATAACAATTTTAACCTGCTGAGTGGAATCTCCAGCGGAGCGAGATCTCAGAGAAAGATACAATTTACAATTGTGCTTAAAATTCAAAAAACGAGATCTATCTCCAGAAAAGAACTCGGGTATAGGGATCTTGGGTTCAGACACAGGAGCATGCATAACATAGTCTTGGATATTTTGAACCTTAGAAGCGAGAGCATTTAGGTTTGAAGCTAAACTCTGGATATCCATTTTTTCAACAGCAGAGATCTGAGCCATTCAGGGGTTAAGAGGAGAGAAAAAAAAAAAAAACAGCAGACTGCAATTATGGCTAGGAGAACTTCTGAGCAAAAAAAAAAAAAAAAAGTGTCAGAAACTTCTTTTTACTCTCTTTCTTCAGCCAATACTCTTAATACATACTGGCCGGCAATACTGTCATGATTCCCAATGGCAGGGACTTAGGCAAAAAACGGACAAGCTCTAGGAAGGATGGTATCTTAGGTAACCGCGATACTGAACCTAACACGCAACTAAAAATAGCCAGGGGGTGTGCCTACGTTGTCTCTAGACACCTCGCGCCAGCCGGAGAACTAACTACCCCTAATAGAGGAATACACAGACCTGACTTGCCTCCAGGGAAACCCCAAAGGTTATAGTAGCCCCCCACATATAATAACGGTTAGGTAAGAGGAAAACACAAACGCAGTATGAATATAGATTCAGCAAAGCGAGGCCCTCTGACTAGATAGCGGAATATACCAAAGAGGACTTCGCGGTCACCTCAAAACCCTGAACAGCCATCCTGGAATTACCTTAACTCCGTTGTCAACTCATGACACCGGAGTAGCAATTCCAGATCACTAGAGCTTCCAGCCGCACGAGATATGAAAATGCATGCTGGACAAAACAAACACAAAAGCCAAAGATTCAACTTAGCTGACTTGCAGACTTGGAGCAGGAAGCAAGCAACAAGGTGTTCTGATAACATTGATTGCCGGCACTGCAATGACTGGGAAGCCAGACTAAATAGGAGACTCCCAATTTCCTAATGGAAACAGGTGCACTGGAAAAAAAAAAAGACACCAGTCAACCAGTACCACCAGTAACCACCAGAGGGAGCCCAAAAACAGAATTCACAACAGCCACCTACCTGATGAAGGAACCTGTACTTTCATCTGCACCTTCCTCTTTGTCCCCGAGTAAGGTGGTATAGTATGCGGGAAGGGGAACCTAACTTTCAGCAGGGTCAGATTCTGGCTGTGTAGAGTGCAAGGGGAATGTAGTGGTCTGTGTCAATGTACCAGCAGACTCATCTAGCAGTGGCTGGGCAATGGGCAGGATGAGGAGGAAACACAGATATAGGCCCAAAATAAAAAAAGTAGGCTAAAAGCAGTTAAAAATTGGTAACAGGAGTACACAGGCGCGATAGCTTTGTTCAGTGGAGGACAACTGTAAGGACTGGCTAACAGTTACTAGGCCCAAATAAGTAAGTAGGCTAAATGCAGTTCAAAATTGGTAACAGGAGTACACAGGCGGCATAGCTTTGTTCAGTGGAGGACAACTGTAAGGACTGGCTGACACAGTTACTAGGCCCAAATAAGTAAGTAGGCTAAATGCAGTTCAAAATTTGTAACAGGAGTACACAGGCGGCATAGCTTTGTTCAGTGGAGGACAACTGTAAGGAGTGGCGCAGACAGACACAGGTAGTAGGCCTAAAATAAAAAAGTAGGCTAAATGCAGCTCAAAATTTGTAACAGGAGTACACAGGCGGCATAGCTTTGTTCAGTGGAGGACAACTGTAATGGGAGGCAGACACAGTTAGTAGGCCCAAATAAGTAGGCTAAATGCAGTTCAAAACTGGTAAAAGGACTAAACAGGCGGCATAGCTTTATTCAGTGGAGGACAACTGTAATGGGAGGCAGACACAGTTAGTAGGCCCAAATAAGTAGGCTAAATGCAGTTCAAAACTGGTAAAAGGACTAAACAGGCGGCATAGCTTTGTTCAGTGGTGGACAACTGTAATAGGAGGTAGACACAGTTAGTAAATAAATAAGTAAGTAGGCTAAATGCAGTTCAAAACTGGTAAAATGACTAAACAGGCGGCATAGCTTTGTTCAGTGAAGGACAACTGTAATGGGAGGCAGACACATTTAGTAGGCCCAAATAAGTAGGCTAAATGCAGTTCAAAACTGGTAAAAGGACTAAACAGGCGGCATAGCTTTGTTCAGTGGAGGACAACTGTAATGGGAGGTAGACATAGTTAGTAGGCCTAACTAAGTAAGTAGGCTAAATGCAGTTCAAAACTGGTAAAAGGACTAAATGGGCGGCATAGCTTTGTTCAGTGGAGGACAACTGTAATGGGAGGTTGTGTCAGGACTCTGAACATTTTTTACCTTTTGTGCATTACTGCCCTTTACTAAGATGGCGAATTTGGTCTCGTGCACTGTGTCTTCCTGCTATAAAACTCCACCCCAGCCTTCAGTCTGTGCTAGAGTATTCTGCCTTGCATCAAGCTCCTGACCTCTGATTACTCCTTGGCTATATACCTGCTCCTGTGAACCTGTGTGGTGATCCTGCTACTCTGCTCTGAGTTACTGCTGCATACACCAGTTTCCAGTAATCCTCCTTCATCTGCTGCTCGTGTTTACTTCCATCTCATTTGCTGGACATGTAAGCTGTTTCTGCTCTGCAAAAACCTGAGACTATTAACCAGTCCTCCCTGGTTGAGCTAAGATATAATTTGAACTGCCTTATAAGCTTATCTATCTGTGTTTGGACTAAGACAAGGATTTATTTGTGTCAAGTAGGGTTGAGCGAAACGGGTCGTTCATTTTCATAAGTCGCCGACTTTTGGCAAAGTCGGCGTCTCATAAAACCCGACCCGATCCCTGTGTGGGGTCGGCCATGCGGTACGCGATCTTGGCGCCAAAGTCGCGTTTCGTATGACGCGATTAGCGCCATTTTTTCAGCCAATGAATGAGCGTGGGCAGAGTGATGACATAGGTGTTAGGGGAGTGAACGCCTATCGTCATGTTATCGCCTGTGCGCAGTAGCGATTTGGAATGTGCAAATCGAAATTGTCTGTTCTGGGACGGAGGGGAGAGAGAGAGAGAGAGAGAAAAATAAATAAATAAATAAATAAAAAAATAATAAATAATATCTTCACTGGGTTTCGTGTTTCGGCCGAAACCCGACTTTTCACTGTGGTCGGCCGATTTCACTCGACTCGACTTTTAAGACAGTCGGGTTTCACAAAACCCGACTCGACCCTAAAAAACTAAAGGTCGCTCAACCCTAGTGTCAAGTATCCTCAAGAATAACTGTGCTTCATAGACTTTCTGCGTGATTGCATTTTCCTCTGAAGTTTCCTATAAAAACTGCTAAGCTGCATTTAATATTTACTCCAAGTGTTGTGGAATTGAGTTTCTCTCTGCACCTGTTTGAATCCCCGTGTGATAATATAGACTTTACCACTTATAAAACTGTGTCCTGTAGTTGTCTTGTTCCACGCAAAGAGTCTCCAGAGTTATCCCCTATAATTGTTACAGGATACTATAACCATATAAAAAGAAGACTGCTGGAACAATGACTGCAGAGAGCAGATTAGAGCAGGTGTTTTCCATAATTAGATCACTGCAGAAAGATGTGGAAGGTCTGCAAAAGAAGTTTGGAAGCTTTGAACACAATCAACAAGTGTTTGGACAAACTTTCCAGGACTTGAGCAACCGCATGGCAGCCCAGGAAAACAAACTTGCTGGCATAGAGTCCCAGTATGGACGGGCTTTTCAGGACATAAGCACGCAAATAGCTGCACAAGTGACTTTACCCTCTGGGCAACCGCCACCAGCTGGCCCACCTAAGTTGCCCCCATTCAGATTTAATGGTGATCGCGACAAATTTCGTGGCTTTGTGAATCAATGTATGCTATATTTTGATGTGCATGCTGACCATTTTCCTACTGATAGATCCAAAGTATTGTGTGTAATAATGCTACTGACCTCACGAGCGCTCGCCTGGGCAAATCCGATGATTGAGTCTCGTGACCCACGGTTAAATAACTCGGATGATTTCTTGGCCGCTATGGCATTAATGTTTGATGACCCTAATCGCCGTGCAACTGCTGAATCTGCTTTGTTGTCTTTACACCAGGCTAAACAATCTGTTATTGAGCATGCCAATGAATTCAGGAGATTAGCGGTAGATACCAATTGGGACAGTTATGCACAATTGCCTATTTTTAAAAGGGGTCTGTCTAGTATTATAAAAGATGAACTAGCTCACTCTGAGTCACCACAAGAGCTAGAGACATTTATACAGCATTGTGTGTGCATAGACATTCGCCTTACTGAGCGTAGGCAGGAGAAATTTGCTGCATATAACCATATTTCTATCTTTTCCCTTCCTTCCAAGGAGCCTGCAGGTAAAACCTCTCGTGAGGTGGAGGAGGTGCCCATGCAAATTGATTCCGTTCAGAGGCGCGAGGTCAATGAGCGCTGGGAGCATCGGCTTCATGAAAGTCTATTTTTCTACTGCGGCCAGTCTGACCACTTCTTGATCAATTGTCCTAAGTGTCCTAGATGGCCTAACAAGGTGCTAGCAGCAGTAGGGGTGTATGACAACTGTGATGATGAATCTGACATCTCTGAATGTAGCCTGCCTTTAAACGCTGTATTCCATTCACTTTCTATGACTTCACCAAAAAAAAAAAGAAAGAAAGAGAAGAACTCTCACTGTTCTCTCCATATTAAGATCCTGTGTTCAGGACAGTGGATTTCCAGTGCAGCTATGATTGACTCAGGTGCAGGTGGCAATTTCATGGATATCGCATTTGCCAAGGAACATGGTATTGAAATTCAGCAAAGAGCCTCTCCAATTACCATGGAAACAGTGGATGGGTCACCTTTAATCTCTGGGCCTGTGGATCAGGAGACCGTACCCCTTGAAATTTTGTTGGAGCCTAATCGTCAGGAGCAACGTTCTTTCTTGCTAATTTCTTCTCCTCATTTTCCTGTGATTTTAGGCATTCCTTGGTTGCGTTCCCAGAACCCAATTATCAACTGGGAGACCAAGGAGATTATCTTTCCAACAAGGAGCAACTCAGCATTAACAGAAGCTGTCCCTGAGTCCATGGCTACGGAACCAAATGTACAGGTATTTTCTTTACCTCCAGCATATAAAGAGTTCTCTGACATCTGTGACAAGAAGAATGCAGATCAGCTTCCTCCACACAGGCATTATGACTGTCCCATTGAGCTGCTTCCTGGGGCAGCTATTCCTTTTGGTAACGTATACCCTTTGACGGCACCTGAGCTTTAAGCCTTAAAGGAGTATATTGATGAAAATCTGGCCAAAGGCTTCATACATCCTTCTTCCTCACCAGCAGGGGCACCTATATTTTTTGTAAAAAAGAAGGATGGGACCCTGAGACCCTGTGTTGACTATCGGGAACTCAATAAGGTAACCATACGAAATCGTTACCCTTTGCCTCTGATTCCCAAATTACTGGAAAGAGTCCGCCATGCTAAGGTGTTCTCTAAACTGGTTCTTCTTGGGGCTTATAATTTGGTGCGTATTCGTCCAGGGGATGAGTGGAAGACAGCATTCCGATGCCGGTATGGACACTTTGAATATCTCGTGATGCCCTTCAGGCTTTGTAATGCCCCTGCAACGTTTCAACACCTTGCTAATGACATTTTCAGAGATTTGTTGGACCATTTTGTGGTGATCTATTTAGATGATATTCTAATCTTTTCTGACTCTCTACAGGAACATGAAGAACATGTCAAAGCTGTTTTAAGACGTCTGAAAGAGAACCATCTGTATATCAAGCCGGAGAAATGCGAGTTCCATCATTCTGAGATACAGTTCTTAGGTTATATTATCTCTCCCCAGGGGCTGAACATGGAATCTGGTAAGATTCAGGCTATCCTTGACTGGCCGGTACCCAAGAACGTTAAGGAGGTCCAACGTTTTATTGGTTTTGCAAATTTCTACAGACGCTTTATTCGAAATTTTTCTGATATTGTCCGTCCCATTACTTCCTTGGCAAAGAAGGAAAAGCCCTTTAAGTGGTCATCACAGGCTCGGGAAGCTTTTGATCGGCTTAAGATCTGTTTCACATCAGCACCGCTGTTGATACACCCAGATCCAACACTTTTTCATTGCGGAGGTGGACGCTTCTGATAATGCTTTGGGGGCTATTCTCTCCCAAAGAACTGGAGAGAAGGGTCTGCTACATCCTTGTGCTTTCTTTTCCCATAGACTAACCTCAGCAGAGAAGAATTACGACGTGGGAGACAAGGAATTGCTGGCTTTTATTGCGGCTTTCAAAGAATGGAGGCATCATCTGAAAGGAGCTGCACAACAGATCATAGTGCTAACTGACCATCGCAATTTAGAGTTCCTTAGAACCGCTAGATGTCTTTCTCCTCGTCAGGCTCGTTGGAACTTATTTTTAAATCAATTTAACATCTCATACCTGCCAGGTTCTTGTAATGGGAAGGCTGATGCTTTATCCCGAATCCATGCTGCGGATTCTGTACCTGGAGCCCTGTCTAAGACCATTCTATCTGATGCCAATTTCACGATCAGGACTTGGGGAAGCAGTGCAGGGAGGCCTATGATGGTAATGTATTTCTGGCCAACCCACCTGTGGATATTAATCTTGTCTTTAATGGTGGCATGTGGTTCAGAGATCGACGTATCTACGTCCCTGAGGTTGTCCGTCTGCAGATCCTCAAGTTGGTACATGACTCCAAGTTGGCTGGTCATGGGGGGGTATAGAAGACACAAGAGTTCCTGAGCTGATTCTTCTGGTGGCCAACTTGCCTGAAGGATACCAAGGACTATGTTCTCTCTTGCGAGGTATGTGCCCATTACAAGACTCCTCATGTGGCACCTACGGGTCTTCTACAACCATTACCTGTTCTGTCCCGCCCTTGGGGGTCTATATCAATGGACTTTATTGTGGAGCTGCCTACATCGGGGGGCATGAATACAATCATGGTGGTAGTTGATCGCCTGACTAAAGCTGCTCATTTTGTTCCATGCACCGGCCTCCCCTCAGCTAAAGATATAGTGAACTTGGTTATACAGAATGTCTTTCGGTTGCATGGGGTTCCGAATGAGATCATATCTGACCATGGAGTACAGTTCACTTGAAGATTCTGGAAGGGGTTTTGCTCTGCACTTAATATTAATGTCTGTCTCTCTTCCGCTTACCATCCCCAGACAAATGGTCAGACTGAGCATACCAACCAGATGCTGGAACAATATCTAAGATGCTATGTCAGCCATCTCCAGGATGATTGGTTGGAGTTGCTGCCATTAGCAGAATTTTCATATAATAATTCTCAGAGCGCCTCCACTAAATTTACACCTTTCTTTGCCAATCTGGGTTATCATCCGTATATTTTACCTAGGTCTCCAATTAATTCTCCGGTTCCGACAGTGGAGGAAAGGCTGACTGCGATGAGACAAAATCTGGAGGTTCTGAAGGAATTCCTGACCACAGCCCAAGAACGTTATAAGAGATCGGCTGATAGATTCCGTAAACCTGCACCCATGTTCAAGGTAGGAGATTCCTTTTGGTTAGCAACTAAGAATCTGAAGTTAAACGTTCCTTCACAAAAACTTGGACAGAAATTCATTGGCCCTTTCAAGATCAACGGTATTGTGAGCTCTGTTGCCTTCCGGCTGAAGCTGCCTAGGACTAGGAAGGTACACCCAGTTTTTCATGTATCTTTACTAAAGCCGGTATTTCCTAATACCTTCCAGGGACATGTTGTGCCTCCTCCACAGCCTGTGGTGATTGATGGGCAAGAACAATTTGTGGTGGAGGAAATTATTGATTCCAGAATTCGCAGGAATCGGCTCCAATATCTGATAAGAGCAGGGATATCCCCAATAATTGTTACAGGTAGACACAGTTAGTAGGCCTAAATAAGTAAGTAGGCTAAATGCAGTTCAAAACTGGTAAAAGGACTAAACAGGCGGCATAGCTTTGCTCAGTGGAGGACAACTGTAATGGGAGGAAGACACAGTTAGTAGGCCCAAATAAGTAAGTAGGCTAAAAGCAGTTCAAAATTGGTAACAGGACTAAACTGGTGGCGTTGCTTGGTTCAGCGGAGGACAATTGTAAGGAGTGGCTGACACACTTAGTAGGCCCAAAAAAGTAAGTAGGCTAAATGCAGTTCAAAATTGGTAACAGGAATAACCAGGCGGCATTGCTTGGTTCAGCGGAGGACAATTGTAAGGAGTGGCTGATACAATGAGTAGGCCCTAATAATAAAGTAGGCTAAATGTCTGCCAAAGATTTTTTCGTAAAGAACCAGGTGGCATTGCTAGGTACAGGGGTGGGCTCCTCTGCTCAGTAACAGACAGTGGTAGTAGGCGCAACATTTTAACTGGTCTAAATGGAGGCCAGGGCCCCTGTATATTTTAACTATCATCTATCATTTCAACAAATTTGTATTGGCAGTGCCATTGAAGGATTTAACAGCACATACTACACAGTGGTGGAGCAGGGAGAGGTAAGTATTGCAAGTGGTAGAGCACTGTTCGAGCTGGGGGGAACACTCTCTCGTGGGGTGTGTTACTGGCACAGGGCCCCTCATATTATGATGGTGTGTCTGACATTGGTTGTGCACCACCACCATCAGAGACACTTCATTGTAATATGAGGTACCCTGTGTCAGTGCCGTCGCCCAAGAGTGGGCAAACCCACCTGTCCAGGCAAACGGCACTCGCATGGGTGCTTGCGCCAGGTGGTGACCACAGCCCTGTGGGGGGAGTCAGCCCTTTTAGGGAGGTATAAAAATGGCCTATGGTGGACATTCAGCAGCTGCAAATGGAGGAATTGGAGCAGTCAGTATGAGGAGGCCAAAAGCAAGACATTTTTCAGGCAAGCTACGTGTCAACAGGGGAAGGTGGGGCCAAATAATTTGAAATCCATGATTGGTTCATTTTAATGAAGGTTAGGTCATCAACATTTCGGGTAGCCAGACGTGTCCTTTTTTCGATCAGTATTGAACCAGCCGCACTGAAGACCCTTTTGGATAGCACACTAGCAGCAGGGCAAGCAAGCTCCTGTAATGCATATTCTGCCAATTCAGGCCAGGTGTCTATTTTAGATGCCCAGTAATCAAAGGGGAATGACCTGTGAGGGAGAACATCGATAAGGGTGGAAAAGTAGTTTGTAACCATACTGGACAAATGCTGTCTCCTGTCACTTTGAATCGATGCAGCAGTACCTGTCGTGTCAGCGGTCATTGCGAAATCACTCCACAACATGGTCATAAAACCCCTCTGTCCAACGCCACTTCGGATTTGTGCACCTCTAACACCTCTGCCATGTTGCCCACTACGCCTCGTGTTAGAGCCATCACCGCCGCTGTGTGCTGGGAATGCCTGAACCAAACGGTCTACAAGAGTTGTTTGTTTGGTAGCCAATATTTGATCAAGGTTCTCATGTGGCATGATATTTTGTAATTTTCCTTTATATCGTGGATTCAGGAGGCAGGCCAGCCAGTAATCGTCATCGGTCATCATTTTGATAATGTGGGGGTCCCTTTATAGGATGCGCAAGGCATACTCAGCCATGTGGGCCAATGTTCCAGGTGTCAATTCACTGCTTGTGCTGGGTTGAGGAGCACTTTCTTGCAAATCAACATCACTTGTGTCCCGCAAAAACCCTGTACCTGATCTTGCAATGCCACCAGTTTCTATTGCCCCCTGAGAAGCATCCTGCTCCTATAAATATTCATCCCCATCATCCTCCTCCTCTTCGTCCGCCACCTCGTCCAGGAGAGTTCCCTGAGCAGACAATGGCTGACTGTCATCAAGGCTTCCCTCATCCTCGGCTGCAGATGCCTGCTCCTTAATGTGTGTCAAACTTTGCATCAGCAGACGCATTAGTGGGATGCTCCTGCTTATGATGGCATCGTCTGCACTTACCAGCCATGTGCATTCCTCAAAACACTGAAGGACTTGACAGAGGTCTTGTAGCTTCGACCACTGCACACCAGACCACTCCATGTCTGCCATCCAACTGCCTGCCCGTGTATGTGTATCCTCCCACAAATACATTACAGCACGCCTCTGTTCGCACAGCCTCTGAAGCATGTGTAGTGTGGAGATCCACCTTGTTGCAACGTCGATTATTAGGTGGTGCTGGGGAAGATTCAGCGATCGCTGATGGTTCAGCATACGGCTGGAGTGTAGGGGCAACAGGCGGATGTGCAAGCAAAGTCTTCGCACTTTCAGGAGCAGGGCTGGTAACCCCGGATAATTTTTCAGGAAGCACTGCACCACCAGGTTCAAGGTGTGAGCCAGGCAAGGTATGTGTTTCAGTTCTGAAAGGGCTATGGCAGCCATAAAATTCCTTCCGTTATCACTGACTACATTGCCTGCCTCAAGATGTACACTGCCCAGCCATGACTGAGTTTCTTGCTGCAAGTACTCGGCCAGAACTTCCGCGGTGTGTCTGTTGTCGCCCAAACACTTCATTTGTAACACAGCCTGCTGACGCTTACCACTAGCTAACAAATAAATGGCTGCACTCAATTTTACTGTGCTAGAGCAAGGAAATGTGCGATACATGAAATGTGAATAGCATAATGGCTTGTGAAATCTATGAAAAAACACATGAGATGCTTAGCACAAGATTTGACCAAAAATTGTGAGCCCATCCACCAAACATTCAAGTCAGAAAAAATAGTACATAGTAAATATAGGAAAACTGACTGAACAGCAATCTTTTTTGGTTATGCACCAGTTCAGACTAGACTGCTGTTCAGTCAGTTTTCCTTCCTATAAATGCAGGCTTTACCATGTTATTAGCCATAGGTAAGTGTTCACACTAGGCAGACAGGTCACGTACCCATCCGATCTGAGATTACCTTGACATTTGGTGGATGGGCCCACAATTTTTGGCCAAATCTTGTGCTAAGCATCTCATGCCTTTTTTCATAGATTTCACAAGCCATTATGCTATTCACATTTCATGTATCGCACATTTCCTTGCTCTAGCACAGTAAAATTGAGTGCAGCCATTTATTTATTTGCTATATGTCTTTTTTGGTTATGCACCAGTTCAGACTAAATTGCTGTTCAGTCAGTTTTCCTATATTTACTGCTTACCACTAGCTGTTCGATAATGGGATACCTCATGTGCAACACTGGCAGCTTCCGATGGAGTGGTCATGCGACTGTGCTCTGTGTTTGAGCTTTGGCTTCTGGAGGAGGAGGGGGAGGAGGAGGAGGGGTGGCGAATGCCTACAGCCAACTGTTTCCTAGACCATGGGCTAGGCAGAACTGTCCCACTATGGCTGTTCCCTGTGGACCCTGCATCCACCACATTAACCCAGTGCACCGTGATGGACACGTAACGTCCCTGGCCATGCCTACTGGTCCATGCATCTGTTGTGAGGTGCACCTTTCCACTGACTGATTGCCTCAGTGCATGGACAATGCGGTCTTTGACATTTAAAATTTAACATTATGACATGCTGGTGGAGGGCTGGGATGGCTGTTCTCACAAAGAAGTGCCGACTGGGTAGGTCATAGCGTGGTACTGCGTAGGCCATCAGGTCTTTGAAAGCTTGGCTTTCAACCAACCGGTAGGGCATCATCTCTAACGAGTTTAGTCTAGCAATGAGGCCGTTCAAACCCTGTGTACGCGGATGAGAGGATGAGTACTTTCTTGTCCTAACGAGAGTCTCTTGTAGGGTGAGCTGGACTGGAGAGCTGCATATGGTGGGACTAGCGGTGGTGGTGGTGGACATGGCGGATTGAGAGAGGAATGGTGATGGTATTCTTGATGTTAACCTACATACAGTGTTTCCTACCAAAAACCTTGTGATTCACTGACTGCTTTGGCCTTGCGACCATACCTCCACATTTGCTGCTGGTGGTGTCCTAACCGGTGGGCTTACAGTGAGGGAAGCAATGTAGCGTTGCTGACTACCTTCATTCTGAGCAGGTGCACCAATGGTACGTGACGTTTGGTAGTTAGTCCAGGCTTGCAAGTGCATGCTGGTTAAATGTCTACGCATGCACGTTGTATTTAAATTTTGGGGATTCTTCCCTCTGCTAAAGGTCTTTGAGCATTTCCTACAGATAACTTTGCACTGATCATTCGGATCTTGGTTAAAAAATTGCCACACTCCACTATTCCCACTATGGAATACCTTTTCAGGCATTGCACGCTCTGCTACTTTCACCGGATGGCCATGCTGCCCTAAAACTGTTTTTTTGGTTGACAAATGTTTTTGGCCTGAGACGGGCCTGACAGATGAAAGCTGTTGCGATGTAGATGGCTGCTGCGGATCCTCCTCTTCTGAGCTACTGTCAGCGGCACCCTCTTCCCCCAATGGCTGCCAATCTGGGTCAACAACTGGGTCATCTATCACCTCCTCTTCAATGTCATGTGCACCTTTCTCTGTGTCACTGTGTAAGGTGCTATAGCGTTCAGGACGGGGCACCATAGTCTCATCAGGGTCAGTTTCTGGCTCAGTACACTGCGAGGGCAATGTAGTGATCTGAGTCAATGGAACAGCATAACAATCTAGCTGTGGCAGAGCATCAGTGCAATCCATGTCCGATTCATCTTGTAATGGGCTGTTAACAATTTCCCTTTCTAACCCAGGCACGGTATGTGTCAGGACTCTGAACATTTTTTACCTTTTGTGCATTACTGCCCTTTTTCAAGATGGCATCTTTGGTCTCATGTGCACTGTGTCTCCTGCTATAAAACTCCACCCCAGCCTTCAGTCTGTGCTAGAGTTTTCTGCCCTGCATCCAGCTCCTGACCTCTGATTACTCCCTGGCTATACACCTGCTCCTGTGAACCTGTGTGGTGATCCTGCTACTCTGCTCTGAGTTCCTGCTGCATACACAAGTTTCCAGTAATCCTCCTTCATCTGCTGTTCGTGTTTACTTCCATCTGCATTTGCTGGTCATGTAAGCTGTTGCTGCCTTGCAATACCCTGAGACTATTAACCAGGCCTCCCTGGTTGAGCTAAGATATGATATGAACTGCCTATTAAGCATATCTATCTGTGCCTGGACTAAGACAAGGATTTATTTGTGTCAAGTAGCCTCAAGAATAACTGTGCTTCATAGACTTTCTGCTTGATTGCATTTTCCTCTGAAGTTTCCTATAGACTGCTAAGCTGCGTTTATTATTTGCACCAAGAGTCTCCTGAGTCATCCCCTATAATTATTACAGGACACTCTAGCCTAGAAAAAAAAAAGGTGACTGCTGGAACAATGGCTTCAGAAAGCAAAATAGAGCAGGTGTTTTCCATAATTAGATCATTGCAGAAAGATGTGGAAGGTCTGCAAAAGAAGTTTGGAAGCTTTGAACACAATCAACAAGTGTTTGGACAAACTTTGCAGGACTTGAGCAACCGCATGGCAGCCCAGGAAAACAAACTTGCTGGCATAGAGTCCCAGTATGGACGGGCTTTTCAGGACATAAGCACGCAAATAGCTGCACAAGTGACTTTACCCTCTGGGCAACCGCCACCAGCTGGCTCACCTAAGTTGCCCCCATTCAGATTTAATGGGGATCGCGACAAATTTCATGGCTTTGTGAATCAATGTGTGTTATATTTTGATGTGCATGCTGACCATTTTCCTACTGATAGATCCAAAGTATTGTGTGTAATAATGCTACTGACCTCACGAGCGCTCGCCTGGGCAAATCCGATGATTGAGTCTCGTGACCCACGGTTAAATGACTTGGATGATTTCTTGGCTGCTATGGCATTAATGTTTGATTACCCTAATTGCCGTGCAACCGTTGAATCTGCTTTGTTGCATTTACGCCAGGCTAAACATTCTGTTATTGAGCATGCCACTGAATTCAGGAGATTGGCGGTAGATACCAATTGGGACAATTAAGCACAATTGCTTATTTTTAAAAGGGGTCTGCCTAGTATTGTAAAAGATGAACTAGCCCACTCTGAGTCACCACAAGAGCTAGAGACATTTATACAGCATTGTGTGTGCATAGACATTCGCCTTACTGAGCGTTGGCAGGAGAAATTTGCTGCATATAACCGTGTTTCTAACTTTTTCCTTCCTTCCAAAGAGCCTGCAGGTAAAACCTCTCGGGAGGTGGAGGAGGTGCCCATGCAAATTGATTCCGTTCAGAGGCACAAGATCATGAGTGCTGGGAGCATCACCTGTGTGAAAGTCTATGTTTCTACTGCGGCCAGTCTGACCACTTCTTGATCAATTGTCCTAAGTGTCCTAGACGGCCTAACAAGGTGCTAGCAGCAATAGGGGAGTATGACAACTGTGATGATGAATCTGACATCTCTGAATGTAGCCTGCCTTTCAACGCTGTATTTCATTCACTTTCTATGACTTCACCCCCCAAGGAGCTGAAGTAAAAAACTCTCACTGTTCTCTCCCTATTAAGATCCTGTGTTCAGGACAGTGGATTTCCAGTTCAGCTATGATTGACTCTGGTGCAGGTGGCAATTTCATGGATATCGCATTTGCCAAGGAACATGGTATTAAAATTCAACAAAGAGCCTCTCCAGTTACCATGGAAACAGTGGATGGGTCACCTTTAATCTCTGTGCCTGTGGATCAGGAGAAATTTTGTTGGAGCCTAAGCATCAGGAGCAACTTTCTTTCTTGCTAATTTCTTCTCCTCATTTTCCTGTGATTTTAGGCATTCCTTGGTTGCATTCTCAGAACCCAATTATCAACTGGGAGACCAAGGAGATTATCTACCCAACAAGGAGCAACTCAGCGTTAACAGAAGCTGTCCCTGAGTCCACGGCTACGGAACCACATGTACAGGTATTTTCTTTACCTCCAGCATATAAAGTGTTCTCTGACATCTGTGACAAGAAGAATGCAGATCAGCTTCCTCCACACAGGCATTATGACTGTCCCATTGAGCTGCTTCCCGGGGCAGCCATTCATTTTGGTAACATATACCTTTTATCGGCACTTGAGCTTCAAGCCTTAAAAGAGTATATTGATGAAAATCTGGCCAAAGGCTTCATACATCCTTCTTCCTCACCAGCAGGGGCACCTATCTTTTTTGTAAAAAAAGAAGGATGGGACCCTGAGACCCTGTGTTGACTATCAAGAACTCAATAAGGTAACCGTACGAAACCGTTACCCTTTGACTCTGATTCCCGAATTACTGGAAAGAGTCCGCCATGCTAAGGTGTTCTCTAAACTGGATCTTCGTGGGGCTTATAATTTGGTGCGTATTCATCCAGGGGATGAGTGGAAGACAGCATTCAGATGCCGGTATGGACACTTTGAATCTCTTGTGATGCCCTTCGGGCTTTGTAACACCCCTGCAACATTTCAACACCTTGCTAATGACATTTTCAGAGATTTGTTGGACCATTTTGTGGTGATCTATTTGGATGATATACTAATCTTTTCTAACTCTCTACAGGAACATGAAGACCATGTCAAAACTGTTTTAAGACGTCTGAAAGAGAACCATCTGTATATTAAGCCGGAGAAATGCGAGTTCCATCGTTCTGAGATACAGTTCTTAGGTTATATCATCTCTCCCCAGGGGCTGAACATGGAATCTGGTAAGATTCAGGCTATCCTTGACTGGCCGGTACCCAAGAATGTTAAGGAGGTCCAACGTTTTATTGGTTTTGCAAATTTCTACAGATGCTTCATTCGAAATTTTTCTGATATTATCCGTCCCATTACTTCTTGACAAAGAAAGAAAAGCCCTTTAAGTGATCATCACAGGCTCAAGAAGCTTAAAGTCTGTTTCACATCAGCACCGCTGTTGATACACCCAGATCCAACACTTCCTTTCATTGTGGAGGTGGACTCTTCTGATAATGCTTTGGGGGCTATTCTCTCCCAAAGAACTGGAGAGAAGGGTCTTCTACATCCTTGTGCTTTCTTTTCCCGTAGACTAACCTGAGCAGAAAAGAATTACGATGTGGGAGACAAGGAATTGCTAGCTATTATTGCGGCTTTCAAAGATTAGCTCTGCTAATGCAGTCGCTCCTGTCTGTAAAACTTGGTGAATGAATGGAATGCAGGGGAATGTCCTGTAGCTACCTTGAGTTGCGGTGATGCGCACTCTGCTGGATGTCCTCATATGAACTCGAGCCTGGGAATTTTTCCCATGCTCGAGTTCATATGAGGACATCCAGCAGAGGGAGCATCACCGCGACTCAAGTTTACTACAGGACATTCCCCTGCTTTCCATTAATTCCCCGGGGTTTTACAGCCACAAGCACTGCATTAGCAGAGCTCCTGGGTGTAAAATGATTTAACCCCTTCAGATGGATTTACATCGTGGGACGTGACCTGAACAACGGAAGGTATGGGATACTGTAGTTTTTTTATTTTTCCTTTTTTACAGAACGAGGGTCTTCAGGTGGATTAAGAGTCTAATAAAATATTAAAACACCCTGTGTCTTTATTTCATTAAAGTACTTTGTGATAATTTGTGTGTGTTTTATTAACCATTTCATACTATTGGATTAATAATGGATAGGTGTCATAATTGACGCCTCTCCATTATTAACCTGGCTTAATGTCACCTTACAATAGCAAGGTGACATTAAACCCTTCATTAAAATGACAGAAAAACGACTGGCACATCCAAACTAGTGTGAATAGGTGCATACCAGGAGCAGCTACCTCCATATATTATATACAAAAAAAGGTTGCACTCTATCGTGCCAAAACACGTCAAATATGAAATACATGAAATATGAATTGCAAAATGGCTTTTTGAACATTAGGAAAACATTTTTTGAGACCCTTAGCACAGAATTTGGCCAAATAGTGTGAGCCCATCAACCATCGTCAAGGTGGTCTCATTAAACTGATGGGTACCTGACCTCCCTGTCCAAATGTGAACACTTACCAAAGGCTAATGTCTGTATGCTTGGGTGAATATGGACACCTGTCTCAGCAAAGCCTATATATTGGTTGGCCGGAACCAAGTGTGATTAGATGCAATTAAAAACCAGATGGTGAAGGGAGGAGTGCTCAGTCAGTAAGCTAACATAGAAATGACAGAAAAACGACTGGCACATCCAAACTAGTGTGAATAGCTGCATACCAGGAGCAGCTACCTCCATATATAATATACAAGAAAAGGTTGCACTCTTTCGTGCCAAAACACGTCAAATATGAAATACATGAAATATGAATTAACCCTTCATTACCCCATATCCCACCGCTACACGGGAGTGGGAAGAGAGTGGCCAAGTGCCAGAATAGGTGAATCTTCCAGATGTGCCTTTTCTGGGGTGGCTGGGGTCAGATGTTTTTAGCCAGGGGGGGGGCAATAACCATGGACCCTCTCTAGGCTATTAACCCCTTCCCGACCTGTGACACAGCGTATGCGTCATGAAAGTCGGTGCCAATCCGACCTGTGACGCATATGCTGTGTCACAGAATGATCGCGTCCCTGCAGATCGGGTGAAGGGGTTAACTCCCATTTTACCCGATCTGCAGAGACAGGGGGAGTGGTACTTCAGCCCAGGGGGGGTGGCTTCACCCCCCCGTGGCTACGATCGCTCTGATTGGCTGTTGAAAGTGAAACTGCCAATCAGAGCGATTTGTAATATTTCACCTATGAAAATGGTGAAATATTACAATCCAGCCATGGCCGATGCTGCAATAGCATCTGCCATGGCTGGAGACCCCGATCTGCCCCCACCCCACCCCACCGATCGCCTCCCCAGTCGTCCTTTTTGCCCCGATCTCTGTTCCGCTCCCCTCCTCCCTCCTGTCAGCTCCCCCGGTCCTCCTGTCTGCTCCCCAGGTCCTCCGATCCCCCCCCCGTGTTCCGGTCCCACCCCCCCATACTTACCTAGCTCCGATGTCCCTCCCGGTGTCCGGCCGTCTGCTTCATGGGCGCCGCCATCTTGGAAAATGGCGGGCGCATGCGCAGTGCGCCCGCCAAATCTGCCAGGAGGCAGATTCGTTCCTGCACATTTTGGTCGCTGTGATAAGTTCTATCACAGCGATCAAAATAAAAAAAACAGTAAATAAATCACCCCCTTTATCACCCCCATAGGTAGGGACAATAATAAAATACAGAAAATATAATTATTTTTGTTTTTCCATTAGGGTTAGGGGTAGGGTTAGGGGTACGGTTAGGGGTAGGGTTAGGGGTAGGGTTAGGGGTAGGGTTGCACTTAGGGTTGCACTTAGGGTTGCACTTAGGGCTAGGGTTGCACTTAGGGCTAGGGTTAGAATTAGGGTTAGAATTAGGGTTAGAATTAGGGTTAGGGTTGGAATTAGGGTTAGAATTAGGCTATGTGCACACGGTGCGGATTGGTCGCTGCGGATTCGTATCAGTTTTCCATCACGTTTACAGTACCACGTAAACCTATGGAAAACCAAATCCGCTGTGCCCATGGTGCGGAAAATACAGCGCGGAAACACTGCGTTGTATTTTCCGCAGCATGTCAATTCTTTGTGCAATTCCGCAGCGTTTTACACCTGCTCCATAATAGGAATCCGCAAGTGAAATCCACACAAAAAACACTGGAAATCCGCGGTAAATCCGCAGGTAAAGCGCAGTGCGTTTTACCTGCAGATTTTTCAAAAACTGCGGAAAAATCCACACAAATCCGCAACGTGAGCACATAGCCTTAGGGTTGGAATTAGGGGTAAGACTAGGGTTAGGGGTGTGTTGGGGTTAGGGTTGTGGTTAGGGTTGGGATTAGAGTTAGGGGTGTGTTGGGGTTAGTGTTGGAGTTAGAATTGAGGGGTTTCCACTTTTTAGGCACATCAGGGGGTCTCCAAACGCGACACGGCGCCACCATTGATTCCAGCCAATCTTGCGTTGAAAAAGTAAAATGGTGCTCTCTCCCTTCCGAGCCCCGACGTGTGCCCAAACAGTGCTTTACCCCCACATATGGGGTACCAGCGTACTCAGGAGAAACTGATCAACAACTTTTGGGGTCCAATTTCTCCTGTAACACTTGGGAAAATAAAAACTTGCGGGCTAAAAAATTATTTTTGAGGAAAGAAAAATGATTTTTTATTTTCATGGCTCTGCGTTATAAACTTCTGTGAAGCACTTGGGGGTTCAAAGTGCTCACCACACATCTAGATAAGTTCCCTTGGGGGTTTAGTTTCCAAAATGGGGTCACTTGTAGGGAGTTTCTACTGTTTAGGCACATCAGGGGCTCTGCAAACGCAACATGATGCCCTCAGAGCATTCCATCAAAGTCTGCATTTCAAAACGTCACTACTTCAATTCCGAGCTCCGGCATGTGCCCAAACAGTGGTTTACCCCCACATATGGGGTATCAGCATACTCAGGAGAAACTGGACAACAACTCTTGCTGTCAAATTTCTCCTGTTACCCTTGGGAAAATAAAAAAATCAGGGCTAAAAAAAATTTTTTTGAGGAAAGAAAACGTATTTATTATTTTCACGGCTCTGCGTTATAAACTTCTGTGAAGCACTTAGGGGTTCAAAGTGCTCACCACACATCTAGATAAGTTCATTTGGGGGTCTAGTTTCCAAAATGGGGTCACTTGTGTTTTTTTTTTACTGTTTAGGCACATCAGGGGCTCTGCAAACGCAACGTGACGCCCGCAGAGCATTCCATCAAAGTCTGCATTTCAAAACGTCACTACTTCCCTTCCGAACCCCGACGTGTGCCCAAACAGTGGTTTACCCCCACATATGGGGTATCAGCGTACTCAGAAGAAACTGGACAACAACTATTGGGGTCAAATTTCCCCTGTTACCCTTGGGAAAATAAAAAATTCAGGGCTAAAAAAAGTTTTTTGAGAAAAGAAAAATTATTTTTTATTTTCATGGCTCTGCGTTATAAACTTCTGTGAAGCACTTGGGGGGTTCAAAGTGCTCACCACACATCTAGATTAGTTCCTTGGGAGGTCTAGTTTCCAAAATGGGGTCACTTATGGGGAAGCTCCAATGTTTAGGTACACAGGGGCTCTCCAAACGCGACATGGTGTCCGCTAATGATTGGAGCTAATTTTCCATTCAAAAAGCCAAATGGCGTGCCTTCCCTTCCAAGCCCTGCCGTGCACCCAAACAGTGGTTTACCCCCACATATGGGGTATCATCGTACTCAGGACAAACTGCACAACAACATTTGGGGTCCAATTTCTCCTGTTACCCTTGGGAAAATAAAAATTCTGGGCTAAAAATCATTTTTGAGGAAAGAAAAATTATTTTTTATTTTCACGGCTCTGCGTTATAAACTTCTGTGAAGCACTTGTTGGTTTAAAGTGCTCACTATGCATCTAGATAAGTTCCTTGGGGGTCTAGTTTCCAAAATGGGGTCACTTGTGGGGGAGCTCCAATGTTTAGGCACACAGGGGCTCTCCAAACGCGACATGGTGTCCGCTAACGATTGGAGCTACTTTTCCATTCAAAAAGTCAAATGGCGCGCCTTCCCTTCCGAGCCTTGCCATGCGCCCAAACAGTGGTTTACCCCCACATATGAGGTATCGGCGTACTCAGGAGAAATTGCCTAACAAATTTTAGGATCCATTTTATCCTGTCGCCCATGTGAAAATTTTAAAAATTGAGGCTAAAAGAATTTTTTTGTGAAAAAAAGTACTTTTTCATTTTTACGGATCAATTTGTGAAGCACCTGAGGGTTTAAAGTGCTCACTATGCATCTAGATAAGTTCCTTGGGGGGTCTCCTTTCCAAAATGGGGTCACTTGTGGGGAAGCTCCAATGTTTAGGCACACGGGGGCTCTCCAAACGCGACATGGTGTCCGCTAAAGATTGGAGCCAATTTTTCATTCAAAAAGTCAAATGGCGCTCCATCCCTTCCGAGTTCTGCCGTGCGCCCAAACAGTGGTTTACCCCCACATATGAGGTATCAGCGTACTCAGAACAAATTGGACAACAACTTTTGTGGTCCAGTTTCTCCTTTTACCCTTGGGAAAATAAAAAAATTGTTGCTAAAAGATCATTTTTGTTACTAAAAAGTTAAATGTTCATTTTTTCCTTCCATGTTGCTTCTGCTGCTGTGAAACACCTGAAGGGTTAATAAACTTCTTGAATGTGGTTTTGAGCACCTTGAGGGGTGCAGTTTTTAGAATGGTGTCACTTTTGGGTATTTTCAGCCATATAGAACCCTCAAATTGACTTCAAATGTGAGGTGGTCCCTAAAAAAAATGGTTTTGTAAATTTTGTTGTAAAAATGAGAAATCACTGGTCAAATTTTAACCCTTATAACTTCCTAGCAAAAAAAAATGTTGTTTCCAAAATTGTGCTGATGTAAAGTAGACATGTGGGAAATGTTATTTATTAACTATTTTGTGTCACATATCTCTCTGGTTTAACAGAATAAAAATTCAAAATGTGAAAATTGCAAAATTTTCAACATTTTCGCCAAATTTCCATTTTTTTCACAATAAACGCAGAAATTATCGACCTAAATTTACCACTAACATGAAGCCCAATATGTCACGAAAAAACAATCTCAGAATCGCTACGATCCGTTGAAGCTTCCCGAGTTATTACCTCATAAAGGGACACTGGTCAGAATTGCAAAAAACGGCAAGGTCATTAAGGCCAAAATAGGCTGGGTCATGAAGGGGTTAATATCTGCCCTCAGTCACTGGCTTGACCACTCTGGCGGAGAAAATTGCGCGGGAGCCCACGCCAATTTTTTTCACGCAATTTAACCCTTTAATTTAATAGCTAGAGGGCCCAAATTTTGCACATACACACTACTAACATTAGTAGTGTGGAATATGCAAAAAAAAAGGGATATGAGATGGTTTACTGTATGTAAACCATGTCTCATATCATGTCGGGTTTGGAAAGGAGATAGCAAAAGCCGGCAATTGAATTACCGGCTTTTATGCTATCTAGCGCTGAATTAAATATAAATCAATATATATATATATATATATATATATATATGTCTCAATGATATATATATATATATATATATATATATATATATATATATATAGATAGATAGATACTGCATATATGTTTTAACGAACATTTGAGCACATAAATCCATTAGATGTTGGTTTTGCAAGCCTGCGAGAAAATAGCGCAGTACGGATGCCATACGGATTACATACGGAGGATGACACGCTCAAAATACGCTGACACACCCTGCCTACGGATAACATATGGATCACTATTTTGGGAACATTTCTGCATATTACGGCCGTAAAAAACGGACCGTAATTTCATACGCTGAGTCTGACGCCAGTCTAAGAGGACTGAGGTATATATCCACTTTGTGAGAATTTCAATCTCACTTTTTATTTTTTGGACACAGAACCCAAACTCAGGCCCAGTGTATTTTACAACGCAATGTGAGTGGCAGCAAGTGGCTGGCTGATACACCACAAACTAAAGGTACCTTCACACTAAACAACTTTACAACGAGAACGACAACGATCCGTGACGTTGCAGCATCCTGGATAGCGATCTCGTTGTGTTTGACACGCAGAAGCGATCTGGATCCCGCTGTGATATCGCTGGTTGGAGCTAAAAGTCCAGAACATTATTTGGTCGTCAGATCGGCGTGTATCATCGTGTTTGACAGCAAACGCAACGATGTCAGCAAACGTTAAACATGGAGTTAATGACCTGTGAGAATGATAAGTGAGTCACCGCTACGTCACAGGATCGCTCCTGCATCGTTGTGGAGCTGATGTGTTTGACATCTCTACAGCGACCTAAACAGCGACGCTGCAGCGATCGGATCGTTGTCTATATCGCTGCAGCGTCGCTGAGTGTGACGGTACCTTAAGAGGACTGAGGTATATCCACTTTGTGAGAATTTCAATCTCACTTTTTTTGGGGGGGAGACAGAACCCAAACTCAGGCCCAGTGTATTTTACAACACAATGTAAGTGGCAGAACGTGGCTGGCTGATATACGACAAACTAAGGCTATGTGCACACGTTGCGGATTAGGCTTAGGAATTTCTGGTGCGGATTCTGTCTCTCCTGGCAGAAAACGCATCTGCGGTTTTTTGTGCTTTTCCGCAGCATTTTTTTGTGCGTTTTTGCTGCGGTTTTCTTGCGGATTTGCTGCGTTTTTTACCCCTGCGGTTTTCTATAGTGGAAGGGGTACAAAAATGCTGCAGATTAACAAAAAAGAAGTGACATGCTACGTCTTTTAAACTGCAGCGTTTCCACAGCAGATTTTTGGCTAAGTGTGCACAGCATTTTTTTTTTCTCATTGATTTACATTGTACTGTAAATCAATTGCGGATCTGCAGCGTTTCTACACTGCAAAAAATGCTGCGGATCCGCAGAGAATCCGCAACGTGTGCACATACCCTAACAGAACTGACGTATATCCACTTTGTGACAATTTGAATCTCCCTTTTTTGGGGGGGAGACAGCACCACAACTCAGGCCCAGTGTGTAACACAACACAATGTAAGTGGCAGAAAGATATCTGAAAAAATACAAGGACTGTAGTACAATTTCAATCTCCCTACAATGATCACAGGACAAGTATGGCAGGAATGCTGCACACAAAAGTGTGGACAAATAACCAAGATAACTGCAGAAAGGAGCAACAGGATTTTTGCTTTTAAAAAAGCAGTTGGTTTGCACAGCAGCGGTGCAAACAGCAATGCAGTTATCAGGGAGCCTTATAAGGCAGCCTTATAAGCTAGAAGAAAAAATCCAGCTCACCATAGTTGTAGTCCCTGGAGGCTCGGAGCACGGAAACACTGTGTCAAGGCGTGAGGAATGCAGGAAATAGAAAAAAATCCAGCTCGACGAGGTGGTGAAAAAGCAAAGTCTTGGTACTTTATTCACTTCATATCAAAAAATGGAGGATAAAACAACAGCACAATATAATTAAAAACACTATCTACGCGTTTCTGGTGACACAGCACCCTTAGTCATGATAACTTTAGTGCAGCCTGTTCTATGCTTTTATACTGGCAACCGGTAGGCACACCGGTGCTATGGCTAATTACAAAAGGTAATCTAGTCAAAATGAAAACACATGATAGTGTGTGCAAGCTGCAATTAGTTGCACAAGACAGATAGAAAAAAAGCACAGAAAAAAAAAAAAAACACAACAAACAGACTACATGTATACTTTGGCTATATAAAAAGAAATACAGAATAAATATATGTCATTCCGTAATAATTCGTTGTTTACAAGTGAAACATGTGGAGTTATGTGACATATAATAATAAATATCCAAAAAGTTTTTGATATATCGAATTCTTTATGAAGTAGCTGGAAGAAAATGATTAGAGCAATGTCAAAATGAAAGACCTGTTGGGTGTTTCATTTGTATGTTCCAAGATAATCATTCGAAGAGAATTTTTATTCAAAGAAGATTTTTACACAGGATCTTGAGCGATCTCTAAATCGGAGACCTATGAAGATATATAAATAAATAAAAAATTCTAATTATTGGCATGATGATGGTTATAAAAATACACGGTCGGCGTGCACGCCCCTTTATACCCCCTGTGACGCCGCAGAAAGCAAGCCAATCACTGTCATGCCCTTCTCTAAGATGGTGGGGACCGAGACCTAGGTCATCACACTGCCCACACTCTGCGTCCTCCTTCATTGGCTGAGAAATGGCTCTGAATGCGTCATACGAAACGCGACTTTGGCGCGAAGATCGCCGACCGCATGGTCGATCCCACACTGGGATTGGTTCGGGATTCATGAAACCCGACTTTGCCGAAAGTCGGCAATTTTTTAATTTGTCCGATCCGTTTTGCTCAACCCTATCGAGGACATTTGGAAGTGTACTTGACATTAGCAGATGTCAAGGGCAGCTGCAGTCGGGGTCACTTGATGCGGACTGAGTGAACAGTAATAGGGCCACTCACAGATACATATGACAAAATAAGGTATCTACAAAATTACTTATTTATAAGGTTTAAATCGATGGGCGCATTGTACATTATAGTGGACTACCTCTTTAATGCATTCCCCTTTTCCTCCTTTTCATTTTTTTTCCATCATTATTATTTGATCAAACTTTGTTAATTCATTATCCATAGTATTTTTTTTTTACTTTTTTCACTTTAGTTATACTGACAAAAATGCTGCTGACGCCCCAATGGGTGATTATATTTAGCTAAGTATCAGTTTTTGAGCATCTGTATTATTTAACTTCTTAACGACCAGAGGTATTTTTTCTTTCGCATTTTTGTTTTTTGCTCCCCTTCTTCTATGAGATATAACTTTTTTATTTTTTGGTCAAAATGGCCATGCAAAGGCTTGTTTTTTGCAGGACAAGTTGTACTTCTGAAAGACACCATTGCTTTCAACATATCTTGTACTGAAAAATGGGAAAAAAATTCCAAGTGCCGTGAAATTGCAAAAAAAGTGCAATCCCACATTTGTTTTTTACCATGTTCATTAAATGCTAAAACTGGCCTGCCATTATGATTCTCCAGGTCATTACGAGTTCATAGACACCAAACATGTATAGGTTCTTTTTAATTTAAGTGGCGAAAAAAAATCCAAAGCTTGCTAAGAAACAAAATTGTGCCATTTTCCAATACTCGTAACGTCTCCATTTTTCTTGATCTGAGGTTGGGTGAAGGCTTATTTTTTGCTAGCCAAGCTGATGTTTTTCAATGATACCATATTGGTGCAGATAAGATCTTTTGATCTCCCATTATGGCATTTTAATGCAATATTGCGGTGACCAAAAAAAACATAATTCTGACGTTTTGCCTTTTTTTCTTGTTACGCCATTTAATAATTGGGTTAATTCATTTTTAAATTTTTTAATATTTGTAAAAGCTTTTTTTAGTGCTGCAGTACTTTGATCAGCTCTTCTACATACAGGTGATGATCAGATCGCCTGTATGTAGCAGAAATGCTCACTTTCTATGAGTGCCGACCACCGGGCAGCACTCATAGCAATCTGGCTATGACAACCATAGAGGTTTGTTGGAGACCTCTTGTTGTCATGCTAATCGGTGACCCGCAATCACGTGATGGAGTCACCGATGGGCAGGATTTTGTCCGCGATTCAAGGAAGCGTGAGTTAAATGCTGCTGTCAGAGATTAACATCCGCTGCTGGATCACAATTCCACCTGCAGCTGTTGTGGGCACATGTCAGTTGTATATATCAGCTGACATGTGACCAGAAAGGTGCTGGATCAGCGCCAGAGCCCGCACCCAACAGGGGGAGTCTGACACATTGGCATACTATTACGACTGATGTCAGAAATGGTTTAAGCTGGAAAACTGTCTCTTTCTGCATCTTTATTGTGGTACCCCTGAGGAAGCGGTACATTCAACCCATAAACGGTTTGCAAAAAACTACAGTCTATTTCTATTCATTTGAATCCTGTGAACTCCTTAAAGGCAGCACTACACACCTGCATTTCTTACTTTGGTATCCATTCACATAAAGGCAGTATCACCTGAAATGCTACAGGCCAATTATCCTACAACCTCAAGAAAACCCATATATAAACACAAATTTCATATTCTTCTAATCCATGTAGAACACAAACTTCAATCAAATGCAAATAATTCTATTTCTTTATTTAGCCCATAAAGGCATAAACTATCTATTCAAAAATCCATTTACTTTCAACACGGGTCATAGTTTTTATATCACGCTTCTCCAGTGGCATTTAGCAGATTTTATTGCCCATACCACTGATTCCATAAATTGACTTCCATGATTCATTGCATAGTGCTTTGATAAAAGGTGATGATTTTGCCTTCTTACAGATGTTATTCATATGTTCCCTATTCCATTTGTGTAATGGGCATTTGGTAAGGGTCATCATTAGGGAATTTTAGAATTGCAAAGGAAATAGGCATTTAAATTAAATGAACACCTAGGTCCTATGTTATGACACTTACAATTGTAGTGAAATTTACCACACATTGATATGTGCTGTAGGCCTAAAGTCAGCAAAGTTTATAATGTAATTTAACTTAACATTAGAGATGAACACAGCAATCCATGGAGGATAAAATTTAAGTTGCATTTCCTGAAATTTGCAGTTTTATGCATATTCAAACATATTGAGATTCAACTTGTGGTTTTCAAAAAAATAAAAGACTTGCCAGGCACCATTTCCCACAGTGATGAAGCATAAGAGAGCGGGCGAATGTCATTTTGTGTTGCTGAATGGACTTTCCCATAATGTCCTGCAGCTAAGATGTCTTATAGATTATTGCACCTTGTGTAGTAATCAGTACCTGGGCCATCACTGATCAGCAATTCTCAGTGAACCACAGTTTGTTGTTTTCCATCTCCAGGGTCTATGGTTAAAGGGAACCTGTCACAAAGTTTTCCCCATATAAAGTAGGGCCAGCACCTGTAACCCTTCATAGGTGGATAGAATGCTACATAGAATGCTGTATATATGTCCAAAATGCGCTCTGCATAAGGCCGGAGTCACACTAAATGTATGAAAAATTGGTCCGAGTCTCCCTGCCAAGAGTCGAACGAGTATCATGTGAGTGTCATGCAAGTACAATCCAATTTTTCACACGTGGCATCCGATTAACATCCGAGTGCATCGTTATCCAATTTATTTATAATAAATATAAATAGAAATATAATAAATAGAAATAGAAAACCAGTGCAATGTTTCTGTTTCTTCTTTTCACTTTCACCCCCATACTACTTTCCTTCTTACAATCTCCTGCAATCCCTCCACCTAGTGAAGAACTAATCATTTCTCCCTCCATACTCCCGAGCCATCTCACCTTTTCCTCAGAACTTTTCCTCCACATACAATCCTTTTTCTCCAGACACACATGGCCACATCATGACCTATTCTGATCCCACCTTCTAGAGCTCTGTCTGCCTCTCCTCATTGCTGGTGACGTATCCCCAAATCCTGACCCTCCTCAACACATCCCCACACTCTTTTCTAACACCCTGCCACAATCCTCTACAAGCTTTCGCAATGACGATAACCTAATACCCATTTATCTAGCCCCCAGTCCCTCTACCTGGAGCACTATGGAACACATGCTCTATCTACAACAAGCTGTCGTATATCCGTGACCTCTTTATCACCAGCAAACTCTCCTTCTTTGGCCTCACTGAAACCTGGCTCACCCCCTCTGGCTCAGTCTCTCCAGCTGCACTTTCTTATGGTGGATTCATCTCTCTCATACCCCTCGCCCCTGCAACAAATGTGGTGGAGGAGACGGCTTGCTCCTGTCTGATACCTGCTCCTTTGCCCCAATTCCGCTACCACCCTCTGCTACTCTTCCTTCGTTTGAGGTGCACTCTGTCCGCATCTACTCCCCTCCAACCTCCAGCTGGCTGTCATCTACCGCCCGCCAGAGCTAGCCATCTCCACCTTTCTTGAACACTTCACCACCTGGCTACTTCATTTCCTTTCTGCTGACATCTCCACTATCATCATGGGTGACTTCAATATCCCCATTGACACTTCCAGCTTAGCTGCCTCTAAACGATAACCTAATACCCATTTATCTAGCCCCCAGTCCCCCTACCTGGAGCACTATGGAACACACGCTCTGTCTACAACAAACTGTCGTATATCCGTGACCTCTTTATCACCAGCAAACTCTCCTTCTTTGGCCTCACTGAAACCTGGCTCACGCCCTCTGACTCAGTCTCTCCAGCTGCACTTTCTTATGGCGGATTCATCTCTCTCATACCCCTCGCCCCTGCAACAAATGTGGTGGAGGAGACGGCTTGCTCCTGTCTGATACCTGCTCCTTTGCCCCAATTCCGCTACCACCCTCTGCTACGCTTCCTTCGTTTGAGGTGCACTCTGTCCACATCTACTCCCCTCCAACCTCCAGCTGGTGTCATCTACCGCCCGCCAGAGCTAGCCATCTCCACCTTTATCGAACACTTCACCACCTGGCTACTTCATTTCCTTTCTGCCGACATCTCCACTATCATCATGGGTGTCTTCAATATCCCCATTGACACTTCCAGCTTAGCTGCCTCTAAACTTTTATCACTGACTGCATCCTTTGGCCTCATTCAGTGGTCCTCTGCGGCCACTCACAAAGATGGCTACATGCTGGACTTTATCTTCACCTGCCTCTGTTCCCTTACTAATCTCACTAACTCACCCCTCCCCCTGTCTGACCACAACCTACTGACATTTTCTTCCCTCTCCTCTCCTAGTGTGCAACCTAATCTCATAGTGTGCAACCCCCACTCCACAAACATACCCACTCTCGCAGAAATCTCAAACACCTTAATTTACACTTACTCTCTGAGTCCTTTTTCCCTCTTACAGACATAGCTTCCTTACATGACACAGATACTGCTGCCACTTTATACAACACAACAATAACAGCAGTACTTGATTCGGATGCCCCCCTCACTCACAGCAAAACTCATGCAATCAACAGGAAGCCCTGGCTGACCAGCCTGACCAAAGAACTGAGACTGGCTTCCAGGGTTGCTGAGCGGAGATGGAAGAGATGCTGTTCTGCCGAGCATTTTATCACATACAAGCAGTCCCTCGCCAGCTTCAAGTCCACACTCACTGCCGCAAAACAAACGTACTTCTCAACTGTCATATCCTCCCTGTCTTACAAGCCTAAACAGCTTTTCAACACTTTCAATTCTCTACTCCGCCCCCCAGCACACCTCCCTCTCCCTCTCCTCTCATTTCTGCTGAAGACTCAGCCTCTTTCTTTCAGCAGAAGATCGATACAATCAGACAATCAGAGAAAGCATTGGCCTGCAGCCCCCAATGACTCTCCTCTTAACTTCTCAGCCCTGTTCTTCCAAAACTAGCTTCTCCACATGACAGAAGCTCAGCTCTCCACCCTGCTGTCAAGATCTCACCACTTGCACGCTTGACCCGCTCCCATCCCACCTCATTCCTAATCTTGCTACAGTCTCCATCCCAACCCTAACACATCTCTTCAACCTTTCACTTGCAAATGGTGTGTTTCCCTCATCCTTCAAACATGCCTCAATCACACCCATCCTCAAAAAGCCCTCCCTCGAGCCATCCTCTGTGTCTAGCTATCGCCCAAAACTACTGGAACAAGATGTCCATCATGAACTGTCCACCCACCTCTCCTCCTACTCCCTCTTTGACTGGTTACAATCTGGCTTCTGACCGCATCATTCAACTGAAACTACCCTAACTAAAATCACCAATGACCTACTAACTGTAGGAGCTGTCCTCCTCCACCTGGACCTGTCTTCTGCCTTTGACACTGTGGACCATTCCCTCTTGCTACAGATTCTGTCATCTCTTGGCATCACAGATTTGGCCCTATCCTGGTTTTCGTTATATTTAACAGACCGGACATTCAGTGTCTCCCTCTCCCACACCACCTCCTCACCTCGCCCCCTGTCTGTCGGTGTTCCCCAGGGCTCATTTCTAGGACCCCTGCTCTTCTCCATCTACACCTTTGGCCTGGGACAGCTCAAAGAATGCCACAGTCCAGAGTATCATCTCTATGCCGATGACACACAGATCTACCTATGTGGTCCTGACATCACCTTCTTACTGACAAAATCCAACAATGTCTGTCCACTATTCCATTTCTCTTTTCTACTCGCTTTCAAAACTGAACATGGAATTTATCATCTTTCCCCATCTCACGCTATGCCTCCACCAGACCTATCCATCAATGTCAATGGCTACTCATTTTCCCCAGTCCTGCATGCTCGCTGCCTTGAGATGATCCTTGACTTTCCCCTCTCTTTCAAGCCACATATCCAAGCCCTTGCCCCTCCTGCTGACTCCAACTCAAAAATATTTCCAGGATCTGTACATTCCTTGACCAAGAAACTGCAAAAAACACTTGTGCATGCCCTCATCATCTCCTGCCTTGACTATTGCAACCTCCTACTCTCTGTCCTTCCCTCTAGCAATCTTGCTCCACTCTAATATATCCTAAACTCTGCTGCCCAACTAATCCACCTGTCTTGCTGTTATTCCCCAGCCTCTCCTCTCTGCCAAGCCCTTCACTGGCTCCCTATTGTCCAGAGGCTCCAGTTCAAAAACCTAAAGGCCCCGTCTCACTAAGCGATTTACCAACGATCACGACCAGCGATATGACCTGGCCGTGATCGTTGGTAAGTCGCTGTGTGGTCGCTGGGGAGCTGTCACACAGACCGCTCTCCCCAGCGACCAACGATCAGGGGAACGACTTCGGCATCGTTGAAACTGTCTTCAACGATGCCGAAGTCCCCCTGCAGCACCCGGGTAACCAGGGTAAACATCGGGTTACTAAGCGCAGGGCCGCGCTTAGTAACCCGATGTTTACCCTGGTTACCAAAAAAAACAAACAGCACATACTTGCCTTTCGGTGTCCAGGTCCCTTGCCGTCTACTTCCTGCTCTGACTGAGCCGCCGTACACTGAGAGCAGAGCGCAGCGGTGACGTCACTGCTGTGCTGTGCTCTCACTTCTCACTGTACGGCCGGGAGTCAGTGAGAGCAGGAAGTAGACGGCAAGGGACCTGACGGACATCAGAAGGCGAGTATGTACTGTTTGTTTTTTTTTACATTTACGCTGGTAACCAGGGTAAACATCGGGTTACTAAGCGCGGCCCTGCGCTTAGTAACCCGATGTTTACCCTGGTTACCAGTGAAGACATTGCTGGATCGGTGTCACACACACCGATTCAGCAATGTCAGCGGGGCCTCAACGACCAAAAAAAGGTCCAGGCCATTCCGACACGACCAGCGATCTCGCAGCAGGGGCCTGATCGCTGGTACGTGTCACACATAGCGAGATCGCTATGGAGGTCGCTGTTGCGTCACAAAACTTGTGACTCAGCAGCGATCTCGCTAGCGATCTCGCTATGTGAGACGGGGCCTTAACTATGACATACAAAGCCATCCACAACCTGTCTCCTCCATACTTCTGTGACATGGTCGACCGGTACTAAACTACACGCAACCTTCAATCCTCTCAAGATCTCCTTCTCTACTCCCCTCTTGTCTCTTCTTCCCACAACCGCATACAAGACTTCTCCCATGCTTCCCACATACTCAGAAACTTTCAAAAGGAACCTGAAAACCTACCTCTTCTGACAAGCCTACAACCTGCAGTGATCCTCAGTCTATTGAACCGCCACACAACCAGCTCTACCCTTTCCTAGTGTATCCTCATTCCTCACCCATCCCCTGTAGACTGTGAGCCCTAGCAGGCAGGGTCCTCTCTCCTTCTGTACTTGTGTGTGCATTGTATTGCTCATGTTTATTGTACTTGTCTATGTATGCCCCTTTTTTCACATGTAAAGTGCCATGGAATAAATGGCGCTATAAAAATGAAGAATAATAGTAATAATAATATAATAGATAGAGATAGATTTGATAGACAGATAGCTAAATAGATAGATAGAATAAAAGAAGGCAATTCATGTGCCACATACAGTAATATCACAGCGTGACAGGTTAGAATAGAATAGAATTGAATGAATAGATATATACACATAGAATACATAGATATATAGATGTTAGTGTCACACAAATATATATATATATATATATATATATATATATATATATATATATATATATAGTTAGGCCCATATATATTTGGACAGAGACAACATTTTTCTAATTTTGGTTATGGACATTACCACAATGAATTTTAAACAAAACAATTCAGATGCAGTTGAAGTTCAGACTTTCAGCTTTCATTTGAGGGTATCCACATTAAAATTGGATGAAGGGTTAAGGAGTTTCAGCTACTTAACATGTGCCACCCTGTTTTTAAAGGGACCAAAAGTAATTGGACAATTGACTCCAAGGCTATTTCATGGACAGGTGTGGGCAATCCCTTCGTTATGTCATTCTTAATTAAGCAGATAAAAGGCCTGGAGCTGATTTGAGGTGTGGTGCTTGCATTTGGAAGGTTTTGCTGTGAAGTAAACATGCGGTCAAAGGAGCTCTCCATGCAGGTGAAGCAAACCATCCTTAAGCTGCGAAAACAGAAAAAAAACCCATCCGAGAAATTGCTACAATATTAGGAGTGGCAAAATCTACAGTTTGGTACATCCTGAGAAAGAAAGAAAGCACTGGTGAACTCAACAATGCAAAAAGACCTGGGCGCCCACGGAAGACAACAGTGGTGGATGATCGCAGAATAATCTCCATGGTGAAGAGAAACCCCTTCACAACAGCCAACCAAGTGAAGAACACTCTCCAGGAGGTAGGCGCATCAATATCCAAATCTACCATAAAGAGAAGACTGCATGAAAGTAAATACAGAGGGTTCACTGCACGGTGCAAGCCACTCATAAGCATCAAGAATAAAAAGGCTAGACTGGACTTTGCTAAAAAACATCTAAAAAAGCCAGCACAGTTCTGGAATAACATTCTTTGGACAGATGAAACAAAGATCAACTTCTACCAGAATGATGGCAAGAGAAAAGTATGGCGAAGGCGTGGTACAGCTCATGATCCAAAGCATACCACATCCTCTGTAAAACATGGTGGAGGCAGTGTGATGGCTTGGGCATGCATGGCTGCCAGTGGCACTGGGTCACTAGTGTTTATTGATGATGTGATACAGGACAGAAGCAGCTGAATGAATTCTGAGGTATTCAGAGACATACTGTGTGCTCAGATCCAGCCAAATGCAGCCAAACTGATTGGTCGTCGTTTCATACTACAGATGGACAATGACCCAAAACATAAAGCCAAAGCAACCCAGGAGTTAATTAAAGCAAAGAAGTGGAATATTCTTGAATGGCCAAGTCAGTCACCTGATCTCAACCCAATTGAGCATGCATTTCACTTGTTAAAGACTAAACTTCAGACAGAAAGGCCCACAAACAAACAGCAACTGAAAACCACCACAGTGAAGGCCTGGCAGAGCATCAAAAAGGAGGAAACACAGCGTCTGGTGATGTCCATGAGTTCAAGACTTCAGGCAGTCATTGCCAACAAAGGGTTTTCAACCAAGTATTAAAAATGAACATTTCATTTAAAATTATTGAATCTGTCCAATTACTTTTGGTCCCTTTAAAAACAGTGTGGCACATGTTAAGTAGCTGAAACTCCTTAACCCTTCATCCAATTTTAATGTGGATACCCTCAAATGAAAGCTGAAAGTCTGAACTTCAACTGCATCTGAATTGTTTTGGTTAAAATTCATTGTGGTAATGTCTATAACCAAAATTAGAAAAATGTTGTCTCTGTCCAAATATATATGGACCTAACTGTATATGTATATATATTACATACATAGATAGAAGAAAAGCTGGCAATTCATCTGCCATTTATTGTAAAATCACTGGAGAAGCCAACAGAATAGACGAGATGGATTACATATAGAATAGATAGATATATACAGTAGATGTCAGTAACAAATACAGTACATTTAGTACATTGTGTGTGCAAATTACTGTACATGTATTTAATTAATATAAGATTATTTTTCGGAAAAAATGGCATGGGCTCGGGTGCAATTTATGTAACCAGGAGAGGGAAAGCTGAGGGCTGGGGGACGATGTTTATAGCCTGGGAATGGGGTAATACCCATGGAGCTTCCAAGGGTATTATTAGCAGCTAAAAAACTGTATACTTAGCATTAACTGGCTATTAAAATGGGGACCCTAAAAAAATGACGTATGATCCCCCTATAATTAATAACCAGCAAAGGCTATGCAGACAGCTGCGGGCTGATATTAATAGCCTAGGAAGGGGCCATGGATTCTGCCCCCCAGAATAAAAACATCAGCTCTCAGCCACCCCAGAAAAGGTGCATCTCTAAGATGAGCTAATTCTCGCACTTAGGCTCACTCTCACTTGCCCTGTTGCGGTGGCAAGTGGGGAGATAGTTGGGGGGGTTGATATCACCTTTGTATTTTCAGGTGACATCAAGCCTCAAGGTTAGTAATGGAGATGCATCAATAAGATGCCCCAATTACTAATCCCATAGTCACATTGTATGAAAACACACACACCCAGAAAAAAGTCTTTTAATTGAAAGAATGACACAGAGTCCTTTAGTAATCTTAATTAAACTATACTCACAACCAAGGCGCTCGCATTGATATTAGAAAGGGGAAGTGAGTTCATTGGCTGTGAACTCGCAGAACCTGTTTTATGGCATCTACATATCTATGTATACAATGGGGGAAACAAGTTATTTGATCCCTTGGTAATTTTCTAAGTTTGCCCACTGACAAAGACAAGAACAGTCTATAATTTTAAGGCGATTTGGATGTTTCGCCCCAGCAGTTTGCCCCCAGCATTTCGCTCCTGGGTACATTTCGCCCCCAAACATTTCGTCCCCAGAATTTGGCCCCCAGGATGTTTCGCACCAACACATTTCACCCCCGCACATTTCGCCCCCAGCAGTTCACCCCCAGCAGTTCGCCCCCAGCAGTTTGCACCTGGGTATATTTCACCCCCGCACATTTCGTCCCCAGCATTTGGCCCCCGGATGTTTCGCACCTGGCAGTTCGCCGCCAGATGTTTGCACCCTTGTGATTCATGAATTCCCATCTGTCATCAATGTTTCGCCCCCAGCAATTTGCCCCCGGCAGTTTGCCCCAGATGTTTGTACCCTTGTGGTTCTTGAATTCCTGTCCATCATCAATGTTTCGTCCCCAGCAATTCGCCCCCGGATGTTTGTACCCTTGTGGTTCTTGAATTCCTGTCCATCATCAATGTTTCGCCCCAGCAGTTCGTCCCCAGATGTTTGTACCCTTGTGGTTCATGAATTCCTGTCCATCATCAATTTTTTGCCCCCAGCAGTTCGCCCCCGGATGTTTGTACCCTTGTTGTTCATGAACTCCCATCCGTCATCAATGTTTCGCCCCCAGCAATTCGCCCCTGGCAGTTTGCCCCCAGATGTTTGTACCCTGGTGGTTCATGAATTCCTGTCTGTCATCAATGTTTCACCCCCAGCAGTTTGCCCCTGGCAGTTCGCCCCCAGATGTTTCTACCGTTGTGATTCATGAATTCCCATCCGTCATCAATGTTTCCCCAGCATTTGGCCCCTGGATGTTTCGCTCCCAGCAGTTCACCTCCGGATGTTTGTACCCTTGTGGTTCATGAATTCTTGTCAGTCATCAATGTTTCCCCAGCATTTGGCCCCCGGATGTTTCACCCCCAGCAGTTCACTCCCAGATGTTTGTACCCTTGTGGTTCATGAATTCCTTTCCATCATCAATGTTTTGGCCCCAGAAGTTTGCCCCCGGCAGTTTGCCCCCAGTTGTTTGTACCCTTGTGGTTCATGAATTCCTGTCCATCATCAGTTTCACCCCCAGCAGTTTGCCCTCGGCAGTTCGCCCCCGGATGTTTGTACCCTTGTGGTTCATGAATTCCCGTCCGTCATCAATGTTTCACCCCCAGCAGTTTTCCCCCAGCAGTTCGCCCCCGGATGGTTCACCCCCGAATGTTTCTCCTGCAGCATTTTGTCCCTATATGTGTCGCCATCTGATGTTTTGCACCTAACATTTTGACCCCAGATGTTTCACCCGCAACTTTTGGGGTCAACATGCAGGGATCAAAACATCTAGGGCTGAACATACCTGGGGGTAAAATATAAAGGAGCAAAATTGCTTGGGATTCCTGTGGCTACCTTTTCAGCAGCTCACCCAGTGTCTCTTCTGGCTGGCATTAAAGGAGTAGTATCATAGTATCACCCTAGAACAAAAAAAAAGTGGACATACTTTCCTGTCGCAGCTGCAGCTCCTTGGGTCGCTGAGTGCAGTCTAGCAGTTGATGTCTTCTCCTGCTTCTGGCTGTCTTTTCATCTTCCCTGGATCACTGATCCATGAAGCATGATGAATGCCGCAGCAGTGAGGCCGAATGTCTCCTGGCCGCTCACTGACATGACGTCACCCCTGCCCCATTCATCAGTCAATCCAGGGGGCAGTATGCCTCTCCTGTCACCAAGGAATTGTATATATAGATCAATAGTTGGCGGTTTGTAAGAAGAGCCCAGGCAGTAGTCCCAGGAAGGGGAAGGTAGAGAGCCCAGTCCCCGCAGCTCCAGCCGGGCACCATCAATAGAGGATATAATAACAGGTTATAGAAGGAAAAGCCGGTCCTAGGAGTGCAGAAAAAAGGACTCTGACACCAGGTTGAGTTGAGCCACAACGCGTTTCATCGGCATACACCGTCTTCTTCAGGTGGACGACATCCAGAGACAAAATGCTGTAGGAGAAACATTCGGGGGTGAAACAACCGGGGGCGAACTGCTGGGGGCAAACTGCTGGGGGAGAAACATGAATGACGGATGGGAATTCATGAACCACAAGGGTACAAACATCCGGGGTGAACTTTCGGGGGCGAACTGCTGGGGGCGAAACATTGATGACAGACAGGAATTCATGAACCACAAGGTTACAAACATCTGGGGGCAAACTGCCGGGGGCAAACTGCTGGGGGCGAAACATTGATGTCGGATGGGAATTCATGAACCACAAGTGTACAAATATCCAGGGGCGAACTGCCGGGGGCAAACTTCTGGGGGCGAAACATTAATGACAGAAAGGAATTCATGAACCACAAAGGTACAAACATCTAAGGGCGAACTGCCAGGGGCGAAACATCTGGGGGCCAAATGCTGGGGAAACATTGATGACTGATGGGAATTCATGAACCACAATGGTACAAACATCCGGAGGCAAACTGCTGGGGGCAAAACATCCGTGGGCCAAATGATGGGGACGAAATGTGCGGGGGCGAAATGTAGCCAGGGACGAACTGCTGGGGGCGAACTGCTGGGGGCAAACTGCAGGGGGCGAAATGTGCGGGGGTGAAATGTGTGGGGACAAAACATCCTGGGGGCCAAATGCTGGGGATGAACTGTCCAGGGGCGAAATGTACCCAGGGATGAACTGCTGGGGGTGAACTGCTGGGGGCAAACTGCAGGGGGCGAAATGTGCGGGGACAAAACATCCTGGGGGCCAAAGGCTGGGGACGAAATGTGCGGGGGCGAAATGTACCCAGGGGCGAACTGCTGGGGGCGAACTGCTGGAGGCGAACTGCTGGGGGTGAACTGCTGGGGGCGAAACATCCTAGAACCAATTTTAAGAGTAGGTAAATTTTAACATTGAGAGATAGAAGATCAAAAATAAAATCCACAAAATAACATTGTATAAATTAAATAAATTGATTTGCCTTTTCAAGTGAGAAATAAGTATATGATCCCTCTCGGAAACAAGACTTAATACTTGGTGGCAAAACCCTTGTTGCCAAGCACAGCAGTCAGACATTTTTTGTAGTTAATGATGAGATTTGTGCACGTCAGGAGGAATTTTGGTCCACTCCTCTTTGCAGATCATCTCTAAATCATTAAGATTTTAAGTCTGTCGCTTGGCAACTCGGAGTTTCAACTACCTCCATAAGTTTTCAATGAGATTAAGATCTGAAGACTGGCTAGGCCACTCCATGACCTTAATGGGCTTCTTTTTAAGCCACTCCTTTGTTGCCTTGGCTGTATGTTTTGGGTCATTGTCTTGCTGGAAGACCCAGCAATGACCCATATTTAATGTCCTGGCAGAGAGAAGGAGGTTGTCACTCACGATTTTACAGTACATGGCTCCATACATTCTCCCATTGATGCGGTGAAGTAGTCCTGTGCCCTTAGCAGAGAAACACCCCAAAACATAATGTTTCCACCTTCATGATTGACAGTGGGGATGGTGTTCTTTGGGTCATAGGCAGCATCTCTTTTACTCCAAGCATAGCGAGTTGAGTTAATGTCAAAGGTCTCAATTTTTGCCTCATCTGACCACAGCACCTTCTCCCAATCACTCACAGAATCATCCAGGTCTTCATTGGCAAACTTTAGATGGGCCTGCACATGTGCCTTCTTGAGCAGGGGAACCTTGCAGTCACTGCATGATTTTAAATCTTTACGGCGTAATGTGTTACCAATGGTTTTCTTGGTAACTGTGATCTCAGCTGCCTTAAAATAATTAACAAGTTCCCACGTGTAGTTTTAGGTTGATCGCTCACCTTCCTCGTGATGAAAGACACCCCACGAGGTGAGATTTTGCATGGTGCCCCAGATCGATGTTGATTCACAGTCATTTTGTATTTCTTCCACTTTCTTACTATTGCACCAACAGTTGTCTCCTTCTCACCCAGCATCTTACGTATGGTTTTGTATCCCAACTGTTACGTTGCTGTACGTCATATCCTCTGACGTATAGACCCGTTGAAGCACTAAGAAGCGCGAAACGGCCGTCGTCTTTCACCAGCTCGCACATCGGAGCAACCTGTTCCTCTGGCCATGACATTTTAAAGTTTGAATAAAGGATTAAGTTTTAAGGACCGGTGTATGCTATCTGCATTTTTCTTCTTTGTTGCATATACATATGTCTGTATCACTGACATCTTAAATCTATCTATCCTATGTGTATATATCTATTCTATCTATTCTAACCTGTCAGTGTGATTTTACTGTACATGGCACATAAATTTCTGGCTTTTCAAGGGACACCGATGTGTAAAAATCAGACAGCACTCACATTGTTCGAGTGCTGTGCAATTTTTTTCTCACACCCATAGGCTTGCATTGGCGAGTCTCAGACAATATATGGGTGCAATTGCAGCATGCTGGGATTTTATACGCAAGTCCAATACAAAATAAACGGTGATGTTACCTGCTCGATAGATTAACACAGATCTGAGTGCTATGCAATGTTTTATTGCATAGCACTCACCCATATTCTACGGTAGTGTGACGCTGGACAAACACTAAAAAAAGCTTTCATTATACTCACCTATGGTGCGGTCCGATCAGTGTCACTGGGTTGATCCAACACCTCCTTTCTTCTTACTATCGCCATCCTGCTTCCCTGCTTCATGTGAATTGGGCATCCTATGTCATCCATGCAGTGTCCTGCTTTGCACTCTTGCGCAGGTGTACATTCTCTCTGTCCTACTGAAGGCGGAGCAAAGTACTGTAGTTTTCATGTGCAGGGAAAGGACAAAGAGCGCCAGCACATGCATGTTATAATACTTTGGTCTCCCCTTGGCAGGGCAGAGAGATGTTAACTTGTGTTGGAGCATGAGGCAACAAGACCAGTGATGCCCATTGAACTGGACAGTTATGTCGAACTTTTTGGGTACAAATTTACAGCATTCTTTCATGCTGTACATGAGGACTTACAAGTGCTTTATGTTTTAAACTGCTTTATATGGGAAAACCTAGTGACAGGTTCCCTTTAAGTCTTTCTCTTCTGCAGAGTGCAAGAACTTACACTTAGCAAGTGCTCTCAATTTTTCGCTCTCCTGTAGAGTGTAAGCTTTTATGGTCACGAGGGTTCTATCACTGTCTCCTCCTTCTAATATGTATTTTCCAAGCAGTATTGAGACTTGAGCAAATTTAGTCACCGAGAATCAAGTTTTTGGAGAAAATTCAGCATATTTGTATTTCAAAAAATCTGCTCATCTCTACTCAACATGTATATTTTTTTATGAATAGAGGTTGGATCGCCATATCATTTCCTTTATTGGGTTCAATGAACCCTTGTCTGTCATGGTGGAAAATAGTAAACATTTTTTTTCTTTGCTTTCTTTAGGATTCAGGCCTGGCTTTGGCAAAAAAAGAATTAAGTTTGCTGTGTGGATTGTAATTTTCTAGTGTTTGAAGTGCTATTCAGAAAATGTTTTACTCCATAGCTAGATTTTGTTGGTCATTTGTTATGTTTGTTTTAAACTGCTGAGTGATGTATTATTTCTCTGGCATATTTCTATTTTATGGTAATAAAAATTGAAGGTTACTGTGAGGCATATTGGCTATATACAAGTATAGACTCATTTTCAAATATGTCAAAAGCCTTGCACATCATAAATAAAGTGAACTATTGATTTTTCAATAGCTTATTCTTTTACACATTAATGCAACTAGTTGAAAATGATGATGAAGTGTAAGTAGCATTTATACTCTAAATATTTATTTGCTTTTAACACCACTTGCATGCCAAGTTCATATAGCCGATTTTATACCACAATCTGATATAACCAATTATACACCTACAATATCTTTGGTCTTTTCGTATTTTGACATTCTTTTGTCATAATTTTTGTCCTATTTAGTTTAGAAAAATAGAAACCCAGAATTCAGATAATCTTTTCTTGAAGCCAAAAACAAGAGAGGCAAGGAGCGCACCTAGAGCCCGATAGACCCCAGCCTATTTTACCTGGACAACCTCAACTGCCAGAAGAATATTGCTCAGGAGCATGAGCTCTAGTAATTTTTATAGGGTCTATGAAGTTATGCTTGCCGTTCTCAAAATGAATGGATACCATATCTATAAATAAGGTAGTCATATAATTAACAAATAACAAATGTTACCATACTGCTGTTAAACAAAATCCAGAACACTTATCGTATATACTCGAGTATAAGCCGACCCGAGTATAAGCCGACCCCCCTAATTTTGCCACAAAAAACTGGGAAAACTTATTGACTCGAGTATAAGCCTAGGGTGGAAAATGCAGCAGCTACCGGTGAATTTCAAAATTAAAAATAGATGCTCCATACTGTTCATTATGGCCCCATAGATGCTCCACATAAAGCTGTGCCACATATAATGCTCTGCACTGTTCATTATGGCCCCATAGATGCTCCACATAAAGCTGTGCCATATACAGTGGGGCAAAAAAGTATTTAGTCATTCAGCAATAGTGCAAGTTCCACCACTTAAAAAGATGAGAGGCGTCTGTAATTTACATCACAGGTAGACCTCAACTATGGGAGACACACTGAGAAAAAAAAATCCAGAAAATCACATTGTCTGTTTTTTTATCATTCTATTTGCATATTATGGTGGAAAATAAGTATTTGGTCAGAAAAAAAATTTCATCTCAATACTTTGTAATATATCCTTTGTTGGCAATGACAGAGGTCAAACGTTTTCTGTAAGTCTTCACAAGGTTGCCACACACTGTTGTTGGTATGTTGGCCAATTCCTCCATGCAGATCTCCTCTAGAGTAGTGATGTTTTTGGCTTTTCGCTTGGCAACACGGACTTTCAACTCCCTCCAAAGGTTTTCTATAGGGTTGAGATCTGGAGACTGGCTAGGCCACTCCAGGACCTTGAAATGCTTCTTACGAAGCAACTCCTTCGTTGCCCTGGCGGTGTGCTTTGGATCATTGTCATGTTGAAAGACCCAGCCACGTTTCATCTTCAATGCCCTTGCTGATGGAAGGAGGTTTGCACTCAAAATCTCACGATACATGGCCCCATTCATTCTTTCATGTACCCGGATCAGTCGTCCTGGCCCCTTTGCAGAGAAACAGCCCCAAAGCATGATGTTTCCACCACCATGCTTTACAGTAGGTATGGTGTTTGATGGATGCAACTCAGTATTCTTTTTCCTCCAAACACGACAAGTTGTGTTTCTACCAAACAGTTCCAGTTTGGTTTCATCAGACCATAGGACATTCTCCCAAAACTCCTCTGGATCATCCAAATGCTCTCTAGCAAACTTCAGACGGGCCCGGACATGTACTGGCTTAAGCAGTGGGACACGTCTGGCACTGCAGGAACTGAGTCCATGGTGGCGTAGTGTGTTACTTATGGTACGCCTTGTTACATTGGTCCCAGCTCTCTGCAGTTCATTCACTAGGTCCCCCTGCATGGTTCTGGGATTTTTGCTCACCGTTCTTGTGATCATTCTGACCCCACGGGGTGGGATTTTGCGTGGAGCCCCAGATCGAGGGAGATTATCAGTGGTCTTGAATGTCTTCAATTTTCTAATTATTGCTCCCACTGTTGATTTCTTCACTCCAAGCTGGTTGGCTATTGCAGATTCAGTCTTCCCAGCCTGGTGCAGGGCTACAATTTTGTTTCTGGTGTCCTTTGACAGCTCTTTGGTCTTCACCATAGTGGAGTTTGGAGTCAGACTGTTTGAGGGTGTGCACAGGTGTCTTTTTATACTGATAACAAGTTTAAACAGGTGCCATTACTACAGGTAATGAGTGGAGGAAAGAGGAGACTCTTAAAGAAGAAGTTACAGGTCTGTGAGAGCCAGAAATCTTGATTGTTTGTTTCTGACCAAATACTTATTTTCCACCACAATATGCAAATAAAATGATAAAAAAACAGACAATGTGATTTTCAGGATTTTTTTTTCTCAGTTTGTCTCCCATAGTTGAGGTCTACCTATGATGTAAATTACAGACGCCTCTCATCTTTTTAAGTGGTGGAACTTGCACTATTGCTGACTGACTAAATACTTTTTTGCCCCACTGTATAATGCTCTGCACCATTCAGTATAGCCCCATAGATGCTCCACATAAAGCTACCCCATATATAATGCTCTGCACAGTTCATTATGGCCTCATAGATGCTCCATAGAAAGCTGTGCCATATACAATGCTCTGCACCTTTGATTATGGCCCCATAGATGCTCCATAGAAAGCTGTGCCATATACAATGCTCTGCACCTTTGATTATGGCCCCATAGATGCTCCATAGAAAGCTGTGCCATATAAAATGCTCTGCACCTTTGATTATGGCCCCATAGATAGCTGTGCCATATACAATGCTCTGCACCTTTGATTATGGCCCCATAGATAGCTGTGCCATATACAATGCTCTGCACCTTTGATTATGGCCCCAGAGATAGCTGTGCCATATACAATGCTCTGCACCTTTGATTATGGCCCCATAGATAGCTGTGCCGTATACAATGCTCTGCACCTTTTACTATGGCCCCATAGATAGCTGTGCCATATACAATGCCCTGCACCTTTGATTATGGCCCCATAGATAGCTGTGCCATATATAATGCTCTGCACCTTTGATTATGGCCCCATAGATAGCTGTGCCATATAGAATGCTCTGCACCTTTGATTATGGCCCCATAGATGCTCCACATAAAGCTGTACCATATATAATGCTCTGCACCTTTGATTATGGCCCCATAGATAGCTGTGCCATATACAATGCTCTGCACCTTTGATTATGGCCCCATAGATAGCTGTGCCATATACAATGCTCTGCACCTTTGATTATGGCCCCATAGATAGCTGTGCCATATACAATGCCCTGCACCTTTGATTATGGCCCCATAGATAGCTGTGCCATATATAATGCCCTGCACCTTTGATTATGGCCCCATAGATAGCTGTGCCATATAGAATGCTCTGCACCTTTGATTATGGCCCCATAGATACTCCACATAAATCTGTGCAATATACAATGCTGCTGCTGCAATAAAAAAAAAAAAAACACATACTCACCTCTCTTGCTTGCAGCTCCTCAGCGTCCCGTCTCGGCGTCTCTCCGCACTGACTTTTCAGGCAGAGGGCGGCGCGCACACTAGTACGTCATCGCGCCCTCTGACCTGCACAGTCAGAGCAAGAAGACGCGAAGACAGAGCGGTGCCCGGCGTGTGGTACGCGGACAGGTAACTATGACATACTTACCTGCTCCCGGCATCCCTGGCTCCTTCTCCTGGACAGCTGGTCTCCGGGTGCCGCAGCCTCTTCCTCTATCAGCGGTCACCGTTACCGCTGATTAGATGAATGAATATGCGGCTCCACCCCTATGGGAGTGGAGTCCATATTCATTTCTCTAATGAGCGGTACCATGTGACCGCTGAACAGGGGACGAGCTGCGGCACCGAAGACCGTGGGACGGGCAGGGGGAGCGCCAGGATCACCGGGACTAGGTGAGTATGCGACACGCTCTCTCCCCCCTCACCCGCTGACCCCACCGCCGACCGTGACTCGAGTATAAGCCGAGAGGGGCACTTTCAGCCCAAAAATTTGGGCTGAAAATCTCGGCTTATACTCGAGTATATACGGTATATCAATATAACCAATAATATCACAATGCTAAGGCTAAAAGATACCCATATGACACAGTATGACCACCTATTACCAGCATATAAAGTAGGGATGGAATACTACCTATATATTACTAGCGATGAGCGAATATACTTGTTAATCGATATTTTTCGTTGCCTGGTTGCTAGGGAATCCCCACATGTACTTATGCTGGCTAACAGATGTAAATCATTCAGCTGCGGCAAGAAAAACTAAATCTCCAAGCACTAAAAAATACTCAGAGGACCCCGAGCATGCTCGAGAAATCTCGAGTAACGAGTATATTCGCTCATCACTAGTGTTGAGCGATACCGTCCGATACTTGAAAGTATCAGTATCGGAAAGTATCGGCCGATACCGGCAAAGTATCGGATCCAATCCGATACCGATACCCGATACCAATACAAGTCAATGGGACTCAAGTATCGGACGGTATTCCTGATGGTTCCCAGGGTCTGAAGGAGAGGAAACTCTCCTTCAGGCCCTGGGATCCATATAAATGTGTAAAAGAAAGAATTAAAATAAAAAATATCGCTATACTCACCCTCCGACGCAGCCTGGACCTCAGCGAGGGAACCGGCAGCGTTGTTTGTTTAAAATTCGCGCTTTTACTTGGTTACGTGAAGTCCCGGCTTGTGATTGGTCAGGGCGGCCATGTTGCCGGGACGCGGACCAATCACAGCAAGCCATGACGAAATTACGTCACGGCTTGCTGTGATTGGTCCGCGTCCCGGCAACATGGCCGCCATTAACCAATCACAAGCCGGGACGTCACGGGAGGCTGGACACGCGCCCATTTTAAAAAGCGCGCGTGTCCAGCCTCCAGTGACGTCCCGGCTTATGATTGGTCACGGCGCCATGTTGCCAGGACGCGGACCAATCACAGCAAGCCATGACGAAATTACGTCACGGCTTGCTGTGATTGGTCCGCGTCCCGGCAACATGGCCGCCATTAACCAATCACAAGCCGTGACGTCACGGGAGGCTGGACACGCGCGCTTTTTAAAATGGGCGCGTGTCCAGCCTCCCGGCTTGTGATTGGTTGATCGCGGCGCAACCAATCACAAGCCGGGACGTCACGGGAGGCTGGACACGCGCCCATTTTAAAATGCGCGCGTGTCCAGCCTCCCGTGACGTCACGGCTTGTGATTGGTTGCGTCTCCCATGTGACTGCGACGCAACCAATCACAAAGCCGGGACGTAATTTTAAAATCCTTAAGGACCTGAAATTACGTCACGGCTTGCTGTGATTGGTTGCGTCTCCCATGTGACTGCGACGCAACCAATCACAACGCCGGAACGTAATTTTAAAATCCTGAAGGACCTGAAATTACGTCACGGCTTGCTGTGATTGGTTGCGTCCCGGTCACATGGGCGGCACGCAACCAATCACAAGCCGGGACTCACGTAAAGGAAAGAAAAGCGTGAATTTTAAACAAAGAACGCTGCCGCTTCCCTCGGTAAGGTGCAGGCTGCGTCGGAGAGGTGAGTATAGCAATATTTTTTATTTTAATTCTCTCTTTTACACATTTTTACATTAATGTTGTTTCGATACCGATACCCGATATCACAAAAATATCGGATCTCGGTATCGGAATTCCGATACAGCAAGTATCGGCCGATACCCGATACTTGCAGTATCGGAATGCTCAACACTACTCATCACTAATTGTTACTGAGTAAAAAAAATATATAAAGAAGAATATTACCACTAGGGACCAAATAGAGATAGATATCAGTTCTAAACATACCTTCCAAGTGTAAACAGTAAAGGTAAATACAGGGATACCAAGGTAATGTCTATTATAATTATTCCCTTTCTCTTACTGTACCTTATTCCTTTGAAAAAGACTTCCATCACAACTTTTCACAGCCAGAACTTGTCTATGCAGAACTTAACCCCTTCGCGACATGCGCCGTACTAGTACTGCACTGCCAGCACTGCATTTGTGCCAGCAGCAGTACTAGTATGTCGCACCGATCACCGCGGTCTCGCGCTGAGTACCGCGGTGATCGGGTGCGGGTGTCAGCTGTATATGACAGCTGACACCTCGCAGCAATGCCCACGATCGGCGCTAGCGCCAATCGCGGGCATTTAACCCCTCTGATGCCGCTGTCAGTAGTGACAGCGGCATAGAGGGGGAGGGAGCAGGGACGGGGGCTCCCTGCGCTCTCCCACCGGAGCAATGCGATGAGATCGCGTTGCTCCGGTGATCCGGAAGGAGTCCCCGGATCCAAGATGGCCGCGGGACTCCTTCCGGGTCATGAAATGACCTGGCTAGCCGGCGCCTGCTGAGAGCTGCTGAGAGCAGGCGCCGGAAAGCCAACTAAACTTCCGTGTCAGATCGTTGATCTGACAGAGTGCTATGCACACTGTCAGATCAACGATCTAATCTAATACAGTGATGTCCCACCCTGGGACAATAGTAAAAAGTAAAAAAAAAAAAAAATAGAATGTATAAAAAAAAAAAAAAATCCCCAAATAAAGGAAAAAAAAAACATTTCCCAGTAAATCCATTTATTTATGTAAATTAAAAAAAAAATAAAAGTACACATATTTGGTATTGCCGCGTCCGTAACGGCCCTCTCTATAAAACTATCCCACTAGTTAACCCCTTCAGTGAACACCGCAAAAAAAACCCCCAAAAAACAAGGCAAAAAACAACGCTTTATTATCATACAGGCGAACAAAAAGTGGAATAACACGCGATCAAAAAGACGGATATAAATAACCATGGTACTGCTGAAAACGTCATCTTGTCCCACAAAAAAAAAGCTGCCATACAGCATCATCAGCAGAAAAATAAAAAAGTTATAGCTCTCAGAATAAAGCGATGCAAAAACAATTATTTTTTTATATAAAATAGTTTTTATTGTGTAAAAGCGCCAAAACATAAAAAAATTATATAAATGAGGTATTGCTGTAATCGTACTGACCTGAAGAATACAGCTGCTTTATCAATTTTACCACACGTGGAATGCTATAAACGCCCCCCCTAAAAGAATTTCAGGAATTGCTGTTTTTTGTTCATTCCGCCTCCCTAAAATCAGAATAAAAAGCGATCAAAAAATGTCATGTGCCCGAAAATGGTACCAATAAAAACGTCAACTCGTCCTACAAAAAACAAGATCTCACATGACTCTGTGGGCAAAAATATGGATAAATTATAGTTCTCAAAATGTGGTGATGCAAAAACTATTTTTTCCAATAAAAAGCATCTTTTAGTGTGTGATGGCTGCCAATCATAAAAATCCGCCCAAAAAAACACTATAAATGTAAATCAAACCCCCCTTCATCACCCCCTTAGTTATGGAAAAATAATAAAGTTTAAAAAAATGTATTTATTTCCATTTTCCCATTAGGGTTAGGGTTAGGGTTAGGGTTAGGGCTAGGGTTAGGGTTGGGGTTAGGGTTAGGGTTAGGGTTGGGGTTAGGGCTAGGGTTAGGGCTAGGGTTAGGGCTGCGGTTAGGGTTTCAGTTAGAATTGGGGGGTTTCCACTGTTTAGGCATATCAGGGGCTCTCCAAACGCGACATGGCATCTGATCTCAATTTCTGCCAATTCTGCTTTGAACAAGTAAAACAGTGCTCCTTCCCTTCCGAGCTCTGCCGTGCGCCCAAACAGTGGTTCCCCCCCATATACGGGGTATCAGCGTACTCAGCACAATTTGGACAACAACTTTTGTGGTCCAATTTCTCCTGTTACCCTTGGGAAAATAAAAATGTGGGGGCTAAAATCATTTTCGTGGAAAAAAAAATATTTTTTATTTTCACGGCTCTGCGTTTTTAAACTGTAGTGAAACACTTGTTGGTTCAAACTTCTCACAACACATCTAGATAAGTTCCTTGGGGTCTAGTTTCCAATATGGGGTCACTTGTGGGGGGTTTCTACTGTTTAGGTACATCAGGGACTCTGCAAATGCAACATGACGCCTGCAGACCAATCCATCTAAGTCTGCATTTCAAACAGCGCTCCTTCCCTTCTGAGCTCTGCCGTGCGCCCAAACAGTGATTCCCCCCCATATATGGGGTATCAGCTTACTCAGCAAAAATTGGACAACAACTTTTGTGGTCCAATTTCTCCTGTTACCCTTGGGAAAAAAAATGTGGGGGCTAAAATATCATTTTCGTGGAAAAAAAATATTTTTTATTTTCACGGCTCTGCGTTATAAACTGTAGTGAAACATTTGTTGGTTCAAAGTTCTCACAACACATCTAGATAAGTTCCTTGGAGGGTCTAGTTTCTAATATGGGGTCACTTGTGGGGGGTTTCTACTGTTTAGGTACATCAGGGACTCTGCAAATGCAACATGACGCTTGCAGACCAATCCATCTAAGTCTGCATTTCAAACAGCGCTCCTTCCCTTCCGAGCTCTGCCGTGCGCCCAAACAGTGGTTTCCCCCCATGTATGGGGTATCAGCGTATTCAGGATAAATTGGACAATAACTTTTGTGGTCCAATTTCTCCTGTTACCCTTGGGAGAAAAAAATTGTGGGCTAAAACATCATTTTGTGGAAAAAAAAAATATTTTTTAATTTTCACGGCGCTACATTCTAAACTTTAGTGAAACAATTGGGGGTTAAAAGTGCTCACCACACATCTAGATAAGTTCCTTAGGGGGTCTTCTTTCCAAAATGGGGTCACTTGTGGGGGGTTTCTACTGTTTAGACACGTCAGGGGCTCTCCAAACGCGACATGGGTTCCGATCTCAATTCCAGCCAATTTTGCATTGAAAAGTCAAATGGCGCTCCTTCCCTTCCGAGCTCTGCCATGCGCTCAAACAGTGGTTTATCCCCATATATAAAGTATCAGCATACTCAGGACAAATTGCACAACAACTTTTGGGGTCCAATTTATCCTGTTACCCTTGGGAAAATAAAAAATTTGGGGCGAAAAGATCATTTTTTGTGAAAATTAATATGAATTTTTTTTTACGGCTCTACATTATAAACTTCTGTGAAGCACTTGGAGGTTCAAAGTGCTCACAACACATCTAGATAAGTTCCTTAGGGGGTCTACTTTCCAAAGTGGTGTCACTTGTGGGGGTTTCCACTGTTTAGGCACGTCAGGGGCTCTCCAATCACGACATGGGTTCCGATCTCAATTCCAGCAAATCTTGCGTTGAAAAGTCAAATGGCGGTCCTTCCCTTCCAAGCTCTGCCATGTGCCCAAACATTGGTTTGCCCCAACATGTGGGGTATTGTTGTACTCAGGACAAATTGTACAACAACTTTTGTGGTCCAATTTCTCCTGTTACCCTTGGTAAGATAAAACAAATTGGATCTGAAGTAAAAAATTTGTGAAAAAAAAGTTAAATGTTCAATTTTTTTTAAACATTCCAAAAATTCCTGTGAAGCACCTGAAGGATTAATAAAATTTTTGAATGTGGTTTTGAGTACCTTGAGGGGTGCAGTTTTTAGAATGGTGTCACTTTTGGGTATTTTCTGTAATATAGACCCCTCAATGTCACTTCAAGTGTGAGGTGGTCCGTAAAAAAAATGGTTTTGCAAATTTTGTTGCAAAAATGAGAAATCGCTGGTCAACTTTTAACCCTTATAACTCCCTAACAAAAAAAAATTATGTTTCCAAAATTGTGCTGATGTAAAGCAGACATGTGGTAAATGTTGGTTATTAACTATATTATGTGATATAGCTCTCTAATTTAAGGGCATAAAAACGAAAAATTTGAAAATTGCTAAATTTTCATAATTTTCGACAAATTTCAGTTTTTTTCGCAAATAAATGCAAGTCATATCGAAGAAGTTTTACAACTATCATAAAGTACAATATGTCACGAGAAAACAGTGTCAGATTTACCAGGATCTGTTGAAGCGTTTCAGAGTTATGACCTCATAAAGTGACAGTGGCCAGAATTGTAAAAATTGGCCCTGTCACTTAAGTTAAAACAGGCTTCGGGGTGAAGGGGTTAAAGCACTGACATCTTTAATTTATCATTATTGTCAGTTGGTGTGAGCACTTGCAAAGTATATCTTATCTTCCATGATGGATCTCTAGAGACAGTCCAATGTTTACAATGTTCAAACACTCTTAAAAACATGCAACCCCTTATCTTTCAATACTAAAATGGAAAAAGAGAGGACACATTGTCCAATGATGAAGATCCACAACATTTTTTTTCCCGACAGTTTATTGTACTTACAAAATAATTACAATAAAATGGATGGATGAAATGGTTGGAGAATATTCATGGAAGAGGCAAACAAAATGTTGGCCTGTAGTCATTTTTTCCAATATGCTTCATGTATCAGCCCTGAATTCCTACATTACTTATACTGAAACTCATCTCGATTTCCATGCTAGGAGGAGGGACCGGAGAGACGCCTATTCTTGAAGGACCTTTGCCATGAACTTGTAATGCCTCACATGATGCAGCGAAGCAACATAAAATGTTTGCCAAAGCACACTAGAGATGCTTTAAAACAAAGTAGTGTATGTTTTCAGGCAATTCTAAAGCCAGGAGAAAGAAAGCAAAAGCGTTGTTTGATTTTTCCAACAAACAAAGACAGGAAAACTGAGCGTTACTGTTCCATTTGTGGAGAAAATTACTGTAAACAACATTCTTCAGAAAAGATAACATGTGTAAAGTGTGCAGAAGATCAATAAAATTGAAAAAGGAAAAAGTTGGGAAAGAAATATAGCTGCAGCTAGTTTACTTCAACATTTATATACCCTTGTTGTGTGTTTTTCATACCTTTGTTTGAAATTTGAAAAAAAATCGTTATATGATCAAAAGGATTCATCACATACAATGAATAATGCGGGCCATTTAGGCCCTTGCACTTACTTTTTTGGTGTTTTCTGCAAACAATTATAATTACAATGTTGTGCAGTTTTCATATCTTACTTTGCAATTTTGAAATAAACTTGTAAACGTTATTTATTTGAGATCCTCCACATGATTTTCACAAGGGCCTAAAAGGCCCGGATTATGTGAAAGTGGATATTTCAGATGTCACACATTTAAGGGTTACACAATCAAATACAGAAAGTCATTAACCCAACTCTGAGTTTCACTTTTTTGGCTTTATCATGGGGCATGACCTCTAAACTCACATTTATTTCCTAAAGCACATTCATATAAAATTGTTATCCTAACTATTAAAAAAAACACAAATTCAATGTTTTATATTATTCCAATAAAGAATATGAGGCACACTTGATTCATTGACAAAAAGAAATGTATCCACTTTTGGACATCATAGAGTATAAAGGCCCCGTCTCACATAGCGAGATCGCTAGCGAGATCGCTGCTGAGTCACAAGTTTTGTGACGCAACAGCGACCTCAGTAGCGATCTCGCTATGTGTGACACGTACCAGCGATCAGGCCCCTGCTGCGAGATCGCTGGTCGTGTCGGAATGGCCTGGACCTTTTTTTGGTCGTTGAGGCCCCGCTGACATCGCTGAATCGGTGTGTGTGACACCGATCCAGCGATGTCTTCACTGGTAACCAGGGTAAACATCGGGTTACTAAGCGCAGGGCCGCGCTTAGTAACCCGATGTTTACCCTGGTTACCAGCGTAAATGTAAAAAAAAAAAAATACATACTCGCCTTCTGATGTCCGTCAGGTCCCTTGCCGTCTTCTTCCTGCTCTCACTGACTGCCGGACGTACAGTGAGAAGTGAGAGCACAGCAGTGACGTCACCGCTGCGCTCTGCTCTCACTGTACGGCCGGATCTCAGTCAGAGCAGGAAGCAGACGGCAAGGGACCTGGACACCGAAAGGCGAGTATGTACTGTTTGTTTTTTTTGGTAACCAGGGTAAACATCGGGTTACTAAGCGCGGCCCTGCGCTTAGTAACCCGATGTTTACCCTGGTTACCCGGGTGCTGCAGGGGGACTTCGGCATCGTTGAAGACAGTTTCAACGATGCCGAAGTCGTTCCCCTGATCGTTGGTCGCTGGAGAGAGCGGTCTGTGTGACAGCTCCCCAGCGACCACACAGCGACTTACCAACGATCACGGCCAGGTCGTATCGCTGGTCGTGATCGTTGGTAAATCGCTTAGTGAGACGGGGCCTTAAGGTACTTTTAAAAAACCCTCTTATCACTTCATTCAATTAAGCTATCTTTGGCTCATCGCTTTTATAGCATCATGCACACTTTCTCCCTGGGTTCTCCCCAAAACTGTAGTGGCCCCTTGTTGGCCTACACCAAAATAGCAGCATCATCCTTGTGAGCCTCATAAAGCTTAGTAAAAAAAAAACAGTTGTGCCCTCAAACCGCAATATTATCCCCATAAATACTAATCTATTAAAGGACTGAAAAATACTACCAAATTGCTACTGAATAAAAAACACTGTACAAAGGCAACATCATGATAACCCTATTCGGTCTAACCCGAACAATGAGCCGAAACGAAGAGATCCAGAGTTGAATAAATTTCAAAAAAGCTTTATCGTACAGAAATAGATAATGGTGCAACTAAGTGCACAAGCACCCTAACATAAGGTGGGAGGCTGAACAATAATGTATGATATAAATATAGGATAAATAAGACAAACTGCAGAGTAGTAAATATATACCTTTATGTTGCCTGGTAAACTACTAACTGCCTAAGCATGCATAGAGTACAACAATATTGCATATACAAGTGTAACCAGACACCAAAAATAATATCGACCTACAGCAGACCCAGCATCCCACCTCACCCCAACGCACATTTCGCAACCAGCTTCTTCTGGGGGCGTGACAACATCACAACATCATGAATATAATATATACTAATGTGATCATCAGTGTTAATATCTCCAACCTAAATACTACCTTCACAGTAGTCAATCTTCCCCTTCATTATTAGTGCCTCAATACAGTTGTCCACATGTTAATTCCCTTCTTCATTGACAGTGCCCCCACCAAGTTGTTTTGTTTATTATCCTTTCTATTATTAGTGCTATACCACAAAGGTTTTCTTGTTTATTCACCCCACTATTAAAATTGCCCCCACATACTATTTTTGTTTATTCTCCCTTTTATTAATAGTGCCACTACAGAGCTGCCATATTAATCAGTCTGTACTAGTGTTTCCTATGTGCTACTAATAAAAATAAAAGTGTTCTCGCCTGCCTATGTTCCCACAATAAGCTGCTGGACCTTCATCTTTTTTCTAGTGCATTTGGACCAATACGTCTTTGTGCTACCTGCAACAGGATGCTGAAGTCCTCTGTTCCAGGCATCAGTGACAGAGTATGGAGCTGTTGAAGGATGAAGACGCAGTTTTAACTAGCATTGACCACCTTTGCTACCGCACAGCTTTGGGCACTCCAGATCTAATCTTGGTAACACTCCCAGTGATCACAATTGTTATATCCCTGAACAGATGGCATTGGATTTATTCATTTATCAATCTCAGTCATTATTATTGTGTTTTTATTATCAAATTACTCTGTGCAAAATATTCTAAGCACTGTACAATTCACATTATGCTCTGTCCTCCAGGAAGGTCACAATCTACAAAACAAAAAGCTCAAAAATGAAACTTGGCTGTTTCAGGAAGATTTCAATAGTCTGTTAAAATACAGAAAATTAGAGTTTTCAAGAAAAGGATCACTGTACTAGCTTTCTGCTTGGGCTAATAAGGGGTTGTTCAAAGCAGGGACCCCTCTTAACTACATCCATATGCCTTTAGTAAGACATTTGAAAGGGGTTATCTAAGGTCGTAAAATATGAATTTCATAAAATATTCAAGGCTTAATAATTTGCTAACGAACAACATTGTAATACATATAAACTAATGAGACTCTTTACAAGCTGAACTAACGGTGTATTTAACCTATTTAGATTTAATAAAAAACTGACAGGCTTTATAGCAGAGGAAAAACATCAGAGGTGGGAGAATGTTGGGCAAGTTTTAAAAGAATTTTGCTACTAGCGTGGTTTTACAATGTTGCAAGCCAACAAAATGAAGAAATGTGTATTTGAAAGCTGGGCAACTGTAAAAGAAAACATGTTTATTTCATAAAAACTTAAAAACAATGTGAAGGATCTTTGGAATGCTTTAGCATTCCAATGTCTAAATTGTCTAGAAATCATGACTTTGGATTGTACCTAAAGTAATATTGATATTAATTGTGTCTAAAATTGTTAAAGTTTTTAAAACCTAAACAGGATTGGAACATTTGATATTCAATCATGACAACACAAATGATTTCGTATTTTATATTTTGTACGGCAATTCATTTTGCTTTTCAAAATTTGGAAATACTGACACTAATTTCCATCACAGATTCCAAAATTTCTAGAGGTCATAAATTGTCTTAGTCAGTGGATGAACATACAGGCATCTATTTATGAACTGCTGAAAGAGAAAATAGTATTGCAGGTTGAGCATGAGAGGAACAAATCAAACACTATGATTTTGGCATATATTGAGGGCATAAAAAAGTCAACATATGGGAGGTTTAACGCTAGATTAGCACCTTTCTAAAGATGCACAAAACCTTTCCATCTGTATGTGCCATAGTGATACATTTGGTACATTTTAAGACAGTTGAGTCCAAGTTTACAATATGCAATTTTAGTAACTCAGTTATTTGCTGGTGCTACATAAGTACTATATTATTGCATTAAGAGGCAGCCATCTCACAGTACAATTCACATTTTTACAAAATATTTATTATCTCAACCTTACTCTAATTACCCCTCCCTATTCATATAACAGCATAATTATAAAAATGGCAACTTTAAATAATGTGGCTGATTCACTAAAACTGTCTAATTGATAGATTTTATAAACATAGGCTAGGTAGTTTTAAAGTCACCAAATGTATTATAGGCATTCATGCTGTTTGATACATTTGGTTCATCCTTAGGCCAGTCTCACACGTCCAGATAATTCCGGTACCGGAAAAAAACGGTACCGGAATTATCCGTGTCCGTGTGCCCCTGCGTTTCTGTGGCACATCAGTGTGGCACACGTGTGCCTCCCGTGTGCCCACTGGGTACCACACGCACCATGCAGGAGACAGCGCTAAAGTTTAGCGCTGTCCCCTGCATCGTGCTGAAGCCGCGATTCATATCTTCTGTGCAGCAGCGTTTGCTGTAAAGAAGATATGAATAATCCATTTTTTTAGTGGTATTTCATGTTTAAAGTAAAGCTCCATGTCCCCACACCCTGTGCGCCCCCCCCGCTGTTCTGAAAATACTCACCCGCCTCCCTCGCAGTGTCCTGTCCTGGCCGCACCTTCTACTGTATGCGGTCACGTGGGGCCGCTCATTTACAGTAATGAATATGTGGCTCCACCCCTATGGGAGGTGGAGCCGCATATTCATGACTGTAATCGGCGGCCCCACGTGACCGCATACAGTAGAAGGTGCGGCCAGGACAGGAAGCAGCGACAGCCAACGAGGGAGCCGGGTGAGTATTTTCAGAACAGCGGGGGGGCGCACAGGGGGTGGGGACATGGAGCTTTATTTTAAACGCGAAATACCACTAAAAAAATGGATTATTCACATCTTCTTTACAGCAAACACTGCTGCACAGAGGATATGAATCGCGGCTTCAGCACCATGTGGGGGGGACAGCGCTTACTGGAGCGCTGTCTCCTGCACGCCACACAGAGAACGTCCGTGTGCGGTACATATTTTACATAGACCCATTGACTTTAATGGGTCCGTGTAATACGTGCGCTCCCACGAACACTGACATGTCTCCGTGTTTGGTACACAGAGACACGGTCCGCAAAAAATCAATGACATCTGCACAGATGCATTGATTTTAATGTGTTTATGTGTGTCAGTGGCTCTGGTATGTGAGGAAACTGTCACCTCACGTACCGGAGCCACTGACGTGTGAAACTGGCCTTAGGGCAGTCTCACACGTCCAGATAATTCCGGTACCGGAAAAAATCGGTACTGGAGTTATCCATGTCCGTGTGCCCGTGAGCTCATGTAGGCCATCCGTGTGGCACAGGTGTGCCACCCGTGTGCCCACTGCGTACCACACGGAGCGTGCAGGAGACAGCGCTAAAGTTTAGCGCTGTCCCCTGCATCGTGCTGAAGCCGCGATTCATATCTTCTGTGCAGCAGCGTTTGCTGTAAAGAAGATATGAATGATCCATTTTTTTAGTGGTATTTCATGTTTAAAATAAAGCTCCATGTCCCCACCCCCTGTGCGCCCCCCCCCCGCTGTTCTGAAAATACTCACCCGCCTCCCTCGCAGTGTCCTGTCCTGGCCGCACCTTCTACTGTATGCGGTCACGTGGGGCCGCTCATTTACAGTAATGAATATGCGGCTCCACCCTTATGGGAGGTGGAGCCGCATATTCATGACTGTAATCGGCGGCCCCACGTGACAACATACAGTAGAAGGTGCAACCAGGACAGGAAGCAGTGACAGCCAACGAGGGAGCTGGGTGAGTATTTTCAGAACATCGGGGGGGCTCACAGGGGGTGGGGACATGGAGCTTTATTTTAAACACGAAATACCACTAAAAAAATGGATTCTTCATATCTTCTTTACAGCAAACGCTGCTGCACAGAAGATATGAATCGCGGCTTCAGCACCATGTGGGGGGGACAGCGCTTACTGGAGCGCTGTCTCCTGCACGCCACACGGAGAACGTCCGTGTGCGGTATGTGTTTTACATGGACCCATTGACTTTAATGGGTCCGTGTAATACGTGCGCTCCCACGAACACTGACATGTCTCCGTGTTTGGCACACGGAGACACGGTCCGCAAAAAATCAATGACATCTGCACAGATGCATTAATTTTAATGTGTCTACGTGTGTCAGTGGCTCCGGTACGTGAGGAAACTGTCACCTCACGTACCGGAGCCACTGACGTGTGAAACCGGCCTTAGACTGTTTTGATCTGACTTTGCATATTAGCTGGCTTTGTGCCAAAAATTTACAGTAAAATTTCGTCATCATTTTGACCACAGAGTTATATTTTAAATAATGCCACTTTTCACAATGCTAAGTCTACTTTTGTGAAGATATACTGCTTGTTTGGCAACCTGCAAGGCTTTTAATTTTTTTTTCACCTCAGTGTCTGTTGCATTGTACCTAATAGTCACCTATTACTGTGCTACCAACTATATTTATTTGTTCTCTTGTTGCATTATTTTGGATGAGTTTCCGCCACCTCTTGTTTTTTACCCAATACTCCAAATATATACTAAGACTATGTTCACACATTGCATTTTTGATGCACTTTTTTCCGCAGGCAAAAACCTTGCCTAAAACCTTGCTTAAAAAAAAAAGGTTTTACTTATTTTTTTGCATTTTTTGTTGCTTTTTTGTCATAGTACATTTGTCTCTACTGCATGCTGATAGAGTTTAGTGCTGAAAACCTTCATCAGGTTTTAGCAAAAAAAAATGCGACAAAAAGTTATGCATCTGTCTTTACAGCATTTTTTCAGCTTTTTTAGCACTACCCATTGTTTTCAATGTTTCAATGGGTGAAAAATGCTGATAAAAAGCTGAAAAAATACTAAAAAAGTGACATGCTGCATTTTGCAAAAAACAAGGAATTGCATAAAATACTGAGGCAAAAAACAAGCTATGTGAATAAGATTTCTGAAAACACATATACTTTGCTGGTACTATAAAATGCAGCTGAAAATAGTCAAAGAGGTTGATTGCCTTTACAATATGTTCCAACAATGTGTGTGTGCCTCAAATAGGTAATTTAGATAGTGAGCGTAATACCTACAGGGGCTGATAGTGACAATAGTTTCAGTCCAGCACCCGGAATATGTTCGTGCTCTTCAATCAAAAAGAAAAATACAGAGTAACAAATGTACTGGATCTCTGTGACCTTAGTAGATCTGTGACCTATTCACAAGTCTACTTATAGTTATTGATTTGGCACCTTTGTTCTTAACGTCGTTTTTCTGACACAACTTTCAATTTACAAGATTCGTTCAGATTATTAAAATTGGACTCAAAAAATTAGCAAGTTCTTGATAATACAATTTTTTTTTACATTTTCATGTCTTAAGGAAATAGAACATTAAGTAAGGAATACAGACAAGTTTGCCATAGAATATTCAATTTTTGAGCGACAAGAAATGAAAGTGAAATTGACATGATTGACAGATTATTAAAAGATTCTGAAAAAAGGAATAAAACTAGAAAATCTCAGTAGTGTGCAAACCTTTTATTCAGTATTTAAAAGGAGTGCATATAATAGTAACTGCTCATTAATTGGTCTTTTCATTAAATTAAAGGTATTATACTGTGTGAACCAGAGGCTAACATATCATATTTGCAACCTGTGTATTTGTCTAGTGCCCAGTATAGAAGAGGCCCCAATAACACCTTTAAGCAGGCCACAGAGTCCTACTCTTCACTACATTACAGGTAAGAAAATTAAAGAATGTCATTTTGAAATAAAAACTCCCCGATCATCTTTTACCCATTTATTCCACAAAAATAAAAATAGAAAAGAAAAGTTATACTCACCTTTGAGTTGAATTATACTCAATCCATTGATGCCCATGTCCCACGACAATCCAGATGATTTGAGACCGGTGACTTCAGTGATGCGACCACTCACTATGGCAGTTAGAACACACTGAGATTAGCGTGAGAACGCATCTGCAGTGAGACCAGTGGTGACATCATTAAAGTTACAAACGGTCAGTGTAGCCGCGTTCTCACACTCAGCTCAGTGTGATGCAGCTAGCGTGGTAAAAGGTCTCACCACTGATGTAACCACTCACCAAACCATCCAAATCCTCATTGGAAATGGGCATTAATGGATTATCGCCAGAAAAGTGAGCATATTTTTGCTTTTTCATTTTTGTTTTTGTGGAATAAATGTGTAAAAGAGGCTCAGGGAGCTTTTACTTCAAATAAAGGACTTTGTGTGTTTATTTCAATTAAATGACTTTACTGTGTCTGTGTCTTTATTAAATTTGACTATGGGGTTAGTAATGGGGTGTCTGAAAGAGGTCTTTCCCTTACAAACCCCTGTGCTTGATGTCTGCATCAATAAAACAGCTCACATCAACTCCACATCTATTACCCCACTTGCCACCTCTCCAAGGCAAGTGGGAAGAGCAAGGCTAAGCGCCAGAATTGGCACATCTTATGGATGCACCATTTCTAGGGTGGCAGAGGAGATGGACAATATCCATGACCCCTTCTTAGGCTATTAATATCAGCATGCAGCTGTTTTATTTAGCCTTTGCTGGTTAGTAAATATAGGGGGACCGACAATACTTTTTGGGGGTCTCCCCTTTAACCCCTTAATGACAAGAGATATTTTTAGTTTTGCATTTTCATTTTTTGCTCCCCTTCTTCCCAGAACCATAACTTTTTAATTTTTCTGTCAATTTGGCCATTTAAGGGCTTGTTTTTGCAGGACAAGTTGTACTTTTAAACACCATTCATTTAACATATATTGTACTAGAAAAGAGGACAAAATTCCAAGTGCGATGAAATTGCAAAAAAGTGCAATTCCACAATTGCTTTTTGTTTTGCTTTTTCACTATATTCATTAAATGCTAAAACTGACCTGCCATTATGATTCTTCAGGTCATTATGAGTTCATAGACACCAAACATGTAAAGGTTATTTTTTTCTCTAAGTAGTGAAAAAAAAATTCCAAAATTTGTGAAAAAACCCCAAAAACAATTGCACCATTTTCTGATATCCATAGCGTCTCCATTTTGTGTGATCTCAGGTTGGGTGAGGGCTTATGTTTTGTATGCAAAACTGAAGTTTTAAGGTTCCATTTTGGTGCAGATAAGATCTTTTACACCGTTTAGCGATCAGGTTAATTTTTATTTCATATTGGTAAATCAGGCAATTCTGAACTCGATGATACCAAATATGTGTATGTTTGAAATTTTTTTTGTTTCATTTGGAATGGGGCTAAAGGGCTAATTTGAACTTTTATTTTTTTTCTTTTTTCTTTTATATTTTTAAAAACATTTTTTTTTACTTTTCGCAAACTGCCATAACCCAAACGGCTCTGCTACATACAGGAGATGATCAGATCACCTGTATGCAGCAGAATTCCTCACTTGCTATGAGCACCGACCACCGAGCGGCGCTCACAGCAATCTGGCAGTGACAACCATAGAGGTCTGCTGGAAACCTCTGGTTGTCATGCTAACCCATTGGCACCCGCGGTCATGTGACACAGGCACTGATGGGCGGGATTTCCTGCTCACTTGAAAGAAGCCCATGCTAAATGTCACTGTCAGAGTTTGACAGCGGCATTTAACTAGTTAACAGCTGCGGAAGGATCGCTATTCCACCTGCGGCTGTTAGAGATACATGTCAGCTGTTCAAAACAGCTGACATGTGCCAGAAAAGATGTGGGCTCAGTCGGAGCCCACATCAAAGGGAGGGAGTCTGACATCGGTGTACTATTACGTATGATGTTGGAAAGGGGTTAATAACCAATGAAGGATAAGCAAATAACTGTAAGCTGATACTAATAGCCTGGGAACCTTTATGAGTATTGGCCCCTTCCCAGAATTTTGACATCAGCCCTTAGCGTCCGGCTTTCCTTCAGTTGGTTATGACACTTAAAGGGTACCCCACACCATTTTTTTAAATTACTATATATACTCGAGTTTAAGACAATTTTCTTCAGCACATTTTTTGGTCTGAAAAGCTCACTCAGCTTATATTCGAGTGAGGGTCCCAGAAGACAGATGGGGAGTGGCAGCGGTGGAAGAGTGGGTCACAGGAGGCAGGAGCTGGCTGCTGCAGCTAAAGTCTGTGCTCACTGCTAAGGAGAAATAAGTATTCACTGCGCTCGCAGTAAATATTCATTTCTCTTTAGTAGCAGGCACATTAGTCGCAGCTGCCTGCTTCCAGAAGCTGCCAGGTGATCACGTGTGCATGCTACTTAAGGGAATGTATATTCACTCTGAGTGCAGTGAAAGTTCATTTGTCTTTAGCAGCAGGCACACGTCATCACCTCACCATTGCAGCTGCTGGCATCGGAACAAGACGCTGCCAGGGAGTGCAGGTAAGTAGGATGGTTTATTTTTTGTTATGTTTTTCTGATGGGAACCATGCACACCATGATAGGGATGAGGAGCCATGCATACCAGAATAGGGCTGAAGAGCCATGCATACCAGGATAGGGATGATAAGTCATGCATACCAGGATAGAGATGATAAGTCATGCATACCAGGATATGGATGAGGAGCCATGCAAACCAAGATAGGGATGAGAAGCCATGCATACCAGGCTAGGGATGAGGAGCCATGCATACAAGGATAGGGATGAGGAGCCATGCAGAGCAGGATAGGAATGAAGAGCCATGCAGACCAGCATAAGGATGAGGAGCCATGCATACAAGGATAGGGATGAGGAGCCATGAAGACCAGGATAGGAATGAGGAGCCATGTAGACCAGAATAGGGATGAGGAGCCATGCATACCAGGATAGGGATGAGGAGCCATGCATACAAGGAAGGGGATGAGGAGCCATGCATACAAGGAAGGGGAAGAGGATGCCATCCATATCTAGTAGGGGATGAAGAGCCATACATACCAGGATAGGGATGAAGGGATCATGCATACCAGGATGGGGATGAGGAGGCCGTGTATACTAGGATGAAATGTGGTGGCCATGCATACCAGAAGAAGGAAGAGGGAGCCATACATACCAGGATAGGGATGAGGAGGCAATGCATACCAGGAAAGGGATGAGGAGGTCATGCATACCTGGATGGGGATGAGGAGGCAATGCATGCAAGGAAGGGATAAGGAGTCCTTTCATACCAGGATGGGGATGAGGGGACAATGCATTACAGGCTTATACTTGCATCAATAAGTTTTCCCACTTTTTTGTGGTAAAATTAGGTGCCTCGGCTTATACTTGGGTTGGCTTATACTCCAATATACACTCACTGGCCACTTTATTAGGTACACCTGTCCAACTTCTTGTTAACACTTAATTTCTAATCAGCCAATCACATGGCGGCAACTCAGTGCATTTAGGCATGTAGACATGGTCAAGACAATCTCCTGCAGTTCAAACCGAGCATCAGTATGGGGAAGAAAGGTGATTTGAGTGCCTTTGAACGTGGCATGGTTGTTGGTGCCAGAAGGGCTGGTCTGAGTATTTCAGAAACTGCTGATCTACTGGGATTTTCACGCACAACCATCTCTAGGGTTTACAGAGAATGGTCCGAAAAAGAAAAAAAATCCAGTGAGCGGCAGTTCTGTGGGCGGAAATGCCTTGTTGATGCGAGAGGTCAGAGGAGAATGGGCAGACTGGTTCGAGCTGATAGAAAGGCAATAGTGACTCAAATCGCCACCCGTTACAACCAAGGTAGGCCTAAGAGCATCTCTGAACGCACAGTGCGTCGAACTTTGAGGCAGATGGGCTACAGCAGCAGAAGACCACACCGGGTACCACTCCTTTCAGCTAAGAACAGGAAACTGAGGCTACAATTTGTACAAGCTCATCGAAATTGGACAGTAGAAGATTGGAAAAACGTTGCTTGGTCTGATGAGTCTCGATTTCTGCTGCGACATTCGGATGGTAGGGTCAGAATTTGGCGTAAACAACATGAAAGCATGGATCCATCCTGCCTTGTATGGAGCATCTTTGGGATGTGCAGCCGACAAATCTGCGGCAACTGTGTGATGCCATCATGTCAATATGGACCAAAATCTCTGAGGAATGCTTCCAGCACCTTGTTGAATCTATGCCATGAAGAATTGAGGCAGTTCTGAAGGCAAAAGGGGTCCAACCCGTTACTAGCATGGTGTACCTAATAAAGTGGCCGGTGAGTGTATATGGTATGTGTTTATTTATTCACTATTAATGAATAGCTAATTATTAATTATTGAATAAATAAATAATTTTTAAAAATGGCCTAGGGTCCCCCTTACACGTTACCCCTGATCAGAGACGGTGTTTCTCTTGATGTCATACAGATGGCGGTGTGGGAAGCGCCGGATGTTCAAGCCCTACATTCATTTGAATGGGGACTGGTTTGAGTTTGGGTTTGGGTTTGAGTTCAGGTAACATTCTGGTACCTGAATCAAACTTTTATTTAAAATTCGTCCAAACCCGATGGACATGAATATCCACAGGTATGCCCTTCACGAGTAAGAGGTCATATACTGTTCTTGCACATTAGCCCTCTGGTGTCAATTGCCAATTTTCCAAAAGGCACATGATCTAAATGCTATCACTAACTATAATTTACACTAACTTGGTGCATAACCTATTTTGTACATGTTTGAGGATGAGACACATCCATTTAGGCACAGGGCTCCATAAATATTTAGTACAAGAAGTGTCAACCCTTTTTAGTGGAGTAGTTTTTTTGCAGATGAAAAATTGGACAAGGTTGTGGGAATACAGCCAAATTACCAGTAATCTATATATATATAGTTGCCTAAGGGGTACTTCCGTCTGTTTCTAACTTCCGTCTGTCTGTAACGGAAATCCTAGGTCGCTGATTGGTCGAGGCCGGCTGGCCATGAACAATCAGTGAGATTGGGGTGGGATTTAAACCTCGCTTCACTTTTTACTATTGATGCTGCCTATGCAGCATCAATAGTAAAAACATAGAATGCTAAAAATAATTTTAAAAAAAATTATATTCTCACCTTCTGAAGTCCGCCGCTGTCCGCGCCTGCCTTTCCCGCTCCTCGTGCTCCAGTCCCAAGAATGCATTGCGGCAATGACCCGAGATCACGTGGTCATCACATGTAGCGAGACCGCTACATGATCACGGGTTTTTACCACTAGGCATTAATGGGATCGGAGCGTCGCGACAAGCATTGGTAAAGGCCTCAGCTGGATCCTTGGGCTGATGGAAGGTGAGTATATAACTATTTATTTTAATTGTTATTTTCAAAGGGATATGGTGCCCACATTGCTATATACTACGTGGCCTGTGTTATATACTGTGTGGGCTGTGTTATTAACTGTGTGGGCTGTGTTATATACTGTGTGGGCTGTGTTATAGTCTACATGCCTGTGCTATATACTACATAGGCTGTGCTATATACTATGTGGCTGTGTTATATACTGCGTGGGCTGTGTTATATACTGCGTGGGCTGTGTTTTATACTTCGTGGCTGTGCTATATACTACGTGGGCTGTGTTATATACTACATGGCTGTGCATTCTAGAATACCCAATGCGTTAGAATCGGGCCACCATCTAGTTCATATATATACAGTATATATAATTTTTCTTACTGAGAAGTTGACATGAGCAACATGCAGCTAGGAGAGAATTGGTAGTTCTTGCCCTACACAATAATTTTCGTATACCGCTTTGGCCAGTCTTGACTAACCAAACTACATGTAGATATTCTTTTTCAAATTTATTCTTGACTGGGGTGAGTGGACCCATGGATGTTTGGGTTCGTCTGATTTGGACTATTTTAAAGTTAGGTATGAGTACAAGAACAGTACCTGAACTTGATCCCTGAATTTGAACCCCATTTAGGTGAATGGAGGGCCAGAACATCTGGCAGTTCCCACTGTGATGTGGGAAACAGCTGCTCTGACTGGCGGTAACCTTACTAAAGTCACTGCTGGGTAAAACGGTTCCCATGCTGTCACACAGAGGACAGCATGTGAGCCAGCAGCTCTGACCAGCAGTGGCAGAGTTACTGCCAATCAGGTACTGCCTAATGACTACTACTGTCACCAGTGTCTCCTTCTCTTGGTGATAGCAACAAGGGCAGGCAACGCTGATGAGAGTATTCATCAGCTAGTGCCTGTGTATAGCGGTAGCTTTACTGCTATCCACAGGTGCCGGAGACAAAGAAGAAGGCAGAAGTGGATTACTTTGTGGGATCATTTTAAAATGAAATGGTTGAACGAGGGTGGGTGAGTCTTTAATCAAATAAAGTGTCTTTTGTGTGCGTATTTATTTTTACTCCTGGGTTAGTAAGAGGGTGTCTGACTGACACTTCTTCATTACTAATCTGAAAAGCAATGACCCCAATTGCCACCACTCCAGGGTAATCTAGAAGGACTGAGGCTAAGGGTACCGTCTCACTATACGATTTACCAACGATCACGACCTGCGATACGACCTGGCCATGATCGTTGGTAAGTCGTTGTGTGGTCGCTGGGGAGCTGTCACACAGACCGCTCTCCAGCGACCAACGATGCCGAGGTTCGCTGGTAACCAGGGTAAACATCGGGTTACTAAGCGCAGGGCCGCGCTTAGTAACCCGATGTTTACCGTGGTTACCAGCGTAAAAGTAAAAAAAAACAAACAGTACATACTGACCATCTGATGTCCGTCAGGTCCCTTGCCGTCTGCTTCCTGCTCTGACTGAGTGCAGCCGTACAGTGAGAGCAGAGCGCAGCAGTGACGTCACCGCTGTGATCTGCTCTCACTTTCCGGCCGGCAGACAGACAGAGCGGGAAGCAGACGGCAAGGGACCTGACGGACATCAGATGGTGAGTATGTACTGTTTGTTTTTTTTAACTTTTACGCTGGTAACCACGGTAAACATCGGGTTACTAAGCGCGGCCCTGCGCTTAGTAACCCGATGTTTACCCTGGTTACCAGCGAACGCATCGCTGGATCGCTGTCACACACAACGATCCAGTGATGACAGCGGGAGATCCAGCGATGAAAGAAAGTTTCAAACGATGTGCTACGACGTACGATTCTCAGCAGGGTGTCTGATCGCAGTAGCGTGTCAGAGACTGCGAGATCGTAACGATATCGCTAGAACGTCACGAATCGTGCCGTCGTAGCGATAAAAATGCCACTGTGTGACGGTACCCTAAGAGCCAGAACTGGAGCATCAAATATGATGCTCCTGGGGTGGCTACATGCTGATAGCTGTAGGTTGGGAATGGCCCAATAACCATGGACATTTCCAGCCTATTAATATCTGCCTGCAGCTATCTGCCTTCCCTTATGTGGTTATTAAAAATAAGGGAGACTTTACGCTGTTTTTTCATTTATTCATTACTAATAAATAAATTAAAATATTAATAAATAAATGAAAAAAATTACATGCCCCCCATCTGCCTGGGATGATTTAATGAATCCTGCTTTGTGAAGGGGGTTGGACCAGATGACCGAGGAGGTCCCTTCCAACTGTACCATTCTATGATTTTATGATCTATGATTCTATGAATAACCAGCTAAGAGAAAGCAGAAAGCTGTGAGCTGGTCTTATTATTCTGGGAAGGGGCTAATATCCATGAACCTTTCCAAATTATTAATATCAGCCCACAGCTATTTGCTTTGCCTTTGCTATTTATTAAAAATGGAGGAACATAAAACAATGACTTAGAGTTCCCCCTATTTTAATAACCAGCTAAGGCTAAGCAGACAGCTGGGGTCTGATATTAATAGGCTGGGAACTGCTATGAACATTGGCCCCATCCCAGCCTAATAAGGCCAGGACTGAGCCACCCCATAAATGGTGCATCCATTAGATGCTCCAATTGTGGCTCTTAGTTTTATCTCTTTCCAATTGCCATGGTGCAGTGGCAATCGGGGGAATGGAATTGTGGGTTTGATGTCAGCTATATAATGTACGCTAACATTAAGCCCACGGCTTAGTAATGGAGAGGCGTCTATCAGACTCCCCCATTACTAACCCAGTAAGTAAAATGAGAAGAAAAACATAGAAAATAACATTTATTTAAAAATTAACACAGAAAAAAATCTTTATTTGAAAAAACTCCCCAACAATTTCCTTCTTTCCCCCATTTATTAAAAAAAATTAAAAAACATAATCTACAGAGTCCACCATAATCCGTAGTCCCATGATAATCCCAGTCTTCTTCATCCATTTTATGGAGCTCTGCTCAAAGAATGCAGCTCCATAGACTGGAGCAGCAGCCACTGATGGGTCTCAGGCTGTGCTCCACGAGACTCATCTGTTGTGAACATCAGTAAGATTATCTCAGTTCACAGTGACCAGTTCTCACGAGGACAGAGTAAGTGCCAGACTAATGAGTGACTGCGAGTCGGACACTAGGCACTCAGCAGTCCTGCCCTTGAGCAGCAAGGCCAGGTGGCTATGAAGCTAGGTAACTTTAGAGTTCACAGCCTCTGTGTCTCCCAGCAACCCAGCCCAGAAACCTTAAGGAAGTCTTTAAAGGAGACTTTAAGGTTACTGGAGTTTCCAGGTGCTGAAACACAGCCTCTGGGTGTTCCAACAGCTGGAAACTCCAGTAATTTTAAAGTCTCCCTTAAAAGCTACCTTAAGGTTTCTGGGTCTCACATCTGCCAGGAGATGGCTGTGAACTCAGATACAGGTTTCCTGAGTTCACAGTCACCGCATGTACCAGCAGCTGTTAGGCTCGGAAACCTTAAGGGAGTATTTAAGGGAGACTTTAAGGTTACTGGAGTTTCTAGCTGCTTGAACACCTGGAAGCTGTGAACTAAGGTTACCAGAGTAATTTTCCTCCATGTGTTCTAGCAGCTGGAAACTCCAGTAACTGTCAAGTCTTCTTTAAAAGCTACCTTGAGGTTTCTGTGTCTCCCAGCTGCCAGGAGACTTGGTGACTGTGAACTAAGGTTACCCAGCAGCGCTGAGGCCCGAAAACCTTACGGGAGTCTTTAGGGGAGACTTTAAATGAACCTGTCAACAGGATTTTGCTAAGAAAACTATAGACACTGTCAGATTAGTGCTGTTAGTACTGATTAAAATCATACCTTGGTTGATGAAATCTAGCTTGTGGTTGTTGTTTAATCTGCATTTGCAGTTTTCAGTTAATGAGGTTCTGGTGATTTGGAGCGGACATGAGGGTGAGGCTTTATGTGTTGCTCTACTTACATATGCATCTTTATGAAAACTGCAAATACAGATTAAACAACAATCAGGAGACAGATTTCATCAACCAAGTTATCATTTTGATCAGTATAACAGCACTAACCTCGCTTTATGGTTACTGGAATTTACTGCTGATGGAACTCCTGGGGCTGTAAACTAAGGTTACCAGAGTTCACAGCCTCCAGATGTTGTAGCAGCTGGAAACTCCAGTAACATTAAAGCCTCCCTTAAAGGCTACCTAAAGGTTTCTGGGTCTCACAGCTGCCAGGAGACCCAGTGATTATGAACTAAGGTTACCCAAGTTCACGACCACCGGGTCTCAACGCACCTCGAGTGCCAGACTGATGAGTGCCAGACTATTGAGCAACCACAAGTCCCCACTGAGAACCGGCCAATGTAAACCGAGGTGACATCAGTAAGTTTACATACATTCACAGCAGCTCTGCCCTTGCGAGAAGCGGCCACTGTGAATTGAGATAACTGTACTGACGTCACCTTAGTTTACAGCAACTGGGTCTCTCATGGTGCATCGCGAGATGTTGCAGTAGCTGCTGCTCAAGTCTATGGAACTGCATTGTTGGAAGATTTCGCCATAGACTGGATGTAGAAGACTGGGATCATTGTGGGATCCCCATATTATGGATTACGGATGACTCTTTGGATTATTTTTTTAAATAAATAGAGGTAATAGGGGAATTGTTTGGGAGGTTTTTTCAACTAAATATTTTTTCCAATGTATTTTTTTCTCTTTTTACTTACTAGGCTAGTAATGGTGGTTACTGGTTAGTAATGGGGGTATCTTTTAGACGCCTGCCAATTACTAACATGTGGGCTTGATGTCAGCGAACATTACACAGCTGACATCTACCCCACAATCTCATTCCCCCGATTGCCACCATAGGGCAATCGGGAAGAGCCAAGGCTAAGCACTAGAATTACCTGTCACACACAGGTAATGCACAGTGGATGACTTACAGCCTATTAGTGATGCCGGTACAGGATGGCACATCAATGCGAGCTGTGGCAAGAAGGTTTGCTGTGTCTGTCAGCATACTGTCCAGAGGCTGGAGGCGCTACCAGGAGACAAGCCAGTACACCAGGAGACATGGAGGGGGCCATAGGAGGGCAACAACCCAGCAGCAGTCCTCACACTTATAAGTCCTAACACTAAAATTAATGTTATCTGGCATACAGCATTTTGTCCAAAATATCAACCAATGAATTGACTTCAAAAATTCAAGATTTAACACAGCAAAAAAAAAGGAAGCAGTATTTGCTTGCCGAGGTCTCAGAACTAATTCACTATCAGAAAACCCATGAAGTAAAGATAGCGGCAACACAGGTGCAAAATACTGATGAGAGAACTACTTACATCCTGCCAATTTATTGGTTGATATTTTGGCTAAAATAGTATATGCAAGACAACACTAATTTTAGTGTTATGTCTCGCAAGTGCGAGGACCCTTGATGTGTGTTATGAGCTTGCGTATCATGGCCAAAATATATGGATTTGCTGCATTCTGTTTTTTTCATTTATGTATTTATCAGTATTTTTTAATAACTTATTTATTAGTAATGAATAAATAAATTTAAAAAATGGATCCCCCTTATTTCTAATAACCAGCTAAGTCAAAACAGACAGCTTCAGGCTTATATTAACAGGCTGAGATTGCCCATGGTTATTGGGCCATTCTACAAATATCAGACTGTAGCTGCCCGAGAAGTGGTGCATCATATTTGATGCACCAATTTTGACACTTAGCCTCGGCTACTCCAGATTGCCCTGGTGCAGTGGAATCTGGGGAAATTGTTTTGGGGTTGATGTCAGCAGCTGGCTGACAACAAGCCCAGGGGGTTAGTAATGGATAGGGGTCAGTCAGACACCCCTATTAATAACCTTGTAGCAAAAATAAATAAACACAGATAAAAAATAATTTATTTGAGTAAAGACTCCCCCACACTCCCTCCTTCACCCATTTAATATTTAAAAATAAATCCTGAAAGTTCCAACAGTAATACTATAGTGAAATGTCCCACGATTCCCATTGAATCCTATGGAGTCTCCTTGTGAGAAAGTTCTCAGAATGAGACTTTCTAGTTCACTGCCATTCAGCATCACCTACAGAAATTCTGACACTACTGCCTGCCGCAGACTGCGAGTTATCCTATTGGCAAACCAAAAAGAAAAGAAAAGAACTGAACATGTGATCCAAGATAATGTGGTACAAGAATATATGGAATTAAATACCTTTATTAATGCAAGTGGCAAAAAAGTAGCACCACAAACAAGAGGTGCCTGCACTGAAAATAGTATATAAACCAACAATATTATATATAACTAGATTGTGGCCCGATTCTAACGCATCGGGTATTCTAGAATATGCATGTCCCCGTAGTATATGGACAATGACGATTCCAGAATTCGCGGCAGACTGTGCCCGTCGCTGATTGGTCGAGGCAACCTTTATGACATCATCGTCGCCATTGCAACCATTATGACATCTACGTCGATACTGTGCCCGTCGCTGATTGGTCGAGGCCTGGCGGCCTTGACCAATCAGAGACGCGGGATTTCCAGGACAGACAGAAAAACCCTTAGACAATTATATATATAGATACAATTCAATAAAAAGACTACTTCCCAGGTGACAATACCAATAAATTACTCCAGTAGGAATGTAGCAAAATACAAATATATAACTTTCAATCTACACATATATGTAAGTAGGGGGGCTGGCATTCCACTTCCACACTACGACCATGACGGGTGAGGATCAGTCCTATACATTTGTGTGCGATTAGATGTCTGTTGGGACATATAGTGCCTGTTATTGTACGGCCTATACACTTTATGAATGTGGTACCTTGGGTCGGATCTTTTGATACTAGTGTGGATTTGTGGAGGTGTTAACTGTATCCTTTGCTTTTGTAGTTACCCTGAAATGACTATATGCTTTTTACATTTTTGTATATGGTGACTTTATTTCTGATTTTTGTTATTGAATAAATTTTACATTTTATGATCAAAAAGACAGTAGTTTTGACTCCACTGTTCTAATTATATATGATGTTGGGAGTTTCTGTCATGGTCTATATTGGATAATTTTGTTGCTCTGACCTATATAATTATATATGTAAGTATGTATACAATATCATATAGTATTATAAAAATGAAAAAATATATAATAAAAGCTATAAATAATTTCATAGGCAAATATATAAATTGCTCAAAAAAATAAAGGGAACACTTAAACAACAGAATATAACTCCAAGTAAATCAAACTTCTGTGAAATCAAACTGTCCACTTAGGTAGCAACACTGTTTAACAATCAATTTCACATGCTGTTGTGCAAATGGAATAGACAACAGATTGAAATTATTGGCAATTATCAAGACACACTCAATAAAGGAGTGGTTCTGCAGGTTGGGACCACAGACCACATCTCAGTACCAATGCTTTCTGGCTGAGGTTTTGGTCACTTTTGAATGTTGGTTGTGCTTTCACACTAATGGTAGCATGGGACGGACTCTACAACCCACACAAGTGGCTTAGGTAGTGCAGCTCATGCAGGAGGGCACATCAATGCGAGCTGTGGCAAGAAGGTTTGCTGTGTCTCTCAGCGTAGTGTCCAGAGGCTAGAGGTGCTACCAGGAGACAGGCCAGTACACCAGAAGACATGGAGGGGGCCTTAGGAGGGCAACAACCCAGCAGCAGGATGGCTACCTCAGACTTTCTGCAGGGAGGAACAGGAGGAGCACTGCCAGAGCCCTGCAAAATGACATCCAGCAGGCCACAAATGTGCATGTGTCTGCACAGATGGTTAGAAACCGACTCTATGAGGATGGTCTGAGTGCCCGACGTCCACAGATGGGGGTTGTGCGCAGAGCCCAACACCGTGCAGGACACTTTGCATTTGCCACAGAACACCAGGATTGGCAAATTTGCCACTGGCACCCAGTGCTCTTCACAGATGAAAACAGGTTCACGCTGAGCACATGTGACAGACGTGACAGAGTCTGAAGATGCCGTGGAGAGCAATCTGCTGCCTGCAACATCCTTCAGCATGACCGGTTTTGCAGTGGGTCAGTAATGGTGTGCAGTGGCATTTCTTTGGAGGGCCGCACAGGCCTCCATGTGCTCGCCAGAGGTAGCCTGACTGCCATTAGGTACTGAGATGAGATCCTCAGACCCCTTGTGTGACTATATGCTGGTGCGGTTAGCCCTGGGTTCCTCCTAATGCAGGACAATTCCAGACTTCATGTGGCTGGAGTGTGTCAGCAGTTCCTGCAAGATGAAGGCATTGAAGCTATGGAGTGGCCCACCCATTCCCCAGACCTGAATCTGATTGAACACATTTGGGACATCATGTCTCGCACCATCCACCAACATCATGTTGCACCACAGACTGTGCAGGAGTTGGCGGATTCTTTAGTCCAGGTCTGGGGGAAGATCCCTCAGGAGACCATCCACCGTCTCATCAGGAGCATGCACAGGTGTTATAGGGAGTTCATACAGGCACATGGAGGCAACACACACACACACACAACTGATCATCATTTCCTTGTCTTGAGGCATTTCCACTGAAGTTGGATTAGCCTGTAATTTGATTTTCCACTTTGATTTTGAGTATCATTCGAAATCCAGACCTCCATGGGATTTTCATTTTGATTTACATTGATCATTTTTATGTTTAATTGTTCTCAACACATTCCACTATGTAGTGGAAAAAAAATTTGCAACTGAAACATTTCATTCAGTGATATCTAGGATGTGGTATTTTAGTGTTCCCTCATGTGCATGCATATAGTGCTACAGTACTGTGCTTATTGATGTCTTATGACAATATGAGTCACATCCCATGATAAGAATGAAAAAATAAAAAAATAAAAAGATAAATGAAAAAATAAGAAAATGGTTAAAAGCAAAGAAATGTGTGGGAGAGATATAATACAATCAAAGGTGCAAATAAGTGCAAATATACCAACACAAAGCAATTCAATTAATACATGCTGAAGGAGGTATAATAACATCCAATCACTAGTGAATGTCAGGTTTCAAGAATAATGCACACAATAAACACACAATGGAATGAGTAAATAAAAAAAAGGAGAAATGTGTGTGATAATCACAGGAAAAAGACTAATTAAATCTCACAGTGAATGGCAAATATCATACGTAATGCACACAATAAAACACACACAGGAGGTGAGTAGATGAAAAGGGGAGAATTGTGTGATAATCACGGGAAAAAGGCTGCTATAAAGCCAAATATGCACTGGTAAGGAAAGAGAGGAGTATGTCACCTGATGAACAAGTTACCCTTTTGGGCCTCCTTCTCAGAAAATTCTCAGAATAACACTAAATAGGGTTACTCGCGGTCAGAGGCAAGCACAGAAATTCTCAGGCTCTGAGGGTCATCGTGCAGTGGGGATTTATAGTATAGTAGACATTAAACAGTATAGCGACTACTGTATAGCAACTACTGTAGGAACCATAATACAGTTTGAGGGCTACTGCAGGGGACATCATACAGTGTGTGGCACTACTGTGGGAGCCATCATACAGTGTATGGATAACTATGGGGGCCATCTTACAGTATAGTGTATACTGTTTGGGACATTGTACAGTTTGGGGGGGAGTCACACAGTGTAGGAACTACTTTAAGGGCCATCATACGGTGTGGGCATAACTGTGGGGACCACCATACAGCTTGGGGACTACTGTGGAGACCATCATATAGTGTGGGAGCCATCATGCAGTGTGGTAACCACTGTGTGGACCATCGTACAGTTTGAAGGCTACTATGGGGTCTTTCATATAGTGTAGTGACTATTGTGTGGCCATCTTACTGTGTGACGGCTACTATAGAAGCAATCATACAATGTGGGGAGTACTGTCAGGGTCATTGTACATTGTGGGGACTTCTATGGGGGCCATCATACAATGTGAGAGCTTCTGTGGTAGCCATAATACAGTGTGGGTGCTACTGTTTGAGCCATGTTACAGTGTGTGGACATGACATAGTGTAGAGATTACTCTAGGGTCCATCATACAGTGTGTGGGCTGCTGTTTAGGGCATTAACCAGTGTAGGGACTATTGTTGTTGGCATCATACTATGTGGGGACTACTGTTAGGGCACCACACAGTTTAGGAACTACTGAGTGGACACCATACAGTGGTGGAACTATTGTAATGGCCATCATACAGTGTAGGGACTAATGTAAAGACATTATACAGTCTGTGAGATACTGTAGGCACAATCATAGACTGTGGGGGCTATCATATAGTGTTGGTGCTACTGTGTGGACTATTACAAAGTATAAGGGTTATTATACAGTGTGGGCTCCATTGTGCTGTGTGGAGGCCAAAGCACAGTTTGGGGTCTGTTGTGAATTTGCTTTTTGCTCCCTCTAGTGGTTACTAGTTTTTTGACTCTGGTTTTTCTGTCATTCCTTTTATCCGCACCTGGGTCGTTAGTTAGGGGTGTTGCTATATAAGCTCCCTGGACCTTCAGTTCAATGCCTGGCAACGTAGTTATCAGAGCTAGTCTGCTGTGCTCTTGTCTACTGATCCTGGTTCCAGTTATATCAGCTAAGTCTGCCTTTTGCTTTTTGCTATTTGTTTTGGTTTTGTATTTTTGTCCAGCTTGTTCCAAATCTATATCCTGACCTTTGCTGGAAGCTCTAGGGGGCTGGTGTTCTCCCCCCGGACCGTTAGACGGTTCGGGGGTTCTTGAATTTCCAGTGTGGATTTTGATAGGGTTTTTGTTGACCATATAAGTTACCTTTCTTTATTCTGCTATCAGTAAGCGGGCCTCTCTGTGCTAAACCTGGTTCATTTCTGTGTTTGTCATTTCCTCTTACCTCACCGTCATTATTTGTGGGGGGCTTCTATCCAGCTTTGGGGTCCCCTTCTCTGGAGGCAAGAAAGGTCTTTGTTTTCCTCTACTAGGGGTAGCTAGATTCTCCGGCTGGCGCGTGTCATCTAGAATCAACGTAGGAATGATCCCCGGCTACTTCTAGTGTTGGCGTTAGGAGTAGATATATGGTCAACCCAGTTACCACTGCCCTATGAGCTGGATTTTTGTATTCTGCAGACTTCCACGTTCCTCTGAGACCCTCGCCATTGGGGTCATAACAGTTTGCCAGGCCAGTATTAAATGTTTAATGCATTGCAGAAGAGGGATTATAAGAAAGAAGATTCTGAGTTTTTTTTTTTTCTTTCTCCTTCCCCTTTACCTCAGAGTGGCTATGCTTGCTGCAGACATGAATGTCCAGACCTTGATTACAAGTGTGGACCAGCTGGCTACTCGTGTGCAGGGCATACAAGACTATGTTATCAGAAATCCTAGGTCAGAACCTAAAATACCGATTCCTGAACTGTTTTCCGGAGACAGGTTTAAGTTTAGGAATTTCGTGAATAATTGTAAATTGTTTTTGTCCCTGAGACCCTGTTCATCTGGAGATTCTGCTCAGCAAGTAAAAATTGTTATTTCGTTCTTACGGGGCGACCCTCAGGATTGGGCTTTTTCGCTGGCGCCAGGAGATCCGGCATTGGCTGATCTTGATGCGTTTTTTCTGGCGCTCGGTTTACTTTATGAGGAACCCAATCTTGAGATTCAGGCTGAAAAGGCCTTGCTGGCTATGTCTCAGGGGCAGGACGAGGCTGAAGTGTATTGCCAAAAATTTCGGAAATGGTCCGTGCTGACACATTGGAACGAGTGTGCACTGGCCGCTAATTTTAGAAATGGCCTTTCTGAAGCCATTAAGAATGTTATGGTGGGTTTTCCCATTCCCACAGGTCTGAATGATACTATGGCACTGGCTATTCAAATTGACCGGCGGTTGCGGGAGCGCAAAACCGCAAATTCCCTCATGGTGTTGTCTGAACAGACACCTGATTTAATGCAATGTGATAGAATCCTGACTAGAAATGAGCGGAAAATTCATAGACGCCGGAATGGCTTGTGCTACTACTGTGGTGATTCTACACATGTTATCTCAGCATGCTCTAAACGTATAGCTAAGGTTGTTAGTCCTGTCACCGTTGGTAATTTGCAACCTAAATTTATTCTGTCTGTAACTTTGATTTGCTCACTGTCATCTTATCCTGTCATGGCGTTTGTAGATTCAGGTGCTGCCCTGAGTCTCATGGATCTCTCATTTGCTAAGCGCTGTGGATTTACTCTTGAACCATTAGAAAATCCTATTCCTCTTAGGGGTATTGATGCTACACCATTGGCAGCAAATAAACCGCAGTATTGGACTCAGGTTACCATGTGCATGACTCCTGAACACCGCGAGGTGATACGTTTCCTGGTTTTACATAAAATGCATGATTTGGTTGTTTTAGGGCTGCCATGGTTACAGACCCATAATCCAGTCCTGGACTGGAAGGCTATGTCAGTCTCAAGTTGGGGCTGTCGTGGTATTCATGAGGATTCCCTGTGTCTATTGCTTCTTCTACGCCTTCGGAAGTTCCGGAGTATTTGTCTGATTATCAGGATGTCTTCAGTGAGTCTGAGTCCAGTGCACTGCCTCCTCATAGGGACTGTGACTGTGCTATAGATTTGATCCCAGGCAGTAAATTTCCTAAAGGAAGACTGTTTAATCTGTCGGTACCTGAACATACCGCTATGCGTTCATATATCAAGGAGTCTCTGGAAAAAGGACATATTCGTCCGTCTTCTTCCCCTCTTGGTGCGGGATTCTTTTTTGTGGCAAAAAAGGACGGATCTTTGAGACCTTGTATTGATTATCGGCTTTTGAATAAGATCACTGTCAAATTTCAGTATCCTTTACCGCTGTTGTCTGACTTGTTTGCCCGGATTAAGGGTGCCAAGTGGTTCACCAAGATAGACCTTCGTGGTGCGTACAACCTTGTGCGCATTAAGCAAGGTGATGAATGGAAAACCGCATTCAATACGCCCGAAGGTCATTTTGAGTACTTGGTGATGCCTTTTGGGCTCTCCAATGCGCCTTCAGTTTTTCAGTCCTTTATGCATGACATTTTCCGGAAGTATCTGGATAAATTTTTGATTGTTTATCTGGATGATATTTTGGTTTTTTCTGATAATTGGGATTCGCATGTGGAGCAGGTCAGGTTGGTCTTTAAAATTTTGCGTGAAAATTCTTTGTTTGTCAAGGGCTCAAAGTGTCTCTTTGGTGTACAGAAGGTTCCCTTTTTGGGGTTCATTTTTTCCCCTTCTGCGGTGGAGATGGACCCAGTCAAGGTCCGAGCTATTCTTGATTGGACTCAGCCCTCGTCAGTTAAGAGTCTTCAGAAGTTCTTGGGCTTCGCTAACTTCTACCGTCGTTTTATCGCTAATTTTTCTAGCATTGTGAAACCTTTGACGGATATGACCAAGAAGGGCTCCGATGTAGCTAACTGGGCTCCTGCTGCCGTGGAGGCTTTCCAGGAGTTGAAACGCCGGTTTACTTCGGCGCCTGTTTTGTGCCAGCCTGACGTCTCACTTCCCTTTCAGGTTGAGGTGGATGCTTCGGAGATTGGGGCAGGGGCCGTTTTGTCGCAGAGAGGCCCTGGTTGCTCTGTTATGAAACCTTGTGCCTTTTTCTCTAGGAAGTTTTCGCCTGCCGAGCGAAATTATGATGTGGGCAATCGGGAGTTGTTGGCCATGAAATGGGCATTTGAGGAGTGGCGTCATTGGCTCGAGGGTGCTAAGCATCGTGTGGTGGTCTTGACTGATCACAAAAATCTGATGTATCTCGAGTCTGCTAAACGCCTTAATCCGAGACAGGCCCGCTGGTCATTGTTTTTCTCCCGCTTTGATTTTGTTGTCTCGTATTTACCAGGTTCAAAGAATGTGAAGGCCGATGCTCTTTCTAGGAGCTTTGTGCCTGATGCTCCTGGAGTCGCTGATCCTGTTGGTATTCTTAAAGATGGAGTTATCTTGTCAGCTATTTCTCCGGATCTGCGACGTGTGTTGCAGAGATTTCAGGCTGATAGGCCTGAGTCTTGTCCACCTGACAGACTGTTTGTCCCGGATAAGTGGACCAGCAGAGTCATTTCCGAGGTTCATTCCTCGGTGTTGGCAGGTCACCCGGGAATTTTTGGCACCAGAGATCTGGTGGCCAGGTCCTTTTGGTGGCCTTCCTTGTCAAGGGATGTGCGGTCATTTGTGCAGTCCTGTGGGACTTGTGCTCGAGCTAAGCCTTGCTGTTCTCGTGCCAGCGGTTTGCTCTTGCCCTTGCCTGTCCCGAAGAGACCTTGGACACATATCTCCATGGATTTCATTTCTGATCTTCCGCTATCTCAGGGCATGTCCGTTATCTGGGTGATATGTGATCGCTTCTCCAAGATGGTCCATTTGGTTCCTTTGCCTAAGCTGCCTTCCTCTTCCGATCTGGTTCCTGTGTTTTTCCAGAACGTGGTTCGTTTGCACGGCATCCCTGAGAATATTGTGTCAGACAGAGGATCCCAGTTCGTTTCCAGGTTCTGGCGATCCTTTTGTAGTAGGATGGGCATTGATTTGTCGTTTTCGTCTGCTTTCCATCCTCAGACTAATGGACAGACGGAGCGAACCAATCAGACTTTGGAGGCTTATTTGAGGTGTTTTGTCTCTGCTGATCAGGACGATTGGGTGACATTCTTGCCGTTGGCTGAGTTTGCCCTTAATAATCGGGCTAGTTCCGCCACCTTGGTTTCGCCTTTTTTCTGCAACTCTGGTTTCCATCCTCGCTTTTCTTCGGGTCATGTGGAGCCTTCTGACTGTCCTGGGGTGGATTCTGTGGTGGATAGGTTGCAGCAGATCTGGAATCATGTGGTGGACAACTTGAAGTTGTCACAGGAGAAGGCTCAGCGCTTTGCCAACCGCCGCCGCGGTGTGGGTCCCCGACTACGCGTTGGGGATTTGGTGTGGCTTTCTTCCCGCTTTGTTCCTATGAAGGTCTCCTCTCCCAAATTTAAACCTCGTTTTATTGGGCCTTACAAGATATTGGAAATCCTTAATCCTGTATCTTTTCGTCTGGATCTTCCTGTGTCGTTTGCTATTCACAATGTATTTCATAGGTCCTTGTTGCGGCGGTACATTGTGCCTGTAGTTCCTTCTGCTGAGCCTCCTGCTCCGGTGTTGGTTGAGGGCGAGTTGGAGTACGTGGTGGAGAAGATCTTGGATTCTCGCCTCTCCAGGCGGAGGCTTCAGTACCTGGTCAAGTGGAAGGGCTATGGTCAGGAGGATAATTCCTGGGTGGTCGCCTCTGATGTTCATGCGGCCGATTTAGTTCGTGCCTTTCATGCCGCTCATCCTGATCGCCCTGGTGGTCGTGGTGAGGGTTCGGTGACCCCTCACTAAGGGGGGGGTACTGTTGTGAATTTGCTTTTTGCTCCCTCTAGTGGTTACTAGTTTTTTGACTCTGGTTTTTCTGTCTTTCCTTTTATCCGCACCTGGGTCGTTAGTTAGGGGTGTTGCTATATAAGCTCCCTGGACCTTCAGTTCAATGCCTGGCAACGTAGTTATCAGAGCTAGTCTGCTGTGCTCTTGTCTACTGATCCTGGTTCCAGTTATATCAGCTAAGTCTGCCTTTTGCTTTTTGCTATTTGTTTTGGTTTTGTATTTTTGTCCAGCTTGTTCCAAATCTATATCCTGACCTTTGCTGGAAGCTCTAGGGGGCTGGTGTTCTCCCCCCGGACCGTTAGACGGTTCGGGGGTTCTTGAATTTCCAGTGTGGATTTTGATAGGGTTTTTGTTGACCATATAAGTTACCTTTCTTTATTCTGCTATCAGTAAGCGGGCCTCTCTGTGCTAAACCTGGTTCATTTCTGTGTTTGTCATTTCCTCTTACCTCACCGTCATTATTTGTGGGGGGCTTCTATCCAGCTTTGGGGTCCCCTTCTCTGGAGGCAAGAAAGGTCTTTGTTTTCCTCTACTAGGGGTAGCTAGATTCTCCGGCTGGCGCGTGTCATCTAGAATCAACGTAGGAATGATCCCCGGCTACTTCTAGTGTTGGCGTTAGGAGTAGATATATGGTCAACCCAGTTACCACTGCCCTATGAGCTGGATTTTTGTATTCTGCAGACTTCCACGTTCCTCTGAGACCCTCGCCATTGGGGTCATAACAGGGGTCCAACAGTATGGGGACTACTATGGGGTCAATCATACATAGTTTGGGCTACTGGGGAGGACATCATACAGTGTGAGAACTACTGTGATTCCATCACATAGTGTAGGACCCATCAAAATTGTGGGGACTGCCCATTCAGATAAGTGCACTTTTTGTTGTATTTCCCAAACAATTTTACAATGCATATACAATTCCTAAATCATTTGTGTATTTTTTTCACTTAATAGATCCAAAATAGATCATTATTTTTTTTAATATGTTTCTTGCAGTAATAGCTTAGTTCTAATAGAAAGCTGCACAATAAAGAATTTAAATGATACAACTATATATAATAGCTGTATGCACAAGTTTACTTCATTCTCGTGTTTATTGATCTGAATACTAAAATTGTATTCAGCAAGCTCTCAAGCTTGCGGTAGTCTTGACAACTAGAAACTATAACTTTAACATTTAATTCAGTGACTTTGAAAATAATTTGTATCTCTGTATCAGAAAAATCGGCTTTGACCTCTGTGACAATACAGCAATTATTCTTAAATATGAGACAGACATATGTCAAGAAACATATGCCATTGTTCATGTGAGCCTGAATGTTGAATTTAGAAGTGATGTTTGTTGCAGTTGTGACAACACATCACTTGTTCTAGACTAGGCTAGATGCATTTTCCAGTAGGTCAAGAGACCTAAGCCAATGTTCATATGAGCCTGAACATAGTCACTTGAACTAATATTTGCTGCAACTTATTGTGCTGCTATCCTTGGAAGACAGGGATGCAGAGTTATTGAACAATTTATGTTTTTTAATATGCTGATTACTCACTGTACCAGTCAATGCAGCTTGTTGACCTGCAAACATTGCAAGATAAACTATGAAAATTGATTGACCAGTTGAACAGTGAGAGATTACCTTATTCCACCTTCCTCCTGACCTGTGGATGATGGCCTGAAGGACAGTTGTGAACCATAAAAGAGGGGTCTGCCTCTGTTCTCAGAGAGATTCTACAGGATGCCAGCTTAAGGGACCAAGGCCCTAGCTGGCAGAATACAGATATACTTCATTGACCATCACCGAACCCTCAAAGAAGTTTGCAGAATCCAGGTTAGGACAATCAGGTCACTATGCCCTATGGATACCTTTGGAAAAGCAGGGTTGGGATAATCAGGTCACCTGGCCCCATCAATATGTTTTTAGAAGCCAGGCCATATACCTCAATGAACTGGTAGCTTCCTCAGCTTGTCGTTACCTCCTCTCTGTGAGTGCCCGCAAAAAGCGGGGTGCCACCAATGGGGATTGTCCCAAAGTCGCAACTGCTCTAATCTAGGTGAGCCAGCGGAACAGTCAGACTCTGTAATTTGCACATCTTGTGTATTTGTTGAGACTGTTCTATGTGTTATTTTCTGTTAGTAATTCAATAAAGTATTGCCACACTGTTTTGCCCTCATCCTGTGTTGTCCTAGTAGTATTCTGTTCAATAAGGAGTGCAGGCGTTCAGTGGGATGAGCCCTGGTACATGCGGCCTTTCTAAAGTCAGCTGGGCAAGTGGACCAGATCACCCATTGACCCTCATGTCTTCCCAACCTCTATTACTATACATATATTAAGAAATTACACAAAATTGATGCAAGCTAAAAGTGAAGATTCTTCAAGTTTTTAAAAATGCTCGTAAAACCAATTTTAAAAGGAATCTGCCATCTGATTCATGTTGTCCAAATCACGGGCTGCATGAAACAGAGCCTACCTGCAGTTAGGGTACCGTCTCACAATGGCACTTTGATCGCTACGACGGCACGATCCGTGACGTTCCAGCGATATCCATACGATATCGCTGTGTCTGACACACAGCAGCGATCAGGGACCCCGCTGAGAATCGTACGTCGTAGCAGATCGTTTGGAACTTTATTTCGTCGCTGGATCTCCTGCTGTCATCACTGGATAGGTGTGTGTGACACCGATCCAGCGATGTGTTCGCTTGTAACCAGGGTAAACATCGGGTAACTAAGCGCAGGGCCACGCTTAGTAACCTGATGTTTACCCAGGTTACCATCGTAAATGTAAAAAAACCCAAACAGTACATACTCACATTCCGGTGTCACGTCCCCCGGCATCTGCTTCCCGCACTGACTGTGAGCGCCGGCCGTAAAGTGAAAGCAGAGCACAGCAGTGACGTCACCGCTGTGCTGTGCCTTACGGCCGGCACTCACAGTCAGTGCGGGAAGCAGACGCCAGGGGACGTGACACCGAAATGTGAGTATGTACTGTTTGTTTTTTTTTACATTTACGATGGTAACCAGGGTAAACATCGGGTTACTAAGCGCGGCCCTGCGCTTAGTAACCCGATGTTTACCCTGGTTACCTGGGGACTTCGGCATCGTTGGTAGCTGGAGAGCTGTCTGTGTGACAGCTCCCCAGCAACCACACAACGACTTACCAAAGATCATGGCCAGGTCGTATTGCTGGTCGTGATCGTTGGTAAATCATTTAGTGTAACGGTACCCTTAGGTAGATTTTTATAGGAAATTCTCCTGCATTTCAAGGAACAGAAACTTTGAAGATCTCGAGCCATTGTCGAGACCACAGTGGGAGACCATACTAGTTCAGGTACACCCCTGGCTGACTCTTCCTCATGCTATGGGACAGACAGACCAATCAATCAGCTGCAGATTGAGACCAAGTATCATCTCTGCCTATGGTCAAAAATTCATCTTTAAAGTTTATTATCTCTGAAGTGCCATATTATTCCATGGAAAAATATACCTAGCTGCAATCCTGCAGCCAGTCTCTGATTCATTCTGCCCATGGTTTGTGCAGCGTGAATCAGATTGCATGTTCCTTTTAAAAAATAATTTTATTAGGTTCACATATTTTATGACAGAGATTTGTTGCATAGATGTGTACAGAAATCATGCTGTATCAGAATATAGTTTTGTTCTTAAATTATGTTATTATCAATAGACTTCTAGTGCTCAATTATTTCTTAGATCATTTTACGATCACTGCAAAAAGTATATTTATTAAAGTACTTTAAGGTGATTTATATGGAAAATATGCAGATAAACTTTGTTGTGTTGTTTCAATGTACAGAGCAGAAGACTTAATCATTGTAGTGATTGTAAAGATTACTAATTGCAAATGCTTCAGAAAATTGATGCAATTAAAAGATAGCAACATTTTCAATTTGAATTTACAAATTTCTCTTTGAAAAGTCATAATCGGATTAGTTAATACAGGATTCATGAAAACTGTAAAAAATTGATTTTTGTTTTCGGTTTAATAAGATTATCAATGGAACTTTTCTTTTCACAGTTGTTTTACTAGGGATATTTGTTGTTTGAAAATATGCAAACCATATCTTAATTTTATTGCTAATTAGGATTCTGAAAGACTTATGATACAATATGCAACTCTTATACTTGTATAGATTTTGTGTTATGCTTGATTTATATCACTATAGATTTTGTGTTATTCTTGATGACTAGTTTTAAATATTTTAATGCATTTGGATGACCGCTAAAAGCAAAATTATTACTGAGAAGGCAGTCCTTTGCATTTTCCTTTTCCATTGCATGTTTACTCACAGCATAATCCTTTCAGTTTCCTAAGACATTACAGTTTTAATAGTTAAGGGATTTTTCTATACAAATGTAGCAGACCAGCATTTTTCCACTAACTTTTTCTTTTTTTTGATTAGGGAAATCAAACTGAATTAAACTAAATCAGTACTTTTACCTAATGACCTATGGAAAATTCCAGATTAAGCAAAGTGAACCTTATTAATGCACATAACTTTTCAAACAACAACCATTGTATTGTACACAACATTTACCAATGTGTTTGCATATTGATGAAACAATACAACTGAAGATAGGCGCAAATCGAATTGCAGTTTAAGTTAACTAAATTTGCAGGTCCCAGCAAATTGCACAAAAATGCCTACCGTCTTTTCAAACATTGCAAAATATTTCATTAGTCACAGAAGGCATCTTGCTGCTAGAGTTGGGCGTTCATTTGAAATCCAAATTTGCCAGCTTTGAAATTCTTCCTATCTGACCTCTGACCTCCTATCCATAAGCTGGAAAAGCCTAAAAATATGCTGAATGGCTGATTCCTATCTTTTTTACTGGCCATAATATGCCACCCTATTTGGCCGGGCTTCACCATGTGATGTTATAGCTGCATGGCCATAGATGGAAGCTCCCATGTTCACACCCTATGTCTTAATTTTGATCTTTGAGTCTTCAGCAATGTGTGAGAAGATGAATGGCTTTTTTAACGGGGGATCCTGTTGAACCAAATTGCAGAGTTTAAATTTAAGGCGAAATGTGAATTTCTGGAAATTCGAATCAAAGTCAATCAACTCAGTGGATCAATAAAGTGTATCATATAGTATCATATCGTATCTCTACTTGCAGCCATTAAATCATATCGTGTGGTACAGCCATTCAGGAGGAAGCTATCATAAATATATATATATATATATATATATATATATATATATTGGATGAAATAAGTATTGAACACATCACCAAATTTCTTAGTAAATATATTTCTAAACATGCTATTGACATAAAATTCTCACCAGATGTCAGTAACAATCCATCCAATCCACAAAAGCAAAGAAATCAAACCATAGATGTAAATAAATTAAGTTATGTGTAATAATGAACATTGGGAAAATACTCTAGGTAATAACGTGTTGTAAAACTGCAGCAGTGAATAAGATGATTTGAGTTGCCTGTGAATAATACAGGGATTACATTGATGGGGAAGAGAGAGAGAAGTGGGGTGCTAGCAGCACAATCAAACTCTACCTGTTCGATCAGTGATATGGTGGAACTGGCATTTGGCCTGATGTATTTGATTTCTAGTTACATACTTTTTTCTTCATTCAAACTGCACTAGAAGGAAGCAGCAAAGAAGCACAATATTTTGCGAAATGCTGTTGCCTACAGCTTCATCAGGGAACAGCTATATGGGTGGTATTATCACCACCTTGTGGTAGGGCAGGAGTCATTATTGTGCATTTTGCCTTACCTAAATGACATTGTTTATCTTACACTGGACTCTATAAAGCTTGTGTATGTGTCACGAGGAGACTAGGTAGGTGAGAGCTAATAACCCGAGCCCCTGTAATTTCCCTCAGACTAGGGAAATGCTGACTGACCCTCTACCTGAAGTTTACACTGATGGTGTGCATGTCCAGGCCTTGAACCTCACCCTGCCTCCTGTTACAGCCCTAAGCTGAACATCTCCGCCCTCCACCCAGTGAATGTAATACACCAATACCCACAGTTAGCACATACAAGGATAAAGGAAAATATACACCACGCCGCAGTCACTCAGGAATACACTAAAAATGTGCAGGGCAAAATAAACACAAATATAGGAAGGAGTAAATAAGACAAAGGAAAATACACCACCAGCAACGATTCTCCAACAACCAGCTCTCCACTCCAGACTGAGATAACAACGCAAGACAGAAGCTATAATCGGCGACGCCCAATGATCCTGGAGAACTATTTAAAGGCCATGGGCATGGCCCAGCTCCCAATCCGAGGATCAGGTAAATTAATCCTGGAACAGCTGGACAAAACCTAGCCGACGCCAATGAGCAAATAGTGGTCAAAAGCGGAATCACCGCTGTCTGTCGAACGACCTGGTCTGAACAGCGTCCGACATGACAGTACCCCGCCTTCTACGAGGGACCCCAGGGCCCTCACGGCTTATAGGACCCGGCTTGTCTGGATGGCGACAATGAAAAAACCTGACCAGCCGATCCGCATGAATATCCGAGGCTGGTACCCAGGACCTCTCCTCAGGCCCATAACCACGCCAGTGTACCAAGTACTGTAAAGTACGATGCACTACACGAGAGTCAACCCCCTTGGAGACTTCAAACTCCAAATTACCATCCACCAAGACTGGAGGTGGCATAGGCGCCGCGTCCACAGAACCCACCACCTTCTTTAGAAGAGACCTGTGGAACACGTTCTGTATCTTATACACTGTAGGGAGCTCCAATCGGTACGCTACTGGGTTAATGACAGCGGTGACCCTAAATGGACCAATAAACCATGGACCCAATTTAAGGGATGGTATTTTGAGTCTTATGATTTTTGTGGATAACCACACCCAGTCATCCACACTCAGGTCCGGACCTGGCACACGCCTACTGTCAGCCACACGTTTGTACCTAGCACCCACACTCAACAGGCGCTGTTTAACTCTCCTCCAGACTGATGATAATTGTGCTCCTAACTGATCCTCCTCCGGAACGCCTGAAGAGCCCCTCTGACTCAAGGTACAAAATTGAGGATGTAGCCCATAAACACAAAAAAACGGAGACTCCCCAGACGACTCCTGGCAGTGATTATTGATGGCAAACTCAGCCAAAGGAAGAAAGGTAGACCACTCCTCCTGGTTATCAGAGACAAAGCAGCGTAAGTACTGTTCCAAATATTGGTTCATATGCTCAGTCTGACCATTTGACTGAGGATGGAACGCCGAAGAATGAGACAACTTGATCCCCAGCCATGAGCAAAATGCTCTCCAAAATTTTGCCACAAACTGAGACCCTCTATCAGACACGATGTCAGACGGAACCCCATGAAGTCTGACCACCTCCTGCACAAATACCTGAGCCAGAGTCTTAGCGTTAGGCAACGAAGGCAAAGGCACAAAGTGCGACATTTTTGAAAACCGATCAACAATCGCCAAGATGACCATGTTCCCAGCTGATGAGGGCAAATCAGTGATGAAATCCATGGAGATTTCCATCCATGGCTTACTAGGTACTTCAAGAGGAAGTAGAGTGCCAACAGGACAGGAGCGGGGCGTCTTAGCCCTAGCGCACGTGGTACAAGCTGACACGTATGAGACCACATCCTGTCGGATCTTGGGCCACCAAAACCGACGTGACACCAACTCCAAGGTACCTCTAACCCCTGGGTGGCCAGCCAGGACAGCATCATGATGCTCCGCCAAAACCTTTAGGCGGAGATGAAGCAGTACAAAAGATTTGTTGATGGGAAGCTCAGATGGTACCTCCTCCTGAGCCTCGGCAATCTCAGCCTCAACCTCGGTAGTGAGAGCCGAAACCACAACACCCTTTTGGAGGATGGGTACTGGATCCTCCTGAGGTTCACCCCCCAGAAAACACCTGGACAGAGCATCCGCCTTAGTGTTTTTAGACCCTGGTCTGTAAGTGACAACAAAATTGAACCGCATGAAAAACAATGCCCAGCGAGCCTGCCTGGGGGGGCTGACTCCAAATACAGCAGATTCTTATGATCGGTAATAACAGTAACCTGATGTACCAAACCCTCCAAGAAGTGTCGCCATTCCTCAAAGGCCAACTTGATTGCCAACAACTCCCTGTTGCCGATATCGTAGTTATGTTTGGCGGACGACAGTTTCTTGGAGAAATAGGCGCACGGACGCAAACCACTCAAAGATGAGCCTTGAGATAGTACCGCCCCCACACCAACCTCAGACACATCGACTTCCACAACAAAGGGTTTTGATATGTCTGGCTGCACAAGAATGGGGGCTGAAACAAAACTGTTCTTAAGAAATTCAAATGCGCGCACAGCAGCCTCAGGCCAAATGGAGAAATTGGTACCCTTTTTAGTCATGTCAGTTAGCGGTTTAGCAATGATTAGTGTTGAGCGATACCGTCCGATACTTGAAAGTATCGGTATCGGAAAGTATCGGCCGATACCGGCAAAGTATCGGATCTAATCCGATACCGATACCCGATACCAATACAAGTCAATGGGACACCAAGTATCGGACGGTATCCTGTATGGTTCCCAGGGTCTGAAGGAGAGGAAACTCTCCTTCAGGCCCTGGGATCCATATCAATATGTAAAAGAAAGAATTGAAATAAAAAATAGGGATATACTCACCTCTCCGACGCAGCCTGGACTTTACCGCCATAACCGGGAGCCGTTGTACCTAAGAATGCGCGCTTGAAGGGCCTTAGATGACGTCACGGCGCTCTGATTGGTCCGTAGCGGTCGCGTGACCGCTACGCGACCAATCACAAAGCAGTGACGTCACCTAAGGTCTTTCAAGCGCTTGTGGGCAATTTTCTGTGTGGGAAACTTTCAATGTGGGCAATTTTCCGTGTGAGCAATTTTCTATGTGGGTACCTTTCCTTGTGGACAATTTTCTTGTTGGAATTCATGGTTGTGGGCTTTGTTTCTGTGGGCAACTTTTCTGTGGGGCATTTTTCTGGTCACTCAAGATCTCATATATCAGGTGCACTTGGGAACATAGAGTAGGATGCCACACTGGTAAGATTGTTTACACATGATTAGTGTTGAGCATTCTGATACCGCAAGTATCGGGTATCGGCCGATACTTGCGGGTATCGGAATTCCGATACTGAGATCCGATACTTTTGTGGTATCGGGAATTGGTATCGGGATTAATATCAATGTGTAAAAGAAAGAATTAAAATAAAAAATAGGGACATACTCACCCTCCGACGCAGCCTGGAGTTTACCGCCGTAACCGGGAGCCATTGTACCTAAGAATGCGCGCTTGAAGGGCCTTAGATGACATCACGGCGCTCTGATTGGTCCGTAGCGGTCGCGTGACCGCTACGCGACCAATCACAAAGCAGTGACGTCTTCTAAGGTATTTCAAGCGCTTGAAAGACCTTAGGTGACGTCACTGCTTTGTGATTGGTCGCGTAGCGGTCACGCGACCGCTACGGACCAATCAGAGCGCCGTGACGTCATCTAAGGCCCTTCAAGCGCGCATTTTTAGGTACAACGGCTCCCGGTTACGGCGGTAAAGTCCAGGCTGCGTCGGAGAGGTGAGTATATCCCTATTTTTTATTTTAATTCTTTCTTTTAAACATTGATATTAATCCCGATACCGATTCCCGATACCACAAAAGTATCGGATCTCGGTATCGGAATTCCGATACCCGCAATTATCGGTCGATACCCGATACTTGCGGTATCGGAATGCTCAAACTAGCAATGATGGAAAAATCCTTGATAAATTTCCTATAGTAGTTAGAAAACCCAAGGAACCGCTGAAGTGCTTTCAGGTTATCAGGCCGTTCCCAATGCAGCACCGCTTGCACCTTAGCGGCGTCCATTTTAAAACCAGAAGCAGACACAATATAACCCAAGAAAGGCAACTCTTGAACAGAAAATACACATTTCTCAAGTTTAGCATACAGCTTATTCTCTCTGAGAAGCTGTAACACCTGCCTGACATGATCTAAATGAGCATCACGGTCGCAAGAATATATGAGGATGTCATCTAGGTACACGATAACGAATTTCCCCAAAACATGCGAGAACACATCATTGATGAAATGTTGGAACACTGCAGGTGCGTTAGTCAACCCAAAAGGCATCACCAAATTTTCAAAATGACCCTCAGGGGTATTAAAAGCCGACTTCCACTCATCACCTTGACGGACTCTTATGAGGTTGTACGCCCCCCTGAGGTCAAGCTTGGTAAACCACTTAGCACCCGCCACCTGGTTGAACAAATCTGGTATCAGTGGCATCGGGTATGGATCACGAACCGTAATCTGGTTCAACTCTCTGAAATCCAAATACGGGCGTAATCCGCCATCTTTCTTCTTCACGAAGAAGAACCCTGCTGCCACTTTGCTCAAGCTTTCAGCAATATAATCTTTTAACGCTTGTCTCTCCGGACCAGAGATGTTAAACATCCTTGCTTTAGGCAACTTGGCCCCTGGTTTAAACCTGATAGAACAGTCATAGGGACGATGTGGCGGCAACTCTGAGCAACCCTTTTCAGAGAACACATCCACAAAATTCAGAAGTGACTCCGGAACGCTTGAAGTCATCGTAGCCACACATGTAGCCAGGCAATTCTCCTGGCAGAACTCGCTCCACTGAATTATGTCCTGAGTTTTCCAGTCAATTACCGGGTTGTGCATGGACAACCAAGGAAAACCCAAAACCACCTGAGCAGGAAGATTCCTGAGCACCTTACATGTAACCCGATCGGAATGTAGAACCCCAATGTGGAGTTTCACCTCAGCCACAAATTCAGTAATCTCCCCCTGAGATTGAGGAGCAGCATTGATGGTGACCACACGGATAGGATGAGACAGTTTTTCAATCCTAAAACCTGCTGTGCGCGCAAACTCCTCATCAATGAGATTTGTGGCTGAACCACTATCCACAAAAACAGTAATTGGCAGCTCACTGCCAGCGATAAAAACCATAGCAGGGAGCATGCATTGAGAAACCACCAAGGAGGATATACATAAGCTCAGATTGGTCTCCTCCACACCATCTGAGCTTAGAAGTTTTCCGCCGTTGCGTTTTTCTTAGACAGAAGAGGAGAGATGTTAATAAAATGACCAATTTTACCACAGTAAAAACAGGCTCCCTGCTTCCTGATCTCTGGGGCTCGACGCTTTACATGTGACACACCTGCGATTTGCATAGGCTCCATGGGCTCACCTGCAGCAACCTCACGTGAACCTAAACCTTCACCCACAGGCGGTGTCTCATGCTCCCCCTGACGCAGACGGCAATCAATGCGAAAAATAAAAAATTGGAAGTCAGGCCGCACCCTAAATTAATAGCGTCTCTATGGACAACAGGGTGCCCGTCCACACCAGGGGATCCATCCCAGTATAAAGTCCAAATGCAAAAGAAGAAACGGACAGCACCACAGCAATTGTGACAGAACAGCTTACGTGTTTATTCTGCCATCTGCAACGTTTCGGTCCTGAGACCTTTATCAAGCATAGTGAAAAGACCATATAACCACCATTATATACCATCTGACCCAACCCATCAATTAACTAGTAACCAATGGGGTAGCCATGTGCAATTAGAAAAAATGACATTAAATATAACAGACATATACACAGTAAAAAAAAATAACCAATAACCAGCCCTCTGTATATACTAACTACTAACATAGTTCAACTTACTCTGATCATTCTCTACTATTGAATTGCACCCATAAATCCACATAAACATCCCCAAAGTCCATGGTGTAAACAACACCAATCGCACCAATCAGAGCATAGCATCAGTGATTGCCATAGCAGCATGGGAGCGTTCATAGCGGTAACAGTCCAATCAATTCTCTAGCTCTCGCATCATGTGACCGCCACCTCCCCAGCATGCAATGTTCAGCAGTCCACCAATCCAAGGAGTGATTTCTCGACATGTCATCTCCAATGGGTACGCCCATTCATGTCCATCACTGTGCGCACGTCATCGGCTTACAGGAGTCTTATGCGCATGTCACAGATCCGAAATTACAACACCACATCAGGATCAAAGGTGCGCAGGACAGGAACGTTCATCGCCGCACACATGTCCATGACATCATCAGTTTGCAGGAGTCTTGTGCGCATGTCGCAGATCCGATATAACAGCAGCACAAAGAAAACAAAAACAAATCTGCCATAGGTGTGCATGACAGGAGCGCTCTCTCAGCATTCCTTCTCTCCAAGTCGCATTGGTGCGCAAAGAGCAGTCTGACCATATAAATAAAAAACTCCCAATTGTATTCTTTCATTCCAGGTCCATATTGTGCAGCAAAACCAATCGGGTATCAATTCCCAGCCAGTCTCCCATGCTGGTACTTGCCCAGCCTCAAGCTGCTTAGCATTTGCGATCTGACGAGGGCAGGCTCATTCAGCTTAGAGTGGCCATGAGAGTTAATCAACTCCTGCACACATATATCAAATTTAGGCTCACCAACATGGACCTGAAATAAAAGACAGCAGATGAAAAGGAAACAACCATCCTGAAATATTACCATTATAACAATGTCCATATTCATGGAAGGGATGGTATATATAGAAGGATCAGGGACACACTTATACCAACAGTAGCGAACCATAGTAGCAGCATACTCTACTTATGGCTATCACAAAAAATTTTTTTAAAGATAATTCTTGTACATTTATGTATACACCATCCAAATGAAGAGGACTGTTATTACTACCACCCTTATTGCAATAGCAACATAAGATGGTACATAAAAGGTTAAAAACAAAATTATACCAATGAGGAACTACAGTGAACTATATACTGCTACAAGAGACAACTTTGTGGATAATCAATATTTAGACCCCTGGGATAAAGGGTGTCGAGCTCATATATCCATTTTAGCTCTTTTTTCTTAAGGAAAGAGACACGATCACCACCCCGTCTTAATATAGGTACATCATCAATAACGCGATATCTGAGTTGAGTGACCGAATGTCCCATTTCATGAAAATGCCTAGGAACTGGAAGATCAATGAGCTTTGTTCTTATAGTACTTTTATGTTTTGAGATCCTCGCTTTAACTTCCATCGTGGTCTCCCCTACATAGTAGAGACCACAGGGGCAGCTCAGGATGTAGACCACAAAACTACTTTTGCACGTATAGCGTTTCCGTATCATATATTCTTTCCCCGTATGGGGATGACAAAACACTGCCCCTTTAATCAGGTTATTACAGCACGCACATCCGAGACAGGGAAAATTACCCAGGCTCGGACGGCTCAAAGTAGTTTGTAGGTCCCTCCTTGAGCTGCCAACATCCGATGTAACCAACTCATCCTTCAGATTTTTATTCCTCCTATACGAGAATAATGGGGGCAGCTGAAATTCACTCACACTAGTGTGCCCCCTTGCCAATACTGACCAATGTCTTCGAATTATATCCGAAATCAAACCACTCGAACCATTGTATGTTGTCACAAATGGTATCCTCTTTTTAACCTCAGTAGCCACTCTAGGAGTCAGGAGTTCAGCTCTATTTTTAGCGAGTGCTTTTATTTTGAATTTATTTACATCCCTCTCAGGGTATCCTCTCATGAGAAATTTTTGGCACATTTCATTAAGCCTCATATCTACAATAGAGTCGCTTGAGACAATCCTCCTGACTCTCAGAAGCTGGCTCCAAGGAAGAGATTCTACCATTTTTCGTGGGTGCTCACTAGAGAAATGTAGGATATTGTTTCTGTCTGTCTGTTTGACAAACAAATCAGTTTGTAGAAATCCATCATTCTTATAGACACATGTATCCAAAAATTGCATTTTGGTCTGAGAGCACTCCATGGTGAACCCCAACCCAGGGTAGATGTTATTCAAAAATGAATGGAATTGTGTCAACTCACCATAGTCACCATCCCAAATCAAGAAGATGTCGTCAATGTAGCGCCGCCAGCCCCTAACATGACCCCAGAATGGTGAAGTGTACACGTGTTCGCCCTCCAGGACAGCCATGTAGATGTTAGTGTAAGTGGGGGATGAAACGAAGAGTGCCATTCTGGCCATTACCTCAACGGATGAGTTGGGCCACATCAACTCTAAATTGGAAGAAAATTTGTCTAGATTCAGAACTGGACTGGAGGAGACCAAAAGGTCTAAATGGTTCAGGGATCTGGACGATTATAATAACAATAGAGTATATGGTTGGCAATTTAAGAACTCCATGCACAATAAACTGTTATCTGGGCCTGGACACCCTAGAGGAGCCCCTAAGAGAACAAGGAGACCCCGGAGAGGGTCAAATGCGCAAGCGGCTTTTGGTTTTACAGGTGGTGAATCTGACTCCACAGACGAGGGCGGTGTGGCAAGTACGACTCGTTTTTTATCCAAGGAGACGGTGATATCCCCAGGAGACGGAGTGGCCACAGGGGTGGCAGGAAACATAGGAAGAGAGAATCAAGGCTTGGTGACGAGATCCAAAGGGAGGAAGAAATAAGTACAAGTCCTTCCCTGGTGGTAAATATTTCCTCACTAACCCTCTTAGATTCACAAGTTAAGGTGCTCTCTAAGGCCATGTTCACACGCTGCGGGTTCCTCTGCGGGTTAATCCCGCAGCGGAATTGAAAATCTGCAGGGCAAAACCGCTGTGGTTATCCCTGCAGATTTATCGCGGTTTGTTCCGCGGTTTCCACTGCGGGATTACTGCTGTACTATTGATGCTGCATATGCAGCAATATGCAGCATCAATAGTAATGTAAAAAATAATAAAAATTGGCTATACTCACCCTCTGACGTCGCGATCTCCCCGGCGCTGCAAGCGGCTGTGCCGACAAGGACCTTCGTGACGTCACGGTCATGTGACCGCGGCGTCATCACGGTCATGTGACCGCGACGTCACCACAGGTCCTGTTCGGCACAGCAACTGAGACCGGACGCCGCGGGCAGCGCTGAGAGGTGAGTATAGCTTCATTTTTTATTTTAATTCTTTTTTTTTACACTATTTTATGGTTCCCAGGGCCTGGAGGAGAGTCTCCTCTCCTCCACCCCGGGTACCACCTGCACATTAACCGCTTACTTCCCGCAACGTGGGCACAGCCCCATGCGGGAAGTAAGCGGTTCAATGCATTCCTATGGGTGCAGAATCGCAGCGATTCTGCACAAAGAAGTGACATGCTGCGGGTTGTAAACCGCTGCGTTTCTGTGTGGTTTTTCCCGCAGCATGTGCACTGCGGTTTGCGGTTTCCATAGGGTTTACATGTTAATGTAAACGCTTTGGAAACTGCTGCGGACCCGCAGCATCAAAATCGCGGCGGTTCCGCGGTAAAAACCGCAGCGTGTGAACATGGCCTAAAGGTCTCTCTTTTTTCCCCACTAGTGGGGCGAATTGATTTAATATCGACAATGACCTGTATCTTTTTTTCAGACGTTTGAAATTGCCTGTATTCTTTTCAGGAAAAGAGGGGTCTGTGGCCTTGACTTCCCATACACACCTCTCTCTAGACATGTTTGGTCTCCACAATAAAAGTGATTTTGTGCCTCCAGTACAGGATCCGGTTGTGGAGACGTTTTGTAAATTGGTAAAAACAGATATAGCTAGATTGAAATGTGAGAGGAGGAGATTAAATTCAAATCTGACATATGCTGAGCGAAAAGAGATTGGTAATTTGAAGAACAACAAGTCCATCACCATCAAGGCGGCCGACAAGGGCGGTGCCTTGGTGGTGATGGATACTGCTCAATATATGGATGAGATAAGGTCACAACTCTCTGATACAGAGGTCTATGAGAGGCTGCTGGTGAACCCAACAAAGAGGTTCAAATTGGAACTAGACTTGTTAATCGAGGAAGCGCTAAATAGCTGCTTAATTGATGATAAATTGGCCAAATATCTGGTGGTTGAGTATCCGGTGGTTCCCATCCTGTACACCCTGCTAAAGATCCGTAAGGACCTTCAGAAACCCCCTGGCCGTCCAATTGTTTCGGGCAGGGGGTCTCTCTGTGGTAAAGTAGCAATCTTTTTGGATCATCTATTGAGGAAATTTGCGGTTGCCGCACCATCCTATGTAAAGGATACGAGTGATTTTATTGGGTCCTTGGAGGGTGTACGGGTCGAGGAGTCCACTTGGCTGGTGTCATTTGATGTTACATCCTTGTACACGTCCATTGAGCATGTCAGGGGGTTGTCTGCTGTCGGTGTGGCGCTGTCCGGCTCCGACATGGCTCCTGAGTGTGCACGATTCGCCCTGTAGCTGCTGGAGTTCATCCTGGGGAGGAATTTTTTCCTCTTCGGTGATGACTACTTCCTGCAGCGCCGCGGGACAGCCATGGGGTCCAACGTGGCCCCCACTTACGCTAACATCTACATGGCTGTCCTGGAGGGCGAACACGTGTACACTTCACCATTCTGGGGTCATGTTAGGGGCTGGTGGCACTACATTGACGACATCTTCTTGATTTGGGACGGTGACTATGGTGAGTTGACACAATTCCATTCATTTTTGAATAACATCTACCCTGGGTTGGGGTTCCCCATGGAGTGCTCTCAGACCAAAATGCAATTTTTGGATACATGTGTCTATAAGAATGATGGATTTCTACAAACTGATTTGTTTGTCAAACAGACAGACAGAAACAATATCCTACATTTCTCTAGTGAGCACCCACGAAAAATGGTAGAATCTCTTCCTTGGAGCCAGCTTCTGAGAGTCAGGAGGATTGTCTCAAGCGACTCTATTGTAGATATGAGGCTTAATGAAATGTGCCAAAAATTTCTCATGAGAGGATACCCTGAGAGGGATGTAAATAAATTCAAAATAAAAGCACTCGCTAAAAATAGAGCTGAACTCCTGACTCCTAGAGTGGCTACTGAGGTTAAAAAGAGGATACCATTTGTGACAACATACAATGTTTCGAGTGGTTTGATTTTGGATATAATTCGGAGACATTGGTCAGTATTGGCAAGCGGGCACACTAGTGTGAGTGAATTTCAGCTGCCCCCATTATTCTCGTATAGGAGGAATAAAAATCTGGAGGATGAGTTGGTTACATCGGATGTTGGCAGCTCAAGGAGGGACCTACAAACTACTTTGAGCCGTCCGAGCCTGGGTAATTTTCCCTGTCTCGGATGTGCGTGCTGTAATAACCTGATTAAAGGGGCAGTGTTTTGTCATCCCCATACGGGGAAAGAATATATGATACGGAAACGCTATACGTGCAAAAGTAGTTTTGTGGTCTACATCCTGAGCTGCCCCTGTGGTCTCTACTATGTAGGGGAGACCACGATGGAAGTTAAAGCGAGGATCTCAAAACATAAAAGTACTATAAGAACAAAGCTCGTTGACCTTCCAGTTCCTAGGCATTTTCATGAAATGGGACATTCGGTCACTCAACTCAGATATCGCGTTATTGATGATGTACCTATATTAAGACGGGGTGGTGATCGTGTCTCTTTCCTTAAGAAAAAAGAGCTAAAATGGATATATGAGCTCGACACCCTTTATCCCAGGGGTCTAAATATTGATTATCCACAAAGTTGTCTCTTGTAGCAGTATCAATATACACAGATGACAACGAAGCATGGTAGAATACATATATATCAACAATTAGTAACCATGCAAACGACAGGACGTGAATAGCCTATCATCAACTACTACATAGAAAAACCCCACACAAAGATGATTAAAAGGCAATATATAATATAATCAAATTTAATTTTATTGAAGTATAACAAAATTTTAAAAAACATATTGACAGCTTTGGGGAATAGGACAATATCCCTCTCCCATTACCAATGTTGACGTGCAGCAACAGGTGAAAAACAGGGTACATCCCATATCGGATGTTACAATAGGAAACATTCACGTCATTAATAATTTAATAATAATTTAATCCATAATAACCACATATAGTTCATCTATGACCGATATGCATCCATATATTTGTACACCCTATCTCACCCCACTCAGTAAAAAGTCTACACCGCTACCATAAAAAAGGCACTACCTGTGTAAGATGTTACCATATACGTAATAGGCAGTCAGAGGACCGGTATAATTACCTATTCAGAGGTAGAGACTGGGATGTGGACTCCCCGCTGTCACCTGGACCCGCACGTCTGCCCCGACGCGCGTTTCGGACTCCTTTTTCAAGGGGCCTGTTGCTGCACGTCAACATTGGTAATGGGAGAGGGATATTGTCCTATTCCCCAAAGCTGTCAATATGTTTTTTAAAATTTTGTTATACTTCAATAAAATTAAATTTGATTATATTATATATTGCCTTTTAATCATCTTTGTGTGGGGTTTTTCTATCTTGTAGCAGTATATAGTTCACTGTAGTTCCTCATTGGTATAATTTTGTTTTTAACCTTTTATGTACCATCTTATGTTGCTATTGCAATAAGGGTGGTAGTAATAACAGTCCTCTTCATTTGGATGGTGTATACATAAATGTACAAGAATTATCTTTAAAAAAAAATTTTGTGATAGCCATAAGTAGAGTATGCTGCTACTATGGTTCGCTACTGTTGGTATAAGTGTGTCCCTGATCCTTTTATATATACCATCCCTTCCATGAATATGGACATTGTTATAATGGTAATATTTCAGAATGGTTGTTTCCTTTTCATCTGCTGTCTTTTATTTCAGGTCCATGTTGGTGAGCCTAAATTTGATATATGTGTGCAGGAGTTGATTAACTCTCATGGCCACTCTAAGCTGAATGAGCCTGCCCTTGTCAGATCGCAAATGCTAAGCAGCTTGAGGCTGGGCAAGTACCAGCATGGGAGACTGGCTGGGAATTGATACCCGATTGGTTTTGCTGCACAATATGGACCTGGAATGAAAGAATACAATTGGGAGTTTTTTATTTATATGGTCAGACTGCTCTTTGCGCACCAATGCGACTTGGAGAGAAGGAATGCTGAGAGAGCGCTCCTGTCATGCACACCTATGGCAGATTTGTTTTTGTTTTCTTTGTGCTGCTGTTATATCGGATCTGCGACATGCGCACAAGACTCCTGCAAACCGATGATGTCATGGACATGTGTGCAGCGATGAACGTTCCTGTCCTGTGCACCTTTGATCCTGATGTGGTGTTGTAATTTCGGATCTGTGACATGCGCATAAGACTCCTGTAAGCCGATGACGTGCGCACAGTGATGGACATGAGTGGGCGTACCCATTGGAGATGACACGTCGAGAAATCACTCCTTGGATTGGTGGACTGCTGAACATTGCATGCTGGGGAGGTGGCGGTCACATGATGCGAGAGCTGGAGAATTGATTGGACTGTTACCGCTATGAACACTCCCATGCTGCTATGGCAATCACTGATGCTATGCTCTGATTGGTGCGATTGGTGTTGTTTACACCATGGACTCTGGGGATGTTTATGTGGATTTATGGGCGCAATTCAATAGTAGAGAATGATCAGAGTAAGTTGAACTATGTTAGTAGTTAGTATATACAGGTCCTTCTCAAAAAATTAGCATATAGTGTTAAATTTCATTATTTACCATAATGTAATGATTACAATTTTAACTTTCATATATTATAGATTCATTATCCACCAACTGAAATTTGTCAGGTCTTTTATTGTTTTAATACTGATGATTTTGGCCTACAACTCCTGATAACCCAAAAAACCTGTCTCAATAAATTAGCATATCAAGAAAAGGTTCTCTAAACGACCTATTACCCTAATCTTCTGAATCAACTAATTAACTCTAAACACATGCAAAAGATACCTGAGGCTTTTAAAAACTCCCTGCCTGGTTCATTACTCAAAACCCCCATCATGGGTAAGACTAGCGACCTGACAGATGTCAAGAAGGCCATCATTGACACCCTCAAGCAAGAGGGTAAGACCCAGAAAGAAATTTCTCAACAAATAGGCTGTTCCCAGAGTGCTGTATCAAGGCACCTCAATGGTAAGTCTGTTGGAAGGAAACAATGTGGCAGAAAACGCTGTACAACGAGAAGAGGTGACCGGACCCTGAGGAAGATTGTGGAGAAGGACCGATTCCAGACCTTGGGGAACCTGAGGAAGCAGTGGACTGAGTCTGGTGTGGAAACATCCAGAGCCACCGTGCACAGGCGTGTGCAGGAAATGGGCTACAGGTGCCGCATTCCCCAGGTAAAGCCACTTTTGAACCATAAACAGCGGCAGAAGCGCCTGACCTGGGCTACAGAGAAGCAGCACTGGACTGTTGCTAAGTGGTCCCAAGTACTTTTTTCTGATGAAAGCAAATTTTGCATGTCATTCGGAAATCAAGGTGCCAGAGTCTGGAGGAAGACTGGGGAGAAGGAAATGCCAAAATGCCTGAAGTCCAGTGTCAAGTACCCAGTCAGTGATGGTGTGGGGTGCCATGTCAGCTGCTGGTGTTGGTCCACTGTGTTTCATCAAGGGCAGGGTCAATGCAGCTAGCTATCAGGAGATTTTGGAGCACTTCATGCTTCCTGGCACCTGCTCACAGTGCCAAAACCACTGGTAAATGGTTTACTGACCATGGTATTACTGTGCTCAATTGGCCTGCCAACTCTCCTGACCTGAACCCCATAGAGAATCTGTGGGATATTGTGAAGAGAAAGTTGAGAGACGCAAGACCCAACACTCTGGATGAGCTTAAGGCCGCTATTGAAGCATCCTGGGCCTCCATAACATCTCAGCAGTGTCACAGGCTGATTGCCTCCATGCCACGCCGCATTGAAGCAGTCATTTCTGCCAAAGGATTCCCGACCAAGTATTGAGTACATAACTGAACATTATTATTTGATGGTTTTTTTGTTTGTTATTAAAAAACACTTTTATTTGATTGGACGGTTGAAATATGCTAATTTATTGAGACAGGTTTTTTGGGTTATCAGGAGTTGTAGGCCAAAATCATCAGTATTAAAACAATAAAAGACCTGACAAAATTCAGTTGGTGGATAATGAATCTATAATATATGAAAGTTTAATTGTAATCATTACATTATGGTAAATAATGAAATTTAACACTATATGCTAATTTTTTGAGAAGGACCTGTACAGAGGGCTGGTTATTGGTTATTGTTTTTTACTGTGTATATGGCAATCAATGCGGACAACCAGACTCATAGCGGAATCTAGAGAAGCAGGAGTCTCGTACATCAGAAGGGCTTTTTTAACCCTTCCAGAAATCCCATGAATAAACTGACTCCGCAATGCTGGATCATTCCATTGGGTATCGATCGCCCAGCGGCGGAATTCAGAACAGTAATCCTCTGCTACTCGCTCCCCCTGGCGAATGGAGTGTATCTTAGATTCTGCCAGAGCCATTCTGTTAGGTTTATCATAGATTTTCCCAAGAGAAGAAATAAAACTCTCCACAGAGTCAAATGCAGCAGAATCAGATGGCAAAGAAAACGCCCATGCTTGGGGATCCCTGCTTAACAATGACAACACCAGGCCCACACGCTGAGCCTCATTACCCGAGGAGATCGGGCGCATACGGAAATATAGTTTGCAAGCTTCACGAAAAGAAACAAATTTACTGCGTTCCCCAGCAAATTTTTCAGGCAAAGGAAATTTAGGCTCAGCAACTCTTTCTGTCGCTCTAGCTTGCACATTAGATACTGCTAGTCCCTGTTGCTGTACTGCCCCCCTCAACTCCGTGACCTGTAGGGACAGCGCCTCCAACTGGCAGGTTATAGTAGTCATGGGATCCATGACAAAACACACAAAAAAAAAAAGAAACCCCTCTTTTTCTTTTTTTTTGTTGTTGTTGGGCCGATTATAATGTCACGGGGAGACTAGGTAGGTGAGAGCTAATAACCCGGGCCCCTGCAACTTCCCTCAGACTAGGGAAATGCTGACTGACCCTCTACCTGAAGTTTACACTGATGGTGTGCATGTCCAGGCCTCGAACCTCACCCTGCCTCCTGTTACAGCCCTAAGCTGAACACCTCCGCCCTCCACCCAGTGAATGTAATACACCAATACCCACAGTTAGCACAGACAAGGATAAAGGAAAATATACACCACGCCGCAGTCACTCAGGAATACACTATAAATGTGCAGGGCAAAATAAACACAAATATAGGAAGGAGTAAATAAGACAAAGGAAAATACACCACCAGCAACGATTCTCCAACAACCAGCTCTCCACTCCAGACCGAGATAACAACGCAAGACAGAAGCTATAATCGGCGACGCCCAATGATCCTGGAGAACTATTTAAAGGCCATGGGCATGGCCCAGCTTCCAATCCGAGGATCAGGTAAATTAACCCTGGAACAGTTGGACAAAACCTAGCTGACGCCAATGAGCAAATAGTGGTCAAAAGCGGAATTACCGCTGTCTGTCGAACGACCTGGTCTGAACAGCGTGATAGTATGTGCCTCTTTTTGAAATTTACTGTCACTTCTATCTTGATTAGTTTAATTTTGTGAAACTGATATATACTGCTCCATGATCCGTGGGGGGTGACTTAGTCCTACCATATTATGGGGACCTACTGTGATCATTGGATTGGCATCATAGTCTCTTATGGTGTGGAGGTGAGGTTACTGGAGTGCTCTAGTCACTGAACCCATTACTTTATTTTACTTCCCCAGTATGTGTTTTTGATTACTATATATGACTTAAAATATACTTATGCCTGATAAGCTATTGTAGCCTGATGTAGATCTGTTTCATATTCTGACACACACCGAGTTGGGATGCTCCAGTCCGTTGTCCATTGATTTAGTGGCTCTTATATGTTTTTTTGGGTATTGTGCTATATATTTATTAGTCGCCTGTATTGTACAGGTCAGATCAGCCTAGTATATACTGTATTCAGTGTGAATTGAGTCTGATATTGTGATTTTACTAGTTTTATCATTTCACTTGTATTCTCTTTTCAATAAAAATATTTTTGTAATATTCAGGTGTGCACATTTCTAAATGTATTTCTGCTCTTGCTCAAGTATCTGGTCTGGATACATTATAGGGCACTCTATAGTGATATAATGGTTGTGCATTTATCTTTCTACTAATAACATATAGAACAGTCCCAGCAAATACCAAAGATGGTGCAAATTACAGAGTCTCATCCTTCTGCTGGCTCACCAGGATTAGAGTAGCTGAGACTTCGGGGCTTCCATGGTGTATACTAAAAGTAGCCGTCTCTATACATAACTAACAAATAAAGTTGAACTCTGTAGTGCTATAGCATGTAAATATGGCATTTATGAAATTTGAATTGCAATACTTAGTAAGATACTTAGTACATAATTTGGCCAATTCATGCATACCCAGCAGCCAACAACAGTCAGTGTGATTGTGAATTGATCCATGATAGACTGCAGTACATAAACTTAATATCAGCAGTCCTATATTATCAATTGAAGAAAAATACTGAAACCAAGGCATGAGTGTCAGAGAAAATGTGCTTCCTTGCTCATGAGATTATCAAGCCATAAACAATTGTCAGTTTTTGCATTTCTTTAGCATTTTAAGCTTTTTGCAGAGTTTTTTTTAAGTCAAAAGAAAAATCTCCACATTCTAGAAATTTAAATGCACCTGTTTAATAAAAAAAATGAGCATGTTTTAAAAAGATTTCTAAGATTCTTTTGTACACTTGCAACAATCCAATTATTTCAACTATACATTTCATCTGAACAAAGTGGCATTCTGCAGGCACTGCTTTTGAAATGTAAACTTACCTAGCTTTTTTGTCACATCATTTTTGGGGGAGGGTGGTTATTAATTTCCTATTAAAATCTTTAAAGGGAATCTGTCACCCCATTTTAGGCCTATAAGCTAAGGCCACCTCCATCAGGGGCTTATTTACAGCATTCTATAATGCTGTAGATAAGCCCCCGATGTAACCTGAAAGATAAGAAATACAAGTTAGATTATACTCACTCAGGGGAGGTCCCGGTGCGGTACGGTCCGATGGGCGTAGTGGTCCAGGTTTGGCACCTCCCATCTTCATGCGATGACATCCTCTTCTTTGCTTCCTGTCGTGGCTCCTGCCCAGGCGTACCTTGTCTGCCCTGTTGAGAGCAGAGCAAAGTACTGCAGTGTGCAGGTGCCGGGAAAGGTCAGAGAGGCCTAGAGCCTGCGCACTGCAGTAGTTTGCTCTGCCCTCAACAGGGTAGACAAAGTACACCTGCGCAGGAGCTGCGACAGGAAGCAAAGAAGAGGACATCATCGTATGAAGATGGGAGGTGCTGGACCCGGACCGCAACGCCCATTAGACCGGACTGGACCGGGACCTCCCCTGGGTGAGTATAATCTAACTTGTTTTTCTTATCTTTCAGGTTACATCGGGGGCTTATTTACAGCATTATAGAATTCAGTAGATAAGCTCCTGATGGCGGTGGCTTAGCTTGTAGGCCTAAAATGGGATGACAGATTCCCTTTAAAAAGGGTATGTGTGAAATTTTGCACAGCTATTTTACTAGTCCAATGTAGCAACTGTACATGTCAAGTAAGTCCTGCATACTGTTGGTGTCTGTTCCTTTATATAGTTTATAAAAAATACCAAAAAAGTATAATGCTTCTGAATGTTACACAATTTCTTTTTCATAAGCATGTCTACCTAGCAACTTTGATTTTTGGGTTATGGAATTTTGTTAAATGGGGGGAAAATTTAACCCCTTCACAACATGCGCCATACATGTACTACGCAAGTCATATCCCTCCCTTTGATGTGGGCTCGGGCTCTGAGCCCATATATTTCCCGGCACATGTCAGCTGTTTTAAACAGCTGACATGTGCCCTTAACTGCCACAAGTGGAATCATAATCCACCCATGGCTGTTAACCCATTAAATACTGCTGTCGATCTCTGGCAACAGCTTTTAATGTGACTGCGCTGGAAACGTGTCACTTATTCCACCCATCGGTGCCCGTGTCACATGACCGCGGTTCGCCGATGGGTTGGTCTGACAACCAGGGGTCTGCAGTAGATCCCCGTGTTTGTCATTGCCGGATTCCTCTGTGTGCCGCCCAGCTGTTGGTGCTCATAGCAACTGAGCATTTCTGCTACACACAAGCAATCTGATCATCGCTTGTGTGTAGCAGAGGTGATTGGATTAGCGCATCTTCTCGTCTCCCATGGAGACTATTGAAGAAAATGAAAAGTAAAAAAAGTTTTTTAAAATATAAAAAAATATAAAAGATCAAATAATCCCCCATTCGCCCCATTCAAAATAAAACAATAAAACGTTAAAAATACATATATTTGGTATCGATGCATTCAGAATCACCCGATCTATCATGCTTTAAAAAGAATTAATCCGATCGGTATATAGCGTAGCAAATGAAAAGTCAAAGCATCAGAATTATGTTTTTTTGCTCGTCGCAACACTGAATTAAAATGCAGTAAAGGGTGATTAAAAAATTGTATCCACACCAAAATGGTATCATTAAAATCATCAGCTCAGTGTGCAAAAAGTAAACCCTCAACCAGCCCCAGATCACAAAGAAATAGAGACGCTGTGGGTCTCGGAAAATTACACAATTTTTTATTTACAAACTTTGGAATTTTTTTCACCATTTAAATAAAAAACAACCTATACATGTTTGATATCTACGAACTCGTAATGACCTGGAGAATCTTAGGCTGGTTTCACGTTAGTGTATCTGTGTACAGTTTATGATCCGCCTCGATCTGCATACGTCATGCGTAGATATTTTTAGCATGGTGATGCAGGGATATGCGTTTGTATGTGTTCGCATGCGGATGTGTACGCACTCATCGTTTTGCGGTGTGCGGCGATGTCCTGGGAACGCAACATGTTGCATTTTTTGAGGCATCAAATATTGCGCAATCATGCGCATGCGGATGATTGTGGATGGGGGCATCAAAAACAATCATTACTGTCTATGGGAATGCATTGGTACGCAAGGACATGTGTATGCATGCGTTCGATATGCATGCATACTTCAGAATGAGCAGGTTCTGCTGTGCTGTTGGACTACTGCTTTTAATGCAAGTATTGGTGTCCATTGTGTTTTTAATTTAAAAAAAAAAAAATTTGTTTGGCTCTTAACAAGTTTAAATTTTCTTCTCTTTTCTGTAGTGTTTCACTTGACTCCTGCCTGCTATTCCAACATGTCCTCCAGTGAAGCTTCCCAGAGTAGACATGACACCGATTATGTTATTTATGTTAAATTAAACTTTTTTTTTGTTAATAAAAATTATTTTTTTCACAATCCCTGTCTCCTTGCGTTTTCTTTACCTCTTTATTTAAACATGTGTGTATTGTTGAGTGAAGTATTAACGGGTGTTACAGTCAAGGTGTTTAGTAATTAAAGTCAGCAAACATTTCAGGTACATTTTACTTATTAGCAGCTTAAACCATTTCATCTTGCCGTGCCACACGTCCAATATCTGAAACAAAGTAGGCAGCAAATGTATCCCTCATTTGGGCAACTTCCACTGTAGTCCTCAGAGGGTGAACTTGGTAATCCTGCAATGTGGTAGTAACAGGTTCCTCAAGTTCTAAGTGTTGGGTCACCAACAGATGATCCTCAGCAGGAATTGCTTGACGTAGCTGTGTGTCCTGCCTGGTGATGGATCCTCTGATACGTAGCAGCAAGTTATGAAAGCTCAGTTCTGACATTCTCGTGTTCTCGAAAAACTTCTCCGGGTTTTCACGCAGCTCTGTGTACAACGAGTTGTAAGCTCCACGGCTCTCTCGGACTTCAATGATGGGGTGTTGCCAATAGCAACGACAATGTCTTCTCCGTCTTTCTCTTCTTTCTTCTTCACAAGCCACAGCAAAGGCTATAGCCAATCTCAATGACAAATCAAGATTAAGAATGAAGCTCTCCATGCTAAGATCCAGCTTGTACCTGGATACAGCTGCAAAAGATGATGTGTTCATCAGTGCAGTGTGTCTTTTATATGGAAATCACATGAGACATGCCCATTGGGTGTCTGGTGTCAAGTAAATTCTACTAGAAAAGCATTGGAAATATCGAACGCATGGGCATAAACAACAGAAACGCATGCAAAAATGCATGCTCATGCAGCTTTTTTTTTGCATCATGTGCAAGGTGACGCGGATAAAAAAAGCTGCGTAAACATGCGTTTGAGTGCATTTGCACATGCAGATGATATGCTGCACACAGAAACACTAATGTGAACCTAGCCTTAGTGCCAGGTCAATTTTAGCATTTGGTGAACATGGAAAAAAAAATCCCCAAAACAGTTGTGGAATTGCACTTTTTTGCAATTTCACTGCACTTGGAATTTGTTTCCTGGTTTCGAGTACACAATATAGTAAAACCAATGGTGCTGTTCGAAAGTACAACACGTTCCATAAAAAAATAAGCCCTCACATGGCCATATTGATGGAAAAATAAAAAAGTTATGACTCTAGGAAGAAGGGGAGCGGAAAACAGAAACGTGAAAGCGAAAAAGGACTGTGGCGTGAAGGGGTTAAACAAAATCATGTATAATACAACAAATACAAAAAAAAATAATGTGTTATATATCTGTCTTACTAGTCCAATTTAACAACTGTAGACTATAACTATGCTAGTCATGTGAATTTTGCGTTGCTCCATTCAGGAAATTTCAATCTTTCCATTTAAGATTCCATGTCAGAGGTCTTTCACCTAGACAGAACAGATCTACTGCTTTGCAATGAGGTGGGGCAACACCATAAAACACATTTGCAAATAGAGTATCTGGTTTGGCTTCTTATCCTATACCATGTGGCAAGGCTTGTTAAAAGGTCGAAATTGACTTGTATGATTGCTACAACCAATAGGTGGCACTAGAGTTCAAGTTTGTTTCCTCTCTGAAGAGGCTATTTGCATACTTAAATTCCCAGAGGACAATTTTTTGGCCTATATTTCTTCTTTCACCAGTTTGGTGCTATCTACCAGGAAAATGTCTCCCCTAGACACACTATCAGAGAACTCCCACATAGCCAAATCAGATCTCCTGCTTTGCATTGATTAGGGCAATGTTCACCTACTCCAGTCCTCAAGAGCCACCGACAGGTCCAGGCAGTGGCGGATTATAATGAGGTCAATCTGGGCGGTAGCCCATGGCCCAGTGGTGTGGAAGGGACCTGGGCAACCGCTCAGATTGACCTCGGCCGCCATCAGGACATTACTGCCCTAACTGGCATATGGGCCTGGTGGGCAGAGGGTGCCCACATCGGGCCCTGTCTCATATGCTCACCTGGCCCCTACCGGCACTGCGGCAGTTTAACGCTATTGACATGCGGGCGTGCACCTGCACATCAATAGTTAACAGCCGCCAGCCAATTGGAGGCTGGCAGCTGACGTCAGCCGCAGCGCGCACGTCGCCGGCATCTGATGTCATTGTCAGTCGCCGGCGAGTGTGCGCTGCTGGAGGGAGCTTCATCGCTGGAGCATGGACAGGTGAGGAGAACTCGGTTCTTTTTATTGCGAACACCAATCCGGGGGGCCTGGGCCAGAATGCTGGACACTGTGGGCAGAGATGCTGGACACACTGTGGGCAGAGATGCTGGACACACTGGGGGAAATACGCTGGACACACTGGGGGCAATATGCTGGACACACTGAGGGCAGGATGCTGGACACACTGGGGGCAGGATGCTGGACACACTGGGGCAGAATTCTGGACACACTGGGGGCAATATGCTGGAGACACTGGAGCAGATTGTGGACACATTGGGGGCAATATGCTGGAGACACTGGGGCAGATTGCTTGACACACTGGGGGCAATATGCTGGAGACACTGGGGCAGATTGCTGGACACACTGTTAGCAATATGCTGGACACACTGGGGCAGGATGCTGGACACATTTGGGGCAGAAATGCTGGACATTGGGGGCAGAGATGCTGGACATTGGGGGCAGAGATGCTGGACATTGGGGGCAGGATGCTGGACACACTGGGGGCAGGATGCTGGACACATTGGGGGCAGAGGTGCTGGACATTGGAGGCAGAGATGCTGGACATTGGGGGCAGAGATGCTGGACACTGGGGGCAGAGATGCTAGACACTGAGGGCAGAGATGCTTGACACATTGGGGGCAGAGATGCTGGACATTGGGGGCAGAGATGCTGGACACTCTGGGGGCAGGACTGAAGACATGTGCAGAATGCAGATACGGGGCAGGATTGGAGACACGGGGCAGAATGAAAGACATGGGGCAGGCTTGGAGACAGATCGTGCAGGATCATGGGGCAGGATGGATACGATGGAGACTGATGGGGCAGGATGGGGAGATCATATGGGGCAGAATGGATACTCATGAGGGCAGGATGTGAGAACATATGGCTGGAGCCAGGAATGAGATACACGGGGCCAGGATGGGGGATATTATTATTACCATAGGGGTTAATTAAGGGATATTATTACTGCAGTGATGTATTTATTTTATCTTTTGAGGACACTGTTTTAAATGGGGGGGGTGGTCCTGTTACTGGGCAGAGTGACACTATGTTGCCTCTTTTTCATGTGGTGTAATGTAGAAGTTGAGAAAAATTAAGTAATGTGTTCTGCAAGCAGAGCTCGAGATAACTGTTATTTCCTGCAGAGATGAGTCCTGGCTGGATGAAGTGATGGCGGTCTGTGCTGGATGAAAGATGAAGGACTTCACCTAGAGACATCACTGGTGAGTCAGTGTTACCTATACACTGACACTAAACACTGTATACTATATACAGAGCTCTTGTGTATAATGTCACCAGTGATCACTGTATAACCTCTACACAGACACTGCATACTAAGTACAGATCTCCTGTGAATACTGGCACTTATGGTGATAGTATTGTGTTTTTTTGTTTTTTTTTCTTCCTAACTGAAGGGTAAATTGACTAGATCGATGGATGCTTGACAGGTTATAGTTTCACACAGCAACTATTTTTCTGGAATAATCTGGTTCAGGTATATGATGACCCCGTCGCATGACCTCGTCGCATGACCCTGTCACATGACCGGGGGACCCACAGTGTCTGAACAGCCCAGGGCTCTGGCTACCCTTAATCCACCCGTGGGTCAAGGTCATGTTTTCAGGATTTCTTTAGTATTGCACAGGTGATGGAATTATTGCCTGTGCAGATGTTGCAATTATCACCTGTGCAATACTAAGGAAATCCTGAAAACATTACCTGTTGGTGGCTCTTGAGGACCGGAGTTGGGGAACACTGTATTACGGAAAACACTTCAAAACACTTGCCTATTGCTGATGATGAAGAAAAAAAACTTAGTGTAGGATTATATGTATATACTATAAATTGTATGCAATTCTTTTGTTTCCATGCATAACATAAAGCACACACTAAAGTATATACTTAGTTTTATGGGTTTTTTGCCCTGATTGATGAGTTTTTAGGCTCACTGACCTTATTGCCAAATTTTAGTTTCTCTAATTATACATCAAGTTGCTAAGAAAATGTTTATTTATGTAACTGGTCTTAAGTAGACACTAGGGTAGAAATCAGATAAAATACTTTACAAGATGTGTTTTGTTTCATTTGAAGGCTGACAGCAGAATTGGCCTCAATATGTGTAATTTAGTCACTATGCTACTGGAAGTCTATAGAAGATTAATGAATAGTCAGGCTCTGTGGCAGTTGTGAAGAGATGCAGGATATGGCAAACTGGCTGCCATCTGTTCACCATGTCTCTTATAGCTCTTTTAAGGAAAACATTTAGCAGCAGGAGATAAGCAGATGGGTAGTTTTTAAATATTAATAATGTTTTGTTGTTTGAAGACATAAAATAATGTGCAATTGTGCATTTAAATATTACTATTCTTTTTTTGCATATACTGTATAAAATGCATTTTATTGTAATAATCATGCATAATTGCAGTATAGTATACTCAAAGAAAAATAATATTTTTACAACTAAAGAGTATAGCTCACTGAAGACCAAAATAGTTTATACACACAGAAGATGATATTTAAAGTGAAGTTTAATTAGTGATCACATTCATTGATCCTATAGAATCCACATTGGAATCATATGATTTAAGGATTGTCACTACATCTTTCAAAATACAATCCAAATGTATTAAATACTGTCTGAAATTAGCATAGTCAGCTACAAGCCAGCACATGTTCTTTTGTGCATAATAACCAATCAAAACTTGCTAAAGGGGTTTTCTACATTTAGAAAAATGAACATGAATCATTCTACAATGCATAAAATGATATACAAAGCAGGTACTCACCTCCCTTGGTCCCTGCCGCTGCTCATTAATGATGTTTTGACTGAAGCAATGACCTCAAAATGACAGTGCACATGACTGTAGCCAATCACCGAAGAATGTAAGTCCGCAAGGACAGGGTCCTCTCCCCTCTGTACCATTCTGTCATTGTAAATTTGTTTACTGTTAACAATATCTACAACCCTGTATATAACCCTTTTTCACATGTACAGCACTATGGAATTAATGGTGCTATATAAAACATAATAATAATAATCACTGAGATCAGTGGCTGTATCAAGGTAGGCAGCCAAAGTCACCATGGTCAGGGATTGACTATGGCCAAGATGTGAGCTGTTGTTGGTACTTCACACTGCTGATAAAAGATTGAGATCCAAGCAGCAAGGACCCCAGTAGGGTGAGTATTTGTTATCCCTAGAACGTTTATCATAGTTAGAGGATTTTTAGAGCATTTCAATTATACGTATATAAATCAGTCATAAGCACTTGCTATGATGTGCTCCATGGTGGATTAATATGTCACATTGATTCCATGTATAATACCTACAGGTGCTTCTCACAAAATTAGAATATCATCAAAAAGTTAATTTATTTCAGTTCTTAATACTGAATACAAAAAGTGAAGCTCATATATTATAGAGTCATTAGAAACAGAGTGATCTATTTCAAGTGTTTATTTCTGTTAATGTTGATGATTATGGCTTACAGTCAATGAAAACCCAAAAGCCATTATCTCAGTAACTTAGAATAATTAGCAAAAAGCACCTGCAAAGGCTTCCTAAGCATTTAAAAAGGTCCCTTAGTCTATTTCAGTAGTCTCCACAATCTTGGGGAAGATTGCCGACTTGACAGATGTCCAGAAGGCAGTCATTGACACACTCTACAAGGAGTGCAAGCCACAAAAGGTCATTGCTAAAGAAACTGGCTGCTCACAAGTGCTGAATCCAAGTATACTAATGGAAAGTTGAGTGGAAGGAAAAAGTGTGGTACAAAAAGGTGCACAAGCAATAGGGATAACTGCAGCCTTGAAAGTATTGTTATGAAAACGCCATTCAAAAATTTGAGGGCGATTCACAAGTAGATGACTGATGCTGCAGTCATTGTATCAAGAGCCACCACACACAGATGTATCCAGGACATAGGCTACAAGTGTCACATTCCTTGGGTCAAGCCACTCATGACCAATAGACAACACCAGAAACATCTTCCCTAGGCCATGGAGGAAAATGACTAGACTGTTGCTCAGTGTTCCGAAGTGTTGTTTTCAGATGAAAGTAAATTTTGCATTTCATTTGTAAATCAACGTCCCAGAGTCTGGAGGAAGAGTGGAAAGGAACACATTCCAAGCTGCTTGAGGCCTAGTGTGAATTTTCCACAATCAGTGATGGTTTGAGGAGCATGTCATCTGCTGGTGTAGGTCCACTGTTTTATTAAGACCAAAGTCAGCGCAGCCATCTACCAGGAAATTTTCAGTGGTACACTCCTCATTTCTTAAAGGGGCATTAAGTATTTAAGGCACACTCCCCAGTAGGGAGGTGCCTGAGCAATGTTCTCTATTTAGTAGTGTTGTGCAACTAATGAGTTGTCAGGTGCCTGTTTCCCATATTATGTTAGTCTGAACCTTTTCCTATCTCCCTTCTTGTGTAGCCCTCAACCCTTAGCCTGACACCGCAACCTGCGGTAGCTGAGCTTGACACCACTCCCTGCAGTACCTGAACCTGACGCTGCTCCCTGCAATACTTGAGTCTGACACTTCTCCCTGCAGTACTTGAGCCTGAATCTGCACCCGTGGTACCTGAACCCTGACATCACTCCTTGCAGTCCCTGAGCTTGCAGCTGCCCCAGCAATACTTGAACCCTAGCAGAGCTCCTTGCAGTTCTTGAGCCTAACAGCGCTCCCTATGCTACCTGAGTCTGAAGCTGCACCTGTGGTATCTGAACCTTGATGCTGCTCCCTGAAGTACTTGAGCATGACACCACTCCCTGTGGTACCGAAGCCTGAAGCTACACTCATGGGATTTGAACCCTGATACCACTCTCTGCAGTTCCTGAACCTGAAGTCACTCCAACGGCATCCAAACCTGTGACCATTCCACTGGTACATGAACCAGCTACAGCATCTGTCCTGTTTAGCATTCCAGAGTCCATGCAGTCAGAGTCAATTCCAGTATTAGAATCCGCTCCTGCCCAGTGACCCAGAATCTGCAAAGTGTAAACAGTGCCCGAATCCGCTCCTTCCAGTTAATCTAAGTATGTGTCCATCCTGCCCAGTGACCCAGAACTTGTGCTGTCTGAACAGTAGCTGACTCTAGTCTTGCCAGTGACTCCGTGTCCATGCCTGCGATAATGACCCGTTGAGTCAGCTTCTAAAGTATCATGAGTGGTACATGAAGGATACCTGCATTTCAAATCTAACTCACTATTGGGAGCTCTCGCAAACACCAGGTATTCGCTTAGCTATGCCACTCCACGTGTGTTACATTATGGTAGAACAGTGTGCAGAAAGGAGGTCAGAGCACACAGTTCATTCCACGAAGCTGTACTCAATACTTTCAGTATGCAAGCAGATGGAAAATCGGAGTGGTAACCTCAGTCTCTGAATACAAATCCAAAGATTTAAGTGATATAAAGGAAACTGTTGTATCTGTATAATCACTCTGTGTGACTGAATTGTTTGTTATGAAATATACTAAAAATAGTTCAAATTAAAATTTCAAAAGAGCCACTCATCTTTACATGAGGTTCATGTCTCATAAAATGACTAAGCATTAAAGTAAAAATAAAGAAGTTTCAAAAATATAAAAAAAATATATACAATTACACTCTTTTCCCAGCTAAAAAATAAAAAACAGATTTGAAGATAATAGTAGTGTCTTTAAAAGTTGTAACACTTAGCAAAAAAATCCAAAAAAGCAATTAAAATATTGTATATATCCTACAAAGTGTGCAAAAGAAAGCCTTAATTTATCAATGAAAAAAATATAAAGTTATAGGTCTCAAGAGAAAGGCAACAGAAACCATTTTATTTTTAACAAAGTTTAGTTTTTTTTTATTGCTTACATACTAGTAAATATGGTATCACCATAGACATACTGACATGGAGAATCCTATTGCCAATTCATTTTGACAGCACAGCGAATAAGCTGTAAAACCAACCATCTCACTACCTCACCCATAAACAAATAATTATAGTATTATGGTTATTTTTGCCATTTCACTCAACTTGGAGTTATTTTACTATTTTTTATACTGTGGTTACTGGATTTTTTACTGAGTTTTTCAAAACCAAAACTTATCCTGCAAAAAAATATCCCTCATCCGGCTACTTCAGTAGAAAAGTAAAAAAGTTATGAGACTGGCTCTTGGAAGAGGGGAAGGAAACAGCAAATGTGCCAAGACAAAAAAAATGTATAGGCTGGCTATGAAGGGGTTAATCTGGCTTTAATCCTTTGTCTTTGTTATCTTAATGCATAACTCCACTGTGCTTAAGTTTCAGTTTACTGATAGATGTCTGGAAATTAACTTTTGATGTTCTATTCATAGAAACTCTTTCCAAATGCAGCTTGAAATGTGATTGTCTGCCTTGGTTCAATACTCAAGCATTATTACACTTTGTGCAGTGTCCTTATGTATTCTTAAACACAGTCATAAACTAAGGCCTGCAATTTCCTTCTGGGAACATTTTATGGATACTTTTAATGAGATTGAAACATGTAAATGCAATGTTTATTTTATTAAGATCTATCATAATTCAGTATTGGACAGCATGGTATTGCGTTTCAGTCAGTAGGGTACTATCAGTAGGGTGACATGAAAAGGGAATTAGATCTATCTTTCTGCTTTAGCGACGTGCACCCTTGTAATTGGAAGCAAAACCTACAGTATCTGTTGAATGAAAGGGCTAGTTTAGTAGTAACATCTTTTTAATGTTGACCATAGTGTGCATTTAAACGCCATAGTGTATTGTGCAGTTAGGTTTAGTTATGACAAGTTCTCAGTTCCATGAAAAATGCCCCAACGACAGATAGTGTGAGGAGCACTCTTGCTGAGATCCGAGGTGCTGGTGAAGTGGGATGGCAATCCATGTAGTATAGTAATGTTCAATCACTGCACACTCTTGATATAAGCTTACAAGGACTTTATTGTACAGATATAGATGCAGCAATAACTCAATTCATGAATAAGTAAGTAAGAATAACTTGTTATTTTGTCCATGTGGGCAATTTTCTGTGTGGGAAACTTTCAATGTGGGCAATTTTCCATGTGAGCAATTTTCTATGTGGGTACCTTTCCTTATGGACAATTTTCTTGTTGGAATTTATGGCTGTGGGCTTTGTTTCTGTGGGCAACTTTTCTGTGGGGCATTTTTCTGGTCACTCAAGATCTCATATATCAGGTGCACTTGGGAACATAGAGTAGGATGCCACACTGGTAAGATTGTTTACACATGATTAGTGTTGAGCATTCTGATACCGCAAGTATCGGGTATCGGCCGATACTTGCGGGTATCGGAATTCCGATACTGAGATCCGATACTTTTGTGGTATCGGGAATTGGTATCGGGATTAATATCAATGTGTAAAAGAAAGAATTAAAATAAAAAATACTGATATACTCACCTCTCCGACGCAGCCTGGACTTTACCGCCGTAACCGGGAGCCGTTGTACCTAAAAATGCGCGCTTGAAGGGCCTTAGATGACATCACGGTGCTCTGATTGGTCCGTAGCGGTCGCGTGACCGCTATGCGACCAATCACAAAGCAGAGACATCACCTAAGGTCTTTCAAGCGCTTGAAAGACCTTAGGTGACGTCACTGCTTTGTGATTGGTCGCGTAGCGGTCACGCGACCGCTACGGACCAATCAGAGCGCCGTGATGTCATCTAAGGCCCTTCAAGCGCGCATTCTTAGGTACAACGGCTCCCGGTTATGGCGGTAAAGTCCAGGCTGCGTCAGAGAGGTAAGTATATCCCTATTTTTTATTTCAATTCTTTCTTTTACATATTGATATGGATCCCAGGGCCTGAAGGAGAGTTTCCTCTCCTTCAGACCCTGGGAACCATACAGGATACTGTCCGATACTTGGTGTCCCATTGACTTGTATTGGTATCGGGTATCAGTATCGGATTAGATCCGATACTTTGCCGGTATCGGCCGATACTTTCCGATACCGATACTTTCAAGTATCGGACGGTATCGCTCAACACTACACATGATACTGTAGCTGTTTTGTGTAAGATATTCTTTAGGCATGTTGTGACATTTACATTATATTATACAGTTTGGTGCTATATTTATATATTTACTGTTACATCAGATAAATTAGATTCATTTTTAACACCTTAAGAACTGGGCAATTTTGGGTGGTTTTTGCTTTCATTTTTTATCCTACTCAACTTGAAAGAGCCATAATTTGTTTTATTTTTCCATCAAGAAAGTTGTTTAGGAAAGGAAAACTGCAATATTTAATTTTGTATTAAATAATTATTGATGATATAATCAATTATTTTTAATGCAGAAATGTACATTATTATTTGCTTTTGATTTATTAATTTTTATTTTAGCCACTGGGGGCTGCCATTCTCATTTGGGGGGGGTGTAATTGTCTGAGTAGGACACCTGCACACCTCACTTACCGCAACTCCTTGGCATAAGAGACTGTGGTTGAACTGCGACTGCATCTCTTGTATTGAGGCTGCTCCTCCTGCCTTTTAGCTGTGACCTCAGCATGTCGCTTGGGCTGTCCATGTCACAGCTGTGGGAGGACAGCGTGGCCATGTTTATGAAGCCCGCAGTGTATGCTGTGGGATCCAGTTTCCCCTGTCATCATCAGTCAGTGCTTGCCATGACAGGAGCTGCCAGGGAGAGAAGTTGCCAGGGAGAGAAAGTCCCTGGTGAGGTGAGTATCTGCCTGTCATGAGCAGTGGTGTAATGTGTGATTCCGCTCCTTCCACTTCTATGAAAGCAGTGTTGTAGTGTGTGACATCTGCTCCATCCACTTCTATGGAAGCAGTAGTGTATTGCGTGACTCTGATCTATCCACTTCTATGGGAGCAGTGGTGTAATGTGTTAAACTGCTCCATCCACTTCTATGGGAGCAATGGTGTATTGTGTTAAACCACTCCATCTACTTCTGTGGGATTAGTAGTGTAATGCATGACTCTCCTCTGTCCACTTCTATGGGAGAAGTCTTATATAATCCCAGCATGTGTTACTCTACATCTAATAGCGCACTTGATACACTCCATGTATCTATCCCCAGCTTATAATACAGTGAGCAGAACTAACAGAATCGGTGCTACCAGCCATCCTCCGTGACACTGTACTTGTCAGTATAACTGGCAGTCACCAACAAAATGGCTCCTCATTGTGATCCTAAACTTTATTCTTTCTTATCGGTTTACAAACACCAAGAATGGTACGAGAGGAATGACATCACATAAATGTGAGCAGATCCCGCCCGCATTTTCTGCAGTCGTAATGTCAGCGAGTTGTATACTAGGTTTTCATGGCAAATTTCAGCAGCTGCTCCCTATAGTGTTTAAAAGTGGAAATACCGAACCTTTTTTACTTAATTAAAAACAATTGATAATATTTTTTTTTTAAATGTAAACATTAATAGTTTACATTTTTTAAATTGTTTAAAAAAAATTTTTTATGGCATCTTTACTTTTAGTGCTTGTGCTTGTTTTTTTTTCATTTCTTCAATACAAAAAGTTAAACTCATATAGAATCATTACAAACACAGTGATCTACTTCAAGTGTTTATTTCTGTTTATGTTGATGAGATGGCTTACAGCCAATGAAAACCCAAAAGTCATTATCTCATTAAATTAGAATGATTGACAAAAAACACCTATAAAGGCTTCCTAAGCATTTAAAAAGGTCCCTTAGTCTGTTTCAGTAGGCTCCACAATCATGGGAAAGACTGCTGACTTGACAGATGTCCAGTAGGCAGTCACTGATACCCACTTAGTGACAGAGCCAATTTGGTACTTAACGACCGGGCCAATTTTTACAATTCTGACCACTGTCACTTTATGAGGTTATAACTCTGGAACGCTTCAACGGATCCCGCCGATTCTGAGATTTTTTTTCGTGACATATTGTACTTCATATTAGTGGTACATTTCTTCGGTTTTTCTTGCGATTATTTATGAAAAAAATGGAAATATGGCGAAAATTTTTAAAATTTTCAAAATTTGTATTTTTATGCCCTTAAATCAGAGAGATATGTCACACAAAATAGTTAATAAATAACATTTCCCACATGTCTACTTTACATCAGCACAATTTTGGAAGCAAAATTTTTTTTTGTTAGGGAGTTATAAGGGTTAAAAGTTGACCAGCAATTTCTCATTTTTACAACACCATTTTTTTTAGGGACCACATCACATTTGAAGTCATTTTGAGGGGTCTATATGATAGAAAATAACCAAGTGTGACACCATTCTAAAAACTGCACCCCTCAAGGTGCTCAAAACCACATTCAAGAAGTTTATTAACCCTTTACGTGCTTCACAGGAACTGAAACAATGTGGAAGGAAAAAATGAACATTTAACTTTTTTTGCAAACATTTTCATTCAGAACCATATTTTTTTTATTTTCACAAGTGTAAAAACAGAAATTTAACCATACATTTTGTTGTGCAATTTCTCCTGAATATGCCAATACCCCATATGTGGGGATAAACCACTGTTTGGGCGCACCGCAGAGCTTAGAAGAGAAGGAGCGCCGTTTGACTTTTTCAATGCAGAATTGGCTGGAATTGAGGTCGGATGCCATGTCACGTTTAGAGAGCCCCTGATGTGCCTAAACAGTGGAAACGCTCCACAAGTAACACCATTTTGGAAACTAGACCCCTTAAGGAACTTAACTAGATGTGTGGTGAGCACTTTAAACCCCCAAGCGCTTCACAGAAGTTTATAAAGTAGAGCCGTGAAAATAAAAAATCGCATTTGTTTACACAAATATGATCTTTTCGCCCACAAATTCTTATTTTCACAAGGGTAACAGGAGAAATTAGACCACAAAAGTTGTTGTGCAATTTCACCTGAGTACGTCGATACCCCATATGTGGGGGTAAACCACTGTTTGGGCGCACCGCAGAGCTTGGAAGAGAAGGAGTGCCGTTTTACTTTTTCAATGTAGAATTGGCTGGAATTGAGATCGGACACCATGTCGCATTACGAGAGCCCCTGATGTGCCTAAACAGTGGAAACCCCCCACAAGTGACACCATTTTGGAAACTAGACCCCATAAGGAACTTAACTAGATGTGTGGTGAGCACTTTAAACCCCCAGGTGCTTCACGGAAGTTTATAACGTAGAGCCGTGAGAATAAAAAATCGCATTTTTTCTACAAAAATGATCTTTTTCCCCCAAATTTTTATTTTCGCAAGGGTAACAGGAGAAATTAGACCACAAAAGTTGTTGTGCAATTTCTCCTGAGTACATTGATACACCACATGTGGGGTTAAACCACTGTTTGGGTGCACTGCAGAGCTTGGAAGAGAAGGAGTGCCGTTTTACTTTTTCAATGTAGAATTGGCTGGAATTGAGATCGGACACCATGTCGCGTTTGGAGAGCCCCTGATGTGCCTAAACAGTAGAAACTCCCCACAAGTGACCCCATTTTGGAAACTAGACCCCTTAAGGAACTTATCTAGATGTGTGGTGAGCACTTTAAACCCCCAAGTGCTTCACAGAAATTTATAACGTAGAGCCGTGAAAATAAAAAATCCTTTTTTTTCCCTCAAAAATGATTTTTTAGCCTGCAATTTTTTATTTTCTCAAGGGTAACAAGAGACATTGGACCCCAAAATCTGTTGAACAGTTTGTCCTGAGTACGCTGATACCCCATATGTGGGGGGGCACTGTTTGGGTACCCATCAGGGCTCAGAAGGGAAGGAGCGCCGCTTGGAATGCAGACTTTGATGGGATGGTCTGCGGGTGTCATGTATTTGCAGAGCTCCTGATGTACCTAAACAGTAGAAACCCCCCACAAGTGACCCCATTTTGGAAACTAGACCCCCCATAGAGCTTATGTAGATATGTGGTGAGCACTATGAACCCCCAACTGCTTCACAAAAGTTTATAATGTAGAGCCATGAAAATAAAAAAAATCATATTTTTTCCACAAAAATGATCTTTTCACCACCAAATTTTTACTTTCACAAGGGTAACAGGAGAAATTGGACCCCAAAATTTATTGTGCAATTTATGCTGAGTAGGCTGATACCCCATATGTGGGGGATAAACCACTGTTTGGGCGCATGGCAGAGCTCGGAAGGGAAGGAGCGCCGTTTTGGAATGCAGACTTTGATAGAATAGTCTGCGGGCATTATGTTACGTTTGCAGAGCCCCTGATGTACCTAAACAGTAGAAACCCCCACAAGTGACCCCATTTTGGAAACTAGACCCCCCAAGGAACTTATCTAGATGTGTTGTGAGAACTTTGAATGCCCAAGTGCTTCACAGAAGGTTATAATGCAGAGTCGTGAAAATAAAAAAAAATTTTTTTTCCACAAAAAAGATTTTTTAGCCTCCAAATTTTTATTTTCACAAGAGTAACAAGAGAAATTGGACCTCAAAATTGTTGTACAACTTGTCCTGAGTACGCTGATACCCCATATGTGGGGGGGACCACTGTTTGGGCGCATGGCTGAGCTCGGAAGGGAAGGGGCGCCGTTTTGGAATGCAGACTTTGATAGAATGGTCTGCGGGCGTTATGTTGCATTTGCAGAGCCCCTGATGTACCTAAACAGTAGAAACCCCCCACAAGTGACCCCATTTTGGAAACTGGACCCCCCAAGGAACTTATCTAGATGTATGGTGAGAACTTTGAATGCCCAAGTGTTTCACAGAAGTTTATAATGCAGAGTGGTGAAAATAAAAAATATTTTTTTTCCACAAAAAATATTTTAGCCCCAAGTTTTTATTTTTACAATGGTAACAGGAGAAATTGGACCCCAAAATTTGTTGTCCAATTTATCCCAAGTACCCTGATGCCCCATATGTGGGGGTAAACCACTGTTTGGGCGCACGGCAGAGCTCAGAAGGGAGGGAGCACCATTTGACATTTTGAGCGCAAAATTGGCTGTGGCGTTTAGAGACCCCCTGATGTACCTAAACAGTGGAAACCCCCCAATTCTAACTCCAACCCTAACCCCAACACACCCCTAACCCTAATCCCAACCCGATGCATAATCCTAATCACAACCCTAACCCCCAAAACACCCCTAACCCTAATCCCAAAGCTAACCATAACCCTAATCAAAACCCTAAACCGAACACACCCCTAATCCTAATCTCAACCCTAACCTCAAAACCTAACCCTAGTCCCAATACACCCCTATCCCTAATCCCAACCCTAGCCTTAACCCTAATCCCAAACCTAACCCTAATCCCAAATGTAATGCCAACCCTAATCCAAACCCTTATCCCAACTCTAACCCTAACTTTAGCCCCAACCCTAGCTCTAACCCTAACTTTAGCCCAAACCCTAACTTTAGCCCTAAACCTAGCCACAACCCTTACCCTAACTTTAGCCCCAACCCTAACCCTAGCCCTAACCCTAGCTCTAACCCTAATCCTAGCTCTAACCCTAACCCTAGCCCTAACCCTAACCCAAGCCCTATCCCTAGCCCTAAGGCTATGTGCACACGTTGCGGATTTTGCTGTGGATCCGCAGCGTTTCCACAGCTGCGGGTCCGCAGCAGTTTCCCATGAGTTTACAGTACAATGTAAACCTATGGGAAACATAAAACGCTGTGCCCATGCTGCGGAAAAAACCACGCGGAAACGCAGCGGTTTACATTCCGCAGCATGTCAATTCTTTCTGCGGATTCCGCAGCGGTTTTACACCTGCTCCATAATAGAAAACCGCAGGTGTAAAACCGCAGGGGAATCCGCACAAAAACCACGGTACATCCGCGATAAATCTGCAGGAAAAACACAGAGTTTTGGCCCTGCAGATTTATCAAATCCGCTGCGGAAAAATCCGCAGAGAACCATTCTACGTGTGCACATATCCTAACCCTACCCCTAACCCTACCCCTAACCCTAACCCTACCCTTAACCCTAACCCTACCCCTAACCCTACCCCTAACCCTACCCCTAACCCAACCCCTAACCCTACCCCTAACCCTAACCCTAATTGGAAAATAGAAATTCATACATTTTTTTAATTTTATTATTTTTTCCTTACTAAGGGGGTGATAAAGGGGGGGGTTATTTACTATTTTTTTTTATTTTTATCACTGTGATAGGATCTCACAGTGACCAAAATAAAACAAGTGGAAGAATCTTTCTCTGCCGGCCGGCAGATCATGGCGGGCGCACTGCGCATGCGCCCGCCATTTTCTTACCGGAGCAAGAAGCCAGCGGCCAGCAGAAGAAGCAGGAGGACCCAGGGACACCGGTAAGTATGACAGGGTCCCCGAATCCCCCTATTTCTCTGTCCTCTGATGTGCGATCACATCAGAGAACAGAGAATGACATCGCTTTTTTTTTTTTTGCAGTCGCCGGTAAACAGTTAATAACCGGCGATCGCAAAACAGGGGTCGGTAAAAACCGACCCCGATCATGTTCTTTGGGGTCTCGGCTACCCCCAGCAGCCAAGACCCCAAAGATCTTCCGAGTGCCGGGCGGCGGGCGCACTGCGCATGCGCCCTCCATTTTTTCCCCGGAAAAAGATGGAGGCGCCCATGGGGAGCCACGAGGAGCACCGGGGGAGATAGGTGAGTATTGGGGGGCTATTGGGGGCGATCGGGGACCCCATTTCTCTGTCCTCCAATGTGCGATCACATCGGAGGACAGAGAAATTAAATGGCAAATCGCATTTTTTTTTGTTGAGACCGCCGGTAAACGGTTAATTACCGGCGATCGCAACTTGGGGGTCGGTAAAAACCCCCCGAATCATGTTCTCTGGAATCTCGGCTACCCTCGGCAACCGAGACCCCAGAGAAAATCCGACTCTGGGGGGCGCTATTCATTTTTTCCACAGCGCCGTTAATTAACGGCGCTGTGGTTTAAGTACCCTTAGCGGCCGCCGTTAAAAGGCGTATCGGAGGTCGTTAAGGGGATACACTCCACAAGGAGGGTATGCTACAAAAGGTCATTGCTAAAGAAGCTGGCTGTTCACAGAGTGCTGTATCCCAGCATCTTAATGGAACATTGAGTGGAAGTAAAAAGTGTGGTAGAAAAAAGTGCACAAGCAGCCGGGATAACCTTAGTCTTGAAAGGATTGTTAAGAAAAGGTCATTCAAAAATTTTGGGGAGAGTCACAAGGATTAGACTGCTGCTGGAGTCATTGCTTCAAGAGCCACCACACACAGACGTATCCAGGACATGGGCTGCAAATGTTGCATTCCTTGTGTCAAGCCACTCATGACAAATAGACAATGCCAGAAACATCTTACCTGGGCCAAGGAGAAAAAGAACTGGACTGTTGCTCAGTGGTCAAAGGTGTTGTTTTCAGATGAAAGTAAATTTTGTATTTCATTTGGAAATCAAGGTCCCAGAGTCTGGAGGAAGAGTGGAGAGACACCTAATTCAAGCTGCTTGAGGTCTAGCATCAAGATTCCACAATTAATGATGGTTTTGGGGAGCCATGTCATCTGATGGTGTAGTGTTGTGAATTTGCTTTTTGGCTCCCTCTAGTGGTTACTAGTTATTTGACTCTGGGTTTTTCTGTCATCCCTTGTATTCTCACCTGGGTCGTTAGTTCAGGGGTGTTGCTATATAAGCTCCCTGGACCTTCAGTTCAATGCCTGGCAACGTAGTAATCAGAGCTAATCTGCTGTGCTCTTGTCTACTGATCCTGGTTCCTGCTAGATCAAGCTAAGTCTGCTTCTTTGCTTTTTTGCTATTTGTTTTGATTGCATTTTTGTCCAGCTTGTCCTAAACTGTTCCTGACTTTGCTGGAAGCTCTAGGGGGCTGGCGTTCTCCCCCCGGACCGTTAGTCGGTTCGGGGGTTCTTGAATTTCCAGCGTGGATTTTGTTAGGGTTTTTGTTGACCATATAAGTTATCTTTCTATATTCTGCTATTAGTGAAGCGGGCCTCTCTTTGCTAATCCTAGTTCATTTCTGTGTTTGTCATTTCCTCTTACCTCACCGTTATTATTTGTGGGGGGCTTGTATCCAACTTTGGGGTCCCTTTCTCTGGAGGCAAGAGAGGTCTTTGTTTTCCTCTTCTAGGGGTAGTTAGATTCTCCGGCTGGCGCGAGTCATCTAGCGATCAACGTAGGCATGATCCCCGGCTACTTCTAGTGTTGGCGTTAGGATTAGATATATGGTCAATCCAGTTACCACTGCCCTATGAGCTGGATTTTTGTATTTTGCAGACTTACTAGTGCCTCTGAGACCCTCGCCATTGGGGTCATAACAGTTTGCCAGGCCAGTATTAAATGTTTAATGCATTGCAGAAGTGGGATTATAAGAAAGAAAGTTCTGAGTTTTTTTTTTCCTCTCTCATTTTTTTTTTTCTTTTCCCCTTTACCTTTGAGTGGCTTAAGCTTGCTGCAGACATGAATGTCCAGACCCTGATTACAAGTGTGGACCAGCTTGCTGCTTGTGTGCAGGGCATACAAGACTATGTTATCAGAAATCCTAGGTCAGAACCTAAGATACCGATTCCTGAACTGTTTTCCGGAGACTGATTTAAGTTTAGGAATTTCAGGAATAATTGTAAATTGTTTTTGTCCCTGAGACCCTGTTTATCTGGAGACTCCGCTCAGCAAGTAAAAATTGTTATTTCGTTCTTACGGGGTGACCCTCAAGATTGGGCTTTTTCGTTGGCGCCAGGAGATCCGGCATTGGCTGATATTGCTGCGTTTTTTCTGGCGCTCGGTTTACTTTATGAGGAACCCAATCTTGAGATTCAGGCAGAAAAAGCCTTGCTGGCTATGTCTCAGGGCCAGGACGAGGCTGAAGTGTATTGCCAAAAATTTCGGAAATGGTCCGTGCTGACACATTGGAACGAGTGTGCACTGGCCGCAAATTTTAGAAATGGCCTTTCTGAAGCCATTAAGAATGTGATGGTGGGTTTTCCCATTCCCACAGGTCTGAATGATACCATGGCCCTGGCTATTCAAATTGACCGGCGGTTGCGGGAGCGCAAAACCGCAAATTCCCTCATGGTGTTGTCTGAACAGACACCTGATTTAATGCAATGTGATAGAATCCTGACTAGAAATGAGCGGAAAATTCATAGACGCCGGAATGGCTTATGCTATTACTGTGGTGATTCTGCACATGTTATCTCAGCATGCTCTAAACGTATAACTAAGGTTGTTAGTCCTGTCACCGTCGGTAATTTGCAACCTAAATTTATTCTGTCTGTAACTTTGATTTGCTCACTGTCGTCTTATCCTGTTATGGCGTTTGTAGATTCAGGTGCTGCCCTGAGTCTTATGGATCTGTCATTTGCTAAGCGCTGTGGTTTTATTCTTGAACCATTAGAAAATCCTATCCCTCTTAGGGGTATTGATGCTACGCCATTGGCAGAAAATAAACCGCAGTATTGGACACAGGTTACCATGTGCATGACTCCTGAACACCGCGAGGAGATACGTTTTCTTGTTCTACATAAAATGCATGATTTGGTTGTTTTGGGTCTGCCATGGTTGCAGACCCATAATCCGGTCTTGGACTGGAAGGCTATGTCTGTGTCAAGTTGGGGCTGTCGTGGTATTCATGGGGATTCCCTGCCCGTGTCTATTGCTTCTTCTACGCCTTCGGAAGTTCCGGAGTATTTGTCTGATTATCAGGATGTCTTTAGCGAGTCCAGGTCCAGTGCATTGCCTCCCCATAGGGAATGTGACTGTGCAATAGATTTGATTCCAGGCAGTAAGTTTCCTAAGGGAAGACTGTTTAATCTGTCGGTACCTGAACATACCGCTATGCGTTCATATATCAAGGAGTCTCTGGAGAAAGGACATATCCGTCCGTCTTCTTCCCCTCTTGGTGCGGGATTCTTTTTTGTGGCAAAAAAGGACGGATCTTTGAGGCCTTGTATTGACTATCGGCTTTTGAATAAGATCACTGTCAAATTTCAGTATCCTTTGCCGCTGTTGTCAGATTTGTTTGCCCGGATTAAAGGTGCCAAGTGGTTCACCAAGATAGACTTTCGTGGTGCGTATAACCTTGTGCGCATTAAGCAAGGAGATGAATGGAAAACCGCATTCAATACGCCCGAAGGTCATTTTGAGTACTTGGTGATGCCTTTTGGGCTCTCTAATGCGCCTTCAGTTTTTCAGTCCTTTATGCATGACATTTTCCGGAAGTATCTGGATAGATTTTTGATCGTTTATCTGGATGATATTCTGGTTTTTTCTGATAATTGGGACTCGCATGTGGAGCAGGTCAGGATGGTCTTTAAGATTTTGCGTGAAAATTCTTTGTTTGTCAAGGGCTCAAAGTGTCTCTTTGGTGTACAGAAGGTTCCCTTTTTGGGGTTCATTTTTTCCCCTTCTGCTGTGGAGATGGACCCAGTCAAGGTCCGAGCTATTCTTGATTGGACTCAACCCTCGTCAGTTAAGAGTCTTCAGAAGTTCTTGGGTTTCGCTAACTTCTACCGTCGTTTTATCGCTAATTTTTCTAGCATTGTGAAACCTTTGACGGATATGCCAAGAAGGGCTCCGATGTAGCTAACTGGGCTCCTGCTGCCGTGGAGGCTTTCCAGGAGTTGAAACGCCGGTTTACTTCGGCGCCTGTTTTGTGCCAGCCTGATGTCTCACTTCCCTTTCAGGTTGAGGTGGATGCTTCAGAGATTGGAGCAGGGGCCGTTTTGTCGCAGAGAGGCCCTGGTTGCTCTGTTATGAGACCTTGTGCCTTTTTCTCTAGGAAGTTTTCGCCTGCTGAGCGAAATTATGATGTGGGCAATCGGGAGTTGTTGGCCATGAAATGGGCATTTGAAGAGTGGCGTCATTGGCTCGAGGGTGCTAAGCATCGTGTGGTGGTCTTGACTGATCACAAAAATCTGATGTATCTCGAGTCTGCTAAACGCCTGAATCCTAGACAGGCCCGCTGGTCATTGTTTTTCTCCCGTTTTGACTTTGTGGTCTTGTATTTACCAGGTTCTAAGAATGTGAAGGCCGATGCTCTCTCTAGGAGCTTTGTGCCTGATGCTCCTGGAGTCGCTGAACCTGTTGGCATTCTTAAGGAGGGAGTTATCTTGTCTGCTATTTCTCCTGATCTGCGACGTGTGTTGCAGAGATTTCAGGCTGGTAAGCCTGATTCTTGTCCACCTGACAGATTGTTTGTGCCTGATAAGTGGACCAGCAGAGTCATTTCCGAGATTCATTCCTCAGTGTTGGCAGGGCACCCGGGAATTTTCGGCACCAGAGATCTGGTGGCCAGATCCTTTTGGTGGCCTTCCTTGTCAAGGGATGTACGGTCATTTGTGCAGTCCTGTGGGACTTGTGCTCGAGCTAAGCCTTGCTGTTCTCGTGCCAGCGGGTTGCTCTTGCCTTTGCCTGTCCCGAAGAGACCTTGGACACACATCTCCATGGATTTCATTTCTGATCTTCCGGTGTCTCAGGGCATGTCTGTTATCTGGGTGATATGTGATCGCTTCTCCAAGATGGTCCATTTGGTTCCTTTGCCTAAGCTGCCTTCTTCTTCCGATCTGGTCCCTGTGTTTTTTCAGAACGTGGTTCGTTTACACGGCATCCCTGAGAATATTGTGTCAGACAGAGGATCCCAGTTCTAAAATGTAGCAGCTGACCGACAGCACAACAGATAGGTGGATGCACGTCCTAGTTCCACTGGACCCCCATGGAGAATGAACATACCATATAAGAAAGGAAGGACAGCATCCAATCCAGGTGAAAGTGTTCAAAAATTAAATCCTTTATTTGCCACGGTGCGACGTTTTGACCCGGATGGGTCTTTATCAAGCATAAAACAAGTTGGTAATGGTGGACTTTTATAGGGAGTGGATTACCATAAACCAATCCCCACAAAGAGCCCACCTACATCATAAATATCATAAAAAACAATACAGTAATACACATACAGATAGCACATCTAATATACATAGCAGATATCAAGGCTGAGTCCAAAAAATCATTACATATATGGCAATGTAGTATCTAAAAACACCCACTATAGCCTCATTATAGATCCGTCCACGTGCCCATAGTAACCATGAACCAATGATTGGGTGCGTTATAACCAGTGTATCAACACCCTACCTATCAGGTCTAGTCTGGTATCACCCTCAGACACATGCATGGAATCCACCAATCCCCATATCAGACCAATCACCTGTAACATCCAGAATGCAGTGCTCACCACCACCTCCAATCACACCGCAAGAGTGTGTCATGTTTACTAACAAGCTCCACTGGCCAATCGATGAGCCATACATACCGGCGCCATGTGTACCTCCTCCAATAGATCCGTCGGCCTCAAGAGCTGTAAACAACAGCCCCACACCAGCGTGCAGGCGTGCGGACGCACATAGCCCCGCCCCCAGCAGCGCCATCACTGATGACGCAACATAGTGAGGGAGACAACGCACGCCCACCGCCGCACAGCCGCGCATGCACTCCGGACCCCTGTCTTGCTGCAGCTCGAGCGCTGAATCACCTATCTACAAGGAGGCATAATGTGTATAGCGCTATAGAAAAAACCGCCACACTACAATGGAGAACGCCCCCTGAATAATCTATCAAACTAGTTGTATAGTATGAAGACCATAAATGGCAGTGGAACCCATATGACAGTGGAGTGGTAGAGCATATATTACAATAGGGCTGGTGGATTCATAGACATAATCTATCATATATTAGATCACGATTTCACAATTAGACCAGTGAGCAAGATGATACATAAACAAGACAAAGTCCATAGAGTAACATTCAACGCACAAAGGCCATAAGCCTCTGCATCTTCTACCACGGTGGCCATGTATGTATATAGACCTAAAAACACAAAAGAAATAATGTATAAAACCAATAAAAACAATCCTATATCATGATAAGGTCACAGGGTAACATCACAGCTAATTATCACAGCTAATTAAAGTGCACAAATTTGGAGATTATACTCAATATTTAATCCTCCAGGTTGCAATGAGCCTAGCCTGGAGATCCATCTCAATTATTTTTGCTTCAACAACATAGTACGGTCACCACCTCTCCTCAGTGGTGGCACCCCATCAATCACCCTGAACCTCAATTGGCTCACAGTGTGCCTATTGTCACAAAAATGCTTAGGGACCGGTAGTTCTAACATCTTATTCCTAATAGTACTCTTATGTTTCCCTATTCGTGTCTTGACCTCCTTTGTTGTCTCGCCAACGTAGACAAGCCCACAAGGGCACACTATCATATATATGACGAAACTAGACATACAGGTATATCTGCCTTTAATAGAGATCTCTTTCCCCGTATGGGGGTGATGGAAGACATCCCCTTTGATCATGTTACTACAACAGGCACAACCGAGACAGGGGAAATTCCCCTGTCTCGGAGGGGCCAAGGTTCTCTGTATAAGAGTCTTACCAGGGCCTATATCCGAATGCACAAGCCTATCCTTGAAATTACGTCCTCGTTTATATGAGAAAACTGGAGTACGTGAAAATTCAGCTATATTTGGAAGACCTTTCTGTAATATATGCCAATGTCTCCTCAGAATACCGCCAATCTGATTACTGGCAGTATTGAATGTAGAAACAAAAGGTATTCGTTTATCAACACTCTTAGTTCTCTTATTTCTGAATTCCTGTCGTGTCCCACTTTTGACTCTATTTCTATAGACCCTCACATCACTAGCTGGGTAGCCCCTTTCAATGAACTTACTACACATGTCATCCAGTCTGGGATCAAGAAGAGAGTCATCCGATACTATTCTTCTCACCCTCACCATTTGACTCCACGGTAAGGATTCCACCATTTTCCTAGGGTGGTGGCTATTAAAACACAATAGACTGTTCCTATCGGTCTCCTTGACGTATAAATCCGTCTTCAAAGTTAACCCCTCTTTGTACACCATCGTATCCAAGAATTGGACCCGCTCCGAGGAATATGTCAGAGTAAAGTCCAATTCAGGGAAAATGTCATTGAGTTCCCCCTGAAATTCGAGCAACTCCGTCACACTGCCATCCCAGACCACAAAGATGTCGTCGATGTAGCGCCACCAGGCCCGGACATGGGGCCAATGCTTGGAACCGTACACGTGCCGGTCCTCGAGTACCGCCATGTAGATGTTAGCATGCCGTCGGTGTGGCGCTGTCGGGCTCGGGCATGGGACGGGACAGTGCACGGCTGGTCCTCTCGCTGCTGGAGTTCATCCTCAGGAGGAATTATTTCCTCTTTGGGGATGATTATTACCTGCAGCGACGGGGTACCGCCATGGGGTCCAACGTTGCACCCACTTATGCTAACATCTACATGGCGGTACTCGAGGACCGGCACATGTACGGTTCCAAGCATTGGCCCCATGTCCGGGCCTGGTGGCGCTACATCGACGACATCTTTGTGGTCTGGGATGGCAGTGTGACGGAGTTGCTCGAATTTCAGGGGGAACTCAATGACATTTTCCCTGAATTGGACTTTACTCTGACATATTCCTCGGAGCGGGTCCAATTCTTGGATACGATGGTGTACAAAGAGGGGTTAACTTTGAAGATGGATTTATACGTCAAGGAGACCGATAGGAACAGTCTATTGTGTTTTAATAGCCACCACCCTAGGAAAATGGTGGAATCCTTACCGTGGAGTCAAATGGTGAGGGTGAGAAGAATAGTATCGGATGACTCTCTTCTTGATCCCAGACTGGATGACATGTGTAGTAAGTTCATTGAAAGGGGCTACCCAGCTAGTGATGTGAGGGTCTATAGAAATAGAGTCAAAAGTGGGACACGACAGGAATTCAGAAATAAGAGAACTAAGAGTGTTGATAAACGAATACCTTTTGTTTCTACATTCAATACTGCCAGTAATCAGATTGGCGGTATTCTGAGGAGACATTGGCATATATTACAGAAAGGTCTTCCAAATATAGCTGAATTTTCACGTACTCCAGTTTTCTCATATAAACGAGGACGTAATTTCAAGGATAGGCTTGTGCATTCGGATATAGGCCCTGGTAAGACTCTTATACAGAGAACCTTGGCCCCTCCGAGACAGGGGAATTTCCCCTGTCTCGGTTGTGCCTGTTGTAGTAACATGATCAAAGGGGATGTCTTCCATCACCCCCATACGGGGAAAGAGATCTCTATTAAAGGCAGATATACCTGTATGTCTAGTTTCGTCATATATATGATAGTGTGCCCTTGTGGGCTTGTCTACGTTGGCGAGACAACAAAGGAGGTCAAGACACGAATAGGGAAACATAAGAGTACTATTAGGAATAAGATGTTAGAACTACCGGTCCCTAAGCATTTTTGTGACAATAGGCACACTGTGAGCCAATTGAGGTTCAGGGTGATTGATGGGGTGCCACCACTGAGGAGAGGTGGTGACCGTACTATGTTGTTGAAGCAAAAATAATTGAGATGGATCTCCAGGCTAGGCTCATTGCAACCTGGAGGATTAAATATTGAGTATAATCTCCAAATTTGTGCACTTTAATTAGCTGTGATAATTAGCTGTGATGTTACCCTGTGACCTTATCATGATATAGGATTGTTTTTATTGGTTTTATACATTATTTCTTTTGTGTTTTTAGGTCTATATACATACATGGCCACCGTGGTAGAAGATGCAGAGGCTTATGGCCTTTGTGCGTTGAATGTTACTCTATGGACTTTGTCTTGTTTATGTATCATCTTGCTCACTGGTCTAATTGTGAAATCGTGATCTAATATATGATAGATTATGTCTATGAATCCACCAGCCCTATTGTAATATATGCTCTACCACTCCACTGTCATATGGGTTCCACTGCCATTTATGGTCTTCATACTATACAACTAGTTTGATAGATTATTCAGGGGGCGTTCTCCATTGTAGTGTGGCGGTTTTTTCTATAGCGCTATACACATTATGCCTCCTTGTAGATAGGTGATTCAGCGCTCGAGCTGCAGCAAGACAGGGGTCCGGAGTGCATGCGCGGCTGTGCGGCGGTGGGCGTGCGTTGTCTCCCTCACTATGTTGCGTCATCAGTGATGGCGCTGCTGGGGGCGGGGCTATGTGCGTCCGCACGCCTGCACGCTGGTGTGGGGCTGTTGTTTACAGCTCTTGAGGCCGACGGATCTATTGGAGGAGGTACACATGGCGCCGGTATGTATGGCTCATCGATTGGCCAGTGGAGCTTGTTAGTAAACATGACACACTCTTGCGGTGTGATTGGAGGTGGTGGTGAGCACTGCATTCTGGATGTTACAGGTGATTGGTGTGATATGGGGATTGGTGGATTCCATGCATGTGTCTGAGGGTGATACCAGACTAGACCTGATAGGTAGGGTGTTGATACACTGGTTATAACGCACCCAATCATTGGTTCATGGTTACTATGGGCACGTGGACGGATCTATAATGAGGCTATAGTGGGTGTTTTTAGATACTACATTGCCATATATGTAATGATTTTTTGGACTCAGCCTTGATATCTGCTATGTATATTAGATGTGCTATCTGTATGTGTATTACTGTATTGTTTTTTATGATATTTATGATGTAGGTGGGCTCTTTGTGGGGATTGGTTTATGGTAATCCACTCCCTATAAAAGTCCACCATTACCAACTTGTTTTATGCTTGATAAAGACCCATCCGGGTCGAAACGTCGCACCGTGGCAAATAAAGGATTTCATTTTTGAACACTTTCACCTGGATTGGATGCTGTCCTTCCTTTCTTATATGAGAGGATCCCAGTTCGTCTCCAGATTCTGGCGATCCTTTTGTGGTAGGATGGGCATTGATTTGTCATTTTCATCCGCTTTTCATCCACAAACTAATGGACAGACGGAGCGAACTAATCAGACTCTGGATGCTTATTTGAGGTGTTTTGTTTCTGCTGATCAGGACGATTGGGTGACTTTCTTGCCGTTGGCTGAGTTTGCCCTTAATAATCGGGCTAGTTCCGCTACCTTGGTTTCGCCATTTTTTTGCAACTCTGGTTTCCATCCTCGTTTTTCCTCGGGTCATGTGGAGCCTTCCGACTGTCCTGGGGTAGATTCTGTGGTGGATAGGTTGCAGCGGATCTGGAATCATGTGGTGGACAACTTGAAGTTGTCACAGGAGAAGGCTCAGCGTTTTGCCAACCGCCGCCGCGGTGTGGGTCCCCGACTTCGGGTTGGGGATTTGGTGTGGCTTTCTTCTCGCTTTGTTCCTTTGAAGGTCTCCTCTCCCAAATTTAAACCTCGCTTCATTGGTCCTTACAAGATATTGGAAATCCTTAATCCTGTGTCCTTTCGCCTGGATCTTCCTGTGTCATTTGCCATTCACAACGTGTTTCATAGATCCTTGTTGCGGCGGTACGTTGTGCCTGTGGTTCCTTCTGCTGAGCCTCCTGCTCCGGTGTTGGTTGAGGGCGAGTTGGAGTACGTGGTGGAAAAGATCTTGGATTCTCGTCTCTCCAGGCGGAGGCTTCAGTACCTGGTCAAGTGGAAGGGATATGGTCAGGAGGATAATTCCTGGGTGGTCGCCTCTGATGTACATGCGGCTGATTTGGTTCGTGCCTTTCACGCCGCTCATCCTGATCGCCCTGGTGGTCTTGGTGAGGGTTCGGTGACCCCTCACTAAGGGGGGGGTACTGTTGTGAATTTGCTTTTTGGCTCCCTCTAGTGGTTACTAGTTATTTGACTCTGGGTTTTTCTGTCATCCCTTGTATTCTCACCTGGGTCGTTAGTTCAGGGGTGTTGCTATATAAGCTCCCTGGACCTTCAGTTCAATGCCTGGCAACGTAGTAATCAGAGCTAATCTGCTGTGCTCTTGTCTACTGATCCTGGTTCCTGCTAGATCAAGCTAAGTCTGCTTCTTTGCTTTTTTGCTATTTGTTTTGATTGCATTTTTGTCCAGCTTGTCCTAAACTGTTCCTGACTTTGCTGGAAGCTCTAGGGGGCTGGCGTTCTCCCCCCGGACCGTTAGTCGGTTCGGGGGTTCTTGAATTTCCAGCGTGGATTTTGTTAGGGTTTTTGTTGACCATATAAGTTATCTTTCTATATTCTGCTATTAGTGAAGCGGGCCTCTCTTTGCTAATCCTAGTTCATTTCTGTGTTTGTCATTTCCTCTTACCTCACCGTTATTATTTGTGGGGGGCTTGTATCCAACTTTGGGGTCCCTTTCTCTGGAGGCAAGAGAGGTCTTTGTTTTCCTCTTCTAGGGGTAGTTAGATTCTCCGGCTGGCGCGAGTCATCTAGCGATCAACGTAGGCATGATCCCCGGCTACTTCTAGTGTTGGCGTTAGGATTAGATATATGGTCAATCCAGTTACCACTGCCCTATGAGCTGGATTTTTGTATTTTGCAGACTTACTAGTGCCTCTGAGACCCTCGCCATTGGGGTCATAACAGTGTAGGTCAACTGTTTTTTCAATACCAAAGTCAGCGTAGCCATTTACCAAGAAATTTTAGAGCACTCCATAGTTCCCTCTGGTGACAAACTTTTGGGAGATGGAAGTTTAATTCTCCAACAAGACTTGACACCTGTCCACACTGCCAAAAGTACCAATACCTGGTTTAAAATCAACAGTATCACTGTGCTTGATTGGCCGGAAAACTAGCCTGACCTTAACCCCATAGAGAATCTATGGGGCATTGTCAAGAGGAAGATGGGAGACACCAGACCCAACAATACAGACAAGCTGAATGCTGCTATCAAAGCAACCTGGGCTTCCATAACACCTCAGCAGTACCACAGGCTGATCGCTTTCAATCCACACCACATTGATGCAGTAATTAATGCAAAAGAAGCCATGACCAAGTATTGAGTGCATTTACTGAACATACATTTCAGTAAGCCAACATTTCGGATTTTAAAATCATTTTTCAAGCTTGTGTTATAAAGTATTCTAATTTACTGAGATAATGACTTTTGGGTTTTCATTGGCTGTAAGCAATAATCATCAACATTAACAGAAATATACACTTGAAATAGAGGACTGTGTTTGTAATGACACTATTTAATATAAGAGTTTAACTTTTTTTATTAGAGAACTGAAAATAATTAATTTTTTGATGATATGCTAATTTAGTGAGAAGCACTTGTAGCTTCAAATCAAAAGGAACCATTCATTTTGCCAAACAATTAATTGAAATATGTAGCTACATTCCAAATATAGTGAAATTGAAAAAGTAAAGCAGCAATTTTGTCATTGCTTTTTGAGTATTGATTTAACAGCATTCACTGTGCAGCAGAAATTACTTGGTAATTTTGATCTATGAGTCAGTATAGTTATTGTGATGCGAAATTTATGTACAATTTTTTTGTGCTGCAACCTAAAAAACAACTTGCAAATAGCATTTGCCTTCAGTCGTCATAGTCTGAAAGCCACAGTTTTTTTTTTAGTTAAATAAGGGCTTAATATTTGCAGGACAAGATATTATTATTATTTATTATTATTTATTGTTATAGCGCCATTTATTCCATGGCGCTTTACATGTGAGGAGGGGTATACATAATAAAAACAAGTACAATAATCTTAAACAATACAAGTCATAACTGGTACAGGAGGAGTGAGGACCCTGCCCACGAAGGCTCACAATCTACAAGGGATAGTTTTTATTGGTACCATTTGGGGGTTGATATGATTCTTTGATCTCTTTACATTATTATTATTTTGAAAGACCACATGGCCACATTATTTTTGGCTATTACGGCAGTTACTGTATGCATGAAATACTTTTTTTTATTTTATTACTTCGAGCAATTGTTTACACAGTGATAATAAGTTTGTTTTTTTATTTTTTAGATTTCACTATCTACATTATAGCAAAAAAGGGGAGAGTTATCCTACTATATAATTGTCTAAGGGGTACTTCCGTCTGTCTGTCCTGGATATTCATTGGTCGCGGCCTCTGTCTGTCATAGAATCCAAGTCGCTGATTGGTCGTGGCAAAAGGCCCACGACCATTGCCACGACCAATCAGTGACGCGCACAGTCTGGAAGAAAATGGCCGCTCCTTACTCCTCGCACTCACTGCCCGGCGCCCGCATACACCCCACCGCTCACACAGGGTTAATGCCGGCGGTAAAGGACTGCGTTATGCCGAGGGTAACGCACTCCGTTACCACTGCTATTAACCCTGTGACCAAGTTTTTTACTATTGACGCAGCCTATGCAGCGTCAATAGTAAAAACATCTAATGTTAAAAATAATAAAAAAAATAAAAAATGATGATATACTCACCTACGCCGCTTTTCCCGCTCCTCGCGATGCAAGCGGCACGTTCCGGTGGCAAGGATGGTCTGGCAGAAGGACCTCCCATGACGTCACGGACATGTGACCGCGACGTCATCACAAGTCCTGCATGGAAAGGACCTGCCGTGACGTCACAGTCATGTGACCACTACACGGTCATGTGACTGCGATGTCTCACAGGTCCTGCGCGACAAGGACCTGCCGTGATGTCATGGTCATGTGACCGCGACACGGTCACGTGACCGCGACATCATCACACCCTGGGACCGGAAGCTGCCGTCTGCAGCCCACACAGGCGACAGAGCTACAACGCGCCTGCGGAAGGTGAGTATGTTTATTTTTTTATTTTTTTAACCTGTGTCATACGTGGCTGGGCAATATACTACATGGGCTGTGCCATATACTACGTGGCTCTGTGCTGTATACTACGTCACTGGGCAATATACTATGTGGCTGGGCAATATACTACGTAACTGGGCAATATAATATGTGGCTCTGTGCTGTATACTATGTCACTGGGCAATATACAATGTAACTGGGCAATATACTACGTCACTGGGCAATATACAATGTAACTGGGCAATATACTACGTAACTGGGCAATATACTACGTGGCTGGGCAATATACTATGTGGCTGGGCAATATACTATGTGGCTCTGTGCTGTATACTACATCACTGGGCAATATACTACGTCGCTGGGCAATATACTACATCGCTGGGCAATATACTATGTGGCTCTGTGCTGTATACTACGTCACTGGGCAATATACAATGTAACTGGGCAATATACTTCGTCACTGGGCAATATACAATGTAAATGGGCAATATACTACGTAACTGGGCAATATACTACGTGGATGGGCAATATACTACGTGGCTGGGCAATATACTACGTGGCTCTGTGCTGTATACTACGTCGCTGGGCAATATACTACGTCGCTGGGCAATATACTACGTCGCTGGGCAATATACTACGTTGCTGGGCAATATACTATGTGGCTCTGTGCTGTGTACTACATCACTGGGCAATATACAATGTAACTGGGCAATATACTACGTCACTGGGCAATATACAGTGTACATCAGCAATATGCTACGTGGCTGGGCACTATACTACGTGGCTGGGCAATATACTACGCGGACATACATATTCTAGAATACCCGATACGTTAGAATAGGGCCACCATCTAGTACTTTTATATTCATTTTTTTATTTTTTTGTAATCTATTTAACACTTTTTATTTGTTTTCTTATACACCTTCAACCCATGATCACTTGATTATCTGTACAAAAGACTGGAAGTGTTGTACTCTATTGCAACTGTGTTGCAATCTATTGCATAAATACCACTCCACAATTAATTCCAGCAGCAACTGACAGCAGTTGACTGTGACATTTAAGAGGGCAAAATGTTGTAGTCCGTATTGTAGAGCAGTTAATCCTTGGTGCCTGTACTCACATTGTATGGAGAGGTCTAAGCTCCTGAATCTGGTTCATAGAGAGCTAGCGCACTTCTGCCATTCCCATATTTCAGTTATCATCAAATTTCAACTGTATATATTAATAAATAGATTTATTAGGCCTCATGAGACTGGCACATTCACTTTGAACACTGACATCAGAATGGCAAGTATTTATACACCATACAGTTATATGAAAAAGCTTGGGCACCCCTATTATTCTTAAGCTTAATGTTTTATAAAAATTGTTTTTTTTGCAACACCTAAATAGGATGCAATTAAATGAACGTAATAACAAATATTTAAATGTTGTTTCTATGTTTGATAAATGTGACACACGTAATCAAAGTGAAAAACAAAATTAAATGTCTCAACATGAGGTTGTTACTAAATTGCTAGACACTTAAAAAAGCCTAATTTGTTACATTTTAGCAATAATTTGGCAGATATCGAAAACAGTATTTGAAGACCCTATTGTTTATAAAGGATATACAGTTATATGAAAAAGTTTGGGCACCCCTATTAATCTTAGGCTTAATGTTTTATAAAAATTGTTTTTTTTTGCAACAGCTATTTCAGTTTCATATATCTAATAACTGTTGGACACAGTAATGTTTCTGCCTTGAAATGAGGTTTATTGTACTAACAGAAAATGTGCAATCTGCATTCAAACAAAATTTGTCAGGTGCATAAGTATGGGCACCTCACCAGAAAAGTGACATTAATATTTAGTAGATCCTCCTTTTGCAAATATAACAGCATCTAGTCGCTTCCTGTAGCTTTTAAAGAGTTCCTGGATCCTGGATGAACGTATTTTTGACCATTCCTCTTTACAAAACAATTCCACTTCAGTTAAGTTTGATGGTCGCCGAGCATGGAGAGCCCTCTTCAAATGATCCCACAGATGTTCAATGATATTCAGGTCTGGGGACTGGGATGGCCATTCCAGAACAGTGTAATTGTTCCTCTGCATGAATTCCTGAGTAGATTTGGAGTGGTGTTTTGGATCATTGTCTTGCTGAAAGATCATCCCCTGCGTAACTTCAACTTTGTCACTGATTCATGAACATTATTGTCAAGAATCTGCTGATACTGAGAGGAATCCATGGGTCCCTCAACTTTAACAAGATTCCCGGTGCCGGCATTGGCCACACAGCCCCAAAACATGATGGAACCTCCACCAAATTTTACTGTGGGTAGCAAGTGTTTTTCTTGGAATGCTGTGTTTTTTTGCCGCCATGCATAACGCCTTTTTGTATGACCAAACAACTCAATCTTGGTTTCATCAGTCCACAAGACCTTCTTCCAAAAAGAAATTGGCTTCTCCAAATGTGCTTTTGCATACCTCAGCCCACTCTGTTTGTCGCGTGCTTGCAGAAACGGCTTCTTTCGCCTCACTCTCCCATACAGCTTCTCCTTGTGCAAAGTGCGTTGTATAGTTGACCGATGCACAGTGACACCATCTGCAGCAAGTTGATGCTGCAGCTCTCTGGAGGTGGTCTGTGGATTGTCCTTGACTGATCTCACCAATCTTCTTCTCTGCCTTTCTGATGTTTTTCTTGGCCTGCCACTTCTGGCCTTAACAAGAACTGTACCTGTGTTCTTCCATTTCCTTACTATGTTCCTCACAGTGGAAATTGACAGGTTAAATCTCTGAGACAGCTTTTTGTATCCTTCCCCTGAACAACTATGTTGAATAATCTTTGTTTTCAGATCATTTGACAGTTGTTTTGAGGAGCCCATGATGCCACTCTTCAAAGGAGATTCAAACAGGAGAACATCTTGCAAGTGGCCACTTTAAGTAGCTTTTCTCATGATTGCATACACCTGACTATGAAGTTCAAAGCTCAATGCTACAAAATCAAAAAAAGTGCTTTAGTGAGTCAGTAAAAAGTAGGTAGGAGTATTTAAAACAAGAAAATGATAAGGGTGCCCATACTTATGCACCTGTCAAATTTTGTTTGAATGCAGATTGCACATTTTCTGTTAGTACAATAAACCTCATTTCAAGGCAGAAACATTACTGTGTCCAACAGTTATTATAAAGAAAAATTACCGCACACTCGATACTGAAGTATTGCAGAAAAAATGGTTTATGCCAATTTTATTTAAGAAAAAACAAAGTAATGGTTTGCCACATTGATAGAACAAAACCCTAATGTGGCAAACCATTACTTTGTTTTTTCTTAAATAAAATTGGCATAAACCATTTTTTCTGCAATACTTCAGTATCGAGTGTGCGGTAATTTTTCTTTATGATAGACTTGACCTAATGGTCAGTTTACCAGCACCTCACTGTCCTTCGACCTGAGTGCACACCATTTCCCCTATACTTTCCAACAGTTATTAGATATATGAAACTGAAATAGCTGTTGCAAAAATAACCATTTTTATAAAACATTAAGCTTAAGATTAATAGGGGTGCCCAAACTTTTTCATATGACTGTATATATATATATATATATATATATATATATATATATATATATATATATTCCAATATTAGATAAAAAGATGAGAGCACTCACCAGTCTTCTTAGGATATAAACTTTATTGCAAAAATGTTCATATTAGTTCCATGGCCGGAGCTACTAGAGCTTTAGCTCTTGTGAGCAGGGGAGAACCTGTCTTGGTTCTCCCCTGCTCACAAGAGCTAAAGCTCTAGTAGCTCCGGCCATGGAACTAATATGAACATTTTTGCAATAAAGTTTATATCCTAAGAAGACTGGTGAGTGCTCTCATCTTTTTATCTAATATTGGACTATTTATGACTTTGGCAGAGGTGCACCCCAAGTCAGGATTGGCGGACTGCTCTGATTAACGCTGGATCATTACACAGCCTGTATTGGTGAATGAATTGTTGCAGGCAGTGCCACCTTACACTTTAACTTTTTGTGGATATATATATATATACAAACACACACACTACCTTTAAAAAGTTTAGGGTCACTTTGAAATTTCCTTATTTTTGAAAGAAAAGCACGTTTTTTTCCAATTAAGCTAACATTAAATGATTCAGAAATACACTCTATACATTGTTAATGTGGTAAATGACTATTCTAGCTGCAAACGTCTGGTTTGTAATGCAATATCTTCATAGGTGTATAGCAAAACCATCACTCCAGTGTTCTTAACGTTATTTGTGTTTACTAACTGTGTAAGAAGGCTAATGGATGGTTTGAATACCCTTGAAAACCCTTGTGCTGGTATGTTAGCACAGCTGAAAAAAGTTTGACTGATTAGAGAACCTATAAACCTGACCTTTCCTTGAGCTAGTTGAAAATCTGGAGCATTACATTTTTTGGTTCTATTAAACTCTCAAAATGGCCAGAAAGAACTTTCATTCCTCTCAGTATCAGCAGATTCTTGACAATAATGTTCATGAATCAGTGACAAAGTTGAAGTTACGCAGGGGATGATCTTTCAGCAAGACAATGATCCAAAACACCACTCCAAATCTACTCAGGAATTCATGCAGAGGAACAATTACACTGTTCTGGAATGGCCATCCCAGTCCCCAGACCTGAATATCATTGAACATCTGTGGGATCATTTGAAGAGGGCTCTCCATGCTCGGCGACCATCAAACTTAACTGAAGTGGAATTGTTTTGTAAAGAGGAATGGTCAAAAATACGTTCATCCAGGATCCAGGAACTCTTTAAAAGCTACAGGAAGCGACTAGATGCTGTTATATTTGCAAAAGGAGGATCTACTAAATATTAATGTCACTTTTCTGGTGAGGTGCCCATACTTATGCACCTGACAAATTTTGTTTGAATGCAGATTGCACATTTTCTGTTAGTACAATAAACCTCATTTCAAGGCAGAAACATTACTGTGTCCAACAGTTATTAGATATATGAAACTGAAATAGCTGTTGCAAAAAAAAACAATTTTTATAAAACATTAAGCCTAAGATTAATAGGGGTGCCCAAACTTTTTCATATAACTGTATATCCTTTATAAACAATAGGGTCTTCAAATACTGTTTTCGATATCTGCCAAATTATTGCTAAAAAGTAACAAATTAGGCTTTTTTAAGTGTCTAGCAATTTAGTAACAACCTCATGTTGAGACATTTAATTTTGTTTTTCACTTTGATTACGTGTGTCACATTTATCAAACATAGAAACAACATTTAAATATTTGTTATTACGTTCATTTAATTGCATCCTATTTAAATAATCATGCTACTTACTCTTTCCAAATTATTGCTGTTATATCTATTAAATATGGGAAAATTGTCATCTGTGATTGCAGACTTGATTTATTTATTATAATTATTGCTAGGTTTAAAATTGGATAAAATACAGGATTTTATTAACTCTAATTATTTATGTGAATCACATTAAAGTTCTGCAAATGCAAAACAACTCTAAAAATAAGCTGCAGAAGAAGGAATTGAAAATCAACAAACTGCAATGATAGGTTAAGCATCCTGCTTTACCAGGGGAACAAATTGGATTTTAAAGTTTATATTTAATATAAAAACCATGTAAGTTTTGTGATGAAGATGCATAATGAAGTGAATGTTTCCTATAATATGTATCATATAATTACTTTAATGTATACAGTGGACATAAAAAGCCTTCACAACCTTTTTTAAAAAACAAAATGCCAGATTTCTGTTATATGAAAAATCATACCTAAAATGCTAATTTCAGAACTTTTTCCACCTTTAATATCACCCATATTTTTACAATCACAGCAGTTAAAATACTAATTGCCAAAAAGTGGAAGTCTAATACCATCACTCCCATCAAAATTTGCATCCTCTTAAAATATTGCAGTCATCATATTATTTAGCACTGTGTACTTACAATTGCTTATTTTGCCTTTCTACCCAGCTAATTCTTCTCTTTTCCATTAGGTCTATGGTATCACATGATTAAAAACTGACTAGATGAATCCTTCCATTCTCTATGTAGAAGCAGAAAGCCTATTTTCACTGTATGAGTCATGAGTCACTGCAAACATCCCTGTTAGGGTGAGGAGGGAGCAGATGGCTCAGGAGATGAAGAGGGGAATACATAGAGCAGGGAAAAGAGAATTAAATGGGTAGAAAGACAAAATGAGCAATTGTAAGTACACAGTGCTATATAATATGATGACTGTAATATATTATAAATAGAGGATAAAAACTTTGATGGGAGTGTTTCTTTAAGACAGAAGTTTATATTGCACTTTCACTTTTGGTCAATTAGTACTTCAGCTGCTGTGATTGTATAAACACCATAGTATGGTTCGTACAAGGAATATCCTCCATACCAAACTTGGTTAAAAATTGGGCTGGGGATTACAGATAAAGAAAACCTAATAGGGAAGAATGGATTTCATTTCAGAAGGAGAACAGGAATAAGCAGGCCTAAAGTATATGCTTTATACTACCACACCACACATTGCATTTCCAACAAGTACTAAATAAATAAGGTTAGATTAGGGAGAGTCTGCATGAAGTAAAATACCATTTGAATTGGATCTCCCTTGTTGACTCAAAATGAGATGAGCACCTAGATTATTAATGAGCAGCAGTTCAGTATGTCAATCAGGAGGATTCATTCAGTAAAATACTCAATTCCTTTTCCCACCTATCTACAGGGTGGGCCATTTATATGGATACAAATAATTAAAATGGGAATGGTTAGTGATTTCAACTTCCTGTTTGTGGCACATTAGTATATGGAAGGGGGAAAACTTTTCAAGATAAGTGGTGACCATGGCGGCCGTTTTGAAGTTGACCATTTTGGATCCAACTTTATTTTTTCCAATGGGAAGAGGGTCATGTGACACATCAAACCTATTGAGAATTTCACAAAAAAAACAATGGTGTGCTTGGTTTTAATGTAACTTTATTCTTTCATGAGTTATTTACAAGTTTATGACCAATTAAAAATGTGTTCAAAGTGCTGCTCATTGTGTTGGATTGCCAATGCAACCCTCTTCTCCCACTCTTGACACACTGATATCAACACCGAAGAAGAAATGCTAGCACAGGCTTCCATTATCCGTTGTTTCAGATGCTGCACATCTCGTATCTTCACAACATAGACAATTGCCCACCCTGTACAAACTGTGGGTAACTGGTAAGGAACTTTTATAGATAGCTTGGAAAATCCTTTGCAAAAATGTATCCCTGCAAGATGTATTGAAATAAAAAAGCCAAAAGTTGACTGAGGAATGAATAAAAAAGACTGCATGACATATGCTAACTTCAAGTTTCTGTAAAAGTTATGTTCAGGAATCTGATATTTTTTGTTTTCGCCTGACAGTGTAATAATTATAACTCAGGAGACTCTTTGCGTGGAACAAGACAACTACAGGACACAGTTTTATAAGTGGTAAAGTCTATATTATCACATGGTGATTCAAACAGGTGCAGAGAGAAACTCAAGTACACAACACTTGGTGTAGATATTAAACGCAGCTTAGCAGTCTATAGGAAACTTCAGAGGAAAATGCAATCACGCAGAAAGTCTATTGAAGCACAATTATTCTTGAGGATAGTTGACACGAATAAGTCCTTGCTTAGTCCAAACACAGACAGATATGCTTTTAAGGCAGTTCAAATAATATCTTAGCTCAAACAGGGAGGCCTGGGTAATAGTCTCAAGTTTTTGCAGAGCAGCAACAGCTTACATGTCCAGCAAATGCAGATGGAAGTAAACACGAGCAGCAGATGAAGGAGGATTACTGGAAACTGGTGTATGCAGCAGGAACTCAGAGCAGAGTAGCAGGATCACCACACAGGTTGACAGGAGCAGGTATATAGCCAGGGAATCACCAGGGTCAGGAGCTGGATGCAAGGCAGAATACTCTAGCACAGACTGAAGGCTGGGGTGGAGTTTTATAGCAGGAAGACACAGTGCACATGAGACCAAAGACGCCATCTTGGAAAAGGGCAGTAATGCACAAAAGATAATAAAAAATGTTCAGAGTCCTGACATTACTCCCTCCTTAGAAGCAGCCTCAGGATGATCCTGGACCTAGTTTCTCAGGGAATCTCTGATGAAAACGAGAAATATTCTGTTGGGCATTGATGTTTTCCACAGGTTCCCAAGAGTCTTCCTCAGGGGGATATCCCTGCCATCTTATCAGATATTGGAGCCGATTCCTGCGAATCCTGGAATCAATAATTTCCTCCACCACAAATTGTTCTTGCCCATCAATCACCACAGGCTGTGGAGGTGGCACAACACATCCCTGGAAGGTATTAGGAGATACAGGCTTTAGTAAAGATACATGAAAAACTGGGTGTACCTTCATAGTCCTTGGCAGCTTCAGCCGCCAGGCCACAGAGCTCACAATACTATTGATCTTGAAGGGGCCAATGAATTTCTGTCCAAGTTTTTGTGAAGGAATGTTTAACTTCAGATTCTTAGTTGCTAACCACACGGAATCTCTTACCTTGAACATGGGTGCAGGTTTACGGAATCTATCAGCCGATCTCTTATAACGTTCTTGAGCTGTGGTCAGGGATTCCTTCAGAACCTTCAGATTTTGCCTCATCGCAGTCAGCCTTTCCTCCACTGCTGGAACCGGAGAATTAATTGGAGACCTAGGTAAGATACACGGATGATAACCCAGATTGGCAAAGAAAGGTGTAAATTTAGTGGAGGCGCTCTGAGAATTGTTATATGAAAATTCGGCTAATGGCAGCAACTCCAACCAATCATCCTGGAGATGGCTGAAATAGCATCTTAGATATTGTTCCAGCATCTGGTTGGTACGCTCAGTCTGACCATTTGTCTGGGGATGGTAAGCGGAAGAGAGACAGACATTAATATTGAGTGCAGAGCAAAACCCCTTCCAGAATCTCGAAGTGAACTGTACTCCACGGTCAGAGATGATCTCATCCAGAACCCCATGTAACCGAAAGACATTCTGTATAACCAAGTTCACTGTATCTTTAGCTGAGGGGAGGCCGGTGCATAGAACAAAATGAGCAGCTTTAGTCAGGCGATCAACTACCACCATGATTGTATTCATGCCCCCCCATGTAGGCAACTCCACAATAAAGTCCATTGACATAGACCCCAAAGGGTGGGACGGAACAGGTAATGGTTGTAGAAGACCCGTTGGTGCCACATGAGGAGTCTTGTAATGAGCACATACCTCGCAAGAGAGAACATAGTCCTTGGTAACCTTCAGGCAAGTTGGCCACCAGAAGAATCGGCTCAGGAACTCTTGTGTCTTCTGTACCCCCCTGTGACCAGCCAACTTGGAGTCATGTACCAACTTGAGGATCTGCAGACGGACGACCTCAGGGACGTAGGTACATCGATCTCTGAACCACATGCCACCCTTAAAGACAAGATTAATACCCACAGGTGGGTTGGCCAGAAATGCATCACCATCATAGGCCTCCCTGCACTCCTTCCACAAGTCCTGATCATGGATAACTCCGATTAAATTGGCATCAGATAGAATGGCCTTGGACGGGGCTCCAGGTATGGAATCCGTAGCATGGACGGTACGAGATAAAGTTAAATTGAGTTAAAATTAAGTTCCAATGAGCCTGATGAGGAGAAAGACATCTAGCAGATCTAAGGAACTCTAAATTGCGATGGTCAGTTAGCACTATGATCTGTTGTGCAGCTCCTTGCAGATGATGCCTCCATTCTTTGAAAGCCGCAATAATAGCCAGCAATTCCTTGTCTCCCACGTCGTAATTCTTCTCTGCTGAGGTTAGTCTATGGGAAAAGAAAGCACAAGGATGTAGCAGACCCTCCTCTCCAGTTATTTGGGAGAGAATAGCCCCAAAAGCATTATCAGAAGCGTCCACCTCCACAATGAAAGAAAGTGTTGGATCTGGGTGTATCAACAGCGGTGCTGATGTGAAACAGATCTTAAGCCGATCAAAAGCTTCTTAAGTCTGTGATGACCACTTAAAGGGCTTTTAGTTCTTTGTCAAGGAAGTAATGGGACGGACAATATCAGAAAAATTTCAAATGAAGCGTCTGTAGAAATTTGCAAAACCAATAAAATGTGGGACCTCCTTAACGTTCTTGGGTACCGGCCAGTCAAGGATAGCCTGAATATTACCAGATTCCATGTTCAGCCCCTGGGGAGAGATGATATAACCTAAGAACTGTATCTCAGAATGATGGAACTCGCATTTCTCCGGCTTAATATACAGATGGTTCTCTTTCAGACGTCTTAAAACAGCTTTGACATGTTCTTCATGTTCCTTTAGAGAGTCAGAAAAGATTAGAATATCGTCCAAATAGATCACCACAAACTGGTCCAACAAATCTCTGAAAATGTCATTAGCAAGGTGTTGAAACGTTGCAGGGGTGTTACAAAGCCCGAAGGGCATCACAAGATATTCAAAGTGTCCATACTGGCATCTGAATGCTGACTTCCGCTCATCCCCTGGACAAATACGCACCAAATTATAAGCCCCACGAAGATCCAGTTTAGAGGACACCTTAGCATGGCGGACTCTTTCCAGTAATTCGGGAATCAGAGGCAAAGGATAATGGTTTCGTACGGTTACCTTATTGAGTTCCCGATAATCAACACAGGGTCTCAGGGTCCCATCCTTCTTTTTTACAAAAAATATAGGTGCCCCTGCTGGTGAGGAAGAAGGACGTATGAAGCCTTTGGCCAGATTTTCATCAATATACTCCTTTAAGGCTTAAAGCTCAGGTGCCGCCAAAGGGTATACGTTACCAAAAGGAATAGCTGCCCCAGGAAGCAGCTCAATGGGACAGTCATAATGCCTGTGTGGAGGAAGCTGATCTGCATTCTTCTTGTCACAGATGTCAGAGAACTCTTTATATGCTGGAGGTAAAAAAATACCTGTACACGTGGTTCCGTAGCCGTGTAATTAGGGACAGCTTCTGTTAACGCTGAGTTGCTCCTTGTTGGAAAGATAATCTCCTTGGTCTCCTAGTTGATAATTGGGTTCTGAGAATGCAACCAAGGAATGCCTAAAATCACAGGAAAATGAGGAGAAGAAATTAGCAAGAAAGAAAGTTGCTTCTGATGATTAGGCTCCAACAAAATTTCAAGGAGTACGGCCTCCTGATCCACAGGCTCAGAGATTAAAGGTGACCCATCCACTGTTTCCATGGTAATTGGAGAGGCTCTTTGCTGAATTTCAATTCCATGTTCCTTGGCAAATGCGATATCCATGAAATTGCCACCTGCTCCAGATTCATTCATAGCTGCACTGGAAATCCACTGTCCAGAACACAGGATCTTAATAGGGAGAGAACAGTGAGAGTTCTTCTCCTTAAGCTCCTTGGGGGGTGAAGTCATAGAAAGTGAATGGAATACAGCGTTTAAAGGCAGGCTACATTCAGAGATGTCAGATTCATCATCACAGTTGTCATACTCCCCTACTGCTGCTAGCACCTTGTTAGGCCGTCTAGGACACTTAGAACAATTGATCAAGAAGTGGTCAGACTGGCCGCAGTAGAAACATAGACTTTCAGGAAGGCGATGCTCCCTGCGCTCATTGATCTCGCACCTCTGAACGGAATCAATTTGCATGGGCACCTCCTCCACCTCCCGAGATGTTTTACCTGCAGGTTCTTTGGAAGGAAGGGAAAAGTTAGAAATACGGTTATATGCAGCAAACTTCTCCTGCCTACGCTCAGTAAGGTGTTGTGAAATTGGATTTTGGGCTCCCCCGGTGGCCACTGGTGGAATTGAACTGGTGTGCATCATCCCCTCTGTTCACCTGTTTCCATCAGGATGTGGGAGTCGCTATTTAACCTTGCTCCTCTGTCACTTCCATGCCGGTCAACATTGTAATCAGAAGCCTTTCTGTGCATGTTCCTGCTGCTAGACAACTCCCAGCTAAGTTGGACTTTAGTCCTCGTTTGTTTTTGCATTTTGTTCCAGTTCACAGCTGTAGTTTCGTTTCTGTGTCTGGAAAGCTCTTGTGATCTGAAATTGCCACTCTGATGTTATGAGTTAATACTAGAGTCTTAAAGTAATTTCAGGATGCTGTTTTGATAGGGTTTTCAGCTGACCATGTAAGTGCCCTTTCTGTCTTCCTGCTATCTAGTAAGCGGACCTCAATTTTGCTAAACCTATTTTCATACTACGTTTGTCATTTCATCTAAAATCACCGCCAATATATGTGGGGGCCTCTGTCTGCCTATCGGGGAAATTTCTCTAGAGGTGAGCCAGGACTATATTTTCCTCTGCCAGGATTAGTTAGTCCTCCGGCCGGCGCTGGGCGTCTAGGGATAAAAAACGTAGGCAACGCTACCCGGATACTGTTAGTTGTGCGGCAGGTTTAGTTCATGGTCAGTTTAGTTTCCATCCTTCCAAGAGCTAGTACTTATGTTTGCTGGGCTATGTTCTCTTGCCATTGAGAACCATAACAGTTTGACCGGCCCCAAAAGGGTTAAATTAATTGACAGAGAAAGGAGAGAAAAGAGAAGTCTGCTGAAGATTTTTTTTTTTTTTTTTTCCCTTCCCTTCAGTTCTGAGTGTGCTTGTAATTGAATCTCTTGCAAGTCTGCCTATATTGCAGCCTTTCTCTCTCTCTCTCTCCTTCTAATCCTGGAATGGCTCTGTGTTCACCTGTTTAAAATGGATATTCAGAGTTTAGCTGCAGGTTTGAATAATCTCACCACGAAAGTTCAAAATTTACAAGATTTTGTTGTTCATGTTCCTATATCTGAACCTAGAATTCCTTTGCCTGAATTTTTCTCGGGGAATAGATCTTGCTTTCAAAATTTCAAAAATAATTGCAAGTTGTTTTTGTCCCTGAAATCTCGCTCTGCTGGAGATCCTGCTCAGCAGGTCAGGATTGTGATTTCCTTGCTCCGGGGCGACCCTCAGGATTGGGCTTTTGCATTGGCTCCAGGGGATCCTGCGTTGCTCAATGTGGATGCGTTTTTTCTGGCCTTGGGGTTGCTTTATGAGGAACCTCAGTTAGAGCTTCAGGCGGAAAAGGCCTTGATGTCCCTATCTCAGGGGCAAGACGAAGCTGAAATATACTGCCAGAAATTCCGTAAATGGGCTGTGCTTACTCAGTGGAATGAGTGCGCCCTGGCGGCGAATTTCAGAGAGGGTCTCTCTGATGCCATTAAGGATGTTATGGTGGGGTTCCCTGTGCCTGTGGGTCTGAATGAGTCCATGACAATGGCTATCCAGATCGATAGGCGTCTGCGGGAGCGCAAACCTGTGCACCATTTGGCGGTGTCTACTGAGAAGACGCCAGAGAATATGCAATGTGATAGAATTTTGTCCAGAAGTGAACGGCAGAATTTAAGACGAAAAAATGGGTTGTGCTTCTATTACGGTGATTCAACTCATGTTATATCAGCATGCTCTAAGCGTACTAAGAAGCTTGATAAGTCTGTTTCAATTGGCACTTTACAGTCTTCTAAGTTTATTCTATCTGTGACCCTGATTTGTTCTTTATCATCTATTACCGCGGATGCCTATGTCGACTCTGGTGCCGCTTTGAGTCTTATGGATTGGTCCTTTGCCAAACGCTGTGGGTATGATTTGGAGCCTCTTGAAACTCCTATACCCCTGAAGGGGATTGACTCCACCCCATTGGCTAGTAATAAACCACAATACTGGACACAAGTAACTATGCGGATTAATCCGGATCATCAGGAGATTATTCGCTTTCTTGTGCTGTATAACCTACATGATGTGTTGGTGCTTGGATTGCCATGGCTGCAATCTCATAACCCAGTCCTTGACTGGAAAGCTATGTCTGTGTTAAGCTGGGGATGTAAGGGGACGCATGGGGACGTACCTGTGGTTTCCATTTCATCATCTATTCCCTCTGAGATTCCTGAATTCTTGACTGAATATCGTGACGTTTTTGAAGAACCTAAGCTTGGTTCATTACCTCCGCACCGGGAGTGCGATTGTGCCATAGATTTGATTCCGGGTAGTAAATACCCTAAGGGTCGTTTATTTAATCTGTCTGTGCCTGAACATGCTGCTATGCGAGAATATATAAAGGAGTCCTTGGAAAAGGGACATATTCGTCCTTCGTCATCTCCCTTAGGAGCCGGTTTTTTCTTTGTGGCTAAGAAAGATGGCTCTTTGAGACCGTGTATTGATTATCGGCTTTTGAATAAAATCACGGTTAAATATCAATATCCGTTGCCACTGCTGACTGATTTGTTTGCTCGCATAAAGGGGGCCAAGTGGTTCTCTAAGATAGATCTCCGTGGGGCGTATAATTTGGTGCGAATTAAGCAGGGGGATGAGTGGAAGACCGCATTTAATACGCCCGAGGGCCACTTTGAGTATTTGGTGATGCCTTTTGGTCTTTCAAATGCCCCTTCAGTCTTTCAGTCCTTTATGCATGACATTTTCCGTGATTATTTGGATAAATTTATGATTGTGTATCTGGATGATATTTTGATTTTTTCGGATGACTGGGACTCTCATGTCCAGCAGGTCAGGAGGGTTTTTCAGGTTTTGCGGTCTAATTCCTTGTGTGTGAAGGGTTCTAAGTGCGTTTTTGGGGTTCAAAAGATTTCCTTTTTGGGATATATTTTTTCCCCCTCTTCCATCGAGATGGATCCTGTCAAGGTTCAGGCTATTTGTGATTGGACGCAACCCTCTTCTCTTAAAAGTCTTCAGAAATTTTTGGGCTTTGCTAACTTTTATCGTCGATTTATTGCTGGTTTTTCTGATGTTGTTAAACCATTGACTGATTTGACTAAGAAGGGTGCTGATGTTGCTGATTGGTCCCCTGCTGCTGTGGAGGCCTTTCGGGAGCTTAAGCGCCGCTTTTCTTCCGCCCCTGTGTTGCGTCAGCCTGATGTTGCTCTTCCTTTTCAGGTTGAGGTCGACGCTTCTGAAATCGGAGCTGGGGCAGTTTTGTCGCAGAGAAGTTCCGATTGTTCCGTGATGAGACCTTGTGCCTTTTTCTCGCGTAAATTTTCGCCCGCCGAGCGGAATTATGATGTTGGGAATCGGGAGCTTTTGGCCATGAAGTGGGCTTTTGAGGAGTGGCGTCATTGGCTTGAGGGGGCTAGACATCAGGTGGTGGTATTGACTGACCACAAAAATCTAATTTATCTTGAGTCCGCCAGACGCCTGAATCCTAGACAGGCGCGCTGGTCGTTGTTTTTCTCTCTGTTTAATTTTGTGGTGTCCTACCTGCCGGGTTCTAAGAATGTTAAGGCGGATGCCCTTTCTAGGAGTTTTGAGCCTGACTCCCCTGGTAACTCTGAACCTACAGGTATCCTTAAGGATGGAGTGATATTGTCTGCCGTTTCTCCAGACCTGCGGCGGGCCTTGCAGGAGTTTCAGGCGGATAGACCTGATCGTTGCCCACCTGGTAGACTGTTTGTTCCTGATGATTGGACCAGTAAAGTCATTTCTGAGGTTCATTCTTCTGCGTTGACAGGTCATCCTGGAATCTTTGGTACCAGGGATTTGGTGGCAAGGTCCTTCTGGTGGCCTTCCCTGTCTCGAGATGTGCGAGGCTTTGTGCAGTCTTGTGACGTTTGTGCGCGGGCCAAGCCTTGTTGTTCTCGGGCTAGTGGATTGTTGTTGCCCTTGCCTATCCCGAAGAGGCCCTGGACGCACATCTCGATGGATTTTATTTCGGATCTTCCTGTTTCTCAGAAGATGTCTGTCATCTGGGTGGTGTGTGACCGTTTCTCTAAGATGGTCCATTTGGTTCCCCTGCCTAAGTTGCCTTCTTCTTCCGAGTTGGTTCCTCTGTTTTTTCAAAATGTGGTCCGTTTGCATGGTATTCCGGAGAATATCGTTTCTGACAGAGGAACCCAATTCGTGTCTAGATTTTGGCGAGCATTCTGTGCTAGGATGGGCATAGATTTGTCTTTCTCGTCTGCTTTCCATCCTCAGACTAATGGCCAGACCGAGCGGACGAATCAGACCTTGGAGACATATTTGAGGTGTTTTGTGTCTGCAGATCAGGATGATTGGGTTGCTTTTTTGCCTTTAGCGGAGTTTGCCCTCAATAATCGGGCCAGCTCTGCCACCTTGGTGTCTCCTTTTTTCTGTAATTCGGGGTTTCATCCTCGATTTTCTTCTGGTCAGGTGGAATCTTCGGATTGTCCTGGAGTGGATGCTGTGGTGGAGAGGTTGCATCAGATTTGGGGGCAGGTAGTGGACAATTTGAAGTTGTCCCAGGAGAAGACTCAGCTTTTTGCCAACCGCCGGCATCGGGTTGGTCCTCGGCTTTGTGTTGGGGACTTGGTGTGGTTGTCTTCTCGTTTTGTCCCTATGAGGGTTTCTTCTCCTAAGTTTAAGCCTCGGTTCATCGGCCCGTACAAGATATTGGAGATTCTTAACCCTGTGTCCTTCCGTTTGGACCTCCCTGCATCTTTTTCTATTCATAATGTTTTTCATCGGTCATTGTTGCGCAGGTATGAGGTACCGGTTGTGCCTTCCGTTGAGCCTCCTGCTCCGGTGTTGGTTGAGGGCGAGTTGGAGTACGTTGTGGAAAAAATCTTGGACTCCCGTGTTTCCAGACGGAAACTCCAGTATCTGGTCAAATGGAAGGGATACGGTCAGGAGGATAATTCTTGGGTGACTGCCTCTGATGTTCATGCCTCCGATCTGGTCCGTGCCTTTCATAGGGCTCATCCTGATCGCCCTGGTGGTTCTGGTGAGGGTTCGGTGCCCCCTCCTTGAGGGGGGGGTACTGTTGTGAAATTGGATTTTGGGCTCCCCCGGTGGCCACTGGTGGAATTGAACTGGTGTGCATCATCCCCTCTGTTCACCTGTTTCCATCAGGATGTGGGAGTCGCTATTTAACCTTGCTCCTCTGTCACTTCCATGCCGGTCAACATTGTAATCAGAAGCCTTTCTGTGCATGTTCCTGCTGCTAGACAACTCCCAGCTAAGTTGGACTTTAGTCCTCGTTTGTTTTTGCATTTTGTTCCAGTTCACAGCTGTAGTTTCGTTTCTGTGTCTGGAAAGCTCTTGTGATCTGAAATTGCCACTCTGATGTTATGAGTTAATACTAGAGTCTTAAAGTAATTTCAGGATGCTGTTTTGATAGGGTTTTCAGCTGACCATTAGTGTTGAGCGATACCGTCCGATACTTGAAAGTATCGGTATCGGAAAGTATCGGCCGATACCGGCAAAATATCGGATCCAATCCGATACCGATACCCGATACCAATACAAGTCAATGGGACTCATGTATCGGACGGTATTCCTGATGGTTCCCAGGGTCTGAAGGAGAGGAAACTCTCCTTCAGGCCCTGGGAACCATATTAATGTGTAAAAGAAAGAATTAAAATAAAAAATATCGCTATACTCACCTGTCCGACGCAGCCGGGACTTCAGCGAGGGAACCGGCAGCGTTGTTTGTTTAAAATTCGCGCTATTACTTGGTTACGTGAATTCCCGGCTTGTGATTGGTCAGGTCGGCCATGTTGCCGGGACGCGGACCAATCACAGCAAGCCGTGACGAAATTACGTCATGGCTTGCTGTGATTGGTCCGCGTCCCGGCAATATGGCCGCCCTGACCAATCACAAGCCGTGACGTCACGGGAGGCTGGACACGCGCTCATTTTAAAATGGGCGCGTGTCCAGCCTCCCGTGACGTCACGGCTTGTGATTGGTTGCGCCGCGGTCAACCAATCACAAGCCGGGAGGCTGGACGCGCTCATTTTAAAATGGGCGCGTGTCCAGCCTCCCGTGACGTCACGGCTTGTGATTGGTTGCGCCGCGGTCAACCAATCACAAGCCGGGAGGCTGGACGCGCTCATTTTAAAATGGGCGCGTGTCCAGCCTCCCGTGACGTCACGGCTTGTGATTGGTCAGGGCGGCCATATTGCCGGGACGCGGACCAATCACAGCAAGCCGTGACGTAATTTCATCACGGCTTGCTGTGATTGGTCCGCGTCCCGGCAACATGGCCGACCTGACCAATCACAAGCCGGGAATTCACGTAACCAAGTAATAGCGCGAATTTTAAACAAACAACGCTGCCGGTTCCCTCGCTGAAGTCCCGGCTGCGTCGGACAGGTGAGTATAGCGATATTTTTTATTTTAATTCTCTCTTTTACACATTTTAACATTAATGTTGTTGCGATACCCGATACCCGATACCACAAGAGTATCGGAATCCCGGTATCGGAATTCCGATACAGCAAGTATCGGCCGATACCCGATACTTGCAGCATCGGAATGCTCAACACTACTGACCATGTAAGTGCCCTTTCTGTCTTCCTGCTATCTAGTAAGCGGACCTCAATTTTGCTAAACCTATTTTCATACTACGTTTGTCATTTCATCTAAAATCACCGCCAATATATGTGGGGGCCTCTGTCTGCCTATCGGGGAAATTTCTCTAGAGGTGAGCCAGGACTATATTTTCCTCTGCCAGGATTAGTTAGTCCTCCGGCCGGCGCTGGGCGTCTAGGGATAAAAAACGTAGGCAACGCTACCCGGCTACTGTTAGTTGTGCGGCAGGTTTAGTTCATGGTCAGTTTAGTTTCCATCCTTCCAAGAGCTAGTACTTATGTTTGCTGGGCTATGTTCTCTTGCCATTGAGAACCATAACAGTAAGGCAAATGTCAATGTGCACACAATGCTGTATAAATGTCTCTAGGTCTTGTGGTGACGCAGAGCAAGCTAGTTCATCTGGATGCTAGCCAGAATACTCTAGCACAGACTGAAGGCTGGGGTGGAGTTTTATAGCAGGAAGAGACAGTGCACATGAGACCAATGACGCCATCTTGGAAAAGGGAAGTAATGCACAAAAGGTAATAAAAAATGTTCAGAGTCCTGACAGACAGATGAAATGATAATGGCTCCAGATTAGATTCATTTAACAGTGAATGTAGCCACTATGTGCCAATTAGAAAAGTATATGTCATGAATAATATCGGGGAAGGTCCACTAATCTTAGTAGGGTTTCCAGGCTTGGAATGAAAGTCTGCAGTCACCTTAGGTGGCTGAACAGTTCTGAATCCTGACAGCGTGAGTTGTGCCTGCTGTCAGGATTCTCTGGTATTGGTGGTGTGAGTGCCTTGCCTTGCATACTTGTAATCACATGCTGACTAGACATGCTCAACCTCTATCAATAGGAGTGCACTGAAAAAGATCACACTGTCAGGATTGAGAAATCTTCAGACTTGCATCCAAATCCTCAACAATGCTTTTAACGATAATATTTTCTTTTTACCCATAGCGTTTTATCTTCAGGATGGAATTCCCAATTAGCTGCATAAGGAGAGGAGGGCATTCAATGGCAAAAGAATGTTAATGATACTTAATCCACTATGGTAAAAGCTTTAGAGAGATGCGTTTTAATTTCCACCTAGTGTGGGATTGTGTGTAAATATTAGGTTACTAAAGTCCTCTTTTTGAGAAAAGAGCATATAAGCATATATAGTAGATGGTGAATCCTTAGGTCTGAATGATTTTAAAATATATTTAGTAAGGAGATATTGCAGTTGTTGAAGAAAATTTTTGAATTACACATGATCAATTTAAAGGTAACCACTCTTCCTTACCACGAAATGCCAAATTTTCTATCAATTTGAAGATCCTCATTTTCATTTTTGAGTTGTGGTATTTTGATTTATGTAAGTTGGCTGAGGGGTTAAATGCAACAATCCAGCAGCACAGCAGTTATCCCAACAGGAACAATCCAATTTTGTTAGTTACTTTTTAATAATGGTGCTATATAAATAAATAATAATAATAATAATAATAATAATATGCCCCTCAAAAATTCATGCAAATAACCCAACTGTAGCAGTCGATTCTCGGCATCAAAACCATTATGATCTATTTGGTTTCTAAATTTATATATTATATGCTAGCCCCATTTATTTCAGCTACATCATTTTGCAAAGCAATTGAGCAACTTGCTTGATGGACTAAATATAATTCCTAATCCATTCATTTTATTAACAAAAATAATATTAGTAACAGAAGGTTTAAAATGTAAAGAAATATTATGCACTTTTTTCCCTAATGATCAATGAAGTCTTGGCATGTATTTATATCTTTATATGAGCACTTTGTAAACTGCTTGAGAACAGCTCATTGCTGAGGCGAAATGTCACACACAATGTGGTGGTAACAAATCCAAATTGTATCAGTTTTTCAAAGACCCTGGTTGGCTTTTCCTTATTTTAAATATATGAGATACAAGTACATGTGTAAAGTATTTTTTCTGAAATTATTCCATTGAATTGGAACTTTTTGTTTGAAACTTTCCAATTTATTTATCCAGTTCTGATTCCCACATTTTGCCATATTAAATTCTGGTTTAGGATTATTTGAAAGATCTCTTTTATACTTAAGTCTATGCATGTCTAACGCTACACAGGCAAGAGAGACTTGTGACTTATTTAAACTATTGTGTGCTTCTGTTTGTAAAGGAAAACAATGTTTTATTTATGTGCATCTCTATGTGCAATAAATCTAAAGTTCTCTGTTACCATTAAAGACATAACAAAGCATCTACAGGTTATTTACACTGAATTCTAAAAGATATATAGTAATAACATTATTTTCTTTAAGGTCAAACAGCCCATATTTTTTTCCGTTTGCCATGCTGAGCTGAAAAGCTGCTGTCTTCAGCAGCAGCAAAAGAGAAGACATTAACAATCTGACTCCTGTGAATTTATGAGAAGTACATTACTAAGACAAACATTTGAGCCATGCAATTCCATTCGGCCTTTTTGACTGTGTGTCCATAGCAAGTCAACGGCTAAATTGAAAAATCAATTCCAATTTAAATTATTGGAATAAAGAACACCAGGAGTCAGAGATAAAAAGCCTGTGTTCTCTGAGATCCTTTTTAATTGGAAAGTCATTTCTTCAGGGTATTCTAATGGTTCTGGGGAAAGATTGCAAAATAAAGTTGATGGGCTGGGGGAAGGTTAATAGCTAATGTGTTCTTCCTCATGCACAGCAGTGTCTTGTGTTTGTCACAAAATTCAAACATGTGTGAAGGCTGCAAACCTTTCAGACAATACGTTGCTATTTTTTTTATGTATTTTTTAATGTATTTTTTTTATAAATATATGTAATTGTGCAATACATCTTTACAACATGAAATAACGCACATAAACAAATGATATGATAATAATTATAAATAATATAATTACATATGTTATGCTAAATTGCTAAATTGTTATATTAGTTCAGAAAACAAATGGATTGCTGAAAATATATTTTTAAAATGGAACTCTAGTGTTGCTAAATAAAGGAAAAAACATAAATATAGTCATATGAAATGCAGATATAAAATGCTTCACCTTTGTAATGTATCTTCATCACTTTGCAGCTATATTTTCTTTTTTAATGAACTTGAATGTCCTGATCCTAGCTAAAAAATATCAAAAATCTAAAATTAACTGGAATGTTTTTCCTAGGTCAGCATTACAAAAGCCTAATATAGATACATATCTGCACCTCTATTAAGCTATGGATATATATAGAGATTCTTACAGAAATACTGATTGATTAATAACTTGCTGAAGATGATGAAAGTCCTACGCTTAAAATTTCAAAATTTGACCCTAGCAATGGCCTAAAGTCCCAAAGACTTAGCATCAAAGCTTCCTATGATGCTAATAGTTCAGGTTATTAGACTTGCTTTTGTGGTGGAATATACAGCAACAATAACCGGCACAAAAATACACTGATATCACTCTGGTGTGATTGTGTAATCTTTATGAATATGAAATAAATATGGTTATGCATTATAGTTTGGATCTAGTTGACTCATCACTAGGTGGAAATCTACTTCTGGTAAGGCCGGACAGTGATGTTGTTATGTTTTTAAAAACTGCATGTGATTGGCTACCTGTGGTTTTTGCATAAACAAACGTGGTTTGAAAAATAATTTTCTGATTATTTGTTCTCATTAACACTACTATCACATATTGTTTAAATTAAATTTGAGTCGTGCAGTCAAAAACACACTGTCAGAGCATATTTGTTTATGTAAGAACCACATGTAGTTGCCCACACTGTCCTTTCTTATATGCATTCACACAATGCACAAAACATGATTGTTCTATTATACAATTGATATTTTTCTCTGATTTTCCTAAATGGTTGATGCAAATGAATCAGTATCAATCAAATTACATTGGACTAACCTCCCAAAGATAACAGTATTTTTTTCAAAGACAAGAGAACTCAATCTGCATTGTTACAAATTATTATGAACAACAAAGTTTCCAAACATTTTACAGGTTGTAAAGAACTAAAAACAGTCATGTGTTGAATTTAAAGCATTAGGAGGTCATATTTGCTAAGATCAAAACCTTTTTCAATCAAAAAATCTTAATAGGCCATGTTACATGTTAACATAGGACCCCTTGCTTGAAATCACCTTCAAAATTCTTGCGCCATTGAGCTTGTGACTTTTTTGATAGTTTCTGTTTGAACTTCTTTACAGGATGTCCTAATTGCCTCCCAGAGTTGCTGTTTTGATGTTAACTGCCTCCCACCCTCATAGATGTTTAGCTTGATGATACTCCAAATGATCTCAATATGGTTGAGGTCAGGGGAGGATGGTGGCCACACCATGATTTTCACTCCTTTTTTGTCCATAGTAGCCATTAACTCAGAGGTATTCTTTGCAGAGAAAAAATGGCACATTTTCATGCATGAAGATGATTTTACTACAGATGGCATGGTTCTTCTTTTTGTATCATGGAATAAAGTAATTAGTCAGAAACTCTATATACTTTGCCAAGGTCATTTTCACACTTTTAGGAGATGCATCATCTGTGGGAGTCCTGTACTCTAAGCCGCTGTGTGTACTCTGCACACCCCTACCTGTGGGAGTACTGTCCTTGAAGCCGACTTGTGTACTCTGCATCACTCCACCTGTAAGAGAACTGTCCTTTAAACCCTTCACCCCAAAGCCTGTTTTCACCTAAGTGACAGGGCCAATTTTTACAATTCTGACCACTGTCAATTTATAAGGTCATAACTCTGAAACGCTTCAATGGATCTTGGTGATTCTGAGAATGTTTTCTCGTGACATATTGTACTTTATGATTGTGGTAAAACTTCTTCAATATGACTTGCATTTATTTGTGAAAAAAACTGAAATTTTACGAAAATTGTGAAAATTTAGCAATTTTCAAAATTTTAGTTTTTATGCCCTTAAATTAGAGTTATATCACATAATTTAGTTAATAAACAACATTTCCCACATGTCTGCTTTACATCAGCACAATTTTGGAAACATAATTTTTTTGTTAGGGAGTTATAAGGGTTAAAAGTTGACCAGCAATTTCTCATTTTTGCAACAAAATTTGCAAAACCATTTTTTTAGGGACCACCTCACACTTGAAGTGACTTTTAGGAGTCTATATGACAGAAAATGCCCAAAAGTGACACCATTCTAAAAACTGCACCCCTCAAGGTACTCAAAACCACATTCAAAAAGTTTATTAACCCTTCTGGTGCTTCACAGGAATTTTTGGAATGTTTAAAAAAAATTGAACATTTAACTTTTTTTTCACAAATTTTTTACTTCAGATCCAATTTGTTTTATTTTACCAAGGGTAACAGGAGAAATTGGACCACAACAGTCATTGTACAATTTGTCCTGAGTATGCCGATACCCCATATGTTTGGGTAAACCATTGTTTGTGCACATGGCAGAGCTCGGCAGGGAAGGAGCGCCATTTGACTTTTCAATGCAAAATTTGCTGAATTGAGATCGGACACCATGTTGCGTTTGGAGAGCCCCTGATGTGCCTAAACAATGGAAACCCCTCACAAGTGACACCATTTTGGAAAGTAGACCCTCTAAGGAACTAACCTAGATGTGTGGTGAGCACTTTGAACCTCCAAGTGCTTTACAGAAGTTTATAATGTAGAGCCGTAAAAAAAAATCATATTTTTTTTCACAAAAAAATGATATTTTTGCCCCAATTTTTTTATTTTCCAAGGGTAACAGGATAAATTGGACCCCAAAAGTTGTTGTGCAATTTGTCCTGAGTACGTTGATACTTCATATATGGGGATAAACCACGTTTGAGCGCATGGCAGAGCTCGGAAGGGAAGGAGCGCCATTTGACTTTTCAATGCAAAATTGGCTGGAATTGAGATAGGAACCCATGTCGCGTTTGAAGAGCCCCTGACGTGAATTTTTTTCCCCAAGGGTAAAAGGAGAAATTGGACCACAAAAGTTGTTGTCCAATTTGTCCTGAGTATGCTGATACCCCATATGTGGGGGGGAACTACTGTTTGGGCGCACGGGAGAGCTCGGAAAGGAAGGAGCGCCGTTTGAAATGCAGACTTAGATGAATTGGTCTGCAGGCGTCATGTTGCATTTGCAGAGCCCCTGATGTACCTAAACAGTAGAAACCCCCCACAAGTGACCCCATATTGGAAACTAGACCCCCCAAGGAACTCATCTAGATGCGTTGTGAGAACTTTGAAGCAACAGGTGTTTCACTACAGTTTACAACGCAGAGCCGTGAAAATAAAAAATATTTTTTTCACGAAAATGATATTTTAGCCCCCAAATTTTTATTTTCCCAAGGGTAACAGGACAAATTGGACCCCAAAAGTTGTTGTCCAGTTTGTCCTGAGAACGCTGATATCCCATACGTGGGGGGAACCACTGTTTGGGTGCAGGGGAGAACTCGGAAGGGAAGGAGCACTGTTTTAGTTTTTCAATGCAGATTTGGCTGGAATTGAGATCAGACGCCATGTCGCGTTTGGAGAGCCCCTGATGTGCCTAAACAGTGGAAACCCCTCAATTCTAACTGAAACCCTAACCCCAACCCTAACCCCAGCCCTAACCCTAGCCCTAACCCTAGCCCTAACCCTAGCCCTAACCCTAATGGGAAAGTGGAAATAAATACATTTTTTTAAATTGTATTATTTTTCCCTGATGAAGGGTGGTTTGAAGGGGGGTGATGAAGGGGGGTTTGATTTACTTTTATAGCATTTTTTTTGGTGGATTTTATGATTGGCAGCCGTCACACACTAAAAGACGCTTTTTATTGCAAAAAATAGTTTTTGCATCACCACATTTTGAGAGCTATAATTTATCCATATTTTGGCCCACAGAGTTATATTAGATCTTGTTTTTTGCGGAACGAATTGACGTTTTTATTGGTACCATTTTCGTGCACATGACATTTTTTGATCGCTTTTTATTCTGATTTTTCGGAGTCAAAATGAACAAAAACCAGCAATGCCTGAAATTATTTTAAGGGGGAGTTTATACCGTTCCACATGGGGTAAAATTGATAAAAGCAGCTTTATTCTTCAGGTCAGTACAATTACAGCGATACCTCATTTATATAATTTTTTTATGTTTTGGCGCTTTTACACAATAAAAACTATTTTATATAAAAAATAATTTTTTTTGCATCGCTTTATTCTGAGAGCTATAACTTTTGTTATTTTTCTGCTGATGACACTGTATGGTGGCATTTTTTTTGCAGGACAAGATGACATTTTCAGTGGTACCATGTTTATTTATATCCGCCTTTTTGATCGCGTGTTATTCCACTTTTTTTTTTCCTGTATGATAATTAAGCGTTGTTTTTTGCCTTGTTTTTTATTTATTTTTTTGCGGTGTTCACTGAAGGGGTTAACTAGTGGGATAATTTTATAGAGCGGGTCGTTACGGACGTGGCTATACCAAATATGTGTACTTTTATTGTTTTTTTTTAAATTTACATAAATAAATGGATTTATTGGGAATTTTTTTTTTCCTTTACTTGGGGATTATATTTTTTTTATACATTCTATCTTTTTTTTTTTTTACTTTCTACCATTGTCCCAGGTTGGGACATCACTATATTAGATCAGATCGTTGATCTGACATGCAGTGCAGGAGGCTTTCCGTCGCCTGCTCTCAGCAGGCGCTGGCTAGCCATGTCACTTCATGACCCGGAAAGAGTCCCTCGGCCATCTTGGATCCGGGGACTCCTTCCGGATCACTGGAGCAACGTGATCGCATCGCATTGCTCCGGTGGGAGAGCGCAGGGAGCCCCTGTCCCTGCGCGATCCCCCTCTATGCCGCTGTCACTACTGACAGCGGCATCAGAGGGGTTAAATGCCCGTGACCGTCGCTAGCACCGATCGTGGGCATTGCTGCGGGGTGTCAGCTGTCATATACAGCTGACACCCGCACCCGATCATCGTGGCGCTCAGCGTGAGACCGCGGTGATCGGTGCACCTTACTAGTACTGCGGCTGGCACAAATGCAGTGCCCCCAGCGCAGTACTAGTACGGTGCATGGCATGAAGGGGTTAAGCAGCTGTGTGTTCTCTAGTAGTCTGAGAAATAAATAATTGGCATCAGCAGTCTCATTGCCATTAGTAGTACAAAGGACCGCTATGTGTTTTCTAGTAGTTTTGCAAAGCGATATATCGCATCAGCCATCAAGTTGCCATTTCTATACCCAAAACTTAATTTTTCTTGACTGGTGTCTGTTTTTTACTAGATTGTGGAATAAATATTTGGAATCAACCTTCTAATTGCCATTTCTAGGCCCACAAAAATAATTTATCTGGACTGGTGTCTGCTTTTTACTAGTCTGTGAAATAAATAATTGGCATCAGCCGTCTTGTTATCATTTCTAGGCCCCAAAAAATCGTTTTCAAGATGGGTGTGTTTTTTACTAGTCTGTGAAATAAATAATTAACAACAGCTGTCTACTTGCCATTTCTAAGCCCAAAAAATACGGTTGTGCTCATAAGTTTACATACCCTGTGTTAGGGCTAGCGTTAACGCACCAAGTATAGATAGGTAGCTACAAGGTGCGTTCGCAGCCCGGGGTCCACCGTGCAGAGATATCTTCTGCAAAGTAATGGTGGATAACCTCTGAGCTCACACGTGGATTAAGCTTCACCCCGTGTGAACTGGAAGCGATCTCTGTTGACTCACAGAGTCGCGCTGTACACAAACTATTACCGTAACTAAGGGTTGTGCTTGCTTTGGGACTCTTCTGTGTTGACCACACACATGAAGGAACCAGATGCTAAGCCAAGGCTAATTGCCCACACTGACGCTAGCTGCCTGCCAGAGTGTACAGTCCCAAAGTTACAGCCTCACACCACATAAGTATAGAGTGCTATAGTATCCACTGGCATAAGCCAAACAAATTTGATACTAGCTCATGGCCATGCGACCATGCAAACCTTTTATATTTGCAGCTCTACAGGACCTTAGTAGTGGACCAATAGGAGCCGCAACAGGGCCTGAGCTTGTGACCCCCGACCTCCAATGAAAGGTCCTCCCGTGGGCATGCTCAGTGCATGAAAAGCAGGACTTAGTCCCAGAAAAGCCAGCTCACCGCTGAACAGTGCTGGCTACAAGAGCAGAGCCTGGAAAGGCAACAGTAACCATTCGCACAGTATCAGGATGAGCCAGATGCTGGGACCGATATCTTCACTGAGCAGGTTCCACTGTGGCTGGAGAATGGGAGACCGCACCAGACATGGTTCGAGATTCCCTCTGTGCAGCGGTGGGAATTTGACACCTAACACCCTGGCAGAATATTTGCTTTATTGGCCTTTTTTCAGAGAAATGATTGATAGTACCAAAACATTTTCTTCACTTATGGTTAGTGATTGGGTGAGCCATTTATTGTCAAACTACTGTGTTTTCTCTTATACTACAATACTCTTATAATGACAACCCAAAACATCCAAACGACCCTGATCAAAAGTTTAGATGCGCTATTTCTTAATACCGTGTATTGCCCCCTCTAACATCAATGACAGCTTGAAGTCTTTTGTGGTAGTTGTGGATGAGGTTCTTTATTTTCTCAGATGGTCTAGCTGCTCACTATTCTTGGTAAAAAGCTGTCAGTTCCTGTAAGTTTCTGGGCTGTCTAGCATGAACTGTGCGCTTGAGATGTCCCCAGAGTGGCTCAATGATATTGAGGTCAGGAGACTGAGAAGGCCACTACAGAACCTTCACTTTGTTCTGCTGTAACCAATGACAGGTCAACTTGGCCTTGTGTTTTGGATCGTTATCATGTTGGAATGTCAACGTGCGTCCCATCCGCAGCTTCTGGGCTGATGATTGCAATTTTGCCTCCTGTATTTGCTGATAACATGCTGCAATCATCTTTCCTTCAACTTTGATCAAGTTTCCTGCGCCTTTTTTAGCTTACACATCCCCAAAACATCAGCAATCCACCTCCATGCTTTACAGTAGGAATGGTGTTCCTTTCATCATAGGCCTTGTTGACCTCTCTCCAAATGTAACGTTTATAGTTGTGGTCAACAAGTTCAATTTTGGTCTCATCACTGCAAATTACCTTGTTCCTCAAGTTTTTAGGCTTGTGATACTTGTGGTATTTGCCCTGTAATGGCTTTCTTCTGACCACTCTACTATGCAGCCCATTTTTCTTCAAGTGCCTCCTTTTTGTGCATCTTGAAACAGCCACACCGCTAGTTTTCAGAGAGTCCAGTATTTCAGCTGATGTTATTTATGAGTTTTTCTTTGCATCCCAAACAATTTTCCTTGCAGTTGTGGATGAAATTTTAGTTGGTCTACCTGACCGTGGTTTTGTTTTTACATTTGCTAATCACAGTTTGAACGCTGCTGACTGGCATTATCAATTCCTTGGATATCTTTTTGCATCCCTTTACTGTTTTATACAGTTCAACTATCTTTTCCCGTAGATCCGTTGACAATTCTTTTGCTTTCCCCATGACTCATAATCCAGAAACGTCAGTAGTTGGGTGAAAGATGCAAGAGTCTGTCTGGATCCCAGAAACTCACTCAGCTTTTATTCACACACTGGTTACAAGCAAACAGGTCACAGATGAGGATGTTACCCTTAGTAGCCATTCAAACCCATTTGTGTCAACTTTTGTGCATGTTATGAGGACAAAATCACCAGGTTATGTGAACTTTTGATCAAGGTCATTTGGATGTTTTGGGTTGTCATTATGATTTAAAAAGAGAAAACACAGTAGTTTGACAATAAATGGCTTCACCCAACCACTAACCATGAGTGGAGAAAAAGTTTTGGTGTTATTATTCATATTCTCTGAAAAAAAGGCCAAGAAAGCAAAAATTCTGCCAAGGTATGTAAACTTTTGAGCACAACTGTAATATATCTGGACTGGTGAATGTTTTCTAGTACTGTTGCATATAAATAATTCTACTCTTCCATCTCCTATTGGCAAGTAGTGTTGCAGAGAGGGGACATGGTCATATTGTACCAGCTATGTGCCCAAATACACCTTCCTCTGGTGCATGCATGTGACAGAATGTTATGTGTCCCTTTATAGGCCAGAATAATGCTGCACAAGGTGTTGAAAAGGTTTGCTGAGAGTGGCTCCATTTCCTTTGCATTATCTTCCACCTGGTGTACTGCAGAAAATGCACAGTTGGCACCTGAGGACCATCCAGCTCCCATCTCACCCCCTTGCAAATCAGACAAGCAGCCTGAGCCCCAAGTCATGCAGCAGTCACTTCTACTTTTGTTGACTAGCTGAGGTTCAGTGGCCCATCCACCTGCCACTGCCCCAGAGGTGGAAGAGTCCGAGTGCACTGATGCCCAAACACAATTGCCCAACTAGGTTAGAGGATGAGAACATGGGAGGGCTAGAGCACACTCTGTCAGTGGACCACTGAAGCACACGTTGGGTGATGATGAAACTCAGTTATCAACTCTATTGTCTTTCTTCAGTGTACAGACTGGAAAGAAGGCCAGGGTTGAGCAGTTAGTGGAAGATGATGCAGGAGATGATGAGGTTCTAGACCTCAAAAGGGGCCGAGGCAATCCTAGTGACATGCACAATTCGGAGGAAGAGGAGGTGACCAGGCTGTCACAGCAGCACAGCAAAAGAGGGAACAAGGTGCAAAGGCACAGTGGGTAACCCCTATCCAGTACATCAGCTGATACTGCCCACTGCACCTCTGAAGTAAGCACACCAAAGGCAGCTAAGAAGAGCTCCCTGGCTAGGCATTTCTTCAGAGACTGTGCTGAAAACGATCGTAAGGTGGTTTGCTTGTCAGACCCTGAAGAAAGGCATTAATGTTCTGAACTTGTGTCTTTATGACTTGGTTTAGTGGAGTACTTACCCTCTGCGACCTCGGTCACATACAACTTTGCGCTGACACACGCAGGACTCATCACAGCATCCAGGCATTTTGAAACCCTCGATGGATCAGCAAACGGCAGGACATTAACATTATCTACCCTTCCAGTAATTTGTTCTGATGAAGGTTCGGATGTGGACCGAAAACATTCAACCATTTGCCTGTGGATGCACATTAAATTTTTTATTTTCAAGCTACACTACCATTTGAGTGGCAAGTTTTTTGTTTTTATTTTTCTAAATTTAAAAACTATAGCAGCGGAACCCAGCCAGTCTTCAACTCTAAATAAATAGATAGATAGATAGATAGATAGATAGATAGATAGATAGCAGATAGATAGGAGATGGATAGATACAGTCATGGCCAAAAGTATTGACACCCCTGCAATTCTGTCAGATAATACTCAGTTTCTTCCTGAAAATTATTGCAATCACAAATTCTTTGGTATTATTATCTTCATTTAATTTGTCTTAAATGAAAAAACACAAAAGAGAATGAAGCAAAAAGCAACAATTGATCATTTCACACAAAACTCCAAAAATGGGCCAGACAAAAGTATTGGCACCCTCAGCCTAATACTTGGTTGCACAACGTTTAGCCAAAATAACTGCGACCAACCGCTTCCGGTAACCATCAATGAGTTTCTTACAATGCTCTGCTGGAATTTTAGACCATTCTTCTTTGGCAATCTGCTCCAGGTCCCTGATATTTGAAGGGTGCCTTCTCCAAACTGCCATTTTTAGATCTCTCCACAGGTGTTCTATGGGATTCAGGTCTGGACTCATTGCTGGCCACCTTAGAAGTCTCCAGTGCTTTCTCTCAAACCATTTTCTAGTGCTTTTTGAAGTGTGTTTTGGGTCATTGTCCTGCTGGAAGACCCATGACCTCTGAGGGAGACCCAGCTTTCTCACACTGGGCCCTACATTATGCTGCAAAATTTGTTGGTAGTCTTCAGACTTCATAATGCCATGGACACGGTCAAGCAGTCCAGTGCCAGAGGCAGCAAAGCAACCCCAAAACATCAGGGAATCTCCGCCTTGTTTGACTGTAGGGACCGTGTTCTTTTCTTTGAATGCCTCTTATTTTCTCCTGTAAACGCTATGTTGATGCCTTTGCCCAAAAAGCTCTACTTTTGTCTCATCTGACCAGAGAACATTCTTCCAAAACGTTTTAGGCTTTTTCAGGTAAGTTTTGGCAAACTCCAGCCTGGCTTTTTAATGTCTCGGGGTAAGAAGTGGGGTCTTCCTGGGTCTCCTACCATGCAGTCCTTTTTCATTCAGACGCCGACGGATAGTACAGGTTGACACTGTTGTACCCTCGGACTGCAGGGCAGCTTGAACTTGTTTGGATGTTAGTCGAGGTTCTTTATCCAACATCCGCACAATCTTGCATTGAAATCTCTTGTCAATTTTTCTTTTCTGTCCACATCTAGGGAGTTTAGCCACAGTGCCATGGGCTTTACACTTCTTGATGACACTGCGCACGGTAGACACAGGAACATTCAGGTCTTTGGAGATGGACTTGTGTTGTGAATTAGACTTTTTTGGCTCCCTCTTGTGGTCACTAGTAATATGACTCTGGGATTGTCTTTCCTCAGTTTGGCACCCACCTGGGTCGTTAGTCCAGGGGTGTTGCTATATAAACTTCCTGGTTTCTCAGTCCTGTGCCTGGCATCGTTGTAATCAGTTCCTTTCTGTTTGCTCCTGTCTGCTGGTCTTGGATCTTGCAAAATTAAGCTAAGTCCTGCTTCCTTGTTTTTTGGTTATTTGCTTTGCTCTTATTTTTTGTCCAGCTTGTACTAAATGTGATTCCTGATTTTGCTGGAAGCTCTAGGGGGCTGGTGTTCTCCCCCCGGGCCGTTAGACGGTTCGGGGGTTCTTGAATATCCAGCGTGGAAATTTTGATAGGGTTTTTGCTGACCATATAAGTCATCTTACTATATTCTGCTATTAGTCAGTGGGCCTCTCTTTGCTAAATATCTAGTTCATTCTTACGTTTGTCTTTTCTCCTTACCTCACCGTTATTATTTGGTGGGGGCTTGTATCCAACTTTTGGGGTCTTTTCTCTGGAGGCAAGAAAGGTCTATCTTTTCCCTTCTAGGGTTAGTTAGTTCTCCGGCTGGCGCGAGACGTCTAGAACCAACGTAGGCACGTTCCCCGGCTGCTGCTATTTGTGGTGCTAGGATTAGATATATGGTCAGCCCAGTTACCACTGCCCTATGAGCTGGTTTTTTGTGTTTGCAGACTTGGTATGTACTTTTGAGACCCTCTGCCATTGGGGTCATAACAGACTTGTAGCCTTGAGATTGCTCATGCTTCCTCACAATTTGGTTTCTCAAGTCCTCAGACAGTTCATTGGTCTTCTTTCTTTTCTCCATGCTCAATGTGGTACACACAAGGACACAGGACAGAGGTTGAGTCAACTTTAATCCATGTCAACTGGCTGCAAGTGTGATTTAGTTATTGCCAACACCTGTTAGGTGCCACAGGGAAGTTACAGGTGCTGTTAATTACACAAATTAGAGAAGCATCACATGATTTTTCGAACAGTGCCAATACTTTTGTCCACCCCCTTTTTTATGTTTGGTGTGGAATTATATCCAATTTGGCTTGAGAACAATGCTTTTTGTGTTTTTTTCATTTAAGACAAATTAAATGAAGATAATAATACCAAAGAATTTGTGTTTGCAATCATTTTCAGGAAGAAACTGAGTATTATCTGACAGAATTGCAGGGGTGTGAATACTTTTGGCCATGACTGTAGATAGATAGATAGATAGATAGATAGATACAGTGCCTACAAGTAGTATTCAACCCCCTGCAGATTTAGCAGGTTTAATAAGATGCAAATAAGTTAGAGCCTTCAAACTTCAAACAAGAGCAGGATTTATTAACAGATGCATAAATCTTACAAACCAAAAAGTTTTGTTGCTCAGTTAAATTTTTATAAATTTTAAACATAAAAGTGTGGGTCAATTATTATTCAACCCCTAGGTTTAATATTTTGTGGAATAACCTTTGTTTGCAATTACAGCTAATAATCGCCTTTTATAAGACCTGATCAGGCCGGCACAGGTCTCTGGAGTTATCTTGGCCCACTCCTCCATGCAGATCTTCTCCAAGTTACCTAGGTTATTTGGGTGTCTCATGTGGACTTTAATCTTGAGCTCCTTCCACAAGTTTTCAATTGGGTTAAGGTCAGGAGACTGACTAGGCCACTGCAACACCTTGATTTTTTGCCTCTTGAACCAGGCTTTGGTTTTCTTGGCTGTGTGCTTTGGGTCGTTGTCTTGTTGGAAGATGAAATGACGACCCATCTTAAGATCCTTGATGGAGGAGCGGAGGTTCTTGACCAAAATCTCCAGGTAGGCCGTGCTATCCATCTTCCCATGGATGCGGACCAGATGGCCAGGCCCCTTGGCTGAGAAACAGCCCCACAGCATGATGCTGCCACCACCATGCTTGACTGTAGGGATGGTATTCTTGGGGTCGTATGCAGTGCCATCCAGTCTCCAAACGTCATGTGTGTGGTTGGCACCAAAGATCTCGATCTTGGTCTCATCAGACCAGAGAACCTTGAACCAGTCAGTCTCAGAGTCCTCCAAGTGATCATGAGCAAACTGTAGATGAGCCTTGACATGACGCTTTGAAAGTAAAGGTACCTTACGGGCTCGTCTGGAACGGAGACCATTGCGGTGGAGTACGTTACTTATGGTATTGACTGAAACCAATGTCCCCACTGCCATGAGATCTTCCCGGAGCTCCTTCCTTGTTGTCCTTGGGTTAGCCTTGACTCTTCGGACAAGCCTGGCCTCGGCACGGGAGGAAACTTTCAAAGGCTGTCCAGGCCGTGGAAGGCTAACAGTAGTTCCATAAGCCTTCCACCTCCGGATGATGCTCCCAACAGTGGAGACAGGTAGGCCCAACTCCTTGGAAAGGGTTTTGTACCCCTTGCCAGCCTTGTTACCCTCCACGATCTTGTCTCTGATGGCCTTGGAATGCTCCTTTGTCTTTCCCATGTTGACCATGTTTGAGTGCTGTTCACAAGTTTGGGGAGGGTCTTAAATAGTCAGAAAAGGCTGGAAAAAGAGATAATTAATCCAAACATGTGAAGCTCATTGTTCTTTGTGCCTGAACTACTTCTTAATACTTTAGGGGAACCAAACAGAATTCTGGTGGGTTGAGGGGTTGAATAATAAATGACCCTCTGAAAAGACTTTTCACAATTTAAAAAAAAAATAAACAAAGAAATAACATTCTTTTTTGCTGCAGTGCATTTCACACTTCCAGGCTGATCTACAGTCCAAATGTCACAATGCCAAGTTAATTCCAAATGTGTAAACCTGCTAAATCTGCAGGGGGTTGAATACTACTTGTAGGCACTGTAGATAGATAGATAGATAGATAGATAGATAGGAGATAGATAGATAGATAGATAGATAGATATGAGGATAGATAGGAGATAGATAGATGAATAGATAGATAGATAGATAGATAGATAGGAGATAGATAGATAGATAGATAGATAGATAGATAGATAGATAGGAGATAGATAGATAGATAGATAGGAGATAGATAGATAGATAGATACATAGATAGGAGATAGATAGATAGATAGATAGATAGATAGATAGATAGATAGATATGAGACAGATAGATAGATATGACGATAGATAGATATATAGATATGAGATAGATAGATATGAGATAGATAGATATGAGGATAGATAGATAGATAGATAGATAGATAGATAGATAGATAGATAGATAGATAGACTTGAAAAAGGCTCATTTGAGCCGAAACGTTGCCACAGCATGTGGGTTTGAAATAAAACCACATTTTTTCACCTTTAATCTATGGAGTGCTGCCTGCATTTTTTCCTATGTCTAGATAGATGGATAAATAGAATTCTTATGCATTAAAGGGAATCAGACGGCAGCATATTGTAGGGGCATAAACCCTGATTCCAGTGATTTGTCATTTGGTTTACTGGGTGCAGCAGTTGTGATACAATCACTGTTTGCTCTGCTGCACATCTAGCAGTCCTGGGAATGCTGGGCCACACCAGCTTTCTGTGTATACTGTGTATTGACAGAAAGCTGCTAATCCGAGGTGAGGGAGGGATTACACAGAGCAGCTGGACCACATACTAATTTAGTGATAATCTCTTGCTGATAAAACAGTGATATTTTTTGACACAACAACACACAGCCTAGAAAGGGACACATTGCTGGAATCCAGCTCTAAGCCCCTACGTCATGCTATTCTCAGACTACATAACTAAAACTTTCTGACAGATTCCTTATAAGTACATATTTGCAAAGTCAACATCTTTTAGATTTTGCTTTTATATTAGTACTCCAGGAATTTCTTGGCTAAAAGACTTGTGGAAAAGCAAAACATACTAATAATAATTGTCCTTTTCTTTAGATTCTTTTCTTTGGATACTATTGATTTATGAGCATTATGTTTGGCTGGCTCATCTTTTCAGAGCAATTTAGTTATGGGGAAATTTCTGTGAAATACATTGATTGCTTTATTGACTGAAATGTCAATTGTTATTTTGTCTCTGTTTACCGTTTATGTCCTGACACATTCTGACATAAGAGCCAGCTGTGACTAATGCCTCCACTTTGAATACTGATCATTTATATGTCATCATAAGCATTTCTGATAAACCACAGTTTAACAACTAGAATAACAAACAACAAACAGGTGCTGCGCTAGCAGGAGGAACTGTGACTAGGAATACATCTCAGTCACCTACCTCACTGTTGTGAACTGACGTGTCCACTTGGGACAATGGGCTGCTGTAGACCGTCCTCTGTTATCTTGGAAGATCTGTGATTAGAACAGTGCAGCCACGCATGCGTTGCACTACCATCCGGGGAGCGTCCTCCCGTAGTGCTGAGAACCCCACCAATCTCGCCGCTGTGGTAACCGGCAGGCAGCTGCGGCCGATAGCGCCGCCGTGCAGTAGCGTGGTGAGCGGGGGGCGTGGCTACTAGGTGACGTCACCAGTCCGTATGACGGACACTAACAGGGGCCAATCCCGACGCGTTTCGAGGGTGCCGACCCTCTTTCTCAAGGTGTCACACCTTTCATAAAATCCCCTCCACTATGCTGTAACATATGGACGCTGCAGGTTGAACACTGCGGTTGTGCACAGCGTTCAATCCGCAGCTAATCCGGATGTAATCCGGCCCGTGGACACATACCCTAATGGAAAAACAAACATGTTGCAGAACTGAAATGTGAACATAGCCTAATGCCTATTTAAAAAGCCAAAGTATAAATATATTTCAGTACTTATATAATAGCAGCAAAACATGGACATTTCTACCAATCAGTGGCCACCGAACAGCCCCTTTGATCCATATGGATGACACGGTTCAAAAAATGCAATGGTCTTACTTTGCAAAGTTACAGCAACACTTCAAAAATGAGAACTCCACCCCAGAAAACAGAGGATGGATGATTATGAAGACTTATATATGTAGATTCTAATAAAGGTAAAGCTGGAGTGAACAAGTAAATTATTAAAATTGACTGCCTGAGGATACACAAAGATTCACTTGTATGGACGCCACTTAAGGAGTTTTTTGTATACAAATTAACCCCAAACAGTATAATAATTGGATATGTCAAAGACTAGAACTGTTTAACAAGTTTGCCCCTTAGACATTAAACACTGAAAAAAAACTAGCTTGCTGAGAATGTTAAAATGCGTACCAAACATATTTTTATCTTGGAGATTTCATCTTTTCAATGTATAACGTGAAATTCTTGATTAATCTAAAGCACAATCCATTGAAAAATTACTATGTGAACACATGCAGCTTTTACTGCTGCAATATAATTCATTTGTTTCCAGCATATTGCTGCAGATGTGCAGCAAAGTCTATGATGGAAAAAGTTTGGCATCTGTATATGTGTACTGAAAGAGATATATTTCCACTGCATTTTGTGCATTTAACAGTTCTAGTAAAACAGCTGTAATTTCACAAAGACTCAAGTCCACTGCTTATTTAAAGGAGCTTGGAAAATATCTGGTTTTTGGTGCATTTTTCCCCTATGATTTTCTGTAGGTGACAGAAAAAAACATATGGAAGAAACAGAATTGTGTCTTTTGGTGTGAAATATCAAAGTTCCTGCACAATGTGTATGTGCATAAAACATCTTTCCAGTGGAATTCCAACTGAAACCTGCCTGAAAAAGTGAACAAAAATATAACGACTTTGCTGTGCACACGTTTAGTCTTTTGCAGCTTTATTTTACTGTTTCAGGGTTCGGAATTCACAACGTGGTTAAAAGACGTAGCATACTCATTATTCGGAATTTTATTTTAAAAAATGCAGTCATCCTAAAATATGTCAGAAATTATCCTTCAGGAAAAAACTCCACTTGAATCTTCTGCTTCAGAAATGATATGTGTATGTCGGTATCAAACCAAAAGGGTATTTGGCACATGGAATCTTTTACAGGTGAGTCCATACAGAAACCCTCCTAAAATATCACATAAGAAATGTTAAAAAGAATGAACATATAAACTGTGATGTAAACATGACTTTCTGCTCATATGTTCAGTCTTTTTGAGGGTCGGTTTGGTTGAAGTGTTTTGTCGCAACCATAGTCACCAGTGACATGGCTTCCTCTGGGTGTGTGGTAATGTTATTTGCTGATGATGCCTTTTGCTCAGGCCACATATAATTGCATATCATAGGAATCCCTGCTGTAAGCATTAGCAAGGAAGGATTGACAATTATATACAACTAGATGGTGGCCCGATTCTAACGCATCGGGTATTCTAGAATATGTATGTAGTTTATTTATGAAGTTTTCAGAATAATTTATACACAGCATTTGGCCGGCCGGCAGCGACCAATTAGCGAAGCATGGTTCAAATTCCGCACCAATTTGCGGGCGGACTGTGACTGTCGCTGATTGTTCGTGGCCGGGCGTGACCAATCAGTGAAGCCAGAGCCGGCTCTAAGTTCTTGAGGGCCCCAGGTGAAAGAGTCTCAGTGGGCCCCCCTCTTTAACACATACCACGATTCATGATGCACAGATACAGCATAGAAATATAGCACAGCCAAGTAGCATATAACAAAGCCCCCATAGTATATAACACAGCCACATAGTATGTAACACAGCCATGTAGTATATTGCCCAGCCACATAGTATATAGCACAGCCCACGTAGTAAATAGCACAGACACGTAGTATATAGCACAGCCACGTAGTATATAGCACCGACACGTAGTATATAACACAGCCACATAGTATATAGCACAGCCACGTAGTATATTGCCCAGCCATATAGTATATAGCACAGACACGTAGAATATAGCACAGACACGTAATATATAGCACAGACATGTAGTATATTGCACAGACACATAGTATATTGCCCAGCCACGTAGCATATTGCCCAGCCACGTAGTATATAGCACAGCCCACATAGTATATAGCACAGCCACGTAGTATATAGCACAGCCCACGTAGTAAATAGCACAGACATGTAGTATATAGCACAGACACATAGTATATTGCACAGAGATGTAGTATATTGCCCAGCTTCGTAGTATATATCACAACCACGTAGTATATTGCCCAGTCATGTAGTATATTGCCCAGCCACGTAGTATATAGCACAGACACATAGTATACAGCATAGACACGTAGTATATTGCTCAGCCACGTAGTATATTGCACAGACACGTAGTATTTTGCCCAACCATGTAGTATATTGCCCAGCCACATAGTATATAGCACAGACATGAAGTGTATAGAGCAGACACGTAGTATATTGCCCAGCCACGTAATATATTGCACAGCCAAGTAGTATATTGAACAGCCACATAACATATTGCACAGCCATGTAGTACATAGCATAGCCACATAGTATATAGCACAGAGACATAGTATATAACACTGCCCATGCAGTATATAACCCAGGCCACATAGTATAGAGCACAGCGATGTAGTATATTGCCCAGCCACGTAGTATATAGCACAGCCCACATAGTATATAGCACAGAGATGTAGTTTATAACACAGCCCACGCAGTATCTAACACAGCCCACGTAGTATATAGCAATGTGGGCACCATATCCCTGTTAAAATAAAAAATAGTTATATACTCACCTTCCGTCGGCACCCGGATCCAGTCTATGCATTTACCGATGCTCTTGTGACGCTCCGATCCCAGAATTGCATTGTGGTCTCGCAAGATGATGACGTAGCAGTCTCATGAGACTGCTACATCATCATCTCCCGAGACCGCAATGCATGGACCGGACCATTGCGAGGAGCGGGAAAGGCGCCGGAAAGGTGAGTATATAATGATTTTTTAATTTTTTTTATTATTTTTAACATTAGATCTTTTTACTGCATAGGCAGCATCAATAGTAAAAAGTTGGTCACACAGGGTTAATAGCAGCGTTAACGGACTGCGTTACACTGCGGCATAGCGCGGTCCGTTAACGCTGCCATTAACCCTGTGTGAGCACTGATGGCAGGGGAGTAGGGAGCGGCCATATTGCGGCCGCACTGTGCCCGTCGGTGATTGGTCGTGGCCGTTTTGACTGTGACCAATCAGCGACTTGGGATTTCCGTGACAGACAGAAAGACAAAGAAAGACAGACAGACAGAAAGACGGAAGTGACCCTTAGACAATTATATAGTAGATAAAGTGAAGTTTACTTTTGTAACTGGTCATACAAGCCACTATTAAAACCTATTAAAAAGACGTATAAGAGAGAGAAAGTGCTTCAGGGAGAACACCACTGGCATTTTCCTGAAGTGTTTTCTGATTCAAAAACTCAGCAAATACGCTGGCTTCTGAATGATGTTGTGTGCACATGCCCTAAACAAACATAGACCATATCAAAAGTGAGCGACAAACACCTATCAGATTGCTATTGAACAATGTGTTGTGCGCACATGCAGAAAAATGCAGCATTTCTTTACATAGCCTAAGCATCTAGATTTTACATGAAAGTGAAATTTAGCAACACCATATTAATGATTCTTTATCTAGTACTGCAATGTACAATATTTTTAATTCAATATTATTATTGAAGGAGACACTATTTTTTTTTTACAGCAATAGCAGTATTCCAAACATGAATCATTTATTTTGATGGATACATTAGAATAAGGCCGCTGTCAGACAAGCAATGAATACGGACGAGTGCTATGCGATAAAACATCGCATAGCACTCAGACCAGTATTCGTCTATGGGGCAGCTCTCATCATTGTTTTTTATCTTAGCCGTTTACAACGTGCGAGTGAAATCGCAGCATGCTGCTATTGTCACCGACACTTGGCCGAGGCTTATATGGGTACGAGTAAGACAGCGCACATCACTCGGATATCATCCGAGTAATGTACGTAATATGCTGACCCTGGCAATAGAGGAGATGGAGAAATGTATTTATCCGCCTCCTCCGCAGCTGTGCTCCAATCATCTCTGTGCAAGAGGCTCGGAGCATCAACGCATGACACTCGGCTCCCACTCGCAGCAGAGCAGGAGCTGAGGGTCATTAGCATATCACATCAGATGCCGTAGGCTCGTCTGACCCCAGCCTAAAATTCTGAATATTCATTTCTCTTAAGTATCGGCACACGTGACCACAGGCAGCAGCAGGAAGGCTCCGGCTGACACTACGTGCTACTGAAGAGGAATGGATACTCACCGCTCTCTGCGATGAACGGTCCCGGGAATTATTCCAGCAGCTGTGCTCGCTCTGCTTGTGAACAGCGCATGACGTACCTGGGGTAGGTGAGTGTAATGTTTTCTTTTTAATCTTTCCTGATGGGGACATGGATACCAGGAACAGGATGGGGCCAATAATAAAAGAAAGCGGATGGTACCAACAGTCCAGGAACAGGATGTTGCCATTTATACCAAGAATGCCAAAAAAATGAATATGCATTGTTCTCCACGCCCATGGGTGTGGAATGCAGTGCGTATTCATTTCTCTTTTGCAGCAGGCACAGGAGTTAGCCAGAGCCACTGGATCCTGCCTCCTGTGACCTGATGCTCCACCAAAACCGCTCCCCCACCTCCTCACAACATCCAGAGCCCATACATCCAACTATAAGACGCACCCCCCATTTTCATCCACATTTTGGGAGGAAAAAAGTGCATCTTATAGTCTGAAAAATACTGTCAATGATCTCTAAAAGACCTGAAGTTAAAGATGACACATGTCATTTGCATTTTAGGCAGAAAAAAAATATATATATATATAGTTTCATCTTTTACATTTTAAAAATTGCAAAAAGAGAAATGGGCTAATGCAAAAGTTTGGGCACCCTGCATGGCTAGTACCTAGTACTACCCCCTTTTGAAAGTATCACTGCTTGTAAACTATTTTAGCCATTCTTCCCTGGAAAATTCTTCCAGTTCTGTGTGAGTCCTGGTTCGTCTTGCATGCATTGCTATTTTGGTATCTAGCCCCAGATTTTCAATGATGTTAAGATTGTGAGGGCCATTGTAAAATCTTCAGCTTGAGTTTTTTTGAGGTTAGCTATTGTGAATTTTGACGTGTATTTAGGATCATTAACCATTTGTAGAAGCCATCTTTTTTTCAACTTCAGCTTTTTCACAGATGGTGGTTTATTTGCATGAATAATTTGTTGAAATTTCATTAAATTCATTCTTCCCTCTACCCATCAAATGTTCACCATTCCATTGACTGCAACACAACATCAAAGCATGATTGATCCACCGCCATGTGTAATGGTTGGAGTGAGGTTCTTTTCCTTAAAATCTATGCCCTTTTTTTCTCACATACCTTTGATCATTGTTGCGAAAGATTACTGTTTTAACCTCATTGGACCGCAGGACTAGCTTTAAAAATGCATTAGGCTTGTTTAGATGTTCTTTTTCATATTTCTGGTGCTGAAATTTATGATGAAGACCCAGGAGAGGTTTTATTCTGATGACTCATCCATGAAGGTCATATTTTGTGCAGGTGTCTGATAAATCTTTCTAATGGTCCTTTCCAGACAAGCGAGTGTTCTGATTTGCCTCTCTAGAAATCCTACGACCAGCTCTGTCTGAAATTTTGCTTGATCTTCCTGACGTTATCTTGACCTTCACTGTTCCTGTGAACTGCCACTTCTTAATTACATTTCAAACTGAGGAAAGGGCATTTTGATAATTATTTGCTATCTTCTTATAGCCTTCTCCTGCTTTGTGGGCCTCCACCATTTTCTGAGTGCTAAGCAGCTGCTCAGAAGTACCAATGTCAGTTGTTTTTTGGAACGAGCTTAGAGTGGGCTGGGTTTTTATTAAACTGGAAAATTTGTATCACCTGATCTTTCCTATCAATGATACTGAATAAGCCATTACCCTAACAGGCTAATTAAGGTCTGAAACCCTGGTCAAAGTTATCTGAGCACACAAATCTCCAAGGCTGCCTAAACGTTTGCATATGCCCAGTTTCCTTTTTCGTAATTTTTAAAATGTAAAAAATAAAAAATATATATTTGACTAAAATACGAAGGAAATTTGTCATTTTTAACTTTAGGCTTCTTATAGATCACTTCATCTTCAACTTGCTTATCTGTTCACAATAACAGTAATTTTGACCAGAGGTGCACAAATTTTTAGATGCAATTTTGTCAGTGTCTTCCTCAGCGCTTCCATCTGACGCCCTGAAAATTGTGATTTAAGCACATCCCCTGATGAAGTCATTGACTTTAATAAAGCACTTTGTGCTCTTTCTCACATTTGTTACGTTAATGTCCACCTTTTTGTGGCAGGCACAAGAGCACGATGGACTTTCTTTCTTTCCATTTCTTTCTTTCTTTCTTCCTCTCTCATTAAGTGGTTAGATTGGGTTTCTTCCTTTCTATTGCCGTTATAGACCTGTGACTGCTATGTTAGTCTTTTTTCTTTTAATGTCTGAATACTTAGCATAGAGGTACAAACAGTGTGATTCAGCTAGACAAGATTAACAAATTCCTATATTATTCCCTGCCTATAAGATGCCATGAATAAAACAAAAAAATATTGTATTTCACACTTAGCGATAATTTAAATGAATATCTATCCTTGTTCATCTTTTTTATGTATTTTATTATTATTATTATTATTATTATTATTATTTTTATTATTATTAGTCATTTTTATAGCGCCATTTATTCCATGGTGCTTTACATGTGAACGGGGCAAATATAGACAAGTACAATAAACATGAGTAAAACAAGGTACACACAAGTACAGGAGGAGAGAGGACCCTGCCAGCAAGGGCTCATAGTCTACAGGGGATGGGTGAGGATACACTAGGAGAGGGTAGAGCTGGTCATGCGGTGGTTCAGTAGACTAAGGATCACTGCAGGCTGTAGGCTTGTCGGAAGAGCTGGATCTTCAGGTTCCTTTTGAAGGTTTCCGTGGTAGGCGAGAGCCTGATGTGTTGGGGTAGAGAGTTCCAAAGTATAGGGGAAGCACGGGAGAAGTCTTGGATGCGATTGTGAGAGCAAGAGATGAGAGAGGAGGAAGAGATGAGAGAGGAGTAGAGAAGGAGATCATGAGACGATCAAAGGTTGCGTGTAGGTAGGTACTGTATTTATTTTCTTATTTTAAGTAGGCCTAAATTCTGCACTGGATAATTCTCAATATATCTTCATAGTGGTTGAAGTTCTATTTTATTGTGACACAGTCACCTGCATACACATAGAGTTAAAGAGGTTTGTCCAGCAGTAAAAAAAATGCTGTTTAACTCCTTCACCCCGAAGCCTGTTTTCAACTTCCTGACCAGGCCAATTTTTACAATTCTGACCACTGTCAATTTATGAGGTCATAACTATGGAACGCTTCAATTGATCCCACTGATTCTGAGAATGTTTTCTCATGACATATTGTACTTCATGATAGTGTAAAAATTCATTTGATATGACTTGTGTTTATTTGTGAAAAAATATGGAAATTGGGAGAAAATTTCACAATTTTCAAACTTTTAATTTTTATGCCCTTAAATGAGAAAGTCACATAAAATAGTTAATAAATAACATTTCCCACATGTCTACTTTACATCACCTAAATTTTTGAAACAAAACTTTTTTTTTGTTAGGAAGTTATAAGAGTTAAAAGCTGACCAGCGATTTCTCATTTTTTCAACAAAATATCCAAAACCATTTTTTTAGGGACCACCTCACATTCAAAGTGACTTTGAGGAGCCTATATGACAGAAAAAAAACAAAAATGACAGCATTCTAAAAACAGCACCCTTCAAGGTACTCAAAACCACATTCAAGAAGTTTATTAACCCTTTAGGTACTTCACAGGAATTTTTGGAATGTGGAATGAAAAAATAAACATTTATTTTTCACCAAAATTTTATTTATACCTATTTTTTTTTACTTTCACAAGAGTAACAGGAGAAAATGGACCATACGATTTGTTGTGCAATTTCTCCTGAGCACACTAACTAATTATGTCGGGGAAATCTACTGATGTGACTAAACAGTGGAAACCCCCAACAAGTGACACCATTTTGGAAACTAGATTTCTTAGGCCGGGGTCACACTAGAGAGTTTTACGGACATATGAGAGGCGTAAAAACAACGCATTGCACACGGACCAATGATTCTCTATGGAGCAGCTCCTATCTGCCGTATATTTAACAGCCGTATTTTACGGGCTGAGAAAATCACAGCATGCTGCGTTTGTCAGCGTATTACGCAAAAAATCCACCAATGAAAGTCTATGAGGGCGAGAAAAATATGGATTACACATGGACTATCAGTGTGAATTGCGAGAAATACGCAGAGGTGTTCTATAGAAAAGCCAGTAATTCAGCACGGTGTACAGTAAAATCACACTGACAGGTTAGAATAGAATAGATAGAATAAATGTCTGCACATAGTATAGGTATATATATATATATATATATATATATATATATATATATGTACATGTCATTGAGACACATATATATATATTTATATTTCATACAGCGCTAGATGTTATGATCCGGTGACCTTGGAGCCGCATGAGACTTTCTCAGGAGTAGGTGGAACCTGTACTGACCGCAAACCCTAAACTGTCACCGCAACTAGAAGTAGCCGTGGGGTGTACCTGACACATCCTAGACCCCTCGACACAGCCGGAGGACTAAATACCCCTATAAATGGAAATGGGAATTCTATCTTGCCTCAGAGCAGAACCCCAAAGGATAGGCAGCCCCCCACAAATATTGACTGTGAGTATTAGAGGAAAGACACACGCAGGCAGAAATCAGGATTTAGCAAAAGAGGCCACGCTAGCTAAATAGGAAAGGATAGGACAGAATACTAAGCGGTCAGTATAAAACCCTAAAAATATCCACAGCAGATAATACAAAAATTCCACCATCTAACTAAAGACATGGAATGTATATCTGCATCTCCTGAGAATCCACCTTGACTGAAATATCCAAACACAGTCTAAGCTGGACAAGAAAAAACATTGAATAGTACTGAATTGTAAAGCACACAGCATGTGTGCTGCAGAAACAAAACCAGACACTTATCTTTGCTGATTTGGCAGCAGGGCAGGAGGAACCAGACAGAGATGCAAAACCTCCAAGAACAATGGACAACTGGCAAGGGCTAATGAATCCTGCACACCTAAATATCCCAGTCAAAGCTGCAATCAGCAGGGACACCTGCCCAGGATTGCAACCCAGGGACAACTGCATTACTACCAACAACCACTGGAGGGAACCCAAGAGCAGAATTCACAACAGTACCCCCCCTTGAGGAGGGGTCACCGAACCCTCACCAGAGGCCCCAGGCCGATCAGGACGAGCCAGATGAAAGGCACGGACCAAATCAGCAGCATGGACATCAGAGGCAAAAACCCAAGAATTATCCTCCTGCCCATAACCCTTCCATTTGACAAGGTACTGAAGCCTCTGCCTCGAAAAGCGAGAATCCAAAATCTTCTCAACCACATACTCCAACTCCCCATCAACCAACACAGGGGCCGGAGGATCAACAGAGGGAACAACGGGCACCACATATTTCCGCAATAAAGATCTATGGAAGACATTATGGATAGCAAAAGAAGTCGGAAGGGCCAATCGAAAAGACACCGGATTAATAATCTCAGAAATCCTATAAGGACCAATAAAGGGAGGCTTAAACTTAGGGGAAGAAACCTTCATAGGAACATGACGGGAAGACAACCAGACCAGATCCCCAACCCGAAGCCGGGAACCAACACACCGACGACGGTTAGCAAAACGTTGAGCCTCCTCCTGAGACAATACCAACTTGTCCACCACATGAGCCCAAATCTGCTGCAACCTGTCAACCACAGAATCCGCACCAGGACAGTCAGAAGGCTCAACCTGCCCCGAAGAAAAACGAGGATGAAAACCAAAATTACAAAAGAAGGGCGAAACCAAGGTAGCCGAACTAGCCCGATTATTAAGGGCAAACTCGGCCAATGGCAAGAAAGCCACCCAATCATCCTGATCAGCAGACACAAAGCATCTCAGATAAGTTTCTAAAGTCTGATTAGTTCGCTCGGTCTGGCCATTTGTCTGAGGATGAAATGCGGAAGAAAAAGACAAATCCATGCCCAGCTTAGCACAAAAGGCCCGCCAAAACCAAGAAACAAACTGGGAACCTCTGTTGGACACAATATTCTCCGGAATACCATGCAAACGAATCACATGCTGAAAAAACAACGGAACCAAATCAGAAGAGGAAGGCAATTTAGGCAAAGGCACCAAATGGACCATCTTAGAGAACCGGTCACAAACAATCCAGATGACAGACATCTTCTGGGAAACCGGAAGATCAGAAATAAAATCCATAGAAATATGCGTCCAGGGCCTCTCAGGGACCAGCAAAGGCAAAAGCATCCCACTAGCACGGGAACAACAAGGCTCGACCCGCGCACAAGTCCCACAGGACTGCACAAAAGAACGCACATCAAGTGACAAAGAAGGCCACCAAAAGGACCTACCAACCTAATCTCTGGTACCAAAAATACCAGGATGGCCAGCCAACACAGAACAATGAACCTCAGAAATCACTCTACTAGTCCATCTATCAGGAACAAACAGTTTTCCCACTGGACAGCGGTCAGGTTTATCAGCCTGAAATTCCTGAAGCACCCGTCGTAAATCAGGGGAGATGGCAGAAAGGACCACCCCTTCTTTCAGAATGCCGACCAGTTCAAGGACCTCAGGAGAATCAGGGAAAAAAACTCCTAGAGAGGGCATCAGCCTTAATATTCTTAGAACCCGGAAGATACGAGACCACAAAATCAAAACGGGAAAAAAACAAGGACCATCGAGCCTGTCTAGGATTCAGCCGCCTGGCAGACTCGAGGTAAATCAGATTTTTATGATCAGTCAAGACCACAATACAGTGCTTAGCTCCTTGGAGCCAATGTCGCCACTCCTCAAACGCCCACTTCATAGCCAACAACTCCCGATTGCCGACATCATAATTGCATTCAGCAGGCGAAAACGTACGGGAAAAGAAGGCACACGGTTTCATCAAGGAACCAACAGGATCCCTCTGGGACAAAACAGCCTCTGCCCCAATCTCAGAAGCGTCAACCTCAACCTGAAACGGAAGAGAAACATCCGGTTGACGCAACACCGGGGCAGAAGTAAATCGGCATTTAAGCTCCTGAAAGGCAGAGACAGCCACAGAGGACCAATTCGTCACATAAGCGCCTCTCTTCGTCAAATCGGTCAGGGGTTTAACCACACTGGAGAAGTTAGCAATGAAACGGCGATAAAAATTAGCAAAGCCCAAAAATTTCTGAAGGCTCTTCACAGATGTGGGTTGAATCCAATCATGAATGGCCTGAACCTTAACCGGATCCATCTCTATAAATGAGGGAGAAAAAATGAAGCCCAAAAAAGAAACCTTCTGCACTCCAAAGAGACACTTAGACCCCTTCACAAACAAAGCATTATCACGAAGGATTTGAAATACCATCCTGACCTGTTTCACATGAGACTCCCAATCATCGGAAAAAATTAAAATGTCATCCAAATATACAATCATGAATTTATCAAGATAAGTCCAGAAGATATTGTGCATGAAGGACTGAAAAACAGATGGAGCATTAGAGAGCCCCAATGGCATCACAAGGTATTCAAAATGGCCTTCGGGCGTATTAAACGCAGTTTTCCATTCATCACCATGCTTAATACGAACAAGATTATATGCCCCCCAAAGGTCAATCTTCGTAAACCAACTAGCCCCCTTAATCCTAGCAAACAAATCAGAAAGCAGAGGTAAAGGGTATTGAAACTTGACCGTGATCTTTTTCAAGAGGCGATAATCAATACAGGGTCTCAAGGAGCCATCCTTCTTAGCAACAAAAAAAAATCCCGCTCCCAATGGTGAAGAAGATGGCCGAATATGTCCTTTCTCCAAAGACTCCTTACCATAACTCTGCATGGCGGTATGTTCAGGCACAGACAGGTTGAAAAGTCGGCCCTTAGGAAACTTACAGCCTGGAATCAAGTCAATCGCACAATCACAGTCCCTATGCGGTGGAAGGGAACTGGACTTGGGTTCATCGAATATATCCTGAAAATCAGACAAAAACTCTGGAATTTCAGAAGTGGAAGAAGAGGAGATTGACATCAAAGGAACGTCATTATGAACCCCCTGACATCCCCAACTAGTCACAGACATAGACTTCCAATCCAACACAGGATTATGTGCCTGCAACCACGGAAAACCCAGCACGATAGCATCATGTAAATTATGCAACACCAGAAATCGACAATCTTCCTGATGGGCTGGCGCCATGCACATGGTCACCTGTGTCCAGAACTGGGGCTTATTTTTAGCCAAAGGTGTAGCATCAATGCCCCTTAAAGGAATAGGGTTCTGCAAAAACTGCAAGGGGAAACCACAACGCCTGGCAAACTCAAAGTCCATTAAGTTCAAGGGGGCGCCTGAATCCACAAACGCCATGACAGAAAATGATGACAATGAGCAGATCAAGGACACAGATAATAAAAATTTAGGTTGTACAGTACTGATGGAAAATGAACTAGTGATCCTCTTTGTATGCTTAGGGCAGACTGAAATGACATGAGAAGCATTGCCACAATAAAAACACAACCTATTCTGACGTCTGAATCCCTGTTGTTCCGTTCTAGACAGAATCCTATCACACTGCATTGACACAGGTATCTGCTCTGAGGACAACGCCACAGCACGCACAGTTCTGCGCTCCCGCAGACGCCGATCAATCTGAATGGCCAGATACATAGAATCACTCAGACCGAAAGGCGTGGGAAACCCCACCATAACATCTTTAACGGATTCAGAAAGACCCTTTCTGAAAATTGCCGCCAAAGCATCATCATTTCATTTAGTCAACACAGACCATTTTCTAAATTTCTGACAATACAATTCTGCCGCTTCTTGACCCTGAGACAGGACCAACAAGGTCTTCTCCGCTTGATCCACAGAATTTGGTTCATCATATAATAATCCTAAAGCCTGAAAAAAGGCGTCTACATTAAGCAAGGCCGGATTCCCAGATTCCAGGGAAAATGCCCAATCCTGAGGATCACCACGCAGCAGGGCGATGACAATTTTAACCTGCTGAATGGAATCACCAGAGGATCGAGGTCTCCGAGCAAAAAACAGTTTAAAGTTGTTTTTAAAACTCAAAAATTTGGACCTGTCCCCAAAAAACAAATCAGGAGTAGGAATCTTAGGCTCTAAAACTGGAGTCTGAACAATATAATCAGAAATACCCTGTACCCTAGCAGCAAGCTGGTCTACACGAGAAGCTAATCCCTGAACATCCATGCTAGCACAAGACTCCTCAGCCACCCAGAAAAAAAGAGGGAAGAAAAGACAAAGCAGGCTACAGAAAAAAAATGTCTCTTTCTTCCCTTCTTCTGAGATGCATTTAACTCATTGCTGGCCAGTTGTACTGTTATGATCCGGTGACCTTGGAGCCGCATGAGACTTTCTCAGGAGTAGGTGGAACCTGTACTGACCACAAACCCTAAACTGTCACCGCAACTAGAAGTAGCCGTGGGGTGTACCTAACACATCCTAGACACCTCGACACAGCCGGAGGACTAAATACCCCTATAGATGGAAATGGGAATTCTATCTTGCCTCAGAGCAGAACCAGAAAGGATAGGCAGCCCCCCACAAATATTGACTGTGAGTATTAGAGGAAAGACACACGCAGGCAGAAATCAGGATTTAGCAAAAGAGGCCATGCTAGCTAAATAGGAAAGGATAGGACAGAATACTAAGCGGTCAGTATAAAACCCTAAAAATATCCACAGCAGATAATACAAAAATTCCACCATCTAACTAAAGACATGGAATGTATATCTGCATCTCCTGAGAATCCAACTTGACTGAAATATCCAAACACAGTCTAAGCTGGACAAGAAAAAACATTGAATAGTACACTTATCTTTGCTGATTTGGCAGCAGGGCAGGAGGAACCAGACAGAGATGCAAAGCCTCCAAGAACAATGGACAACTGGCAAGGGCTAATGAATCCTGCACATCTAAATATCCCAGTCAGAGCTGCAGGGACACCTGCCCAGGATTGCAACCCAGGGACAACTGCATTACTACCAACAACCACCGGAGGGAACCCAAGAGCAGAATTCACAACAGCTAGATAGCTTAAAAGCCAGTAATTCAATTGCCGGGTTTTGCTATCTCTTTACCAAACCCGACAGAATATGAGACATGGTTTACATACAGTACACCATTTTATATCCCTTATTTTTTTACGTATTCCACACTACTAATGTTAGAAGTGTCTGTGTGCAAAATTTGGTGGCTCTAGGTGTTAAAATAAAAGGTTAAATCTTGGAAAAAACTGGCGTGGGCTCCAGCGCAATTTTCTCCGCCAAAGTGGGAAAGCCAGTGACTGAGGGCAGATATTAATAGCCTAGAGAGGGACCATGGTTATTGGCCCCCCTGGCTAAAAACATCCGCCCCCTGCCACCCCAGAAAAGGCACATCTGTAAGATGTGCCTATTCTGGCACTTAGCCTCTGGGATATGGGGTAATAAAGGGTTAATGTCACCTTGCTAATGTAAGGTGACATTAAGCCTGGTTAATACTGGAGAGATGACAATAAGACACCTATCCATTATTAATCCTATAGTAGTAAAGGGTTAATAATACACACACATTATGAATAAAGTATTTTATTTGAAATAAATACACACATGGGGTTTTAAAATCTTTATTGTACGCTTAATCCACCTGAAGACTCTCGTTCTGTTAAAAAAATAAAATAAAAAAGCCACAATATCCCATACCTTTCTAGCGACCAGTCATGTCCCACGCTGTAAATTCATCTGAAGGGGTTAAATAAATTTACAACCTGGAGCCTTCTACTGCAGGTGTTGCTCCTTGTTGTAAAAACTGGGGAAGGAATGGAATGCAGGGGAACATAGCATCCTAGACTTGCGGTAATGCGCCCCCTGCTGGCATAAACTCATATGAACTCTAGCGTGGAAAAATATTCAGAAAAATTCCCATGTGTTTGATATTTCAGATCTCCTATGAATGCCAGCCCATGGCCAACATTCATAGGAGATGATTTCAGCTAAACATAATAGGACTGAAAATGGTATCAATAAAAACATCAGCGAGGCACGCAAAAAATAATCATTCACCCAGCCAAAGATCCTAAAAAAAGGAGATGCTACAGATCTCAGAATATGGTGCCATTTTTTTTGTCTTACAAAGCTGTATTTTTTTTTGCCACTTAAATAAAACAGAACATATACAGATTTGGTATCTGCAAACTCATAATTATCTGAAGAATCATAATGGCAGGTTACTTTTATCATTTAGTGAACATGGTAAATAAAAAACAATTGTGGAATTGCACTTTTTTTTGCAATATCACCGCTCTTGGAATTTTTTTTCTGTTTTCCTATACACTCTATGGTAAAATCAATGATGTCGTTCAAAAGTACAACTCATCCAGCAAAAAACAAGCCCCTCACATGGCCATATTGATGGAAAAAGTTGTGGCTCTGGGAAGAAGGGGAGCAAAAAACATAAACACAAAAATGGATAATGGCAAGGTCATGAAGGCATTAAAGTTTATACTACTATGTGATTTATTTAAATGTAAAACAATATGCAGTTAGCTCTTAATCTCCTCTTATTGGTTACTACAGTAAGCCAAAATTGTATCATTCAACTAGTGTGTCTATGTAGGGAAAAACAGTAGTCCAACCATTTGAAGGCAAATTAAGAAGTTATCCAGCACAAAATTTTTAACCATATGAGAGATTATGAAAACAATATGGAATACAAGGATTTGACAATCTTCATATCTGACAATTTTTTATTGAATGATAAGGAAAATGATATAATAACTTTTGAAAACAAAAATTATTCACTCCTTTAGGATGCATGGTGAAGGATCTATTAATATAAAGTAAAAGAAAACCTTTTTAAAAAGTTTTAGAAAAACTTTTAATCCTATAATAATAACTTTTTTGATTGTGATAGCATTGCTGCTATTCTTATAGGCAACATTTATTCCACAAACTTATCTCCAGGTTGATTAGGTACAAATGTCTGTTTGAGATTGATATACAATAATAAATACTTATTCTTGCAAAAAATTTACATTAGTTTTCTCTGATTTATCTGTGCAGTCACTTTTCACAGGAGAAACCTCTCAGCAAGCTTGTTAAGCTAATGAATTGATGGTTTTGTATGAGAGTAAAAGTAAGTAAAGACTAACGAGGACAGTGTCATGACCTAAAATTACAATCTGTGTATTTTTAACCAATGTAAATGTCTTCTTCTTTTGTATACATTAGTGTTTTCCACAAAATGCAAACTACATTCACATATGTATAAATGTGGTTAATAGAGAAGGAGGAAGAAAAATAAAGAATATGCATCTTAATAAATCATGCATCCTTGTGTTATTTAAATGTGTTTCTTCAAGGTTGATTGAAACTTTAACCTCAGTCTCAATAAAAGAAGAAAAGCTTCAAATTTGCCAGACCTTGAATTTCTACAAGAATATGTTGAATTATGCAGTGATCAGTCAATTATTCATCTCTCCCGGATCGAGATGGCTGCACTTTAAAAAGCATGCAAAATGGGGCTACAGAATGTGATGCTGTGTCAACACATTTCACTCAAGATTGCTTACAAGACAAATTTTTGTTTCAACATTGATTCTTTTTTCTGGAGTCTTTCTTCTAATAAGGTACTTGTTTCAAATCAATTTTAGTTTACATACATAAGCTTCTATTTTTAAGTCTTTTTCTTGTGATTTGAATCTCCACATTAAACAATTAAAAAGAATGAAAAGAAACGCTGAAGCAAATAAGTTAAGTTACAATAAGTAACTTTAGTACAGAAGCCATCATTTTCATTTTTTAAAGGAAACAGAGCAAGAACTGAGACATTTATAATCATTATTGCCACATTCATGTACATTTTTTATGACTTCCTTTATTTTGAAATTCAAAGTGTACTAACCCAGAATAAAACATTGAGCAATCACATGTTGGAATTTACGTGCTCATATACCTTTGGTACCTTAAGCAGTCAGACAGCTTCATGTCTATGAAAAGGGCAAGCATTGAATCTATAGTTCTATCTATGCTAGCATTTAGTAATACAGATTTCTATATAAGCATATTTGTATTTGGACTCAAAAATCTTAGATTAGTCTCAAGTATTTATGACTTCTCTGACCCTCATATGTGTGGGAACAGTCAGTGGTGACATTTTAACAGAGTGTATACAGTATTCCATAAAGGTTACTGTTTGGACAAGTCAGAGATGTAGCATAAAGCTCATATGCACCAGTGCTAAGTTTGTCACCCAGAATATATGCATCCTTTAATAATACTATTGGTTTTCACTATTGCAGAGGAATTGTCTGCTTCCGTCAGGAATGCATGTCACTTGTAGCTCCTTTCAGTGAATGCCTGACTCAATCCAATCAGGTACACCTGACACTTACATTTTCACCCACTTTCCAAAGGTTAAATATTTCTCCTCTTTCTACCACCCATCATGAGCATTTGTAAAGAGTCAACCTTTATGATTGTTTGCATCTAATTAAGTAAAATAATCTTTATTTTTATCATAGTGTAAAGATAAGAAAATTTCCCAACATTCATTTTGGGCTTAATTTTTTCCGATTTGGCTGCAAAATTTAATTTAGTCAAAATCAATTCAGCATAAATCAAGAGTGCTCAAGATTGTCCTAGCGTGCTGAAATGTAGAAGCGCTTGGATCAGCGCGAAACAGCTGTCGTCATTCACCTGCTCACCTCCCATCCAACTGCACTCCATCGGACCGAAAAGCTGTATTTACTCATGTTCTAAATAAAGAACTGGACCACAATTGGGTGAGTGCTGCCGCATTTTTCTGTTGTTGACAGACTGTTTAATAACACACTACATACATTTTAGATCATATTTTTTCATTTTTTAAAATAATATAACAACTTTAAAACATCATTTTTACTGAATAACAACCAAACCTACTGAAGACAATAGACAGCTGCAACCTTCATCTGCTAAAAACAGACAATAAATACTGTAGGTGCAAAAAACAAGAGCAGAAAGCACAGTGACAGCAGCCACTCCTTGCGTAACAGTGTCAGTGACACACCTATCTCTCTACCTCTGGCTATCAAATACTTGACATCAATTTCGAATCCTTACAATATGTACCACATCTGTTTGACTGAACCCTTAAGACCTAACTCCTACCTACATTCTCCACAAAATGGCAGCAGAATCTCCTGCTTGGGCAATTATTTTCTCTATGAGTCATCAGTGACCACTGACCTACAAATCTGCATGATTTGATGTGCTATAGGCAATGAAAGGGAAGTCTGCCAGGCAGCGTACGAGGACATTTAATCATAAATAACTGTCTTATCCTATCTGTAACATGGAAGCTTGCATTTTAGGCGATTAATCAAGAGTAGTGTTGAGCGATACCGTCCGATACTTGAAAGTATCGGTATCGGAAAGTATCGGCCGATACCGGCAAAATATCGGATCCAATCCGATACCGATACCCGATACCAATACAAGTCAATGGGACTCATGTATCGGACGGTATTCCTGATGGTTCCCAGGGTCTGAAGGAGAGGAAACTCTCCTTCAGGCCCTGGGAACCATATAAATGTGTAAAAGAAAGAATTAAAATAAAAAATATCGCTATACTCACCTCTCCGACGCAGCCGGGACTTCAGCGAGGGAACCGGCAGCGTTGTTTGTTTAAAATTCGCGCTATTACTTGGTTACGTGAATTCCCGGCTTGTGATTGGTCAGGTCGGCCATGTTGCCGGGACGCGGACCAATCACAGCAAGCCGTGACGAAATTACGTCACGGCTTGCTGTGATTGGTCCGCGTCCCGGCAATATGGCCGCCCTGACCAATCACAAGCCGTGACGTCACGGGAGGCTGGACACGCGCTCATTTTAAAATGGGCGCGTGTCCAGCCTCCCGTGACGTCACGGCTTGTGATTGGTTGCGCCGCGGTCAACCAATCACAAGCCGGGAGGCTGGACGCGCTCATTTTAAAATGGGCGCGTGTCCAGCCTCCCGTGACGTCACGGCTTGTGATTGGTTGCGCCGCGGTCAACCAATCACAAGCCGGGAGGCTGGACGCGCTCATTTTAAAATGGGCGCATGTCCAGCCTCCCGTGACGTCACGGCTTGTGATTGGTTGCGCCGCGGTCAACCAATCACAAGCCGGGAGGCTGGATGCGCTCATTTTAAAATGGGCGCGTGTCCAGCCTCCCGTGACGTCACGGCTTGTGATTGGTTGCGCCGCGGTCAACCAATCACAAGCCGGGAGGCTGGACGCGCTCATTTTAAAATGGGCGCGTGTCCAGCCTCCCGTGACGTCACGGCTTGTGATTGGTCAGGGCGGCCATATTGCCGGGACGCGGACCAATCACAGCAAGCCGTGACGTAATTTCGTCACGGCTTGCTGTGATTGGTCCGCGTCCCGGCAACGTGGCCGACCTGACCAATCACAAGCCGGGAATTCACGTAACCAAGTAATAGCGCGAATTTTAAACAAACAACGCTGCCGGTTCCCTCGCTGAAGTCCCGGCTGCGTCGGAGAGGTGAGTATAGCGATATTTTTTATTTTAATTCTCTCTTTTACACATTTTAACATTAATGTTGTTGCGATACCCGATACCCGATACCACAAGAGTATCGGAATCCCGGTATCGGAATTCCGATACAGCAAGTATCGGCCGATACCCGATACTTGCAGCATCGGAATGCTCAACACTAATCAAGAGTAAAAGGCAAACGTAACAAACTTTGAACCTCGTACCTGAGTGGTAAGTAGAATTTTGTGAGAAACTTTCTTGTGAAGCAAAGAATATTTCAATGTTTAGAGTTTGTAGAAGAGATTTGTCCTATCTGAAAATCACCTTTCTGGGCTACTTGCCTTCTCTGGATCTTGATTCACATTCAGCTTACGCATGATGGCAAAAAATGCAGCGTTTGCGCTTTTTATGCGCATGCATTTGATATTTCCATGAGGGCGTATCTCAATGGGTGTGTCTAAATCAGTTCCTGCACATGTGCAGTCCGAAGTACACAAGCACATCAAACACATATGTACGCAAAGACATAGACAGTAATGCGTTTTTAACCTCTTTCTGACCTCGGACGGGATAGTACGTCCGAGGTCAGATACCGCGCTTTGATGCAGGGCTACGGCGGTGAGCCCGCATCAAAGCCGGGACATTTCAGCTGTTTTGAACAGCTGACATGTGCCCGCATTAGCGGCGGGTGAAATCGTGAAATGAGCACATCGCTGACCCCCGTCACATGATCGGAATAAAAAAAGGATTAACCTGATCGTTAAATGGCGTAGAGAGAAAAAAAATTGAAACGCCAGAATTACACTTTTTTGGTCACCGCGAAATTGCATTAAAATGCAATAATGGGTGATCAAAAGAACATATCTGCACCAAAATGCTATCATTAAAAACGCCAGCTCGGCACGCAAAAAATATGCCCTAAACCGACCACAGATCATGAAAAATGGAAACACTACGGGTATCGGAAAATGGCGCAATTTGTTTTTTAAGCAAAGTTTGGAATTTTTTTTCTCTACTTAGATAAAAGATAACCTAGACATGTTTGGTGTCTATGAACTCATAATGACCTGGAGAATCATAATGGCAGGTCAGCTTTAGCATTTTGTAAACCTAGCAAAAAAGCCAAACAAAAAACAAGTGTGGGATTGCCCTTTTTTTGCAATTTCACCGCACTTGGAATTTTTTTCCCGTCTTCTAGTACACGACATGCTAAAGCCAATGATGTCGTTCAAAAGTACATCTTGTTTCGCAAAAAATAAGCCCTCACATGGCCATATTTATGGAAAAATAAAAAAGTTATGGCTCTGGGAAGAAGGGGAGCAAAAAACGAAGACAGAAAAACGTAAAATCCCAAGGTCATGAAGGGGTTAACGTACTGATCCGCATGCGCATGCCTGCGAATATTTGACGGAAATTTGCCGCCTCAAAAAATTGCAACATGGTACATTAGCCACACCCCGCCGCACACAGCGAAAAGACACAAGTGTAAGCAAACGCGGGCGAACGCATGCAAACGCATGCACTTGCGTTTACAATGTTAAAGATAGGAAATCAAGACGCATGTGGATGTATGCGTCAGAAAAACTGCGAACACAACCGCAAATGTGAAACCAGCATTAATTCATCTCACTGTAGTGTAGTTGTTGTAATTTATCAAATATTCAAACCATCATCATTTTTAATCAAATGGAAAATGTTTTCCACTTATCTGATTTTTTCTACATGACTTGTGTGTGTATATGTGTGTGTCATAAGGTTAATAAACTATGATATGATGATTTGTAATGCTACAAACTATTTGCAATGTTTTCTCCCAAGCAGCAGACACAAACAAAGAGGTTGGAGTTCTATTAGTTAACCCCTAACGATCCGAGGTATTATTGATTTTGCATTTTCATTTTTTGCTCCCCTTCTTCCCAGAGCCATAACTTTTTTATCTTTTTGTCAAAATGGCCATGTGGGGGCTTGTTTTGTGCAAGACAAGTTCTATTTTTGAATGACATCATTGGTTTTAACATATCATGTACTGGAAAGCAAGAAAAAAATTCCAATTGAGGTGAAATTGCAAAAAAAGTGCAATTCCACAGTTGTTTTTTTTACCATGTTCACTAAATTCTAAAACTGACCTGCCATTATGATTCTCCTGGTCATTATGAGTTATAAACACCAAACATGTATAGGTTCTTTTTTATTTACGCAATGAAATATAGCCATTGTGCTATTCACATTTCATGTATCACACATTAATTTGCTTTATTACAATTGAGTGCAGCCATTTATCTATTTGCTATGTAAGTTGCTTTTGGTTATGCACCAGTTCAGACTAGTTCTCTGTTCAGTCAATTTTCCATTACTTGCGATGTACTATTTTTTCTGACTTGAACATCCCACCCTTCACCATGCTGTGATTTTAATTACATCTAAACACATTTGTTTCTGACCTTCCTATATATACAGGCTTTACCATGACATTAGCCAGAGGTAAATGTTAACACTAGGCAATTAGGTCAGGGACCATCCGATTCATGAGATTATCTTGACGTTGGTAAATGGGCTCACATTTTTGACCAAATTTTGTGCTAAGCATCTCATGCGTTTTTTCATATATTTCTCAAGCTATTATGCTATTCCCATTTCATGTATCACACATTGATTAGCTTTAGTACAATTGAGTGCAGCCATTTTTCTATTTGCTATGTAAGTTGTTTTTTGGTATGCACCAGTTCAGACTAGTTTTCTGTTCAGTTTACCATTAGTTGCTATGCACTATTTTTTCTGACTTGAACCATGCTGTGATTTTACTTACATCTAAACACATTTGGTTCCGACCTTCCTATAAATACAGGCTTTACCATGACATTAGCAAGAGGTAAATGTTCACACTAGGCAGTTAGATCAGGGACCCATCCGATTCATGAGATTACCTTGATGTTGGTGGATGGGCTCACATTTTTGGCCAAATTTTTTGTGCTAAGCATCTCATGTGTTTTTTTTCAGATATTTCACAAGCCATTATGCTATTCACATTTCATGTATCACACATTAATTTGCTTTAGTACAATTGAGTGCAGCCATTTATCTATTTGCTATGTAAGTTGTTTTTGGTTATGCACCAGTTCAGACTAGTTCTCTGTTCAGTCAGTTTACCATTACTTGCTATGGACTATTTTTTCTGACTTGAACACCCTGCCCTTCACCATGCTGTGATTTTAATTACATCTAAACACATTTGGTTCCGACATTCCTATAAATACAGGCTTTACCATGACATTAGCCAGAGGTAAGTGTTCACACTAGGCAGTTAGGTCAACGACCCATCCGATTCATGAGATTACCTTGACGTTGGTGGATGGGCTCACATTTTTGACCAAATTTTGTGCTAAGCATCTCATGTGTTTTTTCATATATTTCACAAGCCATTATGCTATTTACATTTCATGAATCACAAATTAATTTGCTTTAGTACAATTAAGTGCTGCCATTTATCTATTTGCTATGTAAGTTGTTTTTGGTTATGCACCAGTTCAGACAAGTTCTCTGTTCAGTCAATATATATACAGTACAGACCAAAAGTTTGGACACACCTTCTCATTTAAAGATTTTTCTGTATTTTCATGACTATGAAAATTGTACGTTTACACTGAAGGCATCAAAACTATGAATTAACATGTGGGATTATATACTTAACAAAAAAGTGTAAAACAACTGAAATTATGTCTTATATTTTAGGCTCTTCAAAGTAGCCACCTTTTGCTTTGATGACTTCTTTGCACACTCTTGGCATTCTCTTGATGAGCTTCAAGAGGTAGTCACCGGGAATGGTTTTCACTTCACAGGTGTGTCCTGTAAGGCTTAATAAGTGGGATTTCTTGTCTTATAAATGGTGTTGGGACTATCAGTTGTGTTGTGCAGAAGTCTGGTGGATACACAGCTGATAGTCCTACTGAATAGACTGTTAGAATTTGTATTATGGCAAGAAAAACGCAGCTAAGTAAAGAAAAATGAGTGGCCATCATTACTTTAAGAAATGAAGGTCAGTCAGTCTGAAAAATTGGGAAAACTTTAAAAGTGTCCCCAAGTGCAGTGGCAAAAACCATCAAGCGCTACAAAGAAACTGGCTCACATGAGGACCGCCCCAGGAAAAGAAGACCAAGAGTCACCTCTGCTTCTGAGGATACATTTATCCGAGTCACCAGCCTCAGAAATCACAGGTTAACAGCAGCTCAGATTAGAGACCAGGTCAATGCCACACAGAGTTCTAACAGCAGACACATCTCTACAACAACTGTTAAGAGGAGACTTTGAGCAGCAGGCCTTCATGGTAAAATAGCTGCTAGGAAACCACTGCTTATGACAAGCAGTAAGCAGAAGAGACTTGTTTGGGCTAAAGAACTCAAGGAATGGACATTAGACCAGTGGAAATCTGTACTTTGGTCTGATGAGTCCAAATTTGAGATCTTTGGTTCCAACCAAGTGTCTTTGTGCGACGCAGAAAAGGTGAACGGATGGACTCTACATGCCTGGTTCCCACCGTGAAGCATGGAGGAGGAGGTGTGATGGTGTGGGGGTGCTTTGCTGTTGGGGATTTATTAAAAATTGAAGGCATACTGAACCAGCATGGTTACCACTGCATCTTGCAGCGGCATGCTATTCCATCCAGTTTGTGTTTAGTTGGTCCATCATTTATTTTTCAACAGGACAATGACCCCAAACACACATCCAGGCTGTTTAAGGGCTATTTGACCAAGAAGGAGAGTGATGGGGTGCTACGCCAGATGACCTGGCCTCCACAGTCACCAGACCTGAACCCAATCAAGATGGTTGGGGTGAGCTGGACCGCAGAGTGAAGGCAAAAGGGCCAATAAGTGCTAAGCATCTCTGGGAACTCCTTCAAGATTGTTGGAAGACCATTCCCGGTGACTACCTCTTGAAGCTCATCAAGAGAATGCCAAGAGTCTGCAAAGCAGTCATCAAAGCAAAAGGTGTCTACTTTGAAGAACCTAGAATATAAGACATAATTTCAGTTGTTTCACACTTTTTTGTTAAGTATATAATTCCACATGTGTTAATTCATAGTTTTTATGCCTTCAGTGTGAACGTACAATTTTCATAGTCATGAAAACACAAAAAAATCTTTAAATGAGGTGTGTCCAAACTTTTGGTCTGTACTGTATATAAAGTTTTTGTTTCCTTAAATAAAAAGGAAATTTGTCATCTTTAACTTTAGACCTTTTAGAGATTATTCTCTCTTAAACTTGCATAACTGTTCACAATAACAGTAATTTTGATTAGGGGTGCTCAAACTTTTACATGTTATTGTAACATTATTAGTTTACAGCATGCCCAATTTGAAGAAATGGAAATGAAACACAATCTGTGTTAATGAGGGGTTTTTTTTTTACCTTTAAGATTGCTGTCTATTAAACGTTGCTTACTGGAACCCCAGACGAGCCCTTTAATGAGGTTTGTAAATTTCCTTATGCAGTTTTCTTTTGTTTGTTTTTTCAGCATTTTTTGTTTGCCGTATAAATGTTCACTCAAAAAGATTAGTTATTTTACGAGCAGCAAAACTCCTAAAAGATTTGCTTTTATGCGAGTGATTAATACATTACTAATGGAAGTCATTATTATAATTTGTCTTGCCTTTCTTCTCTTTGAAAGATATACCTCACCTCTTGCAGCTACTTTATGTTCAAGCAGTTTTGATCCATGCAAAACCCAGTGCTTACAATTTTAAATCCCAGCCTGATTGATTCAGCTTGCTGTGTTTCTTAACTAGCTGAAATAAATGTGAAATGTTAATTGGTGCTATTATTATAATTCTATGATACGTAAGATGCATTTTTTATAAGTAGAAGTTTGATACTCAAGTGAATTTTGAAAATATGTTAATAATATTATTTGAAAAAGGTAAATGCTGTGAAATTGAAGAAAACATTGTTGGGGTGAGATAACATCTCAGTGTATCCTTATTTCTTTCACAGCTATACCATTTCAAATGCTTAACTATAAGGGTATGTGCACATGTAGATGGAACCTCTGTGGATTTTTCCGCACCTGTTTTGAGAAATCCGCAGGTTAAAAGCACTGCGTTTTACCTGCGGAATTACTGTGGATTTACCGCAGAATTTATGCGGTTTTTGTGCAAATTCCACCCGATGTTTTACACCTGCGGATTCCTATAATGGAGCAGGTATAAACCGCTGCAGAATCCATGTTTTCCATAGGTTTACATGGTACTGTAAACTCATGCAAATCAGCTGTGAATCCGCAGCGTCAAAACCGCAGCAAAATCCGCAAGGTGTGCACATACCCTAAATCCTATTCACATCTGTACCCCCTTCTCTCCAAATTGAAACTCCCAGCAGTCTGTATACATATGTGCCATTGCTTAGCAAGCATCCGGTATATACCCGGTTAAAAAAATTGGAGGTTAATTGTTTTTAAAATATAAAAATAAAAGTGGGGGCAATATGGAAATCTTTTGGCAATTTAATTTCATAGCAAGCAAGTTGCAATGTAGTAAAATTATGGGGAGATTACCATATCTTTTATGGCTTCAAAAAGCAAAACTTGACACAAAGTTTATTTAGTCAGAATAAAGTCTTTTATTAGAAATAAGACTAAACACAGTTTTCCATTTTATTTAAAAATAATAAACACAGTTATACTTACCTAACGCCTAATTCCACCAAAGCTCTTGTTTGCACGTATTAGCTCTAGAATTACTGTACCACCATTGTCTAATTCAACGGTTTGGAGCGATCAATGGAACCATAACTGATTTAATGAGCCATTCCCAGTTTCACTGTACTGATACATGCACGTATCCCTGGCGTTCATTGTTCGTTTGCTGATCGCCTCCATGCCAAGCCACATTGATGCAGTAATTGATGCAAAAGGAGCCCCGACCAAGTACTGAGTGCATTTACTCAACATACATTTCAGTAGGCCCACATTTTGGATGTTAAAATCATTTTTCCAAGCTGATGTTATAAAGTATTCTAGTTTACTGAGATAATGACTTTTGGGTTTTCATTGGCTGTAAGCCATAATCATCAACATTAACAAAAATAAACACTTGAAATAGATCGCTCTGTGTGTAAAGACTCTATCTAATATATGAGCTTCACTTTTTGTATAGAAGTACTTAAATAAATTAACTTTTTGATAATATTCTAATTTTGTGAGATGTACCTGTGTTTGCTCTAGAATTACCACAGTTGCCTGAGTCAATGGTTTGGAGCGATCAAAGGATTATGGCGTGGGACAGAACGATCAACAACAAGTGAGGGATATTGTTGTTTTTTATTTTAGTTTTATTACAGGAGAACGAGGGCATAGGTGGAATTAGACGTTAGGTGAGTATAACTGTGCTTGCTATTTTTAAATAAAATGGAAAACTGTTTAGCTTTATTTCTAGTAAAACACTTTATTCTGGCTGTGTCTTTATTAACCATATAACTATAGGATTAAAAATGGAGAGGTGTCTTATAGACACCTCTGCATTAGTAATTTGTTGGCTTGATGTCACCTGACAATACAAAGGTGACATCAAATATGAACCCCACTTGCCACCACTACAGGGTAAGTGGGAAGAGCTGAGCAAAGCGTCAGAATTGGCGCATCTAATAGAGGTGCCTTTTCTGGGCAGCTGAGGGCTGCTATGTTTAGGCTGAGGAGGCAATATCCATGGCCCCTTACCAGCCTAAGAATACGAGCACCCAACTGTGAGTTTTGTCTGGCTGGTTGTCAAAAATGGGGTGAACTCATGCTTATTTTTATTATTTATTTAAATAATTAAAAAACGTTGTGGGGACCCTTCTAATCCTGATAACCAGCCTTGCTGACAGCTGAGGGTTGCAGCTCCAAGCTGTGATTTCTGCCTGGATGGTTATCAAAGATACAGGGAAACTCATGCAGGTATTTTAAAATTATTTAGCTATGTCACAAGAGAGGCTAATGAAGGCCGGTGTCACACTACCGTAGAATACAGGCGAGTGCTATGCAAGAAAATATCGCACAGCACTCGGGCCAGTGTTAATCTATGGGGCAGCTCACATCAGTGTTAATTTTGTCAGCCATATTCGGCATGAGTGTAAAATCACAGCATGCTGTGATTGTCATCGAGATTATCTCCTGTGCATACCATGCACATACACTATAAATTGATATTTATAATGGTGCTCCCAAAAGGTTGAATATTCATAAATAAAGAGGCAAAACTGATATTTTCATTCAGACCATGTGGAAAAACTGTATTTAAAGTATGGATCAACTTGACTTCTACTTGAGCAAAGGACTTTTTCCAATTCCCTATCGATGCACCGAGGTGCACGTGGAATGGAGTTTTACTGCATAGGCAGATTATATTCAGATATGTTCATGATGCTCTGATTAGCAAAAAAATTGTATATGCGGAGACCTCCGCGGCACATTGTCTCATCCCCTTGAGACAGCGGTGAAATGAATTTCAGGGTATGTACATTGTGAGTGTTGGTGTTACGGCTAGCGGAACGCACCGAATAAATAGAGATGTTTTTATTGATATTGGTGCGTTCGCAGCCCGGGGTCCACCGTGCAGGAGTACCTGCTGCTAGCAACGGCGGCACGATATGGTGGTATGGACTAACTCAGTTTCTTCACTGAGTAGTCGTGAAAGAAAAGCACTGTGCCCTGTTAGGCTTCACAGAGGCACAGGCTAACTGCCCACACAGAGAGCAGTCAGTGGTCACGCATGCACACAAAACTCCTCGCTGGAGGTGCCAGCATTCTAGGGGCTTATTTCAGCCGGGTCCCTGAACACATACTCTCGTGACCACACTGGCGCAAAGCACTTAACAAAGAACAATAATGCGCATGGCCGTGCGGTCATGTGAACCTTAAATAGCTGCAGCACGTATATGACCTTCCTAGAAGGACCAATGACAAGCTACACCAGAGCGTGAGCACCTACAGGACCTTCCTGAAGGAGCCAATGACCTTAGCTGCAGTATCAGATCATGTGTCCCTCGATCTCCACTGAGAGATCTTACTCTGGGCATGCTCAGAACGAGCAAAACAGGACTTAGACCCAGAAGCGTCTGCTCGCCGCTGCCCAGCACCGACTTCAATGGCAGAAACAGGAAAGGCAGCAGTAACTCTTAGCACAGAGTCAGACTGAGCGAAACGCTGGGACTGACGTCTCCGCTGAGCAGGCTCCACTGCGGCAGGAGAATGGGAGACTGCAGCGGAGATGGATCGAGATTCCCCCTGTGCAGAGGAGGGAACTCGACCCCTAACATTACCCCCCCTCCTTGAGCCTCACTACGTTCGAAGGCAGCAATGAGCTGCGGAGCCCGAATGCGCTCAGCAGGCTCCCAGGACCTATCCTCAGGACCGTAACCCTTCCAGTCCACCAAATAAATTTTTTTGCCACGAACCACCTTGTACCCCAAAATAGCGTTCACCTCGTAATCGTCCGTAGACGAACCCGAAGTCCTGGCAGATGACTCAGAAAACCGGGACATGTATACGGGCTTAAGGAGGGACACATGAAAGGTGTCGGTGATACCTAGGCGTGGAGGAAGAGCTAGATGGTAGACCACAGGATTAACCTGTTCGAGGACCTTGAAGGGACCCAAGTAGCGAGGAGCAAACTTAGTGGACTCAACATGCAGCCTGTTGTTACGGGCGGAGAGCCACACTAAATCACCAGGAGAAAAGGTCGGAGCGGGGTGCCGATGTGCATCGGCGGAAGACCTCATTCTCTCCTTGGAGGCCCAAATGGCATCCTGAGTGCGGTCCCAAATGTCCCGTGCCTCCACAACCCAGTCTGCCACCCTGGAGTCGGCGGAAGACACGGGCATGGGGACAGGTACCCGCGGATGCTGACCATAATTAAGGAGGAATGGCGTCTGTCCAGTGGAGTCGGCTACAGCGTTGTTCAGTGCAAACTCTGCCCACGATAGCAAGGATGACCAGTCATCCTGCCTGGCTGAGAAAAAAATGTCGCAGATATGTGACCAAGGTCTGGTTGGCCCTCTCTACCAACCCATTAGTCTCGGGATGATAAGCAGAAGAGAGATTTAACTCAATACTGAGAAGATGACAAAGCTCTCTCCAGAACCGAGACACAAACTGGGGACCCCGGTCACAGACAATTTTGTCTGGCATACCGTGTAGGCGGAAGATGTGCTTTGTGAACAACGCTGCCAAGGCCCGTGCAGAAGGTAGCCGTGGAAGCGGCACCAAGTGCACCATTTTAGAAAAATGATCGGTGATAACCCAAATGATGGTACAGCCACGAGACTTAGGCAAACCCACCACAAAGTCCATCCCAACCATCTCCCAGGGCCTATCTGCCACCGGCAGAGGATATAATAACCCAGCTGGCCGCTGTCGAGGAGACTTATTTTTGGAGCAGGAGACACACACCCGAACATAGTCTGCGACATCACGAGCCATATGCGGCCACCAGTATGTCCTCGCCAGTAACTCAGATGTCCTTTTGGAACCAAAATGTCCACCCACCCTGGACGAGTGTGCCCAAGAGAGAACCTCCGGTCGCAAACCGGATGGTACAAAAGTCTTGCCCGGAGGCACAGTCTCTAGCGAAACCGGGGCCACAGTTCTCAGGCTCTTGGTGGGGACAATAAGCCGAGGCTCCTCTTCCTCCTCCACAGATAACACAACGGAGCGAGAGAGCGTGTCAGCACGATCGTTCTTCTCCCCAGAAAGGAAATGGAAGGTGAAATGAAACCAGGAGAAGAACAAGGACCATCTAGCCTGGCGAGAATTTAACCGCTGGGCTGTCTGCAGGTACACCAAATTTTTGTGATCTGTGTAGACTTGGAAGGGAAAACGAGCTCCCTCCAAGAGATGTCTCCACTCCGAGAATGCCAACTTCATGGCTAGCAACTCCCTGTCCCCAATGGAATAATTCCTCTTTGCTGGTGAGAGGGTCTTAGAAAAGAAGAAGCAAGGATGCTTCCGACCTTGAGCATTCTTTTGGAAGAGGACTGCTCCAGCACTAACAGATGAGGCATCCACCTCCATGATAAATGGCCTATCTACATCGGGGCGATGTAGGATGGGAGCGCTAGCGAAGTGAGACTTTATGGAGTTAAAGGCCTTGGAGACCTCCACAGACCACAATTTGGGATTTGCTCCCTTCTTGGTGAGGGCAACCAAGGGAGCTACCAAAGTCGAGAAGTGCAGAATAAACTGACGATAATAATTTATGAACCCCATAAAGTGCTGCACCGCTTTAAGAGAATGGGGTTCCTGCCAGTCCATCACAGCCTGTAGTTTGGCAGGATCCATGGCCAATCCCTGGGCGGAGATGATATAGCCCAGGAAAGGTAAGGACTCCTGCTCAAACACACACTTCTCCAACTTGGCATAGAGGAAGTTTGACCGTAGGAGGTCGAAGACTTTGCAAACATCTCTCCGGTGGGAGTCAATATCTGGAGAGTAGATGAGAATATCATCCAGATAGACTACGACCGAGTTGGTGAGCATATCCTGGAAGATGTCGTTCACAAAGTCTTGGAAAACGGCTGGGGCATTACAGAGCCCGAAGGGCATCACCAGATATTCATAGTGCCCATCCCTGGTGTTAAAAGCCGTCTTCCATTTGTCCCCCTCACGGATGCGAATCAGGTTGTAAGCACCCCGCAGATCTAGTTTAGTACACACCCTTGCTCCCCGAAGCCTATCGAAGAGCTCATATATCAAGGGCAATGGGTACTTATTCTTAACGTTGATGGCGTTAAGACCCATGTAGTCTATGCATGGACGCAGTTCTTCATTCTTCTTCTGCACGAAGAAGAACCCAGCCCCAGCAGGTGACACTGACTTCCTGATGAACCCTCTTGCCAGATTCTCTTGAATGTACTGAGACATTGCCTCCATCTCCGGGAGAGATAATGGATAAACTCGACCCTGAGGAGGCTCAGCACCAGGCAAGAGATCAATAGGACAGTCATAGAGGCGATGGGGCGGAAGGGTCTCCGCCGCCTTTTTGGAGAACACGTCCGCATAAGACCAATACTGCTTGGGGAGAGAGGATAGATCTGCGGGTACCTCTGTAGTAGCAACCTGAACGCACTCCCTCTGACACCTACCCCCACAAGATTCAGCCCATCCCAATATTCTGCCTGAGGACCAATCGATATGAGGAGAGTGGTACCTGTTGTGAATTTGGATTCTGGGCTCCCCCGGTGGCTACTGGTGGAATTGAACTTGTGACATCATCTTCCCTGTTCACCTGTTCTGATTAGATCTGGGTGTCGCTATATAACCTGGCTTCTCTGTTAGATGCTTGCCGGTCAACAATGTTATCAGAAGCCTCTCTGTGCTTGTTCCTGCTCCCAGACATCTACTAGATAAGTTGGACATTCGTCCATGTTTTGTTTTTGTATTTTGGTTCCAGTTCACAGCTGCAGTTTCGTTACTGTGTCTGGAAAGCTCTTGTTGATCAGGAATTGCCACTCTGGTATTATGAGTTAATGCCAGAGTCCTAAAGTAATTTCTGGATGTGTTTTGTTAGGGTTTTCTACTGACCATGAAAGTATGCTTTCTGTCTTCTGCTATCTAGAAAGCGGACCTCAAATTTGCTAAAACTATTTTCCTGCTGCGTTTGTTGTTTCATCTCATATCACCGCCAATATATGTGGGGGGCTTCTGTCTCCTTTTTGGGCATTTCTCTAGAGGTGAGTCAGGTCTTATATTTCCCTCTGCTAGCATTATTTAGTTCTCCGGCCGGCGCTGGGCATATAGGGATAAAAAGTAGGACATGCTACCTGGCTACTTCTAGATGATGCGGTAGGTTTAGTTCATGGTCAGTACAGTTACATCTTCCAAGAGCTTGTTCCTATTGAGGCTTATGCTAGTTCTCTGGCCATGGAGATCATGACAGTTTGACCGGCCCACTAAGGGGTTAAAATCCTTGGCTGAGAAAGGAGAGAAATAAGAAGTCTGCTGAAAATTTTTTTTTTTTTTTTTTTTTTTCTCTAGTAGTTAGTGTGCTCTTAATTGGATCACTTGCCAGTCTGTCTATGCTGCAGTCTTTCTTTTTTTTCTCTCTCCTTCTAATCTTTGAATGGCTCTATGTTCACCTGTCTATAATGGATCTACAGAGTGTAACTGCAGGTTTGAATAATCTCGCCACGAAAGTACAAAGTTTGCAAGATTTTGTTGTTCATGCTCCGGTATCAGAGCCGAGAATTCCTTTGCCGGAATTCTTCTCAGGGAATAGATCTAGCTTTCAGAATTTTAGAAATAATTGTAAGTTATTTTTGTCCCTGAAATCTCGTTCTGCTGGAGACCCTGCACAGCAGGTTGGGATTGTGATTTCCTTGCTCCGTGGCGACCCTCAAGATTGGGCTTTTGCATTGGCACCAGGGGATCCTGCGTTGCGCAATGTGGATGCGTTTTTTCTGGCCTTGGGCTTGCTTTATGAGGAACCTCATTTGGAACTTCAGGCAGAAAAAACTTTGATGTCCCTATCGCAGGGGCAAGATGAAGCTGAAATTTACTGCCAAAGATTCCGTAAATGGTCTGTGCTTACTCAGTGGAATGAGTGCGCCCTGGCGGCTACTTTCAGAGAGGGTCTTTCTGATGCCATTAAGGATGTTATGGTGGGGTTCCCTGTGCCTGCAAGTCTGAATGAGTCCATGACAATGGCCATTCAGATCGATAGGCGTCTGCGGGAGCGCAAACCAGTGCACCATCTGGCGGTGTCCACTGAGAAGACGCCAGAAAACATGCAGTGTGATAGAATTCTGTCCAGAAGCGAGCGGCAGAATTTTAGACGGAAAAATGGGTTGTGTTTCTATTGTGGGGATTCTACTCATGTTATATCAGCATGCTCTAAGCGTACTAAAAAGCTTGATAAATCCGTTCCCATTGGCACTTTACAGTCTAAATTTATTTTGTCTGTGACCCTGATTTGCTCTTTGTCATCTATTACTACGGACGCCTATATCGACTCTGGCGCCGCTTTGAGTCTTATGGATTGGTCCTTTGCCAATCGTTGTGGGTATGATTTAGAGCCTTTGGAGACTCTTATTCCTCTGAAGGGGATTGACTCCACCCCATTGGCTAATAATAAACCACAATACTGGACACAAGTGACTATGTGTATTAATCCGGATCACCAGGAGACTATTCGTTTTCTGGTGCTGTATAATCTACATGATGATTTGGTGCTAGGATTGCCATGGCTGCAGTCTCACAACCCAGTCCTTGACTGGAGAGCTATGTCTGTGTTGAGCTGGGGATGTAAGGGGACTCATGGGGACGTACCTTTGGTGTCCATTTCATCATCTATTCCCTCTGAAATCCCTGAGTTCCTGTCTGATTATCGTGACGTCTTTGAAGAACCCAAGCTGGGTTCGCTACCTCCGCACCGTGAGTGCGATTGTGCTATAGATTTAATTCCGGGTAGTAAATACCCAAAGGGTCGTTTATTTAATCTGTCTGTGCCTGAACATACTGTTATGCGAGAATATATAAAGGAGTCCTTGGAAAAGGGACATATTCGTCCATCGTCATCTCCCTTAGGAGCCGGTTTTTTCTTTGTGTCAAAAAAAGACGGCTCTTTGAGACCATGTATTGATTATCGGCTTTTGAATAAAATCACGGTTAAATATCAATACCCATTGCCGTTGCTGACTGATTTGTTTGCTCGCATAAAGGGGGCCAAGTGGTTCTCTAAGATTGATCTCCGTGGGGCGTATAATTTGGTGCGGATCAGGCAGGGGGATGAGTGGAAAACCGCATTTAATACGCCCGAGGGCCACTTTGAGTATTTGGTGATGCCTTTTGGTCTTTCTAATGCCCCTTCAGTCTTCCAGTCCTTTATGCATGATATTTTCCGCGATTTTTTGGATAAATTTATGATAGTGTATCTGGATGATATTCTGATTTTTTCGGATGATTGGGACTCTCATGTCCGGCAAGTTAAGAGGGTTTTTCAGGTTTTGCGGTCTAATTCTCTGTGTGTCAAGGGTTCTAAGTGCGTTTTTGGGGTTCAGAGAATTTCCTTTTTGGGATATATTTTTTCTCCCTCTTCCATTGAGATGGATCCTGTCAAGGTTCAAGCTATTTGTGATTGGACGCAGCCCTCTTCTCTTAAAAGTCTTCAGAAATTTTTGGGCTTTGCCAACTTTTATCGTCGATTTATTTCTGGTTTTTCGGATGTCGTTAAGCCATTGACCGATTTGACTAGACAGGGTGCTGATGTTGCTAATTGGTCCCCTGATGCTGTGGAGGCCTTTCAGGAGCTTAAGCGCCGTTTTTCTTCTGCCCCTGTGTTGCGTCAGCCTGATGTGACTCTTCCTTTTCAGGTTGAGGTCGACGCTTCTGAGATCGGGGCTGGGGCAGTGTTGTCGCAGAAAAGTTCTGACTGCGCCGTGATGAGGCCTTGTGCCTTCTTTTCCCGTAAATTTTCGCCCGCTGAGCGGAATTATGATGTTGGGAATCGGGAGCTTTTGGCCATGAAGTGGGCGTTTGAGGAGTGGCGCCATTGGCTCGAGGGGGCCAGACATCAGGTGGTGGTATTGACTGACCACAAAAATTTGATCTATCTTGAGACCGCCAGGCGCCTGAATCCTAGACAGGCGCGCTGGTCATTATTTTTCTCTCGGTTTAATTTTGTGGTATCGTACCTACCGGGTTCTAAGAATGTTAAGGCGGATGCCCTTTCTAGGAGTTTTGAGCCTGATTCACCCGGCAACTCTGACCCCACAGGTATTCTTAAGGAGGGAGTTATCTTGTCAGCCGTTTCTCCAGACCTGCGGCGGGCCTTGCAGGAGTTTCAGGCGGATAGACCGGATCGTTGTCCGCCTGATAGGTTGTTTGTTCCTGATGATTGGACCAGTAGAGTCATCTCTGAGGTACATTCTTCTGCATTGGCAGGTCATCCTGGAATTTTTGGTACCAGGGATTTGGTGGCAAGATCCTTCTGGTGGCCTTCCCTGTCACGAGATGTGCGAGGCTTTGTGCAGTCTTGTGACGTTTGTGCTCGGGCCAAGCCTTGTTGTTCTCGGGCTAGTGGATTATTGTTGCCCTTGCCTATTCCTAAGAGGCCTTGGACACACATCTCGATGGATTTTATTTCAGATCTGCCTGTTTCTCAGAAGATGTCTGTCATCTGGGTGGTGTGTGACCGTTTTTCTAAGATGGTCCATTTGGTTCCCCTGCCCAAATTGCCTTCTTCTTCCGAGTTGGTGCCCCTGTTTTTTCAAAATGTTGTTCGTTTGCATGGTATTCCTGAGAATATCGTTTCTGACAGAGGAACCCAATTTGTGTCTAGATTTTGGCGGGCATTCTGTGCTAGGATGGGCATAGATTTGTCTTTTTCGTCTGCTTTTCACCCTCAGACTAATGGCCAGACCGAGCGGACTAATCAGACCCTGGAGACATATCTGAGGTGTTTTGTGTCTGCTGACCAGGATGATTGGGTTGCTTTTTTGCCATTGGCGGAGTTCGCCCTCAATAATCGGGCCAGCTCTGCCACTTTGGTGTCCCCGTTTTTCTGTAATTCGGGGTTCCACCCTCGATTTTCCTCCGGTCAGATGGAATCCTCGGATTGTCCTGGAGTGGATGCGGTGGTGGAGAGATTGCATCATATCTGGGGGCAGGTGATGGACAATTTAAAGTTGTCCCAGGAGAAGACTCAGCTTTTTGCCAACCGTCACCGTCGTGTTGGTCCTCGGCTTTGTGTTGGAGATTTGGTGTGGTTGTCTTCTCGTTTTGTCCCTATGAGGGTCTCATCTCCTAAGTTTAAGCCTCGGTTCATCGGTCCGTATAAAATATTGGAGATTCTTAACCCTGTTTCCTTCCGTTTGGACCTCCCTGCATCCTTTTCTATTCATAACGTTTTTCATCGGTCGTTATTGCGCAGGTATGAGGCACCGGTTGTGCCTTCCATTGAGCCTCCTGCTCCGGTGTTGGTTGAGGGTGAGTTGGAGTACGTTGTGGAAAAAATCCTAGACTCCCGTGTTTCCAGACGGAGACTCCAGTATCTGGTCAAGTGGAAGGGATACGGCCAGGAGGATAATTCTTGGGTCACTGCATCTGATGTTCATGCCTCTGATCTGGTTCGTGCCTTTCATAGGGCCCATCCTGATCGCCCTGGTGGTTCTGGTGAGGGTTCGGTGCCCCCTCCTTGAGGGGGGGGTACTGTTGTGAATTTGGATTCTGGGCTCCCCCGGTGGCTACTGGTGGAATTGAACTTGTGACATCATCTTCCCTGTTCACCTGTTCTGATTAGATCTGGGTGTCGCTATATAACCTGGCTTCTCTGTTAGATGCTTGCCGGTCAACAATGTTATCAGAAGCCTCTCTGTGCTTGTTCCTGCTCCCAGACATCTACTAGATAAGTTGGACATTCGTCCATGTTTTGTTTTTGTATTTTGGTTCCAGTTCACAGCTGCAGTTTCGTTACTGTGTCTGGAAAGCTCTTGTTGATCAGGAATTGCCACTCTGGTATTATGAGTTAATGCCAGAGTCCTAAAGTAATTTCTGGATGTGTTTTGTTAGGGTTTTCTACTGACCATGAAAGTATGCTTTCTGTCTTCTGCTATCTAGAAAGCGGACCTCAAATTTGCTAAAACTATTTTCCTGCTGCGTTTGTTGTTTCATCTCATATCACCGCCAATATATGTGGGGGGCTTCTGTCTCCTTTTTGGGCATTTCTCTAGAGGTGAGTCAGGTCTTATATTTCCCTCTGCTAGCATTATTTAGTTCTCCGGCCGGCGCTGGGCATATAGGGATAAAAAGTAGGACATGCTACCTGGCTACTTCTAGATGATGCGGTAGGTTTAGTTCATGGTCAGTACAGTTACATCTTCCAAGAGCTTGTTCCTATTGAGGCTTATGCTAGTTCTCTGGCCATGGAGATCATGACAGGTACCGTAACCAAGGTATCCCCAACAGGACCTCATCAATTCCCTCAGGAATGACGAGCAGAGATATAATCTCCTGATGGGATGGCGACATGGACAGAGTAAAAGGGATGGTCTGGTGTGTTATCTGTGAGGGCAGTGTCGACCCATTCACCACTCGTACCGTCACTGGTTGAGCAAGCATAACCAGGGGTATTGCGTGACGTTGGGCGAAGGCAGAAGACATAAAATTGCCCTCTGCCCCAGAATCCACGCAGAGCTCTACCGAGTGGGAGGATGAGCCAATAATAATTGTCCCTTTAAAGGACAATTTGGAGGCAAACGTCGCCGTGTCTAGTATACCTCCACCTACTACCACTAGATGCTGACGTTTCCTCGACCGCTGAGAACATCTGGTGGCAAGATGTCCTGACTGCTGGCAAACATGACAAACTTGGAGTGCACGAGCAGTCCGGGACTTAGAACTCGCTCGTGACACTTCCATGGCCTCATGTGACTCAGGTACCATGACCGGAGATTCAAGAGGTTTGGCGAAGGTGGGAGCCAGCCGAAACCTCTGCCTACACTGGGCTCACTCTAACCTCCACTCGTTAAAACGGAGGTCAATTCGAGTAGAGACCGATATTAACTCCTCCAGTGTGGCAGGAATCTCCCTAGTGGCCAGAGCGTCCTTAACGTGATCAGCCAGGCCCCTCCAAAATATGGGGATAAGGGCTTTATCCGACCACTCCAGCTCAGAAACCAGAGTCCGAAATCGGATGGCAAAATGGCTGACCATGGACTCACCGAGTTAATGCCAGCAGTTCGAGCGCCGTGTCATGGGTGACTTGAGGTCCTAAAAAGACCTGTTTCAGAGTGCTCAGGAACCGTGGAGCACTCTGCACCACATGATCACCACGCTCCCACAGCGGCATAGCCCACTCCAATGCCCTGTCCGACAAGAGAGACACAATAAATCCCACCTTAGCCCGCTCAGTAGGGAAACGTGCAGCCAGGAGCTTGAGATGAATAGAGCACTGACTCACGAAACCTCTACAAGATTTGCTGTCTCCAGAAAATTTTTCTGGCAGATAATGTCGGAACAGGGGTGGCAGTGGACAAGGTAGCTGCAGCCATGCTAGCAGCCTGTACAGCAACTGCGGTAACATCCACAGCTGGGGTTGAGCTCTTGAGAGCCACCAACATACCCTCCAGCTGCTGGATATACCGCAAAGTTTGCTGAATGTCCGCCATTTACTAGCCAGACCCTGGCGCTAGTATTATGTTACGGCTAGCGGAACGCACCGAATAAATAGAGATGTTTTTATTGATATTGGTGCGTTCGCAGCCCGGGGTCCACCGTGCAGGAGTACCTGCTGCTAGCAATGGCGGCACGATATGGCGGTATGGACTAACTCAGTTACTTCACCGAGTAGTCGTGAAAGAAAAGCACTGTGCCCTGTTAGGCTTCACAGAGGCACAGGCTAACTGCCCACAAAGAGAGCAGTCAATGGTCACGCATGCACACAAAACTCCTGGCCAGAGGTGCCAGCATTCTAGGGTCTTATTTCAGCCAGGTCCCTGAACACATTCAAACACAAACTCCTCGCCGGAGGTGCCAGCATTCTAGGGGCTTATTTCACCCGGGTCCCTGAACACATACTCTCGTGACCACACTGGCGCAAAGCACTTAACAAAGAACAATACTAGCGCATGGCCGTGTGGTCATGCGAACCTTAAATAGCTGCAGCACTACAGGACCTTCCTAGAAGGACCAATGAGAAGCTACACCAGAGCGTGAGCACCTACAGGACCTTCCTGAAGGAGCCAATGACCTTAGCTGCAGTATCAGATCATGTGACCCTCGATCTCCACTGAGATATTTTACTCTGGGCATGCTCAGAATGAGCAAAGCAGGACTTAGACCCCGAAGTGTCTGCTCACCGCTGCCCAGCACCGACTTCAATGGCAGAAGCAGGAAAGGCAGCAGTAACTCTTAGCACAGAGTCAGACTGAGCGAGACGCTGGGACCGACGTCTCCGCTGAGTAGGCTCCACTGCGGCAGGAGAAGAATGGGAGACCGCAGCGGAGATGGACCGAGATTCCCCCTGTGCAGAGGAGGGAACTCGACCCCTAACAGTTGGTTAGGGTAAATGAAACTGATTACCATGTTTCACGCCTTATAGCAAATATTCAATAATGTCTGAAATTTAGTTTCTTCTTGTTGTGGAGAGTAGAGATGAGCGAATATTTAAATGTTCGGGTTCAGATTACCATAGCCGAATTTGAAATATTGACAATTAATTTGTTGAATATTAACCAAACATAGCCTGCCCAACAACTTATAACAGCCCCAAATGCAGTCAAAACACATCAAATGAGGGACATACACCAGGAAAGTGGCCTCAATTCACCCACAGTACAAATTTTAGCATGGAACTACAGCAATCAGCCAGGCAGGAGGTATCAGGGTCTGGGACAGCATTTACAGCTTTCAATTGAACGTCACAGCAAGATGAGGTGGGTGAGGAATCGGTGTAGGACACCTCTGCTGGGAGCCCTGATACCTCTACCTGCTTTCATACTGAGCCACACTCAGGTGGCACAAATATCAGTTTTGTAGACTACCATTGTCAGAAAAATTTAAGGATAGTAACAAGAGTAGTTCAGTCCAAGGAAGTGGAGACCTGACGGTCTTGGAGGCCTACTGCTAAAGGCAACACGCATGAAGGAGAACCAACCAGGAGTATTCACATTTCCAAATTATAGGCAGACACCACCAAAGTGGCATCAATTTCACCACAGTAGAAATAGTATAATAGGGACCGATAGCTCTTCCACTAAACCCAATCTAGCAGATGAATACCCAACCAGGAGTGTTCACATTTAAAAAAATGAGGGCTACTGCTATGAGGGCGTACACATGCGTTCCCAGAGGCATTAATGTGTTTTTTTAACGCACTTCTCCGCATACACATGCCTGCGCATATTTGACAGAAATTTTCCACCCCAAAAATTGCAACATGGTGCATTAGCCGCACCCTGCTGCACAACGCGAGAAGACACATGCGTAAGCAAATGCAGGCAAACACATGCAAACGCATAAACCTTCGTCCACAGTGTAAAAGATATGAAATCAAGACGTATGTGGATGTATGAATCAGAAACGCTGCAGACACAACCGCAAATGTGAAACCGGCCTTAGAATGCTATACTCGTGCATGGAGCGCAGTAGAAGCAGTGCACAACACACTCTGCCCTGTAGAACATGTGCCCTGCTGGTTTTGTCTGTGGACCTCAGTAATGGCCAAAAAAATGCTGAAAGGTAAATTTAACAGCCACACTGGACGCCAGCTAGCTACACTATCTGACTGATATACAATCACCTAGCTAAATAGCAAAAATGTGGGCTACAGCAGGCTTTTTCACATTTAGCTAGTGAAAAAATATTAATTTTAATGCTATACTCCTGCATGGAGCACAATAGAAGTAGTGCACAACACACTTGTAGGACATGTGCCCTGCTGGCTTTGTCTGTAAACCTCAGTAATGGCCAAAAAAATGCTGGAAGGTAAATTTAACAGCCACACTGGACACTATCTGACTGAGATACAACCACCTAACTAGCTAAACTCTTGCTGTTAACAGTGCCAGCATGAGGAGCAGCCTCTCTGCGCTGTTACAGTGTCAAAATGGCGCTAAAACAAGATGTCCGCTATTTATATGGGGAGGGTCATGTGATTTCAGCAGCCAATGACACAAGCCATTGTGTCAAGACATTGTGGTTGTTTCCTACGCCCTGATTGGCTACCCGCAATGTACACACATAAAGTTAGGAAAAAATTTTACTATTTACAAGAATGCCACGCCTCTGAGCTCTGCAAACACCCTCCCCTCATCAAATACATGCCAAACACTCATGATACACCACCATTATCATTGCTAAAGTGCTGAAAAAACTTTTGTGGCAACGCAAATATTTTCCAACAATTTTATCAAATGTTATCAATTTTTACTGATTTTATAACATTTTGCTCGTGTTTTTGATCACAAACCCGAATGTGCCATACCGGCACTGGCATGCCAAAGTAAGGAGACCATTTTGAATGGTCAAGTCATTGTCCTGACCTAAATGCTATAGAAATGCTGTGGAAGGACCTAGAACAAGCAGCAGTTTATGGGAGAAAACCCACCATCATAACAGAGTTGCAGTAGTTTTATAGCGAAGAATGGGCTAAAATTCCTCCAAGCTGTTGGGCAGTACTAATTGACAGTTACAGGAAATGTTTAGATGCAGTTACTGCTACACAAAATGTTCACAATAAATACTGAAATCAAAAGTTCACATACTTTTGCCACATGGAGACGTAACATTGTATTATTTTCCTCAATAAAAAAATGGCAAATTCCAATATTTTTGACTCTTTGATTTGCTTTGATTCTCTATTTTGAGAACTTGTAGGAGAATCTAATGTAGTTTCAGGTCATGTTTATACAGAAATATGGATTAATCTGAAGGGTTTACAAGCTTTCAAGCACACAAAATACAGTTTTCATGATGTTAGCTTAGCATTCACAAGAGAATTTCTGTCATTTTCAGCTTGTGTTGCATAATCTAGTGTTAGCAGTCCTTTCATTGTCACCAGATCATAGGAATAATAAGATTACACCTTTAGAGATGAAAATGGACCATGTATAACATGCTGTAAATGATAAGTAAGTGGTCAGAGTTTATCTTCTAGCTTCTCTTCCCTCTACCTGCAGAGTTACCAGTGCATATGTCCCATCGCATGCCCAATACAGACTCCAATATGTCAATTCGTAATTTACTACCTTTGTTTCCTCATTTCGGTCAATCTGCTGTAACATAAATCGCTTTAGCTACTGAAAAAATTTAGGCAAGGTGTCTGCCCCGATAAACATGTGAAGAAAGTTAAAAGAAAGTAAAAAAAATACACTATCATAAAAGAAAAAAGAAATATTCATCTATAGTAAAAGTAGTACGAAACAGAGTCAGACACACCATTGATGCAACCTGTGCAGCCATACAAGGGTCCATGAGGTAAGGCACCCACATTCACCTCCAAACCAGACACTGACTTCTGTCAAAGACACATTCTTGGATTGCGAAGAGCCCATATTCTATTCTTGCACAGAGACCATCTTCTGTTTCTGTCCGCCCCTGTTAGTAAAGTAATACAAGTAGTAAAATGTGGGTGTACGTTCCATTTAAGTTGCTGAGTTACTAAAGTTGAGAATAAAATTTTAAATTCAGTCCTTTGTCTTTAAAAGAAATAGTTTTGGTAATTACTCATTTTACTTCTGTCTAATGTTTATGGTCACTTCAAGATTTCTCTATATGAATTTCTTAAATTATTCCTCTGTAGCTGCTTAAAAACACGTTCAGTACTAAATTGAGGTTTCAGTTAGAAAATAATGGCCCAATTATAAAATAATGATTTTGAAGCTTCCCAGAACTTCATAAAATATAATCGGCATCTGAACATCAAATAACTGCTTGTCACATAAAGAAATGTAAATCTTGTCAAAGTACCACATTACATAGGCTTACATGCAAGGTTTGTGTCTTTCATATCTACTTTCCTGCTCTCTCAATGTTTGTTTGATACCTAACGTGTCATTTTATGTCACCTCAGTTTTTCAAAATCAAATGATTATGATAGCTGACACCGATACTTGACTTGTCACTTAGCATGGTCACTTCAGTATTCAAATTTAAATGACATCTGACCCTAATAGCTGACTGTAAGTCATATTTTTTTTTATTTTGCAAGAATGAATACCAAATCAAATGTACACGTATTTTCTTTGGAAAGAGTAGTAGAAGCTAACTGCTGATGAGGCCAAAAATACGAAATACAGATGTTATATCTTATATTCAAACCCTTCATATTTACAATCTGCGCAATCAGACTTGAATTAAATTGTCTTTTTTTCAAAAGAAAACTGACTTTAAAAAAATGCAGGAGTTATCCAATTGTAAGGCAATTTTTAGGGCAATATTTTTGACCTGTGTAAATGTAAACAATTTCCATTTTATATTTGTTATCGTATTAAAAAAAATGCTGCTGAATAATTAAATGGGTTTTATAAGGTTGTAAAAATACAAAGTACCTATACATGTTGAATGTTCACTAAGTGATGCGAACTTAGTTTGGAATTATTTTCTATGTTTCATTAAGTTGCCTAACTCTATGCAGCACTGTTGCTTTCATGCTGCCAAGTGAGAATTACTAATGTAAATGATTAGGGTTCCCATCATTCTGTCCCAAGGGCAGACCCAGACAGAAGATGGCTGCAGTGTAAGAACAGTGTATGAACCCTTTGTAACTCAATAATGTGTTTGTGACTGAAGTTGTTTGCTACTTTGGAGGTGTGAGTAAGGCCCCTTTACCTCTTGTCCCCCTATGCAGCTGCACAGGTTGCACCAATGGCATGGCTTTCCTTTTTCCTCTTCAGTGTCACAGACATTGCCTCCATTTACTGTTGTGAGCCACTATATAAAGTGTAAAGTAATGCTATAAGTAATGTGTACAATGTAATGTGATGATACTGACACTATTCTGCTGATTACTGAAATTCTGTGAACTTCATGTTTAACTCTTCTCTTAAAAGCCAATTTTATTTTTTTTTCCTTACTTTTTTCTCACGGGTAATTTTTCCATTGACCTGAGAACTAATTTTTTTCTGGGATGAATTTTAGTGACGAATAGCACCATTCACTCTACCATACATGACGTTTTTCTTATTGGTGGAATAAAATTTTATTTTGAAAGTTCCAGTCACTGCTGTTAGAAGCAGGTGTCAATTGTACTGTATAATACATTCGTGTTGACCCAGCTCACCTCCTGAGCCACGTGACTTGACATATATGTGCATCACATTGGGAAGGGGTTAGGTTCTTCTATACACTGTACAGCTGGGTTCTATAGAGCCCTAATAAAAATTCTTCAAAGGTGTATGAGAATTTTGTTTACCACTGATTTCAAATGGAGGGGTTTTTATACATTCTTATAAGGGACTTATCCCCTATAAAAACTATAGAAGAATAGATTTAACTTCCTTAGTTATTAAAAAAATATATATTTCATACGCAAATGAGGGCTCCTTGGTGAAAATAAAATGCACAGTGCACGATTCTGCCCACTCAATTAGCATGCTGCACACTTCCCCTTAGCTCGATTGGCAACAGTCGCTTGCCTGGAGTAATGGCTGCCTGAATTGAATATTCGGCACGACACATCTGCCCTGATATTATGTGAGCTGAGCAATCAATTGCACACACGTGTCAGTGCGGGTTTGCTCTAATCTCTCTCTTCTCTCTGCATTGTTCACATACAACTATACAACTAAGTGTGCCTGTGAGGAACAGGCAGAAGAGTAGTGATTTTTATAAGAGCTAAGTCCCTTATAAAACTGTATAAGTAATTTATATTGAGTTTTAAGAGAGATAGAGTCCCTTTATATGTAGAGATGGTAGAGATGGGCAAATTTGTTCTAGTAGAATTTAATTCTACTCAAATTTTACAAAAATCTGAATTTTTGCAATTCACTCCTCACAAATTCAGCAAAATGGTGGTCAGCTGGCACCATCTTGCTGAACCATAGATGGCCAGCAAAATGTATAATAAAACCTATCACCTCAAGGCTCATCTTTCTGGCTAACACCACTACTTGCTGTCCCCCAACTTATCTCCCGTGCCTCTTCTTTCGCTAGCTGAAACCCCAGGTGTCTCCATGCTAAACAAGGGACTTTTGGCTATTATCAAGCCCAGAATGTCAGTGTGCACGAATGTCTTGATGTTGTAATATTGTGATGTTATGACGTGCACAGCGACATTATGATATGCCTGTGCAGGTACTTTCTGGGCCTGGTCATGGCAAGAAATCTCAGCCTAACATAAAAAGGCCTGGGGAGTCAGTGTACAACATTAGTAAGAAGAGGCAACAAGAATCTGATGATGGACATCATGCAGTAAAGACAGACATCAAGCGAGGACGGCCAGAGATTTGATTGGTGAGGAAGTATTATTATTTTTAATTTTTTTTTTATGCATCTTACATTTACTATGCTCTGGGGTCTGAAGATATTCCAGACAATATTTAACTTGTAGAGAATAAATAGGCTGTGAATCAAATTTCCTGGTAAAATCTGCGAGATTTGACAAATTCAAATCTTGTCAGTTTCAATCATCTATAGTTGTTATTTAAACAAAGTTTTATAATTTTTAAAAGTTAGAAAATAGAGACATGCACTTCTTTGAAATGTATTGTAGATCAAACTAGCTTATGCAAGTCAATGGCCCCTTGAGGTGTCATCTGTGTGCTGTCCATATAATACTATTTAATGGGTAGGAGAAGCTAAGAATTTTTGTTTTTGCAATGGTGATGATAAATACTGACACATGGACCAAAAGTGAATCCGACACACTGAAAAAACATAAACCATTTCTCAAGTTTGAGAAAAAAACAATACTATTTTCACAGCAATAAAAATATACTGTTCAAAAATAACTATAAACTGAGAAACAGACATATGTGAATCAGATGTTTATATGTTTTATAAGTTACTATATGGTCCAGTTCATACATTTTTCCAGCAGAGCAGAAGTGTGCTATGTGTCAAAGGACCAAGCACCAAAACTACTTGTGGTTAACCTCAAACTGCCAAACTCTTTCCGTCAATTGACACTGGCTCCTAGTAATTCATGGCTTTTAATCACATAGCACATTTCTTGCCTGTGAACGCAAATTAGAGCTGTATTCACATTAAGTTATCATGTATCGGCTTTACATTGCAACAGCCCTATACCAGTGCCATCTTTCCACTGTTTTCCTGCAAAATTACTAAATTGTTCAGGTAAACAGTTCTTTCAAATGCAAGACCATGCAAGCTAAAACTTAAATCTGAGTAAAATAATTAATCTAGAATTAAAGTGAACCTTTCATCTGGATGTAAGTTAGGCGGATGTAAGTTAGGGCCATCACCTTTCAGGGATGATATACATTATTTTATAATGCTGCATATCTGCCCCTAACCCGACCTGTAAGAGAAGAAAAAAAACTTTTATTACACTCACCTGTGGGTCTGTCTGGTCCGATGGGTGTCGCTGGTCTTGATCCGGCGCCTCCCATCTTCTTACAATTTTTGTCCTCCTGCTTGCTTCATGTGGATGATGCATCCCTTCATTATACACAGTCTCCTCAGCACAGAGCTCCTGTGCAGACATACTTCTCTGCCCTCTCGAGGGCAGAGCAAACTACCACAGTGAGCATGCCCTGGGGCTCTTTGACATTTCCCTGTACCTGTGCACTACAATATTTTGCTCTGCCCTCAACAGGGCAGAGAAGTACACCTGCTCATGAGCGTGGTGCCGAGGAGACGAGTCATCCACATGAAAGAAGCAGTAGGGTGGCATCGCAAGAAGGGAGGCGCTGTACCAAGTAGAGCGACATGCCTCAGACCAGACCGCCCCGCAGGAGAGTATAATAAAAGATTTTTTTTTCTTTTGCAGGTTGGGTTGGGGCAGATGTACAGCAATATAGAATGCTGCATAGCAGCCCTGAAAGGTGATGGCCGTATCTCTTAAGGGCCTAACCTGGTGACAGGTTCCCTTTAATCTAGATGTATAATTAAACATGTTAACATATTAGCATATATTCCTTAAATTAGATAGTAAAATCAGAAAGTAAACTTTCCTACAAGATTACAAATTATGAAAAAAAAGACTATTGAAAAAATCATTAGGCGCTTTCATATACCGTATATACTCGAGTATAAGCCGACCCGAGTATAAGCCGACCCCCCTAATTTTGCCACAAAAAACTGGGAAAACTTATTGACTCGAGTATAAGCCTAGGGTGGAAAATACAGCAGCTACTGGTAAATTTCAAAAATAAAAATAGATGCTCCATACCGTTCATTATTGCCCCAAAGGAGGTTCCATATAAAGCTGTGCCATATATAATGCTCCATACCGTTGATTATTGCCCCATAGATGCTCCATATATAGCTGTGCCGTATAGAATGCTCTGCACCGTTCATTATGGCCCCATAGATGCTCCTTATAAAGCTGTGCCATATATAATGCTCTGCACCATTCATTATGGCCCCATAGATGCCCCATATACAATGCTCTGCACCGTTCATTATGGCCCCATAGATGCTCCATATAAAGCAGTGCCATATATGCTCTGCACCGTTCATTATGGCCCCGTAGATGCTCCATATAAAGCAGTGCCATATATGCTCTGCACTGTTCATTATGGCCCCATAGATGCTCCTTATTAAGCCGTGCCTTATATGGTCTGCACTGTTCATTATGGCCCCATAGATGCTCCTTATTAAGCTGTGCCATATATGCTCTGCACTGTTCATTATGGCCCCATAGATGCTCCTTATTAAGCTGTGCCTTATATGCTCTGCACTGTTCATTATGGCCCCATAGATGCTCCATATAAAGCTGTGCCATATATGCTCTGCACTGTTCATTGTTGTCCCATAGATGTGCCATATAAATCTGTGCCATATATAATGCTCTGCACCGTTGCCCCATAGATGTGCCATATAAATCTGTGCCATATATAGTGCTCTGCACCGTTGCCCCATAGATGTGCCATATAAATCTGTGCCATATACAATGCTCTGCACCGTTGCCCCATAGATGTGCCATATAAATCTGCCCCATATGGAATGCTCTGCACCATTGCCCCATAGATACTCCACATAAATCTGTGCCATATATAACGCTGCTGCTGCAATAAAAAAAAAAACACATACTCACCTCTCTTGCTTGCAGCTCCTCAGCGTCCCGTCCCGGCGTCTCTCTGCACTGACTGATCAGGCAGAGGGCGGCGCGCACACTATATGCGTCATCGCACTCTCTGACCTGCACAGTCAGAGCCAGAGGACGGGAAGACGGAGCGGCGCCCGGCGGGTGGAACGTGGACAGGTGAATATAAAATACTCACCTAGTCCCGGCGCTCCTGGCGCTCCCCCTGCCTGTCACACTGTCTTCGGGTGCCGCAGCTCTTCCTCTGTCAGCGGTCACTGGCACCGCTGATTAGAGAAATGAATAGGCGGCTCCACCCCTATGGGAGTGGAGTCCATAATCATTTCTCTAATGAGCGGTCCCACGTGACCGCTGAACAGGGGAAGAGCTGCGGCACCCGAAGACAGTGTGACAGGCAGGGGGAGCGTCAGGAGCGCCGGGACTAGGTGAGTATGCCTCAGCGCCCTCTCCCCCTCACCCGCCGACCCCACTGCCGACCGTGACTCGAGTATAAGAGAGAGGGGCACTTTCAGCCCAAAAATTTGGGCTGAAAATCTCGGCTTATACTCGAGTATATACGGTACTTTTATTAGCAGATTGTTGAAAAAAATTGAATACAATAGGCTGAAACATGATTCTCACGTTGAGGTGCAAAGAACTTGACTGCCATAGAAAAATTGACAATTCCAGAATTATGATGTAAAAACTGATTTTGTCCAGATTTTGTACAGCAAAATTTGTAATAGCTTTTTTATTTCTTTTTTTTATTTTTAGAAAACTTTAAATAATCAGATAAAAATAGAAAGATTTCACAGGTATTCAATGATATTGATGAGGATTTTGTGTTCCATGTCTTGCATAGAGTGCAGGTATGGAGACGGCAATGACCAACCAAATAGGCATTTTCAACAGTACAAACGCATGAGACAATACACAATTCATAGAAGATATCTTTTTGACCATGCATGTAAAGTATGAATTCAAATCAATTGATCTATATATAAAACCGGATTCTTAGGTTCTAACAATTTACAAAGCTATTTATTAAAGTGGTGTCCAGTCTAAGGAAAAAGGCTGCAGTCACTCCTTTGTTACTACAGACTGCCAAATTATGACTGTGTATGATATGAATAACAGAAAAACTGACCGGCACATCAAGAACTAGTCTGAACAGGTGCATACCAAAAATAGCAACTTATATATCAAAATATGAAACAAGTAGCACTCAATTGTATTAAAGCATGTCTATGTAAAATACATGAAGTGGGAATAGCAAAATGGCTTTTGAAATTTAGGAAAAATACAAATGAGACGTTTAGCACAAAATGTGGCCAAATAAATTTACCAATATCTTAATACAAACCAATCCGTATTAGAACAGTGTTTCACAAACGAATGTTGGATGCATAGAACAGCATGTCTGACTCAAATGTCATTGATATTGAGTATTAGTTCACTTCTATATGATATAGACATATACAGTAAATGGTCTTTCACACAAGTAAAAGACACTACTGCTAACTACTTCAGATGCTGCTTAGAAGTAACGCATTGTGGCAGGTGCTTGGAGAAAAAAGTATATTTCAAAAATTGGACAAACAAATTGCAATTAAAAGGAAGAAATTATGATACATTTTTACAGTACATAATATAACAAGTCAAACCGATATCGGTTTGCATAACCGAACGGAATTCTAGCATTGTAGTCACAGGTAAAATTCTCCTAGGGCATTCTGGTAGTTTAAGATTGGCTCACAAAGGTTGATGAAGTATGCAAAATTATGAACTTGTAGACTCAACAGATGACAACCAAAAATTATTACGGGAATAATACATTCCAGAAATAAAATTCCAAATATAATAGATGATGCATTCTATATTTCATTATAAGATTTTCCCTTTTCCACCCATTAATTACCTAAATTGTATGTGTAAACCTGTTTATCTCTCACTTCTTCATAGCTCAGGTAAACAAAACCTGTTAAAAGGTATAGATGACATAGCACATTTATTAACGAAGGAGAAGCACATTCGAAGCACTCTAGAATGATCACTTCGTCCATGTGTGGATGCACCATCAAAAAGACCCAAAGGAGCTCACTTGGCAAGAGCACATGGATAAAAATACGTAGACCTACCATAGGTCTTTTCAAGCGTGCTTGAAAAAAGATCTACGGTTGGTCAAAACATTGCACTTTGTAGCAGAATAAAGAGGTTTTAAAGTTTTTTTCACTCAGTTTTGGAATATGTTTACTTATTTTCATATATAGCATGTTTATCTTCTGAAAAAGATTTATGGTATCCAGACTCTTCATCAAAAATACCTAAAATACACAACCTCCTCCTTAATTTTCAAACTTCAGTCAAATAAATCTCAACATTACGGATATCTAGACATTTTTGGCATGCAGTTCTAGATATTTGTTAAAATAGATTGTATTATGTTAGTACAATAGACTCTCTGAATCCTACTAGTGAACAAGATGATTTTTGTGGCAGCACTTGCTTTACTAGAGCAAGTGATTCCTGATCTGATTTCCCAGGCCTGCATTTTCACACTGTCCCTGCAGGAGTTCAGCCCATTGACAAATGTAACTATAGGTATAGATATATATCTTTTAGATATACAACAGCAAATAATAATTATCCATGTTTACCATTTAGTCTTTTATCAGGAAAGTCAAATTTTTTCTAAAATAATGGTTAGTATTCAGAGGCATAACTTTTGTTAGAACATTTGTGGGCCCCAATGCAGAATGTCCAACTATCACAGATCTGTAGTAGTATTAGTTTTCTCATATCGGCCAAAAGGACCTTTTATTTTCCTTAAGACCCCCATAGAACACATTGGATTAACATTGGCCTATCCCGCTAATATAACAGTCTAATATGTATTGGTGCCTTCAACAGATGATCAGGGAAACTAAAGCTATAGCACGTCCGAAATCAGACTGCAGATGTTTTTGTTCTGAAAGAGGTAATCCATTATCATAGATGTCCGTCAGTGGCTCTCTCATAGAGAACACAGGAGCTCTCAGCTGAGCAAGGACTCCTGTGTATAGCCAACAGCTATGAAATTTGTATAGGGGATCCTTTGACTCCAAGTACCAGATACAACTGCAACCCATGTATCCACTATATTAATATTCTTATCAATGGTCAAAGAGATCGGTGACATTTTGTCGATAGCAAACACCCCAACTGATCATCACTAAATGGAATGTAGAAATACAATGCAACTTTAAATTGAAATGTTAACTGTCCTTGAACTATGATGTATTTAATTTATTTTTTATGTACATTTAATATGTTATTACTGCGTATACTTTGTAAACATTTGCAATTATGTTTTATCAGATGCAAATACAATGAAAAACAGAAACTGGTAATAATTTTGCTTCTAAAATATTACCATTTTCTGTATGTAGATAATTTGAAGACCTACAGTGGGCACATAAATTATTCAGACCTCTTTAAATTTTTCACTCTTTGTTTCATTTCAGCCATTTGGTAAATACAAAAAAGTTCATTTTTTTCTCATTAATTTATACTCTGCACCCCATCTTGAAAAAAACACCAGAAATTTAGATTTTTTTCCAAATTTATTAAAAAAGAAAAATGGAAATATCACATGGTCAGAAGTAATCAGATCCTTTGATCTGTATTGAGTAGAAGCACCCTTTTGAGCTAGTACAGCCATGAGTCTTCTTGGGAATGATTCAACAAGTTTTTCACACCTGGATTTGGGAATCCTCTGCCATTCTTCCTTGCAGATCCTCTCCAGTCCCATCAGGTTGGATGGTGAACATTGGTGGACAGCCATTTTCAGGTCTCTCCAGAGATGCTCAATAGAATTTAGGTCAGGGCTCTGGCTGGGCCAGTCAAGAATGATCACAGACTTGTTCTGAAGCCACTCCTTTGTTATTTTAGCTATGCACTTAGGGTCATTGTCTTGTTGGAAGGTGAACCTTTGGCCAAGTCTGAAGTTCAGAGCACTCTGGAAGAGGTTTTCATCCAGGATATCTCTGTACTTGGCTGCATTCATGTTTCCTTCAATGGCAACCAGTCGTCTTATTTCTGCAGCTGAAAAAAAACCCCATAGCATGATGCTGCCACCACCATGTTTCACTGTTGGGATTGTATTGGGCAGGTGATGAGCAGTCCCTGGTTTTCTCCACACATACCACCAGAATTATCACTAAAAGGTCTTATTTCTCATAGTCTGGGGGTCCTTCATGTGTTTTTTAGCAAACTCTATGTGGGCTTTCATATGTCTTGCACTGAGGAGAGGCTTCCGTCTGGGCCATTTTGCCATAAAGGCCTAACTGGTTGAGCGCTGCAGGGATAGTTGACTTTGTGGAACTTTCTCCCATCTCCCTACTGCATCTATTGAGCTAAGCCACAGTGATCTTGGGGTTCCTTTTTAACTCTCTCACCAAGGCTCTTCTCCCACAATTGCTCAGTTTGGCTGGACAGCCAGGCCTAGGAAAACTTCTGGTAGTCCCAAACTTCTTCCATTTAAGAATTATGGAGGCCACTGTGCTCTTAGGAAACTTGAGTACAGCAGAAATTGTTTTGTAACCTTGGCCAGATCTGTGCCTTACCACAATTCTGTCTCTGAGCTCCTTGGCCAGTTCCTTTGAGCTGTGAGGTCTTATATTAGACAGGTGTGTGCCTTTCCAAATCAAGTCCTATCAGTTTAATTAAAGACAGTTGGACTCTAATGAAGGAATAGAACTATCAAGGAGAATAACAAAGAAATGGACAGCATGTGACTTAAATATGAGTGTCTGAGCAAAGGGTCTGAATACTTATGACCATTTGAAATTTCAGTTTTTCTTTTTTAATAAAATTGCAAACATTTCTACATTTCTGCAATAAAAAGATCCAGTGGCGCAACAACACCAATGTTACTGCAGCAGACAGTCGCGCAGTGCCACTCTACTGTGTATGTGTCTATAGATACCTTGAATAATTTATATCTGCACTAGATAACACTCCTTTCTTGTTCTATGAGCCAAATAGGAGGATAACGCTGCTAAATATAATTGGAGGCTTCCAGGAGAGCCAATAGATGATGGATAGAGTGGTATTACAGGACATGATATAGTACCTGCACCCGCTGATACCTGATCAGAGCTTGAGATTCACACGCACATATACTTAGGCAACAACTTAAGACATAGGTAGACAGGATTTACCTGATGTGCCTGATCATATCTCGTAGTATTTTCCTCTCAAATGCTGTTTTGCTTGTACAGAGTGTTCAAAGTTTGAAGGGTCCGATATGGATCCTACATAAGCTGGCACTGTATTCGCTGCCCCGGCCGGTGGCAGGATAACTCTAAAGTTTATGCCTGCATGTAGGGAGTGCGCGTTGCACTATGCAGCCGCTCGGTACACTGAGCAATCAGTCCTGTACTCACAGTGTACCGAGCGGCTGCATAGTGCGACGCGCACTCCCTACATGCGGGCATAAACTTTAGAGTTATCCTGCCACCGGCTGGGGCAGCTAATACAGTGCCAGCTTATGTAGGATCCATATTGGACCCTTCAAACTTTGAACACTCTGTACAAGCTAAACAGCATTTGAGAGGAAAATACTACGAGATATGATCAGGCGCATAAGGTAAATCCTGTCTACCTATGTCTTAAGTTGTTGCCTAAGTATATGTGCGTGTGAATCTCAAGCTCTGATCAGGTATCAGCGGGTGCAGGTACTATATCATGTCCTGTAATACCACTCTATCCATCATCTAGTGGCTCTCCTGGCGGCCTCCAATTATATTTAGCAGCGGTATCCTCCTATTTGGCTCATAGAACAAGAAAGGAGTGTTATCTAGCGCAGATATAAATTATTGAAGATTTCTACATTTCTGAACTTTCTTGAATTTACCAAATGGCTGCAATGAAACAAAGAGTGAAAAATTTAAAGGGGTCTGAATGCTTTCCTTACCCACTGTATATGTTTCCTTGATTACATTATTGATATCTTGTGTATTTTTGGCAATTTAGCCATCTTCTACTTGCCCTCTTTGCTTGGTGACTTCAGAAAGCAGAAAAATTGACAAAAGTAGCAGAGTGAAGAGCACATTAAATGAAGCCGAGCCCACCAATTTCTGAGGGACTATCCAGCAGGGCTTCCCAACTCTGATGTTGGAGGGAAGCAGGATCAAGCATGTTAAATATTAACATCTGGATCTTTTGTTCTCGGGAAGGATAAGGCATGACGAGAATTGTCTGAAAGGGACAGAAGTGTCTCAATGTTTACTACCCTCTCGACAAGCAGAAATCATATATACTTTGCTATGATAAGCATGAATGTATATGGTGACAATAAGGAGAAACAGTTTTCCACCAAACAACTGCAGCTTCATTTAAAGTGTAGCGGATACTGCCAATATTGCAGATCAGCTCCGATCATAGCGGACAGTGATGGTACTGCAGATACGTGTTTTTATCATCTCTGGAAGTGGCTTGATGAATACATTAAGTTCCTCCATATTGAACTGCAAAGCATAATGGAACTCTGATTATGGAAGCTGATCAGTGGGGTGTCAGGTGTCGGACCCCACAAATTGTTTTTGATGACCTATCCAATGGGATGTATAACAATAAATGTTCAAATTAAAAATTATACAGTTGAACTTAAATCAGAGCTTATTTTTAAACCTTCAACACAAAATACATGTAGAAGATACAATAAAATGATCAAGACCCATGGAAGCGCAGGAGCGCGAAACGGCCGTCGTCTTGTGTCAGTACATTTCTCCCTGATCATACCTGCTATTGTCAATATGCCACAATAAAGATTGGACATAAGAAGATGGTGATTTCTAGCTGTTCTTATATTTTTTGCAATAAAATGTTCCCATCATTACTGTAAATGAACTGAATATTTTGGTAAGAACTAAACTAAATATACACAATTGCATGCTAAATTATATTTTATAAATCAAAAGCAAAAGGAAAAGGTATAATTCATATTATTCACAAACGTCTGCTTTAAAAATGTGAATCTTGCATTACCGATTAAGAACACCCAAAAACAAAATATTGGGTAAAGAAAAGAACATTATAGACATAACAGATTTGTCAATTTTTTCACCATTTTATGGAGATCTATAGGATGAAAAATAACATAGTTAAAAATGTTGTCAGCTCACATATAATTCATCGGCCTACAGTGACAGCCTTCTAAATATGTGCATAGCAGATTATCTGCAAATGTACAAACATAACAATACTATGGATAAAAGTTGTGTTAAGGCCCCGTCTCACATAGCGAGATCGCTGCTGAGTCACTAGTTTTGTGACGCAACAGCGACCTCAGTAGCGATTTCGCTATGTGTGACACGTACCAGCGATCAGGCCCCTGCTGCGAGATCGCTGGTCGTGTCGGAATGGCCTGGACCTTTTTTTTGTCGTTGAGGTCCCGCTGACATCGCTGAATCGGTGTGTGTGACATCGATCCAGCGATGTCTTCACTGTCTTCACTGGTAACCAGGGTAAACATCGGGTTACTAAGCGCAGGGCCGCGCTTAGTAACCCGATGTTTACCCTGGTTACCAAAAAAAACAAACAGTACATACTCGCCTTTCGGTGTCCGTCAGGTCCCTTGCCGTCTGCTTCCTGAGTGCCGCCGTACAGTGAGAGCGCAGCACAGCAGTGACGTCACCGCTGCGCTCTGCTCTCACTGTACGGCGGCACTCAGTGAGGGCGGGAAGCAGACGGCAAGGGACCTGACGGACACCGAAAGGCGAGTATGTACTGTTTGTTTTTTTTGGTAACCAGGGTAAACATCGGGTTACTAAGCGCGGCCCTGCGCTTAGTAACCCGATGTTTACCCTGGTTACCCGGGTGCTGCAGGGGTACTTCGGGATCGTTGAAGACAGTTTCAACGATGCCGAAGAGGTTCCCCTGATTGTTGGTCGCTGGAGAGAGCTGTCTGTGTGACAGCTCCCCAGCGACCACACAACGACTTACCAACGATCACGGCCAGGTCGTATCGCTGGTCGTGATCGTTGGTAAATCGCTATGTGAGACGGGGCCTTTACTGTCAGGAAATCATGTCAGTCAATAGATACTGAAGAGTCCTTCTCTATATTGGCTCTTGGCTCTATATATCCTGAGTTGTTTGGAAATAATCAGCTTAGAAAAACAAACAAACTTGATTTGGCAATACACTGTCATGAACGGTCTATGCTATATGTGTCTATGTGTTGTCACCCAGTATTTAGTTAATGTTAACTGTAGCCTAGCAAGGATTTTGATAACTTGTTATGACAATGTATTGAGCTTTGTAAGAAATCTGAGTCCTTGACCAAATTCGAGCAAAGGTAAGGTTGTAGAAATAAGTGTAGTTCAGTAAACATAATAAATCAAGAGAATAAAGCAATCATTACTGTATGCTAATAAATGAAGTCCATCACGACATGGCTCTTTACCCCTTAAAAACTGCATCTGAATAAGTAGCAACTAATTTTAAAAAAATCATAACGTAAAAAGAATTTTTGAAAAAAAATATTACAAAGTCTTAACAATATTTTATTGAAAAATATTGCTTGGTTCATAAAAAGAATGTGAAATTGTATATACAATATTTTATTTAAAAATTACAGCGTGAATTGAAATGTATAATTCAGGTTCTTGCACAGAAAAGTTATGTTGGGAGTACAATATGGAAGACTTTACAAGCTCCAGTTGTTTTAAACACAAGCAATACTTATTACCAGTTTGAAATGAAATGTTGCAGGAATAAAATTTCAAATTTGACATTAAAAACAACTTTTAATGTGTTATAACAAAATAAATTACATTTTATGTGCATAAAACTAGATATGTGTAGAAATCAAAATTTGTACACTTTCTAGGACTAATTTATGAGTTCAGTCTTTAAAGGGGGACACAGAAATTAGAAAGTTATGTGAAATCTATGTTGTTTGGATTCCTAATAATAAGTTCTGATTTTTTTTTTCCAGTTTCTTATGGTGAAAAGATGATGTTTCAGTTAACACATCAAAAAAGACAAAATATATCTCCCTTTAACAATACAATGTACAGCTACAATAAGAAGATGGGCAGTGATCATACCATACAGTAGTGGGTTGACAGTGACCTGTCAAGTCAATACTCAGTATCAGTGGAAGAATATCAAGTGTTTAAGGTTTGTTATTTAGGAACTTTAAAATTAATAGAATTCTATAAAAATATGTCTGGTGTCTCGAACAGCTCATCGGCCAGATACCAACCCCATGAGTAATGTTTTCAGGGCTTTAAAGACTTAATATACAAATAAAACTGGCAGACGTTAACTCTTCTCTTCACCAGATTCTTAAATTTTTGAATTAATACTGTGACGTCAGGACAAATATGTACATGCCTGCATGCGTTAAAACTATAAAGGCTTTTTAAGAACCAACAGAGTGACAAAACATATTGTCTAAAATTATCTTCCTAATCACTAGTAGTCTACTGCATACATAATACCTTCTGTGTGACTGTGTCTATGTACACATGGCCTGCAACACAAATAGACAATTTCTTATTCCTGATCCTCATGGTGGTGAAAGAGAAAGATATACTCATTGTTTGGTTGATTCTGGACAAGAGGCTCAAGAACACAAAGTCATTAGTTTACATTCAGCAAAAAGAGTTCATTTTGTTAAATACAGTAGTTCAGTTTCCAAGAGCAGGTGTTTCCCATTGTAGGGTAAAAGTGTTATGAAGAAAACATTTTTTTAAGTAAAAATTTTTTGTATCAGTCCTATCTTTATTGACATATATTTTTCAGGATTTTCCATTTTAGTGCATGCCCTTTAAGGAATCTTCATATCAAACCATCTCTGCTGGTTTAGGCGTGAGAAAACATTTCGGATATTTAAGTGGACGCTGCTGGAAAGTTCTGGTGTGCTCAGATAAAGAAATATACATGTTCTTTAAAAACACGAAAGAAGAATGGTGGATCTTGGTTGTTGATAATTACAGTCTCTACAGAATTGCAGCAGCAGCTCGTAAGAAGTCCATCAAGTGGAGCGCTACCATTAGTTATAAAACCTTTCAGACTCTCCAGTAGTCACAGGTCACTTGTCTGACAATACTGTAGATTCCTGGGACATCTGTATAGAAATGGAGTGTATTTTTACTTTGAACACATTTACATCCTTCAGACTTTGCAATTAGTCTACAGAATGTTCCCACAGAGTCTTCAGCTGTTGCATATCTGTCTTCAGTACATAACACTGGTCTTTAAATACAGTCGTCCATCTGGAAAGAAAATAATAGAGTTGTGGTTAAATTTACCTCTGGAACATCCATTATACCTCTATCTTTGGAAAAACAATGAGATTTTACAAAAACATCATTACACCATAAACTGAAAGAAAACTAACACAATATTAGGCTGTGGGTGAAAATCTGGCACCTGCTACAGCTGTAACTATACAAACTTACAGAGGAGCAGACCTATGTTTTTACATTTACATTTTACCATTTTTCTGCAACTAGTAGGTTTTTTATTAAAGGTAATCTATCATCAGGTTTTGCCATTAAACCTGAGAGCAGCATAATGTAGGGACTTTTTTTTATAAAATCACTGTTTTATCAGCAGGAGATTATCATTAGAAAACTAAAATACCTGTTGCCATTTTGTCCTCAACATTCATGAGCGCTGTATAGCCACGCCACTACCACTGATTAGCACATTTCTGCCTGTGAACAGTCTACTCAGAAATTCGTCAATCAGTGATGTGGGCGGGGTTATATAGAGCTCAGCATTCAGAGAACCGGTAGATTTGAAAAAGAGAAAACAATGATTTTATCAAAACTGCAGAAAGCAGCTCAGAATTACATTGCTGGAATAGGGATCTCTGCCCCTAGAATACATCATGCTGCACTCAGATGGTGTGGTTGCAAAAACCTGGTGACTGATTCCCTTTAAACTGGACTTGTCTCTTAAACTCAGTAAATATATCTTCAGGCTACATTCATAGAAAAATAATAAATCAGACATGCCCTTAAATATATATATAATATATAGCTGTTTATTTGCAAAGGTGTTCTATAGAGTTGAGTGAATTTGTCTGAAGAGAATTTAATTCTCCTCAAATTTTACAAAAACTTTGGATTCTCCTGAATTCTAAGTTTTTGCAATTCGTTTTGAGCAAATTCAACAAAATGGAAGCCAAATGGATGTCATTTTGTTGAACTGAAGAGGAACGGGAAAGGGTTAAAAAATATATTGCTCATCTTTCTACTTATCTTTCCTGCTGTCGCAGCCACCGGCCACCATTTATGTTGTCCTGCCTCTTTATTATGATGTATTCTGGGGTGCTTCATTCTCCTTTGCCTTCACGACTCAACCGCAGGGCTTGTGACACCAACTAGGCCTAAAACATTGTGATGTACTTCATGATACAATGTGGCCCGCCATAGCTGAGGTCTAGTCATTGTCTGAAGCTTCATGATGCAATGTGGTCAGCCATGTCTGAGGTCTAGTCAGTGTCTGAAGCCTCGGTGTGCAGAACAATGAGAGGATGACACACAGTGGGCAATATAAGAAAAAAAGGCCAAGTACTGGATGGCAGTGAGCAGTGAGTGTTAATTTTTTTCTCTTTACAGGATGTGGTTATTTTTATGAGTCCTCAGAGAATAATAAAGAACATTCATTTTGAATCATTTTAACCCCTTTCTACCATTGGTTGTACTATTCCATCCATGTGGGGTGGACCCTACTTCCCAAGGATGGAATAGTATGTCCAGAGCGATCAGCCGCGCTCACGGGGGGAGCGCGGCCGATCATGGCCGGGTGTCAGCTGACTATCGCAGCTGACATCTGGCACTATGTGCCAGGTGCGGTCACGGACCGCTCCCAGCACATTAACCCCCGGCACACTGCGATCAAACATGATCGCAGTGTTCCAGCGGTATAGGGAAGCATCGCGCAGGAAGGGGGCTCCCTGCATGCTTCCCTGAGACCCTCGGAGCAATGCGATGTGATCGCAATGCTGTGAGGGTCTCTTACCTCCTCCTCCCTGCAGGCCCAGATCCAAAATGGCTGTGGAGCTGCATCTGGGTCCTGCAGGGAGGTGGCTTCACAGTGCCTGCTCAGATCAGGCGCCGGAAGCCTCACTGCTGTGCAAGTCAGATCTGACACAGTGCACAGCAAAGTGTCATATCAGCGATCTGTCACTTTACTGTGATGTCCCCCCCAGGGAAAAGTAAAAAAAAAAAAATTACATGTGTGAAAAAAAAACCCCTAAATAAATAATAATAAAAAAACAATATTGTTCCAATAAATACATTCCTTTATCTAAATAATAAAAAAATAAATAAAAGTACACATATTTAGTATCGCCACGTCCGTAACGACCCAACCTATAAAACAGTCCCACTAGTTAACCCCTTCAGTGAACACCGTAAAAAAAAAAAACAAGGCAAAAAACAACGCTTTTTTATCACACTGCTGAACAAAAAGTGGAATAACACGCGATCAAAAAGATGGATAAAAATAACCTATGTACCGCTGAAAACAACATCTTGGCCTTCAAAAAACGAGCTGCCATACAGCATCATCAGCAAAAAAATAAAAAAGAATAACGCGATGCAAAAATAATTATTTTTTCTATAAAATAGTTTTTATCGTATAAAAGCACCAAAACATAAAAAATGATATAAATGGGGTATTGCTGTAATCATATTGACCCGAAGAATAAAACTGCTTTATCAATTTTACCAAACGCGGAACGGTATAAACGCCACCCGAAAGAAATTCATGAATAGCTGGTTTTTGGTCATTCTGCCTCACAAAAATCGGAATAAAAAGCGATCAAAAAACGTCATGTGCCCGAAAATGTTACCAATAAAAACGTCAACTTGTCCCGCAAAAAACAAGACCTCACATGACTCTGTGGACCAAAATATGGAAAAATTATAGCTCTCAAAATGTGGTAATGCAAAAAATATTTTTTGCAATAAGAAGCATCTTTTAGTGTGTGACAGCTGCCAATCATAAAAATCCGCTAAAAAACCTGGTATAAATAGTAAATGAAACCCCCTTCATCACCCCATTAGTTAGGGAAAAATTAAAAAAATGTATTTATTTCCATTTTCCCAATAGGGTTAGGGCTAGGGTTAGGGTTAGTGTTAGGGCTAGTGTTAGGGATAGAGTTAGGGTTGGGGCTAGGGTTAGGGCTATAGTTAGGGTTGGGGCTAAAGTTAGGGTTGGGGCTAAGGTTAGGGTTAGGGTTGGGGCTAAAGTTAGGGTTTGGATTACATTTACGGATGGGAATAGGGTTAGGATTAGGGTTAGGGGTGTGTCAGGGTTAGGAGTGTGGTTAGGGTTACCATTGAGATTAGGGTTAGGGGTGTATTTGGATCAGAGTTTCAGTTATAATTGGGGGCTTTCCACTGTTTAGGCACATCAGGGGCTCTCCAAACATGACATGGCATCCGATCTCAATCCCAGCCAATTCTGTGTTGAAAAAGTAAAACAGTGCTCATTCCCTTCGGAGCTCTCCCGTGCACCCAAACAAGGGTTTACCCCAACATATGGGGTATCAGTGTACTCAGGACAGATTGAACAACAACTCTTGGGGTCCCATTCTCCTGTTACCCTTGGGAAAATACAAAACTGTGGGCTAAAAATTAATTTTTGTTAAAAAAAAATTGTATTTTCACGGCTCTGCATTATAAACTGTAGTGAAACACTTGGGGGTTCAAAGTTCTCAAAACACATCTAGATAAGTTCCTTGGGGGACTAGTTTCCCATATGGGGTCACTTGTGGGGGGTTTCTACTGTTTAGGTACATTAGGGGCTCTGCAAATGCAACGTGACGCCTGCAGACCAATCCATCTAAGTCTGCATTCCAAATGGTGCTCCTTCCCTTCCGAACTCTGCCATGCGCCCAAACGATGGTTCCCCCCATATATGGGGTATCAGCGTACTCAGGACAAATTGGACAACAACTTTTGGGGTCCAATTTCTCCTGTTACCCTTGGGAAAATACAAAACTGGGGGCTAAATATAATTTTTGTGGGAATTTTTTTGTTTTATTTTCACGGCTCTGCGTAGTGAAACACTTGGGGGTTCAAAGTTCTCACAACACATCTAGATAAGTTCCTTAGGGGGTCTACTTTCCAAAATGGTGTCACTTGTGGGGAGTTTCAATGTTTAGGCACATTAGTGGCTCTCCAAACGCAACATGGCGTCACATCTCAATTCCTGTCAATTTTGCATTGAAAAGTCAAACGGCGCTCCTTCCCTTCCGAGCTCTCCCTTGCGCCCAAACAGTGGTATACCCCCACATATGGGGTATCACCGTACTCAAGACAAATTGTACAACAACTTTTGGGGTCCAATTTCTTCTCTTACCCTTGGGAAAATAAAAAATTGGGGGTGAAGAAATCATTTTTGTGAAAAAATATTTTTTATTTTACGGCTCTGCATTATAAACTTCTGCGAATCACTTAATGGGTCAAAGTGCTCACCACACATCTAGATACCGTATATACTCGAGTATAAGCCGAGATTTTCAGCCCAAATTTTTGGGCTGAAAGTGCCCCTCTCGGCTTATATTCGAGTCACGGTCGGCGGGTGAGGGGGAGAGGGTGCTGAGGCATACTTACCTGCTTCCGGGGCTCCTGGCGCTGTCCCTGCAGTCCCACGGTCTCCGGGTGCCGCAGCTCTTCCCCTGTTCAGTGGTCACGTGGGACCGCTCATTAGAGAAATGAATATGGACTCCACTCCCATAGGGGTGGAGCCGCATATTCATTTCTCTAATGAGCGGTAACGGTGACCGCTGATAGAGGAAGAGGCTGCGGCACCGAAGACCAGCTGTCCGGGGGAAGGAGCGGGATGCCGGGAGCAGGTAAGTGTTACATATTCACCTGTCCGCGTTCCATACGCCGGGCGCCGCTCCATCTTCCCGGCGTCTCTCCGCACTGACTGTTCAGGTCAGAGGGTGCGATGACGCATATAGTGTGCGCGTCGCCCTCTGCCTGATCAGTCAGTGTAGCCGAGACGGGACGCTGAGGAGCTGCAAGCAAGAGAGGTGAGTATGTCATTTTTTTTATTGCAGCAGCAGCAGCAATGGCACAGCTTTCTATGGTACATCTATGGGGCAATAATGAACGGTGCAGAGCACTATATGGCACAGCTTTCTATGGTACAGCTATGGGGCAATAATGAATGGTGCAGAGCACTATATGGCACAGCTATGGGGCAATAATGAACGGTGCAGAGCACTATATGGCACAGCTATGGGGCAATAATGAACGGTGCAGAGCACTATATGGCACAGCTTTCTATCGTACAGCTATGGGGCAATAATGAACGGTGCAGAGTGTTGTGAATTCCGTTCTTGGGCTCCCTCCTGTGGTTGTGAATGATACTTTTGGGAGTTCTGCCCTTGGGCTCCCTCTGGTGGGTTTGAGTGGAACTGCTGCTCCTGGAGTTTGGTCTGGCAGCTGACTTCACTAATCGGCTCCCTTGGCCTTGGTATTTAACAGGGCTCTGGCCTGTAATTCATGCCAGCTGTCAATGTTCTTCTAGGTTAGACTCAGTCTTCTCCTTGGATTTCTCTGATGGCCTGTCCATGTCAGCATAAGATAAGTTCTTGCTAGTTCTTGTACTTACTGTTCAGTTTAAAGTTATGTCTCTTTTTGTCCAGCTTGTCATTATGAAACATTCAGGCTAGCTGGAAGCTCTGGGGAAGCAGAGTTGCCCCTCCACACCGTGAGTCGGTGTGGAGGTTATTTTTGTAATCTCTGCGTGGATTTTTAGGTTCTATATACTGACCGCACAGTTCCCTTTCCTATTTCTGTCTATCTAGTCAGAGTTGGCCTCCTTTGCTAAAATCTGTTTTCATCCCTGCGTTTGTCATTTCCCTCTCCACTCACAGCCAATATATGTGGGGGGCTATCTTTCCTTTGGGGAATTTCTCTGAGGCGAGATAGTTTTCTATTTCCATCCTTAGGGGTAGTTAGTTCTTAGGCTGTGAAGAGGCGTCTAGGGAGTGACAGGAACGTCCCACGGCTATTTCTAGTGTTTGTGTTAGGATTAGGGATTGCGGTCAGTAAAGCTACCACCTCCTCAGAGCTTGTTCATGATCTATTTTGCCCACCAGGTCATATCAGTGCTGCTCCGTACCCACCAGGTCATATCAGTGTTGCTCCGTACCCACCAGGTCATTTCAGTGCTGCTCCGTACCCACCAGGTCATTTCAGTGCTGCTCCGTACCCACCAGGTCATATCAGTGCTGCTTCCTTCCCACCAGGTCATATCAGTGCTGCTCCGTTACCACCAGGTCATAACAGTACAGCTGGCCCACAATGTGTTAAATACATCTCTAAAGAGGGAAAAGAAAGTTCTGAGTAATTTTTTTTTTTTTTTTTTGTAGCTTGTTTTGTCTTTTTTTTCCCCTTAATCTTTGGGTGGTTTAGTATTTGGGTACTGATATGGAGGTTCAGGGTTTGTCCTCGCGTGTTAATCATCTCACTGCAAGGTACAGAGTATCCAAGATTATGTTGTCCAGACTCCGGTTTCTGAGCCTAGAATTCCTATTCCTGATTTGTTTTCTGGGGATAGATCTAAATTTTTGAACTTCAAAAATAATTGCAGATTGTTTTTTGCTCTGAGACCCCATTCCTCTGGTGACTCCGTTCAGCAGGTGAAGATTGTTATTTCTCTGCTCTGTGGAGACCCGCAAGACTGGGCATTCTCCCTTGAGCCAGGGAATCCTGCATTGCTCAATGTAGATGCATTTTTTCAAGCACTCGGACTGCTTTATGATGAACCTAATTCTGTGGATCAGGCAGAAAAAATCTTGCTGGCTCTGTGTCAGGGTCAGGAAGCAGCAGAAATTTACTGCCAGAAATTTAGAAAGTGGTCTGTGCTTACAAAATGGAATGAGGATGCCCTGGTGGCTATTTTCAGAAAGGGTCTTTCTGAAGCCCTTAAGGATGTTATGGTGGGGTTCCCCACACCTGCTGGTTTGAACGAATCAATGTCTCTGGCCATTCAGATTCATCGGCGCCTGCGTGAGCGTAAGGTGGTGCACCATATGGCGGTGTCATCTGGGCAGAGTCCTGAGCCTATGCAATGTGATAGGACTTTGACTAGAGCAGAACGGCAGGAATTCAGATGTCAGAATGGGCTGTGTTTTTACTGTGGTGATTCTACTCATGCTATTTCTGATTGTCCTAAGCGTACTAAGAAGGTCGCTAGGTCTGTTGCCATTAGTACTATACAGCCTAAATTTCTCTTGTCTGTTACTCTGATTTGCTCATTGTCGTCCTTTTCTGTAATGGCATTTGTGGATTCTGGCGCTGCCCTGAACTTAATGGACTTAGACTTTGCCAGGCGCTGTGGTTTTTCCTTGGAGCCTTTGCAGAGCCCTATTCCCTTGAGGGGGATTGATGCTACGCCATTGGCCAAGAATAAACCTCAGTACTGGACACATTTGATCATGTACATGGCTCCAGCACATCAGGAAAATATTCGCTTTTTGGTGTTGCATAATTTGCATGATGTTGTTGTGCTGGGTTTTCCATGGTTACAGGTACATAATCCGGTGCTGGATTGGAAATCTATGTCTGTGACTAGTTGGGGTTGCCAAGGGATACATAGTGATATTCCTGTGATGTCAATTTCCTCTTCCCCTTCTTCTGAAGTTCCTGAGTTTTTGTCAGATTTCCAGGATATATTTGATGAGCCTAAGTCTAGTTCCCTGCCTCCTCATAGGGACTGTGATTGTGCTATTAATTTGATTCCTGGCTGTAAGTTCCCTAAGGGTCGACTTTTCAATCTGTCTGTGCCAGAGCATGCCGCTATGCGGAGTTATGTGAAGGAGTCCTTGGAGAAGGGGCATATTCGCCAGTCTTCGTCACCGTTGGGAGCGGGGTTCTTTTTTGTTGCCAAGAAGGATGGCTCCTTGAGGCCCTGTATAGATTATCGCCTTCTCAATAAGATCACGGTTAAATTCCAGTACCCTTTACCTTTACTTTCAGATTTCTTTGCTCGGATTAAAGGGGCTAGCTGGTTTACCAAGATCGACCTTCGAGGGGCGTATAATCTTGTTCGTATTAAACAGGGTGATGAAGTGGGCATTTGAGGAGTGGCGTCATTGGCTTGAGGGAGCTAAGCATCGCGTTGTGGTCTTGACCGATCATAAGAATTTGATTTACCTCGAGTCTGCCAAGCGGTTGAATCCTAGACAGGCTCGATGGTCTTTGTTTTTCTCCCGTTTTGATTTTATGGTCTCGTATCTTCCGGGATCTAAGAATGTGAAGGCGGATGCCCTTTCTAGGAGTTTTCTGCCTGATTCTCCGGGAGTCCTTGAGCCGGCTGGTATTCTCAAGGAGGGGGTGATTCTTTCTGCCATCTCCCCTGATTTGCGGCGGGTGCTTCAGGAGTTTCAGGCTGATAGACCTGACCGCTGTCCTGTGGGGAAACTGTTTGTTCCTGATAGATGGACTAGTAAGGTAATTTCTAAAATTCATTGTTCTGTATTGGCTGGTCATCCGGGGATTTTTGGTACCAGAGATTTGGTTGCCAGGTCCTTTTGGTGGCCTTCCTTGTCGCGGGATGTGCGTTCTTTTGTGCAGTCCTGTGGGACCTGTGCCCGGGCCAAGCCCTGCTGTTCCTGTGCTAGTGGGTTGCTTTTGCCTTTGCCGGTTCCTGAGAGGCCCTGGACGCATATTTCCATGGATTTTATTTCTGATCTTCCCATCTCTCAGAAGATGTCTGTCATCTGGGTGGTTTGTGACCGGTTTTCTAAGATGGTCCATTTGGTACCTTTGCCTAAGTTGCCTTCCTCCTCTGATTTGGTTCCATTATTTTTTCAGCATGTGGTTCGTTTGCATGGCATTCCGGAGAATATTGTGTCTGATAGAGGTTCCCAGTTTGTGTCTAGGTTTTGGCGGTCCTTTTGTGCTAGAATGGGCATTGAGTTGTCTTTTTCTTCGGCATTTCATCCTCAGACAAATGGCCAAACTGAGCGAACCAATCAGACCTTGGAAACCTATTTGAGATGCTTTGTGTCTGCGGATCAGGATGATTGGGTGGCCTTCTTGCCGTTGGCCAAGTTTGCCCTTAATAATCGGGCCAGTTCGGCTACCTTGGTTTCGCCTTTTTTTTGGAACTTCGGTTTTCATCCTCGTTTTTCTTCGGGGCAGGTTGAGCCTTCGGACTGTCCTGGTGTGGATTCTGTGGTGGACAGGTTGCAGTGGATTTGGACTCAAGTGGTGGACAATTTAACGTTGTCTCAGGAAATGGCTCAACGTTTTGCTAACCGCCGTCGGTGCGTTGGTCCCCGGCTTCGTGTTGGGGATTTGGTCTGGTTGTCTTCTCGTCATGTTCCTATGAAGGTTTCTTTCCCTAAGTTCAAGCCTCGTTTTATTGGTCCTTATAAGATTTCTGAAATTATTAATCCGGTGTCTTTTCTTTTGGCCCTTCCTGCTTCTTTTTCCATTCATAATGTGTTCCATAGATCCTTGTTGCGGAGATATGTGGTACCCATGTTTCCCTCCGTTGACCCTCCTGCTCCTGTGTTGGTTGACGGGGAGTTGGAATATGTGGTGGAGAAGATTTTGGATTCTCGTCTTTCGAGGAGGAAACTTCAGTATCTGGTCAAGTGGAAGGGTTATGGCCAGGAGGATAATTCTTGGGTTTTTGCCTCCGATGTCCATGCGGCCGATTTGGTTCGTGCTTTTCATCTGGCTCATCCTGATCGGCCTGGGGGCTCTGGTGAGGGTTTGGTGACCCCTCCTCAAGGGGGGGGTACTGTTGTGAATTCCGTTCTTGGGCTCCCTCCTGTAGTTGTGAATGATACTTTTGGGAGTTCTGCCCTTGGGCTCCCTCTGGTGGGTTTGAGTGGAACTGCTGCTCCTGGAGTTTGGTCTGGCAGCTGACTTCACTAATCGGCTCCCTTGGCCTTGGTATTTAACAGGGCTCTGGCCTGTAATTCATGCCAGCTGTCAATGTTCTTCTAGGTTAGACTCAGTCTTCTCCTTGGATTTCTCTGATGGCCTGTCCATGTCAGCATAAGATAAGTTCTTGCTAGTTCTTGTACTTACTGTTCAGTTTAAAGTTATGTCTCTTTTTGTCCAGCTTGTCATTATGAAACATTCAGGCTAGCTGCAAGCTCTGGGGAAGCAGAGTTGCCCCTCCACACCGTGAGTCGGTGTGGAGGTTATTTTTGTAATCTCTGCATGGATTTTTAGGTTCTATATACTGACCGCACAGTTCCCTTTCCTATTTCTGTCTATCTAGTCAGAGTTGGCCTCCTTTGCTAAAATCTGTTTTCATCCCTGCGTTTGTCATTTCCCTCTCCACTCACAGCCAATATATGTGGGGGGCTATCTTTCCTTTGGGGAATTTCTCTGAGGCGAGATAGTTTTCTATTTCCATCCTTAGGGGTAGTTAGTTCTTAGGCTGTGAAGAGGCGTCTAGGGAGTGACAGGAACGTCCCACGGCTATTTCTAGTGTTTGTGTTAGGATTAGGGATTGTGGTCAGTAAAGCTACCACCTCCTCAGAGCTTGTTCATGATCTATTTTACCCACCAGGTCATATCAGTGCTGCTCCGTACCCACCAGGTCATATCAGTGTTGCTCCGTACCCTCCATGTCATTTCGGTGCTGCTCCGTACCCACCAGGTCATTTCAGTGCTGTTCCGTACCCACCAGGTCATATCAGTGCTGCTTCCTTCCCACCAGGTCATATCAGTGCTGCTCCGTTACCACCAGGTCATAACAGTACAGCTGGCCCACAATGTGTTAAATACATCTCTAAAGAGGGAAAAGAAAGTTCTGAGTAATTTTTTTTTTTTTTTGTAGCTTGTTTTGTCTTTTTTTCCCCTTAATCTTTGGGTGGTTTAGTACCGTATTTTCCGGCGTATAAGACGACTGGGCGTATAAGACGACCCCCCAACTTTACCAGTTAAAATATAAAATCTTCTTAAAAGTCGGGGGTCTTCTTATACACCCTATGTCGTCTTATAGGGCCGGTGAATATGTGCCTTTTGGGGGGGGGGGGGGGAGTGATCCTGATGCCGAGGGGGCGTCTCACAGGAAAGTGAGTATCCCCCATTACCTTATCGTAGCGGTGCAGCGTGGGGGTCTCAGTGCTGGGAGTGGCGGCGGCGGCTGCTGTGCTCTGGTGCGGCGGCTGCTGTGCTCTGGTGCGGCGGCTGCTGTGCTCTGGTGCGGCGGCTCCTCTTCTGTGTGGGGCCTCTGTGCTGTGGGGTGGCGGTGGCGGCGGCATATCTTTATCCAGTTGGGGCTCCTCCGGCATCTCCTTAGCCCTGGAGGCCCCGCCGCAACTCCATCGGTGCAATGCAGCGGCCATTTTCCCGGAGGCAGCTCAATAGGTGCGATGCGGTGGCCTCCGGGAAAATGGCCGCTGCTCAGATTCAGATCTCGTCCCGAAATCTCGGGACACGAGATCTGAATCTGAGCAGCGGCCATTTTCCCGGAGGCCACCACATTGCACCGATGGAGTTGCGGCGGGGCCTCCAGGGCTAAGGAGATGCCGGAGGAGCCCCAACTGGATAAAGATACGCCGCTGCCGCTGCCACCTCACAGCACAGAGGCCCCACACAGAAGAGGAGCCGCCGCACCAGAACACAGCAGCCGCCGCCGCTCCCAGCACTGACACCCCCACGCTGCACCGCTAGGATAAGGTAATGGGGATTACTCACTTTCCTGTGAGACGCCCCCTCGTCATCAGGATCACTCCCCCTCCCCACCCACCATATACACCGGCGTACAAGTCGATTCCCGGCGTATAAGACGACCCCCGACTTTTAAGAACATTTTCGGGGGTTAAAAAGTCGTCTTATACGCCGGAAAATACGGTATTTGGGTACTGATATGGAGGTTCAGGGTTTGTCTTCGCGTGTTAATCATCTCACTGCAAGGTACAGAGTATCCAAGATTATGTTGTCCAGACTCCGGTTTCTGAGCCTAGAATTCCTATTCCTGATTTGTTTTCTGGGGATAGATCTAAATTTTTGAACTTCAAAAATAATTGCAGATTGTTTTTTGCTCTGAGACCCCATTCCTCTGGTGACTCCGTTCAGCAGGTGAAGATTGTTATTTCTCTGCTCTGTGGAGACCCGCAAGACTGGGCATTCTCCCTTGAGCCAGGGAATCCTGCATTGCTCAATGTAGATGCATTTTTTCAAGCACTCGGACTGCTTTATGATGAACCTAATTCTGTGGATCAGGCAGAAAAAATCTTGCTGGCTCTGTGTCAGGGTCAGGAAGCAGCAGAAATTTACTGCCAGAAATTTAGAAAGTGGTCTGTGCTTACAAAATGGAATGAGGATGCCCTGGTGGCTATTTTCAGAAAGGGTCTTTCTGAAGCCCTTAAGGATGTTATGGTGGGGTTCCCCACACCTGCTGGTTTGAACGAATCAATGTCTCTGGCCATTCAGATTCATCGGCGCCTGCGTGAGCGTAAGGTGGTGCACCATATGGCGGTGTCATCTGGGCAGAGTCCTGAGCCTATGCAATGTGATAGGACTTTGACTAGAGCAGAACGGCAGGAATTCAGATGTCAGAATGGGCTGTGTTTTTACTGTGGTGATTCTACTCATGCTATTTCTGATTGTCCTAAGCGTACTTAGAAGGTCGCTAGGTCTGTTGCCATTAGTACTATACAGCCTAAATTTCTCTTGTCTGTTACTCTGATTTGCTCATTGTCGTCCTTTTCTGTAATGGCATATGTGGATTCTGGCGCTGCCCTGAACTTAATGGACTTAGACTTTGCCAGGCGCTGTGGTTTTTCCTTGGAGCCTTTGCAGAGCCCTATTCCCTTGAGGGGGATTGATGCTACGCCATTGGCCAAGAATAAACCTCAGTACTGGACACATTTGATCATGTACATGGCTCCAGCACATCAGGAAAATATTCGCTTTTTGGTGTTGCATAATTTGCATGATGTTGTTGTGCTGGGTTTTCCATGGTTACAGGTACATAATCCGGTGCTGGATTGGAAATCTATGTCTGTGACTAGTTGGGGTTGCCAAGGGATACATAGTGATATTCCTGTGATGTCAATTTCCTCTTCCCCTTCTTCTGAAGTTCCTGAGTTTTTGTCAGATTTCCAGGATATATTTGATGAGCCTAAGTCTAGTTCCCTGCCTCCTCATAGGGACTGTGATTGTGCTATTAATTTGATTCCTGGCTGTAAGTTCCCTAAGGGTCGACTTTTCAATCTGTCTGTGCCAGAGCATGCCGCTATGCGGAGTTATGTGAAGGAGTCCTTGGAGAAGGGGCATATTCGCCCGTCTTCGTCACTGTTGGGAGCGGGGTTCTTTTTTGTTGCCAAGAAGGATGGCTCCTTGAGGCCCTGTATAGATTATCGCCTTCTCAATAAGATCACGGTTAAATTCCAGTACCCTTTACCTTTACTTTCAGATTTCTTTGCTCGGATTAAAGGGGCTAGCTGGTTTACCAAGATCGACCTTCGAGGGGCGTATAATCTTGTTCGTATTAAACAGGGTGATGAAGTGGGCATTTGAGGAGTGGCGTCATTGGCTTGAGGGAGCTAAGCATCGCGTTGTGGTCTTGACCGATCATAAGAATTTGATTTACCTCGAGTCTGCCAAGCGGTTGAATCCTAGACAGGCTCGATGGTCTTTGTTTTTCTCCCGTTTTGATTTTATGGTCTCTTATCTTCCGGGATCTAAGAATGTGAAGGCGGATGCCCTTTCTAGGAGTTTTCTGCCTGATTCTCCGGGAGTCCTTGAGCCGGCTGGTATTCTCAAGGAGGGGGTGATTCTTTCTGCCATCTCCCCTGATTTGCGGCGGGTGCTTCAGGAGTTTCAGGCTGATAGACCTGACCGCTGTCCTGTGGGGAAACTGTTTGTTCCTGATAGATGGACTAGTAAGGTAATTTCTAAAATTCATTGTTCTGTATTGGCTGGTCATCCGGGGATTTTTGGTACCAGAGATTTGGTTGCCAGGTCCTTTTGGTGGCCTTCCTTGTCGCGGGATGTGCGTTCTTTTGTGCAGTCCTGTGGGACCTGTGCCCGGGCCAAGCCCTGCTGTTCCTGTGCTAGTGGGTTGCTTTTGCCTTTGCCGGTTCCTGAGAGGCCCTGGACGCATATTTCCATGGATTTTATTTCTGATCTTCCCATCTCTCAGAAGATGTCTGTCATCTGGGTGGTTTGTGACCGGTTTTCTAAGATGGTCCATTTGGTACCTTTGCCTAAGTTGCCTTCCTCCTCTGATTTGGTTCCATTATTTTTTCAGCATGTGGTTCGTTTGCATGGCATTCCGGAGAATATTGTGTCTGATAGAGGTTCCCAGTTTGTGTCTAGGTTTTGGCGGTCCTTTTGTGCTAGAATGGGCATTGAGTTGTCTTTTTCTTCGGCATTTCATCCTCAGACAAATGGCCAAACTGAGCGAACCAATCAGACCTTGGAAACCTATTTGAGATGCTTTGTGTCTGTGGATCAGGATGATTGGGTGGCCTTCTTGCCGTTGGCCAAGTTTGCCCTTAATAATCGGGCCAGTTCGGCTACCTTGGTTTCGCCTTTTTTTTGGAACTTCGGTTTTCATCCTCGTTTTTCTTCGGGGCAGGTTGAGCCTTCGGACTGTCCTGGTGTGGATTCTGTGGTGGACAGGTTGCAGCGGATTTGGACTCAAGTGGTGGACAATTTAACGTTGTCTCAGGAAATGGCTCAACGTTTTGCTAACCGCCGTCGGTGCGTTGGTCCCCGGCTTCGTGTTGGGGATTTGGTCTGGTTGTCTTCTCGTCATGTTCCTATGAAGGTTTCTTTCCCTAAGTTCAAGCCTCGTTTTATTGGTCCTTATAAGATTTCTGAAATTATTAATCCGGTGTCTTTTCTTTTGGCCCTTCCTGCTTCTTTTTCCATTCATAATGTGTTCCATAGATCCTTGTTGCGGAGATATGTGGTACCCATGTTTCCCTCCGTTGACCCTCCTGCTCCTGTGTTGGTTGACGGGGAGTTGGAATATGTGGTGGAGAAGATTTTGGATTCTCGTCTTTCGAGGAGGAAACTTCAGTATCTGGTCAAGTGGAAGGGTTATGGCCAGGAGGATAATTCTTGGGTTTTTGCCTCCGATGTCCATGCGGCCGATTTGGTTCGTGCTTTTCATCTGGCTCATCCTGATCGGCCTGGGGGCTCTGGTGAGGGTTTGGTGACCCCTCCTCAAGGGGGGGGGGTACTGTTGTGAATTCCGTTCTTGGGCTCCCTCCTGTAGTTGTGAATGATACTTTTGGGAGTTCTGCCCTTGGGCTCCCTCTGGTGGGTTTGAGTGGAACTGCTGCTCCTGGAGTTTGGTCTGGCAGCTGACTTCACTAATCGGCTCCCTTGGCCTTGGTATTTAACAGGGCTCTGGCCTGTAATTCATGCCAGCTGTCAATGTTCTTCTAGGTTAGACTCAGTCTTCTCCTTGGATTTCTCTGATGGCCTGTCCATGTCAGCATAAGATAAGTTCTTGCTAGTTCTTGTACTTACTGTTCAGTTTAAAGTTATGTCTCTTTTTGTCCAGCTTGTCATTATGAAACATTCAGGCTAGCTGCAAGCTCTGGGGAAGCAGAGTTGCCCCTCCACACCGTGAGTCGGTGTGGAGGTTATTTTTGTAATCTCTGCATGGATTTTTAGGTTCTATATACTGACCGCACAGTTCCCTTTCCTATTTCTGTCTATCTAGTCAGAGTTGGCCTCCTTTGCTAAAATCTGTTTTCATCCCTGCGTTTGTCATTTCCCTCTCCACTCACAGCCAATATATGTGGGGGGCTATCTTTCCTTTGGGGAATTTCTCTGAGGCGAGATAGTTTTCTATTTCCATCCTTAGGGGTAGTTAGTTCTTAGGCTGTGAAGAGGCGTCTAGGGAGTGACAGGAACGTCCCACGGCTATTTCTAGTGTTTGTGTTAGGATTAGGGATTGCGGTCAGTAAAGCTACCACCTCCTCAGAGCTTGTTCATGATCTATTTTACCCACCAGGTCATATCAGTGCTGCTCCGTACCCACCAGGTCATATCAGTGTTGCTCCGTACCCTCCATGTCATTTCGGTGCTGCTCCGTACCCACCAGGTCATTTCAGTGCTGCTCCGTACCCACCAGGTCATATCAGTGCTGCTTCCTTCCCACCAGGTCATATCAGTGCTGCTCCGTTACCACCAGGTCATAACAGTACAGCTGGCCCACAATGTGTTAAATACATCTCTAAAGAGGGAAAAGAAAGTTCTGAGTAATTTTTTTTTTTTTTTTGTAGCTTGTTTTGTCTTTTTTTCCCCTTAATCTTTGGGTGGTTTAGTATTTGGGTACTGATATGGAGGTTCAGGGTTTGTCTTCGCGTGTTAATCATCTCACTGCAAGGTACAGAGTATCCAAGATTATGTTGTCCAGACTCCGGTTTCTGAGCCTAGAATTCCTATTCCTGATTTGTTTTCTGGGGATAGATCTAAATTTTTGAACTTCAAAAATAATTGCAGATTGTTTTTTGCTCTGAGACCCCATTCCTCTGGTGACTCCGTTCAGCAGGTGAAGATTGTTATTTCTCTGCTCTGTGGAGACCCGCAAGACTGGGCATTCTCCCTTGAGCCAGGGAATCCTGCATTGCTCAATGTAGATGCATTTTTTCAAGCACTCGGACTGCTTTATGATGAACCTAATTCTGTGGATCAGGCAGAAAAAATCTTGCTGGCTCTGTGTCAGGGTCAGGAAGCAGCAGAAATTTACTGCCAGAAATTTAGAAAGTGGTCTGTGCTTACAAAATGGAATGAGGATGCCCTGGTGGCTATTTTCAGAAAGGGTCTTTCTGAAGCCCTTAAGGATGTTATGGTGGGGTTCCCCACACCTGCTGGTTTGAACGAATCAATGTCTCTGGCCATTCAGATTCATCGGCGCCTGCGTGAGCGTAAGGTGGTGCACCATATGGCGGTGTCATCTGGGCAGAGTCCTGAGCCTATGCAATGTGATAGGACTTTGACTAGAGCAGAACGGCAGGAATTCAGATGTCAGAATGGGCTGTGTTTTTACTGTGGTGATTCTACTCATGCTATTTCTGATTGTCCTAAGCGTACTAAGAAGGTCGCTAGGTCTGTTGCCATTAGTACTATACAGCCTAAATTTCTCTTGTCTGTTACTCTGATTTGCTCATTGTCGTCCTTTTCTGTAATGGCATTTGTGGATTCTGGCGCTGCCCTGAACTTAATGGACTTAGACTTTGCCAGGCGCTGTGATTTTTCCTTGGAGCCTTTGCAGAGCCCTATTCCCTTGAGGGGGATTGATGCTACGCCATTGGCCAAGAATAAACCTCAGTACTGGACACATTTGATCATGTACATGGCTCCAGCACATCAGGAAAATATTCGCTTTTTGGTGTTGCATAATTTGCATGATGTTGTTGTGCTGGGTTTTCCATGGTTACAGGTACATAATCCGGTGCTGGATTGGAAATCTATGTATGTGACTAGTTGGGGTTGCCAAGGGATACATGGTGATATTCCTATGATGTCAATTTCCTCTTCCCCTTCTTCTGAAGTTCCTGAGTTTTTGTCAGATTTCCAGGATATATTTGATGAGCCTAAGTCTAGTTCCCTGCCTCCTCATAGGGACTGTGATTGTGCTATTAATTTGATTCCTGGCTGTAAGTTCCCTAAGGGTCGACTTTTCAATCTGTCTGTGCCAGAGCATGCCGCTATGCGGAGTTATGTGAAGGAGTCCTTGGAGAAGGGGCATATTCGCCCGTCTTCGTCACCGTTGGGAGCGGGGTTCTTTTTTGTTGCCAAGAAGGATGGCTCCTTGAGGCCCTGTATAGATTATCGCCTTCTCAATAAGATCACGGTTAAATTCCAGTACCCTTTACCTTTACTTTCAGATTTCTTTGCTCGGATTAAAGGGGCTAGCTGGTTTACCAAGATCGACCTTCGAGGGGCGTATAATCTTGTTCGTATTAAACAGGGTGATGAAGTGGGCATTTGAGGAGTGGCGTCATTGGCTTGAGGGAGCTAAGCATCGCGTTGTGGTCTTGACCGATCATAAGAATTTGATTTACCTCGAGTCTGCCAAGCGGTTGAATCCTAGACAGGCTCGATGGTCTTTGTTTTTCTCCCGTTTTGATTTTATGGTCTCGTATCTTCCGGGATCTAAGAATGTGAAGGCGGATGCCCTTTCTAGGAGTTTTCTGCCTGATTCTCCGGGAGTCCTTGAGCCGGCTGGTATTCTCAAGGAGGGGGTGATTCTTTCTGCCATCTCCCCTGATTTGCGGCGGGTGCTTCAGGAGTTTCAGGCTGATAGACCTGACCGCTGTCCTGTGGGGAAACTGTTTGTTCCTGATAGATGGACTAGTAAGGTAATTTCTAAAATTCATTGTTCTGTATTGGCTGGTCATCCGGGGATTTTTGGTACCAGAGATTTGGTTGCCAGGTCCTTTTGGTGGCCTTCCTTGTCGCGGGATGTGCGTTCTTTTGTGCAGTCCTGTGGGACCTGTGCCCGGGCCAAGCCCTGCTGTTCCTGTGCTAGTGGGTTGCTTTTGCCTTTGCCGGTTCCTGAGAGGCCCTGGACGCATATTTCCATGGATTTTATTTCTGATCTTCCCATCTCTCAGAAGATGTCTGTCATCTGGGTGGTTTGTGACTGGTTTTCTAAGATGGTCCATTTGGTACCTTTGCCTAAGTTGCCTTCCTCCTCTGATTTGGTTCCATTATTTTTTCAGCATGTGGTTCGTTTGCATGGCATTCCGGAGAATATTGTGTCTGATAGAGGTTCCCAGTTTGTGTCTAGGTTTTGGCGGTCCTTTTGTGCTAGAATGGGCATTGAGTTGTCTTTTTCTTCGGCATTTCATCCTCAGACAAATGGCCAAACTGAGCGAACCAATCAGACCTTGGAAACCTATTTGAGATGCTTTGTGTCTGCGGATCAGGATGATTGGGTGGCCTTCTTGCCGTTGGCCAAGTTTGCCCTTAATAATCGGGCCAGTTCGGCTACCTTGGTTTCGCCTTTTTTTTTGGAACTTCGGTTTTCATCCTCGTTTTTCTTCGGGGCAGGTTGAGCCTTCGGACTGTCCTGGTGTGGATTCTGTGGTGGACAGGTTGCAGCGGATTTGGACTCAAGTGGTGGACAATTTAACGTTGTCTCAGGAAATGGCTCAACATTTTGCTAACCGCCGTCGGTGCGTTGGTCCCCGGCTTCGTGTTGGGGATTTGGTCTGGTTGTCTTCTCGTCATGTTCCTATGAAGGTTTCATCCCCTAAGTTCAAACCTCGTTTTATTGGTCCTTATAAGATTTCTGAAATTATTAATCCGGTGTCTTTTCTTTTGGCCCTTCCTGCTTCTTTTTCCATTCATAATGTGTTCCATAGATCCTTGTTGCGGAGATATGTGGTACCCATGGTTCCCTCCGTTGACCCTCCTGCTCCTGTGTTGGTTGACGGGGAGTTGGAATATGTGGTGGAGAAGATTTTGGATTCTCGTCTTTCGAGGAGGAAACTTCAGTATCTGGTCAAGTGGAAGGGTTATGGCCAGGAGGATAATTCTTGGGTTTTTGCCTCCGATGTCCATGCGGCCGATTTGGTTCGTGCTTTTCATCTGGCTCATCCTGATCGGCCTGGGGGCTCTGGTGAGGGTTTGGTGACCCCTCCTCAAGGGGGGGTACTGTTGTGAATTCCGTTCTTGGGCTCCCTCCTGTAGTTGTGAATGATACTTTTGGGAGTTCTGCCCTTGGGCTCCCTCTGGTGGGTTTGAGTGGAACTGCTGCTCCTGGAGTTTGGTCTGGCAGCTGACTTCACTAATCGGCTCCCTTGGCCTTGGTATTTAACAGGGCTCTGGCCTGTAATTCATGCCAGCTGTCAATGTTCTTCTAGGTTAGACTCAGTCTTCTCCTTGGATTTCTCTGATGGCCTGTCCATGTCAGCATAAGATAAGTTCTTGCTAGTTCTTGTACTTACTGTTCAGTTTAAAGTTATGTCTCTTTTTGTCCAGCTTGTCATTATGAAACATTCAGGCTAGCTGCAAGCTCTGGGGAAGCAGAGTTGCCCCTCCACACCGTGAGTCGGTGTGGAGGTTATTTTTGTAATCTCTGCGTGGATTTTTAGGTTCTATATACTGACCACACAGTTCCCTTTCCTATTTCTGTCTATCTAGTCAGAGTTGGCCTCCTTTGCTAAAATCTGTTTTCATCCCTGCGTTTGTCATTTCCCTCTCCACTCACAGCCAATATATGTGGGGGCTATCTTTCCTTTGGGGAATTTCTCTGAGGCGAGATAGTTTTCTATTTCCATCCTTAGGGGTAGTTAGTTCTTAGGCTGTGAAGAGGCGTCTAGGGAGTGACAGGAACGTCCCACGGCTATTTCTAGTGTTTGTGTTAGGATTAGGGATTGCGGTCAGTAAAGCTTCCACCTCCTCAGAGCTTGTTCATGATCTATTTTACCCACCAGGTCATATCAGTGCTGCTCCGTACCCACCAGGTCATATCAGTGTTGCTCCGTACCCTCCAGGTCATTTCGGTGCTGCTCCGTACCCACCAGGTCATTTCAGTGCTGCTCCGTACCCACCAGGTCATATCAGTGCTGCTTCCTTCCCACCAGGTCATATCAGTGCTGCTCCGTTACCACCAGGTCATAACAGTACAGCTGGCCCACAATGTGTTAAATACATCTCTAAAGAGGGAAAAGAAAGTTCTGAGTAATTTTTTTTTTTTTTTTGTAGCTTGTTTTGTCTTTTTTTCTTCTTAATCTTTGGGTGGTTTAGTATTTGGGTACTGATATGGAGGTTCAGGGTTTGTCCTCGCGTGTTAATCATCTCACTGCAAGGTACAGAGTATCCAAGATTATGTTGTCCAGACTCCGGTTTCTGAGCCTAGAATTCCTATTCCTGATTTGTTTTCTGGGGATAGATCTAAATTTTTGAACTTCAAAAATAATTGCAGATTGTTTTTTGCTCTGAGACCCCATTCCTCTGGTGACTCCGTTCAGCAGGTGAAGATTGTTATTTCTCTGCTCTGTGGAGACCCGCAAGACTGGGCATTCTCCCTTGAGCCAGGGAATCCTGCATTGCTCAATGTAGATGCATTTTTTCAAGCACTCGGACTGCTTTATGATGAACCTAATTCTGTGGATCAGGCAGAAAAAATCTTGCTGGCTCTGTGTCAGGGTCAGGAAGCAGCAGAAATTTACTGCCAGAAATTTAGAAAGTGGTCTGTGCTTACAAAATGGAATGAGGATGCCCTGGTGGCTATTTTCAGAAAGGGTCTTTCTGAAGCCCTTAAGGATGTTATGGTGGGGTTCCCCACACCTGCTGGTTTGAACGAATCAATGTCTCTGGCCATTCAGATTCATCGGCGCCTGCGTGAGCGTAAGGTGGTGCACCATATGGCGGTGTCATCTGGGCAGAGTCCTGAGCCTATGCAATGTGATAGGACTTTGACTAGAGCAAAACGGCAGGAATTCAGATGTCAGAATGGGCTGTGTTTTTACTGTGGTGATTCTACTCATGCTATTTCTGATTGTCCTAAGCGTACTAAGAAGGTCGCTAGGTCTGTTGCCATTAGTACTATACAGCCTAAATTTCTCTTGTCTGTTACTCTGATTTGCTCATTGTCGTCCTTTTCTGTAATGGCATTTGTGGATTCTGGCGCTGCCCTGAACTTAATGGACTTAGACTTTGCCAGGCGCTGTGGTTTTTCCTTGGAGCCTTTGCAGAGCCCTATTCCCTTGAGGGGGATTGATGCTACGCCATTGGCCAAGAATAAACCTCAGTACTGGACACATTTGATCATGTACATGGCTCCAGCACATCAGGAAAATATTCGCTTTTTGGTGTTGCATAATTTGCATGATGTTGTTGTGCTGGGTTTTCCATGGTTACAGGTACATAATCCGGTGCTGGATTGGAAATCTATGTCTGTGACTAGTTGGGGTTGCCAAGGGATACATAGTGATATTCCTGTGATGTCAATTTCCTCTTCCCCTTCTTCTGAAGTTCCTGAGTTTTTGTCAGATTTCCAGGATATATTTGATGAGCCTAAGTCTAGTTCCCTGCCTCCTCATAGGGACTGTGATTGTGCTATTAATTTGATTCCTGGCTGTAAGTTCCCTAAGGGTCGACTTTTCAATCTGTCTGTGCCAGAGCATGCCGCTATGCGGAGTTATGTGAAGGAGTCCTTGGAGAAGGGGCATATTCGCCCGTCTTCGTCACCGTTGGGAGCGGGGTTCTTTTTTGTTGCCAAGAAGGATGGCTCCTTGAGGCCCTGTATAGATTATCGCCTTCTCAATAAGATCACGGTTAAATTCCAGTACCCTTTACCTTTACTTTCAGATTTCTTTGCTCGGATTAAAGGGGCTAGCTGGTTTACCAAGATCGACCTTCGAGGGGCGTATAATCTTGTTCGTATTAAACAGGGTGATGAAGTGGGCATTTGAGGAGTGGCGTCATTGGCTTGAGGGAGCTAAGCATCGCGTTGTGGTCTTGACCGATCATAAGAATTTGATTTACCTTGAGTCTGCCAAGCGGTTGAATCCTAGACAGGCTCGATGGTCTTTGTTTTTCTCCCGTTTTGATTTTATGGTCTCGTATCTTCCGGGATCTAAGAATGTGAAGGCGGATGCCCTTTCTAGGAGTTTTCTGCCTGATTCTCCGGGAGTCCTTGAGCTGGCTGGTATTCTCAAGGAGGGGGTGATTCTTTCTGCCACCTCCCCTGATTTGCGGCGGGTGCTTCAGGAGTTTCAGGCTGATAGACCTGACCGCTGTCCTGTGGGGAAACTATTTGTTCCTGATAGATGGACTAGTAAGGTAATTTCTAAAATTCATTGTTCTGTATTGGCTGGTCATCCGGGGATTTTTGGTACCAGAGATTTGGTTGCCAGGTCCTTTTGGTGGCCTTCCTTGTCGCGGGATGTGCGTTCTTTTGTGCAGTCCTGTGGGACCTGTGCCCGGGCCAAGCCCTGCTGTTCCTGTGCTAGTGGGTTGCTTTTGCCTTTGCCGGTTCCTGAGAGGCCCTGGACGCATATTTCCATGGATTTTATTTCTGATCTTCCCATCTCTCAGAAGATGTCTGTCATCTGGGTGGTTTGTGACCGGTTTTCTAAGATGGTCCATTTGGTACTTTTGCCTAAGTTGCCTTCCTCCTCTGATTTGGTTCCATTATTTTTTCAGCATGTGGTTCGTTTGCATGGCATTCCGGAGAATATTGTGTCTGATAGAGGTTCCCAGTTTGTGTCTAGATTTTGGCGGTCCTTTTGTGCTAGAATGGGCATTGAGTTGTCTTTTTCTTCGGCATTTCATCCTCAGACAAATGGCCAAACTGAGCGAACCAATCAGACCTTGGAAACCTATTTGAGATGCTTTGTGTCTGCGGATCAGGATGATTGGGTGGCCTTCTTGCCGTTGGCCAAGTTTGCCCTTAATAATCGGGCCAGTTCGGCTACCTTGGTTTCGCCTTTTTTTTGGAACTTCGGTTTTCATCCTCGTTTTTCTTCGGGGCAGGTTGAGCCTTCGGACTGTCCTGGTGTGGATTCTGTGGTGGACAGGTTGCAGCGGATTTGGACTCAAGTGGTGGACAATTTAACGTTGTCTCAGGAAATGGCTCAACGTTTTGCTAACCGCCGTCGGTGCGTTGGTCCCCGGCTTCGTGTTGGGGATTTGGTCTGGTTGTCTTCTCGTCATGTTCCTATGAAGGTTTCTTCCCCTAAGTTCAAGCCTCGTTTTATTGGTCCTTATAAGATTTCTGAAATTATTAATCCGGTGTCTTTTCGTTTGGCCCTTCCTGCTTCTTTTTCCATTCATAATGTGTTCCATAGATCCTTGTTGCGGAGATATGTGGTACCCATGGTTCCCTCCGTTGACCCTCCTGCTCCTGTGTTGGTTGACGGGGAGTTGGAATATGTGGTGGAGAAGATTTTGGATTCTCGTCTTTCGAGGAGGAAACTTCAGTATCTGGTCAAGTGGAAGGGTTATGGCCAGGAGGATAATTCTTGGGTTTTTGCCTCCGATGTCCATGCGGCCGATTTGGTTCGTGCTTTTCATCTGGCTCATCCTGATCGGCCTGGGGGCTCTGGTGAGGGTTTGGTGACCCCTCCTCAAGGGGGGGGGTACTGTTGTGAATTCCGTTCTTGGGCTCCCTCCTGTAGTTGTGAATGATACTTTTGGGAGTTCTGCCCTTGGGCTCCCTCTGGTGGGTTTGAGTGGAACTGCTGCTCCTGGAGTTTGGTCTGGCAGCTGACTTCACTAATCGGCTCCCTTGGCCTTGGTATTTAACAGGGCTCTGGCCTGTAATTCATGCCAGCTGTCAATGTTCTTCTAGGTTAGACTCAGTCTTCTCCTTGGATTTCTCTGATGGCCTGTCCATGTCAGCATAAGATAAGTTCTTGCTAGTTCTTGTACTTACTGTTCAGTTTAAAGTTATGTCTCTTTTTGTCCAGCTTGTCATTATGAAACATTCAGGCTAGCTGCAAGCTCTGGGGAAGCAGAGTTGCCCCTCCACACCGTGAGTCGGTGTGGAGGTTATTTTTGTAATCTCTGCGTGGATTTTTAGGTTCTATATACTGACCGCACAGTTCCCTTTCCTATTTCTGTCTATCTAGTCAGAGTTGGCCTCCTTTGCTAAAATCTGTTTTCATCCCTGCGTTTGTCATTTCCCTCTCCACTCACAGCCAATATATGTGGGGGGCTATCTTTCCTTTGGGGAATTTCTCTGAGGTGAGATAGTTTTCTATTTCCATCCTTAGGGGTAGTTAGTTCTTAGGCTGTGAAGAGGCGTCTAGGGAGTGACAGGAACGTCCCACGGCTATTTCTAGTGTTTGTGTTAGGATTAGGGATTGCGGTCAGTAAAGCTACCACCTCCTCAGAGCTTGTTCATGATCTATTTTACCCACCAGGTCATATCAGTGCTGCTCCGTACCCACCAGGTCATATCAGTGTTGCTCCGTACCCTCCAGGTCATTTTGGTGCTGCTCCATACCCACCAGGTCATTTCAGTGCTGCTCTGTACCCACCAGGTCATATCAGTGCTGCTTCGTTCCCACCAGGTCATATCAGTGCTGCTCCGTTACCACCAGGTCATAACAGCAGAGCACTATATGGCACAGCTTTCTATGGTACAGCTATGGGGCAATAATGAACGGTGCAGAGCACTATATGGCACAGCTATGGGGCCATAATGAACGGTATGGAGCATCTACAGTGCCTACAAGTAGTATTCAACCCCCTGCAGATTTAGCAGGTTTACACGTTTGGAATTAACTTGGCATTGTGACATTTGGACTGTAGATCAGCCTGGAAGTGTGAAATGCACTGCAGCAAAAAAGAATGTTATTTCTTTGTTCATTTTTTTTTAAAATTGGGAAAAGTTTTTTCAGAGGGTCATTTATTATTCAACCCCTCAACCCACCAGAATTCTGTTTGGTTCCCCTAAAGTATTAAGAAGTAGTTCAGGCACAAGGAACAATGAGCTTCACATGTTTGGATTAATTATCTCTTTTTCCAGCCTTTTCTGACTATTTAAGACCCTCCCCAAACTTGTGAACAGCACTCATACATGGTCAACATGGGGAAGACAAAGGAGCATTCCAAGGCCATCAGAGACAAGATCGTGGAGGGTCACAAGGCTGGCAAGGGGTACAAAACCCTTTCCAAGGAGTTGGGCCTACCTGTCTCCACTGTTGGGAGCATCATCCGGAAGTGGAAGGCTTATGGAACTACTGTTAGCCTTCCACAGCCTGGACAGCCTTTGAAAGTTTCCTCCTGTGCCGAGGCCAGGCTTGTCCGAAGAGTCAAGGCTAACCCAAGGACAACAAGGAAGGAGCTCCGGGAAGATCTCATGGCAGTGGGGACATTGGTTTCAGTCAATACCATAAGTAACGTACTCTACCGCAATGGTCTCCGTTCCAGACGAGCCCGTAAGGTACCTTTACTTTCAAAGCATCATGTCAAGGCTCGTCTACAGTTTGCTCACTTGGAGGACTCTGAGACTGACTGGTTCAAGGTTCTCTGGTCTGATGAGACCAAGATTGAGATCTTTGGTGCCAACCACACACGTGACGTTTGGAGACTGGATGGCACTGCATACGACCCCAAGAATACCATCCCTACAGTCAAGCATGGTGGTGGCAGCATCATGCTGTGGGGCTGTTTCTCAGCCAAGGGGCCTGGCCATCTGGTCCGCATCCATGGGAAGATGGATAACATGGCCTACCTGGAGATTTTGGCTAAGAACCTCCGCTCCTCCATCAAGGATCTTAAGATGGGTCGTCATTTCATCTTCCAACAAGACAACGACCCAAAGCACACAGCCAAGAAAACCAAGGCCTGGTTCAAGAGGCAAAAAATCAAGGTGTTGCAGTGGCCTAGTCAGTCTCCTGACCTTAACCCAATTGAAAACTTGTGGAAGGAGCTCAAGATTAAAGTCCACATGAGACACCCAAAGAACCTAGATAACTTGGAGAAGATCTGCATGGAGGAGTGGGTCAAGATCACTCCAGAGACCTGTGCCGGCCTGATCAGGTCTTATAAAAGACGATTATTAGCTGTAATTGCAAACAAAGATTATTCCACAAAATATTAAACCTAGGGGTTGAATAATAATTGACCCACACTTTTATGTTTAAAATTTATAAAAATTTAACTGAGCAACAAAACTTTTTGGTTTCTAAGATTTATGCAACTGTTAATAAATCCTGCTCTTGTTTGAAGTTTGAAGGCTCTAACTTATTTGCATCTTATTAAACCTGCTAAATCTGCAGGGGGTTGAATACTACTTGTAGGCACTGTATTTTTATTTTTGAAATTCACCGGTAGCTGCTGCATTTTCCACCCTAGGCTTATACTCGAGTCAATAAGTTTTCCCAGTTTTTTGTGGCAAAATTAGGGGGTCGGCTTATACTCGGGTCGGCTTATAATCGAGTATATACGGTAAGTTCCTTAGGGGGTCTACTTTACAAAATGGTGTCACTTGTGGGGATTTTAAATGTTTTGGCACATCAGGGGCTCTCCAAATGCAACATAGCGTCTCATCTCAATTCCAGTCAATTTTGCATTGAAAAGTCAAGTGGCACTCTTTCCTTCCGAGTTCTGCCATGAGCCCAAACAGTGGTTTACTCCCACATATGGGGTATCGGCGTACTCAGGACAAATTGTACAACAACTTTTGGGGTCCATTTTCTCCTGTTACCCTTGGTAAAATGAAACAAATTGGAGCTGAAGCAAATTTTTTGTGGAAAAAGTTGAATGTTCATTTTTATTTAAACATTCCAAAAAGTCCTGTGAAACACCTGAAGGGTTAATAAACTTCTTGAATGTGGTTTTGAGCACCTTGACGGGTGCATTTTTTAGAATGGTGTCACACTTGGTTATTTTCTATCATATAGACCCCTAAAAATGACTTCAAATGAGACGTGGTCCCTAAAAAAATGGTGTTATAAAATTGAGAAATTGCTGATCAACTTTTAACCCTTATCACTCCCTAACAAAAAAAAATTTTGGTTCCAAAATTGTGCTGATGTAAAGTAGACATGTGGGAAATGTTACATATTAAGTATTTTGTGTGACATATCTCTGTGATTTAATTTCATAAAAATTCAAAGTTGGAAAATTGCGAAATGTTCAAAATTTTCGCCAAATTTCCATTTTTTTCACAAATAAACGCAGGTAATATCAAAGAAATTTTACCACTATCATGAAGTACAATATGTCATGAGAAAACAATGTCAGAATCACCGGGATCCGTTGAAGCGTTCCAGAGTTATAACCTCATAAAGGGACAGTGGTCAGAATTGTAAAAATTGGCCTGGTCACTAACGTGCAAACCACCCTTGGGGGTAAAGGGGTTAATATGCATCACATTTCCCTAGAAAATTAGAAATACTACACTCATCCTGTCTATCCTTACCATTCTGTGATCTTCCTTAAGAAATCAAATTTTCATTATATATAGTTTCAGTATATTATCGCATGCTAGCAAGAGCCCTAACAGGCAGCAAATCACAGTACAACCACTGGGAGGCAGCCACATATTGACACATATACTATAAATACCTCCCAACTATCACAAAATTATTTTTTTTTTCAAAGCGAATCATTTTGATCCACTCATGTCAGGTTATGACAAGCATAGTGAGAGAAAGAAGGATTTCTGCATAAAAGTTGTCAATTCTCTTTGGACTTCCTTTTAAATTCTATCAGTAGAGACAGTACAGTAGATTGTCTGAAGTCAAATGAAGGACCATAGATTACAAAAAGGTGATATTATGTTAATTTAAATCACAAACAAAATAATGCAAAGAGCCAAATTACAAACTGATTTTTGTGGATATCTATGGGAAGAAATGCTTAACTAACAATCTTAATTTCCAAGAATAAATTAATACCTTGTGCACGAGCATAGCTGCTGAAATTCGATTCATAAGATTAACTCGAAATCGGCAGAGGAATATGATTTGTACTGAATTTAAACACAGCAAATCGAACTGCTGATAAAAGCTGCTTATTCTACTATGAAGTCTCTCCAGACCCCAGAGACTAATAAATAAAGAGGTTAAAAATATTAAATTCACCTCACTGCCCACCTGTCTTTGAACCATAGCTCCCAGGCCTCATTTGGTTCGCTTCTGCCTCCACAGTCTCACTTCCTCTCTTCCCTCTTCTTCACTCTTCGGCACATGGGGCTAAGCCTCATCCAACTTCATAATGTGTTTCTCCCTGTGACCTCAAAGTGTCACTTGAGGCCTAATCAGTACTGGAGGTGCCAAAGAGCGAAGGCAGTTGAGAATGAGAAGACCAGGAGGATGAAGTGAACTAGCAGACGGCTGGGCGGAGAGCTGAGGTGCCAAGACCAGTTGAGGGGCAAGATGAATATAATGTTTTTTTTTGTTGTTTTTAATCCTTCACGGCCCTAAAAAGTATTCAGCACAATGACAGCCAGCAAGCTCCATTTTCCTTTATTCAAAGGAATCAAATCTCAAATAATTTAACTTCAGGTGATATCTGAATTTTTTGTGTATTTTTTTTAAAGCAAACTCAATTTGCTTTGAATTGATTTAATTAGCTCTAATTCTTTGTAATTTGGAACAAAAAACTAAGCTGTGACCAGTTAAGTGACCAACACAACAGTATTAAGTCCATTTCTCCTAAACACATGCAGATGAAGCAGTGTTGAGGTTGTCGGATGTAGCACTGAGTTGGTGGACATAGTGGACTCTGTTTTCTTTTGCTGTGAGTTTTAGAATTTATAGCATTGACCTTTGACATTTTTGCTAGATTTATTTTACTTGCAGGTGCAAACAAAGGTAACATGCTTACTCCATGAATTATAATCATCCTATAGACGTGCTTGCTTAAATTACTATGGTCTCATGAGAGTGACACCTTAAACACAAGCTTGAATGGTCCCATGTAAAAAAAACACTAGCCCAATTTTTAGCATTCTGTCTGATTTCTAATGCATCTGTCCCCTCAACTTTCCACCAGCGGTCAAGTAACTCTGCGATTAAACACCTTTGCATCTGGAGATATCATTATCTCTATAATATCCTGATTGTTTTCTCAATTTTCCTTATGTGCTTTCCAGTCAAGATTTTTATCACACTTCTTCACAGTTATTACAGAAATATAGGAAGTAAAAATAATGATAGGTAAAATACTCAGATACTTTAACCCCTTACATAGAACTGAGCACCTTTTTGGTTTCATATACAAGTACCTCAGGGCTTTTCAAACATTTGCATAGTTTGTATTTAAACTATAGCTCCTTCTGCATTTGTATTGATAAAAAGATACTTATCTAGTCACAGCAATGTCACTTGCTACTTATCATCTACGTACATATTGCTAAGAATGCTTCTCTTTTTTTTGTTAAAAAGGATGTTCAAATTTCCAGTTCACTGAGGGTCCCAAACTATATCAGCTACCACCTAGCTGTGTCGGCTACTATTGGCTACCAGTCTACAGTCCTATTGACAAAGAGTGGGACAGTGGGGCACATGCTCAGTTGTTGCTCTTCAGAGTCCCATTTTTTGACCAGTGCAGATCAGCAAGTTATCATCTATCCTGAGGATTAGCTATTTTAAAACTTTTTACAAACTTTTTTACTACTACATCGGAGCATAGATATAGGAGACACATGAGTAGCAAGTAGCAGTCAGGGGGCCAAAAGTGCCTCTGTAAGGAGGAAGACCTGTCTGTGGGTACCTGTGCAATAGTGGGTCCGGAACTGCAGAGGCTGTGTCCAGTGTTGCAGGGGGGAAGGAAATGGGAGCTGGACATGAACCATTACCTGGAGAGAAGTGGTGTGGTAAGCAGGGGGATTAGAGAGAGTGTAGCGTGGGAAAAGCCAGAGAGTTCCTGCAAGAGGAAGGAGAAGGCAGGGGCCGACTGCGCTCTGCAAAGTGAGGTGAATCGTGGAGCAGAGACCCGGGAGTGGTTTAGTGAGGGCTCCTGAGTAGCAGTGCATGCGCAGAGAGTTGGGAGCTGAGCGAAGCAGAGTGGCACGAGTGCACTGATGAACGAGCACCAAGAGCACTATCGTGGGGTGCGCATTCAGCTATCGGCGGGTGTGCAGTGGAGCACACGCCGAGTAGAGACTTGTGCAGAGCTTCGCATTTCGGCTCTGCAGATTACTGGACTAGGGACTCAACGGGCAAAACCGGTGACCGCCCATTGCCACCAGAAGTGGGTCCGTGTGTTGGGCGGGGAGCCTGAAGATGCAGTGTCAGCCTCTGCCAGCATTCCATCACCCATCGGACCGCACAAGAGTAAAGGACCGCAGAGTCATGATAAGTTGAATTTGATAGCAAGACTGTTGTGTTGTATCACAATTACACTGTTTTCATCTGCTTTCCCCCTCCCTGTTACCTCCCTCTGTTATCTCCCTACGAGAAGTTTATTGTTGTAAATTAAACCGCACTCTCGTTAACCCTTTCTCTGCATCCCTGCATTTCGGCATTCTTGTACCTGCTTACACCTCTACCACATAAGAAGACCCAAGTATTATACAATTGTACACATGGTAAGTGGAAGACCCTGTTACAGTAGTTGCATTGGGGCCAGTAACTTTCAGGTAGCCTAAAATACTTACATTACTGCCTCCCAAAAGAAAACAGTATCTATTAAACAATTGGAAATAATGACTTTTTAAATTTGTCAGAATACAAGACACATGCTGGTACTTATGGCAAATTGTACTCTGTGTATTTAACTAGCATGTGAGCATTTTTTCATTACTAATCTTCGTGGCTTACTCGTCTGCTTTTATATGGATGAGGTCAGAACAACCTGTATCAGATCATTTTGACAGTAGCAGTGAAACCAGATAAGTGTGTTGATAATATCTTAAGAATTATGAGTGCCAGAAAAATTCATAATTCATATTGCTGGTTCAAGTAAAAGATACATAAGTCCCTTAAAATAAAGATTTATCAAACATGAAAATGAAATAATAATTTCCACCTGCAAGCTGGATAGATACACAAAGTTTTATTTATTCAATTTTAAAGAAGCAATGAAATAGAAATGTATTTAAATATGGCATCACTGTCTCACTATTGCCAGCAGATGGCAGCAGAGCGATCGTGTAAGAATGAATGTCATTACTACTGGTGACTGTGAATGGAGCATATGTTGGGCCAAACACTAAGCATAAAATTCTCAAAGAGTATACTTAGAAATGTGCTTTTATGGTAACTAAATTTGTGGAAGTCGATATTGCAAAAGTCAAGACATTACTGCTATCAGGGTCCCAGACAAGAAAAGAGTGCAGGAAGGAAAGCAACACAACTTTTTGGGGTCCAAGGGTCACATTGTCAAAATGATACACTTAAAGGGTCATAAAAAAATTGACACTTATAGGGGTTGTCTCTGGTTCTTAAGTGGCTAAAACTACAAAGTGCTTGCAAAAATAATTTACCTTGTATTTCTAAATCTTCTTCGTTCTCTTTAAATGGAGGGATTTTTACATTTATAGTATACAGCACAATGCCTAGGTTACTAGCCACCCTACAGTCCGTGTGTCTTGTTACCTAGGCAACAAGCGTGTGCCGATTGCAGGCTATGTGCTCTCGAGCCTACAAGCGCTGCTCTGAAGTTGGCCAGATCACTGGATACGGTCAGCTGCGGTGTATCTGCACTTCCTCCATGCTGCGGAGGCAAAGCCGCCTGTGCGAGCAGTATGAGAGAGCTCTGTTTGGGCCAGCTGCGTGACTGTCTCTAAATTCCTTTAATGTATGCTGCATTATGTACGCTACAAATTTACCTTTTATAAATGCTTTATTCATTTAAAATTCAGTGTTCTAGGGCCCATTTAATCCCAAGACTGTGTGCTGCACACAAAGAGTATACATTTTTTCTCCATAAATATTTTTACCTATTTAACTTTTTCTTACACATATTTAGTAACAGTTATCACACATGGACATATTTTAGAATATCTTGTTCCTTTACAGCCAATACCACAGAACTCTGCGCTCCTTAACGTGCCCCCACATCCGTCCTACTATGTGTAGCATGGGACATACTTTTGTGGCCTTAGGAAAAGACTGGAAGGACAATAATATGATCTTTATAAATCACTTATTCTATAAAATAAGCTTTATAATAGACTGTGAATGGCGGGTGTTCAGGTATAAAGTGATACAACAGAGGTATGTTCTAGTGCTCATAGATCACATAACGAACGTACAACTTCATTACCTGTAGTCTGCAAAACAAACATGTGTAGAGTTCCAGCTTTTCTTTTGTACATACAATACCTAATAACTGGCAATTGGGTCTATATTTTTTTAACTGTTTATTACTGACGACTATGTCATGAGACCACTAGGGATGAACTGGAAATTCGGATTCGTCGGGTGTAACCAAACTGCAGTGCACAGTTCGGTTCGGGTACCAGAATTCTACCCTAAGTCGAACCTGAACCCCATAGAAATCAATGAGGACCTGAACTTTTGTGCTGTAAAATGGTCATAGTTTGGGCTAGGGGGCACTCTCTCTTCTCTTAGAACTCCAAACACTAGACTTCCGGGAGAAGTCTGTGTTCAGAGTTCAGCACTGGACTTTACAGTTTGGGTTCGCTCATCTCTAGTGACCACCAATCTGACCATCAGGGCAATATATTGTAGAGTGGTAGTCAGTCTCCAACTTCCTCATTGTACAATATATAACACTAGATAGAGGCCCGAGGGCAGTAATGTCACGATGGGGGCAGGCTTTGCAGCGTTGAGAATCTCTCCCTCCATGTGCTCACCCACCTTTCCCCACCTTTTCTCTTTCCCCATGAGCTGATTTCTCCCATGTGCTCTCTTCTTTTGACCTGTGTACTCCATGTCCCCCTTGTCTGCTGTGTTGTGCCTTTGCTGCTTTCCTTTTATTGTCATTTGCAAACTTTTAGGAGGAGCCATGTAGGCGTTGATATTTGCTTTTTAACCCCTTAACGACCGCCGATACGCCTTTTAACGGCGGCCGCTAAGGGTACTTAAACCACAGCGCCGTTAATTAACGGCGCTGTGGAAAAAGTGAATAGCGCCCCCCAGAGTCGGATTTTCTCTGGGGTCTCGGTTGCCGAGGGTAGCCGAGACCCCAGAGAACATGATTCGGGGGGTTTTTACCGACCCCCGAGTTGCGATCGCCGGTAATTAACCGTTTACCGGCGGTCGCAACAAAAAAAACAAAACGCGATTTGCCGTTTAATTTCTCTGTCCTCCGATGTGATCGCACATCGGAGGACAGAGAAATGTGGTCCCCGATGGCCCCCAATAGCCCCCCAATACTTACCTACCTCCCCCGGTGCTCCTCGTGTCTCCCCATGGGCGCCGCCATCTTTTTTCCGGGAAAAAATGGCGGGCGCACGCGCAGTGCGCCCGCCGCCCGGCACCCGGATGTTCTTTGGGGTCTCGGCTGCCGGGGGTAGCCGAGACCCCAAAGAACATGATCGGGGTCGATTTGCACCGACCCCTGCTTTGCGATCGCCGGTAATTAACAGTTTACCGGCGACCGCAAAAAAAAAAAAAAAAAAAAAAAAGCGATCAGTTATTTCTCTGTCCTCTGATGTGATCGCACATCAGAGGACAGAGAAATAGGGGGATTCGGGGACCCTATCATACTCACCCGGGGTCCCTGGGTCCTCTTCTGTCTTCTCCTGCCAGCCGGCTTTTTCATCATGGCGGGCGCATGCGCAGTGCGCCCGCCATCTGCTGCCATCTGCCGGCCGGCAGGAGAAGACAAGTTGGGGCTAAAATTAGGGTTAGGGTTAGGGTTAGGGTTGGGGCTAAATTTAGGGTTAGGGTTAGGGCTAGGGTTAGGGTTAGGCTACTTTCACACTAGCGTTTTTTGGCTTCCGTCGCAATGCGTCGTTGGAGAAAAAACGCATCCTGCAAAAGTGCTTGCAGGATGCGTTTTTTCTCCATTGGCTTGCATTAGCGACGCATTGCGACGGATTGCCACATGTCGCATCCGTCGTGCGACGGATGCGTCGTGCTTCGGCGGACCGTCGACACAAAAAAAACTACATGTAACTTTTTTGTGCGACGTGTCCCACATATTTCAGTGCCACGTGCCACGTATTTAAGTGACACGTGCCACGTATCAAAGTGCCACGTGCCACATATTTCAGTGCCACGTATCAAAGTGCCACGTGCCACGTATCAAAGTGCCACGTGCCACGTATCAAAGTGCCACGTGCCACGTATCAAAGTGCCACGTGCCACATATTTCAGTGCCACGTGCCACGTATCAAAGTGCCACGTGCCACGTATCAAAGTGCCACGTGCCACATCTTTCAGTGCCACGTGCCACATATTTAAGAGACACGTGCCACGTATCAAAGTGCCACGTGCCACATATTTCAGTGCCACGTATTTAAGTGACACGTGCCACGTATCAAAGTGCCACGTGCCACATATTTCAGTGCCACGTATCAAAGTGCCACGTGCCACCTATCAAAGTGCCACGTGCCACCTATCAAAGTGCCACGTGCCACGTATCAAAGTGCCACGTGCCACATATTTCAGTGCCACGTATTTAAGTGACACGTGCCACGTATCAAAGTGCCACGTATCACGTATTTCAGTGCCACGTATTTAAGTGACACGTATCACGTGTAAGTGCCACGTGTCACGTATTTAATTGCCACATATTTAAGTGCCACGTATCAAGATTTTCCATGGAGAACAGACACATCCAGAGATATGTCTGCTCTCCACGGCTGCAGCAACACACTGACAGGAGCCATAGTTCCTGTCGGTGTGTCACTGCGCATGCGCGAGCGAGTTTACCGGCGGTCATTGACCCCGGCACTCTCGCTTAACGGCAGTGCTGCGTGGGAAAGTTCAACGCAGCTGTACTGCTGTTAACCGAGACGCCGGAGTCATTGAACTCCGGAACAGTACGCGATACACTGCTAGGAGCTTCGCTCCTGGCAGTGTATCGCCGGAGAGCAGCCGATCGGCGTGGGACACTCGTTTTATGGATTCTGCGGACAGGGAGTATGAATTTGGTTTATTATTTTTGGATTTTTTCCTGGAGGATCGAGGGCTTCGCCTACAAGTGTGCTGTTGGTGAGTATATACTCTGTGTTATATGTTGTATGTACTGTGTGTCATGTATGTGTATTGTGTGTAGGTGTTTTGTGTAACTTTACAATTGTGCTAAGTCGCCGGACACAGGGACAACTCTCCCATCCTAATACCGGATGGGAGTAGTAGTCCCATACGGCGACTTAGCACAATGGTGGCACTAGCGTCGCATGGGGACACACACACGCACACACACGCACACACACGCACACACACGCACACACACACACACAGAAGGACTCCATGCTGCTTCACTGGGGGGCGGGGGCTTCCCTCTTCCTGTCCGACGTCACGTCCGGTCCTGGGTGTCAACCCCTCCGTACAAAGACGCCGACACCCAGGACAAAGGCGCTGTGTGTGGAAGGTAATATGGGGCCCTAGGGGGATACGCAGACACGCTGCTGCGTAAAGAATTGACATGTCAATTCTTTTTACGCCGGCGTGTTTGCAGACAAAAGCGCCGCGTTTTTTTGCGGTGTGTCTGAACGGCAAAGTGAATTTCTCATTCACTTTGCCGGCAGATGAAAATGACATTGCGCATTTTTGAAAAGCGCCCGCAAAATAGCGCTCAAAAATGCGCTATGTCTGAAAGTAGCCTAAGGCTTCTTTCACACTTGCGTCGGTACGGGGCGGTCGCAATGCGTCGGCCCGATGTACCGACGCACGTTGTGAAAATTGTGCACAACGTGGGCAGCGGATGCAGTTTTTCAACGCATCCGCTGCCCAGTCTATGTCCTGGGGAGGAGGGGGCAGAGTTACGGCCACGCATCCGCGGAAATGGCGGACGCGACATACAAAAAAAAGGTTACATTGAACTTTTTTTGTGACGACGGGGGCTAAAGTTATGGTTAGGGTTGGGGCTAAAGTTAGGGTTGGGGCTAAAGTTAGGGTTAGAGTTGGGATTAGGGTTAGGGTTTGGATTAGGGTTGGGATTAGTGTTACGTTTGGGATTAGGGTTGGGATTAGGGTTAGGGTTGGGATTAGGGTTAGGGGTGTGTTGGATTTAGGGTTTTGATTAGGGTTATGGTTAGGGTTGAGATTAGGGCTGTTTTGGGGTTAGGGTTGTGATTATCGTTAGGGTTGTGATTAGGATTATGGATCGGGTTGAGATTAGGGTTAGGGCTGTGTTGGGGTTAGGGTTGGAGTTAGAATTGGGGGGTTTCCACTGTTTAGGTACATCAGGGGGTCTCCAAACACGACAGCCAATTTTGCGCTAAAAAAGTCAAATGGTACTCCCTCCCTTCTGAGCTCTGCCGTGCGCCCAAACAGTGGTTTACCCCCACATATGGGGCATCAGCGTACTCGGGATAAATTGGACAACAACTTTTGGGGTCCAATTTCTCCTGTTACCCTTGTGAAAATAAAAACTTGGGGGCTAAAAATCTTTTTTGTTGGAAAAAAATATATTTTTTTATTTTCACTACTCTGCATTATAAATTTCTGTGAAGCACTTGAGCTTTCAAAGTTCTCACCACATATCTAGATAAGTTCCTTAGGGGGTCTAGTTTCCAAAATTTGGTCACTTGTGGGGGTTTCTACTGTTTAGGTACATTAGGGGTCTGCAAACGCAACATAACGCCCGCAGACAATTCTATCAAAGTCTGCATTGCAAAATGGCGCTCCTTCCCTTCCGAGCTCTGCCGTGCGCCCAAACAGTGGTTTACCCCCACATATGGGGTACCAGCATACTCAGGACAAATTGGACAACAACTTTTGGGGTCCAATTTCTCTTGTTACCCTTGTGAAAATAAAAATTTGGGGGCTAAAAAAATCTTTTTTGTGGGAAAAAAAAATATTTTTTATTTTCACTACTCTGCATTATAAACTTCTGTGAAGCACTTGGGCATTCAAAGTTCTCACCACATATCTAGATAAGTTCCTTGGGGGGTCTATTTTCCAAAATGGGGTCACTTGTTGGGGGTTTCTACTGTTTAGGTACATTAGGGGTCTGCAAAGGCAACATAACGCCCGCAGACAATTCTATCAAAGTCTGCATTCCAAAATGGCACTCCTTCCCTTCCGAGCTCTGCCATGCGCCCAAACAGTGGTTTACCCCCACATATGGGGTACCAGCATACTCAGGACAAATTGGACAACAACTTTTGGGGTCCAATTTCTCTTGTTACCCTTGTGAAAATAAAAACTTGGGGGCTAAAAAATCTTTATTGTTAAAAAATATATATTTTTTATTTTCACGACTCTGCATTATAAACTTCTGTGATGCACTTGGGCATTCAAAGTTCTCACTACACATCTAGATAAGTTCCATGGGGGGTCTAGTTTCCAAAATGGGGTCACTTTTGGGGGGTTTCTGCTGTTTAGGCACATCAGGGGCTCTCCAAACGCGACATGGCGTCCAATCTCAATTCCAGTCAATTTTGCATTGAAAAGTCAAATGGCGCTCCTTTGCTTCCGAGCTCAGCCATGCGCCCAAACAGTGGTTTACCCCCACATATGGGGTGTCGGCGTACTCAAGACAAATTGTACAACAGCTTCTGGGGTCCATTTTCTCCTGTTGGTAAAATAAAAATTTGGAGGCAAAAAGATCATTTTTGTAGAAAAAATGCGATTTTTTTATTTTCACGGCTCTACGTTATAAACTTCTGTGAAGCACCTGGGGGTTTAAAGTGCTCACCACACATCTAGATAAGTTCCTTAAGGGGTCTAGTTTCCAAAATGGTGTCATATGTGGGGGGTCTCTACTGTTTAGGCACATCAGCGGCTCTCCAAACGTGACATGGCGTCCGATCTCAATTCCAGCCAATTCTACATTGAAAAAGTAAAACGACACTCCTTCTCTTCCAAGCTCTGCGGTGCGCCCAAACAGTGGTTTACCCCCATATATGGGGTATCGACGTACTCAGGAGAAATTGCACAACAACTTTTGTGGTCTAATTTCTCCTGCTACCCTTGTGAAAATAAAAATTTGGGGGCAAAAAGATCATTTTTGTAGAAAAAATGAGATTTTTTATTTTCACGGCTCTACGTTATAAACTTCTGTGAAGCACTTGGGGGTTCAAAGTGCTCACCACACATCTAGATAAGTTCCTTGGGGGGTCTAGTTTCCAAAATGGTATCACTTGTGGGGGGTTTCCACTGTTTAGGCACATCAGGGACTCTCCAAACGCGACATGGCATCCGATCTCAATTCCAGCCAATTCTGCATTGAAAAAGTCAAACGGTGCTCCTTCACTTCCAAGCTCTGCGGTGCGCCCAAACAGTGGTTTACCTCCACATATGGGGTATCGACGTACTCAGGAGAAATTGCACAACAACTTTTGTGGTCTAATTTCTCCTGTTACCCTTGTGAAAATAAGAATTTGTGGGCGAAAAAATCATTTTTGTGAAAACAAATGCGATTTTTTATTTTCACGGCTCTACGTTATAAACTTCTGTGAAGCACTTGGGGGTTCAAAGTGCTCACCACACATCTAGATAAGTTCCTTGGGGGGTCTAGTTTCCAAAATGGTGTCACTTGTGGGGGGTTTCCACTGTTTAGGCACATTAGGGGCTCTCCAAACGCGACATGGCGTCCGATCTCAATTCCAGCCAATTCTGCATTGAAACAGTCAAACGGTGCTCCTTCACTTCCAAGCTCTGCGGTGCGCCCAAACAGTGGTTTACCTCCACATATGGGGTATCGGCGTACTCAGGAAAAATTGCACAACAAAATTTGTGGTTAAATTTCTGTTTTTACACTTGTGAAAATTAAAAAAAATGGTTCTGAAGTAAAATGTTTGCAAAAAAAAGTAAAATGTTCATTTTTTTCTTCCACATTGTTTTAGTTCCTGTGAAGTACGTAAAGGGTTAATAAACTTCTTGAATGTGGTTTTGAGCAGCTTGAGGGGTGCAGTTTTTAGAATGGTGTCACACTTGGTTATTTTCTATCATATAGACCCCTCAAAATCACTTCAAAGGTGATGTGGTCCCTAAAAAAAACATGGTGTTGTAAAAATGAGAAATTGCTGGTCAACTCCCTAACAAATAACTCCCTAACATATAACTCCCTAACAAAAAAAAAAATTGTTTCCAAAATTGTGCTGATGTAAAGTAGACCAGTAGTAGTGTTACCACTAACTTGAAGTACAACATGTCACGAAAAAACAATCTCAGAATCAGCGGGATCCGATAAAGCGTTCCAGAGTTATAACCTCATAAAGTGACACTGGTCAGAATTGTAAAAATTGGCTCGGTCATTAAGTACCAAATTGGCTCTGTCACTAAGGGGTTAAAGGGGTTTTCCCACGAACAAAAGTTCATTTTAAAAATTGTCTGTGTCTGACCGTGTACAGAGCATGCCACAGCTCCTGGGCAGGGGAGGAAGCAAAATATTTTTTAAAAATAGTCAGTGAAATATTTTGCCTGACAAAAGAAATCCACTGTGATCCCCTGCTGTAATGTCAGTATTATCTTTTGCTTCCTTTCCTGCCCAGGAGATGTGGTATGCTCCGTACACGGTCAGACACAAACGATTTTTAAAATGAACTTTTGTCCGTGAGAAAACCCCTTTAATGTGACCGGCTTCCTCTGCCTGTAGACATGTAGGGCAATTGCCGGCGGGATCAACCGGTGTGTTAGCGACGGTGTTATGCTGGTGGTACCGCGCAAGAGGCTGCATACACCATATACAGTGTGTGTGTGTGTCTCTGTGTGGTGCATACGGCATATACAGTGTGTATTTGTGTGTGTGTGTGTTGTGCACACAGCGTAAACAGTGTGCGTGTGTGGTGCAATGGTGTTCCACTGGTGGTACCGCGCAAGAGGCTGGTACCACCATCAGTTTCCATATTGAGACACCCATCACTGGGGTGTCCCAATATGGCGGTCGGTGAACTTCTGCCACTTGGAATTCTGGGATCTGGAACAGGATGTGAAGACATTACAAGGTAAGCATATATTAAGATTATGTCGCTGTAGTAGGTAAGTTCATATAACAATTTGCTGCAGTCATAGGACTTGGCTGTGTAAAATCTGCTGGTTAACCGGTAAATTAATTCTGTCTGTAACGGCCAACATCCAATCCAATAACAGGGAAACCAGAGATGCAAAAAATATGCATATGGGGTCAATGCAATAGTCTGAAAACACTCTACCCATATCAATCATTACTTCTCAACCTACAAATAAATTAGTTTAAGCATAAAATAGTTAGTATAATAATACATTTTACGTCTAGATAAATCACCTCCAACAAATTTTACTTAAAGAGTAATTAAACTTTCATTTATTTTATTTTTTTTCAAACATGGAAAGTTGTGAAGCTTTGCAGATCCCTTTATTAGGGGATTTATTTTCATTTCAGTAAAAAAAATTAAGTAAGTGGCTTTCAAACCCCTGCTTTTCCCCAGTCTAATTGTCTGCCATCAGGTGCATTGACATCAGAATATACACATTTGGAGTACAGATGATGGCAGTGAAAGGGTGTGCTCAGCATGTCTGTTTTACTAATTCTGGGGAGAGCTGCTGCAGGAGATTGTCCTGCACTACACTCAAAAGAGAAGACAGCTAATAACCCTTTCACAGCCATCATCTGTACTCCAAATGAGTATGTTCTGTTATCAACACAAGTAAAGTGAGCAAATAGACTGGGGAAAAGCTGGGGTTTGGGAATCACTCACATGCATTTTTTACAGGACTGAAGACAAATCACCCAATAAAGTGATTTGCAAAGTGTCACAGTTTTAAATGTTAACTTATTATTTAATTTTAAATTCTTTCCATCTGCTTAATCCTGCTAGATATTTTACTGGGAATGGCAAGTTTAAGAATAAAGATCGGAGCAGGAAATATCAATTAAAAAAATATATCAATTAAAAAAATGTAGAATACGGATTGAACAGGCATAGATAAATAGACTGGAAGATATTATAGGATTAGTCGATGGTTTAAGATTTTATTAGTGTTGTAAATGTAGAAGATTTATTTAGATGTCATTGTTAAGGACCCTCATACAAATTAAAATCAGCCCAATTTAACTGTATGGGGGTCTCCTATCTCTACCCCAAACATGACAGATTAGAGAAGGGTTGGAAAATTGGAACTTAAATGTGCTATTATTTTGTTTTCTTCCTAGATAAGCCACTGACAACAGTGTCTAGGAGCATCTTTCTGCGCCCCCCATTGAAATCATATGAATATCAACCATATTGAGCGTATGCATGTATAAGAGAGTCATGAGAGAGCTACTGGGTAAAACAGCATTGTGTCAGCAGCTATCTGGGATATGTATAAATAATGCATTATAATCGAAATATACAAATATTGAAATTATCGATTGGTGGAAGTGAATATTTGTTTCTCAACAGTTTATCAATATCTACAACATTAGTAACCTGCTAAATTGCCCTAGAAGGAAAAGAAACTTCTGCTTAAAAACAAGTGCCATTTTGAATATTCCCAAAATGAAATTGTATCAAAACAAAAATAAACAGTTGTATACTGTAAGCTGGAGTGAAATGGTGCAGAAAGCATGATAATATGTTTGTTCTGTCGACATTTGAAGCTTAAAGAGGTTTTTGAGAAGACTTCAATTATAAAAACATTTAAAACACACAAAGTTGCACAATTTTTATTTTAATGAAGATGAGAAGTTCATTAAAGAAGATAAATATTTCATTAGATGTTAAATAAAACAAAGAGATTTTTTGGCTTCTCTCAGCACAAAATTCCTTTGAAAGATTAATTAATACATGCAAATTATGCAAATTAGACCCATGCAAATATTTTATGAAGACAATTAAGGGAACCATTAATTACTGCTTTTTTTGCTTCACTGAGATTCATTCATTTAATTTTAATTTCACTTTAACTGTTTTGATGTGTAATCTCGCAGCTAAGAACTTTATCTTTCCTAGTGGGTCACTTAAACGTATATACATTTCATCAAGTGCAAGGCAATACAGAACGTGAGGAAAGGTATTCTCCAGACCATGCTCTCTATTAAGGGGGATGTCTAGCACAATACAGTCCTAGAAAGAAGTAAGCAGAATGAGAACGTGAGCTCATTCTTGGCTGAGGTTCAACTGCTGGAAAAGCAATTAATTTGCTTTGGCTGTTCTAATATAGGGGAATTAGAAAGTGTGACACAAGACAAATAGAAATAATTAGTTCTCCAAAATGATGTTCTCATTAATATAGTTTGAATATTTGAAATAATAATAGAAAAAATATTGTGCTATACTGCTTTATCAACATATTAATGCAGTGCGAGATAACACAATGTACCATTTGACTTCAGTTTGACATTAAAATATCTCTTTTCCAGGAGTGAGACTGGCTCTAACTTGGCAAAGCTACTGAAGAGTGTTAATTATAATGTTATGGTTAGCATATAAATCAATCCTGAGTTGCATTATAATGTATCTAACAGTCATAGAAATGTATTATTGGTGGGTTTTTTACAGGTCAGGAAGGAAGAAGATGGGGCCCAATAGCACAAATCTAAATTCCACCCTTCATATTAGAATGGTGGATTTGCTGCTTATAACAGAAGGGCTTCTTGTTTTCCATGCCTGTACTTTCCACGCCACTGATTGGATAGGAAATCCTGTGCCAATCGGTATCAAGGAAGCTGAGACCAATAAGTTTAGGTACTTTATCTTTAAGGAGCTGAAACTCCTAAACCCTTCATCCAATTTGAATGTGGATACCCTCAAATGAAAGCTGAAAGTCTGAACTTCAACTGCATCTGAATTGTTTTGTTTAAAATTCATTGTGGTAATGTCTATAACCAAAATTAGAAAAATGTTGTCTCTGTCCAAATATATATGGACTTAACTGTATGTGGGCTCTATACTTATCCTGTCCGGTGTTCTCTAGTCCTGCTTTTAGATGCCTTATCTTAACTATACTTTAGTTCAATGTGTCTTTAATAAAAATTAATATATAGTATATATTTTTAGATACTTAGCAGTTCTTTATAATTTGTTGGCTAGTATTTGGTATTCTAAAGGCATATCTCCCGTGATGTATTTATGCATAAAGTGACCTCCTGTGACCCTAATGTTGGTATTTATTAGAAGTTTAAAATCTACAAGGAAAAATAAGCAACATGTGCATGAGATTTCAGAAACCTCATTCACTATGCTGTGTGACATGGTCACTGGTGCCATACATGAGGGGAGATATGTGTCACAAAGGTTGCTTTTCTGCATAATGTGAAAGCCAAAAGTGTTTTCTCCAGCATGATATGTGCTGAGAGCAATCCAGTCGCTATATGGGCATGGCTTTTACGGTGGGTAGGTCAGAGATGGGCAGGACGCTTACCCACCATATCTCGACCTCCAGGGTGTGCCTGGAGGGAGTTAAATGATCAACAATTTTTTTTCTCTGTCTGGGCGTAGTATGGAGGAAGGAAGCCTCCAGACTGCTAGCTCCTGCAAGAGTTGCCATATATGTTGTCCCAGAAGTACTGGGCAGGACTTTGTATGAACTATTTACTTTCTTTTGAGCTAGACGGGCTGTTTTTCTGTAACCAGTTTGTGTTTTTGGTTTATGATGCAATAAACCACCCAGAGACTTTAACCACACGTGTGCCTGTGTCGACCTTGAAGAACAGATAAATAAGCCGATCTTCCACAGCTGGTACTGAGAGAACAAGCCCTAAAAGTGTATTCATATACCGTACTTAAAAATCTCTCTTACCATATGTGATACACATTATTTTTTCATGTTTCAAGAGACATGATAATATGGAATCATGCCTTTAGGTAAGAATAGTTACAACATACATCGTTTCAAGGAACACTATGTCAGCAAAGAGTCTTGTGTGCCCTGTAAAGTCTTCCACACACAACTCTGCCATGTCTATGCGACTTTAAATGTAGGAAGGTTACATAGTTTTCTGATTACAAAGAATGTGGTCTTTTTCAATATTCGGTTGTACTCAAATATTTATATAACAAAAATACAAAAAAGTCCTTGTTTTTTCATTTCCTTTCATCTGAATACACAGATAACATATTTCCTTGTCAGTCAAGTGTGATCAATATTCAGTCACAGAATATCAAAGCTCTCTGATGGTAAAGTTACTGATTTACAATTATGTTTTTTAGCAAGCATGAGAAACAGTAAAAAAATCTATGACTTGGACATTGGAATTTATTTCAGCACCATAATAAATATTATTTTAATTTACACCCTAATGCAAACCATTAACATTATTAATAAGGTTTGTGCAGGCTTATCTCAAAATAATCATGAAAAGTAAATCCATTAATTGACTTCCACATGTAAAGATGTTCATGGGAAGTTCAATTAAAGGAAACCTTTCAGCAGATTTTCAGTAACTAAAATGCAACATTAAGGCTTATAAAATGTGTAGTAAACATAAATAAATAAAACGGACTACGCTGAATGCTAATCGCTTATGTGAAGACATCACAATAGTTCTGAACGGCAGAGGAGACACATTATCCCTGCAGTTACCCCTGACATTGAAATTCTTACATCAATATTAGCTTAGTAGAAATCCCACACATGCATTGTTCTAAGCCCTGCAGGATCTCATAAATGTGCATTGTGCAGATAAAGCCAAGAATGTACTGATGACTTCACTACACATGCCCAGAGTGTACACGTGAACAGAGCATGTGCAGGATCTCATTTCAGCTGGTGGTGACCTCTGAAGCACATTGAGATATCAACCAGAGAGATGTTGGTGTGGTAAGAGCAGGGATACCTTGGCTCTCCAGCAATGCCCAGATGACTCCAAGTAAGCAACAATTCATGCAGTTTATAGGTTGATTTTCTGCATAATAGTTACAGTACTGATGTGGGTAGGGCATGCTCACCACATTATTTACAAGCCTTGGGGCATCATAAGAAGAGTTTAATCACTGAACCATAACTGTTGGATGCCTTTTATTTTTGGAGATTTATCATTCAGCATACTATGCATCCTTGTTTTATATAATACCCCGGATTGTCCAAGATTTAGGTATTGATGACTGAACCATAAGCTTGGTGATCAGTATTAGATTAGAGTGAGTCTGACACTCTGTACTCTCACCGCGGTTTTCTTGTTTCCACAAGACTGGGGAGGCCTCCACCCCTCTTTTTTTGAGCTGTGCGCACAGGAGCCGTTCTGTCCAGCGTGTCCACATGGACATTCCTTTTCTGTATCCTGCTCATACAGGTACTCTACAAATGACCAGGTTTTAAATACATCAGATAGGGATTACATACATTAGTTAGGACTGCTCTAATATGGGTATACATTGGCGATTGGTAGAGCGGCTTAATATACATTTTTTGCAAAAAATGTATCAACCAAATACCCTGTTTTTTCCATCTTTTTACAAGCACTTGCTGTCCACTGTGATTTTTTTTGCAACAGAGTGTTTTTGGTTTTACTGTGCTTTTTTGTGTTTTCAAGTCTCTTGGTGGTGTGAAGATGTCTCTACTGGCTTGTTCACTGTGCACGCAGCTCATGTGTTCTGGTTTTACATAATTGTTTTCTTGTTTCCACAAGAATGGGGAGGCCTCCACTCCTCTTTTTTTGAGCTGTGCGCACAGGAGCCGTTCTGTCCAGCGTGTCCACATGGACATTCCTTTTCTGTATCCTGCTCATACAGGTATTGTACATATGACCAGGTTTTAAATACATCAGATAGGGATTACATACATTAGTTAGGACTGCTCTGATATGGGTATACCTTGGCGATTGGTAGAGCGGCTTAATATACATTTTTTGCAAAAAACGTATCAACCAAATACCCTGTTTTTTCCATCTTTTTACTAGCACTTGCTGTCCACTGTGATTTTTTTTTGCAACAGAGTGTTTTTGGTTTTACTGTGCTTTTTTGTGTTTTCAACTCTCACCGCGGTGTAGGATGGGACACCACACCTCCGCACACTGTGTAGATGCTGCAGCTCAGTGACCTCAAAAATATCAAAATCATAAAAATCCTTAAGAGTGTTTATTTTACCTAAATGCAGGAACTTAGACCACCCCAGGAATCATCCATATCTGGGAAGTAGCAGAGTACAACACATTTTTATTGTATCACTTAGTTCAGAAGTAATAAGTCAAGCCAAGCTTATTGTAATAGCTTTCAACCCTGGTCAAATTAGGGGACCTTAGCATAAGACATTTTTTATGATGTCCATATATTCTAACAGAACGTAATGAAAAGTGTTATCTGGGGACATCCTATTTAAAGAAAAATGTCATAGACATAAGCAACTTAGTTCAAGGAAAAGTTGAATTTACCTCGAATTTTATCAAAAACTTCAGGTTCTTTTGAATCCGGCAAAATGACAGCTGGCCAACCACCATTGTTTTGAAATGTCAAAGGCTGAAAAGAGGTTAAAAATATGATACTCACTGCTTATCTTTCCCAACTTCCCTGCCCACATCCTTTTCCCTCTCTCGAAATCCTCTTTGGGCATGGTGCGTGCATTTTCACCAGGGCTTGAGGTGACAAATAGGCTTTAGAAATAACAACACATGTCATGACATTACAAATTGCGTCACCTGTGGCCTATGCACAGAATGAATATGCCCAAAGAGGATGATATGCATCGGAGGAAAGGAGAAGCTGGACAGAATGGTGGAAGCATATCCTACTTTCAACAGTGGCCATTGAAGTCTATAGGGATACATCAAAAATGAATAAAAACTTTGGGGTTGTAGTTCAACATATTTGTGTTTTATAAAATACACTAACAACAAAATCACTGGAAGAGGATATGGGGCAAACATTGCAAAACAGCTATACAAACAGTAAGATTTCTCTTATATTCTGCAATAACATTCAGAAAAATAGTATCCTCTTCCCTTAGTTATAAACTAAACACCTGATAATAGAAGATATGATTTTACATTGTGTGCGCTGGAGCTGACCCATTACCTGTTATTTTAAACATAACCAAATTAATTTACTGTAATAAGCAGCAGTGCAAATGTGACCTTGTGTTCATTCCAGCCAGATGGTGAGCTGCATGGTTGAATAGCATACTATAACAAGAGAACAGTCAAATGCAAAAACCTAGATTTATGGATTTTGCACATCTTACCTTGTATTGTCCTTTCAGCATCTGTTCTGGCCCCATTGCGGTCAGATTCTATCTCCGGGGTCAAAGCCTCTGAAAGCAGAGACAAAAATGAATGACATTAGCAGCTGAAATACAGCCGGATTTAACCTACTGTGTGCACACTAAGACCATGGCACATAAGGTATATTTACTTTTCTGTGACACCATATAACTCACTCTATTCCTCTAACCTTCATGCAATAGAGGCTATCAGTGACACCATTATCTTATTCATTTATTTTATATCTTTGAACAATGATAGGAGTTTTTTTTTTCAATTTAATTCTGAAATCTATATTTCCTTTTTTGGCCGCTGATGTCCTACGTTAGCAGAATTACAGTTTGCACCCATTGTAAAATTTTACTTTTTTATGATAAAAATAAAAGATGCAGGCATGGGGCTAAATATATCTAAAAAAAAAGAATTACACAATGACAACAATAAAGTATATGTTAATGCTATAAAAAAACAATAAAAAATAAAATATTACAATTAATTTTATATGTATATCAACATCTGCATTCTTCTAAATTGCTCCAGTGTACATGTTATATTTATTTATTTTTTTATTTGTTTTATATTTTACTATGATTTAACTAGAATTATTTGATTAGTTACATATTGGATTTTTTTGATCTTACGGTGACTATTGGAAAATAATATTTTTATGCACTTTATGTGCATATGATTTGCCTAAAACAAGAAAATGGGGCACTCTGCTACTTGTGTCTCTTCTGTTCTTTCTCACCATATTCCTTTTCTTTTTTTACTTTTCTAATTTAACCCTCTTCCCAAAGAAACATACCAATAAATGTAAGCTAGGAACATGTCCAAAAGGACAGCACCCGCAAAAGTGCCCTTTATTGTGGCACGTACAGTGATTTGTGAAAAAAGAAATTGTATTTATCATGCAGTAGGCAGTCACAGTCAAATGTTGGGATTTGGGGGATTCTTCTTTTGCATTAAAAAAAGCTATTATTTCCCCCTTAAAAAAACGTTGCACAAGAAAAGCAAAAGCTAAGTACAGTCGCCTGTGACTTACATGCACACTGTCTGACATAAATATCAGGTATTTTCTGTTACAACGATTCTGCCGTCTTACTTCTGATTTTTAGTGCATTAAGAATGAAAAAATTGTGTACCGTATATACTCGAGTATAAGCTGAGATTTTAAGCCCATTTTTTGGGGCTGAAAGTGCCCCTCTCAGCTTATACTCGAGTCACAGTCGGCGGGGGGGGGGGGGGGGTCAGCTGGTGAGGGGGAGCGACGACTGTCACATACTCACTTGCTCCTGGCGCTCCTGGCACGGTCCCTGCATGTCCCATGGTCTCCGGCAGCTTCTTCCTCTGTTCAGCAGTCATGTGGTACCACTCATTAAAGTAAAGAATATGGACTCCACTCTCATAGGGGTGGAGCCGCATATTCATTACTGTAATGAGCGGTACCAGTACAACAGAGGAAGAATTTGCCGGATCCCGGAGACCATCTGTCCAGGAGAAGCTGCCAGGGACTGCGCCGGGAGCAGGTGAGTATTTCATATTCACCTGTCCCTCGTTCCAGCGTCGCTCCGTCTTCCGCATCCTCTGCAGTGACTATTCAGGTCATAGGGCGCGATAACGTATTAGTGTGCGTGCCGCCATCTGCCTGAACAGTCACTGCGGAGAGACGGGACGCTGAGGAGCAGCGGGTGAGCGATGAGAGGTATGTCATTTTTTTTTATTGCAGCAGAATTACATGTGGCACATTTTTATATAGAGCATCTTATGGGGCCATAATGAACTGTATGGAGCATTATATGGGGCATATTTGTATATGGAGCATCTAAGGGGCCTGGGGCCATAATGAACTGTATGGAGCATTATATGTGGACATTGTTATATGGAGCATCTATGGGGCCATAATGAACTGTATGGAGCATTACATGGGCACAATGCTATATAGAGCATCTTATGGGGCCATAATGAACTGTATGGAGCATTATATGTGGCACACTTTAACACTTAACCTACTGATGTCTCAATCAATTTTACTTTCATTGGTATCTATTTTTATTTTTGAAATTTACCAGTAGCTGCTGCATTTCCTACCCTAGGCTTATACTTGAGTCAATAAGTTTTCCCAGTTTTTTTGTGGCAAAATTAGGGGTCTCGGCTTATACTCAGGTCGGCTTATACTCGAGTATATACGGTAGTGTAATTCAAAGGCAGCAGGGCAGATATTAGTAATACTTCTAATAGCACCTCTCTTATCGATCTCTCCCCCTATCAATTGAGTTTCTGCATTATTCACAGACTAATACTCTAATTTTCTTCACTCTTGCAGTTATTCAGCATATTACTGTCTAGAATATGTGTCCAATATTTAAAGGATTTTTCATCCTGTCTCTATTGCTGAACTGTCAACTCTGAGAAACTCTAGCTATCCTAAAATCATCCTTATATTAGTTGCTGCATTCCCTGCTTAGACTTTCATATAGTCTATGATAGGTCCTCCTAATTAGCTGTGCTATACCATGTGATGTGATAGCTACAAGGCATTATGGGGAAACCTGGTCGAACCTGAGGTTATGTCAGTCGTATGTGGCTGATGTAATCTTCTGTAAAATGGTGGGGTTTTTTTTGGCAATTTGCATGAATCAGATGGCAATTTGTTCAAATTTGCAAGTACCTGCAAATTTCATAAAATATGACAGGAATTCGATTTTGACCTGGAATGAATCGATTTGATCATCTGTACTGTTGGCTAAACACTCATTTGGCTAACAGGTATCTCTCCCAAATCTCCAGGCACATGCACACTTGCCTTGTCCATCATTTCCATCAACATTTAATGTGACCAGGATAACAGGAATGCCCGCCGGCTCATAGTAACTACTGGTATGACGTATTATTGTTGAGCTACATGTCCCACATGCTTTTACATTGTTCAATCGCACTCATTATTTCCACCAAATACACTGAAATTTAGCTAACAACATCAGGTTTGGTAGCATTGTAGCAAAAACAATGTGCCTTACAGATGACACTATTGCTTCAGGTCAATTATTGGTCTTACCATTAAGGACTCGAAGTCCTTCTGAGGATGCTGCTTGTTTGAGTGCCTGCTCTGCTTGCTCTCTTCGTTTTGTCTCAAATTCCAAAGCTTCTTGTAATTTCCTTTTCGCTTTCTTCTCTTTCTTAAGTCTTTTTTGAATTATTGCTGAAACAGAAAACATCCATTTAATTATTGTGATGACTGTCCTAGTCTTGTTTTGGTCATATCTATAGTATTGCAATCACATTCTAAGAATACAGAAAATACTTTAACTTGCACTTCACATAAAATACTTTTTATTTAGAAATTATAACATTTAAAACATCTGCAAATTATTTTTACTGATCCGTCGATTAAAAAGTACGTTGGTACATATAATATAATAATTCAGTTTTCTATTTTAATATTTAATAACTGTAAGGAAACTTGCAAATTCTTCAATAAATGCATCCTAATGTGAAATGTATGGTAAATCAACTAGTATATCAGCGATACTGAAACATAGAAATAAATATAACATATTTTTGCACCTAACTGGGTGGCCACCAACCAATCAGACAGTACAGTGTTGTGACTTCTCCAAAGAGGATCAAGATGGCTCTAACTCTTCTACCTTTTGGACTGATTATCTACCTGACCAGAATATTTTTACTTTCTTCCCATAAATATCACCTGTATTAAACATCTAATGTAAAACTAATGACCGGAATAGGTTGCTAACTGATCACAGGTATGTTTTAACATGTTGGATGTGTTACTAAATAAATTTGCTGAGTCGGACCTGATGCCTTAGATATATTGGAAATGTACACCTATTCTATTATCATAAAAATAATATAATTGGTTACTAAGTCATATAAGTAATATAGTATTGTAGGGAAAAGTCAAAGAAAGACCATTTGTTTGCATGTTAGAACTCAACGATATTAGTCAGACATAACAGTGATCAGTTTTATGCAAATCAATCGTCTTTAATTATTTTATTGATGTTCTTCATTGATCATTTTGCAGATATACACTGGGCAATTAACATTAATAAAGGCTTGCAATAATTTGGATCTCAGTACAGGCATTTATTAGCATTAATCTCTGAGTGACTAGACCAGTGCCTTGTCTTGCATGTTAGAAAATGTTTTTAAAGTTACTAAGTAGATGATAGAAATGTGATTTTGATCTCTAGACATAGTAAGTGCATTTCACATATCATTGTCAGTCAGAACAGGATTGGCCATCTATACTGATTGTCCACTGTCCATTGTGCACTCGTCCACTATTTACAGAGAAAAGTACAATCTGAACAATCAATAATTTATAAAATGATGCACAGTGGTATGTAAAGTTTGGGCACCCCTGGTCAAAATTACTGTTATTGTGAACACTTAAGCAAGTTGAAGATGAAATGATTTCTAAAAGGCCAAAGAGTCAAAGATGACAAATGTCCTTTGTATTTCAGGAAAAAAAATTTCTTTTCATTTTACATTTTAAAAACTACAAAAAGGAAAATGGACTGATTCTAAGGTTTGGGCATCCTGCAGACTTAGTACCTAGTAGAACCCCCTTTTGAAAGTATCACAACTTGTACATGCTTTTTGTAGCTAGACAAGAGTCTTTCAGTTCTTGTTTTGGAATTTTCAGTCATTCTTCCTTGGAAAATTATTCCAATTCGGAGAGATTTATGGTGAGATTCAGGGGACTGTGAGGGCCATTGTAAAACCTTCAGCTTGCACTTTTTGACATAGTCTGTTGTGGATTTTGATGTGTGTTTAGGATCATTATCTATTTGCAGAAGCCATCCTCTTTTCAACTTCAGGTGTTTTTTTACCGATGATGTTATGTTTTCATCAATAATTTGCTGACATTTAATTGAATATTGAATACATTCTTCCCTCTTCCGTGAAATGTTCCCTGTGCCATTGGCTGCAACACAACCTCAAAGAATGATTGATCCACCTTCATACTGTACTTAATGGTTGGCAAGATGTTCTTTTCCTGAAATTTTGTGCCCTTTTTTCCCTATACAGAATAAAAAAATATAAAAGTTTAATTAACCCCTTTGATTAATGTAGCCATAGAGTTCCATTTTAACCTCACTGGGTCACAGGACTTGTTTGTTTTCATCTGGTTTGTTTAGATGTTCTTTTGCATGCTTCTAACATAGAATTTGATGGTGATAATGTATGAAAGGTTTTCTTCTGATGACTCTTCCATGAAGGCCATATTTGTGCAGGTGTCTCTAAAGTGTAGAACAATATACCGTAACTTCAAAGTTTGATAAATCTTTCTGAAGGTCTTCTGCAGTCAAGCAGGGGTTCTGATTTGCCTCTTTAACAATCCTATGAGCAGCTCTCACTGAAATTTTGCTTGGTCTTTCAGACTTTATCTTGACCTCCAGTGTGCTTGGAACTGCCATTTCATAATTACATTTGGAACTGAGGAAAGGGCAACTTGAAAATGCTTTGCTATCTTCTTATAACTTTCTCCTGCTTTGTGAGCCTCTACCATTTTCATTTCCAGAGTGCTAGGCAGCTGCTTAGAAGAACCCAAGGCTGCTTTTTTGGCACAAGGTTAGAGGAGACTGGGTTTTTATATAAAAATAAAATAACATTTTTTATCACTTGGCCTCTCCTAACGATGATAATTATCACGCCATAACCCTAACATGCTAATTAAAGTCTGAAACCTTGTTCAAAGATATCTGAGCACACAAATCTGCAAGGGTGCCCAAACTTTTCCATTAGTCTATTATCCTCTTTGTAATTTTTAAACTGAAAAAAGAAAATGACTATATATATATATATATATATATATATATATATATATATATATATATATATGTTTTTAACTAAAATACAAAGGAAATGTGTCATCTTTAACTTTAGCCTTTTAGGGATCACTTAATCTTCAACTTGCTCACAATAACAGTAATTTTGACCAGGGGTGCCCAAACTTGTACACACCACTGTATATCTCATTCATAGAATATAGACAAAGGTATGAAAATGTTGGTTTATTGTGTGTTAATTTTTGAAGAAATTCATCTCAGTTCTTCCAAGAAATTGATACTTTTCTATAGGTATTTCCAAATTTAGAGATATGAACATACAGGGAGGATAAAAGTGATTACTAGGCCTGGTGGTGTTTCTACAAGTTTAGGCTGGATAGGTAGGCAATGTGCTAGGGCAGTGTTTCTCCAGTCCTCAAGACCCACCAACAGGTCAAGTCTTCAGGATATCCTTAGTGTTGCACAGGTGATAATTTCATCACTGGCTCAAGCATTAATTCCATCACCTATGCAATACTAAGGAACTACAGAAAATATTACCTTTTGGTGGGTCTTGAGAACTGGAGTTGAGAAACACTGTGCTAGGTCATATGATCATGGTGCTGTGGAAAAAAAATTCAGCATACACCATTCTCATCTGTTTTAAAGCACAAACACAGAAAACATGACCATCTAGGCCAGGCCTTACTCACAAAATTATGAGGCCACTACAAATGAAACATAATGAGTCAACTTTTAACAATCTACCAGAAGGCTGCAGATTATGGCAGAGCTTTATTGTGGCTGTGACTTGGCTGTTAAGCAATTATCTCATATGCTTGTACCCTAAAAAAATATAAACTGCATAAAACTATCAAATATTAAAAATTGATTTTATCTGAAAGTGTATTGTGTGTGATTTCTTTAATTCAAATAGTAAGGAGTGCTTCTACAAATAATTTTTCCATCACCAGCTCTCTCTCTATCATTAAGACATTACATATCCATCTTCATATACAGATAAGGCCTTAAATAATATGTGTATACAAATTATACAGGTAAGCATAGAAATAAGACACTTAAATAAACAAATACCTCTGTTCTTTTGTTCTACTGCTAATTGTTTTTCTAGGGTTTCCCTTACTTCTCGTTCCCTGAATAATTCCATCTTTAACTCAGTCTTTTCCATCTGTACCTGTTTTTCTTGCGCTCGGGCATTATCTATTGCCACCTTTAACAAACCCTGCAAAATAAATCAGCATTACTGTCAATATATTGAAAACAGAAATATACAGACACTGATGATTATACAATGCATGAAAAAAAAAGATTCCAAATATATACTCTTTGAAAATTACTATTGCACTCACACTGGAATACAAAATTTGCTACCACCTATAACTTGGAATGCAAGATAATAGAAGAGGGCCGCTGAACAACGATACTGGCTTTACACATATAGTTTTCATTGTAATTTTTTTTCAGCAAAACACAGGATCAAATACAAAAGGCAAGAAAACAATAAGACATTGGGCCCCATTCATCAAGACCAGAATTGTTCATAGTGGTGTTGATAAAGGGGGCATGTTGGAGTCAGACATTCTTGATTCATTAAGAGGTGCATGTGTCTTCATAAATTTGAAGTTTCTCAAGAGTAGTGTGTGCCTCCAAGTGCTATGCCAGAAATCTCACTCCAGCCAGATTTCTGGTGTAGGGAATGCCAAAGATCATCATGAATTTCTCGACCTGCGACGTAATGCCACTGTCGCGCCCGCTTCCTGCCCTGTTCTGCCCATTTTGGTAGAGCTGGGAGAAACTGACATGATGACACCAAAAGTCGCTAAATTTAGGTGCAACTCTGAGAATTCTAGTTTGAAAGCTTGAATGAATTCGGCCCATTATGTACAACTCATGTGAAGTTCCCATTCTAGTTCACATAGCCTAATCTTAAAGGGAACCTGTCATCAGGATTGTGCACAGTAACCTACACACAGGGTCAGGTCGGCACCATTATACTGATTAAAATGATACCTGGGTCGAAGAAATCCATCTTGTGGTTGCTGCTTAATCTTTATTTTCAGTTTTGAGTTAATGATATGCTCGGCTTCTGGGGCAGCCTGTGGGGGTCTTCATGTGGTGCTCTGCTTAGGTATTCATAATGCAGAATGCTGACAGGTCATTGGTCCCTCACTGACCTGCGCCCTAGTTTACATAATGAACATCTGTACACACTGAAGAAAAAAATAAAAAACTCTTCTGCAGACAGGTGCCAGCCATGACACCTGCTCTGCAGCATAATCGCATGTTTAATGTCCCAGTAATAAATGTGGTTGATGTTATTGAGATAGAAAAAAAATAAAAATACATTTTAAAATGGCGACCATCACGTCTGCGCAGTAGCTGCTATTGGTCTATAGGTGATCCGATAGCTGCTATTGCGCATGCACCAGCGGCGCCATCTTGCTGGAGAAAAAAATGAATTCCTCCTCCAAGATGGTGCCGCCCACGCATGCGAAGTAGCAGCTCTCGAGATAACTGAGAGTTGCTACTACGCAGGTGTGGGCAGCGCCATCTTGGAGAAGGACTTTTTTTTGTCCTGCAAGATGGTGCACCTATATACACCGATAGCTGCTGCTGTGCAGCCGTGGCGGGCTCCATTTTAAAATTGAATTTTTTTTCTATCTGAGTAACATCAACCATATTTATTATTGGGACATTAAACATGCAATTTTGTTGCAGTGCAGGTGCCACAGCTGGCACCTGCCTGCAGAAGGTTATTTTTATTTTCTTCAGTACGTACAGATATTCATTATGCAAACTAGGGGGCAGCTCACTGAGGGATCAGTGACCTGTCAGCAGTCTGCATTATGAATATCTAATCAGAGCACCACATAAAGACCCCTCCCCCCACAGGCCACCCCGGGGCACTGAGATATCGTTAACTCAAAACTGAAAATAAAGATTAAAAAACAACTACAAAATGGATTTCATCAACCAAGGTATCATTGTGCCATAGTCCATCAGATGGAATATGTATTGTCCCCTAGGAGAACTGTGTCTAGGAAAGGACAGGCTCATTCATAAGGCTACTTTCACACATCAGGTTTTTGCTGTCAGGCACAATCCAGTGAGTTTTGAAAAAACGGATCTGTTTTTTTTCCTCCGGATCCGTTTTTTTTCTCATAGAGTTGCATTAGCGCCGGATTGCGCCTGATGGCGGCACGTTTCATCCGTTTTTGATCCGTCTAAAATTAGTTTTCCGGCAGCTGGAGAAAACGTTCATAGGAACGTTTTTTCTGTCCGGCCCAAAAACACCAAGCGATGGTTCCAGCGATAAACGGATGAAACTGACATGTGAAATGATGGATCTGACCTCCAAATCCGGTTTTCCATGCATTCTCCATACAGTCATGCACAATCTCCGCTCTGGGGGTCTCTCTCTCTCCTCTACCGTGGGTTTATAAAAAAAAAAAACGGATCCAGCAAAAAAACGGATCTGTTGCATCAGTTTTTCACAATTTGCAATGGATCCATTTTTTTAAAAATTTGCTGGATCCTGTCTGACAGCAAAAACCTGATGTGTGAAAGTAGCCTAACACATTCAATGAGGCACGCATGGCTTTGTAGCAGAGAGTGTTTGACCTCCGGTTGGACTGGGAGCCAGGGGGTCCACCGGTAACACTGATTCTAAGATCTCTCTTTTCAGTTACATTCAAAACTTATGTGATCCTTACATGCTCCATACATTTTAATGGGTAAGTAACTGCAGCTGATTTACCACAAATTGTTGCTGTTTGTCATTGTTAATGGCTATGTGTTTTTACAGGTAAACAGCAGTTTTTGTGTGGTAATCAATTTAAAAATCAGTATGTTTTTCAGTGAAAGTGCATATCAGTGTGGTTTTAAGGCACTTCGGGGTTGTTCTGTGGCCGCTACGTGTGAACTCACTCTAAGGGTATGTGTCCACGTTCAGGATTGCATCAGGATTTGACGTCAGTATTTGTAAGCCACAACCAGGAGTGGGTGATAAATGCAGAATTGGTGCATGTGTTTCTATTATACTTTTCCTCTAATTGTTCCACTCCTGGTTTTGGCTTACAAATACTGATGGAAAATCCTGACCAAATCCTGATGCAATCCTGAACGTGGACACATACCCTTGTAAAAGTTCCTTTGTGAAATATAATTTGTTGAGAAAACTACAACACGCAGCAGTTCCTAAAAGTCTGCAATTGTCACGTTACGCTGAGAGTTAATATCTCCTAATGGAGGGGAAAGTGATGACAGGAATTCAGGAAATACATACTTTTTAATTACCTAAATTTTAGTCTGATGCCTAATCCTTGTTTTGAACTAAGGTCCCACCTAACTCTATGTGCTAATTCAGCCATAAGCCTTAGGCAACAGCAAGAAACTGGAAGATAATTGGTGGAGAAGACAAGAAGTGAGGGCCCAGGATACTATATAATTTGCTAATGCTTTTGTACTTCATCTCAGACTATGACATCTAGCCTATATACTACATCTACTACTCATGTGGGAAGACAAGGAGATTCATCTGTTCCCCTGTGGGCCAGTCTGAGCCCACCACCAAATACTGCTACACCGCATCTGTCCGAACAGTTCTACCATATGCATGTGAAATTAGATTTTACTTTACACATTTCCTTCCTTTGGAATCTACCTCTGGCTTTGACTAAAAAGCTACATATGTGAATTTAGGATTGAAGGTATAGAACAGGTGAAAAGTTTACAAAGTAAGGGTACCGTCTCACAGTGGCACTTTTGTCGCTACGACGGTACGATCCGTGACGTTCCAGCGATATCCATACGATATCGCTGTGTCTGACACGCAGCAGCGATCAGGGACCCTGCTGAGAATCGTACGTCGTAGCAGATCGTTTGGAACTTTCTTTCGTCGCTGGATCTCCCGCTGTCATCGTTGGATCGGTGTGTGTGACACCGATCCAACGATGCGTTCGCTTGTAACCAGGGTAAACATCGGGTTACTAAGCGCAGGGCCGCGCTTAGTAACCCGGTGTTTACCCTGGTTACCGTCATAAATGTAAACAAAAACAAACAGTACATACTCACATTCCGGTGTCCGCCAGGGTCCCTCGCAGTCTGCTTCCCGCTCTGACTGCTGGCCGGCCGGAAAGTAAGCAGAGCACAGCGGTGACGTCACCGCTGTGATCTGCTTTCACTTTACGGCGGCACTCAGTCAGAGCGGGAAGCAGACGGCAAGGGACCTGACAGACACCGGAATGTGAGTATGTACTGTTTGGTTTTTTTTACATTTACGACGGTAACCAGGGTAAACATCGGGTTACTAAGCGCGGCCCTGCGCTTAGTAACCCGATGTTTACCCTGGTTACCCAGGGACCTCGGCATCGTTGGTCGCTGGAGAGCTGTCTGTGTGACAGCTCCCCAGCGACCACACAACGACTTACCAACGATCTCGGCCAGGTCGTATCGCTGGTCGTGATCGTTGGTAAATCGTTTTGTGAGACGGTACCCTAAGGGCTTGTTCACAAGTCAGTTGTCATGTATGAGTGCTATCCATTTTTCACGCACATCACTCGTACTGTTGACAGTCTGTGGGGCTTTTCACATGTACATGATTTTTTTGTGGACCCAGTGGTCTGTGCAAAATTACAGAGACATGTCCGATATTGATTCGAGAGTCAGATTAAACTCAGCAATGAAAGTCTATGGGTCTGTGAAAAAATTGGATGGCATTTGGATACCATCTGCCTGCTGTCCATTTTTCACTGACTGGTAGAGAGGAGAAGGTACACAAACTTTTTTTTTCTCATCTGTGAAAAAATTGATGAAACTCTGATGAATACCACAAATGAAAATCACTAATGAAACTTGGTCCATTTTTCTTGTATGTATTAAAAATTGACGTCTGAATGAGATCTTAAGCTGCTTTGTTTTTATGTGTTGGATAACGAAATCTAACACAATGTAACATTTATATAGCAAATAAAAGAAAAAAAGCTCCATATAAACATGTCTTTGGACTCTAACTAGAGATAATCGAATCTTCCAAGATTCAAATCACACTGATTTTACAGAGAAAATTGATTTGAAGTTCTTTGATACCAATTGCTTGTTCCTTATTATGTCCTATGGTCTCTCCAGAACCAAGAGCTAAAAGTAGGATGTAAAAATAAAAAATAATAATTCTCATTTCAACGTGCCATGCCAACACTCAGGTGTCATCAGAGGCCTTGTGGAGCTTGAAGCCTTGGGAGAAGAGGAAAAGAGGAGGCACGGAGAACCAGATTTGCAGGCTACGGGGGCGGTGGTACACGTAAGCAGTAAGGTTTTTTTTAACTATTTGCCAATCATCTATGGCTTAGCAAAATAGTTGCCGCAGCTTGCTGTTGCTGATTTCGCAAGTAGTGAATTGCAAAAAATCTTTTGGAGAATATGAACTTTTGAGAGATTGAAGGAGAATTCAGTTCCGCTCAATTTAATTTGCTCATCTCTACTTCCAACAGATAAAATTGAAAAAACTGTTTAACAATAGTTAAAAGATATAATTTTTAAATGTATGTGAGCTTCAAAGGTCACCATAAATGAATAATTATAATTATTGCAATCCACTATTCAGTTATAAATGTCTTGTGAAAATGAATAATATTGGCAAAAACAAATAATCCACTAAGTCATTATCCGCGAGCCTCTTATCAACAGTACATGCACTAATTGTACTCAATTTAGAGGACAAATTGACACATGTAATCATATATCTAATCTTCTCATAAAATGGTATTTATTATCCATAGCAACCGTTGTTTACTAAAGGTCTATGAGAAAGGAAAATATGCACTGATTGGTTGCTATGTGCAGTAGGACCACTACTGACACATGAGGTCATAACGTCCATGCAATAAAAAATAGAAGAAAAATACAAATAGATGATAAAATTAACATAAAAAGGACTAACAAGACAATTATTTTGCTATTTAGCTTTTCTTGGATGATACACATGATCCAATGTAGGAAAAAGGTCAAATAAACATCTTTTACTCACAGCATGGACTTTCTTCTGGATTAATTTGATCAATTATAGTGTAGGATGACCAGGCAAGGTTACCTTCACCATTACCTTGCATGGTCACCTAATGCTGTACAGTAATTATGGAACTGAATTACAAAGCAGGTACATGCTGGGCACAACACCGCCCTGTCATTTGGACCATAGCCATTTCTTTTTTTTTAAATAATATGTTTTCTGCTTCACATGTTTTAATTACGAGCTAAGTCATTAAAAGCAATAGCTCTCTTCCTCAAATGTACAGTACAGCTGTACATTACTACATCTTCAGTCTACAGACATTATGGCTAGTAAAGGATTAGATAAAAAATATTAAAAGTTAGTTACTTATTTAGTATTTGCTAAGCATTGTGAAAGGTCAGATGAACCTAAGCTTCAATTGGGCAACTTGTTAATCACAGTGAGAGTATTTAGTATAAAATGAGATGTTCTACACTGCATTCGGTCAGTTAAAGGGAAGGTACCGCGTTAGTAGATCATTAATAAATCAAATGTAATGTAGCATAACATGCTGTTATAATCAAGTTTTGATTGCATTTGAAACATATTTCATGTGTTATAGGAGTTTAAAGAAGGCACTTGGGGCTGACATCTTGCTTTCACAGCACCAGCACGACACTTTCATTGTCATAATATGGCACCCCATGGTCATAGGAGATAACAGATGGACACTGACCCTATCTATTGTAATAGAACTGTCACTGCTGTATACTGGGCTCGCCTCTGTGGGCTGCACAATCCACAGTAGTGGGAGTGTTTTGCCGCCATTTTCATGGAGCCCTCGGATCTGCTAACATAAGCAGTACTGCTTCCAGCAGAACAGATCCTAGATTGGCAGAAAAAAAATGCGGGAGAAAAGCCCTGGCAGAGTATCAGAAAGTGCAAAGACATCAAGGAGGAACAGTGTACCATTAACAACATGGGGGCAGGAGCTGTCAGCTGCTAGGCAGGAGTTCGGATTAATCCCTCAGTAAGATAAGGAGCTGCAGGTCTGCAGTGAATGGCCAGGCGTTGTGGAGGGGGGTGAGAGATACATGTAATCTGGGTGAGAGGGACATATGAACATTGATGGGAGAGAGAGAGACAGTAACTGCTGGTGATAGCAGATCACAGGGCAGTCACTCACAAAATGGCGCTGCCCTGTGATGCTAGTCTTCATTCTGCCCCAGGAATACTAGACCAGCCAAAAGGGGAGGGAAATGGTGATGTCAGCAGTTACTGCCCCAACTTTGCTGCTAACAGTAAAGCTGGTAAGTCTTACTATAGCTGCTTGAGGTCTAAAACAGAAAATGTTCCCCTAGTGGTAATTATATAAATTTGTAAAAAAATATATAATATTTTTCATATAGAAATGTTTGCAAACAGTGCAAACATTGCATTAATACATTTTAATTACTATTTGAAGCTTAATTTCACAAAAAAACAAACTACAAGAAAACTGGTGTCACCTTCCCTTTAAGGCAATTGTAGGCTGAAACCTTTAGGATGAGTTTTATTAGAAAGGTGGCCCTAGTTTGTGCATCTTTATATTCAAGTATATGGGAGTTAGTGGGGTTGTTCAGGAGTATGATATTAATGACGAATCCTAAAAAACGGTCAACAATATCAGATCAATAAGGTGCTACACCTGGCACCACCCCACCAATCAGTTGGTAGCAAGTTTTGCTGCCACCAAAACTCCCACCAATATGGAAAACTTTGTATAGTGACCGTTCTCGACTACTGCATTACTCAACTGGATCTGGATCTGAGCTGCAGTACTCAAGGATGGACTATAAAGCTTATAGGGTTCTAGCTTCATACACTGTGTACTTCTGGAACCAGATGGATTGATTGGTGGGGGTACTCAAAATCAGACCTCTATCAATCTGATACTGATGCTGACCTATCTTAGATATAGGCTATCAGTATTGCAGTCCTTCACAAACATGGAGGCCCCCTTACCTGGTAGAAAAAAAGCTCACAGGGACCTATTCTTCCCATTGCTGGGTATCTAATAGTTGGGATCCCCATTTTTCAAATATTTGTGTGAATATTTTCCATGATATAAAAATGGAATCTAGTGGTCAGTGGAAAGATGGGAAGTCCCAGAAATGTCTGCTCCATGATCGATGCTTGATATAGTATATTCAGTTCTAATAACCTCCAGAAACATTTATAGTATACATAAAAGCTACATTCCTCTTGAATATAGAACATCCTTTAGGTTTATGGACTACATAATAATAATAAAAAAAAAAAACGCTACATTACTTGCCTGGAATCTAGGTCACATTGTCGACTGTTACATTGCTCACTGTCATGAGAACACAGAGAAAACTTGGAAAAATGTACAATAAAACTGTGTTCAGATGCTGCCTTTTTGTTGTAACAGGACAGCAAATCTTTAATTTGAAACTACTTGCATTATTCAGCAATGCTCTTTGTTTTACTGTACTTCATCAGCAACAAACAATTAGCAACAAATGAAAGAGATCATTACATGAAGTGCCCCTTTAGATCACCCCAATTAAAAATTTAGTTTAGCTTTATTTTAATTCAGAGATACTAAATTCTAATTTTCTGCTCTGATTGATCTTGTTGACTTATCTTTGAAAGATGTACTCTCTACGCAATGTCTAGAGATTATTTAGCAAGATGCCAATGTTGGCACCACTTAATGTGTTGATTGGTTGTATTATCAGAAGCTGAATAAACTACATAAATGAAAAGCACGCAATACATGTAGAATGAGCAAAATATATCTTTGTGTTTAAAGTGATTGTTTTCTGGAATTTCAACTACAGGGACTTCTGAGAGAATTACATTTTATTGAGTTTTACTCATACAAATTTGAACCAATTTTGATTCAGTTTGACGTATACAAATCATTCTACCTAACTAAAAAAAGCAATTAAATGCTATATGTTGTATCTGAAGTCATGCTTTAGTCAATCACATGCTGTGTTTTGGGTGTCCATAGATTAAAAACACACTCAACTACTTATGTGACCTTTATTTCAATCTTAGAAGTGAAGTTATATGCGGACACCTTGGAAAACCTTTATAATATGGAGAAGCTGCTTAGTTTATTCATGTTTTTATATTCATAGGCAATTTATACTTCACTTGGGCTATATTGAGGAAAGATATAAAAAGGCTCAATTTTTAACGTAATATATATATACATACACTCGAGTATAAGCTGACCCGAGTATAAGCCGAGGAACCTACTTTTGACACGGAAAACTGGTTAAGCTTATTGACTTGAGTATAAGCCGGGTATGTATTGTCCTCTCATCCCTGTCCTGCTATGCATGCCTCACCCTTCCTTGTACTGGTATGAATGCCTCTCTGTCCCTGTCTGCATGCCTCCCCTGTCCCTGTCATTGTATGCATGCCTCCCCCTTCCCTGTCCTGGTATGAATGCCTCCCCCGTTCTGTCCCTGTATGAATGCCTCCTTCCCTGTTCCGTCCCTGTATGCATGCCTCCTTATCCCCTATCCCTGTGTGCATGCTTCTTATTGAAAAAAAAACAAAAAACATCATACCTACCTGCACGCCCTGGGTGCTGGCACCACATCTCGTTCTGGACGCAGGTGCCTGCTTGCAGCTCTTTCTGTGCTGAGCGGTCACGTGGTACCGCTCATTAAGGTGATGAGTATGCGCTCCACCCCTATGGGAGTGGAGACACGTCCATATTCAACACCTTAATGAGCGGTACCAGCACAGGAATAGCTGCAGGCAGGCGCCAGCAGCCGGAACGAGATACAGTGCCAGCACTGAAGGCGTGCAGATAGGTGAGTATGATGTGTGCTCTGGCTCCTGGCACATGCTGCTCTGTCACCACCCCCCCTCCCCCGCCGGCTTTCTGTACCATGACTCGTGTATAAGCCGAGGGGGGCGTTTTCAGCACAAAAAAATGTGCTGAAAAACTTATACACGAGTATATACGGTATATATATACATATGGATATATGTCTCCATATATATCTATATATGTGTATGCTTAAGAGGGGTATTGCACGAATACTCACCGGTATGTTGATATTTATTTTGTAGAATATTATTTATTTTCATCAGATGATAGGCCTACCTGGATATTAGTCAGAAGTGTCTCTATTGAAGACAGCCCATCAGGAAAAAGAAAGGGAGAAGGAAAACCAGGAGGTAGCGGTTGCCCATGTCCAGACAGAGAGAGTTTGTCAAAGCTGTCTCTCGCAGTTGGTGTTGAGAGCGGGGTCTCATCTGTATGTGATTGAAACAAAAATATAGAACAAGTTACGCTTGTCTGTTTTTATTAGACCTCAGTAATGGTTTCCCTAGTGGTTTCCAGAACATTTATTGCAAATTGGTTCTTGCTATCAAGAGAAAATGCTTTCTGCTGAATTTTCTTTAATGAAAAAGCTGTGGAGATACAACAAGATAACATTAATGAGTAACTTTATAAGCCTTTTAAATGCGGTCTCTAATGAGACTGGGTTTACAATGCAAGAGAATCTTTCTAAAACAAATATTATCTCACATATACTTGTGATAATATATTCAAACTGACTTTATGACTACCTCCCAATTATCTAATTTTAGTTTGTGTTGTACTGTGCAGAGCTTGACAAATAATGGAGGATATTTAATGGACGGAAAAAACACTGCTGTCTGTTAATATTTAGGCTTTTAAACATCTACTTGAACGAATAAGCAAATAAAAAGATGTAGTTGGGTATGCGATGTGTCATGTTCGCTGACAGTGTAAAGTGTCTTCATAAAAACTGTACCTAAATAATTTGTTACATGTATTTATGCTTGATAATCTATCAATATAGTGATATTACATTGTCCCAATGATTAGGTAGTTCTTTGGGGCTAATACGGTTTCAGCCATAAATGAAAATCAGCAATCTTGAAAATAGTTTGGTGTGATGGAGGCAGAATGCCACACCTCATCAAATTCATGATGAGCTGCGGTGTTACCTATGTCAGAAATAGTATTCCAGTCAAGGACTGAAGTAAGATTTGTGGCGTGGTGCACAGAGGTGCATGCCACTCATCAGACGTTTCAGATTCATTAAGAGGCATGTGCCTCTTACTTCATCTGTAACATCTGACTCCATCTATAAAAATGTTAGTCTTGATGAATCAGGAATTCATGCTTACTTCCTTTCAAAATCAGAAGATATCCAGCAATGCCACCAGATAAGAAATGGCTGTAACCAATGCCACCCAGGTACACCTATCTACTGTTTGGAGAAGTCTGGCCAGAAGTGGTCTTCATGGAAGAAAACCATACCTATGACATGGGAACAAGGCCAAGTTAATTTACTATGCATTAAAACTTAAAAACATAATTTGTTCAAATAAGGGCTTGTGTGCAGTACAATAATTAGTGTCTACAGGCAACAGTGAAGCATGGTGGAGGTTCCTTGTAAGTTTGCAGCTGCAATTCAGCAAATGGACTTAAGGATTTGATCAGGATTAATGGTGTCCTCAAAGCTGAGAAATACAGGTAGATACTCAATCATCATGAAATATCATTCAGGGAGGCATCCGATTAGCTCACAATTTATTCTGTAGAAAGATTATGACCCCAAACATATAGCCAATGTCATTAAGAACTATCTTTACTATAAAGAAGAACAAAGACTTCTGTAAATGATTAAATGGACCCCAAACAATACTGATCTCAACATTAATTGGCCTATCTGGTGTTACATTAAGAAACTGAATTTGTGCAAGCCAACATTCACAAAAGATCAGTGGTTACTTTTCCAAGATGTTTAGAACAACATCCTTCTAAAATTGTGAGACTGTAAATGTAGAAGAATTGATGCTTTCTTGCTGTTTAGAAAAAAAATTCTCACAAAAAATATTAATTTAGATTTCTCCTTTGTTTACTATGAATTTTATTAATTGATAAAACAATAAACTGTTAACGCTTATGCTTTTCAAACATTCTTTGCTTATTATTTCCCATACCTGCCTAAAACTTTTGCTCAGTACTGTACTGTATTTATGCTGAGATTTGTATTAACATCCGCAACAAACTACACAGTTAAACACCAAGATTGCTGCTATGATTCTATTTGTTCAAAGAATGCAAACCTACAATCTAATAGAAAATAAAGCTATCTGTAGTAATGTGTACAATGCAATCTCACGGCAACAACAAATCAGATTCTATCAAATCCACCAGCAAAGTAAAATAATACACTGAATTGCTAACCTTAATAAAACTTGTGTCCGGTTCTGTAAAGCTGGAAAATGGGTGGTAAACCTCGACAAATGTGCCATTGGGGCTGATAAAATGCAATATAAAAGTATCCGTGCAATGAGAGTGAAGTGCTTAGTAAAATAAAATACATTGCTCCAGGGGAAAATTTCTACTGTATAGTTTAAGTTGTCATTCAGACTTTATGTCAATGCAATACCTTACACTGGCATGTGTTCTGGACATTATTTACATATCAATTAGCCATTCTAGTGAAGAAATGACTGTAAAGCTGCTTATCTTACCTATATGTAACTGAGGATGGATAAATGGCAGGACAAAATATTTTCCTATCACTGTATTTTTTTATTGCTTTTATAAGATATAAAGTTAGGCTGAGGGCACATGTACACTATGTTTCGACATCCAGCCCTCTGCTCTGTCATAGGAGTTCCAAAACGTTCATCTGTCAGACAGTAATGGTCCTGATGAACCTCACAGAATTATAATGGTATCTATTCTAGCTTTTGTTTTAATGAAAAAAATACCGCACTATTCTTACCATCAAATATGACAGAATCTTAGATTGATGCTCTAAACAGAACCCGCAATGCAGATTTGAACTCATCTTGAAGGTTTGTGTACTATATTTGAGCTAATATCCAGATATCGCCATGTTATTATTGCCTAATTCCTTGACTGACCATTGCATCTAGAATCTCGCCAATCCTGGGGCTACATATGTACTTTCTGTATCTGACAACTCTGACTTCAGCTGTTGTGCAAGTTACATGTTACAGATTGAAGAGCAACTGTCAGCCCATATACATTTTAATGATACGTTTTTCAAGTTATAAGAAAGTTGTAGGTATGTACAATTCAAAGTATTCCTATGGATTGCAAGTGTCATGCACTACAATACATCTATGAGCAGCCCCGTGGCACAGTTTATGCACATAACTTGTATTAAAAACTGTGTTTTTGAAAACTGCAGAATGTCACTTCTTTCAGCATTTTTGCAGCGTTTTCTCACCCATAGAAAGCAATAATTAAGTGCAAAAACAGCAAACAATGCAGATGTCCGATTTTGCTGTGTTTTTGGTGCATAAAAGGAAATTGCATCATATTTTTTTGAGGGGCACTAATCTTTATCAGCATGCATAAGAGACAATAAAAACACCGCAAATTTGCAGCAAATGGGAGTATTCATCAGCTGGCACCGGCGCTATATAGTGGTTTTCTCCTCTAATTTTGTTATCCAGCATGGCAAAATTGACAGCTGCAGGCTGCAACCCTCAGTTGTCAACTTTAACATAGGGGGATCCTCACGCCGTTTTTAAAATTATTTCTCATGGTGAACTGCAGCTAACTCATTGAGCTCAGGGCTGCACTGTGAGATGTTTTGTCAAGGTGCCAGCGGTGATCTCACTGAGGTCACCGCAGTTCAGGGGCCTGGCTCACAGCAATATGAGCTGGGAACACAGCCTCAGTGACCTGCAGTATCCTTGGTGATGTCACCACTCCTCACTGACGCTAATTCTCCCATGGTTTTCAGCCTGGACGGTTTCATATTGGTGCCGTCCAGGTTGAAAACCACTTATCGCAGACATGGATTACGGCATGGGACAGTATGTCGTACAGGTGAGGGATAAGGTTTATTTGCTTTTTTTTACAAGAGACCAGGGCTTCAATAGAATGGGCGTTAGGTGAGAATTGTTGTTTATTATAATACGTTCTTTCAGGGGACGAGGTCTTCAATGGAATGGGCATAAGGTGAGTATAAATTTGTTTTTTCTTTTTAAATAAGAAAATAAAATGGTGTGTGCTTTTAAATCAAATAAAGGACTTTATTCTGGCTGAGTGTTTCTTTACAATATGACTATGTAGTCAGTAATGGATGGGTAGAAAAAAACAGCGTGAGCACAACTACAGAAAAAGGGGAGGTGCTAAGGTTAGGTCCCCAAACCATAGAAATAAAAGATAGTAAACCTAGTACTCAACTTAAGTGTATATTGCAGCAAGGTTTATTGTAGTATGAACAACAAAACGTTTCGGTCCGCTAGGTTTACTATCTTTTAGTAATGGATGGGTGTCTTATAGATGCTTCACCATTACTAATTTGTAGGCTTGATGTAAGTGGCCATAAAACAGCTGATATCAACCCCACAAATATTAACTCCACTTGCCACATCCACAGGGCAAGTGGGTAGAGCCTGTCAAAGCACCAGAAGTGGCGCATCTGATAGATGCTACTTTTTCTGTGGTGCTACTTTTAGACTGGGGGCAATATCCATAGCCTCTTACCAACCTGAGAATACGAGCCCCCAGCTGAATGCTTTCACTTGGATATTGTCAAAAAGGAGGGGGACCCCATGCCATTTTAATAAATGGCATGGGAACCCCTCTATTCTTGACAACCAGCCATGATAAAGCTGACAGCTGAGGGTTGCAGCCTGCAGCTGTCAGCTCTGCCATGCTGGTTATCAAAAATAGAGGGGAAATCACGTCATTTTTTATCTCTTAAATACCCCCATCAGCCACCGCCTACTCTCCCTGTTATCAGCAACAGCAGGTGAAGGCTGCTTCAGTAGTACTCCCATCAGCCGACACCTTTGACCGGAGGTAAACTTTGACCTCTGGTCACAGTGCTGGCTTATGCTGTTATCTGACAGCGTGAGAGCTACAGCGCTCTGACCAGTGGTAATAATCTTACCGCCGATCAGAGCCACGGGTGTTTCTCACATTGTCATATAGATGACAGTGTGGGAAAAACCCAATGTTCGGGGTGCCGAACCCAAATGGTAACATGGACTTCCTGGGAAAGTCCATGTTCGGGGTCCGTGCCCGAACCGTAGGTTTTCGAAGCAGACCCCGAACTTTACTGTTTGAGTTCACCCGCCTTTACTTATTATGTGCTCACCTTGCTGATGATTAATACATTTTTGGGATAGATATGATATTTTGATTGTCTCTTATTGCATTTTATTACAATGCTGTGCCGACTGTTGTGAATTCCGTTCTCGGACTCCCTCCTGTGGTCATGAATGGTACTTTGGTTAGTTCTGCTCTTGGGCTCCCTCTGGTGGCTTGGAGCAGAACTGCTGGTCACTAGGTTGACTTTATCAGCTGCTCTCGTTATGTTGCTATGCTGGCTTCCCTATTTAACTCCACTCAGATCGTTACCTGATGCCAGCTGTCAATGTATCAGAATTGGTTCAGATCTCTCTTGGACTTCTCTGACGACCTGTCTACTCCAGCAGAAGCTAAGTCCCTGCTAGTTCATTTGATGTTACTGTTGCCTGAATATATTTTTTAGCACTGCTAAATTCTAGTCCAGCTTGCTATCATGATGTTTCCTTGCTAGCTGGAAGCTCTGGGGTGCAGTGTTGCACCTCAACACCGTGAGTCGGTGCGGGGGTCTTTTTGCATACTCTGCGTGGTTTTGTAGTTTTTTTATGCTGACCGCATAGTATTCTTTTCTATCTTCTGACTATTTAGTAAGTCTGGCCTCCTATGCTAAAACCTGTTTCATTCCTGTGTTTGTGACTTTCCTCTTAACTCACAGTCAATATATGTGGGGGGCTGCCTTTACCTTTGGGGAATTTCTCTGAGGCAAGGTTAGGCTTCTATTTCTATCTTTAGGGGTAGTTAGCTCTTAGGCTGTGAAGAGGCGTCTAGGGAGAGTTAGGTACGCTCCACGGCTATTTCTAGTGTGTGCGATAGGAGTAGAGATTGCGGTCAGCAGAGTTCCCACTTCCCCAGAGCTAGTTCCATTTTTTGAGTTTACTCATCAGGTCATTCCAGGTGCTCCTAACCACCAGGTCCATAACAGTACAGCTGGCCAGTAAAGTGTTAATGCATCTCAAAAGAGGGATAAGAGAAGTTCTGAACCCATTTTTTTTTCTTTGCAGTGTGTTTTGTCTCTCTTTTCCCCTTAACCCCTGGGTGGTTCAGGACACAGGTGTAGATATGGATATTCAAGGTCTGTCCTCTTGTGTGGATCATCTCACTGCAAGGGTACAAAGCATTCAAGATTATGTAGTTCAGAATCCGATGTTAGAGCCTAGAATTCCAATTCCTGATTTGTTTTCTGGGGATAGATCGAAGTTTCTGAATTTCAAAAATAATTGTAAACTGTTTCTTGCTTTGAAACCCCGCTCATCTGGTGACCCCATTCAGCAAGTAAAAATTATTATTTCTTTGTTGCGTGGTGACCCTCAAGACTGGGCATTCTCCCTTGCGCCAGGAGATCCTGCATTGCTTAATGTAGATGCGTTTTTTCTGGGGCTTGGATTGCTTTATGACGAACCGAATTCAGTGGATCAGGCAGAGAAAATTTTGCTAGCTTTGTGTCAGGGTCAGGATGAAGCGGAGATATATTGTCAGAAGTTTAGAAAGTGGTCTGTGCTTACTCAATGGAATGAGCGTGCCCTGGCAGCAATTTTTAGAAAGGGTCTTTCTGAAGCCCTTAAGGATGTTATGGTGGGATTCCCCACGCCTGCTGGTCTGAATGAGTCAATGGCCTTGGCCATCCAAATTGATCAGCGGTTGCGCGAGCGCAAAATTGTGCAGTTTGGCGGTGTCCTCTGAGCAGAGGCCTGAGCTTATGCAATGTGATAGAACTGAACGGCAAGAACACAGACGTCAGAATAGGCTGTGTTTTTACTGTGGTGACCCCACACATGCTATCTCTGATTGTCCTAAGCGCACTAAGCGGTTCGCTAGGTCTGTCACCATTGGTACTGTACAGCCTAAATTTCTTTTGTCTGTTACTCTGATTTGCTCTTTGTCATCCTACTCGGTTATGGCATTTGTGGATTCAGGCGCTGTCCTGAATTTGATAGACTTGGAGTTTGCCAGGCGCTGTGGTTTTTTCTTGGAGCCTTTGCAGTATCCTATTCCATTAAGGGGAATTGATGCCATGCCGTTGGCCAAGAATAAACCTCAGTACTGGACTCAGTTGACCATGTGCATGGCTCCTGCACATCGGGAAGATGTTCGCTTTTTGGTGTTGCATAATTTGCATGATGTGGTCGTGTTGGGTTTGCCATGGCTACAGGTTCATAATCCAGAATTGGATTGGAAATCAATGTCTGTGTCTAGTTGGGGTTGTCAAGGGGTACATGGCGATGTTCCATTGGTGTCAATTTCTGCTTCCACTCCTTCTGAAGTCCCTGAGTTTCTGTCGGATTACCAGGATGTATTTGATGAGCCCAAATCCAGTGTCCTACCCCCTCATAGGGATTGTGATTGTGCTATTGATTTGATTCCTGGTAGTAAGTTTCCTAAGGGCCGACTTTTCAATTTATCCGTGCCAGAGCACGCCGCTATGCGGACTTATGTGAAGGAGTCCTTGGAGAAAGGGCATATTCACCCGTCTTCATCACCGTTGGGAGCAGGGTTCTTTTTTGTGGCCAAGAAGGATGATTCTCTGAGACCCTGTATAGATTACCGCCTTCTCAATAAAATCACGGTCAAATTTCAGTACCCTTTGCCTCTGCTGTCTGATTTGTTTGCTCGGATTAAGGGGGCTAGTTGGTTCACCAAGATAGATCTTCGAGGGGCGTATAACCTTGTGCGTATTAAACAGGGCGATGAATGGAAAACAGCATTTAATACGCCCGAGGGCCATTTTGAGTACCTGGTAATGCCATTCGGGCTTTCAAATGCTCCATCTGTGTTTCAGTCCTTTATGCATGACATCTTCCGAAAGTATCTGGATAGATTCATGATTGTATATTTGGATGATATTTTGGTCTTTTCGGATGATTGGGAGTCTCATGTGAAACAGGTCAGAATGGTATTCCAGGTCCTTCGTGCTAATTCCTTGTTTGTGAAGGGGTCTAAATGTCTCTTCGGAGTTCAGAAGGTTAACTTTTTGGGCTTCATTTTTTTCCCCTTCTACTATCGAGATGGATCCTGTTAAAGTTCAGGCCATTTATGATTGGACTCAACCTACATCTGTGAAGAGCCTCCAGAAATTCCTGGGCTTTGCTAATTTTTACCGTCGCTTCATCGCTAATTTTTCTAGTGTGGTTAAACCTTTGACTGATTTGACAAAGAAAGGTGCTGATGCGGTGAATTAGTCCTCTGCGGCCGTTGAGGCTTTTCAGGAGCTGAAACGTCATTTTTCTTCGGCCCCTGTGTTGCGTTAGCCAGATGTTTCGCTCCCTTTTCAGGTCGAGGTTGATGCTTCTGAGATTGGAGCAGGGGCTGTTTTGTCTCAAAGAAGTTCTGATGGCTCTGTGATGAAGCCATGTGCCTTCTTTTCTAGAAAGTTTTCGCCTGCTGAACGTAATTATGATGTTGGCAATCGGGAGCTGCTGGCTATGAAGTGGGCATTCGAGGAGTGGCGACATTGGCTTGAGGGAGCCAGGCACCGTGTGGTGGTCTTGACGGATCACAAACATCTGACTTATCTCGAGTCGGCCAAGCGGTTGAATCCTAGACAAGCTCGATGGTCGCTGTTTTTCTCCTGTTTCAATTTTGTGGTCTCATACCTTCCAGGTTCTAAGAATGTGAAGGCGGATGCCCTTTCTAGGAGTTTTGTGCCTGATTCTCCGGGAGTCCCTGAGCCGGCTGGTATTCTCAAAGAGGGGGTAATTCTGTCTGCCATCTCCCCTGATTTGCGGCGGGCACTGCAGGAGTTTCAGGCTGATAGACCTGACCGTTGTCCAGCGGAGAAATTGTTTGTCCCTGATAGATGGACTAGCAGAGTTATTTCTGAGGTTCATTGCTCAGTTTTGGCTGGTCATCCTGGGATTTTTGGTACCAGAGATTTGGTGGCTAGGTCCTTTTGGTGGCCTTCCTTGTCACGGGATGTGCGTTCTTTTGTGCAGTCCTGTGGGACTTGTGCTCGGGCTAAGCCCTGCTTTTCTCATGCCAGTGGGTTGCTTTTGCCCTTGCCAGTCCTGAAAAGGCCTTGGACGCATGTTTCAATGGATTTTATTTCAGATCTTCCTATCTCTCAAAGGATGTCTGTCATCTGGGTGGTTTGTGATCGCTTTTCTAAGATGGTCCATTTGGTACCCTTGCCTAAATTACCTTCTTCCTCTGATTTGGTGCCATTATTTTTTCAACATGTGGTTCGTTTGCATGGCATTCCGGAGAACATTGTGTTGGACAGAGGTACCCAGTTTGTCTCTAGGTTTTGGCGGTCCTTTTGTGCTAAGATGGGCATTGATTTGTCTTTTTCTTCGGCTTTCCATCCTCAAACAAATGGCCAAACCGATCGAACCAACCAGACTTTGGAAACCTATCTGAGATGCTTTGTTTCTGCTGATCAGGATGATTGGGTGACCTTCTTGCCATTGGCTGAGTTCGCCCTTAATAATCGGGCTAGTTCAGCTACTTTGGTTTCGCCTTTTTTTTGCAATTCTGGCTTTCATCCTCGTTTTTCTTCGGGGCAGGTTGAGCCTTTTGACTGTCCTGGTGTGGATTATGTGGTGGACAGGTTGCAGCAAATTTGGACTCACGTAGTGGACAATCTGATGTTGTCCCAGGAGAAGGCTCAACGTTTCGCTAACCGCCGTCGTTGTGTTGGTCCCCGACTTCGTGTTGGGGATTTGGTTTGGTTGTCTTCTCGTTATGTTCCTATGAAGGTTTCTTCTCCTAAGTTTAAGCCTTGTTTCATTGGTCCTTATAAGATTTCTGAAATTCTCAACCCTGTGTCATTTCGTTTGGTCCTTCCAGCTTCTTTTGCCATCCATAATGTGTTCCATAGGTCGTTGTTGCGGAGGTACGTGGCGCCTATGGTTCCCTCCGTTGATCCTCCTGCTCCGGGGTTGGTTGAGGGGGAGTTGGAGTATGTGGTGGAAAAGATTTTGGATTCTCGTATTTCGAGATGGAAGCTTCAGTACCTGGTTAAGTGGTAGGGCTATGGTCAGGAGGATAATTCCTGGGTTGTTGCCTCCGATGTCCATGCTGCCGATTTAGTTCGTGCCTTTAATTTGGCTCATCCTGATCGGCCTGGGGGCCCTGGTGAGGGTTCGGTGACCCCTCCTCAAGGGGGGGGTACTGTTGTGAATTCCATTCTCGGACTCCCTCCTGTGGTCATGAATGGTACTTTTGTTAGTTCTGCTCTTGGGCTCCCTCTGGTGGCTTCGAGCGGAACTGCTGGTCACTAGGTTGACTTTATTATCTGCTCTCATTATGTTGCTATGCTGGCTTCCCTATTTAACTCCACTCAGATTGTTACCTGATGCCAGCTGTCAATGTATCAGAATTGGTTCAGATCTCTCTTGGACTTCTCTGACGACCTGTCTACTCCAGCAGAAGCTAAGTCCCTGCTAGTTCATTTGATGTTACTGTTGCCTGAATATATTTCTTAGCACTGCTAAATTCTAGTCCAGCTTGCTATCATGATGTTTCCTTGCTAGCTGGAAGCTCTGGGGTGCAGTGTTGCACCTCCACACCGTGAGTCGGTGCGGGGGTCTTTTTGCATACTCTGCGTGGTTTTGTAGTTTTTTTATGCTGACCGCATAGTATTCTTTTCTATCTTCTGACTATTTAGTAAGTCTGGCCTCCTATGCTAAAACCTGTTTCATTCCTGTGTTTGTGACTTTCCTCTTAACTCACAGTCAATATATGTGGGGGGCTGCCTTTACCTTTGGGGAATTTCTCTGAGGCAAGGTTAGGCTTCTATTTCTATCGTTAGGGGTAGTTAGCTCTTAGGCTGTGAAGAGGCGTCTAGGTACGCTCCACGGCTATTTCTAGTGTGTGCGATAGGAGTAGAGTTTGCGGTCAGCAGAGTTCCCACTTCCCCAGAGCTAGTTCCGTTTTTTGAGTTTACTCATCAGGTCATTCCAGGTGCTCCTAACCACCAGGTCCATAACAGCCGGCCAAAAAAAACATAGTTCTGGTGTTTCAATCGGTTTTTTTTGCGCTGTTTAATTTTATATTTCGATAGTTTTGACATCTCTGAACACTGTGATATCAAATATGTGTATATATTTTTTTACTGTTATATTTTCAATGGGGTGACGATTTCAGCTTTTGTGGGAGGTGTTTTCACTTTTTTATTTTTTACTAGCCATTATTTCCCTGGGCATCCACACTATTTCAATCACAAGCGTGATGCTGGCAAGATTTCAGTCACCTCTCTGTGTATAGAAAGCGATGGCTGTATCCTGTAACTACGCCCCTGGCACCGACTGACAGACAGCTCAAATGCTGTTCCTACTGTCAGTCAGTGACGGGGACGCAGTTACAGCCGCCACTTACTACACACAGAGCGGTGACTGAAACTGTGTCGGCGCCACTATATGACTGGAAGACAAACGCTGCTGGCGGGAATATAGTTGATCTTCTCCTGGCAGCGGGGCTCTCAGTGCGGATGCCACACAGTGTAAGAACTCTATTAACCTGCATTTTAGTAGCTTTATTTTACATGACAGGATCCCTTTAAATCCAATTTCTATTATGAAAATACAGCATAGAACTTGTAGCATATTGTTCTTTACAGATTACAATGAAATATCTCCTTAACTCTTCCAAGTAAATTAAACAAAATGCATGAATCAGTATTACAGATCAGTACTTCTAAGGTGAATGTAGATCTGCAGGTTACAATTATACAACAAGATGTTTAATGCAATATAAAAATGTCTCTTGTATATGACTGATTAGTCTCTTTCCATTTCAAAATACTCCCGCATTATTTATTTTGTTCTGGTCATTGCATGAAAGCATCCTATTAAATCAAAACAATTGATCTTGTTCAGCTTTTCATGTGTCTGTAATATTTATGTATTTATGCTGCTTTCTTAAACAAACGGAAACAGAGAAGGACAATAAGTATTTTGTTTATTCCTACAAATCAGCTCACAGTTTAAATGTAGCTTTTCCTCTTCCAATAATGCCGCAATGCATTCATATTCACTGGTAAAAAAAAGCAGACTATGGTGAATCTTAAAGATCTGGAAGTGATTATAAGATGGTGAGTGACACATTGAACAGTGATTGAGTCAATGACTGATGAATCACCGATTTTTGACAACTAACCACATCACCAAAGAAATTAGAAAAGTCCTTACATGCCATATTATACATACAATTATACCAATGGATCAAACGTGTTTGCTTTGTGATTGTGAGAAAATGCAGTAACACTTGAAAATATATATTACAGACCATAAGAAACAATATTTAATTATGGCTCAGTGTATGGAGACATAATGTTGCCCATTAGGATCTCTGAATATACGGTGACTTGGGAGACAATTATGTTACATGGGACCACTGCAAAAAATGACATTCTTGATTTCTATATGGACACAATAAGTTGCACCACAAACTATCATAATGCTGTAATTTTATCAAAATGCTTTTTTTTTTTTTACTAAGGAGCCATAATATCTGCTCCTTAACCCCTTCATGTATATTTAGGTTACCAGCTGTGTCCCTGCCTGTGATGCGAACTCACACGCTGAGCCTACATCTTTCCCCACACTTGATGGCTGATTTAATCAGCCAACAAGTGCCTCTAACAGCCACGGGTGGATCCGGAATCCACCCACGGCTTTAACCAATTAAATGCCACTTGCAATCACTGAGAGTAGCATTTAACCCTTTAGTGACCGGGCCAAATTTTAAAATCTGACCAATGTCACTCTATGTGATAATAACTCTGGAATCCTTCAAGAAATCCCAGTGATCTAGAGATTATTTCTTGTGGCACATTATAATTTATGATAATGGTAAATTTAGGATGATATGTTTTGTGTTTATTTATAAAAAAAAAAAAAAAAAAAAAAAAAAAAAATGCAGCATTTCAAACTTTGAATGAATATCCCTTTAATACAGACAGTAATACCATAGAAACACATTAATAAATAACATTTCCCACATACCTGCTTTACATCAGCACCATTTCTAAAATGTTATTTTATTTTGCTAGCCTTTTAGGAGGTTTACAATTGTAGCAGTAGTTTTTAATTTTTCAAGGAAATTTGTAAAATTTATTTTTTTAGGGACCTATCAAGGTTTCAAGTGACTTTGGGGGTCCTATATAGTGGTAAACCTCCAAAAGTGATGCCAGTTTATTAACCCTTCATGTGCTTTTCAGGAATGACTGCTGCAAAATGGCATAGCGGTAATGAAAAAGTTGATTTTTACCACTTAAGACACACAAACAGGAAGAGTGTCATTGATCCCGCCCATCGGTGTCACATGATTGTGGGCCGCCAATGGGTTGTCATGATGGCCTGGGATCTACTGAAGACCCCCATGCCTGTCACCACAATCCTCCTATTAATGCTGGCTCATGACTAGGGTTCATAGGAGATTGTGATTTTTGCTGCTGAATCCCTGCTTTTTATAGTACAGGAGATCAGACGATCGCAGCTTTAAGCCTCCTAAAGGGACTATTAAATACAGTAAAAATTTTAAACCTTTTAAAAATATTTGTAAAAAGTTCAAATCACCCCTTTTTTGCCCCATTAAAAATAAAACAAACAAAAAAATACACATTTAGTATTGCTGAGTGCAGAAATGTCCGATCTCTCAAAGTGTAAAAAAAAAATCTTGGTTGGTAAACAACATAATGAGAATAAAAACAAAAATCCAGAATTACGCTTTTTTGTTGCAGCAACATTACAATAAAATGCAATAACGGACAATTAAAACATTGTATCTACCACAAAATAGTATCAGTAAAAACGACAGCTCAGGTTGCAAAAAAATAAGCCCTCACTTTGGTCCAGATCCAAAAAAATGAGAATGTTGTGGGTCTCGGAAAGTGGCAACAAAAGCAAAATTTTATTTTGACAAGCTTCTGAGTTTTTTCACCTATAAATGGTTGGTATCTGTGTACTCATACTAACCTGGAGAATCATATTGCCAGGTCAGTTTTACCATATATTGAACATGGTAAATAAAAATCCCAAAAAACAATTGTGGAATTGCACTTTTTTGGCAATTTTATCACAATTGGATTTTTTTTCACATTTTCCAGTGCACTATGTGGCAGAATGAATGGTGTCATTCAAAAGAACGACTTGCCTGCAGAAAAAACAAGCCCTCAAATGGCTGGAAAAAAAAAAAAAAATGCATGGTTCTAGGCAGAAGGGTGAGGAGAAACAAAAATGAAAAATGGAAAATCGCCCAGGGGTGAAGGGGCTAAAGAAAGGGGGAAGGATGTCTGAAATGGAAACATAACAGAATTAAAGCCTCCATACAAACTAAACTAATGTCCACCAAACTTGTCTATGTCAACAGGTTCGGCTCACAGTCTAATGTGCATGGGAGCTCCGGACAATTTATTGCTGGGGGAATTATTGATCCAACATGCCTGATTTCAGACTGACAATTGTAATGTCTCCTGGACATAAGCCATCACCAGACAGGTGACATGGCCAAATGAGTGCTCCTGTGTATGGTAGAGCTTGCCGAGATAGATGTCTCCCGGACGGTCAGTCAAACCATCATTCAGTGGACAGTAACCTAATTGGGAGCTAATTAGTAGAATCTAACCTCTTCTAGGTGCTACAGTGGGCTAGGCACGACCTCATATACTAGTGATAAAGGATTGTCTTTAATAATTCTTAATTCTGCTATAGTTGCATTACAATATCTCTGACATACTGTATAAAGTAAGATGTTCAGTAACAATACCAGCCTATAACATAAATTTCACACTGTGTAATACAGCATAATCGTAGACAAGTCTATTAGCTAATACAAACAATGGCTTGAACTTTATAAAGGAAATGAAACGGTAAGGAAAACAAGGGCTAGAAGAACAATAAAGAAATGCAATGTGCACATTTTTCCATTTAGCTCGTGTCACCAAGGTTCACCATTTAGATTCCTTACAAGTTTACCGTTCAGTCATGGAGGTCACATCCATTATGATCCTTGTCATCTTTTTGATGACATCACATTCTATCCATCAAAGATTTCCAAAGCAGCCTCTTTCCATCTGTTCATAACCTCTCATCACACAAAGTCATGGGATAGCACTGTCCACAATTACATTACACAAGCCGCACATTTTCTGTTATTCGCTCCAATATTTGGTTATTTTCTTAAATGCTGCAACCTGGAGATGTATTCTAATGTATTTGTTGTTGTGATGCATTTAAGAAATCCAGGTTAATATACTGTATCAATGGGAGCAATTTTGGGAATTGAATCTAGAGCGGAACGCTATTTACAGACACAGTCTGCATCGTAACTGTGTATTTATACTGAAATATGCGATATCAACAAAAACATATTTCTTTAACATAAATATGTTTCATTATTTAGATTAATGGAGAAAGTACTATTGGCATTTTCCTTTGGCACATATTTCATTTCAGCTGTGATCAACATTGTACTAAAATAAAGTCAAGTATAACAGCCGCTCTCTGCCCATCAAAACTCACAGACGTCTGCCAAGTACTTGTAACAGCTGGTGTTACATTAATTAGTTTAAACTATTTATTTCATCCATCTCCAGAGCAGATTGAGCAAAAACATTAGAGATTATTCTAGCATCTGTAAGTATGCTGCAAACATTCACTGAAAGAAAGTTGGAATATTAGTTGTAAGCTAATACATGATTTAAAGCTGAAGATAGTTTGTTTAGAATGTAAAAGAGTGGAATTCAGTCATCTGCGCAATATAAGCCCAGTGTACATCTCTGAGACTACCATAAAAAGCGTGCAAATTGCTCTTTGCAGTTACCAAAAAAAGTCTTAGAAAATATAATTAAAAAGAGATAGTAATTCTTGGCAGAATGGCTCATTAAACAATGTATGTCAACTACTGGATGACTCAGAATATTAGTCAAAAATTTTATGTTTATTAACTGGAATGAAGCCCTAAGAACGATGATCAAACTGCTGTTATAAGTGGTTGTAACAATCTCAATTAAAATTACTTTGATGGACTGAGATAAATATTTAAATGGAATTATCCTCCTAAAATCCATATCCTCTTGCCTTGCATCTTTTTTAAAAGCATACTAATACAGTTTATGATATGTTAGCTCAGTTTAGGTGCATTCACTAGACCAAAGGAGAACAGTCTTATAAATTGTGTTAATTAAATAATCATCTATAAAAGAGGTGTAGCTCACAAAAAGTGATGAGATATGCTTATCAGACAAAAAAAATAAAATCTGAATTAATTTTAAAAAGATAATTTGCTGCCTTCAAGATTGAGTGAGAACAGAGAAAGAATTGAAAAGTTTAACTCCTTCCAAGCCTGCCTCATAATAGTGTTTTAAGAGAACTGTGCAGTGCAAAGTCTGAAATTTCATCTATTAGGGGGGTTTGAGCACAGGAGGTGCAATATAACTGACACCACACTGTAACAGCCAGGATCAAACTAAACTGATCCATCCTGGTAGGCACAGTACTGTATAAGGTGCGTGCCTCTGATGGCAGAGCCCCAAGGGATAGCTAGATGAAAAAACTGTGCAGTGCCTAATTCCCCCCTCCCACTACTCCCCAGGTGATGTCATAATTGGGACGCCCAGCGGACCAACCGAGGAAAAGAGTGGAGTCTGGCCACACTCTCAGGGGTTAAATTCTAGTGCCCGGGACCAGTGCCTCCCTCTTTCTCCCCGGCTGACCCTTGGAAGCTGTTGTTGGCTTGCTGGCCCAGCGGTCGTCGGCAGGGCCTTCAGCAATGAGTCCGTTGCGAATTGTAATTGCCCTTCTCTACTTTTCAAGTAATGAACTGTGACCAACCTGTTCAACCCATCCAGGCTTGTCAGTATTTTTTATTATGGATTGGTGGGAAGGGGGAAGGCACTGTTTACGACACACGGGTCTCTGCAGTCTGACCTGACCTCAGATGGTATCTGACCACAGCATCTACATGATTAGAAAAAGGGAGAAGTCACCGTCTGTGACCCCTATTGTCCCCTCATGTTGCAATTGCGTTGTGCCAATTGGTTGTTATTGCAGCCAGGGACTTTTTTTTGTTTGTTCACTCCATCTCACAAAAAATGCAACAAAAAGTGGTTCAAATGTTGTATGTTTCCTAAAACAGCCACAATAAGAACTACAAGTCCTCCCACAAAAAACAAGCCCTTTCACAGCTCTGTCAATAGGAATGTAATAATGTAATGCGTCTCACAGGATAAAATCATTCCATAGTGTCCTCTAGCACCAGGTCATACAGGTCATAAAACATGGCACAGGGTTCTATCAGCACCTTACTCAAATCTGAATTAAAAAAAAAGCCATTGCATTGGACTCAGGTATAGGATATTGCCACAACAATCCAACTTGCAACTTCCATACAATAAAGGCAACTTTTCAAAAAGGGCAAAATTTGCAACAAGATTTATTAGAGCCAAAAATTATTGACTTATTGTCCTTTTGTGCTGGGAGGACGGTTTAGAGAAAGGGGATGTAGCCAACCACATCATGGCAAAATTCATATATCGAACCCCAGAAAAAGTACGTAACCATATTTATTAAGGAGGTGGCTTCTTAATAACCTTGGGACACCTCATTACAACGAGCTTTGCCTCAAGACTGGAATATGAATGATCAATCTTGATATATTCCCCTCAGAATCCAGGATGAATATACAGTGATTACATGTCCACTCCAAACTGATGTAACTACAGTTCCTCCCAATCTCCTAATCAAAGATACAGCTTGTGTCTACATCATCACATACATCACATACATATGGCCTCATCCAGATATCTTGTAACCACGTACGGGTTCTATCCGGGATTTTCACAAATAGAACATGCACCTTTAAAGTCTATATTGCTGTTCATTTGCCTGTAACAAAATTATGAAGACATGTCCCATTTTGATCTGGTTGGCCAATTTTATACTTGCAAGGAACCAGTAAGCAAAGAGAAGCCCTAAATATTTAAGGATAGGTTTGTATCTGCTCCATCAGCAGTCTCTGGTGCATAAACCGTCATAGAATAAGGTCCAAAAAGGATAACACAGAATGCAGCGGTTTTCTCCGGCAAAATGACGGACATCATAATGGAAACCCCTATTGTAGTGAATGAGGTTTGTGGGGGTCTCGTTGGTGTATATCATATTACGGTTCCAGAAGTGACATGTAATACCCTCAAAAGTATGATATGAGGGGATGGATAATGGTTTTAAATGCTACAAAGCTTTTGATCTCAGGTTTAGAGCTGGGATTTAAGAAGAAATATTACCCTGATCAGACCCCAATATGAGTCATATTTACTCACTCAGAAGGTCATATCAGTCAGATTACCAATAAGAAGGCTATCACTATAACTAGTTAAAACTATATATTACCATTACATTGTACAAATGTTTTGTTTCCATTATACAAAACTAAATACATATAAGTTAATGAACGTGAAGAATTGTAATACTTCAATCTTACTGGTTTTTGAGATTGCAATTGTCTGAAGGGGCAAAGGACTGAAGCGAAACATATATAAACATAATTGTGCAGGAGAAGCAAATTTTAACATTAGCTCTACTTTAAAATGTGGATATTTTACTGCAGTTTGAAATGACAATTACTTATTACAACCTAATGCTTGGTCACAAACACATTTAATTACAGTCATTTATTTTGCAGAACTATGCACACAGGTTTCACAACCATTTGCTTGTTATTACCCTTGGGCAGCTTACGATAGGATGGGACATAAACCACTGTTGATTAAATATCATAAAGACTTGATGAAGTACAGTGATAAATTGCATTACAAACCAGCTTTTTCTTACTTTAGAATGTTTTTGGGTACAGTATGAAAAAATACCTACAATATACCTGGGTGGATCACAGTAACAACATATTTACTTCAAATTTCAATAAATGAGAAGTCTACTCTGACAATGATTCTAGTACAGCTGAAAAACATTCTCTTTGTATACTGTTGTTAAAGATATAATTGTTGCATGCTAACTTTGCCGAAATTTGTAATACCAGTGAATAAAAGAAATATTTTCTATGAGGGAAAAATTACACTTTTAAAACTGATCAGGTTAATTTCTACCAATCCCCATCCCCTCAACTATTTGCTAACTGTAAATTCACTCCAATGCTGGACTCATAGCTACACTGCTCAGTATTAAGGATTAATGGTCCGTCATGGTGCAGATTATGAGTCAATGTAAAATAGAGATAGAAGAGCAAACTCTCATTTGTGTGCAATCCATTGGATAAGCCATGGCAGCTGGTTTTCTGACCTATCCCCTTTCCATAGATTTCTATGGGCAACTGTAACTTAATCTCTCAGTGGAGCTAAAATACTGTCTCCTTTCTAGAGAACACATTTCCAGTGACTTCAGATATATTTAGAAGATGGAGGATGGGTGAAATGAATGGAGACCAATAAGCGGAAACATAGTACATTTTCTCAAATAAGATATATTAGAAAATGTCTTATCTAGTACTAAGAATTTGCTGAAATGTGTTTCTAATTTGAGTTACACTTTAAGGATACTCCTGATTTTCAAGAATTGTACTCATGGCTGAGTTTCACCAGCTATTAAAACCATGAATATATATTTAAAATCTTCATCTTCCAAATCCAGGGAAAAAGAATAATACTCTAGATTGATCTATTGCATTGCACTGAACGTCAATCAAACACAATCATATTTAAATTTTTTATGAAATCTCACAATGTCAATTTCTGACAAATTAAAATCTTTTTGATTGGTTGCATAATAGATGTGACTGGATGATTATTATCCCTATGAGTATAGAGTGAAACTGGTGACTACAGAGAGGACTGCGCTGTGTACAATGATGATTTTACTATTATAGAGACAATATTTGTTGTAAAGACCGTTCCCAATGTGTTCCTACATTAGACCATCATTCTGCGGTTTATCTGAATGTATTCTTACCTATTAATATTTACATGGGCAAAAGTCCATTCAGAAATTGTAGCTCTCTCATTAAAATAATAAAAAAGTAACAAAACCATATAACTCACTCTACTATAGCGGGCAACAACACAAACAACGCAATCCGTTCTAATGTTCTACCCGACACTTGTTCTATATTTACAGTCATAACTGAATAATAAGTGAACTGGTAAAAGCATTTCCATACTACAATTCTCTCTACTGAACTGTGGAATTGATAGATTGATAGCTTGCACAGGTGGTCCACGTGTATTCAGATAGCAGTAAATGAGACTGGCAGAAGCATAATAAAATTGGAGCATGTTACAATACATGTATTAGAATGACATACTTCACAATATAAATCGAGTGATTTCTATAATATAGATTCCAGAAAGTTCCTTATAGACCGGGTCTCTTTGGAAAATTATTTCCTGAAAACATCAACCTAAGCTAACATAGGGGTATTGTATAATTAAGCAAGAATTAACACACTACTCCAGCTGTGGTACCAATTCTATAAACTGAAAAACAGACCATACCCATCGTACAGGTTTACTTGAATAAACTATCAAACTATTATTAGTGAGTCTTACTTTCTGCTATTTTCTTTTGCTACAAACTTGAAGGCTTGTGTATGTTTCTGTCACAACGAGGTTTTTGCAAGAAACACCAGCTGTCATGGTGGCGCCAGGGTCTGTGCAATCCACAGATTCTTACACTCTTCCTTCTAACTTCATTGAAAGCTATGATCAGCTCAGGGTCACTTGGGAAGTGACTCAAAGAGCTGCAGTTCCTAGGCAAGTTAGCAAGAGTTAAATCTTTGCTGGGCTAGAGTTGTTAATCTCCCTTAGCCACATGCTGTGGGAGAACCATTCATATCTGCTTTCTTTCAAAATAATATGCAAATTGCCTCTTCAGAGAAAAAGAGGACTTAAACTCTATAGCGCCACCTGTTGGAAGTAGCGATCCTAAAAGTCACAATCAACCCTTTAACGAGTTGTAACGTTGCCCCTTAGACCCCAGTCCAGAACCTCTCATCTAGCCAAATCAGTTCTCATGCTTCGCACTGACGAGGGCCAACAGCCCGAAACACTGTGTCTGCGAATTGAGATACTGATTTGGCTTTTATCCTACGTCATATTGCACGACTCGTTAAAGCGTTGATTGTGACTTGTAGGATCGCTACTTCCAACAGTTGGTGCTATAGAGTTTAAGTCCTCTTATTCTCTGAAGAGGCAATTTGCATATTATATTTCCCAGAGGAGCATTGCATGGCGAATAAGCCTCCTTACCTTGACAAGCTAGAGCTGGTATGTCACTCTCTATAAGGAGAAATGTTGCCCCTTAGACTTCCTTCTATATAGGCTTTGCTATGCAGGTAATGCTATGTTGGGCTTCTGTTTTGCCCGGTCTGTCTTGTTTGTGTTCTCCCCATACACTTAACAGATTAGTGCTACTCAGGAGCATAGTGAGGTACGAGGCCCAGGCGTCCCCACAATCAGGGGTAATCCTGGAGACAGAGATAGCTAGAAATCCCTAGTCTGAGGGACAGTATAGGAGGCCATTTGTTATTCCACTGTCAAATCATGACAATTTCACAGTAAAGTCTTTATACTTGAATATATATAGGAATATTACAATCAATTCTCTATGAGAAAAGCTGAAATTACAGCTGTCTACTGGGGGAAATCCCACTAAAGGGCATGGCAAAAAGCAGTCACCAGGAAGATATCCTGGCCCGCCACATCAGACGATCCAATGGCACCCCCATGCTGGCTGCGCCCAGGGCAAATACCCCCCCATCCCCCTCTGGATACACCCATGCACAAAGAATCACTGTCTGTTTCCCTCATCCATCCAAAAAGTGTTCACTACTACTATAAAATATCACCCAGAAGGGGATAATTTTTTACAGGGATTTTCTTGATATGGAAACTGCTTTAAGTAAAGGTCAACTTTGAGAGACAGTTTAATGATTGAAACTGTTTGATGAAAATCAAAATATTTAACAATCAATTTCTCTCACATTTAATAACTTTCCCTTACCCGTCATAACATTCAATTGTATAATCCAGCTAAATTATTAAAGAATTATAAAGGTTCTTATCTCCAGACAAGTTTTTGGGGCGTTACATTTCCAATGGCTCCAATGGGAAATGTAAGAGGTCCCCTGCCCTAGCACAACTCGGTGTGGCATCAGTAGCCTGGTTACACCATGCCTGATGGAATCAAGTAGCATTGAACAGGTGAAAAGCAAAAGTCATGATAAATCTATAGCAACAAGTTGCTGCTCACTGCCCTTTTCCGTGATCTTGCCAAACATAATTGACAGGTGGTTAGCCTGACTGCACACAAATATTGCCTGGTTCAATAAGCATCAATGCTGTATATCTGAGCTCAAAGTCACTGGAGCAGTTGTATGGCTTTAGTCTTACACTGAAAATACGGATACGACCGGGTTTGGTTTTGAAATGCTCTGAATCTAAGCTACTAACCGTCATCTAATATACACTAACAAGAAGATTCATTTAGATATCTAGCATAAAAAAATAAATATTTTGACTACATTCGAACGTCTTTAGCCTTGAAATATGCAAGTATGATGGAGAAGAAAGTGTACTATCTATACTGTATATCCAAGCATTAGAGACCTTATGTACCAATGTGTAGTCCTTACCTTTCATGAATTTGGTTAAGAACTACTTTCTCACAAAACAGATCAATATTGCAGAATGCTAGCGAAATATATGACAGTCTGCAATTCACATCACAAACACAAATGGCCATATATAAAAACATATCATAGCCATAAAAACAAAGCATAGACGTATTGTGACAAAATATCGCAACATAATTTTGTTTTAAAAAACTGGTAATCTTGAGCCACACATCTCAGGATATTTTGAGCCAAGAAAAAAGGAAGGACATCTATATGGAAACATTGTCAATGTCTGTAAAGCACTGAACATCTAAGTGCGAAATAAGAACACAAAAAGCTTTACCCCGATAGGTGCTTATGGACTGTATACGCCATGCATACAGGCTTGATACATAAGGTCACCAGTGCTCTACAGCTCCAGTAGCAGGACATCTTACAATAGAAAAACACTCACTGCTGTTATTTAAACATATAAATTATTGTTATGCTTTATATATATATATATATATATATATATATATATATATATATATATACAGTACAGATCAAAAGGTTGGACACACCTTCTCATTTAAAGATTTTTCTGTATTTTCATCCTTCTCTTGATGAGCTTCAAGAGGTAGTCACCGGAAATGGTCTTCCAACAATCTTGAAGGAGTTCCCAGAGATGCTTAGCACTTGTTGGCCCTTTTGCCTTCACTCTGCAGTCCAGCCCACCCCAAACCATCTCGATTGGGTTCAGGTCTGGTGACTGTGGAGGTCAGGTCATCTGGAGTAGCACCCCATCACTCTCCTTCTTGGTCAAATAGCCCTTACACAGCCTGGAGGTGTGTTTGGGGTCACTGTCCTGTTGAAAAATAAATGATGGTCCAACTAAACGCAAACCGGATGGAATAGCATGTCACTGCAAGATGCTGTGGTAGCCATGCTGGTTCAGTATGCCTTCAATTTTGAATAAATCCCCAACAGTGTCACCAGCAAAGCACCCCCACACCATCACACCTCGTCCTTCATGCTTCACGGTGGGAACCAGGCATGTAGAGTCCATCCATTCACCTTTTCTGCGTCGCACAAAGACACGGTGGTTGGAACCAAAGATCTTAAATTTGGACTCATCAGATGAAAGCACAGATTTCCACTGGTCTAATGTCCATTCCTTGTGTTCTTTAGCCCAAACAAGTCTCTTCTGCTTGTTGCCTGTCCATAGCAGTGGTTTCCAAGCAGCTATTTTACCATGAAGGCCTGCTGCACAAAGTCTCCACTTAACAGTTGTTGTAGAGATGTGTCTGCTGCTAGAACTCTGTGGCATTGACCTGGTCTCTAATCTGAGCTGCTGTTAACCTGTGATTTCTGAGGCTGGTGACTCGGATAAACTTATCCTCCGAAGCAGAGGTGACTCTTGGTCTTCCTTTCCTGGGGCGGTCCTCATGTGAGCCTGTTTCTTTGTAGCGCTTGATGGTTTTTGCCCCTGCACTTTGGGACACTTTCAAAGTTTTCCCAATTTTTCGGACTGACCTTCATTTCTTAAAGTAATGATGGCCACTCGTTTTTCTATCCACCAGACTTCTGCACAACACACAACTGATGGTCCCAACCCCAATTATAAGGCAAGAAATCCCACTTATTAAACCTGACAGGGCACACCTGTGAAGTAAAAACCATTTCCGGTGACTACCTCTTGAAGCTCATCAAGAGAATGCCAAGAGTGTGCAAAGCAGTCATCAAAGCAAAAAGTAGCTACTTTGAAGAACCCAGAATATAAGACATATTTTCAGTTGTTTCACACTTTTTTGTTAAGGTATATAATTCCACATGTGTTAATTCATAGTTTTGATGCCTTCAGTGTGAATGTACAATTTTCATAGTCATGAAAATACAGAAAAATCTTTAAATGAGAAGGTGTGTCCAAACTTTTGCTCTGTACTGTATATTGTATATACTCGTGCATAAGCCGAGTTTTTCAGCACATTTTTTGTGCTGAGAATGCTCCTCTCGGCTTATACACGAGTTATTGTCCCAGAAGACGGCAGGGAGCGGGAGCAGCGGGTCAAAAGAGGCAGAAGCCGGTATCTGTGGCTAAAGCCTGTGCCCGCTGCTAAAGGTAAATGAATATTCACTGCACTGGCAATGAATATTCATTTCTCTTACAGCGCACGCACAGTTACAGCTGCAGGGCTATCTTGGGTGCCCGCTCATTAAGAGAATGAATATTCACCTCTCTTCGTGCCCATAGGCGTGATCGCCCAGCCACAGGAGCTAAAGGAACTGGAACAAGATGCTGCGAGGGCTTAAGGGAAGGTAAGTAGGATTTTTTTTATGCTTTTCTCATGGGTGTCACGCATACAAGGATAGGGATACAAGGATAGGGATGAGGAATCATGCATATCAGGACAGGGATGAGGAGCCATGCAGACAAGAATGGGGATAAAGAGACATGCAGACAAGGATAGGAATAAGGAGCCATGCATACAAGGATGGGGATAAGGAGCCATGCAGACAAGGATGGGAATAAGGAGCCATACAAGCAAGGATGGGAATAAGGAGCCATGCAGACAAGGATGGGAATAAAGAGCCATGCAGGCAAGGATGGGAATAAGGAGCCATGCATACAAGGGTGGGGATGAGGAACCATGCATACTAGAATAGGGATTAAGGGACAATGCATACCCAGCTTATACTCGAGTCAATAAGTTTTCCGAGTTTTTCGTGGCAAAATTAGGTGCCTCGGCTTATAACCGGGTCGGCTTATACATGAGTATATACCGGTGTGTGTATATATATATATATATATATATATATATATATATATATATATATGCACACATACATATATATACAGCTCTGGCAAAAATTAAGAGACCACCACATCAAAACCCTGTCACGGGCAGCCCAATCTCCAGACCTGAACCCCATTGAAAACCTCTGGAATGTAATCAAGAGAATGATGGATAGTCACAAGCCATCAAACAAAGAAGAACTGCTTACATTTTTGTGCCAGGAGCAGTGTGAAAGACTGGTGGAAAGCATGCCAAGAAGCACGAAAGCTGTGATTAACAATCATGGTTATTCCACAAAATATTGATTTCTGAACTCTTCCTGAGTTTAAACATTAGTATTGCTGCTTCTAAATGATTATGAACTTGTTTTCTTTGCATTATTTGAGGTCTGAAAGCACTGGTTTTTTTTTTATTTTGACCATTTCTCCTTTTCAGAAAAAAAATACAAAATGTAATACTTGGAAATTCGGAGACATGTTGTCAGAAGTCTATAGAATGAATGAACAATTTACATTTTACTCAAATATACCTGATATGAAGAGAAAAATCTGAAAAAATGAACATTTTGCAGTGGTCTCTTAGGCTGCCATCACACTAGCAGTATTTGGTCAGTATTTTACATCAGTATTTGTAAGCCAAAACCAGGAGTGGGTGATAAATGCAGAAGTGGTGCATATGTTTCTATTATATTTTTTCTCTATTTGTTGCACTCCTGGTTTTGGCTTACAAATACTGATGTAAAATACTGACCAAATACTGCTATTGTGACGGCAGCTTTAATTTTTGTTAGAGCTGTATATATATATATATATATATATATATATATATATATATATATATACACTCACTGGCCACTTTATTAGGTACACCATGCTAGTAACGGGTTGGACCCCCTTTTGCCTTCAGAACTGCCTCAATTCTTCGTGGCATAGATTCAACAAGGTGCTGGAAGCATTCCTCAGAGATTTTGGTCCATATTGACATGATGGCATCACACAGTTGCCGCAGATTTGTCGGCTGCACATCCCAAAGATGCTCCATACAAGGCAGGATGGATCCATGCTTTCATGTTGTTTACGCCAAATTCTGACCCTACCATCCGAATGTCGCAGCAGAAATCGAGACTCATCAGACCAAGCAACGTTTTTCCAATCTTCTACTGTCCAATTTCGATGAGCTTGTACAAATTGTAGCCTCAGTTTCCTGTTCTTAGCTGAAAGGAGTGGTACCCGGTGTGGTCTTCTGCTGCTGTAGCCCTCAAAGTTCGACGCACTGTGCATTCAGAGATGCTCTTAGGCCTACCTTGGTTGTAACGGGTGGCGATTTGAGTCACTGTTGCCTTTCTATCAGCTCGAACCAGTCTGCCCATTCTCCTCTGACCTCTGGCATCAACAAGGCATTTCCGCCCACAGAACTGCCGCTCACTGGATTTTTTTTCTTTTTCGGACCATTCTCTGTAAACCCTAGAGATGGTTGTGCGTGAAAATCCCAGTAGATCAGCAGTTTCTGAAATACTCAGACCAGCCCTTCTGGCACCAACAACCATGCCACGTTCAAAGGCACTCAAATCACCTTTCTTCCCCATACTGATGCTCGGTTTGAACTGCAGGAGATTGTCTTGACCATGTCTACATGCCTAAATGCACTGAGTTGCCGCCATGTGATTGGCTGATTAGAAATTAAGTGTTAACAAGAAGTTGGACAGGTGTACCTAATAAAGTGGCCAGTGAGTGTATGTATATCTACATCAGGACGGTACACCTAATAAAAAACTTTATTACGCCATGTTCATAATCACACTGACCCAAAAGAGATACAGAGGATCTTATCAAAAATTTAGACTCTGAGGTAGTAATGAGCTGAAAATTTTCAGTAGAAGAAACTCAGATTTGGTGCAGACGCTGGATACATTTGTCAATTTGGCTCCTACATCAGTTCAATCAACATATTCACTCCATAAGTGCTTAATTTTTTTGTTATTCCGATGCTCACGGGACTTAGGAAAAGTGAGTTAAACTTAGTTATTGGGGGGTCACACACAGCATGATAAATGTTCTAGTTTACTTTTACTTACTTTATGATAGCCTACAATGAATTGAATGGCCAAATAGATGCACAGTCTGTAGATTCATCATTGGACTGGAGTAGATGCTGTGTGCAACAGAAATGATGACGTCACTCCAGGCGGATGTAGTAATAGACCATGCGTTCACAGTGGAGCAAATAATGCTTTGAAATAACGCATGTTCTCAGATGTGAGTCTCGGGGCATGTGTCTGGACGGAAATGTGCAGGCGGAAGTAACGACAGAGGTCTATGGTGGAGACAGACCATGCATTCGTGTAGAACGCACACCACCCAGTATGTGCAACTCAAATATAAGTGCCTCATATGCCTCATAGTTTATTTATTCCAGAAGGTGGCATAAATATATTGCAAAATTATGGCAGCCAATGGATTTTCTGGCATATGCACAGCAAGAAATGAACCTAAATAAGCTGTGCTCCACTGCGAAAAATATCTATCTTAATAAATTCCCTACACCTGGCAGGAGAGATACCATGACCACATTTAAGTGTATATTTAACACAAAAGCAAATGTAAGGCCATTTTTGACAATATATTCTTTACATAAATGACTATTTTATTGTCATTGGAATAATGCATGTTTTATTGTTAGAATAATTATTTATACCCAAGATCATCATAAAAGTTTTGCCTGGAATGTAATTATTAATACCCACATACTGGAATAATCATTTACTGTATGTCGTATTACAGATTGGATGATTGATCTCATTCTGTACAATACATTAATGATACGTCCCCTCCATAATCATTTGTATTCAAATGATTTCCTAAGCAAGCAGGAATTTATCACAGTTTACAGGCCAACTTGTACCATTCATTGTTATTTAATACGGCTCAGGTTAAAAGGCCAAATGTTGTATTAACTTTACAAAGCTATTGAAAGTTGATATTTCAAAGACATTTTTCTTGTGGTAGTCACATTGTTTGTCTCACTCTATAAGGACACCAAATCCTAAAAGCTGGCAAGAATGCATATGTTTATTTCACCACTGCTATGCAATTATTGAACGCCACTTAATTATAGCAACAGATGCTCGAGTGTAGGAACCAGAAAAATCAAACGCCTCATTTCCAGGTTATTTTTTTCCATTGCTTCTGCCAGCAGCAGATGTGTGAGCCCCTTGTGCTCTGGCGTAAATACTTATCAAATCCTAACAGGTCACCTATGTCACACACAACATTTCAGATGCAACTGTTTCACCTGATAATAGGCTCTGAAAATAAAACTGTGAGCTGTAAATACATTGTATTACGAATGAAATGCCATAATGTGAAATTGCTTTTTCTCTGACTACAACAAAAGTCCTTGACAGTTCCTGGCAGTGATAAATCACCCTCCCATTAATTGTCTCCTCTTTCATTGGAAGGTGAGACACTAAAAGGGGCCGTCAACTAAAATGACTGTAAAGAAAACTTGGCAAAAAAGTAGAATGTCATTCTGTCGTTTTTCAAATGCTAGCAGCAATGCTCATACAAATCAAAATATTTCACCTGACGTCTTTGTTAGAGGCTCCACGGCTAACATTAGCGACAGTTTTTATTTCTTAAACATTCTATACTTATCTCACTGTTGGATGGAATAAAAATGCATCAAAGTACAAAATTTGCATATGAGAAGTAGGTATAAAATTATCCGTAGTCATTTTTCACTGAAAACTAGGTCTATCCTTTGCAAAAATGATCTGCATCTGTTTCCATCCTATCTTTTCTAGCATGGTTAATATATATTTTCTTTTAAATAATTTTTTTATTTTGCAATTTAATTTCCATTTTTTTAATACATACAGGTAAGATAAGATGCCAATGTACATGTGTTCTGAAGTATAAGTTAATATAAGGGTTCGCTCACAGGAGCGCATATATCAGACGAGTGCTATCCGATGTTTTATTTGAGAGTACTCACACCAATGTTATTCTGTGCCGATCAACCTTTTTTTTCTCATGACGATTCGGCATGTGAAAAAAATAGCAGCATGCAAATCGAATCACACTCACCCATCCAAGTCTATGGGTGCGGGGAAAACACTGAACATCACTCGGATGACATCTGAGTTCAATTCCAATTCCAGAGAATCACAAAATGGTGAAAATGGAAAAATCTTGTTCTCCATCTTCTCCTCACCTGTGGAAGAATTCTCTCATCCGAGAAAATTGGATCACACTAAGTTGACGCTCAGATCAAACTCTGATCTGATCTTCTCGCATGAGAGAATCTAGGCTTCTGTGACCACCGTGATCAGGCGGATTATGTAAATGCAATCTAATGAAACTTTGATAGGAGTTTGATATGACTGTCAGTTTAGTGTCATCTAAGTGCAGTCCAATGATTTCTACGCACTCATTGACTTTCATGGCCGAGTGCTATGCAAATAACGGATCACACTTGGACATGTTGCTATTTTTTTCCATGGCCCTATAAAGTAATAATGGTCCAATTGCGATCCGATGTTTTGTCAGATTGCACTCAGATGGAAATTACTTATTCCGATCCATTACAGGAGCAGAAAAATGGAAATGAAAAGTTCAGTTACACAGCCCATTCATAATTATTACTGTATATACTCGAGTATAAGCCGACCAAAGTATAAGCCGAGAACCCTAATATTGACACAAATAACTGGGAAGACCTATTGATTCGAGTATAAGCCTATGGTGGGAAATGCAGCAGCAACGGGTAGATTTCAAAAATAAAAATAGATACCAATAAAAGTAACATTAATTGAGACATCAGTAGGTTAAATGTTTTTGAATATCCATATTGACTCAGGAGCCCCATATAATGCTCCATACAGTTCATGATGGACCTCTTAAGATGCTCCATACAAAATACGCCCCATATAATGCTCCATAAAGTTTATGATAGGCCCCATAAGATGCTCCATACAAAAAATATGCCCAATATAATGCTGCACAAAGGTTAATAATGGCCCCATAAGATGCTCCATATTAAAATATGCCCCATATAATGCTGCATAAAAGGTTAATGATGGCCCTCATAATAATAATATGCCCGTTATGCTGCTCCATAAAGGTTGATGGCCCCATAAGATGCTCCATAGAATAATATGCCCCACACGCTGCTGCTGCAATAAAAAAAAATGACATACTCACCTGGTCAGGTGCCGGTGTCCTGAGCAGGCGGGACACCAGCGCGCTATGGGGGGCCATGTTTGGGAGTTGCCACTGGCTCAAGCCTCCGTAATTTGCGATATTCACCTGTCCCTATTCCACCACCGAGCTCAGTCTTCCGGGTCTCTTCAGTGACTGTTCAGGCAGAGTGCACGCACTAAACATGTCATCACACCCTCTGACCTGACCATCACAGCCAGAGGATGTGGAAGACAGAGCCCGGTGGTGGAACAGAGACATGTGAATATCGCATGGCTCACCCTCCCCCGTCATACTCACCCCCTCCTGGCACTGCTTATCAGTCCCTGCTTCTGATGGTCTCTGCTGCGTGCTGGCAGCTTGTTCCTGTGTTTAGCGGTCACATGGTACTGCACATTAAAGTAATAAATATGCGCTCCACACCTATGGGAGTGGAGTCGCGTCCATATTAATTACTTTAATGAGCGGTACCACATGACCGCTGAACACAGGAAGAGCTTCTGGCACTGGAGACAATCTGAGAAGCAGAGACCGTGCCAGGACAGGGTGAGTATGATGTGAGAGCTGACACTCCTGCAGCTCCCCTCCACCACCGGCCCCCTGGGATGACTCAAGTATAAACCAAGAGGAGCACTTTCAGCCTAAAAAAATCGGCTGAAAATCTTGGATTTTCCCTAGTATATACGGTAATTCCATAAATTGTCATCATTTGCATACATTTCATTTGCTAGCCAATTTTTGAAGGACAAAAAACATGGTCAAAATATATTTTTTTCTTTGGACAACTAAGTTTTTTTTTTTTTTACATTATCCATTATGCATTTTGTTTAAAGGATGCAATTTTAAGAAAAGCACATGCCAAGAAAATTACAGGTATTAACAGACGCTTCTAGTAAAAAACTGAACTGCTCGAAAGGAAACAAAAACTGATGCAATCAGATGCCAAATGGGAGCCAATGTAATGGGTTTGTCAAAAGGATCCATTTAAAATCTAAAACTTTGGCTTCAGCAGCTGTCCTTTTGGCATCCATTTCTGTTCTATTTTTTATCTTCAACTGAATTTGTTAGAAATGGAACACAAATGCTAGTGTGGAAAAAGACTAACAATGCAACACATGTTAACAGGTGAAACAAAGGACAGTTTATGTCATCCTTTTTGATCCATATTGCAAAAAAGTAGGGTAATTGTGAGTATACACTTAGGCCAAATGTACATAGCTGTTGTGAACTGTGTTTCTGGGCTCCCTCTGGTGGTCACTAACGGTATTGTGTTAGGTATGTCTTGTTGCAGGCCTGAGCTCCAGCTGTGTCGTTAAGCAGCGGGTGTTTCCTATTTGAGCCTCCTCTGGACTCAGTCTCTTGCCTGGCATCGTTGTATCCAGACCTATTTGGTCTCCTCCGGATTCCTTTCAGTCTGCCTCATGCAAGAAAAGCTAAGTCTGTTTTGTACAATTTGGATTGTTTGCATTATTCAGTGTTTTTGTCCAGCTTGCTTTACATTTGATTTTGACTCGCTGGAAGCTCTAGGGGGCTGATATTCTCCCTCCACACCGTCAGTCGGTGTGGGGGTTCTTGAATGTTCAGCGTGGATGTTTTGTAGGGTTTTCTGCTAACCGCATAGTCCACTATCTATTTTCTGCTATCTAGACTATTGGGCCTCACTTTGCTGAATCTAGTTCATCTCTACGTTTGTGTTTTCCTCTTGCCTCACCGTTATTATTTGTTGGGGGCTTTCTATATCTTTGGGGTTCAATTTCTCTGGAGGCAAGCGAGGTCTTATTTTTTCCCTCTAGGGGTAGTCAGTTCTCCGGCTGGCTCGAGACGTCTAGAACCAACGTAGGCACGTTCACCGGCTACTTTTAGTTGTTTGTGTCAGGATCAGGTATGCGGTTAGCCCAGTTTCCACCTCCCTAGAGCAGTATTTATATTTTTGCTATCTTGCCGGAATATCAGAGATCCTCTGCCATTGGGATCATAACAGAATGCCAGGCCAAAAGAAAATGTTTAATGCATCGCAGAAGCGGGATTAAAAAGAAATTCTGAGTTTTTGTTTTTTTTTGCTGCAGTTTGCCTAGCTTCTTCCATCCCCTTTTTCTCTGAGTGGCTGAAACTCTGCTGCAGATATGAATGTCCAGACTCTGACTTATAGTGTGGATCAGCTTGCTGCTAGGGTGCAAAGCATTCAGGATTTTGTTATCCATAGCCCTATGTCTGAACCAAAAATACCTATTCCTGAGCCGATAGATCTAAATTCCTGAATTTTAGGAATAATTGTAAATTGTTTCTGTCTCTGAAACCTCGTTCCTCTGGTGATTCCGCTCAGCAGGTTAAGATTGTTATTTCCTTCTTGCACGGTGACCCTCAGGATTGGGCCTTCTCTCTGGCGCCAGGAGATCCTGCATTGGTGAATGTTGATGCGTTTTTTCTGGCACTTGGTTTGCTTTATGGGGAGCGCAAATCTGTTAATCCTTTGGCGGTGCTGTCTGAACGGTCACCTGATTCTATGCAATGTGACAGAATTCTGACCAGAGCCGAGCGACAAAATCATAGACATCAAAATGGGTTGTGTTTCTACTGTGGTGATTCAACACATGTTATCTCAGCATGCTCTAAACGTTTAAAGAAAAAAGTTAATCCTGTCGCCATTGGTACTTTTCAGCCTAAGTTTATTTTGTCTGTGACTTTAATTTGTTCATTATCTTCTTACTCAGTTATGGCTTTTGTGGATTCTGGTGCTGCTTTAAGTCTGATGGATTTGTTGTTTGCCAAGCGCTGCGGTTTTGTCCTGGAGCCTTTGGAAAATCCTATTCCTCTTAGAGGAATTGATTCTACGCCATTGGCAGAGAATAAACCTCAGTATTGGACGCAGGTGACCATGTGCATGACTCCTGTACATCAGGAGGTGATTTGTTTTTTGGTACTGCATAAAATGCATGATGTTGTCGTTTTGGGTCTGCCATGGTTACAGGCCCATAATCCAGTTTTAGATTGGAAAGCTATGACTGTGTCTAGTTGGGGGTGTCAGGGGATTCATGGCGATTCTCCATTGGTGTCTATTGCTTCTTCTACTCCTTCTGAGATCCCTGAGTTTTTGTCAGACTTTCAGGATGTATTTAATGAGGCCAGGTCCAGTGCCCTTCCTCCTCATAGGGACTGTGATTGTGCTATAGATTTGATTCCTGGTAGTAAGTTTCCTAAGGGACGACTCTTTAATTTATCTGTGCCAGAGCATGCCGCGATGCGGAGTTATATAAAGGAGTCTTTGGAGAAGGGACATATTCGCCCATCCTCATCCCCTCTTGGTGCAGGATTCTTTTTTGTGGGCAAGAAAGACGGGTCTCTGAGACCTTGTATTGATTATCATCTTCTGAATAAGATCACTGTTAAATTTCAGTATCCTTTGCCATTGTTGTCTGATTTGTTTGCTCGGATTAAGGGATCCAGTTGGTTCACCAAGATAGATCTTCGTGGTGCGTATAACCTTGTGCGCATAAAGCAGGGAGATGAATGGAAAACGGCATTTAATACGCCTGAGGGTCATTTTGAGTACCTGGTGATGCCTTTCGGATTATCTAATGCTCCTTCTGTGTTTCAGTCCTTCATGCATGACATATTCCGGAAATATCTGGATAAATTTATGATTATTTATCTGGATGATATTTTGGTTTTTTCTGATGATTGGGAGTCCCATGTGAACCAGGTCAGGATGGTGTTTCAGGTTTTGCGGGAGAATGCTCTATTTGTGAAGGGCTCAAAATGTATCTTTGGGGTACAGAAGGTTTCTTTTTTGGGCTTTATTTTTTCCCCTTCTACTGTGGAGATGGACCCAGTTAAGGTCCGTGCCATTCATGACTGGACTCAGCCCACGTCTGTTAAAAACCTGCAGAAGTTCTTGGGCTTTGCTAATTTTTACCGTCGTTTTATCGCTAATTTCTCCAGCGTGGTTAAACCTTTGACGGATATGACCAAGAAGGGTTCTGATGCTGCGAATTGGTCTCCTGCGGCCGTGGAGGCCTTTTGAGAGCTGAAGCGTCGGTTTACTTCAGCGCCAGTCTTGTGCCAGCCGGATGTCTCTCTTCCCTTCCAGGTTGAAGTTGATGCTTCTGAAATTGGTGCAGGGGCTGTTTTGTCGCAAAAAAGTTCTGATGGCTCCGTGATGAAGCCATGCGCCTTCTTTTCAAGGAAATTTTCGCCTGCTGAGCGGAACTTCGATGTTGGTAATCGGGAGTTGTTGGCCATGAAGTGGGCATTTGAGGAGTGGCGACATTGGCTCGAGGGAGCTAGACATCGTGTGGTGGTCTTGACTGATCATAAAAATCTGATTTACCTCGAGTCTGCCAAGCACCTGAATCCTAGACAGGCCCGTTGGTCGTTGTTTTTCTCCCGTTTTGACTTTGTGGTCTCGTAAATGCCTGGTTCGAAGAACGTGAAGGCTGATGCACTTTCTAGGAGTTTTGTGCCTGATTCTCCGGGAGTCTCTGAGCCGGCTGGTATTCTCAGAGAGGGAGTAATTTTGTCTGCCATTTCCCCAGATTTGCGACGAGGGCTGCAAAAATTTCAGGCTGATAGGCCTGATCGTTGTCCACCGGAGAGATTGTTTGTCCCTGATGGATGGACCAACAGAGTTATTTCTGAGGTTCATTCTTCGGTGTTGGCGGGACATCCTGGGATTTACGGTACCAGAGATTTGGTGGCCAGGTCCTTTTGGTGGCCTTCCTTGTCGCGGGATGTGCGTTCTTTTGTGCAGTCCTGTGGGATTTGTGCTCGGGCTAAGCCTTGCTGTTCTCGTGCCAGCGGGTTGCTTTTGCACTTGCCTATCCCAAAGAGGCCTTGGACGCACATTTCCATGGATTTCATTTCGGATCTTCCGGTGTCTCAGAAGATGTCTGTCATCTGGGTGGTGTGCGATCGTTTTTCTAAAATGGTCCATTTGGTGCCCTTGCCTAAGTTGCCTTCCTCCTCTGATTTGGTTCCTTTGTTCTTTCAGAATGTGGTTCGTTTGCATGGCATCCCTGGGAATATTGTATCTGACAGAGGATCCCAGTTTGTGTCCAGATTCTGGCGATCCTTTTGTGCTAAGATGGGTATTGATTTGTCTTTTTCGTCGGCTTTTCATCCTCAGACTAATGGCCAGACCGAGTGAACTAATCAGACGTTAGAGACTTATTTGAGATGTTTTGTTTCTGCTGATCAGGATGACTGGGTTACCTTTTTGCCACTGGCCGAGTTTGCCCTTAATAATCGGGCTAGTTCTGCCACCTTGGTTTCACCCTTTTTCTGCAACTCTGGTTTTCATCCTCATTTCTCCTCGGGTCAGGTTGAACCTTCTGACTGTCCTGGGGTTGATTCTGTGGTGGATAGGTTGCAGCGGATTTGGAACCATGTGGTGGACAATTTGAAATTGTCACAAGACAGGGCCCAGCGGTTTGCCAACCGCCGCCACGGTGTGGGTCCCCGACTTCGTGTTGGGGATTTGGTTTGGATGTCTTCTCGGCATGTTCCTTTGAAAGTCTCCTCTCCTAAGTTCAAGCCTCGCTTTATCGGTCCTTATAAGATTTTGGAAATCCTTAACCCAGTGTCTTTTCGCTTGGACCTTCCAGCGTCTTTTGCTATTCATAATGTGTTCCATAGGTCCTTGTTGCGGCGGTACGTGGTGCCTTTGGTTCCTGCTGTTAAGCCTCCTGCCCCGGTTTTGGTTGAGGGCGAGTTGGAGTACGTGGTGGAGAAGATTCTGGATTCTCGTATCTCTAGACGGAAACTCCAGTATTTAGTTAAGTGGAAAGGCTATGGTCAGGAGGATAATTCCTGGGTTGTCGCCTCTGATGTTCATGCGGCTGATTTGGTTCATGCCTTTCACACTGCTCATCCTAATCGCCCTGGGGGTCTTGGTGAGGGTTCGGTGACCCCTCCTCAAGGGGGGGGGTACTGTTGTGAACTGTGTTTCTGGGCTCCCTCTGGTGGTCACTAACGGTATTGTGTTAGGTATGTCTTGTTGCAGGCCTGAGCTCCAGCTGTGTTGTTAAGCAGCGGGTGTTTCCTATTTGAGCCTCCTCTGGACTCAGTCTCTTGCCTGGCATCGTTGTATCCAGACCTATTTGGTCTCCTCCGGATTCTTTTCAGTCTGCCTCATGCAAGAAAAGCTAAGTCTGTTTTGTACAATTTGGATTGTTTGCATTATTCAGTGTTTTTGTCCAGCTTGCTTTACATTTGATTTTGACTCGCTGGAAGCTCTAGGGGGCTGATATTCTCCCTCCACACCGTCGGTGTGGGGGTTCTTGAATGTTCAGCGTGGATGTTTTGTAGGGTTTTCTGCTAACCGCATAGTCCACTATCTATTTTCTGCTATCTAGACTATTGGGCCTCACTTTGCTGAATCTAGTTCATCTCTACGTTTGTGTTTTCCTCTTGCCTCACCGTTATTATTTGTTGGGGGCTTTCTATATCTTTGGGGTTCAATTTCTCTGGAGGCAAGCGAGGTCTTATTTTTTCCCTCTAGGGGTAGTCAGTTCTCCGGCTGGCTCGAGACGTCTAGAACCAACGTAGGCACGTTCACCGGCTACTTTTAGTTGTTTGTGTCAGGATCAGGTATGCGGTTAGCCCAGTTTCCACCTCCCTAGAGCAGTATTTATATTTTTGCTATCTTGCCGGAATATCAGAGATCCTCTGCCATTGGGATCATAACACATAGCATGACACATATGTGTCTTGCAAATCAGGTTAGCAATACAAATTAGTATTGGAGTCTGTATAGACTTTTCTTATGGGCTATGTTAGGCAAAAACCTGTACAGACCTCTGTTATACAGTGCCACATTGAGGTTTAGCAGGAGCTCAAAGGCTATGTTTCCACGGGCAGGAAACACTGCGGGTTTGACGCTGAGTACATCCGCAGCATCAAACCCACAGCATCCAGATGTCACAGCATAGTGGATGGGATTTTAAAAAATCCTATCTCCACTATACGTTAAAATACGCGTAACAAGACATGCGGTGCATGTTTCTAGACCGCAGCATGTCTATTTACGATGCGGAGACATTCAGTATCAGCAGCGTAAATTTCCAATTGACTATCAGTAGATGTGGTAAAACCGCAGCTAATTATTAGTCACATGCGTAATAATTGCGGAAACGCAGCTTACTACGCATGTGTACTAATTTAAATAATGCCTTACCTTGACACCGCCGGAAGTTCGCGTCCACCGCAGTTCTCGCAATGACTGAGCTGACCGCAAGAACTGCCATGTGCGTGACCACCAGAGTTATCTCCGGTCACTAGGCAAGTTCTCGCGGTCAGCTAATCATGAGAACTACAGTGCAGGTGAACACAGAAGACCAATTAATCTCCCTTGGCCATCTACAAGCTCTGTTACATCTGGATGTCAGGCATCCAGAGGTAGAAGAGCTGGAGATCGTCGTGGGACACTCGTTATTTAGGACTACATCGGACCAGGGAGTATTTGTGTTGGTGTATTATTTTATTTTTATTGCAGGAAATCAAGGACATCACATGGATTAGGAGTAACAATAAAATGGGAAATTGTGTGGTGTTTTATTTCAATAAAAGACTTTATTCTGGCCGTGTCTTTATTTAACCTGTAACAACTATAGGATTAGTAGTGGATTGGTGTCTTATAGATGATTTTCCATTACTAATCTGTGTGCTTGATGTCACCGGACAATACACAGGTGACATCAACCCTACAACTTTTACCCCACTTGCCACCGCTACAGGTGACTAATAATTATATGCGGTTTTACCACATCTAATAGTCTATGGGAAATTTAAGCTGTGGGGACTGAGTGTCTCCACATCGTAAATAGACATGCTGGGGTCTGGAAACACGTGCTGCATGTCTATTTATGCAGGTTTGCCGCCAGCGTCTTTGAACGCAGAGTGAAATGGGATTTCTTCGGGTTCAGCGTTCGGGTAAGTGTTGTGCAGGTTAATAATGATATTAACTTGCATATTAACCCCATATCTGCAGGTTAATAGCGTTTTTTCTGGTGACAGGTTCCCTTTACCACCTTGGGTTTTTCAGAGATTCCGTTTACATTTTTTGTTTTTTGTTCTCTTTCTTCCCAGAGCAATAACCTTTTTATTTTTACATCAATATGGCCATGTGAGGGCTTGATTTTTGCAGGATGAGTTGTACTTGCTGTAGTTGTATTTTACCATATAATGTACTGGAAAAAGGAAAAAAAGATTGAAGTGCGGTGAAATTTACAAAAAAAAGTGCAATTCCACAATAGCTTCTTTTTTTTACTATATTCACTAAATATTAAAAATGACCTGCCATTATGAATTTCCAAGTCATTACAAGTTCGTAGATACTAAACATGTATAGGTTATTTATTATTTAAGTGGTAAAAAAAAAAAGTTTGTAAACAAAAAAATAGCCCCATTTTCTGAGACTGGTCTCTCCATTTTTTGGGATCTGGAGCTGGATGAAGCCTTACTTTTTGAACACTGAGATGACGTTTTTATTTATACTAATTTGGGATAGATTTGATGTTTTGATCACCCATTATTGCATTTTATTGCAATGTTGCTTCAACCAAAAACGTAATTCTGGAATTTTTTTTTTCTTGTTGTGCCATTTAATTCTTTTTATATTTTTATAGATCGGGAGTTTTTAAATGTGGCAGTACCAAATATGTGTATTTTTTTATTATTCTTTTATTTTCAATGGGGCAAAAGGGGAGTGATTTGAGCTTTTATTTTTTTAATAACTTTTTTTTTACATGCTTCAATAGTCTCTTTATGAGACTTGAAGCTTTGATCATCCAATTGCTTGTGCTACAAATAGCAGGCTTAAGCCCTGCTATGCGTAGCAAAAATGCTCATCTGCTATGAGTGCTGGCTACGGGGCGGTGCTCATAGCATTTCGGCAATGACAACTACAGGAGTCTCCTGCAGAGCCCTGTTTGTCATGCCAAGTTATCGGTGTCCTGTGATCATATGAATGGGGTGCCGATGGGGGGAGCTAATGATGTGCATCCGGTTTGCAAAAGTTAAATGCCGCTATTAGAGATTGACAGCGACATTTAACAAGTTAAAGATCAGATCACCTGTCATGTCCTGGAAAGGAGGTGACCTATGACGCTCCTTTACGTCTTATGTCGTAAAGAGGTTAAATGTGTTTTGCTAATTCTGAATTCATACACATCCCCAATTATAAGAGGTTGCTCATAGTTATGCAGCAGCATTATTTTAGTTTTGCTATTTTCATTTTCCCTCTTAAAAGGATTTCAGTTTGTTTCTTAATGGTTTTGCACATCTTATGGGTGAAAGTAAAGGTGGAAAAAGATCTGAAATTATTTTTCTTGGTATGATTTTTTTATATGACAAAAACCTGGCATTTTAACAGGGGTGTGTAGACTTTTTATATTCATTGTATATATAATATTAGAAAGTCACGGGATATTTCTGTTGATGTTACTTTGATGTTATCAGAGTAGTGTTAAAAGTGTTCTTCCTTTACAGAGTATTTAATTTTGAAATATAAATCAAACTGAATGTCGAATAGAAATGAAAAATATATTCTACTCACACTTTTGTTTGTACAGTTTGCTTTTTTAATCAAGTTAATATCATCTGGACATTAAACATTCTGCACTAACATCCTGTAACAGCTACATTTTCTTGCATCGCATATTGAAACTACTCTTGTGTAAAATTCATAAATATAAACTCGTTATTTTTTTGAAGATTGCTCAGCTTTCAATTTATTATTTTTTACATGATAATTTCCTAACTTCATGTAATATAGGAAATTATAACTAATCAGCCAGGGAATATACAATAAAGTATGAGCTCTGTTTTATGGTGCATTTAATGTGATTCCTTGGATGTTATGCAAATTTTGGACTTTCATAGAAAATACTGTCAAGCAAATATCCCGTAAAAAAAAAAAAACAGTACAAGATCGTACACATGAATCTAATTAACAATACAGTTGTCTTTAAAACCTGAAATAAATTGAACCGATTAAAATAAGAAATGATGTTTAAAAAATGTTTTCAAGTCTAATTATGTATTGACAGAAAATGTTTTATAGGGCAGTTGATTTTTTTTGCTTTTCTTTAAATATCGCTTTTATTTTTAAGAATCTACTTCTTTATTAATCATCTGCAAAAGACTGTGGAATTAGGAAAGAGAAAATTTAGTTAGGAAGGCGCAAGGAGCACATACTCTTCAAGATTATTGTGAACGAGGATTGCTCGTTCACGATGATCTTGCAGTTTAAACAGTCTACTGATCACTTGAGAAATGAGCAAAATAGTAATTGGTAGGGTAAAAGGATCCTAAGACTTTCACAAAAGATCATTGTTCTTGGCAAAGCAACAGCTTGTGTACACAGGCACTGCACTGCCAAAAACAATGGCAGCCTATGCAAAGTCTGCTTGTGTAAACAGGTTATTAAAGAATGTTGATAGGTAAATATATCCTGACTGGTGATCATTTAACATTGCAAAATCATCTAGTGTAAATGGACCTTTAGGTTCTGTGCACAAATTACTTTCACACTGCATTTGGTGCAGACACAGAATGATGTATAGCTCTGATATATTCCATGCAAGACCCTATGTTATTTTCATACCCTATTGCTATTTATATACTACAGAGAATTTGCTCACTTAGTTTTTATCTTAGGTTTTCTCTGTTTAGTGGCAAGTGTAAACATACACCTATACGCTGCATGCATACCAACTTATATTCCACTGTATTTATTTCGGTTTTTGCATGCAAATAGGGGCATGGCCTCCCTTTTACTTGACCTGGATATTATCTGTATATAGTTCACCATGGCTGTTTGTGCAATAGTCGGGGTCTGGGTCCTGATTCACATTTACGTCATTTGATGCATGGTAAGGTTTTAATACTAGAAGTTTTGACCATCTCAAATAGGGTCACCATGACGTGGTGGGATGGCTTTTACATTTTTTGATCAAAATTATGCTAAGTACCCTATATTATTTTCAAGCACTATTGCTATTAATTTATGGCAGGGTATTTTCTCACTTTGTTTTTATCTAAGGTTTTGTATATTCCATGCTTTGCATATATTTCCTATAGTCTTTTATAAAATTATTTTCCTCCAATATCTCTTAGCTATGCAGCCCTTTAAGCATTTGAATACAAAAGAATAATGTATTCAGATGCTAAAGGAAACTCTTTTAGCACCTTCGTTGTCCATCTTATGACTACAATTGGCACATTTTTCATTAGAATTTTTGTGTGTACTCCCAACATGCCCTCCAGCATGTGAACACATTATTTTGTGGCAAAAGTAAGGTGAACATAAGAAAAAAAAAACAACCTTCCTATCTGATCTAAAAATGACATTTGACTTAGACAAACAATTAATAATGTATCCATTAAAATGCTGGAAAATAATAAGATCTATGTGGTTATTAAAGGGAGTCTCACAGTGCAGCCTTGGCATAGCTGAGCAGGTAAGTGCACCTTCACACCTACTTGTTTTCCATATCTCCACACTCTTCTGGCTCCTGTATGGCAGAACTGTCAATCAAGGAAGAGAAAGATGGAGATAGATATCAAACATCTTGAGTATAAGCCGAGATTTTTAGCCCAATTTTGGGGGCTAAAAGTGCTCCTCTAGGTTTATACTCGAGTCATGGTCGTGGGGGGGGGTCGGCGGGTGAGGGGGAGCAACGACTGTCACATATTCACCTGCTCCTGGTGCTCCTGGCACGGTTCCTGCATGTCCCATGGTCTCCGGTGCCAGCAGCTCTTCCTCTGTTCAGCGGTCACGTGGTACCGCTCATTAAAGTAATAAATATGGACTCCACTCCCATAGGGGTGGAGCCGCCTATTCATTACTGTAATGAGCGGTACCAGTGACTGGTGAACAGAGGAAGAAGCTGCCGGCTTCCGGAGACCATCTGTCTGGGAGAAACTGCAAAGGACCGCGCCGGGAGCAGGTGAGTATTTCATATTCACCTTTCCCCGTTCCACCACCGCTCCGTCTGCCTCGTCCTCTGCAGTGACTGTCCAGGTCAGAGGGCACGATGACGTATTAGTGTGTGCGCCACCCTCTGCCTGAACAGTCAGTGCAGAGAGACAGGACGCTAAGGAGCAGCGGGCAGCAACGAGCATGTCATTTTTTTATTGCAACAGCATTACATGTGGCACATTTTTATATGGAGCATCTTATGGGGCCATAATTAACTGTATGGAGCTTTATATGTGGCACATTTTCATATGGAGCATCCATGGGGCCATAATGAACTGTATGGAGCATTATATGTGGCACATTGTTATATGGAGCATCTTATGGGGCCATAATGAACTGCATGGAGCATTATACTGTATGTGGCACATTTGTTATATGGAGCATCTATGGGGCTATAATGAACTGTATGGAGCATTACATGTGGCACATTTTTATATGGAGCATCTTACGGGGCCGTAATGAACTGTATGGAGCATTATATGTGGCACATTTTTATAAGAAGCATCTTATGGGGCCATAATGAACTGTATGGAGCATTATATGTGGCACATTTTAACACTTAACCTACTGATGTCTCAATCAATTTTACTTTTATTGGTATCTATTTTTATTTTTGAAATTTACCAGTAGCTGCTGCATTTTCCACCCTAGGCTTATACTTGAGTCAATAAGTTTTCCCAATTTTTTTATTGTGGCAAAATTAGGGGTCTTGGCTTATACTCGGGTCAGCTTATACTCGAGTATATATGGTAGATTGAACGGCGGTACAACATGCACTTTATGATCAGGGGTGGGTCAAACCTATAAAACTTTAAGGGGACCCAAGCTGTTTTAGCACTACTTCCTTTTTACATTTTTCGGTACTATAACACCCTTGGCCACCCGGATATGCAAGGAATTGCATCTAGCCGAACAGGGTTAATGTGCAGGAAAATTTTGGGTTTCACAGTACTAAATCAGCACTCCATTCTCAGGATCACTGGTGGTCCCAGATGCTGGCTTTCACTGAATATAAAGTAATGGTAATTCCTAGCAACATACCAACAAGGTGGAAAACGTCTTTAAAAAGGAAAATTGCACAAATGTATGAAGCCAGAAAATATCCATGTCTCAGATAACATATCGCTCCTTATTTTAGCTAATTCTCCCATGCAAAAATAATTGTTTAAAAAAATCTCCTAAAAGTCCTTGTCCTCCTGTTCTTCAATAAATAGGAACATTGAGACTCTGCACAAACTGACTTTTCTTCATTGGAATATTTTACAGATGCTCAAAAATAAAAAGGTCTATTTGGTGACAGATACTTTTTAAATAGTTAAGTAGTTAAGCATTTAATATAACATCCTTCAGTATGTATTCATTTGTAAATTGCTTGAGAGATTTAAACTATTTTATTCCTGGTACTGTATAAGGATTAACATTTTAAAGCCTTGAATCCAGCATATGGAGATAGCATATTTGCAAGTCCATCTCTAGAGGAATTCAAAATGCCCTTAGCTTGTGAAAAACAGCAATGTTATTTTTTTTTAACATTTCCTATATTTAGAGATTAAATCGCTCACTGCACAAATCCATTTGGAAGAGGCGAGAAGGTGAAAAGGATAATCAGTACAGTCACTGGTCCGTGTTTCCTAAACGTTTCTGAAAACATTACTGTGTGTAGGCATAAAATTAGCGGCAGGACCTTAAAAAGCCTGGCATTTAGCGTGACTTTTTGGAAAGTGACACCCTCATTTTTTTCTTGTAGGATATCATTAAATTTCAATCGCCCTATGGCAGTGGCTTTCCATTAATAACCAATTCACTGTGTCACTTTGGCTCTCCTTTGAAATAATGAGTCTTTGCTTCGCTTTAATAAATTTAAACATATTCTCAAGGCTAGCAAAGATAGCAAACTGCAGATGGGATGCGGGAAAAAAAACATGATTCATAAATCCTTAACTGCCTGAGATTGTTGTGAGCAAAACAAAGTAACACTCATAAAATATTAAAGAATCCCAGCTGTATGACTGAAGCGTCATTAACAAACATTGACTATTTACCATGATAACTAGAGCGGGTGGGTGGATTGATACAATAAAATTTGCCTGCTAAAGCAAAGCACACTTCCATTTACACATCCATTCTTTAGCCAGCTTGACAAAATGGTAGAAATATGTAATGATTATTTATCATGTGTTGGAAGATAATCAAGATAATTTTAGTAAATATACATCTCATTAGTGGGTGCATGCTCAGACATTCATAGTTATAGTATAAATTGGACTTGTATTGTAAAACATGTTTAATTAATTGGCTTACAAATAAATGCTAGCATAATGTTTTGGTTTTGTACCCAAAGAGCTTAGGATGGATGTGACGCAAGCCCCAAGAGAGCAAGTGTCAACACCGTAGGAACAGCGCCGTGAGGATGTCTTCTTATTTTACCCTGGGAAAAAAATGATTGACATGGGGTTGTCCAAGTAGTGAATGACTCCTTTAAATTAATTTTACTAACTAATCTGTTTAATAGTAGACATTAAGCTATGAAAGCAGACTTGGGTCTACATACAGTATATATATATATATATATATATATATATATATATATATATATATATATGTATATATACAGTTATATGAAAAGTTTGGGCACCCCTATTACTCTTAAGCTGAATGTTTTATAAAAATTGTTTTTTTTGCAACAGCTATTTCAGTTTCATATATCTAATAACTGTTGGACACAGTAATGTTTCTGCCTTGAAATGAGGTTTATTGTACGAACAGAACATGTGCAATCTGCATTCAAACAAAATTTGACAGGTGCATAAGTATGGGCACCTCACCAGAAAAGTGACATTAATATTTAGTAGATCCTCCTTTTTCAAAAATAACAGCCTCTAGTCGCTTCCTGTAGCTTTTAATGAGTTCCTGGATGAAGGTATTTTTGACCATTCCTCGTCAAGGTAAGTCAGTAAAAAGTAGGTAGGAGTATTTAAAACAAGAAAATGATAAGGGTGCCCATACTTATGCACCTGTCAAATTTTGTTTGAATGCAGATTGCACATTTTCTGTTAGTACAATAAACCTCATTTCAAGGCAGAAACATTACTGTGTCCAAGAGTTATTAGATATATGAAACTAAAATAGCTGTTGCAAAAAAAACAATTTTTACAAAACATTAAGCTTAAGATTAATAGGGGTGCCCAAACTTTTTCATATAAATGTATATACATATATATATATATATATATATATATATATATATATATATATATATATATACAGTACAGAGCAAAAGTTTGGACACACCTTCTCATTTAAAGATTTTTCTGTATTCTCATAACTATGAAAATTGTACATTCACACTGAAGGCATTAAAACTATGAATTAACACATGTGGCATTATATACTTAACAAAAAAGTGTGAAACAACTGAAATTATGTCTTATATTCTAGGTTCTTCAAAGTAGCCACCTTTTGCTTTGATGAATGCTTTGCACACTCTTGGCATGCTCTTGATGAGCTTCAAGAGGTAGTCACCGAAAATGGTTTTCACTTCACAGGTGTGCCCTGTCAGGTTTAATAAGTGGGATTTCTTGCCTTATAAAAGGAGTTGGGACCATCAGTTGTGTTGTGCAGTAGTCTGGTGGATACACAGCTGATAGTCCTACTGAATAGACTGTTAGAATTTGTATTATGGCAAGAAAAAAGCAGCTAAGTAAAGAAAAATGAGTGGCCATCATTACTTTAAGAAATGAAGGTCAGTGAGTCTGAAAAATTGGAAAAACTTTGAAAGTGTCGCCAAGTGCAGTTGCAAAAACCATCAAGTGCTACAAAGAAACTGGCTCACATGAGGACCGCCCCAGGAAAGGAAGACCAAGAGTCACCTCTGCTTCTGAGGATAAGTTTATCCGAGTCACCAGCTTCAGAAATCGCAGGTTAACAGCAGCTCAGATTAGAGACCAGGTCAATGCCACACAGAGTTCTAGCAGCAGACACAGCTCTACAACAACTGTTAAGAGGAGACTTTGTGCAGCAGGCCTTCATGGTAAAATAGCTGTAGGAAACCACTGCTAAGGACAGGCAACAAGCAGAAGAGACTTGTTTGGGCTAAAGAACACAAGGAATGGACATTAGACCAGTGGAAATCTGTGCTTTGGTCTGATGAGTCCAAATTTGAGATCTTTGGTTCCAACCACCGTGTCTTTGTGCGACGCAGAAAAGGTGAACGGATGGACTCTACATGCCTGGTTCCCACCGTGAAGCATGGAGGAGGAGGTGTGATGGTGTGGGAGTGCTTTGCTGGTGACACTGTTGGGGATTTATTCAAAATTGAAGACATACTGAACCAGCATGGCTACCACAGCATCTTGCAGCGGCATGCTATTCCATCCGGTTTGCGTTTAGTTGGACCATCATTTATTTTGTAACAGGACAATGACCCCAAACACCTCCAGGCTGTGTAAGGGCTATTTGACCAAGAAGGAGAGTGATGTGGTGCTACGCCAGATGACCTGGCCTCCACAGTCACCAGACCTGAACCCAATCAAGATGGTTTGGGGTGAGGTGGACCGCAGAGTGAAGGCAAAAGGGCCAACAAGTGCTAAGCATCTCAGAGAACTCCTTCAAGATTGTTGGAAGACCATTCCCGGTTACTACCTCCTGAAGCTCATCAAGTGAATGCCAAGAGTGTGCAAAGCAGTCATCAAAGCAAAAGGTGGCTACTTTGAAGACATATTTTCAGTTGTTTCACACTTTTTTGTTAAATATATAATTCCACATGTGTTAATTCATAGTTTTGATGCCTTCAATGTGAATGTACAATTTTCATAGTCAAGGAAATACAGAAAAAATCTTTAAATGAGAAGGTGTGTCCAAACTTTTAGTCTGTACTGTATGTATATATATATATATATATATATATATATATATATATATCTTAAAAATAAGCTATAACAAGAATAATAAAGCACAGATTGACTTGGAAGCAATATTGGAAATCATAGAGGTGAAGGATATCTAACTTTTTAAATGTTTGCTTTCATGATTAATGCTATGACTAAATCTCCCCAGGAACTAAAGAATGGCATATTTGTTAAAAGATCAATTTAAAAAAAAAGTATGTTGCTCTGTATTCCACTTTCCAGTCATCAATATTAACGGAAATTCTGTGATATGCTAAAATCCATAATTTGATACAACGTTTTAATTACAAAGACCCCATAAGGCGTATTTCTGATATTAGCCATTCATTCTTTCTAATATGGTAGATTGTGATAAACAGATAAAGATGAAAAAGAAACTTTGGCAACGTCTTCTAGAATTAGCCATGAATTAGCTTAATACCTACATCTGGGGTACATATGGAGCAGGCTAAATTTGTTAATAAACTTTTCCTTTTAACTTGATGATTTTTTGGAACTCAATCAAACTCCGGAAAATCACATCTTATATAGCAGTGTATAGAATACGGACATTTTTTTCTTGAAGGCATTACTAAATGGCCAGATAAGTATAGTTATACGACGCCTATGAAAAAATGAATTCAGCAAGTTTGAAGAACAATTAATGCTAGAAAATAATATCTATAAAACAAAACACTAATTAGTTCCAGAGTCTTCCCTTTGCCACAGAAAATAAAATCTCTATTTGCTGACTGTGCTCAAGCAAGGCATTTTTGATGTACACTCTATGATTAAGTTGTAATCTAATGTTCAGCTCTTCTGTATGTAATAGTTTACATCCAAGTAAAACAGCATCAATATGTTTTCAACAACCTAAATGTCATGCTTAACTCATGTTTCAATTAAAATTATGCTAACTAAATCTCTGGCTGGAACTGAAATTAGAAAATAAAAGTTTTGATTACTTCCTTCATGAGATCATGTGCTCCTAGATTGAAAAAATATGTGATTTACATGGTTGGAATTGATCACTTTCTACATCTACTTCACGCATTGTACACAAGAACCCAGTTTTAAAGCAATAGTGAAGAGGAAATTACTAGAGATGGCCGAGCGTGCATTTGGGTGCTCAATTGGGAACTGAGCAGTGCAGAGTATCGAAAGGCGCGCAGGTCCCTAATTTTAATCTGAGCCGCAGCACTGAATCCGGTCTCTCTCTCCTGCTCTCTCTCTTTCCTCGAAAGTGCTCTCCGGACAATTACATGCCTGCTTCTTCTCTCTTGCCAGTCGAGTACATGTCTCCTGCAAAAATGCTCAACTACTCCACTGACATACATTATGCTTGGCATTCGAGTCAGGCACCTGAGTGTCCGACATGCTCAATTCGAGTGCCAAGCAGTTTAATGTTTGCCAATCACTAGAAATTACCAGAACAAAGTTTGCAAAAAATGATACGGTGTATGACCCCCTTCATTTGATTGATCAGCCACCATTGATCAAACACTAATGGCCTAGTCTCCAGTAAAGTCTCCAGCAAGAATGAAAAATCTGACTGATCTAATGATTACATATAAACATGACCCAGCAGTGACTGACCCAGCAGTGACTTGGTAACTGTAGAATGGGTAAGCAAAGAGCACACCACACAAGACACTTGTTTTTGTAGTGCCAGTGCGGCCACCGAGCACGCAGAGAGGAAGTCGCACACTGAACACAACGGACTATGAAAGGTTAATTGAAACTGCAAACTGTACAATTTTCATTACACCGAATCATGTGTTTTTTGACAGCCCCCTCAAGGAAGCCCACACGAAACACGCGTTGGGGCTGCCATCTGTCTGCTTGTTCACATATGGGTTACTGTGGGTAAGATGCCTTTTTCTTTTTTTTTCACTTGGATTGCCCTGGTCAGTTTTACAAGGCCTTGACGTGATACCCCTGTGTGCCATCTTTATTATTGGAGCCTTTTCCTGCTACTGCTTGTCTTACCACATTTCATGGCATAATAACGTACCTAATTAGTTGGGATTTTTTTTCATTTCCTGGCCACTGCTACAAGACCAACCTGTTGGCATCCAATTATGTATGTTCGAGTCTTGTCTCTGGGACTCTTTGTTACTAGTGCTTCATGTACCCCATACCTGATATTCTTCTTGTGAATTAGCGAACAGTTGCTGACACTGTGCGCCATTGCCTCCACTTTTTTTGTTTACTTTTGATGTCTACTGTTACTTTTATGATCTTTAATAAAATTGTGATTTTACTATTTCTTGGACGTTAGACTCCATGTCTCTTGTAGAATATATATACTAATGGCCTAGTTATATCCCAGACAGAAACATTTTTCACTGGTTAGGTGTTAAATTATAGCTTGTATAGTCTTTAACTTCATCAGTCTTGTTAGATGAAGCAGAAGGTCACTGGCTGACCATTGCTTTACCTCTGTACCAGTCTGTCACTGTAAACGTGTTTACTGTAAACTATATCTGTAACTCTGTGTATGTAACCCCTTTCTCATGTACAGCACCATGGAACTGATTGTGCTATATAAATAAATAACAATAATAATAATAATAATAATACTTAAACTTCTCCTAGTCATGGATTTGATTTGGCTAAGGAACTAGGGCCCCAATTTGTTCAAGTCCCAGCAGTTAGACTATTAATAATCTTGCATATAGTGATTGGGTGAAAAAAAAAAAAAAACCCTGGTGTTGTTTTATATACACACAGGTAAAAACAGTCAACTCTCTAATCTCAACAGGGATGTAACTTCATCTAGGGGTTGTGGTGGCCCCAGCAGTCAGATCAATGCTGATCGGGCACTAGGTTTGACTATTATTCAGCTTGATATCCACTTGCTCAGTTTCGTTCTAGGGTACATAGTGTGACAGGGTCACTGGCACGGTATATGAGGATAGATATGCCTAATGGTGTCAGTGATGTGAAACCAGAGTTTTCCCTCCAGCACGCTGTGTTGTGAGGGTTAAGTTAAAGTTGCATACATGGTCTGGTTTTAGGTGGACATCTATTGAGTGGGTGGGAAGATGTCCACCATACCTCCACCTGCAGAATTAGCACAGATGTGTGCTAACAGGACCCGTGTGATGTCAGTCATGTGATCAGTCACATGGTCTGGGTTTAAATGGCTGGACTTGAGAGGCAGTCAGTGTGTTGTGTTTGGAGAGGAAAGACTCCAAACGGCGGCTCCAGGTGGAGCTGAAGACACACGGTGGTCTGCGCGGGCGAATCCCTCAGACAATTGGACTTTGTGATACGTTATCTCTTTACTTTGCCGTTATGCAGAAAGGCTCTGTTTGTTTTGCTGAACCCGGCTACGGTTTATGCCGCTCCCCAATAAACCAGCAGGTGATTTACCACAAGAAGCGTCCCTGTGTCTACCTTGGGAAGCAGCTGAGTAAGTCAACCTCTCACAATAGGTATTATAAGACAGTCCCAGTCCCCCAATCAGGCCTCAACATACTGTATGAACCAGAGCAGAGTGCAGATAACAACAGTCATGGCAGAACCTGCTTTTCCTATCGATTCCATTAATTTGAATTGATGCATTAACTGAGCAGGTTGTGGCAAGTTTCTCTAGAAATAATATACTGCTTGTCATGACTGTTAATAGCCAGACCAATGCAAAACAACGCTGTATAGAGAATCTGTCACCAGATTTTACAATGTAAACTGCATAGAATTCTAAACAAATGTCAGAGCTGTTGAGGCTGGTGTTCTTACTTTGAACATTTATGTAAGAATGACAGTACTTCCTTTCTGAAAGTTTGAATCTAGCAATAGAGTGAAAGACTTCACAAGTCCAAGATTATTCACGAGCTCAACTCAAGTATTGAGTCTTGAATGATAAGCTATTGGTTGTACTGAACAGTCTGAGATTATATCAGCACATGGAGGAGTGACACTGAGGAGCCTAACAGTCAGCTACATAGGCAGAGAGTTATTTCAACCCATGAATATACTTTGTCTTGTAATTTCATTTTGTTGCTGATATGATTTTTCAAAGTAAGTACACCAGCCTTATCATATTTACAAGATTTTTAATAATGTTTGCAATATTGCAAAATCTGGCGACAGCTCAGTTTTAAAGGGAATCAGTCAGCATATTTTTGCGATATAATCTGAGAGAAACATTACGTAGGGGCAGAGAGCCTGATTCTTGAGATGCATCACTTGCTCAGCAGTTTGCTGTACTTTCAATATAATCAGTGTTTTATCAGCAGGAGATTATCACTAGAGGACTAAGTGTCATGTGCAGGCCAGACCAGCTAATCTGTGTAACTCCCTGTGACCACTGATTGGCAGTTTGCTGACACTGCACAGTGTACAGAGAAAGCTGCCAATCAGGGGTGTGGGCGGGGTTATACACAACTCAGCATTCAGAGCACTGCTACATCTACAACAGAGAAAAAAGGGATTCTATCAAAACTACACCAAGCAGTCCACTATGTAATAAATCGCTGCAATCAGGGTCTCTGTCCCTACATCATGTTGCTCGCAGATTACATATTACATAGCAAAATCCTGCTGACAAACTAACGTAAGAAAAGACATATATCCAAATTTAGTAATCATTTCATTATGAGTAATACACCGCCGATTGGTTCACTAACTTATTTCAGAATATAATGTGGACATCATGACCCAGCAGCAAAACGCGTAAGTACAATATCAACAAATATTATCAACAATGAGAAAAAAGGAAAAATCAACTTGTATACTTCCACTATGTATCCAGTTTAATGTAATGTAATTAATATCCTTCCCAATAGTGAAATATTATAGAGAAAGTGACTATATCGCTACTATTATTGCACGATATGGCCAAACAAATCTTCCAATATGAAATGTTTAGTATTCTAATGCAAGTACTATTGTAATACAAACATATACTAAGTTATAGCCTAAAGAAGACAAATATTTTGCTTCTTGATACTTATCAATCAGTGGAATATTACATTTTTCAGGGAAAGCACAAATGCAGGTGACAGGAAATGATACTTCTTATCTTTTAGACTGTCAAACGTGGTTCAATAACGTACATTCGCTGAGTAAGTGCAGTGAATCCCTGAAGAAAATTCAATTCTCACTATTTTCAGTAGTGGAGAACACTTATATTTCCCAAACATTTTAAACTCTGTGTAATGTGATGAGAAATCAAAAAATCTGACACAAAATGAAAAGGTAATAAAGGGACATTTGAAATGTTTTCACTGTAAAACATCCTGCCGAGTCGGTTAACATTCATCTTCAGGATGTCACCGGCTTCACTGAGCTTATGAGAGTTGATACAATTGTCTTGATAATATGATATACTTTTTGCAAAGAAAATGACTTTCATGAGGATCCTTGTAGGCTTTATTTGTCTGTTCAAATCCGAGAAACTGTGTATTTTACAATCAATATATAAAAGATCTAGGAGAGCTTAATATTAGTGATGAGCGAACATGCTTGGATAAGGTGTTATCTGAGCATGCTTGGATGCTATCCAAGTGTCTACAGTACAGCGTGCTCAAATAATATGTTCGAGGTCTCGCGGCTGTTCGACATGCAGGGACTGCCTGTTTGTTAGGTAATCCCTGCATGTGTTGTGGCTATCTAACAGCCGTAAGATCTTGAACATATTATTCGAGCGTGCCGAAGACACTCAGTTAGCACACAAGCATGCTTAGAAAACACCTTATCCGAATACGTTCTCTCATCACTACTTAATATGTGACCTATTTTAAAGAAGACCTGTGGCTATGAGACATCTGGACTAATTGATTGTCATGATGCATAAATATGTAATAATCACAATAAAATATGTTGGATGTAAAGTTATGTTTAACACATAAGGAGGACTATCACTAGGTCAAAAGAGGGTTGGTTTTGCTCTTATTTTATTCCTGCTCCTCCCGAGTATTTAGTTTGTTATCTAAATTCTAAGAAATTTGGTCTGCGTTACCACTTTCTGAATCCCATATTTTTTTATTCTTAATTCTTTCCCCCGTTCAATTTTCGCTTTTTATTTATTCCTTCACTAGCAGTGAATGCGCCGCACAACGGGAGCAGCGGATGCTGTTTTTCCACGCATCCGCTGCCCCATTGTGAGGTGCGGGGAGGTGGGGGTGGAGTTCGGGCCGCGCATGCGCGGTCGGAAATGGCGGTCCATCGGTGGCAAAAAACGTTACATGGAACGTTTTTTGCAGCCGACGGTCCGCCACAACACGGCGCAACCGTCGCACAACGGTTGCGACGTGTTGCAATGCGTCGCAAATGCGTCACTAATGTTAGTCAATGGTGAAAAAGCGCATCCTGCAAGCACTTTTGCAGGATGCGTTTTTTCGCCAAAACGACGCATTGCGACTTATTGCAAAAAACGCTAGTGTGAAAGTAGCCTTAAATGTTGCTGTCGGAGATTGACAGCGGCATTTAACTTGTTAACAGTGGCTGCTAGATGCATATGACAGCTAATCAGATCAGCTGTCATATGCAGAGAAAGATGCAGGTTCAGCGCCGGAGCCAGCATCAAAGGTAAAGACACGACCGATGACGTACTTATATGTCATTGGTTGTAGAGGGGTTAAAGGGAAACTGTCAAGTAAGGAAAGTTATTAACCTGCAGATATGGGGTTAATCTGCTGGTTAATAGTGTTCTGAATCTGACTGGCGGCTGCACTTAGATCCCCACTGCCAGGAGGAAATGAACTTTATTCCTCCCAGCAGTGTTCAGGTTTTAGTCAGAGGTGGGGTCGTCACAGGTTCAGTGAATAGTGAGCAGTGGCTGTAATCCGTGCCCCCAGCACTGACTGACAGCAGGCTCAGCATTAGGGTAGGCTGTCAGTCAGAGCAAGAGGCGCAGCTACATCCGCCACTCGCTATATACAGTACAGATTGGAGAGTGAACCCGCGCCACCACCTCCCCATGACTGGAATCTGAAAGCTGCCGGGAGGAATGCGCCGGGCAGGTTCAGAACACTATTGACCTGCAGATTAAACCCATATCTGCAAGTTAATAACAATTTTTCATGTGACAGGTTCCCTTTATGTTGATGAAGCAGTGTGAGGGCTTGTTTTCTGTGCATTGAGAACACATTATTATTGATAATACTTTGGAGTGCATACGATATTTTGATCATGTTTTATTGTATTTGGAGAAGGAATTTGCAGCAATTTAAAAAGCCATTCTAACTTTTCATTTTTTTTTTCTTTTTTCATTTTGCCATTCACAGTATGTAATAAAAAATATATATTTTGTTAGCTCATACAATTTCACTAGCAGCAATTCCAAATATGTATTTTTTTTATAGTTCTCACATTTTTACATTTGTGGAAATAGGGCATGATTAGAACGTTTATGTGCTTTTGTACATTTTTTAAAAGCAATTTTAATGCTTTTCATACTTACAAATAGTCCTCTAAGAGGACTGAATCTTGTGATCACTGGATCGCCTATGTAATACCCTTTAGTACAGCAGCATGGCAGTCATCCCTTTAAACAGCCATTCATACACCTTGTGACATGATCACGGGGTGTGGTTTGATCACTGTGGCAGCCTTGCTATTCTCGAGACCCCAAATATCTCCCTTGTGAGAACTCCTATGAAACCCAGTGTTGAAGCATTGAGAAACTGACGATCTTATATGAAGCCTACCTACATGTTGTGTTTCGTAAGAGATCTTACATGGTAAACATGGGAGCCTTCAGAAGACCCTAGGCTGCCATGCAACCAATCCGTTAGGATTCTTGTTGATGGTTATCAGAAGTGATGTCCACCATGCTGAAGGCTGTTAAATGTATTTAACCCCTTCATGACCTACCATAACTCAAAAAATTCTGCAAGGGTTAATCAAAAAGCATACTGCAGCAGCACCCAACTGTTTTGTAATCTAGTACCTAGGTGCAATTATTCCTATTCCAGTCATGGAAGGCATGAGAGAGGAATAACCCTTTAAGAGAAGTTGAGGAAGAGAAGTCTGTTAAAGAAGTTGTAGTGGTAGAGTATGTACTTTAAGTACCAACAAACCACTCTGCCTTAGGCCGGGGTCACACTTGCGAGGGTGATGTGAGAAACTAGAACGAGGCTCTCGCATTAATACCCGGCACTGCCACCGGATCTCAGACCAGAGCGTGCGGCTGCATAGAAATACATGCAGCCGCAAGCTCCGGTCCGAGTGCCGGCAGCAGTGCTCTGCTAAAGAGGGAAAACAGTTAATTGGGCACAGAACTATAGGCAAACAATACTGTAGTACATAGGCACTGCAGAGCTGCAGTTGGTCTGTCCATATGGTGCTAGTGGATCATAAATTCCCCTCTGGGCAGCTTATCAATAGATGTATCCTTTCTATGTACGGGCACTGAACAATAATCAAATGCTTTCAATGCATGTGCTCATACAGGAGATTTTGCTGTCTGTATCTGTGCATGGACTGAATGCCTTCATGTATCTTCAGTGTCTGCATAGAAAGAATGCATCCAGAATGGCTAAGAAGGAATTCACTAATCATATGAACCCTGTAAGATGGCCACCTGGCAGGACCACAAGGGGAGATACTGTATGTATCATCGAGGTTGGTAGCCTCAGTGATGTAAGCCTAGAAAAGTAGGCTCCAGCATGTATAGTGCTGAGAGAGTTAATAGGGCATTTCCAGGGCCGGGGTTTACAAGCACAGAGATGGGTGGGACAACTGTTCACATATTCCCACTGAGGGGCATGATACCGCAGCTATAAGGAAGTCCAGCTGTATCATTAATGTAATGTGTGCAAGATGGAAGACCTTGCTTGTGTGGCTTAGTCTCTGCTAGAGACTGAGAGAAGGTCTGACATTTAAATTGGTAAGCTGATTATTTTTGTTTTGGTGCGGTTATCCTTTTTGAACCCCGAAGCGGCTGTTTTTCTTTGTTAAGCAGGATGGTTTATGGACATTTAATAAACCACATGTTTATTTTGAACCAACAAACTGGATCCCTATGCATGTGCCAGCGTCTACCTGAGAGCTGATCCCTTACACCCCCTTTACCTTGCCCCCTGAGGGAAGGGTTTCTGTTATGGTTACCCCAATGACCATGGGAAAAAAATACCAAACGGACTAGCTCTCGGGTGATGGAAACTAAGGTCGACCGTGACCTGAACCTGACCCAACACTTACAGTAGCCGGGGGATGTACCTACGATGCCCTAGACACCACGCGCCAGCCGGAGATCTAACTACCCCTATAAGAGGAATATACAGGCCTACCTTACCTCCAGTGAGGAACCCCAAAAGATGATAGTAGGCCCCCACAGATATTGACGGTGAGTTCAGAGGAAATGACATACGTAGGATGAACAGCAGATTTAGCACAGTGAGGTCCGCTTACTAGATAGCAGAAGGACAGGAAAGAGTTACTTCACGGTCGAACTAAAAATCACTATTCAAAAACACCATCCAGAAATTACTTTAAACTCCAGTGACAACTCATGCCACTGGAGTAGTAATTTTCTGTCCACAAGAGCTTCCAGCACTGAAGAGTCACATTGCAGATAGCTGGACAAAAATAGCAAAACAAGAAACAAAATTCAACTTAGCTGAACTGGAACTTGAGGCAGGTGAATGCAACAGAATGCTACTAGCACATTGTTGGCCGGCATGTGACTAACAGCCAAGCAGCCTTAAATAGGAAACTCCCCAAGAGGGTGGCGACAGGTAATCAGAGATGGAGGAAGGCACATAAGAGACACTACCATAACAGACCACCGGGGGAGCCCACAAACCGAATTCACAACAGTACCCCCCCCTTAAGGAGGGGGCACCGAACCCTCACCAGAACCACCAGGGCGACCTGGATGAGCACTATGAAATGCACGAACCAAATCGGGAGCATGAACATCGGATGCTGTCACCCAAGAATTATCCTCCTGGCCATAACCTTTCCACTTAACCAGATACTGAAGTTTCCGTCTGGAAACACGGGAGTCCAAGATCTTTTCCACCACATACTCCAATTCACCCTCAACCAACACAGGAGCAGGTGGATCAGCAGAAGGAACAACCGGTACCTCATACCTCCGCAATAATGACCGATGGAAAACATTATGGATATTAAAAGATGCTGGGAGGTCCAAACGAAAGGACACAGGATTAAGAACCTCCAGAATCCTATAAGGGCCGATAAACCGAGGCTTAAACTTAGGAGACGAGACCTTCATAGGAACAAATCGAGAAGACAGCCACACCAGGTCCCCAACACAAAGACGAGGACCAATACGCCGATGACGATTAGTGAACTGTTGAGTCTTCTCCTGGGACAACTTCAGATTGTCCACAACCTGTCCCCAAATCTGATGCATCCTATCAACCACAGCATCCACTCCAGGACAATCCGAAGACTCCAATTGACCGGACGAAAACCGAGGGTGAAACCCTGAATTACAAAAAAATGGAGAAACCAAAGTGGCAGAACTAGCCCGATTGTTAAGGGCAAACTCTGCCAATGGCAAAAAGTCAAGCCAATCATCCTGATCAGCGGACACAAAACACCTCAAGTAAGTCTCCAAGGTCTGATTAGTACGCTCAGTCTGGCCATTAGTCTGAGGATGGAATGCAGACGAAAAAGACAAATCGATACCCATCCTGGCACAGAACGTCCGCCAAAATCTAGACACAAACTGAGTACCCCTGTCAGACACTATATTCTCAGGAATACCATGCAAACGCACCACATTCTGAAAAAATAGAGGAACCAACTCAGAGGAGGAGGGCAATTTGGGTAAAGGTACCAAATGAACCATCTTGGAAAAACGGTCACAAATCACCCAGATGACAGACATCCTACGAGAAACCGGAAGGTCAGAAATAAAGTCCATAGAGATGTGCGTCCAAGGCCTCTTAGGAATAGGCAAGGGCAACAACAACCCACTGGCCCTAGAACAGCAGGGCTTGGCCCGAGCACAAACATCACAAGACTGCACAAACATGCGCACATCTCGAGACAAAGAAGGCCACCAGAAGGACCTAGACACCAAATCCCTGGTGCCAAAAATTCCAGGATGACCTGTCAACGCGGAAGAATGAACCTCCGAGATAACTCTACTGGTCCAATCATCAGGGACAAACAGTCTACCAGGCGGACAGCGATCAGGCCTATCCACCTGAAACTCCTGCAAAGAACGCCGCAGGTCTGGGGAGACAGCTGACAATATCACCCCATCCTTCAGGATGCCGGTAGGTTCGGAATCACCAGGCGAGTCAGGCTCAAAACTCCTAGAGAGGGCATCCGCCTTCACATTCTTGGACCCAGGCAGATATGACACCACAAAGTTAAATCGGGAGAAAAACAACGACCAGCGCGCCTGTCTAGGATTCAGACGCCTGGCCGACTCAAGATAAATTAGATTCTTGTGGTCAGTGAGGACCACCACCTGGTGTCTAGCACCCTCAAGCCAATGACGCCACTCCTCAAACGCCCACTTCATGGCCAGAAGTTCCCGATTTCCCACATCATAATTTCGCTCAGCGGGCGAAAACTTTCGGGAGAAAAACGCACATGGTCTCATTACTGAGCAGTCAGGATCTTTCTGCGACAAAACTGCACCTGCTCCGATCTCCGAAGCATCCACCTCAACCTGGAACGGAAGTAACACATCAGGTTGGCGCAACACAGGAGCGGAAGAAAAGCGGCGCTTAAGCTCTTGAAAGGCCTCCACAGCCGCAGAGGACCAATTAGCAACATCAGCACCCTTTTTGGTCAAATCAGTCAAAGGTTTAGCAATGGCAGAAAAACCCGCTATAAATCGGCGATAGAAATTAGCAAAACCCAAGAACTTTTGCAGACTCTTCAAAGAAGTAGGTTGCATCCAATCACAAATAGCCTGGACCTTGACAGGGTCCATCTCCATAGATGAAGGGGAAAAAATATATCCCAAAAAGGAAATTCTCTGAACTCCAAAACTACACTTTGAGCCCTTTACAAAAAGAGAATTAGCTCGCAAAACCTGAAAAACTCTCCTGACCTGTTGAACGTGAGATTCCCAGTCCTCCGAAAAAACAAGAATATCATCCAAATACACAATCATAAACTTATCCAGATATTCACGGAAAATATCGTGCATAAAGGACTGAAAAACGGAAGGAGCATTTGCGAGACCGAAAGGCATTACCAAATACTCAAAATGGCCTTCAGGCGTATTAAATGCGGTCTTCCACTCATCCCCCTGCTTAATCCGCACCAAATTATACGCACCACGTAGATCGATCTTAGTGAACCACTTAGCCCCCTTTATACGAGCAAACAGATCAGTCAGTAAAGGTAACGGGTACTGGTATTTAACTGTAATCTTATTCAAAAGTCGATAGTCGATACAAGGTCGCAATGAACCATCCTTTTTACCTACAAAGAAAAATCCTGCCCCTAGTGGAGACAACGAGGGGCGAATATGACCCTTTTCCAAGGATTCTCTGATATACTCCCGCATAGCAGTATGTTCAGGTACAGACAAATTAAACAAGCGACCCTTAGGAAACTTACTACCGGGGATCAATTCAATAGCGCAGTCACACTCTCTGTGGGGAGGGAGAGAATCAACTTTAGGCTCTTGAAAGACATCATAAAAATCTGACAGAAATGCTGGGATCTCAGAGGGAGTAAATGAAGAAATAGGAACCAAAGGTGCATCCCCATGAATACCCCGACATCCCCAGCTCAACACAGACATAGATTTCCAGTCCAAGACGGGATTATGAATCTGTAACCATGGTAATCCAAGCACTAAGACATCATGTAGGTTATATAATACAAGGAAACGAATAATCTCCTGATGGTCTGGGGTAAGACGCATAGTCACTTGTGTCCAATATTGTGGTTTATTGCTAGCCAAAGGTGTAGAATCAATACCCTTCAGGGGAATAGAAACTTCCAACGGCTCCAAATCAAACCCACAACGCTTGGCAAAGGACCAATCCATGAGACTCAGAGCGGCGCCAGAATCCACATAAGCATTCACAGTCACAGATGATAAGGTACAAATCAATGTCACGGACAAAAGAAATTTTGACTGCAAGGTACCTGTAGAAAAAGATTTATCAACCTTTTTATCAACCTTATTTATACGTTTAGAGCATGCTGATATAACATGAGCTGGATCTCCACAGTAGAAGCACAATCCATTTTTGCGCCTGTAATTTTGACGTTCGCCTCTAGACAAAACACGATCGCATTGCATATGCTCCAATGCCTTTTCAGAGGTCACCGCCAAATGGTGCACAGGTCTTTGCTCAGAAGACACCGCCATATGGTGCACAGGTTTTTGCTCAGAAGATACCACCATATGGTGCACAGATTCTTCCTCAGAAGACCCCGCCATATGGTGCACAGATTTGCGCTCCCGCAAACGCCGATCAATCTGGATAGCCAATTTCATGGCATCATTCAGACCTGTAGGCACAGGGAACCCCACCATGACATCCTTCACGGCATCAGAGAGACCTTCTCTGAAATTAGCTGCTAAAGCGCACTCATTCCATTTAGTAAGCACCGACCATTTACGGAATTTCTGGCAGTATATCTCAGCTTCATCTTGCCCTTGGGAAAGAGCTATCAAGGCTTTCTCAGCCAAAATCTCCAAATTAGGTTCTTCATAAAGCAACCCCAAAGCCTGAAAAAACGCATCTACATTTAACAACGCAGGATCCCCTGGCGATAATGCAAATGCCCAACTTTGTGGGTCGCCGCGCAGTAGAGAGATAACAATTTTAACTTGTTGAGTCTGATCACCAGCAGAGTGAGATCTCAGAGACAAAAACAATTTGCAATTTTCTCTGAAACTCAAAAACCGGGATCTGTCTCCGGTAAAGTATTCAGGCAGAGGAATCTTAGGTTCAGACATTGGAGCACGTATAACAAAATCTTGTAGGTTCTGTACTTTTGTCGCAAGGTTATTCAAACCCGCAACTAAACTCTGTGGATCCATGTTTCAAATGGGTGTAACCCAAGCATTCAGAGGTTAAGAGGAGAGGAGAAAAAAAAAAAGGCTGAAGACTGCAGTTTAAGCAAGGAATACAAATGATCAAACTAAGGTGCACTTTCAAACACAGAAAAAAAAAAAAAACCTTTTCTTCTCCTTCCTACTTTAGTGCATATTTTAACACATAGATTTTTTACCGGCCGGCCAAACTGTTATGGTTACCCCAATGACCATGGGAAAAAAATACCAAACGGACTAGCTCTCGGGTGATGGAAACTAAGGTCGACCGTGACCTGAACCTGACCCAACACTTACAGTAGCCGGGGGATGTACCTACGATGCCCTAGACACCACGCGCCAGCCGGAGATCTAACTACCCCTATAAGAGGAATATACAGGCCTACCTTACCTCCAGTGAGGAACCCCAAAAGATGATAGTAGGCCCCCACAGATATTGACGGTGAGTTCAGAGGAAATGACATACGTAGGATGAACAGCAGATTTAGCACAGTGAGGTCCGCTTACTAGATAGCAGAAGGACAGGAAAGAGTTACTTCACGGTCGAACTAAAAATCACTATTCAAAAACACCATCCAGAAATTACTTTAAACTCCAGTGACAACTCATGCCACTGGAGTAGTAATTTTCTGTCCACAAGAGCTTCCAGCACTGAAGAGTCACATTGCAGATAGCTGGACAAAAATAGCAAAACAAGAAACAAAATTCAACTTAGCTGAACTGGAACTTGAGGCAGGTGAATGCAACAGAATGCTACTAGCACATTGTTGGCCGGCATGTGACTAACAGCCAAGCAGCCTTAAATAGGAAACTCCCCAAGAGGGTGGCGACAGGTAATCAGAGATGGAGGAAGGCACATAAGAGACACTACCATAACAGACCACCGGGGGAGCCCACAAACCGAATTCACAACAGGTTTCTATAGCCTCTAGATAGGCAGTCAAAAGCTCCTGCTACACAACAGGGTTAAAGAATGATAGAATTCTTCTGATGTATCTTCTACAACAAGCAGCATTCGGATTTTTAGCAAAGATTTTTATACTTTGCTAAGTGTCCAATTGTTATTTCACATAATTTTTATATTTCTGAAGATGTTAGCAGATCAAAATAGTGAACAACAAAGCAGGTGTATATAAATGAGTCATTATTCTCAGTCTAAGCCCTATTATTCCAAAGTTTATTGTCACACACTGTAACATACAAATAGAGAACTATGAACATTTGCCCAGGAGAACCTTGGTCAGCAAACGCTCTCGGAGAGATGGATTTGTCCCTCAGGCAATACTTTGTTAGACTTTCCCTCTTAGCATGTCTACTAAATTTATCTTGTTAACTGACATTACTATCAACAGGAGTTAAGACAAAGCCGCTAATCTTTGCATACAATTCCAAGAGTCCATATGTTACAAACACTTATATGACTGTTACTTAACAAGGCTAAATAGCATGTTGTCAGGCTGTGGACACTTTTAATCATATAATCCTAACAGTAAGTGGAAAGCGAGGCAAAGGAAAAATCTGCTGTAACAAAGACACAGTTACAGTTCACCTTCAGTGAAGAACAATAATGCATTATTAAATTCACTTTCCTGCTCAGTGGTTACACTTAGCTGACCACAGCAAATTTGCTTTCTGCCTGGTCTTCACAAGTTGGCAGAAAAATAGATTCTGTCACATTTAGTGGGTTCTGAAAATGACAGGATGCCTCTCATGGTTCAACTATAAACCGTAATCTTTCACAAGTAAATATAATTACAAATGCCTTTTGTCACGTATTTCTTCAAAAAGATATTATGTAGGGAATATTGTTGCAGCAAATATCAGCAGGGGCTCAAATGTCAATATAAGAAGAAGTGATACCGGACAGACTATTTTATGGCTGATTTTACCACTTGTTCAAGGGTTAGTTTCTGATATTATAGACTGGAATCTCTATCTTTATCTGTGTACCTAGGTATCTATGTATCTATCTAAATAGAAAAAAAGCAAAAGCAGCATCAACAATGTATTCAGGTGCCGTGCCCCCCAGACTAGAACCAAACCTTCAATACTTCAATATATAGGAAAAAATTGGAGGCAGCACACCAACTTGTATAGGTGAAAAAAGTGTTATTTAATAGCCAATAATGGTGACGTTTCAGCTCCAAGTGTGGGCCGAAACATTCCCATTATGGGCTATTAAATAGCACTTTTTTCACCTTTATAAGCTGGTGTGCCGCTTCCAATTTTTTTCTATCTATCTATCTAGATATATTTTTTTTCGGATTTTCTATTTTGAAGGTTTGGACATTACTTTAACAGGTTTTATTGCACCCGGTTTCTCTTGGTAGTGCTTTCAAATTTTCTTCAATTATCTATCTATCTATCTATCTATCTATCTATCTATCTATCTATCTATCTATCTATCTACCTATCTATCTACCTATCTATCTATCTATCTATCTATCTATCTATCTATCTATCTATCTTATCTATCTAACAAATACAAGATGCATTTACATTCCTCTAATTTGATGTACACAATCTCAGTTTACGTGATATAATCTTGAGTGACAAAACCCTTTGGACACCTAAAGCCCCATCAAAACTACATGTGCCAGAATTCTTATGTAATTTTCACCAAAAAACTACCTTTATTGCAATATGACATATATGTACATCGGTGCTGGAGTCACCATGTGTGGAGGGGATGAAGAAGATAAGCTGTCTCCACACGTGGTATACACCAGCTATGTTACATTGCCTAAAACTATCTCTAATGGCAACTGCCAAAGCTGAGCTCTGATTGGTACTGTTAACCATTTAGATGCTGCTGTCTATTTCTGACATTTGCATTTAAATGGAGTGGCTGACAGTGCACATGGGCATCAGCTCCTCTCAACAAGATCAAAAAGCACTAATGAGTTACCATGGTAGCCAGGACCCCCAAGAAGGCCTCAGTCACTGCCTTCTTGGTACTCCTGTGAAGGTCAGCCACAGCTTGATCCTCACAGGAGACTGAGATTCTCAATATATGCTTTGGTATTGCAGTATAAAGTATTAGTGATCAGACAATCACAAGATCAAATCCCTTCAAGGGACTAAAAAAATAGAGTAACAGTTAAAAAAGTTGTTTTCTTTAATTTAGCCTTGCTTAAAATGAGTATAGCTTACTGAAAAGAAAAGTGGCTTAATGTGCCACACAAAACGCCAAAAATCACTGTCCCCAATGGGGTTCACAATCTAAATTCCTTACTGGTACTTGTCTTTGGAGCATGGGAGGAAACAGGAGAACCCGAATGAAACCCAACAAACATGGGGAGAACATTCCTTGTACCTTGCAGATGTAGTCCTTGGTAGGATTTGAACCCAGGACCCCAGCGCTGCAAGGATACAGTGCTAACCACTGAGCCACCCTGCTGCCCTAGTCTTAAATTATTTAAAATTAGATTATTCAACCAGCATGAACTACTTTGATAAATGTGGCACATTTTTAGGCAGACTTGTCTAAGACTGCTCTGTCTAAGAAATAGAAAGTTTTGACACATACGCTTCAGTTTTCTCTTATAAGAGCATATCACGCTCCTAAAAGAGCTTTTATGTTGGGGGTAACCATATAGGTCAGAGTGTCTTAAATTTTCTGGTATCATAAAGATAAAATAACCATTTGGTGAAGATTCATTAAGACTGGAATAGCGCTTAATGTAGCCGTCACTGGAGTACACTGACCTAATTAATTAAGCAACGAGCATCGCTTAATGAATCAGGTGTGTGTGATATTCAGTGTGCACAGCCACCAGAAATATATACCAGCCGGCGGCTAGCGTATATTTCTGGAGCAATGAATCGGCTCTTATATCTCTTTACCGCTTTCTAAATTATTATGCAAATTCGATTTCAGTGTCATAAAGTTGTAATTTTTTGTTTTTCAAATTAAATCATGGATGGTTTGGGGTCTCAGGGCTCATGGTTTACAGAAATGAATCTCAAATACTTGTGATAATTAGTTTGCTAGGTGAGCCCAATTAAAGGAAAACTTCCATGTTATTATGAAGGCCACACTATGAGATTTGTGGATAATACAGAGTACAGATAGGTTTGTGCAGATAAAGGTATAATGAGGAAGGTTTCTGCCAGACAAAAGTTATTGGATTTAGAGTGCAGCTGCTAAATTACAACTACAAGACAGCAAACATGTTCTTGATGGTGTTGGGACCTCTGCAGTCCCGTGAACCTCAAAGTGTAGGATACTCCAGAGACTTGCATTTGTGCATAAACCTACTATTCAGCCACCCCTAAACAGTGCTTACAAATAGAAACGGTTGCAGTGTGCCCAGACCTACATGAAGACTACTTCCAAAACAGTCTTGTTTACTGATGAGTGATGTGCTACTCTGGATGGTCCAGATGAAGAGAATAATTGCTAGTTGGTGGATAGCCACCATGTCTCAAAAAGGCTGCAATGTCAGCAAAAAGTTGGCGGACTCATGCATTGGGCTGGAATGAATGGGAAAGAGCTGGAAGGCCCTTTAGGGTCCCGAAGTTGTGAAAATGACCTCAACAAAGTATATAGAGCTTGTGACTGAACATGTTCTTCCATTGTACAAAAAAAAGAATCATCCGTCATCCGTAGCAAAATTATCTTAATGCATGATAGTGCACCATCAAATGATGCAAAAAATACCTCTGAGTCATTGGCTGCTATGGGCAACCTTGCTCTCTACAGTTCAGTAAAATGTGGGCGCACTGACCACCATTTTGCTGAATTAATGCAGATCAAATTTAAAAAAAAAACAACATTCTGAAGAATATGGATTTTTGTAAAATGTGAGTAGAATTTAATTCTCTAGAATAAATTTGCCAAACTATACAAGAGAGAAATTTAGATTATAGTTCTATTATTAAATTCATTCAAACTAGTATCTGATCATTAAAAAAGTATATTAAATTGATATTTCTTTCCAGTATGATGCTACAATATCATGGAAAATTTCAAAAGATAATAAGACAAATCAAAGACTGCAGTTTATGAGATTCTTATGATCAAAAACAAATCTATCTTTAATTTATTTGCTATTCTACAGTCATCCAATAATCCAGAATGTCGATATGCATCTAATATACATTAGATCACAGTGAAGACATACTAGAGGAATACTACATGTAATAAATAAATAATTGTAAATTAATACATTTCACCTTATTAAAAAGACTTCACACATACATAAGATGTGTCTTTAAAAAACACATAAAACATAAATTCCTAGCATGTACAGTAAAGGAAGGAAATCAAGGTGGCAGCTGCTGTATGAATACATTATTATCCAGCTGTAAAAATAAAAATGGCCATTATAGTTGATTATTTATGAGTCATAGATTGATTTAAGGATCTGGTTCAGTGATTGCTGAGGTGATAATTGCACTTGTTAATTAACAACTTGTTACTTACCCACACAAGCACTCTAAAATCAGAAGTTTTTTTTTTAAACTTTAATTCATAAGTTTATTTTACTATGAGACGGTAAGTCGTTGTTGTAAAATGGTAACTTCACAGCAAGAAGACTATAATAATATAATATGCAGTCAGCCATTATCTACTACTAGAGTTCCCTATACCTATATACATATTTTTATTGTGTTTAGATTTTAGAATTTTCCAAAGTAGACTTGTTCATATCTTGCCAATTTATGTATTAATATTACTCTAACTTTTATAGTTGGATTTAGGCAAGATCTACATGTTTGACAAAAAAATTTAATTAGCCATTTTTTATTGGATTAATCCAACAGAAAGCGGCATGTTTTATTTACCGTCCACTATTCTAGGCTTCTCCTTAGCTACGAGTGCCAATGTACTGGACGCTAATGGTGTCCAGTGTCAGGAGGTGACCCATGATGGCAAGCATCAGAGAGCAGGAGAAAGTGTAGTGACACCCATAGCTTATAAGGTAATGAATGTAACAAATAGCCTAGTGTAATATCTAATACTAAAAGAAACGTTTTAGGAGATTCATGATGCTAAAACTACAGGCAGCATGAAATATTGACAGGTTCATCCATAAGAAATAGGATGGATGGCAAGGCATAGATAGAAAAGTTCTGCCGCAGGGAAAAAAGTTTGCTGGGTGCCTTCCTCTGACTTCTCCCTGCCAGTCTTGGTTTGACTGAAAAGTCTCTACAGTGCCTTGCAAAAGTATTTGGCCCCATGGAACTTTTCAACCTTTTCCCACATATCATGCTTCAAACATAAAGATACCAAATGTAAATTTTTGGTGAAGAATCAACAACAAGTGTAACACAATTGTGAAGTTGAACGAAATTTATTGGTTATTTTACATTTTTGTGTAAATTCAAAAACTGAAAAGTGGGGCGTGCACTAATATTCGGCCTCTTTAACTTAATACTTTGTTGCGCCACCTTTTGCTGCGATTACAGCTGCAAGTCACTTGGGTTATGTCTCTATCAGTTTTGTACATCGAGAGATTGAAATTCTTGCCCATTCTTCCTTGGCTAACAGCTCGAGCTCAGTGAGGTTTGATGGAGATCGTTTGTGAACAGCAGTTTTCAGCTCTTTCCATAGATTCTCGATCGGATTGAGGTCTGGACTTTGACTTGGCCATTCTAACACCTGGATATGTTTATTTGTGAACCATCACATTGTAGATTTTGCTTTATGTTTGGGATCATTGTCTTGCTGGAAGACAAATCTCCATCCCAGTCTCAGGTCTTTTGCAGACTCCAACAGATTTTCTTCAAGAATGGTCCTGTATTTGGCTCCATCCATCTTCGCATCAATTTTAACCATCTTCCCTGTCCCTGAAGAAAAGCAGGCCCAACCATGATGCTGCCACCACCATGTTTGACAGTGGGGATGGTGTGTTCAGGGTGATAAGCTGTGTTGCTTTTACACCAAACATATCGTTTGGCATTGTTGCCAAAAAGTTTGATTTTGGTGTCATCTGACCAGAGCACCTTCTTCCACATGTTAGGTGTGTCTCCCAGGTGGCTTGTTTCAAACTTTAAACAACACTTTTTATGGATATCTTTGAGAAATGGCTTTCTTCTTGCCACTCTTCAATAAAGGCAAGATTTGTGCAGTATGTGACTGATTGTTGTCCTATGGACAGACTGTCCCACCTCAGCTGTAGATCTCTGTAGTTCACCCAGAGTGACCATGGGCCTTTTGGCTGCATCTCTGATCAGTCTTCTCCTTGTTTGAGATGAAAGTTTGGAGGGACGGCCGGATCTTGGTAGATTTGCACGGGTATTATACTCCTTCCATTTCAATATGATCGCTCGCACAATGCTCCTTGGGATGTTTAAAGTTTTGGAAATAATTTTGTATATAAATCCAGCTTTAAACTACTCCACAACAGTATCACGGACCGGCCTGTTGTGTTCCTTGTTCTTCATTATGCTCTCTGTGCTTCAAACAGAACTCAGAGACTATCACAGAGCAGGTGCATTTATACAGAGACTTGATTACACACAGGTGGATATTTATTATCATTAGGCATTTAGGACAACATTGGATCATTCAGAGATCCACAATGAACTTCTGGAGTGAGTTTGCTGCACTGAAAGTAAGGGGCCGAATAATATTGCACGCCCCACTTTTCAGTTTTTGAATTCCCACCAAAAATTAAAAATAACCAATACATTTTGTTCAACTTCACAACTGTGTTCCTCCACTTGTTGTTGATTCTTCACCAAAAATTTACATTTGGTATCTTTATGTTTGAAGCATGATATGTGGGAAAAGGTTGAAAAGTTCCAGGGGGCCGAATGTTAGGGGTCGAGTTCCTGCCTCTGCACAGGGGGAGTCTCGATCCATCTCCGCTGCAGTCTCCCATTCTTCTCCTGCCGCAGTGGAGCCTGCTCAGAGGAGGCGTCGGTCCCAGCATCGTGCTCAGTCTGACACTGTGCAAAGGGTTACTGCTGTCCTTCCAGCTTCTGCCATTGTGGCCAGTACTGGTCAGCAGCGAGCAGACATCTTTGGGACTAAGTCCTACTTTTCCTCTTCTGAGCATGCCCAGGGTAAGATCTCTCATTGGAGATCAAGGGTCACATGCTCAGGTACTGCAGCAAATCCTATTGGTCCTCTAGGAAGGTCCTGAAGGTGTTCAATGTCTGTGGCAGTCTCTCATTGGTCCTTCTAAGAAGATCCTGTACTTGCTGCAGCTATAAGAGGTGCGCATGACCGCACGGCCATGCGCTAGTGTAAATTTATGTTCGAGCTCAGTGCCAGAGTGGTCATGTTTGTGTGTGTATTCAGGGACCCAGCTGAAATAAGCCCCTAGAATGCTGGCACCTCCGGCGAGGAGTTTGGTGTGTGTGTATTCAGAGACCCGGCTGAAATAAGCCCCTAGAATGCTGGCACCTCCGGTGAGGAGCTGCGTGTTTGCATTTGACTGCATGACCACCATCTGCTTTACTAAGTAGCTGTGTTCCTCTGTGAGCCAAACAGGGCACAGCGTTATCCTTGCTAACAGACTCTGTGAAGTAACAGAGTCTGTTTATATTACTAAATTGTACCGCCATATCTAGCTGCAGGTGCTTTCCTGCACGGTGGATCCCGGGTTGCGAACGCACCAACTTCTTCTAATAAATATATATATTCGGTGCGTTCCGCCAACCCTAACACCGAATACTTTCGCAAGGGACTGTATCTTTATTTGGAGAGACTTTTCAAATAAGTCAGACAAGGTAAAAAGAAACCAGTCGGGTTGAGTGAGGGGAACTCAGTAAATTACGTGGACTTGTGCTTGGCTTGTTTTTCAAGCTACATTTTTTTTTGAAACCCCAAGATTTATAGAGGAAAACGTATTTATTTTTAGTGAGACAGCACACATCTGTATTTGATGCTGCCCGTGTTTCAGAGATCATGAATGTCTTCTTTCAATATAATGAAGGTCTGATATCAATATTGATGGGTCTATATATATATATATATATATATATATATATATATATGGGAGATATGATCTTGGATTATATATTACTGGTCTAGGATCTGAAAATAATATAGGCATCTGGGGTTTGATACTAATATAGAGGCCTATGTTAGAGTCTGAAATTAAGATAGGAGACTGATCTAGGGTTTGATATTAATACAGAGTGCCTAAATTAAAATTGTGCCCCATCCTTTTATGCAAGCCATGTCCTTTAATGGTCCACTCCTAATTTTATTATGAGAGGCCACTTGTGTCATGATTAAGAATGTATGATCGGTATAAGCAATAGTTTTACCCTTTTTAAAAAATAAGATTAGTCAGAAACTGACAACTCAAGACTATTATTACCTGAAAGTTTTTACCATAAACAGAGGTGTAACTACAACAGGTGCACAGGTTGCAATCACAATGGGGCCCTGGAGCCTAGGGGACCCTAAAAGTCCCCTTGGCCTATAGAAAAAGACTATTGCTATTAAAGATTTAAAATATTTGGGGGCCCCGTTGGAGCTTTTGCATTGGGGCCCATGAGTTTCAAGTTACGCCACTGACCATAACAATCTATATGCTCAATATTCCTACATGGCAAAAGATCATATCCTGAAGAACGTCATAAATCCTTGGTAATGTCAATGCATCACTGGTGTGACTGCTCATTTGCTGCTTAGGGCAGATATTCAGAGTGACAATACTATATGCAATAAAAATGATAAGGATAGGTGAGGCACTGCCTACTGAAAGCCTGATAGGTTAAAAGAGAATGATGTATATTTCTGTGGTTATCTTGTTAGCTGTGCAAAAAAGCATAACACAATTCTGTATTAGTTGGCTGCTGCTTGCTTCTTTATCTGAATTTCCATGGAAAGGTGTACCGTGCGTATAGCAGATGAATTCCAATGGTAGAAATATGAGGTTCTATCAGGTGCTGTCAGCTGATATTATCAGAATGGGTGGAGCTTCAGTCTTTTCTCAAATTGGCTTATTATTTACAGATGAAAATTTGGCTCAAAGTCAAAAGCACCTTAGTTTTAGAACTTGTAATACCTTATATTTCATTGGATGTTTTTGTCTTACTTTTTGTAAGTAACAAATAAGACAATTTGAGAAAAGAATCAAGCTCTATGCATTCTGATAATACCAGCTGACAGCACCTTATAGAATCTCACTCTTCTACTATTGGAATTTCCATATTCATGGGGGAAATAAGAGTGATTTAAACTGTGAATATACACTGAACAAAAACATAAACACAACACTTTTGTTATTGCTCCCATTTTTCAAGAACTTATCTCAAATATCCAAGACTTTTTCTATGCCCTTTTTCTCTCAAATATTCTTCACAACTTTGTTGAAATCTGGGTTAGTGAGCATTTGTCCTTTGTCGAGATAATCCATCCACCTCACATTTGTGGCATATCAAGATGCTGATCAGACACATGATTTTGCACAGGTGTGTCTTAGGCTGGCCACAATAAAAGACCACTCTAAAATGTGCAGTTTTATCACACAGCAGAATGCCACAGATGTTGCAAGTTTTGAGGGAGTGTGCATTTGCCTTTGGTGGAATGTCCACCCAAGCTATTGCCCGTAAATTGAATGTTCATTTTTCATAAGCCATGTTCAAAGGCATTTCAAGGGAATTTGGCAGTACATCCATCCGGACTCACAACCACAGACAATGGGTAACCACACTAGCCCAGGACCTCAACATCCAGCATCTTCATCTCTAAGATTATCTAAGACCATCCACCCAGAGAGCCGCTGCAACAATTAGTTTGCATAACCAAATATGTTAGAAACCATCTCAGGGAAGCTTCATCTGCAGGTTTGTCATCCTCATCGGGGTCTCTACCTGACTGCAGTTCGTCATTGAAACTAATCTGAGTGTGCAAATGCTCACATTCTATGATGTCTGGTACATTGGAGAGGTGTTCTCTTCACGGATGAATGGCTGTACAGGGCAGCTGGCAGACTGCATGTATGGTGTGGGGGGATGAACAGTTGGCTGATTTCAGTGTTGCAAATTGAG